>NC_056669.1:55485000-57885000 GCF_018350195.1 Panthera tigris
GGTTGCCTGCCCCTTGCACACGTGTTTGTCTCCACCAGTGGGGATGGAGAGGGGCTCCTGGGGAAGGGCAGTGGCCATGTCAGCCCAGGGCCCGGCACAGATGACCTGGGGAGAAGTGTTTGTTGAAGGAATGTTATTTTGTCTCTTTCTCTAAAGGCTGAAACCAAAGAAAAATGCCACAACAGCTAAAAGCCTTCTGTGTGTCAGAGGTTCGAGGCTTGTTTGCCTTCTTAATTGGTACAAAATGCGCATCAACCACAACACTTCTGAGGGGATTCTCTGGTCCCTCTGCCAGAGCAGGGGGCCTTGGAGGTGACCGCACCAAACAGGGAGTCTTGGAGACGTTAAGCAGTAGGAGCAGAGGGGAAGGGGCAGCCTCTTTCACATACACCCTCATTGATCCTGTCCCTCCAGTGGGGACCTGGGGGAGACACTCAGAGCAGTAGGCTGATCGCTAAGGTGCTCTGTCCAGCTAGGGTGCTGGTGCTCCAGAGTAGGGAGCAAAAGAGAAGAGGGGAGGTGAGTAGGGAGTGGAGGTGAGAGGGCCAGGGAGAATGAAAACCCAGCCTGTTGGTGGTTTCTTCTTTTTTTAAGAGCCACAAGCTGAGATCAAAGGTGATATTTTTACAGCAACTGAAATAGAAAACCACTGGGCGCACAGTGGGAGGTGAGCGGCCGGAACACAGGCCCCTTTATGTAGCCTGCGGCCACAGCAAGCACGTTACCCTCTGCCGAGTGCCATGGGGCGTGGGGGACAGTGTGGCCTCCGTCTTCCCGACTCAGCTCCCAGAAAGAAGTAAGGGGGATGAGCCACAGCCCTCGGCGTCAGGAGAGGAAACGGTGGGCAGTGAAGGATGGTGTCGAGTGAGCACCCAGGGCCCCACCACCCTCATCATTCTTGCTGCGGGGGTCAGAGTTACAGCTGGCCCCGCTCCATCCTCTCAGAGCCCTGTAAGCGAGGCTTACCGTTCCCCCCTGGGCTCCGGAGAAACCAAGGCTGCAGGGGGGAAAAATGACTCGGTCAAGTCCCAAGGGAGTTGGGAGTAAATTCAGGACTAGAACCTCCGGGCTCCCGGTCCAACACCCTTTCTGTTCTCTGAAATCGCTCCCACACTGACACGCCACGTCACTTATGGAACTGCCTCTGTCACTGGCCCTAGCTGGCCCTGGCAGAACTGGAGCCATACGCCGCTGTACTACAGGCCTTCACAGTGCCATCACTGGACCAGCAGCAAGAAATGCACATTCTCAGGCCCAACCCAGACTTACTGAACCAGAAATTCCGGCAGGGTTTCCCAGTGCTTAGTATTTTTTTTTTTTTAATTTTATTTTTGAGAGAGAGAGAGAGAGAGCACAAGTGGGGGAGGAAGAGACATAGAAGCCAAAGCAGGCTTCAGGCTCTGGGCCGGCAGCACAAAACTCCATGCGGGGCTCGAACTCATGAACTGAGAGATCACGGCCTGAGCAGAAGGCTGATGCTTAAGGGACTGAGCCACCCAGGCACCCCTCCCCCCTCACCCCAGAGTTTAATATTTTAATGAGCTCTCTGGGTGATTCTGGTGCAAGCTAAGTTTGAGAATCACTGTACTGCATTACCTCAGTTTCCACATCTGCAGTTCAGGGAAAATTACAATGCCCGTCTCATAAGACTGAGCCCATTATCTGCTAACACATATGCTTGGTGTGTACCCTGTGCCAGGCATCCTTCTAAGCCCTTTAAAAATAATAACTGATTTAATTGCAGGACCCTCTGAAATAGGAACGAATAGCATCCTCATAACACCGAGGAGGAAATGGAGGCACAGAGAGGTAAAGTTACTTGGCTAGGGTCCCCAGCTAGTAAGTGGCAGAGCTCTGGAATCTAAGCTCCTCACAGGTAACCAACAGGAAGTCTCCAGCAGAGGGTCTGGCTCCCAGAATGTGTTCCAGGCACGGCTGAGGATATGATGATGGCAGTTGCTATTACCTCACCTGAAGCTGAGATGATGAAATGCATTTTGGAAACGTACAATCTGCTGTCTTGTCAAGAGGGAAAAATGAGTTAGCCACAAAGGCAGCCCCAGTGTCTAAGACCCAAGGGCGGCCCACGGGCCCTCACCATTCACGCAGTTTTAAAACCACAATATACTATCTTGGTCTGCTGGAAACGTCCCAGTTTGCTGCAGGGAAGAGCGTGGGCTAGAACCTTAGTTTGGCCACTCAGGGGCTGTGTGACCTTATACCAGTCACCTCACCTGTCTGCACCTCCTTTTCTTCATCTGTGAAGTAGATGGTGACAGTCTTAGCCTTGCAGGGTTCCTGTGAGGGTTGTGCCCTGCCCAGAGCATGCACGGAGCTGGCCATCAAAACGAGGCTTGCCCGCTCTCTTTCCCCTCCCTGGGGCTACCTCCGTGGAAAGACCAGTTCTGGACCCAGAAAAAACTTGAAAGAAGAAATAACTTCCCAAGTGCTCAAAATGCATTTATCCTCCAGCCTCCCCGCCCTTTTCCAGATCTTGAAATAGCCACCCCAGCCAGGGGTTCTGGGGAGAAACACTGGCACCTGCCGCATCCAGGCAGGGAGTTAAGTAACCGTGCCACCACCATTGGCCAGGCCTCCGCAATCAGTGCGAGCATCTGAGCGTCCGCCTGCGGTGACGCATTTTGGCCCAGACATCTGAAGCTCGTTAGCTGCCTGCCCCCCGGGGGACTGACCCTGCTTGGTGAGAATTATCCCAGAGCCACAGAGGATGGAGCAAACGAAGACTAGGTGAGGTGTGGCTACAAAAGGGGGGAGCATAGTCTCCTAAGCGGCCTCTGGGGACCCCTGAAGAGTGGAGGAGACCGGGAGAAAGCCCCGGGGCTGGGCCCAGCTCCAGCCCAGCCACCAGCTCCCTGGCTGCGTAAACCGGAGGCATGGGGTGGCAGGGGGGGGGTCCCTCTCCCTCTTTGGGCCTCAGTTTCCCCAGGTGTACTTTAGAGGAGGGGTGATCAAGGCACACACTGAGGGCCTTCCAGGCTGACACTGTGGGGTCCCAGCCTGACCTAGAATTCCTGGCCTCTGAGGTTTAGCCCAGTGCTGACAGGAGGTGAGTGATGGGTGGTGGGTGGGAAGATAACTCAGGAATGGAGAACCAATGATTCCTCCCTTGGGCCCAGACAGCAGAGGGGAGTTGGCAGGGAAAAACCAGAAAGTGATGCTGCATTTTAGAACAGTCAGCTGGGTGCCCTCTCGGTGCCCATGGGTGGCAGAGATGAGGTGAGTCTCCAACTGGGCAGATGGCGGGGGTCAAGGCCGGGGAGTCCACCCTGCCATCAAGATAGGCCGCTGTTAACTTTCATCTAGCAGTTTTGATTGGCTCCTTATTTTATGCCAAGCACTATTCTAAAAACACTGCGCACATATTAAAATCATTTGACCCTTTCACTGGTGGCCGGTCCTGGGTGATTGACCAGCCTAGAGTCTGACCCTCACCTGGCCAGTCCTGGCATTGGCCTTTTTCAAGGCACCCAGAGAGGTCAAACAGACTGGCCCTCACCATGTCGCTCAAGATCAATACCTCCTCCCCTCGCTGTTAAAACTGACACGGGAGAGTCTCCTTTTCCGCTGACAGGAGTGCTCTTGTCCCTCCCCGGTCTCCTTCCCTCCTGGCAGCCGAGCCTCTGGGAAACTGTTGCCTGCTGGGCCCGGAATATGACCAAAGGGGCGAGGAGGACTAGTACAGAGGGTGGTTCACACGGGTTTGGTGAAGCCCGATGAACCGTTTTCACTCTGACCGGAGAGGCCCTCTGTGGGGACCCGGACGGGCATGTCCCTCAGACAGCGACTCTGACTTACTGGACAGCATGGCCAAAGTGGGCTTCTCTGAACTTTGACTTTTCTCTGGACACCTCATACCTGGGTGGCTGTGTTCTTTCTTTGGGTGGCTCAGTATCGCTGATGACCAGGCTAGACAGCTGTGTCTTGAGTCAGGGAGACTTTTTGATTCATTTACCTCTCATGGGGCAACCTTATTACTGGCATTTCTAAGAAAAGCCTTAGAGAGAGGCAGGGACCCACCCAAGTTCACACACCCAGTCAGGACTGGGGCAACCCTGGATTCCCAGACCATTTTCTTTTTTAATTTTTTTTTTAACGTTGTTTATTTATTTTTGAGACAGAGAGAGACAGAGCATGAACAGGGGAGGGTCAGAGAGAGGGAGACACAGAATCTGAAGCAGGCTCCAGGCTCTGAGCTGTCAGCACAGAGCCCGACGCGGGGCTCGAACTCACGGACCTCGAGATCATGACCTGAGCCAAAGTTGGCCGCTCAACCGACTGAGCCACCCAGGCCCCCCCTCCCAGACCATTTTCAATTAAATAGTTCATCACTTTCAAATATGAAAAAATGAATTCTCTCAGTGCAAAAAAAAAAATTAGAAAATACAGTAAGCAAAAGCAAAATACCTTTAGTTTGTTTCTCCGAGAAACTTCCATTACCCGTTCCCATCCCTTCTCTTTCCCTGGGGGCTCAGCCACACTCCCCCAGCCCCAGCCATAATCAATACCTCATCTCCTTTTGCCAACAGCTGTTCCCTGAGGAATAAGCCTTGACAGCAGATCCTGGAAGACAGCCTCAGACCGGAGGCTGGGAAGGCCTGGCGTCTCTTCCGGAACAGCACAGCTTCCGCCCAAATGGAACTGTTTAAATGCAGGATATAGCGGGGAATACTCCCGGCTAGAAGCCCAGAGCCTGCAACCAGCCCTGCCCGGTCTGTGGATCAACTGAGCGACCTTGGGCCGGTCCCTGCCCACTCAGTTTCTCCCACTGTAAAATGAAGACTTGAACTTGACCGAGTGTTTCCCCCACGGCCTTTATCAGTCGGTCAGCTTGTTGTGGGCAAAGACCGTGCGTGCCCTCTCCGTATAAGTGGACCATAGAATTTAGAGTCAGAGGACAGGGCTCCAGCTCCCCGTCACTCCCTAGCTGTGTGACCGTGCACGGGGCACCACACCACTCTGCGCTCTGCTCCCCCATAGAAAAACACAGGCCAGAGTGCTTGTCCCCTTGTGTCCCACGGCTGTCATAGATCCCGCGAGAGGTGGACCTTAGAGACCTGTGAGCAACACAGGGCGAGATGCTCTGCCGGGGTGTTACTCCAGGGTACCCCCTGCTTGCCCAGTGCCTGGCTCCATCCTGGCTCAGGGGGTCTGGCCCAGGCTTGTAGATGGAGCCTGTGCCTGCCCACGGGCACACGGAGCTCTGGCAAGAGGAGTGTGTGGACCCTGGGCCCGGCCCACCGTATGAAGTGTCAGTAACGTTGCCCAGAGGGCCTCGGGGCCCATGACATCATGGACAGCAGTTTCCACGTTGGAGCTCACAGAGCTAAGGCCATTTTAAAACACAGCACTGCCTTTTTTCCTTTCTTTCTTTTTCCACTTTGGCTATGACATGGAATGTGAGAGCAGCTAAACTATTGCGGGAAGGAGAAGAGGCTGGGTTCATAGACTGACTCTGCTTTCTGGGGTCCTAAAAACAATGCCAATCCTGGAGGTCTGGCCCCTGCTTCCTCATGCCCACCTTGACCCCACTCCAGGCTGCCCTGACGGGACCAGGGGGGTGGCCAGTCATGGTCTGCCTCTGGTTCCCAGGTAACCTTTCTGGACCTCAACTTGCCATTTGTTATGGACCGGATGTTCATGCTCATGCCCCCCGCCCCAGATTCCGATGTTGGGTCCCTATTCCCTCGTGCCGCCCCCTACAGTTTGATGGTATTTGGGGTAGGGCCTTTGGTAGATAATTAGATGAGGGCATGAAGGTGGGGTTCCCATGATGAGATTAGCGTCTTTATAAGAGGCAGAGACATCAGAGCTCACTTTCTCTGTCTCTCTCCCTGCGTGTGCACCAATAGGTTGTGAGACGGTGGCCATCTGCAAGCTGGGAGGTGAGCCCTCAGCAAGAACCAATCTGTCAGCACCTTGATCTGGGACTTCCCAGCATCCAGAACTGTGAGGCGTAGATGTCTGCTGTTTAGGCCATCCAGTCTATGGTATGTTGTTCCAGCAGCCTGAGTGGACTAAGGCGCATCTACGAAACAAGGAAAATAATCCCTCCCCTAACTATCGCTGATGAGAATAATGCAATAATAGCTAACCGTTTATTTTGTCACGCGTTCATTCGGTCACTATTTCTGAAACACCTATGAAACGGGCACCGTTTAGGAGCTGGGGTGCAGCAGCGAGCAAAGCAGACAGAAACCCCTGCTCTCATGGAGCTGAATTCCAGTCTGCGAAGACAGACAGTAACCAGAGAAAGAAGTGGGGGATACAGTGTGGCCGATGGATGGCGGTGAGCGCCGAGGAGGAAAAGCAGGCCTGGAGGGAGGATCAGAGTGCCAGGAGGGAGGGGAAGGGTGCACTCTGATATAGGGTGGTCTGGACAGGTGGCCCTGAGAAGGAGATGGGAGGAGGAGAAGGAGATGGGCCGTGTGCTCACTTCCCGGCTATGGAAAGACACTGACTCTTGTGGGAAGCAGCGTACCAGTGTGAAATGATCTCTAGGTATGTCTCCTGTGCCCCCAGAGCCCTCAGCTCCATTCTGGGCGCAGGCAGGGCTCTGAAGTGTTAAAGGCATAGCTATCGATGGTACAGTCTCATTTTCCCTGTTAGATGCAATGTAATAGGCCTTTGCTAAACCGCTCTTCTGTGTCAGACACCAGAGGATGGATGCCTGGGGGTGCCAGAGAGAACCCAGACATGCTGCCTAACGAAGCAGACTGAGTGTCAGGAGGCTTGGGCTCTGGGCCTGGCCCTGCTGCTGGCTGACGATAGGACCTTAGATAGGGGACCACCCTCTCTGGGCCTCAGTTGGGGATGGCAGTTTCTTTTTGGGGTGATGAAAATGTTCTCAAATTAGATAGTGGTCCCGGTTGCACAACTTTGTGAGCATACTATAATCCACTGAATTGCACATTTAAATTTTTATTTATTTATTTATTTAGTTAGTTAGTGAGTTAGTTAGTTAGTTTTGAGCATGAGCGGGGGGAGGGGCAGAAAGAGAGGCAGACAGAGGATCCGGAGCAGGCTCTGCACTGACAGCAGAGCCCGATGTGGGGCTCAAACCCACGAACCATGAGATCATGACCTGAGCCAAAGTCAGACACGTAAACAACCGAGCCACCCAGGCGCCCCTAATCCACTGAACTGCACATTTAAAAAAACAACAGCAACGATGGGGTGCCTGGGTGGCTTAGTCCGTTGAGCATCCAACGCTTGCTTTTGGCCCAGGTCATGATCCCAAAGTTGTGGGATTGAGCCCCGCATCGAGCCCTGTGTCGGGCTCCACACTGAGCACGGAGGCTGCTTAAGATTCTCTCTCCCCCTCTGCCACCATCCCCTGCCTCTATAAATAAATAAAAATACCTAGGAATAAATTAAAAAGAAAACAAAAAACAACAAAAGAAAGATGGTTGGACAAGATGATTTCTAAAAGAAGGAACACCAGTATTTTGGGGGCCTACAATACCCCAGGGCCAGGACTCAGCCCGTTATCTCACAGTATCTAGAGTTCCCTCTGGTTCCGACTTCTCGTGATCCATCACGATGGTATTCACACTGCGATCGCTCATCACTAAGTCCAACTTGGGCCCCTCCTTCGGGCCTAAAGCTAGTCTAGAGTCTGGGGAAGGGGAGGGCCGGGGGTGCTGTCTCTCCCCCACAGAGCTCAGAGCCTGTGGAAGAAATCAGAAGTGTGCCTTGTACCCAAGAGGTTGTTTTTTTTAGGACTAGCTCCTTCCTTTCCTTTCCATGTATAGGGAAGAACCCCAAATTACACGATGGCACACAACCAGGTGGCCGTACTGGGGGCCCTGGGAGTTGATTTATTCACCGTTACACTGGAGCCTTTGGCTAGAGTGTCCAGGATACAACAGTGGGTGAGTCAGACCCAGCCCTGCCCTTAGGAAGGGAGACAGACTTTTAAACAACCAAATACATAATTAAGAATTTCTTTCATGCCTGTGATTGTCATCGGTGCTGTGGAGGAAAATACACGATATATTGAAGGCACCGGTGTGGCTTGAGCTGAGTTCTGAAGGCGAGTAGAAACAATGAAGGGGTGTGGAGAGGTGGTGATGGCATAGGGCGGGCTGTTCCAGGCAATGCCAAGACCCTACGTGTCTGCAGAGGAAGGCCAGTGTGCACGAAGAGGGTGGGGGGCAGGGGGGCCAGCCACAGGCACAGGCCAGGCTCAGCCACACAGGACCCTCGAGGCTGGGTACCCTATATACCTGTGTCTGTATGCTTGTTGTCCCTACTCACTCCCAGCTGTCCCGGTCCAGAGAATAAACTACAGCCACCCTACTTATGGGCCCCATTCAGGCGTTTGTGCAAAGAACAACCAGTGTTCCAGGAAGGCCCGGTCATTGCTTCCTCCCTCGCGGCCTCCAAGCCTGCGGCTCTGCACGTCCGGGAGCAAGGGCCTGCCAGCCTGAGCAGCCACGGTGGTTATTTGAGCTGGATGATGTGTGAAGAACCCTGTTTGGCAGCCCCCTGGCCATCCGGCCACGCTGCCCTCCTCCTGGGCAGACCCTGCACCCCCACCTCCCCCCACACCGGCCCGCCAGTTTTCCCCACTTCACTATCTTGAGGTGAGAGCTTTTCCACCAGGTCTCAGGCCAAGCATGGTTCTTGGCTCCAGGTTCGGTGAGCCAGTTTCCGGCCATCCCCGCCCTCCGCTGCTCCCCGAGGACCTGCTCCAGGCCTCGGCTGCGGCCTCATGCTCTTTCCACTCTAGTTTTTTCTTTTTCTGTCTGTGTGACTCTCCCTGAGCCGGGCCTCTTTCTATCTTGCCTTCTTTCTTTTTTTCTCCCTTTTCTCTAGGGTAGCGAGGGCATTAAGGGAAAAGCATGTGCTTTAGGAGAGATGGAACGGGGTTCAAATCCTAGCTCTGTCACCTGCTGGCTGTGTGATCTTGGGCAGATGTATCCTTCTCTCTGAGTCAGTTGTGGGTTCTATGAATGGGGACGATCCTCCTGTTTCTCTGGGTGGTTGTGAGCAGAGAGGAAGTTCACAGAGTGCCTCCGGGGAAATAGGAGGTAGTTGACAAATGGTAGTTTCCTTTTCCCTTCCTTTTGCACATTCTTCTCCCTGAGCTTCTGCGGGTTTTGCTCACTTAAGCACAAAGTAAGAAACAAAAGCCTCACCCCCCACCCATCGCTAGACCCCAACCACCTTGCTCTCTCTCGCACAGCCCCACCACACCCAGACTGAGTGCAGCCAACAGCGTCAGGACACGTGTGGCCTGCTCGCTGCTAGCCCCGTGGCCGAGAGACCTTGCTGGATGTCCTGGCTGGGACTCTCTGCCATGGGATTCCCGACGGGGACATGGGAGGTGTCTTCTGAGCTGTGATATGACGCAGGCACCAGAGTCTTTTGGTTTTTCACCAACCTAAGGACAAGAGAGGCAGCCTTTCAACATCCCCCCACTCCTTACACACTTCTCACTGCTCCCCCTCCCCATCACACCTTGCACTTTCTAGCTTCCAAACCATTGCTTGTGTCCCCAACCCCGCCTGGAGCCCCCTTCTGCTTCCTTCCCTCTCATTTTGAGCCTTATACTAGCTCTGGGACTTAGATGTGACAGAAGAGGAAACTGAGGCTCAGGGTACCTAGATGTTGGTATTTTTTACAGTGAGAATGTGTTCAGGGGTGCCTGGCTGGATCAGAGTTCAAGCCCCAGGGCATGGAGCCTACTTTAAAAAAATATAAAAACTGAAAAGAGAGAATGTGTTCAGGACAACATATTGTGCTATTTCTTAAAAGACAAAGTGAAGTAGTTTGCCTGGGGTTATACTGGATCTGGTCCATGGGATTTCACAGTTTTCATTTGTTCTCCCCCCTCTGCCACACTCTCTGTCACACAGTTGTGACTACAAGGACCTTACTGTAACTTACAGCTTGGATGTCATTTAAAAAAAGGTGATTATGTAAATAAACCCATACATTTATGGTCAATTAATTTATTATTTTTTAATTATATAGAGAGAGCATGAGTTGGGGAGAGGAGCATAGGGGGAGAGAGAGAGAGAGAGAGAGAGAGAGAGAGAATTGGAAGAAAGCTCCACTCTCAGCATGGAGCCTGATGCAGGGCTCGATCCCACGACCCTGGGATCGTGACCCCAGCTGAAATCAAGAGTTGGGTGCTCAACCAACTGAGCCACCCAGGCGCCCCCTATGGTTAATTTTTAACAGGAGAGACAAGACAATTCAATGGAGAAAGAATAACCTTTTTAATAAATGGTGCTGAGACAACTGGATACCCACACACAAAATCCCCTACCTCACACCATATACAAAGACTAACTCAAAATGGATCATGGATCTAAATAAGAGCTAAAGCTAGAAAGCTCTTAGAAAAACATGTTGGTGTGCATCTTTGTGTCCTTGGATAAGACAATAATTTCTTATTATGACACAAAAAACATGAGCAACCAAAGGAAAAAATAGAAACTGGACTTCATAACACTTAAAAAATTTTGCGCTTCAAAGGACACTATCAAGAAAGTGGAAAGACAACCTAAATAATGGGAGAGAATATTTGCAAAAGAGTATGTGGTAAAGATAGAACATCCTAGTATCCTGTATACATTAAAGAACTCCTATAACTCAACAATAATTTTTTTAAAAAGATAATCCAATTTTTTTTGATGAGCAAAAGATTTGGATAAACATTTCTCCAAAGGAGATATACAAATAGCCAGCGAGTACAGGAAAAGATGCTCAACACCATCAGCCACTGAGGAAATGCAAATCACAACCACAATGAAATACCACTTCACATCCACTAGGATGTCCAAAATAAAAAAGACAGAAAATACTAAGTGCTGGGGAGGATGTAGAGAAATTAGAACCTTCATACACTGCTGGAAGAAATGTAAAATGGTGCAGCCACTGTGGGAAGCAATTTGGCAACGCACCAAAAGTCATATAGAGTTACCATATAATCCAGCAATTCTACTCCTCTGTATATATGCAAGAGACTTGAAAGCATATATTTCATACAAAGCTTGTACATGACCATTCAGAACAGCGTTATTTTTAATAGCCAAAAAGTGGAAGGAACCCAAGTGTCCACCAACTGACGGATGGACAAACAAAATAGGGTATTCCATGCAGTGAAATATTATCCAGTTATAAGAAGAAGTGAAGAAGTACTGATATAGGCTAAAACATGGATGAACTTGAAAATGAACTTGAAATGTCTAGAACAGGAAAATCTATAGCAACAAAAAGGAAATTAGCAGTTGCTATGGGCTGAGGCATTGAGTGGAATGGGGAGTGATAGGTGTGGGGTTTCTTCGTGGGCTGATGGAAATGTTCTGAAATTAGAAAGCGGGGATGGCTGCACAAATTTGTGAATGTACTAAAAACCATTGAACGGTACACTTTAAAAGGGTGCGTGTGTATCTCATTTATGTCTTTTTGTTTTTAAGTGGAGGGGACCTTGCAGAACACTTAACCCAGTATCCACCTCCCACCCCCACCCCTGCCCATATGAAAGGTAGGGAAGTTATAGCCCAGAGAGGGGAAGAATCACACAGCAAGTCTGAAATAGAGTAGGTATAGAACCCAGAACTATATTCACTCCCACCCCTCCTGCCCAGACACTTAGTTCCTGGAGGACAAGAGCTTTTATTAATCTTTTATTACATTTTTATTAAAGTGTGCATAGCACATCGCAGAAGTAATAGGACGGCTCCTGTTGCAAGAGTCTAGAGAAAGATCTAATTCCAATGAGCCTAAGGAACACGGATCCACGGGCCCACACACCTGGGAGGGACAAGGGTGTGCTTGTGAACTCAAATGACCTCCCCTACGCCCCTGCCTGTTTCTTCTCTTCCTTCCTCCTTCTCCTTGTCTTCCTCACAAGGCTGGAAGCTCTGGGGAATCACACCTTTAGAGCTTTCATTCCAAACGGAAGCTAACTGCTTTCTCCCAGAACCCATTTGTGCAAGCTGAGGACAACAGCTCTGTTTGGTCTAGTTGGGTCATATAATATGGCTAGGAAGATGGAATTCTCCAGAAGGCCAGGCCTTCTAGCAGGCTACTGGTCTCTGTGACTGCTCCCTAGAAACTCAGAAAATAGGAGGATGGCAGGGGAGAGATGCTTTTACCATCAGGAATGGGAGGGAGGCTGGACAGGCAAACATCCAGCTGCCCTCTCCCCTTAGAGTCCAATGTGGGAGGGCAGCCTTCCTTGGCTTCCTCTAAGAGCCAAGGAAGAAGGCAGCCAGTTTTTAGATGCAGAATGACCTGAGATGTAAATCCCAGCTTTTCACTTTCTGGCTACGTGCAGGAGGGCAGGTGACACTTCCAGACCCCAGCCTCTGTTCTCTGGATGGCAAACGAGAACAGTGGCTCCCAGCCCATAGATGAGTAAATATTTGAGATACGGAACACAGAGTGACAGCCTGGAGGCAGGCACACAGTAGGAGCAATGCTAAGGGGAGTTATCATTGTTATTGATCCTTTGGTGGATGTTCAGCCTTGGGTCAGAGGTTGAGGACTCTGAGAAAAATGCTTCAGACAATGGAGACTTGCCAAGGCCCAGATCTCTGGCCCAGGGCTCGGAGGGTGGCAATGAAAGGGACCGCTCCTCCCTGAGTAAGGATCATATAAGGTGTCATATCTCTTGGGCATGACTCGGGGTCAGCCAAGTGTTGTCCCAACCTGCTGGTGACCTTGGGTTGGTGACCTGCTCTTTCTGAGCTCAGTGTCTGCTGAACAAGACAGCACTGCTCTAGATGACTGCTCAGGCTTCCTCCTCATCTAAGGCTACTGTGACTTAACAAGTGTCACCTCCTGAAGTGGCTTACCCCCCCCCCCCCTCCATTCTATAAAGGGATCGAGTAGCTCTCATTGTTGAGTTGAGCTCTGCTCTTTGCAAGGTGCTGTGCTGGGCGTGGCGACTCAGATGACTCTGACTGGGCCCTGAAGTTTGCTAGAGGAATAGACATGGTCATCTAATAGGGGAGCTCAGTCACTGACTCCCTGTGTGACCCTGGGTAAATCGCCACCCTGCTCTGGAGCTCTCTTTTGCCCCATTTGTAAGGGAAAGAGTTAACCATGGGGATAACAGCCCGTGGCCAGGCCCACAGCCCCATCTGGTCCCAAAGAGGTGGTTGGGTAGCCCATCCCCCATACCTCAGCCTCTATGAGTCTAGTGACATCATCTCAAATCCTCTGTTTCCCTGGCAACTGGGGTGCTGGCTGAGGCTCCCCAGGGGCCCAGGCCGTCTGGATTTCCTTACATATAACTGTACCTTGTCCACATTTTCACAATTAAATTGTCAGTTTGGGTTAAGTGTTGTCTGCTGACAGCTGTCAACCTCTCTCTGGCTCCCCTCACTCTTCACCCAGAGCAGGTAAGTGAGAACATCTTCCCCAGGCCCTCAGTGCTGTGGAAAGAGGCTAGGATGGGAGCGGGAGGCAGGAGATCTAGGTTCCGGCCCAGCTCTGCCATACATTTGCTGTGTGGTCTTGGGCAAGTCACTTGCACTCTCTGGGCCTAGGTTTCCCCATCTTAAAAATAGGGCTAATCATCTCTCCCCAGCCTCCCTCCTTCCCAAGGTAGCTGCAAGTCTTAGAGGAGTTTGTAACTGTGGCGGGTCTTAAAAACTGCAAAGCTCAGCTTGGACGCCAGGATGGTTCATAAAATGAGAGAGCAGATCTGGAAAGGGATTCCTCTGAGTCCCCACCAGATAAATGGGTAGGGTTAGTTTCCCCTCTGGTCTACCCGGCATCCAGGTCCTGGCCCTAAAGACACAGAGTACAGGTACCGGGCCAGAGGGTCAAGGGCCCTGCTTCCCGTGACAAGTGTGCCCATGCTGAGTGGCCAGGCTCTCTCTCCCCATGATGGGCCTAAGCATCCCTGCTCCCACACCAATTCTCCCCTCTCAGGCTCCCAGGAACTCTCTCTCACCTCCCCTCCTGATTCCACCCCCACCCCCTCCAAGATCCGCCTGGTCTTGAATCCCACACCCGATCTCATCCCCCCCTGCTTCAGACCTCCTCCAGGCTGCCCTGCCCTTGGCAAAGCCCACGCTGCTTAGCCCAGCACTCAGGGCATGGGCCTGTCTTCCCCAGTCACTGTCCTTCCTGCTGCCCTAGATGCCAGCAGCACCGAGCCCCTGACTCACCCTTCCCTGAAACCAAACTTCTCCCTCTTGTCTTTGCTTAAGCTGCTCCCACTGCTGGGAATGCCCTCCCCCACCCCGGCCACCTGACAATTCCTCCCCCACCTGCACATTATTTATACAGACATGAACGCTAAGTACAAATGAGCTCTCCATCTGGAACTGTTTATGTACCTGGCAGAAAAGGAACTAACCTTTATCAAGGACCGATTACGTGCAGAGCATTTTACATATATCATCTCTTTAAGCCCCACTGTAACCCTAGGCGGTAAATTTCACCACTCCTATTTTCCAGATGAGATAACTGAGGCTCAGAGACAGGAAGTGTCTTATCCAGGGCCGTACAGAGGTGGGATTGGGGTTATACCCTAAACTGTGCGATCCCAGAACGCGTGCTTGTTTGGGGCCCTGGTGGAAACACTTCCTTATGGTTACGAGGTGGCCGGCATTCTGTGCACATGGAAATACTTGCTATTAAGGGAGGTTGTGCTGTTTTGCAAATGCCAGGAGCCACTGTGATATACCTAAGGATGTCACATAGAATAGGGGATGCAGGTAGAAGCAGGGCCACCAGAGGGGTCATAGGTCTGTGCTCTAGATGGAGGAGAACCTTCTCCCAGGAAGAGGTTGTCCTGGAGGCAGGGAGCTCCCTTCCCTGGGGGTTTGTATGCAGAGGCCAGGTGAGGACATTCACTCACTCACCTGGCAACTTTGGAGCACCCACTGTTCGGGGCCTTCATGGAGCCCCCGGGGAGGCAGCGTGGGCGAGATAGAGCCAGTCGCTAACCACATGATGCTCCCCGCGCCGTGGAGACATTTCTGCTCCAGCAGCCAGAACTTCAGAGATATGACAGGGTGGATGGCCCGACTCCGCCGTTCTGAAATGACCTTAGACAAATGCGTATTTTTAGCTTTTTCACTGTTGAAGCCTAGTTGCTTCAGGCGTCTCTTGCCAGGTAACAAACCATGTCGATTTTTAGTGGCTGAAAGGAACAACTGATGGATCCCCCTGATTCTGTGGGCCAGCTGGGCTGCGGCTGCTGTCACACGGCCGCACTCACTTGACTGGTGGGTCAGACAGGCCTGGGTTCTGCTGGGATGGTGGGGCCAGCTGGGCCTCTCTCCACGTGGCCTCAGGGCCGCCCTCTGCAGTAGCCCGTATCATTTAGCAGTGCAGCCTGGGCTTCTGATGTACAGCTGGGCTGGGCCCCAAGGGGGTGGGTGCAGAGGCAGCAAAGGCCCCCGGTGTCTGGGCTCCGGAACACGCACAGATTCACTTCCGGCACATGCATTGGTCCAAGCGAGCCACGAGGCCAGCCCAGACCAAGGGGTGGTGAAATAAATTTCACCTCTGGATGGAGTCACATTTCAAAGCGGTGTGTGTGTCCTGGGATGAAAGGAATTGGTGCCATTAAAAAGCTACCTCATGGGGCGCCTGGGTGGCTCAGTCGGTTAAGCGTCCGACTTCAGCTCAGGTCACGATCTCACGGTTCGAGAGTTTGAGCCCCACGTCGGGCTCTGGGCTGATGGCTCAGAGCCTGGAACCTGCTTCCGATTCTGTGTCTTCCTCTCTCTCTGCCCCTCCCCCGTTCATGCTCTGTCTCTCTGTCTCAAAAATAAATAAACGTTAAAAAAAAAAATTAAAAAAAAAAAAAAGCTACCTCGCTGCCCTTCCCAGAAAGACTTCAGACCAGCGACAAATGACTACGTGGCTTATGGGCTGGATGTCAGGAGCCCTGATGTCCCTTGTCTCCTGCACCACATACTGAGTGATGTGAAACCAATTGTCTCCTCTCTCAGACTCAATTTCTCTCTGTGTGCCATGGGGGCACTGAGTGTGGTGATCTCTGGCCTTGTGTGTGTGCAAGGTGAGACCCAGGTGCAGAAACAGTGAATTGTACCATATCAGAGAAGCGGAAGCCCAACCATAGAAGAAACTGTCCCAGTGGCTCACTGCTTCTCACTATTCCAAGCTTTGGCTATTGGCCGCTACATAACGGGGGGCGGGCGGGGGTGGGAGGGACATGAGGCCCATGTGGGCTCAAAGAGAGCGACAAGAAGCACAAACGAGTTTCAGACAGCACTCCCCAAGGCTGCCAGCACCCCAGCACCAGCCCCCAGACCCTGGGGAATACAGCTTTCCCTTCAGGTCACCAGCGACCCCAGTTTCTCCTCCAGCTGCCTGAGCCAATCGGTTTTTCTTCTGTTTAAGCTAGCTGGGGTTGGGTTTCTCTCCTGGAGTTGAAAGAGGCCTGAGAAACACAAACATTGTCTCCTAACCAGTCACCACCACAACTAAACAATCGAGAGTTGAAAGCGGCCTTTCAGAAGTGACGCCCTCAGTAGACCTGACCGGTGGCATTTTATTACGTGCACCCAGGAAAGAAACTTCTTGGCTGTCCCTGCCCACCCCACCCCCCCCCCCCCACCCCCCGCCCCA
Organism: Panthera tigris; assembly: GCF_018350195.1. Taxonomy (NCBI): domain Eukaryota; kingdom Metazoa; phylum Chordata; class Mammalia; order Carnivora; family Felidae; genus Panthera; species Panthera tigris. The sequence continues at coordinate 55,501,594 of NC_056669.1, forward strand.
AGCCTGCTCCCTGAGGCTTGTAAAATAGCAATCGCTCCCTGGAGGTAACTGAAGAAGAGGAGGACAGAACTCCCTCCCAGGCAACTGGCAGAGGCTTGGCCATAGGCCAAGGCAGCCACAGCCTTCGGTTCGCGGCCACCACTCACTGACTGCAAGATCTTGCAAGACTTACCAGACAGGGCTGGGGTCAGTGTAAGAGCAGAGCAATGCTGGCCTCGCCCACAGGCACCGAAACTGCTTAGCACACAGCGGGTGCTTGGTCAACTGATAATACTTCTTTCCTGCAACGTTACCTGCCAGTAAATTCGAAGAGAGGGGTTTAAAGGTGCTCCCATTTTGCAGATGATGAAACCAAGGATCACAGAGGCTGAGAGACTTGACCAGGGTCACGCAGCGGGTAAGTGAAGGGAGGGGGAACCTGAGAGCCAGGCCCAGGTATTCTGATGATATGCCTGCTGCTGTTTGATCACCCTCCCTGTTTGTCTGGAAGATGTGGCCTCAGGGGGCATCCCAGCCCCTGGGTCAGAGGCCAGCTGGGCTGGGTTACTCTGCGCAGACCCTTGTTCACCTGCCTTCCTGGGAAGGCCTTTCTAAAATGCGCTCTAGTATTGGGGCATCTGGGTGGCTCAGTCGGTTAAGCGTCCAACTTTGGCTCAGGTCATGATCTCTCCATTGGTGAGTTTGAGACCCGTATCTGGCTCCACCCTGACAGTACAAAGAACCTGATTGGGATTCTCTCTCTCTCTCCCTCTCTCTATGCCCCTCCCCAACTTGCGTGTGCTCTCTCTCTCTCAAAATAAATAAACTTAAAAAAATAAATAAAATTCGCCCTAATGCTGGAAACAGGACCCTTTGGTCTCATAGTGTCCACTGTGCTCGTGGTTTATCCTGTGCTGCAAGTTAAGAGTGAAAAGAACCCTAGACTTGGTTTCTGGAGCTGCAAATGTGCTTGGGGGGTTACCTAGTTCAACCCACCCCTCGCAGATGGGGTGACTAGGGCTCAGAAAGGGCAGAACGATTATCTGCTATCACATAGCAAACTACTGACAGGGCTAAGACCTACACCCAGGTCACCTGTCTCCCCATCCAGGGTTCCCGGAAATAGCTGATTCACCCCAAGGCCTTGGCCCTAAGGGAGGGAAGCTGAGATGGGTGGAGGGATCCATAGAGGCCAGCACAATGAACTGAACTGGAACTCTCCCACCTCCACGTCCTTTCAGTCTGGGTGCCCCCCTGAATAGGCTGTGTGCAGGAGTGGGGGATGGAAAGGTGTGTGCCCCTAACCAATGGCAGTCAGGCAGGGGCTGAGAAGCCGGCGGACAGGAAGCCCCCAGCACGTCTGGGCGATCAGATAACCAGAATCACCGGGGGTAATTGAGGAGAAGGAAAATATATTAACATCTACAGCGGCAGCAGCCAAGAGCATGCCCGCCCAGCCTAGATTAGAGCCTCCCCTCTGTCCCCCTGAAGGGGAGCTTGCAGTCCAGCTGGCCAGCACAGCCTTGACACACAGCAGCCCTTGAGGAGCCCCTGGACAGAAGGAAGGAGGAGAAAAAGGGAAGGGGAAGGTCGTTTTGTCCTAAAGATGAAAAATGTTTTTTTCTCACAAGTGTCTCTGAGAATCCCAAAATGTCTGAGGTGATCAACTATTCAGCTTATACAAATAGGGAGCCTGGTGTCCAGGGAGGGGCTGACCCTGCCCCAGGCTCCCTTGACTCAGAATCCAGGGTTTTGTCACCACTTCATGTTTTCACTCACCTCCCAGGGCAGGGTTTTCAGCCCTTAGCTAATGCCTGGGTCTTAATTCACAAAGACAGAGCTGAGTATCAGGGAGGAGACAGGAGGGCTCAGGGCTGGGCTTCAGGAATTCTGGGATCTTCTCCTGGCTTCCCTCAACTCCTCTCACAGTGGAAAGTCACTATCCTCCCATCTGTTTTAATGGGGGCCATAAACTATAGTGCACACAGAGCCAGAAAGATCTGGGTTCAGAGAGCAGCCCTGACACTTGCCAGCCCCACACTTTTGAGCCTCAGCTTCCATATCTATGAAAGGGGGATACTAATCCCATCTTGGAGAATATAGAAGATTTGATGGGATTGCATTATACCCGTTTATGGATGAGGAAACTAACATGCGAGAGTTTAAGCAATTTGCTCAAGCAGTGTGATACTGCTAAAAGTGAAATTGGGCAAAATCAATATTGGAGCCCAAGTCAGTATGACTCCAAAGGGTTTTCTGTTTCTACTCTAGTCGGGAGCCAGAAGGAGATTTCTGGATGAAGTGCTACTTATGCAAATGTTTGCAGGCAACTCATTCAGTCTCTCTCGAAGCAGAAAGTTAGACCCAGAGGTGGGTGCATCCAATTGGACCCAGGCCACCTGGAATGGCTCCCACTGTGGTGGCCAGAGTGCCTTGCCGTGGAAGAGCTAAGGACACTCTTGACCCCTGGATGTCTCTGTCTCCAGCCTCTTAGGTGGAGCAGCCTTGACCCTCCCCTGCCCTTTCTAGACACCCCACCCAAAGCCCCACCACCTTCCTGCAGCTTTTATAACCCCTAGTCTCCCACAGTTTTTACTGACCCTGATGCTCTAGGAGAGGAGGCTGGGTGTCCCAGCACGTGTTCACAAGGACATGCCTATGACTCTATGCAGGAGTGCATGGAAGCACATCTCTGTGCATGAACTTGGTGGGGGCACAGGGTTTGGCCTCATCTTGCAGATGGATATGGCCATGTCACTTGTGTGTGCTCCTGAATGTGTGTGGGCCTATGGTGGGTGCAAGTATCTCCTGAGTGTGTTCTGACCATTTGTGGGGTGATGTGTCCCAGCCCTGTGTGCAAGGGGGACTGGCTGTCCACGTGCAGGGGGTATTCTGTATGGCCGAGAACCTGCAGTGGGCTCCGTGGGCCCAGAGGTGTGTATGTATATGGAGGTACCTGCAGGCAGGCTAGGGCAGCTTATGGGTGCCACTTCGTGGGCAGCTGCAAAGAAAGGGGGGAATGGTGTTTTAGGGACCTGAGGCAAACCCCTCTTCACTAAGTCTATGCTTCCCTTCTGCTAATGAACTTGATTATCCTTGAGATTATGCTTGGGATGGAGCCCCCCCGGGTGGGGGCAGACAGAAGCCATGGCAACCTGAAGTTGCCCAGCAAGTTAGAAATGGGAGGGGGGGGGGGGTGTACCATCAGCCAGAAAGGCCAAGGTGTGTGTGGGGAGAGGGATGGACACACTCACCTCACCAGTCTTGGGGCAGTTGCCTCAGAAACACAACCGGAGCCGCAGCCCAGGTCTATGTTGGGCAGGGAGCAAACTCTGTAGTTCTTTCTAGTTTCTAAACCCCAGTTCTCAGCCGGTAGCTCTGTGGGGACAGGAGGCAAGGTGTCCAGAAAACTCCCCAACAGTCATCCCAGAGGCTGGAACGCCTGCTTTCTGGTGCCCAACGTTTACAGCGCGCTTCACAGAGCAGGGCGCCCTCGCTTCCTTTCTCCGCGGAGAGCTCAGAATGGCTGATCCCTTTTCCAGAAGTGGAATCAGAGGACTCGAGAAATAACCCCCTCAAAGGACTTACTGGGACGCCAACGCAGCTCTCCGGAGCTGGGACGTACTGGGTCGCCTAAAGCACCCGAGCTGCAAAACCCCCTAGTGATGTCCGCCAGGCTCCCGGCCGAGACCTAAGTGGGACTTCTCCTTGAGCAGTGGCTTCCTCCTCTGTCAAACCAGACTGGTTGAGGTGCCTCGCTCGGCTGGCTGCGAGGGTTAGAAACCTGTCCTACCTGGGCCCCACGCGCCGCAGGTCCGCCGTAGGCTCGCAGCAGGCACGCTTATTAACACCGGCTACAGTTAGTAAGTCCCCCCCTTTGTAACTCGACAGGGTGCGAAGTCCTCTGCGCCGCTGGCGCCGCGGGTCCGTGGCGTCCGCGGGGACCCCGCCCCCGCCCCCCGCGCGCGGCGGGAGCCACCCTGTGGGGTTTCGGCGCGCTGACGTGGGCGGATCAAAGCTACTGCCCGCGCCTTATAAAGCAGTTGGGGCGGACCGCGCCGGAGACCGTGCGGCTCGAGAAGGAGAGCTCCGGCGAGCGGGCGAGCGCAGGCCCCGAGAGCCCAGCGCAGCCCCCAGCAGCCCGAGTCCGTGCTACAGTCCTCGCGGGACCCGAGCCAGCCGCCGTTCGCGGGGATCTCGGGCGTCCTGCTGCGGCCGCTCCGGGAAGAGGGCGCCCTCGCCGCCTGCCCAGCCCGGAGAGCGCTCGGGTCCGCTGGGGGCAGTGCTCGCCGCTCCCCGGCCGGCCCGGGCGGCAGGGCACTCGGTGCGCGCCCGGCGAGCGCCCCAGGAGGTGAGCAGCGGCCGCCGGCGGCGCGCGGGTGCTCAGCGGGGACCTGCTAGGGCGGGGGCGTTTGAGTCCGAGGGGGACGGCGCGACCCCGTAGGGCACCGACTCCCGGGTAAGCACATCGAGGCCTCCTCCACACCTCCCCTCTGCGGTTCTCCGAGGAATCCCTGGGAGGAGCGCAGCCCCGCAGGGGCCTGGGGGCGCTGGCTTTCCCGGCCTGTATGCTGGAGGTGGGTTGTTCCGATCGTGCGGGCCGCTGCCAGCCTCCCCGGCCCCGTTCCCCGGATTAGACCCTCTCCCTCCCAGTCGGAGCGCGAATGAGGTCATGCCCGAGCCATCCCGGGGGTGGGAGACTTGGATAGTGAGGCAGGGCACAGGGCGTGTGTGGCGGGGCGGGAGAGGGTGGCCAAAGGCAGACGACTACCGCGGTTCGTACCAAATTGGGGAGTGGGGGCGGACGCCTAGCCTGGAGACCGACTCCCAGAAGCGGCACGGGAGAGGAGAGAACCAGGACTTTGTTTACAGACCTGAGCTCCAGGCTGGGGGGGGGGGGGGTAGGGCGGGGGAGGAGGAGAGTCCTGTCCCAGGACCGGAGGCACATCTGGAGCCGCCTCGGACATCTGGCTGAGCTCGCGCACGGGCACCACAACTCCCACCTTCTGGTGCTGAGGTGCCTCCATGACCACAGGATCCTTAGGCTCTCAGGGTCTGGCTCCAGAGGGGTGGCGGGAGGTGACCGGAGTACTCCCACCCCACCCTTCCCACTTCCAAAATAACCAGTCTCGCGGGTAACTCGGCGCATCGTCCGCAGCCGAGCAGACAGATTTCGCAAGACTCGCGCGGCTGGGGTCAAACCCGGGTTGCGGGCCCGACCTAGCTCCGCGTCGCAGGTAACCTTGAAGCGGTCGCTTGGCGTCACCGGCTCGCAAGGTCGGCTCTGCCAGCTGCGCAGCCCGAGGCTTCAGGCCCGGCCCGCGCCGACCTGACGCGCGGCGTAGACACTCGGCCCGGAGCGCCCAGCCCGCTCCCGGTCCAGTGCGGGCTCATCCCGGTAAGGGAAGCTCGGCGTGGCCCAGCTGGCTTGGCTCAGAGGGGCGGCCGCCCTGGCAGCGGCGTTTGCAAGGACTTCCAGAGCTCAGGCCCTATAACCACCTGTTCGAATCTGACTGTGGCTACTGAGCTCACGGTGCACAGACCGGGAGACCACTTCTCTCGCCCTCTGCTAGCGGGATAGCTTGGCCCTTAACGCCAGCGCGGGGAGGAAGGGACAGCCTGTCTGTCTCTCCCAAGACACTGCGCTTTGACGCGGGCCCACTAAGCTCCAGGTCCTAAGGGAGGCTCCGCTCTGGGCCTGAAGCAAGGGGTCGAGCAGTTCCGGGCTGACCGCGACAAGTGGATGTCTTACAGAACAACCAGCACTGAGAGGGTACTTACTCTACGCCTCGTCCCGTCCCTAGACGGGGACACCGGGGCCCAGGAAGAAAAGGGGACTTGCCGAAAGTCCCACTGCGCGGGAGGCAGCAGCGGATCCCACCTCGAGCCCCGGCGTAGCGCCCCCTGGCGGGCAGCGGGCTCCGCGAGGCGAGTGTGCCCTGACCCTCGGGGTGCAGGCTGAGGGTGACCTAGCGGCAGGCGCCTCTGTCCCGGACGTTGTTACAAGGGACAGTTATAATCCGTCAGGACTCAGAGGCCAGGCCAGGCGCTGCCTCTCCCACCAACGTATTGGGGCAGTGGAGGGAGAAGGCCGGGACCACCGGGGACTCTCAGAAGGAGCCTGGAGTAACTGTAGGCCTGGGTCCCCGTTTGCTGTGACCGGGGCGGCCCCTCCTCTTTGGGAGAGTTGAGCTGGACATGGATCTCCCGCTGTGAGTCTGCACTCTCCTCTGTTCGCGTGCAGCCCCTTCCTCCTCCCCACTCTGGAATGCTGGGTGCCTGGTGGGGGCGGGGGGAGAGTCCACACTTCGGGACGGGGTGGGGGGAAAAAAAGAGACAGTGACTGGAGTTTTCATCTTTCCCCCCATATCCAGCCTATATACTTCTCATTCTCAAGAGTGTGGTAAACTTTCATGGTCAGTAAGACAAAAGGTTTGGATGCAGGCTGGGTGGGAGGAGGGGGCTCAGTTACACTGAGAACCCCGCTGAGACCGCTAGCCTTGGACTCGGCACGTTTGTAGTGAGCGCCTCCGAGTTAGGCGCCTAGCGGGACACTGCGAAGGAGGAAAAAGACACGTAATTCAGGGTTTTCTCCCTGCTTACTTCTGCGTTATGCCTCAAGGCTCCAGGAAACAGTGCGGTTTCAAATCTTGCGTGTGCTTAAGGCACACACGTAGACGCACACACTATACAGGTATTCGTAACAGTGTAAACTCAGGCAGAGGGGAACTTAAAGACCCCCAAGCTCCTGCGAGGCTTGAAAGGCTTCAGGAGACGCACGGTCAAGTTCAGTCCCTTGTTTTATGAAGGGAAACTGAGCCTGGGGATGGTGGAGGGCTCGCCCAAGCTCACACAGCCAGATGAGAACGTCCCCTTCCTTCTCAAGCGCCCCCCTGTAAGGCGGGTGCCTTCTTTTTCCAACTCCCCAAGCCCTTTAGAAAGGAATCTCTTTGTCTTTGTTCCTCTCCAGGGGAGAGGGGCTGGGGCTGCTTTTGTCTCCGAGAGAATGCCAGGTGTTGGTAAATTTGGGAGAAGCTGGGAAGGGAGTTAATGAGGTGAGGACGAAGAGAGGGAAGACCAAAAAAAAAAAAAAAAAAAAAAAAAAAAACAGATGGAGAAGAAAAAGAAAAAAGCCCCGAGGAGCAGCCTGAGACCTGCGGGCGGGGTAACAGTTGCTCCGCGGCGCTAGGTCGCCCCCTGGTGGCCAGAGGCGGCATCGCGCCGGCCCAGTGCGCTCTACTGCTTAGCGTTGGCCAGGCTGTCCCGCGTTGGCTTGGGCCTGGGCACCGCCTGGCACTCCAAAAGGGGGCCGCTAGACGGGGACTTGGAGACTCGGGAACCACTGTACAAAGACCTCTGCCATTTCATTTCTCATCCCCCCCTTCACTGATACCCACAGTAACCCCCCCATTTCCTAGTCTTCTGACCATTCGCGAGCTCACGGGACATCTGGGTAGACGTAGGAATAGCACACGGGGCACGGACCTGCCGCTGACTGGGTGAACAAGGCCGTTTCCACATCCCCGGGCCGCAGATTCCTCATCTGTGAGATGGGGGCAGTGAGGGCACCTGTCTCGCAGGGCTGCTGGGAGGAGCAAATGCGATCATGTTAGGTGAACTTTATAAAGGCGAATTGTGTCTGAATCACAATTGTGTCCCTAGTTTACAGGGGAGAAAACTCAGCGGGAAAGGAGAATTGCCAAGCCCCTACTAACTAGTAATTAATATTTGGAGATAACGCAGATCCTGGGCCTGACAGATCTGCCCTCTTGCGCGCACTCGGCCTCCGCCGTGACTCCCTTCCTCCTCTCCTTTCGGTCCCTCCTGGTCAGTGTGCCCCGGGGCTCCCTCTGCCTCAGTGTCTTTCAGCCTCGGTCTCTGACCGGCTTCCTCCCTCTCGCCGTCTCTGGTCCGGTCGCCAGCTTCCCTGCCAGTCCGCAGCCCGGGTCCCAGCCCGGGAGCCGCGCTAGATGGACACGCCCTCGGCCGCGCTCGGGCGACACCTAATTTGAGCCAGACGCCGGCCGCGTCCCGGGCTGTGCGGGGCGGGAGGCGACGCCCGCCGCGCGCTCGGCCTCCCGGGTCCGACCCCTCCTTTGTAATTTGAATAAAACGCCCCCCCCCCACCCGCAGCCCCCGCCCTGCGCTCCGCCTTAACCCGCCGCCTCCGCTCTCCCCGACTGCAGGCGGCGTGCTCGCTGGAAGATCGGCGGTGGCCGTGCCCGCGGCGGGACTTCGGTGCAGCTCCTCGAGGGTGCGACCCCCGAGCGCGCGTGCCGCGCGACCATGAGGGCGCGGCCGCGAGTCTGCGAGGCGCTGCTCTTCGCCCTGGCGCTCCAGACCGGCGTGTGCTACGGCATCAAATGGCTGTAAGTAGGGACCCCGCGTCTATGCAGCCGGGCTCTGGGACCGGCGCTGGGGGTGGCGGCTAACGTTCAGCGCCCCCCCCCCCCGCCGGGGATCGGGTGAGCGTGCCCAAGACCCGGGAGCCGAAGTTGGTTTGGGGGTCGTGGGCAAGTCACTCTTCTTAAGCCTCCTTTTTCTACTCTGTAAAATATTGTCCTTACCTCCCGGAGGGTTATGAGGCAGGAGCGAGACAGGGCGTGGAGAACGACAGAATTGCCTTGTCCTGTGCAGCTGAGGGTTGTGCAAGGCCTCCACAGGGGCAGATGGAAAAAGCGTGGTCAAGGGCCCGAGTCAAGAGGGTCTGTGGCCCGCACGGGGGCCTGTTCAATATCGTGTTTCCTTGTTAGTCTCCTGACCCTCGCTGAAGATTCTCAAACAGTACTGACCCCTCCACCTGGGTGACCTTGGGGGAAGTGTCACTCAACTTCTGGGAGCCTCAGTGTCCTCTGTAGAAGGAGGGGGAGAGCCTCTACCTCACTCAGATCAGATGAGAAGCGGCTCATGAAAGAACTTTGTAAACTGTCAGATGCTCTGCACATGTGAAGGGTATTCCTTTAGATAGAAATTATTAATGGCTGGGTGGGTGGGAGAGGGAGGCTCTCTTCCATCCAGTAGAAGGGAGTGCCTGCTCTGTGCAGAGCTGTGGGCGGTGCAGGGTGGGGGTGGGGGGGGGGGTGGAGAGGAGTAAAACCCAGCCCCTTCCTGGAGGAGCTGCCCTCTGGGCTGGAAGAGATAAGCCCAGGCCGTAAATAACTCCAAGTGCCCTAGGAGTGACCAAGGTGGTGTTGTGGGGACCCAGAGGAGGGGAGACCACCTGGTGGGGGGCACATACTTGGGACCCTGGGATGATTTTTCGGCAGTGGTGAGCCTGGGTCTGGCTTGAGGAGTTTCTGGGAGTTTGGTGGGTGAGGGCGGTGGGGAGGAGGGCACTTTGGGTGGAGGGACTCCCTGCGTGGTGCGGACATCCAGGGCAGGACAGGTCTGGAGACGGGGGTGGGGAGCGAGCCATGCAGATAAGAGAGGCAGGGACAGATTATGGGGGCTGGGGAGGGGCTATGGGGAAGTTTCGTGGATTAGCTGCAAGACAGGGCGATAGTGGCTGGGCCGCCAGCAAACAGTCCTGAGGTCACTGGCGCTGCCGCCCCCCCGCCCCGGGGCTGAGTTATCGATTAATTGGTGATCCAGGAGGGTAACCCCATCTTCTGGCATCTCTTGTTGGCAAGGAGAAGCGTAGGCTTAGCGGCTCTTCGCTGCTGCTTCTGATTAGTTGTGTGAGGCGTCAGCCACCTTCTACTGCCAGTACCTGGCACGGCGCCAGTTGGCGGGACCCTCTGATCAGAGAGTCCCCACCCTCCTCACCTGCCACACCATTTTACAGATAGGGCAGCTGAGGTCCGGGGCATGGAAGGATTTGCCAAAGAACACTAGGAGCGGCAGAAGCCAAGAACCAGGCTTGCCTCTGGAGCGTTGTGGGGGACACGGCTGGCATTCCTGCATCACAGTGGGAATGCTGAGGCCCTGACAATGTGTGACTTGCACAAGCCCCCACGCTGGCAGGTGGCCACGTGGGGCCTGGAATAGATGGCTGGCTAAGCCCAACATCCATGCCGTTCCCACTGCACAGCCCCGGCTGCCACGAAAATGGATACAACTGGGTGTCTGCCTTACGGGAGCTCCTAGCCTCTTGGGGGAAATGGACATGTACAAATACAAAGTGGACTTCGGGCTGTGTCCTGGGAAAGGGAGTGTGGGGGCCCAGGGGAGGAGCGGTTAGGCCCATCTAAGGAAGGTGGCTTTGGGCTGGGCTTCAAAGGATAGGTAGGATTTTGATGGCCAAGGATGGAGTGCAGAGCAAGCATCTAGGCAGGAGGAAAGAGCAGGGACAAAAGCAGAGAGGCAGGACGGTGCATGTGGGGAAACAGAGAAACCAAGAATTATTGGAGCCTACTAGTAAATCCCGTCTCTGTTCCAGGAGCTTTAGTCACTTAATTTTGAGAATACTCCCACGAAATAGGTGGTATTCTTATCGCTACCATTTTACAAATGAGGAATCTAAGGTACAGAGAGGTTCAGTAACTGGCCCAAGATCACGCAGCTAGTTAATGGTGGCTGTGGGACCAGAACCCTGGGCAGATGAGCTCCATTCAGCCAAACCCCTAGTTAGTGGTTAAACTCTTGCTGGAGCTGAAGATACAGGGGGAGGCAGGAGTGGAGGTTAAGCAGTGTGTGTGTGTGTGTGTGTGTGTGTGTGTGTGTGTGTGGCCAAGCACTGTTCTAAGTGCTTTATGGATATTGTTCATTTGAAACAATGAACCATAGGAGGTGGGTTCTGCTATCACCCCCATTAAACAGAAAAAGAAATGGAGGCACGGGGTCTCTAACTCACAGGGTGTCACAGCAGCAGAGGCAGGATGTGGAGTGAGGCTGTCTGGCTCTGTGGCTTCTTGGTCTCAGGGAGCCCCAGGACAGTTGGGAATAGGGAAGTGTACTGTGGGGTGACTCACGCAGGAGACTCAGCTGTCCTGGGGTTGTCCCTGGGGGTCCTGGTACCCTGGGCTTTGGAAAGGGGACCGAAGATGAAAGGGGTCTCTGACCTAAGAACTGTAACCCGATGTGGCTCGGTGGCCCAAAATGTCCACCTGTTGGGGACCTGGGACTCAGCCTGAGCCTTGCCAGTTCGCTAGCCTCGAGCCACGCCTCAGGCATATCAATCGCTTCGGCCTCTCTGAGTCTCAGTTTCCTCATCTCAAAAATGGGAATGAGAGGTGTCCTGGGATCTGGGAGGCCTGGGTTCTAGCTTGGCTCTGCCTGATTGGCTGTGGACATGTCTGGGCAAGCCCTGCCCATCTCTGGGCCTCCGTGTCCCCACTTGCACAATGAGATGAGGATACGGGGGCCCAGCAAGGGCCAGTGACTTACCCAAGGTTGGGTGCAGCAACTGAGCTGGAGCTGAAACCCAGGTCTCTGCCCCCCCCAACCACTCCCAGGAGGACCCTCGACTCCCAGATGGGAGAGACCTCGGCCACTGCAGTGGCACCTTGGCACAGGCCTTGCTTGTGAACTCTGTTCCCTCCTGTCCTCTCTTCCACCCTCTCCCCCCATATCCTCATCCCCAGATATACCAAAATGTTTTCAATTAGGGGTCTGCTGCAGCGAGGCAAGCCGGAGGAGATGTCCAGACGGGCAACTCCCCCGCCTCCCACCATAATCCTTGATTACCTCCCTGAGGGGGACTTAGTTAGAAACGGTCATTACCACTAATTACCAGATGACCGCATTGCCCTCCTCAGGAGTGGAATCCGCTGCCTCCTGCCTCCTGGTCTCCCGGCCTGCACGCTGCGGCTGGCCGCTCTGTGCACATCACTCTCTCCAGCCGCCCCTGGCCCACCAAGGATCTCCAGACCTCTTCCTATCTGTCCTCTGCCCTCCTTGGCAGTCTGGGCCTCATCTGGGAGCGTCCTCACTGGGCTGTCCCTTGTAGTACCTCCTCTCACCGCCGGCTGGGGAGGCGGAGGCTTATTGACTCCAGAACTGGACAGACTGACACCCTGAGTGGCCCAGGTCCTCGGGCAGCAGGGGCACAGAGCTCCCCTCCCTCAGCCACAGCATAGGGTTGCTCAGGAACTGTCAGAGCTGAGCTCCCCAGGGAAAGGCTGGGCCTACATTGTCCACTTCTTGGCTGGAGCAGGAACCCAGGGAAAAGACCCAGAACACAGCCACACTGCTTGAGTGCCCACTGCATACCTCGTACCGTGCGGGGTATTTTCTTGCATACATCATATAATCCTTCCTGTTGTGAAACCGCAAACTGGCTCAGAGGGGAAGGAAGAAATCTGGGCAAGGAGAAGGGCAGAGTGGGCTCAGGACAGGCTGAGTGTTGACAGCCCCCAGCCTGACAGAGAGGAGACCCGGGAAGGAGAGGCCAGGTCTGCGGGAAGATGGTGTCGGGAGGAGACCGAGCATCCGGGTACCAGAGCTGTGCCTGTGTCCTCCTCTGTACAAAGTGTGTGTGGGGGGTGTCATCCCCCAGGCTGCCCCCTCGGGGTGCTGTGAGAAGTGGATGGGGCGAGAGATTCTGCCGAGTGGGGAGTGCTGTGCCTACATGGGGTAGTGTGTGCCCAGTGTTTGCTAGGCACAGGTGGAGGGGCTGGACCAACCAAGAAACAGGCTGTGTGGATGACGTCCGCCTCTGTGTGGCCACACCTCACCCAGTATGGGCTATGAGGATTCTGCCCCGAGGTTCCCTGAGGTGACCTGGCATAGACAGGCCTCAGTGGCTCAGAGGGCCAGGGAGGACCAGATGGCTCGCTTTAGCTCAAGCAAACAGGCCTGAGATCTGCACCCAGACATGCCAGACATTTCTCTGCTCACAGTTGGGAGGACAGGGACGGACCAGGGGTAACAGTGAGGCAAGACTGTCTGAGATACCCACAATCGATCTGAGGGCTGGCTTGTGCCACCCAGACTGCAGACATCACATCAGGGCATGCCCACTTGTCCTGGGTCGGCTTCCCAGGCCTCTGGGAAGACTTCTGTACTTTGGAGTTGTAGGAGGGGTGGGACATGGTGAAGTGAGAGGCAGGGGGGAACAAACTAACTTATTAGGACTTAATGTAGCACCTATTTTCTCTCTTGGGCCCTCCAAGACCTCTAGGACTTCCCATTTTGTAGGTGATTCTCAGAGAGGTACAGCAATTTGCCCGAGATTATACAGCAGATAGAGGGCAGTGCTGGAGCTAGAACCCCTCTGACCCTCTTTGGTCCAAGATTCACCTGGCAATAAGCAGAGGCCATCCCGCTTATGGATGTTCAAGATGTTTTACGTATGTTATGATACAGAAGTCTTGCCATCACCTTTTAATGTAGAAATTGTCATTTTGGGGGCTCAGTCGGTTAGGCAACCGACTCTTGATTTTGGCTCAGGCCATGATCTCACAGTTTGTGGGATCGAGCCCTGCCTTGAGCTCTGCACTGACAACACGGAGCCTGCTTGGGATTCTCTCTCCCTTTCTCTCTGCCCCTCCCCTGCTGGCTCACTCCCTCTTTCTCGCTCTCTCTCTCTCAAAATAAATAAACATTTAAAAAAAAATTATCATTTTCTTATAGCAGATGAGGACCATGAGGCCCAGAGAGGTTGGGTAACTTACCTATGTCACACAGCTGTGCCCTAAGCCTGGGCTCTTCCCTAGGCCAGCCCATGAGCTGGAACATTTGGGTCATTGCCTTATTACTGTTGAAAGGCCTGTGTAGCCATTAGACTAGGGGCTCCTTGAGGAAAGGATCTGTGTCATGTTCATTATCAAATGAGTCCAGAAAGAGCTGGTGCTTAGTAAATATTTCTTCCACAAGTAGATCAAGTTCATTTATTCATTTAGGTACAAGAGCAAGGGGGAAAGGCATTCCTGGCATCAGGAAAAGCCTGGGCAAACACATGGTAACAGGGCCGTCCCTGTTAGAGAAGCCAGGAGTCTGGTATGGCCAGATATTAGGGCACGCCGGGGACGAGGACAAGAGGCTGGAGAGGGCTTAGGGGACCAGGTTTGAGGCAGCCCTTGGCTGTGACTAAGTGGGTACAGGAAGGAAAAGACCACCAAGGATGTGATTGTAGTAACTTTCCTTACTGGGCACTGACCAGCTGTGTCGGCCCTGGGCGGAACACATGAGGGTCACAGAGTTACTCCCCCAGGTAATGCTGAGAGGTTGCTGGGCTAGGAGAGGCCAAGAGACTTGTTCAAGGTCACAAAGGGAATGACACATCCAGGAGTCTACCCTGGCATGTGCTGTTCTTTAGCAAGGTGCTACCTCCCTTAGGATGTCGGGGCAGGGGTTCTGGATCTCGGCCTCACCAGGTCTCAGCCCTGACCCTGGGTGAAGACCGTGGGGCTCGCAGCAAGCAGGGCCCACAGCACTGTGGCTGCAGATTGGCCCATCCTTGTCCCCGGCTCCTCCAGGGTCTCTGCTGGATTGCTGAGGGCCAGCTGGCTCTGGGGCAGGGGATAAGTCTATGCAGAACCCTTTAAGGCTGTTGGGGTCCCTCTACCCTGCGCTCAGAGGAGGTGCTGCCTGATGCAGCCTGCTCCTCGGAGAAGGCCTGGGGACAAATGTGGATCCAGGACCCCGGTCCTAGAGCCTTGCAGTCCCAGTGCCTAGAACCAGGATCTGGGAAGCTCTTCAGTCCTATAACATCACCAGGTTCAAAGGGACCCCCAGGCCAGCATTTCCCAAAGCATGGATGAGGTCAGTGCCTCTCAAACAAAGGGCTTTGTGCTCAGCAAGGACTCCAGAGTTAAACAAAACCAAGCCTGTTGTGTTGCTTGGGACTTCTCAGGGCCTTTAAAATGCAAATGTGCATTAATTACTCTCCAAAGGGAAACATAGTAGATCATGTTCCCCAAATGTGCTTAACCATGGATCCCTTCTTTCAGTGTCTCACTGGAACACGTTCTGGGAAATACACTTTATAGGTACGGACACTGAAGCCCAGAAAGGGACAGTGATTTATCGAAGGGCACACAGCAAGTGAATGACTTAGTCCCATTTATTGCAAAACTGAGTGGCTGTTTTATCCTTTAATAAATCCCAAGCATGTGTGTGGAATTTTACAGCCTAATAAGTAGTTTAATAATTAAATGAAGCAATGTATGGTAAGCTCCTAACTCATAATGTGCATCTAGTAAGCGCTCAATTAATAGTGTGTATTATAATGATACTGATTGTAATAATCTAGCATTTAGCACAATGTCTGGCCCATTTGGTGTTCAGGGTTGAATGAATGTTAAATAAAGAGTAATAATTCACAGCCGTGTGAGAGCTAAATAAAGCCGTGGGTGTGCACGCTTTGTGGGCTGTGAAACTGTTTATTGTTAATATAATTATAGTAAAGTGTAGGTAGGATGGAGGTCATGATCCTGCATTATGAATGAGGCCCTGGCCCAGAGAGGGACAGCGATGTGCCCAAGGTCACAGGGAACGGAAGGGGGAGCCATTGCTCTGCTGGGGCCAGGTCTTTGCCTCTTAGTTTCCAAACTCCTTCCAGCAAAGGCACCTGAACCCATTCATTGCGCAAGGGCTGGGAGCAGTAGGGCAGGTGTAGGCAACGTGGCCCCTCACGCTCTGTCTTTCCTTCTCTTGGTTGTTGCCCTTCGGTGGTGTGCAGGGCGCTGTCCAAGACCCCGGCGGCCCTCGCGCTGAACCAGACGCAGCACTGCAAGCAGCTGGAGGGGTTGGTATCTGCGCAGGTGCAGCTGTGCCGCAGTAACCTGGAGCTCATGCACACCATCGTGCACGCCGCCCGCGAGGTCATGAAGGCCTGCCGCAGGGCCTTCGCGGACATGCGCTGGAACTGCTCCTCCATCGAGCTTGCCCCCAACTACCTGCTTGACCTGGAGAGAGGTAGGGGGCCGGCGGGGGCTGCTAGGGCCTACAGAATGCGTGCAGGTGGGGAAGGATGAATTCAGGCATCAATATATGTGTGTTTAGATAGGTGGGTGAATTCATGGACGGATGGGTGGATGTTGATGGCTGTGTGATGGGTGGATGAGTGAAGAGGTGGGTGATGGATGGATGCACAGAAGAAAACAGACGTGGATGGACGGGTGGATGAATTAATCGTAGATACCGGTATCCGGGCATGAACTGATGAATGAATAAACATATAATGAGTGAATATACGAGTTGCAGGGGAGCCTGAAATGGTAGCACAAATGCCTGTGTACCTAATGCATAAAGGGAAGGATGAACGAGGCCGAGGAGGCTCTTGGGAGGGGCGTATGTGACAAGACAGGAAAGCCACCACCGGGCAGACAGGTGTGCCATAAGGTAATTCTAGACCGAGGTAATTCTAGACTGAGGATGCTGTGAGATGCACAGAATGATATAGGAACCCCACTTTCTGGAGCAGGTGGCTTGCGGGGTGGACTTGGGGGTCCTATGTACAGTCAAGAGCCTTTTGATGGCCAAAAGTGCCCCAATGGATCTAATCTCTCCTCCCGCGTGGCAACAGCTAAGGATTGTATAGCACTTGACAAAGCTTCCTTCCTTCCCGAATTATGGGAACTCTAGAGCAATCCTGTGAGGGAGGTATTATCATTTCCATTCTACAGTTAAGGAAACTCAGGCTTGAGAAGGGGAGGTGACTTGCGTGGACCTGAAGCTAGGACCCCCTACAGCAGAGGCACATTGGGCTCCATATTAGTTTTCCCAGGATGCTGTGACAAGGTCCCACAAACAGGGCTTCAGACAACAAAACTGTATTGTCCCAGAGTTCTGGAGGCTGGAAGACTGAAACCAAGATACCAGCAGGGCTGTGCTCCCTCTGACAGCCCCGGAGAGGATTCTTTCTTGCCTCTTCTTAGCTTTCGGTGACTGTCCCCAGCCTCAGTGTTCCTTGGCCTGGAGATACATCACTTTAATTCCTGCCTCTGTGTCTCTGTATCCAGAACTCCCCCCTTCCTATAAGGACGCCAGTCATTGGATTAGGGCCCACCCTGACCCAGTATGACCTCATCTGAGTTCCATTACACCTGCAAAGGCCGTGTTTCTAAATCAGGTCATGTTCACAGGTACCAGGGGCCAGGACTTGACTATATCTTTTAGGGGGACACATTTCAACCTACAGCAGGCTCTTTGCACACTTGTCTGCCCCTCGAGTTGTGAGTTCTTTGAGGAGTAGCCCCTAACACTGAGTGCAGGGATGTAGGGGGAGATCCGGAATGGTGAGTGTGTGGGAGCAAGGGTGGCTGTGGGTGTGTGGGCTTTGCCGGCCTCTGGGAATGAGGGTGAGTTTGTGATGAGTGCACAAATCAGCTGGTGTATGTGTGGGAGAATGGACTGGCGACAGATTAATGTCCCTGGTGCTGTCCTCCATCTGGTGGCAGCCTCTGTGCCCGGCTGGCCCCACAGAGGCAGGCAGGGGCCCAGGAGGAGGCCCTCAGGCCTGGGTGGGGTCCTGTGCCCTGTCCCCCGGCCCGCCCCCCCCCCCCCCCCACCGCCCCGAGCTGACCCAGCACCTCCCCACAGGGACCCGGGAGTCAGCCTTCGTGTATGCGCTGTCGGCGGCCGCCATCAGCCACGCCATCGCCCGGGCCTGCACCTCCGGCGACCTGCCCGGCTGCTCCTGCGGCCCTGTCCCAGGTGAGCCACCCGGGCCCGGGAACCGCTGGGGAGGATGTGCGGACAACCTCAGCTACGGGCTCCTCATGGGGGCCAAGTTTTCCGATGCTCCTATGAAGGTGAAAAAAACAGGATCCCAAGCCAATAAACTGATGCGTCTACACAACAGTGAAGTGGGGAGACAGGTAACCACCCACCCCACCCACCCCAGATGGTTATGCCTATGCCAGGTGGCCAGGAAAGGGCCACCCTGTGTGCCCTGATGGAGGGGGGGGGGGGGACGGGCCCGATCCACCCACGTTGAGTGCTCCCGACCTCCCCCGGCTCTCTCTCCCCTCTCCAGCCGCTTGGGGCTTGCCTGGCTCCTCCTCCTCTAGGGGGTCCACCAGGGTTTGAGTTGAGAATATTAGTGGAGCAGAAGGGACACTGAGCTAGGAGTCAGGAGCTCTGAGTTCCCATCTTGGCTCTGGCACTAGACTAGCTGTGTGACGTTGGGCAAGTCACTTCCTCTCCGGGCTCAGTTGTTTCTATCTATAAAATGGGCTGGGTCGGTGCTCTTCAGTCCCCATCAGCTGTGTTCCTCAGGCTCCTCCTGTGGGGTCCTGAGCAGAGGCTGGGTATGGGAGGAGGCATGGGGAGGGCCATGGGGCAAGAACCTTAGCCTAAGGGGTAGTCTCCTTGGCTCTAACAGGGACTCCCGCCCAGGTCCAAAACTCAGTTTCCCCTCAACGTTTGTTACGATCAGTGTTTCATTAATCCCTCACCTCATTCCACAGAAGGTTGGGGTGAATGCGTAAGTGAATGAATGGACCTTTTTATTTTTTGAAAATGAAAAAAACAACTTTATACCAAACTGCGTGCCAGGCATTGAGGTGGTGCTTGGGGCGTTTTCTCTCCCGTAGTCTCCCCTGTGGGGAGGTGCGGCTACCCCCTTACACACGGGGAGCTGGGTGCCTGAAGGGTGGAGAGTCGGGTGCAGATGGCATCTCATGGCCTCCTCCCTGCAGCCCCGTCAGGCCCATTGCACAGAGGCAGCCAGTGAGGCAGAGAGAGCTTAGGTGGCTTGGCTAAGGACACAGGGTGCGATGGAGCCCAGGTCTGTGGACTCCAAGTCCGGAGGTTTCCACGTCCTCACCTTCCTCTCTCATTGGTCTCCCTTATAGAAGGATTCTGGGATGTCCAGGCCATGTTTGGACAGTTGGGGAAACTGAGGCCAAGAGACACTATGGGTCCATAGCAGAGCCTGGCCGGGGACCCAGGCTCCTGTCTCCCAACCCTGCGGGCCTGCCCCCATCCTTGGGAACTCAGCCTCAGTCCTACTCCCTGCCTGGCCTGAGCTTCGTGTATCCAGGAGCACAGCCATCTGGTCCCCCGGTGCAGTCAGGACAGGATACTCAGCTGCCGGGGCACATCGGGCCTGCCCCTGGGGCCCTGTTGCCAAGGAGCTGGTTTCCCTGGGACCATCTGCAAAAGGACCCAGTGCCCTCTCCCGGCCACAGGGCTTGTGTGTCTGGCACACAGCGGGCACCAGGAAACTCTGGGCCCCTTCCCACCCATCAAAGCTGAGGCACTAAACATACCTTACCTCTCCTTTATGACTCAAAAGCGCCTCGATGCCCTTGGGAGGTTGAACATGCCCTGCATTTGGGTTCATCTCATTCCTGTGCTCTTCACAGGCTTTGCTGGGCCAAGTCCAGATTTTAGACCCAGTGGACTCCCTCAATTCTTCACTACCTGGCACTGATGAAGGAGATGGAGCCCTGGGACCTTGACCAGCTCCCACACTAACTCACTGAATGATTTGGGGCAAGTCTCTGCCTGCTCTGCGCCTCAGTTTCCCCATCATTTGAAGGCAGGGGTAGGCCCAGGGGACCCATAAGCCTTGCAGCTCTGTATAGGGCAGGCAGGAGGGCAGGCCCGGGCACAGGGATCCAAGTCCCGTGTGCAAAGGAGCAGGGAATAGAACGCAAAACTGAACTGCCTGCAGAAGACATCTATCGAACTCATGCCCCTCGGGTACACATGAGGAAGCTGATGGGACAAGAGGATGATGGGACAGAGTCACTTCTTTAGCCAGGGCTAGAGTTCCCTGAGCCCCAGAGCCCAGACCTCCCCCCTCCACCACAGGCATTAGACTGATTTTTCAAACCAGTGTTGATTTGACTTTTGTTAGTTCACAAAACCCTTTCATATGCGTCCTCTCTTTGCATCCTTGCAACCTCCCTGGAAGGTAGCGATTATGCGCGAGCTCTGCACATATAAGATAGAAGGGCTGAACAGTGGAGGGCTTGCTGAGGGTCACCAGGCAGCAGAGGGGAAAGGCCAGCCAGGCCAGGGAATGTGCCTCCCCACCCCATGTACTTACTTCCTGCCTCTTCTTACTGTCCCCCTCCCTTCCTTCCCTTGCCCTTCCTTCCTTCTCTTTTCTCCCTTTTTTTCCCCAGCAAGCATTTAGGGAATCCCAGTTTTGTGCAAGAGAAAAGCATGGAGCAATTAAAAGGCATGGCTTTTGCAACTGCCCTCAGACCTGAGTTCCAATCCCAGCTCTCAGATTTTCTAGCTGTGCAACCTTGAGCTTGGGGTTTGGCCTCTCTGAGCCTTTGTTTCCTCTGTTTAAAGTGGGGAAAATAATAATACCTCCTGTGAAGGACTGCTGTGGTGATTAAGCCATGTTATATGTTAGAGCTCTTGGCATCTGCTGTCCCTGCAAATGCCACTCCCTTCCTGTCCCTCCCCGCTGCCCCCCACGTTGGAGGAGGAGCTGAGAATCTAGGACATCTCCCAGCTTTAGAGCCAAAAGCTCCCTCACTTGAGGCCTAGAGCAGACGATGACTCCCTGAGAGCACCCAGCATGCGGAGGGGTGGGGGCAGGGTCCCCGGACAGGCCAGGCAGCGGGCTCTGGCCGCCCAGCCCGACGCCCTCCCCTGTCTGCAGGCTCTGCGCGCCTCTCTGGAAATGAAGTGTAAGTGCCACGGGGTATCTGGCTCCTGCTCCATCCGCACCTGCTGGAAGGGGCTGCAGGAGCTTCGGGATGTGGCCTCTGACCTCAAGACCCGCTACCTGTCGGCCACCAAGGTGGTGCACCGACCCATGGGCACCCGCAAGCACCTGGTGCCCAAGGACCTGGATATCAGGCCTGTGAAGGACTCGGAGCTTGTCTATCTGCAGAGCTCGCCCGACTTCTGCATGAAGAACGAGAAGGTGGGCTCCCATGGGACGCAAGACAGGTAAGGGCCTGCTGTCACCCTGGCAGGAAAGGGTCAGCTAGGCTGCACATGCCCCACCCCAAGGCACACAGTCTGGGCTCAGCTGGCATTTGGGGGAGTGGAGTCCCTGCCCAGCCGAGGGAGGTGGCCCCAGGAATGCTGAGGAGGGGTCCTGGGGTCCAAGGGGCCCGCAGCAGAGCTCCTGGGAGTGGCTGTTGTGTACCTTGCCCGGGCAGGGGCCCCTGGGGAGTGGAGGCTGGTGGGAGCTCCCTCCTTCCGCCTGGTGGGGGAGATGGGGAGAGACGATGACCACACTGGGAGGCTGGCTGAGAAAGAAGCTGTCCCACGTAAGACAGGTCCTCAGCGTTTGTCAACTGAATAAATGAAGGGTAAATGTCATGTCACCTGGTCATTGGACAAATAAGGAACTGAGGCACAAGGGGGCAGCAGCCAGCCCACAGCCACACAGGCAGTCTGCACAGAGCCGAGACAGGGCCGGGGCAACTGCTTTTCAGAAGGGCAGCAGGAGCGCAAAGCGTGCCTGCATTCTGTGGACACAATGCTCCCGCGTTCCCCTGCCATGCACGCACCCACCTCCCAGGCCCCAGCTCTCTCCCCAGCCGATCCCCAGTTTAACAGCTGGAGCTGGGGTCCCTACATCTGGTCCCATCACTGCTGCTGAAGCCGGCTTAGGACAGGAGAAAGAAAGGGGCCCAGGGGTGATTGCAGACCTACTGTGTGCCAGGCGGGGGCTGCTGAGGATTCAGGGCAGCAGCATTTCCCAGAGACCTTCTGGGGGCAGTTAGTCCTGAAATGGTGTAATAGAAACAGTTCTGCAATCAAATATGATTGGGAAATTCTCTTTGGCGACTTGCAAGGCACGAGAACATTTTAAAGGCTCGGAGGAATCCCACAGTAAAGAATCTGCCTAAGCCAACGTTTCCCAGAGGTGTTTGCTGTGGAACTTTTTTATTAAGGAGCCCCTAATAGCATTCCACAAAACTAGTGTTCTGCGGGGTTAAAAGAATATTGAACCAGAGTGAGGGTGTCTGAGAACGTGTCTGGCACATAGTTGGTGCCCGGCCAGCATCTGCTTCCTCCGCAGCCCACGTTCCTGTCTCCAGGAGAGGGGGGCTGGTTTGGGGGGCTCCATCGTCACAGGCTAGGACAGCAGGCTCTGTGAGGAGGCCTCGGCTTCCATCTGGAGACCAGATTGAGGGGGTCGGGTGGAGTGAAGATGGAACCGGGTCAGGCCAGGGAGACAGGAAGGAGCGAGAGTCTGGTCTGAGGCAGCCAGGGTGGGTGGGGTGAGGATGGGGTTGGGGGGTGGTGAGGATGGGGCAAAGGATTCTAGAGCCCAGAGAGGCTGGGGAAAGGCCAGAGCAAATAGAGGGTCTCCCTGGATCTGTGTGTGTGTGTGTGTGTGTGTGTGTGTGTGTGTGGGACAGTTCCCACCCAGTTGCCGTGGCTTCCTACCTGCAGGACCTTGAGCAGATCTCTTCACTCATCTGAGGCTCAGTCTCATCCTCTGTACAATGCATAGGGTTCCACAGCCCTCAGAGGGTGGCCGACAATCTCCTGTCACACTTACTGAACAGCTCCTCCTCTGCTAGACAGCGTCAGTCCCATGGGAAGGGCTCACTAATGGCAATCTCCCATCCCCACCCCCCAGGCTGTCAGGGCTCCGCTTTCCCAGGGCCCCCACTCTGCCCCTCGGGCTTGCCCTACAGCGACTGATGAGGAGGCCCCATCCCGCAGCACCAGCTGCCTCCCTGGCTTTCTCAGAATGCCTCCCCATGCTTGCCACCAGGTTTCCTGCCACTCTCAGCTTTCCGCCATTCCTCTGAGGATGGGCTATTGTGGACATCTGTATCAGTCAGCTTTTTCTGCAGTAACAAACAGCTCCAATATCTCAGTAGCTTACAACCACAGACGCTTTTCCCATCTATTTATTACATGAGGCTCTGGCAGGCACACAGAAGGGTGAGAGACAAGTGGTCAGATTGTAACAGAGAAAAGCCCAAGGATGAGAGAAGTCCAGAGGTGCCCTGACCCAGCCTGGACATCAAGGAAGGCTTCCTGGAGGAGGGGGAACGTGAGTTTTACTAGGTTAGGGGATTCAGGAGTGCAAGGGGTGGAGGTAAATGAGCTTTGTTACTGTAAAAAGAGGTGCATGGGTGGCACCTCTCTAGAGGCTGGCCCCCTAGCTGGGGACAATGCTCTGCAGCCCTCCTCAAGGCCAGCTTGGTGAACTGAGACCTCATTGGCAGTCAGTATTCCAAACCCTGGCCCTCTTGTCATGTCTTTCCCAGCAGCCCCTGCGCTAATAAAACCTGCCCTGGGCCCCTGGATCTTTCTCCAAGCCCCACTCACCCCCACCCCCTCTCTCAGGCATCACTGCATACCTCAACTGATTCTAGGGTTAGAGACCAGGTTTCAAACATTGCATGTCAGGGATCTAGAAGTAAAAATGAAACTCTTCCTTCTTCCTACTACCCTTTGTCCAGAGGCCTCCAGGATAAGGCTGAGGGCCATTCATGGTGTTGATAACTAAACAAAGTCACCTTTGTTAAGTGGCTTGCCCTAAGTCACCCAGCCAGTGAGTGGCAGAGATGGGGTTTGAACCGTGGTCTGTCTGGCTCTGGGGCATTGTGTTCTTCCTGCTGTTTCTTCCTTCCCAGAACTGCTTGTAGCTCCCATATGCGGGTCACTGTCACTTCCTGACTCTCCCTTCAGGCGCTCCCTCCTTCCCACCTCATGGCCCCTTCCCAGCACAGGTCTTGGCCTCTCTTTCTCAGCTGCTGCCTAGCCTCCTCCCTGGCCTTCCTACCCCTTCCATCTGTTCTCACGTCTTAGGTTAGATCAGGTCCTTCGCCTTTGCCCAGGCTGTTTGTTTTCTTTGCCCCCAACTCCCTTTCCCTCCTCCCCATCTTAGATTTCTGCTGGTCTTCTGTGAAACGGCCTAGATGACCCCTCCTCCTCCAGGAAGCCTTCCCAAACTCTTACAGTCCCCATGCTCACACTGTGTGACTCTGGGCACGCTCCCTCTCCATTCCATGGCTCAGTTTCCCCATCAGGAAATACAAGGGTTGGATTTGGTCAGCTCTAGAACTTGCCCATGCTGGACATTCTAGGATTCCTGGGTCTGCATGGCTGTGGGGACCCAGCTGCGTGCCATAAAACATCCCTGCTAGCCTGAGCCCACCTAGAGGATCTGCCAAACTGCAGTTAGATATTGGGGTCCCATAGGGGCCTTCACTGTCTTCTCCCACAGGAATGGGATTCAGAAAGAAATGCAGCCCCTGGAATCCTATGGATTCTCTGCCCTTAGGGTAGGCGGAGCATGTGAGAGATTTGGTTTCAGGACCCCACAGATTCCTGTGAGACCTTGAACGGGCTCTGCTCTTTGCTAAGCCCATCACCATCTGTAAAATGGGTATAATAATTCCACTGACCAGGGACCCCGCATGCCTCCTGGAAGATAAAATACGGTGGGGGGGGGGGGGAGCGGGGGGGGTTGCTGACTGGCACGCAGGGCCAGTGGTTGGCAGACCCTGTCTCTAGATGAACAGTGTGCCACATATTCACTTTGCCTCGCATCCAGTGCCATTTAGTCTTTTCCAGAACTTACTTTGGGATTCTTAAATGTGAAAATGTTCTTGACATTTGGGACAATATAATTAAAGATCAAATATGAAGACAGGATTATCAGAGCGGTTTGAGGCTCCTTCAAGTATTTAGAAGAAATAGAAAAAAAAAAAAAAGACACCCCTAAGAAAACAAACATGCCCATCATTTCTCGTTTTGATAAATGCCTATTAGAAATATGAGGAGAAGCGAGAAGTACTCTTAGGGAAGCTGATTACCTAAAATTCCCCAAAGATCAAGACACCTTCCAAGAGGGACGCAGCCGCGGAGTAGGGGGAACCTGCGGGTGCCCGGTTGGGAGCATGCGCTCACCCGCTGTCCCTTTCCTCCCCACCGCAGGCAGTGCAACAAGACATCCCACGGCAGTGACAGCTGTGACCTCATGTGCTGCGGACGTGGCTACAACCCCTACACGGACCGCGTGGTCGAGCGGTGCCACTGCAAATACCATTGGTGCTGCTACGTCACCTGCCGTAAGTGCGAGCGCACCGTGGAGCGCTATGTCTGCAAGTGAGGCCCTGCCCACCCCGTGGGGACTTGTGGAGGCCCAGCCAGGGGCCCGGAGACACCCCGTGGAGTTTTTCTTGGGAATTCCAGATGCCAGGCATGGGAGGCGGCTTGTGCTTTGCCTCCCCTTGGAAACCGCCAGAAACAGAAGGCCCAGCCGCTCTGGAAGGAGGGCCAGGACATCAAAGGAAACCGACAAGATTAAAAATAACCTGGCAGCCAGAGCCTGGGAGTGCCCACTTGCTGCCTTCCAGACTCGTCTAAGAAGCCAGGGGTATGAGTTGGGCAGGACTGGCATGGACTTGACCTTTCGCAGCCGGAGACACCAGCCTCCCGGGAAGGGAGGTCTGCCTGCCCTCCTCAGAATGTCTGCAGGCCCAGCCCTTGCAACGACCCCCGGCCCACCCCAGGGTCTGAGCCTGCTGGGCATACCACATGGAACCACTAGCTTGGGTTGTAAATGTTTTTTGTTTTGTTTTGTTTTGTTTTGTTTTGTTTTCTTCCTCTGGGATGTGGGAGCTACAGAAATATTTATAAAACAGCTTTTTCTTTGGGGTGGCTCGCCTCAATTCCTCTTTATATATTTTATATATATATATAAATAAATATATATAATGATCTATATTTTAAATAAGCTTTTTAAACAGCTATATGGAATAAACGGTGAGAGAACCCCAGACTGCCCCTGCGGTTTGTAACCTCCACAAGGGAACTCAGAAGGTCCTGGGGCTGGCGGGGTGAACTCTCGGATTTCCAGGCAAGGCGGCTTCCCGATTGATGTCCCGAGCCCCCGGCTCTGGCCCCGATCGCCCTGTAAGATCTCTTGGTCAAGGGCGAGGACAGACGTCTTGAAACATAAACCCAGCTGGCAGATTCTTTGTTCCTCTGGGACACACATGCAGGCGCGCATAGCCTGGCTGTGTCGTCAGACCTGCTAAGCTCGCTTCAAGAGAAAACCTACCCCCCCGGGGAGCTGGGGACGCAGACCTCAGGGAGGTGGTGACAGACCCAGGCTCCGGCCGGCCCTGGTGGGTGTTCTGTGTGACTGCGGGGGAGGCTTTTCCCCTCCCTGGGCCTCAGTTTCCCCATTTGTAAACCGAGAGTGGTGGACCTTAAGGTTGGTGGTTGGGAAAGTACGCCCCCCGGCCCCTTCCCACTCTCCAGCCTCCGCCTGGGCCAGGCTGGCTGCAGTGGATATGGTGAGAAGCAGCTGGATTCCTGTTCTGTGTCAAAGATGGAGCCATCGGGATTTTTTTCTCTCTGTGGCTGTGGGGCGTGGGACCAGGAGGATTGAGAAGGATTCGAGCCTTTGGCGGGGGGTACCTGGAAGCCCTGAGATGGGATGAAAAGAGAGGGCTGGGGCTCAGACTGGGCCACTGGGAGACTGTGAGGTCCATTCAGTCCCAGGTAGAACCGGTGGGGAGAGGCAGCATCACTAAGGGGCACACTAAAAAAGCAAAGCGGGGGCGCCTGGGTGGCGCAGTCGGTTAAGCGTCCGACTTCAGCCAGGTCACGATCTCGCGGTCTGTGAGTTCAAGCCCCGCGTCGGGCTCTGGGCTGATGGCTTGGAGCCTGTTTCTGATTCTGTGTCTTCCTCTCTCTCTGCCCCTCCCCCGTTCATGCTCTGTCTCTCTCTGTCCCAAAAATAAATAAAAAACGTTGAAAAAAAAAATTAAAAAAAATAAATAAAAAAGCAAAGCGGACCAAGACCTGAGCCTGGGGCACCTCTGCTTTGGAGGTCAGGGAGAGGAAGGGGGGAAGAGGCAAAGGGGCTGGGGAGTAGCAGCCAGGGAGATGGGGGGGGGGGGGTGGTTCTTAGTGTGGCCAGCTCTGCCCCCTCTGAGCTTCGGCTTCCTTTCCTGGCACGTGGGTGGTGCTGGTGAGCAAGTAGAGGCTATCCTTGGTGCCTGGCCCCCAGAAGGCCCCCCACACAGAAGCAATTAGTAATCACATGTGCTCTGGCCCTGGGGTAACCACTCAAGTCCAAAGATGGAAGAGAATGTTATAACCTGAACTTCTGTGTATGTGAGAGGAGGCATGAATGCCAGGAAGGAAGGCTCTCCGCTACCCACAGCTAGCTAAGGCCCTACCTGGAGGGGCTGGGGCACAGCAGGTCCTGGGAGCCCCAGAAGGATTTGGGGAAGCGCAGCAGGGGTGGGGGTGGGATGCCATGCCAGAGGCTGGACCGATCACAGGGTGGGGAAAAGAGACGGCTGTGTGGCCACCCTCCAAGTCCCTGCCTGCGAGCTTGTGGCGGGGCGGCCAGAGTCACAGATTCACGGTCTGGAAGGAACCTCAAGATACTGGTCTCTCACTCTGTTTTACAGACGAGGAAATTCCGAGATGGGAAGGGCCTTTCCTGTGGTCACAGAGCTGATAAGGTTGGTGGTAGAGTTGCAGGGCATCCCGGGGGGCGAGGCTCTTGCTCACATCTCTGCAGAAAACAGCCTCCATCGAATGTGCCCCTGGAGTGTGCTCTCTTCCAGGCCCAGGGCTGCCCCTGCTCCGCAGCCTTCATCGGCTCCTCCTTATGGGCCCGGAAAACCAATCCCCAGTTCCTGGGCCTGGCATACAAGGCCCCTCCCCCAGGTCACAGGTCATGCTCCCAGCCACCTTTCCTGAGACTGCCCAGGCATCCCCTGTGCTCCAGCCACAAGCAGACCACTCATCCATGCACAGATGCAGAAACCTGACTGCTGGGCCTGCGTCTGGGTATCTGCTGTTCTTTACAGGCCTGGAATGTAACTTTCCCTGTTGGAATCCTGCTCAGCTGTCCTGGCCATCTCCACCAAGCCATCCATAATGCCCTGGGTGGAAGCGATCTCTCCCTCCTCAGGCTCCCTGCAACCCTCTGAACCTTTGAAGCAGCCATCACGCTCATGCTCACTGTGCCCAGCCACTGGCCAATCTTCCTCCAGGGCCCAGCTGACTGGTCCTTTCCTCCAGGGAGCCTTCCTTCCCTGACCACCCTCAGCCTGGGGCTCCTCCGGGTTCCCACGGCCATTGTGCTCCTCTGCAACATTGCATTGAGCCGAGTTGTTGTACAGGTCTGCGTGGTGTCTGTGCCTGCCTCCCCCACTCATCTGGGGCCTCCTCATGACCTGGGACCAGCTCAGTGCACCTGTGAGGCCCTGGAATTTGGGGGTGGCACACCTGGGGCTGGGTTCATGCCTCAGAAATGTTGGATTTGGGGGTGTTCTTTGGACCTTAACCAGGACAAGCGAATGAAGAGACCAGACCAAGGGCCCAGAGTGGGTCTCAGGAAGGGTGATCATAATAACCTAAATGCTACTGCTTACTGTGCTCTTACTGTGTGCTATTCCAAGCACACTGTCCCAAGTCATGTTCACGGCAAGCCCCAGACGGGCATGGTTGTCTCCATCTGGCAGGCAAGGAAGCTGAAGCTCTGAAAGGGAGGCAGCTCACCCCAGATCTCCTCCTAAGTCCACGGCGACGTGGGGCTGCGGGCTCAGATGTGTCTGACCCCAGACCCTGGCCCCTTCTCACGAGTCCTCACTCCAGCCAGGCACAGCAGAAAAGGCAGAAAACTATTCCCAGCTCAGGACAGGAGACGCAGCTGGGCCCCTGACTCAGTGGGCCTTCTGCACCTGCCACTGGCCAGTGCCCAGGCCTGTGGTGAAGCCCTGTACCTCTCCGGCCGGTCACAGGCTGGGCAACCAGGAGTGGGTGGAGAGCTGGTCCCTGGGCTGCTCCCCCGCACCTCGGCCAGGTCCGGGTTCTAAGCACGCAGTGAGGATGAGCCCCCACTCAGGTGAGACGGGGGCAGGGGAGGGAGCTCCACCGTGAATCCCAGAACCTCAGAGCTCTCTTTGCGTTCAGAGATTTAGAACCATAGAATCTTGGTACCTTGGACCAAGATGGCAAACCACTCCATTGGAAGCACTGTAGAGGCCCCTGGACCGGTAGCCAACCCTGAAAATTGAAAAGGCCCGGGTGCTGACCAGTGGGTGCCCGAGTGCTTGTCACCAGCAGGATCGCTGTCCCTCTACCTCTCTCCTTCCTAAGAGGAGAGCAGTCCCAGACTAGGCTCCGTGAGGCTCTGAAAGCCCCAGAGAGATGGCAGCTTCCCAGGCACGACAGGAACAGGACCAGCTGCTCCAAGGAGGCTTCTGGACCGAGTGTGGGAGGCTGGCTAGAGACATGGGAGAGACAGGGCCTGAGGAGGGAGACAAGAAGGCGGCAGAGAGGAAACAGGAACTCCTGAAAAGAGGGAGAGATTAGGTTGGTGGGAAAGGAGAGAATGGACAGATAAGGGCCCCTGGGGAGGCCAGGTCAGGCCAGAGAAACAGCCAAGGGGGGGCCTGGGCCCAGCCCTGAGCAGGCTGATGGTCTGTTGTTCCTCAGGTCAGGGATACCAGCTGCCAGGTTATACAGACCAGGCCTCCAGCAGGATGCAGGCCCTAGGACCTGGGACCCTGACCAAGGGAGGCTGGATGGGGTAGAGGGAGTTTGGGGCTGGGAGGCCAGAACCCCAGAATGTTTTCCACTCTCTTGCAGTGTGACTTCAGGCAGCCACTGACCCTCTCTGGTCTCTCCAATGGTTGTCACTATTCTGTTCTCACGACTCTGAGGGGTAGAGCCCGGTATCTCTGATGAGGAAACTGAGGCCCAGAGAGAGAAGCAGCTGGCCCAGGGTTTAGAGCTATAAGGGGCAGAGTGGGCATTCAAGCCCCAGACTCCCT
The DNA here is from genome assembly GCF_018350195.1 of Panthera tigris. Classification (NCBI taxonomy): domain Eukaryota; kingdom Metazoa; phylum Chordata; class Mammalia; order Carnivora; family Felidae; genus Panthera; species Panthera tigris. The sequence goes on from NC_056669.1 coordinate 55,531,155, forward strand.
GGCTCCAAGTCTGTGATGGGCATCTGAGGGTTGGAGGTGGCCTCCAGCTGAATGGGTAGTTGACCATGAACCGGAGGGGCTGGAGAGGACGTCACACAGGAGGGAGAGGGAACAATTCAAGACTGAGCAGTCCCTGACATCTGTCACAGGAACTGGGGATTGCAGTCCAAGTGCAGGTGCCCAGGTGCCCCCATCCATGGCCATCAAGCTGGAGCTCGGCCAACGTTTTGCTACACTGTCCTCCCCAGCTGAGGAGCTCACCATCATCACGTGGGTGCCTGGACTCCCAAGCTGCACCTGTGGGGGGCGGGGTGAGGGGATAAAGCACACGTGTCTCCCTTGAGTGAACCCACTCTTAGTGTAGCCAAGGTGACCATAGTCAGAAGACAGGCCGAGCCTGTCTGGAGGCTTTGGGGATCTAGGGAGGGAAAACCCACTTCTCTCAATGTGTCAGGGATAAGGAGTAGAAAATCTATGGGGCGCCTGGGTGGCTCAGTCGGTTGAGCGTCTGACTTTGGCTTGGGTCGTGATCTCACAGTTCGTGAGTTCTAGTCCCACATCGGGCTCTGTGCTGTCAGCCTGTCAGCGCGGAGCCCGTTTCGGATCCTCTGACCCTTCTCTCTGCTCCTCCCCTGCTGTGTTCTCCCCAAAATAAATAAATATTAAAAAAAAAAGAAGGAAAGAAAATCTGGAAGACTTCACGGAGGAAGCGCCATCTGTACTTCTGGAAAGTGCACTAGGTCTGGAACGCTGAGTAGGATTTCAAGAGATGGAGAAAGAGGCAAAGGGGAGGGGTCTGCATGAGCAAAAGCGTGGCAGCGGGGTTTGCTGGGAGGATGCCAAGAAGCGGGGTGTGGCAGGAGCTCAGGGGCCTGTGGGCACCAGGCTGCCTTGGGCCCTGGGCTGGTACATTAGAACCAGGGTGTCTAAGACCACCCTCACCATGGTGCTTAGTAGCCACAGGCTGGTCCGGCCATCCTGCCAGCCAGGCCCCCCGCCCACCCGCAGAGATGGCTGGCCTCAAGCAGAGCGATTTAACAGACGCACATTTAACAGGTCCCTTTGCTCCCGTAGACCAAATCAATATCCGCTCGGCTCCCCAGGCCTATGGCTGCTGAAGACATTCTCCTTATCGGCCCCTCGGTCCCCATTGCCTCACCTGCTGGGGGCTGCAGGGCTTGGGGAGGGGGCGGGGTAGGGTGGGGGTAGCAGATCACACAACCATCCCAGATAGCCCATCCCAGCTGGCAGAAGGGTGAACCGTGGCCTCGGCGCTGGCAGGGAGGACGGAGTTTCAAGAGGCTCAGGCCTCAGTGCTTCTGGACAGGGGCACAGCTGGAGTTAAAACCTCAGTGTTTATGTCTCCACCATCTTTGCTTCCAGAAAAGTGTGGCGTCCTTGAGGGGCTGTGGAGCAGAAGGCTGTCTGGATGGTGCTGGGACAGCAACTTGATAGGTGCCGTGCCTTTGAAGGCACCTTCTGACTCAAGATTCTCATGCAGCTTTTCTCAGATTCTGGATACCCCCCGAAACAATCCTCTGTCCTGGGAGCCCTGGACTCCAGGGTGCTAAGAGTCTAGCACGTCTAGAATCTAAAGAATCCAAAACTACCCCTTTGTCTTCCTCCACCTGACATGGGAGTGTCATGGTGGTTTTTCTAGGGTTTGCGTTGTCCTTCTCCTCCACCAAGAGCTGGCCTCATTTCCAGTCACATCCCACCCAAGGGGGTGTAGAGCTGGCAGGCAAGACCCTGGTTCGACTTAACATTATTCTGGACATTGCCGGATAAAAGGATAGGTAACCACCATCAGATGGTGACCCGAGGCCAGCTTCTGGGGACCAGCCGCTTGTCTGATGGTCTCCCTGCAGGTCTGTGATGGGGCTTATCTGCGGTGCTCCAAGTAATATCCCCCTGGGCAGCTCTCCTGTCCCTCAGGTGTTGGTCTGGGGGGCTATTCTCCTCCTGGAAGTTGCTGCCCTTCCCTCCTGCTGTCCCTGAGGGCTCCTCTCCCCACAGAGACCCCATTGTCACAGTGATGGGTTCTGGATCCTCAGGGATGGGGCAAGAATGCTGCCATCACTCCCTGTCTGTTGCCAAAGGCCAGGCTGGGTCTAAAATCCATTTCTGAAGCGGAGGAGGACAGACATCCCCCACTTCCGGCCCACACACAGCCTACCTCCCACCCCGACGCAGGTCCACACCCACACCCCAGAGACACCCCACCACCCTCTCTCTCCGTATCTGTCTCCAGAACACATTGGAAATGCATAAGCTCTGTGGGAGGCTGCGCCGGGTAGCAGGTAGGGCAGGGCCTGTTAGAGGCACACAGCCGGGGTTTTATCCCAGCCACCGCTCCTACAAACTGAGGGACCCTGGACAAGTCTCAGCTCCCAAGACGCCATTGCCTCGGCTGTGAATTGGGGGTGAACACAGGTTCGTCCTGACCTTAGGTAAGAGCCTCGAGGGCCTCACTGGGCTGAATCACCCAGCCAGACCTTGGCCGCTGGACCCTGTTATGCATGCCTCCTTCCCTTCCCCAAAGCTTCCCTGAGCTTGGGCTCCGTGCCTCTCTCTCTCTGTGCTGCCTGCTGGGGACACAGGAAGGCCAGCCCCGGGGTCCTGGACCACACACGTGCCAGGGGCAGAGGGAGGACTCAGCCACAGGAGGGCTGGGAGCACTGCTGAAGTTAGGGGCACTACTTTGCCCTCTGCCAGGCCTGACTGGCTCCTGGCTCTGCCCTCACTGATGGTGTGACCTGGGATAAGCTTCTTAACAGTTTTGAGCCTCAGTTTGTTCACCTGTAAAGTATCATGAAGAACAACACTCACCTCTGGATTATTGCGAGGTTCGAGCACTTGGCACATCAGATGGCAAGAGTTATTTATTGGTGGCCGTTGTTATTAAATCAGAATTCGGTCACTCAGTCCACAAACCTCCGCAGAACACCGCACTGAGCCACACTCTGCCAGGCACTGGGCAGTCAGAGCTGAGATCAACATGGCTCCAGCTCTCAGGGTCTCCAGACATGGCAGAAGCAAAGTGAGCAGGGAGCCTGGGGCCAAGGGGTAGGGACAGAGTCAGGGCCGTCCCATAGCTGGAGGTGGAAGGACTAGGAGCTGTGCCCAGGTAGACTGGAGGACACACAGGCCGAAGGGACAGTGTGGCACAGGCTCAGAGATGGGGAGAGCAGGGTTTCTTCCTTCAGACGTGCTCTCGGGCCTTGGGGTTGGTGGAAAAGCCCACAGGAGGCTGTGGGGAGGATCGTGCAGGAGGCCCGGTTCTACCCTCACACACTGCTCCTTTGGCAGCCGGGAAGGAGTTGAGGAGAGGGGGTGTGCCCCGCTCCTTGACGAGGCCCTGAAACCCCGTGGTCTCTGGAGGACAGGGGCATCCCCACACCCTCTCCCCAGGAAGCTGTGAGCCTCTGGGAGGGCCTTTTCCCATCAAGTTCCCAGCCCCAGCCCCACACAGTGCCCTCAAGGGTACCTCAGGCTGTCCTGGGCTTCCTGGGGACACCACCTTGCTCCCGCTGTCTACTCCGAACCCAGCGCAGGCCTGGCCCACAGATGGAGCAGAAGGGCAAGGCCTGACGGGGTGACGACCCCACTGGAGGGGCAGGCGCCCCCCACCGCCCAAGGCCCTAGGCTGCGGTTCAGGTCCGGGCTCTTGGTGGGTATCACCCGCCCGGTACACAGAGAAATTGGTGCCTTTTGGAGGATGCGGCTCGTCTGATGACTGGTAGGCGGCCAGAGGGACGGCCAGATTCCCACCCACCTCCAGGTTAGCGCCATTTTACAGAGGAGAGACCCGAGAGACTGTTCCTTACACTCTGGCTCCCGGCGGCTGACCTCAGCAGGCCCCATAGTGACTCCCAGCCTGCGCTAAGGACTTCCCTGCCCCACCTCGTTCATGCTCGTGTTTCCTGAACACCCACTGTGCACTGGGGCCGCCCAGCAGTGTGAGGGTGCATGCGGGGTGTCCCCCAGAGCTTCCAAGTGCCTGGACCCGGACCCGCGACGACCCATGACGAGTCTGAGGCACAGGTATCAGAGCTCAGCCCCAGGCCCCGGCCCCTGGGAGGCGCCTGGCTAAGCTCCCGAATGGGGTGCCATGGGAAGGCAGGGGGTTCAGAATCACACTCACCCAAGCCTTGAATGTGGAAGCTAGACCGAGCCTCTCCTGAAGTAATGAGCCATGGCCAGCATTCACTGAGCACGGCCCACACGCTCAGCACTGCAGCACTCACGCGTCCGGGCGGCTTAACCTTCCCCACGGCCCTGGGAGTCCCGCACACCATAACTACTAGACCAACAACTTATTGGAAGCGACTCTAGAGCCAGGCCAAGGCTCAGCCCCACCATTTCATGCCTGGCTGTCTGGTCATTTTGTGTGCCTCCGTTTCTTCCTCTGTAAAATGGGAACAGTCAGTCCCCACTTCAGGATGTTAGGTAGGGGTCAGAGATGCAGGTGGGGTCAAGGGCCAGAAAAGTCTGTGGCAGCGTCGAGGTCCTGCAAATATTTGCCACGAAGATCATGCTGCTGGAACTTAACACCTGCGCTCTTCTGACTCGATTCCACCCTCAAAGCCGGAGCCAAAAGGCCATGTCCGCAGGCTCCCCACTCCTGGCTTCCTGCTCAGCCCCTGCCACAATGCCGGGCGGGTGTTTTTTCTTATTTTGGGGAGGGGGGGAGAATATGAGTGGCATTTGGAGGTGCTTTCACATAAGCCTGACCCTCCCCTGCAAGATGCCAACTGGGTAAATAGAGTTCTGCCAAGACCTTCCATCGTAGGTAAAGGACCTCCATCTGTGTTGTCACTGGGTCCTCTCACCTCCCTGCTCAGAAGGGATTGTTCTGGTTTTCGAGTTCCCTGTTTTGCGGGCTCTGTGGCAGGCACTGCGGGGGAGGGTCAGAAAGGTCAGTAAGAAGCCAGAAGGGGCCTTGGAAGTCATCAGCCCGTTCAGTCCTCCTGCCCCATCCCCACTGCACAGATGGGGAAACTGCGGCCCAGAAAGGCAGGGATGCTCCGGGTTCCATTGTGTCAGAGGCAGATTCTCAGCTGGCAGCGCTCTGTCCTTTGAGGGGCTGGTCCACGCTGGGCCTTCTGTGATCAGTCTCCACCACCCGCCTGCCTTGCTCCCCTGCCACAGGCAGGGCCCTCCCCCTCCACAGCCCCAGAAGCCAGACTGGCCACACCACAGGGGGCCCTGGGTCCCGCCAGGCCAGGGAAGGGGAAGCCCAAATATTTAGTCTGTGCGGAAGGGAGCAGGGCTCAGATCCCAGCTCGGCTTGGTGGCCCTTCCCCAGGCCCCACACCAGGAGCCACATCACAGAGGGTCGTGAGCTCCTATCCATCCCCCACCTTGCATGTCCTCGGGCTCCCGTCACAAATATTTTTTTTCACAAATTTATCATGGTGCCTGAAAGGTCATTCGCTATTGCTCTGGGTTAAGGCATCATATCTTTTTGCTAAGTTCTCCTTCCCTGAAATAGTAGTAGTAATAATAATAATAATAATATTATTATTATTGGTCCCTGTCTGACTGCGGTCCTGGTCCTGTGCCTGGGGCTTCCCAGAGGAGGGTGCCACTGCTGCAAAGCGAGGTCTCACATCAGCCCTGCCTGCAAAGGAGGCCAACCCCCAGGTCAGGGCAGGGACCCGTTATGCCCTTGGGTCTCCTTTTTCTCCACAGCCAGACGCCTGCCCTCGGCCTCACGCCTGGCTACAATGTGACACCCAGATCTGGGTTCCTGTAGGTCCTCTGAGCCCTCGGAGTTCCCTCTCCTGATCACTCCCCAGTCCCAAGCCCCTCCGGGTTCCAGTCTGCGTGATGTAAAGAGCAGCCCCTCCTACTCCAAGTGTAAGAAATGGACATTTGCGGGCCCCACCCCAGCTCTACAGAATCTGTCACTCTGGGGTGGGGCCCAAGCCCTCGGGTGGCTCTGATGCTACAGACTGGGAACCTGTGCTCCAGCGCACGCCCTCACTCAGCACTCTCCTACTTAACACCCCTGTGGCTCCCCAAAGCCTACAGGATAAATCTTGGCGCTCAGCCTGGCATGGAGAGCCCTCTGACCTCGCCTCTGGCCCCACAGAGCCACTCTCCCGGTCCCCTCCTCTCCACGCTCCCCTCCCCCGACATGCCTCCTCTGCTCCCCACCACCTCCCTGAGCTACACAGCATCATCACACAGGCCATCTCCTGCCACAACTCCTTCCCCATCTCCCAGCTAAGTCCGGGCCATCTCTCCTGCCTGGCCCTAGGCAGCCTGGAAACTTCTTCGATCCTGCAATACCCTGTGTCTCTGGGAAGTCCTGCCTGACTCTTCCAGGCAAGAGAGGGTTCCCAATGGTACCCAGAGCCTCCGGGCTCCCTCTGGGACAGACCTTGTCACCCTGTGTGGTCCTGCTTCTTCTGCCATCCATTTCCCCCAACTGGTCTGTTTCAGTATTCAGGCCCAGAGGAGGCCTCAGTGAGCACTGAGGTGAAGAGAAGAACCACAGGAGGTTTGGGTGGATCAGGGATCAGCCTCTTCTACACTGAGCCTAGCTGCCTAGGTCATGTCCAGGGACCAGGCCCTGGGCTGTCCCCACAACCTCTGCCCCATGGTGGGCCCTGAATAGGTCTCTGCCCCATGGCCTCTGCTTCCCCAAGTCAGAGGAAGTGGAGTGGAGGCAGCCCCTTGAGTACAGTGGCCCTTGGGTCAAAGTCGCAGTTCTACTCACTTGCTGCCCCTGAAGCCCTAGGAATGGTGACCCCAGAACCTGCCTAAAACCCTGAACAACCAGGGTGTCACCTACTCACCCTTCCTACCCACTACCTTCCCATGGCCCATTTTACAGAATGGGCAAGTGAGGGTGGGGAAACAGGCCCTGGCCGCCAGCTGAATCCACTGAGGGTTCAAGCCAACCCTCACCGGGCTGACTGGGAGGACGGGAGCTTTCCCCCCTCCCCCCAGGTGGGGGAGCCAGCTCCCCACGAGCCTCTCTGAGCTCACTGGGGCCAGGTCAACCTGGTGGGAATCCTTAGCATTGACCAAGCTCCTCTCTGCTCCTGTTTACACAGCCCGACACACTGCAGGCACCCAGCAAATGTCGGCCTTCTCCCCGAGCACACCTTTCCTTCCATCTGCTCTGTGCCGGGGCGCTGGGCATAGAGGAGGTCCTTCCGGCTCTGTCTAGCTGGAGGTCCTGTCTCCCTGGTGTGGTCTGAGGGGTCTGGGAGCCCTTGCTCCATTCAAGCTTGAAGCTTCCCTGCCTGGGATTCCTGGAGTGAGGCCCCTTGGAGCTGCGGGGCCGCTGCCCGTGAGCAGGAAGTTGACCCGTGGAGGCCGCCTGCACAAATGCCTTTCTCCCTGCTCCAGATTGCCGCATACCACGGACCCTCCTGACTCCCGGCCTCGGCCCTGCGTGCCCACCCTGGTTACCCCTCCCTAAGCGTAGCCTCCCAAGTCGGATGGTTTTTAGTTGCATCCCTTACTAGCTGGGTGACCTTGGCCATTGTCTTCTCATCTCTGTACCGTTATTAAAATTACCGTTATTTTTCTTTCTTTTTAATTTTAAGAGAGAGAGTGGGGGTGGAGGAAAGGGGCAGAGGGAGAGAGAAAGAGAATCTCAAGCAAGCTCCATATTTAGCCTAGAGCCCGATGCAGGGATGGATCCCATGATCCTGGGATCCTAAGTCGAGCCAAAATCAGGTGTCAGACGCTCGACTGACTGAGCCACCCAGGCGCCCCAGAATTATCATTATTTTTCAACCCTGCCTGCCCCATCCCTCCTCCCCACCTGCCCTTACCTCTTCTCCGGCATCTGGCTCCCTTGCTTTCCCAAGTTCATGTTCATGTTCATGTTCATGTTCATGTTCATGTCCAGGTCTACCCTCAGGCATTTGGCTGTACCCCAGACTGCGGTGCCTTCCTCTACAACCTGGCAAATGCCAAACTCTCACTCAAGGCCCAACTCAGTGCTCCTTCCCCAAGGATGTTCCCTGGCTTCACCAACCCACACCTTCCCTTTTCCAGAGTCCTATTGCCCTCCCTCCCTCCCCCCTTCCCACCCACACACATCTGCTTTGTTCCAGGCTCTGTCCTAGGAATTGCACAGTAAACAAGAGACAAAATCTGCCCTCTTGGAACTGACATTCTAGTTGGGGAGAAAGACAATAAACAAATAAAACTTGGACTTCTTTCCTTTTTTTTTTTTTTTTTAATTTTGTCAGGTGGTGACAAATATTAAGGAAAAAGTTAATACAACAGCCTGAAGAGGACAGAGACTATGGGCCAGGAGGGGCAGCTGGTAGAGGGGAAGGATTGTTTTATTTAGGTTGTCCAGAAGGCCCGACAACATGAGTGGGGCTGTTGCAGGCAGGGGTCTCCTGGGGGAGGGGCTGGAGGACTGGAGGGACAGAAGGGGGCAGAAGCGCCTACAGGGCAGGAGCCGGCCAGGAGCAAGGGTGCCACCACAGGTTTAGGAGCAAAGGCGCAAGGTGACCTGCGCTGTGCCCGGTGCCGGGCTCTGAGCTGGGTGCTCGATGTGCAACTTCTCGCTTGATCCTTCTGGCAATTCTGTCATTTGAGGTTGGTTTTCAGACCCATTGGAAAGGCCGCAGAGGCCCAGAGAGACAAGGGACCTGCTAGAGGAGACACAGCCCTGAGGCCCTTTCCCCCGTCCCGAATCTGTGGCAGGGTGGAAGCTAGTGAGGACTGGGGAGGACTCTGACCTGAGACTGCTTATTTTTCCCCAGTCTCTCCTCTCAGCATCTGCCCATAAATCACTCTGACACCCGACGAGGGGGGCAGGACGGATTCCACATCACCTCCGTGGGTGAGCGCTTCCCAGGCCGCCGCGCTCCAGCTGAGCCTGTGGTTCTTGGCTCCGGATGCTAGCTGCCCAGCTCAGGGCTCCGAATGCTGGGCCCACTACACCAGGGGCGTTGAATTTGCCCTGGGCCGGGAGTGGGGTTCGGGAGAAAGGGTGGACCCCACACGGCTAGAGGATCTGGCTACCAGATGAAAGGTTGGAAACACTTGAGTCCTGCTGCCCGAAGACCTGGGTGAGACCCCGGCCCATCCACTGGAGAGTCTGGCCTGCCCTCACAGCAGGGGGCCTCCGCCTCCCAAGGTCACGCCTCCCTGCCCGGGCGGTGCTGAAAGCTCCCGGCTGTGCCAGAGGTGTCCGGGATTGTTTTGGAGCTGGCACAGGAGCAGGGGCGGGCAGAGAGAGAAAAAGACCTCCCTCAACCCCACTGCCTTCCCCCGCACTCCCCACACTGGTGAGTCACCAGCACAGGAGTTATCAAATGCTTTTTACCTGGAAGTGGGCGGGGGGGGGGGGGGGGACCCTTTGAAGAAGACCTCATGGCTTCCGGGAGCCCCCTAGAGGAGAAATGGCCCTCATCTGGACATACCTTGGGGATTCGGGGAGCCCCTGTCCTGTGTGGGGCTCTGAGCTGTGCTGAGGTCGTGCCGGGAACAAGGCACCCTGCCCTCGAGGAGCGGTTGGTCTCCAAGCAAGACCCACCTCAGCCCGCACTCAGGGCCTTGCCAGCGGGCCTGGCTGGCCTTCCCCACCACCCCTGCCATGTGCCACCCCCTCATTCTCCACACTTCCCTTGGACTCAGAAGCCATCACACCTCCGTTTGGGTGCACCCCTCCGCCAGGCAGGCCCTTCCTTCCACCACCCGCGGTCAGAGTCCACTCACCCTGCAGGGTCTACGTCAAGTTCTCTGCTCCCATCGCTTGTCCTTAAGTACCCATCCGTGCCACACCTCGTTTCCGGGTTGGCGTCACTGGGCGCGGTTCATCCCAGAAGGTGTGAAGCAGTGTGGCACCAAGGGGGTGGGAAATCGCAGGGTCTGGAGTCAGAGGGGTTTGCTGACATCTGGCCCTGCCCCCCACTGCACAACGTGAGACTCAGCTCACAGAGGGACACTCGATGCGAGTCTTTTTTGTATTTTTTAAAAATTGTTTTAAGGTTTAGTTTTGAGAGGGAGAGGGAGACAGAGCGTGAGTGGGGGAGGGGCAAAGAGAGAGAGAGAGAGAGAGAGAGAGGGAGACACAGGATCCGAAGCGGGCTCCAGGCTCCGAGCTGTCAGCACAGAGCCCGACGCGGGGCTCGAACTCATGGACCACAAGATCATGCGTGACCAGAGTCGAAGTCAGATGCCTGACTGAGCCACCCGGGCGCCCCTGGATGCTAGTCTTGTTAAGACACACGGGGCGGGGCACCCGGGTGGCTCAGTAGGTTGCGCATCTGACTGCGGCTCAGGTCATGATCTCGCCGTCCGTGAGTTCGAGCCCCGTGTCGGGCTCTGTGCTGACAGCTCAGAGCCTGGAGCCTGTTTCAGATTCTGTGTCTCCCTCTCTCTCTGACTGCCCCCCCCATTCATGCTCTGTCTCTCTCTGTCTCAAAAATTAATAAACGTTAAAAAAAAAATAAAAAAAAAAAAGACACACGGGGCATTCTGGGAGCGTGAGCACTCAGAGGGCACATCACTCCTACAAGTCTCACAGCTGTAGCTCCAGTGGCAGGCCCCACAGGGTAGCTCTGCAGGAGCCCCTGCTGAAGCTCCTGACGGCCACTGCCAGCCACAGGGCATGGCCCCCCCCACACCCCAGGAGGGGCCCTCCCTGGATGCTGGGAGGGGAGAACTGCCGTAGCCCGTGCTTCTCTTTTCCTTTCTGATGGGGATAAATGGCAGTAGCAGCAAGGGACAGGGCTGCTCGAGGGAACGGGGGAGTCGGGACGCCGGAGGCCAGAGATGGGTGATAGGTTGCCTGTCAGGACTCAGGAAGGTGAGGCCCAGGTGCATCCCCTAGGCCCAGTCTGGGCCCTCCCAGGTTTCAAGAGTTCTAGGAAAGTGGGGGTGATGTCTGCCGGCACCCTATTTGAATCCCCTTCCCTTCCAGAGTGGAGGGCAGTGAGAGCTGACCCTCAACATGTGTCTGCTCCTCATGGCCGCTCCTGTCCTAACGGTGGGTCCTCAGCTTTTTTCTACGGCTTGAGTTCTTCCAGCCGCCAGCCTCGCTTAGCAAGGGGCAGAGCAGGGGACTGTTGGGTAATGGCAGGGTGTGGGCAAGAGGGCGGTGGGGGACCTGTGAGGGTGGGGGTTGGCGGGTGGCCAGCCTCACTGCGGGCCTCCCCAGGGCACCCTAATAGACCCCACAGAGGCTGCCTGTCAAGGCCTCTTGCCTAATTACCAAATTGTTCCCAGATCCCCTCCCACGGCCTGACCTCCTCCTAGCTGGAGTCTGCTAGGAGATGTCAGGCTTTGCCCAGAGATGGGGACACCGGTGTGCAGGGCAGCAGGGCCCCGCCTGTGCCCTTCCCTCACTCCCAGCCACCCAGTCATCCAGCCATCCAGGCCCAGGTGGACTCCTGGCCCCAGGTCCCATGTAGGACAAGTGCTGGTTTAGGAGCCGGCCCCACTTAGGAGACCTTGGCTGGGTTCTCTGATTGCTGTTTTCTTCTGTCGAACGGGGATTTTAATCTCCACCTCCCAGGGTCATAGAAAGAGTGTTTACTAACTCCTGGCGGAGCCGATGCTTCTCTCTCTGAACCCTGAACAAGACCCTGGGAGGTAGAGTGTGGGCTGAGGGCCAGTACCTGGCTACACCCTCGCCTAACACTGACAGCAGGCTCGCCTTGCTCTAAGCAAGTGCCCTTCACTCCTGCATCCTCCTGAGACAGACTCAGCGTCCCCAGGAGTCAACCTCTCTGAGGAGGACAGGCTCTCTGCAGGCCAAGCCCTGTGCCAGGAGAGAAGGTGCCTCGGGCTGAGGTCCTGCTCTGCGGTGCACTGCCCAGGGCTCTGGGGGCCTGGTGCGGGTAGGGTGGGGACTTCCCAGGGCCCCACTGTTGAAGCCCCGGCAGAGCCAGTCCCATCCCTAGACCCCCTTTCGGTACTCCCCTCACTCTTCAGTGCAACCTCACACACGTGTGCGCACACACCCACATGCATATGCACACGCAGCTGCAAACACGCACGCAGATTCAAACTCGGATGCACGCGCACACGGGAACCAGCGGGGGTGACGAGGAGCTGACATCTGCCCACCAGGTGCGCCCCAGCTGTTAATCAGGGCTTGGAAGGAGCCGCTGGTGCAGGGACCCCCGGGGAGATGAGGGCAGCCAAAGGTCGCCTGGGGTTCCCGCAGCTCCTCACGGTGGCCTCGTGGACTGTGCCAGGAGCCTGTCAGCCCCCCGGCTGCCCCCTCCCATTTCCAGATGGAGAAACCGGGCTCAGAGAGGGGCGGGGACTTAGTGGGGGCCACACGTCAGTGGCAGGTGGGGCTGGACTTCCTGCTCAGCCTTTGTGGCCTGAGTTGGGCCTCCCCCCTCCCCATTCAGCCCCAGATGTGTGTCCCATGCCTGCCCGGGGCTCCCTGCCTGGAGGAAGAGGACCCAGGGGGCTTTGGCCACTGTCTGGTCTCCAGACTCTTAAGAGGCTGCAGGAAGGCACAGGGCAATCGGCTCCATGGGAGGAAAGACATTCCTCCAGTCAGAGCTGTCCCACACGGGCAGAGGCTGCCTCAGATGGAAGGGCGAACGCCCCTGGGAGTGTTCAGTCAGGGGCTGCAGGCTCTGGGAGTTTGATGGGTAGACTCAGCGACCCCCAAGAGTCCTTCCAGGCAAGGCACTTCCCTGTTCTAAGATTCTGAGTGTTAGTGATCCTCTGAGTTGAGAATTCCTTTGAAGTTTGGATTAAATGCAATCCCCTCCCCGGGGCTCCTTCCAGCCCCCTTACTCCAGGACTTTCTGAGCCTCTAGAATCCTCTTGGCCGAGCCCCCCAGGGTGTGAGCAGACAGTTCCAGACTGCAATCCCTGCTCATCAATGACAGCTATTGACTGCCTCACTAAACTTAGTGGCTCATCTGTAAGACTGGGGCCATCCCAGTAGTACCGGCTTCACACATTGTGGCTGTGGTGGGGATAACGTGAGGGGCCACACATGAAAGCCACTGTGAACTAGACCAGGAGCTGTGAACTTGACTCTGGCTTGGAGGGCTCTGCAGGAGGAGGAGACAGTAGGAGCGAAGACCGGAGGTGGTTGGGAAAGATAAGGTGACAAAAGGGTTGGGCGTGAGCAAGGGAGCCACGGGGGCCAAGGCCGGGGGCTTCCGATGCCAGACAGAGGCCCCAGGACCTGCGTGAGTGGACATGTGTTTCCCAGCAGGACGCCAGACGGGAGCATCTATCACTGTCCGAGGCCTGCTGGCCCAGGCTCCAGCCACTGGAGCTGGCCGTGGATCAAAGGGCCGTGAAGATGAGGCTGACAGCTGGGCCAGGCTCAGGTCACCTCATTCACCCAAGCTGGTGGCCCAGGCCTCAGGAAAGTGGGGCTGGGAAGCGCTCAAGGACGAGGCTGCCAGAGGCAGATTCTAGTTCTGCCAAGTGTACCTACTGGGCACCAGACTGGGCGGGGCTTTGCCCTCATCATTGAACTGGGTGCCCACATCATGATGACCCATTTTACAGATGAGGACACGGAGGCCCAGAGGTCTCGTCTGTCTGGGTCTCCTCCTGCGCCCCCATCATCAACCACAAAGGAGAGGATGTATCCAGGGAAACATGGTGGAAGCATCCAGACTGAATGGGGAAAAATACTAGAACGTAGAAGGAGGAAGCAGGCCCTGGAACGCCAGGATGGTGACTCTGGACCTACTCTGTTCAACTTGGAGAGTCCAGAACCACAGTTCGACCTGGCCTGGCTTGGCCCTCCCAGACCCACAGCAACCACCGTGGCCTTGGAGGGGCTTCTCCAGGCCTCCGTCTCCCCGTCTGTAAAACGGGTGGCTTGGATTCACTGCTCTCCAAGAGGCTTTCCAGCCCTGAGGTGGAAGGGGGAGGGCTGGAGAGGGTTCCAGAAAGGAGGCCTCTTCAGCTCAGATTTAACAAGCCGTCTGTTCAGTTGGAACTGATCAAAACCAGACTCGAGCTCAGTCGTGTCTCTGATTTGCACGGACCGAAGCCGCCAAGAATTCATCCCTCACTGTTTCCAGTAAATAATTGGGCTCCCGTGGGGTTCTCGGGGCGGGCCGGACGTCTCACCTCCTCTCTTCACAGTGAACTCGACCAGGGGAGGCCTGGTGGGAAGGAAACCCACAGCCAGGCCTCCTCTTGAGCTCCTACCACACCAACCCGCGGTGGGTGGGAGCTTGGCTCGGGGGGCCCCCACCCCTCACATGGTCAGGGTGGGCAGCTGCCAGCTGGAGCCCACGGGGCCCACTTGCCGGGGAGTCTGGCTCCATTATTTCCTTCAGGCACACGGTCAACAAACCTTCACAGAGCTCCGGAGAACTGTCGTGGAAGGCAGCGGCCCAGCCCCTCCTCGGGGTCCCCAGGGGCCACCACCTCTTCCTTTGTTGTTCCTCCAGTTTATAAAAGAGATGAAGGGATGCCAAAACTAGGCTTCAAACAGTGACGTCGTGTGAGCTGTGCAGTGAGCACATCTTCCAGTTCTGCCGGTCACTGCTGTGGCTGGGGGCGTGCCATCGCCAGGTGAGGCGCCCACAAAAGGCCGAGGGGCCGTGTTCGGCGGAGGTGATGCCTGGACCGTGCTCATGCACACACATCTTAGTGTCAGGATGCGGTTAAAATACAGGGATGCTGATTCGGTAGGGTGGGGTGGGGTGGAGGTCAGGAGCGTGCCCTAGTTTAACAAGGGTCGAGGGAAAGTCTCTCTTGCTGCCTCATTTGGGAACCCAGGCCACAGACCTGACCTTGACAGAACATCCACTCTCTCTCTAGTATTGTAACCTTGGGGTTCCCTGGACCTCCAAGTCACCCTCCTTGCTCAAAAAAAAAAAGCCACAAAAAATATAAAGATGTGGGTGATAGTGGGCGTCCATCCGCTGCCATTTCGCAGTGAAGCGTGAGTGGCCGTTGGGTTTTACCGCGTAGGAGGGTTTGCATTGATGAAGCCTCGACCGGTTCAAGGAGTCAATGGGCCGACCTGTCCAAGGACAGGGTGGCCCGGAGGGCTGGCGTTGTGCAGGTCCCCTCCTTCAGGAGAGGAAGGGACATTGGAGTCTGAGGTCCCCACCTCATTGCTAGTCTCTCTCCTGGACCTTGGCTCTGCCTACGGCTCCATTTCCCTAGGACCCTGGTTGTCTCTCCTCCCTTTGGGTCTAAGAACCCGGTTGGGGACAGGTGTCCTGGAGACTGGGCTATCCCTCCTCTTGATACCCTGAGAAAGGGATTTGGGAAAATCTGTGTCTCAAGCCCCCACTTACAGCCTGGACCACTTTGGGCTCCCCCTCCTCCTCTCCCACCAGCCCTTCTCCCAGGCGCTGCCAGCAGCCTAGCTTGGGAAAACAGCCCTCTGGCCCTTCCCTGCAAGCATTGCCTCAGTTGGCCATGTGTCCCTTCACAAGCCCTTTGTTGGGCTCTGGGGACGGAAGAGAAGTCCCAGCAGGTAACCGCCCACATGGGATCATCCTTGGCTCTCTCTGACCCCAGACTGGGAGCACCTTCTAGGCAAGGGCTAGGTCAGACCCTCCTGATCCCGGCATCCAGCCCAGGCAGGGAGGATCTAAAAAGGTTTTGGAAAATATGAGCAAGGCCCCAGCCTGGCCCAAACCTACCACATCCAGCACAAGACTGACCCAGAGAGCGTGCGAGGCGTGAGAAGCAGGGAGTGTTCCCACGGGGGAGCCCAACTGATGGCGGCAGCTGAGCCGAGGGCTGGTGACAGAGGCTCAGTGTGCGCTGGCGCCAGAGGACAGTTGTCCTGCTAGACCCTGGCACCCTTTCCCCAAGTGCCTTCCTCTCTGGGGGGAAGCCCTTCATGCCTCAGGAAGCGGCACTGCCTGCCCAGGCTGCCGGTACCTCTCGCTGCCCCCAAGGCCTCCGCCTGGCTCCCTGAGCCACCCTGGAGGGGAGAGGGGCCGGCTGGCCAGCCCCTGGCTCACACTGCCATGGATAGCTCACTTCCCAGGGGACAGCCGGCCCCCCCATTGCTCCCCTCCCACACCTGAAATAACAGGCACGTGCTGGCGTTTCCAGTCTGTGGCTTTTACTCCCTTGTTATCCCCCTAGTTTGACAGATTGATATTCAGGGAAGCCCCAGGGATGGTTGGAGAGACCGGCACTGCCCGGGCTCCCTCCACCTCCCTGGCCAGGGGTCTCTGCTGCCGGGGAGTCGGCCCTGGTTCCGCCTCATCTACGTCCCAGAACTGATGGATGGCAGACAGGTGCCTGGTGTCCCAGCCGCCTCCCTGTCCTTCCCAAGCCTAGCCAGAGAAAGTCACCATCTTGTAAGTAATTAGCCCCTAAATACCTGTTGTAGGCAGTTCTGGGCCACCCAGGGGGAGGGAAGCTGGCTGCCAGCCTGGGTACAGCTCGCCTACTGGTCCCCAGTGAGGGGTCCTGCTTGACTTCATCCATAGGTCCTGCTGCCATGAGACCTGGCCTTTGTGATGTCTGATCATGGGGGTCCCGGACCTTAATGTACCTGGAGAGCGGCCACACCAGCCATTCACTCCCTGGGGAGAGGTCAGGAAGAAGGTATTGGGCACAGCAAGAAGGACCTTGCCAACCAGGATGAGCCTTGACATTGTGCTCCCAAAGCTGCCCCACAGCCTCCTACCAGCACTGCCACCAGTCCCTTGACAGGACAGATCCTTGGGCCTCTCTCACCATCACCATCTGCCAGGGTGGGGCTCCCACGGTTGACAAGTGGGTTTCCCCAAATGCTCAAATCTCCTGCAACCTTCTGGATCATATCCAGATTTCAAGGCCATGATCCCATGCTATGGCTGTTAGATCCTCATCCAAGAAACATTTCCAGGCACTTTTCTCTGCTCAGCCCTTAATGACCAAAAAGGAAGAGCTGGAGTCACAAGAACTGACTTTGTAACCCTAGACCTTTGTAACTCCTATGTGACCTTGGGCCATCACTGTCCCTCTGTAGGCCTTAACTAAAAAGTGATACTTGGATGGTAGGCCTATTTGTGATCTCATTTTTCATTCCTAGCATTTTCACATCCCATCCTGGGACCTTTTATTTTTTTAAATGTTTATTTATTTATTTTTGAGAGAGAGAGAGTGAGCTGGGGAGGGACTGAGAGAGAGGGAGACAGAGAATCCCAAGAAGTTTCCGCACTGTCAGCACAGAGCCCGACATGGGGCTTGAACTCGTGAACAGTGAGATCATGACCTGAGCCAAAATCAAGAGTTGGACAGTTAACGAACTGAGCCACCCAGGAGCCCCTCACCCTGTGGCATTATAGACAGTGGGTGGCAGGGTTCTTACTCTCTCCATTTCACAGACACAGGAAATGGAGGGGTTAGGGAAAGCTGACATGTTCCCTGCAGGGCCTTGCTACGGGGGCTCGTCATAGCAACCACATGAGGCCTAAACCAGGAATGCTGCCCTGTTAAAGAGAACCATGGCCCTGAGGGGTCAATGCAACAGTAATAGCCAATATTGACTGCCCGCTTTCTCTGTGCCATCAGCCAGACTAAGTGCTTTGCATTATTAACTCATTTAATTCTCAGAAAACTCCAATGAGTTTGGCCCAACTATTCCCCCTATTCCAAAGACGAGGAAATCAAGGCTCAGAGAGGTGAAGTGATTTGCCCATAGCCACACGGTTTGTGAGCTGCAGTGCTGGGCTTAGAATCAGGTCATGTGACACCCAGAGCCTAATCTGCTATAACCTATCCCTGGCAGGACTCAAACCCAGATATGCTACCCCACAGCTCCCCAGACATGTCTGCTCCTGCTGCCTCTCTAGGTCTGTGTGTGGGAGACCCCCAGGTTGCAGAGAGGGACAGGGACCAGCAGAGTAGGGACCAGTCCTCTCCCAGCCGAGCCCCTCCCAGTAGACAACGGTGACTGGGTGGGAGGGTGCGGCCTGCCTGCCTGGGGCTGCACCAAATTCCCCAGGGGTGGGGCTGTGCACAGAGTGGTCAGTGGCCAAGCAGTCCTTCCTGACCCACCTGCCCTGCCCTAGTGCCCAGGGAGGGACAGCCTGGGGCCCTTGTTGTGTTAGGGTAAATGGAGGCAGCCATCCTGGGAGGGGGCTCTGTCGGTTCAGAAACAGGAAGTGTTTTCTGTGGGAGGAGGGAGAAGCTCACAGACCCAGAGAAATCCCCCAACCAGCTAGCATAAGGTAGCCACACACCCAGACCCTAATTCCCCAATTAAGTGCTGCTACCTGGCCCTCTATTAGCCCTATTTCTATACTTGAAGGACGGGGCAGCCCGCCTGTTGCTCTGGTCCAGACCCTCCTTCCACCCTGGCCAGGGGTGCCTTTGGTGTCCCCATAAAGCTGTGTGGCCTTAGGTAAGTCACGTAACCTCTCTGAACCTCATTCTATCACGCGGGGGCACTCACGCAGACCTCACAAGGGGCTCTGGGGCTTGAGTGAGAGAAGGTATGCAGGGCGCTTGCTTCAGCATCTGGCACTTAGCAGGTGCTCAGAGGTGCGTTCAGGTCACAGGCACCTGCAGCAGGGGTCCGATGCAGATTGGGGTTTGGTCACCAGGCACTTGGCCTCAAGATGAGCACTGGGAGAAGGAAGTCAGGTGGAGTGTGGCTGTCCTGGAGGGTTTCTTATCCAGCCACTCCCCTTCCCTCAGGGTGAGAGGGAGAAATTGGCCCCCGGAAGGTAAGTGACTTGCCCAGGGTCATGTAGCCAGTCTCTGCAACTTTCTGGGCCTCAGAACAATGGCCCTTCTCCTAGAGCTGCCTTGAGGAAGTCAGCTGGGAGGGACACAAGGGAGGGGAACTTACTGAGAAGAGCCAGAAGCAAAGAGGCCTCTTCCTGTTTCCCCTTTGGGATCATGGGTCTGAGGGTCCAGAGCCAGTGGTGAGCAACTGTCTCAGGCCACCGCACAAAGTGGCCCACCCATGCCACAGTGCTCTCTTGCTGCAGGCTGTGTGACAGGATGGGCCAGCTCCCTCCTCACGCTCGCCACGGGTGGTGGAGGCACTGAGGGGCAAGGGGCAGGGAGTGGGCACCACCCAGGTGCTCGTGAGCACGGTGCTTTCGTGTTCCCAGGAACTCGGGGACAGGCATACACTTCCCCACACCCCAAAGTGCAGCAGGGGTGCTCACAACACTCAGACGTGTGCGCGCACACACAGCTTCCACTGGGTAGGAAAGCCTGTAGAGCAGTGACCCGGCCTGGAGCTGGAGGCCCCATCTGAATGAGACAGAGAGAGATGGAGCGAGACAGAGTCAAACTTGAGCTCTGTACCAGTCTGTCTTAGTGTGTAAAGTGGGGACGTTGCCCCTTTCCTTTTTTTTTTGTTTTTTTAATGTTTTATTTATTTTTGAGAGAGATAGAGAGACAGAGTGTGAGCAGGGGAGGGGCAGAGAGAGAGGGAGACACAGAATCCAAAGCAGCTGTCAGCACAGAGCCCGGTGCAGGGCTCGAACTCAAGGACCGTGAGATCTGACCTGAGCCCAAGTCAGAGGCTCAACTGACTGAGCCACCCAGGTGCCCTGCCCCTATCTTGATGAGACTTTAGGTGTGGGTTAGATGAGGTCCTGTTGGCAGGGGGCACGTCTTCAATAATCTTAAAGGCCTTTCCATCAGATACAGGGTGGCGCCTTCCCACTGCCTCCCAGCTTTCCCCTCTTGGTCTCTGGCTGTCCATCTGTTCAATGCGGAGATTGGGCTGAAGGATCCAGAAGGCTGCCTCTTGCTCCTAAAAGTCACCTGATTAAATGGACAACTCAGGAAACAACAGATGTTGGCAAGGATGCGGAGAAAGAGGAAACCTCTTGCACTGTCGGGAATGCAAACTGGTGCAGCCACTCTGGAAAACAGTATGGAGGTTCCTCAAAAAATTGGCCAGCCATTGCACTACTAGGTATTTATCTAAAGGATACAAAATTGCTGATCTGAATGGGCACATGCACCCCAATGTTTATAGCAGCACTATCGACAATAGCCAAAGTATGGAAAGAGCCCAATGTCCATCAACTGATGAATGAATAAAGATGTGGGATACATATACACAATGGGGTATTACTCGGTAATCGAAAAGAGTGAAATCTTGCCATTTGCAACAACACGGGTGGAACTAGAGAGTATTATGCTAAGTGAAATAAATCAGTCAGAGGAAGACAAATATCATATGATTTCACTCATATGTGGAATTTAAGAAACACAACAGATGAACATAGGGGAAGAGTAGGAAAAATAAGATAAAACCAGAGAGGGAGACAAACCACAAGAGACTCTTAAATACGGAGAACAAACTGAGGGTGGCTGGAGGGGAGGTGTGTGGGGGGATGGGCTAAATGGGTGACGGGCATTGAGGAGGGCACTTGGTGGGATGAGCACTGGGTGTTGTATGTAAGTGATGATTCACTGGCTTCTACTCCTGAAACCAATACTACTCGGTATGTTAACTAACTTGAATTTCAATAAATAATTTTTTAAAAGTCACCTGTTACCTCCCTAGTTGGGAAGGAGGGGCCCGGCAGGGCTGAGGGGGAGGGTCCACAGAACATCAGGGGATTGGCTGGGCCCCCAGAAGTGAGATTCTGGGGTTCCCCAAAAGCCAGCAGAACCATCTGGAGCAGTCTGGAGCAGGGCCAGGCCTGCCGTGCTGGAGATGAAAAACGGCTCCAGGGACGTGGCTGAGGGGGCAGGGGGTGGGGAGGGGGTCTGTCACCCTCCGGGCGGGTGGGATGATCCGAGTCTAAATAAATCACTAACACACGGGCAGAGAATTCCTTGAACAGGCGCCCTGGATTATGGACAACAGAAGGGGAGGGGGTGGGGGAGACACTCAAGGGAACCATTCCTGTGATCCCCGCCCCCCTGCCTCATGCACCAGGGCTCTTCCCCCTCCTACACTGGGGGTTGTGACTGTCTGAGGACTGGCTGCCTCTGGGGTGGGGTTGGCCTTGGTCAGGGGGCTCTCGATCCATGTCGTGAGAAACTCCAAAAGCCCGGAGCCCCTCCGAAGGGAGAGAGGTGTTGAAAGCCGCATCCTGCTCTGAGGGCTGCGCCAAGGCCAGAGATAATATCGTGTGCTGGAGAACAGTGGGGCTGGGCCTCACCAGCCCCTGTCTCCCCTCACCCCCCGTGCTCTGCACCCCTGCCTGGGCCCGAGCTTGCGCCGTTGGGCAGGGGCGTGTTGCTTTCTGCCTGCGAGGTGGCCTGTCCCCCGTCCCCCTGGACTTCAAGCTTGAGAAATCCAAACTGGTGTGGGGCAGGGTCAGAGGTCAGCCTGGGGGTGGGGAGGGATAGTCTGATGCTGAGGTCTGGAACTAGTCAGATCACCCTGGGGTTCCCTCTGGCCTCTGGCCCTCAGTTTCTCCACCTGGAAAGGGGGGTTAGGGAATCCCAGGTCATCTCTAAGGGCATCTAAGTGCTTACAGGGCCTGTCCTGGGCAAGGGCACGAGGCTGGCTCTGGGCCATGCTGTCCAGGCTTTGGCTGCAGCTCCTGAGGCCTGGTTAGTGGCTGCTGAATGGATGAGTGACTAAGAAACAGCCAGGATCCAGAAATGCTACAATCCAAGCATGACTGGAGAGCAGGTCCAGAGAAAAGCGTTTCTACTTCCCGGCTCGGTAATGATACTTCATGAAGTCTCATGCTCTGCGGTTTACAAAGGGCCTTTGCGTTCAGTCCGCTGGCTGTGGGAGGAAGGACAGGAGGGCTGATGCTGCCTGTGGCAGATGAGGAATCCAGGAAAGGCCCAGCTTGGCATCAGGCCGTCTGCCCCAAGGTTTCTGTGTCCTCTTTCTCTGAGCTCCCAGGAGCCCGGAACTGCCAACAGGGCAGGTAATGTCACCCTGTTCAGTAGACGAGACAGCCGGGTCCAAGGAGAGTCCACACAGAGGCCCTGTCCAGGCCTGGCTTGAGCCTGCTGAATGCCTCTGCGGGAGACACAAGCATTTCCCCGAGCACAGGGCCTCTGCCCAGTCAGTGCCCTCGGGAACGTGTGCCACGGAGGCCAGGCCCCGGGTCTCTCTCCTTAAACCGCTTCCTTGCTCAGGCTCTATGCCTAGCTGCTGCCCCCCGTGCCTTGGCCCCTGGCAACCTCTGTGGGGTGCCAGGCAGTAGAGGGAGATCTTTCCTAAGAATCCGGAGCCATCTGCCACCCCTGGAGCCCGAGCTGCTCCAGACTGCAGCCCCCACCTCCCGGCAACACACATCCGTTCTGGAGCCTGAAAATGTCTCACTGAAGAACGGCTCTGCTCGTCCGTCGCCTCTCGTCAACAGCCCAAGTTACACCCTCAGATGTTCCCTGCCGGATCCCAGGCCCCTGCCAGGCCCTGTGAGGGGTGGAGAGAGGCCGGGCTTTGACTCTGGGTTGCGTGGACCGTGCCCCTCACCACTCGGGTCGCCCTCGCCCACCCACCACCCTTCTCTGAGCCTTGGTTTCTTCATCCGTAAAATGGGATGATGACCCACGTCAGAGGATGCACAGTAGCGCAAGACTCAAAGCAAAGGAGATGCGAATGTGCTTTGCAAATTATAAAATGCTGTTGAAAATACAAATGAACTATGAGGGAGGAACTTAGGTGATTTATTTACCAGGGTCACACGGGGGTGGTCCCAGAAGCGGACCCCGTCAGTGTGGGAGGGCCTGACTGTGGGGGCACCTGATTCTGAAGGGCACGGGGAGCCGCGTAGGGGTCCGCGGACAAGCACCTTCTTGGGGGCGCTGCCCAGCACTGGTCAGATGGCTCCTTCTCTGAGAGCAGGCCTAGGCCCTTTCCTGTGAGCTTCTCGGCAGCCCCACTCAACCTCTTGGAAAACAGGCCCAGCGAGGGGACAGACCTACCCAGAGTCACATGGTCACTGGGTAGGAGAGGGCCAGAGGGGCAGCTGGGGCAGCATCCTGACTCTCTGGGGACCCTGTGAGCACTCACAACCCCCCAGGCCTAGGAGCCCAAGCCCGTCCCCCTCAGGCCACACCTCGGACTGGACTCCAGCCTTGAGTGCTAAAAAGGGTTCAGAGGAAGCTCGTCATGGGAACCAGAGGCCCAGGGAGGGGCTGCTCTGAGCCCATCCCGGGAGTCTCAGTCAGAGAGACTGAGGTCTGGCCCACACAGAGCCCATCGTGGCTCCTCGGCCACCGCCCAGCACCATCCCCACACAAGATGGACCCCAAGCAGAGGCGGCAGGGGCAGCCAGTGATGGAAATCAGGGATTTTATGAAGCTCTGGGATGGGGTCGGGTGACATTGACTCCTCAGAAGGGCTTGTGAAGCTAATAAATAAAGTCGACGTGATGGCTTAACCTGCGGAGGGGTTCAGGGGCCACTCGGGATGAAGGGCAAATCAGTTCAGTCAGTTCCCTCTGCCAGGCAGGGAAGGGTGAGGCCCTCCCGCATGTCTGCACCTAGCGGGGTACTTGTTTTTCTGGCTCCCACAGGGGCCCTGAGATGAAACCAGTATTTCCTGATTTGTAGATGAGGACGCTGACCTTCAGAGAGGTGAAGTCACTTGCCAACAAAGGGCAGAGCAGGCATTTGGACTTGGGTCTATCTGTGAATTTCAGGCCAGGGGCCTTTCCGCTCCCGCCCCCACCGTCCCCCACCGCAGTCCAGAAAGTAATTTCACAGGAGAACAGGGCTCTGCCCCAGCAGGGCCATGCAGGTCACTTCCCCCTCCCTGCTGTCCTCAGAGTTCACCTATTGGCTCCCTATCTTTGCTGTCCCCCCCCCCCCAAGCCCACTTCCCACAGCTCCTCAGGGAACGAGGGGAGGTAATAAAGCCCCCAGTGACCACTGAGGACTCAAATGTCCAGGTTTTCCCTGAGGACAACGCCACAAAGGAGAGACAGGGTAGGATTAAGCTGAAGTGGGTTTCCCGAGAAGCTGACGACCCTCAAGCTTCAGGCCCCTCACTCGTCTGCGTTTCTTTCAAGGCAGGGGGTGGGAGTAAGAGGGTGGAGGCTAGCAACGTGTTCATATGATTGGCAGAAACACAGTGTTTTAACTCCAATTGGTTAAGACCTCCGTCTCCACTTCGACTTCCGCTGCACGGCCTTCTAGGGAGTAGCTAGGTACTTTGGAGTTTGAGTTTCATTTGGGTTTAGGGGGCATATATACATATGTGTGGCCACAGTCCCTTACAAGTATAGTTCTGTTAGTCCTGGCCAACCTCGTGTGGAATGGCTTCTAGGAACACTCTCCCTGCATCCTGCACAGGCCCACCCAGCACTGTGACCCCCGGGGCAGGACCACGTGTCATATTGTGACGTCAGCATCTCCTACAGACCCTGGTGCGGGCAGCATGCGGACAGTGGTAGAGAAGCACCACTTGACATGGACAGAGCCAGATGATCGTCCGTGGAAAATTCTGCTGATCATCAGATTGTGTAAGATTTCAAGTGGAAGGGACGCCTGGGTGGCTCAGTCGGTTAAGCGTCCAACTCTTGATTCTGGCTCAGGTCCTGACCTCACGCTGACAGCGTGGAGCCGACCTGGGATTCTTTCTCCCTCTCTCTCTCTGCTCCTCCCTCACTTGGGCTCTCTCTCTCTCTCTCTCAAAATAAATACACAAACTTAAAAAAAAAAAAAGATTGTAGGTGGAAGATTTGTGCTTCATTTATGCAAACCCAACATGAAAGTTTTCTCCCGTCCAGGATATACTCAACAAAACAGCAGGTTTAATTATAAAAGCATCATTCATGTTTCCTTTGCTCCAATGACAATCATACAAAACAAAATTTACTAGAACTCCCGTGGTTTTGGCAAGCCTGTAGCATTATTACCAACAGTAAATGTATCTGTGCATAGGTCACATGTTTTGTGGATCGGGGCTGAAGGGACCCGGAGACAGTAGGCTGACGCCTCCCATCCCGGTGAAGTCTGGCTATCCCAGCTGGAGCTGGGAGAGCTTGTCTCTCAGCAAGGGCTCGCCACATTGCACAAGCTTCAGGCTATCGCACTCCATCTGCCCCTGGTCTGCGTGAAAGGCCTCGCTCGCAAACTCCATAGTGCGCTGTCTCTGGCTGTAAGGAGTGTGACCAGAATCAGGGCCTCTCCCTGGTGCCAGGTGTCCCCCCGCCTCACCCGTTCCCTTAGAATCTCTGTCTCTGCCTTACACTCCCCAGTCCGAGACCCTCCTCTTCCCGGGCCTCCCCGCCCTGGGGTGCACAGCGGCAGGTAGCGGCTCAGTTGCTGGGTGGGGGCCAGGAGAACGGGGATTCTGAGGGGGCCGCTAGGCCTCTGCAGCTGGACTGTGCGTGCCTGATAAAGCCCCCAGGAGAGCAGCCTGCGTAGGAAATGAATCCAGCAATCCCGAGTTTCCAATGACCCGTGTCTCAGCGTTCTGGTACTTGTGTGGGTCAGACCCTCTGCAGTCTTCCTCCTCACGGGTGCCCAGCCTCTGCTGGCATACTTCTCCATACCTCCACAGCTGCTCATCCCCTCTCTGGAAAGCTCCTTGCATCCTGGCCAGTCACACCTGTGAGAAGCTGCCTCCTTGCGACCTCCCCCACCCCATAGGTCTTGGGTCCACCCCTTGGATCAAGCAGAAGAAACTCAACCTCCCTTCCCCATCTGGAAGACCCTTACTCCTACTCCTGCTTCCCAGCCCCGGTCAAACACTGCTCCTCTCTGAGGTTTTCCCTACTCCCCATCTCACCTCCAAAGTCCAGGACCTCCCACACTGGAGCTCTTGCAGGGGGTGGGGACTGGGTCATGGGCCTCGCTGGGCCCGGAGGACCAAGCACGCCCTGCCAAGGGCAGAATTCAAGGCCACAACCCCTGCCTTCACTCCTCCCGAACTGGTCCCATCGGCCCCCTGATGGGGCTGCCGCCCTCCGCCTCCCCCAGCCCAGCCTCAGACCTGACTTCTCGGCAACATTTTCCCCTGCTGGCCACACCCCTTTTCGTAGAGCCCCCTTTCCTCTGGTCTCCCTGCTTCCCTCCCAGCTTTCTGGCCATTTCTTCTTAGGCTCTCCTGAGGGTTTCTTTCCTCCTCTTTCTCCCACCTCTAAATGGGCTCCAGAGCTCAGTTCTGAGCCCATGACTCCCACTTGTGGTCTCTCTGACTAGCCAGTGACCTCTGTGCACATGCAGCACCTGCCAGCGTCTACCCTCGTGAATCAGGACAGGCCTCTCAGATGGATCACGTCTCAGTCTGAATCAGCATTTCTCCTCACAAACCTGCTTTTCTTCCTGTTACGGCCCCCATCCTGCTTCCATTCCAGCCGAAGTTACCCTTCTCCTCTTCCGCCCTTAGCAGCCACTGTGCTTTTTCAAAATCTGCCTTATTGAGGCATAATTACGTGCAACAATCCACACTCATGTAAAATGTTCTTTTGTAATTCTGCTGTTTCTCAACGTATTGAGCTTTTTATTGTCATTATGGAATGTACTATTTTATGCCTGGTGAGATCTTCTTTTTCTAGTCTACTTTATCTGATGTTAATATAGCCATGCCAGCTGTCTCATGCTTACCATTTGCACGGTCTATTTCATTCTATCCTTTTCTCCCCGCCCCCCAGTCTGTTTGTGTCTTTATATTTAAAGTATGTCTTTTTTAGGAGGCATAGTTTTTTTTTTTCAATTTATTTATTTTGAGAGAGAGCGAGCGCGAGAGAGAGACTCCCAAGGAGGTCCCGCGTTGTCAGCATGGAGCCCAACATGGGGCTTGAACCCATGAGACCTGAGATCATGCCGTGAGCCGAAACCAAGAGTTGGACGCTTGACTGAGCCACCCAGGTGCGCCTTTAAAGGGGCCTCTTGGCCCTTGGCCTCTTGCCTTTAAAAAAAAAAAAAAAATTCTGACAACCTCTGCCTTTTGATTGGAATATTTGTTTCATTTGTATTTATTGTAATGATTGAAATGGTTTTCTTTTAGCCTGCCACTTTGCTATTTGTCTTTTGTGGATTTAGTTCCTCCTTCCTGGCTTTCTTTTGTGTTAAACAAATATTTTTTTTAATGCTTATTTGTTTTTGAGAGAGTGCAAGAGAGAGCAGGGAAGGTACAGAGGGCGGGAGGTGGGGGGTGGGCAGAGGATCTGAAGCCAGCTGACAGCAGAGAGCCCAGTGCAGGGCTTGAACTCATGAATCGTGAGATCATGACGTGAGCTGAAGTCAAGACGCTTAACTGACTGAGCCACCCAGGCACTTCACCAAATATTTTTTAATATTCCATTTTTGGCTTTCTAGCTATATCTCTTTGCATAACTTTTAGTGGTTGAGCTACAGATTACAATATGTATCTTTATACTCACATGAATATAATATGTATACCTATGCATATCTTTATCAGAGTCTACTTAGAGTTAACGAATGAATTAATTTAGGAATGTTGCAAAAGATATTTCTATTTATTCTTCACTCTCCTTGATGCTATTGTTGTCAATTACATATATATACTTTATAACCCCCAAATATATATGTAATCTTTTCATTGACCCCCATTTTTATCAATTCCAGTTCTCTTCTTTGCTTACTGTAGATTTGAGTTCCTTTTAGCCTGAAGAATTTCCGTTAGCATTTCTTGTCCGGAGGAACTCCTGGTCATAAATTATCTCCTTATTTATTTATCTTAAAGTGTCTTATTTTACTGTCATTTTTGGAGGATAGTTTGCTAAACACAGAATTATCTGTGACAGTTTTTTCTTTCAGCATTTTAATTGTGTTGTTTCAATATCTTCTAACATCCACTGTTTCTGATGAGAAATTGACCATTAATTGTATCACGGTTTTTCTGTATGCAGGGTCTTTTTTTTGTTCTGGCTGCTTTCAAGATTTTCTCCTTAACTCTGGCTTTCATCAGTTTGTACCTAACAGTGATATTCATTGTGTTTCCCTACTTGGGATTTGTTGAGATTCTTAGCTTTTAAAGCTAGTTAGTTTTCCACTAAATGTGGGGAGTTTGGGGCCAGTATGTATTCAAGTACATTTGCTTGCCATTTTTTCTGGCATTCCAATTACACAGATTTTTAGACCTCATGATATCCCTCAAGTCTCCAAAGCTCTAGTCATTTTTCTTTGATCTTTTTTCTCTCTTCAGATTAAGTGATTTCTGTTAATCTATCTGCGGGGTCAGTGAATCTTTTTTACTGACATCTCCAATCTATTGTTGAGCTCAGCCAGTGAATTTTTCATTTCAATGATTGTACTTTCCACCTTTGGAATTTCCATTTAGTTAAATATATGTATATATATATAATATTTATTAATATGTATTATATAATTAATATAAATATTATTATATATTATATAATTAATATAAATATTATATATTATATGATTAATATAAATATTATTATATATTATATAATTAATATAAATATTATTATATATTACATAATTAATATAAATAGTTAAATATATATATAATTTCCATTTCTCTGTTGAGATTCCCTGTCTCTTCACTTATTAAGACCATTTTTTCCTTTAAATCTTTGAACAGATTTCCTTTTTACCATATGTATAAAAGCTGCTTTGAAATCTTAGTGCTAAGTCCAACATCTGTGCCCTACTTAGATCAGCTACTTGTCTTTTCTTTTTTTTTCCTGAGGACGGGTCACATTTTCCTGTTTCTCTGCAGTCTGAAAACTAAACATTGAAGATTTCTGCATTCCATTGTGCTCTTCTGATAACTGTTGCTGCTTCTGTTGAGCAGCTAATTTGCCTAGATTCAAATGCAAATTCTGTCTCCTCTACAGCCTGCAGTAACAGATACCGTGTCTCAGTTCTTACAACTTTCAGGTGCTGATTTTGTTGCTGTTTTTTTTTTTTTTAAATCCTGACTCTCAGGGGTCTTCTTCCTGCCCCTCTGGATGCTGGCAATCATCCAAGGATTTGGACGGTTTATATTCAGATTTGGGTGCTCACTTTTTTGTGGTTCCCTTGTTTCTGTGTATTATCACCTAAATTTCCAGTACAGTTTTGGATTCTGTGCTCTGACACCTCAAGCCAGCAAGGCTTCAGCCTCCTGCTACATGCATTGCACACAGGTCGGGAAAATCACTGTTTTTTAAAAGCAGCACACTCACATATATTCCCAGTCTAGCTCAGTTCTGTCTTTCAAGGATAGTTCCCTCTCTGGCCCCTACCTATTTTTTTCATAAGGCCCTCTAGCGTTTGGCTAAAGATTTGGACAGAGTTCATGCACAGATTTTGGGTCTTATGCCTTCTGCAATTCTCTCACTTCCGCAATTTCCCCTTTAAATTTCCAGCTGCTTCTACAGCTCGTCAGTGTACTCTCTGCAAGCTAAGGAGCCGAGGCTGTGTTTTTCTGCCCTCTGTGGTCTTGGGGCTTGGGGAGCGCCATCATGATTCTTCCATCTTCCAGTTGCAGTCTTTCAGAAACCGTCCTCTGGCTTCTGTCTGTTTTGAGACACTTCCCAGGGCCTTTAAATAATTGTTTTGTTCGGTGTTTAAATTTTGCCCAGATTTCATCAGTGTTGTCTTCAGGAAGGTTCGTGGCGATCACTTCATGTCACCACCATTACGAGAAGTTTCTCCCACTGCATTCTTTTTAAACATATACTAGAGCATATCACTTCCCATGCTTAAGAGAAGGGTGGTCACTTCCCACTCTTCAGAGATCTCCCACCACACTAAGGTAAAGAACGGAGTCCCTAGTAAGGCCTGTGACACCATACAAAACGTCATGTGTAGACTCTTTTAAGGTTAAACATTCCTGTAGATCCCCTAAGGTGGGAAACTTATTTTTATTTATCATATTGCCTAAACAGGTCTGTGCCAGCATAGGATCTTTGCCTTCCCTTTCCGTCTCCTTCCTGGGGCCTGGCACACACTGAAGCCAGAAATCAAAAGGAGCATTTGGGAATGTGGCCAAGGTGAAGCGGGAGACAGAAAGTCTTCTGGCACAACGATGCTAGGAGGGGCTCCATGCAGGCACTGCAAATGATCAGGCCATCTGCTGGATGCTCTGCCAGCGGAACCCAAAGTTCCTTTCTTTCTGCCTAGGGCCCCGGGAGGCTGAGGGGAAGAAAAAGTGAAAACCCAAAGGGGAGGGGAACCCAGGAATTAAAGGCATCCAGGGAAATAGTAGGGAGGGATGAGGGTTTGGAAGAGAGGTGCCGGCCACAGAGGGCACTCAAGGATCTAGAACAAAGGCCACAGTCGCGGGCAGGTGAATCCAGCCTTTCCTATAGCCGAACCCCCTCCTATTTCAGGGATGGGCAGGGATGGACCCAACCTCGCCAAGCAATGACTGTTGTCATTTTCTCCTGGATCCAGTTTTGTTTGGTTTGGTTGGGGGCCGGGGGCCGGGGGGGGAGGGGTAGGTAAACAACTGCAAGGAAAGATTATTCTGGAAATAACTGCTGGAAAGACTATTCCAGCCTCCCACTTGTACACTCAGGAACATCTGAAACAAAAAACTAAACACGAACTAATGTTTGTAGCTCTCTGACAACCAAAAACCAAAACAAATTCACAAATTAAGACCACACACAACTACAAAGCCAATTAAATTCAAATTAGCGACATTAACCTAATGTGAGGCATGATGTTTCCCCAAAACCAAGTCACCTCCGTCAGGTGACTCTGGTGCCGCCTGACACACTAGCAGGTTCTTCTGCCTTTAGTCCGGTCCCCACGCCAAGGACGGCTCACTTCTCCCACTATTCTCTGCCTCTGAACTCCTGGGATTCCTCTGGGCCACAGGCCCTGACGTCATTTGGACTTCACTCAGCGGGAATGCTTCGTTATTTGTCCAGTCGGCCTCCTTTGTCCCTGCTCAATGGCCGCGAGAGCAGAATGTAGCATTAAGCTAGGTGTTTTTCATTCCTTTGACCCTCTGGCTTGCCCCACCATTTACTGCCTCCAGGGCAGAGAGTGGATACAGTCCAACACAATAAAGGGAATTGAAGTGCTGAATGTCTCAAAAGCCAGGCTTTCATTGCAAGGCCAGGCTTTGTTGAGCAAGAAAAGGATTAGTGAGTTCTGACCAGACAAGCCTGCAGCCCAGAGAACTTGGAGTGTGTGGTCATAAAAATCACGCATAAAATAAAAAGACAGAAAGAAAAGCCACGGAGGAGAGAAGAATGCAGGCTGGTGAGGTCGTGGAAAAGTTTTCCCACCACTAAAAAAAGAAAGAGAGGGTTGGAAGAGCTTCAAGGGTGCACGTTTTGGAAGGCGCACAGCTAGACCCCAAAGTCAAAGACTGGTAGAGCCTGAGAGGAGGCCTTCCCCCCGCCCCCGCCCTGTCCCTGCCCCTGTCTGGGGTCTAAGCAGGAGGTAGGTATGGGGCAGTCACAGACAAGAAACCCAACCGTCCAGGTCTGCCAGGAAGACCTAGGTGAGCCTTCACAGAAGCTCCATGATCGGGGTGTGGGGCAGTCAGCTAGAAGAGGGGAGAAGTCCGGGCAGGTGGGCTGAGGGCAGCTTCCCAGAGCAGGGAGAGAAAGTGGGCCAGGTGGCCTGAGTTCCCAAGGGAGGTGAGTGGGGTGGAGAGGGGAAGAATGACACAGGGTGTGAGGACCTAGGGACGAGATCCACGGGGAGGAGCTTAGCAGAGGAGGCCAGCGGCAAACACCCAACCGAGCCATGCCACGGGCAGGTCAGAGGGACTCTGATCTGAAGCCCCATACCGGGGCCCAGAGCGGCTGAAGGTTGGAATCAAGGAGGCTGTGAGAATTTGAACACGTACCCCAAAGATGTTGAACGTTAACCACAAATGAATGAGATGCCTTGGAGTGGCAAGATCAAGAGTGTTCTGCCACCAGCTGAAAAGGGCATAATGCGCTTGGGTGAAGACAGTTTTTGGGGAAATAAAGCTACACTTCTGCACATGTGGGCTGTGGCCATGCGTTGGAACCTACTGTCTTAAGTAGATTTCCTCGTGCCAGGGGGATGGTCCACACAAAAGCCGGGGCTAGCACGGAAGCTGAGTCCCAAGGGGGCCGGCTAGAAGGGTCAGGAGGCATTTCTATTTCTAAAAGCTCATCAACACTACAATACACAACTGGAAGCAAACCATTCTGATAGAGGAGACGGTTTTGTCTGTGGTTCCCAGTTTGAAAGAGCCTGGCCCCTGGCCACCTCTCCAGCACCCGGCCTCATCACTCTACTCTAGCCCCACTCACCTTTGAGGCCTTCGCATGTGCTCTGCTCCTTTCTGGTCCAAAGCCTCACATATGCTATTCCCTTGGCCTGGGATGGGCTCTCTGTGGCTTCAGATCTGCTTAAATTCCACTTCCCCAGTGATGCCTGTTGAGATCCCAGGACAAAGTGGCTCCTTTGTGTCATACTCCTCAACGGTCACCTGTGGCCTTTCTTCATAGTCATGGCCCCATAATTTGTTTGGCCAGTGCCAACCAACAGGGGGCGCCCAATCAATGCTAAATGAATGTAGGAAGGAAGGAAGGGAACTGTGGCCTGGGACTCTGATGTAATGCAAAGAAATGAATCGAAGGTTCTGGTTTCATGTTCTAGCATTCTCATGTTTTAGCTCTGGGAACTTGGCTGTGACCCTGACTTCTCTAGGCCTCAACTGCTTCATCTGTAAAACGGGCACTCGGCACACGGACACTGAGCAAACCTTCCTGGGCACTAGTTGTTACTTAAACAAAGGGCCGGTCCTCTAGGAGGTGAAGGGAGGGGCGGGGGGGGGGCACACCCTTAGGAAAAATGCCAGAAGGGCTGTATTGGAAGCATGCACAAGTGGCTGGAGGAGCACAGAGGAGGGTGGCCCCCCGTGTGGGGTGGAGGTGGGGATGGAAACTGGGCAGAGGGCAGGGAGGACTCTAATGAGGGAAGGGAATGGCTGAACCCTGGCTTATAGGATGAACAGACGTTTTCTGTGGGGTACGGGGAAAGATATGCCAGGCTCTGGGGGATGCAAGGCATTCTGGGAATGGCAAGCATCCAACTGGCTGGAGGGCAGGGTGTAGGCCAGGAGGCACTGGGGTGAGTAATGGACCCCCAGTTACCTCTCACCCATCACCCATGGCCAATCCGGTATCTTCTACACCCCACTACATTGCCCTCTCCAATCCTAGACATACGCATTTCATCTGTAAATATTTCAGCATGCATCGCTAAGAGATAATAGACTTAAAACTATTACTGTGGCACCGGGGTGGCTCAGTCGGTTAAGTGTCCGACTCTTGGTTTCGGCTCAGGTCATAATGTCACAATTTCACGGGTTTGAGCCCCGTGTTGGGCTTGGCTCTGGCAGTGCGGGGCCTGCTTGGGATTCTCTCTCTCTCCATTTCTCTCTGCCCCTCCCCCACTCACATTGTCTCTGTCTCTCTCAAAATAAGTAAATTAAAAAAACTATTATAGGGGCGCTTGGGTGGCTCAGTCGGTTAAGCGGCCGACTTCGGCTCAGGTCATGATCTCGCGGTCCGTGAGTTCGAGCCCCGCGTCGGGCTCAGAGCCTGGAGCCTGTTTCAGATTCTGTGTCTCCCTCTCTCTGACACTTCCCTGTTCATGCTCTATCTCTCCCTGACTCAAAAAGAAAAAAAATGTTAAAAAAAATTTAAAAAAATAAAAAAAACTATTATACATCTTTTCTATTACTATTATCATACCTAAAAAAATAACAAGTCCTTAATACAATCAAATGTTTAGTCAGTATTTCTGATTGTCCCTTATTTTTTTTTTAATTCAGTTTGGTTTAGTTTCTAGGAACCAAACCAGGTTCATAATGGGATTGATTGATATGCCTCAAAGATATTGAGTCTCTTTTTAATAGATTTTCCCCTCCTCATTTCTATTTTTTCTTACAATATATTGGAGAAACCAATTTGTTTGTTTGTCCTGTAGGTTTCCCACTGTTTAGATTTTGCCGATTGTGTATTCCAGGCATGAACATGCTCATCTGCCCTCTGAATTTCCTAGTAACTAGTAGTTAGATCCAGAGCCGTTCTATGCAACAGTAATACAAAGTGAGCCACAAATGCAAATTTCATATGTAATTTTAAATTTTCTAGTAGTTACCTTTTAAGAAGCAAAAGAAACGGATGAAATTAGTTGTCGCATTTTACTTAATTCAGTGTATGCACAATATTATCATTCCAACATGTAATCAATACGAAAGTTATCAACATAAAATTATCATTCTATTTTTGTGCTGAAACTCAGGGCATATTTATGCTCACAGCGCATCTCAGTTGGAACTAGCCACTTTTCGATTACTTAATAGCTGCTCACGACCAGTGTCTATTGCATCGGACATCACAGGGAGAGACAGGTTTGACCACATTGAGGGGCAAACTTTAAACAGGGTCAAACTTTTCACAAGGCTACTTCATGGGTGCTCTTTTATCAGGAGCCATAAAATGTCTGGTTCTCTCTCTGTGACACTAGCCGTCACCGACGATCATTGTCTTAGATGTTATAGTTTAATTCTACTATCCCTTCTGAATCCTTTTGCTTGGAATGTTTCTGTAAGAGAAACTTCCTCTTATCAACGATTTGGTTAACTAGCGAGTACAATACCTCTGGCAGAGGTGAGTAATGTCTGTCTCTTTCCTGTATTTCACAGTTCCTGGAGGGTTAGAGCCGTCTAGGGCAGCGTGGAGTTTGCAGTGTGGAGGGCGGCTTGGAGGGCAGAGGGTGGCCGAAGGGAGCCAGGGCGGAGGTGACTGCAATCCAGGTGGCAACCCCAGCCACAGCGGCCCCCTCCCTGGGCAGCCAGCCAATCTTCGCCCCTGAACCTCAGGAATCTTCTGCAAAAGGCCAGGAAGCTCCCACCACCCCCACGGTGCCCCTTCTGTCCCGGGCCTGTACCCTGGGACAGTCATCCCATCCGGCCCCCATCCCAGGCATCGGGGCTAGGTGGGAAGACCACAGCTCCCACCCGCTGCAGAAGGACGCTTTGGTCCAGTCCCGCCCTCCCTGCCTCCCTCCTGCCCTCTGACCCAGGTAATGTCTGCATCACACTCAGGGTGCTCCTTTCATTGATTGCTCTGCCTTCTTCTGAACTCACCTGCTGCCCGCTAAGATTCTTCCATTCACACTTATATGAAATCTGCCCTCCACCTGACATTCCGCACCAGCTCCCACCCTATTTTTCTCCATTTCTTTACCAGTAAACTTGTGTCGTCTACACTCGCTGTCCCCACTCTCACTGCCCCCCGCCCTCGCTCCCTCACTGCTCCTCCATGCATGCAGGATGCAGACAGTAGCTACTTGCGGAAGGGATAGATAAATACAGGTAGGTCCCTGGCGGTTCCTTCTCTCCAGCTTCTTGCCCTGGCTGTAGCCCTGCCCCCATTCTATCCCCTTGACAGATCTGTTGGCCGCATCTCAGGTGAGTCCTTAAAAAAGCCTCCCTGACGCTCCCTCTATCTTGTATGTCTGTGAGTCACAATTTACATGGCCGGCTTCACGGACTTTGACAGTTACATCGCATTCCTGACCGTTACAAATACGCATTTCCACTCTCTGGAAAGTTGCAGTGCACCTCACAACACAATGCTCATGAGGTGCTGATTTTTTCCACTCCCTGGGCAGAAACGTCCTCCCGACTTGCTCCTCCTTCTTAGCAAGGGGCTACTGAATGGGGAAGAGCTATATTGTAAGAAGGCAGCCCGCAGGATGCTCAGATGGGTGGGGAGAAGGAGCGGGCTACATAAGGGGCCTTGATAAGGCTTAGGGTGCAGAAGAGGCCCTGGGGCGAGGGCAGGGCCTGCTTTGGCATCACTGGGGAGAGAAAGCAGGTTCCCCAGTGCAGATATTCTGTAGGGCAGGGCAGCAGGGGCTCGGGCCCTGCACGGGTTTCCCAGCGAATGGGGGCTCGTTACCACTCAGGTTGTTTACTGAAAACCTGTGATAATCCCTCAAATGTGCACCTCTTTTTACTGTTCACAAAAACTCAGCTCCACAGTCTCCACCAAGCCCTGGACGGTTCTGCCTCTAAAGGTCATCAGTGACTTTTGGTGCTGACTCTGGGAACGTTACGCCTTCACGGAGCTCCCAAGGGACCGTGAGACAGACACAGGTGTGAGTTACAAAATCCTTGGATCAATGCTCTGTCTCGTTCTCCCACTCCCCCCAACTTCATGAGCACCCTCTGTGTGCCACCAAAGGGATTAGACGGGGCTGGGAACAGAGAAGTCAAGGCAACTGGCAGGTTTCTAGAAGTAAAGGGTCTGGCCTCAAGGTCAGTAGGTTCTGGAGACCTCTGTTGCAGGAGCAAAAGTTCACATACCATCTGCATGAACAGTAGCCTGGGTGGCGGGGAGGTCGTCTCACGTCACAGTAACAGTGGCCGGGTCCCTCACCCGAAGAGCAAGAAGTCTGTGGAAAACATAGCGATGCGGGGTTCCTTGAGGAATAAGTTGTTCCCTATAAGGGAATTAGCACATTTTTTGCAAGTAAATTTTTGAGAGAACAAGCTCAGCCCTTCAAATATCAAAACTTATTTCAACCGTTCAGAATAATATATTCCCTTAAAATATTTCATGCACTTTCCTGTCCAACTAAAATTAATTTATCCTTTTTCTGATGACAGAGGGCCATCTTTAGGAACAGTAAAAGGCATTCTAGCCGCATTTCTTGAAACCCTGACCAGAGGCAGGCTGTGTTAAATGGTTTAGCCCTAAGTTCTTTACAACCGGCAGAAGGACACTTGAGGGTTCTTTCTTTTTCTGCCGCGCTCTGGGCCACGAGGCAATCTGAGGCAGCTTTTGAAGAACAAACACCAATTTGCTCTTAAGGCAGGAGGAATCTCTGTCCGGGCACAAGGGGCAACCCGAGCAAGGGACTGGCTTGTCTTTTCAGAGGAGCACCTGGGCTCAGAGAAGTCAAGCGCCTTGTTGGGGGTGGTGCAGCCAGTGAGCTGGGTGGGATCTGCCGGGCTGAGGGCTCACATACCCAGACTGCTTCCTTCCCGCATGTATCTGCCTCTTAAGAGTCGGGTTATCCAATATTTCTGTCCACACCCACCTTCCCTTCCTTCTAATTTGCCGCTCGTAATTAGTGGGGACCGAGAGAAGCTCATTCGAATCGGTTCGGAGGGATCCAAGCCTGCCGCTCCCCAGCTTGTAATTCGGTGCCCGGGCTTGGCTGGCTACAGCTACGTCACCCAACTGGCAGTCTTTCTCACTTTTATCTAGATTCAAGACCGTTCTTTTTCTGGATTGCTGACCTTGCCAGCCTCTAAGATGTGTGGAATTATTTTACAGACGTGTGTTTTTTATTCATTTCAAATCCACAAGGCTGAGCTGTCTACCTACAAACTGTAATTAGATGCGCTGGGAGGGAAAAAAAGAAAAAAGCTTGTATCTACTTCAAGCAAGATGAAGAGCCCTGGGCACCAGTTCAGCCTGCGGTGAGGTAGCCAGAAGCGGCGTAAGAGAATATTTATGGATGAGGTGGGCCTGTATAAGCTCATCTGCCAGGTGTTAAAAAACATGCAAATTAAGCTAATTAGGCTCACAGACCCTGTCTCAACACTGTGTCCATGCCACCCACTAAAACACCTCAAAACACTTGACATCTGTTTAGAGCTTAGTCTTCCGAAAGACCAGCTTCGGTCCTGACGCAGTCTCCGTGCGTGCAGAATAAATCTCCGCCTTCGGCTGCCCCACCAAGGCCTGATGCACGCGATGCCAGGATCCTTGCTGAATGACCAACTCCTCCCAGTGACCATGGTGCTTTGTAATGATCGCTAAGCGCTTTACAAGCACGTGTCTCTTCTACAAGCCCGGTGGGGGGTGGGGGTGGGGGTGGGGGCAGGCGGTATCATCCCCACTGGACAGAGGAGGGGCCAGATTCAGAGAGTGGAAGTGGCCGTGCCCAAGTGCTAGAACGGGAAACGGTGATAGCGAGTCCCGGGCATCCTCTCTGTCACTACGTGGTGGCCTCCTGCAGGACGAGAGGGACCACCACTGATGGCGCAGGCCCCATAGAAATGTAACGGCAAGGACAGCATTCAGTCCGATTTTTTACAGATGCAGAAATGGGCTCCTTAAAAGGCCAATGACTTGCCCAGGATCACAGGTTCAAAGTGGCCGAGCCGGGGCCTTCGGAACCAAGCTTCTAAAGAACAGACGCTGGCTGTTCACACCACCCGGGGATGCGCGCGGTTTGTTATGCGATACTTGCCCGGAAAACACTGGGGGCCCAAGGATGCACCTCTTTTTCAGACGCAGACTTTTTTTGCACAACAAAATAGGAAAGAAGATTCAACAGACTCAAGCGACTACCACCAGAGCCCAGCGCCGACTTGGCTGCCGGCTGGTACTGGGCTCTAAGCAAGTTACTCTTCTGCCCAGTAGGCAGCCTGGAGAGGGTGCCTGGCAGCTGCCCACCGCAAGTATTGAAATCTCTTGTCTCGGCACCTGGAGGCCCTCCCTACCAGCCTGCCATTCAACCTCTCCTCTCACCTTTCTTCACACCCATTCAGGCCCCTTGCTGTTTTGCAAACACTCCAGGCCCTGCGTTGCCTCTGGGCCTTTGCCCATGCTGTTCCCTCTACCTGTAACTTCTCCTGTATCTTTCAGCGGATCTGTCTTTCATCTGCATTACCTCCATGAACTGGTCCAGACCCTTGAGTCAGAATAGCTTTCTCTGCATTCCCTAGCATGGCTATACCGCTCTCCATCACAGGATTTGTCACACTGAATTATAGTACATTGTTAATAGGCCTTTTTTCCTTACCTTCCACCCCCAGAGACCATGGCAGAGGCCAGGGCTTATTCATCTTTGTATTAACCTTGCTTAGCCCAGTCCCTCACAGACAGAGACAGAGTTAGCTCAATAAATGTGAAAGGGCTGGCTGATGGTTGATGAACAAGGTTTTCATAGTTAACTCAGCTCCAATATGAAATTCAAAACAATGAAGAAGACAGGACTCAAACATAGCTGGGAAATAACATACACTTTTACTCTCAAAATAAATACTAATCAATTTTATTTTATAAATACAGATGCTGAGTTTTCTTCCAATTACCAACAGATCAGTTTCACATGCCATTTATTATTGGTGGTGGTTTAAAAAATTATTTAAATAACCAGTTAGGTCAGGATAAATGGGCACCATTAGAACCGCTAAAAAAATAGAGCTGGATACAATCTTCCAAAACTAATATTCTGAGGGGGAAAAAAAAAAATCTCTGGAATTTCTAAAGTGGGTAAGGGGAAGTGGAGAGAGGGAACACAATCAAATATTCATTTGATAACACTTGCCGGCCGTTCAAAGTGTCTCCGCTACATGAAAACGGAAAGGGCTCTTAGCAGTTCAGACATGGATAGTAGTGGATTTTCATTTCAACTTATATCCTCAAAGCAAGTTTTATTTTCTTTAGCGATTTACAAGGCTAATTAAAAAGATTAGTAGGAGATAATAACTCATCCCATATTTTGGCCTTGGCCACTGCAAGCAGAGGCAAAACTAATTCTGCAGCTTTGGAAAATGTCAAACAGAGCTCCTCCCGGAGACATGCAATACTGTTGGTTCTACCCCAAGTCAAGGCAGAAACTGTAGGCATCGAACAGACTCCATGGAAACCTGAAACCCAAACCAAGCGAACCCAAACGTAAGTGGTGTTTTGAGGCATAACATCATCGAACACAGTGTGGACCAAGCCAGTGTAGGAAACCAGTTCTGAGCTACCTAATATCACATTCAGTGGCAGGGCCCCACGCTGCTGGTGTGTGTGTGTGTGTGTGTGTGTGTGTGTGTGTGCGCGCGCACACACACACAAAGCTGTGGATCCCAGAATCAGGGAGTCCACAAATAGAGGAGACTGGCAGATGGAGTCTTAGAGCCCCAGCTCTCTCTGGCTCTGTGGAACCTGAGGTACACACTGCCCCCGTGGCTGCTCTGCGTGTGGTCCCTCTGCCTGGGGGCGCCAGGACCTAGGCCAGAGGGCCTACAACTCAATGCACTGTCTTTAAGTTTGGCATGAAGTTCAAAGTCCACCCGCATATGTGGACTTTAAGCCACATGTGACGTACCTTCCACTGTTCAATACTAACACAATCCTTCCAGAACCTTTTTCTTTTGGGTGGGGTAAGTGCTATTTCATTGGAGGACCCCACACAGCCCAGCGTGATGTAAGACCACAGATATCTCCCCCCTCATTGACTCTACCGTGAATGGCAGGACATTGCGAAGAAGCCGTGACTCTAGAGTGCTTCTGCTTTAGGTTTGGAGTGGTTCCACCTCTTTATGTGAAATACGATGGATTTCTTCAGATCAACTTAAAGCTCTTAATTGCTTGCAGGTTGGGTCCACGTGTCAAGCGTGGGTTGTGTGAGTTCTCTTTACATATGGAAAACAACAACACGAACCATTCTGCATGACAACAAGGCTGTAAATGAGAACTTGAGCCCAGGAGTGCTTGGACAATATATGAAAATGACCATGAAACCTAGGAGTTAAGCTGTTACGTCGGACAAATGCAGTTCCTGGAGAGAACACCTGTGAAGGTGTTTGCGCTGCTGTGCGGAACAGCACACGCTCGAGTCAACGACATTAGCTTAGGTACAGCCACGGTTTCTGTCCAGGCTCGTCCTGTCGTGATGGAAGATGGAGATATAGGTTCGAGACGGATTTCAGAACTGGAAAGAACAAATCAGGTCAAGTGAAGTAAATTCAGTTTTTATTCTTCTATACAATACATGGGTATATGCATAAATTTTCCTTAAAGAGCTTGCAACCCTGAGGCAATGTCCTTGGGTATATAAAGTATATGGCAATAGCAAATGAAATCTGAGCTCCGGGGATGAAATTGGACTTGAAGAACATAATTTAATATGAACGCAACTGCACATACACCAATAGTATTCTATGCCTCATCTAAGCCTCTTTATCCAACTATCTCAACAGCCTTGCTGTCGGCACACTGGACAGCCTGACTCTCTACGGATATTTCATCATATACAGCGCCTTCCTTTCCAACTGAAATTTAATAAATTAACATGGGATTTACATATGGGGATTTCTGTCTGGTGAGTGCACTGCCAGAAAGCATGCCTGGTTTTTGACTGCAGCGTCTGCCCACGTAAAAACTCTGGCCCCCAGAGGACACTGGATGTCATCTGACTGTTGCAACCTTGGGAGCCCTTGAGGGTCCCCTGGGATCTACCAGAGGGGAAGTTTTTCCCTCTCCTGGGAGGGTTACGTTAAGGGCGTGGCTGATCTGAGGAGGTGGAAGGTCTTGGCTACCGCATTCGAGAACCAGTGACTCTGCCGTCCTCAGTTTTCAGGGTGCACGACCCACCTGCTGTGAAGACGGGGCAGCAGAGAGGCTGACTGGGGGCAGGGGCAGGAGCAGGGGCAGATGGGCCTAGGTATAAGGAGACCATTGTGCTTCTTACTGATCAAACTAACGGATGGTCAAAGGTCTTTGAGTTAACTGGTGAAAACCTTTGTTTTGAATATTCGGTTTTCCAAAGTTTTATAAACCATGTTGAGGGCAAATGCTTATGAGAAACTAAAGGTGAGTTTATCATATTATTTATATATTATCATCTTCCCTCTGAGGATAACACAGAAGTGTAAATTAAAAAGCAGACAAATATCTTTAAGGTGACTCGAGCTAGAGAGTGAATTTTGCCTTAAAACAGTTGTCAGGCCTGAAAAGCAAACCTTGCAAGCAAACTCTAACTTTGTCTGGCCCACTGATACACAACGATCCTGAGCCCCTCCGTGATTTACAAAGTCTGTTTTCCCGAGGAATATCCTCCATTAATATTCATTTCGTGTCATAATTATTACAAGGGGTAACCAGTGCAGCTTTATCCTCATTTCGGGCAGCGACTCTATCCTGGTCCTACCGGCTGGCTGCTCACTTCACTTATCGGAGCTCCTGCGTGGCCGGCGGAAGCTGGACACGTTTTCATTCAGTGCATAGATCCTTCGGGAGAACTCTTCAAATTCTCCCAGGACTTGTTCGTCACACTCCACTGCCACGGCGCTATCCACCGGGATGCAGTTAAAGGCTTCTAGCTGATCGCCCGAGGTGAGACCCGTGGCTTCCATCCCGATGATCTCTTCCGCTTGCTCCACAGTACAGCAGAGCTCGGCCTCCGGGACCGGGAGGAATGCCCCCGGGAGCCGGACGCCGGAGGAGCCAGCCGGCTCGCCGGGCAGGAGAGCGCCGTTGACGGCGGCTGGGAGTCCAGAGAGCGCTCCTTCTTGTTCTTGGCTAGTGTTCACACTCACGT
The DNA here is from genome assembly GCF_018350195.1 of Panthera tigris. Lineage (NCBI taxonomy): Eukaryota > Metazoa > Chordata > Mammalia > Carnivora > Felidae > Panthera > Panthera tigris. The sequence goes on from NC_056669.1 coordinate 55,573,200, forward strand.
GACCTCCGCTTAATCTGTCACCCAAGTCAGCTCCTTTTTTCTTGCTTTCTTTGGAGAAGTCCAAGGAGGTATCCAAGGAGGAGGACAGAGATGTCATCTTTCTCTCGGATTCTCCTACGGAAGGGATGGCGGTAACCGGCTGGGCTAGCGCGGAGTTGTAACTGGGAGGAGGGGTTTTGTACTGGAGTCTCTCATTCTCTGAGCTGGCCCGTTTTCGGTGTCCTTTGTCTGGGGAAGGGATCCCCCCAGAGAAGCCAACATCTGCACCTCCAAATATGGAGCTTTGTCTCTTTGGAACAGGGATTGCGCTGGAGGTGTGGTGTCTATCGCTAGAAGACAAACAAAAACGAGAAGTTATTTTCAGCTTTCGAACTCGGCCTAAGACTTCCGGATCCAGAGACAGGAAACAACATATTTAGGTTTGAGATAATAAAAATTGATAATAATCAAGTCTAGTATTAATTGTAGGGTCCGGACGCAAGAAAAAATATGAAGCAGTCTGAATTCAAGTTTGGGAGCTTCCTTCAAGAAGGATACAAGACACCCTACGATCCATCCAGAGGATGGCGCTCAGGGTGCGAGAGGAGAGAAATCATGTCTTTGGGGAAGAGTGAAGTACCTGGAGAGGTGGGATTGGAAAAAAAGGCATCTGAGGGATGTAATCAACCTTACTGGTCCAAAGGGCTATCGGTATTTATATTCTTGTATTAACTATTCAATGCTTAACTTATCGTCACGAAGCAGGCATCCTTATTTGGCAGAGAAGTTAAATGACTTGTCCCTGATAACCTCAGGGAGGCAGTGGCAGGCTAGACTACAACCCACGCCTCACGACCTGATGACCAACAGGTTTTCTGATACCCAAATGCTAATCACCCTGCATTAGAAAACTGGCAGAGAGGGAACCAAGGAGACATCTATCTATCTAATGGACTATCTAATGGACTACTATCTATCTAATATGTATATCTATCTATATTTTTCTTAATGAAAAATTAACTTGGAAAATGGCTTCTCTTCTATCAGGTCAGTCACACACACATTTTACAATACTCGGTCTTCAGTGCCTTCTTTTGAAGTTGAGTCCCTTCTCAGGAAGATACTTTTGGGCCAGCAATAACAATCACTGTTTAGCATTTTAGTTCCTGAAGACATTTCACATATGCCATTTCACTAGGTTCTCACAAAAACCCTGTCAAGAAAGCAGGGTATACGCTATTGCTCTTAAGTCTGAAACAATAAATACTAATGAGTTCATAGAAATCGAGTATCCAGACCCTGGAAATGACGGTCGTGTTCAATGCTGGGCTACTTAAGCCACCCCTGTGGCACTGATCACAGTTCTAGATACTACACTTGGATGAAGATAGCTCAATTCACTGATAGGAAAAGACTGATCCAGAGACGGAGGTGCAAACACAAGATCCCTCTGACTTGTATTCTTCCGATGAGGACACACGCACAGAAGTGACTTACAAAACAGCTACTCGGCTGGAAAAGAGATGAGACTTGAAACTATACTCACCCAACAGACAGCTATTACATGTGCCAGCCTCGGGGAGGGGAAACAGATACAAGACGGGACAGGCCCTGCCTCTGAGGAGCTTCCAATCTTGCAGAAGAAAGGCCCCCATAATTATTGAAATGATACATTTTCAAATTACAGTTGTGATAAGTGCCCTGAAAAAGAAGGAAGGGTCTAGGGTTCCTTCCACCCGTGTCCACAGCCACGAGCCCTTATGCCAGCTCCCTGCTCCCTTTTCTCTCAGATTTTTTCTGATGCTAGATTATGTCTGTGGTCTCTGACACCTAAGCAAGGGTTATTCTTCTTGCGAAAAGGCAACCACGAGACTTCTAATCCATGGGCCTACCAGACTCCATTGCTTGGCTATGAGCGTGGGTGCCTGGAGAGATTTCATAATTAGGGGTGGTCACTGGGGTGCATATAAAACAGCACAAGCAGCCCAGAAAATTACTGTTTTTAGTCCTCAAGAAAAACAAAACAAAACAGAGCCAAATCTACTGGCCTTAATCTAGGTTTTCAGTTAATATGTTGTCAAAACTCAAAGCGATTGGGTTAGCCGCACATTTTTGCCAATCTTGTTGTTTTTACTGTACCACTTGCTGACAGTGTCCCTCTCTGAATGATTTTGCAGGGGGTCCAGGTAATCAAACCAAAACAAAGCGTCAGCACCACCCACAGACCCTTTTTTTTCTGGAGCAGATGGGCCAAGCTTTCAGCTGCCACCCCAGCCCAGGAGGGTGAGAAGCACCAAGTGAACCAGCCTGGAATGCTGAAGGTGACGTCGCTGGCACACAGCCAGAGGCCAGGTGTCTAAGCACTCACTGCCACGAAGGGTGAACATGATACCCTCATTGCCACCGCCACCCGGCCCCACCCCGTGGGCTCTCTGCTCTGCTTCTCTGCTGGGCTGCAGGTGGGCTGACAAAAAGCAGGGCATGAGGAACAGACCTGGGCGCAAGCTGTGCTTACGACACAAGAGAACAGGGGATTTTGTAGCCTTCGTTGATTCCGAGACCCCTTGAAAGCTCTCCACAGCTTTGTACAACAGAAGAGTAATAAAGTGTCACATCCCTCCTCTCAACTATAATGGGAAGGCAGCTACCATTTTCTTGTACATCAATAAAGCTGAACCCTCACATCTACCTTGTGGAAAAGGTAGGCAGGTGGGTGGTTTTGTTCAAGGCTGCAGAGCCCACATCTGAGCCAAATTTGGTCGGACTCCAGAGCCCACGCTGTCTATTGCGTCCCAAGTGGGAAAGTCATATTCAAATTCAACTGACACTTGCTAAGTGCCAATGGAATGCCACACCTCAAGCTAAATGCCATTACACAGGTCTTCTCATCTAACCCACTCAGCCTGTATCTAAGCTCTGGGGTGCTACTCCTATTTTAATGGATGGATTCTAAGTCTGTACGAGGTAGAGACTTTGGCATTTTCTGACATCCCAATTTTTAAAAAAAATGTTTACTTTGCGAGAGAGAGAGAACGCATGCATGCGCACAAGTGGGGGAGGGGTGGAAAGAGAGGGAGCAAAAGCATCTCAAGCAGGCTCCACACTGTCAGCGCAGAGCCTGACTCAGGGCCTGATCTCATGAATCACGATCCGAAATCAAGAGTCGGATGCTCAACCGACTGAGCCACCCAGGTGCCCCCTGACATCCTGATTTTTGCAGCATTCTCCAGTTCCTTTAGATTTTTATGAGAACCCAGGGAATGATAACGTCAGATACAATTTGGAAAGTCCAAGTAATGGTAAAATGTCCCCCCTGAATAATGGTAAAAAAGATGAGTTATTACAGGTAGACAAGGAAGTCTACGTATCTAAAATTTGCCCTTTAATCACCACATGTTGTCTTTCTCCCCATTTTAGTCATGTGCAATAAGACTTTCCAAGCATTTTTATTAAAGTCTTTCTTATTACATATATATATATATATATATATATATATATATATATATATATATATAAGAGAGGGAGAGAGAGGGAGAGAGAGAGAGAGAGAGAGAGAGAAAGGGAGACAGAGAGAGAAAGAGAGAATCCCAAGCAGGTTCCATGCTCAGCGCAGAGCCTGACATGTGGCTCAATCCCACGACACTGGGATCATGACCTGAGCCAAAATCAAGAGTCAGATGCTCAACCAACTGAGCCACCCAGGTGCCCCAAAGTCTCTCTTACAATCTTAAAAAGAGTAAGTTAACGAAAAGAGGATTTTCTTAATAACACTGGGCCATCACTATGAACATGTGTTACTGAACTGGGACATGGGGAAGAGATGACAGGACACTCAGGGGCACAAGTCCGGGTCTCTGGGCTCTCCCACCTATACCCACGCTTCCCTGGGTCCTCTCTCACTGCCAGGCTGGTGGCACATGTGCACCAATGCACTTGTCTGCAGGCCCTTGTCTTTTGTTAATGTCTGCCAGCTCACTGTGCCCTCGTGTAGTGGATGGCCTGAGAACTGTGTGCAAAAGAGTACATCGGCTTGAGTGAGGAGCCAGCACATGGCCAGGGCATAACACACTTGGCTTTATGAGTTTTGTAACATTAGTTTTGGCTGCTTAGAGTTAATTTTTTTATTACTTCCAGGATCTCAGCAGTGTTCCAGATTTTTCAGATACCTGAGTTCTAAACAGCTGAAGTGCTGAATGATTACATTAAAATATATGTGAACACACATGCATTTTAAATTATTATAATAATTTATACTCCCTGGAAAACACAAACAATATAAACTACATAAAAAATAAAAATCACTCACAAGCCTATTGCCTATCGAATAATTTAAAAAAAAAAAATTTTTTTTTTTTTAACGTTTATTTATTTTTGAGACAGAGACAGAGCACGAACGGGGGAGGGTCAGAGAGAGGGAGACACAGAATCCGAAACAGGCTCCAGGCTCTGAGCTGTCAGCACAGAGCCCGACGTGGGGCTCGAACTCATGGACCGCGAGATCATGACCTGAGCCGAAGTCGGCCGCCTAACCGACTGAGCCACCCAGGCGCCCCGCCTATCGAATAATTTTGAGTATTTTGTTTTTAGGCTTTGATTTTACATATATGTGTTTAATTAAAAAAGAGAAAAAAACCCTGAAGTTATGTTTGTTGTATATATATAATTCTGTATCCCACCACTGGAATTTATTAAAATCTTTTGGTAAATAACTCTAAATTTTAGGCTGCTCCACTGAATGGAATATTATTCTCTTATTTGTGTAGAGTTAGGATATTTCTAAAATTTTACTATTAAAAAACAAATTGCTGTGAGCATCTCTGTATAAAAACACAATGCATAGATTTTTAATAAAACAATTTAGATTTTTGCATTTGATAGAAAGTTTCCAAAAGGAACCTTCATTACACATTTTAGTACAAGCTAAATTCTTACAATTAAAAAAAAGGACATTTTACTTCTATTATTCCCTACAAAATAGAAAGGTAGCAATTAAAGAGGCAAATGATAGATCAAAAAAGAATGCCTGGGAGGTTTCAAGATTCTTTTTGTCTGATTATAGCGCAGGTTTACGACGATTTCATCGAGACGGAAGAAGAGGTCAGAATGCATAGACTTCCTAATTACATGACCAATTTTTAAAGGCTGTTGACAATTTACTTATCAAATGAAATTAGTGCATTATTCAAATTGTGATGAATAACTTATGGGGAATTTTTACTCTTAGAAACAACCAGAGTAAACCTGGATATTTGGGGGAGGGGTGGATGCGGCAGGAAACATGGTAGTTTTGCTACGTCCTCCACTCCGGCCAAGGCTCCCTCTGTGTTCTATGGCGCTAGATCTGGGGGCCCGGAGCCCAAGGTTTGGTAACCGGACCAAGTCCCCTACTTCGCCGCACACATTCTCTTTGGCTGTTTGCCTCGAGTGGATGGATGTCTTTTCCAGCTTGGCTTAAGTCCAAACTGGAAACCTGGAAACATGACATCTGGGGTTTAATGCTGCAATTAGAAGGAATTTATTAAAAAACAACAACCCACAGATATTGTAATGGCCAATTTACCAGGCCACGGTTTAGGGAAACATGGGATAGGTTGTTGAGTAACTGAACCGCATCGGGACTGTTAGATTACTTCATAATCAACCTTTTGCCACGAGTACAAAAGGATACCCTAGAGTCACAAACAATAGCCTGATGAGGGAGAAGTCAAGTGGTTTGGAGTTTAGAGGTCAAGGAGGATAGTCTGGTTTAAATTTGGCTTCTCTGGATCAAAGTCTTCTCTGATCTCCCTAAATTAAGGTGATTAATTTCTTTCTCATTCTGTGAGTCCTTATTTATTGCAGTTGGTTATTTTTTATCTCTTCAGCTATATCTGGAGATAGTGGTGGTGATGAGGAAGGGTGCTCAAAACCTAGACCCTCCTCCAAGCTCTGCAGTCATGACCGTCTATTTGGAGTTATAACTTAAGGTCGAACTCACCACTTGCTTGTTATATGACTGTAGGCAGTCCCTTATCTTCTCTGTGCTTTAGCTTCCTCCTTCATAAACAGATCACTGGACTACAGTAAGGATTAAATAAAATAATGCACCTGAAATAGAAGAATGCCCGACGTACATACTAATGTCAGTAGTAGCTGTAATTGTGATTGCTATCATTATTACCAGCTTCCATGGGCTTCGGATTCCCAAAGAATTGCCCTCATTTTACAGAAGGGGTAACCGAGACTCAAGGGCATTGATGTCTCAGACCGTGGAACACAGGTAATTGGGAGTAGAGGCAAGGCCAGAATCTAGGTCTCCTTCCTCCTACTGTTTCTTCCTACATAGAATTGTTTAGAACAGGGACAAACGGAACTCTTCCCATCCGCCCCCTCTCCACTTCTGCACATCAGGGAGCTAGCTGCAAGAAGGAGAAAAAGAACTAAGGCAAGTGTAAAAGCGTATTGAAAGAAAAATACTAAATCAATCAGAAGTGAAACATCACTGCAGCTTTTTTTTTTTTCTTTTTCTTTTTTTTTTGTAGACGGGGGTGGGGGAGCCTTTGAATAAAGTAGAAATGCTCAACTGCCTCTATTTACATGATCTGCTAAATGCTTAGGGACTAAAAGAACTTCCCAGAATCCTTTGAGGTACATTCCAGTTGTCCCGAGACCTCTGATGTATCATTTTTCTGTATGAATTTAGCGTCAGGGAGAAAGCATTTTTGCAAGAGGGAGAATTTCTGTTGTCCCAACCTAAATGAGGAGGACCCCGTTCAGCCTTTTAGAACCATTATACAAATACTTTGTCACGAGGCCAATCTGGGAGACAGTAGAACCCAGTTCGTTCCACTCCGCTATTCTTGCCTCCACAATTTCCCCTCCTCCTCCTCTTTCTGCTGGTTGTACTGCCTAAGGCAATAGCCTCCTTTAAAAAGAACAAGGACTGGGAGAAAGAAAACAGGGTAAGAGAGCACTGGTCCAAAATATGTTTCCGCTTCCATATCTCCCATATATATTCCAGACCTTCACACGGAGCTCCGCCATTATGAGATATGGCAGACTGATGAAGCACTTCACGGCTCTGAACCAATGTCTCCTTTTCTGTAAAACGTGAATATCCACCTAACAGTTTTTACAGTGAGGACTAACACTCTTAGTACAACGAGGAGGTACTCCACAGACTGTTATTAATAATAAAACAATGGCAGGTAACATTGATGAAGTGTGATAAAGTACTGTGTTAGTAGCTTTCTACATGGTCTCATTTAATCCTCATCTCTATGAAGTATTACAAACATAATCCACCTTTCACAGATGAAGAGACTCAGGCATAAAGGTTAGGTAACTTGCCCAAGCCACAAAGCAACTAACCGTGATTGAACAAACACAACCTGATGAAGCAAGCGTTAGCTTCCTTCTCTCTCCCAGTCCCCAGGACTTGCCACCACAATGCCTACATGAGATCGTACTTCTGTTTGAGGGAGGAGTGAGACTCAGAAGAATAATTTTTAGGCCGAATGGCTTGGTATGTTTTCTTTTTCTTTTTCTCTTGCCTATATTAAGTTTGTGTGGCTTTTCTGATTTCCTTGGAATTGTTATTCTGTTATAAGAATGCTGACGGGTCTAAGCATCAATTATGAAAACACAAGTACATCCTGTCACAAAATGATATAAAGGTGGAGGCTTAGGGGAAAATGAAATAAGGGAAAAATGGAAAGATTTACCACATCGAGAGAGTTCTCGAAGGTGAGGTGAAGTTTTAGTTATTGGAAGTGATTTTTTTTTTCCCTGTTTTCCTCCAGATTCACTTGTCCTTGTTTTATCTGTCTACAACCAGGTCCCATCCCATCAAGGTACTGGGAGAGAGCACACTTCACCGTCTCAAATATGTGTCTTTCCCTCCTACAGAATGTTTCCTCTGAGGAACATTACTAGATCACAGCTGGTCAAAATGCTAAATCTTGATTGTCTGGATCCTGGCCAAAGTCTACAGCTACAACGCGGTGGAATAAGAATACTTAAAAAGAAAAAAAGAAAAAAAAAAAAAAAAAAGACCCACTTTTAAACAACATTCGATCTTCTTTCTCCCCCTGCAGCAAGCTATGACCTCACGGCAGTGAGGCCTCTGCATGGAGGTGTTTAAGTTGGTTTACGGCCATTAGAAATGTTTGAAGCTTTGGTACTGCTCTGTGCCAATAGAATGTCAACTGTGCTAAAAAGCAATAATAGTTTCTCACCTTCTTAAAGATTACTGCTTAAATAATGCAGAGCAACGACAGGGCTGCAGAGTGCCAAAAGAAGGTTGCCAAGGCGAAGCTGAGGTAGAATTACGTCTTTTGGCAGCTACAGAATTATGACATAGAGTTAGTTTTTTTTAAAAAACAACCTCCATAAATTAGACTACTATCCTTTTTCAAAACCCCGCAGAAGTTGGGATCCATCCTTCTCCTTGCTCTCTCTCAGATCGAGTGGAAGCAAAGAGCCTCGTTTTGCAAAAGCCAAATGTAACAGTTAGCTCTTAACCTCCTGGGGGGTGGCTGGGGGTCAACATTTCTAAGCAGGGAGTCCCCTGACAACAGGCAAGCAGTCTAAAGGCCTCTCACCATTACCAGATAAGTAAAAGTGGTTAATCTTTGCCCTGGATATTAAGAGAAACAAGAAACAAAATAAAAATAGAAACAATCTTGGGCCAAAAGCAGAGGCTGAAACCTGTGCCAATGGTCACCTTTCCCCTGGGCTCAGCTTGGAAGGTTCCCTGCCAAAATCTGACTAAATAAAAACACAAAGTTTAAAAAGGTATAACTGAACAAGGAAGCCTTTAGATTTTATTTAAACTAAGGGTTGATGGAAAGATGAATTATTTGTGAAAGAGAAAGTTCCACAGGCAAAGGGTAAAACAAGCGAGCTGAAGAAGTCCATTTCCCGGGGCTATGTGATCTGACTGAGGACCTGGCCATCAGGACAATGGGGCCTAGCACGGGAAAGGGAGGCCTCAGCACAGGACAGCGGACAGAGGCTCAGAGGGTGCCCACAGGCAGGAGCCCATCTGGAGGCCAGTTCAGTCCCAAGCCTGAGCTCCCTGGGCTCAGGGAATAGAGGGTGATCCTTCAGGGAGACAGAGAGGGGTCCCAGGAGGAGTCAAGTCAACCACTTCACCCATCAGCTCTCATTGTAAGAAATCGTCATACAAATTAATGTATTCAAATTACAGTCAGGCAACAAACATTATAAGGACCGTAGAAACAGAGATGGAGGGATGACACCAGGGGACTCTTTGGAGTGTCTGGCCAACAGTTGAGACATGGGAGTTTACCAGGTGTTCATGCTGAAAATTAGGGGGAAAGAAAAAAAAGGAAGAAAAGCAGCTGTACCTCTGCCAGGGACACCAGAGGAACAGCAGTGTCACAGAGCCCAACCTGAGAGAGAACTCGACAAACGAAAACGCCCAACCTCAGAGAGAAGTCGACAAACGAAAACTTTGGTCAGAGGATGCTTTCCGAATTTCAAAGGTAGATCTGCAAAGCGAGCTAAAGGCGGTTTTAGACTCCAGAGGCCAATGGCAGAATCTGTGAATTTAAGTCTTTGCGAGATACTGTGGAAGCTGAACCACCACATTCTAATAAGTTCTGACATGAGCTGAACCATGGGGATTTAGTTGTTTGCTGTTTTAAAAGAAAAATGAGTAGCTCTGCCACCATTTCCCAAGATGCTGGAGGCCTTCATCTGAAGGGCTTGAATTACACTTAGCCGTCACAGGATCATCACACAGTGAGAGACTGTGGGGCTCCAGGAATAGCATCTTGGAAGCCTTATCTTTTGTAGTCCTCTGTGCTCCTAAAAGAGGTACAGTATGAAACTGTATGCATATTAACAAATGAAGTGATTTACTCCCTAATTCAAATATATATTGAGTGTCTATTATGCACGAAACACTGGGGATATAATAATGGTGGAAAATAAGGCCGCAGTTCCTGCTTTTGTGGAGGTTACACCACTATGGGAGAGGACAGAGACTGCCACAGAATAATGACAAAAACGTAAAATGATAACCTCTGACACATGCCGTGCAGGAGAGGACATGGGCTAAGAGAGCTTGTAACAGAACCGACCCAGAAAAGGCCAAGAACTGAAGGGTTAGTAAAACTGTTCACCAGGTGAAGAATGGGTCAGAGGTGACAGCATATTCCAAGCAAAAGGAGAGAGAACAAGGAGGACCCGAAAGGTCGTGAAGTGAAGAGCAGAATGGTAGAATATAAAGCTGGAGAGGAAAACAAAGTCTAGACCATGCAGAAACCCATAGGCCATGTCTAGAATTTTCTCTTTAAGTCGTGAAAGTGTTTTAGGCTAGGGATATTTGGGGGGGGGGGGTGGTGTGGGGAAGGTGGTGAAGAGAAAGAGATTTATTAATCGACTGATTGACTTGTATTTTGGCAAGTGCACTCTGGCTGAAGTTCGAGAATAGACTGGCGGGGGGGGTGCCCGAGTCGATGCTAGGGGACCACAGGCTGTGCAGCAGTACAGGTGAGAGTTGATGGAGGCTCGGACCAGAATGGAAATACGAGGACATAGACAAGTAGACATATTAGGGGAGATCAGCAGGGGCTGCTAAGATTAGATATGGGGATGAGAGAGAAAGAGAGGAACCAAGGATTATGCATGGTTTTCTAGAGATTCCATTTGCTGAAAACAGCACTGGAAGACCATGAGGCTTACGGTGGTTGGGTTGGAAGGCAGGAAGGAAAAAACACAGGCACACAGAATGTGCTGTGAAAACATCCAGGGGGCAATCTGAATAGAGGTCTAATATCCGAAAAGAGATCCGGGCTGAAGATTTACACTTGTGCTTCATTTTAGAGTGGGTGATAATTAAAACGATGGTTGTGGACAAGATCGCCTTGGACTGGAGAATGAAATGAGAGAAAAGAGGGCTTAGGACCGAACCTTGAGGGGCTCCAGTTTTTATGACGAGGTAGAGGAAGAGGGAGCCTGCAAATGTGACAAGAAGGAGCAGTCAGAAGGGAAAAAAGAAAACCAGGAGAGGGTTATAATAACAGCATTCCTTTTCTGGAATCACAAGATGCTAAATAATCCCGTGTATAAAACATTTTTGTTCTTAACATAGTTATAAGAGAGGCTGTATTGAGTAATAAAGTGGGGCCGTAAAGCTATTCTGCTTGGGGCCAAGTTTTAGGTCCTCCACTTGATGGCTGTGTCATTGTTATTTTAACCTCTCTGTGCCTCAGTTTCCTCATTTGTAAGGCGAGGGAGGACAGTGGGTCCTAATTCACGGGGCCATTGTGAGAGTTAAATGAGTGAACTAAGTAATATATTCAAAATGCTTTGGAAGGCTGCCTGTTGCAGTAACAGTCGTTTGACATTAGCTATAATGACACTGCTTACTATATATCGCCAGCCACTAACAGAAATTGTTGACAAAGCATCATATAAAATGATCTTTAATGTTAAACTCCAAACTTAAAACACAGGGAATTGCATCTAAATTGAGTTTAAATTCGAAGGTCATAATGAAGTAGTCAGAGGTCATTTTTAATGCTGCAAACCCTTGTCAAACTTTTGATGGGCAAAGACCATAGCTCTACAGCCTTCCTGAAACCTAACCCAGTGCTTTAGATCTAGAAGGATGTTTGTCTGCTGATACTTGGCACATGCTGATGGGTCCCTCCCAAAAAACACTGACTTCTTAGTACGGGATATATAGGTGGCTTTTCTGCTAATTCTTTGCCTCCATTCATTTAAAGATACCCATCTTCCAAAGTCCAATTCAACTCCTATCTCCTTCAATAAGCCTTCTTTTTTTTTTTTTTTTTTCCCCCCAACGTTTTTTATTTATTCTGGGACAGAGAGAGACAGAGCATGAACGGGGGAGGGGCAGAGAGAGAGGGAGACACAGAATCTGAAACAGGCTCCAGGCTCTGAGCCGTCAGCACAGAGCCCGACGCGGGGCTCGAACTCACGGACCGCGAGATCGTGACCTGGCTGAAGTCGGACGCTCAACCGACTGCGCCACCCAGGCGCCCCAAGCCTTCTTTAACCATGTCAGTTTAATGTGATCTCTTTGAACAGCCTCAGTACTTGAATTTTACTATCCAACTGATGTTTAATATGATCACGTGTATCGCTACACATATTTTGGCAGACATAATTGACATCCACATTCACTGCCTGGCAGTCTGCTAGGCTCTGGAAATAAAGAAGTGTATAAAATAAGGTTTCTACCAATAAAGAGTTCCCAGTGTAAGAGAGAAGATGGAGAGAGTTAACCAATTAACACCGTGGTGCTTTGTGCACAATATACACTTCATACATTGTAATGGAGGAGGGAGCAAGTTATCATCTGGAGGACTCATCACAGGAGGCTATATTTGATTGGTGCCTTGAAGCATAAGGGGGAGTTAATCAGTCTGTGTGTGCGTGTATAGGGGGGAAGAGTAAGAAATGAAGGGCAGGATAAAGCAGAATAAAATACAGTATGTGTGCAGTCCAACTATGGAGCCAAGTCTTGTAAACACTGCAAAGGAGGGACCTAGTCTTCTATTTCTTGAAATCTACTCCTTCACTTTCCGGTCTAACGTAGTAAAGAATGGGTATTAAGGGAATGTGTTTGTTTTAGGAATAAATGGATTTAATTAGTTGTACTCAAAAGGAATAACTTATGGCTTTTCTTTTGGCAAAGTGTTGAGAAACATTCTGTTCATGTAAAAAAGCAGGTAAAAAAAAAGAACACTACAGGATTACTTATAACGTGAAAAACCAAACTATCTAAAGATACAGTTACAGTAAATCTAAATGAGAAGATATTACGCAGCCATTAAAATGATGCTAAAAAGTTTTATTATTTTTTTAAATTATTATTAAAAAAATTTTTTTTAAACTTTTTATTTATTTTTGAGACAGAGAGAGACAGAGCATGAACAGGGGAGGGGCAGAGAGAGAGGGAGACACAGAATGGGAAGCAGGCTCCAGGCTCTGAGCCGTCAGCCCAGAGCCCGACGAGGGGCTCGAACCCATGGACCGCGAGATCGTGACCTGAGCTGAAGTCGGACGCTCAACCGACTGAGCCACCCAGGCGCCCTGATGCTAAAAAGTTTTAAATGGCATTGATAAAAGGCTTAAGATGTGATGTACAAAAAAGCGGATATATACAGCTGTACAGACTGCGCTGCCCAACGCTAGCTAATGGTTACTGGGTACCTGCCACGCGGCTAGCTGGGTTTGAGACGTGCTCTAAGTATAAAACATACGCTGGTTTCAGAAGGCTTAGCATGGAAAAAGGGACGGCAAATATTTTATTAATAATTAAAAAATACTGATTACATGTTGACGAGTTATAATTGGTTTTTATTGGGATTAAATAAAATATATCATCGAGGCACCTGGATGGCTCAGTCAGTTGGGCGTCCGACTTCAACTCAGGTCACGATCTCGCGGTCTGTGAGTTCGAGCCCCGCGTCGGGCTCTGTGCTGATGGCTCAGAGCCTCGAGCCTGCTTTGGATTCTGTGTCTAGCTCTCTCTCTGCCCCTCCCCTGCTCGTGCTCTGTCTCTCAAAAATAAATAAACATTAAAATATTTTAAATACATTATTAAACTTAATTTACCTATTTCTTTTTACCTTTTTATAATAAAGGCTGCCAGAAAATTTAAATTTACATATGTGGTCAGACTGTATTTCTTTAGTTTTGAGAGAGAGGGAGAGAGAGAGAGCGAGAGCGCGTGCAGGAGCGGCAGAGAGAGGGAGACAGAGAATCCAAAGCAGGCCCCATACTGTCAGCGCAAAGCCCAATGTGGGGCTCAAACCCATAAACTGTGAATCATGACCTGAACAGAAGTCAGATGCTCAACTGACTGAGCCACTCAGGCGCCCTTCTCAGCCTGTATTTCTACTGGACAGTGCTGATATAGATGATAGGATCTCAAATATATAAGAAATACATAGAAAACCGACAAACTTAACAATGGTTTTGTCCCTAGATCGTAGAGCTATTGTTTCCCCCTTCTGTATATTTTTATATCTTCCAAATTTGATTCATTGAGCATGTATTATTTTCTATTCAGGAGGAATTAACAGAAATAAATAACACAAATAAAAAACAAGATTCCAATCTGGTTCAAAGACTTGTTTGCTGGCGGCTGAGAAAAGAAGCCCAGGGATACCCAAATGACTTTCTGTCACTGACGGAGGGTTAGCACACAAAGGATGTTGGCCAGCTGTTCTCCATCCTGACTGGAGACAGAAAAAAGCGGAAATGGGTGTTAACCGCAGGAGGGGGCCTGTAAGTTAAATATAGGGAAGAATTTCCTGAAGCGAGGGTGTTTAAACTCTGGAATGAGTTATGGAAGAAGCCTGGTCCCCCAAGGTCTTTTAAAATACTACAGATACCCATATGCCTTGTGTGTTCCTGTCGAGAGGCAATGAGACGACTTGTCAAGGTTCCTTCTACAGTTGCTATCTTAGAGTAAATAACTCCAATAAAACTTTCGTTTTCATTTATTTTTGACCAGACTTCACTTCTCATATTAAGGATATATTCTGAAAGGTGGGCCCATCTACCTTAAGTGGTACTCTTGAGACTTCAAAGACAATGTCATTTGATCTAAATTTAAAAACTAACATCAGCTAGACAGCATGTTTTTTAAGTCCCTTGGGAGTCACCTGCCAAAAACTCGTTCTGAATTCAGCATAAGCGTGATGGAAGGAAGGAAAGAGGACACATTGATTTTTAAAGAGTGCGGCTTTTAAAAAAATGTTCACGTTGGACTGCTCCATCTTCAAAGTTGGATAGTTTGGCTTAAAAGCTCAACTATTATGTTGTTACCCTTGGATTTTAAAGAAAGTAGACTGCTATCTCTCTCTCTCTCTCTCTCTCTCTCTCTCTCTCAAAAATAAACATTAAAAAAATTAAAAAAAAAAAAGGGGTGCCTTGATGGCTCCATTAGTTGGGAGGCCAACTTCGGCTCAGGTCACGATCTCACAGTTCGTGGGATTGAGCCCCACATTGGGCTCTGTGCTGATAGCTCAGAACCTGGAGCCTGCCTCAAATTCTGTGTCTCCCTCTCTCTCTGGCTCAGGCTCACTCGTTTGCTCTCTCTCTCAAAAAAAATAAACATTAAAAAAAACTTTTTAAAGAAAATAGACTGGCTTACTTGGTCTTGATTTTCATTATCCCGAGTTTACTTTAAAAAGCATTTCCTGAAAATGTGCCAAAGTTCGTTCATTCACTCGTCTGTTATTTACTTATCTATCGATCTATTAATTTATCTATCTATCTATCTATCTATCTATCTATTTATTTAAAAAGCTGTTCAGCTTGATTCTCTCTATTTATGAAAAGGAATGGAAGACTAGGCAAGAAACAGGTCAGCAGAAACACCATCTAGAGATTTATGCCGCTTAAGTGAGATGACCATGCATAAAGTCACTACTTGTTCCTTCCCAAGTCACTTCATTAAGTGCTAGAAGGAATCTGCAAAAACATTCCAGGAAGCTGCACAACAGCTAAGGATACTTCTCTTCAGTGTCCCATCTTCAATACATCGCTAAAATTTGATGCGGTCTCTATAAAAAAAGGTACACTTGGTCCTAAAACATCAACTAACTCAGTCCAAGATTGACCTCCATGGGTTAACAGCCTGTCCACTGAGGCTGGGTGCCAGGCTCCAGGTCCCACGTGACCACCAGAGTGCACAATGCATAGGAAAATTTTGTGCGTCATGTCCTTCAAAATATTAGTTTGTCTTATCTACTCATTTAGATTATAAACTAAACAACTGTCATCTAAGCAAGGCAGGAACTGTCTTACACTTTCGAATCTGTTTGGTCTCTTGAATAGTGCTATATGCAGAGGAGACAGTTACTGAATTGTTAAAGGCCTAAATCCTACTTAATAATACTTTGCATAGTTCTTTTGAGTTTATAAATCGCTCAGACATGATGTCATTTGCTCCATACAACTACGTTTGGGAAATAAGCCTGGTGCTATTAACTCCATTTAAAAAAGTGATACTCAAAAACAATTTATGGAAATTAAGTGATAGAGCTGAAGCTGGAGACCACAGTTTGATTCCCAGCTCCAGTGCTCCTTCCGCTGTATCCCACTGCCCTGTATGAAGCTGCTGCTTTAAGCTTTATAGTGGAGAAAAATTAAACTTAGGATAAAAAATTCCACATATGAAGCAGGACAGATGGTTTTGAAATCCTGCTTTTATCATGTCTTATTCTGAAAACAGAACGTGAAATGGGAGGAAGGCAAACACTGGGGGCAAAGGTTATGGTTTAGGCCAACCCATGTGCTTCCATCGGTTTTCTTCTTTCTTCATTAGTAGATATGAAACATATAATCATTTTGTTTCTTTTGGTCTTAAGTTCTCACATTCTTCACCAAGTTTTATGACTCTTAGTTTCCTACCTCTCTGAGTAAATGGGGCAGGATAAGCTACAAAGAATGTTTTCACCAGAACCCACTGCCTCCATATTGTGGCGTGTGCATGTCTGGACTTGACTTTGGCGGATTTCCCTGTGGAAGGTACTAGGTGCTAGAAATTAAATGATGCAGAGATAGGAGAGCTGGGAAAGGGCAGAGAAGGAGAATGGCCACTGACGAAGAAGGGGCAGCATGGTGTGGTGAAAAGAACAAGGGAGTCGGAGTCAGATATCTGGGTTTCTGGCCTTACCCCCATCACTTAGGAGCATGTGACCTTGGCAGACCACTCCACATTTCTAAGGTTCGGTTTTCTGATCTGTGAAATAGTGCTCATCAGCTCTGGCCTGCCTCCCCCACAGGGTTCTAGCAAACTTAAACAAAAACATGGAGGGGCGCCTGGGTGGCTCAGTCGGTTAAGCGTCCGACTTCAGCTCAGGTCACGATCTCGCGGTCCGTGAGTTCGAGCCCCGCGTCGGGCTCTGGGCTGACGGCTCAGAGCCTGGAGCCTGCTTCCGATTCTGTGTCTCCCTCTCTCTCTGCCCCTCCCCCGTTCATGCTCTGCCTCTCTCTGTCTCAAAAATAAATAAAACGTTAAAAAAAAAATTAAAAAGAAACCAAACAAACATGGAACATTTTGCAAATAAGAGATTTACTATTCGTAACTTCTAACTCCATGTGAGAGGTACCTAAGAAGGCAGGTACCAGAAAAAGTAGGTAGGCAAACAGATTTTAGGGTATTTATCTCCATGGCTTCAGAAGGACTTTTATAAAGGACTTAAGGAAAGCAAGTGGGGGAAGATGATTATTTTGCAGCATTAACATACAAGATGGCATGAGCCGCTATTAAAAAATGTGAGCCGGGAACCATTTTCTATACCTATTTGTAGATTTTAAAGGAAAAACGAAACACCTCTAACAAAGAATGGATTAACGTTTTACAGTGTAGATAAAAACTGTGACTCAATTATCCACTGCTTTTTTATAATGACCGCTACCACTTAGTGACCACTGATGTGTGCCAGGCAGTATGCTAGACTTTATATATTTAATCCTCGCAGCAACTCTGTCAGGCAGGCACTACTGACTCCATCTTACAGATAAATATAAGCTGACGGCTTAAACTTGTTTGAAATTACAAAGACGGTAAGTGGTGGGGTCGGTATTCCGACCCATAGTCTTTCCAGGCTCGGTATAACTGGGCAACTATTTCCTTGACCTGCCCGATCCTATTCCCCAACCTTCACACGTCCAAATCCTCCTTGTGCTCCAGGTCCCCTAAATGCTGTCTCATTAATGAAGGCTTGTTCAGGTCTCAGGTCTCACCCATAGCCCCCACAAGGAAGCCAATGACTTCCTCCGAA
Source organism: Panthera tigris (assembly GCF_018350195.1). Lineage (NCBI taxonomy): Eukaryota > Metazoa > Chordata > Mammalia > Carnivora > Felidae > Panthera > Panthera tigris. Next base: position 55,590,959 of record NC_056669.1, read on the forward strand.
TGTTCAAGGAGTATATTCCATGAATAGAATAAGACGATGGCTAGTTCGTTTACTCACATAATTTTAGGCTTCCCTGATAGCAGGCTGATATCAGGATGAGGAAGACACAGTCCCCACCCTCCAGCTGCTCAAGAGCCTAGTGGCTAAGACTTGGTGGGAGGAGTGAACCTATGCTCTTGAGGGAATATATATTTATCTCGGTATCTGCCACTGTGCCTGTAGAGTGAATGAATGAATGACGCAGGATGTGAGCTGGATCTTCAAGTGACAGAGCAACATTTGGGCAGAGCGGAGGCAAGGGCAGGCTCTTCTAGGCAGTGGGAACTTGTCTGAGTAAAGAACTGAGGTCAGAAATGAGCGTGGTCTATCTGGAGGTCAGGGGAGAAGGGGTGAGAGAACAGAGGAGAGACATGGTCTGTCCCGGGACCTGAATGCCGGGGCCCCATCACACAGCCCGTTCACAACAACCACAGCACATAATCTCTCCAACTCGGTTTGCAACTTATCGTCTTACTGGCAGGCGTCAAGTAGCAGCTTCCATCGACATTCTTCCCCGACCGTAATTCAGCACTCTCATCAGCTGAGCGTGTGCATGTCAATTTGAACCTTGGACTTGGCAGTCGGTAGCAAAAGTAAGACGGTATGTTTAAACGGCATGCTGGTGGCTTTTAACCAAAATACTCAAGAGCACAACCTGTGACTTGAAAGTCTACTTTTCAAAGTTGTGTTGCTTGGCAGTTACAATGGGGTTGGTGATCTGAGGATGAGAAAATTGCGGCTCCTTTTGGAAAGACCTAGCATAATGCACTCAGACCGTGCTCCACCTAACCCTCTCGTGAGGAAAACACGTCAGTTTTAGGATGAAGCAGGTAGCTGCTTTTGATATTAGATCAGAATCCTGTAACGCGGAAGAGAAAAATCACGTCACCCAGGAAATTTTCATAACGTTGTCTTTTAAAAAACCAAACAAACAAGCCGTCACACGGCTTTGAAGCCTGCCATGAGGAGGGAGTCAGCGGCCGCACCGACCCTCCTCCGCCAGTTTGGAATCCTCGACACCAAAAGCACACACAGCAAATCTGCTTCCGCAGGGACCAGTCTGTGAATGGTAACAACCGCACAGAAAATGGAAGTGTTTTCTTTTACAAAAGATGTAAGAGGCTCCCTCGGGAGTGTGAGTTTTTTTACCCTCTGCCCTAAGGAGCACAGGCTTGGGAGGGAAGTCCTCGGTCCACGGTCGCTCTCGGAAATTCTCAGATTTCCTCAAGAGGCTAAAAGTGCTCGCTCCAGCTTTGTTTGCATTTGTAACTTCCAGGCTGGCTTCCTGTGGTGGTTTTTGCTTGGAATTATTCGGTAGCGCTCATGTGGTGGTACTTCGGATCTACCTTGTAGCCCATTCTTCATGACAGCACCATAAAAGGGTACCTGCTACTCATTCAGCGTTAATGTGAATGTTGGCACGGAGGGGCACTGCAGAAATGTGTGAGTTTAGGGCTCAATGGGTTCACTACATCAGTGCCAGGAGACCCAGATTCTAGTTTTATTGCTCTAGGTTCATGGGTCAACCACGTTTGGAAAGTCATTTATTTCCTCTGTACCTTAGAAGTGAGAATTGCTGGAAATGTCAGTGTTTTAGGAGGGGAAGGGCAGGCAGGTTGCAATGTGGAAGCATTTCTATACGAACATCTCTCTCTAACGAGATCTCAGAAGAAAGGAATCCAATCTCTCAAGTTCCAGTAATTTGTGACCATTTTGTTTTTCATTTTAAGTATTTACATTTTTTCTTTTTCTTTTTTTAATGTTTTTATTTATATTTGAGACAGAGAGAGAGAGAGACAGAGCATGAGCAGGGAAGTGGCAGAGAGAGAGGGAGACACAGAATCCGAAGCAAGCTCCAGGCTCCGAGCTGTCAGCACAGAGCCCGACGCGGGGCTCGAACTCACAGACCGCGAGATCATGACCTGAGCCAAAGTTGGACACCCAACCGACTGAGCCACCCAGGAGCCCCAAGTATTTACATTTTTTCTAATTTTGTATTTGTAGTTTTGTATTCTTTTTCTTGAAAAGGGTTCCCAAATTATATAAGCTCTCTGTTCCTAATGTGAGCATGTACGATAGCCAAGGTGGTCTGTCCTTTGCCAATAAAGCTACTGTGCCTTTTCTAAGACTGTCCCCTCCACATGAGGGGGTAGATGAGAACGGTGGTAGAAGGAAGAGGAGCAGCAGGTCAGAAAAGAACTTGTTCATGTAACAAGACAGGCCAGACAGCGACCGTCTGCGAGAGGAGGGGAGAGTGGTGTCAGAGGAGGCAGTGGGGAGGCAGGGGCCAGGAAGACCATGGAAAAGAGCCTGAATTTTATTTTAGCCACTGAGAGCAGGGAGGAATTAAGATACAGATGAAACTCTGGCTACTGTGGGGAATGAAGAGAGGCAGGACAAGAGTGAAGTTAGGGAGAAAAACTGGACTAGTGCAGTGTCGGGCAAGAGAAGGTGATGCCCTGGACTGGGGTGGTCATAGTAGACACGGGGGGCAGTGGTCGGATTCAATATACACTTTGCAGGGAGAGATGGCGGGGTCTGCTGATGAATCAGACTAGATCTGGTGCGAGGGGAATCAAGGATCATGCCCTGATGTGAGCGTTTGCTGACAGGAAGAGAGAGGAAGGGCACTTACAGGTATGTCCAGGCTGAGGCGCCTGTGATGCTCTACAGGGGGTTGCGGGGGGTGGGGCGTGTCAAGTCGATCTCTGGCTGCACACAGTTGTCAGGAGAGAGTCTGGATGAAAATGTAACTCTGGGGGTCATATGTATATAGACGATTTTCAAAGCTGAGGGAATGGATGAGATCACATGAGAAGAGAGTAGAGAGAAAAAAGAGGAAGACCTAAGATGGGGCCACGGAGAGCTCCATTTTTAACGATCAAGTAAAGGAGGAGGAACATGACAAGCAGAGAAAGAGCAGCTGAAGGGAGGAAAACCGGGGGAGGGTAGTTAGCGTCCAGGAAGCCAAGAAAAGAGAAAGCTTCAAGCAAGGCTAAATGCCAGTCGCGGAACAGCATTAAGGACAGAAAAGTGCCCTTTCTGTAACACGGAGTTCGGCAGATATCTACCTAGATAAAAGGAGTTTCCGTGTACCGACTGCACTGGAGATCAGACTAGAGTGAGTTCATGGGGAATTGGAAACATAGAACATATATGGACCTATAATCACTAAATCAGTAGTTAAAAATCTGCACCCTCCTCTCTCAACAAACAAAAACCACTAGGTTTTTGCTAAGTTCTATCAGACCTTCGCTGTATAGATGATTTTTTTACCTTATATAAACTGTTCCAGAGAATACAAAAGAAGGGAAAGATCCTTCATTTATTTTATAAGGCTGTTAAAACCTTGTTACCCAATCAGACAAGGATTATTATGTGAGAAAGAAAAATTCTAGGCTAGCCTCACCTTAGTTCACAGAGGTAGACATTCTAAAAATTAGCAAAATGAGTGTAACAATATAGGAAAAAATAATACATGACGACCAGATAGAGTACATCCCAGCAGGCAAAGATGGCTTAACATTAGAAAATGCATTAACACTAATTAACACAAGGAGAACAAATATAGTGTTATCTCAATAGATTCAGAATAAGCATTTGATAAAATTAGAACCACACACTCAGTATACACACACAAACACACAATAGAATACTATTTGGCCATAAAAAAAGAACGAAATCTTGCCGTTTGCAATGAGGTAGACGCAGCTAGAATATATTACACTAAGCGAAATAAGTCAGAGAAAAACAAATACCATATGATTTCACTCACATGTGGAATTTAAGAAACAAAACAAATGCACGAAGGAAAAATAAGAGAGACAAACCAAGAAACACTTTTTTTTAAAGTTTATTTATTTCGAGAGAGAGAGAGAGAGCGAGCACGTGAGCAAGGGAGGGGCAGAGAGGGAGGGAGAGACAGAATCCCAAGCCAGGCTCTGAGCTGTCAGCACAGAGCCTGAAGCGGAGTTTAATCGAGCTCAGTCTCATGAACTGAAGATCATGACCTGAACTGAAATCAAAAGTCAGACACTTAACTGACTAAGCCACCCAGGCGCCCTTGAAACACCCTCAACCATAAGAGAACAAACTGATGGTCACCAGAGGGGAGGTGAGAGGAGGATGGGTGAAACAGGTGATGGGGACTAAGGAGTGCACTTGTTATGATGAGCACTGGGTGATGCATGGAATTGCTGAATCACTATATCGTATACCTGAACCTAATGCAACGCTGTATGTTAAGTATATTGAAATTAAAATGTCAGGCAATAAAAAAATGAGAACAAAACCCCCAAACCACATACCTTCGTGATTAAGAAAACAACTCTTAGTTGCGCTAGGAATAGAAACTTCCTTTCGCGAATAAAGGCTATCTATCCAAACGTGCGATAAGTACAGTACTTAATGGTGAAAAGTTAGAAGCATTCTCTGTAAAGTCAGGAATAAGACAAGGGTATTTACTGTCAGTGCTCCTCCCATAATAAAATGGAAGCCAAGAAAAAGCAACGTAAGCAAAAACTGGAAGGAAGAAACAATGCCGTCATTCACTAAAACACTGATTGTATACATAGAAAATCTAAGAGAATCTAAGACAAACTACTAGAATTAATGTTACCAAGGTTGCTGTACACACTCTCAAAATATAAAAATCAGGGGTATTCCTGTGTATTAGCCACAAAAAAGTTAGATGCTATAATGAAAAATTTACAATTGCAACCAAAATGGTAAGCTACCTAATAAAAGATGTAGAAGATCTTACGAAGAAAATTTTAAACCTTCATTGAGGTATTTTTAAAAAACAGAAAGGGTGGCGGGGGGCTCCTGGGTGGCTCAGTCAGTTAACTGTCTGACTTCGGCTCAGGTCATGATCTCGTGGTTCATGAGTCTGAGCCCCACATCGGGTTCTGTGCCGACAGCTCAGAGCCTGGAGCCTGCTTTGGATTCTGTGTCTCCCTCTCTCTCTGTTCCTCCCCTGCTCACACTCTCTCTCTCTCAAAAATAAAGATTAAAAAAAAAAACAGGAAGGGGGCGCCTGGGTGGCTCAGTCAGCTGGGCACCCAACTTTGGCTTGGGTCATGGTCTCGACGTTTGTGGGTTCGAGCCCCGCACTGGGCTCTCTGCTGTCAGCGTGGAGCTGACTTCAGATCCTCTGCCCTTCCCCTGCTCATGCGCGCGCGCTCTCTCTCTCTCTCAAAAATAATAAATATTTTTTAAAAAAAGGAAAGAAAACATATAAAGAGATACCAAGTTCACAGTAAGGAAGATTTGGTATCATAGTATCAAATCATGCAAATACAATTCTTAAGAAAAACCAAAAGTTTTGAAGAACTGTAAGTAGGAGCCTCACCCTATCAGATATCAAGAAAGTTGGGGGTATCTTCCTTTTCCCTTGCTATGAAGGAACATGATTTAGGTGTAGCACTTCTGGCCTCTCTCCATTCTCTCTCTCTTCGAGAAGAAGGGCCTTTTCTGATGGGTGAATTTAGAGGGAAAAGTAAAACTTGGGTACTCTTGGCTTAGCCCCATCTGGTTTCCTATAGGAGTCTGTGACTGCTCTCTGCAGAGTGGTCAAGGGCCTGCCTCTGTGAGGAAAGCCTGGGGTTCTCCAGTTCACGATGCGACTGTGAGGGGAAGTTTTATTTTGAGTGATGAGAGGGGCGCCTGGGTGGCTCAGTCGGTTAAGCGTCTGACTTCGGCTCAGGTCATGATCTCACGGTCCGTGAGTTCGAGCCCCGCGTCGGGCTCTGTGCTGACAGCTCGGAGCCTGGAGCCTGCTTCCGATTCTGTGTCTCCCTCTCTCTCTGCCCCTCCCCCGTTCATGCTCTGTCTCTCTCTGTCTCAAAAATAAATAAACGTTAAAAAAAATAAAAAAAAAATTGAGTGATGAGGGGCGCCTGGGTGGCTGAGTTGGTTAAGCTTCCAACTTCAGCTCAGGTCATGATCTCGCAGTTTGTGGGTTCAAGCCCCGCATCAGGATCAGTGCTGACAGCTTGGAGCCTGGAGCCTGCTTCTGATTCTGTGTTTCCCTCTCTCTCTGCCCCTCCCCTGCTTGTGCTCTCTGTCTCTCTCTCTCTCTCTCTCTCTCAAAAATAAACATTGAGTGATGTTTTTGCAAACCCTTTTTATTTTAGATCTGAATCCACATTTTCCAAAAGGCTTTTTCAGTAATGAAACTGACATTTTGACTTCTATTACTCTGTCTTTTGTATATCCCCTCTAAAGTGGCTCCACATATGAGGGGGAGGAAGGATGCTTTTTATTGGGTATCCTCAAACCTCAACATGACTTAAAGACATTACATGTTGTCATAGTTAAAAATGTGGTATTAGCCCACAGATAGACAAATAAAACAAAGGAGCAGAACTGGGAGCCTGGAAACAGACTCATGCATATAAGTAAACCTGGCACATGAAAGAAATGGCATTATCAAACAGTGGACAAAAGACAGACTCTTCAATAAATAACACTGGGACAATTTGCTGTCTGTACTGAGCAAGATTCGTTTAGTGATTAGCCAGGTAGTATTGTGGGTTGCTTCTTTTAAAAAAACTTATTTTAGGGGGGCACCTGGGGGGCTCAGTTGGTTAAGCATCCAGCTCTTGGTTTCAGTTCAGCTCATGATCTCACAGTTTTGTGAGTTCGAGCCCTGGATTGGGCTCTGTGCTGACAGTGCAGAGCCTGCTTGAGATTTTCTGTAACCCCCTCTCTCTGCCCCTCCCTTGCCCCCGCCCCCCCTTTCTCAAAATAAATACATAAACTTAAAAAATAAAAAAAAATTAAAAAATTATCTTAGGTTATTTGTCATTTGCATTAGGAAACCTTTCATGAATTACGTATCTTGCTTCCAACTAGATCACAGATTCTTTGAGTGTAGGGCTTGAACCTTACACTTCTTTGTTAACTCTCCAGAGCGCCTATCACAGAACTTTACACAGAGACAACACTAAGTAAATGTCTGCTGGCTCTCATTATTTACATTAAGACTCAATTCCTGTTCCTTATGCCTCAGGGCACACGGGTCCATATCAGTACCAAGCTTTTATAAAATATTTTGATATTCTAAGTAGAATTCTTTAAACAATTGTTCGTTTGCTTAATAGGGGTCCTATCTAAGATCAGACATCAGAACTCGCACTTTGAGGATCACATAGGACAAAAATAAAAGATGTCAGAGTAAAGGTCAGTTAAAGACGTCGCTTTCTCATTACTCTCAAGGCCTATCCTTCTGGCACAGAAGAAAATGAAACCAATCTTATACCTTCCTCCCTACAGATAGTTTTTCTGTCTCACCACACACTGGTGAGATGAGCAGGGCAGGGATTACAGATGAGGAAATTAAGTTTCAGAGAGGTTAAACTTCAAGTTCACCCAGCAGGCTGGAGAAAGAAGTGGGAAGAGAAGCCAGTGCTCTTTAGAAGAAACTATACTGCTCCCAGCTCTGTAGCTCTTAAGGCTTGATTTCCATTTATGTGATTTTGTAAGTTCCTGCCCATCATCCAAGAATTCAAACTTCAAGAATGACTAAATGGCTGGAGCCAACAGCTCTCCATGTAAGTCAGGTGAATCAAGCTAATGTCTTCTTTGCAACAGAATTTCCCTCTCCCCTTCTCTTTGTAAAAGAGTTCTGTCTGTCACGTCAAAACATTTTTAAACAGCAACTTGCCCTTGTGGTCCGACAGGCACTGACATCAAATATAAGAAACATTTTGGCATGGGCCTCCTGGCCTCAGACTGGGTCCGTCAAGCTGACCTATTTGTTGTCTGCTTTCTTCCCTTAACTCTCATAGCCACTGATCCTGAAGCTCATGCTGTAGTTACGTCCTTCGCTGGCTCTTCGAAGAAGCCCCAGGGGCTCCTTGTCTCCCTTCTGTGGATCACACTGGCTGTCCCCCAGTCTCTGCCTCAGCAATACGCTCAAGGATTCCTCGCCCAGCCAACCTCCCAGTGTTCAAACAGTACCCCCTCGAACCTGCGCCCTTCCAGAGGGTGCCTCACTCCACTAAGCCAGACTGGGGTGTAGACACACACACGTACAATGGCTGCCTTTCCTTTCCTTCAGGTATCTTAGCAAAGAAAGCACGTGTGGAGTGATGAGGAAGCCAGGAAAGTTTCTCCGATTATTATCCACGTTCCAGGTTCTGGGTGTCAGAGATAAAGGTACTCACCACCTGACCATTAGTCCATGCTCCATGAAGTTTTTCAGGTTAGGGAGGGTTTGCCTCAAGTCTGGAGTCCCTAGTCCATGTTGATATCTTAGCTGCAAAGGTGGAAAAACAGAATTAAAAGAAATTGTGGCAGATACTAGGCAATGCTTCCCAAACACGATCCATTCACTAAGTTTTTTCTTTTTTTGAACTCTCAGAGAGGAAATGTAAATGTACGATTCCAATATTGTTGACCATACTTTCAGGATGGTATTTAAAAGGTAGCCTCTTCCTCTCCTGCTTCCTTGCCTCCTAAAGTTAGAGAAGACAAGGAATGGCCACGTATGGAATTAGCACATTTCAAAGAGCCCTACAGGGTTTGCTGACATTAACTCCAGGGACACATACTGCAAAACCAGTATTTGGTTTTCGATACTGAAGGCTGGCAGTAGATACTCTGGGCACATTCAGCCCTTCTTTCCCTGACCTTCCCCTTTGTATAACCAAGGGCAATGTCGTGCTCATCTCTAATTTCCAACAGTGTCTGACAGTGCTAGGGCTCGGTTAATGCTTATTAAACAAATAAATAGCAAGCCACTTTTGATAGAAGCTGTGCTCTGTTTTTCTCTCATTCCTAACTTTCCTCTTGTCCAGAACCAGGACTTACAGCTGTAGAGCTGGTATGAGGAAACTATGGCCTGTGGATGGATCTGGTCTTAGTTTTACTTATTTCTGCTAGAGTTGATTTTCTAAAATTAGGTCCTTCTATGTACCTTGGGTAACTTGCTAATGGTTTTCATCTGTCTATTCCTTGCCTTCTCTAACTCTGTCTCTGACTACCTCTTGCTTCTTTAACTGGTCATAACAGCGATCTAAGTATATGTGCATATTCATACACATGCGCTCTCTCTCTCTCTCTCTCTCTCTCTCACACACACACACACACACACACACACACACACACACAACATTAAATACACAATAAATGGGGGCGCCTGGGTGGCTGAGTCGGTTAAGCATCCGACTTTGGCTCAGGTCATGATCTCGAGGTCCATGAGTTCGAGCCCCACGTCAGGCTCTGCGCTGACAGCTCAGAGCCTGAAGCCTGTTTCAGATTCTGTGTCTCCCTCTTTCTCTCTCCTCCCCTGCTCATGCTCTGTCTCTCTCTTCTCAAAAATAAAAAAACGTTAAAAAAAATACACAATAGGAGCGCCTGGGTGGCTCAGTTGGTTGGGTGTCCGACTTCGGCTCAGGTCATGATCTCGCGGTCCGTGAGTTCGAGCCCCGCGTCGGGCTCTGTGCTGACAGCTCAGAGCCTGGAGCCTGTTTCAGATTCTGTGTCTCCCTCTCTCTCTGACCTTCCCCCATTCATGCTCTGTCTCTCTCTGTCTCAAAAATGAATAAACGTTAAAAAAAATACACAACAAATGTACAAGGCCCTGTGGAAATGTATTTTTCAAATGATATGATATATATGAAGAAAGTACTTTGTAAGCTGTATACTGGTGTACTAACATGAAAGATAATCAGTCTTGAAGTTTTACTTTTCCAACACCTAAATTTAAAAGTGGCTAAGCCAAACTTCTAAATATTTTCCTCTCTTAAAAAATAAAACCACTACTAGGGCTACTGGCTGGCTCAGTCAGTAGAGCATGCGACTCTCGATCTCGGGGTTGTGAGTTCGAGCCCCACATTGGATGGAGAGATTACTTAAAGATAAAAAAAAAATCTTAAAAAAAGAAACAATAAAACCGCTACCAATAACAACAACAACAAAATCAAAGTTTTCTTTTGTTTGTATCTACTACTTAACTGATTTTTTTACTTAAGTGTGAGTGACACTAACAGAGTTTACTCTCACTACCCTGAACCGCTAAAGGAAAACCCCCAAGCCTAACCAGATCTCTCGAATGGTCTGAATATACACAAAAAATAAGGAAGTAGAAACAGAGAATGTTAAAACTCAAAGGTATTTCGAATGTTATTTAAGGCAATCCTTTTCTTTTGCAGATGGGGAAACTGAAGCCCAGAAAGGGGAAATAAATTCTCCAGGACCGCATGTTTTCATAGCAGAGATACTATTAGCTAGAGCCTCGTTCTTACAACCATGCTGTTCCACCATCTACCCCAAAGTCTGAGAAGAAAATTGGTTGAAATACTTGAGAAGACAAAGGGAAAATATTCTTTTCCTTTTCCAGAGCTAGCTTGGTGACCTAAATCACCTCCTGAGATTTGCTGACCTTGAATTATAAGATCTACTCCATATTAAATGACATCATTTCTTATATTAGTATAAAAGCATTTTTTCCATACATTGATAAAAGTAAAATGGCTGATATCCCAATGTGACATTCCTGAATTCATTGTTTCAATAAAAAAGTGAAATTGTTTACACATGGCATGGAAATTTCACCTGTGATTCATACTGAAAAATATTAAATATCAAAAAAAACCCAAAACACACACACACCCATACTGAAATAACACTAAGCTATGTGTCCCTGAGCCAGTACATAGTCAATTGCCTGCTGCAGGCTCCACAATGGAAGGTGGGTGTTGAATTCTTTTCACAGACCACAACAAAACTTTTTCTTCAAGTCTGATTTCAACCAAAAAAGGAAAATGTGGGAATTCTAAGCCTCTACCCAGGTCTTAACCCTGCATTTGCTGTATAGCATTATCATTTTTTAACCACAGAATCCTTGGACATTATATCTTAAAGAGACCCTGGAGACCATTTTTCCAACCTCCTTCCTTTCATAAATGAAGAAACTAAGGGTCAGTAAGGCAAGTGTCCTGCCCAAGGTCACAGCTGATCAGGGACCAAGCCAAGGCTGGATTTAAAATTTTTTTTTAATTTTTTAAATCCAAGTATAATTAACATACTATGTTATGTTAATTACATTCAACATTCAACATTTGTGCATTCTACATTCATTTTTCTGATTCAACAATTCTGTACGTTATTCAGGTGCTCACCACAATAAGTGTACTCTTAATCCCCATCACCTATTTTACCCATCCCCCAGCCACCTTCCCTCTGGCAACCACCAGTTAATGTTCTCTGTTTGTCTGTATTTCAGTCTGTTTTTGTTTGTCTCTTTTTGCTTTGTTCATTTGTTTCTAAAATTCCAAATACGAGTGAAATCATATGGTATTTGTCTTTCTCTGACTGACTTATTTCACTTAGGTCCATCCATGTTGTTGTATATGGCAAGATCTCTCCTTTTTATGGCTGAGTACTATTCCTGTGTGTGTGTGTGTGTCTCACATCTTACATTCCATTGTGTGTATGTGTATACTGCTTTGTAAATAATGCTGCAATAAACATTGGACGCATATATCTTTTTGAATTAGTATTTTTGTTTTCTTTGGGTAATACCCAGTAGTGGAGCTGGATCATATGGTAGTTCTGTTTTTAATTTTTTGAGAAACCTCCATACTGTTTTCCACAGTGGCTGCACCAGTTTGAATTCCCTCCACCAGTGCATGCGGGTTCCTTTTTCTCCACATCCTTGTCAACACTTGCTGTTTCTTGGTTTTTGATTTTACAAGGCTAGAGTTTCTTTTCTTTTTTTGGCTAGAATTTCTTCAAACACATTTTTTTAAGGTTTATTTATTTTTGAGAGAGAGAGAGAGAGAGAGCGGAAGCAGGGGAGGGGAAGAGAGAGGAGGAGACACAGAATCCAAAGCAGGCTCCAGGCTCTGAGCTGTCAGCACAGAGCTCAACACGGGCCTCAAACCCATGAACTGCGCGTGAGCCAAAGTCAGATGCTTAACTGATTGAGCCACCCAGGTGCCCCTTGGCTATGATTTCTTAATAACAACTCCAAATTCTTTCTACCATGTCACCCTTTTAATTTTCAACATATAAAACCAAAAAAATTCACACATAATACATATATATATTAAAATTTAAAAATAAAGTACATGTACTGTTTAGTAAGTCTAAAGTGCTATAAGGCTTATAATGAAAAAGCAAATTCTTTGCTCTTCAGTAACAACTTCTTCACCTTCATATTTCTAAATAGTGTGATTATATTAATTTTCCTATTATTTCCTATTCTTCCCAGTTTTAAACATCATCTACTGTGTTCCTACTATGAAAAATGAAAATTTAGCTTTTATATTACTCTTCTCTTACACAAACATTTTATCCCCTCATCCATACACCACCTATGACTTTCTCTTAAAGAATGTGAGGATTTAACTCTCTACCCTCCCAAATATACTTTTCTTCACCCTCAAGATATTAAATATCACAATTTTTGTTAGCTCAATATTTAGTGCTTACCTTATTATATATGCAGAAATGCTTTTCACTGCTAAGCCATGTAACAACATACTATTCCTTTTTTGTACTTTTTTGGGTTTGCTTTTCCTAAACTGATAACTGTCATTTTTCCTAGTTGTTGGGTACCTATCTTGAAGACAGTGTTAATTGTTGAGTACTTATATACTTATCACTAGATCCCCCCTAAACTAGAACAAAACCTTAAAATTCTTCTCAGTCTGATTAAATACACCACATAACCTACCAGGTCCATTTCCCCCTTGGAAGCACCCCTCTTCTCTGTTCCATTCTGAACTTGCTGCTCTCGGGGCCTTCTCCACTGCTCGCTTCTCAGAACTTTCCTTCCCCATCATCTCTTCTGTGTCAAAGCTGTTGTTTTAGATCTCATGACTTCTCTCTTGATTTACTGCCTCATCATGGTAGTGCATATCCTATAACAGTTTTCTGGGAAAGGGGAGCATGGGAGGCATCTTTTTTGACACCTTGAATATTTAGAAATACCTTTATTCTATTCTCACACTTGAATGATAGTTTGTCTGGGCATAGAATTCAAGGCTGAAATAATTTCCCTTCAAAATTTCTAAAATAATGTTTCACTGCCATTTATTTTTTTTATTTAAAAAATTTTTTTAAATTATTATGTTTATTTTTAGAGAGAGACAGAGTGCAAGTGGGGGAGGGGCAGAGAGAGAGGGAGACACAGAATCCAAAGCAGGCTCCAGGCTCTGAGCTGTCAGCACAGAGCCCGATGTGGGGCTCAAACTCACAAACCATGAGATCATGACCTGAGTCGAAGTTGGGCACTCAACCAACTGAGCCACCCAGGCGTGTCCTGTTTCACTGCCATTTAACTGTGCATATGGGAACTGAGAAACCTGGTAACATTCTGATTCTTGATCCTTTGTACGTGAGCTGATTCTTCTTTCTGGATGTTTTTGGGATTTTATTCTTTAACCCCAGTATTTTAAAAGTTCACAGTGCTAAGCCTCTGTTTTGGTGTTTTTCATTCATTGTGCTGGGCACATTGTGAGGCCTTTCAACATGAAAACTGTTATCCCCTAATTCTCCTTCCCCTCCCCCTCCCCCTCCTCCTCCTCCTCCTTCTTCTTCTTGTTATTAGCAGCAGTAGTATTTTGTCATCTCCTCTTTCTCTACTTTCTGTTACTTCTGGGTTTCTTTCTTCTTCTTCCTTTTTCTTTTAGATTTGAAAAAACATTCAAGGCATTATGAATGAGACTGTAAAAGCTCATCAGATAGTCTATGCAGTGCTTGCTGACTGGGGGGGGGGCGGTTTCACTGTAGAGCAAGTGAGAATTGAAACCTAGCCCTTTCTGTGGGGCACACGTCAATCCCAGTGGTTCTCATTGCTGGGACTATATTTCTCCAGAGGGAATCCTCCAATCTTCTGCCTAGGAATATAATCTAGATCCCATTCTGAGAGTAGGAAAGAGCGGTTGGGGGAATTCATTGTTGGTATGTTGGACTTTAACTGAATCCCCTTGTTTTCGGTAAGGCATCTTATTTCTTGACCCTGTGTACCAGGCAGTTCGGAGTTCAGAGCTTCTCTGGTTCAATTTTTTCAGAAAGTAAACCTCCAATCTCCCACTGGGGTGTGTGCAGGGGTATTGCTCTGCTATGGGGTATCAGGGGTATTGCTTGGCTATGAAGTGTGGATGAAGTGAACTGGCAATCTTATTTCTCTTTCTGTAGAATTTCAAGCAATTCTCCTGTTTTTTAGACCTATTCCTTATTCTACACTCTATGAGGTACTTCATACCTCCAAATCCCAAGTCCTTCTGGAGGGCTATGGCTTGAATTACATGGTTACTTGAAGGCTCTAGGCTTCCTTTTTCTCCATTCTGCCAACTCAGTTTATCACTATTTGTTTGCATTTTTCTAAAATTTTGTTGACTATCACTCACTCTCGTCTCTTCTGTTCTCTTCAACCCCGTGAGTTTGCAAGTTTAAATTATTTTATCTAGTGCCACTAATAAGTAGCATTTCACTGGGGGAGCTGACATAAATGAGTATGACATAAATGAGTAAATTCAATTTGTTTATCATGCAGTCCCCTACATACATAACAGCTTTTTCATACTGGCTAACAACCTTCCGGACAGCCTTTTACAGAGTACTCAACAGAGCTCTATTTCCTGTCTCTAAGTCTCTCTCTAGGCATCCTCCATCTGGCCATATTCTCTTCTTTATCTTTATGTATTTTGGGGGGGGGGGGACGGAGAGAGAGAGAGAGAGAAGGGAAGGAGCAGAGAGAGGGAGAGGGAGAATCCCAAGTAGGCTCTGCACTGTCAGACAGCACAGAGCCCAACACGGGGCTCCATTTCAGGAACGCTGAGATGAAGATGTGAGCTGAATACTTAACTGACTGAGCCATCCAGGTGCCCCCATCTGGCAATATTCCATCTCTTCTCAAGGTGTGGATACAAGTTGCATTTCCTGTAGGTAGCTTTCTCTGACTCCTCCAGGATAAGGGAACATTTTACACCACTCCCCAAATCCCTTCCTGCACCAAGTTTGCATGTGCTGTCTTTGGAAACCCTTAACTAACTGAGTAGGTACTTGATAAATATTTGTTAATTAGTAAATGAGATCAATGCTGTGGGGAGGGAATGAGAGGCATCATGACGCACTGCAATGAGCTTCTATGCAAAAGATCTGGATGTGAATAACAGTGCTGTCAGTTACTAGTTATTTGACTTTGGGTAAGTCATTCACTTCTCTGAGGAGTTTCAGCTTCCTTACTTATAAAATGGGAAATGTTACCTCTCTTGCAGAGCTGTTGTGAAGTTTAAATAAGATAAAGTGTACAGAGCACCCCAAACAATATGTGGTACATAATAAGTGCTCAATAAACTAGACTTATTACCATTATAATACATATATACTCCATATATTATCATCATCAGAGCATCTACTACTAGGCTGGGCATAAAACTGGTGCCCAAAGATGGCTTATCACTTAACTAATTAGAATGAGTGTCAGAAAAGGGCGGGGGGGGAGGTGAGTTCAACTCAAAGGAAAAAAAAAATCTTAAGTACATTGTTCACTTTTTTACATGGCAATTTTTACTAATTTACTAAGCTTCTGACTGCAAGCACTCTAAAGAGGCAGTAATGAACACGATACATGTCAATACCTTTAAAATCATTGCACAGTGAAATGGAAAGACATGATGTGGGTGGTCAGAAGATCTGGGTGACTGAGCTCTACTGTATGATCATCAGCAAGTGCCTCCCTGCTCTGGCTAGCCAAATAATTTTCAAACTTTTTTTTTTTTTCTGTAGCTCTAGAATCCTTTGTTCAAATGAAATATTATGTAGAAGCCCAAAGCATAAAGCAAATAAGGAACTCCTCTAACTAAGGGAAGTGGTGGAATAGAATTAGAGCTCAGACAGGCATTCCCATCTTGCGGGTTAAACAAACGCTCCTGAGCTACATCATCTCGATGAGCCTTTCAAAGTTCTGTGAGTCCACTTTCAATGCTCTAACATTACAGGTTTGCACCACGTTTATAAGGATTTTGATATAAAAATATGGTTTGCACAGCACACATTCACAGTGCGAGAGAGGAAAGAACATCAGCCCAGTCAGCCCCATTTCTGACTTTGCCCACTTCTGATGGTATCAGAAGTCAAACTTGGCGAAGAGGGTGTCAAACCTTTATGTGTTCACTTGAGGGGTAGGTTTTGATGGAAGAGCCTACAGAAGATACCTTTCTGAGCACCTCAGGGGAAGTATATGAAAATAGAAGGGGTAGGATGGGGTTCAGTCTTATACACTATACTATGTCAGGTAGAGCTGACCTGCTATTAAAATGTACATACTTTAGGAAAGAAATAAATCTAAATTTTTATTAAGTAATTCTTTAACAAGTTAACTGTGGTGATGTATTAGCAGAAACGGAAAAAAAAAAAAAAAAAAAAAAAAAAAGAGGAGTGAGGCCAAGGAGGAAAAGACAAAGGACAGGGAAAGGGGAGAAAGAACTACATTTACTAAGTTCCTACATATTCTATTCTTTCATTCAACAAGTATTTATTTAGTGTCCACCAGGGTAGGCCCTGTAAATCAGCTCTGTCTCTGGAATGACAGGCCTGGACTCACAGTCTGTTCTCACTACATAATATATGAAATCTTGAACGAGTCACATAACCAATCTGTGCCTTGGCTGTAGAACATGAGCAACACTCCAGAGGCGGCTCTGAAAGTTAGGTTCAAAGACTGAAGTTCTCTTTTCTCTAAAAAAAATCTTATTTCACATTCCTCAAAACCTGCCCTCACCAAGTACTATCAATACCACACTTCCCTAAAGAGCTCTTTCTGCTCTCACTTCTGATTGGGGAAGGGGGGGGGTGCCAAGAAACCCAGGCAAATAAAATATTGCTTTGGGTCTGTCTAACTGCCTCAAATTAGTCTCTGAAATAAACACCTTTTGTAACAACTTCCTACTTAACCACCACCCAAAGAGTCTAAGCAGTTTTTAAGTGGAATTTTGGTTTCAATTAGCTTGAATTTCGGCTTTACTCTGATTGGTTTAGAACTCCACAGGAGCAATTAAACTTTTGCGCAACTCTATCGTAGATTAGTAGGTGAAAACTACACATAAATGATAAATGAGATGGGAAGTGGGAAGAAGAATGTTCGGTGGTTTCCCTGAAAAAATGAACAAATGCTATTGTCTATTAGCAAAAGAAAATCCCCATACAAACCAGGAAGATCTGGCTTTATAGTTACTGAAACAAGTTAAAGAAAAGAAAACAAGAGCACAGAATACATTTAGACCTCAGCAGACAATTACAACCATGTCAATTCCACTAAAGTATCTTTCCTTATCTTCCTCTCCCACACCATCTTCTTGTATGAAAATACAATTTGGTTTCATCCAAATCACTGTGAGTTTCACCAAATTAGATCAACTATGATGTTAGAGCCTTTGTAGTTGAAATTGACTAGTTCCTACAGCTTGATGAATGGTACTACTCCACTGAAGGAGTAAGACCATTTGCAGCTCCGTAGATCATATTTTAAAATAAAGTGTGATTGTACTTCTAAGAAATAAATGCTGAGCTCTTACACTCAGTGAGCATCTGCTTATTGAGCTAAGAGAGCTAATTTAATATCAAAGTACTCAATTTTGTTTTTATTTTTTAAACACACAATTTTTCCAGGCCAAGAAAGACTCCAGGGGTTCAGGAATCATTTTGTCATTTAGGTTTTGGCAGGAGAAATTCAGTTTAGACAACAGACACATGCACATGCATGCGCACGTGCACACACAGACACACACACAGACACAGACACACACACACACACTCTTCCAAACTATATTCATCTACACAAGGCCACTTACTGCGTGGCTTATTAGTTCCATATGGGACTTGAGCTAAGCTGCATGATATGTTTGATACAAACCGTCTGTTACCGTGAGGGAATGTGGATTAATACAATGCTTCAATAAAGGTTACTAAAAGATCAACACTTTCGTGATGGGATTACAATGAATTTGACTACAAAGAGAACTGGTCTACAGGAATTGAAAAAATAAGAAATTAAAAACGTACATATGCATCAAAGACTTAACTTTGGAGTTTTGGCTTATGTAGTCAAAAATCTCTATTGGACCAGTTACCAATATTTCAATTCATTTTTAAATGCTAAGGTTTCACTGACATGAAAAGAACTAGATTAAGAGCTTTAAAAAAAGGGCACCACCATGTCAAAAATAAAATCTGCTTTCTTAGAAGAAACAACTCTTTCAAAGATATGGAAAAGCTACTTAAGGAATATTTAATATGAGCAATAATATTGTTTCTTACAGTGAGTCATTGCAATATATACCTCTAAGGAAAAGTATAAAAACCTGATTATGGGCCTCTAGTTGCAAGAATAGCCTAAGTACTTTTCCATCCCCGTCTACAAACCATGCCAGTTCTTTTCCAAAATAGATATGTTATAATGTAAACACTGGACACAGCTGACCTCAGACCTCAGAAAAGCCTGAAAGTCAGGTCTAAAAGCTTGAAAGTCTAAGAAATGGCAATGTTTCTTCTATTCCTCCTCCCAGTTATACTACCAACTACTCTTAGAGTCATGGGATTCATATTAGAGCTCAATGGCACCTTTGAGAGCATCAGCCCACCTGCCTCATTGACCCTGTACGGTTAAGTGCAAGGTTACGTGGCCTAAGGTTGAACAGATTGAGTCCAGGGAGCAGAAAACATTTGCTGAGTTCTAACCACAGGCTCTTTTCTTTACATCACTTGTTGTATTTCTGAAGCATAGGTTATATCTGAGCCAAACTTATCATTGTAAAATCTGTCATATCAAAAACACTTCAATTAAGATGGTCCTTTGCTTCAGCATCTTATGTTTGCCAGAAACTAACTAGAAGCCCTATTAAATTGACGCAACTCTGGGGTCAACCTGATCGGTAAGTGTGGTCTCCGTCGTGGCCAATTCTTAGGAGTTGCTAAAGAGGGTCAATAAAGCACACTGTAAATGGACAAGCAAGGCAGAACTGGAAATCTGTCAAAGGCAGGCAAATCATACCCTTGATAGCAACTGCGATCAGCTGTAATTAATGATCATCAAAGAAAGGTTATGTTCTCAGGAGGCTAAAGGCTATGTGAGTGGACAAACTTGTATAGGATCCACTGAAGCAGATATGCTGTCAGGTCCAGCTCCCTGCCCTCGTGTTTAATAGTCCTGGGCATACTGATTTACCCCAAACTACCTTGTATTCACCTTTGACCCAATCTGGAGTCCTGACTCCCGTAGGGGCTATACGTTGTTCCTGACACAGTTCAAACTCAGAATTTCTGCTTCTCGTTCACTGACTTTGATGTTATCTTGGTGCAAAGAACTCTATCAGACCAAGAAGGTCACAGTCTAATAAGGCAGAAACTGTTTTCTAGGATGACTTATAAATGAAATCACAAAGTATTTAGCCTCTTGTGTCTGTCTTCCTTCATTTATGTTTTTGAGATTCATCTATGTTGTTACATGCATGAGTAGCTCATTCCCTTCCATTGCTGAGTGGTATTCTGTTGTATGAATACACCATAAATTGTCCATCTGTATGCCAGTTGATGAAAATATGGGTTGTTTCATGTTTGGGCTATTATGAATGAAGGTCCTATAAACATTTGGGCACAGGTTTTTGTTTGAACTTGTATTTTTATTCCTCTCGGACCAATACTTACCTGTGGAACACCATAGAAATACGCCTAACTGTATTTTAAAAATGTCAACTGTTATCCTAAGTGGCTATACAATTTCACATTCCCATCAGTCATATATGAATGTTTCAGTTGCTGTACATCACCATCATCAGGAATGGATACTGTCAGTTCTTAAAAAATCTTAGCCATTCGAGTAAGTATGCAGTGGTACCTTCTTATACTTTTAATCTGCATTTCCCGAATCACTAACAACATTGAGCATCTTTTCATATGCTTTTCTTGCCATCTGTATCTCTTCTTCTGGCCCTCTTGTACTTTCTGTAAGCTACTTCTGATGAATACCTGATACATCTGACTATACCCTCTGATTAATCTTAACACCTTCTAATCGATAATCCTCTCATTAGTACCATTTCTACTTAATCTAGAATAGATTCTCCATATAACACCACCACAATCCTATTTGTACTAAGGAGCCACAGGGAGTTCTTGCGTATGTAGAAGTAAAAAAAAAAAAAAAAAAAAAAAAAGAAAATGCTATTTATGAATGCAGGGATTCCCTCACAGAAATTTAGGTAAATCTAAGTATCAGTTTTATTGGAATAAAAAATGCCCTTCTATCAGTTGTTAGAACTCTGAATACATAGGACTACAGAAGCCCATTCCGGCATCTCCCCAGCCAGGTACAGTGACCACAGTACCTGATATAATCACTGGTAGAAATTAATTCAGTCCAACAAAAAATTATCGAATGGTGTGTGTGTGTGTGTGTGTGTGTGTGTGTGTGTGTGTGTGTGTGTGTCTATGGGGAGGGGTGATAAAAACAGAAATGAAGATATGTATATGCTGTTGTTTGTAAATAGGGGCAATTTGGAAACTGAATATATGCTAAGCCTTTAGTCAGATTCCAGGGTGGAATAATGACTGTGTTACTATAATGAAAATAATGCTATATAGCTGCTAATATATTTACGGAGTGATTAACTATGTGCTAAGCATTTCACACTGCGTTATTTCATACAGCCCGCACTATGACCCTCTTACAACTGAGGATACTAGGAGTTAATAAGTGGTAGCACTTGAACTGGTACCCCAGGTTTGTCTGACCCTCGCCCTTTGAACTCTTAACCACTTCAGAGTGACGATGATAAGGGTAATACCAATAGCACCTACAGTCCTTCTCAACCTGCAATCTGTGCCAGGCATGGAACTTGACTGTTTACTTAAGTCATTTCATTTAACCTTCATAACAACCCCATGAGATAGGTAGGTGGTATAATTTCCACTGCACACATGACAGAGTTTAAAAGGTTAAAGGAGCTGCCTGCAACTTCACAGCTACGCAAGCAGAAGAGCCGGGATTTGAATTCAACTGATACTTTACATCCCAGCACACAGTCTAAATACTGCTTACACGTTGGTGAGAAAAGATTTTCCCATTCGTGATTTGATTCCAATACTTAGAAAGAGGCTCTCAGCTCTTCAGAGAAACACATTCCTTCTCTTGATATCAGACATTTGACAACAGCTACATCTCGACTCAGCTGTTGTTCAGCTAAGCTCTACATATTTAGTCTTCTAAAATCTTTGCTTGTAAGTTAATCCCTACAGCCTCTTCATCATTCTTTATGTCTCTGAACTCCCTCCAGTTTCCCTTAAAGAATCTGGTAACGAGGTGCCCTAAATGGAACACAGTTTTCCAGAACGCTCCTTTCTCTCACTAATGATTTTTTTCCCTTAAAATATTAATTTTACTATAACATCCACTTCATGTCCTTCATGTTTTTTTCATGCAATTCTTCTGACCTCACATGAATAGCACTGGCGTCTAAAGCCCATGCGTCCACTGTTTAGTCTCTCCGGTCGATCATAAATAAATGTAGTTTCAAAAAAGGAAAAACAAAACCAAAATGGCAATGAACTGTCAAGTCACGCTGCTCCTCGAACCGGGCAGATCCTCTTACAATTTGGTCTGGAATAAATTTATTCATCTTTGATCTCACCAAGTCATTGAATGAAAACCAATTCATCCGCCATACATGTACTGAATGTCCACTGCAGGCAAGGCGTGCAAAGTATGACGGGGTGTCACGAAATGCCTCAGCCATGGATGCTCCCTTTAAGGAGGTTACCTTTTTACATGCACATAGAAGGAAAGGACAACCTTCGATGAGAGTTTCAAGGGCTGGGTAGTAGTCACAATTTTAAGATGGTCACCAAGATCTTCGTTCCCTGGTGTTATTACTCCCCTGATTATTTTATGTCTATGGCAAAGGGAGATCATCTGGATAGGCCTAATCTAATCACACGAGGCCTTTAAAAGGAGAACATTTTCTCTGGCTGGCAACAGAAGAGAACGTTCTGAAAGATCTGAACTGTGAGAAGGGCTTGACGGGACATTATTGGTCTGAAAATGGAGGGGTCATGTAAGAAGGAATGCAGGAGGCCTCTAGGAGCAAAGGCTGGCCCCTGGCTAAAAGCCAGCAAGTAAATGTAAACTTCAGACCTACAGCTGCAAGCAACTGGATTCTGCCAACAATTTAAATGAGCTTGGAAGTAGATTATTCCCAAGAGCTTCCAGATAAGAGCCCAGCCTGACCAACACCTTGATTCTGGCTTTCTGAGACCCTGAGCAGAGAAACCAGATGAGCCCACCCAGACTTCTGACCTAGAGAACTTTGAGATAAAAATGCATGGGGTTTAAGCTGCTACATTTGTGGCGATTTGTTATGAAGCAACAGAAAACTAAAAAAGGTGAAAATGATTACTTCTACCTTTTACCTGAAGATATCTGAAATGGATTCATGGGGATAATGCAGCCTGGGCAGTTAGTTCCTTGACAGACAACATTTCTGTATGTCTACTATGTGTCAGCACAAAGGGGATAGCTCTATACAAGGGCACAGAGGTTTTTAGTTAGCAAATAATATTTTGAACATTAAACACATGCCGGGACATACTTCTCTAAGGGCTAATTTAAGTGCTCAGGGGAAGGGGTTAGAGACGCTGAAGAATCATCTCCAACTTTATCTATTTTGGGGAGTCTGAGTTTTTGTTCTCCAGAGATACTGATTCTCTAAAATATTCTGCAAGATTCTGTCAGGCTAAGAGCCAAATCTGGATGTTCAAATTTATAGAAGACAGACTGAATAACTGAAAACACATGAATGACAAGTTCAGAACAGGACAAAATCTTTGGTGGTTAAAGCAAAGCACAGCAGTAAGTGACCTCGTTTATCAAGCTGGGAAAACACAACACATTGTATATAATAATCTTTTTCAAGTATAAAATAATCTTTTTCAAGTATAATGGTCACGAGTCAAGAACCACAATATAAGTAAGACAAGCATGTTCACTACCATCATAGTTAGCACAAATTAAGTCAGAGAAAGAGTTAGGAGTTATAAAAATGGGGGGGGGGGGAACGGCAAAAAGATCATTTTTTAGAGATGATATATGATTATACATCAAGAAAATCCAAGCAAACCAACTGAAAACTCATCACAGACTATAAGATAATTCGGTAGAAAATTTAAAAACAAAAATCAGAAGTCTTCTTTTCTATAAATAACAATCAATTAAAATATTACATGGTGCCATTTTAAATAGCAACAAAGATAAACTATCTAGAAATAAACATAACCAGAATAGCAAGAGCCATATGAAGAAAACTATTATATTCTATTAAGAGATGCAAAAGAAGATCCCAATAAAGGTAAACTCACCCTGTTCTCCAATAGGAAGATATTATTATAAAGATGACATTTCACTCTAATCTACATATTTATTATGATACCCGTAAAAATACCAGTAGGATATTTTAGAACTAGATAAAGTGACCGCAATGTTCAGTTTTGTTTTGGTAAATAAAAAACCACTTCTATAGTATTTTCGATTCGTTAGGCCCTACCTTAAGTACTTTATAAATACTAACTCAGTATAAGCACCCTACCAAAGCAGCTATTATCATCTTTATATTATAGATGAAGAAACTGAGGCACACAGAGATTAAATCATTTACGCCCACAGATCCAACACAATATTTACAAGACTGTAAACTCTTTAAAGGTGGAGATCTATCTTATTTATCATTCAATGCCCAGCAGCTAACAACGCCAGATGCATGGTAATTGATAAACTTTTTTTGGAGGATTGAGCTGCAAATTGCTGGGGGGGGGGGGGACATCTGTATTTGCCTATTTGACTTATAAAGAAATCTCTGTGGGAAAAGCTTTCTTGAAGTGTTGGGACCTACGCCATAATCTGACAGAGAGCTGAGTCCAGCTGGGCACTAAATAGGAGGAAAGGAGGCAAGCCAGTGGAAACAGAAGAAAGAACCTAAGGAAACCCTGGAGGCAGGGAAGTGCGTTAGATGAATATATGGGGTTGCAGGGTTGGGGTTGGTGGCTGAGGAACAGACTCGCCAAGGAACTGTTTTATTTAATTTCTCATAATACAGCAGGAATGCAAATTTTTTCCTCAACAAAGTGCACGGGAAGTAAAGTTTATATAATGTGTTAATCATCTAAACAGGCATCAACAAATGAACAATTGTGGACAACTTTATTGGGGGTCCAAAAAATCAGCACAGATTTTAGACTGTGTTAACATTTCCATCAAGAGGTTTGCTAAATGAGAGCTCCATTTGCTATTTAAATATTAGTTTCTGGCACTATTAATCTTTGAAAAGGTTATGACACAAAACCACCCCATCAAATCAATTAGCTGTTTCAAGGTCTATGCCAAGGCTATTAAACAAAATGAACGTCTATCTTCAAACTGCCACTTTTGTGTTAACTTCCTAGCTAACTTCCAAAATTTTACAGTCAAAAATAATCTAATAAAAAGCCAATTTAAAATATATGGACTGGCATAGGAGGTAGTCAAAAAGTGAGAGTTTTGTGTTGGAATACCTGTGTGAACTCACTTAACTCCTCTGAACCTCTGGTTCCTCATCTACGTAATGCCCCTCACAACATTTGCTTCATAGGGTTATTGTATGGATGAAAACAAAATAATGTATATAAAACTCCCAGCATAGTCTATGAGCTATAAGCATCTTGGAATTAGTAGTCCTTGTCCTTTTTCCTTAATGGTTATTCCTAAGAACACTACTGTTTTTTACACTAAACCATTACTACTATACCTCATTTTTCTACTTCATTCATTACTAATTTTTCTTTCTAACTTCCCTTAGTTAAGGCTATATGCTATTTTTGGTCTCATCTGAATCTGACACATTTTAATGTGACATGCTATAACCTCAAAAGACAAGACTCACCAGAAAGAACACATCCATGGTAAAAAAAAATACAGCCATAGCATTTTGAAGGTAAGAAATGCTAAAATTCTGTGGATGAGAGGAGATCAAAGTAAGGGGATCAGAAAACTGTGGGGCGCCTGGGTGGCCCAGTCGGTTTAGCATCCCACTTCGGCTCAGGTCATGATCTCGCGGTCCGTGAGTTCGAGCCCCACGTCGGGCTCTGTGCTGACAGCTCAGAGCCTGGAGCCTGTTTCAGATTCTGTGTCTCCCTCTTCCTCTCTCCTCCCCCACTCATGCTCTGTCTCTCTCTTCTCAAAAATAAATAAATGTTGAAAAAAATAAAAAAAAGAAAATTGACAGAAAAACAAAAGACGGATGATAGTGGTAGCATTATCAAATAGAAGGCATAAAACCATAAGAGGTAAAAGGCAGCCTTACATTCTGAACCTAAGTTCATCAGTGTGTGTGTGTGTGTGTGTGACATATGTGTGTGTGTGTACAGACACACACATGTCACACACACACACATATGTACGTTTCAAACAGAATTTGAGCTAAAAATAAACTAGCTTTAGTAACAGCACCAAGTTGATTCCTTTCTGTTCCACCTTCAGTCTTATACAGGTACAAAGAAGACAAGCAGGTGAAAACATATATTCATTCAGTCAGTAGATACTGAACACCTATGTGCTAGGCCATGGGTAAGTCACAAAATAAAGAGGAAGCAGTTTCTCCTTTTAAAGTAATCATAATATAATGGCAAAGACATTTAAAAATCAGAAACATAATTATATTAAAAAATAATCACATCAGAGAAAATGATAGGAACACAGAGGAGGGACATCTAACTAAGTCTAGGAGAGACAGGGGTGTGTGGCCAGGGAGTGGTAACCTATCTGGCTACAAAGTACATGTTGGGTTTTATTAGGCGAAAGGGTGGGGAAACAGTGTTCCAAACAGAGGAAACTGCATGTGGAAAAGGCCAGGAGCAAAGGCAAAATGGGGAACAGCAAGCAGTTTGGCACAGGAAAGACAAGGATGAGACTAGAGTAATGCAGGGTTACTTCCTTCCTACAAAGGAAGACTGTTGGCAAGGTTGCAAATTCTGAATGTTCCAAAGAAGTAACCAGTGTGTCAGACGGCAGTGACTTGCTGTGAGAGAGAGTTGAATATTTAAAAGGCTTCAAAGGCTGATGGTTTCACATAAGGAGGGAAAAGTAAGGGTCTGGAGAAATCTACCCATCCTTCCCTCCACCTTCATTACCTGTGGAGTGTCAGAAAACAAGGATCCAATGGAAGGGATTGTAGGTTTCAGGTAAGATAGAGAGAAGGAAAGAGATCTATGGCTGCTAGGGGCTCGTAAGGGGCTGGCAAGCCCCGTCTCAAGGTGTCTGGAGGCTCCTGTTCAGGGAGGATGTCGTTGAGGTCCATGGAGCAGCATCATTTGAAGACTGTCTCACTGTGTTCAACAGAACTGTGGAGAAGTCCTAGGAAAGGCACCAGGAAGAGCCTGTCCTAGCGAAAGCTGCTGGAGGTCTATGAAACAGCTGAAACCGTTGACTCCAGGAAGGGACTGCCTCAGGGTTTTTATAACAATCCTCAAACAGTCCTCATTTGTGGAACAGGGTGTTCTGGGCAGAGCCTGAGGGTGTGCATCTGGATGGACAGCAAGAGCCCTGGTTAATATGGAGTAGGGCGTAACCTTGGAAGGCACTTGCTTTTACCTTTTCACAAAACAGATCTGTTTTCTATAGCATCCTTGACAATCATCCAGCCCGTCATGACTAGATACTTAATTCCTCCCCAAGCTTTTCATTCCAATGTCGCACAGATAGAAATCTGTTAAAAATCAGGATTTTTCACATGAGCTAAAAATGTCCACTTTCTGATTTCTATCTGTTTGTATTAACTTAATCCATCAGCAAGGTTTAATTTTTTCCTTCTTCCCCTCGACAGCCTTTCAAATACAAAGACAGATATCTTCTTCCCTTGGACATATTCTTTACTTACATTTTTGACTTTCTAGAATAACTGTGTATATAACAAACACGTTTCAGGTTTACCAATAACCCTCATTACAATTTTGGTCTCTATCCGATCAAGTTGTTAAAAAGCTGTATTAAGGGGCGCCTGGGTGGCTCAGTCGGTTAAGCGGCCGACTTCAGCTCAGGTCACGATCTCGCGGTCCGTGAGTTCCAGCCCCGCGTCGGGCTCTGTGCTGACCGCTCAGAGCCTGGAGCCTGTTTCAGATTCTGTGTCTCCCTCTCTCTCTGACCCTCCTCCGTTCATGCTCTGTCTCTCTCTGTCTCAAAAATAAATAAACGTTAAAAAATTAAAAATAAATGAATGAATGAATGAACGAATGAATAAAGAAAGAAAGAAAGAAAGAAAGAAAGAAAGAAAGAAAGAAAGAAAGAAAAAGCCGTATTAAGTAAGCTTTCACAGAGAAGGCATCCTGGACTCCCCAGTGGTTCTTAGGTTTGTCTGTCTCACTGAATGATGCAATATGTGAGAACACCAACTTTTTTTTCTTTTGGCTAAGATGCCCTATGTCAAAGCCTTTCAGCCTAAGCCACATTATGCTGTATCATTTCATATGCCTCGTAACCCAGACACCTAGAAATACTTGCCAGTCCTTACATAAACCTCAGACTTTGATTCTTTGACATAGCTATGTCTTTGTCATGCTTAGTCCATCAGTCCGGAAGGTCTAACCTAGTCCCTTCCAGCTCTGGCTTTTCTGTTAAAATCTTACCCCCTCTTCAGGTTTAGTCCAAATGCTGTCCACTGAAAAATGTTCCCTGGTTGAATCTGTAAGAAGGATAATGGGTACCATGTAATGATCAGCCTCCCCGTGCTAAGCTCTTTGCCAGGTTCTTCTATACTGTATCGTGTTTAAAGTTTATTAACCCTCGAAGTATTATTATCTTTGCTTCACAGATGAAAATACAGGTTCAGAGGGTAAGTAATTCCTAAAGGTTACACAATAATTACAACAAAGAAAATTCTGGCCCACCTAATTTAAAGCCCATGAATATGGAATAATGCTGCTCCGAAGACAGTTTATTTTCTTTATAGCATGTATATTATAGCTAAACATTATAGGGAGTCCGAACCAACCATCCACTTCCTTCCCTTCCTTCACAAACAGTCTAAATATATGAACCGTCTCAGAAGGTACTAGATTTCCTGTCAATTAGTTTTCAGAAGCATGATGACTGTCTTAAGGAAACGTATAGAAAGGCTGGAAATTAGAAGAGGTGTCTCTGATCTCTAAATTCAGTGACTCTGTGGACTTTAATTCTTGACCAGGAAAAGACAAATACTCAGGAAAGTCTGGTTGTGGCTTTGGGACATTCACTGGTTATATTCCAATCTCATTCTTTCTAATGTTGGAAATGCAGTAAAATCAGATTGGATTTGGTTAAAATGATGAGAGTATTTTAAAATTCACTGTTTTCTTACACCTTTAAAAAAAAAAAAACTTCCCTCTCCACTAAAAATTTAGTTTGGGGACTTGTGGGTTAAATTGGCATACTGAACAGGTACATTTACTTCTGCAACCTTCTGAAACTCCAATAACATGTCGGTAGTGTGATTTTCTATCTTTATGCTTCCATTGTTTCTAATGAGAAGACAGTAATGTTTTAAATTGATGTTCCCTGTATGTACTGCATTTATGTATAAATAAAAGAAAGGCAGACAATAAGGGAGGATATAATAACAAAATTTTGGAAACCGAAAAGAGGATAAACAAGTGGTAAAGAGCTTAGCAGACTTACTGAGTTGTAAGCGAGCAGAGGACAATGAGAAGCAATCTGAACTATACTTCCATAACCGCCATAAAGCTCAGGAACTGGCGACCCCATGTATTCTCGAAGTGGTAGCAAAATTGGGGTTAAAACAGAACACTAGGTGATAATTTTGCAATGTATACAAATACTGGATCATTATGTTGTGCATCTAAAAGTAATCTATTGCCTCATGACAATTATATCTCAACTAAAAACAACAACAACAACAACAACAACAACAACAACAACAAAAAACGAACAGGAAGACTGGCTGAAAATCTATTGGACAATTCTATTTCCAGATCCCCTCCCAACTCCACAGAGCCAGGCAACAACCACTCTCACACACAAGCAAATCAACCAGAATTTTATTCTTCGGAAAGGGAAACATTAGCACCATCAAGGACCAAGGCACTGTATTGAAAAACAAGGTGATTACGTGAACACATGCAGATTAAATGCTGAGATCTCTAGTTGTCCTCCCCACCATCTGCCTCCAGGATACAGGTAAATACTTTACAGGCTTGTATTTTACAGCTGGATAACTGCAAGATTCTCGACAAGCCCAAGAGGAAAGACTTACAGGGAATGACATTAGGTATTCCCCAATGAAAAAAGCCCAAATTACCCTACAGTAAACCCCAGTAGCGTTAACAACCTCTATCCACACACTAAAAGCTTCCAATGTTTTCTAGTCCTCTCCTCTTAAAAATAAATATGCAATCGAGTATTGCCAAACTCGCAAGAGAAGCCTCTAACGCAAATGACATATCAAGAGCAAACAAAAACAAAAATAAGAGTAAACACTTTTTAAATCATTAATACGCTCAGGCAAGAGAAGATGCTACGCATGTAACAGGATGCTACTCAGAGGAAAGGAGCTGCTAGAAACTTAAAATATGAAAGCAGAATATGAAAGATGAAAAACAGAAGGGGAAGGTGCAGAGTTAAGGGAATCTCTCAGCGGGTAGAACAAAAAGGGCTAGAAAGCTCAAGAGAAGAGATAACAATGGTAAGTGCAGGAAATCTCATGCTAAATAACAGTAGTCCCAAAAGAGAGATGAGAGAAAGTAAAGAAGAAATCATCAGTGAAATAACTGAAGGAAATTTTGCGGAACTTAATGACTTG
Source organism: Panthera tigris (assembly GCF_018350195.1). Lineage (NCBI taxonomy): Eukaryota > Metazoa > Chordata > Mammalia > Carnivora > Felidae > Panthera > Panthera tigris. The sequence goes on from NC_056669.1 coordinate 55,620,823, forward strand.
AATTTTGAGACTGAAGGGATCCACCGAGGACCTAGCACAATGAATAAAAATAAACCCGTGTATGGTTTTGACTAGAAGTAGAGAAAATGGCATTCAATAACTTATTAACCACTTATCACCACAGGCATATGTTTTGGGGAAAATGCCAGTAAGTATAATTTCTCCTTAATCTCCTTCCACTTCTCGAAACCCTGCATTATCTTCCTGGACACATACAAAGCCAAGCATATATCAACGAAGACAGTAATTTCATCTGATACAACTCTGCGTTGCCCCTTCTCTTTTCGTTATTATTTTTATTAATTTTTTAATATATATATTTATTTATTTTAATATGAAATTTATTGTCAAATTGGTTTCCATACAACACCCAGTGCTCATCCCAACAGGTGCCCTCCTCAATACCCATCACCAACCCAGATACCACATGTTTTCGCCCCTTCTCTTTTCAAATGGCACGTTATTCCTTTCAATGTTGAATTCTCAGTACTTAGTCCAAATAGCAAGGTCACTGATTAATTCTATCTTCCATGCACAAACCTTTCCTGAATCCATGTGATGTGCTAGGCACTATGTTAGGATAAAAGGATGAGAAAGCTTCAGCCTCTGGCCTTTAAAGAATTTATTCATCTTAGTAGGGGAGAGACACACATAATAACTGATAACAGAAATACAAGAATATTGACATATTTGATTGTTTTTAAAGAGAAATTCAGCAGGGAGATCAAAAGACGAAGGATATCTTTGTTCAGGAGGGTGAAGAAAGGCTTCATGGAAGAGAAGATGGCCTAGTTGGATAGTGGATAATGAGTAGGAGTTTAGCACACGGACGATGGGGGGAGACATCAGGTAAAAGGAGTATCTACAAAAGCAAAAGCAGAAGGTGGGTCTCACCTCAGTGTAGGGGCTCAGCTTTCCTGACATAAAGGGCCAATGGCAGGGGTTTGGGGGCAGCAGGAGGTCAGGCTAAAAAGGGAGGGAGAAGGGCTGTGGGAAGCCTACTGAAAACTATTAAAAGGTTTTAAGCAGAGGGCTGACACGAACAGATCTCCAAGGTTTTCCCTGCTCTCTCCATTATTTTTCATTGCAAGAGTGCTCACATGAATGCCAAGTATTTGAGCAGGGACTCCACCCTGGAGGCAATGAAGAGTCTCTTAACAAAAATCAGTCAATGGGGAACCACAGGGGCATTACGATGCTGTGACCAATGCCATCACTGGCTGATGAACTACTTTTTAAAAAAAAATTTTTTTTTAAACATTTATTTATTTTTGAGAGCTAGAGAGAGGCAGAGCATGAGCAGGGGAGGGGGAGAGAGAGAGGAGACACAGAATCTGAAGCAGGCTCCAGGCTCTGAGCTGTTTGTTAGCACAGAGCCCCATGTGGGGCCCGAACTCACAAACTGCGACACCATGACCCGAGCCGAAGTCAGATGCTCAACCCACTGAGCCACCCAGGTGCCCCCGATGAACTTCTATAAATGCCAAGTAACATCAGGGTTCAGAGGGTAGTACTGGACTGAACCAGGCCCACTGTAGAGACCATGATTAAGTTGCCAAATCTTGTAAGTACTAAAATGAGAGGAGAAAAAAATTTACATTCTGTCCACTTCAAGGACCATTATAAGAATCAAAGATAATGCACATAAAAATCTTTTGATAAAGTATCTTGATCCTTTATTTGTAAACTGTATGACTTTAGGCAAGTTGTTTAATTTCTCTGAGCTTTGAAGTCCTCATTTGTAAAGCGGGGATAATTCCGTCTATCTTCAAGGGTACAAAGAGGACTGAGGGGCCTTGCCTGATACACACTGGAATAGCATCTTAGCCATTTACACTGGCTCACTGAATGTCAACTGGGTCAGTTATGTAGTCCATAATAATTCGCTGAGGACATGAAGTGTACAGGATGTTGGTCAGAATTCCTAGGAAAAATAAGCAAAACTGGGACAAAAGTTTCAAATACTACCCTCATGCTCATGATCAGGTCAGTTCAAGAACACAGCAACAAGTACCTATAAGCTTAAAGATTTCTCTGGAATCTCATGCAGGAATTGTCCAAGAATATGACTTTCTCATTGGCATTTCTGTGTACCCACACACATTCGCAACCATGTGTATATGTGCACGCGTGCAGAAACATTAAGACTCGCTAAGGAAAAATAAATCTCTCACACTTGGAAATTAAGGAACTGCACAGGCAGCAAATCTTCTGGGTGAAGGTGATGCAGTGGGTTATACAAGCCAATAATTTATGCTAGGGCTTCACAAAACGTTAGACACTAGGAAAGGAACCAAAATAAGTCCAATTACATCCATAAAAAGGTATGACTAGCTGTGCTGCCCGGGCTGGGATGCTGTTTCTTGCTATAAACAGAAATGGCTAAATCTGGATGACTGAACAGTGCAATAATAAAAACAAAGCATGTTATAATAGCTGCTGCTAGATCCACAACCTTGGGGATCAGTCAAATAATACCTGTTGCCATAGATACACAATCTCGTGGGTTTTTGTTTTTGGGGGAAAAATAAGTTCAGATCATTTTTAAACTAGCAATTTGTCTGCCTAGGTTTTGTTAAGTCTGTTACATGGTTATGATAAAATATGATCTTTCATATTAAGTCACTTATGACCTTGGTAAAATATTACTTTATACTGACTCTTGGGACACTTTAATTTTATGAAACATGCACTTTAGTTTTTAAAAGTATGAAAGCAAAACTATATATTCCTAATTTACTACATCATGTTAACAAGACATCAAAGATCAGGGAATATAAAGGAGAAAAATGCACCGAATCTCCATCTCGATAGTTTCAGCTATGAAAGGATACCTGCAATTAAAACAATATATAGACAATACTTTAAATACTTCAACATACAAGGAATAGGTCCGATTGGCTTCCTGGATCCATGTCTCCCTGCCCCATATTTCACAGAAGAAGGTTATCAAACAAAGTGAAAGGTGGTGGGAAAATCCAACACCCACTTCAGGGCAGAGGTCAGCAGTTTTACAGATGTGTGATGGCAAGTATTTCTGGAATACAGGGTGAAAAGAACTAAAGATTACAGCTCATGGATGAAGCTAGGGCATCCACAGATCAAAAATATGTCTTATGCAGCTCCATTAATTGACTCAAATTTTAAATTACAAATATGCAACTAGGAGGAAAGTCCCCTCTGTATTTAAATCAGATTACTTTCCTCTTAATTAGTTACCTATCTGCTTCCTGAAGGAACGGGCCTCTGAATACTCTGGAACTGGGAGGGGAAGTGGATTTTCGCGGGGCATCGCAATCTGGGGGCTCAGCAAGGTTGCAGCACAGCAGTGTGAGAACACTGGGCATCGGCAGGCACAAGGCATCTGGCTGGTAGCAGGAGTTTTTTCCTTTTCCCTAAAAGGAATAACTGAGTTGGGAAAAGGAAAAGGACTTGGAAACACGACAATGAGAAAGCTGCCTACTTTTTTTTTTTTTTTTTAAGTTTACTTATTCATTTTGAGAAAGAGTGAGAGACTGTGTGCCTGCATGCAAGCAGGGCAGGGGCAGAGAGAGGGGGTGAGAAGAGAATTCCAAGCAGGCCCTGCGCTATCAGCACAGAGCCCAGCATGGGGGTTGATGTCTAGCTTAAATTGGTTTCCTCAGTAAAAGATAGGCAGAAATACACAAGAAAGCCCTATCTGTTTTGCATTTATATTTTACTAAACCCCAATGCTACTCAAAGTGCCAGTATGTAATAAACTAAGGAGCTTGTGCCAGAATATAAATACATGCACTGCTTCCTTCACTGGGAATGTCTTTATAGGAAAAAAATTGCATCTGAACTAAGCAGTGTGTTCACTGACAGGGCTGACTTACGTTTGGTGCGAGTTCCTTGTCTTGCTGCACGCTGGTAACAAGCAGCTCTGTGGGCTACGGACTGCCTGCTGGTCCATGGACCACACTTTGAGTAGCCCTGGTAGAGACAACCTCAGTGCAACTTACACCCAAATGATATTCTTCTAAGAAAAATAAGTTAGAAAATAATCACCCTGGCTCAGTCAGTTGAGCGTCCGACTTCAGCTCAGGTCACGATCTCACGGTTCGTGAGTTTGAGCCCCGCGTCAGGCTCTGGGCTGATGGCTCAGAGCCTGGAGCCTGCTTCTGATTCTGTGTCTCCCTCTCTCTCTGCCCCTCCCCCATTCATGCTCTGTCTCTCTCTGTCTCAAAAATAAATAAACATTAAAAAAAATATTAAAAAAAAAAAGAAAATAATCACCCTGCTAGAAGGGGGCCATAAAGGGAACTAACTTTTATTATTATGTTCCAAGGCCTTTACATATATTATTTTATTTCACCTTTTTGATTACTCTGTATTGGCAGTATTAACACTCATCACTGAGGTTCAGAGAGGTGCTCAACTTACCTAAAGTCATGCGACCAATATAGGAGCCATGATATGTGATCTCCTTAGATCTCCTGCGGCAGCGAGTATCATTGGCTAATGGCTCCAACCACTGTATGTCTGGGTCTTTACTGTACTCATGCCACTCATTCCTGTAGGCTGCTCCCAGACTGTCATATTTGGGTGAGACATGGGACTTCTCCAGTGGTCACCTCTGGCTTGAGGACTTCCCATCAACCTTCCCATCAATCTTCCTTAGAACCGAGTTGCAGTATTAGTAGACCGAGTAACTGTCTAAAGACTCTTCCTACCCAGTTCCTATTCCTTCCCTTTCTCCTCCTCCAAGTACACCTACATTGAGTCTGAAGTCTCTTCTGCCCCCTTCTTCTGCTCCCTCTTCCAATAAATCTTTGTACATAGAATCCCCTCTGCTTCTTGTTGAATCCAAACTAACGCAGTAATGTTAGTAAATGTGGATGCTGGTACTGAACCATGTGGTTATTTTGGGGGGAGAGAATGCTGGTATAGAATTAACTACAGTGAGTCTAACACATTGTACTTCACTCACAGTGGAGGAATACAAGGAGCAAATTTAAAAGGCAACTACTGTCTAACTTTCTCTTTTTGAACCTGGGGTGATACACAAAGAGTGAAGACTGAAGGTGGAAGGTAATGATGTTAGTAGTGAGGTTAATAGAAGTGTGTGGGCTAGCAGATTTGCAAAACGGACACTTATTACTATTATTAACTTCATCCTGCAGGTTTTGAAAAAGCAGTAACAGCAAAAACCTAAGTATTACCAAAGGGTACCATGTTGCCATGGTGCTGCCATATCCCCTGAAGGCAATAATTTGTGGATTCCTCAAATGGAAAGCCACATTATAGCAACTTTGCCGAATGTCTCAAATGGATAAGATAATGAATGAAATTGAAGAGATATTTATTCATAAACATCTATTTCGGTCAAGGTGGTGTGGTGGAGAATTCATCAGAATAACTAGATTTTATACACGTGGACTATTTTTCATATGGGCCATCTTCTTTTATACCCCCTCATCCACCAGAATCTCATACAGTACATTTAATTAATAGTGTTTGGCTGGCATATCCAAAAGGTACACAAACTCTTTATATATTCTGAGTTTTAGATTAAAAGTAAAAAAGCAAGATAACTTATAAAGATAAAGTACAGGGAAACTAGAATAATGTATTTTGTTTAGCAAAGGAGAGTATATGGAAGTAAGCTATTAATTAACTTTTAAAATAAATGATATTAGATACCCATTTTTAATGACTACGTTTTAGGGAGCAAAAGAGAATAAAAATGACAACCTAATACTGAATGTCTTTGTTTCTCATATCTTTCCTATCTTACCAGAATAAAGACCTTAGACCACTACTAAAAGCTCTGAATTCTCCTGGACTCTTAAATTCAGATATTAAGAACTCCGTTATAGAAATAAATAAAAAAGCACTGATGGAAGATGGAAAGTGCATTAGTGTTCATGTTATCTCTCCCAGTATGAATTTAATGGGTATCTTAATAAGGAGTTATAAACTAATGTCACTGATTAGGAAATATATCCACTCACATCCTTTAGTAACCTCCAGTGGGGCTTGGTAGTGATGTCTGAGTGGAATTACTATAAAGCAAATGATGAATTAGTGTCGGGGCAAAGGGACACATAAATGTGTCTCAGAGATGAAACAATTATATTCTATATCACAAGTTAAAGGTCGACTCAAAAGACAGTGCAGTCAGTCCTAAAGCAGGGCTAACCAATTTGGCTAAGCCCATTGCTTGGAACTTGCTTAAGCTTAAAGCTGTTTTGATAGCTGGGCCACAGGCTTCCTTGGCTATAATAACCTGAAAGTAACATTTATGTGTTTTAAGTCTCTTTTAATCTCCTAAAAACCATGAAGTGATGTTTATCAGATCTTAAGACGCAGGCACATTCCACTCAGATGATTTCATTCTCGGGGGACCTCGTCATTATGAAGGCTTATTAAAAGAAGGTGAAGGTTCATAAGCTTTTAAGAATCCTAAGTGACACTGCAAACTAAATCTCAAAAACTTGCTTTTGGCTTGGCTATACAAAATAATTTCCTTTTCGTGGTTAGTTTAGTGGTCATAGTTCAGCAAGCTTTAGATAAAGTGACCACCACAATTAGTCTATCAAAAATGTAGACATTGTTTCTCTCACTTTCTGTTCTAATTACGTTCAATTATAACACTCAACATGGGGGCTTGACTCGTAAGTGGTAAATGCCCAAGTACCCACAAACTCATTTACTAGTAAGTATTTAAAACACCTTCCATGCTTTTAGGCACATTTTGAAGAAAAGAGATTTATCCCGGACTCGGTCTATTCATTTATTTGGAGTTTATTTTTACATTATGCCACCTTAAAATGGTCACAAATATTGTTCCCAATTTATCTTTCCGTAACATGAAGGAGAAAACAAATATCAAAAATACCCCATGCTTATTTGGTTCCGTGATTTATTTAGAATTCCTCCTTAACCAAGGAGCGTCAGTTTCCTAACTTGTAAATGAGGATAATAAAAACATGAAAGGGTTATTGTGAAGACTGGGGATAGAGAATAAAAAGTGCTTTGCATAGAGATAATCAATAACAATAGACATTCTTAACTGTGAAGCTAAGACAAATGAACTTCCAAGTGCTCTAGTTCAAAATCCTTTTCCCTCTGGTACATGACACTGAAATACCCAGTCCTTAGTAGTAGCACGTATTTTTCAGAGACTGCAAGAATTCACTGAAATAGCATTACACGTATACCTTTTTATCTTTGTTATGCTAGAATGTTTTCATGTCAAGATATACATATAAGCAAAATGCTTAAAGCACGTATGCGCATTGTTTAAAGGACCATTATAAAACAAACCCCTGTGCAGCCAGCACTCAAGCCAAGAAAAAGAATGCTGCTAGTGTCCCAGAAGCTCCCCATGAGCCCCTTTCTCATTATGAGCCCTCTAGTCTCCCAGAGGCAGTCACCATGCTTGCTTTTCATATAGTTTCCATCCTGAGCAATACAGTTTAACCTTGCCTAGTGTTGAACCATACATAAATAGAATAACATTATGGAGATTCTCTTTTGTTTTGCTTCTTTTACTCAACATTATGTTTGTGAAATTCATCCTTATCATTGCATACGGCTAGAGTTCCACGGCTGCACAGTATTCCATTACACAAATATATCATGATTAATGATAAACATATTGCTGACAGATTTTAAGCTGTTTCCAGTTTCTGGCTATTACTATTAATGCTGCCATAAACATTCTCATATGTGTATCTTTAACTTCACTGGATAATGCCAAATTGCTTTCTAAAATGATTTTTATCAGTTTATGCTCCCATCACCTCTACGTTAAGAGATGCCAATTTGTTGTGCTGTTTTGTGTGTGTGTGTGTGTGTGTGTGTGTGTGTGTGTGTGTGTGTGTGTAGTTATTGTTTTTGTTTTTATCGTGGATGCGCTCAAAACAAGATTGGGAAGAATCACAGAACACTACCGCTAGAAGGAAATGGAGAGATTATTTATTTCAACACCCCTATTTTAGAAGGATCTAGGGCTTAGAAAGATGAAGAGACTTGCCTAATGTCATAGTGGGTCAAAGAGGCAAATTGAGTCAGAGAACCAAAGAGTTAGAGGCAACACTGAAGCTAAAATGAATATAGGGCTTTTTCTAAAAACATTAAGTTGCCTCGCAAGGCAGTCTAAAAACAATGAGATAAAACTGTTATCTGTAAAGGTGAACATCAAGGGGACAGAAATGTTTCAGAGCAGTTTTAAAAAGGTGGCAACAACATTATATTGCACAATAGACCTCTCTGAGCCCCATCATATACATAAAGACATTGAGGCCCAGACAGAAAATTCTTATACAACAACACAATCATCATGACAATACTGAACCAAGAATTTAAGCCATGCTCATTTGTGCTTATGTTCCTAACCATATTATACTGTCCTAAAACCTACTCAGCCAATGGTATACTGCTATGTTTTAAAAAGTACAAAAGGGGCGCCTGGGTGGCTCAGTCAGTTGAGCATCTGACTCTTGGTTTTGGTTCATTCAGGTCATGATCTCACGGTTCATGAGATCAAGCCCCATGTTGGGCTCTGTGCTGACAGCCTGCTTGTAATTCTGTCTCTCTCTCTGCCCGTCCCCTACTCGTCACACACTCAAAAAGTCTCTCTCAAAATAAATATATGAGCATTAAAAAATAAAATAAAAAAATAGAAAATTAAAAAGTATGAAAAAAGCATGTTGATTTTGTTAATTTTACTAAGAACTAATGAATGCCGAAGGGGAAGCACATACTATTAAGAAAAAAAAAAAATGTACCTAGGTAACCTCTTTAAAGCTAGCCTCTTTCTACCTGCTGGCATATCATACAATTTGAGGGTAGAAGCCCAGTACTAATAGTAATAGATGGATTAAGAAATTTGGTTTCTAGTCCCAGGTTCACTAGGAAGCATTTGTACCATTTTGAGAATGTCAAGAAACCTTACTAGGCCTTGGGTTTTATCTGAAAATATATATAATTATATATTTTATTGTATATATTTAATATGTGTTTATATATACACATTTTATTATAAAAGCAATAAGGTACTCAAATAAAAAGAATCAGAGACAGGTAAGTAGAAAAATTACCCCCAATCCCACAAAACAAACACATAACACAATTCTGACATATATCTGTGTGGTGTTTTTCCCCCTACATAAAGGGTGAATGTTTATTTGGTGCCTTTAAAATTTTTATTTTCATAGCTGTAATCGTAGTATATACCTTCAACTCCATATCCTCCTTTCGTCACCAATAACAAATGTGTTTCTATCCTATTACCTAATCTTCATAAAAATTTTAATGACTGTGGGTGCTCTTCAGTTTATTTAACCTACTCACTGGATAGCTATTTTCAGTTATGATAAACATCTTTTAACCGTTTTCAGGAAGTTAGAATTATTTCCTTATGATAGAGTTCCCAAGAAGAATTACTAAATCAAAGGTGAAAGTTCTTCTTCTTCTTTTTTTAATGTTTATTTATTTTGAGAGAGAGAGAGAGAGAGAGAGAGAGAGAGAGAGAGAGTTGGGCGGAGGGGCAGAGGGAGAGGGAGAGAGAGAATCCCAAGCAGGCTCCATGCTGTCAGTGCAGAGCAGGAAGCTGTTCTCAATCCCACAACCCTGGGATCACAACCTGAGCCGAAATCAAGAGTCAGACGCCCAACCAACTGAGCCACCCAGGCACCTCAAAGGTGGAAATTCTTACTAAATCTACTTCAGAGGAGAAATGATGAGGGTCAGTATATAGGTTTTTAATGTGAAAGCACTTTGAAAACTACAAAGCACTATGTAAATGCATGGTGGTATTACCATTATTATAAGTCCATATTGTATGGACTTACATTGACCCATTATTTACCAGGAATGGTACTCCACAAATCTCTGCTTATTTTCTACAAACAAGATTATCACCATATAGCATACTGTTCACATACGGTATCTTAGAGAATCAAAGAATCTTTTTGATCATGCTGTGGTAAGTAAAAAAACTTGGAAGGTGATAATAAAAGAAAGCAACAAACAGAATGAAATGAGTGGTTAAGTTAAGAAGCACAAATTCAAAGAATATTAGGACTGATATGGACCTCAGAGTACATAAAGCTCAGCCCCTTTATTCTTTAGATGAGAAGACGGAATCCCAATAGAAGACTTGCCCAAGGTTCCAGCAAGTAATAAGAGATGGACAAGAACACCACAATTTCTAATTGTTGGTGCTACGTTCTTTCCATTAAACCATTTCATCCACCTTTTTGGAGTCCTTTGGGTGATAATATTTTCTTCCTTCCATTGTATCTACTCAAGTTATTTAACTGTAAAATGCTAGTCTGAGTTTATAATATATATACCTTTTAAATTGACAACGTATACAAGCATCTACAAAGCTGGTGTTCTAAATACAGGACTCTTATTTGGGTCTATCCACAGGTAACTGTGGGTCTGTTAGAATAACCATCTTTCCCATTCTCTTATTAAAATATAAATTAGCAAAATATAATCATTAAAAGTTTCAAAATCTGGAATCTCAAACCAACTGTGCTATCTTCCCCTAAAAGCTAGAGATCCTGGGTTTTGAATCAGAAGACCAAGGTCCAAGTTTTGGCTCTACCCTTTAATGGATTTGTGTGACCTTGAATTAGTGCACTCAACTTGTTCAAAGCTTAGTTTCCTTATTAGCAAACAATAATTGTATGCCTCATAGGGTTATGGGAGATTATAAGAAAAAGTGCCCTGTAGGGGCGCCTGGGTGGCTCAGGTTATGATCTCACGGTTCTCGAGTTTGAGCCCCACACTGGGCTCCCTGCTCTCAGCACAGAGCCTGCTTCAGATCCTCTGTCTCCTCTCTCTCTGCCCCTCTCCTGCTCACATGAGCACACACACACTCGCTCTCAAAAATAAAAGTCAACATTAAAAAAATAAAAACAAAAAGTGCCCTGTGACTTGTACAATGCTAAGCTACAGACATTATTATGATTACCTGTATAACTATTATACCAAGCAATAGAGAAGAAATAAAAGTTTAGTGCTCAAAGCCCAATCCACCATGCTTAATTGAGGACAAAGCCTGACTCAGTGTCTGTTTTCATAAGGATGAAGAGAACAAGAGATTTGCATTTTTTGTTTGAATACCTTGAACAGATAGCACCACCTCTTTTATGCCTTTCTAAAATTATCCCATGATGAGTTAAAAATATTATATCAATTTGCAAACAGCAAAACAGGAAAAATACTGCTAAATTTGGGTAAGTACTCTAGGAATGCAATGTTCCCTCTGATTAAAAATGCAATGCCCCAGAAAGGGGTTAACATATCATAGACAATAATTACAGAGGAGGAGACCGTGAGAAGAGCTCACTGTCCAGGAAACCAGAGTAAGTCATGTTATCAAGAAGCCTGGGGAGAGACACTGACTGATTCCAGTGTATATATCTACTCTCAGCTTTGCTCACACTAGTACCTCTGCTTGGGGGATCTTTACCTTCTCTTCTCTACTTCCCTTCCCTCTACTTCTTTCAGAGCAAACTGTGACTCGCCCTTAAACATCCAGCTTGAGGGGCTCCTGGCTGGCTCAGTCGGTTGAGTGTCCAACTCTTGATTTTGGCTCAGGTCATGATCTAACGGTTCATGGGTTCAAGCCCTGCATTGGGTTCTGTGCGGACAGAGAGGGGCCTGCTTGGGATTTTGTCTCTCTCGCCCTCTCTCTCTGCCTCTCCCCTGCTTGTGCTCTCTCTCAAAATAAATAAATAAACATTAAAAAAAAAAAAAGGTCCAGCTTGAATGTTTCCTTTAGGAATACTTCCCAAATAATTTTTCATATATTATTAGCACACACTACACTATGGTGCTGGTCAGGAGGTGCACTAGATCTGGCTAGAAGGTGAGCACCAGGTTTAGGAACCAAGTCCTATCCATTCTTGTCTCCCCAGTGCCCAGCCCAGGACCTGAGACAGAACAGGGGATGAATTAGCCCTACTTGGAGCCACAGAAAACACCAAGAGAGTAAACAGAAATATGCATACCAGTCATAGGTCTAAGATGAATGAAAAGAACATCTACAGCAAATAAAAAGTGCCAAGCAGAAGAAAAGAATGAAGAAATGAGCCAGGCAGTGGGAGACAGTGGTCCAGAAGAGGCTCTTTCATATATGCCTTCATCCAGCCTTTGCCCTACTGCCAGAGCAAGGGAACCGACAATCCTAGAGAGGACTGGGGGGAAAAAAGGAGGTAAAAAAAGAGAAATAAAGACTGACATAAGTCTGTGACTTAGCAAATTCTTCATTCTTAGCTGCAAGGCCTGCGTATATTTCCTTATATCTTATATCCTTTTGGCGGTTCCAAGCCCAGTACCTATAGTTTTTAAAAAGGCATATTTATCAAAAGGTATTGGTTATTCACAAAACAACTTGAAACGGCAAATAAATCTATGAAATACGCGAACTTAACACTCACTAATAATTAAAAAGCTATAGGGGTGCCTGAGTGTCTCAACTGGTTGAGCACTCAACTTTGGCTCAGGTCATGGTCTCACGGTTCATGAGTTAGAGCCCTGCATCCAGCTCGCTGCTGTCAGAGCAGAGCCCGCTGTAGATCCTCTGTCCCCCTTCTCTCTGTCCCTCCCTCACTCATGCTCTCTCTCTCTCTCAAAAATCAATAAACATCTATTTAAAAAAAGCTACAAATAAAAGCATAGAGATATATTTCTTCTCTCATATGAAAAAAGGTGGTTAATAAACATACAATATACAATAACATGCAATGTATAATATTGACAAGAGGGTAAAGAAGCACATATACACCTAACTTTAAAATATGTATATTCTTTGACCCAACAGTTAGGTACTTATCCTAAGCGAATAACAGAACGCAGGTATTACTAACGAGGAAGGATGCTTCCTCATTCCAATGTTGTATACAATAGGGGAATCTTGGAAAACCATCTAAATGTCCACCAACAAGGAAACTGTCAATTACAGTATGTCCATCTGACAAAAGGCCATGGTGACAACAAAATTTTACACAATTATACTCATCAACATGAATTTAGCTTCACAATACAGTTAAATGAAAAAAGTAGAACAAACCATAGAATGCATGCTCTGAAACCATTTACATAAAATTTTACTTATTTAACTTATGCATATGTATATTTGCATAGATATTTGGAAAGATGTTCACCACGATATTACAATGGTCGTCTCTGAGTAGGAGAAACGCAAGGGGCTTTATTTTTTTTCCTTAATGCTTTTCTGTATTTTAAAAATTTACACTGAGACTGGATCATTTCCACGATAAAAGTAATTTCTATTTTGGAAAAAAAAAAAAAAGAAAATGATCACCTTAACTTGAAACTAAAAACTCATTTACACTAAACAAGTTGAATACTTTTCCTTCCATAGACATGGTACTCACTGACGCAGCTAAAAAGGCAATTTTCCCTTCTTTTACTTATTTGTAACTGTAGCTCGTTATCTCCTTCCACACATTGTCACCTCATTTCCCATTTGTGGCATATGGGATTTCTTTATCACAAAGATTACCCTGTACTTTGCATTTTATTATTTAGCAAACATATTTAGCACTTACTCTGTTCCAGGCACTATTCTAAGTCTTTTTAAATACTATTTAATCCTTATAACAACTCTAAGAGATAGGAACTGTACCTCTAATTATAGGCATTCTTATTATTCTCATTTTACAGGATACGAAAGCACAGAGAGATGAAGTAACTTATCCACAATCATACAGTTTAAAGTGATACAACTGGCATTGAACGCTTGCAGTCTAGAGCCATAGGGCTTGCTCTGAAACACTCACTATGCTGCATTTATTTTAGTGCATTTTATTCTAGGATTTTGGCCTTTCACTTGATAAAGTTACATTCATTAGGATCACAATTTTATCATCCCTGGAAACCCAAGTGTGGACACTTTAAAATGCTTGTTTCTAATAGGTATCAAAATTTACATATAATAATTTTTTGAAGTTCATTCCCTTAAATAGCTTATATGTAAGTCATGCTGGTTCCTTTGATGCCAACTAAAATCAGACTTTTCATAGGTATTATTTCTCATAATTCATTTCATGAGGCTTAACCATAAAAAATAGCTACAATTTATAGTCTACCTTCTCTGAATTACACACTGTATATTTCATTGCAGTTGAGGTGCATTCTTTAAATATTTTCCTCCCAGCAAAGAATGTTACTCAATTGAGGTGCTTTGCAAAAGGCTAATGTCACTACTGAATAAGGAATCTCTCTCTCTCTCTCTCTCTCTTTTTTAATTTAAATTTAAGTTAGTTAACCTACAGTAAGTATTTGTTTCAGGAGCAGAATTCAGTGATTCATCACTTACATATAACACCCAGTGCTCATCCCAGAAAGTGCCCTCCTTAATGCCCATCACCCATTTAGCCCACCCCCCACCCACCTTCCCAGCAATTTATTTCTTTAATTGAAGAAAATAATTTGGCAGCTTAAAATATTAAAATATGCAAAGTAAAATGCTAAAGTAAATCTTTTAAAACAACTAGGAAAAAGGAAGAGAGAGAAGTTACCAAAGAGGCTAAACAAAACAAGCTGCTAAATTCACACTTTGCTCTTAGGTAGCTGCAGATGAAAGGGAAAGCTGTTATTTTGGAAGCTATTTTTGACATGGGATTTCTAGTGTCAGTTTAAAGTGGAAAGAATTTCCAACGAAGGTAAAAATATTTTGTCTTGTCAATTTATCACTTGGCATCTAAAGAGTCCAGTGATCACAACTACTAAATCATTAAAAATGTCTTGTAAACTGGTTAATAACTGACATGGTTCTTTAAAAATTAATAATGAGCACTTAACCAATTACTTGTAACTACAAAAAGGTAACGTTCTCTCTTTAAATACAGAATACTTTGGAAAAACTATATTAATAATTTTTCTACCTCAATTAATGCCTTCATTTAAATAGGAATAAATCAAGATACATTTAAATATATATTTAAATATACACATTTTTAAACAGAAATAACTATCAATCTTAACTATAAGATGTTCAATCAGTAACTATTCACCAAACACCCCAAATACGCCCAGGGAGCTCATACAGACCACACTGAGGTTCAAGTATAAAGACTGTTAACTATGGTGCTAAGGTCAATGGTGGCCAAACCAAAACCATCCTTCCTATCTCTGCTATTAAGGTAACTTTCTGCTTCATCCAGGCTGGTCTTGACATACCTTAAGCAGTGCTTCTTCTGAACCTTAGCTCCCCCTCTGCTCTCACTACCCAGATCCCCCTATCCTCAAATTCCAGGTTCAGGTGCCATAGCTTTCTACTGAAGCAGTGTTTCTCCACATCAGCCTAATAGGAATGACAAATCAAAATGAAGAATAAAAATGGCAGCTACCATTGACCGAGTACCCTTTCTGGTGACAAATTCTGAGCTATAAACTTGACACTCATTGTTTCTAGTCCCCACAACCATCCTAGGAGGATTATCCAATCTTTATAAAGATAAGGAAAAGGAGGTGCAGTGAGATTTTATCACATGCCCAAGTTCATCCAGTCAGTGGGATGCATACCCAGGTATGTGGACTCTAAACTACCACAGGACTCTACCTGCCATGAGCCAGATCTGCATCTTGAACAGAACTTCTCCCTTGAGAGTGATCATTGCACGTCTGTACTGCTGGCTAACTACTTACATATTGTACATATTTTTAATTCCCCTCCCCTAAAAATAGGCAGCTTGAGAGTAAAGTCAGCCTTTCACAGGCCTTGCACAGTTCAAACACTCAGATATTTGTGGGTTGACATATATACATACACATAAGAAAATGTGATTTTTCTACTTAAAAAAATTTTTTTTAAAGTTTTTTTATTTCTGACAGAGAGAAAGACAGAGAGAGAGAGAGAGAGAGAGAGAGAGAGAGAGAGAGAGAGAGAGGAGGGGCAGAGAGAGAAGGAGACACAGAATCCAAAGCAGGCTCCAGGCTCTGAGCTGTCAGCACAGAGCCCCACACGGGGCTTGAACTCACCAACAGTGAGATCATGACCTGGACTGAAGTCGGATGCTTAACTGACTGAGCCACCCAGGCGCCCCATGATTTTTCTACTTTTAAAGAGAAAAAAAATCACACAGGATTATGAGTTAATTATCATCATCTTTCAAAGTAAGGATTTGACTGAAAATCTGCTTTGTCCACAGCAGCATAAAGCTTAGGTGTGAACCGATTTAGTGGAAAAACATTATAGGACCCACAGAAAAGTTTGAGAAACAAGATTTCTGCCACTATGGACTGCTTTAATATTCACCTTACTATATCTCATATCTGAGTATGTCACTTTATAGGGCAGAAATATATTAATATATATGTAACATAATAATACATGTAACAAGGGGCGCCTGGGTGGCTCAGTTGGTTAAGCTTCCCACTCCAGGTTCCAACTCAGGTCATGATCTCACAGTGCATGGGTTTGAGCCCCGCATCAGGCTCTGTGCTGCCAGCATGGAGCCTGCTTGGGATTCTCTGTCCCCGTCTTTCTCTGCCTCTCTCCTGCTCATGCACACACTCTCTCTCAAAGATAAATAAACATTAAAAAATATGTAACTATATATATACACATATATATGTATATATATAAAGTACATATTGGTGCTAATATTATAACTAATTATAATATTATAACCATATTTTAAAGAAAACCCTAGAAAAATAAATGTCCAAGATTAGAAGAATGGTTAAATAAATTATATGCACAGAAATGAAATATATTTAATATATATTTAATATATAATATAATGTATATATATAATATATATATTGACTAAGAGTTTTTAATGGGTTAGGAAAATGCTTGTGTTAAAAAAACAAAAAGATACAGAGCAGTATATATAATGTTACCTCAACTATGTAAGAAAAAGACAAAGTTTGGAAGATCTAGAAGGTACATATGAATGAGGAGATTGTAGACTATAAAAAATCTGTTCTTCTATCTTCTTTTGTACTTTAAACAATTTCAACAATTGGCATATATTATTATTGAATTTAGAAAATATTTTTTAAAGAAAAAAGATACAGGGTGCTACTAGCATAAGGACAGATATATAGATTAATGGAACAGAATTTAGGGTTCAGAAATAAATCTTCACATTTATGGTTAATTAATTTTCAGCAAGAATACCAAGAGAATTCAATGAGTGGAGAGTAGTCTTTTTACCAAATTTTTCTGAGACAAATGGATACGCACATGCAAGAGAATGAAACTGGACCTCTTCCTTAAACTCTACAAAAACAAATTATTTCAAAATGGATCACAGACCTAAACATATGAACTAAAACTACACAGAAGCAAACTTTGTGCATTCCCACCAACCATCCAAGAGAGTTCCTCTTTCTCCACATCATTGCCAACACTTGTTTCTTGTGTTGTTGATTTTAGCCATTCTGGTGGGGAGATTGGTTAAATAGGTGATGGGGATTAAACAGTACTTGTGATGGGTACCGGGCGATGTAGGAAGTACTGAATTACAATACTGTATACCTGAAACTAATATTATACTGTATGTTAACTAACTGGAATTTAAATAAAAACTTAAAAAAAAAAACCCTTAAAACCTTTGTGCTTCAAAGGACACTATCAAGAACATGAAAAAGCCTATGGAATGGGAGGAAATATTTGCACATCATACATATGAGAAGGGACTTGTGTCTAGGTTGTATAAAGTACTCTTAGAACTTAATAACAAAGACAAATAGCCCGATTTAAAAATGGGCAAGGTGTCTGACTGAACATTTCTCCAAAGAACATATTACAAATGTCCAATAAACACATGAAAGGTGCACAACATCATTAGCCATAGGGAAGTTCAACTCAAAACCACAATGAGATACCATGTTACTTCCAGCAAGATGGCTATAATGAAAACCACAGAAAATAATAAGTGCTGTCAAGGATGTAGAGTAATTGAAACTCTCATGCACTGCTGGTGGGAAGGTCAATGGTGCAACTGCTTTAAAAATAGCCTGGCAATTTTTCAAAATGTTAAACAGTTACCATATGCCTCAGCGATGTCACTCCTGGGTAAATACCCAAGACTAATGAAAATATATGACCCCACAAAAACTTGTAAATGAATGTTCATAGCAGTATTATACATGATAACCAAAAACTGTATAAACAATCCAAATGTCTACCAACTGATGAACTGATGAATAAAATGTGGCAGATCCATGTACATTTTCAAATAGCCAAAACGATTTGGCACTGAAAAGGAATGAATGATACATGCTATCACATGGATGAACCTTGAACCTATGCTAGTGTAAGATACCAATCACAAAGACCATACACTGTATGACTCTATTTATATGAAATGTCAAGAATACACAAATCTATAGAAATAGAAAGTAGAATGGTGGCTGGATGGAGGTCTTGGGGAATGGGGAATGACTAATGGGTACAGGGTATCTTTGAAGGCAATGAAAATATTCTAAAGTTGACACGTGGTGATAGTTGCATGACTCAATGAATATACTAAAAACCACTGGATTGCATATTAAAATTTTTTTTTGAAGTTTATTTATTTTTGAGAGAGAGAGCAGGGGAGGGGCAGAGAGGGGGAGACAGAGAATCAATACCAAGCAGGCTCCGCACTGCCAGCACAGAGCCTGACATGGGGCCCGAACCCACGAACTGTGAGATCATGACCTGAGCTGAAACCAAGTTGGACGCTCAACTGACTCAGCCACCCAGGGTGCCCCTGGATTACACATTTTAAATGGATGAATTGTATGATATGTGAATTATACCTCAGTAAAGCTTTTTTTTTTTTTTTTTTTTTTTTTTTTTTTTTTTTTTTAAGATATAGGTATAGGACTTGAAAAAATGGTTTCTACTACATTACTGGCAAATTTTGTAGGCAGCAGGGGAGGAAAATGGCAGTCTGACTATTAAAACATCCTTGGAATTTGTATTCTTGATTCCAAGAATTAAGAAAATAAAAATGCGTTTTCTCCCCATGTGTTATATACATTGGACTGTATGTTGAAGAAATAGACATGAATTTAAGCTGCTGGGGGTAAGCTGGCACTGATCCCTTCCAAATAGCTGTGCACTGTGGGCCCTGTGAGTAGACAAGTTTTAGGGAAAGACCACGTCCTTGGCAGAACGGAGGTTTCCAACTGATTTTGGAAGGAGAAGCTACTTTTACTTTCTATGAAGTCTTAAAATAACTTGAGAGGAAAGAGAGGTAAAAGAGTAAAAGGAAGAGAGGTCATTAAGTTCCCGGGTTCTAATCCTGGTTCTTCTACTGAACTCATGATCTCAGGGGTCCCATCTGCAAAAGGCTGATAACTGCCTGTGACCTGTCCACCTCACAGGATTATAAGAAGGCCCAAATTTCTGAAAAACTTAAAAAACAAAAAAGAAAAGAAAAGAAACGTCAGTGGGATATAAACAGATTGACCTCAGAAGATTTGGTCTTGATTTCTGTTTGCCATTTAATAGCTTTGTCATGCTCAGGAAGTTAGCGTAGCAGCAGCTCAATTTCTTATCTCTAAAGATAGACCTGGCCAATGCACTTCACGTATGAAATGTGATACAGACGTAAAAGTATAATAAAAGCCATTACATTAAAAACAAATGTAAATCATCATTAGTATTTGTAAACTAGATCCTCAAAGTATTACTGTTAAGTCCCTGAGCTTTCATGAAAGGAGAGAAGAGGGCTGGCTTAAAGAAAAGCCAAGGGCAATAAGGAAAGAACCTACTGACAGCGGCCTGACCTTATGACTTGAAGAGAATAGTATTACCAGAGTTCAAATTGGTAAGTCTCTTATATAATGTTGCACATTTGGGAAACCAACAAGCATGTCTTGGTTTACTTATCAGACTATGAGCAACTAAGGTGTTTCGAGGGAATCTGGATGGCCACATTCTCTAGGATAGTGGTTCTCAAACTTTTTGGTCTCAAGATCTCTACACTTCTTAAAATTACTGAGGGTGTCAAAGAGCTTTGTGTCATATGGGTCATATATACCAATATTTACTATACTAGAAGTAACAATTGAGAAAACTTTTATTTAATTCATTCAAAAAAATCATAATAGAAATCTATTACTTGTTAATATAATAGTATTTTCAATGAAAAACAAGCATATTTTCCAAAAAAGAAATTTAGAGATGAGTGACACTGTCTTGCATTTTTGCAAGTGTCTTTTGCAACGCCTACCTTAACAGAAGGCAGCTGGATTCTCATAGATTTGTCTGCATTCATTTGGTTACCATGTTATTTCATAAGAAAATCCAGCCTTGTACAGATATGTAGTTGGAGAAGAAAGGAGCATTTAAAAATTTTTTTACATGTTTATTTTTGAGAGTGAGAGAGACAGAGTGTAAGTGGGTGAGGGGAAGAGAGAGAGGGAGACACAGAATCCAAAGCAGGCTCCAGGCTCCGAGCTGTCAGCACAGAGCCCAGCGCGGGGCTTGAACTCACAAACCGTGAGATCATGACCTGAGCCGCAGTTGGACGCTTAACCAACTTAGTCACCCAGGCACCCCAAGAAAGGAGTATTTTAAAGGCCTTTTCAGATAATGATGGCTATTGTTCTCTGATACTAGCCCAAAAGTTTTTTCTTTTCTATTTTTTTTTAAGATTTTATTTTTAAGTGATCTCTACACTCAGTGTGGGGCTCAAACTCACAACCCTGAGATCAAGAGTCACATGCTCTACCAACTAAGCCAGGCAGGTGCCCCTCAACAAGTAGTAGATTCTTAAAGGTTAGACTCAATGTAGAATCTGAAACCACACCAAAATACTTTTCACATCTGTTACATTAAAATCTATTTTTTTCTTTTCTTTTTTTATCTTTCTTTTTTTTTTTTCTTTGCACTTTAAAGAGACCTTTACCCACACATGATTTCACAGCATCATACACTGGTCACTTTGAAGATCTTGGCTAACTAGTTATATAGGTTTTAAATGTTGACACATTCATTATACAATATTTAAAAATGACATTTGTTAAATACCACTACCAATCTCATCAAAAACATCCTTAGGAATGGAAAGCTATCAATCTCACGGGGGCAAACACAAGTTTTCCAAATACTGATTCTCATTTAAAATCTTAAATTTTATCATCAGCTGATTTCCTTTGAGAGGCTCACTTCATTCATTTTTGAAAGAGTATTTTAAAAATATCGAAGTCTGTATAGTTTGTTGATTTAGTTATTCTTTCAAGTAAAGATGGAGTTCCATGAAAAAGTCAGGTAGTTTAGTTATTAGCAACTCAACTGCACAAGTCCTTTTCTTGAAACACCATTATACTTCAGCATGCAGAAGTGCTTTATATATATTTCCCTTTCCATCACACAGAATACTGAAAAGATATGTACTCAAGGGTCAAGATTTCATATAATTAATAATTATACTGCTTCACCAATGGCATTCTTAAATGCAACTGGCTTTTTTTTTTTTAAGCTAAGTGTGTTGAAAATGTCCCCTTTTCTTATTTTAGGCCAACATGTTCACTTATGTTCTATATCCTATTTCCTTTCCCCTTCTCTAAGACTACTCCTTCAAGTATCCCTTTTTTAAATCTTGTATTGATAATCTGTTTCTACCTGATCACTCTCATCAGCATATAAACACGGCCTGATATTTCCCATCTTAAAAAACAAGCAACTCCACATTCCCACAAAGCAAACATTAAAAAGCAACAAAAGACCTTCCCTTAACCCCGGTCTTTTCCAGTTATGAGCCCATTTATCTATCTCATTTCACAGAACACACGTCAGAAGAGTGTCTACAATCAATGTCACTTCTTCACTTCCTATGCACTCTTCACACCTACTGATCTACTGAAACTGCTGTTGTCAACGACGTCCACATTCCCAAATCTGCTGGCTACTTCATCTTACAGCAGGATTTCACATAGTGGATTACTCCTCCCTTCTAGGAATTTACTTCTCTTAGTTTCCACATGACGACTTTCTCCTGGGTTTCTCCCTACCTGATTAGTCATTCCCCTGAGTCTTTGCTACTGCTTCTTCCTCCACCCAACTTCTAAACGTGATTTCCCAGAACCAAATCCCATTCTGTGTTTCTGTCCATACTTGGGTCTCTCTCTTTTGAGCTCTGCATTCTCTTCCTGCTTGATATTCTCTGGTTCCATGGATTTAAATATCATCTTTATATTGATGACTTCCAAATTTTTATCTCCACTACTGGCCTCCCCACCCTGAGTTCTGGCCCCAAATACCCTGTTGCCTACTTGATGACTCTACTTGGATTTCTAGAAGATAACTCAAACTTAACAATTCCAAAGCAGAACTTTTGGTTTCCCTAGCCCCATCTCCTAGGCTCCTCCCTATCTCAATAAACGGCATTTTCACGCATCCAGTTGCTCATACACGAACCCTAGAAGTCCCTCTTGATTAGTCCTTTTCCCTCAATTCCCACATTCAATCCATTAGCTCATCTCCCATGACATGATTTATTACTTTTTATTAACATATAATTGACATAAAATATTCTATTAGTCTCACGTGTACAACATAATGATTTGATAGATGTAATACTGCAAAATTACCATCACAATTAGTCTAGTCATCCATCACAATACAGTTACACATTTTTCTTCTTAGGGTGAGAACTTTTAAGATGCATGGACAGTCTCTGACTTACAATGGTTTGACTTATGATTTTTCTATGGTGTGGGTCATGGATAGTGTGAAAGTGATGCACATTTATTAGAAACCATAGTTCTAAGTCTGAATTTTGACCTCTTCCCAGGCTTGTGATACGATCCTCTCACGATGCTGGGCAGCGGCACAGAGCACAACTGATACACTTACAACCATTTTGTCCCCATACAACCATTCTGTTTGTCTCTTTCAGTATTCAATAATTCCATGAAATATTCAATACTTTATTACAAAATGGGCTTTGTATGAGATGATTTTGCCCAACTGTAGGCTAATGTAAGTGTTCTGAGCACGTTTAAGGTAGGCTGGGCTAAGCTATGACGTTCAGTAGGTTAGGTGTATTAAATAAGTTTTCAGCATGGTATTTTCAACTTACAATGAGTTTAATCAGGACATAGGCCAATCATAAGTCAAGAAAGATTTGTACTTTCTTAGCAATTTTAAATATATAATAGAGTATTATTAGCTATAGTCATCATGCTTATATCCCCAGGATTTATAACTAGAAGTTTTACCTTTTGACCATTTTCAGTCATTTTACCTACCTCTTAAACCACCACCCGCCCCCTCTGGCAACCAGCAAACATTCTCTGTACCTGAGTTTGATCTTTGTTTGAAGATTCCACATAGGGGCGCCTGGGGGGCTCAGTCAGGTAAGCATCTGACTTCAGCTCAGGTCATGATCTCACAGTCGTGAGTTCAAGCCCCACACTGAGCTCTGTGCTGACAGTTCAGAGTTTGGAGCCTACTTCGGATTCTGTGTCTCCCTCTCTCTCTGTCCCTCCCCTACTCACACTCTTGTGTCTCTCTCAAAAATAAGCATTAAAAAATTAAAAAAAAAAAAGGTTCCACATATAAATGAGATCCTTTGGTATTTGTCTTTCTCTACCTGACATGTTTCACTTAGCACAATGCCCTCAAGGTCCATCCACTTGTTGTTGCAAATGGCACGATTTCTTTCTTTTATTAATGTCTGAATAATTTTCCGGAGTGTGGTGTGTGTGAACACATACTACATTTTCTTTATCCGTTCATCCCCTGATGGACATTTAGGTTGTTTTCATGTCTTGGCTACTGTAAATAATGCTACAATGAATATGTAAATGAAGGTAAAGTAAATTTCCCTTGGTTAGTGACCCACAGTGGAATTGCTAGATTATATGGTAGTTCGCCTTTGAGTTTTTTGAGGAACCTCCATATTGTTTTCCATTCTGGCCGCACCAGTTTACATTTCTGCCAACAGTGCACAAGGGTTTCATTTTCTCCATATCCTCACCAACATTTGCTAATTCTTGTCTTTTTGATAATAGTGAGGTGATATCTCATTGTAGTTTTGATTTGCATTTCCCTGATGATTACTGATGTTAGCACCACCCATCATATATTTTAAAACTGTTCAATTCTCTCCATCTCTACCCCTACTATCCCAGTCCAAACTACCACCAACCCTCATCAGGTTTTTTGAAATAGCCCTCTAAGTAGTACTCTCTCTCTCTCTTTTTTTTCAAGTTTATTTATTTTGACAGAGAGAGCATGAGCAGGGAAGGGGCAGAGAGAGAGAGAGAGAGAGAGAGAGAGAGAGAGAGAGGGAAGCCCAAGTAGGCTCTGCACCACCCAATATGGGGCTCAAACCCACAAGTCGTGAGATCATGACTCGAGCTAGAGTCTGACACCTAACCGACTGAGCCATCCAGGCACCCCAGTGGTAACTTACTACTATTCTAGCTCTCCATAATCCTTGATAGCAGCTAGGGCAACCTTTGAAAAAATAAATCAAATCAAGTCCCTTTCCTACTTAAATTATTCAATGGCTTCCCTTTATATTTAAGACAAAACTGAAACTCTTTATAAATCTCTAAGGCCTTATATGATATGCTTCCTGGCTACCTCTCCCCTTATTTACTATACTCCTATCACATTGGCTATCTACCTTTCTTTATTTTAATTTTATTTTTTTTTTAACGTTTATTTATTTTTGAGACAGAGAGAGACAGAGTGTGAACAGGGGAGGGGCAGAGAGAGAGGGAGACACAGAATCTGAAACAGGCTCCAGGCTCTGGGCTGTCAGCACAGAGCCTGACGCGGGGCTCGAACTCACAGACCGTGAGATCATGACCTGAGCCGAAGTCGGACGCTTAACCAACTGAGCCACCCAGGCGCCCCTATCTACCTTTCTTTAAAAACAACAAGCTCTTGCCTACATCAGGGCTTCTGCACAAACTGCTCCACTGTTTCCTAGCTCTTTGCATGTCTGATTCCTTGTCAACTCCATGTCTTAGCTCAGTATCACTTTCTCAGTAAGGCTTATTTGACAACATTATCTAGAGCAAGTCCCTTTCCAGGTACTTCCCATTATATTGCCTAATTGATTTCGGTTACAGCCCTTAACCACAATCTAAAATTATTTTGTTTACTGTCTGTCTCTTTCCATTAGCTTGTAAGATTAATGACATAGTTTCCTTTCTTTTTTAAAAATAGCTTTATTGTGATATATAATTCACCCATCTGAAGGATATAATTCAATGGTTTTTAATATATTAATTTTTAAAACTGTGGTAAAATATATTGAGTAAAATGTGTCATTTTAACCATTTTTAGGTGTATAACACAGGCTCATTATAATCACATTCACAATGTTCTGTAACTACCAACACCATCTTCATCCAAAATTTTTTCATCACCCCAAATAGAAACTGTAGCCATTAAGTAATAACTCCCATTTCCCCCTCCCCCCAACCCGCCGCTCCTGGTCTCTACGCATTCTGTCTCTATGCACTTGCCTATTCCAGATAATTCATGTAAGTAGAACCATACAATATTTGTGCTTTTGTGTCTGGCTTATTTATGAGGCAAGGATCTTGTATGTCTCATGCACTGCTCTCTCAGTTGAGACTCAGAATATACAGTACACGGTAAAAGTGTGACAAAATACTTGTTGAATCAATTCATCGATCTTAAGGAAGTCATGATTTTTCTGGATCTCAGTTTCTTAACTGTGTGATGATGCTGTATCACCATTCATTCATTCATTCAGTCAACATCTTTTGAGACTTTATAGTGTTTCAAGCATTGGGCTTACTAATAGAAATATAATGTACAAAACAGTTGCCTCTACTCAATGAACATTCAGTCCCTTTTCTATCTGAGAATGTCACCTTCTTTGATTCTGTGTGCACTTTTAGGATGGAAATACAGTTGACCACTGAACAAGGCAGGGGTCAGGGATGCCGACTGCCCACACAATTGAAAAATGCATCTACCTTTTGATTCCCCAAAACTTAACTACTAATAGCCTACTATCGACTGAAAGGCTTACCAATAACATAAGCAGTTGATTAACACATATTCTACTGTCCTTACTGAAAAAAAATCCATATATAAGTGGACCCTCATGGTTCACATCCATGTTGTTTAAGGGTCAACTGTACACAGAACAATGAAGTATATGGAAGTAAGGGAATCTCTGACACACCTGTCGGAATATGTGATCCTAACCGAGTGACAGATGTCAACAGCCATACTGTCTTCAAACTCATTTAACATTAGCTGCCCTTTTCACTTTGTAGGGCGATAATGAGGGTCATATGGGTATGTGTGTGTGTGTGTGTGTGTGTGTGTGTGTGTGTTTCAAACTATAAAACTCTCCATTAATTTAAGGCAAAAGCATTGTAATTTTTTTATTTACTACTGTTTATGCTCTGGAAACTGAAAGCAAACTACTGTGCTATACACAAATTCTAACACAATGTACTTATAAACTCACTGACAATTATGGCAGAACCTGGTATTTTATTTTATTTTATTTTATTTTATTTTATTTTATTTATTATTTTTAGAGACAAAGAGAGAGAGAAAGAGAGAGACAAAGCACACACAACAGGGGAGAGGGGCAGAGGGGGACAGAGAGAATCTTATGCAGGCTCCATACTCAGCAAGAAGCCCAACAAAGGGCTTGATCCCACGACTCTGGGATCATGACCTGAGCTGATATGAAGAGTTGGACGCTCAACTGACCGAGCCACCCAGGGGCCCCAGAACCTGTTTTGTTTTTTTTTAACTAATGATGATTATACTGTGCTTGAATTTTGCCAGGCCTGTTCCTACAGGGTTACACGTTAACCAACAAAGGAAGTTATTTCCAGACAAAGGGGCTGACACGTGAAAAATATTACTAAATGGTACTAAAACCGAGACATTTTGCTTTATTCACTTTCAAAGCCCAGCACAGAACACACACACATACCTTTAGACCGCAATGACAGGAAGAGGGCAAACAGGCCATACCAATCCTCTCAGCAATTCAAACAACACTTGAGGATTTCTACTTGAAGGCCTGTCTTTCTAAGCTTGTGCTTTCAAAACGGGCTGGACTGATCCCAAATACTGAAGTAACAAATATTACTAAATTCTGTCATTTCCTCTACCAAAAAAGTGATTTTACTACTACTTCTGGTTGTGATGAAAGGTCCTATTGACTATTCAAATCCTCAACCAAGTTATGGATGCAGTATTAAATGACTTCACTCCTTTTTCTCTGGCACTTTAACATATGCCAATGCTTTCATCCACCTCCACTAACGTGGCTTATAAATTACCGAGGTGGGGCCATTTTAATAGTATGATTTGTTCACATCTCTAGAGATGGGGTATAAATGAGGCTGGCTGAGAAGACAAACTCTCCTTTGACAACATGCATTAGTATGTATGTAAAGAAAAAGAAATCTTTAAAAAGGTGGCAATATTTTACTGATAGAATACACGGTTAGGGGCCAAACTAATTAATGGCCCTTTGATTTGTTACAAATTGAAACGTAATAAAATGATGGCATTAAAGCCAAAGACAAAATGAAACATTCTCAGAGAAACAGTTAAAGATGAAACACATAGAGTTGAACCACAAAAAGGTTAAAGGTCATAAATTTGCTAAAAGTTTCTTTCTAAATTGTCAGAAGAGGCTTCCTGAATGCACTCTGAAACCTAAGAAAATCTGTTTATAAAAAGCGTATTGTCGTCTCCTTTTAAAACTGTCACAACAGTGAAGAAAAAACATCAGAGAGCAAGATGCCTTCTCTCTCAGGATTTAAAGTAATTAACGTATCAATCTTAAATGCACACATAGTGTAATCTCTCAAATTTTCAACAAGACTATTAAATTGCAGAGGATACAAAATAACTGGAAGTAACCCATATCTTAAACAGATGAATAAAGCTAGTTCAGCGTGCTTGTGGACTCAGTTCACTTAAGAATAAAATCAGAGGCTTCCTGAGAAGTGCTCCAAAGTGAGGACTGAACAGGACTAGGGATGAGAGTCTGAGATAAAGGGCTGACTTTCCCAAATTTTCCGCTGTATACAGTCAGCCTCCAACTTTGTCAAAGTAAATTGGGCTATTCCTAACACCTCTTTATACCATCTATAGGCATTCCTATTGGGCCCAGAGAAGAAGTTATTAAACGTGCGTATGCTTGCATGGGTATGTACGTGTGCACGTGTGTGTGTGTGTGTGTGTGTGTGTGTGTGTGTGTGTGTGTGTCTGCAGCTGAGATTTATGAGGAAATCCAGGAGTACGTTTCACCTGGAATCTTCCAACAGACGTTGGACCTTAGGGTGTAGGTACTTAGAGCAAGAAACAGAAAACACGTCAAGGAGAGAGTGACCTCTGAATTCAGACCAAAACTTAGTTCTATCAACCTTCCTGGCATTCTGACCCCCAGACTCTGGACTCTAGTATCCATGTACCCCTTTCCACATGGCTGACTTCACCTGGAGGTACCCTCTAATTTACTTAGACCTCTTCTCCCTTAATGCACTCTTAGGCCACTTCTGACCAGTTCTGTCTAAGCATTGCTTTTTTCATATAATGACTATAATCAGTAGCATAAAAGAGCCTTGGAATTAAAGTGCTATTTTTGTTTTTTTTTTAAGTAGGCTTCATGCCCAATGTGGGACTTGAACTCATGACCCGAGATCAAGAGTCGCATGCTCCACCAACTGAGCCAGCCAGGCACTCCTGAAGTCCCATGTCTTAGACTAAGATACGTTAGTATCCAAAAATGGAGAGAGGGAACGCATCAGGTGTGGGAAGAATAGCACATGGGAAGATGAGTCACAGGCCAGAGACTGTGAGCAAGGCTGCCTACCTGGAGTAAAGAATGGGCCGAAACAGCAATAATAATAAAGCGGTATGGCTGAGAGGGCAATGAGTATGAGCTTATGAAGAAAACGATTAACTGAGGACTGCAAACTAGAAATTTGATCCATTATCAGAAAAGGGTAGGAATCTAAATAAGAAATTAAAAAAAAACAAAACACTAAACTGATAATGAGGGGAAGAAAGGCAAAGATGACACCATATGGAGGAATGATTCTAGATCCGTCAGGAATGAATAAGGGAACTGTTCATTGAGTCTTTAGATTCATATGGATAAAAGGCAACCTTTTAAAACAAATCCATCACAAACCTTGTTGCTGCCTTAAAAAGAAAAGTCTGAGGATACAGCTGATAATGTCTTTAAGTGACAGCCAAACCGTGGATACTGATCCATATGATATTCTAATTGGAAGGATGTCCAAATAAAAACAAAGCACTGAAGGTGATCTTCCTTTACAACTGGAAAATTTATGGAACGTCTACCTCGTGAAGTTTAGTCAAGTATGCCAAAGAAATGTTGTGCATTTCTTTCAGAAAAATGCAGACTGAAGCATGTTAGTCTTTCTACAGCATATGGAAAGACATTATTATTTTTTTTTAATTTTTTTTTAATGTTTATTTATTTTTGAGACAGAGAGACAGAGCATGAACGGGGGAGGGGCAGAGAGAGAGGGAGACACAGAATCGGAAGCAGGCTCCAGGCTCTGAGCCATCAGCCCAGAGCCCGATGTGGGGCTCGAACTCACGGACCGCGAGATCGTGACCTGAGCTGAAGTCGGACGCTCAACCGACTGAGCCACCCAGGCGCCCCTGGAAAGACATTATTTAAATGAGGTACTAACTGGCCTGATGTTAAGAGAGCCCCAAGAGCCCCAGATGGGTTGGAAGGACCACATGGTTGGTCTTTCTTTTTGGTTCCTGCATAGTAAGGTGAGGAGACCATTGAAGACTGGCCAAAGGCACTAAAACTTAACTCCATAAACAACTCCCAATGCAAAATGAGTCCCTAAAAGTGGTCTAAGAGAAGAAAGTGATCTAAGAGAAGAAAGCTATGTGCAAAGGTACAGAGGCAAAAAGATATAAACCCACACATTCAAGTATAGTGTACCAGCAGGTAACAACTCAGTAAAGGGCTTCTGAGTTTAGTAGGAGGATTTCAATTTGTACCCACTGCTTCTCAGTAGTGTTTAGAATGACATAAAGTAAAACTGTGGCCAAAAAAGAATTTTGCGTTATCACTGTAACTGCTTAAATAAAACAGTGAACTGTAGTACTTATTTATAAAGAAAGAAGGTTAGCAATCCAAGGAAGTAGGTTGTATATGAGAAGTAGAGAAGGACAGAAGTTACTTACCTGAGCTATATTTTTGTTCAGAAGATAGACACCATAATCAAATTGTAACTTCTCCCCTCCTTTTGGATATAATGGAAACCTAAAAAAAAAAAAAAAAAAAAAAAAAAAATTAAGCAGGATCAGATCTTTTCCAAAGTTTGAGTAAAACAACCTCCAAGTTATTGACAAAGGTAGAAGTTCCTTGAATAAGGCATAAGTATCTGAAGACTTGAACTAAATTCCTTATAGGTGTTGCAATCTATTGCCTTATTATCTTCATAATTAGTCAAATCAGATTAATGGTTGCTTTGTTTAAAAAAACAAAAAACTGAGTAGATCATGCAATAAGGGACTAATATATAAAAAAGTGACCCACTAACCCCAAGGAGTTGGGGCCACTGTGTTTCATATTTACATATCACAAATTTACCATGCCAAAATTAAGATCCTACAAGTTTTTTCCTCTAATACATTGGATCTGACATCTCAGCTTCTACTATATGGGAAAAGAAGATTAAGGGGGAAAAAATCAGACTTGAAAACAACATATAAGATTTCTGCTTCTTGAAAGGTGGCCAGTCAAATCAACAGTACTAATAGAAGTGAAAATTCACCAAAAATTCATTCACACCCACATGGGTGGCTATTTGGGTGTTACTTCTCCAAAGCAATATACTCACGCCACAGAGCTCTCCTAAGACTTTAACCTGACTTACTGAAATAACAAAGGCATGAGATCTGTGGATCTTTATCAAGATGATGAGTTATTTTAGAGAATAAGTTTCCCCATTTCCTTTTTCCTATCCCTGCAAATGAAGAAGAAAAGGTTATATTCTCAAAACTAAGCATATATTTTTTTCCCTCGGAAGTAAATACACAAATCCAGATCAATCACAACTTAGGGTCAAGAAGAAAACTTCACCTTCCTGAGTTTGGCAATATATGATTATTCTCAAAAATAAAATAATCCTACTGAAATGAATGGAAGGTAACAATTAGTGGATATTCTCAATTTCAATTGCCCGAGGAAAGGTACATTCCATAAAGTTTGCTGGATATTGTTTTCTAGAAAATATAAACGAAACAGAATTAAAACATCTTTATATTAAATTCTTGAGAGTTGTTGATTACAACAAATTTGTTGTGCTATAAAATCATAGGCACTGACAGGGCTCCTGGGTGGCTCAGTCAGTTTAAGCGTCTGACTTTGGCTCAGGTCATGATCTCGCGATTTGCGAGTTCAAGCCCTGCATCGGGCTCTGCTGACAGCTTGGAGCCTGGAGCCTGCTTTGGATTCTGTGTCTCCCTCTCTCTCTCCTCCTCCCCTGCTCATGCTCTGTCTCTCTCTCAAAAATAAATAAACATTAAAAAAAATTTAACTTATAGGCACTGGGGAATGAGCAAGGTCATGAACTGTCTTTATTCTCTAGTAAGGGAACACCAAATGCTTCATACATCCATTAAGAACATACAGCTCTGTATTTATTGAAGCAGTAAAAAATAAACTAGGAATGTGGTGTGGCCCTAAATGGAGATACATAAAAATGACAGCAAATTCAGGATAAACAAAAGTGCAACACCAGGCTTTCACAGTGCGTCTGGGAATCATCCAAATTTGTATGAGGAAGCTTGCAAAGGAACTACCTAACTGCAAAGACATAACACCATGGGGGCCCTCTGGAAGGAACCTACTAGAGTTCCAAAGCACTGTACTATGTAGTTGTTATTCTATAAGGCTATGTGCACAGCTCTCCAAGCCTACGTGTATCTCTACTTTCAATTTATAAATACAGAAACTATTTCAAATGTTAGAAGAGTACACTGAAATAAGTATCATTGAAAACCAGGTCTCCAAATTCCTAAATGGATCTCACAACATCAACTTTATCACTTCATTGGGACTTCTTTATAGAAAGTCACAAAGTGTGCACGTAACATTAAAACAAATCTGAAGAGTAACTGAAGCCCAAGGTCAAACAGTGCCATTGTAAGACAGATCAAACATGAGGACAGAGTTCACATCTTATATTGCCTTCAAATTCTTAAGAGGTCACTTCAAGTTGAACAGTATAGCAGCTTATAATTACTACACATTCATCTCACTTTGCAAAAGTACATAGATTTATAGATCTATTAAGCAATCTAGAAAAATGAAATCCATTTTAATGGGTAAAACCTATTACCATCAGGACGGAAGATACAAATCAAGGGCATCTTAATTCAGTATAGACAGAGAATCACATTAGCAACTGTAGAAGGTTTAGATAAGAATGTGGTCATTCAAGTACAACTAGAAAAATGTCCTTAGCGTCAAAAATAGGATTCATTAAAGGGGGGGGTATTACATTAAATAGCTGGAGGAAGAACTTTATATTTCCTATTATAAAACTTACAGAAAAGGCAACTAAAATGATCGATATGAAATACATTTCAAATTCAACTGTATTTCCAAACTGTTTGAAAAATTCACTGACTCTACATGGTATATGTATCAATGAATTAGAAAGCATAAATAGATTATGTGTGAAGATGATTTGGAGCTCTTGAGTACACAGTAATTCCAGTATGAATAAAGAGCCATGGCATGACTACCAAAAAGCTATTGTGATCCCAGGTTGTATTAACAGAAACAAAGCAGATTATTAGGAAACGTGCTATTGGCAAATACTGGTTCAGACTGGTTCAGACTATACTGAGAGATCTGTGTTCAGTTCTGGGAGTTAATGTCGGTTTTGTTTTGTTTTTTTAATATAAGCATGTGGATAAATAATTTGAAACTTTCTTATGGGTTTTGCAACAATCTCATTTGACTATAAAAAGCATGCAGTGAAGTAGAGTGGTCCAGTGTTTTTGTGACTTAAAAGAAAACTGATTTGCCTTGATCATCTACTTAGCGGAAGAGACATGACCTGAGTATTAGGTCTTCAACGATAAATTCAGTATTCTTTCTACTCACCTCTGAGTGCTTCAGAGAAGCAGCACAACCAAGATAATTAAGAGAATGCGAGCTATGGTTCTGAGACAAATGGCTAAAGGAACCAGAGAGGTTCAGTCTGGAGCAGAGAAGTCTCAGAGAAAAGAAATGAAGGGCTTTCTGAGAGAAAAAGAGATGTTTTTGTTCTCATGGTTTCAGACAGGGAGAACTGAAGTCAATGGTAAAAGTTACAGGAAAACTGACTTCACCCCAGAGTTAGTCAAAATCCAAAAGATCTTGGGTAGAGGCAGCCAGTTAGGAGCTGGGCAACAAATAACGGACAGATACTCAGAGGGCCTAACAGGCTGCATGGTGGCCCCCCAAAAGTATGTCCATATCCAAATCCTGTGAATGTGATTTGGAAAAAGGGCTGCAATTAAGTTAAGGATTCGAAGATGACAACATCCTCAATTATCTGGGCGGGCCCTATAGCCAAAAAATGTCTGTACAAGGGACACGCGGAGGAAGAGACACAGAGAAGGTGGTCATATGAAGATGGAGGCAGAAATTAGTTACACGGCCACAGGCCAAGGAATACCTGGAGCCACTAGAAGCTAGAAAAGGCAGGGGCGCCTGGGTGGCGCAGTCGGTTAAGCGTCCGACTTCAGCCAGGTCACGATCTCGCGGTCCGTGAGTTCGAGCCCCGCGTCGGGCTCTGGGCTGATGGCTCAGAGCCTGGAGCCTGTTTCCGATTCTGTGTCTCCCTCTCTCTCTGCCCCTCCCCCGTTCATGCTCTGTCTCTCTCTCTGTCCCAAAAATAAATAAAAAACGTTGAAAAGAAGCTAGAAAAGGCAAGGAAAGATTCTCCCCGAGAGCCTTTGAAGGGAGTGTAACCTTGCTGACACCTTACTTTTGGAATTCTGGCCTCCAGACCTATGACAGAGTAACTTTCTGCTGTTTTAAGCCAGCGGGTCTGGGATAATTTGTCACAGCGGCCCTAGAAATTGACAAGGGAGGACGGATCAAACACTGGGTGACCCATTAGACTGGATGAAATACACCTCCTTCATCTCCAAGATTCTATAATATTGAATATGCAAAAGTAAATACACTTAATATGACTTCATCCTTCCTTCAGGAGCTATGAAAATATAATGCCGAAGAGTCATCATGATGGGCAATAGCTAAGGCTACAAAGTAGATCTGAAGTGCAAGTAAATGGAATGAAAAGAAAAAGATTCAGGTCTTTATATGTGTCGTGTATGCATGTATACACAAAGAATCTCACAGAATTTAGAAAAGAATTGTGAAAGAAAGTGATTTTGAATCATTCTTACTTTAAAAAGATACGAATGTGGGGCGCCTGGGTGGCTCAGTCGGTTAAGTGTCCAACTTCAGCTCAGGTCATGATCTCATGGTTTGTGGGTTCGAGCCCTGCGTCGGGCTCTGTGCTGACAGCTCAGAGCCTGGAGCCTGCTTTGGATTCTTTGTCTCCCTCTCTCTCTGCTCCTCCCCCACTTGTGCTCTGTCTCTCTGTCTCTCTCTGTCTCTGTCTCTCTCAAAAATAAACAAAAGTAAAAAAAAAAAAAAAAAAAGATACAACTGTTATAAGCACTACCCTCTCCTCCCCAACCTAGACATTTTTATAAAGGACTCCCAATTGGTGATAGTTTCCTGCCTTCACTTTCAAAGTCCCACATCAAATTCTGGTCATAGACACTCCAGCTACCCTGTAAGAATAAACTGCAGGGGAGCAAGAAAGCAAACACGGAGACCCACTACAGTAAAAATCTAGGCAAAAGAGCGTGCTTTAAATCTCAACTCGGGATGAGGATATGGCTATAGTTAATTCAAATTTTTTATTGTGCATATTAAGATCACTTTTGCTCAATGCATTTGTAGAACATGTGACAATACATACTCAGTATGTTTTGAGGCCATAACTTTTACTTCAAACTAACATGCTTTTTCCTGTCCAGATTAGTTTTCTACCATCACTCTTACCGGTTACTCAGGCTTAGAATGACATTTAATTTTTACCCACCTTCTTTGTCTTTTATACCTGCGATGATTCACCAAGTCAACAAATCATTTTTCCTATGAAACACTCTTATCTCTCCATTCCACTGCCACTCTGGAAAACTCTTTGTTGTTGTGTGCGTTGCAGGATGTTTTAACAGCGTTCCTGTCTACTCACTAGAAGCCAGTATTATTCTTTACCCATTTAAGTACAACCTTTTTTTTTCCCCTTAAGTTTATTTATTTATTTTTGAGAGAGGGCGAGAGGGGAGGGGCAGAGAGAGAAGGAGAGAAAGAAAATCCCAAGCAGGCTCCACACTGTCAGCGCAGAGCCGGACGTGGGGCTCAAACTCACAAACTCTTGTGCTCAAACCCACAAACTGTGAGATTATGACCTGAGCCAAAACCAAGAGTCGAACACTTAACTAACTGAACCACCCAGGTGCCCCATAAGTACAACCTTTTTATCACGTCACTTCTCAGCCCTGCTTCCTAATCATTGTCTTCAATTTCCACTCCTCTCCTCAGCTTTCGGGGCCTAAGTGATCTGACCTGTCTGCCTGACTTATGTGCAGCCTTATTTTGCTCACGTGGTTTTCTCCATCTCATGAGGTTTGGAGGTGAGACCAGCTTGTTGCGGTAATGTAGGTGAGAGATCATGGTTGCTTGGACGAAGGCAACAGTATTAGATATGGCAACAACGAGACCGATTTGGAAGGCTTTTAGGAAATAAAATCATAAAGATTTGGTGATGGCTTGAAGTGAAGAGTGATGGAGAGGGAGGGATCATGCGTTAACTCTTAATGTCTGTTTTGCCGAACCAAATGGAAGGTTGATCACATGGTAGAACAACTTGAATAAGGAAATGTAGGGGTGCCTGGGTGGCTCAGTCGGTTAAGCGTCCGACTTCGGCTCAGGTCACGATCTCGCGGTCCGCGAGTTCGAGCCCCGCGTCAGGCTCTGGGCTGATGGCTCAAAGCCTGGAGCCTGCTTCCGATTCTGTGTTTCCCTCTCTCTCTGCCCCTCCCCTGTTCATGCTATGTCTCTCTCTGTCTCAAAAATAAATAAACGTTAAAAAAAAAATTAAAAAAAATAAAAAAAAGAAATGTAACAGAACTGCTGAGCACTACTGGAAGTCCAGAAGTGGTAATTAATCATGAGTTTATAACGGTGCTATCGTGTGACCTTCTCTAGACATCTGCTTGGATGAGGCAAGTACAGAGAAAATGGACGGCAGGGCTGTAAAAATGACAAAAAGCAACAGGGAGCAAGACAAAAGTGTTACTAAAATAATGGGCCATAATATCTAAACTGGAAAAAAGGGGCCAGGGTCTGAAGGTCGCCAAGAGGAGCGATGAACAAGTGGCTGAACCAATGAGCTGAAGGAGAGGAAGCAGTCATCAGAGAGCAAGATGCCTGAATCAGATTTTGGATGTGAACTGAAATGATGACGTGATTTGGAGTGAACCATGGGAGTAAATGAAAACAATGAAATGCAAGCGTTCATTGGTGACAAAGATCAAGAAAATGAGAGAGCCGGGTGTTCAATGGCTCGTCCACTTGGGTGTTAAGTCACTTATAACAGCAATACTTTGAATAAAGAGAGTGTTTCTCTTTCCTGTGTTCTCTGTCTCCTCTGTTTCTCAGTTGCCAAAATATAAGAGTAAGGGCACTGTGATTGAGAGATGGGTAGGGGACAGAGTGGAGTAGTTGAAGGGCATATGTCTCAAAGGAGAAGTGTTCTTGGATGTTTACTTTACCAACCGAATAGAGAAGTAAGAATCCAGAAACAGCAATGAGAAGCAAGAACACCCTGACCTCACCTCCTCATTCTGAATACCCGGCATATAAGAAAATGGATAGTTACCAGTGAAAAGGCTACAGAAAAAGTGGAGTCCTCAGTGAAAATTCAGGTGCAGCAAGAAGTTGGCTGTGCTGTAAGAGCCTGAAGATATGGGAGAGCTTGTTGGTTAGACAGATGCACTTCCAGAGGGTGCACCTGAAGGACTGCAGATCGAGGAAGTAGAGGGCATTTTGAGGATGATGGAGATGATAATAAAAGCTTCTTTTACGTAAGTTCAAATGTCAATTTATTTCTTTGGTTTTTTTTTTTTTTAAAACGTTTTTTACTGATAATAAAAGGTTCTGAGGTGTTTTGGTGAGAAGCTGAGTTATTCCGATTTGATGGTTTCTATTTTCTCTGCGAAAGCAGAAATGAGGCGATTTATCAGGAATGAAAGGGAAAATTGGCGACGGGGAAAAAGGAGAGAGGGTTTGCTGTGATCATGTGGCAGGAGAACCAGGTATCTAGGATGCAGCAGAGCAACTGAGATGGATGAACGTGAATACAAAGTGCTAACCAATCTTCCCAATCGTTTGATTTTTTCCCTAGCAGCTAAGTGGATTAGAGGTAAGAGCGATGAGATAGGGGCATGTAGGATACTGACAAGAGAGAAGCTATGAGTAAGGAGCTACTAAGGTAGAAGAGTAAAGGTAGTGGCCTATCAAGGGCAGGATGGGGGGGGGGGCAGTCTATAAAGGGGTATAATATATGTAGTGACATTTTATTTTGGGGATAGAGAGAGAGGGAGCACGCGTGCATGCACGCCAGTGGGGGAGGGGCAGAGAGACAGGAGGACAGAAGATCCGAAGCCGGCTCCGTGATGACAGCACAGAGCCCGACGTGTGGCTTGAACTCACGGACTGTGAGATCATGACTGAGCTGAGTCAGACACTCAACCTACTGAGCCACACAGGCACCCCTGTAGCGACTTTTTAAATGATCATAAAATAGATCAAAAATTGGTCCTCATGTTATTATCACTAGGAGCCAATAAAATCTAAACACTGTCAATGATAAATATTCCTCCCATAAAAAAATCTTTTCTTGGTCTAGTTTCTAAACAATTTCTGCAGGGACGGTTTCATTTCAATGTATCTGCAAGTTTCAAATCAGGATATTTTCCTTATTTACACTCTAATAAACATTATATCTATAAGGAAGTTAGTTCAGAGAGCTCCCAGTCATACAGTCAGCCCAGCTAAGTGCACTGAGCTACACATTTCCACTCCTACATTTTGAATGGTCTAGAATGTTCTGGGCACAGTTTGTGTCTCCAAACTGTTCCATGCTACGTATTCCTGTATTTAAACGGTAGATTCAAAATAAACAATGATGGCAATGTGTAATTTTTTTCTGCATTGTCTTTTTTCCAGTGTAGAGTTTTAGATAAGGTTATTCTGATACAAAAATACTGCATTTGGCCTTAAACAAGATACAGTGATATACAAACCCTGTTTGTTCCTTGATATACAAAATTGTTCCTTGAAGATGAACACTCCAAAACTGTGTTCAATAAAATAGCAAATATATACATTTTTTCAATCAAAGACAATTTTCTGCTTTTCTTTTTTTTGCCATTATTATTATTTCATTTCATGATCATTACTAAACATAACTTTATCATTTAGAAACAGTATTAAAAATGACCCACTCCAAGTGCCAAAAACACTAGGTACATGCCACTGAGAAATGACTTATTTTTTTTATATATCTTAATGCATTTTTTTAATGTGAGAAAGAGAGACAGTGAGAGAGTGAGAGAGAGAGAGAGAGAGAGAGAGAGAGAATCTTAAGCAGCTCCACACTCAGCATGGAGGCTGACACGGGGCTCAATCCCACAACCCTGGGATCATAACCTGAGCCGAAATCGAGAGTTGGACGCTCAGCTGCCTGAGCCACCCAGGTATCCCAAGAAATGATTTTAAATTGACATCAGGGTACACAGAGGATACCACCTGCTCTAGACCCAAAGATATGGGCAGTGTGAGACAAGAAACAGTCTCCCATTAAGAAGGCTCTAGGGTACGTGAAACTTTTAGGAGAGAGTCACTTATTTTACGTGTATCCAGCAGTTGTCTGTTCAGTGGTTTATCTTAGTTGCATACACAATAATATGGTAGAGGGGTTGAAGACTTGAGTTTATTACAAGCATTGAAGAGGGGTTTCAGAAAGCAAAGAGGAAATATCTAGGAAGTAAGTAAGGACAGTGATAATAAATTAGAGGAGAAGCAGCAAACAGATACTAGAATGTAGAACTCATTCATGGGTAGAAGTGATCAAAGTCTTTATAGGAGAATGAGAAGAGTGATTTTTCCTCCTCCTCCTCTAGGGGGAGAAAAAGGAGAGAGACTATATAATAGGAGATCACATATGCCAGTCAAAAGAGATGACATTTGATATGACAGGTAATAAGATGCCATCACAGGTTTTTAAAGGAGAAATCATGTAATGAAAAGATTTACATCAGATTATTTTCTTTGCCAATATTAAATATAGTTCTTTAGAGCTGTACTAAAAAGAGAATGGAATTTCAGGGAAATAGAATTCCAAATAATTTCAGTAAGAAGGTTAAAAATAATCCCTATTTTTTTTTTTTTTTTTTACTTGGTAAGCAGCAGGGTTGTGGAAACTGTTAAAGAACTCAGTATCAATTTCCTTGCAGAAACCTTCCAGTTTTTCCACACCCTTTTGGTAACTGTTGAAAAATAGTCTACAGGCAAATTTCAGTGAACAGAACAAAATTAAAGGATGGAAACCATGTCTTTTTTAATAGTCAATTTTATAAAATAAAAATTCTGCCAAGTAAATCAAAATCACATTCCACAACATTAACAGCCATCTTGTATTTGCCCAAGTTTAACAGCACCTGTTTCCCACAAAATCTGTAAATGGTAAAAAAAAAAAAAACCCACAAAATCCTACAATTAAACATGCAAGGTGCATAAACCCACTATACTTGGTAATGCCAGAAGATTTTTCCATCTGGAACATGGATTTGGAAGAAAGACCATTCACCATTTTAAATTTCTAAAGACAACTTCCCGAAGTGTGCACATAATGTAGGTTTGTGGAAATACACCAGTGCACCTAATGGCACGTTCTCTGTAAACCACTTCTTTATCAGCGCTGGGAACATAACAGGTTCTCAATGTTTTGTATCAAAATTATTTATTTAATTAGAGTACCTATTTCCAGGTGGGGGGAGGAGGAGGAGAAAAATAGAAGGGGGATATAAGGCTCTGGAAGTCAGAGAGGCATCAGCTCAGATTCCAGCTTTGCTACTTAGAGTGTGAATTTAGGCATACTGCTCTGAACCTGTTTCCAAATCTCTAAAATGGGTTTAATAATACCAATCTTCCAGGACTGCTGTGAAAACTGAATTAAAAAATCTAAGAGCCGACACAGTTACTAGGATACAGCGGGCATTCAATTATTATTATTACCGTGCCTTATTTTCTGGCCTCACCTATCTCACACCTATTTTTTTTTAAGCTTATTTATTTATTTTGAGAGAGGAGAGTGAGAGCGGGGGCAAGGCAGAGAGAGAGGGGAAGAGAGAATCCCAAGCAGGCTCTGTGTTGTCAGCAAAGAGCCTGACACGGATCTCACGAACCAGGAGATCATAACCTGAGCCTACATCAAGAGCTGGATGATCAACCAACAAAGTCACCCAGGTGCCCATCCCACACCTATTTCTAAGTCTCACAATGGGAGATACCATATTTTATTCATTTTTCTCCCTCCTGAAATCACAAAATATTCTTATACACTTGGTACTTTCTACTCTGTATCTTAGTTGCTTACACAAAAGTCTTATTTTCTCTATTGGACTATAAATTCCTTGAGGACATAAGTGTTAAGCTCAAAGTCTTAGCCACAGTAAGTATTTGACAAATATCTGTAAATAAATGAATAAAGAATAAATTTAAAAATTAATTAAATATCGGGGTGCCTAGGTGGCACAGTCAGCTAAGTGTCCGACTTGATTTCAGCTCAGGTCATGATCTCACAGTTCATGAGATAGAGCCCACTTGCGATTCTCTCTCCCTCTCTCTGCCCCTCCCTGCTCGCTCTCTCTCTCTCTCTCTCTCTCTTTCAAAATAAACAAACATCTTAACAATTAATTAAATATTGAAAAAATGAGTATCTAAGTGATATACAGCCCTTTAAATTAAAAAAAAAAAGATTTTAGGATTCAGAAATATTTTCATCATTCTTTTTCAACCTTAATATACCTAGACAGCCAATTCCTATTTTTAGAAGGTGCTTTGAACTCTGCTCAAAAGAAAAATTCTTTGGTGGGAAGGAAAATTTCAAGCTACAGAACGGTGTTTACTGTGGATTAATATGAGCCAGTGCCCTCCAGCACTAGAGTAAAAGAGCCAGTGAGCACAACCAATATAACAGCAATCAATACTGATGCTGATGTTGGACTGGGTTTACTGAGTATATACCGTGCATGAGGTATCCGATTTAGTATATACTATCCATACAATACAATTGTCCTACAGGCATACTGAGGTGTCCACGGTCACACAGTCTTTCTTTTCTTTTTTCTTTTTTTTTTTTTTTTAACGTTTTATTTATTTTTGAGACAGAGAGAGAGCACGGACAGGGGAGGGGCAGAGAGAGAGGGAGACACAGAATCGGAAGCAGGCTCCAGGCTCTGAGCCATCAGCCCAGAGCCCGACACGGGGCTCGAACTCACAGACCGCGAGATCGTGACCTGAGCCGAAGTCGGACGCCCAACCGACTGAGCCACCCAGGCGCCCCTACACAGTCTTTCTTAACATTCAACGACAACCACCAAATCCCACTCTATTCCACCTCACCCCTGCCCAGAGTTTGGATTAGTTACGTTCACACAGAACCCTGTGTGCTAACACAGTACCTTTTAATTGTAGCAATTGTAATTGCTTGATTATTCCTTTGACTCTTTCATAAGAATGAAAACTGTGAGGCTGAGTCTTAATACTGCACCCCAGTTCCTAGAGCACAGCATCTGGAATATATTTACTTGTGGAATGGACAGAGAATGAATGTATTGATGGAGTGGTAGGCTTACGATTCCAACCCATGCCTGTTTGACTCCTAATCCTATGCTTTCAATTCTACACCGTTCTCCCCCTCTAGTAATAAACCCATTTTGTAAATCTGTATTATTTTGTAAACTTCATTTATTCAAGACTTCTATAAAATGTGTGGGACTTCTTCATCTCACAAATCAGATGTTCATGAACCAAATGATTACCAAATTCATCAACTGACTGGATAAGCTGGCACCTTGAAAACCGCCAAATCTAGCTTTTACATGACAACATTTTGGGTTTACAGCTAAGTCGAAAAGGCAGAGACTGTTAACACCAATAACTACAGACCTCGTTAGAACCCAAAATGTAACTTCTGAAGTCCTAGTAACAATATTACACACATTTATTACTTTGGGGATTTATATACAAAGAAAGTAGATAAAAATATGGAAATAAGCCCGTAAGTTTTTAAAAATATCCACTTAATTTCACTAAACTGATTTTTTCAATAATTGTGTA
Organism: Panthera tigris; assembly: GCF_018350195.1. Lineage (NCBI taxonomy): Eukaryota > Metazoa > Chordata > Mammalia > Carnivora > Felidae > Panthera > Panthera tigris. The sequence continues at coordinate 55,663,296 of NC_056669.1, forward strand.
CATAAACTTGTCAACCACTTAAGTTTTAAAGGCTAATTTTAGATCATTTATCATAAAGCCTAAAAACTTCTACCCGCTTTCTAGATGTCAAAGTTCAAATTACAAACATAAGTTAACTAAAGTCAGTTTTCTAAAATGAATATGAGTTCTAGGAATTCCATATATTTAGGATATATTTGAGAAAGACCTATTTCAATTCTGAAATTGCAAAAGGATTTGCTTCAACTTGTCACTTGACCCAATTTCAGAGCACAAAAAGGCAATTTAGTGGCCCCTAAAAGTCATTCTATTTAAGAATGGATTTCACAGGAGGAAGAAACTCCAAGGATCATTGGTGTGACAGCAACCACTGCTAACATCTAGGTTGTCATAATCAATCTGCTTTAATTATCAACAAGTTTTCCCCATTTCTGACCAGTCATTTAGAGCTGACCTCTGACAAGTACTTACAAGTCATTGAAATCTCATTTTATTTTATAGCCTCATATTTGTTATTGGGCTAATCTTTACCTGTTCTACATCACACAACAGCTTAAATATTTGAATGGCCCAGCAATAAATTTCCATGGTCCCCCTGGGTCAGTCAGATGTTAGCTGTTAAGTAAAGCTAAAAGGATCTATGCTTCATAAATTTCCTTCAGGGTCCACATTTGCTCTTACAGGCTGGGCTTTCAAGCCCAAACATCTTTATAGCTACGTGCAGTGATTTATTAACTCCTCCTTGTTTTTATCCAAAAAGATCAATCACATATGTATCAATAAGCTGGTGTGCTGGTGACTGCTTTTTATTGTACATATAACCACCTGCCTTTAATACAAACTCGAGTCTAAAGCTTTTGTAAGCGCTTGCCGGATTTTAACAACTTTCACCTGTTTCTAATTTGGTATAAAACATATGGTTTAGCTCTGCTATTTAGTTCTAAGTCAGCCTTTCCTCTTATGGACCCAACAATATAAAACAAATCCAGAGCATACAAAGCTAAATTTGGAGGATGTTTCTTACACACACACACACACACACACACACACACACACACACACACACACACACACACACACGCGCGCGCAATTACTTCTGAAGAGCACTTCTGACAAATAACAGGAATAAGTTATTTTACAGTTATGAAATTCTTACATTTCTTTGCAAACAATTAGATATGTCCTACATCACTCTCAAGGGTTCTAAGAATCACGTCCAAACTGCAAAAATGACTGTTTAAATCTCAGGAACTCAAAAAAGGTAACAGCCATATCTAGCTGCCTGTGAGGTCAGGGAAGAAAGTTCCTATCTTTACATTCCAGGAATCTACATCTGGCCAGGTGAAAGCAAGATTTTTCCTCCTTCCCTTATCCTTCTGTAAATTAGACCAAAAGTTTAAGAGGCAGGGTGCCAGCAGAGAGAGAACTACCACCTAACCCAGCACAGTAAAGTCCATGCTAAAATTAAGAGTGTCTGGGTGATAGGGCAGGGAGGAGTAAATCCTCGGGAAAAAATGACTAATAGAAATGTCTAGGAAAGGCAGCGAAGTCAACACAGCCTCCCACAGCTCTACCAGACTTCTTTCCTACACACATTTACTTTTCCAGTCACGGTGGGGCCTGACAACCGTGGTCACAGTTGGCATTTAATCTCCCATTCAAATTCCTCTCATCCTTTGAGGCCCAATGCAAAACCTCTATCTACCCTAGGCTTTCCTGAGTCCCGGATCAGAACTGATGGTGCTTCCGTAAGATGTATCGGTATTTATCCACAATTTGGGAGCTTTGTTTTCTAATCACATGTTTACATGCCTCTCTCTCGTACAATGACCTAGCAGGCATTGAATAAATGTTCACTGAATTGTATTAAATTGGCTGACAAATAAAAATGCTTTGTATAAATGAAGCACACAAAAATTAATGTTTATTTTTATCTAAATAATATTTGTACATGGTTTAAAAAGTCGAATTGCTCTGCAAACCTGATAGTAAAAACATCACTTGACATGCTTATTAGCTAACACCTTCACTCTACATCAATTCCTAGACCCAGAGCCAGTTACTCTCAACACTTTAAGCTGCTTTTTCCCCTTGGTATTTACCCAAAATACATCTAGTTAATAACTTATATTCTTGTCTCTTGATTCTATGGTTTAAAGAATAATCTACTGACAACCTACTGGGGAAAATGAGGGTTTAGCTCTTTTACATGTTGCTTCCCCATCTTGTCCCCAAACACCCACACTTCTCCTTCCTTCCATTCTCTCAACAGGGTCAACACCACAATTTTTGGTTAAATCAATATGCAACATAATGGCATCATAACAACGGAATTATTATTTTGAGCTAAAGCAAACAATGTATAATATTTATATCTTCCTTCTTTTAAACTTGGCTTTTCCTGGAGTTAATAACCATCCAGTTGGTTCATCTGTTAAATTTATTGATGTATACCTCTCACGAATTCATTCCCGGATTCCCTGGAAGCAAGGAAAATTCCCTCTCAATATAGTTAAATATATCAGATACTCTATTCATTTCAACTCTTTCTTGGAGTCCTTCATCTTTCTGCTCACTAGGCCAGTTGAAAAGCTGACCTACAATTTCCCTTCACCATCATCCTGAGATCCCTTTGTTTCTCTGCTGTGTTGGATCCCTCCGTTTCCTTGAATGATGAGTTCCTTTTACTTGGTTTATTCCCTTGTACTCATACAGCACATCTTCCAGGAGCTCCCTAGGAAAGGTGTGTAGGGAGATTTTTTTAAAGGACTTTGAAGTCTGTAAAGTCTTTTTGCTAGTCTTACATTTGACTGATAGTTTGACAGATATACACATCTAAATTATAGGAAAAATTTCCCCACAGTATCTTGAGGGCACTCTTCCACTGTTTTGTAGTTTTCAGTGCTGCCTTTGAGCAGTCAGACATTATAATTCCTATTCCTTTGTATGTATTTATCCCCTTTTGCAAGCTTTCAGAATCTTCACTTTACCTCCAGCATTTCAACATATCACAGGGTTGGACACTCAGTGCACTCCTTCAATCTGAAATCGAGCCTTTCAATTATTGGAATTTTTCTCACATTGTTTCTTGGATAATTTTCCACACTCTGTTCTCTCTGTTCCTTTTCTGTACACACCTCTCTAACCTCCTTCCTCTCAGAAGAAACATATTTCTCAGTCTCTTGTGGAGGCTGGAGAATGTGAAAGTTTTTATAGGAGGAAAGAGTGCTCATTTTCCTAATGGTTGAGTAATGACTGACACTCCAACAACCATCTTGTACGATGAAGGCCACACCCTAGGAATGGCAGAGCAGAGAGCTTAAAGGAGCCTGGATTTTCTGAAGCTTTTATGGAACTGCCATTCCAGCCCTGGATTACCGATCCCTGGATTTTTATGTGTGTTAATAAAATTTTATATGTTTAAAGTCATTGTTAATTTGAGGTTTCCATTACATACAGACAAACCCCAAACTGTTACTATTTCCCCAGATTGAAGCTTGGAAAGTGACTTGACCAAGATTAGAGTGAGAAGGAGGAGAGCTAACTCAGGTCTTACACCGAGGTTGACGCATACTCACCTAATCCCACTTTGCTTTTGCCTTATTGCACTTCGCAGATACTGTATGTTTTTTGTTTTTGTTTGCTTTGTTTTTTTACAAATTGAAGGTTTGTGGCAATGATGTGATGAATAAGTGTACTGGACCATTTTTCCAGCAGCATTTGCTCACTGTGTGTCTCTGTGTCACATTTGGGTAATTTGTGTAATATTTCAAACCTTTTCAATGTTACTATACGTGTTACGGTGATGTGTGATCAGTGATTACAACTCACTGAAAGGTCAGATGATGGTTAGCATTTCTAGCAATTAAGTTTTAAAATTAAGGTATATACATTGTTTTTGTAAACATAATGCTTTTGCACAAGTAACAGACTACAGTATAGTGTAAACATAACTTTTATATGCACTGGGAAACCAAAATATTCATTTGACTTGCTTTATTACGATATTTGCTTTATTGCAGTGGTCTGGACTGACAGTTTCTCTGAGGTATGCCTAAACTTTCAACTGCAATTGGCGTTCTTCAAATTATTACATCCTAGAACCAGAAACACATATGTGTCATAATGTACGAACTGAGCACAATTACTATTCAAATACAGAATAATATAACTTAGGGGTCAGAGTTCTGATCACTCTTCCACCAGAGGTAACAATAATTTGTTTTATGAATTTTACTTAGGCAAATGATGAGAACGAACATGTTTTTAAAATCACACAAAATTGGGTGCCTGGGTGGCTCATTCAGTTGAGCATCCAACTCTTGATTTTGGCTCAGGTCATGATCTCATGATGAATTCATGAGCCCCACATCAGGGCCTGCACTGCCAGTGTGAAGCCTGCCTGGGATTCTCCCTCTCTCTCTGCTCCACCCCCGCCCCCCAGGTGTGTGTGCATGTGTGTTGGGGGGGGGGGGGTCTAAAATAAATAAATAAAAACTTTAAATAAATAAATAAATAAATAAAACCATGCAAAATATGGTTATGTAGGTTTTTCACCCAATTTGGATATAGTGTTGAAGTGATTAATTTCAAATGTAGACATACGGATGGGGCACCTGGGTGGCTCAGTTAGTTGGTTGGGCGTCCGACTTTGGCTCAGGTCATGGTCTCACGGTTTGTGAGTTCAAGCCCTGCGTTGGGCTCTGTGCTGACAGCTCAGAGCCTGGAGCCTGCTTTGGATTCTGTGTCTCCTTCTCTCTCTGCCCCTCCCCAACTTGTGCTCTGTGTCGCTATGTGTCTCAAAACATAAGTAAATGTAAAAAAAAAATTTTTAATAAAAAATAAAAATAAATAAAATGTAGACATATGGGAAGTTATCCTATAGAACACTGAAGACACACACCAATATATTAAGATGCTCTTTACAAGCAAAAAACCAAAACAATAACCACAGTGATTTCAAATATCAGTCCCAAGCTGAATGTCACAGTTGCTTACACACAGTAAAAGCCCAGTTAGTATTTATTAAATGAATACGAATTGGTTCTTGATTCATTTGCTAAGGAATATTTCCCAGCTACCCCTCAAATGACAATCATCATTCCCACACCTTTGTTCCTGATGCTTATACAATTCATCTGTCACTTTTACTTCCTTTTTATTTTTAAAGATTTTTTAAAATTAGAGAATGAGGAGCAAATAACTATCCACTAGCAGGCTGGACAATTGATACTATTTTTGCATTTTCTTAGTTAAATAAAACATTACTAATAAAGTGAGTCTCCTTTGTTCCTCAACCCCAACTACTTCCCCATCGTTGACATCAGTTAGGATGCTTTCAACATTAAGTAATAGAAAACTCTTATCAACTGTCTTAATAAGAAGAATGGAAACAGTCTAGTTCTAAAATTGGCTAACTCAGGAACTCGGTGACTTTATACAGGACTCAGGTTTTCCCATCTTTCTACCCTGCCATCCTTAGAAAATTGGTTTAGGCCCATTCATGGTAAATAAAATGTTTGCTACACATTTGGGTTTCATTTGTAGAGACAACGTCTAGTAGATGATGATGGACTCTTGCCTCTGCCATTTGTCATATATTATATATATTTTATGTATATATAATGTTATATATTATATATTATATACATTTTATATATAATATATATTTCATATATATTATATATTTTATAAAATATATATTTTATTTTTATATATAAAATATATATTTTATATATTATATATAATTATATATTATATATTTTATAAAATATATTTTAATTATATATATGACATATATATAACATATATATGTCATATATATGATATATAAACTTTTCATTAAGGTACAATATACAGATAAGTTCAAAACCACTGAATTTTCACAGAATTAATACTTTCATGAAACAAGTACTGAGATCAAGGAATAGAATATCATTAACACCCTAGCCATGTCTGTCTTAGTGCATAAAAACACCCCTTAGAAGTGGCCAGAATTGTGACAGATTTTATGTCTAAACCAATCACTGATGAGGGGAATGGGATTACTATGGTTGGTAAAAAGCCAGTCATGGCTAGTCTCTGGGGCCCACCTTCGGTACAGTAAACGAAGAGAAAGGAGTAACAAAACGGAGTTTTGCTGATAAACAGGAACCCAAGAATGGCTGTGGGTAGACAAGCAACTGCATCTGCCATTGCGTCTCCCACAAGTCACTAGCTTTATAAATTTGGTGAACATCTGTGTCTATCACTTTTTATACTTTTAAAATACAAATGTTTACATAATAATGAACCATGCATATCGTTCTGCAATTTACTTTTTTTGCTCAATATTGTTTTCTGAGAGCTATTTTTGCCAATATAGGTATCTAATGCATTCCTTTGAAGTCCTAGTTAGTATTCCATCTCATGTATATCCCAAATTTTATTTCTCCACTCCCTTACTGATGGATATGTAGGCTGTTTAACTTTTTTCTATTTTCTCATTAGTACAAGTAATGATACATTTCTTACCTTTATGTGCCCTCCTGTGAGCAAGTTTCTCTAGAATGTATGTACAGTCCCTAAGTATGTCCCCATTTACTAGATTCTGCCAAAACGTTGTTGCTGTTAATCCTAGAGAACAATGTGTAGCCTTGAAAGTAAATTTCTTGACTTCTCTGTGACTCAGTTTACACATCAATATAACAAAGATAATAACAGCATTACTCTTATACTGCTTTTGTGACAGTGAATGAAGATAGATAGATAGATAGATAGATAGATAGATAGATAGATAGATAGATAGATAGGTAGATTACAGCAAAAGCTGAAACAGCAAAAGCTACTACAATTTTCTGGATTACTGTTGTTATTATTAATCCTTATATTCCTAGAATAAAGTATGGGGACTATTCGTATCTGTTGTGGGTTTTTACTGTGTTCACTTGGCTAAGCTGGAACTATTTTCCGTAACACCACTGCCTGTATAAATCCAGGCTAGGGTTGAACCAAAAATACATTTGCATGAGGTTGGGAAGGCAGAAGTGGAGCAGCAGTCATTATACTCTGAAGTTAACAGCGGTTAGACGCAGTAAAAGACACACATAAGGCTGCCTGCAGATTCCATGTGGTCTTTGGGCTCCCGTTCTGCATCTAGCTTTCGTTCCCAACTGCAGGCCTTGCTGACAAATTGTGACTCCAGGCCCACTAGCAGATGCACTGGACAGTCTTCCATAGATGTCTCCACCTGCTCTCCTTTGGGGTCCCACTGAGCAGCTGGACAGATCTTGCTTCCCACTTCCTGGCCTGAGTTGTCCACCTGTGCAGAGCTTCAGAAGGGCTGGTCAAGAACTTTTCTCTAATCCTCCAACTCCCCCTTTCGGACCCTCTTTCAGCCTCTCTCACAATTGTGTAATACCTTCGTCCTATAAATAAATCCCTTATACCATACACTCATAGTGATTCTTCTTTCCTGACTGGAATCTGACTGATGTAACATCCTTTCACAATATTTCAATTGAGCTGTTTCTTTTTAACGATTTAACCAAAATCTCCTTTATATAGTCTAGATTGATTCCTTCCTTCCTTTCTTTAATTTGCTATTTTTGTGCTAATGTTTTCGCTCACTAATTTACAAGAGGAAACTTTTTAGTGAATCCTGGCAGCAAGAAGTTCTCCCATGATTCTCTAGACAAAACCCCCAAATCTCCCCAACAAATTTGGGCATCCTATTTATTTTTAGCCAAACCAATTTCTGATATACTTCTATATAACTGCTGCTGAATTTTCCTAGGGTTACAGTAATGTGCATGCCCTTAAAATTTTTTTAAACTTTTAATATTTAATCCAACTATAATTAACATACAGTGTTATGTTAGTTTCAGGTGTACAATATGATTCAACACTCTGAACACTGCTCACCTCTCATCATGGGAAGTGTACTCTTCAATCCCCATGACCCTATCCCCCTGCCCTACAATATCCTTCCTAATGTCAAATAACTTCCACCAACCCGTTTGCCTACTGATTGTTATGGTTTTCTATTTCCATTTTAAACCTGCGTTTTTAAATCCACGTAATATGTTTCTATTTCTTTGCTGCAAATCTGACATTGTCATTTGCACAAACTTTTCGGGAGCCATTGCGAGACCAAGCTCTTCTATCTGGTTATTGGCAGACAGTATCCGATAATAGCGTATAGGAAAAAGTAGATTTACAATACACTGTTAAGAGATTATTTTAAATTCAAAAATAATTTTAAAGAAAAATACTACAAACAGTAGTATAACAAATCAGAGTAGCATAAGATGTAGTTACACCAAGCAAGTGTGTATGTACAATCGTTTATTGGGATTTTTATATGCTTTATTGTCATTTTTATAATGTGTTCTGGTTTTTATTGATAAAGACCTTTCACACTTCTTATTAAATATATTACTAGGTACTTATATTGTGTTCATTTGCTGTTTGGTTATTGCCGGTATATATAATCTACTTGATTTTCATGTTGATCTTATATCCAACAAATGTGCTACATTTTCTAATAGTTTTCAGATTCCCTCACGTTTTCTACATAACATTCATATCTGAAGAAGAAAGTTTTCTCCCTTTATTTCAAATACTTGTACCTTGTCTCTTTTCTCCATGTAATTATATAGACCAAGGCCTCAGGTGTGATATTTTATTGTGCTGATCCTTATGTGCATCCTGATGTGCTTTGTGACTTCAATGGGAAGTTTCACCATTAAGCCTAATGCTTGCTATGGATCTGATAGCCATTCTCTAACATTTTAAGAAAACTCCCTTCTGTTTCTAGTTTACAAAGAGTTTTAATAACTACTCGTACTATTTGAAAACTTTTGAGGCTTTACCATGTACATTTATTTTACATATATTGACTCATTTAATCCATGCAGACACACTTCGAAGTATTATCTCCATTTTACAGACAATAAAAAGCACAGGGAAATCAAAGAACTTGTCCAAGATCACATGATAATCATTTCGGATTACTGCTTTAAAAACAACAACCAATTTATCAGATTAAAACAACACCCATTTATTAGCTCGTAGTTTCTGTAGAAGTCCAGGTACAGCATGGTTGGGTTCTCTGTTCAAGGTCTAACAAGTCTGAAATCAAGACATTGCCCAGTCTGTGCTCTCATGTGAACTCAGGGTCACCTTCCAAGCTTATTCAGGTTGTTGGCAGAATTTAGTTCCTGTGGTTGTAGGACTAACCAAGTTCCTTGCTAGCTGTCAGCCAGATGTCACTCTCAGCTCCTAGTGGCCACCCTCAAGTGTTAGCTACATGGCTCATTTCATAAGCAGTTCACAGCATGGCTGTCTGCTCGTCTGCAGGCTAGCAAAGAGCGTCTGCTACTGCTTCTTGGCTGTCAAGGGCTCACTCGATTAGGTCAGGCCCGCTCAGATAATCTCCCTTCATACTGACTCAAAATCAAATGATGAGTGGCCCTAATCAAGGGAATGAAATTCCATTATGTTCACAAGTCCTGCCCACATCCAAGGGGAAGAAATTATACAGAACGTGTGTATACCAGCATAGCAGCAGTACTGTTTCCATTTCTATCTAACACATATAATAAATTAGAATCTGAATTCAAACTCATGCTCCTAATCAAGACCCATACTGCCTTTCTAAATAAGTACTGAATTTATTGAATGCTTTTTCTACATTTATTGAAACAACCGTATGATCTTTCTGTTAACCTGCTAATGAGTGAATCATGTGGAAGGCTTTTTTTTTTAACGTTGAGCCAGGCTCCTGAATTGCTAGATTCAGCTTGCACACACTTTAGTTTGTATTTGTGTACTTATGTCCATAAATGAGTTTGTCTATCAGCTTTGTTTTTCACATTGCCCTGCTCAGGTTCTTTTATCAAATTCAAATTTAGTTTATTCAACACCTTCAAGGCAAAGGCTTGCTTCATTTCTTACCCAATCTCTTTAAGTTCTTGCTTTCACTCAGTTTTTAGTCCAAGTATGTTTTTTTCTTCAATAAGCTCTACGCCCAATGTGGGGCTTGAACTCACGACCCCAAAGTCAAGAGTCGCACTCTCTACCCGCATGTTCTACCATCTGAGCCGGCCAGGTGCCCCAGGCCTAAGTATTCCTTATTTCTTTGTTAACTAATAAATATATTTAAGATTTTTCTTAATCCCACATTTTCAGTATTGGTCTCGATATCTATTTTACCATAATCTGGAAACAAATCCTATTCAGTTTTCCCATTTCTTTTCAAATTAACTTTGTTATATTTCTTTAAAAAAAAAATTCTACCTAACTTTTAAAAGTTGTTCATAGTACATGATTATGATTTTTCAATCTTTATTGTACCTGTGCCTGCCTTTTTTTGTTGTCATAACTTTTCTCTATTTTTTCTTAGCCATTAAAAAAATATTTCTTCCTTGCCATTCCTTCTAATCTCTACTCCTAGAATTCCTATCAGGTATATGTTGACACCTCCATCATCCTTTATGTCCTGTAACTTCTGTTTCATATATTTCTGACTCTCTGTGCTGCATTCTGGATGTTTTCATTCCTATGTCACTATTCACGAATTCTCTCCTTAAGTGTGTCCACTCTACTATGTACTTTGAGGGTTTTGTTTTTTTTTTTTTTTAATAAATAGACTTTTTCCTTTCCAATACGACCTTCTAAAAAACTCTACTTTTTTATAAACCACAATTGCTCATTTCTGTTGTGTAAAGTCCCATTCTTGTTTTTTAAATTATTGTTTCTATTTCCATAGGTGTGCATTTTAGTTTTTGGCTTTTTCCCCCACCTGTGTTCTTGAATTTCCCCTCTGGATTTTCTATTCTCAGGATATTTTGTAAAAGATTAGAGTGGAAAAGAGTCAACTGAAGAAGCCATTAACAATTTAACCTTCAGGACCTATACTACTCCTAGATGGATAGTAGATTGGGCAGTCCTTAAGTGTATTTATGGTCAACCTGATTTTTAGTATCCTCTAGGAGTTCAAATGGTTGGAACACAATAGAGAAAAGACGGTTATTTTACTCAAAAGACATCGGGTAAACATAACGATTACCTGAGTTCTAGCAACCCTTGTTTTTTAAATACTATCCGATATTGCTCTATGTCTATCTATGCACGTGTACACTCAGGCAGGCACACTCATGTGTGAAATTCATGACAATAAATCATGGTATTTCTTTCTTTCTTTTTTTTAGAGACAGAGTATGCAAGTGGTGCAGAGGGAGAGAACCTTTTTTTAAAATTTATTTAGTCATTAATTTATTTATTGAGAGAGAGAGAGGAAGCATGCCTGTGCACATACAGGGGAGGGGCAGAGAAAGATGGAGAGAGAAGGAGAGAGAGACAATCCCAAGCAGGCTCTGCTCTGACAGCGCAGAGCCTGATGCAGGGCTCAATCTCACAAACCATGAGATCATGACATGAGCCAAAACCAAGAGTCAGACACTCAACCAACTGAGCCACCCAGGTGCCCCAGAGGGAGATTGTCTCAAGCAGGCTCCACACTTAGTTGTACGCTCAACTGACAGAGCCACCCAGGGGCCCCTAAATCATGGTATTTCTAATTTAATATTTGTAACCTTTTGTTTCACTGCCTTGGTAATGAAATACTATTTCATAAACACTACTTAATGTTCCTCTGAATTAATCTTGTCAAACAAATAGATCCTGATGTTAGTATATTTTTGCACGGAATAAGCACTGATCATTGAAGTATAATGTTATTTTCACTTGAAAAGCCAAGAAATTAAATAGATACTCTAAGCAAAGTAACTTTTAAATCGGTCCCAAAACTTTAAAATGTACTTTCTAGTTAATAATCAGTCCTTTACTTTTTTTTTTTTTTTTTAGTTTATTTATTTTGAGAGAGAGAAAGAGAGTGAGAGAAATAACACAAGCCAGAGAGGAACGGAGAGAGGGGGAGAGAGAGAGAATCCTAAGCAGCCTCCATGCTATCAGTGCAGAGCCTGATGCGGGGCTGGAACTCACAAACCGTGAGTTCATGACCTGAGCCGAAATAAAGAGTCGGATGCTTAACTGACTGAGCCCCCCAGGCACCCCCAGTCCTTTATTCTTAACAACAAAATGACTGTTGACACTGTTCCCAAACCACCTATCAACCAGCCATATCTTTCTTTCCTCAGATCTAATTGTCTTTCTTGCTCTCCCAGGGGAATGCCTAATTAATCCCGCAATGTGTTCACAAGATAAGGGCATACCAGGTAAAGAAAGATGTGTTACTGAATAAACAGCATGAAACAAGGTAATTTTTATTTCTTGAGTTAAATAATAACCTTGGTCTGTATCTATTCTGTAAAGGCATCTAGCATAAAGTCTATTCATAGAGCAGACAGCAGACACTCAGTAGTAGTATTTACAGTATTGATTTTAAACTTACCATTTATTTTAAAGAGGAAAAAATGTCTTAATTGCTGATGTTGCTCATACTACTTTCCAAAAACCCAGAACAATGCCTGTCACACAGTACATACTTACTAAACATTTGATGAATGACTAAAAAGGTGAACAGGTTCATTTGTGCATTTACGATTCGGACACCATAAGGCTTGATTTTGAATTTGCACTTAATAATACAAAATTGAGTGAAGTATTTATTCCAAATTACATACTAAAAAGACAAGTAGGCTCCCCCCAAAATGATACAAAATGGGAAGGGGAACTTCTTGTAATTAAGAATGCACAAACTGTATACTCTTAGAGTGGAATACTACCTATCATTTCCTCTAAAAATCTCTGAGGGAAAACAGCAGGCTATCTACCAAACTGCTTTTCAACCAACTTGTGAATCTCCCGTTTTGTGATTTATGCAGAGACCATAATTAATACTGTCTCTCTCACACAGAATAATATTTGGCAAATTCAATATTAGGAGATGGCTTCTAAAAAGTTTTTCCTCTAGTAAGTAATTTTTAAAAGCCAGAAATGACAAAATGATGCTACTGCACACTCAAAAATAAATATTTCCCGTATGCAATATCTTACAACGTAAGTTGTCTCAATAAATTCATTCGTCATCTACACATTTGAAAGAGTTTTAGAACAGGTGTCAATCAAACTCCAAGAGACCTACCACTTCTCATTAGCTTACCAACCTTATATTTATACAAATTAAAATAATAAAATGCTCCAGTTGCTTATTGGTGTGTTTAATTAACTTAGTGCAGTAAATTTCTGTAACTTACTACAGTTAACACTTCTAGGATTTCATCACTAGACTCTCCACACCATGAACCTGGGAGCCATCATTTACATTAATGAGAGTTACTAACAGGCAGCATGGGAAAAATTAATTCTTTTGTAAGTCTTTTAAAAAGGTCTCCAATCATATAAATGAGTAGGACTCAAAATTCTAGGCATTATTAACATCAATATTTGCTCTAAAGGAAATAAGGAGAACTACTGCTATAAATTTAAAACCAACCAAGAACTGTTATATGGAAATGATATGAACTATGAGAAAAAGTAACCACCCACATCAACCCTGTGCTAATGGTGAGAAAGACAGAAGCAGCTGTAAATGAAGAAACCCGTATTCTAGGGTTAAAGGAAGTAGTTGTAAAAGCAAAGAACGTTTTAGAGTAATGAAGATTCTAAACAGGAACAGTATAAAAGGATAGAGGCACTTTAAGAAACTTAAATGCTAACTATATAATTGTGAATAATCTGGATACAGAATAGAGGTAGCCAAGAGATAATCTGTTTCATAATCTATATAATGCCGAACAACAGACATTTGTAGACCGCATACATACAAAAGCTGCTCAAGACTCCAGGATATAACCGGGAGTAAGGCTGTAGAGAAAGGTTTGTGCAGATTTAACTGTACCGTCAAACTGTCCTTGGAAGAGATAAACGGACTGACATTCTCACAAAGGATGAGAGGTCCTTGTCCTCTAAATGCTCACCAAATTAGTTACTAAAAGAGATACTCTATTTTTTCCACGTATGTCTCTCTGCTGGTATTAATTTGCATTTTCCTGAGGCTGAGTATTTTTTTCTAACATTATTAGACATTTTGAGCTTGCTCTTCTGTAACATACTACGTTATACGTAACATGTAATGTATACTATGTCCGTGTTTCTGTTGGATTGACTGCTCCTTTTCTTATTGATAATATAAAGATTTTACTTATATATTCTAGATACTGACCCCTGGTTAATCTGTGTGCTAGAAAATATCTTCTGATTGGGGCACCTGGGTGGCTCAGTCAGTTAAGTGTCCAACTTCGGCTCAGGTCATGATCCAGAGTTTGAGCCCCGTGTTGGGCTCTGTGCTGACAGCTCAGAGCCTAGAGCCTGCTTCGGATTCTGTGTCTACCTCTCTCTCTCTGCCCCTCTCCAACTCATTCTCTGTCTCTCTCTCAAAAATAAATAAAAACAATAAAAAAAATTTTTTTAAAAAAGAAAATACCTTCTGATATGTAGCTTGCCTTTTCATCATCGTGTATGTTTTCTTTTGTTTTAAACAAGTTTTTTTTAAAAATATTTATTTATTTTTGAGAGAGAAAGAGAGCCTGCGCACAGGTGGGGGAGAGGCAGACAGAGGATTCAAAGCGGGCTCTGTGTTGACACCAGAGAGCCCGATATGAGGCTCAAACTTGCAAACCTTGATATCATGACCTAAGCTGCAGTTGGATACTTAACCAACTGAGCCACCCAGGAGCACCACCCCCCCCAACCCCACAAGCTTTTTCTCTTTTAAGTTTGTTTATTTTGGGATAGAGACAGCGCAAGTTGGGAAGGGGCAGAGAGAGGGAGAGAGAGAATCCCAAGCAGGCTCCGTGCTGCCAGCACAGAGTCTGACTCGGGGCTTGAACTCACAAAACCATGAGATCATGACCTGAGCTGAAACCAGGTCAGAAGTTTAACCAACTGAGCCACCCACACGCCCCTTAAACAAGTTTTTTTTTAATGAAAAACAAATTTATGGATTTCTTATAATATGGTCTGTGTGTTTCTGTGATTTATTTAAGAGATCCTTTCCAAAGTGAAAGCTAAGAACTTTTCATCTCTCATTTCTATTGGAATGAAATTTAAGATTAAAAAGCTCAGGCAGATGGGAAAGAAATCAATGCTGTGACTACTATGTGCATTTATTCAGTGTACAAATATTTACTGAATGACTATTATATGAAATGGTAATTTTATATAAATTCTATCATATTCCTCACATTTCTTTAAAGCCATTACCTTCATTTTCAGATGATTATGCTACGGATGGTGAGGTGAAATACATTGGTTCAAGGTGTGTTTAATGCTGAAATTCTTTCAAAAGACTGAAATGGGAAAGCTACGGTTTTTCCTTTCCTAAGTTTAGAATACACAATTTTTATTATTTAAATATCAATATGGCTTACCCCTATTAGATAGATAGATAGATAGATAGATAGATAGATATATGTGACTATATGTTTAAGTCAAATTAGTCATATACTTATTATAACCAATCTGTGATCCAAAACACTTTATAAAGATATATTGCTATCCTTTAAATACCTGAATACATACATATTGATATTAACGACTTATAGCTAATCAACTTTGAGAGTAATTTGTATTTTTATATAGACTAAAGATCAAAATACAAACTTTTCCTTCTCTTATCTCTGCTAAAAGAAAACTGCTGGGCAACTTAAAGTGCAGTCACTTACAAGGCGAGGTGAGGAGCCAGAAGCTCTGGTCAGTGGAAAGGAGCAATACCTCTTATGTGCCAGTGTACGTGTCCTATTGTATCTAGCCTTAGCTGGAACATCTCTTAATTCTCTTCTAAACACAGAAGCTCAGACGGCTAGGGGCCACCTCCTCATGCTTGCTTTTGCTGGCTGCCCGCCACTCAACCCCATTCTAATCTCTAACGTGGCCCTTTCCATGCTATGTATGACCGTGTGCCCACTCACTGTCCATCCCTGATGCCACTTCCGTAGTTGAATGATTTTACTTAATGCCAGCATTTTTTTAAATAATGTTTATTTATTTTTGAGAGAGAAACAGAGACAGAGTGCAAGAGGAGCAGGGCAGAGAGAGAGAGACAGACAGACAGACAGATAGACAGAATCTGAAGCAGGCTCCAGACTCCGAGCTGTCAGCACAGAGCCCGACCGCGGGGCTTCAACCCATGAACTGTGAGATCATGACCTGAGTCGAAGTTGGACACTTAACCAACTGAGCCATCCAGGCGCCCCTACTTAATGCCAGCATCTTGAGCAGTACCCAATATGTACTAGTCCTCAATATGTGGTTTGACTTTGCTGTAATGTAACCCTTTTATAACTTAGTTCTCGTGATTTAACTATACACGAATTAACTCATATCAATTTTTCATTTCAAGGAATTAGAGAAAAAAATACTATGAAAACCAATTGATCATTTAATCTGATTCAGAAGTTATGTTTGGTGATCTTATTAGTTATAAGTTATCCTAGGGGAAAGGCATTAAAATATGGGAGCAAACAGAACTATCTGGTTAAAAGAATGACATAAATTTATTTTATAATGATACTATTATCCAGGACATAAATGTTATCCTTAGAAAACTGTCCAAAGAACTATTACCATGAGATGTTTTGGGAAGTTAAAGTAAGTTTACATGTGCCTAAAAATAATTTTCCTATTCTTCCCACCTATTTATTTCTTCAGAAAAAGAAAAGCATCCATAAATCACCAACTCCAAACTGTCTGGCTTGATATTGTTATCCCTCATTACTTGCCTACCAAAAAAATCAAACATATAAAAATTAAAGAAAAGAACAGTGCTACTTTCAATGTAACACCAACAAAATAAAGTCTTATTTATTCGAGTAAATGATTAATTCACACCAGAACCTAAAGCACCTATGCTGTCATATGATACATATTGATAGACTCCAAAAAGCCAATCCATGAACTACCTGGAGGACTCACTGATGCTCTGTTGAGAAACACTGATTTCTCATATTCTAATAACGTAACAATCTTCACCCCATGACACTATGACATGGTCCTCTATTACACGAAATATACTACCCACCCCCACCAACTCCGCCAAGCATTACACTGAACCTCTATTCTGATTTCAGTACACTGCAAACGAGAAAAGCACTAAGTTCAAGTTGGGGTCACCTGTCAGAGTCATCTGGTTTTCTTTTTTGTCCCGCTGTCCCGTTACATTACTGTATTTTAATTTAGTTGGTTGCAGAAAGCTGAGATGACAATAATACTAGAGAAGACTTCCTCATCCAGATAATAACATCAGCACCATAAAAGCACACTTCATTAAAAACAACACACACAACAATGTGCTTCCAAGTGTCAGCAATGAAATAGCTGCACAATTACTTTAGACTCGTTTCCCACGTTTCCCTTCTCTCGGCGGAATGCCTAATCTTCACAAGGTGTTCATTTCCTGTCTCACCCAGCAACCACCTTCTGCATTTTTATTTTGTTGATCGCTCCTGCTTAAATTTCCATGGGGATTCCTCATTTTAAAACATGCTTTTCGCTCTCGCTCCTGAACACAACCCCGTCAGCACTGCTGCCGGTGCCTTGGGTTACAACAGGCACTGAAGTTAATAGCTTGCCATGGTCCTAAGGGACCATATGAAATAATGATTGTCCTGGCCAGAGCATCTAGAGTTAAAACTATAGGCCTATGGTGTGGAGTGTCAGATTACCTAATAGCGTTTGCAAAAACTGAACATCCCTTTTGCTCTCCTAATTCAAGAAATATTTATGGAGTGTCTCCACAATACAAGGCTCTCTGCAAGGCAGTGGAGTAAGTTTGATGCCAAGTAAGATGCACTTTCTACACTGAAAATATTTCAGGTAAGACCAGGACGATTCTGGCACACGACTTGTATTACTGGGCTCTTGTTAAATGAGAAGAGTATACATAAATTTACTTCACTTCTGAGATACTACTGACAGAGAACTGCCCAGGGGATTAAGGAAGGCTATGAGAGCACACCCAACTGTGGGGAATCAAGAAAGGGTATACAAAGGAAGTTTTAGATAATAAGAGAAAGGTTTTATGTACAATTCCAGACATTCCAGATAAGCAGAACAGCAAAGGCAAAGACTATCAAGGTGAAAAATAATGTCATACATTTGGAAACCGACAGTTTGACTGAAGCATAGGTTATGAATTACGAGGGAGCTGGGATAAGACCAAACAAGAAAGCATCAGGCCAGGCTGGAAACTAATTTGTTGGAACATGCTGTATTTCCCTTTTAAGAATAAGGGCTTCAGCACTCACTAAACTGATAGCTTCTAAGATAAAGACACTTGCTCGACTCATAGATATTAGGCACTAACCTGCCTACATAGAACTAAAAGAGACAAGCCTTCAGACCTTCAAGTTTTTTCCCTTGCACTCTGGGATGCCTCGTTAGTCCTCTGTATTGACACCGTTGACTGAAAGATGATGTACCTTGTGGCGTTATTATAAAAGAAAATCTAGTACTGTGCTACTGGGTTGCATTTTTAATTTTCCTTAACCTTTTCTCAGGCCTACCTTTCCTTTCAGCATCTACATTTAGTAAAAAAAATTGCGTGGCTGCCTGGAATTCCCGTCGCAAGGCTCAACGTATACAAAATAGTAGTTGCAAGATTTTATTGAGCATCTTCTATGTGCCAAGCATTGTGCTTCATCTAACCCTCATAATAACCGAGCGGCACAGGTATTACACCAAGCAAACCAAGACGCAGAGAGGACATTTCCACAGTTGCTCAGCTGTAACAGGTGAAGCTCATGTAACTCCAATTAGTCCTTTGTATCATTAGAAATAAGTCATTAGAAATAAAATCATTAGAATAAATGATTAATCATTAGAAACAAAAACTGAAACAAACGTCACCAAATTTAAATCGAGGCAGAGAGAAGGAAGGAGAGGCATTTTGCATTGTATCTTTTAGAGAAAAACAAATGTCAAGCGAACCAACTGACAAATGGACTTCAGTAACTTTTTTTTTAATGTTTACTTATTTTTGAGAGAGAGAGAGAGAGAGAGAGAGAGAGAGAGACAGAGCACAAGTCGGGCAGGGGCAGAGAGAGAGGGAGGCACAGAATTCAAAGCAGGTTCCAGGCTCTGAGCTGTCAGCACAGAGCCCGACGTGGGGCTCAAACTTGTGAACTGCAAGATCCCGACCTGAGCTGAAGTCGGAGGCTCAAGTGACTGCGCCACCCAGGCGCCCCAGTAATTAACATTTTCAATGAGAACTTAACATAGTGACTCTACTTAACATACAGGAATTCACATCATGGCATTTTCACCAGAGAGATTTCCTTAAATCAGGAGAAGGATTATTTCAGTCTCACGTACGGTCCCTTTTTGATAGACACACTTCTTCCATCTCCTAAATGTCTGCTTAGAAGCACTACGCTTACAGTCACTGTACCATCTTCTGGGCTTGCTGTCCTCAGTGGGCCATATCAAAGCGAATGCTTAGGCAACTTGTCATATGACCACTTGTCATCTCTCAACCTGTTGCTCCATTTGTGAAGTGGAGGGTTAAATTGTATACTCTAGTAATACTCTGGTCTGTCTGGTTCTGAGGCGCAACAAATCTATAATTCTGCGTGGACATAAACGTTTTTTTCCCATCTTCATTTCTGTTCCATAGCGTTCCCTTAGGTAGTTATATTGGAGCTGGACTACAGACATTTGGGCAAGTTTTCACACGAACACAGATTTTTCATCCTTGGTCACATTCCTGTAATCAAGTGGAAAATCTGGAAAAATAATTTCGTTCATTTCAGTAATATTAGTCGCCCTGAAAATTATTTGTTTGATTATACTTTTAAGTTACACAGCAAGGAAAAATTTTTTAAAAATGCCAAAGTATTTGGTCCACCCACTGCCTCCAGTCATCACACTCACTGTTGAAATTTAAAGGTCTGGGGTCTAGGATACTGAGTGCTCTAAATGTCAGCATCTGAGCAACAACCTATAATAAAATGAAGATGAAAGGTTATAAAGAATGTTCTAATTTATAGGATAAACAGTAGAAGATTTGAAAATTAAAGCCATAGCACTGAAGCCTAAGCATGATGTGAAAATCTCCCCTTCTGGAAGGAGGCCATCCGATTTAATTGGATGCTATGAAAGCAAACAGATGCTAATTTAGTGAAAACAGCAACCATTTCTGAACTCTCTGCATTAAAACAGCTTGATTAACAAACAGAAGCTGAGGATTTTTATAGGAAAGAGTCTATAATTCTTAACACAAGATGTGTCAGCAGGTGGTTAAGTATGCCTGAAGCAGGTAATAATAGAAATGAAGAGTCAGAAGTACAGCGGTCAGAAAACATTTATGTTTTCAATGTAAGCTTTATAGCAATGAAAGCACAGGTGCCTGTCACTATTTCTATAGAGAATTTGCTTCTTTGCAAGCAATGTTCAAGGTATCCTAATTGCTTCAAGGACACCATTAGAAAAATTCCCATTCATTTATTCAGCAAGTCAGTGTTGTTGAGCCAAAAAGCAGGCTGAAAGAATATAGAGATAGGAAATCACTCAGTTCACGGCCACTCTGCAAATTCCTTTGTCTCTTCCTTCCTGGCAAAATGCAATCTAGTTACGATGACGGGGGAGCTCTATAAACATCTAGACATGCCAAGGTGTCTGTAAGAAAAATAAAAGACTCTAGTCACAGGATTGGAACCTGTCTGGCCAGCTCCTTTACATATATGACTGCCCTATGCATTCGGTCACAGAAAAGGTGTTAGATCATTAAAACAGACCATTCCTTCTCTCATGAGCATCAGGTCCACCCACATGCAATGACTAGGATCTGGGCCCAATATTATCTGTTTTTGGACACATCAAAATTTCTTTACACTCTAAAATTTCTGTCTCTAAAAGAAATCAGAATCAGCCAGGTAAAAAATGCAATGCCTAGAGTTTCAGCCAAGATCTTCCATAGGGATAAACATAGAACAAAATAATCAAGGAAATGGGAAAAGCAGCATTAACATGTCTCTAAGGTTCCAATAATTCCATTACAGAAAAATAGTTAATCTATCTTTTAGAGATTCATAAAAGCCTTGTCGTGGACACGTCAGGAAGTTTCAAAAGTGCCTGCCAATTATATCACTCCTTCTGAGAATAAAACAAAAACCCGAAGACATTTTTTGAGGGCTTGAAAAAGCCATATGCTCTGACCAGCTATGTCCTATCTCAAATGATTGTTTAAGGAATCCATTTGGAATGTATCATCTAGCAGACAACTGAGTAGCAAAATAACAATGACTAACACATTTCATTTCAAAAACCACTTTAAAACCTACTTTTCAGTCTTCAGTGAAAGAAGAAATAAAGGGTAAAAGAACACTATGGCTGGACTCTGGTTACATTCCTTCGTGTTTGTGGTCTGAGTCTCAAAATGAATGCAGCAAAGATTTCAGAGTTTCCCTTTATAGTGTGCATGCAGGTGCACAATAATAGCTTAGGCAAGGCATCAGTCCAAACCTGTGTTTCGAACAGACCAGACAAAGGAAAGAACTAGTTTTCCCCCACCCGCCCAGCAAAACTGGCTAAATAGGACTCTGAACTCCACTATCTCACCTGCCAATAAACAGATAAGGCAGGTAATCAGGGCAAAGAGGCTGAGGATTCCCTAGGCCGATTACAAGTGTAATATATCCAATGAGCCATTCAGTTCCTATTTTCCATCTCCCCCGAAGCCCTGATTCCACCTAGTAACCTGGGAAGGTTTACATCAACACTGACACACTCAGGAGAAAAGAAACCCAGGCCAATCTGCTCTTCAGTGATCCAGGCTAGGAATAACTGAGAAGTTGATCGAATTAACAAGCACAATCAGTTAATTTACTTTTATTTATTATGTTTATTTGTATATCTGTGTTGTTCCAAAAAGGATATGAAGTTTTACTAAAATTCATTAAAGTCACCTAAAATATTTGATAGTTTATAAAATCTGAGACAGCAAGGTAAATGTTCTCAATCATAATATGGCATGCCATTGATTGTAAGATATACCTCATTTTTAGCAATATCAAAATGTCAAAAATATTTATATTAGAGTCAGTAAAATACAATATATGTTTCTGTAAAGGGGGAAGACAGAGGTAAAACACAATGCAATTCCTGTGGTTCTTGTGGCTTCCAAAGAAACGGGGAACACAATCACCTAAATCTAGCTCACCTTCCCAAATTACTTAGGAAAATAAATTAGGATAAACAAATCATTGCTACTTCTCACACTGGGGCATACTACATGGAGTTGCCCACATGTTAAGCTGCTTCTTCACAAATTAAAGTGTGCAGCTGATCTGGAGAAAGTGTATTATTTAGAAGGACACCCTTCCTTCAAGCTCCCCAAGTGCTTTTTCTACATAACCAATATTTTCAGTCGGATCACCATATACAAATTTGGTAAAAACCTAGAGATATTTAATTTGTTTAATATGGAACCTAGGGAAGGTTGGGAGGGGTGATCATTCTCAAAACTACAAGGTGATCTTACATGTTCATGCTTAATTAAAATCATGGGTCTCTTTATTGCTTATTAGTAATGTGTTTCACCATTAAACAAATGGAATGATGTCATAAAAATGGAGGAGGAGATAGATCTAAGGTCTTGTCCCTCCAGAGAAATTTTTTTTTTTTAAAGCAAAAACTGTTAGAATCAACTTTACTATAAACTCTGGAAAAAGTCAAGAGTGTAAAACAACGGGCTGAACGATGAATCAAGGAAAAGGAAAATCAAAATCAAGAGAAAAGCTTCACGGAATTTCTACTTATACTGTTCCTAACTCCCTCCCCAACTGAGCAGTGGTGAAAACAGCAGCCTGCTAGTGTGGGACCTTGATCCCCAGTGCATGAGGGAGCCAACCAGATTTTATTCTAAAATAATTTATGTTTGTCTGTCCTATCTTGTCTGGGGGCTACTTGAAGAGCTAATGTAAGGCACTTGCCTTGGTTTTGCCTAGTCAGAACTGCTCACTCAGAGGTGAAAGGCGGGGGACATTGTTCAAGATGTCAGGCAAACAAATCCCACAACCTCCTTGTGCAAAAGATTAGGGCTGAGACACGCAACAGACTGTCTAAGCCTGGGAGGTAAAGCTGGTGAGAGTTTCTGCAAGAAATCAGTGTTTTCAAAAGAGCCCATATATACTGGGGAAGACAGAAGATATGTACATGCCCAGAATAGGATGCACACTCAGAAAAGACCTGAGAAGACTCCAGGCTTTTAGCTCTGGCTGATCATTAGGCTCACTGCAAGCAAGAAGCAAAGGCTAAGGCCTTCGTGTTGAAAAGAAAAGACATCAGACAAACGCAAAGCTGTACAAAGAAATAAAGAACACTAGTAAAGATAACTGCATAGGTAAATAAAAAAGACAGTATTATGGACACACAATGTAGAAAGATGTAATTTGTGCCAATAACAACATAAAGGTGGGAGGACAGAGGTAAAGAGGAGCAGAGTTTTTGCATGCTATTAAAGTTAAGCTGGTATCAATTCAAACTAAACTGTTATAGGATATTAGCCGTAATCAATCAATTTCTTTGATATCAGCCACAGGAACATTTTTTTGAGATATGTCTCCCAAGCAAGGGAAACAAAAGCAAACTTAAACTACTGGGACTAGACCAAAATAAAAAGTAAACTATCAACAAAACCTGGAAGTAAACCGTCAACAAAACAAAAAGGCATTCTACAGAATGGGAGAAGATATTTGCAAATAACATATCTGGTAAGGGTTTACTATCTAAAATAAGTAAAGAACTTCTACAACTCAACAGCAAAAACCAGAAATAATCCAGTTAAAAATGGGCAGAAGATCTGAACAGACATTCTTCCAAAGAAGACACACAGATGGCCAAGAGACACATGAAAAGATGCTCCACATCACTAATAATCAGAGAAATGCAAACTAAAACCACAACGAGGTATCACCTTACACCTGTCAGAATGGGTAAAATCAAAAACAAGAAACAACAAGTGTTGGTGAGGATGTGAAGAAAAAGGAACCCTCATGCACTGTTGGTGGGAATGCAAATTGGTACAGCCACTATGGAAAACAGTATGGAGGTTCCTCAAAACAATTAAAAATCGAAATATCATATGATCCAGTAATTCCACCACTGGATGTTTACCCAAAGAAACCAAAAACATTAATTTGAAAGATATATGCACACCTGTGTTTACTGCAGCATTATTTACAACAGCCAAGTTATGGAAGCAACCCAAGTGTCCACTGGTAGATGAAGGGATAAAGAAGATGTGGTATATATATGTACAATGGAATATTACTCAGCTACAAAAAAAAAATAAAAATAAAATCTTGCCATTTGCAACAACATGGATGGGCCTATAGAATACAGTGCTAAGTGAAATAAGTCAGTCAGAGAAAGACAAATACTATATGATTTCACTCATATGCGGAATTTAAGAAACAAATTAACAAAGAAAAAAAGAGACAAGCAAAACACAGACTCTTAAATACAGAGAACAAACTGGTGGTTGTTGCTAGAGGGGAGGTGAAGGACGGGCTAAATAGATAAAGGGGGTTAAGAGTATACTTATCTTGAGCACTGAGAAATGTATAGAATTGTTGAATCATTATATTGTACATTGTACAATTGTACATTATATTGTATATTGTGAAACTTACACAACACTGTAATGTTAGTTACACTTCAATAAACATAATTAAAAAATAAAAGTAAAGGGCCTGGGCAGCTCCATTACTTGAATGTCTGACTCTTGATTTCTGCTCAGGTCATGATCCCAGGGTTGTAGGATCAAACCCCGCATCGGGCTCTGTGCTGTGTGTGGAGCCTGCTTAAGATTCTCTCCCTCTGCCCCTCTCCCGCACTTGTACTTTCTCTCTCTCTCTCTCTCTCTCTCTCTCACTGTAAATATAAAAAAAAATTTTAAATTTTTTAAAAATAAAAGGCACTGATTTAAACTATACAGTGTTCCATGCCCTCTACTTAAAACCTGAGGGTCATTGTTTTACCAGATGTAATATTAAATTCTTCCATTTGGTGCCTACATTTTCTGCCTCTCCTCTTGCAGTTTCCTAAATACAGTGGAGGGTATTTCATTTCTTCATGTCTAGGAACACAAAAGTCTCTCAAACTAGAACAGTTGTTCTCAAGCCTGACTGCACATTAAAATCACTTCAGGAGCTTAAAAAAAATACCTCATATTTGGGCCCTATTAACTAAATCAGAATTTCTGGGGAAGAAGTCAGAAATGTAGAGGTCAGGAGCTCATTTTTAAAGGCTCCCCAGATGACATTAATGCACAGCCAGTGTTGAGAATAAGTTACCTAGAATCATCTATTATCCACTTCCCTTCAGCCAAGTGCAGTTGTCTTCTCAACTCCAATCATTCATATATCAGTTTTGGAAAGTTGTGTTTTTCTAGAAATGTAGCTGATTGCATTTGAATTTCAAATTGATAAGCAAAAAGTTTTTCATAAGATCATCTTATCTTTTAATGTCTGTATATCTATAGTGACATCTTTTTTTCCCTTAGACTAGTTGTTTTGCCATCTCCTCTTTCTGAATTCGTTCTAAGGGCTTAGGTGTTTCTCAGTTGTTTCCCAAAAGTTCTCAGGGCTAAAACTTTTGCCTGTATTTTTCTCCTCCATTGTTCAGTTGTCCATTTAATTTCTGCTCTTTCTTTTATTCTTTCCTTCCTTCAACTTTCTTAGATCTTAATGAACTCTTCCTTCTCTAGTGGTTTCATGAGACTTAGAAGACTCAGATGACTGATTTGTAAATCTTTCTTTTTTTTCTACTACACGCATTTAAGGAAATGAATTTCCCTCTGGGCACAGATTTAGTTGCACCTTACAAGCTTTCATATGCTACATTCTATTATCATTCAGTTCAAAAATAATTTCAAACTTCTTTTATAGTTTCTTCTTTGACCTATAGGTTTTACACTGTTTTTTTAAAACATTTTTTTTAAATGTTTATTTTTGAGGGAGGGGGAGAGAGAGAGAGAGAGAGAGAGAGAGAGCGAGCATGTGCCAGTGCGCACAAGTGGGGGAGGGGCAGAGAGAGGAAGACACAGAATCCAAAGCAGGCTCCAGGCTCTGAGCTGTCAGCACAGAGCCCGATGCAGGCATCGAACTCACAAACCGCGAGATCATGACCTGAGCCAAAGTTGGACGTTCAACCGACTGAGCCATCCAGGCGCCCAGGAGTATAACACCCACACATTGAGGGATTTCATTATTGATTTCTAGTAAATTCCACTGTGGTCAGTAAATATACTGCAAATTATTTAAATCTCTCGAAATTTGTTGAGGCCCAGCATAATCAATTTTGGTAAATGTTTCATGTATATCTAAAAAAGAATGTATCCTACAGCTGTTGGTACAGTATTCTTCAGCCATAACTAGGGTCTAGTTTATTGCACTGTTCAAGTCTTTTAGATTCTATTTTATCTGCTTCCTATAATAATTAATAAAAAGAAATATAAAGTCCTCTGTTATAATTGTGGATTTCCTTGAAATTCTGTGAATTTCTGTCTATATGTTTGAAGTCATGCTTCTAGGGATGTGTGTGTGTGTGTGTGTGTGTGTGTGTGTGTGTGCGTGTGTGTGTGTGTCTGTGTATAACTGACAGCATTAAAATAAAATATCTCACTTATTTAAATTGCCTTAAACTTCATTTTGTCTGATATTAGTGTAGTTAGCTCTCATATGGATAGTATTTGTATAATATGTCTTTATTCACTCTTCTATCTTCATTATTTCTGTGTCCTTATATTTGAGGTATCTCTTGCAAGCAGGGTAAGTGTAGTTTTTTCAATCGGCCTGAGAATCTTTATTTTTAAGTAGTACATTAATAACATTTAAAATTTACTGCAACTGCAGAATTTAAGTCTGGGTTCATAAGAACAAATTTACTATTTGTCTTCTGTTTGTTCCACTTGTTCAATGTTCATTTTCTTTTCTTTTCTTCCCTTTTTTGGATTAATCAAGTACTGTATTTAAAACATTTTCTATTTGTATCCTCTATTAATTTTTTGCCTACACATAACAATTCTTTTAGTGGTTATGAGATTATGACATGATCCTTGATTAGTCCTCTATAAAGTAGGATCTTTACCCTCCTTTAAAATCTTAGAAAACTTTAACTCCATTTCTACTTTCCAACATGCATAATTTCACATATATTTTATATGTATGTATTTCATATTTTATGACACTACTGAAAGGGCAGGCCTATGCCGGCCGACTCCATCTTGTTCTGTGTCCTTCACCTTGACCACACCTCCTTCCCTTGAGTAACCCTCCCCCCCCCACCTGCCTAACAGGACTCGGACCCTTCCCCAGCCAATCGGCTGAGGCCACAGCCATTACCTCACCAACTGCCCCTAGGCCCCAATAAAACCTTTGTCCTTTTGAAACTCACTCTCTCTCCCCGGTATCTCACCACTGTGTGCAGGTAGGGGATTGGGCTGAGCTAGCTCGAATAAAGGCTCTTTTGCTTTTGCATCAGACTCGGCTCCCTAGTGGTCTTTGGGGATCATGAATTCTGGGCATAACAACTACTATTTGTTTTGTAGTCAAAATTAATTTAGATGTACTCACACTTACCCTTTCTGTTGTCTTTGTTCTTTTCCATATTTCCTTGTTTCTGTGCTATGTTTACTTTTATTCTGACTTTAGCACCTGCATTTCCCTTACCACAGTCTGCTGGGATGCATTTTCTCAATTTTGATGGTCTGAAACATCTTTTATTTTTGCCTTCATTTTTGAATTCACCTAGTATAGAATTCTAAGCTGGCAGTATTGTTTTATAGTACTTAAACATTAAAAAAAAAATTTTTTTTTAATGTTTATTTTTGAGAGTGAGAGAGAGAGACAAAGCATCAGCAGGGGAAGGACAGAGAGAGGGAGATACAGAATTTGAAGCAGGCTCCAGGCTCTGAGGTATCAGCACAGAGCCCAAAGCAGGGCTTGAACCCTCAAGCAATGAGATCATGACCTGAGCCGAGGTCAGATGCTTAACCAACTGAGCCACCCAAGCGCTCCTGTTTTATAGTACTTTTAAAATGTCCTTGTATCACTTTTATGGTTCCTAAAGATTCTACTGAGAAATTAGCTTTCAGTCTTATTGTTGCTCTTTTGATGCTAATTTGTCTTTTTTTTTACTAACTACTTTCAGTATTTTCACTTTGTCTTTGGTTTTCAGTTGTTTTAATATAATTTCTTTAAGTATGTTTGCTTTGTACTTTCGAGTTGCAGTTAATGCTTCTAGAATTTGTAGCTTGATACATTTCGTCAAATTTGAGAAATTCTGTCATTAACTCTTAAATATTACATTTATTACTCTCTATGCTTTCTTTTCCCCCTCTGTGACCCCAATTATATGTATTATATGTATTGCATGTATATGTATTATATGTATCTTTTTATTGGGTCCTATGTCAGTCTAGCACTTTTCTATATAATCCATCTTTTTTTTTATTTGTGCTTTGGTCAGGATATTTTCTACTGACCTATCTTCCAGTTCACTAATCTACTTTTCAGACATGTACAACCTGCTGCTGAGTCTTTTATGCTTTTCTTGCTTGTCTGACAAATCTTTAATCATTTCACTTGTTGACTAGCAAGCACTAGGTTCTACATGAGAATATGCAGAGTATATAACACTTGTTCTCACAAAGGCAAATTAAATGAGTCAATCTTGCTATCATTAGCAATTTTAAGAAGTGTAGGATTTATTATAATCTAAATGAATAACCATATTCTATTTAAAAGAAATGAAGCACTGGGGCGCCTGGGTGGCTCAGTCGGTTAAGCGTCTGACTTTGGTTCAGGTCACGATCTCACTGCTCATGAGTTTGAGCCCCGCAGCGGGCTCTGTGCTGACAGCTCGGAGCCTAGAGCCTACTTCAGATTCTTTCTCCATCTCTCTGCCCCTCCCCTGCTTGTGCTCCGTCTGTCTGTCTCTCTCTCAAACATAAAAAAATAAAACATAAAATATATATATATTTTTTAAAATGAAGCACTTCACAAAGGATATATAAAAAATCACAATCTAGGTCACATTTTATATTTTTAATATATTCCATGTTTCAAACTGGCTTACATTAAAAGTATATAAAAAAAGATACTTACTCTCTCTCCTTTTCAGTCAGTTTGTCATTGATATTATCTTTGATTGTTGATCTAGATCCCTTATGAATTATAGGATATCTCAGGGGCACTTGTAGGAAAAAGGAAATCATGGAGACCAAATGTGCAGTGTAACCAAGGGCAACAGCAATGCTTCCATCATCTTTTGCTGTAAATTCAAAAGCAGAGGAAAAGAAAATAACTATTTACCTTATAAATGTATATAATAGATCATAATCAATTTCAAGAGATTTTATAAGAAATAACTAGTAAATAAAATATTAATCACATCTAAATTATAGGATTTTTAAATAAATCTAAATATATTAACAAGACTTGAAATTTCACTTACTGTATTTAAAACTACCGCCCAATAATTAATGTGATGAGATTGATATTTCATGTATATCTTAAGAGTTCTTAATACACTCTAATATCCATTACTTTCCTGGCATTTTTAAAGACAGAAATAATACCTGGTCTGTTATAATGTGAAAATTAGTTTCAGAGGTTCAATCATAGTATACTACATGAGCATTATACATTTTATTCATTAACAACTTTATAAGTAATATAGTTCTACTGCTGTACTATTGTACAAATTATTCAGTCTAAGGTGAAGTGAAATGGCACAATGCATCCTTATGGGGTATTTTCTATCTACGAGACAGTGTTGCATAAATAAGACTGTGAAGTTAGAAACAGGATAGTGAGGAAAAATATTTTAAAAAGGAAAGTAAAAGTCCAAAACCACAGTTTATATCTTATTGATTCAATTTAGGTAGAAGCAACTGTTGGGGCAAAAATGTATGTACCCAACGGTCAAACATAAGCATCTATCTTTTAAGAAGTCACAGATAGGGGCGCCTGGGGGGCCCAGTCAGTTAAGTGTCTGATTCTTGTTTTCGACTCAGGGCATGATCTCATGGTTTGTGAGTTTGAGCCCTGCATAGGGCTCTGCACTAACGGTGCAGAGCCTGCTTGGGATTCTCTCTCTGCCTTCCCCCACCGCCCCCTCCTCCCCCCCGTATGCGCATGCTCTCTCTCTCAAAAGAAAATAAACTTAAAAAAAAAAAAAGAAGTCACAAATAATTTACATTTTTTTAACATTTCTTTATTTTTGAGAGGCAGAGAGAGACAGCGCACGAGCGAGGAAGGAGCAGAGAGAGAAGGAGACACAGAATCTGAAGCAGGCCCCAGGCTCGGAGTTGTCAGTACAGAGCCCAACCTGAGACTCGAACTCACAAATGATGAGATCATGGCCTACGCCAAAGTCGGACACTCAACCGACTGAGCCACCCAGGCGCCCCAACATTTTTAACTCACCATCTAGACTTCTGCTACTACCTACCAAGGATAATAATCACCAGGTACTCAGAAGAGAGTAATAAAGGAAAACGTTTCAAGTTTGCCCCAGAAGGAACAAAAAAGTAACTGTTTGATATATAGTCTTCCCAAAATACTTTTAAAAGTTCACACACACACACACACACACACACACACACACCTCTAAAAGGCTTAACACATAATCTAGAATATCTCTAGCTAGAGAAAAGGCTGAAATAATTGAGATGACCTTGGCTTGATTTCTAAAGGTATCTTTAACTTCAACTATTAGTGGTATTTTTTCACGTTCTTTTTATATTTAGTTATCCAAGTACTACCTTCTTGTTGTAGGAATGCCACTATAGTCATCTATTCATCATTTCATTCTCCACCACTGACTACCACAGCGGATTCTTTGTTTCTTTTTGAGTATACTACAAAAACAGGTAACATTCACTGTATACTTTCTTCTGCAAGGAACTGACTATAGTACTTTTATTTATGATAGTCATTAATTCATCAGCAATTACGAAACTGGGTATCTTTTTATATGCTATTTCGTTCGTTTCACAGATGAAGAACCTAAGGGTCAAAGAAGTTATTGAACCCGTCTGAAGTAACACAGTAATACCATACGGGCTGGCCTGATACCAGTGCCTCTGTCTTTAAGCACTCCACCATACTGTCTCAGAAGTTTACTGTGGAACACATAACAATTTAACTTGGGCACTAGAATGTACCAAGCATATGACACACTTGTATCACCTTAGTTTCTTCACACTTCTCTTACAAGGGCAAAGGACACCGAGTTCTCTGTGACTTGTCAAGTGTTTGACCGAGAATGGGCTTCTCAACTAAAATTTGATGTTCTCTCAAATCAAACTGCTGAAGAAAATGAACCAGCATTCATTTCAACTGACTACTGAGTCATGCCCTAACTGACTAGAATCCTAACTGTTCTTAGAGACCATGTCCTCTTGCCCCAATCCCATGCAAGTACCTTGAGTCCTATAACACTTGTGTTGAAATCTGGATACCACAGTACCTTAGAGACTAAAATTACATTAGACTACATTGTAAATTCACCACATTATAATTTAATCATCATATAATGTTAGAGCTAGGAGGAATCTCAAATCACTGAATCTGATGCCAGCAATTTAGAGATGAGAAAAAAATGTAATTCAGACTGTATAAGTGACTTGATCAGAGTCCTACAGATAAAATCCATGAGTGATAAAATAAGAGGGTGAACTGTATATACCCCCCCCCACCCCCCGCCCTTAAAATACCTATCCCTGGAGTCACAGCTAGGATACTGAAGTCTATGAGAAGTCACTGAATCCTGTGCCTCCGCTTTCTGTAAAGGGTAGGGCCTATCGAATTTAAAATATTTCTATCAGTAAAAGGACCTGGTCTTTAAGAACTTTCTTCTGAAGTGAGAGAAGAGGAAGCAGACAACTTACAGTAATGAAGTATAATACTACGCTAAGTTTGGACTTTTTTATATGTGCTTTACACTAAGCTTTTCCCTTCCTATGAGGCCAGACAGAAAAGAATTTGCAAACTTCTAGAAAGCAGCAGCAGGCCTCTTAACCAGCCTTCCAAACAGGTCAAATGCAAACCATGAATGCTTAAAAAAAACCTATCCAATGCTAAACACACAAGCATCTACATTTTTCCATATTACTGAAAGGCTAATAATACTAAGGAATTGCATTTGTAAATTTTGAGACCACATCCACGGATCTATTAAAAGAACAAAAACTAGTCTTCTAACAACACCTCTTTTCAATGATCAAAACAATTTTGCTTAAATTTAAAGATAAAAAGGCATCTCTATGAGAAGCCTACACATGCAAATCAAAATCCAAAAAGAAACAGCAAAAGCCGAAAACTCGCTAAAATTGGAAATCGGCTTTGATTCTGGTTATTCACACTCACCATTGTTTCCACCACAAGACTCCCCGCTCCGCCTATTAAAAACCCTAGGTTGTTTCCATTCCAGGCCACAGTGCTCCGTCATAGCCTCACTGTTAAACGCCACGGTGTTGGATTTCCAATATTGAAGCTTTATATTAAAAAGCATTTTAAAAGGACCACGGGTGAGGCATTACAGGGCCCAAGGGTATTCCAATACCCTCAAAAGGAAAACCACCTCCTGGTAGGGAAGTCACTTTCATCACCCCAAGACCACTGAACCTCCAGTGGGAAAATGTGAGCTCATGTGGTTAATTATGGCTATTGCTGGCCACGAACCTCAGATGTCACTTTCTGTTGCCAATCACTTTAGCTAAAAAACCAAAAGGTTTAAGGTTTCCAGCATTCCAAGATCTAAAAGACATTTTACCTGCCAAAGCCAAAACCTGGCTCTCGGGGGTGTGCTTTTCCAGTAAGCATTAATGACGTCCCTAACACCTAATGCAGAGCAGAGGTTTGCGTTCCTTACGCCGCTCTCGGGGTTAGGAAGGTTACAGATGATAGGCTTGCTGGGGAGAAGGAGTTGGAGGGGGAGTGGAAGGGTTCAGAGAGAACAGGAATAAACTGTAGGACTCAGGTGTGTGAAAAAGAGCTTAATTTAAACAATGCTTTCAGGGGCTTAAAACCAAAACAAAAATCTGCAGTTTCCTCATAATAATAATTTCTGACTTGTTTTTCAAACGTGAATAGTTATTCAGAGCAGCAGTTTTTGTGTCATTTTTATGATAATAAATACCATCAACCCACAATGGCCATGACAATATTATAAATTGATTCAAATGCCCCTTTGACTTATATGTTGGACAAACTATTAATATTCAAATGCATCCAAGTACAAATAAGTGATCTAAAAGCTCTTACCATCCTGCCTTCCCAATCACTGAGGCAGCTGATTTGGTAAGGAACCAAGCACTCACTGATCCAGACAGGACAAAATATTTAAGACTCTAATCACTGCCACAGCATCTATGGAATCATTCCATGTTCTCAATGAGACACTGTTTGACATATGGTCTCTCCTTTCCAAGAAATCATGCCTGCATAAAGGAATACAGACACAGAAGGAAATCTGGGTCTCATTACCACAAAAGGCTCTCGTGTTATGGATTACTTAAAAACACACACAAACAATTTTTTTCTTTCTTTTTTTTTTTTTTTTTTTTTTTTTTTTAACGAGAAATGTCTCAGTCAATGGAACTCAAATGAATACCCTTCACCAGACAACTTTCTCCCACGGTGTCCAGGCTTCTTTGGCATACTCTAACAGTAACTTACCCATTTAGAAAAGAACAATAAAGTTTGGGCCACTACAGTAGGGTTTCCCAAACAGTGTCGACCCAGGCATTGTAAAGTCTATCCCAGCAAAGTCTCTCACAAATATCACAGAATAACCAGTTTGGAGTTCCTTACGAGAGAATGACCAAGAATGCAGCTGTTACAGAACACTAAAAAGCTGTCAGAAGTTTGGAAGAGGTTATTATTCAAAACAAGGACAAAAACGGCACCATGACAGGAATAATACGGACCTTAAAACCAGACTGACCAGGAATGACTTTAGCTCTGCTACTGGCTAGTATGAGTCTTTGGAAAAATTAACTAATCTCTCTGAGCCTCAATTTTCTTGTCTTAAAAAAAAAAATAAAAATTGAGTGTAATTCTTTCCTTCACAGAAGGAATTCATTCTCACAGTTGTGAAAATTAAATAAACAAGAAGCACCACGCATGATGTTCCATGTTACCATATTTCTCTACTCTCCCAATCTAAAATGTCCTCCTACCCTTCTCTCACCAGGGGAATACTATTTCATCTTTTAAGACACCTCAGGCACCATCTTCCCTGTAAAGGTTTTCACGATCCCCTCCTGACGGCACTGAGTATTTCCACTTCTTTGAATCTTGGGTACCTACTATAAACTTCAAAGTGCCTGACACAGGGTATGAAATCAATAAATATGTCTTGATGGCTCTGATTACAAGTTTAATGGCCTCACCTGGACCGAAAGCCCACTGAGGTAGGATCAATGTCCTACTCATCTTTGCACACTCTCAGCACCTGGCCCAGCAGGTGACACAACACAAGACATTCAGTGAATTGAGAATATGGAAGTGCCTTGCAGAATGCTAACATAAGATTTTAAAGTACAACACTACCATATGTGCTTCTTAAAATTTCTGATTGTGAGGCATCACAGGGAGCGAACAGGGCCTTAGAGTGAAAATTTACACATTTGTTTCATTTTATCTCCCATTTCATTTTCAGCAAACTGCACCAAAAAGCTAAACTAATTATTTAAAGGGTGGGAAAAATAGACTCCGCTTGTTGGACATACTAGGAAGACAGAGCTGGCAAAAGCTGTGAAAAACTAGGAAACAGAATACTTTATAGAACACAAAAATAGAATCGAAGATTGATTATATCATCAGCTCATGTCATCCCTCTCTTAAAGCCCTGCAGGGTTTTCCCACTCCACTGAGAATAACACAAACGCCCTACGGTGGCCTCTAGGCCTTGGCTGACCTCCTCCTACCTTCCTCCTGCTCGCTACTCTCCAGTCACACAGGTCTGGTCTTTTTGGTCTTTCCTTCTTTCTCTCCTACTTTCCTCCCTTTCCCTCCTCTCTCTCACAAGCAATTCCCATTACATTTACATGAGTACCTTATATGCAAAGCTCTTTCAAGTATTATTATCTCATTCAGTCATCACAATAAATGAGAATGTAGATATTACCCATTTTATAGGTGAAGAAATTAAGCTGAGGGATTATATGATTTGTCCAAAATACAGGTCTTTTCTCCCATACCCCCTACCCTGAATTTTTTTTTTCAGATATATCAAGTTCATTGCTCCATCGTGAACTTTGTACTTGCTGCCCCCTCTTCGAGGAAAGCTCTTCCCCCAGATGTAGCAGAGTTGGATCCTTTCAGCCTTCAAATTTTCTGTCCAATGTTTCTTCTCAGAGAGGCCTTCTCTAACTGCTTTCTCTAAAGTAGGTTCTCCTACTGTCTATAATAACATATTCTTTTATTAAATACTTGTTAAATACTTATTTTCTTATTGGTTGTCTCCCTTAAAAGATTGTACACTCCATGAAAGGAGAGAACATACTTGTTTCTTCTATCATTATACCCTCAAAATCCAGCACAGTGCCTGGCATATAGGTGTGCTCAATTAGTACTTTTCCCAATTGATCGTTGCTCTATATCCCCGGAACCTGGCACAAGGCTCAAGGTACTCAATAGGTTTGTTGAACGAATGAACGAATGAGGAAAAAGATGTGTTATGGCCTTCAGGACACCATAACTTGCCTAAAATTAACACCAAAACACATCTCCATGACTTATGGAGATTAGAAGGACCATTTTACAATGGAAACCAGACAAATCCGGGATAGATCGTTACCTAGTTTTGTGGTCTTGAGCAAGTCACTAACTAAATAAATAGCTTATTTACATGCTATGTAATATGAGATTATACCACTTTCTTTATAGGTTTCCTTTGTTTTGTGAGGATTAAAGATAAGGCAAATGTAATGCTTTTACAGATCTAATCTTCTCAACATTAATGTAAAACAGGTAAGGACATGAATCAATATGTTCATGATATCGATTAGGAAATCAACTTTTGAGTTGAGCTTGGATGGCTTGCTCCAAATTACATGGTTTCTAGAAGGGGAAACAGGACTTAATACAGGTTTTCCCATTCCTATTTTATCACTCATATTATGTGCCAACTACTTGCTGTAAGGGTTGCTGTAAAGGCCAAAGTAGGTAATAAATCAGTCTTAAATGTTAAAGGACCATAAATAACAACATTTTCTTTATCAAGAAATGGAGGAAGGTCCCAAACAAAACCTGTAATGCTGTCTTCTTGAATAACTTCTTCCCACATACATAATATGCTACCTTTGGGAATAATCTATAAAGCTATTTAATAAGCCTCAAAGCACTGCATAGGCTAGGGGAAAAGAACCCACTTTGCGAACAATAAAAAAAAAAAAAATCTCTTTACCAAAATGTCAAATAAAAGAAGTTCTTTCCTTTGGCCTACTGGTAAAGAGATTAGGAACTTTAAAATATAGCAATTACTATAAATCACAGTCTATAATATCTCTAATGTAACTTTTTCTTAGTTCAAAGAGGACAGAAATGACAGTGTAACAAAAGTTGAGCCTGTGGTAGTAGGAATGTCACAAAATTAAATTTTCAAAGACGTTTCACGTTACCAGACATATGATTTTCTAAATAACAACAGAACAGATTAATGTTGGTTGTGCTTCTGCTCCCAACCACATACAAATCTTTCATGAAAATCAAACCAAAAGGATAGGGAGATTATTAGTATTCTTAAGAATGCCATTGTCTGATTTTCTTAAAGCCCACATAAAAACTATTTCCTTTTAAATTTCAAATATACAACTCAATAATTTTTTCCCCATGATTAGAACTAAATATCCTCTTAAGTCTCCCATCAGAGAATCTGACTCTTTCATTTGGGAAGGGACAGAAGGTCCAAAAACCCTCTGCTAGGCAACCAACTCTTCAAGATATCTCTGTTTTTTTCTCTGCAACATACCCATATATCACATACACCAAATCTTTAGATGTAAAAAGAAATAAAATACCTTGGAAGTCCTCAGAATTGGGCAACTTGACACCACATACAAAGTAATCCTTATGCTCATTCTGTGAATACAACCAAAGAATGAAATTAATTCTTTTTCTGTTTAAAGCACAGAAACCCTAAGTTAAATCTCAGAGAATTAAGCAGACCAGTGTTAACTCAAAGATAATACTGTTCTGGACACAAAATACTATCATAATTGTTGAAGCTGGATGATGAGTACATAATGATTCATTATACTACCATCTGCACATTTATATATACTTGAAATTTTCTATAATATAAACATTTAAAACATCATGTCCAAGCAAAAAGCCATGTAAAATTTTTATTACAAAAATATCCCCATGAATCCATAGTTATAAATGAAGATTTTTCAATGGAATTAACAAAATTCTGTAAGCAACCTAAAATTCTATTAGCTTTCCTCAGAAAATTAGTCTTTTAAATTTCTTTTCATTAAAAAGAAAATAAAGCCATCAAGTTTAGTGACTTGGCTCTCTAAAAGAGAATTCTCATCTTTCTAATTTTATTGAAGTTTTACTTTTTACATTTACTCTAAAAAACTGGATTCAAAAACTTAACCTCCTGGCAGTTACCCCAGGAATTTCCTAAGTAGTACTAACAAATACAAATTAATTACCAGTTATATTTTTAAAGCAGTACACATGCATCTGCATGTATGCGTCAGAAATGCGGGACTCCTGGGGGGCTCATTCAGTTAAGCATCTGACTCATGATTTTGGCTCAGGTCACGATCTCATGGTTAGTGAGATTGAGCCCTGCGTCACCGGCTCTGTGCTGACAGCGCAGAGCCTATTGGCATTCTCTCCCTCTCTCTCTCTCTCTCTCTCTGCTCTACCTTGCCTCGTGCTCTCTCTCTCTCAAAATAAATAAATAAACGAAAGAAAGAAAGAAAGAAAGAAAGAAAGAAAGAAAGAAAGAAAGAAAGAAAGAAAGAAAGAGAAAGAGGGAGGGAGAAAGAAAGAGAAAGAAAAGAAAAGAAAAGAAAAGAAAAGAAAAGAAAAGAAAAGAAAGAAAGAAAGAAAGAAAGAAAGAAAGAAAGAAAGAAAGAAATGATGGCAGTGGAAGAAAGAAAGAAAGAAAGAAAGAAAGAAAGAAAGAAAGAAAGAAAGAAAAGAAAAGAAAAGAAAAGAAAAGAAAAGAAAGAAATGATGGCAGTGGATAATCTGGCTGAGTAAAAAAGATCATAAGGAAACCAGAAATTTATTTGGCATTCTTTCAGATGAAAATGAGTGCATTTCACCATCAAATTGCTATAAAAAATCAAATGGTGGAACTGAATGCCAATTCATTCCAAATCTATTTTTTTAAATAGATATTAGCTTCTGAATGATTCATGACAAAGCATATGATTAAGACTAGAGCAATGAATTTTTTCATTGAGAGGAAATTTCAAACAGAAACCATCTTTAAAAAAATTTTTTCCTAGAAAATTTGAAACTTACCAAATCAATAGGGTAAATGTAGGAAAGCTCAGATAGTAATTGCCTGCAACGAATTGTCAACTGAGCATTAGTCTTCAGAAAGAGTTCTCTGATAAGGAAAGATAAAAAGCATATTTGTTAAAACAAAAAATGTTTTCATGGTAATATTTATTTCCACATAATTGATGCAGAGGAAGATTAAATGGCCTGCAGTGGGCCACAGAAACTCAGAAGTAGAGTCAGAATAATAGCTAACATGAATCCTGACCTATCTCTAAATAGTATAAGATCAAGATAACCATATACTGGGGCCTACTGTGTGTATCAGGCATCATGCTAAGAGATGTAAAGGGTACAGATAATCATTGACTGTGCACCTACCGCTACATGCCAGGAGCTTTACAAACGGCTTTACTTATTGGAATAATTCAATTAGGTTGATATTATTATACCCATTTTACAAACAAGGATAAAAAATTTAGAGAGGCTCAGTAAGAAGACCAGGGTCTCATTTAATCTGAAAGCCAATCTGATTTCAGGAAATATCTACATGGTATTATCTTTCAAAAGTATTCTATTTTTCACTCACAGCTACTGCCTGCCATATTAGGAAAATAGAATAAAAAGAACAAACACTAAGGTGTGGCATGAGATGATGCAGCTCTTCTCTTGAACTAAAGAAATAAGACCATGAGATAAAATACCCATAGAATAAATTACCTGCTCAATTGTGCTAATGATTAAAAAAAAAAAAAAGAGGAATTCAGCAAAACTGTAGGTCAAAGTAGAACGTAAAAGTAGTAGTGTAACGCAAAGAGCATTAAAGAGTTAAAGGGATCTAGTCCTGCTTTCCTTGTGAGCTGGTCAAAGTAACTTCCCAGAGCCTTGCCTTCCTATCTGCAAATTGAGAGGATTAGACCAGATGATCTCCACGGTTCTTTCCAGGTCTAACATTCTTGAATGCTCAATTGCTAAGGTTTCTTGAAGAAAAATGTAGGATGAGATGACTTTCCAGAAAAAGGGAGTAAACATGAGCAAAAGAACAGAGGTGGCATCAAATTAAGCATGGGCTGGAAAAAATAAAGAGAAAAACTATTAGCACCTATGAAATGAATGTTGTGGAGCAACTGAAATGAACTACAGTTGTACAGTGCCAATTTGCTGAAGGTTATTTGAAAAGTTAAGCAAAACAATCACCATGACTTCTTAAAAGGAGAAAAAATATGGTAAAAATAGTATTTTAGGAGGAGAGGTCTGATAAGCAACATGGAGGATGAACTGAAAAGTGGAGAGACTGATGTTAGAAAGACAAGCTAGGAGCTGTGGAGGTAATCCAAATGGACGAACACTAAACAGGAGTTAAGTCTGAAGAAAAGACCATAAGCTACCCTACATGTGGAAGACAGGAAGAGGAGAAGATTCAAACATTAAGTCATGGTGCAGTGGCCTTAAAAACTAGAAGAATAGGGGCGCCTGGGTGGCTCAGTCAGTTAAGCATCCCACTCCTGATTTCAGCTCAGGTCGTGATCTCACGGTTCGTGAGCTCAAACCCTGCGTGGGGATCTGTGCTGAAAGCACCCAGCCTGCTTGGGATTCTCTCTCTTCCCCTCCCTTGCTTTCTCTCTCTCTCTGAAAAATAAATAAACATTAAAAATAGATAAGCAATACATAAATAAACTAGAAGATCAACTGTTCACATTTCTGATTAGGCTAGGAGCTCTCGTAACTACTTTTAGCACGTGCATGACGCTCAGTAGGGTGCTTCATAAATGTTTGTTGAATAAATGAATGTGGCACTGATGTGTGTGGAATATAAATGAATACCAGCAGCTTTTACAGAATCCTGCTTTTCCAAATCCTACCCTTAAGGTAAACTCAACACTCTTAACTATTATTCTCAGTGTTGCATTTACCTTTTCGCAGTACACTCCTTCCTCAATTCATTCAGAGATTCCTTCTGGAGTTGAAGCTTGAGGTGCTCAGTTGAAAATGCACTTCCTAGAGACAGACGGAGGAAGACAATTCCAGATGTAACACTGCAGATACAACTGCTCGATCACAACCAAACACGCAGAGCCCATCCCCCGACTATGAGAGAGCAATAGAGTTCAGAGGCAAAGTAAACTGGGGATAGAGGTCTTCTGGGGGAATTAACTAGAAGAAACTTCCCTACTTGTTCAATTTTGACACAAGTCCAGCCTTTAGCAGGAGTCAAAGAGTAAGTCAAAGAGTAACCTGCCTCCAGATTTCTGGATTGCTGACCAAGAAACCCTGATGAGATTTCAAAATTCAGACTTCATTTAAAAAAAATTTTTTTTAATACTTATTCACCTTTGAGAGACAGAGAGAGACAGGACGTGAGGTGGGGGCGGGGGCAGAGAGAGAGAGGGAGACACAGAATCCTAAGCAGGCTTCCGGCTCTGAGCTGTCAGCACAGAGCCCGATGCGGGACTCAAACTCACTGACTGCAAGATCATGTCCTGAGCCAAAGTCGGATGCTCAACCAACTGAGCCACCCAGGCATCCCCAGACTTCATTTTAAAAGAAAGCGGCTATAGACTCTGGTGTTGATGCTTATTCACTAAAGGTTCATCAATTGTAATAAACAGATCTCTCTGGTGGGAGATGCTGATAATGGAGGAGGCTATGCATGTGTGAGAGTTGGGGATATATGGGAAATCTCTGCAACTTCGGCTCAAGTTTGCTATGAACCTAAAAACTGCTCTAATAAATAAAGTTTATCTATCTTTTAAGTGGTTAATTTCTTCTCACCCACAAATGCTATACAACAACGTTTCTGAGAGTATAAAAAGTAGAAAAGGAAAAATTACCTGCATTTTGACTGCTATCGCATAGTTCATAAATATAAGTAGTTTTAGCTACAATCACAGTGTGCAGGAAATGTATATTCTGATTTTTCCATATTATGTCATAAGCATTTTTACATGTTGACAGATAGTCTAAGTTATAATGTTTAATGGCTGTGTAAAATTCAACTCCGTGGATGTGAATTATATGAATATTCCACATTTTAACTGATACCCCAAACCCCAAACCCATTACAGAACATTTAATTTCCTTTAAGTGTTTGCTTTAGCATTACACAGAGATTAGTATTTGTGTTTATATGCCTGATTGTTATATTTACATCAACTTCTGGAACCTCCATGTCCATTTATGTGATCATAAAATCTTTTTACATCTTCCTACTCTAAGAAATGAGGGCATCTTCTGTTCTTGACAATCCAGGCCTGATAGCACCAGAAATACTGAAGCACAGAAAAACAATCTTAGATCCAGACACACTAATCTTACAAAGGGGTTTGGTTTCATGAACTATGATCCAACAGGAAAAGGGGCCTTCAACTATTCTGCACCTCTCCTGCGAGAAGGAACAAGAAGTACATTATTGAACATTATACAGTTTAGACCTTAGCACTAAGTTCACCAACTTAAGTCATTTTATCAACATATTTCTAAGTACCCTTCTCTTCTCTCCCACCAGTATTTAAATGATCCACATGTTGGTAACTTTGCCCCCCAAACAGAACATAATCAAGGAGCACCACTCATCTCCTTTAGCCCCAGTATAATTCCTCCCCAAATCTTAATCTTTAATGATTTCAGATGACATTCAGATTGATAACTTTCACCCCCCACCCCATGTACGTGTTGAATGATTACCAAATATTTGAAATTTTCCAGATTTATCTATTAGTGATTTCTAGTTTATTTCTTTTAGTCAGAGACCATATTTTGCATTATTCTGATTCTTTTTTAATTTGTTTTATGATAGCAACTATGGCCTAACCGAATGTTCAATGCGCGTACGATAAAAAGGTATATTCTGATAGTG
Organism: Panthera tigris; assembly: GCF_018350195.1. NCBI lineage: Eukaryota > Metazoa > Chordata > Mammalia > Carnivora > Felidae > Panthera > Panthera tigris. The sequence goes on from NC_056669.1 coordinate 55,705,611, forward strand.
TGCAGTGGGGTGGTCTGCTGTTAATCAGGGCAAGTTAGTTAATAGTGTTAAGGTCTTTATCCTTGCTGATTTTCTCTTCACTTGTTCTATGAATTACTGAGAGATGAGTGTTGCAGCTTCCAGCTTTAATTATAGATTTGACTATTTCTTCTTCCAATTTTATCAGTTTTTGCTATATACACACACACATTTAACACTGTGTGTGTGTGTGTGTGTGTGTAGTATATACATATATGTTGTATATATATAGTGTATATATGGTATATATATAGTTTGCGTGTGTGTGTATATATGTATATACGTAAATATACATATATACATGTATACACACACACACATATATAGTGAAGCTCTGTTATGTTCATACATATTTAGAATTGTCATATCTTTTTGTGACTGACCTCTCCACCATAATGTAAAATCTGTCTTTATCACAGGTAATATTCACTGTTCTGAAATCTCCTTTTCTAATATAATATTGCCACTCTGGCCTTCTTTTAATTTGTATCTGCATGGTGTACTATTCCCATTCGTTTACTTTTAATCAATCAATCTATCTACCCTTATATTAAAAGTGGGTTCCTTACAGATAGCATTTAGTTGGGTTTTTTTAAATGTAAATTAATCTGAACAATCTCAGTTTTTTAACTGAGGTATTTTGATTGCTTATACTTAATATAATCATTGACATTTAGATTAAAATCTACCATTTGGCTAGTTGTTTTCTATATATTCTACCTATTCTCTGTTCCTTTTTCCCTTCTTTTTTCATGCTTTTGAATTGAATATTTTTTTACAATTCCCTCTTTCTTCACGATTGGCTTAGTCTTATCTCCATTTTATTTTATTTTTTAATTTTTTTTAATGTTTATTTACTTTTGAAAGAATGAGAGAGACAGAGGCGTGAGTGTGGGAGGGGCAGAGAGAGGGAGACACAGAATTGGAAGCAGGCTCCAGGCTCCGGGCTGTCAGCACAGAGCACGATGTGGGGCTCGAACTCACAGACCACGAGATCATGACCTGAGCTAAAGTTGGACATTTAACCGACTGAGCCACCCAGGCGCCGCAGTCTTATCTTTATTTTAAATTTTTCGTGGCTGCCCCAGAGTTTACAGTATATAACTTCAATAAATAAGTCTACCTTCAAATATTATTATACTACTTCATGTAGAGTATAAAAACCTGAAAATACTATGCTCCCAATTCTTCCCTTCCCCACTCCTCACATTCTTCACACATTTTACTTTATGCATGTTATAAACCCCAAAACACTGCTATTTTTGCATTAGAAAATCAACTGTCTTTTATAGTAATTAAAAATAAGAAAAAATGTCTTTATAGTATCTTCAGCCATTTCTGGAGATCTCATTTTTTGTGTGTGTAGAGCCACATTTCTGTCTGGTATCATTTTTCTTCCACTGAAGAAATTCTTTTAACATTTCTTAAAATGTAGGACTGGTGGTAATGAATTGTCTTAGTTTTTTGTCAAAGAGTCTCTTTGCACGTCAGTTCAGGTAATTTCTATTGATCTATATTCAAGTTCACTTATTCTTTTCTCAGCTGTGTCAAATCTACTGGAGTGTCCGTCAAAGGCACTGTTCATCTCTCTTACCATGTTCTTTATTTGTAACATATCTATTAGACTGTTTCTTATAGTTTCCATCTCACAGCTGAAATTTACCATCTATCCATACTGGTTATCCACCTTTCAATAAAAGCCCGAAGCCCATTAATCACAGTTATTTTAAATTCTCTCTCTGATATTCCCAACATCTGAGTCACTACTGAGTTTTTTTCCTCTTTTGAGTTAAATTCTCTTGACAACATTTTGTTGGTGGTGGTGGGAGGGGAAGGGATAACAATGGGTCTTTGTTTTGTTTTTGCTTTTCTTTGTTTCAAAAATTTTGATTGAAGGCTCAACATCATGTGCAACAGAGAGCATGAGACAACCGAGAAAGAAAAGGACACGCCTCTTCTACTGTTAATTTGGGGGCTGAGTCAATACAATCAGGAACTAAGCTGGTTTAGGGTTTTGTTGCTTCCATTTTGTTGCTACCTTCAACTTCAAAATTCTTCAAATTTCCTCTAACTTCTCCTTTTTGGAGGTGGTGATGGTGGAGATGATTTGCTGGATGCTTTTGCTCAATGAACTCGTGCCACCCTCAGATTTAGGGAACAAGTTCTGCCCTATGAACCTGCACCTAAGTAAGAGTGACTCACTATGCTCTTGCCTCTCCTCAAGTGATACACTTCAGGCTTTCTATCCTGGTTGGGGAGGAGAGCTGAGTTTCTCTTTTATCTCATTTGAGCTAAGCTCAAATGTGTCCCTGTGCCCTGAGGTATCAGGGTAGGGCTTTCTCTCAGTGATACTGTCCCTCCCCTAGGGACAGGAGGTTTCTAATAGTCCAGGGCCAACACTGTTTCTGCCTCACCCCCAAGTGTAATGATGTTTTCTTTTTCTTCTTCCAATCCTTCACTTCTGTCCTAGAAACCATAGGGCTTGCAGCTCTTCCTCCAGAGGCTTAGTGCTTTTGTTCTTAGAGAAGAGTTATGCTTTCTAGCAACAGCATCCGTTCCCCTTCCTCCAGACCTATACAACCACAGGAGGCTTTCTACATTTTCTACCCTGTCTCCAATCTTTCTTGTGAATATCCATTGTAGGTCCACACAGAGTAAACTGCAAGGAGGTGTGAACTGCTTACAGCTGCTATAGTCTTACAATAGAACACACTTAGTGGTTAGCAATTTGTTAAAAATTGTAGTGGAATTATTTTACCTTCTTAGACAGTGGCCCAACTTCCTCCCATGCTCTGCCACTGGTGAGTCAGTCCTCACATCCTGTCTCTTCTCGGACATGCCCATCTTTTCTTACATTATCAGGCTACCTGGCTGCCCTGTAATCTTTAATTCTCCAGATGCAAGAAAAGCTATGATTTTGTACATTATTCAGCTTTCTCTTGTTGTTAGGGTGGAAGTGAAGTTCTTACTACCTTTCTACATCCTCCGCAGAGGCTGGAAGTCAAATCTGAGGATGCTGATTTAAATTTTTTTTTAAGTTTTTCTCTGTTCTTTGTATTTCCTGCTCCTTTGGGGTCAGCTATTCCATTTAACTTGGACTTGTTTATACGGTTTTCCTCAAATATCTGATGATCCTTGGTTTTCCCTTCAAATCCATGAATAAGTGATCAGACTGATTAGTATAGGCAACTAGTGTAGGTTTCCTTTGAAGCTAGAAAGACTTATTTACATGAAAGGCATCGTTCCTGGGTGCCAACTCAGCATAAGTGGGTAGGTCCTGTAGACAATTAGGCTTTTCTTCAGAGTATACATGCCATGCTGGAAGAAGGCAGTACTGTTACATTATTGACAACTGTCAATCTTAGGACTGGGTTACTCTAGGGCATTTCATTTCTAAGTAGAGCTGTCTTTATGTTTTCCCTCTAGGTCAATTGTAAAAGTCCACAGTCAGGCTCTGTTCCACCTTCTATGCCAAACCCTTGTCCCATGAGACCTAACCAGGTCAAGAATCCATTATGTTTAGAAAGCAGCTGGAGCAAGTATTACAGGAAGGGAGTCCAAATCCAAAGAAAAGAAAATGGACCAGTAGGCCCAGCTCCCCTAATTACTGCTCCATCGTTCCTGATTTCTATACTTGGAAACTCCAAGTTGAGACCTCTGAGAGCTGCACCAGAAACCCCCACATCAGCCTCTTCCATTTTTGTGCCAGGTGGGCAGTTTTTCTCTACTCTAGCTGATGCATCAAAACAATCCTATCTATACTGTGTCTTCGAGAACTGTGTCAAAATCTTTGCTATTCCAATGGTGCCCTCTCTTATCTTTACCACCACCACTGTATCTTTACTATCATATCAGTGGGTCATCGAGAGGGAGGGAAAGCAAATGAATGCTCTTAGTTTACCATATTCCAAAACTGTTTTCTGGAATGTTTGGTCCTGTCCATTTACACACTAACGTTCCACTCTGTTAGGAAGATGGCCCCTGTGTTCAGCAAAAACTCAGGTCAGACACTTTAATTTTAATAACCAAATGTCAATGCTGTCTCCTGTAAGTCTAACAGCTAAAGAATATGAATTTTGCTTCCATCAACAAAACACAACACAGACTCTTTGGGCCCTTTCTCACCAGAGACTTTGGCCTCAGACTGGATAATGGCCAGCTCCTGTCAAAAGTTAAAACCAATAAACTGTCATTCTTCTGGGTTTTCTATATCATGTCAGATGACCAAAAAGCAATATACTTGAACTATTTTAGTTTCCTTCCCTGCAGAAATGCTTTTTTTGAACTATGATTTATGATACTGCCCTTCTCAAGGGTTAAAAGATATTTCTTGCTGTAACTTTTGCAAACTTGCAATGACTATATTTCATTATGATGTTTAATACATTGCACATTCTTCCCAGAATTTAGTGCCAATAAATTGTTTTCTCCCTAAAGAACAGATCTACTTCCTTATAACATGTAATGGGAAGCACTTGACTCCTTTCATAATTCTACACAATTGGCTTGATGGCTAACAATGTCATAGCTAATTTTAGTGCTTCAATACAATAGGTGGATCATATGGGAGGCAGTACACTATATTGGAAAGCCCATGTCCTTAGGAATCAGAAAGGTTTGGGCTAAAATCCTACCTATGCTACTTTCAGAACTCTAAACAAGTCTCAGCTTCTCTGAGTTTCATTTTCCTCATTTGTAAAATGGGGATAATTTCCCTTTTGTTCAACATGTGCATTCTCTCGACCTGCCCCCATGAAGCTCCAAGTGGGTAGAGAAAATTATACAACCAGTCTGATTGATTTTACTTTAAAAATATAAGCACAGAGCACAAACAGGGACACTGTCCAGCAATCCTACTCCAGTTCCATCATCAGTTTGCTTTCCCTGTTTGCTTTCCCACTCTTGGAGCTGAGTACTCCACACATTCCCCTCAATCCCTCAACTCCTTCTGTAAAATATAATTGCCCCACCTTGTACTACCCTGAAATAATCGGATTCCTTCACAGTCCTACCCATTACCTGCCCCTGTGCCATTTTCTTAGACTTCTCCTCCTGTTCAGTGGATAAGGCAAATAGCTTCATTTATACAAACTCTGAATTCCTTCTCATTCCAACCGATGTCACACTAGTCTCTTCCTGACAAATTATGTTCCAGCCACAGTGGCCTCTTTTCTGTTCCAGTCTAACCCCTTTCTATGTCCAGGTAGCCTTTTCACTTGCTGTTCCCTCTGTTTTTCCAGCAGGCTGAGCTCCTCAGGCAAACCTTTTCTGAGGAATCTCTATAAAATGGTCTCCCACAATTATCTTGTATCACCACAGCTTGTTTATAGTACTTCTCACAACTTGATATTTATTTTCCTTGCCGGTTTCTTGTTTACTGTCTTATCCACTAGGTAGGTATCCAAAATTGGAAGTCACAATTAATTCTTCCTTTTTCTCTCTTTACCCCAATATCTACTTTTCCTCCAGCATTTGTCTTTGTTTAATCATCTGTCAAAACTAGAAATTGGAAACTATCCTAAATCTTTCTCTCCCTTTCTCCTCCAACCCACCAAGCCATTAACAGTAGAGTCTATCATCGAAATATTTCTTGAACCTACACATTCCCTCCTCCCTTTACATTCCCAATATGTTTCAGTTTTAATTATGGATTGCTTAGATTACTGTAATAACTCCCTAACAGTTCTCTATCCTCAACTCTTCAAAGAGAACTTTCTAAAACATATACCTAATCCCCATTCTTTACCGCAGTCATCAATACAGTCTCATCTACTTTTTGTCTTTGAGAAATTTGCTTATTTCAGTAGATCTTTAGACCTTTCAACAAGAACTTCCTTTATGATTAGGTCATTCTTTACCTCTCCTGCCTCTCCTACGAACCCTTACTTGATGAATGTGTCCTTAGTGGTAGCTTTACTGGAATTACCTGCAGTTCTCTAATCTACTTCCAGGCTTCTGTATAAACTGTTGCTTCTATCTGGAAAGTCTCACCTTCTCGACCCCTAGGTATCCATCAGGTATTTTTCTAGACTCAGCCTAAGTGTCACCTCCTTTAACTAATTTTGATTTTCAGATACTCATTGTCTGTGCTCCTATAACACCTTCCAAATATCTCTCTCATATATTTGTCACACCTGTCATTACGTTCCTAACATCTTACACAGTGCTGGGTTCGTTGTGGGTGTTCCATAAACGACAAATAAAGGACTTGACAACGGTGCACGTGCACACACACACTCAACGTTCTTGTCTTCTGATCTCCTTTTATTTCTATGTTCAACTATTTAATTGTAAGCACTTTTTTTTTTTTTTTTTTTTTGGTAAATGTCACTTCCAATGCTTTTTGGAAGTGGAGAAAAAATGGTAATAAGACAAAACAACAATCTGTCAGGTGGCTTTTTTCTGCCTATCTATACCTTCCATTGCAAAAGAGGGAGATTAAAATATGATAGCTTACCTTTCCTGCAATCCAGTTAAGACATTACAGGACTAAATCATTACAAATGTATGGAAACAGAATCATTCTGAAAAGAAAATCTGAGGTTTACTCAGCACCCACATTTGTCCTCCCCACTGCTAAGTTGTCTGTTTTCACATGCTGCATACAATGTAAACAGCTAAAAGTAAAGAAACTTTAATAGCATAAACACCCCTCACCCCCGAAAAAAAAAACTGGCCTCAGGTTTTGAAACTTTTGAAAGAAATTTTTGAAAGAAATTTTGAATAATTTTTAAGGAAATCTGCTTAGGAATTTCTGTCAGATGGCTATAAAAAAATCCGAACATACACACAGGCTAATAAAATTTAAATTCTCCCATCATTTCAAATAAATATATCTTGAATTATAAAATTTGTACAGTAATTTTTCAATTTGTGACCTTATGACATAAGAGAAGAAGGTTGTTACATAATGCTTAACAATGTCTTTATAATTTCAAATAGAAATCTATGACCTTTTGGGGTACCTGGGTGGCTCAGTCGGTTAAGCATCTGAATTCAGCTCAGGTCATGATCTCATGGTTCATGGGTTCCAGTCCCACATTGGGCTCTGTGCTGACAGTGTGGAGATTGCTTGGGATCCTCTCTCTACCTCTATTTCTGCTCCTACCCTACTTGCACGCTCTCTCTCTCTCACAAAATAAATACATAAACTTAGAAATAAAGGGAAATCTATGACCTTTTAATAGAAACCAAGGCACCACTTTAAATATACTGTGTCATTTTTCTTTTATGAGAAAAGAGCACAATAATTTACTGACCAAAGAGAAGCTAATTAAATAGAACTAGATACATAGTTCATCTTACTCAAATTTATTACAAAATGACAATAAAGAATGATCATAATTGATGGGAACTTCATATAAAATATTTCTTATTTTGGTAATAAAGCATCAAAACTTTCTATTTACTGAAATTACTAAGAGGATTTTTTTCCCTAAATCTAAGCAATGAAGTCTGACAGAGTTGACTTCTACATATGACGTTGCTAAAAGAAGGTTTGTTTTTGCTCTTGCTTATCAAAATGAATTGAAGATCTTTGAAACAGAAGCTCCCACCACATGTCTTTCCAGTGAATAAACAATATCTATAGACACGCTTGGGGTCACAGAATCTCTCTCTCTCTCTCTCTCTCTCTCTCTCTCTTTTGGCATTTTTCATTGCTGGGAAATCTATTGCTGTCATCAAACTTTGAAAATTAAAAAGAGATTCATAAAAAAGGTGAACAGATTCCCATCCTTTTTGTCAATCCTCTTCTTCTGAGATAACTAGAATTTTAGAGCTGCAAGAAATCTGGACCGTATAATTAAAATTTTTTTGTTTGTGAGGACAAACTGAGAGAATGGCAGATCTTGAATCCAAATCTCTTAATTACCATGCAACCAAATCAAAGACATCTTTGGGAAAAGTTCACTTCACCCATCATATGATAAAAAGGAATATAACAGAACAAAGTTCTTCATCTAACAGTCCACAGGCCAGTGGAAAACTAGCAAACCATCAGTCAATTTACTGTTGGACACATATTAGAGAAAGCAACAATATTTTGTTTAGTGGAAACAAGACAGGTGTTGGGTCAGAGAAACCTAAACTGTATTTGGATCTGTTACTTATTTGTGACAAATGTCTCTGAGCCCCAATTATTCTCATTTGGAAAAAGGGGGTAAAATAATTACCTCTTCGGACTATTTTAGGAAGTAAATGATATACCATAAGCGAAACACCTGGCATGTTACAGGATTCCAATAACAGTTAACTGCTGGGGGCGCCTGGGTGGCTCAGTCTGTTAAGTCTCCGACTCTAGATTTCAGCTCAGGTTATGATCTCACAGTTTGTGAGTTCGAGCCCCACACTGGGCTCCATGCTGGCAGTGTGGAACCTGACTGGAACACTCTCTCTCTCTCACTCTCTCTCATTCTCTCTCTCTCTCTCTCTTTCCCTACCTCCCTCCACCCCCTCTGCCCCTCCCCAGCTTGCTCGCTCTCTTTCTCTCTCAAAGTAAATAAACAAACTTTTAAAAAAAGGTTGACTGCCATATAGGATTTATGCAGGATTCAAATGAAGGTATTTTGCAAGGTTGTAGATAATATGGAATAGAGACAAAAGCACAAAATTTAGAGGCAAAAGGTCTGGGTCCACATCCCAACTTTGCTCCTAACTATCTGTTCATACCTGGCCAAGTCACTTATCATCATCTCAGTATCTCATACATAAAATGAAGATAAAAATGAAGATAACAATATCTGCCATACTTAGCTCTCAGGGATACTTTGAAGATCGAATACGATGATCTTTGTGCAAGCATTTTCTAAGTATAAAGTACTACATATACATTACTGTTATTCTCAAGAAAACTAACTGCATTAAAAAGTAGCTTCTTCCTGGGGTGCCCGGGTGGTTCAGTTGGTAAGTGTCTGACTTCAGCTCAGGCCATGATCTCACGGTTCGTGAATTCAGGCCCTGTGTTGGGCTCTGTGCTGACAGCTCAGAGCCAGGAGCCTGCTTCTGATTCTGTGCCCGCCCCCCTTTCTGCACCTCCCCTCTCTGTCCCTCCCCCACTCGTGCTCTGTTTCGCTCTCAAAATGAAAAAACATTAAAAAAAATTTTTTTTTAAGTAGCTTCTTCCTACAAAGCTTAGAGAACTCTGCTTTTATAAAGTTAATATGACTTCCCAGGCACCACTGAGGAGTTCCTAGATTTTGTCAACATTTATAAAACGTGTTTAGGTTATGCTAAACACATTTCCTTAAGACCAATGTTTCATACCATTTTCTAAACCAAATTTCAAGCAAACTAACTTAGATAGAGTGTTGCTTCTCCAAGATTTGGGGGTTGAGTTAGGGCTACAGATTCTGTAAACCAACATATAATTAATTAATGGGAAGGTTATTTGGCTTGAGACACTAATGAGGGGAAATCTGTTTTTTACTAACATCGTATGTTACTAGTATCTGCCAACAATGAAAATGCATACATTAATAAACATTAACACTGAAAATATCAGCTCATGGCCCAGTTGGAAGTTGCTGTAGACAAGCTGGGAACCACTGCCTTGGAGGTGTGGGAAGGGGAAACTTATAGGTGTGGAGTAACGAGGCCCCTCAGAGTAGGCGGCCACTCAGCAAGTCAGCAGCATGGATAGAAATGATCTTTTTGCCTCTTCCCAAAAAATCATACCGATGCAATAAATTTTTATAAACAAAAGTATATAATAGGCACCTGTTTTTTTTCCAAATGTTTATACAAATTAATCTCTATGGCACTATTATGAGCCACTATCCTGACTACACACACGTGTAAAAAGATACAGAAGTTAACTAATTCCTTGATGATCATTCAGAAGAATCAGTAGCAAAGATTAAATATCATATATTACTGACTTTGTATCCTAACTGAGCCCTTGGGCTGAGAACCAAGTGCCTAAACAAGCACCAAGTTTCAAAGGGAAGTTATAATGTGGAAGATGCCACTAGTAATATTCATATTAGCAAATCATCTCACAAATGGCTAGCAAACATGCTAAATCAAAGCTGCAAGCACGGGTGACAGATACATCTTTACCCTTCACGTTACCAATATCGGTGACTCAAGTACTTCTAGATATTTTAACTTGGCTGGAGAATCATTAAATAGTACAGTCAACGTAAGTACACAAGAATATAGTTCAACACAAATGTTCTTTCAACAGACAAGAAAAAGTAGGTTTCTGGTTACCTAGCACCATCATTATGAAGAACAGGGGTCCCCAACAAGTAGAACAAGATCTACTGGCATATAAATCTGGTTATCTATATCCAGCCAACCCTTCTTTCCAACTACCCCAGTGCTGACCACCACAGTCTATAGAGATACCCAACGGCAGAAAAGCAGCACACTTTCTCCTGCTTATGTTTAAGACCAAAGGGTCAATGTTAGATCCTAATAATTCTAAGATTTCAATGATTCTAAGAGTTCAGAAGAATATTTATCTCAAAAATACGTATAAAAGTGGGAGAAAAGCTACTGAGGTACAAAGTCAATGTTAAATATCAACAATTCTGACCCATCTTGGCAAACATATATTTAACTTTGAGCATTTCCTTCCTTTCTTTCCATAATAAAATGGAGATGTAAGAATGTGCTAATTCTGGGGCACCTGAGTGGTTCAGTCGGTTAAGCATCTGACTTCGGCTCAAGTCATGATCTCACAGTTCATGAACTCAAGCCCTGCGTTGGGCCCTGTGCTAACAGCTCAGAGCCTAGAGCCTGCTTTGGATTCTGTCTCCCTCTCTCTCTGCCCTTCCCCTGCTTGCACGCTGTCTCTCTTTGTCTCTCAAAAATGAACAAATATTAAAAACAAATAAATAAAACGAATGTGTTAGTTCTGACTTGACTGCCAGAATTAAAACACTAGAATAGATACCTACAAAATCCTATAATCTCCCTTTGCTGCAGAGTTAGTGACTAGTAACTCTGAACACAGGCTCCACTATAACTTGTGGCTTTGGGCAAATCACTTAACCTCTCTGAGACTCAGTTTCCTCATCTGTAAACCAGATAATAAAATATATTCATTATTAGGAGGAGAATAATAATACCCTTAATACATAAGACTATACATAAAAACCAAAGAAGATAAAAAAAAAAACCATGAGACACTGCTTTGCAGTAATGAGTAGTCTATAAATATGAGCAATTATTCTTACACTCAGTCTTTTAAATGGGATAGAAACCACTGTTTATAAGTTCACCTGTTTAAAGGCTGATAACACACTTCCTGGGACTTTACTCTATCATTATAAGAAGAAAAAACACAATTGGGAAGATAATAGAAGAACTAGATCTCCTTATCCTTTTACCATATGCTAGAATATTTATTCTATCATAGGATTTATACATCATACTTCTGGTAAAATGTAGCATTACACAGTGAACGAGAGTTTTGGAATCGATAGATTTTAATCCTGACATCATCTGCCATAAGCTGTGTGAACTTAAGCAAGGTATTTAATGTCTCTGACCCTGACCTAGGGTTTCCTCAACTGTAAAGCGTCAATAATCATAGTACTTACCTTTTAGAGCTATTGTGGTGATTAAATCACGTCATATCTATATAGTGATAAGTCTGGTAACTGAAACATTATAGCTATCAAAAAAAGGCGAACACCCTGAACCCCTCCTAAAACCTGACAGTGTTTTCATTTTAAAAATTGATGATCTTAAAAAAAATATGCAGAAACACATGCTATAAGAGGTAGGCAATTTTAGAATAATAAAAATTCCAAAGCACCAAAAGAAACGTGCCTTTTCACAGAAGAGGAGACCTCCTAAAGCAGCTCTTGTCTGTACACAACTGTCTATTTATTTGGAGTCATTCAACAGAGACTCCAAGAAATGGACTTTGCTCACAATATCTCATGACTTTAAGTGGCATTATCACATCAGACTCTCAGGTCTAAAGGCTGATATGCAAGCTGTGTCGGGAGTGCAGACAGTTTTAGCAATCACTGCCAAACAATATACAGTGGTTTTTTTCTACAGTGTTTCGCATGAGAGTATTGGTTGTTCCAAATGAATGCTAAGCTAGATGCTATGGAAGTCTTTATCCTTTAGCAATGATGCCCATGACACTAGACTGATAACCATGACTATGATTCATTCACTCAACAAATATTTATTCAATGCTTACTGCATCCCAAGCACTGTACCATGCCCCAAGAATATAAGAGTATTTAATACAGTACTTGGGCAATTCTTCCCTCAGAGATCTGACCGTCTAGAAGGAGGGGGGAAAATGAACAATTAGAATGCTATAATGGAAAAACACAGGATGCAATGGAAACACACAGTAGTATGTCTAATAGAGGTAAGAGGAGAAAGGAAAGACAGCCAGTGAAAAATTTCTCAGAAAAAGTAACATTTTGGTGTTTTTTTATTGTTATTTTTTGTGGGGGTTTTTGAGAGAGAGAGAGAGAGAGAGAGAGAGAGAGAGAGTGTGCATGCATGAGCTGGGGAGAAGGGCAGAGAGAGAGAGAGAGAGAGAGAGAGAGAATGTCAATGGGGCTCCATCCCAGGACACTGGGATCACAACCTGAGCCAAAATCAAGAGTTGGACACACAACCAACTGAGCCGCCTCGACACCCCATTAACATTTAAACAGAGGCTTAAATAAGAGCAAGACAGACTGAAGCATATTGAAGAAACTAAAAGAAGTTCTTTATAGCTGAAGCATTCAGACTGACACGGGTCATACGAGGCCTTTATAAGTCATGCTGAGTCAGGATGGGATATAGGAATTTGCACATATAATAAAAATCAATCACTTTAAAACAATCAATTGTATTTCTATAGATCAGCAAAAAAGTAGAAAATAAAATTTAAACATATTTACAATAGTATCATAAAACATCAGAAAGCTGAAATAAATTCAATGAATCATGGGAAATACCCATGTATTAACAATTAGTTTCTTTCATACAATAGCCAAATTATGGAAAGAGCCTACATGTCTATCAACCGATGAATGGATAAAGAAATTGTGGTTTATATACACAATGGAATACTACGTGGCAATGAGAAAGAATGAAATATGGTCTTCTGTAGCAACGTGGATGGAACTGGAGAGTGTTATGCTAAGTGAAATAAGTCAGGCAGAGAAAGACAGATACCATATGTTTTCACTCCTATGTGGATCCTGAGAAACTTAACAGAAGACCACGGGGGAGGGGAAGGGGGAAAAAAAAGAAAGAGAGGGAGGGAGCCAAACCATAAGAGACTCTTCAAAACTGAGAACAAACTGAGGGCTGATGGGGGTTGGGAGGGAGGGGAGGGTGAGTGAGGGGTATTGAGGAGGGCACTTGTTGGGATGAGCACTGGGTGTTGTATGGAACCAATTTGACAATAAATTTCATATTAAAAAAACAAAACAAAACAAAACAATTAGTTAATTTCAATGTTTTGTAAAGACCTAATAAACAAAGGCTTACACCATTCTCTTGGGTTGGAAGACGCAATATTCTAAAGATGTCTAAAGATCACCAATTGTATTGATAAACATATTAAGTGTAGTCCCAATCAAAATAGTAGCTAGATTTCCTTTTCTGTGCAGAAATTCATAAGGCAATGCAAAAGAACAAGATTAAGCCTGTTTTTTGGTCATGTTAATGGCTACAGACTCTATTTATATGAAATATCCAGAACAGGCCCATCCATAAAGACAAAGAAGTAAATTTCCATCCTTGCCAAGATGAAGAAAGGTGATCTGGAAAAAGAACAACTAAGTGGAAGAACTTTAACAGATAATAAGACCACTTGTAACATGAGAGACATTAAAACAGTGAGATAATGGCAAAAAAACAGACAAATCAATGGAACAGAGGGTCCTGCAACAGGCATGTGAGCACATGGCCACCAATTCACGGCAAAAGTGAACCTTCAGTGCAAGGGAGACAGGTTTTTAATACATGGTACTGGGTCAATGGACTATCTGTATGAAAAAAATAAGTCTTGACTCCTATCTGACATCATATACAAAAAATCAAATCCTGATGAATTACATATATAAATGTAAAAAGTAAAATGGTAAAGTGTTTACAAAATACAGAATAACACCTTTATGACGTTAAAATAGGAAAATATTTCCTAAACTGGACACAAAAAGTCTTAAATCTAAAAGGAAAGACTGATAAAATGGAACTTCTGTTCACGTAAGGTATCACTGAGGAATGAACTAGCAGCCACAGAATGGGAGAATATAGTTTTAATGAACATTTCAAACAAAGAATCCATATCTATAATATATAAGAATTCCTGTCTTTAAAAAAGAAAAAAAAAAAGGCAGTGGGGAGAGGGGAAGACTTCAACAGGTATTTCACAAAGGAGTTTATCCCAGACAGCAGAAACATGAAATAGTATTCAACCTCATTAGTTTTCAGAGAAATCAAAATTATGACTGCAAGGAGACAGTCCAGAAAAGCTAAAATGCAAAAGCCAGAAAGTACCAGGTGCTGACAAGGATATAGGACAAGACATCTGATACACTGCTGGGTAGAGAGGAGGTAAACTGGACGCAAGTGCTTTGGAAAAGTTTTGGACACAATCTACTAAAGCTGAAGATATGCATACCTTGTGACTATGCAATTCTGCACCTAAGTTTATATCCAACAGAAAGGAACAAACAAATCTTCATAAAGAAGCATGTACTAGAAAGTTCATGGAAGCTTTATCTAATAGCTCCAAACTAGAAATTACCAAAAACCAGAATAAATACATACTTCTATTCACACAATGGAATACTATGGGCAGTAAGAATGAACTAAGACTACATTACACGCAGGTTAGGATGGAACTTACAAACAAAATGTTGAACAGAAGCCAACACATAGAATGTACATATTACAGGATTCTACTTGCATAAAGCTCAAAATGAGGCAAAACTCATTTTGGTGTAATACGTCAAGGTAGTGGTCAGACTGAATAGAGATGTCCTGAATGGAAGGGAACATGAGGAGGCTCCTAAGATTCTGGGGTCCGTGTAATGCTCTGCTTCTCTGTGGAGATGCTGCTTATGTAAGTGTGTTCATTTTGAAATTTTGAAATATAGTGTGTGTGTGTGTGTGTGTGTGTGTGTGTGTGTGTGTGTGTATTTGTACCCTTTTCTGTATGTATCAACTTCAAAATACTTCCAAAAAAATGTTTAAAATTATATCAGCATATTTGTACCAAGATGACTATCTGAGCCTATGGAAAGAAGAAAAGACAACTACTGAACATGGGGGGCTGGCTGTTTGCATGGTATTTTTACTCACCTTTGTCCTGTAATGCAATTTGTTGCTTATGCAGTAATGCCACCTCCCGTCCCAAAGCTTTCTTCTGTCTTTCCAGTTCATTTCGAAGCACCAAAATTTTTAATTGCAAGCACTCACTTTGTTTTCTCTAAACAATTGAAAAGCACAGGTAAATTTATGAATATAAAACTCATAACTATGAATCATTATACATTCACAGTGTTTCAAAATGAATAATGGTTCAAAGCACTTCAATATTCACCTAATTTACAGATCTCTCGAGTAGCTTAATTATCAGCACCTGCCATTTTAATGGAAAGAATATAAAGAATAAACCTAAAGTCTGGGGACCGTTCTTTCTAAGAACCCAAAAAACACTACAAAATTTCTCAGGCCTTTTTCCTGAAATCACAATACAATTAAGACAAAAATTATTTTCTTAGAGACAGAGTTCTCAAAAACTTAAACACAGATATGCCAGGACCCAGCAATTCTACTCCTATGTATATACCCAAGAGAATTGAAAACATGTCCATACAATAACCTGAATATGAATTTTCATAGAATTATTTATAATAGCCAAACAGTGGGATCAATCCAAGTGTCCGTCATCTGATGAACAGAAACATAAAATGTGGGTCTATCCTGTACAACGGAATATTATCTGGCAATAAAAGAAATGAAGTACTGATGAATGCTACAACACGGATGAACCTTGAAAACATTACGCTAACTGAAAGAAGCCAGTTTAAAAAGGCCACCGACTCCATTTATATGAAATGTCCATACTGGGCAAATCCATAGAAACAAAAAGTAGATTTCCATCCCTGCCAAGCTTAACCGAGGTGCTCCGATATCCCAGATTTCAGAGAAAGCCAAGTAAGGACCTGGGGCTTCTGCCCCTTTCAGGCAGTAACCAACCAATCCCCCTATGGTCTCAGTGGATACCACAGGGGGAGCCTGGACTTAGGGCAATAATGAGATAATCCTCTCCCTCCCTGCTGCATTGTATCAGAGGAGGCTTACTGGAGAGTGAGAAATCTCCTTACCACACAGTGCTAATGAGGCCACCCTATCCAGCATATCAGCGAGACTACGTGGGGAACAATATCAAGGCACTCCTACACCTCCCAGCTAGGGCAGTAGTTGTGGAGGTCTAGTGGAGAGCTGGAACTCCCTTTCCTGGCCAAAAGTAAGGACGCCCCCTTCCCCTGCAGTCCTGTCACTTAGATGTCAATGGAAGCTGCTTGAGGAACCTGGACTTTTATACCCACCTGGCAGTAATGAGACAGCATCTCTCCCTTCCCTACCAGAGAAACAGGTGTCAGAAAAAGCCAGATAAAACAGATTTATGTAAGATCCAGAGACTCATAACATAATACTCGAAATGTACAAGATTTAATAAAAAATCACTCATCATACCAAGAACCATAAAAATGCCAAAGTAAATGAAAAAGGATAATTAATAGATGCCAGTACTGAGATGACAAGACATGTTACAATTACCTGACAAAGATTTGAATGGCTATCATAAAAATGCTTCAGTAACAATTAAGGACATCTCTGAAACAGAGGAAAACATGGAACATCTTGGCAAAGAAACAGAAAGTTTCAGTCAAGAAACTGAAGATATAAAGAGGAATCAAATGGAAATTTTAGAGCTGAAAATATCAGTGGAATAAAAAAACTTCACAAATGAGCTCAACAGCAAAATGTAGGAAACAGAGAGAAGCATCTTTAAGCTGAAAAATAGAGCAACAGAAACTACTCAGTTTAAACAAGAGAGAGAAAATAGACTGTAAAAAAAAAATGAACAGAGTCTCAAGGGATCTGTGGAGCTATTTCAAAAGATCTACTATTATCAAGTACAGGGAGGAAAGGAGAAAGAGAGCAGAAGTGAAAAAGTACTCATAGAAATAATCATGAAATCTTCCCAAATTAGGCAGAGGAAATACATCTGTAGATTAAAGAAGCTAGTGAACCCCAAGAGAATAAATTAAATGAAGAAGCTGACTTCAGCTCAGGTCATGATCTCGTGGTTCATGAGTCTGAGCCCTGCGTCAGGCTCTGTGCCGACAGCTCAGAGCCTGGAGCCTGCTTCAGATTGTGTCTCCCTCTCTCTCTGTCCCTCCTCTGCTCACTCGCGCGCGCTCTCTCTCCCCCTCTCAAAAATAAATAAACATTAAAAAAAATTTTTTTAAATGGGCAAAAGATCTGAACTGTCACCTCACTGAAGAAGATATAAAGATGGCAAATAAGTATATGAAAAGATGCTCAACATCGTATGTTATCAGGGAACTGCAGACTAAAACAATGAGATACCACTATATGTTTACTAGAATAATAAGTATCCAAAACACTGACAATACGAATGCTGGCAAGGATGTGGACCCACAGGAACTGCTGTTCATTGTTGGTGGAAATGCAAAATGGTCATTATAGCCACTTTAAAAGATGGTCTGGCAGTTTCTTACAAAACTAAACACAGGATTACTATATGACCCAGCAATCATGCTTCTGGATATTTACCCAGATGACTTGAAAACTTACGTCCCCGCAAAAATCTACACATGAATGTCTATAGCACCTTTCTTCATAATTGCCCAAACTTCCAGATGAACTTCAATAGGTCAACAGTTAAACTGTGGTATAGCCATACAATGGAGTATTACTCAGCAATAAAAAGAAATAAGCTATCAAGCTATGAAAAGTCATGGAGGAACCTTAAATGCATGTTGCTAAGTAAAAGCAGCCAATCAGAAAAAGCTACATACTGTATGATTCCAACTATATGACATTCCTGGAAAAGGCAAAACTATGGAGACAGTAAAAAGATCAGTAGTTGCCAGGGGTTCCTGAGGGAGGGGGAAAAGGATGAACAGGTAGAGCCCAGGGGATTTTTAAGTAGTGAAATTACACTGCATGATACTGTAATGGTGGATACATGACATTGTGCATTTGCCAAACCCAGACAACTGTACAACATAGAGTAAACCTATGGTAAACTACGGACTTAAGTTAATAATATTGTATTGTATTAATATTAATATTGTGTTCACATTGATTCAACAATTGTACATGAGATGTTAAGAACAAAAAAAGCTGGGAGAAGAAGGAAATAATTTCTGTACAATTTTTCTATAAACCTAAAACTACTCTAAAAAATAAAGCTTATTTTTAAAAAAGTGATAGAACTATACCTCAAAAAAGCCAATTTTACTGAATGTTCATTTAATAAAACAAATCCCAGGCACATTCTCCCAGAGATACAACTAAGTTTGCTAAATAGGTAAGTTTGTGAACTTATCTTTCTATTAAAATAGTTCCTACTTAAACCTATGAAACCACACTCTAAACTTTACTCAGCCTCCCTTTTAATCCAAATACCTTTGGAAGCCAGAATTTGCCTCCAGATAAAATCTGAAATCCTGCCCCCACAATGAACATACATGTACTTGCACATTTGTATTCACACACAATTACTGCGCTATGAATGTATGTGCCCTTCTCTCCTGCTCTTTTTTTTAATTAAAAAAATTTTTTAAAATTTATTTATGAGAGATAGGGACAGCGTGAGCGGGGGAGGGGCAGAGAGAGAGGGAAGACACCAAATCCAAAGCAGGCTCCAGGCTCTGAGCTGTCAACAGAGAGCCTGACTCAGGGCTTGAACTCACAAACCAAGAGATCATGACCTGAGCCGAAGTGGGACACTGAACCGACTAAGCCACCCAGGTGCCCCTCTCCTGCTCTTTATCAACAGTGTCAATAATATGCTTCTCATGATTTTCCATAAAATCTTAACCCAATAGTAATATTTGGCTGTACCTAGTAAATTCTTATCTCCTTCCTAAGATATGTACTAATTAAAATTGTAATGAGAAAAAAAAAAAAACTATTCATTCAATAAACCGAATAGCTTTACCAAGCTGGTAGAAAACTTTAAAAGATAAAGTCAGCATCTCTATTTGATTCAAAGATAATGAAGAAGCAAGGGCACTCAGTGAGATGAGTAATGGTATCGCCTTGTTGAAGCAATGGGCATGGAAAATGATCTGGCAGTTGCATGTAAAGTACTTTATGGCTATCGTTTCTCACCCAAAATGCTTTCTTCCTCATCTCTGAAACATTGATTCTAAACAGATGGCATGATCATCTGTTAAAGACATTCAAGCCAAGAAAACAAGCAGAACAGCTTATTTCCAATCATCATTATTATATTTGACCGGAAAACTCTATGAAATATGAAACATTCCTAAGCAATTTTTCTTGAACAAAGCAAACATTTATGAAGGGCATACTATGTGCTCCTAAATGAATGAGAAATGGTGTCTGCTTTCTAAGAGTTTGGGTCTAATGGAGATAAAAGCCATTTTGCCCTGTCAACCAAATGTAAAAACAAAGACCAAAGACAGTGTGGTTGTTTATCATTAAAGAAAAAGGAACCAAGAAACAATTTGGATTTCTTTAATAATTCAATAGTATGATCATGACAGGCTAGGGTGTTTTTATATCACTGAGAGAAAAAATACATAAATTCTTAGGAAACAGTCCTTTTTTTACAAAGGAGTTAAGTGTTCAATTTTTGTAACTTGTATTTTTCCACAAAATATGTAAACCGAATTCTACCTGGGCAGAGGAAAAAAGAAACAACAGAAAAAAAGTGAAGCAACTTTTCATAGAACACAGATATGCCTACACAGAGGGTTAATCTGCTCTATTCCAGGGTACACACTCAAATAGGGAATATTTTCTAGAATCAAAGCACCAAGGGTACAAGTTCATCTAAATACTAAACTAATACAGGAAGGCATGTTTACAGTGTGTTTGCGTTATGGTCCATGTGCAGAAACTGGCCCATTTACAGAACTGTATCAAGTCATTCAATACCAATTCAATACCAATTCAATACCAATGGCTCTAATTTCTGACGAGAAGAGTAAACAAACCTGACCAAGTGGGATCTGGTTCTGCTTCTTTTCTAACTCATCTAACACAAGTGCTCAAAGACCTTAATGTTCTGTAAGTATCTGCTAATGGGTTTCTGTGTTCTATTTATCTGTTTACTCCTAGTTAATGTCACATGTGCATCTCCAATGGGTAAGTATTCATTGGATCTTAGTGTTTTTATACAACATGTATCTGATCTGAAAATCACAGGTAGATTCCTCTATTTGCAAGCACACACATTCCTATTTACAAAGACAATGACAGGCAATGTCCAAAGATTCATTTCAGAATGACAGACTAATTTGTAAATGACATACTAAAGGAAACAATTTTCTTTAGATCACATTGGAGCTAAAAAGCCTGAGGTGAAATGTTCTCAAAGCATGGTCCAGGAAACCACGAGAGTTTCTGAGACCATTTCAGAGTCTGTGAGATCAAAAATATCTTCATAATACTACTAAGCTGTTATCTCCCTTTTTCATTCTCATTTTCTCATAACTGTATGGTGGAGCTTTCCAGAGTCTCTAAGATTTGTGGTATCCTCACAGCCTGATTGCCGAAATAAATGTGAGAATCCATCTGTCTTTTATTAACCTAGGCATCACCAACAGATACACACTAAGTTCTCTGAGGTCTTGATAATTTTTAAGAGTATAAAGAAGTCTTGAGACTAAAAAGTTTGAGCATGGTAGATTAGGGCACACTCATCTATATTAGTTTTCCCACAAAACCTGGAAATAATTAACAATCTGGAAAAAAAACTTTAGAACTATGGCAGTTGTGCTATGGGAACAAATTTACTTTTAAATGTCATTTCTAGGTTGTTTCTACTGCACTTACAGCTAATCAACCACCAAAAAAGGGAAAAAAATTTCCTTAGAAAATACTTAATCCAGGGGCACTTGGGTGGCTCAGGTGGTTAAGCGCTGACTTCAGCTCAGATCATGATTTTACGGTTCATGTGTTCAAGCCCCAGATTGGGCTGTCTTCAACGCAGAGCCTGCTTCAGATCCTCTGTCCACCCTTCTCTCCCTGCTCCTCCCCTTCTCATGCACGTGCATGAGAAGCTCTCTCTCCCCCAAAATTAAATAAACTTTAAATAAATAAACATTAACAAAAAAGAAAATAATCCAATTTATTAACTTCATAGACACAGTGGCCATATCAGACCTAGAACCCAGATCCAACTAGGAAGATAAAGCAAAAGATATATAATAATAAAACATATACAAGTTCTACTTCTGCTGTTAAGAGAATGAGCACCTAAGAAACTGGTCCTCTGATTAAATAATAGCTACAGGCTCCAGATAAAATACAAAAAGCTGCTACATGAGAATTCTGGAGATTGATCAGTGACAGGTAAATTTTGGAGAGATTCAGAGCCTGGTGCAAGCAACCAACATACAGAGTGAATTTCCCCTTTTCTGTAGCTTTGTCCTGAGGGTGACTGCAGTCAAACTCCAATGAAAGACAACTATCTTTCTAGCCAGAAGAGCCAGGGGAAAGAGATCAGGCAATCAGAATGAAGGAAGCAAGAGAATGGGCACCCCAGATTCTGTTTAAATTCAACCTGAGCCTCTGAATCATAAACAACATATGCATGAGGCAAAACAGAAAGCAGCTAGCTGTGAGTAAGGGTAAAAGTACTGAACTAAATGAAATCTAAGCCAATGTCCACTGCAAGCATGACAGCTTGAACCTAACCAAGTAACTACCTGCTAAAATAACATTGTGGGCTGCCTCGGTGGCTCAGTTAGTTAAGCATCTGACTTCAGCTCAGGTCATAATCTTGCAGTTCACGAGTTCAAGCCCCATGTCGGGCTACGGTACTGACAGCTTGGAGCCTGGAGCCTGCTTCAGATTCTGTGTCTCCCTCTCTCTCTGCCCCTCCCTCACTCATGGTCTGTCTCTGTCTCAAAAATAAATAAATGTTTAAAAAAATTTTTTTAAATAAAAAATCAATATTCTTCAGAAGAAAGTAACAAAATCCAGAGAATCCACAAAATTATATTCACATTGTCCAGGATAATATGTAGTATTACCCCATATATGAACAGCCAGGAAAATAGGACTCACTCTCCAGGGAAAAGACAACCCACATATGGCAACCCTGAGATGACCCAGATGTTAGAATTATCATACAAAGACTTTAAAGCCACTATTAAAAATATGCTGAGTGAGAAAAAGTAAAATATCCTTACAATGAATCAACAGATATGAAATCTCAGCCAAGTACTACAAAAGGAAAATACTCTTACAATGAATAAAAAGATATAAAATCTCAGCAGAGCACTAGAAAATATTAAAAATATTAAAAGCAAGGACTTCTGCTTCTAGCCAAGATGGAATAGGAAAAATAAATAGTGCTCAACTAATTTTACCAGGCTACCATAATCCTAATACCAAACTGATAAAGTAATTTAAAACATTGTGCTCCAGTATCCCTAATAAATATAGCAAAAAAACCCTTAAATTATTTCCAGATCAAATCTATCAAGACACAAAAAAAGAGCATATACTGTAACCAATTCAGAGTTATTCCAGAAATGTAATGTTAAACATCTGAAATTAAAGTATGCAGAATTAAGGAGAAAAATCACACGGTCATTTCAATAGATGCAGAAAAAGCATCTGACAATTCAACATCCATTCATGATAAAAACTCTCAGAAACTGGGAGTAGGAGGGAACTTCCTAACACCAATAAAGGGCATTACTACCATTATGTTTAATTAAGAAAGGATGACTCATTTCCCCCTACGATCGGGAACAAGGATTTCCCCTTGCATCACCTTTATTCAATATTGTACTGTACATTCTAGCTACTGAAATAAGTCACAAAAAAGAAATAATAAAAAGCACACAAAGCAGTCCAAGTTTGCAGGTATGAGTGTTTACATAGAAAATCCCAATAAATACACAAAATAACTACGAGAACTAAAAAATTAATATAACAAGGCTACAAGATACTAGGTTAATAAATTAAAAGGAACTATATTGTTTTATACTAGCAACAAACAGATGAGAAACAAAAATTCAAAAACAATTCCATTTGCAAGAATGCACCCCCAAAACTCCCATAAACTACGTAGGAATAGCTCTAACAAAAGATGTCCAAAATCTCTCAAGATATTGAAAGAATTAAAGAAAAATCTAAATGAAAGAAATATATGCCCGGTTCATGGAGTAGAGAACCTGTTGTTGCTAAGATGGCAATTCTCCACAAATTGATCTACAAATCTTTATCAAAATTGCAACAGGACTTTTTTTTTTTTTTTTGTAGAAATGGACAAATTGATCCTTGAATCACTTGGAAATACAAAGAACCTAGAAAACCCACAGGAATTTTGATAACAAGAACAAAGTTGGAGGACTTACCATAAATGGTTTTAAAACAAGGGATCTATAATAGTAGAATTTGATATTGGTGAAAGGTAGACATATAGATCAGTGGAGCAAACAGAAAATCCAGAAATAGATGAACACATATTTAGTCAATTGACTTTAGAAAGACATTTCAAAACAATTAAATTAGTAAAGAAAAGATTCTTCAACAAATGATGGTAAATCAGCTGCATATTCATATAGAAAAAAATTACCTCACTTATTAACTCATACAAAAAAACTAGTTTGAAATGGATCATAGGTCTAAATGTCAAGCCCAAAACTACAAAACTTCTAGGAAAAAAAAAAAAAAAAACCACTAAAGAAATTTATATGATTTTAGGTTAGTCCAAGATTCCCTATAGAGAAAACAAAAAGCCCTACCGATAAAATAACATTAAAAAACACACTGTATTTCACTAAACTTATAAATTTTTGCTCTTTAGAAAGCATCATTAAGAACATGAAAAGGCAAGCCACAGAATGTAAGAAAATACTCCCAACATGCGTATCAAAAAAAGGACTTGTATCCAAAAAAAAAAAAAAAAAAATACAAACACACATGCAAAAGTGTATGTATACACACACTCTCTCCCCCTCCCTCTCCCTCCTTCTCTGTTCCCCTCTCCTCTCTCAAACCTCAACACAAGAAGACAGAAATCCCATTAAAAAATAAGGGGAAAAAACATGAAACTACTTTACATGTATACTAGGAGTGAAAAAATAATGAAATAAATTACAGATAATGGGAGCTAAGTTTATCACTAACAGAAATAAAGATACTACAAATAAACAAACTGAGGTAGAAGAATGAACTCTGTGCTGTTAAGAGTTGAATGTATCAATATGAAGTCATGTTTAGCTTAATACATATATAGATACTTGTGTATACCAGCTCTGTCCACTGCGAGGACCTAGAAGCAGTTACAACCCAGTAGCCACAAGCATACCCAGTACCCAGATCTTGTTTCTAAATACCATTATCTAACGGAAGGAACAGGACTCCTTGCAAAAATGGCTCATTCAGGGTTGAAACAGGGGAAAGACAAGATGAGCCTGGATCATATAGTGCCAGAAATTTTAAAAGTGCTTTAAAAAGCACACAAATAAAAAAGAGAGTCATGTCAAAAGGATATAGGAGCCAACCTGAAAGAGCTCTCAATGTCACAAGGTGAGCAAGAAAATAAATAACACAGTATTTGATTATAACCTAAAGTATAAGATAAATATATAAAAGTCCATACTGATGAATAAATAAATAAATGGGGCAGGACAAATCTTCCCCACAAAGAATTCTAAATAATATATGTAGGCAGTCTTCCCTCAGAAGGTGGAGTCTAAGTCCCCTCTACTGGAGTGTAGGCTGGACGTAGTATCTTGCTTTCAAAAAATTAAGAGTATGGAGGGGCACCTGGGTGGCTCAGTCGGTTAAGCGCCCGACTTCGGCTCAGGTCACGATCTCACGGTCTGTGAGTTTGAGCCCCGTGTCGGGCTCTGTGCTGACAGCTCAGAGCCTGGAGCCTGTTTCAGATTCTGTGTCTCCCTCTCTCTGACCCTCCCCCGTTCATGCTCGGTCTCTCTCTGTCTCAAAAATAAATAAACGTTAAAAAAAAAAAAAAAAAAGTTTAAAAAAAAAAAAATTAAGAGTATGGAAACAATACTCCAAAGGAGAGTACAGTGGATAAACCTAGGGAACACCACCTTAAGCAAGTAGTGGTTAAGGTAAATATCAACAGGGATTAGTAATGGCGATTTAAATGCAGGAAGGAATGAGAAACTGTCATAGATCAGAGAAGCCTAGGAAGACAATGTGGTATCCTGGGCTGGATACTGGAACAGTGAATCCAGGCTATTCATGGCAAAACAACAGACAAATCCCAATCACAGGATATTCTATAAAATACCTGTCTAGTTTTCCTCAAAACTGTCAAAGTCATTAAAAACAATGAAAGTCTGAGAAATTTTCACAACCAAGAAGAGTCTAAGGAAGCAGGACTACTAAATGTAATATGGTTTTCTTCATGGGATTCTGGAACAGAAAAGAACATTAGGTAAAAATTAAGGAAATTTGAAGAAAGCATGGATTTTAGTTAATGCTGATTTATCAGTATAGGTTCATTAATTATAATAAATGTATCATTAAGGTAAAATGTTAATAACAGGAGAAACTGGCTGCAGGGTATACACTTTGTACTGTCTTTGTCATAATTCTATAAATCTACTACTGTTATAAAATAAAGTCTAGTTATTTTTTAAAAAGACATTAGTGGAAACACTGGTGAAACCTGAATAAAGCCCACAGTTAATGGTAACATATCAATGTTAGCTTCTTAGTTTGATATTGTACAATGTTAAATGTAACATGGTTATAGAAGAGGTTAATATTAGGGGAAAATGGATGAAAGTTATATGGAAACATTCTGAACTATCTTTGCAAATTTTCTGCAAATATAAATAGTTTATTTTTTTTTATGGGCAAAAATACTTAAACTTACACTTCCTAAAGAATACACAAGTGACCAATAAAGATATGAAAAATGTCTGCCATAGAAATGCGTTACAAACTAAGAAAACACCATACACCCTCAAGAACAGCTAAAATTAAAGAGAATAACCTCTTAGATGAAATAGACAAATCCTTGAAAAATGTAAGCTACTAAACTGAAGCTCACCCAAGAAGGAGATAACTTTCAGTAACCCACAAATATGAAAGAACTGAATTCCTAGTTCAAAGCACACAAAGAAAATTCCATGTCCAGATAGCTTCACTGGTAAATTCTACCATACACTTAAAAAATAATTCCAATTCTACACGTATTCTTCCAGAAAACAGAAGAAAAAGCACCTCCCTACTCACTGGGTTGTAGCCAACATCACCCTGACAACAAAACCAAAGAGATTCTAAGAAAACAAAGTACAGACCAGACCAATATCCCTAATGAATGGAGACGCAAAAATCCTTTAAATATTTTAGCAAATTGAATCTGGCAATACATATAAAAAATATTTCCTCATGAACAAGAGGGGCTTTCCCCAGGAATGCAAAGTTGGATTAACATTCAAACATCAATGTATTTCACCACCATGATATGAGAAAACAGAAAAACAAAAATACAATTATCAATGGATATGGGAGAGGCATTTGACAAAATCCAAAACATATGAGCAAAGTTCAAGATGACAACAGCAGAAATTTCATAAGAAACAAATAAATGTCAAAAAGATACGTTGGCCATTGATGTAGTTTGAGAAGATGCTAAATCTTTTAAAAGTCATCAAGTATGAACTCAAATTCTTATACAGAGAAAGTTACATTTGATCTTACAAAGTAAGTACTCTGATTTCTTTTTTTTTTTTTTTACTGTTTTTTAACATTTCTTTATTTTTGAAAGAGAGAGACAGAGCACTAGTGGGGGAGGGGCAGAGAGAAAGAGGGAGACACAGAATCTGAAGCAGGCTCCAGGCTCTTGAGTTGTCAGCACAGAGCCCAATGAGGGGCTCAAACCCACGAACTGTGAGGTCATGACTTGAGCCGAGGTCGGATGCTTAACCGAATGAGCCACCCAGGGACCCCCAAAGTAATCTGATTTCTTTCAGCATCAAATATGCCTTCTGACTGACTATACTTAGGCTAAAATTAAAGTCAATTCTTAAAAATTGAAACTGTCTCGGTTGGAGTATGATGACCTTGGGGATTTAGAAAGGGAATGAGGAAAAAAGGTAACAGTAGAGTTTCTAATTTGCTACAGGTGAATCTCAAAGTAGAAAATTAACAAGTACATGGCATTACTGCCCGAAAGAAGACAAGTAAACCAAAATTTGCCTCTGCTTGTGAAATGATTATGGGAAAGTTGCTTCCTGTCTTCAGGCCTCATTCTCCATCCTGTAGTATGAGGAGAGTATGCTTGCTCACAAAAAAGAAAGAAAGAAAATTTTCAGGCCCAGAATGGTGTCACTTAGATCGAGTTCCCAAACTGGTACTTACTATGAAATCTAACTGCATTTCAACCTCCTCTAGAAATGGCCAGCTAGGAATTTTTCAGTCTTTGCCAATGAGTCTGACCCTTAGGCCCTCTGTATCCCCACAAAAAAGATGAGGCAATCTGCATGATAAGACACTTTGCTTCTCCCCCAAGGAGGCAGGCCTTGCCTGGAACAATCCTCTTCTTTTGCTAATAACTTTCTCGCCCCTACCCTCCTTCTATAGAAACCTTCCACTTTGTACAATTTAACTTGCTAGATAAGGTATTGCCCAATTGATTCCCGTGTCATTTGAAAAAGCCACATAGAAATTCAAATTTTCTTGGCTGAATTTTGTTATTTAACATGCTAGATTCATTCCTAAATTCAATATTTATTGAGCACTTACTATGTGTCAAACACTTTTCTAGACAATGGTGAATACAGCAGTGAAGAAAAACAGACAAAAATCCCTACCCTCATAGAGTTTGGAGAGACAGACAAAGTACATATGCAAAGTATATAGCATGTTAAAGGGCAATAAATACTAGGAGAAAAATAAAATGGGGAAGGGGGTTGAGTGTGCTGAGGAAGGTTGGCTTTAGTGGGGTTATACAGGAAGTAGATGACTTCTAGGTCCACTTTTAGTTCAAAAATCAATGATTCTCTTCTATGTTGACCAGGCAGCGTAAAAACACAAAGTGAACCTCTGAACCTGACCTCTTTACACTCACACATTCTATCACCTTGCTCTATGTGTCACCACTTATATTTTAGAAAAATAGGATTAAACATACATTTTTTCATACTGAGACAAAACATATGCTGTCATTTAATGGAATAAGTAATTTCCCAGTCTTGCCTTGGGGAGACGAAAATAAGAAAGAAAGAAAAAACCCTAGCAATTTCTCCTCAGACAAAGGTTCTAAAAATGTGGCATTTCTGTACACTACAGAAAGGATTAAAATTATCTGTTTTTTTTCTCCTTTTCCAATATGTTTGTGGTCTGGAATTTCTTCCTTGACTGAGCTTAAGTTAAAACAAGACGTGGTTTAACAGCTTCTCCAAAATGGAAGATTTTCCATAGGCAAGAAAAGTCATATGAATAAATATTACTACTATAGTTATTGCAGCTGCCATATTTTGTGTACCTGCTATGTGCCAGGTACAGCTAGTCATTTTATATATTAGGTTGAATTATATGAAACTGCCATTTATAGGTCAAAATCAGCAATTTCGTATAGTTTAAATACATTATCATCCATTAACTTCAAAGTTCATGAGAGAGGAGTCTGTGTAAGTGGTTAATTGCATTGCTTTTCTATAGTTCATCTATTAAACTATTATCTTGGGCAAATCTTCAAGATGATATGGAACTTTTGTTTGGAGATAAAAAGGCCTTTTCCTAAGTTGATATGCTATAAATGACAACTGGAAGATACTGCCTCTCTGTGAAAATGAGTTAGTAAAAACAAAACAAAACAAAACAAAAAAACAACTCAAAGTTTTTTAGTTAGGACTTAATTTGAGCACAGATATCATCAAAAGCTGTCCATAGCCATGGGGTTTCATTTCAAGAAAAGTTCAATTTATTAGTTATGCGCACTATTCTGCTCAAAGACAGAATCTTTATTCCAAAATTAGTATTTTTAAAAATAATTAATTTAGAAAAGAGTCTAGAGCAACCCCAAATTACACTAATATCTTGAATCTGTCCATTTGGGTTGGAATTTCTATTTCTTTGGAAATGCCTCATCAAAAGAATCTTTCCCCAAAGAGAACACTGTCCATAAACCAGCCTATTAAGTTTACTCCAAATAATTTTAAGTTCATCTTTTAAGCAGAGATTAGTCCCTAAAGGTTTTTTTTTCTTTTGGCAGCTATTTCCCATTCACTATAGTCTGTGTCTAGAGTTCACATTAGTAAGACATTAATAAAATAGCTTTTAATTATTTTCTAAGTAATTGTATGTCATCTAAAGTTTCATCTAGCAGAAAAGGCAGGTCCTTTTTTTTTTGCATGTTCCATTAAGAGATGGGAAAGTGTTTTCCAATATTTAAATGCCAACATAAGTCTCAGTGAAACATTAAAAGAAAAAATACCTAAATAAAGCTTTTTGGGAAAAAATTAATTAACACAAGAAGAATATGATGCAATCATAGGAGCAATCAAGGAGTCTAAACAATAAATATATATAAAAACCTACCAACTCATTGCTTGTAGATGTGAGTCTTAGCTTTTCTTCAATTTCCTTTCCAATTTTCTGAACAGTTACCTGAGTCTGTTTAATTGCACACTGGGCTCTATGAAGCCTAGAAATAAAAGTTAGAGAAAAATTCAAGTGAGTTAACTATAAACTCTCAACACAGAGACATAAATGGAACAAACAAGAGACATAAATGGAACAAAATGAGGACAAACCTTCCAGGATAAACAGAATTAGTAATGAACTCAAACTGATCATTTCATAATTCCCTAGCATACCTGTAATGAAATAACAGGAATTACAATGTGCCCTTAAAACACCCTTTCAGGGCATCTAGGTGGCTCAGTCAGTTAAACAGCCAACTCTCAATTTCAGCTCAGGTCATGATCTCATGGTTCAGATCAAGCCCCAAGTCTGTGCTGTCAGCATGGAGCCCACTTGGGATTCTCTCTCTCCTTCTCTCTCCGTCCCTTCCCCACTTGTGTGCACACGGAGGAATAATACAGTAAGTAAAGAAACTTAAAAAAAAACAAACACCCTTTCTATGCCTGCCTGCCTCTGATATATTGAGAGTTAAAATGGTGAACTCACAGGAGTCTGGAAGACACCTTAGAGAGAAAATAATCTGGCTGAATCCCATCATGTTAAAAATGTGAAAACTGAGGCCCAAGGAAATTAAGTGGATTGCTAAAGTCACCAGGAGAACATCAATGACGACAAACCTGAATATTACTTATGGGTATCCACAAAGAAAAAAAGAATTAACAATCCCAGTTAAAATGACTAATTTAAAGCAGCAGCCACTTTGAAACAAGGAACATTGAAAAAAATTAGAAACTATTTTTCTTTTTTGCTTCCATTATGGGTTTGTGTTTTTCTTTGTCTCTTGGTCTTCAAATATAGCTTATGTATTTCTTATACATATACATATTAAAAATGGTCAAACTGTATTTTTAGATGACATGATTTTCATATAAAGAATCATTAGAAATCTACAAAACAACTACTAGAACTAATAAGGTCACAGGATACAAGGTCAACATACAAAAAAATTCAGTGATATTTCTATATATGGGTCAATAGTTTCACAATCACAATCACAATCTCAACAGGCTTTAGTTCTTTGGAAGAAATTAAGAAGCGTATTGATACTATAATTTATACAGAAAAACAAAGAATCTAGAAGAGATAAACCAAGATAAACTTAGAAAAAATAAAACTATATAATCAAAACAATGTGCTACTGGCATAAGGATCAAAAAAATAGATCAATGGAACAGCATAAAGATTATATATAAAGATATAGAGCTACACATATATGGCCAATTGATTTTGGACAAAGGAATCCAGGCAAATTAACGGAGAAAAGAAAGTTTTTAAAACAAATGGTGCTGGAACATTGGACAAACATAGGGGGAAAAATTAATTTCATTCCCTACCTCACAGCACATTCAAAAGATTAATTCAAGGAGAGCATAGTAAACATAAAAACTAAAATCACAAAACTTGTAGAAGAAACATAGAGAATCTCTTACAACCTTAGAAGAGGTAAAGATTTCATAGATAAGGTATGAAAAGCACTAACCATAAAATTAAAAATAGACAAATTGGACTTCACAATAATAAAAAATGTCTGTTCGGCTAAAGATGCCATTAAGAAATGATAAGCAGTCCACAGAGTGAGAGAAAATACTTGCAAAACATCTATCTGACCAAGGACTGCGTCTGGAGTACATAAAAAACTCTTATAAATCAGTCACAAAGAGACAATCCAGTTAAAAATGGGCAAAAAAGTAAAATGCTTCACAAAAGGTGATACAAGAGTGGCCAAAAAGTACAAGAAAAGGTATTCAACATCTTAGTCATCATAAAAATGCAAATTAAAATCACAATGAGATACATTCCACATCTATTAGAATAGCTAAAATTAAAATGAACATTAGGGCTCCTGGGTGGCTCAGTCGGTTAGGCGTCCAACTTCAGCTCAGGTCATGATCTCGCCCTGCACTGGGCTCTGTGCTGACAGCCCATAGCCTGGAGCCTGCTTGGGATTGTGTCTCCCTCTCTCTCTGCCCCTTCCCCACTCATGCTCTTTGTATCTTTCTCAAAAATAAATAAAGGCTAAAAAAAATTTAAATGACAACATCTATTACTAGCAAGGATGTGGAGCAACTGGAACTTGCATCCATTGCTGGCAAAGTGTAAAAGAGCACTATCATTTGGAAAATAGTTTCTAATAAAGTTTAACAGCCATCTAACCTACGGCCCAGTATTTCTACTCCTAAGCATCTACTCGAGAAATATAAAAATGTATGTCTACACAATGATTTGTATAAGAATATTCATAGACAACAATGCAAATGGCCATCAAACAGGAGAATCAATTAACAAATTGAGGTATAATCATGAAATTCCACTCATCAATAAAAAGGAACACACCACTGATATATACACAACACTATGAATGAATCTCAACAACAATGATGTTGAGTGAAAAAGCCAGTAACAAAAAGTATACTGTATGACTCCATTTATACATAGTTCAACAACAGGTAAAAGCAATCCATAGTGACAGAAATCAAGAGTCGCTGGCTGTCCATGTGGGGTGGAACTGACTGGTAGAGAACGGGGATGGGGGTGGGGCAAAGTAACTTTCTGAGGTGATGGAAATATCCTATATATCTTTACTGGGATGAGGGTACACAGTTATACACGGAATTTAAACTTAAGATCTACACATTTTACTGTATGCAAGTTTTACCTCAGTTTTTAAAAATTACTCAACAATCCCAATCTGAAAGATATCCTATATACAAGGTTAATTTCATTAGGGATTTGATGGCATCAATACCTCTGCCAACATTATGATGATGATGACACTATGCACTAAAAATATTCATGACGTATTTTGCACTTTCAGAAACTGCCTGACAGTTATTGAGGATTTCCTAGGTCATCTAAAGGAGCAACTCTTATTAGTGCTAGGTTGCTAATAAGATCGGTTATACAAGCAACTTCCTCAAAGCTCCTCCAATAGAGGTTATATTCCATCCTATTGCCTCTTGCTCTGGGAGTGTATGTGTATACACTCTTTTGATAGTAATACTCTCTTACAAAGTTTGCTCTAAAGAAATTTAAAAGCAAGGAAAGGCCCCTTGTAATGCGGTCCCAGCAAACATCTCCAGCATTATTTCCTGATATTCCTTACCTTGTGAGCTCAGTTCCAACAAAACCAAACCACCGACAATTCCCTAAACACACCATGCCATTTCTTGTTTGTAACTTTGAGTGAGCTGATCTATCCGCCTGTAAGTCTTCCCTACCTCTTAACAGATAAGGACAGTCTTGAGTCCATTAAAGAGGCAGCTCAAACACAACCTCTTCTTCAAAGACCTTCCTGAACTATTCCAGACAGGTACAGGCACTCCTTTCTATAGAAATCTGCAGCATCATGTATATAATACCACTAACAAAGATTACAGAACTATTATTTTATAGCAACTGTTTATTTCCTTATTAGATCTTTCGGGGGGGGGGGGGGGAACCTCTCATTTTCAAATACATTCCCAGTGCTTAGCACAGGATGTGGCACAAAGGAGGCACTCAGTATATATTTGCGAACTGAACGGCAAATAACTCCTGAATATAAAAGCTCAGTCCTAAAATGTGATTATTTTTTACTGATATCAGTAGGGGATTGAGAGATTAAGGTGATAGTTTTCTGTATTTAAAATTTTTAAATATTATATTCAAAACAAAAATCAAATAAAGAACACTCACTTAGGTAAGGAAATGTGCAATTTTTACTAAAAATGTTATCAGAATTCTGATAATAATAGGCATTATCAATTCAGAGCAGAAATCAACAAAATAGCCTGTTACTTTAAAAGGGGGAAAACGCTGCCTGAAACTCACTGGTACTATGCAAACAACCTTGTCAAATGGTAAAGACTTTAAAAATAAAAATGATTCATGACCATAATTAATGTATGACTTCAACTATTTGGCTCTCACTGCCCCAGACGCTTTCTGATCTTACCTTAGGGGCTTAAAACACACAGACAGAGTCACATTTCCTCCAATCTTCAGTGTTATCCAAATAGACTTTCAGAGCCCCTGCTACATCAAGACAGAGCTAATAATGTCCCCCTTTCAAATCCAACAGAAGAACAAAAGTTTGATGTGTTTAGGCTTTTAAACATAATGTGGGGCATCCTGATTCCCCTGGGGGTGAGGAGATGAAGGACTGACAAGAAAAGAAACAACTGCTTTACTTCCAAACGAGCTAGCCAGTTTCAGAGGAATGCATCTTGATTTGCAAACTATGAAATAATACTATAAAGACTGAAACACATATCATCTAGTCATCTGGTGACAGGTCAATACCAACACTAATACTGCCAAGCTGAAATAAATTCATTATCACAGGTATGAGGAGGAGGGACTAAGTAACTATCTGATAGGTATTCTAGTTAGAGCAAATAGATGCATCTCAATTAATATGCTTTGAGATAACAGTAAGATTGAAACTGGGCTTTAAAATAATGTTTTGGGGTTAGATAGTGTTGTGAATGTAAAAATCTACTGAATGAAAGGCATTATAACAAATAAATAATAAATACCGAGACCACAACGACCAAAATATTAACAATCATTTCAGTAAAGGAGAAGTTAGGAGACCATTGTTTACTTAGTGTTGATCATATCACATCTGAAATGCTGCATTCCATTTTAAGGTGAAGAAGGAACAATTAGAACACTTAGAAAGGCAGCATAGTTCCCTGTGGCCTGCATGAAGAGACACAAAGGGCGAAGGAAATATAAGAAAAGACAGGAATCTATTGAGAGACACAGACATTATCGCTGATGGCTTTGCATTCCATATGAAAGAGCGCCCATTATTTTTCTGAGGGTAGTGGGAAACAAAGTTTTAAGCTGGAAAAGATTTAATTACATTTGCACTTTAGAAAGATCTTTCTTCCTGTAATAAGGTAAATGGGACACAGAAACAAGACTGGAAACAGGAAGGCTAGTGTGTGGTTATTACAGCCTTCCTAGGAAAAGTTTAGGCATCTTTCTAAATTAAAATAGTAACAGGAGGGATAGTGTAGACGTGAAAAGTGAGAAAAAAGGAGTAATAAAAAATGATGCCTGAAAACAAATTACCAACATCAAGAATACCAGCAAAGACATCACTAGATCTTATAGACATTCAAAGGAGAATTAATGGAAATTATGAGCAATATGCCAATAAATATGAAAACTAAGATGACGTAGTCAAATTGCTTTAAAAAAATCACAAGTTTACAAAACAAATAAATTAGAAAAACTGAACTGCCATTATCAATTAAAGAAACTAAGCTTGTAATTAAAACCACTCTCAAGTAGAAAGCTCTAGGTTCAGATGGCTTCACTGGGGTTATACAATGGGTTTTGTTTTGTTTTGTTTTTTGTTTTGCTTTGCTTTGCTTTATTTTTTGGAGACAGACAGCGGGAGAGAGAGCGAATCCCAAGCAGGCTCCACATGCAGTGCAGAGCCCAATGTGGGGCTTGAATTCATGAACCATGAGATCATGACTTGAGCCAAAACCAAGAGTCGGATGCTTACCCGACTGAGCTACCCAGGCACCCCCCGTGCTATACTAGTTTTAACAAAATCTTTCAAAGAAGAGGAAACACTTTTCAATTTATTTTATGAGGCCAGTATAACCCTCATACCAAAACATGACAAGAAGGTGACAAGAAGAGAAAATTACAGACAAAACTCACACATGAACATAAATGAAAAAATCATTAACAAAATGTTAGCAAATCCACTCTAGCAATGTATGAAAAGGGTAAGACACATCTTGATCGTATAGGTTTATCTGAAGAGTACAAGGTTAGTTTACCATTTGAAAACCAACAGTGACAAAAATAATGAAGAAAAATCATATGGCTATCTCAGAAGATGCCCCCCAAAAAGCACTTGATACAATTCAATACCTGTTAATGATTACAAACAAAAAAAACCTTCAACAAACTAAGGAAAAAAGAGAGTTTCCTCTGGTGAAGAATTTATTTAAAAAATCTACAGCTAATGCAAAAATGGAACTTACACAAAAAACATCTAAGCTAATGTTATACTTAAGAACAGGACCAAGGAGAGATACCCGCTTTTCACCACTCTAATTCAACACTGTAATCAAGGTCCAAACCATTGCAATAAGGCAATTTAAAAAATCATAAATATAGGAAAGGAAGAAGCAAAAACGTCTCTTCATGGATGCAATAATTGTACACATATAAAAAGCCAAAGAATCTGTAATTAAACTGATAATTTTAGCAAGATTGCAAGATTCCAGATTAATATACAAAAATTTAATGGTATTTTTAATATCATTATCAACAAATAACTAGGTAAGTCTAATGGAAGATGTGAAAGACCTGTGCACTGAAAACTGTAAAACACTCCTGAGAAAAACACCTAACTAATGGAGACATATAACAATCACACAGGTTACAAGACTCAGTATTGTTAGTCTCCCCTAAATTAATCTATAGAGTCAATGCAATCCCAACCAAAGTCTTGCAGTCTTTTTTTTTTTTTCAACTGACAAGGTGATTTTAAAATTGAAACAGAAATATAAAAATCCTAGGACAGTCAAGAAAGTGTTGAAAAAAGAAACAAAGTTGGAGCTTACACTACCAGATTTTATGACCTCTCACAAAGCTCTAGTTTATAAAGCAGTAGTATTGTAGAAGTCTAAACAAACAGATCAATGAACTAGAATTCAGATTACAGAAATTGACCCATTATATAAAATCAATTTACTTTTTTTTTTAGATGATGATCAGCATTTTTATTTATTTTTTAATTTTTTAATGTTTATTTACTTTTGAGATAGACAGAGACAGAATGAGAGTGGATTGGGACAGAGAGAGAGGGAGGCACAGAATCTGAAGCAGGCTCCAGGCTCCTAGCTGTCAGCACAGAGTCTGACGTGGGGCTCGAATTCACAAGCTGTGAGATCATAACCTGAGCTGAAGTCGGAGGCTCAACTGACTGAGCCACCCAGGTGCCCCAGCATTTTTATCAATTTACTTTTTGATTAGGGAAAGACAAGCTTTGTCAACAAATGACACTGAAATAATTGGATAGCGACACGGAAAAACTAAACCTCAATCTCTACCTCACATCATACACAAAAGCGAAATTGATATAGAGCAAAGACTAAATGTAAAACCTCGAACTATAAAGATTCTAGAATAACATGTAGAAAAATATATTCATGACCTTGGTTTAGGCAAAAATTTCCTAAACAGGAAACAAAAGGCACTATCCATAAAATAAAAACCTAATATATTTTAGCAAAATTTGAAACTTCTACTCTTTACCAGGCATTATTGAGAAAATGAAAAATCAAGACACAGAGTAGTAAAAAAAATGTTCTATAGATACATAGATATAGACATAGATATAGATACAAACATACAGATATAGAGATCTATCTGACCAAGGACTTGTATCCATAATACAGAAAAAATTCCTACAAATCAACAATAAAAAAAACAAACAACCCAATAAATATTACCAAAATATTTGAACAAACACTTCACAAAGGATGTAAGAATGGCCAATAAACATGAAATGGTGTTTCACTAGTCATCATGGAATTAAAAATTAAAATTAAAATCGGGGTGCCTGGGTGGCTCAGTTGGTTGGGCATCTGACTCTTGATTTTGGCTCAGGTCATGTACCCAGGTCATGGGATTGAGCGCCACATCTGGCTCTGCACTGAGCATGGGACCTGCTTGGGATATTCTCTCTCTCTCTCTCTCTCTCTCTCTCTCTCTCTCTCTCTCTTTCTCCCCCTTCTGTTTGCACTCTCTCTCTAAATTAAAATAAAATTTAAATAAAAAACTGATATGCCAGTAGAAGCCCACTATAATGGCTAGAATTTACAAAACTGATGATACCAAATGATGGCAAGGAGTAGAAAAGCTGGGAGTTTCAAACATTTCTAGTAGGACTGTAAAACTGTATAAATACCTTGGAGAACTGGCAATTTCTAATCAATTAAATACACACCTAGTATATGAGAAGGTAACCCCACTCCCAGATACACTGTAAGACGTTTGTTTTCTTTTTTAAATTTTTTTAATGTTTATTTATTTTTGAGAGAAAAAGTGTGTGAGTGAGTGAGTGAGCAGGGGGAGTGGCAGAGAGGGAGACACAGAATCAGAAGCAGGCACCAGGCTCGGCTGTCAGCACAGGCCTGACAGGTTTAAACTCAAGGACCACGAGATCATGACCTAAGCCGAAGTTGGATGCCCAACCGACTGAGCAACCCAGGCGTCCCAACATTGTAAGACTTTTGTAAGGATATTTCTTAGCAGCTTTATTCAGAACGGCCAAAAAGTAGAAACAACTCAAATGTTCATCAACAAGATAATGCATAAGTAAATTGTGGTATATGCACAGAAATACCACTCAGCAATAAAATAAACTGCTGACCTATACAACAATATGGATAAATTTCAGAAATTGTATGTTGAATAAAAAAAGTCAGAAACCAAAGAGTACACCATATGATTCCATTTAAAAGAAGTTTAAGAACAGGAAAAGCTAATAATGAAGAGGCAATAAGAAAAGGGTTTAACTCAGCCAGTGGTGGGAGTGAATGTGTAAGAACGATTGGCAAAGGGGTAAAAAGGAACTTTCTGGACAAGAAAATATACTCTATAACATGACTGAATGATGACAACGTGGGTGTGTACATTTGTCAAAACTCATCAGCCTGTACACTTAAATTCTCTGCATTTTATTGTATATAGATTATACCGCAAAGGAAAAAGTAAAAAAAATGATAGCTGGTATACGGCTTGGGGAATCAGGAAATGGTGATGTTATTTATTGAGATGGGGAATACAGAATGAGCAGTTTGAAAGAAATTCTACTTTCTTTGAGGTGCCTGTGCAATATCCAAGAGGAGGTGTTGAATATTACTTGAATATAAGGATCTGGAGCTTAGGAGACAGATCTTGGCCAGAGACAAAAATGTGGCAATCATTAGCACACAGATGGTTATTAACGCTATGAGAGTGAATGAGATCATTCTGGAAGACTGTGAGAATGAAAGAGAACAGAGCCTAGAACAGAATCCCGAGGAACATCAATATTTAAGGGATTAGAAAAAATAAATAAAAAGCTGCAAAAAATTCTGACCCAGAATATCCAGGTAAATAGTACAGCTGGGAGAGTTGGTGTTACAACAGTCAAAGGAACAGAACACCTCGGGGAAGACTGATCACTATCATAACATCAAGTAACCTAAGGCTTAGATGGCATCTACAGATTTAGCCAACAAGGACTTGATTAAAGCCATTTCAACTCTGTTCACCTTTCTCCAAGTCCTCTGTCACCATCAACCTTCATCTCGCCAATACCCTCCCGACTGGTTTTTCAGTTTCTACTCTTGTTCTTCTCGATTCCACTCTCCTTTGTACCAAAGGTAACCCTGTCATTTGGTCAGTAGTCATTGCAGTTTATCTGCCCAAACAGTCTCCAGAATGCTTGCTTGCCTTATAGAGCTATAGCCAGAGCTTGATCTCACATACATCATTATGCATGTTGCAACCTGCCAACAATCTTCCGAGTGAAAGAGGACAAACAGGATACAGAGACTGAAGACTTTGCTCCAACCAGCAACAGGGTCCATCCAGCACTCCACTTACTTCTCACAGACTAACAGAGATAAACCAGTTCATGTTTACACTGCAATTACAGAGGCTCTGATACATACCTACGATTATATTCCCTTAGAGACAACTAGAAATATTACAATCTACAAACTTGTAACTTAAAAGATTAGTGCTATCTAATGCAGCTATACCTACCTAACCACTTTTCTTTTCTTCATCTCTACAGACACAAATGTTTTAGATATCCTAGGCTAACAGCTAAAGGTTGATGGTCTACAGAATTCCTATCATTATGTAATAAACCTAAAGACAGTTAGCATATACGTGCTTCTAATCATGTTTATAACACCTTCCACTGATGATAAAGTGCATTTCTGGTGACTGGTAAGGCTGTGAGCTGTAATTTTTTCCACACTCAATACAATTTCAAAACTTCTTCTTTTTAGAATTCTAGTCAAAGAAATCTAGACACCATGATGGTCATGAATCACCACAGAGCTCTGGAAGTGTTAACTGGCAGCGAAATCACATTACACTGGAACTTGCTTTTCTGCTGCCTCACCTCTCTATTCGGTATCTAAATCTATTGATTCTTCCCCAATGTTCTTATCTCCGTTATGTCCTTTTCATTATTCCCACTATAGGCACCCCAATTCAGCATTAAAAAAAAAAAGGCCTCCCTCCCTCTTTCCAATCTCTGCCCTCCTTAATCCATTTGGAACACTGCCATGGGAATACTCTTCCAAAAACACTTTTCAGTAGTGTACTATAAAAAATCAAAACAATGAAATAGGGTCCAGGAGACCTTCCAACTCTTTAGCGTCTCGGTAACTAAAATGGGAATGCGTGGGTGGCACCCAGCTCTTGATTTTGGCTCATGATTTCACAGTGAGATCAAGCCCTGTGTCAGGCTCTGCACTGAGAGCACAGAGCTTACTGGGGATTCTCTCTGTCCCTCTCCGACTCTCATGCACACATGCATGTTCTCTCTCTCTCCCCCCCAAAATAAATAAATAAACATTAAAAAATGATAATAACGAGGATGACTACAGGCAAATTAGAGCTCTTTACACAGAAAAACCAGGACCATATGTAAAACCAAGTGATCACAAATTCTGAAATTCTATGATTAGACGTTACTCTTTGCTCGATACTACGGAACGTATAAACATAGCTATTTATATACAGATTAAAACTCAATTGTTTTAGCCTAGAAATTCAAAGTCAAATAAAATCTAGCTCAGGCATAATAATATTAATATTTCTGACAACCTGGGGGCCAAAATGAGTGTCTGGCACATAGTATATATTTCATAAATAACTGAATGAACATTTATTTAGTGCTTACTATGTGGCAGGCACTGGGCTAAAAACCTGGAATGTAATGTTCTATTTAACCTTCATAACAATCCATAAACTTCATACGTTCTCACTCTACATGTGAGAAGCTAGTAAGAGCCAGAATCAGAATTCAAAACCAGGTCTGTCTAACCCCAAAGCCCAGGGGTCTTCACTGCTACCGACCTTCTACCCATAAACCTATCATTCCTAAGCTAGTCTTGCCATCAGCTCCCCAACAAACCTCAATATCAGTAATACTTTACATGTTAAATAAATTTTTAGCTTCCAAAGTCCTTTTTTTCTCAGATACATTGGTTTGGTTGAAACTGACAAATACACAGGTCCCAGTTTAGTGCTCCTACCACACCAGGTTGTTGTGTGTTCTTTCTATCATTCTACTCACAATAGTCCTCATACCTGATCTAAATCTGCTGCTGCTTTCTACCCTATTACCTTTGTGGTAGGCAGAATTCTAAGATGCCCCCCAAGATTCCTGCCTCCTTGTATACTCGCCTAGTATAATCCCCTCCCTTTGCATGTTAGCAGGCCTTGTGAATATGATAGAATATCAGTCCTGAGATTACGCTACTTTATAAGGTGAAGGTATTTGGAGGATATAATTAAAGTCCTAAATCCACTGACTTTGAGTTAATCAGAAAGGAGATAACCTGGTGCTACAGACTGAATTGTGTCCCTGTAAAATTTATATGTTGAAGCCCCAACCCCAAAAGTGACAGTATTTGGAGATTGGACTTTTAGGAGTAATTAAGGTTAACAGTGAGGTCATAAGGGTGAGATCCAAATCTGATGGGATTAGTAGCTTTACAAGAAGAGAAAGAGATATCTATCTCTCTCCCTCTCTCTTCCCCGTACAAACAGACCCCGAAATTCCTCAGAAGAGGAAAAACTCAAGTAAAAGCCCAGGAATATTTAATAGTTAATATCTGGTAAGGCTATACCCTTATCTGAGTTGTGGTCTTCTTAACTCTGGAAGCATGGCTCTATCTAGAGTCCACATCATGTTGTAATAATCTATTTACTGCCTTTCCCTCCACCACTGGATTCCATATGCCTTGAAAACACAGAACTATATCTTATTAGTGTTTGTTGCTCTTCATATGAGACTTCACAGTACCTTGTACAGACCTTCAATACCTATTATTTCTCTTCTTTCCCTCAGTAATAAGGAGGAGCCCCAAAGCACAGGACACTTAAACCCTCAAAGCACAGGAGACACTCAATAAATAACAGAAAACTATTCTAAGATTTCTTCTGATTCTGTTTTCCTTAGATTGTATGAAATGTTGACTGACAAATTTACTCATGTTTTCTTTCATGTGTATCAAGCATAGAAAAATGCCTGGAAAACTACCTTGAGAACATTTCTTTAAAGTTTGTAAACCACATAATACTAGAATACAAATTTCTGATTGTCAAATTCCCTCTTAAAGAGTGGTTTTTATAAAGGTACAAAGGAATTCAAATATGTCTGCCTGGAACAAAGAAGGTCTATCGTTTCTCATTCTAGATACTAAATGTCTATCAACATAGCCCCAATTTTTCCGGCAATCACGTTCCACTGATTATTAACATTGATTTGATTACTGATTAAAAGTTTTGCATCTTTTTTTGCTCAGGCTGTGCCCATATGTCATGCCTTCCTCTTCTCATACAGTTGGTTTTGGGACTCAAGTACAGTATAAGGTTATATCTCTACCCCAATTAAATTTCATCTTGAAATTTAAGATGGGCTGAATATATATTCTACCTTCCAGTCCCTAGAGATCTTCTTATATACTGATTCTGTTACATAAAGTAATTACTATTTCTATAAGCTCCATATTACCATTGCATTGGCTTTCTAAGTTTTTTTTTTTAACTTTGCATATGTTTTCTATACCTCTGTTCAAATGCTTAGATTGTAATATCCTTAAGGGAAGAACCATTCACCATTGTATCCCCTGCATACTGCACAGTTTCCAACATATAGTATTCAGCGAACATCAGGCAAGTAAATTACTGAATGAACGGACATGCTGAACAAGACTAGATAAAAAACAGAGCCTTATGTCATGCCATTAGAAATTTCCCTCTAGGGACGCCTGGATGGCTCAGTCAGTTAAGTGTCTGACGTCGGCTCAGGTCATGATCTCGCAGTCTGTGAGTTCGAGCCCCGTGTCGGGCTCTGTGCTGACAGCTCAGAGCCTGGAGCCTGCTTCGGATTCTGTGTCTCCCATTCTCTCTCTCTCTCTTTCAAAAATAAACACACACACACACACACACACACACACACACACACACACACACACACAAACTTGACACAAATGCTTAGAGCAGCATTGTTCATAGTAGCAAAAAATTAAAATAAAATTTAAAAAAAATTTCCCTCTAGACTGATAATAAGTCATTAAGCAGTTACAAATCTTCCTATTTTTAATATCATCCAGCTTATACTTCTTCATTTTGGTCCTAAAGGTTTCATTACCTAGCTGTCACACACCTTATTAGAGTTACTGCCTGGATCTACAAATCTAATTACCTTTTCAAAATGGAGACATTAGTCTGAGACAACTTGTTCTTGTGAATGGTTCACTAAAGGAGAAGGGATTTAAGCTTCTGTTGAAAGGTAGGTAGGACAACTGTATACAAGAGAACAGCCAGTTAGGGCAGTGGAATAGCTTCTCAAAATCCTTAAAGGAGCAGAGTGCACTGTATGCTCAGAACAGGAAGTGGGTGGTGTGCTAAAGCAAAGAGAGCATGAGAGCAGTGTCATGAGAGGCAGTCTGGGAAGGGTGATCAGAGCCAAATTACCGTGGACTTTAAATGCCTGAGAAATCTTTTGCATTTCCACAGCACCTACAGCAGTCTTGGACACATGGGAATCACTCAAAATACTTGTTGATGGGTTTATTAAATATGATAGTTTCCCAAAAGACCAGAAATCTACCCTAAAGCCTGCTTCTACATTCCTCCGTCTAGACCATACACATAGTTGAGAAGAACACACAGTCTCACAGCAATGGCATCAAATAAGAGAGAACACTATTACTACTTATGAAATTAACACTCTCATGGAAAAGTAAATGGTAGCATCGTGGGTGGGAAAGTTCTACTGAGGAAAGTTAGGTGGTGTGAAAGCATGTGATAATGAGTGTGTCAGGTCTAACTAAGATGTGCTCTCAAAAACAAACAACACTGATGAAGCAACAGTTATAGAACAATAATCAACTGTTCAGATTTCCAATTTACATCTCGAATAAT
Organism: Panthera tigris; assembly: GCF_018350195.1. Taxonomy (NCBI): domain Eukaryota; kingdom Metazoa; phylum Chordata; class Mammalia; order Carnivora; family Felidae; genus Panthera; species Panthera tigris. The sequence goes on from NC_056669.1 coordinate 55,749,675, forward strand.
TCATTTCAGGCAAGAAGAACCACATTTGGCATAAGAGCAGGTTAAATCATTCCCAGATTTTTTCATAATACCATCCATGTGCTAAAATGCAAGTTTAATTTAAAATATATTCATTGTACAATAAACATACTTGAGGAAGCACATACAAAAGTACTTCAGAATTAGAAAGAAAGGAGACAAACTACAATAAGATTTTAAAAAATTAAAAGGAATACTACATACAACTTTATGCCAACAAACTAAAAAACCTAGCAAAAGTAAATGATTATCTAGAAAACCATAAATTACCAAGTTGCTTCAACAAGAGGTTGAAACATAAATAGATCAATAACCACAAAGAAATTAGAAAGATAATCAAAGGGGAGTGGAGGGAGCACAGGCCCTGATAGTTTTATGGGTGAGAACTACCACCTAAATAGAAATTATATAAATTGTTTCAAACCATGGGAAAATACAGAGAGCCTCTCACTTCGCAGTAGCTCTTACCAGTTTTAATTTGGACAAGAACAGCACACAAAAAAACTATATGCCTGCCTCATTTATAAAGAATTAAATTGTTAATAATAATAATAAATATTAAATAAAACATTAGGAAATCTAACCTTAGTACTGTGTTAAAAAATATATCATAAGCAAGCAAAATTTATCCCAGGATTATATAGAAGGTTTAACATCAGTAAGTCTGTGTACTCACTGTATTAATAGAACAAAGAAGAAAAGCTAGACTATTACTGAGTAAAATCCTTAGTTACTATGCATAGAAACATTCTTACCTGATAAAAGGAACCTATCAGAAAACTCTAATATACATGATATCCAATGGTAAACTGTCAGCATATAACAGATACCCTCTGAGGTAAATTAAATTTTCTGTGTATGGCCACAAAAATATCTCCCACCCTACACGGTTTTCTGCAATGTTGCTTTAGTATTTCCCTACCAAGAGGTGGAATATATTTCTCTATTCCTTGAATCTAGGCAGGCCCTGAGACTGTTCTGACACAGTCAGATACAATACAATATACGGTATACAATATACCACATACAGAAGTGACCCTGTGCTAGTTCTAGGCATAGCCAATAATTGGCCTACAAACTTCTATTCCCTGTCTCTGAACAGTCCTTCTGCAGGCAACCAGCCTCCAGCTAAGAAATCTGACTACCCTGAGAATGCCTTATGTGAGGAAGCCCAAGCTGGCCGTGTGGAGAAGAAGCTGCTTAGAGGAAAAGACAGAGATAAGGCTGGCCACTCTCCACTGCCCAGCCATCCCAACTAAAGGCATCAGAAATGTCCATATGTCCAATCCAGCTGAATCTTCAGCTGACTCTGCCCACTGTTGCCATTTGACTGCAACTACTTGAAAGGCCCCAAGTAAAAACTACCCAGGCTAAGCTCAAATCATCCCACAGAACTGTGAGGATCTGAGGATAATAAATTGTCTTAAACTACTAAGTTTGGGGATGAGCTGATATGTTACGACAGAATGCTCACTATGGAAGACTTAGCCAATTTAAGAAGTTATAAGAAATGAGAGGTATACCCTTAGAAAATAAAGGACAAAAAAAACTGTTACCATTTGCAAATGATATAATTACCGACATAACATACCTCAGAGAGTCAGTTAAAAACTATCCCATGAGGGGCGCCTGGGTGGCTCAGTCGGTTGAGTGTCCGACTTCGGCTCAGGTCATGATCTCACAGCTTGTGGGTTCAAGCCCCGCGTCGGGCTCTGTGCTGACTGCTCAGAGCCTGGAACCTGTTTCAGATTCTGTGTCTCCCTCTCTCTCTGACCCTCCCCCATTCATGGTCTGTCTGTCTCAAAAATAAATAAACGTTAAAAAAAAAATTAAAAAAAAAAAACAAAAAAAAAACAAAACTATCCCATGAAAAGACTTCAGTAATCAGAAGCAAGACCAGCATGCATAATCTAGAATGCCTCTAATTCCAAGTGTTTCTCCACTAACCTTATATGATATACCAAACAGACTGTTTCAATTGGTGAAACCATGGTACCAACGCAGTACAAAACGTATGTGCACAAAAGTGCTGTTTGGCTTTGCTTGGCTCACAGCCATAGATCTTGCATCTTTAACCCCGGTTAACTACTTATAAATTTTAATCTTTGATCATGAGAAAGATGAGGCTATAGGAATGTAATTCAAATAGCATACACTCATTCTGAAAATACTGGTTAAATCTCATTACTCTCGGGCGTCTTTAAAAATAATCCACCGCCTCCATACAGTATATCCCACAAAATTAACACTTCTCAATGTAAATTTTACTCTGTCCTGCAGTCTGTGTAATTTCAAGATGATCCTTCTGCTCCCGTAGAATCTTCCTACTGTATTTACCTCCTCCTCTATCCTTACTGTATGATCTTATATCTCTCTACAGACCCTCAAAAGTCTTCTAATCTAAGGGCTTTCTTTAGTCCTTCCCTGAAGACTTCAGAAAAATCACACTGGCTTCTTTTTTACTGTTTTAATGCTCACAAAACTAAGGATACTAAGTATCTTATATATCATTTCATTCAATTCCCATATGTACCACAAAGTTCAGCACTTGATTATGTTTGTCTTGACACTAATTTTTCCAAGACTAAATCTCATTCAACTAGATAGACAGTAAGCCTCTTGCCTTCTTCTCTTGTGTTCTCTCCCACTGTATCTAATAAACACTTTGCATGTGTGTAATATATACTTGATGGTTTTTAAAATCAATTTTGAAATTGTAATTTAAATAATATCCTTCAGGGGCCACCTGGGTAGCTCAGTCGGTTAAGCTCCTGACTTTGGCTCAGGTCATGATCTCACATTTCGTCGGTTTGAGTCCCACGTCTGGCTCTGTGCTGACAGCTCCGAGCCTAGAGCCTGTTTCACATTCTGTGTATCCCTCTCTCTCTGCCGCCTCCCCCCCCTTCAAAAATAAGTAAACTTTAAAAATAAATGTAAATAATATCCTTCAACTAACTGACTTTCATAAGAACAGTATTTAAAAGGAAATTACTAACCTTAGTTAAATCCTTTTTTTTTTAATTGAGGAATAATTGCCATAACATTTATTAGTTTTAGGTGTACAACATAATGATTTGATATTTGCATATACACTGCAAAATGACCACCACATTCAGTCCATTTGTTTTCACTGTTCTGGTCTTTTATGACCAAGCCTATCCCCTTCATCTCCTTTTTAGAAATTACATGGGTAAAGAGAGGACACATTTTCTAGGATTCTGATTTTTCAGGCTTGTGAGCATTAGAGAGAAACTAATGCAGGGTTCGTGACTTTCCACTTGGTTCTGAGGTTCTAGCAATGTGAAATTCTTGTAGACTATGACTTTTAGTGTAAAATACAAGGTTTTGTTTTGTTTTGTTTTGTTTTTGTCTTTTGTTTTTGTTTAAAGAGAGAGCATGAGCAGGGGAGAGGGGCAGAAGGAGAGAAAGAGAATCGTAAGCAGACTCCACACTTAGTGTGGAGCCCGACCAGGGGTTCGATCCCACAACCCTGGGATCATGATCTGAGCTGAAACCAAGAGTCAGTTGTTCAACTGACCCAACTGCCCAAGCACCCCTAAAATATAAGTTTTTCAGATTACTCAATGGTGGAAAATGACATTTCCTTAATTTTAATCTTAACCGGACCGAATAAAACAGTATCAGGTTGGAGGGAAGAGATGCCAGCTATGGTGACCGTAATGATTAACTTTAAAGCAGGCTTAATTGGAGAGTGACATTTTTTTTTTTTTAGGTCTTGTCAGATGTTCCCAGAAAAGATCTAATTTCCAGGGAAGTTAATAATAAAGATATGGAGAAGCATATACAACAACAAAAATATGAACAGAAAGTTGGTCTCAGCCATATTCTTGGGTATACACAGATAACAAAAGCAAAATGAGAAAAGCATTTTTACGGAATTTACTCCTGAAAGTAAATCAATGAAAGAAGTTTCGTTCGCTGAGGAAAAGTTCCTACGAAAAAATGTCAGCTGAATTAAAACATGTGCCCAATGATATAGCTGAACACTTCTGGTGTAAATTCATTTTATTAAATGAATGATAACAAACAGTTCAGACTGACAGACGACCCGGAGACTACCCAATAATTCACCAGCACAGTATGCATCAGAATCAGCTGAGCTGCCTTTTTAAAAAAAAAAAAAAAAAACCTAATGACTCATTCTTTTTTTTTTTTTAATTTTTTTTTAACATTTATTTATTTTTGAGACAGAGAGAGAGCATGAACAGGGGAGGGTCAGAGAAAGAGGGAGACACAGAATCTGAAACAGGCTCCAGGCTCTGAGCTGTCAGCACAGAGCCCGACACGGGGCTCGAACCCACGGACCGCGAGATCATGACCTGAGCCGAAGTCGGCTGCTTAACCGACTCAGCCACCCAGGCGCCCCCCTAATGACTCATTCTGGAAGCCTCTCCATCAGAATCTACAATAATTAAAATGGCAATTATCTGTGAGAATGAAAAAATACATCATCAAATCATATGGTTTTGTTAAGGCATAGTTTTTACAATTAATGAACGCTGTCTACTTGTGGAGATACAAGAGGCAATTTGGTTAACGCTTGGATTTTATAAATATAATGCGTGGGGCAGTGCACTAGTTCAGAGACTGGGCTGTGGGGCCAGTAGCAGCTCAAATTGCACCTCTGGTGTTTATTAACCATGTGACTTTGCAGAGGTTCCCTAACCTTCTGTGCCTTTTCTGGCAAATGATGATAAAAATAGTACATGCTTTAAAGGTTCATCCCGAGAACTAAATACTTGTAAAGCATCTATGATCTTATCGCTTGAAAAGTACTCCAATATTAGCTATGATTCTAATTGTTATTAACCTCTTAAAGCTCATGTATTTATTCCAGCAAGCATGCCACGGTCCAAAGCACTCTGGGGAGTTGCCTACGAAACTTGCACAGTCTCTGAGTATCTTCAGTAATGGCAAATCTCTATCTTTCCTGGAGAACTGGATATTTTAGGATTCATCAAAATTAGTGTGGGCCAAAGTTTTATGAATTAGATGGGCAATCAGGCTGGATAATGACCTTTTAAGTGAAAAATAAAATGTGATGATATAGTAAAGTAATTTTTTTTTTTTTTTTTTTTTTTTTACTGTTGTTAGTTCCAGAATAACTAGGTAATTGACTCATTGTCACAGTTAAGGTCGCCTTTGTAGTGAAAGGACCATGGTAATGTTAGCACTGAGAGTTATTTTAGAGATCTTTTAACCAATGCTCTCATTTTAAATATGAAAATGAAACCTCAGTTAGCATAAGTGACTTGCCCCAAATCTCAAAGCGATGCCAGAGAGAGAGTTGAGATGAAAGCCCAAGATTCTTAACTTCCAGTTCACTTCTTCTTCCTCTACACCACACAGCCTTGCTGTCCTCTTGATCACATCAACGTGTGACATTTAGACTCATGCAAATGTCTATTGCTGGTATTAAAAAGTAAAAAAGTTGCTCCTAGAACCAAAAGGTTTTCGTAGAACCCCCTATTGCCAATACATGTGATTGACTTTGCTCACTTTGGATTTTAGTATAATGTTTCAGGATTGGCTTAACAAATTTCTCCATTTGGCCTACTCTCTGAAGAAAATGAGCAAATACAGAATTCCTTCTAGATTGGCAGTTTTGTTGCAGTTTTAACTGGACACAAATCAAAGTTACTGCAGTGTCTCCAAAGACATGTTCCTACCAGTGTGTAACTACTTATAACTCTTGAAGTCTGTTCCAAAAAAATAAACGAGCACAACTCTCCTTTTTCCTCCCTCTTCATCCCATTGGAACTCTGGCTTATTACCAGTCTCACACACTCACAAATGCCTTACACATCTTTTAGTCACTGATAAGCAAAACACAATCTGAATTGGGTCAGACTTTATAGTCTTGGGGTCTTTAGACTATATATTCCTGAGGCCTCCTGAATTCTACAGAATTCTACATACATGCATATGTATGCATATAGGTATATGTATGTTTTTATGTCTGAATATGTATGTGTAAGGGATTATATAAGGACACTTTGCTACAGTAAAAAGGACATTCAACTGGAAGCCAAAAAACCTGGTTCAAACTCAGTTCTACCAATTTAAAAGCTATGATTTAGAGGATAGTCTATAACCTCTCTATGAATCTCTAAGCTCTGAGTTCTCTATGGAAAGGGATGAGATCATATTAATCTTTTAAATTCCCATTCTACTGTGTCTGGCCCATAGTAGACTTGCCATAAATTTGTTTTAGTTCAAATTTGGGAACAAAGGGAGACAAAGGAAATAACACATAGGTGGAAGGTAAAGTCCACATCTTTCACAAAAGTGGAGTGTAAAGTCATTTTTCTACCCTAAAATTACTAAAATGTTCTACAAGATATCAAAATCCTATTTACTTACAGCCTAACTTACTCCACTTCTGGCCAAGACAGTATAATAGAGACTATATTTACCCTCCCAAATGAAACAACTAAAAACAACAATGAAAACAACAACTAAGAAAACATGTTGAAACAATGGTTTTCAAAATACTGGCTATCAGGCAAGAAAAGACAGTAACAGCTGAGAGTAAGGAAACACATGACTGGAGAAAGTTTCCAGGCTGATACCCAGCGAGAGGGATCCCAATAGAGTAAGGTGGATTCCATGAGATGAAGAGAAAAGTTGGGAGTCCAGAGAAACCACAGTGCTAGAGTTCTCAGCATATAGTATTAGAGAAGAGAAAGCATACAGAAAACTCCAGAGATCTGGAGAGGGTCACAATCAAGTATTCAGTTGTGTACTGATCAGTGAATCATTACAGGAAACTACCCAAAGCCAGAGAAAAAACCATCCAAAAGGACTAAAAGAAAAAATCAGCAGAGATTGCACATGGTGAGAAATAACATGTATTGCTCACACACAGAGTATGACCCATAATCCATGAGCCATACATAAAGTATTGAGAAGAGTTTTGTTTCAGAGGTAGATAAAATTAGCCACAGACTAAATGACGTTCTAGTCCAGCCTTACAAAACTTAAAAGCAAGATGTCAAAGGATCAAAAATTTTCCAAGCAACATAAATACATCTCAGAATAAATCTCAAGGATACTCATAGAACTAAAAAAATACCCAGAAAACAATAAGGCAAAATTAACAATGCCTGGAATCCAATCAAAAATTACCACACATGCAAAGAAGCAGGAAATAGAATACAAAATGAATGTAAAATCAATCAATCAACATGAGTCTGGGAAGGCAGTGGTGATGAGGATGGATAAAAAAAGAGAGAGAGAGAGGGAAAAGAAAGAGAAGGAGAGGGAGAGGGTGAAGAGAAGAGAAAGAAATCCATTAAAACTGACCCAGAGTTGACAGAGATGACACAATTAGAACGGGACCATTGAAAGTTGTTACAGGTGTAATTTATAAGTTCAAAAGCTACAGAAAAGATTGAACATGTTATATAGAGACATGGAAAAAAAATTTTTAAACCCAAATGGGACTTTTAGAGATGAAAACTACAATACTTGAATGAAAAAAAAAATTTTCTTGATGGATGAACAAATTAGATACTTCAGAAGAAAAGATGAGTACCTGAAGACATATTAAAAGTCTATGGATATCTGGATAGGAAAAATTCAAAATGAGAAAGAAATAAGACTAAAACAAAAACAGAAATAAACTAAACATCAGTGAATGGTGGGACTTCAGCAAGCTAAATATACATGTAATTATAGTCCAAGAAGGAGAAAATAGTGGAGGAAGACACAGAAAACATTTTTTGAAAAATTAATGATTGAAAAATTTCCAAATTTGATGAACACTACAAACGCAGATCCAAAAATCCCAACAAATGCTAAGGATAAGAAGCACAAGAAAAACTATACCAAGACATATCATAATCAACTTGCTTATAGCAGTAGTAAAGAAATCTTAAAAGCAGCCTGAGAAAAAAGTAATATTATATAAAATGGAACAAATACAGGAATGACAGATTTCTCACCAGAAACAATGCAAGCTAGAAGGCATGGAGCATCATCTTTAAAGAAAAAAAATCTTAAACTAGATTTCCATACTTAGCAAAACTATCTTTCAAAAACTAAGAAAGTATCAAGATGGTTTTAGATATACAAAAGGTGAAAGAGTTCAATTACCAACAGACATACACCACAAGAAATGTAAAAAGAAGTACTTTAGGCATAAGGAAAATGATACCAGACACAGAAGGGAATGAAGAGCATCAAAATTGGTAACTATGTGGGCAAATAAAAGACTGTTACTATTTAAATTTCTTTAAAAGTTAATCAACTGTTTAGGGGTGCCTTGGTGGCTCAGTCGGTTAAGCGTCTGACTCTTGATTTGGCTCAGGTCATGATTTCAAGGTTTGTGAGTTCGAGCCCCATGTGGGGCTCTGTGCTGACAGATTGTAACCTGCTTGGGACTCTCTCTCTCCCTCTCTCTCTGCCCCTCCCCTGCTCACTCTCGCTCTCTCTTCCTCAAAATAAACTTTTAAAAATAAATAAATAAGTAAATAAATAAAAATAGAAGTTAATCAACTGTTCAAAGCCAACAAGGATAATATATTGTTGTGTTGGTAACATCTAGAAGTAAAATACATGATAAAAATAGCAAAAAGGCCAGTAAGAGGAAAAATGTACACCAATGTAAGGTCTTTTTGCTGTATGGAAAGTGATATGCTATCACTCTATAATGTAAATTATAAACCCTAAAGCAACCATTAGAATAACAAAACAAAAAATTAAAGCTAACAGAGCCAACAAAGGAAAATTTGAAAATCTAAAATTAAGCAGATAAAGAGGAAAAGGGGATCAAAGAACAAATGCAAGAAATTGAGTACAGATAGCAAGATAGTAGATTTAAACTCATCAATAGCAGTAATTAATGTAAGTTAAAAATAGCCCAAACACCCCAATTAAAAGGCAAAAACTGTCATACTGGATTTAAAAAATGGGTAAGACCCAACTTCATGATATCTACAAGGAACTCCCTTTAAATATAAAAATGTAAAATATGTTAAAGTATAAAAAGCAAATAGGGGGGCGCCTGGGTGGCTCAGTTGGTTAAGCGGCCGACTTTGGCTCAGGTCATGATCTCGCGGTCCGTGAGTTCGAGCCCCGCGTTGGGCTCTGTGCTGACAGCTCAGAGCCTGGAGCCTGTTTCAGATTCTGTGTCTCCCTCTCTCTGACCCTCCCCCGTTCATGCTCTCTCTCTGTCTCAAAAATAAAAATAAAACGTTAAAAAAAAAAAATTTTTTTTTTAAAAAAAGCAAATAGGAAAAAGATACACCATGCCAACACCATTCAAAAGAAAGCTAGAATAGCTGCATTAGTTTTATACAAAGTAGACTTCAGAGCAAAGAATATTACCAGGAATGAAAATAACGATAATGATCAATTATCTTCAATGATAATTCATAATTCACCTTAAATGATAATCAGAATGATAAAAAAAGGTACCAGCAATAATTCTAAATGTTTATGCACCCAATAACAGCTTGAAAATGCATGAAGCAAAATGTGATAGACCTATAAGGCAAAACAGACAAACTCACAATATTTAACATCCCCCTCTCAATAAGCAATAGAAAAAACAGAAAATAAGTAAGGATATAGAACACTTAAAAAATGTGACGACGGGGCGCCTGGGTGGCGCAGTCGGTTAAGCGTCCGACTTCAGCCAGGTCACGATCTCGCCGTCCGTGAGTTCGAGCCCCGCGTCAGGCTCTGGGCTGATGGCTCGGAGCCTGTTTCCGATTCTGTGTCTCCTTCTCTCTCTGCCCCTCCCCCATTCATGCTCTGTCTCTCTCTGTCCCAAAAATAAATAAAAAAAACGTTGAAAAAAAAAAAATTAAAAAAAAAAAATGTGACGTAGTTAACATTTATAGAATACTCTACTCAACAGAATATTTTTTTCAAGAGTACACGAAATGTTTAACATTAAAGATCACATTCTGAGCTACAACACGAGTCTCAAGAAATTTAAAGGATTCAAGCCTTGCAATGTTAACTTCTCTCATCACAATGGAATTTAATTAGAAATCAATTTTAAAATCTGGAAAATATGCATATTTGTGACTTCTAAACAACCCTTGAGCCAATGGAAAAAAATCAAAGGAAAATTAGGAAATATTCTGGAATAAATGAAAATGAAAAAACACACCAAAATGTATGAAATGCAACTAATGTACTAACTTAGAAATTTATAGTGCTAAAACCATAGATTTGTAAACAAGAAAAGCCTCAAATCAATGACCTCAGCTTTCACTGTAAAAAACTACAAAGTACAAATGAAACTCAAAGTCAGCAGGAGAAAGGGAATAATAAATATCAGAGCTGAGATGAAACAAAAAGCAAAAGCAATAGAGAAAAATCAAAAATACCAAAACCTGTTTCTTGGAAAAGACTGATATACTGGCAAGCTTCTGGCCAGACTAACCAGGAAATAAAGCAGACAACTCAATTACCAAATCAAGAACAGGAGAAGTAACAGCACTACAGATTCTAAAGATACTTAATTTTACCACTTACATAAAATGGACAAATTCCTTGAAAGATACAAATTACCAAAGCTCACTCAAGTAGAAATATAGATGACTGGAATAGTTATATATGTAAAGAAACATAATTTTAGTTCAAAATACTCCCACAAAGAGAATTTCAGACTCAGATAGCTTCACTATGAATTCTAACACACACATAAAGAAGAAAGCGTACCAATTCAACACAATCTCTTCCAGAAAAATGAAAAGGGTATATTTCTCAATTCATTCTGGCTCCCTGATAGAGGGATCCCTAATAGAGGAATCAACTACTAATAGACATTTGTATTGTTGCCAGTTTTTGGCTAATACAAATAAAGATCTTATGAATGTCTGTACATAAATCTTTATTTGGACATACACTTTCACTTCTCCTGGATAAACATCTAGGAGTAGAATGGCTAGGTCATATTGTAGGTATACGCATCGTGGAATGTCCACACAATGAAGTACAGCTGAATAACAAAAAAGGAGTGAATTACTTATACACACAACATGGACGAATCTCCAAATAATTATCTTGAGATATAGAAGGCAGACAAAAAAAAAAAACACATACTTTACAATTCTGTTTATATAAAATTCTAGAAAAATCAAACTAATCTATGGTGATTAAAAAGCATATGAGTGTTTGCTTGGAGATGGGGGAAAAGAATGAGTAAGAAGGAGGGATTAACAAGGGGCATAAGGAAACTTCTGGAGCTGCTGAATATATTCACTGTCTTAATTATGGTGATAGTTTCATGGATGTTTACATATCAAAACTTATAAATTGTACATCTTAACTTTGTGAAGTTTATTATGTTCATTATATCTTAATGAAGACTTTTAAATCCTTAACATCAGAACTCAAGACTCTTCATCTCCATTAATTCTTACACAGGTACACAGGTACAGGTACACAACTACCCCAAATCATGATACTTTCCTCAAAACTACAGTGGAAAACTCACCAAGTATTTATTACACACACTCAAACTTTAACATCCATTCATTCTTTCAAACAATATTTATTCAGAACCTAAAATGTAGAATAATACTGAGCAAGACGCTAAGAGTGATACAAATGAATTAGATCTGATGTCTTCCAACAATCTCTTTTAAAATATTTAATTAAATGTTTATTCATAGTTAACAATGATCTTTCTCATTTTCTGGTTCCTCATTTATAGACATGCACACACAAGAACACGCAAGAACAAACATATAGACTATTCATATATCTCTACAAAATTGATGCAGTATTTTGCTCTGTATTTTAAACACACTTGATCACCAGGCTGGTAGGAAACTTTAGCATTACTACGTGTGTTATGAACACATGAGGTGGGAGTTTTACCATCTACCCACCTATTTTGACATATGATGCTTACAGCAGCATGTCTTTGGCCATCATATAGTTGTGTCATCTGTGAATATCTGCTAGTACTTATGTACATTGCCATAAAAATCCCATGAATGTTTTCTAGTGGAAATATCAGCATTTGGAATAGTTAAGATGAAAAGACTGGCTAAAAGTAAAACAGGACTTAGGGGCAACTGGGTGGGTCGGTTGGTTAAGCATCCAACCCTTGATTTCGGCTCAGTTCATGTTTTTGCAGTTCTGGAGTTCGAGCCCCACATCGGGCTCTGCGCTGACAGCATAGAGCCTGATTGGGATCCTCTGTCTCCTTCTCTGCCCCTCCCCCGCTCATGCTGTCTCTGTCTCTCTGAAAATAAATAAACTTAAAAAAATTATTTTTAAAAAACAGGACTTATAATAGTTGCCATGTTAGCCACCATCCCTGTCTAAGTAGGCTCCTTTGCCCACACACTCCCTGCCCTTGTACAGAACTATACTGTGAAAAGAATCTGCTTTAAAGAGAAAAGACACAAAAATGTAAGCCTTCCTTTTCTCCTTCCATCCTTCTTCCCTTCTTGCATAGTTCAGTCTAAGAGCCTTAGATGGAGCCAAACAAAGTTGACTTCCGTGTAGTACGGAAGATGGTGGGGAAGGAGTTGCAGCCTGATCCAGAATGTAAGAGCCTAAACAAGGTCACAAGGGAATTTACGTGGGGTAAGAGGATGATGACCCACTGCAGGGTATAGAACCTCAGCAGAGTAAGGGTAGTGTATGTCCACATGGTGGCAGTGGGATGAGAGTAATTAATTATATACAGGGGGAATTGATCTAATAAGTAAATATAATAACGATAATGAAGAAGTAGGCTTCTCATTGCTGGAGAAGAAAGTTGCAAATACAAAAGAAAATTAAAATGAACCTGTGACATTGGATGGGAATTGAAAATACATTTGTGAACTCATGTTGTCAACATAGGTAGGTAGTAGACAGACAGACAGGTGGGCAGAAAGGCAAACAGATGGACGATATAAAAATATAGATAAATATGGGATGCCTGGCTGGCTCAGTTGGAAGAGCATGTGACTCTTGATCTTGAGGTCATGAGTTTGAGCCCCACGTTGGGTGTAGAAATTACTTAATTTTTTTAAAACATCTAAAATATACATATATAACATATGTATGTGTGTATGTCTGTGTGTGTGTGTGTGTGTGTGTGTGTGTGTGTGTGTATATATTTACTTATTATTTTTATAGCTCTCTCCACTGAGGGCCTAGGAACAGTGATACACTGCAAAGAATACACATAGACCCAGACCTTGGTTTCTAAAAACTGATCTTCACTAAAAGAAACCAAATTTCCTTGGAGAAACAACTAATTCTTTTTTTTTTTTTTAATGTTTATTTTTGAGAGAGACAGAGCACAAGCCGGGGAAGGGCAGAGAGAGAGGGAGACACAGAATCTGAAGCAGGCTCCAGGCTCTGAGCTGTTAGCACAGAGCCCAACACAGGACTTGAACCCACAAACTGAGGTTATGACCTGAGCCAAGGTCAGACACTTAACCGACTAAGCCACACAGGTGCCCCAAGAAATAACTGATTCTAATCCAGGTCCAAAGAGACTATAAATCTGGAACATGCTGTGCCAGAAAATAAAGATGTACTCAGAGTGAAGGAAATACGTCAAACAAAAACAGAAGCCAACTTCTGTTCCCATGGCCAAACGTGAAATAATTTGAGTATCAACGTAAATTATTATAGTAACAGATTAAAATCCATTGGCTCAAACAGGAATGTGTGAATCCACACTGATAATAATAAATAAGTGAATGAGGAAGAAGAGGGAACTTTTCCTTACAGTAGGATGTTAACTGATGAACACAGAAGATGGATAGAATTGGAAAACAGCCACTTGGCAGCCATCACATTAATAATTAATTCCACCGAATGCAAACTGGTGCAGCCACTCTGGAAAACAGTATGGAGGCTCCTCAAAAAGTTAAAAATAGAACTACCCTATGAACCAGAAATTGCACCACTAGGTATTTATCCAGGGGATATAGGTGTGCTGTTTCGAAGGGGCACATGCACCCCAATGTTTATAGCAGCACTATTACAATGGCCAAAGTATGGAAAGAGCCCAATGTCCATCGATGGATGAATGGATAAAGAAGATGTGGTGTATACACACACACACACACACACACACACACACACACACAAAATGGAGTATTACTCGGCAATCGAAAAGAATGAAATCTTGCCATTTGCAACTACGTGGATGGAACTAGAGGGTATCATGCTAAGTGAAATTAGTCAGTCAGAGAAAGACAAATATCACATGACTTCATTCACATGAGTACTTTAAGATACAAAACAGATGATCATAAGGGAAGGGAAGCAAAAATAACATAAAAACGGGGGGGGGGGGACAAAACAGAAGAGACTCCAATATAGAGAACAAACTGAGGGTTGCCAGAGGGGTTGTGGGTGGGGGGATGGGCTAAACGGGTAAGGGGCATTAAGGAAGACACTTGCTGGGATGAGCACTGGGTGTTATATATACCTGGGGATGAATCACTGGAATCTACTCCTGAAATCATTACTGCACTATATGCTAACTAACTTGGATATAAATTAAAAAATAAAAAAAAGAATAAAATTTAAAAATAATAATTAATTCCACCAAGAAACATCAATGTATGTTAAAACTGATGCTGAAATTTAATGAGAAATGAAACATTTACATAATCTAAAAGCACCTTCCCACCAAAACACTTACAGACTGCAAATTGAAAAATGCAATTTCACAGAGGAGAGACCTGACAGACACTACTCTAAGCAAGTGTTCACAAATACCATCACAAGTAATGAGGCGAATGAAAATCATACACCACTTGACAGTATGCAAGAATCCAACATCACTTCTATAATATTCCTTCAAAAATCAGACAACCTGAATCTCTTCATAAGGCACCATCAGACAAATCAAAATTGGTGAACATTACAAAATAAATGGCTTAGGGGCGCCTGGGGGGCTCAGTTGGGTAAGCATTCGACTTTGGCCGAGATTATGATCTCGCGGTTTGTGGGTGAGAGCCTCAAGTCAGGCTTTGTGCTGAGCCTGTTTTTGAATTCTCTGTCTCCCTCTCCCTCTGCTCCTTCCTGCTTGCTCTCTCTCTCTCAAAAATAAACATTAAAAAAATGTTTTCAAGAATAAAAAAACAAAACAAAAGGTCCAGAATCTTTTTAAATACCAAGGTCATGGAAGTCAAGGAAACACGAGGAACTGTTTCAGACCAACAGAAAATAGACACAACCACTAAATGCAACGTGTGGCCCTGGATGGAATCCTTTGTTGTAAAAGACGTTGAGACAGGTAAAGAAACTTGAATGGGATGTGTGAATTAGATGGTAGTAATGTGTTAATGTTAACTTCCTTATTTTGATGGTTGTACTATGGTTATAAAGAATGTTCTCAGGGCGCCTGGGTGGGTAAGTTGGTTAAGCGTCCGACTTCAGCTCAGGTTATGATCTCATGGTTTGTGAGTTCGAGCCCCGCGTGCTTCCGGCTCTGTGCTGACAGCTCAGAGCATGGAGCCTGCTTCAGATTCTGTGTCTCCTTCTCTCTCTGCCCCTCCCCCCCTCAAAAGTAAATAAACATTAAAAACATTTTTTTAAAGGGGGAAACAAACCCTCCACATTGTAAAATGATCACCAATATTTACAGTTGTATCATGCTAACTATATCTCACCAAAAATTTCATTCTGAAAAGAAACTTTTGATGAATTCCCAGGAAATGTTTAAAGAAATTTAAAAGGCAAAACCAAAAAGAAAGAAAGAAAGAAAAAAAAAGCCCAACACCTTGCCTTTTCCATTTGCTTTCTATCAGAGGCCCTTTTCGCCACCTCCTACAAGTAGTCTAAACTCTGAATCAAATATGGGCTGCCTTGCAGATGCCAGCACATACTGTGCCGGTTCAGAATATTTTTCAGAGTGGTGAATTTATTTATGTATAAACAATGTTTCAAGTCTATTCAAGTGGCTCCACAGAGTAATTCCACATGACAACTTTTTTCTGCCATCAGAATCTACTTATATTAAAAAGAAAACCATAGTTTAAAAACAAGCACTTACAAGTCATGGTTTCCAAGGCTACAGGGAACAGCTTAATGTTCGAAGCATCAAAACTGGAATGCCTAGCACATTTTAAAGAAGTATATTTTCTTCTCTGAGCAATGATAAAACTTTCTTTTTCTGTGGGCTCTATAAAAAAAGTTTTATAATCATAGTTTATCATATAAGTAATCACTAAGTAAGACATTCATTTTTAGCCTTAAAAATATAACATCTGAGGTTGACTATTTTGCCAGTTTTGTTGTTCAGCTCCAAAGTTTGAAGTGCCAGGATTAGCACTTTGATTCTTTGATCAAACACACACATACACACACACACACACACACACACACCCCTAAAAAACCCATTATGGAATTGTGACGAGTTCTAAAAAGTATAAAAACACTTTCATTAAGCATGTAAATTGCAATGAAACAATGTATTCTGTTAAAAACAGCATAAAGCAGAAGAGGCCCCAAGCTTCTGGAGGGTGCCAAGAAAGTGTTGTACAACCTTGGACAAGTTATTAAACCTTCCTGAGCCTCAATTTCCTCCTTTGCCTATTGTGGCGGGTTACTGAAAGGATTAAATAAATAAGATAATAAAATATGTACAACACCTAGCACCATATCTGCATGGAATGGGCACTACCCCCGCCGCCCCACACACAAAAAAAGGAGCAGCAGTGGCAGCAGCCGCAGCAGCAGCTAGCACTGAAGAGCCAGAAGACACCCATATTAAAAGATCATAATGCAAAATTAATAAAACTAGAGTCCGGCACAGAATGCTCGTTAAGTGCATTAAGGTAAAGGAAATGAAGTGAGGTCCAGGAAAGAGCTTCCTAGAGCCGAAAAATCCCATCCACATCTGGAACCATGTATCTAACGTGTCAGACAAACATTCCCTACCTTTCTACATGCTGTTACCAGGTGTAATCTTCTGCTCCTTATACTGCCTGACAAACTCCCATTTATTCTTTATTAATTTAACACCAACCGAGTGCTAGGGAATAGACTAAGCACCAGAAGCTATATAACAGTGAGCAAGATAAACCAGATTCCCCGTTCCCACAAAAGGTTACATCTACTGGAAGAAACAGAGTAATTAAAAAGGCAATCACATCACCATGTGAAGTTTTATATAGAAGACGGCAAGGTGCTTCTCTTCTCTCCTCCACCAACACGCTGCCCAAAATGAAGATACCACTTGAGTATAATAAGGCCATGATTTAGATTTAGTGCCAGAAAAGAGGCTCCCTTAGGTCTAAACTACCTGCTTTCACTCAGCCTTCTTCCAGAGAGCTGCCCTGATTACATTCTTCCTTTGAGTATCTGCTCATAAAGCAGCACTCTGATAATCATTTTACTATTGTTTCTTTTGGGCAGAACTCCTGCTGGAACTGATAGAGAGGAGGAGTGACTGACAAGGTAGCACAAGGCCCTACTAATAGCAGGGTCTCAATAAAGATTTGTTGCTGGTGACATTTTATTTCAAACTATTGTCCACGTTCTTTTCTCAGATTACTGGATTACTAAACCCTGTACCTAATTGATCCCAAATTCTCAAAGTTGATCACATAGCATGCTCCATGGTTTATATTCTAATTCTTGATTGTCAGTTTCTATACACATTCTCACAAATATATATAGTCTTAACTGTTTGATCATCAAGAATCTTAGAAAACCTATAAACCCAATCTAATAACAATAAAAACCCTACTAATAGCAGGGTCTCAATAAAGATTTGTTGCTGGTGACATTTTATTTCAAACTATTGTCCACGTTCTTTTCTCAGATTACTGGATTACTAAACCCTGTACCTAATTGATCCCAAATTCTCAAAGTTGATCACATAGCATGCTCCATGGTTTATATTCTAATTCTTGATTGTCAGTTTCTATACACATTCTCACAAATATATATAGTCTTAACTGTTTGATCATCAAGAATCTTAGAAAACCTATAAACCCAATCTAATAACAATAAAAACATCAGACATTTCAATAGAAGGACATTCTACAAAACACCTGACCAGCAATCCTTAAAACTATCAAGGTCACCAACAACAAGAAAAGTCTGAGAAACTGTAACAGTAAAGAGGAACTTCAGGCAACATGATGACTAAATGTAATACAGTATACAGAATGAGACCCTGGAAGAGGACATCTGAATAAAGTGTATGGCTCTTGTTAATAACAATATATCAATATTGGTTCACTAATCATAAAAAAGGTACCACTGTGAGATCAAAGAAAGTATGTATATTGATCTTTGCCCCCAGTTCCTGGCATAGAGCTCCTAACTAACACCCTTGTCATTTCCTAAATCATTAAAATACTATAAGCACTCCGGTTCCTAACACACAGCTCCTAAATTCCTTGTAATTTCCTCGATGTAGCAGCATCTTTGTTCAAATGAGATGACTCTTGGTGGGCTCCTGAATGATGGCTAATCATCAGAAAGACCTGAAGCTTAGAAGCTTGGAATTTCCAGCCCTGCCTCCCATTCAACAGAGAGGGGGAAGAGGCTGGACATGAAGTTAATAATTGATCACGCCTATGTGACAAAGCCTCCATAAAAATCCCCGTAATTTGGAGTTTGGAGAGCTTCCTGGTTGCTAAACACACAAAGGTGCTAGGAAAGTGACATACCAGGAGAGGGCCTGGAAGCTTTGCACCCCTTCCCACTTGCTTTTACACATCCATCCCATCTGAATGTTCATCTATACCTTCTATCATATCCTTTTAAAATAAGCTAGTAAACACTAAGTAAGCTGTTTTCCTAAGTTAAGTGAACCACTCTAAGCAAACTGACCAAACCTGAGGAGGGGGCTGTAGAAACTTCTCACTTATAGCTGGTTGGTCAGGAGCACAAATGACAACTCGGACTTAAGACTGGCATCTGAAGTGGGGGGTAGTCTTGCAGAACTGAGCCCTTCCCCTATGGGATCTGATACTACCTATTTGGATGCAGTGCCAGAATTGAGCTAAACTGTAGGACACCCAGAGGGTGTTGCAGAATTGCACCGTGTGAGACAACCCCACATACATCTGGGGTCAGAAGTGTTGTGAATGAGGCAATGGTGTGAGAGTGAAGGAGAAACAAAAGGAGGACTGAGTTGTTCCCCCTCAACCTTACTAATGGAAGATATTAGGAATAGGAGAAACGGGGTACAGGGTAAATGAGAACTCTCTGCACTATCTTACAATGTTTCCGAAAACACTCTGTAATAATAACATAACACATAAAAAAAAAAAAAAAAGTAAAAACCAAATAAAGAATAGCTCATTTCTCATAACATCAGACTCAGGATGTTTATAACACCATCGTGAAAAGCCAATACCTAAAACGCTGGTAGAAATTAGCCAACAAAACCTGAAAAAATAGTCCTTATTATTTAAACAAAGAATATTTTTTTAAAAAAATTCGGCCAGATTATAATCGAGCCTAACAAAAACACAACCTGCAAGATCAACAAACCTGTTTTTGTCACTGACTCCTTTCCCAGGAGATTTAGTGGACAAGATTCTCTTTGAAAATATCAACTTAATCCTCCTCCACACACTTTTGAACTGATGTCACAATTCCAGCGTGAAGATCTTGAAAACTGAGCAAAGTGCTCTATCTCACATTCTAAGACTGATAAAAGGTAGGACATCTGGAAAGATCTTTTGCGCCAAGCACATCACATGAGAATAGGCAGCGGAGCCCAGGTGGGCTCTTCCTCTTCAGAAACTTGACAATTACTTACACCATTTTTTGACACAAGATATTTACCAACTTTCATGATTAGTTATCTCCTCATACACATACATATACCACACTTACCCCAACTCTAAGTTCCGTGAAATTCTACAGAATGATGAACTGCCAGCAGATTAAAATGGAAATAACCAATTTTTAAATCGAAGTGAAATTCACATAACATACAACTAACCATTTAAAGTGTACGATGTGGTGGCACTTAGCGCATTCACAATGTTGTGCGACCGCCACGTAATCACAGACTTTTATCTTAGAACTGAATTCAACTATCACCCTCCCCTGCCCCTCCTCCAATGGCTAAAAAATATCAAGGCCCTTCCTCCTTTACTACATGTTGGGGTTCTCCTTAAACCATTCTGTGATTAAATTAGTATGTAGTGATGAAGACAGAAGGTAGACCACTCCTGTGATAGGGAGCTCCCCTTCTCCGCCAAAAGAACACTTTCATTGGTGCACAACCTCTACTGCTAAAAAGTACCTTCTTATATACAGTCTGTATCTGCCTTCCTTTGGCTCCCACGGGACTCACATTATGCCACCTCCAGCATTTGTAAGCTATGACTGTCAGGCCAATTATTTTAAGCCTTGGTTTCCTCATCTGTAAAAATGGGGATATTAATACCTATTGGGAGAAATAAATAAGGTCATGTATGGCTCACGTGGGGCCCAACTGTTTTCTCCTACACCCTGCAAAGTAGCCAGCTTGGAGATGGAAGCAGACGTCTTCCTTGCAATTCACAGCTGTCTTCCCGATCACCGCCCTCTCTGTGCTCTAAAAACCTCCATCCCTTTAATGCACATACTGATTATACCACTTTCCCTCCTCACTGCTGCTATGCTATAGTCCTCCGATTCCAGCTTAGTAATTGAAGATTTTAGTACCTGACTCACCATCTCCCCTGCCACTACTCTCTTGACGACTTCCACACTCATGTAGAAGATCCATCCAATCCGTCCAATACTCAAACTTCTCAGGTTCTTGACCTTCACACAGTTCCACCACTTATCTCTTACTTTAAATCACAATAACTTCAGCTCAGGTCATGGTCTCACAGCTCATGGGTTCGAGCCCCGAGTCAGGCTCTGTGCTGACCTGCTTTGGATTCTGCGCCTCCCTCTCGCTCTGCCGCTTCCCATCTCACACTCTGTCCCTCCCTCTTTCTGTCACTCAGATAAATAAACACTAAAATCAATCAATCAATCAATCAATCAATCAATCACAGTAACTGTAGCACCTTCAAACAAACCTTTATGTTTTTATTTTTTTAATGTTTTTATTTTATTTGAGAGAGAGAGAGAGAATGAATATGATCAGGGGAGGTGCAGAGAGACAGAGGGAGACACAGAATCCAAAGCAGGCTCCAGGCTCTGAGCTGTCAGCACAGAGCCTGATGTGGGGCTCGAACCCACAAGCCCTGAGATCATGACCTGAGCTGAAGCCAGATGCTTAACCGACTGAGCCACCCAGGTACCCCTAAATAAACCTTTACATAAACATTTAAAAATTTTTTAAAAATTCAAGCCCTGCGTCGGGCTCTGTGCTGACAGCTTGGAACCTGGAACTTGCTTCAGATTCTGTGTGGCTCTCTCTTTCCCTGCCCCTCCCCTGCTCATTCCCTCTCTCTCTCTCTCTCTCTCTCTCTCTCTCTCAAATAAAAAAACACTACAACAAATAAATAAATAAATCACAGTAACTGTAGCACCTTTTAAAAACCCCAATTTCAAGCAGCCCAACCTCTGACCATCACCATCCATATTTCCACATCACTCCTCACCATCAGAACGTCTATTGATCCTAGCACTTTTTCACTAACCATTACTTCCTCATGTCCTTACTTCTCTCCTTATCCAGCTTACACATCATTATAAATCACTCCAATGGCTCATTCTTCGCCTTTAACTCACCTGGCAAAACCCTAATTCCGGTTAAATCTAACTCGTTGCCGTCTCCACCTCTGTAAGCAAGTGGCTGAATGATGCTAAAGAAATACACTCAAGCATGCTGAATAGTCTCCCTTAAATTTATAACCAAAGAATGGTCTCTGAACCAGAAGCATCAGGTTCACCTGGATGAGTTACAAATGCAAATTCCCAGGCTGCATCCCAGACCTAGTCAATCAGCAATTCTGGGTCGAGCCACAGCATTTAGTGTTCTGCCAAGCTCTCCAGCCGATTCCAAAGCAGGCTAAAGTTTGACAACTATTAGGCTAATTAATTCTCTCTCTCTCATTCTCCAAGATGACTATTTTAACCCCTTCTCTTTTCTTTTCAAACGTCATAAATTCCTTCCAACTTCCAGACACCTGGCTGATCCTACTGAGAAAAAAAAAAAATCCTACGGAGGACAACTTATTCATTCTCTGACTACCAAATTTATCAAGTGATTCTATACTGTAACCAAAAACTCTGCCTTCCCCAGATGCACAGCCCTTCTTCCTAACACCAAACATTCACCGGTACCTGAGTTCCACTGTCCTTCACTTACCAAAGGTTTCTGAGCCTGCTCCTATCCCCTCTCCTCGTGCATCCACAAATTTTCCTTCAGCCCATGAAGACACTCCTCCTATCTCAAAAAACACTTCCCTGGCTGGACCCCTTATTTCCCTCCAGCTTTAGTACCACTTCCCTGTTCCTCTGGATAGAAAAACTTCGCAGGAGTAGTCTGTACATCTTGTCTTCACTTCCTCACTTTCATTCTCTCCTTCACCTACTCCTACAACACCGTCAACATGCTTATACATGTCACCAGTGAGCTCCAATTTGCTAAAGTCAGCATTCAATTCTCAGCCTTCAACTTACCAAACCAACCAGTAAGCATTCGTTTCAGCAGAGCACAACCCTGAGCAGACTTGATCTACTTTGGCTCTGGGACACCACAGCGTCCTAGATTTCCCTTGACCTCATTAGCTGCCCATTCTCTGCTCTATCCTCTTCCCAAACGTTGAAAAACCTTGAGCAAAATCTGGAAGGTGGAAGCCATTCCTTCAGCGGCAGCGCCAGGCTCTCTCCGGTGGGAGCTTCTGTGGTAGCCAGTGTCCTCACTCGGGTATCTGGCGAGTGTGGGATGGTGATTTCACTGGCAGCAGTTTTGTGATGACAGGATCACAGGTTCGATGGGTTGACCTTGAAGACTAGTGGTAGTGTGCCGCTGAGGCTAGCAGCAGCCTCCCAACTTCTACCCCTCCAGCCCTCTAATGATGGGGTGTCTATAGAACACCCAATTATCTGTACTAAATCTCTTTCTGATGAAAATATCTAGAGTGCTTGGTGTTTCCTACCCTGAACCTTGACTGACAGAATTCCAAATTCACATCTCTGGCACCAATTAGCCCCAATATCAAAACTGCATATCCAACTGCCTCTCAGCACCCTCACCTTCACAACTAATACCTATCTCAAAACTCAACATGTCCCAAATACATTCTTGACTCCCCATTGCCTGCTGCTTCTTTCCCCCGCAGGAATCTCACAGCATTCACTTTCATAAATACCGCTACAATTGACCTAGTTGCTCAGATTAATTATCTAGAAGTTATCCTTAAGTCCAATTTACCCCACATATGCACATTGATTCCATTAGCAAGTCTGGTTAGCTCTATTTTCAAAATATGTTCAGAAAAGTACCACTTCGCTTAATTTACCTCAACTGCTACCAGAACAGCCTAAGTCACTCTCACCTCTTACCTGCAAGTGACAAGGATCTCTTAACTAATCGCTCTCCTGCCACTCTCCCTCCCCTCAGTCTGTTCTCCATGCCAGACCCATTTTCTTTAAATAAAAATCAGATCACATCGCTCCCTTGATCAAAACCATCCAATATTTTCCCATCATACTTGGGGAAAAAATCTAAAACTTTACACAATCTAGCCTCTGCCAACTTGGCTCACTATAGACTAACCGCTTACCTGTTCTTGCAACAAACCAAGCTCACTCCCACCTCAGGGCTTTTGTACTGCTAATTGTGTCCTCTAGAATGTTCTTCCCACAGATACCCACACAGCTTGCTTCGTTCTCTCTTTCAAGGCTTTGTTCCAATATTTTCTTCTCAGTGAGGTCTTCCATGGTCACCCTATCTAAAATAACTCATCATGGGACTTCTGGGTGGCTCAGTCAGGTAAATCCAACTCTTGATTTCAGCTCAGGTCATGATCCCACAGTCATGAGATTGAGCCCCGCATCATGCTCCACACCGACTGTGGAGCCTGCTCAAGATTCTCTCTCTCTCCCTCTGCCCCGCACCTCTACACACACACACACACACACACACACACACACACACACACACACACGTGCGCGCACACACTCTCTCTCTCTCTCTCTCTCTCTCTCTCTAAAATAAATTAATATACGAAACTCCTTCTAGCATCCTCAGTACTCTTGATCCCCTTTAGCACTATCATTATTCTACCCACAGGAAAAATATACCTATATATTTATTCTATAGAATGTGGGTGGCAGCATGGGAGAAAGGAAAGGAAATCTATCTGTCTGGCTCTGTCACAATCCAACCTTATGCAAGTCAATTTCCCTTTCCGGATCTGTTTCCTCACTACCGAAATAGGGATAACAAAAAATAGCATAAATCACATAAATTTGCTTTGAGGATTAAATGAGATAAAGCATAGAGAGGATTTAACTGGCAATACACATTCAATAAGTGCATCTGTTTTAATACTATTACCCAATAATTTTTTGCCAACTTAATTCTAAGGCAGCAACTATATTGTCAAAGTCCTCTTTTCTCTAAGCTAAATATCTTCTATTCCTAACTAGTTTTCATATGACTGCTTTAAAACCCCTCTAGGGGCCATCTCGCCTAGATCTTCTTCATTAGAGTAAACAGGGACTCAAGTTAAACAGAATATTCCAGATGTGAGCTAATGAAAAGTCCATGAAGACTTGATATGGACACTGTATTTTAATTAATGCAACATTAGATCATCTTAGCTCCTTTTTGAAAGCTGTTGAGTCCATTTATTGCTTACACTGAGTTTTTCAGATGTTTAAATGTCCCCAGAAACTGTTTAAAGCCAGTCCTATTCCAAGGTTCATACCTGACTCTGTCACTAGAAACAAAGAATCTGTGAGATCGAATAATCGGTGCTACTGTGGAAAACTCATTTTTACCTCTAGGGCATCAGTGTGCTTCTTACAGAATCAGAATTTAAGGATTGGAGGCTTGAAAATAGAGAGGGAGGCCAACCAAGGAAAAACCATTGTCCAATCTCTTCACACAGAGGGAAAAGAAGTAAAGGGAACCGCGTGGTCATAGAATTATAGAGACACTCCTCAAAGGCAAACCTGCAGGCTTTACTCAGCACCTCCAACATGGGAAGACACAGGGATGAGTGTGCTAAACATACTTCAGATCGCTCTAGGAAATGAAAGCCTCCATTGTGCAAGTGCTAAAAGACTGAGAAATGCCCAGCCCGCTCTATACTCGGGTGCATCACCAAGGAAATTTTATTGGAAGGGATATGGATACTGTCAGGCAGTTTCAAGGAGAGAAAGAAATGTCACAGGGAATTCTTCCATAAGACGGAGAAATAGATTAGAAAGGCCTTTGCCATTGAACATGTCTGGACTCTGAAAACATACTAGCTCAATTTTTCCAAGCTGCAGTTTGCTTCCCAGTAAAATAGAATTATAATAGTAGCATGCGATTGTGAATACTATAAAAATATGTATGCTAAGTTTTTTGCATTAAATGTCTTCCATGTTTTAGACACTCAAATGTTATTTTCCCTCCCTACCACCTGTGTAGGCATACAGAAGGGTGAGATTCTCACTTATTCCTACAATACCAACAAAATATTTAGAAATTATTAATTTCTCAATGAATATAGTGAGACTCCTTTGCTTGCTGTATCTGTTAATATACCCTAGTAGAATACAGGTCCCCAAAGTAAGAATCTGGCTTCTCACGTTAAGACAGTACTTCTAGTCCTAAAGGAGCAACCATAGGAATGAGGCTATTATTATTACAATGTCCACTCTCCTCAACAGATAAACATGTTGACTCTCGGATTCTCTTCCAAGGTAAAATGTCCCACTTTTAAAATAAAGTTTACTTCAAGGGTCAGGTGCTATCCTGATAAGCATAACATATTAATTCTCCTAAAATCTCTGATAAGTTCTCTTAATAAAACAGCATGTAAAAAAATCAAGTTATGGGTGGGGTAGGTGTTTAATGGTAAGCGGTTATTGTGATTGGCAGAGACATCAGGGTGAAATCACCAAAGCTTGGAAAGCTGCCTTGGAACATGCCTGGCCCCAGTGTGAATGCAGAAGTTACAAGGCAGCTATGCGGGGTGTGACGGTAAAGCCATCATTTGCAGTGACTTCTTAGACAAAGCAGTCTCAGTAAAGCAGCCCTGTGAATTCAAGCCAGAACTGAAGGACAGGGGGAGGGTCAGAGAACATCTCTCTCAGGCAGAAGACTACTCTTATCCGTACCTGCCCTCAGTGTATGCTCTGTGCCTCTTTACACTGATTTTATGCACGTAACTATCCCAACAACATTTAAAACTTAACTATTGCTCCAAACCAGGAATTCTAAACACTGCTTTGGAGAGGGCTCATTTAATTTACCCACTATGTTCCTACTCCCTGTTGAACATTTAGTAGACTAGAGAAAATAGACTTAGCAGCATGAATAGCCTACAGAAAAGTCCCAGTTAAAGACAATCAGATCCATCGGTCAACTCAGTTAATAAACCGGAGTTAATTTACCATATGATGCCTTTACATGGCTTTCATTAGCAAATGCTTTGTCTAAAATTAAATACTCAGATATTTTATATTAAAAACATAGTATCATTGGGAGAGAACATATCCAAGGTTAGTATTATCTTTGGAAAGGTGATTAAAGATCTATCATTTAAAAAAATTCCTCCAAAGACCTACCTATTATTCAGCTATTATCCAACCAGGTTGTATTTTATTCAGTATTTATTAATTTAACCATTTAACAAATATTTACTGAGTATCTACTCTAAGTCAGGTTGGTGGTATATGTCGGGTTGGGGATAATATTGTAAACTAGATCCCAATTCACTAAGCTTGTGTAGTTTAAGTTCTTCATTCTCTTTCTAACATTTTAAAGGCAAAAGTATCTCAAATAATTTGTGTTAGCTCACACAGTAAAAGAATTCTTCAATATCAGAAAGCATCTTGTCCAAGAGGAATTCATAATATGACACTATTTCTCACTGAAATACTAGAGTGGTTTCTGGGCTTAGAAAAGATGCTGTAAATTATTAAAATGATCAAGAGAATTATAAAATAAAAACATACATACCATTTCAGCAATAAATTTAAAAATCTACAGGAAATACATGGTTTCTTAGCAAAAACTAAACTAGATGATTTAACAGCTAAATTCTAACAGACCTTTAAAGAATTTAAAATTTCCAAAATTATTTAATGGGTTTCAGCTGAAGATGATGCTACTTAACATATATAGTTATATTTAGGCACTGTACTAAGTTCTTCACATGAATTCATTGAATCCGCCAAACAACCCAATAAGGGTGATGCTATTATTATCATTTTACAGATTAGGGTCATAGAAAAAGATGAAAAACTTGCCAATTCAATTTTAAGATCTGAGGAAAAATGGTTACCTACCCTGCCCCACTCCCCCACCCAACGCCCAAAAAACAACTACATGTTACAAATGCTACACACCAACCTGATTTATAGTACTGAGCAAAAGAATACCCTATGGCTAACTAATAATGCAATATCCGGAAATCTACATTCTTTATTACAGTTATAAATTAAAGGAAGAAAAACATGTTAATAATAAATGCCTTTGGAAAGGCATTGCCAAAAATTCAGTATCCATTCCTAATAAAAAACATAAAATAAACAAGAAGAATTATTTAAAATATCTTCCAAAATTAACAAAACATTCTGAACAGCAAAATATTGGACATTTTCAATTAAACCAAGAACTGGACTAGCATGTTCACTATTTCCATTACTTTTTGGCATTATTTTACAAGTTCTAGAAGTTTTAGGAAATGCAGTTAGAGTAGAAAATCACTGTAAACACTGGAGAAGAACAAATAAACCTACATTTTATTGATGATAATGAGTATATGCCAAGAAAATCTAAGAAAGCTTTCCTTAAAAACCAATAATAACAAGAAAAATAACTTGATACAGACATAGAAGATTTTCTTAAAATTACAGCTTTTCCCTATGAAGCAATAGAAATGGAAAATATACTTTATACAATAGTGTAAAAATGATACCGTACTTAAAAACAAACTTAGTGGAAAAGCACATGATCATATAAAGAAAAGTATAAAATCTTATTAAAGGAATAAAATAAAATTTGAACAAATATATAAGACATACCATGTCTGGATGGGAATACTAATATCATAAAAATGACAGTTCTGTCAAAACATATGAAGCCAATGGATACCAAAATTCTCATTCAAATTCTAATAAAGTTTTTTCTAAGAATAGGACAAAATAACCTTAAAGTTCATATGGAAGAATAAGGTTCTGAGAACAGCCAAAAACAGTTATGAAAAAGAAGAGTAGCAAGAAGGGGATTTGCCTTGATAGCACAACATATCAAAAACCCACCCTGATGAAATCAACTTGAAATTGGCAAGGGAATAGACAAAAAGATCACAACCAAAAAGAGAATCCAGAAATGGGCCCAGCAGATATGAGCTTTGAGTATATGACAAAAGTAGTATTTAAATTCAGTGGGAAAAAATAGGTACCGGCACAACTGGATATTCACCTGTGAAGAAAATTAATCTACCTCACAATATATGGGATATCTACATACATATTTAAGAATAATTCCAAGGCGTATTGAAGATTTCATTTAAAAAGTAAAATAATGTAAGCCTCAAGAAAAATTATAAAATGTATGCAGAACCAAAGTGTAAGAGAGACTTCTTAAGCCAAGACAGAGTACTCAGGAGCTATACAAGAAAAAGTAGAATTATATAATATAACAAACATAAACTTTTGTATAAGGCATACCAACTCAAGATATAATTGATAAGTTTGGAAACAATAACAAGGAGTCTTAAAACTTTATGAAAAAAATGTAAGCAACAATAAAAACAGATTAAGTATATGAATACGCAAATTCACAGAAGAATACACTAAATGGCTAAACAAACTCAAGAATGTTCACTGTCACTTGTAGCTCAGATGAAGCACTTACACTGAGGCTAATGAGATTTAATAAAAAACACCAAAAAATGATTTCCCATTGCCAGCAGGGATTCAGGATAAGGAATAACACCACATATTATTTGCACTCTTCGAGAAAACAATCTGACATCTCTTAATATTAAAAACTATACACACCCTCTGACAGAAGTTCCACTCCTGGAAATTTAATTCGCACAAATGAATACATCATAAATATAAAGATACAGATACACAGATATATAGATAAATTTACGGCAGTATTGTGCAGAGTGGCAAAACATACAAACAAAAAACCAGAGCCATAGTAAATATTAACACCTATCAACAGGATACTAGTTGAAAAATATGGTGCACCTCTATCATGGACTATTATGAAACCATTAAAAGAGTGAACTGAAGAGATTTGCACATGGAATACTGAACAAGAAAAATAAGATATAGAGTCATGTATATAATATCCACTATAATTTTGTCAAACAGCAATTAAAACTCTTATCACACATACATACATATGTATATGTGTATACAGTGATATCTATGACATATATATAAAAGACCATGGGAAAAAAATACAGACACACATCAAATTGTTAACATGGGTGAGTTGGTGACTATGGGTCACGTGGACATGTGTTCCATGTCTGGGTGGCATCTTAGCTCAGGCTGCTATAACAAAACACTATGGACTGGATGGGCTATAAATAGAAATTTATTTCTCACAGTTCTAGAGGCCAGGAAGTCCAAGATCAAGGCACCTGCTTGGCTGGTGTCTGGTGAGAGACTGCTTCTTGGTTCACAGCCAGTCATCTTTTCACCATAATCTCAGATGGTGGAAGGGACAGGTATCTCCCCAGGGCCTCTTTTATAAGGGCACTATCCCCATCTTGAGGGTAGACCCCACAAGCCCCATCTCCAAATACCATCACACTGGGGATTAGGTTTTAACATATGGATGAGGGGTGGGTGGAGATGACAAACATTCAGGCTACAGCTTGTGTTTTTCTGGCAACGTAGTGGGGGAGAAAGGCTTCAGGAAGGAGACAAGCCAAAATGTAAACCGAAGGAGAAAAAAGTGGCACCTAAAGTTATTTTGTTCAAATTCTACTTTTGCAAACACATATACGTATGTTTAAGTGTATTTATGTATATGTATACATATTTATGTGTGTGGGGAGAGAAAGATGAATAAATAAAATGTGCTATTACAGATAAATACTGTTTTTGTTTAACCAAAGCTGACATCAAATACCAAAACTTTTCATTTAAAATTTTGCTTGAACACCTTTCTAAAACTTATCACGTGTCCCTGTGTTCTGACACAGGCTCTAATAATCACAACTTTACATTTTACTGATGGTTTGGTATCAACCTGGCATAATGGAGAAAAGCACATGTCCAGACCTTCTTCAAACCTGCTTTGACATTTATTTGTACTGTGGTGCTAAGCTAGTCATTTCACCTTTCTGTGCTTCAGTATCATCACCCATTAGAGACAGCATTAGCGAAAACCAATACACTTTACTAAGTACTTCTCATTATTAACTTCAGTTATGAACTGCAATATGGAGATGTGCTTGGGTATAGGACTGACACACATACAAGATGTAATCTAACTATGCTTTTTCACTTAGTCTCTCTTTACAGTTGGACTACTTCTCCCTACCCTTCTTTTAGTAGTGACGGTGCCGTTTATGAATCCAAACACAGTGACTTTAAAGGCAGGACAGTAGCTAATATGACTTACCACCCAATTATGTCCCTGAATCAAAGACTAAATCAGAAAGAGAGCAAATTACCAGCAAGCTTTCACTGCTCTTTGCTGTCAGTGTGTCTATGTTAACAGGAATCCTCTTGATTCCCCTTCTAATTTATTAAAAATGACACACTGAGGGGTGCCTGGGTGGCTCAGTCGGTTAAGCGTCCGACTTCGGCTCAGGTCACGATCTCGCGGTCTGTGGGTTCGAGCCCCGCGTCGGGCTCTGGGCTGATGGCTCAGAGCCTGGAGCCTGCTTCCGATTCTGTGTCTCCCTCTCTCTCTGCCCCTCCCCCGTTCATGCTCTGTCTCTCTCTGTCTCAAAAATAAATAAAATTTTAAAAAAAATTAAAAAAAAAAATGACACACTGATACTAAGAGCCTAGTCCCTGCTACAAATGGCAAAATATAGGAGTTTTAGAACATAAATTCTATGATAATCTTTTGCCTACGGCTGGGTTCTTAGCCATATTCCTTATACTTGCAATTACCAAAGAGAGATCATTAGGCAGAAAGAGGGAAAGACCCTCCCTCAACCAAAGCTGGTTATCATATCCCAAATTTAAAGATTATACAGGGTAATGCCCTTATACATCTCATCCCATCTGTTTTCTAAACATTACCCGAAGAATAATGCATTCGATGTAAGCATTTCCCTTTTAAAATTGAAATTCTATAGGAGAAAGTATTTTCTATCAAAGCAGGGAAAGGGAGGGGAGTAACAATTTACCTCCAGACAGCCAGAAAAAGGTCTTCCAGAAAAATCCATACAAGGAGAGTAAGATTAAAAGTCCCAAAATCCTGAAATCTCGCCAGATGTTTTGTGGAGGGCAGTGGCAGAAAGAAAAGAGGCAGCTGAAGGTTCACAGATCTGATTACATTTTCAACACTTTTTAGATAATGGCCTAGAATTTTTTTACAACTCTCATTTTGCCAGATGCAAGCCAAAACCAATCACTAAAACAATAAAAACCCCTGTAACCTGAAAAATAGTTCAATTTTCAATTTGATCAAAAGAGCTTTTATTGTCTGCTTACGAGATACATTGTGATAGGGCTTATGCAGAGACCAATAAAACAAGAGATCCTGCCTAAAGGATCCCTCAGTTTGGGGGTGCTAACAGGAGAGAGAATCAGACAATGAATAATTATAACACAGTAAGTACTCAATAAATGCTAGCTATTAATTGCACAGGTAGTGGTAGAAGGACTTGAAAGAAGGATACTAGTCCCTAGAGAGTGTTCAAAACAATGTCCTTTGAGGGGCGCCTGGCTGGCTCAGTCAGTGGAATATGCGAGTCTTGATCTGGAGGTTGTGAGTTCAAGCCCCACGTTGGGTAGAGATTACTTAAAAAAAAAAAAAAAAAAAAGGAGCAACATCTTCTGAATACCACATTAAGAAGTATGGACTTCTGGGGCACCTGGGTGGCTTAGTTAATTAAGCATCCGACTCTTGATTTTAGCTCAGGTCATGATCGCACAGTTGTGAGATCACACCCCACATTGGATTCCACTGAGCTCTGCACTCAGCGTGGAGCTTGCTTGGGATTCTCTCTCCCTCTCTCTCTCTGCCCCTTCTCCCCCTCAAAATAAATAAAGACACTTTAAAAAGAAGAGGAAGAAGAAGAAGAACAACAACAACAACAACTGTGGACTGTATCCTGTATGTGATGGCTCAAAGATTTCGAGGCCCAATGAGTAGCAAAACCGGTATTTTCTTTTAAAGGATACTCTGGCAGCAATGTGGCACATAAATTGTACCAAATCAATATAAAAGATTAGAAAGGAGTAAAATATACTGATTAAGAATAAGGGCTCAGGAACTAGAGTTTCTGGATCTGAATACAGGCTAACAGGAACTACTTGTGTGACCTTGGACAAGCTACTAAACTACTCTGTGCCTCAATTTCCTCATCTGTTAAATAGGTATAGAAACAGATCTCAACACGGAGAGTTGCTGTAAAATTAAGAGAGTTGATTAATGCTAAGCACTGAGAAAAGTTCCTGGCAGAAAGTGCATGCAGGAAAAACTGGTAGTAGGGAGACTAGCTGGGAGGTCAGGAAACAGTCCCAGAAAATAGAGATGGGAATAAAGAGGGGTATGTTCCCTTGGGTGCCTGAGATGATGATATATAGGACATCAGACATCCAGGGAAAAGAAAAGGAAGAGAAGTATTACACCAATGAGTGTAGCTCTGGACACGTTAGGGCTGAGATTCCTACAGAACATGGAAGTACAAATGTCTAAGGGTCACTAGAAAATACAGACCAGAAATCCAAAAGAGGGGAAGGAACTAGAGGTACAGATTTGAGAGTCACTAACATGAGGGTGTGCTGGGTGCAGCTGTAGCCATGGAAGAGAGCACTCAGGGAGAAAGAATAAAGCAGAAGGGCCATAGGATCCACAGGACCTAAGTCTCCAGGGTCACAACAGCACCCATGGGAACTCCAACATAACCATGAATGGTCAGTAAGACCGAAAGAGAGAACAAAATATAGTCATATGAAATTATCCCTTCCTTTAAGAAGTTTTCAATGTTGCTGGGGAGAAAAGACATAAACC
The DNA here is from genome assembly GCF_018350195.1 of Panthera tigris. Taxonomy (NCBI): domain Eukaryota; kingdom Metazoa; phylum Chordata; class Mammalia; order Carnivora; family Felidae; genus Panthera; species Panthera tigris. The sequence continues at coordinate 55,782,943 of NC_056669.1, forward strand.
CGTTAAATAATTTTATTGTGATTGTTCAGGATTTATAAAAGGAACTCTAAAAGCAGAGGTTGGGTGGTAGACATTAGAATGGCAAGAAAAGAAAGAGAAATTATGTTGAAGATTGAAAAAGTTAATGCTAATATAAAAACAGAGCACTGGCACTGAGAAGAAAGCGAATTCCAAGATGGGGGAAGGAAAGGGGAAAATGAACACTATTCTGTATTGAATGTCTACTCTATGTCAGTACTGTCTTAGGACCTTTTACATCTCTTACCTTATTTAATTCTCATGATATCCCTATGAGAAAAATATTGCCATTTTACACAAGTGGTTTGAGGCATGCCGAAGTAATCTGCCCAAAGGTTTGCATCCAGTGATGGGCCTATGACACTGTTCGGACTGGAACGAAGGTGGAGGGCCCATGAGCCTTCACCATACTTCCACTTCTTAAACTGGCAAAAGCAGGTCATGTCAAGAAGAGGGAGGGGCAATAAAAACTACTAGAAGAACACCAAGATTATCTCACTACAGTAGAGCTACCTTTTTTGAGGAAGCATGAAAGGAACCAAAAAAAAAAAAAAATGAGTTTTTAAAAATCAAAAGTAATCTTTCAGTCTCAGAGAACACACCGGATTACAGCTGTCTCCCGCTTCCAGCCTCATCCCGCTGATCCCACATTGTCCCCACAGCTAGAGATCTCAATTGCACACCAACCACATCACTCCTTCTCCTTCTAACCTTTCAATAACTCCGTATCACCAACAGGATTTGAAAAATCAACAGAACGAAGAGAAGAAAGTTACCCAACAAGCCTAGGAACTCTTTAACCTAGAAGGAATAATAGAGGAAAAAAAGTTAACTTCTAAAAATAAATGCTCACTTGTACTTTGTAATCCAACTTGTCTCAGTTCAAAACCATAAAATAAATGAAATTTCAAGTGCCAGTCAAAGAGCAACATTGACACCTTGTGGTGAACATCCTAATTTAAAGTATCGAATGTAACGAGTAAAGTGGCTCCTAAATAAGTGGAACACTTAATCCAGGCATTTCCAAGGGTTAGAGAAGCACACATTTAATTACCATCACACACACTGCATGTAAATTTGGAAAGAGCTGCTATTACTTTGGTAACACTGAAATTAGCCTACGTTTTTAAGTACGGGAGGAAAACTCTGAATAAAACCTCAGGTCACTGTCTTCCTACGAAATGTCACAACACATCTGACGTGGGGTCCTAATGCTCTGGTCATAGATGCTGCAAAATCCTTGCCTTAGTCAAGATTTCCTATTTTTCCGAGGCATTCACATTTAAAAACTGGAAGGAATATAGGCATCCTAGTGGCACAGCAACATAATGAAAATCATTAACTAGAATAAACTCTCAAAAAACAGAATCAAGAGATCTGGGTTTAGTCCTGACACCAAATGACACTGAGAATTTTGTGAAGTTAAGTGATATTAAAGAATTCAGACTCTGTGTTTTCACATAAAATTACCGATCAAGAAATAACAATTTCATACACCAAAAAAAGGCATCAGGGAAAGAAAAACATATTACTTTTAAAAATTACTCTATCACCAATGTTGACTGAGTAAAACAAGGGAAACTGAACAAAGCTAATCAGCACAAAATTAAATTTCCCAGAAAGCACCCTACACAAATCACGGCAAGAACTATGAGAAAAAAAGAAGTTTTAATTTAGCAGATAAATGATGTTTACTCTTTACTAATGTCTAAGAGAATTATCAGAAAAAGTTCCATCTTACTCCTTAATGTTGACAAGTACAATGTAAAGTTTCTAGTTCCAGAGTAACTCTCCAGGCTCAGGTAATTTGGTTGATACATAGGCGCTTGACCTGATTCAAAAGAATACATCTATGTTACCAGCTATAAATGATTTACACAGTGGTAATGAGAAGGCCACTGCTAAGAAGGCATTTCAAACTGCTGACACCCCTGAGGAATCTGGAAAGCATCTTCGAAATGAAACCCCTAAGACATATTATCATTGCAAGAATCGATGTTAAATAAATGAGCAACTAACTACCAAATGCATCTGATGATTTTGAATTCATGGAGGGCTCTGTGATTTTCAAAAAATTTTCCCTGTCATTATGCTATGTGCACCTTACAACAACCTTAACAACCACCAATCTAGAAAGGTAAGACTCTGAAAAGGATCTGCAAAACTTGCTTGCCGGAAAACCTTCACACCAACTTCCAGTCTAGCTCTTACTTGCTGCGTGCTCTCCGATTAATCATTTAACACCTCTTGGCCTCAGCTTCTACACTGAAGACAAGGGCTGATCCTTGATGTCTGAACACAAAAAGCTTCTAAGACAGTAAGAGAATAACTGTGGGAATGCGTATAAATTACACAAATTTATAACATTGCTGCTTCCCACCTTTTAGAAGAATCCGAGAAGTTAAATGAATTCAGATAAACCAGGGAGAACTAAAGTCAGGGTCAAATTAACCAAAGCATTCTCTGTTAAACCATGCTGCTTCCCAAGATCCTACAGTATTTCTTCAGTTCTTATTTTCCTATCCCATTAGAGAGCATTCAATCCTGCCTGAATCTCTATTCTCTTAGTTTCTATGATGCCGCCTTGCCCAAATCCTCCTCTTTTCACAGACTTCATATTTCTTTTTCTTTTAATTCTCTGGATTTCTCTAATAAGATCACACCGTCTCACACTTGGAAAGTATCTTTAAAATAGTAATATTCATACCCTCATTTCACTGAGAAAGGCAGGTCAAGAAATATCAGTGGCTTACCCAAATTTCAAACTATTTCTGTACATTCTTCTTTTTAATACTTAAAACTCAATGTACTCCCAAACCGAATAGGCTCAAAACTATGAGTTATATATTTTGACACCTCCTGCTTTCCATCCAATTACCAATCCTGTCCATTCTCTTACATATCCTAAGAAGTCAAAGGGGAAGTACTTTCCAGATAAGAATCAAAAGTCATCAAATGTCTGTGGTTACTATAGTTGAAATCATGGTCTCTTAAGAGCAATTTACACAGGCATGTGACTAAACTTTATCATCATGTATAATAAGATTCAAGATTTGCAAAGGAAAGGCCCATTCCATAATGTTTATAAAACAAACAATCATCCAATTGGACAAGAGTCCAACCATCCTTCTGGACTCTTCCTCTAGTAGATATATTGAGGATGTCTAATGGTCTGAAATTTATGATGTGTTATGTAAACATTAGAAAATTGCTGCCAAAATCAAATTTCAATGAACCATCTGTCTAAGTAGGGTGAACATAGGCTGAACGTCACTGTTACCTTTATTTTGAACTGCATTTATTTTGGTTGCCTGCCTCCTGGGAAAATGTCCTTGATGATCTACCACTTTGAAAATTAAAAACAAATTTAGAAAATTTTCAAAATTAAGCCCAGACATTATGAAAATATAGAGTTAAGGCATTTAGGTAAGCCTCTGAGCCTGAGATTCATGCAAAGCTCCCGTGCCTTGCCAAATATGATTCTTCTAAGATGAACAGCAGGTCAAAGCTCTAAGCCATGTCTGGGGCTATTGGAGGGCTTTTTTAGTAATGTTGTAGTTGTTAAGATTTTGATAAGTCTAAATTCTGTACCTCTGGTTGCTGCTCTTTATAGTACAGAAAACCGGAAACAGCTCATGTCCCTGTTTTAAGATCACTGGCTTCCAATCATTCTCTCCCACTGTCCAGAGAAAGGAAATGGCTTTCCAAAGGCTTTGAGAAACAGATAAACTTAAATCACTGTAGCTACAAAATTTATGAAGCTCTCACAAAAAAATGCTAAGCCTGAGTAACAACTTCTAAAGCTCCCATACATTTCCTCACACAGAAATGTCACAAACTCAAAATGAGGAACATTCTTTAGAAAATGCAGGCAGATTGAGAAGTTTCTTACCGCAGCAAAGAGAAGACATCATAAGAATTGCGAACACAGTTCTGATCCACCTGAAGAAGAATATTCTTCTGAGCATTTGAATATCCCTGAAAGACATTAATCAACAAATTAATGAAAGTAAAACAATAAAATATGTGTAAAAATTAATCTTAATGTCTGTCTTCTAAAAATTATGATTTAGAAACACCTCAGTAAATTCAAATTGTTATTTCAAAAAGTACAATTCCCATACTTAAAAGGTAAGTGAATTTAAAATAAGTATCTTCTAGTATTTTCCCACAGAAGTCATATTTCACATTAGATTGTGGTGAACTTCCCAGGGAAGTCCCAGAAGTCTTTTTAACATATTATGTGACTGAAGAAGAGTATTAACAATAATGTTTCAAGTAATGTGTAGCCATCATATATAATGTTTTTATGGAGGAAAAAGCCATTCCAAGTTCTAATTAGGAATACCAGAAACATTTCTACTTAGTGAAATAAAGGTGATAGGAGAAAGAATGATTTCTAAAGAGAACACAGCAACATTCCATAAGAAGAACAGAACAGGTACCTGTGACTTAAGAAATGCAAAGTAAATAGTAGTCAAGAAAAAGACTCTGCACCCAGACCAGCTGGATTACAATTTAAGCCCTTAATACAGCAGCTCTGTAATCTTGAGCAAGGCACCTTAACTCTCTTAGTTTAACTTTGGTTTGTTTCTTCACTCATAGAAATTCTTCATTCATGGAAATGATAACATTATCTACCTCACCAACTCCTGTGGAAATTAAAAAAGTTAATATTTGTAAAGTGAAAAGTACGTAATAAGTACTATATAAATGTTTGCTACAATGCTAATATAAGCATTTTTTTAAAGTTACATTGCCAGAGACAGTAGAAGGTTATTAGGAGAACATGAACAACTTTATGCTAACAAATTTGACAACTCAGATGAATCAGATACCCTCTAGAAAAAATCAACATGCCAAAATGGAAATGAAACATCTGAACAATCCTGTATCTACTTTTTAAGTGAATAAATAATTGAAAAGCTTCCCACAAAAAAAGAAATCTAGGTACAAAAGGTTTCATTGATGAATTCTATCAAACATTTAAGAAATAACATCAATTTGGGGCTCCTGGGTGGCTCAGTCAGTTAAGCGTCTGACTCTTGGTTTTGGCTCAGATCATGATCTCAACAGTTTAAGAGTTAATGAGTTTGAGCCCTGTGTCAGGCTCCACAGGGAGTGTGGGGCCTGCATGGGATTTTCTCTCTCTCTCTCTCTCTCTCTCTCTCTCTCTCTCACTCACTCACATGTATGTGTTCTCTCTCAAAATAAATAAACTTAAAAGAAATAACACCAACTTAACAAAAAAAATTAAAATAAAATAAAATACAGGAAAAGATAACAATTTCCAACTTACAAGACCAGCATTACTGATACTAAAACTTGACAAAAACACATACACACACAATTATAGACCAATATCCCTCATGAACACAGACACAGAAATCCTTAGCAAAATATTAGCAAATTAAACCAATAATATAAAGATAAAACAATAACATGTCATTATTGACTGAATTTATTCTAAGAATGCAATACTGGTTTAGCACTTAAAAATTAATCAATTAGAAAAATACATGATAGGGGCACCTGGGTGGCTCAGTCGGTTAAGTATCTGACTTCAGCTCAGGTCAGGATTTCATGGTCATAAGTTCAAGTGCTGTGGTGGGCTCTGTGCTGACAGTTCAGAGCCTGGAGCCTGCTTCTCTCTCTGCCCCTCCCCTGTTTGTGCTCTGTCTGTCTCTCTCTCTCTCTCTCTCAAAAAATGAATAAACGTTAAAAAAAAAAAAAAAGAAAAATACATGATACAATTGTAAACCTATCTTGATGGCAAACAATTATAAAGATGTAACTTGTCACAATAACATAAAAGTGGGGGTACAGAGCTATTTGGAAGAAAAGTTTTTGTGTAATATTAAAACTAAATTGGTATTAATTTGAACTATGTGGTCATAAATTAAAATCCTGATTGTAATCCCCAGGGCAACCACTAGAAAATAACTAAAAGATACATTGTCTGAGAAATGAGAAAGAAATAAAAATGTTATATGAGAAAACATCTAACACAAAAGAAGGTAGTAATGGAGGAATAGAGAAACAAGATATAGGAAAACAAATAGAAAATCAGAAGTCCTTCTGTCTCTATAATTAATTAAGTGTAAATGTATTAAATGCTCCAATTAAAAAGCAGAGATTGGCAGAATAGATTTGGTTTTTTGGGTTTTTTTTGTTTTTTTTTTTAACGTTTTATTTATTTTTGAGACAGGGAGAGACACAGCATGAACAGGGGAGGGTCAGAGAGAGGGAGACACAGAATCTGAAACAGGCTCCAGGCTCTGAGCGGTCAGCACAGAGCCCGACGCGGGCTCGAACTCACAGACCGCAAGATCATGACCTGAGAGAAGTCGGCCGCTCAACCGACTGAGCCACCCAGGAGCCCCAGAATGGATTTGGTTTTAATGATCCACAATATGGTATCTACAAGAGTTGCACTTCATTTTTTTTCAAGTTTATTTATTTTTATTTTGAGTGAGAAAGTGTGAGTGGAGAAGGGGCAGAGAGAGGGGAGGGAGAGAGAATCCTAAGCAGGTTCTGCACTGTCAGGGCAGAGTCTGATGTGGGGCTTGACCCCAAGAACCATGAGAGCATGACTTGAGCCAAAACCAAGAGTCGGACGCTAGACTGATTGAGCCACCCAGGCGCCCCAACAAGAGTTGCACTTTAGAAACAAAAACACAAATAAGTTGAAAATAAAAAGGACAGAAAGATATTACACGTTAAGCAATAACCAAAAGAGAGCTGGAGTGTCTATACTAATATCAGGCAAATAGACTTTAAGACAAAAAATGTTACAAGAGACAACGACATCGTATAACGAAAAAAGGGTCGGGAAGATGTAATTATAAACATATATGTACCTAACAATATATAATAAAATATATGAAGCAAAAACTGACAAAACTAAGGTGAGAAATAGCTGGAGATGTCAACATCCCACTTTCAACAACAGATAGCACAGCCATACAAAAGATAAACAAGGAAACAGAAGACATGAATAATACTATAAATCAACTAGACCTAACAGACATATACAGATTGTTCCACCTAACACAACCATATAGACATTCTTCTCAAGTGCATATGGAACATTCTCCAAGCTAGACCATATGTTCAGCCACAAAACAAGTCTCAGTAAATTATTAAAAACTGAAATCATACAAAGTATCTTATCTGACCACAACGGAATGAAACTAGAAATCAGTAACAGAAGGAAATTTGGAAAATCCACAAACTGCAAAGTAAGCAACATACTCTTAAACAACCAGTGGGTCAAAGAACAAATCACAAGGAAAATTATTAAATACTTTGAGATGATTAAAAATGAAAATACAACATATCAAAATATACGGAATACAGTGAAAAAGTGCTGAGGGAAATTTACAGTAGTGAACATCTACATTTTTTTTAAAAAGTAATAAAGGGCTCAAATCGATAACCTAAACTTCCACCTTAAAAAACTAGAAAAAGAACAAACTAAACCCAAAATAAGGGAAAAAATAATAAATATTAGACCTGAGATCCAAATAGAGAATACAAAAACAATAGAGAAAATCAACAAAAGTTAGTTCTTTGAAAAGATCAACAAAATTGACAAACCTCAAGCTTAGACTAAAAGAACAAAAGAAGACTCAAAAGCACACTAAAGTCAGGAATGAAAATGGGAACATTACAAAGCTTATAGAAATAAAAAGTATTATAGAAGATGTGAACAACTGTATGCCAATAAATCAGATTACCTAGATAAAATGGAAATTGCAGAAACACAAAAACTCCCCAAAATAGCTCAAGAAGAAATAGAAAATCTGAACAAACCTACAACAAGTTGTTAAGTTGTTGATTACCTAAACTACTCCATGGAATTGCTACCTCAGCAACACATTTTGTTTGGTCATTTTGTTTGTTTGTATGGTCAACACATTTTGTTTTGTTTGCAAGGACCTTAAACAGACTCTAGACCTCTAAGGGAAGCACGTGTCCTAACAAGCAGGCCACAGAGACACAAGTAAATGTAAGTTTGCTTACATGAATTAATGACAGGACTTGTGATCAATGGTCTCTCCTGCTTCCCAGTGCCTGTATGCTTTAAGTGTCCCTTACCCATCAGGATAAAAATCTTGATGGAGTTCACAAAAACACTGCTCTTTTTGTTTGAATGGACAAATCTAGCCCCAGCCCAGGAACTCCAAAGCACTCCACCCACAAACCCTACCTAATAAAGGTACTTTAACCCCAGGTTCTGCCTCTCTCTGTACTCTGCCTTGACCTCTTGATGTGGCCCCTGACAGCATGTCCTGTAATTCCTCTAGGACCTGTGAGTAAAAAACTTTGCTGTTTCAACATCTCTTGTGATCTGTAACCAAACCATGGCTCACCAACCAGCACCTTGTGCTCCACCTAATAAATGTTAATTTAATGAAGTCATAACACAATTAAAGAAGTTATGATCAGGAATCATAGAACTCCCAGCAAAGAAAAGCCCAGGACCACATGATTTGACTGGTGAATTCTACCAATCATTTAAAGAAAAAATAACACTGGAGCAACGTGGGTGGCTCAGTCAATTGAGTGTCCAACTCTTGATGTCAGCTCAGGTCATGGTCCTGTAGTTCATGGGACTAAGCCCCGCATTGGGCTCTGTGCTGACAGCAGAGCCTACTTGTGATTCTCTTCCTGCCCCTCCCACTGCTCGTGTGTGCTCACACTCTCCTGCTTTTTCAAAAATAAATAAAACTGAAAAAAAATTTTTTTAATAAAAAAGAACACCAACCCTTCTCAAAGTCTCCCAAAAAATGAAAGAGGAGGAAATACTTTTTACCTCATTCCATGAGGTCAGTACTATCCTGATACCAAAGCCAGATAATAACATCACAAGAAAATTATAGATTAATATCCCTGATGAATGAATATAGATGGAAAAAATTTCAACAAACTACTAACAAAGCTAATCCACCCATATATTAAAAAACTTAAACCATTTAGCCAACAATTCCACTTCTGGATATATACCCAAGAGAACTGAAAGCAAAGACTCAAAAAGGTATTTGTACATCCACGGTCAGAGGAGCATTATTCACAATAGTGAAGGAGTGGAAGCAACTCAAATGTCTATCAACAGATGAATGGACAAACAAAACATGGTACATTCATACAATAGAATATTATTTAGCCTTAAAAAGGAAAGACATTTTGACTCATGCTATAATATAGATGACCCTTGAGGTGATTTATGTTTCCAGTAAAATAAGCCAATGACTGTATGATTCCATTAATAGGTATTTACGGTAGTCAAATTCACGGAAACAGAAAGTAGATGGGTGCGTGCCAGGGGCTTGGAGGAGGGAGAGATGGGGAGTTACTGCTTAATGGGTAGTTTTTCCGTTTTACAAGATGAAAAGAGTTCTGGAGATTGATGGTTGCACAACAATGTGAACATTCTTAATGCCACTAAACTATACATTTAAAATGGTTAATATGGTAAGTTTAGTATTATGTACATCCCACCACAATTTAAAAATACTTTTTTTCGAAAAGGATTATATACCAGGAACAAGTGAGATTTATCTAAGGTATGTAAGGATGGTTCAATAAATGAAAATCAATGTGATACACCAAGTTACAGGACTCACACTTCCCAATTTTAAGACATAGTACAAAGCAACGACCCTCACTACCAAAATAGTGTGGCACTGGCATAAAGGTAGACATAAAAAGACCAAAGGAACAGAACTGAGAATCCATAAATCACCTCAAACAGCTGTGGTCAACTGATTTTAGACAAAGGACAAAGGTGCCGAGACTCACTGGAAAAAGAATAGTCTTTTCAATAAATGGCGCTGAAACAACTGGATAGCCACGTGCAAAGAGGATGACTTGGACCCATCGTTAACATCACATATAAAAATTAACTCAAAATAGATCAAAGACCTAATTGTAAGAGCTAAAACCATTAAACTATTAGAAGAAAACACAGGGTACATCTACATAACCTTAGATTTGACAATGGATTCTTACGTATGACACCAAACGCATAACCAACAAATGCAGTAATAGATAAATTGAGCTTCATCAAAATTAGCGACTTTGCACATCAAAGGACACTATAAGAAAAGTAGAAAACAACAACCCACAAAATGGGAGAAAATATCTGCAAATCATATCTGATAAGGGTCTCACATCCAAGATACATAAAGAACTCTCAACAACTCAATAGAAAGACCCACAATCCAATTAAAAAATGGCTAAAGGACTTAGAGACATTTCTCCAAAAAAGGTACACAAATAGCCACCAAGAACATGAAAAGATGTTCAACGTTATTAGTCACTTGAGAAAGGGGAATCAAAACCACAGTGAGATACTACTTCATACCCACTAACATAAATGAAAACAAACCAACAAATAAACAAGCAAAGTTAAAAAAAAATTTTTTTAAGTAATTTCTACTTCCAAAGGGGGCACTGAACCCAAGATCAAGAGTCATGTGCTCTACCAACGGAGCCAGCCAGGCACCCCAAAATTTTTCAATTAAATAAAAGAGGCCCCTTGGTGGCTGCCGGTTAAGCGTCTGACTCTTGATTTCGGTTCAGGTTGTGATCTCATGGTTCATGAGCTCAAGTCCCACGTCTGGCTCCGCACTGATAGCTGATAGCACAGAGCCTGCTTGGGATTCTCTCTCCTTCTCTCTCCCTATCTACCTTTACTCTGCTTACATATGTGCACGTTCTCTCTCTCTCTCTCTCTCTCTCTCTCAAAACAAATAAATAAACTTAAGAAAGAAAAGAAGCGTGGGCAAGGATGTGGAGAAATTAGAGCCCTCCTATATTGCCATATTGCCACTGGGAATGTAAAACGTTGGACACTGTAAAAAAGTTTAGCAGTTCCTCAAAAAGTCAAACACAGAATTACCCTATAACCTAGCCAGTCCACTCCTAGGTACATACCTAAAAGAAATGAAACCAGGTCCTCAAATACTTGTATACAAATGTTCATAGCAAAGTGTTCACAATAACCAAAAGGTAGAAACAACCAAAATATCCATCAGTGGATGAATAAACAAATGGGGTGTGTGTGTGTGTGTGTGTGTGTGTGTATGTATACATATACATATATATATATATATATATATATATATATATATATATATATATATAAAAGGATATTTCTTAGCCAATGAAATGAGAGAAGCATTAACACATGCTACACATCGATGCCCCTCAAAAGCCATAAGGCTAAGTGAAAGCGGCCAGACACATTTTTTCTCATAAAAAATCATCCACACCCACTAACCTACAACTAAAAGCAATTCACTATAGCAGGAAAAGAGCATTCATACGAAAGCAAGGATCCTGGGTTTTAATCCACACTGCTTATCATGGAAGTGAGGAAAACAATTTAATTCCTCTAGTCCTCAGTTTCCTTAATTATAAAATGAAATGAAACTACTAGCAATAAAAACAATAAAAAATGACAGCAATACACATAAGAGTAACATTTATGAGCATTTACAGTATGTCAGGCAGTACTGTTTTCCAAGCTAATATTAATAATTTAAATGTGAATATGTTAAGCATTAACGTATTTTTCACACAACCCCGTGAAACAGGAACTATTATTATCCCCACTTTAAAGGTGAGGAAACTGAGACGCAAAGAGGATTAAGTAGAAGAGCCATGCAGTCTGGCTCCACAGCCCATTTTCCTAACGACCATGCTACACTTGATCTCTAAGACCTTTCCAGTTCTAAAATTCTGGGTCGATGTACATTTAAGGCAACTTAAGGACACTATTGAACCCTTCTGCTTCAGCCACCACTTAGCAATTAACATTCTTAAAATATGCTAAGAGCCTTGTTCTGAATGACATCTAACTTCACCAGATGTGCGATCCTCACAGACCTCTGATGAAGGATTATAATGGAAAGAAATGGCTCGTTTGTATCCGGTTATCTGTGTGAGATACTGCCAAGTGCCAAAGAGCCCAGAGGAGATTTACATGTCACTCAAAATTCTTCTGAAGCCAGGCCTAACAAAGCTTTTTCAAGGAAGGGAACAGGCACCAGTCTGGGTGAGGGCCTGCCTATTAAATTGTTCAAGAAAACGGATGATTAATGTCACATAGCCAGCGAGCAAGAGTAATTCCAGGCAGATGATCGGGTGTGTTTCTAGATCCGTGGTCAACAAACTTTGTCAACGGCCAGATAGTAAATATTTTAGGCGTTGCAAGCTCCATGTCATCTCTATGGCATATTCTTTGTTTTCTCCTTCGAATTCTTCACAAATGTAAAAACCTCTCTCAGCTCAGAGGCCATACAAAACCATGTGCCAGACTGTAGTTTGCTTACTTCTACAGTGGATCATTGGATAAGTTACCTTTTAAAGTATGTTACTGTACCTTCTGACAGTTTTTAGTAGCTACTACAGTCCCAAGACTATCCTGAACTCTATTAGAATTTTAAGTTATACCGAAATAATCCAGTTGACAGGCTTATGAAGCAAACAGTATTACACACACACTTATTTATTTCGGTGTTTACTGCACACCTAATGCAGGGTGTCAGGCGATCACGACCATCCTTATAAAAGGAGACAAGCCAGTACACTATGACATATACAGCCCAGTTAAGGTTCTAAGCGAAGTAAAAACTGCAAAGGTGCCAGAGGAAAGGTTAAACAAGAAACAGCTACAGGAGCTCTGATGTAGTAAAGATTCCATCTAGTAGGAGCAGAAACATCAAAGGCTGCAGGGGTGGCAGTAATTGAGATAGATTAAGAAGTATTAAAAAGCTGAATGGCAGTGAAGGAAAGTCCCACACAGACTGAACACCTTTAGCCAAAGCATGACAGTGGGAAAACATAAGCTGCATTCCGAGAAAATTAAGTAGTGGTCCAATTTGTTCAGCTTCAATGATGTGGAAATTACTTGGAACCCTGGAGAGGAAAATAGTGGGAAACAGGGCTAAATAAGTAGGTTGGGAGGGTCAGAGCAGAGAAAGCCTTGAATGCCATGCTAAAAAGTGAAGACAATCTCCAGGCAGTAAGGACTCAGGAAAGGTTTCTGACAGTGTAGCACAATGATCAGAGGTGCGTTTAAGGAAGGTTAGTCTGGTAATGACAAATATGATGCGCTGGAGAAGGCAGAATGTCCAAACCCCAGTTACGAGGCCATTCTAAAAATCCACACATATGACAGCTCAAACCATAAGAGAGAGAAGATAAAAGCACAGATAGAACGAAAAGTACTATCCATACCACCGACCGGATCTGGGCTGACGGAGAGACGGAAAGCAGGTCAGAGGTTTAGAAACATCTAGCAGACAATGAGAAGTCACTCTATAAAGCCTTTAAGCAAAGGAATAAAAAATGAAAGCATGCCTTAGGAAGATTAATCAGGCAGTGGTGAATAAGGCAGAGTGGATATAAAGAGACCAGAGGTCAGAGGTCACCGGGGAACTACTACAGTAACCCAGCCTTATGGCGGTGCCAGTCTGAGCTTGGATCATGCATGGCAATGGAGCTGGAAAAGTAGCCACGGACAGGAGTTATTTCAAAGGACTCAAAAGAGTCTAGTGGCCAACGGAATAGAGTAGATTAAAAAAAAAAACAAAAAACTGCCATACTTGAGGACTGCATAAATGGGAAAATAGTTAATAAAGATGTGGAAAATTGGAAAGGAAAGCAAACCTGGAGAGAATAATGAAGAGTTCTGTTTTAAGTATGATAATTTGCAAATAGCAGATATCTATGCAAAAATGGTCCGAAACTATTTAAACATAGAGAACTAGAATTGTGAGTGACAAGCCATACAAATGACGACAAGCAACCAGTGTACCCCCTTAGAACGTATAACGATCTGCCACTACAGAAGCCTCATTCATAACAAATATTTACTGGATTACTACTAAATCCCAGGCTAACAACTAAGGATAAATGAGTAATGAAGACAGACACTGCCCCTGCCCTTACGTGCTCTACAGTCTAGTAAGAAAGAGAGATGAGCAAATGGGCAATCAGAAAACAACCAGGTAAGGGTCACTGATGAGGAAAATGAAATGCAAGGTGCTATAGGAGCATAAAGAGAGGTATCCAAACCGGACTTAGGGGTATAACACAGAAAACCTTTCTGTGGTGATGGGTTCTAAGCTATGGGTGGGGTGCTTAAAAATCAGGAACCATTTCACACGGCGAGACCTTTTAAGCCACTAATTACTCTAAAATAATTGAAATAAGAGAGGGACATGACCAGCATTTTAGAAAGATAAATCTGGCTGTAATCCAAGTAGCAGGAAAGTAGTTATTTAGCAGACACCATCAGTAGTGATTCAAAAAAGAGAGAGGGGGCCAGGATGACTCCCCTGTTCTGACTTGAGACAGTACATGGAGAGTGGTACCACTCACAAACCAAGGAACACAACAGAAGTTTCTCAAGATGGGAGAGGAACTGAGTCAGTTTGGGACTTGTAGAGTGTATGTGTCTCTGACACATCCAAGCTTTTTGACACAAGGCTAGATATATGGAAACACAGACTGGAGATGTGGGCTTGAGAGGATCTGAATCCAAATACGACATGTTCATAAGATGACAAAAGGCCCAAGTGGAAGCCTGAGGACGATAACTTAAAGGCCTCCACCAAAAGCCTTCCCCAGCAGAACCAACAGCATTCTATATGTTATTCTTAAAACTGTGAGCTTTGCACATAGTCCTTTTTCTGCTTACTTAGTTAGAATAAGAAATTATGATTGGTAAGGGGGAAAAAAGCAATGGCTCATTCTGCTACTTGGGCGTATTTTCAGATGCAATGGGTATTTGCAAAATATAGTATTTATTTGTACAACCTCTCTTAAAATAGCTACCTGATGAATCAACAGACAGCCTGTGTTCCTATGTGTTTATGTTCATTTGGACATTAATACGCTTTTAATTGTCAGCCAAGCTTAAACTGACAAAAATTGTGCAAGTATCTCTGTCAAGCACCTTCAAGCCTCGGGTACCTTCTACCTCTGGGCTCTGACGAAGCCCAGAAGCTGAGCTTTTAAGAAGGAAAGGCAATGGGGCGCCAGGGCGGCTCAGTCAGTTGAGCTTGAGCGTCCGACTTTGGCTCAGGTCATGATCTCGCGGTTTGTGAGTTCGAGCCCCACGTCGGGCTCTGTGCTGACAGCTCAGAGCCTGGAGCCTGCTCCGGACTCTGTGTCTCCCTCTCTCTCTCTCACTCCCCCTTCTCCACTCATGCTCTGTCTTTCTCTGTCTCAAAAATAAACATTTTTAAAAAATAAAAAAAAATTTTTTAAAAAAAGGAAAGGCAAGACCTCTTCTGAGACACTAAACCAGAACTGAATATACGTACTCCCCCGGATCTGGTCTAAGGTTTGAGACCACAGAGGATGTGGTCCCTCAAAATACGAGAAGTAATGAGAAATAAGAAGAGTACTGTTAAGCAGAGGTATACAGATCCTGAAACTAAAATCAATCCCTTCACATCAATAGGGTAAAGAGATTCTTGTTCTTATTTTAGTGGCTTAAACAACCCTCAAAAAAGCATTACAGTCATAGTCCACACTCCACATATGAAGTGGACTAAATGCTATTAATGCTACTTCATGACAAGAGGACTGAAAGTGCCCTGCTAATGTAACCCAGGAGTATATTTCAGACAAGAGATAGGAACCATATGATCCTAGGAGACTTTGTACACTCACAGAAAAATATTTACCAAGCAAAGTCTACACTAAGTCCTGAGACTAAAAAAGTGAGTAAAACACAACTTCAGTCAAAAGGAGCTTATGCCCGAAGAGGAGAAAAGATGCACACACAAATTACCATAACTGTTATGGGACTAGAGAAGGCAGCAGTGGAATCCTGTTAAAGAGCATTAGCTGAGAGAGGGAGAGGGGGAAAAGAAGGATTCCCAGCTTTATAGAACAATTTAAACTGAAACTGACGATCAGAGGGGGGGATAAAAGGTCAAGAATGCCCTCACTACAAATCCAAGAGAGAAGAGTAAAAACAAGTTTTCAAAATTTTAAACAAAACCAAATTTTAAACTCTCTGAATCCCCCCAGCGAGGACAAGTCTGGAGTTCTGTTTCTGTTTACTTTTCAAGAATCTAAAACATCTATACCAAGAACCATGCCTGGCTTTGAATTTTCCAGTATTAAAATACTGAAAAGCTCAAAAATTGTGCTAAGAAGACAAGATCCTCCAAATTCGTAACAGGAAATATGGCATTTTCCCAGATTATTTTCTGGCTTCGGTGAAGAGAGAGAACGGGGACCACACTGCAGCAGCAGGATTTATAAATATGAATTACAGGATAAGATGATTTTCCAAACATCTGTCAAAAGTTCATTTGATCCACGGGAAAAGGGGGAAAAAAGACTCAAGAGAAGCCAAATATAGTGACTAATATGTGGACCTTTTATAGACTTCAGCGGGTTGATGGCCTCATGGGCATCACATGCCCACTCAACAATAATAAATATACAAAGCCTACACAATAATGCACTTCATACCATCCAGAGCACTTTCCCATGTACCCGCTCACTTGACTCTCACAATGCACATAGCGGATACCTCTGGTTAAATGTAAAGACAGAGAGCCCTGGTACTTTAACATGCTATACATAGTGGGAAGATGTAGAGATGCCAGGTAGCCTCGTGGTTAAAAGAAAACCACTGTTCTGCCACTTCCTACTTATATAGTCTTGGGTTAGTAGTTTCATGTTTTCTTCTAGGGTACTTTACCTATAAAATGAGAGTAATAACTACCTCATGGAGTTATTACACAAGATTAAATAAAAACAAGTATGATAGCTAGTATAGTGTCTGACATATAATAGGTACTCCTTAAATGAAAACTAGCAATGGTAGCTTTCAAAAGCTCTATAAATACCTGGTGTAACGCTGTTACTAGGAGAGCACTTTTCCCCTGCATTTTTTTTTTTAATTTTTTTTTTTTCAACGTTTATTTATTTTTAAGACAGAGAGAGACAAAGCATGAACGGGGGAGGGTCAGAGAGAGGGAGACACAGAATCTGAAACAGGCTCCAGGCTCTGAGCTGTCAGCACAGAGCCTGACGCGGGGTTCGAACTCACGGACCGCGAGATCATGACCTGAGCCAAAGTCGGCCGCTTAACTGACTGAACCACCCAGGAGCCCCTTTTCCCCTGCATTTAAACTGCACTCAGATACCTAGATGTTTTATAACAAAGCAGGCAGCTATTAGAAACAGCCCCTGAAGATTTATTCGCTCTTTGTTTCTTGTATGTTGTAATGGGGGGGGGGGGGAGCACAAGGAAAGTTGACTAAAATATGTGTAGAAATAAGCTATTTTTATAATTTTCCAACTTTTGCTTGATGATGTACTGAAAGACCTGGACAAAATTATACCATATCCCTTTCCCTGTTGTTAAAACATAGGCTATTTGGGACACTTAATCCCTACTTCTGAACATTCTGCTTATGTATTGTGTGGGACGTGCTTTGGAAACAAGTTAGTGTCCATTAATTTGACTAACAAGAGGAAATAGCCACCTTTTTACTTTCTCAGTTCTATGAAGTGAACTAAACGGAGGTCTCTTAACTGGGATTAGAATTCAGGTTTTCTACTTTTCAAAACTATCATGTCTTGAAAAATATAAAATTAGGAGTTTTCATTTGTACAGGTCTCAAAACAGACCCTGAAACTTGCTTGCTATTGTCCCTAAATCTTCAATCTAGGCTTGACTATGTACGTCAGGTGATCAAGTCATGTGACTGTGTTTGTGAAATTAATCACCAAATTGCTATTTTCATCTCCTGAGAATTTCATTCCAAAAAGATTTGGTCCTTTTTACTGGATTCCACTCCTGCTCTATTTCCCCCCCATTACAATGAGAAAGCACTGCCATCTACTGGACTCTGAAGATATTGCTGCTATAGCTTTTAGTCCGAGAGAATTCTTACAATTCTACTGCTTTTTTGTACTTTGTCAATAATATAGCAGTTAGAGTTATTTTGACAGTATGAGTTACATAAAAATAAAATTCCAGGAGTCGGGGGTCAGGGTAAAGTAGGATAGGAGACAGAAATAATACCACCACCACCCCCCACCCCCCACCCCATTATTGCTGATAGTCCTAAATACAACATGCATTCATTCACCTACATTCATTAACAAATTTCTACTAAGCACCTACTATACTATACCCCAGGTACTGGGCAAGGGACACAATGTTAACACGATAGGATTAGAGAGGTAATCTCCCTTATCATATGATAGAGTTTAGCACCTAGTGGGTAGTTTCCATTTATTATTGAATTCTCTTCATGTGCCAGGCTCATAATGTTCACGACCACCTTTCATCCCCCAAACAATTTATGATGAGGTAGAAATTGTTACCTCCATTTACAGAGGAGAAAATAAACTCAGAGGTGACTCAATTTGCCCAAGATCTCTCTCGTAGGTAAGTTAAACTAGGAAGTAAACTCACATCAATCTGACTCCAAAACCTGTATTCTTAACCACCAGATTACACTCATCCAGGTAGCTGTCAGCATCCTCCCCAAAACAAGAAGAGCTGACAAAAGGAAATTCAGGCAAAGACGGTCTTACATGTCTATGTTAAAGGCAAAACTCCTAAACTGAGAACTGAAGGTTTCCAGCTTATTGGAGAAGGAGCTAACCCAACAGCCTCTTACTCCCCCTGCTCCCCTAATTGCCATTCTGGCAGTTAAATCCATCTAGAAAACATCTCTTCAAGCCATCTAGCCTTATTCACCAACTTCCATCCGCTCCAACTTCAAGCTACAACAGTGTTCCTCTCTGGTTCTCCATAGTCCCCAAACATTAAAAAGGGCACCTCTACCTAAGGTGCTCTTCAAATTACTTATATTCTGCTCTAATTCACCTGTGTCATCTGCAAGACCCAAATAACTGACACCAAAAACAATTTTTCAAACTAATCCCTAAGATTTTCTGGTGTGTCCAATAGTTTCCAAACACACTCCTGGTAGTGAGACCGAACTGACTAATCCGTAATAAAATTGTACTGCACTTCATCAAAAGTCACCATTCTGTTTTGACCCTCCAAAGAATCATGTAGAATAAGAGCAAACAGCCCAGATCTTCTTTTAGGAAAGTCAATAATCTAGATTTAGAAAAGATGAATTGGGGTGGTTACAAAACAAGTTTTCGCTTTAGAAAGCATTTTGCCTTAAGCCACACTAAACAAACTTATGATGATACTTAAAACAAGATTCTATTTACACAGTGCTTTTTACACTATGTGTCAAGGCACAGCTGGACTAAACAAAACTCACAGAATTAGGAAAACCCTCTTACCTTATGTTCAAATGGAGCACCATAGTAGCCATCGTTCAGCCCAAAAATTATTTCATTCTGGTTGCGGGCATGAATCTATAAAAGAAGAAAAACACCCTATCAGTTCTTCTCATTCCAATTAAGTTTTAATATGATTGGAGCATGACAGTTAAAACGGGACCTACTTCAATGCTGAAAAACAGGCTGACTAACCTAACAAGCCAGCAGAAAACAAATCACTTATCCTAAGACCAGAGAATCTATTGAGAGCCTCTTGCTTTAGTCAAAGGGCTCACAAAATCATCACATGAGATAACAGGCACCATCATTCACATATATTTTCCACAAATACTTCTTGAGATTGCTATGGAAAGGCTAGTTCTAAAACACAAGGGATCCAGAGACATACTGTATATTCTCTGATCTCAAAGAAAACACAATCCTAGTCCATAAGAGTGCTTTAAAAAACAAAGTCCTGAGGTGCCTGGGTGGCTCAGTTGATTGAGTGTCTGACATTGGCTCAGAATCTCTCAGTCCGTCAGTCTGAGCCCCATGTCAGGTTCTATGCTGACAGCTCAGGGCCTGGAGCCTGCTTGGAGTTCTGTGTCTTCCTTTCTCTCTGCCCCTCCCCTGCTCGTGCTCTTTCTCTCAAAAGAATAAATAAATGTTAAACACACACACACACACACACACACACACACACACACACACACACACAAAGTCCTAGAAAAAAACATACAAGGTTAATATTATTTTCTATTTTCAAAAAGACAGTTTAAAGATAATAATACCTAAGCTGCATCATCACTCTGGACCCTAGTTTCCCCAACTAGAAATTAATGAGTCAGATTATGCTCTGTTATATCACACTTCTGTACCTACCCCCACCTCCTCCGGCTAAATCCAACATATCATCCAAATTTCACTCAAGATGACCAATCAATTTAACCTAACTAACGTTTGTAAAACAATCCGTCCAGTGACAACAGAATACACGTCACATGTATAGGAAACACTCACCAAAAAGAGATCTTATATTCTGGGCCATAAAATAAACCTCACAAAAGCCAAAAGGATTGAAATCATACAAACTCTTTTCTCTAAATCCGTCAGAATTCAAGTAGAAATCAAGAAAAGAAGGATATCTGGAAAATCCACAAATGTTTGAAAATTAAACACCATACCTCTAAATAACCCTTGAGTCAAGAAATAAAAGGGAAATTAGAAAATATTTTGAATTGAATGAAAATGAAAATACAACATTGAAGTCTGTGAGTCAGTTACTGCAAGGCTTAGAGGAAAATTTATTAAATGCTTACTTTAGAAAAGATAAGTCTCAAAACAGTAATGCAAAATCCTACCTTGAGAAACTAGTAAAGAAGAGCAAAGTAAACCCAAAGCAAGCAAAAGAAAGAAAATTATAAGTATAAAATGAGAAATCAATGAAACTGAAAATAACGATAATCAATGAAACTAAATACCAGTTCTTTGAAAAGCTGAGAAAATGGATAACTCTCTAGGCAGAGTGATTAAGAGTAGAAAGAGACAGAAATTACTGATAGCAAGAATGAAAGAGGCAAGGATCATTAGACAGCCTATAAGCCTTACAAGAATAGAGTAATACTGTGAAAATTTTTATACTAATAAATTTGAAATGTTATGTGAAACTGACAAACTCTTAGGAAAACAAACTATCAAAGCTCACTCAAAAAGAAATAGATAACCTAAAAAGCCCCATATCTAGTTAAGTAATAGAAGTTATACTTTTAAACTTTCCCACAGGGAAATCTTAACACCCAAATGGGTTCACTGAAGAATTCTGTCAAACATTTGTGTAATAATGAATACCAACTTTGTTACACAAATCCTTCCAGAAAACAGAAAGCTAAACACTTCCCAATCTATTTTACAAGACCAGCATTACTCTCATACTAAACCAGAAAAGAACAATGCAAGAAAAGTACAGACCAATATCCCCCACGGACACAGATGAAAGAAGTCGTACCAAAATACTAGCAAATATAATCCATTATGAAAGGAAATTTCCTGAACCTGATAAAGTGTTTACAAAATTTACAGCTAGTATTATACTTAATAACGAAGGACTGAATACTTTTAACCAACATCAGTAACAAAACAAGGATGTCTACTCTACTCACTTCTATTCAACATCACATTGTACTGAAGTCTGAACCAATGAAATAAGACAAGAAAAAGAGAAAAAATACATACCCATTAAGAAGAAATTAAACAATGTGTGCACAGATATGACTGCCTATATAGGCAGAATTTATAAAAGGAATCTACCAAAAAACTACTAGACCTAATAAATGAGTTTAGCAAGGTCAGAGAATACATGCTCCACACAGAAATGTTTGTATATATTAGCAACAATAGTTGCAAATAGGAATAGTTTTTTAAAGGAACAGCATTTAAACTAGCATTAAAGAACATGGAATCCACAGGTACAAATCTATCAAAATATGTGCAAGATCTGTATACTGAAAACTACAAGATGCTGATGAGTGAAATAAGATTTTCACAAATGCAGGGATACCATGTCCACAGATTGAAACACTCGATACCATTGAGATGTCAATTCTTCCCAAATTTTCTTAGATTTTTGTAGAATTGACAAATTAATCCTAAAATATATATGTAAAAGCAAAAGATCTAGAATAGCTAGAACAACACTGAAAAAAAGATCAAAGTTGGAGGATGCATATTACCTGAATTCATGACGTATAAAACTACACTATTCAAGATCATGTAGTATTGGCATAAAGACAGACGTGCAGATCAATAAAATACAATACAGTCCAGAAACAGACCCATACAAATGATTTTAAACAATTCATTTCAACAAAGATAGCAAGGTAATTCAATAAGAGCTCTTACAACAGAGTACAGGAACAAATGTTCATCTATCTGCAAAACAACGAACCTTACACTTTAAATAAAAGTGAATTCAAAATGATCATAGGCATAAACATAAAACCTAAGACTATAAAACTTCTAGAGAAAAAAACTCCATAAGAGAAATCTTTGTGCCCTTGGATTAGGCGAAGATGTCTTAGATAAATTCTACTCGATAATGAGAATTCAAACAACCAAATAAAAAGTGGGCAAAAGTCTGAATATTTTACAAAAAAAGGGTAAGAGAAAGAGAGACTGATGACAAACATTTTTTTAACTGCTCGACATGATTTCATCACCAGAGAAATTCAAATTAAAATCACAAGATTCTATACACTCATAACAAAGCAGCACAAACAGAAGAAAGAGAAATTAAGAAAACAATCCCATTTACAATTGTACCCAAAAAAGTAAGATACCTAGGAATAAACCCAAAAAAGCAGTGAAAGACCTATGCTCTGAAAACAAGAAATTAAAGACAATGCAAAGAAATGGAAACACATTCCAAATTCTACACTCATGGACTAGAAGAACAAATATCGTTAAAATGTCGTACTACTCAGGGGTGCCTGGGTGTCTTAGTCGGTTAAGTGTCCAACTTCAGCTCAGGTCTTGATCTCATGGTTCATGGGTTCAAGCCCCACATCAGGTTCTGTGCTGACAGCTCAGAGCCTGGATCCCTCTTCAGATTCTATGTCTCCTCTCTCTCTGCCCCTCCCTGGCTCATGCTCTGTCTCTCTCTCTCTCAAAAATGAATAAACATTTAAAAAAAATTTTTTTAATGTCTTACTAGTCAAAGCAATCTACACATGTAATGTAATGCCTATCAAAATACCAACAGCATTTTTTCACAGAAATAAAATAAACAATCCTAAAATATATATGGAACCACAAAAGACCCTGAATAGTCAAAGCAATCTTGAAAAAGAAAAGCAAAGCTGGAGGCATCACAATTCTAAACTTCAAGTTATATTATAAAGCTGTGGTAATCAAAACAGTATGGTACTGGCATAAAAACAGACACATAGATCAATGCAACATAATATAAAATCCAGAAATAAACCCACAATGATATGGTCAATTAATCTTTGACAAAGCAGAGAAGACTATCCAATGGGAAAAAGACAGTCTCTTTAACAAATGGGTGTTGGGAAAACTGGACAGACACATGCAAAAGAATGAAACTGGACCACTTTCTTACACCATACCCAAAAATAAATTCAAAATGGATTAAAGACCTAAATGTGAGACCTGAAACCATAAAAATCCCAGAAAAGAACACAGGGAATAATTTCTCTGACATTGGCTGTAGCAACATAGGTCCCCTGAGGCAAGGGAAATAAAAGCATAATTAAACTATCAGGACTACATCAAAATAAAAAGCTTCTGCACAGCAAAGGAAACAATCAACAAAACTAAAAGGCAGCCTACTGAATGGGAACAGATATTTGCAAATGACATATCTTATAAGGGTTAATATCCAAGATATACAAAGAATTCATAAAACTCAACACCCAAAAAGCAAATAATCCAATTTTAAAAAGGGCAGAAGGCACAAACAGACATTTCTCCAAAAAAGACATTCACAGCCAACAGACACATGGAAAGATGCTCATCATCACTTACCATCAGGGAAATGCAAATCAAAACTATAATGAAATATCACCTCATAACTATCCGAATGGCTAAAATCAACAATACAAGAAACAACAGGTGTTGGCAAGAATGTGAAGAAAAAGAACACTCACGCACTGTTGGTGGGAATGCAAATTGGTGCAGCCGCTGTGGAAAACAGTATGGAGGTTCCTCAAAAAGTTAAAAATAAAACTACACTATGATCTAGCAATTGCACTATTAAGTATTTACCCAGACAATACAAAAACACTAATTCAAAGAGATACATGCACCCCTATGTTTATAGAACCATTATTTACAGTAGCTAAGATATGTAAGCAGCCCAAGTGTCCATCGACTGATGAATGGATAAAGAAGATATGGTGTGTGTGTGTGTGTGTGTGTGTGTGAGAGAGAGAGAGAGAGAGAGAGAGGGAGGGAGACACACACACACATACACAGAGAGAGAGAGAGAGAGAGAGAGAGAGAGAGAGATGGTATATTACTCAGCCATAAAAAATGGAAGCTTGCCATTTGCAATGATTTGGATGCATCTAGAGAATATAATGCTAAGTGAAATGAGTCAGTCAGAGAAAGATAAATACCGTATCATTTCACTCATATGTGGAATTTAAGAAACAAATGAAGTGAAAAAAGAGAGAGAGAGGCAAACCAAGAAACAGACTCTTAACTACAGAAAACACACTGATGGTTACCAGAGGGCAGGTGGGTAGAGGAATAGGTGAAATAGGTGATGGGGATTAAGGAGTGCACTTGTCATGATGAGTACTAGGTAATTAAAATAAAAACTTAAAAAAAAAAAAAAAAAGAATCACAAGATACCACTTCAAACCCACCAGAATGGCAAATAGTTTGGCAGCTTCTTATAAATTTCAGCACACACTTAAAACTAGACCCAGACATCCCATTCCTAGGTATTTACTCAAGAGAAATGACAACATATGTCCACAAAAAGACCTATATTTAAATATTCACAGCAGCACTACTCATTGTGGTGGTTACTAGACTTCACACATTTGTCAAGCCTACTGAACTGTATACCTTAAAAGGGTGAATTTTATTATATATCCATTATACCTCAACAACCTGACTTGCAAAAGAAAATTTCATTCAAAAGTCAGCCCAACCTGACTCTACCTAGTCCTGTCTAAATACCTCTTCCATATATTCCCCCAAATTGTATTACAAAGCCATAGTAATTAAAACAGTATGGTACTGTGCAGGTCTATGCAAGTATTCATCAATTATCAGTGTACTAAGTCTAAGGATCTTGTCTTACCCACCTCTGGATCCTTAACAGTAAGAACAATGCCTGATAGAAAGTACATGATCAATGAACCTAAGTAATTCTATTATCCTCATACATCTTAATCTTGCTTAGTCTGAAAATTTGTAACTCTATTTTTTTATGTTTATTTGTTTTTGAGAGAGAGAGAGAGAGAGAGAGAGAGAGAGAGAGAGAGAGAGAGATGGAGTATGAGTGGGGGAGAGGCAGAGAGAGAGGGAGACATAGAATCCCAGGCTCCAGGCTCTGAGCTGTCAGCACAGAGCCTGATACAGGGCTCAGACCCACGAATGGCGAGATCATGACCTGAGCTAAAGTCAGCCACTTAACCAACTGAGCCACCCAGGTACCCCAATTTGTAATCCAAGTTTATCTGATTTTCTAGTAGTATATTACTTGTTATATCTATTTCATAGGTGAGTTCTGACTTTCTACAATGATACTAAGTTTCTAATTGGCTTTAAAAATATGTTTTCCCTTTCTCTTGTTCTCCGTTATACCAGCATAACCAGCTTTATATTTATAATAAGACACCTGAAAGTTGACTCTCTGCAATTAAGCAAGTTTGACATAAACACAGTTGGGTATTTCAAGATCACTACCTAAGGAATATGTGAGTTGAAAGCATGAAGGCCATCTTCATTGCTTCTATAGCCATACACTCTAATGTTAAGAAGCATCATCCTCTGAGAAATGCAGGTACTTTCAGAAGAAAGACAAACAAGTACTCAATACCAGAGTCTATCCACAGAGAGCCAACTATGGTATTTGGGAAGACAGAAAGAGTACTGCCTCAGCGCAGGGCTCTGGTTGGCCAATCTAAAGGCAACAAGTATACCGTACCAAAAGAGGAAAAAAGGCCCTAAGCTAAAAGTCAGTGTTTTATAAATTTTTATTAAGACCAGTCCTAAAGGGGCGCCTGGGTGGCTCAGTTGGCTAAGCGTCCGACTTCGGCTCAGGTCATGATCTCGCGGTCTGTGAGTTCAAGCCCCGTGTCGGGCTCTGTGCTGACTGCTCAGAGCCTGGAGCCTGTTTCAGCTTCTGTGTCTCCCTCTCTCTCTGACCCTCCCCCGTTCATGTTCTGTCTCTCTCTGTCTCAAAAATAAATAAACATTAAAAAAAATTTTTTTAAAAAACCAGTCCTAAAACAGGGAGAATAATACAAAAACAAAAGATTAAGAATCTGTAGCCATTAGAATTTAGTTATGGAAAATATCCATTATATGCATTGTTCTGGTCACTATACAGAAGAACACAAAACAAAGTATACAATAAGCAAAATGAGGGTAGAGGATTTTTTTTTAATCTGATAAAAAAAACATGTAGAAGTAAATTGATTCTTTAAAAGAAATATACCAGAAAGTCTATATTGAATAAATATTAAGAAACATCAAGGATATTCATAGATATGACTAATATTTTAAAGTTACCTTTAACAGCAGTCCCTCGGGTATCACAAAATAGATACAGCACTCATTCCAAGGTAGGTGGACTACCAAGGACTATATGTATATATTAGTGTGATACAAAACAAAGAATAAATTTGTAAGTCAGCCAGGCCTGGAATCAAATCCCAGCTCCGCCTAGCAGTGTGATCTTGAACAGTTTTTTAAACTCTCTATGGTTCAATTTTCCCATCTGGAAAATAAGGGGAATAATACCAAACTTCACAAGGCTGACACAAACACAAATTATAATAATCTATGTCTGGGGATGGTAAATAGGTTTCAAATCATATGCAACTCTGATAAATTACTAGTTGCATCCCAGAACAGTGTCAGAAGGGATTATGGAGCTACTTCTGAGCTCAGCTAGAAGGGTGCTATGATCCAATAGGTACATCACTCAAAGGGGATTGGTAGCAGTGTATAAACCAGGCAATTGTTATCTCCGTGCTCAATAAACAGTAGCTCTCCTTATTCCTGAAACAACTCTACGGATCATAAGAGAAGCACTTTATAGTACATTCCATATTTGCAACTTAATGTTTAGATTCTATCGGGGAATATCCAATAAAACAGAAGAAGCAGAATGCTATTGGAAAGTATATTCTTTCCTACACCTCCCAGGAAAAAATCCTCTTGAATTAGCAGCTTAGGGTGCTTCCTCATAAGTTTCCTCAGTTAAAAATTATTTTTCAAACTTGGTAATGACTCAAATTTCTATAATTAAGTAAACAATCATCAAAGTTCTCTATGATCGGAAACGTAGAATCGTAAGAATCTACAGAAAGGTTAGATAGGTTAATTTAGAGAAGACAACTACTCATAACTAGAATCTAAAAATTCCCTAAACATTAAAAAAAAGTGGGGGTGCGCCTGGGTGGCTCAGTCAGTTGAGTGTCCAACTTTGGCTCAGGTCTTGATCTCGCAGTTCATGGGTTCAAGCCCCGCATTGGGCTCTGTGCTGACAGCTCAGAGCCTAGAGCCTGCTTCAGATTCTGTGTCTCCCTCTCTGTCTGCCCCTCCCTTGCTCATGTTCTCTTTCTTTCTCTCTCTCAAAAATACATAAACATTGGGGCGCCTGGGTGGCTCAGTCGGTTAAGCGGCCGACTTCGGCTCAGGTCATGATCTCGCGGTCTGTGAGTTCGGGCCCCGCGTCGGGCTCTGTGCTGACAGCTCAGAGCCTGGAGCCTGTTTCAGATTCTGTGTCTCCCTCTCTCTCTGCCCCTCCCCCGTTCATGCTCTGTCTCTCTCTGTCTCAAAAATAAATAAAACGTTAAAAAAAATTAAAAAAAAAATACATAAACATTATAAATAAATAAACAAATAATTACCTGCTGACCCAAGTATTTCAGCCCATCCAAACAGACTTTCCATTCAATCAAAAGCTGGTAGATGTCCTCCTTTCCACCCCATATCTTCACCACGAAACAAGACACAGATGTATCAAGACGGTCTGGCATTATTCCAAAATCAAGACTCCGCCACGTTGGATTCTGTTGATGGAAAGGAGAGCGTGCTTTATGAAGACTCTAACTTGTTTATAATTATTTCAATTAGGTTATAAATCATTTTGTTTTTAAAAACCAAAAGACCTCATAAATGTATTAAATTACAAACCTAAATGAATCAGGAAGACATTCCCATTAACACAATGGTAGTGATAATGGTATAAGCATACCTCGGAGCTAATTGCCGGTTTGGTCCCAGACTACCACAATAAAGCAAGTTTCACACTAAAGCAAGTCAAATGAATCTTTTGGTTTCTCACTGCATAGAAAAGTTATGTTTATAATATAACACAGTCTCTTAAGTGTTCAATAGCATTATGTCTAAAAAAAAGAAATGTAAACACCTTTTAAAAAATACTTTATTACTGGGGCACCTGAGTGGCTCAGTCAGTTAAATGTCCAACTCCGGCTCAGGTCATGATCTCACAGTTTGTGAGTCTGAGCCCCACATCAGGCTCTCTGCTGTCAATACACTGCCCGCTTCAGACCCTCTGTCCCCCTCTCTCTCTGCTTCTCCCCCTTCTCAAAAATAAATAAACACTAAAAAAAATACTGCTTAAAAATGTAACCATCATCTGAGCATTGAGCAAGTCATAATCTTTTTGCTGGTGGAGGGCATTGCCTCGATGTTGATGTTGGTGTATGCAATGAGGATAGTACTTTACACACAGTAAAACCTCTTTCAAAATTACAATCAAACCTCTTGAACCTACCACTGTTTTTTAACAACTAAATTTGGGTAATATTCTAAATCCTTCCTCGTCATTTCAACCATCTTCACAGGATCTTAACCAGGAGTAGATTCTTTCTCAAGAAACCACTTTCTTTCTTCATCCATGAGAAGCCAGTCCTCATCTGTTCAAGTTTTATCATGAGATAACAGCAATTCAGCCCTGTCTTCAGGCTCCCCTTGTAATTCTACTTCTCTCCCTATTTCTACAACGTCTGTCATCACTTCTTCCACTGAAGTCTTGAACCCCATGAGGTCGTCCATGAGGTCTGGAATCAGCTTCTTCCAAAATCCTCTCAATATTATTCTGACCTCTTCCCATGAACCACAATGTTCTTAATGGAATCTAGAATGGTGAATCCTTTCTGGCAGGTTCTTAATTGGCTTTGCCCAGATCTATCAGAATCGCTATCTATAGCAGCTACAGCCTTATGAAATTTATTTCTTAAATAATAAGACTTGAATGTTGAAATTACTCTTTGGATCCACGAGCTACAGAATGGATGTTGTTAGCAGGCATAAAAACAACATTAATTTCATTTTACACCTCCATCAGAGGTCAAGAGTGTTCAGGTGCATTGTCAATGAGGAGTAGTATCTTGAAAGGAATCTTTTTCTGAGCAGATCCCAACAGTGGGCTTAAAATATTCATGAAATCATGTTGGAAACAGATGTGTTGCCACTCAGGCTTTCTTGCTCCATTTATAGAGCAGAGGCAGAATGGATTTAGCACAATTTTTAAGGGCCCTAAAATTTTCAAAATGGTACAACATTGGCTTCAACTTAAAGTCACCAGCTGCATTAGTTCGTAACAAGAGAGTCAGACTGTTCTTTTGAAGCTTTGAAACTAGGCACTGACCTCTTTAGCTGTGAAAGTCTTAGATGGCACCTTTTTCCAATTAAGAAGGCTGTTTGATCTACATTGAAAATCTGCTGTTTAATGTAGCCACCTTTATTAATTATCTTCGTCAGATCTTCTGGAGAACTTGCTGCAGCTTCTACATCAGCACTTGCTGCTTCACCTTGCACTTTTGTGTTATAGAGACAGTTTCTTTCCTTAAACTTCATGAACCAACCTATGCTAGCTTCAAACTTTTCTTCTGCAGTTTCCTCACCCCTCCAAGCCTTCATGTAATTGAAGAAAGTTAGGGTCTTGCTCTAGATTAAACTTTGACTTAAGGGAATGTTGTGGTTGGCTTGATCTCCTATTGGGACCTCTCAAACTTTCTCCACATCAGCAGTAAGACTGTTTTCACTTTCTTATCATCCTGTGTTCACTGGAGCAGCACCTTTAATTTCCTTCAAGAACTTTTCCTTTACATTCACAACTTAGCTAACTACTGGGTGCAAGAGGCCTGGCTTTGGTATATATCTTGGCTTTCAACAGGCTCTCTGCACTAAGCTTAATCATTTCTAGCTTGTGATGTAAAGCAAGAGGCATGTGACTCTTTATTTCACTTGAACATTTAATGGGCCATTGTAGGGTTATTAACTGGCCTAATCACAATATTGTTATGTCTCAGGGAAATAGGGAGGCTGGAGGAGAGGGAGAGAAGTGGGGAAATGGGCTGGTCGGTGGAGGAGTCAGAACACACACAACATTTATCAGTTAAGTTCACCATCTTATATGGGTGCAGTGCATTGTGATAGCAATGTCACAGGTCACCATAATAAGTATAATCATAATGACAATTTTGAAATATTGTGAGAATCACTAAAACATGACACAGAGACAGAAAGTAAGCAAATGTTTTTGGAAAAATGGTGCCAACAGACTTGGTCAAAGCCAGGTTATCATAAACTTCCAATCTGTAAAAATACATTATCTGTGAAGCGCAGTAAACTGAAGTGCAGTAAAATGACGTATACCTGTAAACAGTACAGGAGCACCTGCCAACCATTTGCTGAGTGAAGAAAACAGTAAGAGGAGGAGGAACATCAGTACAGAGGCTACCGTAGTAGGGCCTGCAGATGATGGTCTGGGAGACGGAGAATGGACGTGGAACAGGTAAGGGAGATGGGTTTTGGAACTAGATGTGACAGGAGTTGCTGATGGGTTGGAGGGAGGGCATAGATAAGGGAGGAATCTAGAAGGTCTCCTGGGTTTCTGCCTCAAACAACTGGGCAGATGATGTGCCGTTTTCTGTGCAGGGGGAGACTGGCAAAGGGTAAGGGATACGGTATGGGGGGTGGGGGGGCAGGGCAAGAGAACCAGGAGTCCGCTCTTGAACGTGCCAGGTATGAGATGCCTTTGGGATACGTGGGCACGGACGTCAGGCTGACAGTCTGGAG
Source organism: Panthera tigris (assembly GCF_018350195.1). Lineage (NCBI taxonomy): Eukaryota > Metazoa > Chordata > Mammalia > Carnivora > Felidae > Panthera > Panthera tigris. The sequence continues at coordinate 55,814,068 of NC_056669.1, forward strand.
CCCAGAAGAGAGGTACAGGTGGAAGTGGCAGCCATGTCATGAGCCAGGTCACCCAGGGAGAGTAGGAATGAAGGGAGAAGAGGGCCGGGACCCACGTGGGTCCATAACGGTCTTAAAGCCAACAAAAACCAACCCAGCCGAACAAGGTCACGTTAGTGTGGTGAGCTGGAGAAGTCTGTTTCAGCTCCCTGGGTTTGCTTCTTCCTCTGTAAAATGAGATGATAATTCTTCCTCATAGGACCATACCCCAGAGCCCCGGACACACAAGGAGGGGCTCAACAGATGACAAAGTCCCAGGGTGGCCCCGATTTCTCCGTTCTGACAAGACCGGAAAAGAGACAGACTTAGCTCTTCTCCAGCCGAAGCCAGCAGAAATAGGTCCCTTAGCCATCTCGATGAGTTAGTCCCCCTCAGAGCTTTGCCGATTCTCCAGGCTTCTCCAGAGCACTGGCCAGCAGGGCCCTGCCCTAGAAGGGAAGTCCATGCTGCATGCAGCTCCTCAGAATGACCACCAGTACTTCTGAATTTTGCTGATTATTGTCACTAGGAGGATACATTCTAATTTCTCACTAACATGGCCTCATATGGTAATTCATCTATTTATTCAATCCTTAATGCACAATTATTAAGAACCAACACATAAATGCCTTCAAAATACCTCTAAAGTATTAGATTCAAACCTCTACTTAAAGAATTACATTACTTCATGAAAAGGTCAGTAGAAGAATTATGCAAAAGGCTACACAGTAGCACAAACGGGAGTAAATAAACTTTAAATGAATCGGGGAAAGACATCACCACAGAGGCTGTGAAACTTGACTTCTAAAGGATAAACAGGATTTCCCCAGGTTAAAATAAGGAACGGCAGGCACAGGGAACACCATAAACAAGGGTCCAGCAGTATGACGTATGATGTGGTCAGGGAGCTAAGACAACTGGTTCACAAAGCTCAAGAAATAAACAAGGCACTAAGTTGAAGGATCTTTGGGGACACCTGGCTGGCTTAGTTGGTAGAGCATGCAACTCTTGATCTCAGGGTCGTGAGTTCAAGGCCTATGTTGGGCATAGAGATTACTTAAAAAGAATAATTTTAAAAAATCTTAAAAAAAAAAAAAATGGGGGCGTCTGGGTGGCTCCGTTGGTTAAGTGGCTAACTTCGGCTCAGGCCATTATCTCGCATTTCGTGAGTTCAAGACTCGTGTTGGGTTCTGTGCTGACAGCTCAGAGCCTGGAGCCTGCTTCAGATTCTATGTCTCCCTCTCTCTGCCCCTTCCATGCTCACCCTCTGTCTCTGTCTCTCCAAAAATGAATAAACATTAAAAAAAATCTTTTTTTAAACCTGAAGGATGTTTTATGCCTTGCCAAGGAGTACTTTTACTTTGTACAGTATGGGGAGAAAAGTTTTAAGGTAAGAATGACAAGGTCAACTTTATGCTCTAAAAAGCTTTATTTTTCATTAAGAGAATCATTCAGATAGTTGAAATGCTAAATGTAAATATAATCAATCTTACCAAATTAACAATTTTAATACAATATAAATCAGTCAATCAAACAGTCCTCATACAAGAATTAACAATTCTTGGCTCTGTGACAGTTATTTTTCTGACCAAAGCAGGGAGGGGAGTAGGGTAGTGCTTGCTTTTGTTTTGGGAGATACACTGACGCATGTGTTTTGTGGGTTTGGTTGTTAAAGTTTCTGGAGATAAGACATGACTTCCAATTTCACAGCACTTTATGTCTGATATATCTTTTTCACTTATAGTTTGATATTTTTATTGCCTGATTTCCTTCCACTAAAATAAAAGCTCTGACAGACAGTAACATTGTCTGATTTGTTCACAAGATCTTCAAAGCTTGAAAAATCCGTGGTATGCACTCAGTATTTGCTGCATTAGTGAATGAATGTCTGATCAATTGATATGGATGTCTGAGGATACTGAAAGACCATCAATAAACAGCACGATGATAATACAGTAAGCACATTTATGCAATCAGTTTTATATTGAATCATTTAAAAAAAAAACAACTAAATTCCCACCCATCCACAAATTTTAGCCTACGATCAACAGAATTCCATTCTTGTATGACCCCCAGGATCTACGTGACTGTAACTGTTTCAGCAGCCCTGCTAAATAAGGGTAGAGCACAATCTGACCAGTCAGTAAGCTTCGCAGACACCAAAGTGATCGCTAGAAATGTGGATGGAACCGCGGCAATCAACCAAACAGAACCACTGGCTTATGAAGTCATTTAACTTCAGCCTTTGGTCTGTCAAACAGAGCTGAGGGGCAGGGCAGTATGGCAGAGAGGCAAGTGCTGAAGTTAAGCTATACTGCTAACCCACATAATCCCCTCAGTATCTTACAATACTCACTTATAAAAACCAGAACAACCATCACCTTACAGAGTTATAAAGCTTAAACAGAATAATCATAATTATAGTAATAGCTGCCATTTTAACATTTTATTAGTGACAGGTACTATATAAAGTCAGATAACATGAAAAGGACACAGAAGAAAGCCTATCCTAGCATTAGACAGAAGTATCTAATCTGTTTAATAAAACAGCACTGTTCATATCAATAAGCCCACCTGTAGTAAATAAGACAACCGGTTAACCTCATTAGTTAAAAAGATAAAATATCATATTTCATCAAGTCTGAATTACCACCAATGATAAGAAGTATCATTATTTTGGGGCGCCTGGGTGGCTCAGTCGGTTAAGCGTCCGACTTCGGCTCAGGTCATGATCTCGCGGTCTGTGAGTTCGAGCCCCGCGTCGGGCTCTGTGCTGACAGCTCAGAGCCTGGAGCCTGTTTCAGATTCTGTGTCTCCCTCTCTCTGACCTTCCCCCGTTCATGCTCTGTCTCTCTCTGTCTCAAAAAAATAAATAAACGTTAAAAAAAAAAAAATTTAAAAATAAAAAAAAAGGAAGTATCATTATTTTATGTGCCATTAAAAAAAAAAGTAGCAATGATTTTAAGATGCATCTAGATTTCAAAGGTATTATACTGTGAAAAAATGTGCACCTGAGAATCAATGAAACACAATAGCTAAGTGCCTTATCCAAGGTCTCGTAGTAAAAATAGCACCAGAATTTGAACCTAGGTCTCTAAAATTCCTCTCATGTTCTTTTTTCTGTGTCTGGTTCTTGGGGTTTTTTTTCACCCCACCAAATTACAGAAGACAATTTAGAACAAAAGGGACCTTAAGAGATTGTCAACAATTTCCTTATTTTGGATCCCACAGCCAGAAGCAGAAAGAGGAAGGGAGAACTCTGCCCTCGACCCGTGCCCTATTCTCTGGCCAAAAGGAACTGGGGTCCATTCACAGGACTCAAACTTGCTCTTACTGTTCTATCACCTCATGTACACCTGAGCAGGGCCGAGACACAAATAAGTAATTAAACATGACAGCAAAAACTAAAATATTACCACAAGAACGAATGATTCATTACAGATATGCTATACTTAATCTTCACAAAACTCAGAGTCCTCTGAGTTGACAGCATTATTCCAATTTTTCAAAGGAGATACTATACTATATACTATTGTATATATACTATAAACCATTAAGTGATTTGCATAAGGTCACACATTTGGTTATAACTGGAACAGGAAGTCAAAGTCTACATATCTGCCTTTAAACACATGATAACAATTAAAGACAAAAAGAAAACAAACAAAAAGGACAACATCAGCTAACTTTTGTATAGGACGTAGGCCATGCTGCTAGGGATCATTTACCATAAAGCATTTGGGCCTCAGTCCTAGGCAGCCCCTGAAGGAGACTCTAGTATAAGATGGGATGTTCCTCATGACAACCTTGAGTCAACGAGAAAAAGGTAAATAAAAAAGGTAAATGTTCCCTAAATAAGAAAGGGGAAGGGGGGGGGGGGAAGATGTGATGTAAACATGAAAAATTCAAATGATAACATTTCACCTAACTGGAATTCAACAGACCACCAACTCCACTATCCTTGAATAGTCAAAAAGAGGAAGCATGAAAAAAGAGCTACTTAAACTACCAAGTTAGATCGCATATATCCTATAAAATAAATAAATAATAAATAAATAAAAATGTCAAGTCCATGCATAGAATTTGTTTATTCCTAATTGGCATTAATTGGCATATTTTTCCAGAATATGCACTTTATTAAAACATGTATGTCTAAATGGTCGACAAAAGCATAGAACTGGAAAAGGTAATCAATTAGAACAGTATGTGAGGAAATATAAATTAAAAACACAACGTAATACCACCATCCAGCCAGAATAGCTAAAATTTAAAAGACAGATAATACCAAGTTTGAGCAAGGATGCAGAGCAGCTAAAAACCTCACACTGCTAATAGGGCTGCAACCAGTATAAACATTTTGAAAAACTATTTGGCAATATCCATGAAAGCTGAAAATAACGATGACCCTCGCACTTGATTCCACTCTTAAGTATGTATCTAAGGAAAATGAAATGCATACACATGTTCACCAGAGAACATGTCATTAGATTTAATGAACTACTACATGCAACAATATGGACGAATCTCACATATATAATGATGCTTATACATGATAGATATATATCTAGATACATACATAGATAGATAGATAGATAGATACATAGATACATAGATAGATAAAGTTCAAAAACAAGCCAAACTAATCAATGGTGCTAGAAGTCAGGACAGTGGTTCTCCTTGGGAGGAGGTAGTGACTAGAAGGAGAACATGAGGAGCGCTGATAATGTTCTATATTTCTTGATCTGGTTACAATGATCTGTTCTCTTTGAAAAATCATTAAGATATTATTTGTGTCCTTTACTGCAGTATGCTAGATCTCAATAAAAAGTAATGAAATTAATATTCCTTAAAAACCCAATAGCAGAAAAAATACAGCATCTTCAAAGGAGGAGGTTGCTGGGGGCATCTGGGTGGCTCAGTCGGTTAAGCGTCCAACTTCCACGCAGGTCATGATCTTGCCATTCAGAGTTCAAGCCCCGCATCGGGCTCTGTGCTGGCAGCTCAGAGCCTGGAGCTGCTTCAGATTCTGTGTCTCCCTCTCTCTTTCTCTGCCTCTCTCTCTCAAAAATAAACATTAAAAAAAATTTTTTTTTAAAGGAAGAGGTTGCAGAGATAAAGCAAATAAAGGTATCTCTTCATGATATAATTTTAGGCCTTAAAGTCTAAAGAGCAGAAGTTGGAGAACCTTCCTGGCCTTCAAATTACACCACCTGAAAAGGCAGCTATTTCCTCTCCTATGTGTAAGATGACCTCTCATCTAAAGTACATGTGCTCTAGAATATGACACAGTGTAATTTCAAATTCTCACTCTCAGAATGATAAAGTACCAGAGAAAGTATGAAAGAACCACCTCTTTCCAAAGTGAAAACAACACTTGGTGAATATATCTGAATGGCTGTATTGCATGGGGGAGAGGGATGATTCTGGGGGCAGTTGTTGCATTAAATGTTTGTAAATACTTCATTCTAAAATAAATTAGAGGGGCGCCTGGGTGGCTCAGTAAGTTAAGCATCCGACTCTTGATTTCGGCTTGGGTTATGAACTCGTGGTTCATGGGTTCGAGCCCCACATGGGGCTCTGTGATGACAGTGAGGAGCCTGCTTAGGATTCTGTCTTCCTCTCTCTCTGCCCCTCCCCTGCTCGCTCTCTATCTCTCTCTCTCTCTCTCAAAATAAATAAATAAACATTTAAAAATTTTTTTTAACATATTAGAAGCCTTTGAAGGTGAGGCTAGTGTTCTTACATTACATCATATGGTTAAACAGATGAGCTGGGTTTCCTTTCTAAGCCAACACAGCAGTAACCCAGCACAGCTATTGTCAGCCTTCTCATTATAATGACCTTCCTTTATACTTTCACAAAATAGCTGCCAGACAATGAGCGGTAACTCCTGAGTCTGTACATTCAGACACAGGCAGAAAAAAGCCTACCAGACATTCAGAGACTTTATTGCCCGTGCACTTTATTACTATAAAGACCCAGATGATTTTTATTTATGTTTAACCTATGCATGTCAGCCCATTTTCTAGATGGAACAAATTATTCAAATACTAAGATCATCTAGGAACCTATACCGTATTCACTAAAAAAGTACAGTGGCAAAATATCAGGATATTTATGGCTTTGAAAAGTTCCCTGCCTACTAACTACCCACAAGACAATCCAAAATCATTATTTTACCAGGACAATTTCCCCAGAACACTGCTCAGTGACTGCTTATTTATTAAAAAAACACACTTGTACAAAAATTTCAAAACATTCACAAAATATCATTGTTCTTATCACTCAATAACAAATGTATCCTCATAAGAAACAATTTAAGGGGTGCCTGGGTGGCTCAGTCGGTTAAGCATCTGACCCTTGATTCCAGCTCAGGTCATGCTCTCATGGCTTGTGGGTTCGAGCCCTGCCTTGGGCTCTGAGCTTAGAGCTCAGAGCCTGGAACCTGCTTCGATTCTCTGTCTCCCTCTGCCTCTCTGCCTCTCCCCCACTCGTGCTCTGTCTCTCAAGTCTCTCTCTGTCTCTCAAAAATAAATGTCAAAAAAAATTAAAAAGAAACACAACTTAAATCGTTAAATTTCTCAAAAACTACACGGTAACTCTTGGGAACTGCATGCTGATTTTGTAAGTAGTAGTTCTTTCTCAGCCCATTCAGCTCTCTTTCCCTCTAATTCACCTCTACTCCCCCATCACATCTCAACTTAGGACTTCCTTTCTGTCAGAAACCTTTCCTAGCCATCCTCTCTTAACTGAGATAAATAATACTCCTCCATGTTTTCAAAAAATCCTGTTGTTCCCTGGTACTATAATTGCATGTGTCAATTATCTTAGTCTCCCTCCAGCTCATGTAGTTGACCAGACAGAAGTTAGAAACCCCTGTAGATGATGCAGTTTAACACTGGATAACATAATTTGGCATAAATCAAGAGGATCCAGCTCTCTTCTCACGTACACGTACCCACAGAGATGAAGTGTTAATTCATCTGGTCACAATTCAACTCAAACATAAACTTGGTTTGACAATCACTCAGTAACTCATAAAAAATATTTATACTGTGAAGTCGTTTTTTTCCCCAAAGATTTGAAACAGCTCAGGCAGTCAACATTCCAACCAAAGTTTATGGTTCTGATAGTTATGTCACATGCTTTCCCTAAAAATAGAGGCTCTAGAACTTTGTTTATTCAATTATAAGGCCTATCACTGACCTCCACTAGACCTCTAGCGAATATTTAATCAGTAGAAGGAAGGAAGCTGAAGGAAATGTGATGTAAAGGGAGGGAGCACTATGTTGTAAAAGAATGGGGCCCTCTGGTTTTACCAGTCACTACCAGCCTAGGGACCTAGAGCAAGTTCCTCAGCCTGTCTGAACCTTAGTTTCCCTAACTACCAAAGCAGCACGTATCTTACCTTGTAGCACTGCTATCAGGGTAAAAAAAACGTACATCACGCATCCAACACGCTACTTGAATCACAGGTGGGTACTTAATAACTGATGCCTCTCATTTATTAAAGAAACACACAGATACAGGGAAATTTCAACCCACATGTAAACTAAGCACCACTCTTACTCCTACCATGAAACTCGTAATTTTGTGATCAAAGTTTAAAAACTCCCTTTTTGCAAAAGTATCTAATGACCAACTTTATAACTGTTAAAGATAGGTGCACGTGGGTTCATTATACAACTCATCTGTACTTTTGTAAACATATAAAATCAATGTTAGAGAATCTGGGTACCTCCATTCTTGTTGCTTCAATCATTTTAGTTATTAATTAACCAATGACCCTTCAATCTAGCCTTCTCCTAAACCAAAAAAAAAAAAAAAAAAAAATCCAAGAGTTAACAAATGGTTTGGAGGGTGTTACATGCTAGCTGAACTAGAGACCTTTAAAGTTAAAGCATATACACTGACGACTAACTGTTCTACACTAAACGTATCTGAGAACAAACCATGACTCTTGACTTGTAACTTGGAGACACATCTCTACCATCTAGCCTGTCAAAGGTGGATTATTCATTACTCAATGCGATAGACATTTGTTGGACTTCTCTGGATGAAGCACTATGCTAGGGACAATAGAAAATAGATAAATGAAATAGTTGAGTGTCTTTGCCTACCAAATACTCCTAGTTTTGTGTGACGTGTAACTGCACCCTTGCCCAAATCTCTCTCCTGCTAACCAGACCTTAACCATCATCTCCTATCTCTCCAGGTCATTTCCTCTGTGGCCCTGATCCTCTGTTCCTTTGCCCCTGTTGTCATACTTGCTGAGCAAGACCTCAAACCACCCCTGCTCATCCCACCCCACATAGCCATACTAGCTTCTTAGCCAGTTCTTGAAAACCTCAGGTACACTCCTGCTTTTGTACCTTCCTGTTTCTTGGCCTGCAACAGTCCTTCCCCATATAGGTACATAGCCTGTTCCCTCACTTCTTTCAATTATCTATTCAAATGATTTCATCTATGTGACTACCAGAGAAAAAGAGCAACCCAGCCTGCCAGATACTCTCGGATTCTGCTTTATTTTACTCCATTATCTTTATTACCATCTAACATAGTCCAATTTATCATCAATTCTTTATTTTTGAAGCAGAGAGAGAGAGAGAGAGAGACTGAGAGAGCGGGGAAGGGGCAGAGAGAGAAGGAGAGAGAGAATTTTAAGCAGGCTCCATGCCCAGCGTGGAGCCTGACACAGGGCTCAATCTCACTAACCAAGAGATCATGACCTGAGTCAAAGTCAGGAGTCAAATGCTTAAACCAGTGAGCCACCCAGGCACCCCCAGTTTATGATCAATTCTAACATGCACTCGCCTTCGCTTTGTAAGATGAACTTTAATTTTAGAAATGTTAAGATCGATAAGGTTCTATAACTTTTGACCACCAGGTGGCAGTCATCAAGAGTCACTGTCTCTACAAGCACAACCTCAAAAATAGTTGTTTTTAATATCGGCTCTTTTAAGTTAGGCACACTGTTGGCACTACCCATGCTGAGTTTGGCATTTAAAATATATCTCCTGGTGTAAACTGAAACAAACAAAAACCCTGTACATAATATCTATCAAAATTTTAAATTCAAAAGATTGAAAGAGCAGCAAGTGATCGCAACAATGTGGAATAACCCAGAACTCTCATAGACTGTTGGCCAGACTGCAAATGAAACAATAATCTGGGAAAGCTGTCTGGCATTATATACTCAAGGGGGTCACATGCATACTCTCTGCAGGCTCACTCCTAGATATGTATCTCAACAGAAACGTCCACACATGTTCAACCAACAGATACACAGGAGAATATTCACACCAGCACTATTCATATTCGCTCAAGACTAGAAACTAACCAAATGCTTATCAACAGAAAAATGGATAAATTCTGGGACATTCACACAATGCAATATTATAAACAAACTACAAATATACCTACAATATGAATGACTTACAATATACAGTTGAGACTCTTATAAAGTGGAAGTCAGACACAAAAGAGTGCATACTGTATGATTTCATTTCTATAAAGCTTAAAAGTAAGTAAAATTAATTTATGATGTTAAGTCAGGACAGCAGCAGTAACTGAAGAAGGCATGAGAGGGCTTCTGGGGCACTAAAAATATCCTATTTCTTGACCTGCGTGGTGGTTACACGAATTTCAGAAAATTCATCCAGGTGTATACTTAAGATATGTAAACTCTTCTTTATGTATGTTAAGTTTCAATAAAAAGTATTGTTTTTATGTAGACAAGAAGGCATAGACACAGAGCAACAAATCATGAATTTGGTATTAGAGAAGCAAGTATTTGTCGATGAAGAAAAAACCCTCATCCATCCTTTTCTACAAGATGTAATGAAATTCCCACAGATTAAGGAAGCATATTTATATTTTATTACCAAGATACCTACAAAAGATTCCCATCACAGGTCAAACAGTACACCTAAACGAAGGAAAGACTGCTAAATACCTTGGAAAGGTAAAAGAAATTTCAAAGTAACAAGAAGCTAGGAAGATTGAATCAAAACTCATCCAGGACTATTACAAAAGCCCTGTGTTTCAGTTTAATTACAAGTGTTTATTTTTCTTGGTGAACAAGAAAAAATGGTAAATCTTACAACTGACAACTTGGATTAGACTATTTTCTCTTTTCTTACTTGTTTGCCAAATACAAACCAAACACAAGACAATGACTACAGAGGTTATAAAAATGTCCCTGCCTTTATAAGGTTTATCATATATATTAAAGAAGCTAAAACAACCATATGAACAGCTCTTACAGCTTTAGAATGATACTGGGGGGGGTGGGGGGAGCACCTGAGTGGTTCAGTCAGTCAAGCATCCGACTTCGGCTCAGGTCATGATCTCACGGTTCATGAGTTTGAGCCCTGCCTTGGGCTCCGTGCTGACAGCTCAGAGCCTGGAGCCTGCTTCGGATTCTGTGTCTCCCTCTCTCTCTGCCCCTCCCCTGCCCATGCTCGCTCGCTCGCTCTCTCTTTCTTTCAAAAATAAATAAACATTAAAAAAAAAGGTTTTTTTAAGAATGGTACTAGTAGTAGAAGTATAAAGTTTTGTTTTCTCAGAGCACACAAAAAGGGAAATCTCTTCCTGCTAATGTTACAAATTATAAGAAAGCTTTTCAAAGCATCCAGACTGTGCTGTCCAATACACTATCCATTGGCCACTTGTGGCTATTTAAATTAAAATTAAATAAAATTTAAAATTTAGTTCCCCAGTATTACTTAACCGCATTTCAAGTGCTCAGCAGCCACATGTGGCCAGTGACACATGTACTGGGCAGTGCACAGAACACTGTATTCCAGAGTCAGAAAGATGCACAGATAGGTACCTAAGGACAGCTTAATCTAATATTTGGGCAAAAACACTTTTCAACCCTGTGGCCATTTTTCCATATTTCCTTTGACATCACAATGGCAAAACCGGCCACTCTGGTCTGGAGACCAAACTAAAACTATAAACCTAGGGAAAAGAGCTGAAGCCTTAAAGTTACAGGAGTAAAAACCAATATTCACAAGCTCACCAGAATTCAACTTAGTTCACTCACCAGAGTGAAAATTTACCCAAAGCTTCAGCTAGAAATAAATGAAGCATTGCCTTGCCTAATCTTTAACAGCTAATGGAAGACTGGGGGTTCAGGATATAACTTCGAAGTCAGTCAATAAACGTACTATTAGAGGAGTCTATTCATTAAGAAACATTTGCTGAGCACCTTCTATGTGCCACACATAACTGGTAACCAGGAGGAATAAGAGCATTAAGTCACTAACTCTATTCAGCAAATATTACAATAGCTTAAGAATCACAAACTCCTGGGGCCCCTGGGTGGTTCAGTTGGTTAAGTGTCTGACTTTGGCTCAGGTCATGATCTCACAGTTCGTGAGTTCAAGCCCCGCATCAGGCTCTGTGCTGACAGCTCAGAGCCTGGAGCCTGCTTTGGATTCTGTGTCTCCCTCTCTCTCTCTCTACACTGCCCCCGCTCGTACTCTGTCTCTGTCTTTCAAAAACAAGTAAAATGTTAAAAAAAAAATTTTTTTAAATCACAAACTCCTAAGCAGGGAAAAAACCAACAAATTCTGCTTATCTGTGGTTCTTCAGAAACGCAAGGAGAGAAGTGACAATGTGCCATTTCCAGCATATTCTCTGAGAGTTGTCGATTCCTATAGTACCCAATGCCCATTAATCTGAACTAGTCACAATGATTTAGCAAAAAGCAAAGAAGGAAGAGTCCTTTCCAAAAAAAAAAGAAATGAATTGCAGTTTATCAAACCTATATTAAGCTATTAAAGAAAGAACAACCCTTGCCAGAAATACCATAATCTCAAAGCATATCCTTAAAAGGAAACATCAACAAATCAACATTTATCAAACAACTCCCAAGAAGTACACTGGGAGCTAGAGGGACATAAAGATAGTCAAGCAGTCTCTTGACCTTCCAAAGCTTTCATCTGCTTTGGGAGATGAAACATTCATGAACAATTACAATGTAAGCAAATGCTGTAAGTGGTATACGCGTGAAACAACTGCAGTACAAACCGTAAGTTGAAAGGACTTTGGAAGTCTTTTGTCCAAACCTCTCCCTTGTCTGAAATCCATTCTACAATATTTTTATAAAACATGTATTCAATCTAAGTACACCAGGGATGAAGATCTCACAGCCTCACGGGCAATTCAGAAGCAATGGAAGCTAGGAGCCAAAAAGAGGCGAAGAGTTTACATTCAAAGAGATGATGTTTAGAAATAAGAACTTGAAAGTCAAATGACAGCAAGTAAATACAAAACCAATTATGAAGAACAATACACTAAAGGAGCACTATTAGCACAGGGTCCATTATGACACAAATCCAGAGAAAAAGCAATGGGACATTGTAAAATCATTCCCAACAAGAGTTTTGATTATCAAAGGGGGTGGGGGTAGAATAAATCAAGGTGAAATTCTATTCTATCTGCCCCTTAAACCACCCACTCTTCCCTAGCTCTCTCTGCTCTGTAGGACACTTTTATTTTCACCTGAGCCAAGAGAGGAAGAGAAACTGGTATTGACTCATTAGCTACTATACGTCAGGCATGAGTTCATATGTCATTGAATATATGTAGAATAAGAGCGATACTGGGGATTTGGAGCTCCTCCGAGGTGGGCTCTAGGAAACTGACCTAGAAGCCAAATTTATTATGCTATTTTAGAAACATTTAGAAGGCAGCTTAATAAAGAGGAAAGAGTAGCAGAGACCTAAAGACAGAGGTCTGTACTTGGGATCTGGTCCTGCATGTGACTGCAAAACTTGTTGGGCCTCTCTGGATGTCATTTTCTTAAGACCTACCCCATCCACCTTACCGAATGTTCTAAGAACCAAAATGGAATACATACGTAAAAGGATTCTGTAAACACAACACATCACTGATATCTATTTATTCATCTGACAAGTATTTGCTGAACATCTATAATATTCTAGACTCTGGGCAAGGTCCTTGCTCTCATGGTTGTGTTCTCTAGTAGGTGGGACATAGATAATCAACACAAACAAATGAGTGAATAAGAATTTCCAAGAGTGATAAATGCTCTAAAGAAAATAAAACAGGTGATGTAAAAAGAGTGACTAGGAGAAAGGGAACCACTTTCAATGGAAGAGTCATAGAAAGCCAACCAAAGTTCTATCACTGAGACCTCAAAGACTTCTTCAGCGAAATAAAGAGCTGGGGACATAAGAAATAAGACAAGCTTAGCATGTATAAAGCACTGAACAAATGAGGTATGTCTGGAACATAGTAAGTAAGGAAAAGTATTAAGAGATAAGGAGGGAAAAGTGAACACGGGCCAAATCAGGTATGGTCTTGGACCATTAAAAGGATATGATAATTACCATAAAGCTCTTTTTTTTTTATCAACATGGCCCAAAAAACGGAGCCATTCATACAAATATCTCAAGTATACATTATCAAAAGTAGGACGCTTCCAACTTTCTAACTTAGCAATGACATCACTAAAAAACAAGTGGAAGGATCCTATACAATGGCCCTAACATGAAATTTGTAAGAACTATATCTAAACAAAGACATCATTTATTATGTTTGGTTAACACAAATAGTCAAAAAAAAAAAAAAAAAAACCCTCTATAGTAAATAGAACTGACAGAATTATAGAATTTGAGTTAAAAAAAAAAAATTTGAAGTTTTAACAGAGAAAATATCAGTTCCTTCAGCAAACATTCATCAAGCACCTACCATGTGCCAGGCATTTTCTAAGCACAAAAGATACAGCAAAATAAATCAATGAAAATTTAAGCAATAAGTAAGCGAAGATTTAACTGTAGAAGTATCATAATACCAGAACTGAATTTGAACTTCTGCCTCAGCATTTTCTGAAACAGGAGTTGTAGGCTTAGTCAGTGTACCTGTCAGAAATCAAACTTACCAAGGAATTCTTAATCACTTCACTTCTATAAAATTCTGGAAAAGAAGAAAAAAAACAATAAGTGATATGAAAGAAAATAAGCTCATTAACTCTTAATCCTGCAAATTTTTAACATTTGTTCCAGTAAAACATTTATAATATTTTCAAGGGATATAATTTCCCTATATTTTCTACAAAAATAATTTATTTTTCTGCAAAAAAATAAACATAAATTAAAAGATTTTAAAGGAAAAAACATTAATAAAGAAAAATCAAAGCTTGTTAAGATTTAATTTAGTAAATTTTACCCCAGATACAAATTTGAGCCCTTAAAATTTTAGACTTTCTTCTCTCCTACCTTATGGCCACTCTGCAAAAACTGATTCCATCCTCTCTGTTTTTCTCAAACATCTCTAATATGATCATCCATCATAGTACTGTGGAACAGACAATGATCTAGCAACCAGGTAACCTAACTTCTACTTCTACCTGTCATTAACATTCTGTCTCTTTAATCTCCTTGGGCCCATTTCTCATTAGACAACTTAGAGAATTAGACTAATAAGCAAAGGTCCTCTTGCAAGCTTTGAAATTCCATGATTCTACAAACCTTCGTGCGTATCGTACATGTTAACAAAACCTGAAGGCACAATCAAGAGAGAAATGTCTCAGATATTCACACAAACATCGCCTCTTCTGACCCTGCTGAAGTCACCATTGTGATGCTCTGTCTCTCAAGAGCTTACAAGGACCCTGGTATCCTTGTGTTGCTATTAGAGAAATTTCCCAGGCGTGATGCACATACCACTGGTACTTGAGATGATTTTAGGTGATACACGGACACACTTACTTTTTTCTTACGTATTTGAATTTATGTTTCATATATTCATCAACCCCTAACTGTAAGCTCTGAAAGGACAGGAGCAATTGTTTTGTACAACTGCTGTCTCCTCAGCACGTAAAACCATTCCTGGCACAGAGCAGACACTCAATAAATATTTCGTAATTAAATGAACAATTTTACTTAGACATAAGTTTAAAAATAAGGAACTTAAACATATAAAGTATGCAACATTATAGATGAAACTCAAATATAGTGAAACATGCCAAAGAAGTCCATGACTGAAGCTTAGGACTAGTCAGGCAATAAATGGATAGCAGGCCTATGCACACATAAAACTCCAACGGGCAAGCTCTGGTTAAAGCACTTCTTGATATACTGCTTATATTACTGTAGGTTTGTCTTTCTTAAAAAAAATTAAAAAGATAAGGATGATTATTTTACTCCGTGGAGAGATAGTCACAATGTATTAAGTAGGGGAAAAAGTTCCAAAATAAAATTTACAACAGGATCCAAATTTTTATAATTATGTTAGTAATGTTTATCTTAGGTGATAGAATTAGGCTGCTAACTTTTTCTACTTGGCGGTTTCTATTTTTCTATTTTGAAAAATTATTTAAAATAAGAAAAGGAATAATTCTGGGGTGCCTGGGTGCTCAGTCAGTCAAGCGTCTGACTTTGGCTCCGGTCATGATCTCGCAGTTCATGAGTTCAAGCCCCATGTCGGGCTCTATGCTGACAGCTCAGAGCCTGAAACTTCAGATTCTGTTGTTTCCCTCTCTCTCTGTCCCTCCCCTGCTCGCTCTCTCTCTCTCTCTCTCTCAAAAATAAATGAACATTTAAAGAAAGAAAAAGAAAAGGGATTATTCTAATTGTTGTTAAAAGGACCCCTCTACTGATGAACATTCAGGTTACTGGTAATTTTTAGATATTTCAAGTAAGTTATAAATAAACAATCATTTAGAGATATATATTCTAGACCCTTGAATCTATAAGATAAACAATTAGAAGTAAAATGCAAGATTAAAGGAAAAATAGTTTGTGTTTAATAGATATTACCATGTTGTTCTCTAAAAGTACTGTACCAATTTACAACCTTACTTGTGAAAATCCCAACATTAGACAACCCTAAGTATCATTCTTTTCATTTTTCCCATATGATTAATCAATTACTCCAACCATAAATTAACTATAAAAGTTTATGTGTGTAGGTGTGTGTGTGTGTGTGTGGGTGGGTGGGTGTATTCTACTTTATGTGTAGCATGTTTATTTTTAGGGGGAAAAACTAAAAGGGCTTAAAAATTTTTTTTATTACAAAGTACTTTCATGTTATACTTAATTTATTTTTGTATTGTTTGAATTTATTGCAAGCATGTACTACTTTAAAATCAATGGGAAAAAAAGATATTCCTCTTTTCTTTAGAGAGAATTCCTCAATTTAATCTGCAAAGTGTCTAAATTAAACAGTTCCCAAAATAAATATCTTTAGCTCTAAGAGGAGTATCACTATTTCTTCCAAAACTTTGCTGATGAAATATATGTATAAAAGAAACTAAACAATAGGCTTTCTCCATTAGACCTTCAAAACAGGCTTGCTAATTTAAATGGAGAGAGGTCAACAAAAAAGCCATATACAAAATCATGGAGTACAGGGCAATGTCTAACATGGGCCTACACTGTTCACCATTCTGTTACACCTAAAATAGTTTCAATAAAATTAGCAGCATGATGCAAAACATAATAGTGAATGGAGGAGAATTCAGAGCCAAAATATAGTTCCAATCCCCAATCTACCTATCAGCTTTATCCTGGACAAGTCAATTAACCTTTTGGGCCACATGGTTCCTTCACCTTTCAAAGGACAATGACACATGGACGATAACAAGGTTACTGTGAGGCTCAAATGAAATAGCGAATCAAAAATACTTTATAAACTATAATTTTTATTAACACAGTTCTATTAATTTTTATTAACTCAATTTAAGCAAAACTATTCGACAAGTAAATTTTCAAGTCATCCAAGACCTATTTCTACATGAAAGGGACGATTAGATACAAATGCTTCTCTATCCATGCTAAGTAAGACCTAAAAAAACAAAAACAAAAACAAAAACAAAGCAATTAGAGAATGTAGAGCATGGTTTCAATGGCATGTTTTGGCTGTTATGCAGCATTCCATTCATTCAACAAATGCTTTTTTTAGTACCTCAACCTCACTCATAAAGGAGGAATACAAACTTAAAGTTTACTATAAAATTATTTTTCACCTATCAGATCGGCAGAAATTCAAAAGTTTGATTGCACAGTCTATTGGTGAGCCTGTAAGGGAAAAGCCACTCATACATACCAAGTGGGAATGTAAACAAAGACAATTTTGCAATATCTACCAAAACTATAAGTACGCATTCTTTGTACTTCCACTTCTTGGAAATTTACCCCATAGCTAAACTAGCACTCATACAAAATAATGTACTTATGAAGTTAGTCAAAGCAGTACTGTGCATATGACAAGAACCACCTAAATGCCCACCAACAGAGGCCAGTTAAATAAATTCTGGTACATCTATTCAATGCAAAAATATTCAGAAAAAAAAATTACGGAAGCTCTCTGTGAACCAATATGGAAAAATGTCTAAGACATTTTAGGTGAAAAATGGAAAGCACAGAAATATATGTAGTTTCGTACTATTTTTAGTTGTATTTGCATAAAGAATCTCAGAAAAGAGAAACAAGAAATGTAGAACAGTAGTTTTTAGGCTGGGGTAAGAAACTAGGGAATGGGACAGGTGAAAGAAAGAGTTTAAGCCTTTATATATATTTTGAACCATGACTGCATTAGCTATTCAAACAATTAAATGAAAAAAATATACGAGGGTTTACTATGTGCCAAGCCTTGTTCCAAGTGCAGTGAACAAAACTAACCTAAAATCTTCTGGATTATATAGAGTTAATCTTCTGATGTATTCAAAATAGCTGGCTGGCATTCCAGGAGAGGACAGGCACTCAACATTTTGTGGGTGAAAAAAGAACTATGTCTAAAGAACAAAATTGATTTTATAAAAATTCCAAGTTTAAGAGGGAATCACAATTAGAACCTAGCTCTTCATCCATTAACACAAGGCTTTGTTCTTTGGGGATGTGATGATTTGAACTACCTAAAAAGTAGGCAATCTCCCAAGAGCACTAAAAGATGCCAAAAGTCAAAAAATCTCACACATAACTTCTTAGGATCTGCTGTGAATTCAGCCAAAATAAAAGAATAACTTAGAAATCAGTATTTCAAATATTCTCCCCCGTAAAAAAAAAAACAAAAAAACCTTTCTTTTAAAACTAAGAAATGATGCCACTAAACAGGTGGTACAAGTGGTTTTGTGAGAAGAACCAAATGGCCCTCTATCATGGCATCCTACACTGAGGGCCACATAATGATCATGAAATGAATATCTGGGCTTGTCATCAGAGGTCCAATGAGGTAAGGTGGATTAACTAGGCTTCCTAAGGAAAGAGCTTCCCAGTTCCTCCTATGGTAGTTAAAAGTTATAAAGTCCGACTTATGCACCCAAAAGAGGACCATAGATAGACTTCATTTAACTATGACATTTTGGAGTAGGCATTAACTCTCAGAATTATCAGTTCACTTATTTTAGGGATAAATTAAGCAAAGCTCACAAGAGGAACTAAATGTCCTAGCCAAGGGACTTGCCAATTAGTGACAGACTCCACCACTAACAGAGACCCCCCTGTGGTCTATACCAGCTATTCCCTAACTATGAGAATGAGCATTTCATTGAGGGAACTTTTAACTTCTAAACTCAAGGTGTAATCTGAGCTAGAAGGAAAAAAAAAAGTAATTTTGTTTCCATGGCATCTCTTAGACAACTTTTTTGCAAGATGGTCATCAACCAGACCCATGACTACTCTCTTCTTAGAAACTACTACAATTGTTTAAAAAAAAAAAAAAGGGGGGGGGGGGGTGGGGTGCCTGGGTGGCTCAGTCGGTTAAGCATCCAACTTCAGCTCAGGTCATGATCTCGCAGTTTGTGGGTTCGAGCCCCGCATCGGTCTCTGTGCTGACAGCTCAGAGCCTGGAGCCTGCTTCGGATTCTGTGTCTCTCCATCTCTCGGCCCCTCCCCTGCTCATGCTCTGTGTCTCTCTGTCTCTCAATAATAAACGTTTAAAAAAAAAAAAAAAAACTACTACAATTGTTAACATTACAAATCACCAAATACCTAAAATGTGCTAAGTACTATGTGAATTACTCTTATCAAAGAGAACACTGGACCAAGAACATATAAATTTTATGAAGATAATCAAGGACTAATTATATAGAAACATATCAAAAATTTTAAACGCTCTGACATTGTCATATATTGCTAATGATAAAACCAGTTAGTGAGCAGGAGACCAAATGTATTAAGGTCTGAAAAAATGCTTATACCCCTAGGACAAATAATAACCAAACGGTTCCCTCTTCCTTCTGGACACATAGGAAGACAACATATCCCAGTCCTTTCTTCATCTAAAAAGGACTACACTACTGATTTATGGCCAATGGAATATGATGGAATTTATGGGGAACATTTCTGTTATAAAAATCTCCCTCAAATGATCCTCCTCTCTTGCCATGCCCCAAGTCATGTATTGATGATAGCAGCATTCCAAAATAGAAGAAGCCTGGATACCTGAGTCACCACTTAGAGGACAACTACCAATACCATGCCTGATAAAGAACACCTGCATTGGACTTAGTGTAAGAAATGTATTATGTTATGCCACTGAGATTTGTGGTATTTGTTATAGTAGCTAGCATTAATCATTCAGATTAATATAACTGTTTTTTAGAAATGCAATATTTACAATGAAAAGTAAGAATGAAATAAAATTATATGACAACGGCAGAATTTAGAGTCTTTTTTCTCACCCTTAAAAACTGTTTTAATGCTAGTTACATTGTGGTGGTTTACGTTACACAATGCTATTTTCTCACCCTTAAAAATTATTTTAACGCTATTTGCGTTGTGCTACCCTATGTAATTCCTGACTGAATCTCCTAATGAGCATATACTGGTATTGAAATTAAAAAACAAAAAAATAAAAAAAGGTGTTAAATGACTACTGTTTTAATAATGGTTTTTAAAAGTAATTAAAACCAAAAAGATAAGACATTGTTTGAATTTTTCATCTTTCTTTGCCAGAGGACAAAATTCAAATAAGCCTTTAGTACCTCTAATTAACGCTACTTTTTGTTAATATAAATAGACCTTCAATCACATCTTACCAAGTGTTATCACCTTATCTCAGTTGTTCCTCACAAATATCTGTCTTGCCAATTTCATAAGGCATCATCTCCACTTTACAAATGGGAAAAGTGCGGTTCAAAAAGACATGATCTTTGTCCAATGTCACACAGCTAGTAAATGGCTGAGCTAGACCTACTATGCATGTATTTGCAATCCTAATCCAATATTCCTGTCATACACCGTGCTTGTTCTCTTCTACCATCCAACATAGGTCAATGGATTATATCCAAGTACCTTTCATCCAATACGTATTCAAAAGGTGCTTGTGATTTTGAATCAAATATTTGGTCTACTCTCAGAATTGTCACTTATGGAGCAGTCCACAGTACAATAGGTACAAATGAATTCAAGGAAACCATGGCATTCTTCTAAAAATGACGCCATATATACACAAGGAATTACCGATATGAGAAGACATAAACTGGTCCTAATTTTACCATAATATTTCAACAATTATATTTTAAAGAAAACAAAATTAGTACTGTATGCTAGACTCATATAGTATATTTTAATGATACCAGCTAGAATAAAAACATTAATAGCTAACATGCATAAATAAATGATAAATTTATCAATTTAAGAACTACCCAAAAGCCCTGTTTCTTTTATATATGATATATGTAACTACTGCTCATTAAATATTTTCAGACAGTATGACAATTTTGCTTCCCAATAAGCAATAACAGCAAAGCGAGGGCACTGTCACTCACTTGTATTACAAAAGAATAAAAATGAGATGTAACAATCTGTGGGCAAGTCCACAGATTCTCTTACCTTTGTATATCTTTTCGGTATTACACAAGTGAAGTGTGAAGTAGGTGTCAAGGAGCTGATGGCCGTTTCTATCAACAATATTCCGGGCAGCAATGTTCCGAAGGTGTCTAAGACGCCGCTAAAAATTAACAACAAAAGAGAGGGACATGTTCAGTTTTTTCCTCATAAAACTTTCTGAAAGTTACAATCCAAAAATGAAATACAGTTAAGCTATCCCATTTATTTGTTAACCCAGCAACCTTAACCCAGTCTCTTATTTATGATTTAGTATCCACTCTGTCAAATAGGAATTATACCTGCCCCACCTCCTTTATGGGGTTGTTGTGAACATGAAATGGCAACAGATATAAGATATTTTCAAAAAGCATAAATGTTATATAAGTGCTATTCACCTGTAAAGAGCATTAGTATTTCCTGGAACATAAACCAAGTAGTAATTTGTTTTCTTCCCTTCGGAAGGATACCGGAGACATGCAAGTCCGTCTCATACCAACAGACAAGCAGTTTTTACATACATATACCCCAGCTGCTTGTTCAGTCTAGATGCCAGATCAGCTGTACGACCAGGAAAAGATGCTTAGCCAAAACACAACTCACTGGTCACTCCAGCCAGCCAATAACCCAACTGTTGTGAGCTGAAATTAAATCCTCACCTGACCAACAGCCACCCAATCTCTTTCCTGATCAGGCCTCCTTCCCAACAACTTCTCCAACTAAGATGCACAAATCATTTGGAGCCCCAAGTGTTGAAAAGGCAAATGCTCCATAAGCAACGGTAGAAATCAACAAAACTGGAAGTTAACAGACAGCCAAGTAATAGCGTGCCAAAAACAGAACAATGCTCAAGTCTGTGCCCATCAGATTCATCCCCAAAGGCTAGTTCCCTCTCAGATAATTATTTTCAGACTTAAAAACAGAAATCAAGTGCTCAGTTTTATTTTTTAACTTTTTTTTAATATTTATTTATTATTGAGAGACAGAGAGACACAGAGCATGAGCAAAGGAGGGGCAGAGAAAGGGGGAGACACAGAATCTGAAGCAGGCACCAGGCTCTGAGCTGTCAGCAGAGAGCCCGATGCAGGGCTCAAACTCACAAACCGTGAGATCATGTGACCTGAGCTGTCAGACACTTAACCGACTGAGCTACCCAGGCGCCCCAAGTGCTCAGTTTTAAAAAAATGCTTACAGCTCTCCCTTCAGGCTGAAAGACAGCCCAATCTACTAAGGTAAGACCATCTTCAATTACATGTGCAGCCAGCCAGAAAACTGCAGTTCTTTCTTTCCATGCACATACCAACCTAATCTTTTCTCCCAATCTAGCGATTAAGATTCTTTAATAGGGAAGGTTATTGTCTAATAAATTGGTTTAATCCTCTAAGTATGAAAAGCCCCAAATATATTTATGAAAAGTTCCTAGGGCTTACTCTAAAAGACTCATTTTTCTACAATCTGCCAGTGGTTTCCATTTCATACCCTGGATTACAGCAACTATCTCCTCCTATATATTTTTTATTAGCCCTCTCACTCAAGATTTTAAATTAACAGGAACCACTAATTACCTATATACAATAACCACATCTATTTTGCTGTAAGATTGCAATCTTGATCTTCTGTTCGAAGACCTGAAAATATTACCCAAAGTCTCCAGAATGAAGTACAAACTTTCCATATTGCTTTCAAAGCCCTATACAATCTGACCTCTCCACATCCTATCCTTATTTTAGACTAGATCTTCCACATAGCCAACCCCTCAGTCACACATGAATGCTTAAGATCCCATGAAAAAGATAATGCACGTTCCTAGCTCCAGGCTTTTGTTAATTCTAGCCCCGTCGATCTAAAATCCATTTTCTTAACGGAGATCCCATTTCTACTTCAAAGTTTAGGAGAAAAGATTCCTCCTTCCTGAGTCTCTAACTGAAATTAGTTGCTCCTTTATTTGAATAAATAAGAACTTGGCTTCTTCTCTCCTAGAGCACTTATATCATTCAATCTAGTCTTAAAAGTCATTGGTTAGTTATCTTCCCTATTAATCTAGGAGGAAAAGACTTGATGACAGAGACAATTACCATCACTACACTATCAGCACTTATTAAATGCTTACCATGTGCCATGCACTGTGCTAAACACTTCATACATATGATCTTTATTTTTTTTTAAATTTTTTTAACGTTTTTATTTATTTTTGAGACAGAGAGAGACAGAGCATGAATGGGGAGGGGCAGGGAGAGAGGGAGACACAGAATCGGAAGCAGGCTCCAGGCTCTGAGCCATCAGCCCAGAGCCCGACGCGGGGCTCAAACTCACGAACCATGAGATCGTGACCTGAGCCGAAGTCGGACGCTTAACCAACTGAGCCACCCAGGCGCCCCCATACATATGATCTTATTTAACCCTCATAACAACCCCATGAGGTTAGGTTTTACTCATTATTGTGATTCATCTCTTTATCCCAACATTCCTACAAAACCAAATATAAAACAGTAAATAATAAATGAGCAGGATATCTCAAAAGAAGGAAGAAAGAAGGCAGAGGAAAGCAAAGGGGTTATACCTATATACATAGGTATATACCATACACTATCTCCTATATATGTGTGTATATATATATACATACATACATGTATACACACACACACACACACACACGTGTGTGTGTGTGTGTGTGTGTGTGTATTTATAATTATAACTAATACAACTTGGTCTTTACACTCCCCTATTGCTATAAGGGACAGAGCAAGCAATGATCTATCCTTCAACTCAAGAGAATAATTGTATGACAAAATAATAATAACGGAACAGACTGCTTTACAAAGCAATGTGCAAGGCTTGGACAGAGACTGAATCTACAGTGGATACATAGATATTGGTGAAGAGATCTTTCCACTATCTAGGAAGTTGGCAAAACCAGCTTCAAGACGCCTTCTGACTCCAAGCTCTAGATTCTAAAATCAGTAATGGAGTCTACAAACATTCATCCAAGGTATCAGTATTGTTTTCAAGCTTCCCTCCACTCACACAGATAAAACAGAACTGACTACATCGCAGCATTTTATAAGAAGATTTACAACAACAACAACAACAACAAAAACTCTTCCACAAATTAACCAACTATAAAGCACTGACTTTGGGTTGTACAACTTTTTACCTTTTCCCTTATTTTATTTATTTCAAAAGCAGTAGGTAAGTATTCTTATTACACCATGATTAAACTACAAGATGCTCCCAGTAGCTAGAACAGACAAAGGAAATTAACCATTTATGAGTAAAATATTGATGTCATCTTGGTGAAAAGGCAGTAAATGTACACATGAACCCTCTTATGCCCTTTGTCTTGGCTTCCTCTTTAATGACATTCATTCCAATTTTATCATAAAGCTGCTTATTATTCCCCTAATGTTAACATTAGGGGAAACTGAATGAAGGCAATTCTCTGTATTATTTTTGCAACTTTTCTATAAATTTAAAGTTAGTCCAAAATAAAGTGGTTTTTTTTTTTTTAAGCTATTGCCTTTTTCAGAGTTAGGAGGTGGGTAAGTAGGACAAAAAGACCACCAGTAAGACAACATTCACAAGCACTATGTAAGTGGAGCTCTTCTCCATTCCCACCATTCACCTCCTCCCTTTAGTCCCCACCCCCCTTCTGTCTTCCTCTCCTCCCCCTAAGACTTCATGCAGTTTAAATGAAACACTGGAAGGTTAAGCCAGAAACTCATAAAAATGATTACCTATGGGGGTGAGAGCAAGCTGAAGGGAATACAGATAAAAGCAAGACTTCCCTGATACTTGTTTACATAGTTTTGACTTCTGTACCATATGTCTTACATACTCAAGCAATAAATAAGAAAAAGTTTAAACTCAACTAAACTTAGTCCAAAGTGTAATAGCAATACCAAAAATTACCACAAGTTTTAGAATATATCATCTACCTTCACCCAAACTATTACCCTATGATCCAATATTGTATTAAAGTATTGAAAAAATCAGAGTGACTTAAAGGATCCTTTCTTGCCTTCAGTTCCCCCGTAAGAGCTATACTTGCAAAACGTAGAAATAGGGTTAGTTCCAGATATTTGTCTATCTTCCCCAACAATAATATAAATTCTAAGAGGAAAAGACTATTTTATTTATAGTTGTATCTCCGGCATCTAGATGACTACCTAGCAAATAGCAGGCACACAGTGTTCTTTGATTGAATTCATAATTCCCCAGTGAATTAACCCAGTGAAGAATGTCTTGGTATGGCACAGGCCTTGCAATAGTCCTCAGTGGCCTGGAAACCTTAGATCCTAACACCCACCCACCAGACAGCGAGAAAATACAGAACTAAGAACTGAAAGTGGGGTAAAGCCTTAGCAATGATTCTACTACAGCAAATCCTCAAGACTCACCTACATTCAATTGCTCTAGACTTTACAGCCTAGTGGTAGTTCATGGCCTGGTGGCACCAATAAGCATAAATACACTCCTTTTGAGCTTGGCTAAATAGAATTAAACATCAGACTTTCTCTTCAAATGGCCCACCTAAAGACAGTTAAAAATCAAATCCGTCTTATGATCTAAATTATGTCAAGCATCTCAGGAAAATATAAATATTCTGAGTAATTAAAATTTACACAGACTTTTGAATTATTCTTTATGGTAACATCCTATGCAGTTTTCTTTATCAGCAATCTCCTTAAACTTTGTCAAATGTTCTATGCCTTCATGGTTATAAAACACTTTGCATATCATTCTTCAGCGGTAGGTTGGCAACAAAGTTGTGCTCTAAAAACATCCACTTCTAAAACTAAAGCTGAACAGATTTTAATCTTTAAACTGGAATTAACATGGCTTAAAATCCTTGAAACTTGATCTATAAAACATCCTGTATAGACATTGAAAACATTCACTAACATATAAAATTAAAATCTATTCAGCTTTGATTTCGAGGATTGATAGATGTAACTGGAGCACAACTCTACTATCCGAGATGCTGGTGGTGAGGAAAAGACCAGTGTTGCCCCAAATCCCTTAACATTTTAACAAATCTTTCAGATATAAATTCCTAAGTGGCAGGTATTGTAGATTTGAAATGTTTGCTTTATAGTAAAAAAAAGAATAAGAATTACTCATTAGTCCTGACTGTAACTGGTGCCTCTAAAGAACCTATAATGGTTGTTTCTCTTGTTAATACTACTAACGCTGTTAGAAAACTGCTTCAAAACCTAACAGTAGTCTAAAGAAAAGCTTTTTGTGTGTGTATTTTTTGCTTGTTTTGTCATGCTCAGCACCTATTTGATTAAAACAAGGCCAAATAAAAGTGCAGATTTTCCTTTACAGAACCCCTCTCCCCTACTATCAATCTATATCCTTCCTGTAGAATTAACTCTCTTCCAACTCCAAGGATATTCACATGATGACTCAGATCATGCCAATCAGCACATTTCATCCCCCTGACCATGACATATGACTTAATTAGGACGACTGAAAGACTCAGAAATTATATTAAATTTTTGAGAGGTTCCCCCCCACACTGGCCCTGAATCTGGAAGAATATAGGGTTAGAGATGCTGGCAGCTGTCTTTGCATCACAGTGAAACTGAAGAATGAAACCAACAAGGAAGAGAGCAAAATAAGACACATGACATTCAGGTCCTGCTGACAATTGAAGTCTCTGGATCAAACCATACCTAAAATGAGAACTACAATGACAACCACGAGCCAAGACCCTATAAAACGGTCAAAGATTACAACTAGGGAGATTTATACTGTGATTTTTTACTTAGAATTTACCCCATAACAGATTAATAGATAAAGAGTAACATTCTTTTTTTTTCAATATATGAAATTTATTGTCAAATTGGTTTCCATACAACACCCAGTACTCATCCCAAAAGGTGCCCTCCTCAATACCCATCACCCACCCTCCCCTCCCTCCCACCCTGCCATCAACCCTCAGTTTGTTCTCAGTTTTTAAGAGTCTCTTATGCTTTAGCTCTCTCCCACTCTAACCTCTTTTTATTTTTCCTTCCCCTCCCCCATGGGTTTCTGTTAAGTTTCTCAGGATCCACATAAGAGTGAAAACATATGGTATCTGTCTTTCTCTGTATGGCTTATTTCACTTAGCATAACACTCTCCAGTTCCATCCACGTTGCTACAAAGGGCCACATTTCATTCTTTCTCATTGCCACGTAGTACTCCATTGTGTATATAAACCACAATTTCTTTATCCATTCATCAGCTGATGGACATTTAGGCTCTTTCCATAATTTGGCTATTGTTGAGAGTGCTGCTATAAACATTGGGGTACAAGTGCCCCTATGCATCAGTACTCCTGTATCCCTTGGGTAAATTCCTAGCAGTGCTACTGCTGGGTCATAGGGTAGGTCTATTTTTAATTTTTTGAGGAACGTCCACACTGTTTTCCAGAGTGGCTGCACCAATTTGCATTCCCACCAACAGTGCAAGAGGGTTCCCGTTTCTCCACATCCTCGCCAGCATCTATAGTCTCCTGATTTGTTCATTTTGGCCACTCTGACTGGCATGAGGTAATATCTGAGTGTGGTTTTGATTTGTATTTCCCTGATGAGGAGCGACATTGAGCATCTTTTCATGTGCCTGTTGGCCATCAGATATCTTCTTTAGAGAAGTGTCTATTCATGTTTTCTGCCCATTTCTTCACTGGATTATTTGTTTTTCGGGTGTGGAGTTTGGTGAGCTCTTTATAGATTCTGGATACTAGCCCTTTGTCCGATATGTCATTTGCAAAGATCTTTTCCCATTCCGTTGGTTGCCTTTTAGTTTTGTTGGTTGTTTTCTTTGCTGTGCAGAAGCTTTTTATCTTCATGAGGTCCCAGTAGTTCATTTTTGCTTTTAATTCCTTTGCCTTTGGGGATGTGTCAAGTAAGAAATTGCTACGAATGAGGTCAGAGAGGTCTTTTCCTGCTTTCTCCTCTAGGGTTTTGATGGTTTCCTGTCTCACATTCAGGTCCTTTATCCATTTTGAGTTTATTTTTGTGAATGGTGTGAGAAAGTGGTCTAGTTTCAACCTTCTGCATGTCGCTGTCCAGTTCTCCTAGCACCATTTGTTAAAGAGACTGTCTTTTTTCCATTGGATGTTCTTTCCTGCTTCGTCAAAGATGAGTTGGCCATACGTTTGTGGGTCTAGTTCTGGGGTTTCTTTTCTATTCCATTGGTCTATGTGTCTGTTTTTGTGCCAATACCATGCTGTCTTGATGATTACAGCTTTGTAGTAGAGGCTAAAGTCTGGGATTGTGATGCCTCCTGCTTTGGTCTTCTTCTTCAAAATTACTTTGGCTATTCCGGGCCTTTTGTGGTTCCATACAAAAAGAGTAACATTCTAATTTAGGGGCAAGTTACAAAGAAATGTCTCATTTTGTTAACCATCCCCATGTTTTAGAAAATAATCATTGCTGGCAGGTCAATCCATTTTTGTTGATACAATTTTGAACCTCAACATGGGCAACAGCACAGCTTTAAAAACAGTCAAATCACATCCCAGAATGAATAGAAATCCAAAGCAATTTTCGGTAGTGAAATAGGTCACTGGGGTGCTATATTCCTCCCAAGTTTCGCCATTCCTTGCAGGCATCTAAAATGTTCTGACTTCTGAGGTATAATAATGACCAAAGAGAACTAATGTGTCTTTGATCTTGTTCCTCATCACTGCTGTAGAGTGACTCAGGGAGGCTGATGGCCAACAGGAGGAGGACATGGCTCCCATTCACCCTTCCTTCCCTGTCTGTAACCCTTGCTTCAAAAACAAAAGTACTATGGTTCTTAAATATAGCCACCCCACGCGTCCCAACCATCACCAAACTAAATAACCATCCCATACACACCTTTTATGACTTCTAAAGAGATATCTTCAAAACAAATTTTGAGTCTAATTTGCTTAGTCTACAAGAGCTTTTATAAAGCAATAATAGAATCAATAGTCTATAGCCCAATAGAAAAGGGGGCCAAGGATATAAAAAGGCAGACCACAGAAAAAGACATGGAAATGGTCAATAAACATATGAAGAGATGTGTAATCACACTCATAATTAAGATATGCACAACAATCACTCCACCTTATGGCAGACTAGTTTCCAAACAGTTTCCAAACAATGGTTGTACCAATACATCACATTCCACATGCCCTGTTACAATGTGATATTGCCACCCCTCCATTAAAAAATGGGACCTATGTTCCCTCTCCCTTCCACGTGGGAAGGCCTGCGACTATGGTAGAAATTAGACTGCATGACTTCTAAGGCCAAATCATAAAATTATCTAGTTCTCTTAGAATCTTCTTTCTTAGAACCCAGTCACCCGAATGCAAGGACAGCAAGCAGCTATGTGAAAAGGACTTCATAGTTCTTCTCCACAGCCTTGAGTGAGATCCCAGCTATAGCCAGACTTGTAAGTGACCATGTCAGCCCCCAGCCTTTGAGCCACCAGAAATGACATCAAGTAGAGTCAAGCTGTTCCCACCATGACCAAACCAAACTGCTGAATTACAAGCAAAATAAATGATGATGCTGCTTTATGCCACTAAATTTTTCTTCTTACCTAGCAATAGAAAATGAAGAGATCTGATTAAATAACCTATTTAGTCTTTGTCACAGTTGATAGAAGTAAGGAAAATTATGCTAGAGGAAACAGAAACTGGTTCAACTTAGAGGGAGGGCAATTTAGCCATAATTACTAAATTTTAAACTGTATATAATATTTGACTAAGCAATTCCACAAGTCAAAAAATGCATGCAAACATGCTTATTCTGATATTGGCTCTAAAAGCAAAAATTTAATAATCACTCTTAAATTGTGGTACATTCATACAATGGAAAACTATGTATCCATTTTTTAAGAAGTGCTAATATGGAACACAAAAGAACATGAAATTTTAAATGTTTGCATGAAGAAATATTACTATATACCCTGAATGATACAGATCAAGGGGTGCCAGCTTATTCTATAAAGAGACAGAGAAAAAATTATTTTAACTTCTTCATAGCATATCGATTCTCTTCATGTTTTTGTTTGTTTGTTCACAATCTCTTAACCATGGTAACCTCTCTTAGTCTCCTCAGTTACAAAAGCCAGTGACTACTGGCCAGTTTGCTAACCTCTCATGTTGATAATCACAGACACTATGAGACAATTTTTTTAAGGAGCATTTGGTTTAGAAATGTAGTCAAACTTGTTCTGGACAGCTGCCCCCTTTCCTATCCGCAATTCATTTCTTTTTTCAGGTCAGGCATTTGTTCTTGGCCTAGGAAGAGGCTAAATGCCATGGAGGAATAAGGCCCAGGTTGTTTCCAGTAAACTCAGGTTACCACTATTTTGGTGCACTTTTTTGAGGGACAACAAAAGCAAACCTGGGAGAAGATTAGTTTTCCACATTCCCACAGAAGGTAAAAATGTTGAATTACTGAATTCAGAACTTAAGCTTGATAAATTAGATCAGTCTTTTTAAAAAATACAAAAGCTCCTTCTATATGATAGCACTCTCAGTCACCTATTCTTTCTAATCTTTTGATCCCACCTGAAAGACTCCCTGTGAAAAGTTTTGAAAGAACCCAAAAATGCTTTATTTAAAACTAGTGCTTGGTGCTACTGCCTACAAGCAAATAGCACCAACAGTCAATGTTACAGATTTGAACAAAAAACCCACCAATTCTAATCTCTCATATAATACATTATAGCTCCTATCCCTGAGAGCTCTCTCTGACGCACATCACACAACCTTGGAATTAAAGCCTTTATTCTGACTCCACTCTGCTCTCACTCAGTTCTAGAATGTAATTCAGTCATTTGGTAAGCACTACTAAATTATAATACAGGCTTCTTCACGGGAAAAGACAAAATATATCTCTGAACTTTCTCCATTGCTTATACATTTTGGCTCTGGGTTTTTAATCTCCACCCGATCCATCCCCAATCTCTCTGGAAGGTCTAAACTTGCCCTTTTTCCTCCATGCTTCCCTCTGGGAAACAAGCCTTTGTAGTGACAGGTCTAGCACTGTTCTCTGCACGTATCTCTCATCCTTCCTCTCTTGTTCCCTTCTTCCTTCTATTTTATCTTGCTGGTATTTCCCTCCCAGACCGTGCCAAGAAATGTGGGGAGACAAACGTGGCATTCCCTAATTTCGGAGTATGTAAACCCACTAAAGAACTGGAGTTTGTGCACACAAAAAACCCAATCTGAGGTAAAACTATCCAGCAGTACACCGTCAATGAGCATGTATTACAGAACTGTTATTCTAGACATGTAAGACCAAAGAAGAAAGATACAGAATTACCTGGAAGATAAAAATTGGAAGACAGAATACAGCTGTCAGTGGTCCAAGTGTTAAAATAATAGCGTGCCCATAATTTGCTTCGATATAATTGGGGTGAGAGAGAGACTAGGCAGGCATATAATAAAACAAGATCTGCCTGGACGTGACAGTTCTTGAAGTCAGGTAATGGGTACCCGGGAGTTCATCACTCACCCCCTCATACATATACGCATTTCAATATACAGTGATATATACAACACACATTTCACTGTATGTATTTCAATAGTCACTGAAATTTCCAAAATAAAAAAGGTTTAAAATAATACTGATAGGAATAGAAAGAAAGGATAAGACCACATAGGAACCTAAAGCAAAAATGGGCTTAACAGGGAGACTAATTAGACAATGGATATGGTTGAGGATGAAGACAAGATTGACAAAGGAAATAAGGGAGTCAAAAGGCCCTTAGGGAAATATGGCGGTGCCTGGGTGAGCTCAGTCTCTTGAGTGTCCAAGTTTGGCTCAGGTCATGATCTCATGTTTCATGAGTTCAAGCCTCATGTCGGGCTCTCTGATGTCAGCACAGAGCCTGCTTCAGGTCCTCTGTGCCCCTCTCTCTGCCCTTCCTCCACTCACATGCGCTCTCTCTCTCTCTCTCTCTCTCTCTCAAAAATAAATAAACATTAAAAAAATCAGTAAATTTTACTACATAAAATGTTTTTAAATTATGCATGGCAGGGGAGGTTGGGTGGCTCAGTCGGTTAAGCATCCGACTTCGGCTCAGGTCATGATCTCACGGTTCGTGGGTTCGAGTGGGCTCTGTGCTGACAGCTCAGAGCCTGGAGCCTGCTTTGGATTCTGTGTCTCCCTCTCTCTCTGCCCCTCCCCTGCTCGTGCTCTGTCTCTGTCTCTCAAAAATAAATAAACATAAAAAAATTTTTTTAATTATGCATGGCAAAACTATCATATGTAAAGTCAAAGGAAAAAACAACCTAAGCAAAAATTTTTAATTCACATAACAAGCCAATTTCACTAAAACATAAAGAGTTCCTAAAAACCAATAAGAAAAAAATCCAAAAACCCAACAGAAAAAAAAATAGCAAAAAATATTAACAGATAATTCACAGAAAAGGACAAACAGCACTGAAACATTTCTGAAAAGATTCTCAACCTCACTCATAAGAGAAATGCAACTTAAAACTACACTCAAGTTGACACAGACCAGAAAGTCTGATAACCTATTCAGGAGCAAAGCAGTAGCAAAACAAGCACTCGGTTGAAAAGAGCAAAACAGGCAAAAACCTCTAAAGATGGCAATCTGGCAGTATCTACAAAATTACAAATGCACATATTCTCTGATCCAGCAACTCTCCTTCTTCACTTGTGAAAAAATGTATACTTAGAGATATCCATTATAATGTATGTAATACACTATTGTTTGTTACTAGCAAAAAACTGGAAATACGTTAAATGTCCATCAATAGGGAACCTGCTAAATTATGATATATCCTCTAGTGGAATACTAAGTGGCCAGAAAAAATAAATTAAGTGGCAGCTCTTTGAGCACTGATATGGAACAATCTACAAGACAGACTATTAATTAAAAAAAAAGAAAAAAACCCACAAAAGTTTATACAGTGTGTTTAACATGTTATCGTCTGTGTTTCATAGGGAAAAAATATATAATTACGTAAATACTGGAGGTACATACAATATAATTGATAACACTGTTTGCCCCAGGGAAGGGAAAATGGGTATTTGGGGCACGGAGTGATACGGAAACTCTTCACAGCACCCTCTTATATACCTTTGAATTGTGATCCATATGAATATATTATCCACTTTTTAAAATAAAACAAAATTTACATTTTTAAAAAAACAGAGGGGCGCCTGGGTGGCTCAGTCGGTTAAGCATCCGACTTTGGCTCAGGTCATGATCTTGCAGTTCATGGGTTCGAGCCCCACGTCGGGCTCTGTGCTGACAGCTCAGAGCCTGGAGCCTACTTCGGAATCTGTCTCCGGCTCTCTCTGCCCCTCCCCCACTGGTGTTCTGTCTCTCTGTATCTCAAAAATAAATAAACATTAAAAAAAAATTTTTTTACAAACCAAAAATGGCAACCAACCTTTAAGCACAGATATCTGTGATAGCCATTACCAGAAGCAGTGTGACACAGTGGTAAGAGTTCAAACTAGAGTCAATAATCCTGAACTCTGGGTGGTTCTACCATTTACTCATGGGCAAATCACTTACTCTCTCTGAGCTTGTTTTCCCTCCCATAAAATGGAGATATTTCCTGCATGCCTACCTCTGTGGGTTATTTTAAGGATCAAATGAAATAATGGATATAAAAGCTCTCTGAAAAATCACAAAGTACTTTATAAATATAAAGTATTAACAGAAATAGGAATGTTGAGAAAGGGATGTGGTTATCAGTGTAAGATGATGAATTGGTTTAGGCATTTCTAATTTGAAGTGAAGAGACAGATTTAGAATTCATTTATCTAAATAAAGGTGCTATGGTCTCAAGTATATAACAGATTTCCAAAGGACAACATTCAGTAAATAGAATTACAAAACTACAAAACTGGAAACCCTCCTGAAGGTCACCTAAGCCTTTGCTACTCAGGATCACATGGGAACTTGCTGGAAATACACAACCTCAGGTCCCACTATAGACCTACCCAGTCTAACACGATCCCCAGGTAATTTTTATGTACATTTTAAGTTTAATAAGCACTAATATAGCCATCTTATTCATTTTTCAGATAATAAAACTGGGGCCACAGGGGCACCTGGGTGGCTCAGTTGGTTAAGCATCCGACTTTGGCTCAGGTCATGATCTCATGGTTCATGGGTTCGAGCCCCACGTCAGGCTCTGTGCTGACAGCTCAGAGCCTGGAGCCTGCTTTTAATTCTGTATCTCCCTCTCTCTACCCTTCCTCTACTCATGCACTGTCTCTCTCTGTCTCTCAAAAATAAATAAATGCAAAAAAAAAAATTTTTTAATACAAATAAAATAAAACTGGGGCCATTAGTAAAGGTACTTAGCCATGTTCACACTGTTAATAAATACCAAAATCAAAATGTGGAGCCAGGCCTGATCTCTTGGACTACGTGTATTTATATGCATGAACAATATGTATTTGCTTCCCAGAATCTGTGTTTCAAAACCTCAGAGGCATCTTTGCCTTGCAGATATCCCATGCCCCCACCCCATTTCTGATCAGCCACCAGCCCATCAATTCTTTCTTTCTTCACAGTATCTCTGGCATATGTTCCTTCTTTTCCACATCCTTCATTCACTGCCCTAAAACTATGGCTGTGCTTACCATGAAAAACCAGCTTCCTTCTCTTACGCATGTATCAACTTCCTCTTCTGCAAACAAGAGCTCTCTTACAAATAGTAAGCTCTAAATAATTCCTAAAGAAGATGCAAGCCATTAAAAAGCATTAATATTAGCATAAGTGATTCCTGGCAGAAGCTATGTTTGAAACCTAGCAAGAATAGCAAACTAGAATTTGGTAATCCTAATCCAGAAACTTCCTGTTTTCACTCCTGCTATTTCTTTCCCATCACCTCCTCCTCTTTACCCTAGAACTAGCCCAGGTCGCCTTCACCTAATAAGACCCTTCCACCACAATCAGGCTTTACTACATATATCCAAAGGCTCCAGATCTACTTTCTATTACGTCTTCCATCCCAATGTGTCCCAATAAACTCTCAACATTCACAAACATTCTCGTATCTTCATAATTCTCTCCTATAAACTGTATCCTAACAAACCAAACTATTTCAACATTTCTTGAGTACCCATCATGTGCCAGGAACTACACAATAAAACGGAAGTCTAAATACTTTTGAATATCTTTCCTACATAAATTTAGGAAATTAAAAGCCCTGGTCTCTGCTCTGCTGGCATTTCTACACCAAGAAGTTTTGACGTGTTTAAGAGCAAATAATATAGGCAGACTTTTACAGATGCTCAGGCACAAGAGCTGTAGACAGACAGAGTAAGCCCCCCACAACACGAAGGCTGACTCCTGTGCAACAGTCTGTACAGCACGAGGGTTAACAGTTGTAGGACTCTCATGTACAAACTGGGTTCAATTAAATCAACCTGAAAAAACAAAGGGAGTGTGCTTCAATTCAAAATCAAATTGTGGGCTATTTGTCCAATGATCCCAAACGCTGCCTTTGTATTCTAGCCTAGACTTGGCAGACAGGTTTGAGCCCCACTGTGCTGCCACCAGGGAATGTATTTAAGCTCTCAGAAGCTTCACATTCCTCATCTGTAAAGGGGAGCTAATGACAGGCTGTATTTCACAGAACTGTAATGAGGAGCACATACAGTAACTGCAAAGTACTTAGACACAGTGCTGGAACCATGATAGTTCAATAATGTTACTATTATTCTCAATCACCCTAGAGTTTCCTCATTCTTTTGTGGTCAGTTTACCTGTAGAGCTTCAAAGTCTATCCACTGAACTGGAGGTATACAGGTCTGTGAACGTACAGGCAGAGATGAAACTGGAAAACTGCACTTTAAATCCAACAAGCAGAGTGAGATAGTGGGAAAAGCTTTGAATGCAGAACCGGAATAGTTGCAGATGATGAACTCTAGCTCTTCCATGTTCTTGTCTGAGCCTTGATTTTCTCCCCTGTCAAATGGGAGAGATGGCTCTAACTACTGTGGCTAAAATACTGAGAATGGTTTTAAAGAGATTAGCTACTACAAACAAAGCAGCATGGGAAAAGACAACAGGGTAAGAATGGGAAACCTGTTCATGAATAACTTTTAAAGGAAACTTCTACAATGGTATGTGACAAGAAGCCATAAATCTTGGGAGGAGGGAAATCTGGCAGTAAATGGTAATCACAAAGTTAGAATAAAATGAATACCTACAATTAAGCAGACAAACAGCAAATCACCCTTTATGACCCAGCTCCAGAATTCCCACTTTTGATATATCCTTCCTGACCTCCCTGTCCCATCCACTACCCCAAATGAAGATGATCACTCCTCCCTTCTATGCTAGGACTACACTGTGGACATGCCACCATCACAGCAATTGCCACAATCGTGCTTTATTGCCAATGCCCCCCCCCCAAAAAAAGAGGGGTGATTTCTAAATACAGAAACCAAGTTTTATTCTTCTCTATGCCCACAGCCCTTAGCACAGTCCTGGTACAAAGTAGGTCCTCAGTAAGTGTTTGATGGATGAACCAATGAGTAAAGCACAGACAATATTAGCTATTTCACTATGCCATCTAAGGCAGTGCCCTTGCATTTAAAGTTATATTTTATGCATAGCTCTTAATAGCACATATTTTAAGGGCGCCTGGGTGGCTCAGTCAGTTAAGTCAGTTAAGTGTCGACTCTTGATTTTGGCTCAGGTCATGATCTCACGGTTTGTGAGTTCAAGTCTGCATCAGGCTCTGCGCTGACAGAGTGCAGCTTGCCTGGGATTCTCTCTCTCTGCCTCTCCCCTGCTAGCACAATCTGTCTGTCGGTCTCTCTCTCTCAAAATAAATAAACATTAAAAGAATTAAAAATGAAAAAAATAAAATAAACCAACCCTTCTGAAAAGCCAAGCCCCCAAACTCATTCATATAATAAACATTTTTTTTAAAAACGGCACATATTTTATCATAACTCTTTGCCCTTCTGTAGCCTCAATGATTATAAGCTCCTTAAGGACCAAAACTGTGACTTTCTATCCCACATGGCTAATGTGCAGCCACACAGATGTTCACTAAATGTCTCTTGAGAGAAGACGGGAATGACAGATGCACGCACACTGCTGCCTTGCCACTCAGGCCTCAGTCTCCCCTCGTTTAGGAGTGTTGTCAGCAGTCTCTTCACCACTCTGTCCACTACCACTGACTCTTCATGTGTCAACTACACTTGAATAAAAAACAATTAATGAGTTAAAAAACAAAATACGATCCTGCCATTCTTGCTTATAATGGTACGATGCCCAAGTCAGACTGGGAAATGTGGAGGGAGCGGTAAGAGCTGGGAAATCATTGTTTTGTCACATCACAGCCAAAACTGGCTCAGACAAGAATCATCAATGGATGATAATGGATGACAAGTCTAGAGGGGGAGGAGCAGGATACATGTATGTTCTCTAAGTGTCTCCCTACAAACTATTCACTAGTCACGTTCATGCAGGCGCACGTACAGACACACACAGAATGACAAAGTTGAGAAATCAGATAACATCTTGACCAGGTGACAAAACTGAACATCACCAGTGAGGGACAAATGGACACTGTGTGCCTCCAAAGGTCATACTGTATACTGTATGAAGGACACATCACCACGCACAAAATACTCCAAGTGAGAATGAGTAATCTGAATCTAATCATGAGGAAACATCAGATGAACAAAAAATGAGGAATGTTCTATTTTTAAAAGGGAAGAAGTGGTTTGTAATATGACACTGACATTAAAAAAAAAAAAAAAAGACAAAAGCTGTGACAAGCTCTTAAAGAAGAGATAAGACAATTAAATGCACTACCTGACCCTAGACTAGATCATGAAGTGGAGGAAGAAAATTTCTATAAAGGACATTATGCAATCAACTGACAAAAGTGGAATATAAACCACAGATTAGGTAAAAGTATTATATCAATGTTAATTTTACTGAAGTTGATAACTATACTGTGGATATGAAAGAGAATATACCTACTTAGGAAATACATACTCAAGTATTTAAAAGTAAAAGGTCATGGAGCGCCTGGGTGGCGCAGTCAGTTAAACGTCCAACTTCGGCTCCGCTCATGATCTCAGGGTTCATGAGTTCAAGCCCCGCATCGGGGTGCTGACAGCTCAGAGCCTGGAGCCTGCTTCAAATTCTGTGTCTCCCGCTCTCTCTTCCCCTTCCCTGCTCATACTCTGTCTCTCTCTCAAAAATAAACATTAAAAAAAATTTTTTTAAAGGTTGTGATACATGTAATTTAACTTCAAATGATTCACATACACAAAAACATTTATCTATATCTGTACATACAGAAAGAGAGAGCTTGCAAATGACAAAGCAAATGAAATAATGTTAACAGGAGACAAATCTGGGCAAAGGGTATAAAGATAAAGTGTTCTTATACAAGTTTTATTTTTGCAATGTTTCAATAAGCTTGAAATTCTTTCTAAACAAAAAGTCTTTTTAAAAAGGAAAAGGAATACAAGTCCTAGCTAATGCAATAAAACAAGAAAAGGTATAAAAGAATACAGTTTGGGAAGGAAGAAATAAAACTGTTTCTGTCACAGATGACATGACCGTCTATGTAGAAAACCCGAGAAAATGAACAAAAAAACTCCAGGAACTAATAAGCAATAATACCAAGGTTGCAGGATACGAGTTAACATGCAAAAGCCAATCTCCTCTATACCAGCAATGAACAACTGGAATTTCAACTTAAAAACACAATAACATTTTCATTAGTAGCCTCAAAAAATGAAATAGGAGGTATGAATCTAAGAAAATATGTACAAGATCTATATAAGGAAAACTACAAAACTCTGATAAAAAGATATCAAGGAAGAACTACAAAAGTGGAGAAACATTGTATATTCATGGATACGAAGACTCAATATTGTCAAGATGTCAATTCTTCCCAACTTGATCTATAGAGTCTATGCAATACCAATCAAAATCCCAGCAACTAATTCTGTAGTTATTAACAAACCGATCCTAAAGTTTATATGGAGAGGGCCAAAGACCCAGAATAGCAAACACGATATTGAAGGAGAACAAAGTTATGGGGCACCTGGGTAGCTTGGTCGGTTAAGCACCTGACTCTTGATTTTGGCTCTGGTCATGATCTCACAGTTTTTGAGATTGAGGCCTGGTCTGGCTCTGCACCGAGCAGAGTCAGACCTGCTTAAGAGTCTCTCTCTGCCCCTCCTCCACTGGCATGCTCCCATGCACCTCTCTCTCCAAAAAAGAAAAAAAGAAAAAAAAGGATTTGAAGGAGAACAAATTTAGAGGACTGACACTATCTGAGACTTATGATAAAGCTACAGTAATCAAGACAGTGTAGTATTGGCAAGAGAATAAAAAAAAAAAAAAATCAATAGAACAGAAAAGAAAGCCCAGAAATAGACCCACATAAGTATAGTCAACTGATCTTTAACAAAGGAGCAAAGGCAGTATAATAGGGCAAAGTCTTTTAAACAAATGGTGCTGGAACAACTGGACATTCACATGCAAACAAATGATTCTAGACACAAACCTTACATCCTTCACAAAAATTAATTCAGAAAGAGATTATAGACCTAACTATAGGTCTATAAAACTCACAGAAAATAACACAGGAGAAATCTAGGTGATCTTGGGTACAACAATTACTTTTTAATTTTTTGTTTAATGTTTGTTTATTTTCGAGAGAGAGAGACAGCACAAGCAGGCAGAGAGACCAGGAGACACAGAATCTGAAATAGGTTCCAGGCTCTGAGCTGTCAGCACAGAGCCTGCTGTGGGGCTTGAAATCAAGACCAGCAGGATCATGGCCTGAGCCAAAGCCAGACGCTTAACCGACTGAGCCACCCAGGAGCCCTTTTAGGTATAACATCAAACACATTCTGCATGAAAAGAATAATTGACAAGCTGGACTTCATTAAAATTTAAAACTTCTGTTCTGCAAAAGGCAATATTAAGAGAAAGAAGACAAGCCACGGACTAGGAAAAAATAATTGCAAAAGCCACATCTGACAAAGCACTGTTACCCAAAATATACAAAGAACTCTTCAAACTCAACAATAAGAAAACAAAACAACCCAACTGTAAATTGAACCAAAGACTTTGGCAGCTCACCATACAAGATACACAGATGGCAAATAAGCTCATGAAAAGATGCTTCACCATTTTTCATCAGGAAAATCCAAACTGAAACAAGATGCCACTACACACACCTAGTAGAATGGCCAAACTCCAGAACATTGATAGTACCAAATGCTGACAAGGATATTCGGGAACAGGGACTCTTAATTCATTGTTAGTGGGAGGCAAAATGGTACAGCCACTTTGGACGTCAGTTTGGCAGGTTCTTATAAAACTAAACATACTCTTCCCATACATTCCAGTAATCATGGTCCTCAGTATTTACTCAAGGGAGTTGTATGATTCCAACTATATGACATTCTGGAAAAGGCAAAACTATGGAGACAATAAAAAGATCAATGGTTGCCAGGGCTTAAGAGGGAGTGGGGGATGAACAGATATAGCAAAGGAGATTTTACAGCACTGAAACTACTCTGTATGATAACTATATTGGTGAATACATGTCATTATATATTTGTCCCAAACCATGGAAGATATAACACAAGCCCTAATGTAAACTATGGGCTTAGGGTGACAATGATGTGTCAATGCAGGTTCGCCAACTGTGACTAACATACCATAAAGAAGGGGATATTGATAATGGGAAATACTATGCATGTGTGGGGTCAGGGGAATCTGGGAAATCTTTGTACATTCTGCTCAATTCCACTGTGAATCTAAAACTGCTCTAAAAAAAAATCAAGTCTTGGGGCACCTAGGTGGCTCAGTCGGTTAAGCGTCCAACTTTGGCTCAGGTCATGATCTCACGGTTCATGGCTGTGAGCCCCACATCAGGCTCTGTGCTAACAGCTCAGAGCCTGGAGCCTGCTTTGGATTCTGTCTCCCTCTCTCTCTGCTCCTCCTTCGCTCATACTCTGTCTTTTTCTCTCTCTCTCTCTCTCAAAAATAAACACTAAAAATTTTTTTTTAAATTAAGTCTTTAAAAAGAAACCATCCCCCCCTCTACCTACAGGAGAGCCTGGCATATGTGACCCTTTGTAATCTAATCCCAAACTATACCTCTCCAACACATTTGTTCCCACCATCCTCCTCCTCTTAGCTACTTAAACTCCAGCTTCACTTAATTATCTGCCATTCCTTTTTATACTTTACCTTTTTATTCAAGTTGATCACTCTGCTGGAATACTTTTCCTCATCTTTCCCACTTCAGCTTTTGTTCATTCTATCTCTTATATTATGGTTTGTTGATATAGTTGCCTTAACCATTAGATTATGAGTCCCTCCATGGCAAGGACAATGCCTAACAAATAGTAATAGTAATAACAATAGAAGCCAACAACTAACATTTCTGGAGCACTCTGTACCAAGCACCTTTTTAAGCAAATTTATGACTCATTTAATCCTTTCAGCAACCCTACAAGGTAGGTGCTATTATGCCCATTTGATTCGAGCCTTCCTGAGGCATAGGGAGATCGAGTAACTTCCAGACTGCTCAGCTAAGAAATGGAAGGACCAGGATTTGAACCCAAGCAGTCAGTCTGGCTCTAGAAGCCATATTCTTCACCACTGTGGTATACATAGTAGAAACTCAAAAAAATAACAGCACAGAACAGAGTTGAACACAGTGTTTGCGGAATGAAAATTCCACAACGGGACCAAAGTAAAGCAACTGGCAACTGAGAAAAAGGAGGCACAGAGGTTTAAAATGTTTAGAGATACAAATAATCTAATCTCTCTCCAATCTTCTCTTGTAAAAGCTAAGAACCGAAGACCAAAGTGCTTTTCCCAAAGTTACCTTAGTTACTCCCTGAACCAGTTTTACAAGTCTTCCCACCACACCATATTAAAGGAATGATTATTTGTTTGTAAGAAATTGTAAAAATGGAGGTGGAGGAGGGGTGAACTGGGTGAAGGGGGTCAAAAGGTCAAAAAGTACAGATTTTCAGTTATAAAATAAGTAAGTCACGGGAACGTAATGTGACTATAGTTCATAATACTGTATTGAATATTTGAAAGTTGCTATGAGAGTAAATCTTAAAAGTCCTCATCACAAGAATTTTTTTGTAACTATTATGGTGACTGGGGCGCCTGGCTGACTCAGTCAGTACAGCATAAGACTCTTGATCTTGGGGTCATGCGTTCAAGCCCCACACTAGACATGGAGAGAAAAGAAAAGAGGAGAAGTGAAGTGAAGTGAAGTGAAGTGAAGTGAAGTGAAGTGAAGTGAAGTGAAAAGAGAAGAGAAGAAAAAGAAAAGAGAAAGAGAGAAAGAAGGGAGGGAGGGAGAGAAGGAGGAAGAAAAGAAGGAGGACTACATATGGTGATAGATGTTAACTAGACTTACTGTGCTGGTCATTTCACAAATTATACAAATATCAAATCATTATGTTGTATACCTGAAACTAATGTTATATGCCAATTATACCTCACGTTAAAATAATAGTAATAATATCTAACAACAGACTTTGTGAAATCACAAAAATGAAATGCACATTAAATGAAAAAAGGAAAATGATATAAAATTACAATCAAATATATTCTGGTATTCCAACAATAAGAGAAGTTGAAGAAAGATGTACACCAGCCTAATGCAATATTTAGTACACAGCAGGAATTTAATATCAATTAAATTTTTTAATCTTAAGAGGTTTTATGTTTACTTCTAAGTATCCATTTAATTTTATATATATATATATGTATGTATACATATATATATATATATATATGTATAACTTATCTAAAATACACTGCATATTTTGCTACCTCATTGAAGAGGATATTGATAGGGGCGCCTGGGTGGCTCAGTGGGTTAAGCATCCGACTTTGGCTCAGGTCATGATCTCACAGTTTGTGAGTTTGAGCCCCATGCTGGGCTCTGTGCTGACAGCTCAGAGCCTGGAGCCTGCTTCAGATTCTATGTCTCCCTCTCTCCCTGCCCCTCCCCTGCTTGTGTTCTCTCTCTCTCTCTCTCTCTCTCTCTCTCTCTCTCTCTCTCTCAAAAATAAATAAATAAAACATTTTTTTAAATTTTTGTTAATGTTTTTATTTATTTTTGAGACAGAGAGAGACAGAGCATGAGCAGGGGAGGGGCAGAGAGAGAGGGAGACACGGAATTTGAAGCAGGCTCCAGGCTCTGAGCTGTCAGCACAGAGCCTGACGCGGGGCTCAAGCCCACGGACTGTGAGATCATGACCTGAGCCAAAGTCAGACACTCAACCGACTGAGCCACCCAGGCGCCCCAAACATTTTTTTTAAATAATAAAAAAATAAAGAGGATATTGATACATGTAACCTTTTCTTGAACATACAATATTCATGAGCAATAATTTTTAGTAATTTTCAGATAGTTTTAAAACAGCCAAGTTAATATAATATCAAAAATGCAGCTAAGGTACAATTAAGAAACTCTGCAATTCTAGTGTCCCCATCTAATAATCAAACTGATGTCTTTGATAGAAATATATGGATATCAAAAGTAAACTAGTCACTCCAGAACACCTGGACAACTGTTTATATG
Source organism: Panthera tigris (assembly GCF_018350195.1). Classification (NCBI taxonomy): domain Eukaryota; kingdom Metazoa; phylum Chordata; class Mammalia; order Carnivora; family Felidae; genus Panthera; species Panthera tigris. Next base: position 55,857,470 of record NC_056669.1, read on the forward strand.
AAATACCTATCAAGTAGAATAAACTCCATTAAGTCAATTCATGAAAACAAGCCTGAAATACCTACTATAAATTAAATCTTTATACCTACTATAAAGTTGGGACCAACTCTCTCCTATAATGAGCACAGTGCTATAAAATACATTGACCTGGAGGGGCGCCTGGGTGGCTCAGTCAGTTAAGCGTCCTACTCTTGATTGCAGCTCAGGTCATGACCACACTGTCAGTACAGAGTCCACTTGGAATCCTCTCTCTCTCCCTCTCTTTCTCTGCCTCTCTCTCTCACAATAAAAAATAATAATAAAAATAAATAAATACAATAAAATGTCCTAGACCTGTAATGAGTAGCGTACCCACAGCCTACTTTCCTATCTTGCTTTGTGATCTATTTTCAAAATGAAAAATTAGAAAATCTTCTTCATCTTGCTGCTTCCCATATATAGCTGGATATTAACATTTTAGTGGATGAAAGCAGTACCAATTTAATGAGATTATTCTATTCATTAAGGTAGACAATCAAGGTTAAAAAAGTTTTTTTAGGGGCGCCTAGGTGGCTCAGTCGGTTAAGCATCTGACCTTGGCTCAGGTCATGATCTCACAGTTCATGAGTTCAAGCCCCGCGTTGGGCTCTGTGCTGACAGCTCAGAGTCTAGAGCCTGCTTTGGATTCTCTGTCTCCCTCTCTCTCTGCCCCTCCCCCACTCGTGCTCTATCTCGGTCTCTCAAAACTAAATAAACGTTAAAAAAAAAAGTGTTTTTAAAAGGGTGCCTGGGTGGCTCAGTTAAGAGTCTGACTTTGGCTCAGATCATGATTTCATGGTTCATGAGTTTGAGCCCCACATTGGAGCTCTCAGAGCAGGGCCAATTCAGATCCTCTGTCTCCCTGTCTCTCTGCCCCTCCTCCATGCTCGCTCACTCTCTCTCTCTCTCTCTCTCTCTCTCACTCTCGCTCGCTCGCTCTCTCAGATACTTAAAAAAAAAGTTTTTCATGATTCTAAATAAAGTTATTTTCATGTTGCTTTTTTTTTAAACGTTTAGTTTTCCTGTATTCTGATCAAAAAGCGACTGGAATTGTGACAGGAAAAATTGACATCCTCTGAAAGACATAAGCACGTTGGAGGACACAAGACCTACAGTTTCTAATCACATGCCTAGCATAATTCAAAAAGGATACTTTATAAATATCTGTTGAATAAATGGCTGACGCAGTTAAGTTTTCCTCTTTCAATAGAGGCTAACATAACATATGAATTACTTATAGTTCAGAGTAAAACCCCTAGTAAAAAAAAGTATAATCATGGTAAAGAACACCAAGTTTTTCCTGAAAAAAAAATCATAAAAGTCTGATTGCCACTTTTACTTATTTGTATCTTCCCTTTTTTCTTACCCTGGAGTCTACTGACGAAAGCCAAAGGTAACTGCCAGTTTCCACTTCCTGATTTTCCCTACTGTTCTCAAAAAAATCAGACTGTTTCTTTCAGGATATTCTAAAAACCATGGCGGGGGGAAAAAATGCCAGATATTTCAATGGACCAACAAACAAACTGAGCCGCTTAAGTGCTAGGCTCTAATGCTCAGCTTTAACAGTATCTGGCTTAGCCTTTAACCAACAAACGCACTTGACTAGAGTTTTCAATGCCTCATAACATTTCTAGTAAATGAGGTCTGTGGCAATCAGCGTCAAATATTACAGAGAATGAAATTCCTGACATCAAAGAACCCACAATCACCAGATGTTGCTGTTTCAGAAATTTAAAGAGGTAGAGAATCAGGAATTCTTAAGTGGACTACTCAAAAAAGGATAGGCTTTTTTAAAAAAAGGATAGGCATGGTAAGTACCCAAAGACAAAACAGGAAGACTGATCACTTAAAATACAGAGGGATATTCCAAAGTTTCATTCTAATTCACACCATAAAAGGGGTGTGGAGGTGGAGCCTGAGTATTCTGCCTGTAAAAAGAAGTTTAAAATACAGCCTTTCTTCCACTTCTGTCCTAGCCTAAAATCCCCAGAGATGTGGAGATGCTGTGACAAAGCACAGAGATAAGTTTAAGAAACAAGTTTTCAAACACCCAGCCAAGCACAGTAGAACTACTCCCAACACCCAGGTTCTGGTCAGGTATCTGTCACTAAAAGAACAACAGGGCACTCAATTCACATTTGTTAAACTAATCATCTTTACTGACTCCTTCAGGAAGAGAATAAACAGATGACCAAGTGTATGGCCAGGGGAATAGTTTCACCTCTGAGAGCTTCAGATTTTGCATTTGTAAACTTCTATGATTCAAATTCAAGATTCCATCTCAAAGTAAGATGGAAAACAAGATTGTATAATACTAAACCAAGAAGGTATACTATGAATTATGTTTTCTAAAAATTCCAATGTCAAGTTTTCTGTGCTGCACGCACTCTTCTACCTATATAGTCTAACTGCTAACTGATGCAAGGAATTAGAAACATTTAACTCTGCCTGAGACACTACGGTGTCATTAGACCTATAACAAAGTATAAAACCTAAAATGTTTCAACTCCTCTCTTAACATAGACCTGTCTTTAATTTTTCTAAAATACCCATGGTTTGTTACTGCATTCATTCAAGTGCTTTAAAAATGACAAATAGGGGCGCTTGGGTGGCTCAATGGCTTGAGCGTCCAACTCTTGATTTCAGCTCAGATCATGATCTCGCTGTTTGTCAGTTTGAGCCCCACGTGGGGATCTGTGCGAACAGCTCGGAGCCTGGAGCCTGCTTAGGATTCTGTCTCCCTCTCTCTCTGGCCCTTCCCCGCTTACCACTCTCTCGCGCGCGCTCTCAAAAATAAATAATTTTTGAAAATGACAAATTTTCCTTTTCCCCACAGTAGTAATAAGGCTGATGGGTAAAAATACACAGATACCAAAAGTACACATTTTAAAACTACGAAAACCTAATTTGTTTTTTCATTTCACTACACACTTCAGGCCCAACTTATAAGTTTCAGTTCTGCTCTTGCTCTATTTCTAGTCAGTTTCACTTCAAAAATTTTCTGCCACAAAGTTAAGAATTGTGATCCTGTGGAGAAATTTTAAAGTAAACACTAAATAAGAACATAGCTTTTCCTTTCGAAGGAGAACTAAACATTTTCACAAGAAAAACAAAGAAACAAACAAATTAAAAAATCCTAATTACATGTATTTTGTCATATAAAAATGATTTTTAGACTGCTGATTTTTTTCCAGTTTCTGAACCTTCCTCATATAGTTTTGTTTACAAGAGCCAAAGCAGTTCAAAAATTGCTATCATTCTATTTTATATACATGTTTTAAATTTGAGTCACAAGTAAGGGGCTCAATAAATATTTGTGGAAGGAATGAACATACATAGCACAGTACTGTGCTGCAGGAGGCATATGTTCCTAATAAGATACAACTTTCTCTCTGCGTTTAGTGGCCTTACCAACAAAACAGATTTCTTTGAAAGTACATGAAAAAAAAAATCAAATTAGATTAGCAACAGTAAGATGTCTAATAAACACATAAGAGGGAACTATATATCATGTATGGCTAAATTAAGCTTTATAAAGCTTTTTGATGCTTCTACCATTTTTTTCTTGTATGTGCTTCAATCCCATTTCCTTCTTCTCTTTAGGCTGTAAAGGTCTTCAAAGGAAAGATTCATATAAAAATAAAAATTAAAAATAAAAATATACAGACAGCTCCTACTATGTAATCAGTAGTGTTTGGTAGAGGTGCTGTGGGAAATAAACTACAAAGCATCATGGTCCTGAACCTTCAGGTAACTTAAAACTTCTGTGTTTAGCCAGCGCTCTGCAAAGAGTAGGTGTCTATGGCAACTGGTAATCAAAGACCTTAACTGCCCCTGTGTTAACACTGTGTAACTTTGAAAAAGTTACCCAGACCTTAGATTCCTCACCTGTGAAAGAAGTCTTTACTGATACAAATCTCCCATGCAGAAGAATTCCAAATGATTTATGTAGATATTCTGCCCTTCAGGAGAGGGAACAGGAATCCCCACTCCTCAAGTATGGGCTGTGCATAGTGACTTTCTTCCAAAAAGGACAGTATGGAGAGTGAGCGGGAAAGAGTACCCTTATAGCAGTGTTTGTAAACCAAACACTACCTCAGCTGGTGATGATGAAGGTTAACATCAATAGTAATAAGTCATGTTAACAGTATGTACACCTGATAAGACCAGATAAAAATGGCACTTTACCTCCTTGGCCTTCCTCCCAAAACCCATAACCCCAGTCTAATCATGAGGGGGGAAAAAAACCAACATGAGACTCATTCCAATATAAGGGCATCCTACAAAATACCTTATCAGTACTCAAAACTGTCTCAGTCATCAAAAAGAAGGAAAATCTGAGGAACTGTCACAGCCAAGAGAGTAAGGAGACAGAACAACTAAATATAATGTGGTATTCAGGATGATATCCTGGCACAGAAAAAGGTCATCAGGTAAATAGTAAAGATCCATTAACAGATGAATAGATAAACAAAATGCACAGGCTTCCTGCTGACTCAGTAGGTTGTAAGTTCAAGTCCCAAGCTGGATGTACAATTTACTTAAAAAATAAAAAAAAAAAATCCAGTATATACATATAACGGAGTATTACTTAGACTTATAAAGGAATGAAATTCTGATACATGCTACAACATGGATGAACACTGAAAACATTATGCTGAAAATAAGTCATACGCAAAAGAGCAAATACTGTAGTATTATTCACTTACATGAAGTACCTAGAATGAGCAAATTCATAGAAACAGAGCACAACAAAGTTCACCAGGGGCTGGAAGAAGGGGAAAATGGGGAATTATTGTTTAATGGGTACAGTATCTGTTTGGGATGATGAAAATTTCTGGAAATAGATAGTGGTGATGACTGCACAAACAGTCATAACTGCCTTTGAGATACACACTTAAAAATTATTAAAATGGCAAATTTTATGTAATGTGTATTTTACCCCCATTTTTTAAACTAAGGAATACTGAATAAACTGGGGACTTTCATTAGTAATAACACATAACACATCAATATTGGTTCATTAATTGTAACAAATGTATCATACAATTGGAAGACATCAAGAATAGGGGAAAATGGGTGTAGAGTATATAGTTTCTGCACTATCTTTTCACCTCAAGTTTTCTGTAAATCTAAAACTGTTCTGAAAAATAATGTCTACATAAAAAAATTCAGGGGCTATAAATGTTAATAGAGCTAATATAGTCCACCTCTTCCAAACACAGGAGAAGAAAAATAAATGCTCTTCAAATCAGCGAAAAACATTGAGCGATCAGAAAAATTAATGCCAAGGACAAAAATAAACCTGCAATTCACGAAAGAAATTACAATGTTACATAAACCTATGCAAACATGAAATCCATAGGGTTGTTTGAAGGATAAATGAGATCATGTACTTAGCACAGTGTTTTGTATACATTAAATGAAGCTATTAAAATATAATAATTAAAGAAATACAAATTTAAATAGCAAAAATATATACATATGTGTATACAGATGCAGGTTATACACATTCATATATGTATAAGTTATATGATTATATTCCACATATATTATACATATATATAAAATCATATTGGAAAACACTGAGAAAACTTCCGATGCCCAAAGCTGACAAAATATGATGGGTAAACAAACCCTGTCATAATCTAGTGGGAGTAGTGTGGTGGACATGTCCTTTCAGGGAAACACTTTGCTAATATCTTCAAAGGTTAACAAAAATGAAAACATAAGAATAAAAAATAAAGTTAACAAAAATGTACATATAATAAAAGTATTCATGTACATATTTTATATGAAGTATAATTCTATGTATTTATACCAATTTAAATATATACATATATCCTTTGAGTGATTTCACTGCTCAAAATTCATCCTAAAGAAATATTAGCACAAGTGTACAAAGATACCTATACGTGTATATTCCCTGCAACAATGTAACAGATAAAACTGTACAAAGGGCTACCAACAAGGAGTTAAACAAAGCTAAGTGAACATTATTATGCAAAGTATGGTAGATGTATATACACTGACATGGATGATTGTCTAAAACAAATAATAAATAGTAAATTTTTTCTTAATTTTTAAAGGAAAGGAATAAACCAGTTCAGGGCTGTTGAAACTGGGGTTTCCATGTACATATGTTTCAAGAAAACCAAAACCGCATGCAAAACTGCGTTTACGTATGTAAGTGCATTTTCTAAGGAAGGTGTCTATAGCTTTTACCAAATTCTTAAAGGAATATGTGGCCCCCTGGAAGGGTCACTGAACAATCACTAAAAAACCACCCATTTCTGAGTATCTACAGAAATGTAGTTTAGGTTAGACTCAAGTGAGGAAGACTCTGGGGAGGAAAGAAGTGCTCTCAATTAAACTTTTAGGACGTATTAAATGCCTCTACCACAAAACACAAAATTTTATTTCAAAACTCTAAATTTAAGGGTGTGAAGGAAGTTATTCTTCAGATGAGCTTATATTCACTAATTACAAACCTCAACCAAAAATTAAAGATCAAAAACAGTCTTCAAAATGTGTGACTAGTTCATGCTTAAATTACAATTAAAGTAAGATCATACAGAAGCAAAAGGAGGCAAAGATTAAGTAGTAAGTAGTCCCATTTGACACAGACAGGTTGACAATTATGGACTAGTTACTCACATAGACAAAGATTCAGGAGTTATGCAGCCTTAACTAAACTTTTTTTTTAAACGACAAGTGGATTAAAATAAGACAAAAATAAGTTGGGTCTTATACATAGTTTTGTGGGCTTTCTTTGAGCAAAATAGATACGTCTTTTCCTGGAGGCAGATTAAGGTGATTCCAACACCTTTAAAACTAATACAGTAAATTAACATTTTAAACATTACAGCCATGAGAATCAATGGGACTTAATGAAAACTGAAATAAATGAGTACAAAATAGCAGGGAGACTGTCTACCCTAAGATGAAAATATACTTAGAACAGTGGCTGTCAATCAGGAGTAATTTTGCCCCTCTAAGGGACATTTGGCAGCCCCTGAAGACATTCTTGACTGTCAGGACTGGACAGGTGCTCCTAGTACCTTGTGGGTACAAGCTATGGATGTGGCTCCACATCTCACAGACTGACCTACCCACTCAAAATTGTCAACAATGCCAAGAAGCAGCCTGGGGGAACCACTGAATCTATGCTTTGAGACAATCAGCTTTAAAACAGAAATCCTAAAACAGTGTTTACTTATTTGTTTCAAAAGACTGACATCTTATCAAACACCATGGGATCCAGTAAAACGACACAATTTTCAAAGTGTCATTTAAAAGAAAGTTATCAACTGATTTTCCAATTTATCTAAACTTTTTAAATTTTGCAAAAGCCACATGGAACAACAACAACAAAAGACAATGAATTCAATGCTAAAAGGAAAAAAGTCTTATACACACACATCCAATGATGCTCACAGACAATACTGAGCAAAAGAAATCAGACAAAGAAGACCACAAAAAAATGTGGTCTTTGCATGATACACCGTTTGCGTTTATACACCATTCAAGAGCAGGCAAAAACCGATCTCTTGTTAGAAATTAGACTAGTAGTTCCTTTGGAGAGAAAGAAAAGGTAGAGATGGGAGAGAACATAAAGAGGACTTCTGGAATGCTAATAATTTTGTATTTCTTAATTTGGGTGATGGTTATATAACTGTGTTCACTTTGCAACAATTCATCAAGCTGTGTGCTAAATAATCAGTGCAGTTTATACAGATAACACTTTTACAAAAATGTTTATTTTTTAAATGTTACTTACACCCTAAAAACCTGAACACTTTGACCCACAAAGCTAAATGAATGTCAGGTGCAAAAGTAAAAGTATTTTCATTATATAGGCACTTTGACCCACAAAACTAAAAAAAACGTCAACTGCAAAAGTAGTTTTGTTATATAGGCTACCTTCCAAGAATTCAAGAAGGATGACACCCCCAGAAAGCTGTAAATACCATACTCAGAGCTCATATGGCATTCAGCTAAACACTTAAGCCACTATGTATCCCTCGGCACAAATCCAAAAATTTGACAAAGGCTTACAAATGCAGTTAAATTTATTCCACAGACAGTTGAGCTATTTCCCCCATTTTAAACTGTGAACTGTTATCAGAGAACATGCTCTATGCAACAAATGATGCTTCCTCTTTTCTAATCCCACATTTTCCCAAAGCTCCCCCAAGCTAAATCCCTCTTGGCCCTCAATACTTAGGATTTCTCCAGGCTGCTCCCAACAGTGCCCACCATCGCCTCTCTCAGTATCCATCCTCACAATCCACCTCCCCACACACATGAAAATGCACATTTAATGCTCATTCCTAAGGCTAGTCTTCCCCCTGCCAGACTTCTAATCTTTCCCAGGACCTCATAAATACAATCCAAACCTCACTACCCTCAAACTCCTAATATTCTCCACCAACTCGCTTCCCAACAGCACCACAAAACTAGGGCACATGCTAACCCCAGCTTTTAAATGCTCTTCTCCCACATAAAAAGTCCTGCCTCTGCACACAATTCAGCTCAGTGGCCAGTGCAGCTAAGACCTCCAGTGCAGCTCTCCGCTTTAGGACCCCCTCTACTTTTCCTGCTTTCAAACCCATCTCATTTCCCCTCCACCCCCTGCCCCAAACTCTGCTTTCTTCTTTAAGAATCTTTTCTAAGTACTAGGGCAGAGGTAGTTGAATGCAGGGTGAAGGACCGTGCTCCATCCTGTGCGAAGGTTCTCAAGTCTCAAGCACACAGCCATGGGCCCGGGCTACAGGGTCCCAACGCTGGACTGTGAAACCCAGCCTCAGCACTTCCTGACTGCAAGGCCTTGGACGTGGGATTTTCCATCTTTGAGACTCAGTTTGCTGAACTACAAAACGGGAAATCATAAAAAACAGCTATCTCATAGAACTGTCAGGATGAAATGAATTACTGGCCATTGAGCCCTTGGCACAAATCCTACATGGTTAAGTCTCAGGAACTGACAGTTTTTCCTTGGGTCCTCTTCATGGAAACAGGAATACGAGAGAGGGTGAAAGGTCCTTTCCTGGCAAGGGAGAGGTGGAGGGAAGAAGTACCATACAGACGTACGGCTGACACCGAGAATTGTGTCAGATCCCCCAAGCTCAGTGCTCTCTCTTCATTATCCGCTTACAATGTGGACCCGAGAAGCCCTCAAAACCCCCGCTAAAGGATGGGGTAAGACATAAACATATACATCAGATCCTCCTTCCACGGGGAGTCCTTTGAGGAAATGAAGGAGGAAGGCGCCCCTAAATTGCTAAAACGCGATCCTTGGGGGTCTGAGAATCAGGAAGGAAACCCCAAAGCCCCAAAGGATTTCTCTTGGGAAGCCGAGGGGAGTACTTCATAACAAGGAGATGAAAAGTAAACGGTAGAAACCATAAAGATTCCTCAACTTCTCCCGTAGGAAAGAGTACCAACTGGTTTCTCCGCAAGTGGGTAGAGAAAGGAAAAGCGCTTTCCCCATCTCTCAGGTGACTCCCGGGCTTCCCCGGGTCCCTTCCCAGGAGGAATGAGGAGGAGGGTCCGCGCAAGGGAATCCCCAGCACCCCAGCTGGGGAGAGGCGGGCTCAGGCCGGGGCCCCCAGGGAGTTCCACTGGGTCTCTTCCCGTCTCTTTGCAGCCGGTCTCCAGTAACGGGATCCCTCCGGGGGACTCGGGGATCTCCCAGAGCATCGGACATCGCTGGCTCCCTCGCCTCACAATCCTGAAGTCCTCGGTCCCCCGAGTTCTCCCCGGCACTCGCCCGGGTCTCCCGGCTGGCACAGGGTCCGCCCGCCGCCCACGGGCTCTCCTCCCCGGCCTCCTGCCACCCCACCCCCTACCGAGCACCGCGAGCCCGCGGGCTTACCTGCTGAGAGGGCAGCTCCACATGCAGGGCCCGCGCGGCAGAACCGGGTGGCAACGCGGCTGCCGGGCCCGGGGGCGGCGGGGGGACCGGGCCCCCGACCGACGCGGAGGCGCTCATCTTGACCCAGGGGCCGCCGAGCGGCGGGGCCCGCGCTCCTCCGGCATCCGCCACCACAGCGTAGCCACGACCCGCCGAGCCCCTGCAGCCCCGAAACCCGCCACCCGAGAAGCAGGACGGCTCTACCCCACCTCCGGCCGCCGCGGCCGCGGGCTAAGGAAGAGCCATATTACCGCAGTGCAACCCCCACCACCCCGCCGAGACCTGGCTTGCTCATTGGTTGTGCTGCCACGGGGGCGGGACCCAACGACGGCCAAGGGGTGTGCTATTGGGTAGAAGGGCTGTCCATCGACGGCCGGAATGGGCTCGGGGCGGAGGGACCCGGGGATGGCCTAAATTGCGTCTGTCAAGCTGGGGTGAAACCCGGGGCGTTGCTTCTTTTTTCCCCAGTCTAATTGGTTCTTTCACTACCGTGGGGCGGGGTCTCCTGGTAGATCCGCAAGGGCCATTGCTCTAGGCTGGTGTCAGTTGTCAGTACAGGGAAAGAGGGGCGGGGTCTGATTAGGTAGCGCGAGCGCCTGGGCTCTGTTGTCACGTGCAGGAGGCAGGAGAGTCACCTGATAAGTGAGAGTCAGTCCTCGGAGCCACTTCCGCCCGAACCTAGTTGCCCTGGTAACCGGCCTCCCCTTGGATGGCGGGGACCCGTTTGGCGCCAGCTGGGTCGCGAAGGCTGGGCTACTGTTGCAAGTTCTCTGAGCAGCCTTTTTTCCCGAGGGGTTCGCAGGACCGTGCGAGCATTGAGAAAGAACATTTTATCGTTCGACAAGTCACCACGCAGGATGCGCTGAGACCAGAAACCTGTCGGGCAGTCCCTGCTCTTCCGTGAGCAACTCCAACCCACAAGTCCACTCCCCTCTTCGCACTCCACTAACTAGCACGCTGAGCTGCACAGTGTGTGCCAGGCACCCGGAAAACGCTGTTTCACCTCTACCAGTGTGTTGCTTATGCTATCCCTAGAAAGCCTGTGCCACTTTTCACCTTCTAGTGCCTACTTGCCCATCAAATCTCCTCCGCTGGTGGAGTCCCTTCTTCCAAAAGGCTTCCCTTATCTACTCTGGGACCCTGAGTTAGGAATCTTGCCTCTACCATATTTCTTACTATTCTATTGCATTGTCTTCTAATAAGTGTGTAACACACTCACACACACATTGAATTCCTCGAGCCAAAGGACCTTGTCATTCATCTCTGGATTTCCGGTGCCTGATGGATAATCAGTGTATGTTTGTTTTCATTTTTTTATGTGTATTTATTTTTGAGAGAGAGAGAGAGAGAGAGAGAGAGAGCATGAGCGAGGGAGGGGCAGAGAGTGAGGGAGACACACAATCGGAAGCAGTCTCCGCCCTGTCAGCCCAGAGCCTAGGGAGCTTGAACTCGCCCATGGTGAGATCGTGACCTGAGCCAAAGTCAGACCCTTAATGGACTGAGCCACCCAGGTGTCCCGGTATATGTTTGTTTTTAGTGAAAAACCAGTTCAAATGCAGCCTCTTCCATGAAGACTTCCTTGAGCATAATGATAGCATCTATAGCGATTGCTTCTATAATAAATAGCATTGAGTCATTCTGCAGGCTATCAATCTGCCTTCCCCCCCCCCCCCCAAGACTATGAATTTCTCCACCACCTGGACTGACATAGCTGAAAGAACACAGTGTTTTAGAATCAGACACAACAGGAATCAGGCACTTTTGCGATCTTGGCTCTGCCACTCTCTAGCTATGTGTTCCTGGGCAAGCCAGTTCCTCGCTCTCAGCTTTAGTTTTCCCATCTGTAAAATAATAAGATTGCTGTAGAGATTAAGTAAATCAACATATGCAAAATGCCAGAGAAGCCCTCACATACAATAATTGCACTAAAACTAGTTTAATAAAAGGGAAGCATGGGGCGCCTGGGTGGCTCAGTCGGTTGAGCGTCCGACTTCGGCTCAGGTCACGATCTCGCGGTTCGTGAGTTCGAGCCCCGCGTCCGGCTCTGGGCTGATGGCTCAGAGCCTGGAGCCTGCTTCCGATTCTGTGTCTCCCTCTCTCTCTGCCCCTCCCCCATTCATGCTCTGTCTCTCTCTGTCTCAAAAATAAATAAACATTAAAAAAAAATAAAATAAAAGGGAAGCATGCTATCTTTCCTGGGAAGCATGCTATCTTTCCTGGGTGTTCAGAAGCCTGAACACTCTTTGGTTCTGACCCCAGAGCTGGCTAACATGGATGCTGCACTGTCTCCAATTCTGAAGCATCGAGTGGTTCCTCATGGGTGGTGTGGTCAGGTGTTTGTGGAGAAGGGATTAGTTAGGAAATCCCAAATCTCATCTGGTTCAACTCGTGGCATGCCAAAATCTGTTGGAATTTCACAGAAAACACTTCTGTTTCCAAGCTGTGTTAGTTTCCTTAAGCTTCTGTATCAAATTACCACAAACTAAGTAGCTTACAACAATAGCAACAGAAATGTATTCTTTCACAGTTCTAGAGACCAGTAACCCAAAATGAAGGTGTCAGCTGGGCCTCTCTTAGAAGGCTCTAAGGGAGAATCTTTTCTTGACCCTTTCATCTTCGGGTGGCTCCAGATACTCCTTGGCTCGGGGCTGCATAATTCCAACCTCTGCCTCCATCTTCTCATGGTCTTTTCTTCCTGCATATTCTTTTCTCTTTCTTACAAGGACACTTGTCTTAGGATTTAGGGCCCGCGCAGATAATCCAGGTCTCGTTTTGAGATTCTTAATTACAGAGACCTTTTTTCCAAGTAAGATGACATTCACAGGTTCCAGCTTTAGAGAATGGACTCATTTTCGGGGGAGAGGGAGGGAGATCATCCAACCCACTACACAAGTTAAGAAAATGGGCCTATAGAGGGGTCCCCGGGGTGGCTCAGTCGGTTAAGTGTCTGACTTTCAGCTCAGGTCATGATCTTGTGGTTCATGAGTTCAAGCCCCATGTCAGGCTCTGTACTGACAGCTCAGAGCCTGGAGCCTGCTTCTGCCTCTATGTCTCCCTCTCTCCCTCTGCCCCTCCCCTACTCACTCTGTCTCTCTCTCTATCTCTCAAAACAAAAAATGGGCCTATAGAGACAGAACACAGAATCACTTCTTTCTCCTTTGAAGGTCAGCTCTGAATATTAGCTAACTTTATTACTTGATTCATTCAACAAATGTTCATTGAGGGCTTCTCTGTGGCAAACCCTTTGGTTGGTGCTGGGAAATCAGACTCAGACTCATCCCCAGGGAAGCTGCCCTCTTTACAGGGAAGTCCAATAAGTAAAAAAAAAAAAGAGTGATAAACCAGTTTTTCAGTCTGAGGGAAGTTCAGGAGCTGTGGAAGCCAGAGAAGAGAGTCGGATTTCAGTCACAGTAGAGGTGACATTTAAACTGGGTATTGAAGGGAGCACCTGGGTGGCTCAGTCAGTTAAGCATCCGACTCTTGATTTCAGCTTGGGTCATGATCTCGAGGTTCGTGGGCTCTGTGCTGACAGCGTGGAGCCTGCTTGGGAATCTCTCTCCCTCTCTCTGCCCCTACCCCGCTTGTGCGTGCTCGCTCTCAAAAATATATAAACATTTTAAAAAATTGTTTAAAAAATAATAAAATAAACTGGGTACTGAAGAACCAATAGGAGTTCGCCAGGCAGAAAGGGAGAAAAGGATATTCCAGCAGAGAGAGCAGGATCCAATCTTTCCACAAGCTTTTTTAAAATTTTTTTTTAATATTTATTTATTTTTGAGAGAGAGAGAGAGAGAGAGAGAGACCATGTCTGGGGGAGAGGCAGAAAGAGAGAGGAAGACACAGAATCCAAAACAGTCTCCAGGCTCTGAGCTGTCAGCACAGAGCCCAACATGGGGCTCGAACTCTGAATGAGCCGAAGTCAGACGCCCAACCAACTGAGCCACCCAGGCACTCCGTTTCCACAAGCTTTTAATGACATTCAAGTCTGTACCAGGCCGATCACTGGGCACTGGAAATACATACCTCAAGTAAACAACCCTTCTCAGACTTTTCCACTTACACCAAGAGAGCTGGAATGCTCACCCCAGGGACAGGACAAATACCTAAAATACTTGCATAATGTTCAAGGTAATGAGTGTAAAATGTTTTCCCACAGTGCCTTGGGTGTAGTAAGTGTTCAATAAATGCTATCATTTTTATATGTCCTATTTTATTCTAAAAATTCTTGTATTATCTTAGATACTTTTCCATAATATGACTATATTTGTTTAAACATAAAAATATTTCTAGGGCACCTGGGTGGCTCAGTTAGTTAAGTGTTCAACTCTTGATCTCAGCTCAGGTCATGATCTCACTGTTCTTAGTTTGAACCCTGCATCAGGCTCTATCCTGATAGCACGGAGCCTTCTCGGGATTCTCTCTCTCCCTCTCTCTCTCTGCCCATCCACTGCTGGCTTTTTCAAAATAAATAAATAAAAATATATATGTTTCTAATCACTTAGAATTAAATTACTATAATATTTCTACAGTGCTATATGTCCCCTAGAGAAACATGTATCCAAGTTTAAGGAACATGGATTCTAAGGTAGCCAAATACAACATGCATGCAGTGATAGAAGAAAGATCAAGGTCAAGTGGTAATGAAATGACTGACTCTACAAGAGTTGGTGGGCAAAGTCAAATGCAGGCTTCACAAAAGTCTTATTTTTTTTTTTAATGTTTATTTATTTTTGAGACAGAGAGAGACAGAGCATGAGTGGGGGAGGGGCAGAGAGAGAGGGAGACACAGAATCGGAAGCAGGCTCCAGGCTCTGAGCCATCAGCCCAGAGCCCGACGCGGGGCTCGAACTCACGAACCGCGAGATCGTGACCTGAGCTGAAGTCGGACGCTTAGCCGACAGGCGCCACTTCACAAATGTCTTAAAAAATGATTGGGAGTTTGATAGATGAACAACAGGGGGTTAGCTCTGTTTGGTTCAGGGATGACTAGTGTTTTAAAAGCTAACTAGTACCATGTTGGATATCGAAACCAAACATTGTTGGCAGGACCAAAAACTGAAACACCCCAAACCATTTTACCTCTTCTTCTTCCTCTTTCCTTAGTCTCTATATCTCATGGGCATGATGCATTGGGTAAATAAGAGGAAGACAGGCCAAGTTGGTCTTTTGATGTCTCAAATTTAATTAAATTAAACCTATCCCCTTCCTTCCAAGTCCTCTTTCTCCCATTTACTTACTCACTTAGCCAAACATCATTCAGACCCCTACCAGGTGCCCGGCCAGGCCACTATATTTATAGAAATAATTCAAATTAGAATCCCTGGGCGCCTGGGTGGCTCAGTTGGTTAAGCGGCCGACTTCAGCTCAGGTCATGATCTCGCGATCTGTGAGTTCGAGGCCCGCGTCAGGCTCTGTGCTGACAGCTCAGAGCCTGGAGCCTGTTTCAGATTCTGTGTCTCCCTCTCTCTGACCCTCCCCCATTCATGCTCTGTCTCTCTGTGCCTCAAAAATAAATAAACGTTAAAAAAATTAAAAAAAAAAAAAAAAACAAATTAGAATCCCTGACTGCAAGGAGGTCATAGGTAATTTCAATACAAAGTGGTAGATGCAGTCATTGAGATGATGTATAAAGTATCACGGAAGTTCAAAAGAAGTTGCTAACTACTGTGTGTTGTGCCAGAAGGCTTTCTAAATGAAGTCTTCTGGGCAGAAGCATGAGCTTTGCCTGAGCAAAGGCACTGAGGCCGAGGACTTGACACTGGCCTACTTTAAGGGGGAAACAAAGGCTGCCTGGGGGCAACAGGCAAAGAGGCCGGAAAAGGAAGATGGGGCCACACAAGAAGAACCTGACTGCAGGGCTGAAGAACTTGGCCTCAATCTTAGGCAACGGGAAGTCATTTGGAAAGATCCTCAGGCAGCCCTGAAGATGCAGCTTTCAAGGAGTTAGGTTTGAAGAACAAGACTCTTGCAAAAGGCCAGGTGAGAATTGTAAAGCGAAGAGACCATTCCCCCAAAGAGCCTGTACCCAACAAAGGCGGGTGCCTGGGCAGCATTTCTCCTTCTCCTTTCTAAACTCTTCAAGGTTACTTTTTTGAAAAAGGCTTCATAGATGTGACCTAATGGCTACCATCTCTGGGCCCCCACTAAGACCCCGACCTCTCTTTAGTACCTATACCCATGTGCCTAGTCATATGGTTTGTGTTTGTCTCACCTGCTGTACTATGAACTCTTCCTTTTGATTTCCTTCTGAACTCCCAGCATCCTGACACGGAGGACAGGCTCCATGAGCTTCAATGCGCAAATGACTGAATGGATGAATCAAATCCATGAGTGAGTTGATGAAGGCCCAGGTAAGTGAATGGTTGTTAGATGACACAGAGCCTCCACGCCTCTCCCATTGGACACAACCCCAGAGGGAGGAAATGAGCTTGGCCAGGCTCACCCAAAGTTTGTAGCAAACCTGAGACA
This sequence comes from Panthera tigris, assembly GCF_018350195.1. Taxonomy (NCBI): domain Eukaryota; kingdom Metazoa; phylum Chordata; class Mammalia; order Carnivora; family Felidae; genus Panthera; species Panthera tigris. Next base: position 55,873,872 of record NC_056669.1, read on the forward strand.
AAGACTTGGGCTTCTGGCCCCCAGGACCAGTGCTCCTTCCTCAATCCCAATGGCTTTCACACTGTCATGGAGGTTAAATGTGCCAATGTGGGAACATGAGTTTGGGAATTCACACACCGGCCAAGAGGACACACATTAGATCGAAGCGCGTCTAACCCATGGGGCTGAGTTAGTCGGAGCTCCCAGAGAAAGCTTTCCTTAGGAACTGTCTTTTATAGTGAGGTCTGAAGGGTGAGTAGGAGGTTAACTGGACAAAAGGGGCTAGGGAGAGCAAGAGGAACAGTCTGAAGAAGGCGCAGGGAGCATTGAAGGAACTGTAAGAAGGCCAGGCAGGCGTAGGCGGGAGAGGCAGCCGGCATGGAGGAGGAAGAAGGGGAGGAGAACAGTTTTTGGAAGAAGTTGATATTTCAAAAATAAAATCAAAGACCTCCTTCAATGTCATTTACAGTTTAGTGTTGCTTTTATTTGTAATTTTGTACGGCAGCAGCCGCATCGTCTTTCAGTGCTTAGAGCTTCTGAAGTTTTTGTCCAGCCGTGACGGCACAGAATGAAGTTGGAGATCTGGGCAGGGTCCAGATCCTGCCAGCTGTGGTAGCCCCAGGGGAGTCTGACCTTGAGGTGTGTGGACAACTACGGGAGGGTTTATGTAAGCGGGGGGTGGGGGGGGGTGTTACATGATCTAATTTATGTTTTAAAAATGTCACTCTGGGGGCATCTGGCTGGCTCAGTCTGTATAGCATGCGACTCTTGATCTCAGGGGCGTGAGTTCTACTCGCATGTTGGGTATAGGTTTACTTAAAAAACAAAAAAAGAAAACAAAACAGAAGAAAAAACAAGTCATTCTGGCAGTTGTGTCCAGAACAGATGCAAGGGTGGGGGAGTGGTGAATTTAGTAACAGTAAATTGTGACATTCCTTTGTTGAGTTAGAGGACAATTAGAATACAGGAATATGGCTAAGTTCCTGGGGACAGAAGAGCTCAAAGGATACCCGATTGCCCCTTGTTCCCTGCCAAAGACAGGCATGGTCTCACAGGGTTCCTGAGAATGAGCATTCTGGCTGCAAAGTGGGGTGTCTGAGAGCTCCAAGCCTGGGGTCAAAAAAAAATGTGATCATAGGGATGCCTGGGTGGCTCAGTCAGTTAAGCATCCGACTCTTGGTTTCAGCTCAGGTCGTGATCTCACGGTTCCTGAGTTCGAGCCCTGCATCAGGCTCTGTGCTGACATAGGGCTCTTCACTGATGGCACAGAGCCTGCCTGAGATCCTCTCTCTCCCTCTCTCTCTGTTCCTTCTCTGCTCTGTCTCTCAAAATCAATAAACTTAAAACAAATTTTTTTAAATGTGACCTGAGCCTGCAGCTAATTGGCTGCAGGATTTTAAGTAAATTAATTTCCCTCCCTAACAGGTTCTCTGGGGGCTAGAGAAAACTAAGGTTTTCCTGGTACTTTACATACATTACCATGGATCATCCCCACAGGACCCTGTGAAGTAGGTATTGTCCCAGTTTTACAGAAGCCTAAAAAGCAGCTCTGGAAATGAGTGCCCAGATTCACATGGTTCTTCATGGCAGATTGGCTTGTGAACCCAGGTCTCTTGCTTCCTGAGCTAGAGCTCTGTCCCCCATGCCACACCACCTGCATTAATTAGAATACGCTATTTAGGACTGAATTTTCCCAGAAGAACGAGAATCTTACTCCCATCAACAGCAAAGGGAAGGCAGGGTGGCTCAGTCGGTTAAGCGCCCAACTTCAGTTCAGGTTATGATCTCACGGCTCGTGAGTTAGAGCCCCCCACATGGGCTCTCTGCTATCAGTGCAGAGCCCCCTCGGGATCCTCTGTCTCTCTGCCCCTCCCCCACTTGCATGCGGGCTCTGTCCAAAATAAATAAACATTAAAAAAAAAAGAATTCCAAGAATTCATCAAGCATGGAGCCCTTCTAAGCACCAACTGCATAGGTCACATCTGGTGAAGCTGGCCTTGATGAGAGTGTCAGTATTGGGTTCAGGGGCGGAGGACAGAATGGTAGCAATGGAAGATTGGTTACATACAGAAGGATTGATCAAAATAAATAGATATATTAAGGATAATGGGAGCCAGTTTTCTATCAGAAAAAGGAGTTACAAATATAAGAAGAGAAGGAGCTTGGATGAACCCTGTGGTGATAGACCATAATTGTTCAGATCTTGGTTTCTTTCTTTCTTTCTTTTTTTTTTTTTTTTTAAAGTTTATTTGCTTATTTTGAGAGAGAGAAAGCTTACTTGGGGGTCGGGGGAGAGAGGAGAGAGCAAGAATCACAAGCAGACCCCCACTGTCAGGAAGGAGCCCAATGTGGGGCTCAAAACCACGGACTCTGAGATCGTGACCTGAGCTGAAGTCGGATGCTCAACCAACTGAGCCACCTAGGCACCCCTAGATCTTGGTTTCTGAATACCATTCTCCACTAACTGGAATCAAGATTCTCTGAAGAAGTGGCTGAGTCCAGGATTGGGCCAGAAAAAGTACAAGATGACCCTAGGACATGTAGTTGTGCCAGAAAATAAGGCAGTACTCTTCCCCCCAAAAATGATGGAGACATGTCAAAAGGACACAGAAGCCAGTTTGGTGGGGTTCCCACTGTCCAAATCTGGAGCAGCTTGAACATCACGATAAAAATGATAGAATAGCATATAGCCCACTGAATAAAATAGGGATCCATGAGTCTTCATTGATATAAAAAGGCGAGGGGGGAGACATTTTCAAAGTATGGAAAATGTCAATGTACAATGTAATACGACGGTTCCCAGCTTAATCGAGCGATACAGTGAGCATCAATCAATAGGACACACTGAAATCATGATTGCCTGCTAGGATGGGGGGAGGAGGGTCGATCACTACCTCTGTGATATTTCTGCTAAAGATGGACTGGCTTGGACTTACGTCAGTTACAAGGAAAGAGTAGACATAACAACACTAAATGGTGTTCTACAGAATACTGGATCATAATCTCCAAGACTGTCTAGGTCGTGATAGCCAAGGAGAGACTGAGAAATTCTCACAGAGAAAAGGAGTATGATACTGTGATTTATAATAAGAAATAGATATTTGGTTCTTTATTCACTGTTCCTAGCACATAGCTCCTAAAACTTGTAATTTCCTATACGAGAGCCAGCAGCGCATCTTTCGTTATAATATTTAGTTTTGTTCTCAGTTCCTGAAAGCTTCAGACAGTGAAATGAATGTCTTTTGTTTCCATAACAAGTCCCGTTCAACTGTATTTGAGTTTATTTTAATGAGGTGACATTTGGAAAGCCCCAGATAACTTAAGGATGGGGGCTGGTTGCCAGGGGAACACTCCCGGATTAGAAAGTGGAAACCTTCAGCATCCTCCCTCCGTGTAGACTGGGTTTTAGAAGCAGTCTTACTCCACTGTTATCAATCCTGCATTGTATTGCTGCTAGCAAGAGTCTTACGGCTTTTTTTTTCTTTATTTTTTTTTTAACTAAGCTCTTGGCCCAACATGGAACTTGAACTCATGACCCCAAGGATCAAGAGTCACATGCTCTACCAACTGAGCCAGCCAGAAGCCCCAAATTTTATTTACACAGTGAAGTCATATTTATTTTCAGAATACATTTTTATACCCCAGGCATTTAATTAAAAATATGTCTTTTGTGTTTAGAGGAAAAATATTTTGTATCAGTTTTCATCAAAAGTAATTAGAAATCTCAAAATGTGTTTGATATTTTAGCCCTGAGAAAAGGAGCTTTCTAAATGTGTGTAGGTGCAATTCCATGTTATGTAAAAAATGGAGGAGATAAAATCGTGTGCATTCATGACACCAATGTTAGATGAAAACACGCAAAGCAAAACTCCCTTAAGCAGGAAGTGGTGAAAAATACCTTGAAAAATAGTTTACAAGGGAGGGAAACAGGGCTATGAAAAGAGAAGTTTGGAATACATCTGGGGCAGAGATTCGTTATAAAAATTATGGTTGAGGCCAAGTAGTGGGGGGAATTCCTATTTTCTCCTAGTGATCCTATAAACCAATAAAAGGGAATTTCTTCCACCTCTCAGAAGTATCAGGAAAAAGTGCCTTCCAAAATTGCAACCTGCCTCACATAAAGAAAAGGGAAATACAGTTGACTCTTGAACATGGGGTTCAGGGATGATGGCCTCCCACACAATCGAAAATTTGAATATACCTTTCACTTCCCCAACACTTAACTACTGAAAGCCTACTCCTGACCAGAAAGAAGCCTTACCGACAACATAAACAATCAATTAACACATTTTGTTTATACACTGTATATACTGTTGTATTATATACTGTCCATTTATAATAAAGTAAGCTAGAGAAAAGAAAATGAACAGAGAAAATACTTTTACAGAACTGTGTTGCATTTACTGAAGACAATCTGTGTCAGTGGACCTGAGCAGTTCAAACCCGTGTAATTCAAGGTTATTTTATTGATGAGAGGACCTGACTCTGCCTTCCAACTCCTCCCGTAGGTGATATAAACATATTGAAATTCACCACTTGGATTAGGTTAAGCCATAAACCAGCTGAGTTAAAACGAAAATTCATTCTATCACAGTTCTGCATGCCAGAAATCCCAAATCAAGGTGTTGGGAAGGCTATGCTCCCTCAGAGAGTCGAGGGGAAAACCCTTCCTCTCCTCTTCCAGCTTCTGGTGGCTCCAGGTGTTCCTGGGCTTGTGCTGCGTAAGTCCAGCCTCCTGCCCCCTTCACGTGGCCTTCTCCCCTTTTCCCTGTGTCTTCTTTCTCTTAGGACACTTGCCATTGGATTTAGGGCCCACCTACATAATCTAAGAGTATCTCTTTATTTCTGCAAAGATCCCTTTTCCAAATAAAGTCACCTTCACAGACCATGGAGTTTAACTAGGTACATATCATGTGGTGGGTCACTATTCAACCCACCACACCATCCTGATGTGTGTCCTGTCCCTTTTTTCTCTCAGGCCAGCCTGCCAAAAGATTGAGAAATTAAACTGTTACTAATCTGAACTAGACTGTTTTAAATTAAGATGTTAATTTTAATCTCCAGAGTAACCGCTAAGAAAATAACTTACAGGGGCGCCTGGGTGGCTCAGCTGGTTGAGCGTCCAACTTCAGCTCAGGTCACGATCTCAACAGTCCGTGAGTTCGAGCCCCGTGTCGGGCTCTGGGCTGATGGCTCAGAGCCTGGAGCCTGTTTCAGATTCTGTGTCTCCCTCTCTCTCTCTGACCCTCCCCCGTTCATGCTCTGTCTCTCTCTGTCTCAAAAATAAATAAACGTTAAAAAAGAAAATTTAAAAAAAAAAAGAAAACTTACAAACATAGAGCAAAAGAAACAACAGGAGAATTAAAACAGTGTATGAAAAAACATTTAACAGAAAAGAAGGCAGGAATGGAGGGAGGGAGGAACAAAAAAGACACAAGAAAATAGCAAAAGGGCACATGTAAATTCTACTTTATCAGTGATTATATTAAATGTAAATAGACTTAATGTTCCAATGAGAAGACATAAAGTAGAAGTATGGATAAAAAGAAAAAAGATCCAACACTATTATGCCTTCAAAAGATACATTTTAGGGGCGCCTGGGTAGCTCAGTCAGTTAAGCGTCCGACTTCAGCTCAGGTCATGATCTCACGGTTCATGAGTTCGAGCCCCATGTCGGGCTCTGTGCTGACAGCTCAGAGCCTGGAGCCTGCTTTGGATCCAGTGTCTCCCTCTCTCTCTGCCCCTCCCCTGCTCACACTCTGTCTCTGTCTCTCTCTCAAAAATACATAAAGATTAAAAAAAATTTTAAAGATACACTTTATATTCAAAAACACAAATAGGTTGAAAGGAAAAGGATGGAAGAAGACGTTTCATACAAGTAGTAACTAAAAGAGAGCTGGGGTGGCTATACTTTTATAGGGTATATAAAATAGATTTTAAGACAAAAACTGTGGGGCGCCTGGGTGGCTCAGTTGGTTAAGCATCCAACTTCGGCTCAGGTCATGATCTCAAGGTTTGTGGGTTTGAACCCACATCGGGCTCTGTCCTGACAGCTCAGAGCCTGGAGCCTGCTTTGGATTCTGTGTCTCCCTCTCTCTCTGCCCTCTCCCGTTTGCATTCTGTCCCTCTCTCTCTCTCAAAAATAAATAAGCATTATTAAAAAAAAAGACAAAAATTGTTACTAGAGACAAAGGGAATTTTATAATGATAAAAGGATGACTCCATCAGGAAAATGTAACAATTATGAACATACATGTACATAGCAGCAGGGTCCCAAAATATATGAAGCAAAAGGTACAGAATTGAAGGGAAAAATAAACAATGTAACAATAGTTGGAGGTTCAATACCCCCATTTTCTTTTCTTTCTTTTTTTTTTTTTTTGAGCACTTTAAGGACATTTCATTTATTTATTTTTAAATATAATTTATTGTCAAATTGGCTTCCATACAACAGCCAGTGCTCAGCCCAACGAGTGCCCTTCTCAATGCCCATCACCCACTTTCCCCTCTCCCCTGCCCCCATAAACCCTCAGTTTGTTCTCTGTAATTAAAAGTCTCATGGTTTGCCTCTCTCCCTCTGTTTGTAACTTTTTTCTCCCTCCCCTCCCCCATGATCTTCTCTGTTAACTTTCTCAAGATCCACATAAGAGTGAAAACATATGGTATCTGTCTTTCTCTGACTGACTTATTTCACTTAGCATAATAGTCTCCAGTTCCATCCACGTTGCTGTAAATGGCCAGATTTCATTCTTTCTCATTGCCAAGTAGTATTCCATTGTTTATATAAACCACATCTTCTTTATCCATTCATCAGTTGATGGACATTTAGACGCTTTCCATAATTTGGCTATTGTTGAAAGTGCTGCTATAAACATTGGGGTACAAGTGCCCCTATGCATCAGCATGCCTGTATCCCTTGGGTAAATTCCTCACAGTGCTATTGCTGGGTCATAGGGTAGATCTATTTTCAATTTTTTGAGGAACCTCCACACTGTTTTCCAGAGCAGCCGCACCAGTTTGCATTCCCAACTACAGTACAAGAGGGTACCCATTTCTCCACATCCTCACCAGCATCTATAGTCTCCTGATTTGTTCATTTTAGCCACTCTGATCTGTGTGGCTAAAATGGCTTTGATTTGTATTTCCCTGATGATGAATTGAGCATCGTTTCATGTGTCTGTTGGCCATCTGGATGTCTTCTTTGGAAAAGTGTCTATTCATATCTTCTGCCCATTTCTTCGCTGGATTATTTGGTTTTTTGGATGTGGAGTTTGGTAAGTTCTTTAGAGATTTTGGATACTAGCCCTTTATCCAATATGTCTTTTGCAAATATCTTTTCCCATTTCATCAGTTGCCTTTTAGTTTTGTTGATTATATCCTTTGCAGTGCAGAATGTTTTTATTTTGATGAGGTCCCAATAGTTCATTTTTGCTTTTAATTCCCTTGCCTTTGGAGATGTATTGAGTAAGAAATAGCTGCGGCTGAGGTCAAAGAGGTTGTTTCCTGCTTTCTCCTCTAGGGTTTTGATGGTTTCTTGTCTCACATTCAGGTCTTTCATCCATTTTGAGGTTATTTTTGTGAATGGTGTAAGAAAGTGGTCTAGTTTCATTCTTCTGCAGGTCTCCCAGGACCATTTGTTAGAGACTGTCTTTTTTTTCCATTGGATACTCTTTCCTGCTTTGTCAAAGATTAGTTGGCCATACATTTGTGGGTCCAATTCTGGGTTCTCTATTCTATTCCATTGATCTATGTGTCTGTTTTTGTGCCAATACCATACTGTCTTGATGATTACAGCTTTGTAGTAGAGGCTAAAGCCTGGGATTGTGATGCCTCCTGCTTTGGTTTTCTTCTTCAGTATTACTTTAGCTATTCGGGGTCTTTTGTGGTTCCATACAAATTTTAGGATTGTTTGTGCTAGCTTTGAGAAACATGCTGGTGCAATTTTGATTGGGATTGCATTGAATGTGTAGACTGCTTTGGGTAGTTCAATACCCCATTTTCAATAAGGGATAGAATGCTTAGGCAGACCATCGACAAAACCAACAAGGAACTAGATGACTTGAACAACACTATAAACCAAGTAGATCTAACAGACATCTGGAAAATACTACCACTATAATACTACCACTATAATACTGATCCCAGTGGGAGTAGAATACACATTTTTCTCAAATGCACATGGAACATTCTCTAGGAAAGATCATCTATTTGGTCATAAGAGGAGCCTCAGTAAATTGAAAGAGATTGAAATCATACAAAGTTTGTTCTATGAAATAAAATTTGAAATAAGTGACAAAAGGAAATTGGGGAAAATAGCAAATATGTGTAAACTAAGCAACATCCTCTTCAGTAACCAAAGAGTCAATGAAGAAATCAGAAGATAAATTAGGAAGAACTTTGGAATAAATGAAACAAGAACCCAAGATACCAAAATTTATGGGATGCAGCTAAGGCAGTTTTAGGGAAAGTCTTATAGATGTAAACATGTTAAAAAAGAAAAAAGAGCTCTTACATTTCTACCTTAAAACCCTGGAAAAAGAAGAGTTCCTGTCTAGCTCTGAGCATTTGTGAGTCCATGATTTTACTATCCCTTGCTTCTAGCCCAGAGTAGGAGTGCTTAAATGCCAAAATGTGAAAAGAAAGGGGAAGCTGTGTGGCATTTGCCTCAGAGCTATCCTCAGTGCCCCCTAGTGGCCTGGTCTGTGAACCACAAGCAGAATCATGGAATTGACAACCTTCCAACTGAGACTACAGCCCTAACCCCGCAGTCCAAAAGCAGAGGGTGTTTTGGAAAAGGAGGATCCTGTTCCCTCTCTCAAGGTAACAACTCCCAGCCAGAGGCAATGTTCACAGCATTTACCTAGAGTAACCGCCACCCCCCGCCCCCTCCGCCCCATTGCTCTGCACAGGCTGCTGCACAGGCTGCTGCTAGATGTATTTGGAGCCTGCTTATTGTCACTGTTCATAAGCAAAGATGAAGGAGTTCTCTCATGCCCAATAGGTGTTGAATCTTCAAAAAATTACTGCTGAGAGTAATGGCCTATCTTTGTGGGGTGGCCTAGGTTAGGGCCAGGCTTAGCCTGGGGCCAGAGGCTAAAGGTCATGGCTAATCTCAGACTGGGGCTGGGGTGGGGCTGAAACTGTCATCAGAAAGCAGGCCTTTCCTCCATCCTCAAGGAAATCCTCTGACCTGAACTCTGTGGGCCTAAGGACTGCCCAGTGCTACAGAATTCAGCCTCTGTTGCTCCTTGAGGGTATCTCCTGTTGCCGCCTGGCCTCCCGCCCACTCTGGAGACATCAACTTTCCTGCCTTTCCAAGCCAAGCCCCATTGCAGACCCATCTACCACCACATCCTCCTTCAACTCAGCAGTGCTGTTTCCCCTGTCTTTGTTTGCTGCTCTTCCCTGCATTTCCTTCCTGGCCAACTTCTAGTCACCCTTCAAATCCCAGGTTGACATTGAGGTCCCAGTTCAACCAGGCACGCCATGTTGTATGCACAGAGGAGCAGTCCTTGAAGTGGATGAATGAATGGCAAAGAAACTTAGGCGGTGGGAAAGTTGGAATGAGGTCATTTGGTCTCACCTAAGAGGGGTTCCCAGCTGCGTAGTATTCATTGAATCAAATGGAATTAGAACAGAGAGAGGTGGCATCTTGGGGGACCCGGGTGTGGCATGAAATCATTAAAGTAACAGCAGGCTAGCTCTCCCTCTTTGTGGTATAACTGAGGCCAGAGGCAAGGAACATGGCTTGCGTGATCCACGGAGGACCCTTCTAGTTCCGCCATCTCAGGACCTTAAAAGTGGACAGTAACCCTCTGCCACACACAGTAGACAGCTGTGAGGGGGCTCCAAGACCCTTGCCTCTAGGCATTCATTCAGTGTATCATCCTCTTGAGTGTGAGTTGGATCTAATGGGGAGAATACGGCAAAAGTGACAGGATATCACATCCGAGATGAAGTTATAAGAGAACGTGACTTCCACCTTGCACACTCTCTCTCTGGCTCTTTCTGCTTACTCTCTCTGATGAAGCCAGCTGCCATGTTGTGTTCCATGAACTACTCCATGGAAAGGCCCGTGTGGCAAGCAAGCAAGAGTGGCCTCTGGGCAATAGCCAGTGAGGAAGTGAACGCTGCCAACAGCCGCGTGAATGACCTTGGAAGTGGGTCCTCCCCTGGTCAAGCATGAGGATGACCACCGCCTGTCTGGTTATCTTGACTGTAGCCTTGCGAGAGGCCCTGAGGGAGAGGGTTCTGCTAAGCTATACCTCGGCTACTGACTCTCAGATTGTGTGGTGGACACAGTGTTGTGTGAAGCCACTGTGTTGTGGAGTCATATGTTACGCAGGAAAAGATAACCAATACTACCGTACGGCGTGTAGACCACGTAGACCAAAGGAGCAAGGGGAAAGGCTTGGCAGGGAGCCCAGATGGGACCATAGCCTCCCCAAGTGTCAGGGGCAAGATGCAGGTGAAGTCCCAGCAATAACTCACAGAGAACTCTCGTTTTCGTTTATTCATTTTGGAATTTACAAAAGTGTGACATGGGACAATCATCTCATCAAGAGAAAACAGAACACACAGAGGGGCTGGGTTTCTTCCCTGGTTCCTCCCCTCTCAGAAAGGCACAAATATGTGAGGCTTGGGTTCGGGGGCCTCCTGTCTTAAGACCAATGTGCTGCTCAGAAGGCCAGGCCCCTCTGTGAACAGGAAGAGGGACCCTTTCCTCACACTCATACTTGGGTTATGGGCTAAACAAACCGAGGCCACTGGGAAACATGTGAATCAGGCCAAGTCCAGGTCTGTCCTGGGCACATGTTGTCAGCACCCTGTGGAAGACTAGTCACTCCAACTACAACATGGTGGCTGACTAATCCTGGAGGCGGTGCATCTGGGACAGCGCTGTCCCTAGCACAGGCTGATTGCCACCCTGGTTCTTACCCTGGAGGCCTCAGATTTAAAAGACTAACTGGACTGGAGCTGGAGCATTCCAGATGCTCATTACTGCACTCTTCAAGTTGGGGACAACTGTGCCCTCCAGGTCTTCCCCTTGGTAGGAGGGGCCAGGCCGGCAGTTAAGTGTGGGGTAGGTATTTTAGAATAGAGGTGTTTGTATTAGAAGTGGCTCCTGGCCCTCATCCTGCAAGTAAAAAGAAGATAACCTAACCCCGGTCTGAGTCACCAATGGCTGTCCTTCTTTCCCAGTTAACCAGGACTGAGTTTTGTCTGTAATTTTGGGGAAGGAAGAAGAAGGATTGCTTGAGAAACCATAAAGGCCCAAATGCGTCAGCCACCACCTAGAACAGGACAAATTGGAACTAAAAGAGTTGGAAATATTCACTTTTTCCTTATTAAAAAAGACCTAACATTTGTAATGGTTTAACAAAATTATTATAATTTCTTTTAAATAACCCACAGACACCCATGACGCTTCCAAATTTACAGAACAAAAAAGCATTCGAGAACTTGGTAGAAAACGATTTGTAGCTGGTTCCTCCTAGGAGCTGGCCCCTGAGGGCAGGCTCAGTTCACCTCCAGAACCTCAGTCTCCGGGAGGCCGAACTTGGTCTTGTGCTTGTCGAAGAGCTTCACCAGGGCCTCCATGTACATGCTGTGGTACAGGTCTATGTCCTGCTGGGTTGGGTGCTCCAGCTTGGGGATGGTGATGGGCTCACCCACTGCAGGGATGGGGCAGAGGCCTCTGGTTAGTCAATCCACTCGGGCCCCCCTGACAGTCTACCATGATGTTGATAGCAGTGACCCTGCACTACGTGCCAACCATGTGCCAGGAACTGTGCCAAATGTGCTCCACCTCAGGTTGTCCCTGTTACAGGGGAGAAGATGGGAGGCTCCAGGGCACGGGAAGGGACCTGCCTCAGGCCACACAGTCACTAAGCAGCAGGTGGGATCAACACTGGCTGCTCCGAAGGCACTCAGTTGGAAGGTCCCATGTAAGAGTTATGGGACCGAGTAATGGCTTTGCTCTTGGTCTGCTCCAGGCAAGTCACTTTGCCTCTCTGAGCCTCAGTTCCCTCACCTGTCACATGGGGCTCCTTCCTCATAGGACTTTGATTAGGATTTTGAAATCACATGACATGCTTTGAAAAGTGTGCCGAGGGAGGAGGAGCCCAACATTCATACATCCATCCATTGCTTTATTTTCTGCATCTCCATATTCAACTCATCCCAAAGTCCTGGCAAAGACATTTCGGAAACTTCTCCCAAGTGCATGCCCTTCTCTCATCACCACTGCCGTTCCCTTTGTCCCTAGTGGCTACCACAGGGGCATCCCGCATTGGTCTTGTGGCTTCCATTTTTGACCCTTCTAACCCATTTTCTATCCAGCAGCCCAAGAATCACTTTAAAATGCAACTCTGAACCTCTCCTCCCCAAAGCCCTCCAGTAGCTTTCCATTCTTAAGGTGAAGAGCAAACTAGTTCACGCTGCCCACAGGAGCCTGTCCCTCTCCAGCCACACGTGTGCATGGATATGTCCCTGCTGCCTCAGAGTGGTCAGACCTGGTATAGGATTTGCACGTGACAAGAGTCAAGAGTGAGTCTGGGTCCTGTCACCTAAGATGCAGGCAGTTAGTCTTTGTACAAATACAAAGCAAAACACCTTGACCCTGATAACTCAAAGTATCTACGTGAGCTTTGGCCCCTAAAGTCCATGGCTTGCGGCCTACACACTTTTGTGTGATCTCTGGCTTGTGAGACACACACACACACACACACACACACACACACACACACCCAGAACAACACAGCTGAGGGACAAGTGCTGCCAGTTTTTGCTATACTTCTCAGAGGACTATGCTCCAGTCATGTTGATGTTTTTCTTTCTGTTCCTCAAAAATCTATACAATCTCGCTGCGGGAACTTCACTTAAGCTAATGTTTCTGACAAAAAAAAAAAAAAAACCTCTCTTCCTCCTGTCTTTTGCTAGATAATTCCTATTCAGTTAGAAGTGGAAGAGTCACCGCTTCTCGGAGGTCCACTGCCACCCCCCAGAGCACCCTGTACATTCCCCTCACACCCCCTCCTGGTCTTTGCTTGACAGACTGGTCTTCCTGATCTTCCCTGACAGACTCCTGGGCCCTGCAAACACGGACCGTTAAGTCTTGTTTTCTCATCTGGCACTGCTTGGCTCACAGTGATGGAACTATCTCCACCCCCACTGGCCGTTCCCATCAGCACCCAAACATGTCCACAGCTGCGTGGTTTAGAGCATGGACATCAGAGCCAGAGGGCCTGCATGTGAATCTTAACTCTACCACAAACTAGCAGTGGGGCACCTCGAGTTCAGGGGCTGCAGGCAGGGGAGCTCACCAACGGTAGTGATGGGCTTGGAGTAGGGCACCAGCCCCCAGGTGTCAGAGGAGAAGAGGCCTCGGCCATGGAAGATGCACGGGGCAAAGCCAATGTACTTCTGGAACTTCTTCTGGACCCATCGGCCCCAGGAGCCCTCTTCAAAGATCACCTGCTTGTATACTTCATTCTCCCCGAAGGAGTAGATGGGAACCAGGTCAGCTCTGGAAAGGAGAAGCCAGAGTCAGTCACACCCTAACTGCTGGCCTCTGAACTCCCAGCAGCATGACTTATTTGGCCCCAGGGCACAGTCTTGCACCTGAGCTTGGCCTGTAGCCCACCTGCAGGAGCCCAGGAAACACAGGCTGCATCTCTGCCCCACTCAGACACTCAGGCTACACTTGGGCAAACTTGGTCTGAAGCTCTGGCATCCAACCTCTCCTCTCCCACAGGATGGCAAATTCCCATCTATGCCTTCCTGGGGTTTGGGCCTTGCTTCTAGGAGCAAGGAGTTGCTTTGTTTGGGCCAAACAAAGCTTTGGAGGGCTGTGCATGCATGTGCATGCTGGTGTGCACGCGTGTGCAAGTGTGTGCAGGAGGCACTTACCCGTGGCGTAGGGCCAGTTTTACAAAGCCCTTGCGATTGCGCAGAGTGACTGCGTTCTTGCCAGGCATGGAGCTCAGGGACTCGGCTGCACCCCCCACTACGATGATGATGGCATTGCCACTCCCATTCTTTGAAAGCAAGTAGTCTATGGTGTCCCTGTTCACAGGGCAAATGCCTGGCAGGGAGAAGGACATAGAGTCAGGGCTGCCCATAAATGCACTCCCTACCCCCTTCATACAGCCAAACATAAACAGAAAGAGCCCTGGCCTTAGGCTCCAGACCTAACCCAGCCACTAGAAGCTGTATGGCCCTGCATAAGCTATTTCTTTTTCTGAGCCTTGGCTTACTTATGTGTAAAATGGAGATAATGATACAAGGTTGTTTAGGGACCTTGTTCATTTGGCAAACATTCCCTGAGGTCCTAACACTGCCAGGCTATTGCTAGGTGCTGGGGATCCCAGCGAATCAGGGTGGCAGGGGTCGCAGGCCGGTGGATAAGGACAGATCCACAGAGAGTGATTAGGTTGTGCCAAGGGCAGCACAGGGGCTGGGTTGCCCAGAAAAGGAGTCAGAGCAAGCATCGTAGGGAAGATGTTATTGAAACCGAATCCTGAAGGATGCATGAATGACCCTGCTCGGCCCTGACCCACCATGCCTATGGCCGACTGCACCTCTGAGCACAGGACCAGCCGCTGGGGCACGGTATGTGGGCTTCCTGACCTCTCTATCACCTTGCTCAGTGGAAAGGCTCAGGCCTGAACAAGAGTACAGCAGGGGCAGGCAGATTCTCACCTCCAGACATCAGGTATTCCCTCAGCACCGGCATCCGGAAGTTGCCGGCCAGCGTGGCCAGGTAGGGCCTTATGCCGGGGAACTTCTTGCTCACTTCTGTGGCCTCTGTGCTGAAGTTACAGAAGGCACCCAGGCCCATGATGCCATGGGGGTGGTATCCAAAGATGTAGTTCCTGGTGGTCAACAGGTTGTGTGTCTTCACCAGCTGCAGGGTAAAACTCAGGTCAGAGGGAACTGCCAGGAGAAGGGTACCGGGGCACGCCCAGGAGACAGGGGAAGGACTGTGTGTGTCATGCCCGATGAGACTCTGGGCCTGAAGGACCGGAGGGTCTCTGCACACCTGACCTCAGACTCTTGGCAATTGGCATTTCGACTGTGAGTCCCCAGGAAGGGAGGGGGAAACTTTCTCTCTCAATGCCCTTACTTCTCCAGCCAGACACAACAGGTCCCCTTATCTGTACCCTGCTCTCCTCCTGGACCCATTCTCCTCATCCAACCCCTGCCGCTCTCAGATAAAGAGGGGTGTCCAGTTTTCGTTGGGGTAAAGTCCACATCCTTCGGTTAGGGCAGAAAAGGGACAATGCAGCTGGCCTGAATGGAAACTTCCTTCCAGGCAGCAAGGCTCAGCTGCGTTGCTGGGGAGTCAGGCAAGCAATAGCCCTGTGCCGGCCGCAGTGGGGGTGGGGGATCAGCTGTACGGCCAGGCAGCTGACCTGTGGTACTATCAACAAAGCTGGGATGCTCTGAAGAAGGACTGGCTTCCATGACGGCTGCCCCCTCCCCTGGGGCTGGTGGCCTGGAGGGTGGGGTGGGTGGTATAGTTTCCCTATACCCTGAGGCACCTACCCAGCATTGCAAGGAACTTGGTAGGGGTAGAGGCACTGAAAGGGATGGAAAGCAAGGGCATTTGGCTCAGAAAACATCACTTCTTTTCTGATTAGACAAGTAATAAATAATCATAGAGCATTTAAAAAATACAGGAAAAGGGGCACCTGGGTGGCTCAGTTGGTTAAGCATCCCACTCTTGGTCTCACAGTTTGTGAGTTTTAGCCCCACATCGGGCTCTGTGCTAACAGTGCAGAGCCTGCTTAGAATTCTCTCTCTCTCTCTCTCTCTCTCTCTCTCTCTCTCTCTCTCTGCCTCTCCCCCACTCTCTCTTTCTCTCTCTTTCAAATACAAATAAACATTTTTTAAAAAATACGGGAGAGGCGCCTGGATGGCTCAGTCGGTTAAGCGTCCCACTTTGACTTAGGTCCTGATCTCATGGTTCGTGGGTTCAAGCCCTGTGTCAGCTCTGTGCTGACAGCTTGGAGCCTGGTGCTCTCTCTGTCCTTCCCCCATTCACACTCTGTCTCTCTCTCAAAAATAAAAATAAACATTAACAAATTTGTGTTTAAATACAGGGAAGTAAAAAGAAAATCCAAAGTACCTGTCCTATCTCCAATCCTGATAAACCACTCTGATGTGTTGAATCCTTTTGTCACTCAAATACACATGCTCTTTTTTAAAAACCACAAAATTAAGGGCACATGGTTGATATCATTTTTCTACCAAGCATATCACAACTATTTTTCCTACCACGATCCCTCATTAACATGTCTCTCATGGCTGCATTATTCTGTCATACAGCTATGCTGTACAAAATAGAATTATAATCAAACTCCGATTGATGGATCTTTAAAAACCTTCTAAAATTTCCTTCAGAAAGAATGCTTCCATAAGTATCTTATTTTTGTCCACATATCTGATTGTTTGACAAACTTCTAGAAATACAATTCCTGGGTCAAAGGGTTTGAACATTTTGGTCTTGTGGGCTGCCCTGCCTTTAGAGGGGTGACACCGATAACATTCCTACTTGCTGTGTTTGAAAGTACCCACGTCCCTGCACTGGTGCCAGCAAGAGGCAAGGCACGGGCCAACAGCAGAATGTCAGGAGCCCGGATTTACCACGACTCCAGGTTTGGGAACCCCCATCTGAGGGAAGGATCTTGTGCTCAATCTGGGGCGAGGGGGTGCTGGTGGCTGGCCCTGGGAAGCTGACATCTGAATCTTCAGGTGACAGAGGCCTTGAGGGGGACGGTGTCGATGGTGGCCGGCACCATTCCCAGTTTGGTAACTGCCAGAATGTGCGCGAGCAACACCCTATGAGTTTCACCCGCTGTTGCTTGGGCCTTCCTTCCTCTTCCTCTTCCTCTTTGCCTTTGGCAAGCGCATTCAAGTTGTTCAAGAACTCAACCAACTCGAAGCTGCCCCCTACGTAAACGGGAAACAGCAGCAGTGTAGGTCCTGACTATTGGGTAGGGGGCAGCGAGGGGTTGTAAAGGGGGCCTGGCTTTACACGAGCCTTGCAAGGAAACTGCTCCGAGATTTTGCCTCCTGAGGAGCAGGTATGCCCACCACACTAGCTCGCAGTAAAGTGGACCCTGGGGCTGGCTTCTAGGCGATGGGATGGCGTCAAGGTAAGAACTGAGCAGCCAGCACCACATTGGTGACCTGCTCCAGACTGAATGCTGGGTCTGGGAGTCCAAGACCTAGAATGGGCTGGAGGAGCCTTGACCTAGGCCATTTCTTTGATCACAAGGTAGAGACCGAGGCCTAGAGAAAGGAGATTGCAGCGAATCCTACCCCACCTCTAGACCAGGCCACCCAGTGGGCTTTTCTCTGAGCCACTGGGATCAAGTGCGCCACCTGGTGGAAGCCCAGCTGGCTCTTTAAATCACCTCCCCCCATGTGTCTATCTGGTGGGGCGCTTGGTTAAGTGTGCTACCCCGAGGTACACTGCAGGTTAACGGCCCTTGGGGCAGTCACCGGAAGAACAGGCATCTGGTCGGCTATGATCTGTCTTCATGCCACACTCCCCTGCCCCCCAAGGCTGGACAGAGCGTCCATTCTGGAGGGAGAAGGAAGGCACTGACACGCTGGCTCCTGTGTCCCCTGTTTCCCATGGCAGAGTCGCAGCCCCAGAAGTTTCCCAGGCCAGGCCTGCTTGCTAACATGAGTGAGGAACACATCCTGGCAAGTTGCTTCTCCCACGCTGCCTCCTAGGGCAAGAAAGGTGCGCAGATAGGCTTGTTGTACCCTGGCACCAGAGGAAGAAATTCAGAACCAGAGAGGAGCAGAGACTTGCCTAAGCTTACACAGCATTGCACGAAGGCAGAGGAACATAGGAGGGAGAACATGGGCCCTGAAGCCAACAGCTTTGGTTCCTATACCTGCCCTGCTCCTGCCTTGCTCTGGGACCTCGGGACAGTCCCTCCTCCCTGGGCCTCAGTAGGACCGTCTGGGAAATGAGCAGATGGACAGATAGATAATTCTAAGCTCAGAGAGTCTTTCCTAATCTCCTCTCCAAAGATCCTGCCTATTCCTCAGGGATTAGTGACCCAGGCACTTCCTCTCCTCCTCCAGGTAGCTGGTGGTCCTGGTGGCTGCCGCTAACACATGAGCTCTCCTGCGCGGGGAGAAGGGAGGCTCTGAGGGCTCACTGAGCTGCTCTAGTGGCAAAGCGCCAAGCAAAGAAGGGAGTGGGGAGGTGTGGGTGGGTGCGTACAGCTAGAGATCATTCCATAACCACTGATATGACGCCAGGAGAAGGGGGAGGACCAGAAGGGCCACACAGAACACCACAGGGCGTCAGCCCTGACGTGAAGACACCAAGGCCAAACCCTCCCTACACAGAAGAGGAGCCTGAAGCCCTGAGGATCAGGGGCTGGGCCAAGATCACCAATAGGTAAGCGCAGAGCCCAGGCTGAGGCTCAATGCCCTGGCCTGCCTCATGCCCAGGCTGGCTTTGGTCCTGGTGCCTAGGGGCCATCCCAGGGCCAGCTCACATGTGCCCTGCAGCTCCAACTCCCAGGTGAATTCTTGGAATGGAAGTGTGAAAAGGGACACAGGGTTTGTTTTGGTTCTTTTGGAAATGTGGACATCAGCGGGAGGGGCACCTGTTTGTCCCAGCTTTGACCAAGGGTCACTGGGTCATCCTGTTCTGGGTGGAGGAGGCTACTGGCCTTGAGGAAGTTTCCAGAGGGATAGGCTGCTCTAATCACTGGGGCCTGGCCCCTGAGGTAAGGGTGCCAGCAGAGAGAACAGAGGCCATAATCCCTCACATCCAATCATAATTGACTACTTTTTATTATAATAACAGCTCCATTTTGCAAGTGAGGCTAACGAGGCTCAGCGAGTTGAGAAAGTGTGTCTTGTGGTCCCACGGACAGAAAGTGACAGTCTAGCAGAATCTGCCAGATCGTGAGCCCACCTAAACGGGACCAGGGCTGACTCCTATGTGTCCCCATGCCTCGCACAGAGCCCGGGGCTGTACAGGGAACAAAAGCTGTTGGTCAATGAATAGAGTGACAGAGCAGGAACCTGACCCAGGTCTCTAACCGCAGGCAGAGAGAGGGAGACCCAGGAAGTGGGGCTCAATCCAATGGGGAAATCCGGCATTGCAGCTCTTCCAGAGAAACAGGCAATGGGAATTTAGTGGGGAAAAGCCTGGGGCTTGCATTCTAGTACTAAGGCTGGCACAGACTTCCCGTGCAACCTGGACTGGACCCGGCCCCTCTTTGGGACTCAGTTTTCTCACTTCCAGACTGAGCGGGTTGGGTCTTATGACACAGTATTGTCCCAGCAACAACAGCCTTGAACCCCCTGCAGCCAGAGAGATGGAGTCAGGGAAAGGCAGGAGTGGGAACTCTGGCCCCCAGGATCCTGGGGAAACTGGCTCAGACTGGGGTGTGCAAAGGGCACGCCCTCCCAATACTGAGTACAGTGGAGGAATGGAGGGTTACCTGGCCACCTCCTCCGGGCAGCATGCCAGGATGTCTAGTCGCTGACTCACAACAGCAAACATACACCACCCTGCACACATTCACTCTCACACACACTGCTTCTGCTTTTCAAACCCCACTGCCTTCTGCTGGGTTACCCTAAGCAGCTAGGGTGTGCCAGCGCTGGGATGCTCAGCGAGCTGGCCAGACAGGTCTTTCCCCTGCAGGAAAAACCTTTAGGATTCTGCCAGAGTTAGCTACAACCCCCCCAGCATTGCCCACATGCACCATGGCCCGCATGCCTCTGCCTTGCCAGCCTGGCTTGTAAACTATCGGCCGACGGCCAGAAAAAGATGAGAAAAAGTCCAGACCAAGCCACCATTTATACCATCAGGACCTTGAGGTTGGCCCCAGAGAAGACAGGTGCTTAGAAGACCAGTGTGTACCAGAGCAGCCAATGATACAGAAGAAAGGAAACTCAGAGACCAACTTAGGTTTAGACTACGTTGGGGAGACTATGGGGAGACTGCATGCTGGTAGGGACGGTGCCTCACTGAAGGTCACACTGGGCTCTTCGAGCCTACATCCTCCAAGCCTGAGGGAAGCCTGAGTACCTACGTGAGCTTATTTCCTACAGCTCTGCCGTATAGGGAGACAGTGTGCTGTGATGGGAACAGTCCAGACTTGAGGCAAGACAGTAATTGGAACTTCAGCTCAAATTGCTCCTAGCTTCATTCAGCTTTATTACTCTCTGACCTTCAGGCTTTTCTTCTGTGAAAGGGGGATAAAATGAATACCCGCTCACAGGGCACTGTGGGGGTTAAAGGGAACTCCTTGAAGAAAGGTGCTGGTTTCTAGAAAGCTCCCAATAAATGGAGATCCTCCTTCTCCACTCTACCTCTTCAAGATCCCCCACACTCCAGACTTCTTCTCAAACTCAGGTGCCTATGTGCTCATTGGTTTCCATGCCTCTTCGGTGCTACTCCTCTTTAAGATGGAGTTCTAGGAGCACGTCCTCCAGAAGCCTCCTCTGAGCACTTCAGCAACCAGGGCCTCGCTCTTCTTTCACTGCACATCTCATTTCCTGGGCCCTAATTCCCAGGGTCATGAGCCCCAGCGACCTACCTGCAACTGGCCGAGAGAAGCGATACTCTTCAAGAGCTTCAGAAGGAAAAAAAGCCCCCCACACTTACTGCTTTAAGTTGCGCCCGTGGTTCAGGTCAGATGGACTTGAAACTACCTTAGTGTTGATCTTGATAAATCACTGCCATTTTAAGTTGTGCCTTTAATATTGACTCAAAGGCAGACAAGCAACGGCCATAATATCTATTGCGTGTGCTCCTTCCATCACGAAGGATCTCAGTGTCTGAAACCTCTTTTACCCAAATGCTAGAACAAGTCTTGTTTCCCCAAGAAACTTGCAAGCTTCTTCCTTTCCCAAAATAAAAACCAACAACTATCATGTTTCCACGTTTGCCCTGGCTGCCAGGAAGCTCAGAGTTGACCACGAAGCTCAACCTCTGCAACTTTATTGGATTCGTATGGCTGAAATACTAGTATTTTTTCCTTCAAGTCTTGACTTTTCCTTTTACCCGGTATCACACTGTATGTATCCCAAATTGCCTCAAATCCTGCATCAGTTGGGGTAGAATATGAACATATGTTCATAGTGGAAGCGGTCACATGGTTCAGCTGAGCACACTTGGTAACTGTGAATGGATGAATTAAGGCTTAAGTTCCGATTTCTCAACCATTTCTGTCCTGATACCCAAGGTAACACCCACAAGTCTTTACCTGGATGGGAAAGTAGTCTCGAAAGTAGCGCCACACAGCCCAGTTTCGGACCCACTGTGATCTCCTGCCACCTTCCAGGAAACAAAATACAGCATTGAGAAGGAGTGGGAGTAGGGGCGGGTGACGCGTGGGCAAGGCAGATAAGACAGAGCCCCTGTGAAACCCTGAGTTGGGGGCCTACCACCCTGTGGAGCATCTCCTCCCCGCTTCCTGCCAGGCCCTTTGCCACCTTTGTTCCCTCACGTTATGCAAACCCTTGACTGAATGGGGGCTCCTCTGAGGACCTGAGTGGTGCCCTCTGAGGGGCTTTTAACCCCTCAGACCACCCCCTAGGCTGGCTCCAGGCTTTCCCCTCAGTAAGTGCTAAGGAAAAAGGGGCGGCACTCACGCTGAGGAAGTTCACGGTGGGCAGGAGGGAGCGTCCCAAGGGCGAGGGGGTGGGGCTGGGAGGCTGTGCTCTCACCTTTCTTGGGCGTGTTCCAGTCAAACGCCAGCCAGGTGAAGTAGAGCACGGCGATGAGCCAACAGTCGGTGCAGAATGTGTACATGAGGATGGCGCTGCAGGCCACTCCTGGTGGGGGAGCAGATGGCCACAGATCAGACCCTGTGGTCCCCGGGGGGGGGGGGGGGCTCAGTTTCCCCCTGGGCAAAGGCTCACCAATGACAGGGCCCAGGCACAGCTGGGGCCGCGGGCAGAGAAGGCCTGTAGCCACAGCCTGGGGAGGAGCAGGCTCCCGGGGGACAAGAGCCTCATCTGGATTCTGATGGGCGTCCCTGGTGTCGAGGGGCTCATGGGCTCCATGTGGTCTGGGCAGTAGTGCTGGGGAAGCCATCCTTGGAGCTGATCTTTCTTGGCCTTTCCTCGCACATTCTCCCAACCCCAGTACCCCCCCCCCCCCACCGTTACCATGGACACAGGGAGGGACCTGCCAAGTGCCTCTACATCTCAGGACTTGGGTGGAGCCACTGTCTCATGTGTGAGGCAGGGGGACTTTATCCCATTTTGGAAATGAGAACACTAGGGCTCGAGGAGGAGGTAACATGCCCAAGGTCACCCAGCAGGACGGTGGCAGAGCCAGGATTCAAACTCAAGCTGGACCAGTAAAACCATAATCTGCACCAGGCTTTAGAAGTTCACCCAAAATCAGGGCGCCTGGGTGACTCAGTGGGTTGAGCTTCAGACTTCAGCTCCGATAATGTTTTCACCATCATGAGTTTGAACCCCGCTGTCAGCCTGTCAGCATAGAGCCTGCTTTGGATCTTCTGTCCCCCCTTTTCTCTGCCCCTTCCTTTTTTTTTTTTTTAATTTTTATTTATTTTTGAGACAGAGAGAGACAGAGCATGAACGGGGGAGGGTCAGAGAGAGGGAGACACAGAACCCAAAACAGGCTCCAGGCTCTGAGCTGTCAGCACAGAGCCCGACGCGGGGCTCGAACTCACAGACCGCGAGATCATGACCTGAGCTGAAGTCGGCCGCCCAACCGACTGAGCCACCCAGGCGCCCCACTGCCCCTTCCTTCTTACTCTCCCTCTCAAAAAATAAAAAATATTAAAAATTAAAAAAAAGAAAGAAAGAAAGAAAGAAAGAAAGAAATTCACCCCAAATCAGAAGCCCCAGACTGCCACCAGAGGGACCTGACAGAGATGGATTCCTGCCCCAGGAGGAGGGCCGTCTTCTACCAACATAATGGAGCAGCAGGCAGTCCCAGGCCAAAGCCCAGAGCCCATAGGCCCCCTTGCAAAACCCCAACAGGGCCCCCAGATGACTGTCTGGGTCCAGCTTCCATGCAATCACTCCTTTCTGGGTCTCCTGGCCCTAACATTGAATAACGTGGCACAGAAAGGAAGGAAGGTCTGTGCCAGAGCTGGTTTACCTCATGGCTGGCCCCTAGACGGCTTCCTCGGGGCCTCTCTTCTTCCCACTTCTACCCAGCCATCAAGGTCTAGCTCAGACCAGATCTCTTCAAGATCTGTTCTCCAGTATCACACTACCCTTCCACACGGACCTCTCACCTCTGAATTCTTCACACTAGGGAAGGGGGGCACATCTTTGCTCCCTGGCACTCAGTCTAGGGCTGGGGGCAGCAGGTACTCATGCTTGCAGAAGCGTGGCTTCCGTCTAGCACCCTCTCCACTGCTCAGGGGGCGAAGTCAACCCTTGTTGTATGCCCACTCTGCTGGGCCCTGTGCTGGCCATGGGTGCTCCAGGGCTGCCCGGCTCTGCAACCCATGCCCTCTCTTCTTCCCGTTATGCTGAGCCTTCTCTGGTTCAATGAGGGACAGGGGAGGTCTGGACGGACTCTCCATGAGCCTAAGAGCAGGAAAATGGTGGGCCCTTGTCATCCACAATCCATTCCTGTTCTACTCCTGAGCTAACCTCTCTCAAGGTAGCTGAATACAGCACAACTATCTTGGAAGGGGCAATGAACATAGAGTGACCGGGCATCCAGCTTTTCAGGACCAGCTTAGGAGCGTGGCATCACAGATGGGGAAGGTGAGTCTCTAGGGAAGCGTTTGCAGTCTACAAAACTTTGTTAAAGGCAAACTGTGAAGTATTTGAAGCAGCTTGGTGAGTGGCTATGCCTAAGTTAAGGTCACTAACAAAGTCACTCACACTGTTGAGCAGTTGCCTTTGGTGCCCTTTCTTAAGCCTGGGACAAGGGCCATTCTAGCCCTCTAGACTCCAACAGGCACCCAAGCTCTTTCAGAGGCCAGGCGGATTCTCCAGGTAGGGCCTGGGCAGGGAGGGCCCTGAGGTTCAGGCTAGGGTTTGAGCATCCTGGAAATCTAGCTGCCATCAAACCCCCAACTCTCCTAAGGGGAAGAATGACCAGGGGATGCTGAGCCACAGGCCCCGATGCCCCACTGCCTCAACGTCTGGGCTCTCTGGGAGGGTGAGAATCCCTACCTACTGTCCTCACTCTGGTGCTAAGGCAGCCTGGATGGAGAGAGAGAGAACCAATGGAGAATCTAGAGACTGTATGCTAGTTCTGGACTTTCTCAGCCCAGGTGGCCACTCTCCCTAAGCCCCACATGTCCACAGCATGCGCCAGACTACTTCCTGCACACAGCCCTTCAGCCTGAGCTCCCTGGGAGCTGGAACAGTGCCCTACTTACCTCTCCAGCCCTAGCAATCAGCCCAGGAAAGGCTTCCTGAACAAAAAATGACCTGAACCCACCAAATGGCCTCCTTTCTCAGAGCCTGACCCCAGTCCTCTGAACAAAAGGCTCCCTGCTTCACCATCGTGGGCTACAGGGCTGCAGCCGGAAGCCCCATCACAGGGTCCATGAAGTGTAAACTTAAAGACCCTGCTGGCTCCATGCGTGGAAGGCCCACGGCCACCTTCACAATCGCCCCCTCCCCACATCTAGGTGAAGCTGGTGATTCAAAACTCTCGTCACCAAGGCCTGTGAGCAGGGTGGCCTGTGACTGCTCAGTGGCAGGGAGGCAGCAGGCCCGTGATGAGTGTGGACGTGCTCTTCCATGAAGCCTTAGCCCCGCCACTCATCAGGTGCGGCCCCTCCTTGAGCCTCAATGTTCTCACAGGGTGTTGGGAAGGTTACATGAGACGATGTGAAAAAGAGCTTTTAAGGAAGCTAAGTGTCCCCTCTGGGGACACACACCTAAGCTAAGTGTCCCCTCTGGACATCCATAGCCTCGGATGGGGAACAAAATAACACCTCTAATTTGTACCCATATCTTAGGGAAAGTCCGTATTTCCTTCATTTACGCATGTAACACGCCCCCGTAGGATTAGCAGTGACACCAATAGAGAACAAAGGTGCTTGCGTATCCCATCTACAGCAGTGGCAGATATCTTAAAAAATGGTTTATTCTCATCACTACTTAAGAATTATAGTAACGATAAAAAAAATTGTAGTAATCATTAAGCCTGCTGCTAGATCTTTCTATTTAACGTAATAATAGAGAGGCACACGTGTTACTGTACATCTAATTCGATTTCTTAAATGTACACATATTTACACTTCAATATCACTGGTTTTCTCTGAAATCCCCTATCCTTTGCATGACACATTTAAACACGCTGAGGAAGTCGTATAGCCTTTGCCACAAGACCAGAGGAGTCCACTGCACGAAAATGGTAAAGAGTCACTCTGTTCAGAGGTAGGCGATGGGGCCAGAGCAGCCTCTGTAACACGGGATGAGCCTCTGCCAGCAGATTTGGGTGGGAGCAGGAAGGAGTGGCGGGCTGCCCAGGGCAATAATCAGCGGCAGCTCAGCACACCTACCCATCCAACCGGGCTTGGGTCCCACCTACACGAGGGCGTTGGGAAGATGCCGGGCCGGTTTCCGGGCTATGCTGGACTTGATCAATTGTTAACCTTCAACTTGAGGCCAGTCCCTGTTGCACACTGCATGGACTGGGGTTCTACCTGCTGCTCTGCTCCCCGTCAGCCACGCTCTGACCCACTAAGCCGGGGATAGTGGGGGCTTCTTGGTACGAGTGGGGACAGAGGGACCTGCTACAGCAGGCTGCGCAGGTGTCTGGGAGGCTGTAGCCCATGGGGTCCTGTCCTGGTCCCACTACTTCCTCCTCATTCTGGGTAAGGCTCTGCCCCTCTGGGCTCTCTACTCTAGGACCCTTATAAGTGGCCAAATGTAGTCCAAGGTGGTGGTTTGAGCCCTAAGGGAGCCAGTTTAATGGGCACTGTTCCCCAGACCAGTGTTGACTTCGTAAAGTCCCTGTAAGAATCTGAGGACCGTAGTTGCCCTTCACCCCAGAAAAAGGTACACATATTCTCACATATAATTCTTCACCTAATTTGGAGGGTTCATGGTCCTCTCCCTAAAGCCCACTCTTGGGCCTAAAGGTGAAAAGGGGCTATTTCAGACCAGGTCCACTAACTCTGAGCTCTCTGGGAAGGTGGGCTCCCTGGAGGGTGCACTGGGCTTCTACCCAGATCCCAACTGTGCCACTTAATGGGCTTCACAGCCTCGGAGAGTCACCGAGCCTCTAAGCTTCCATTTCCTCACCTGTGAAGTAGAAAGTCAAGGAAAGGCGCATCAAGTGCCTGGTACACTGTGGGGGCTTGATAAACAGCACCCTGTCCCATCCCTCTGCCTGCCAAAGGAAGGGAGGGGCAGCACGGAACTGCCCTGGAAATGTGGTCTCAGAGGCCCCCACGCCTCCTGGAAGGACAGCCGCTTTGCACTGACAGGGTAACTCGTGATAAACCCCATCAGCCCGGACAATCTTAAAGAGTGGTGTGTCCGAAAGGGCTCTCCACAGGCACTGGAATGTGCTCTGTGATACTCTGCCCTGACTTGCTGGGAGGCCACTCACTATGCTGAGAACACAGGAGCCTGGGGAAGAAGCGAGGCTGCTGGGAGAGCAGGGGCTGGCCCGCACAGGGGCCCTTTCCTCCTCCCAGACAATCCCCCACGGCCCAACCCTGGTCTGGCAGCCCAGGGCCAGGGAACGAGGGCTTGACCAAGCTGGACCTGTAGTAGCCAAAGCACTGCCAGGGGAGGGGCTGAGAGAGAGAGAGAGAGGCTTTAAATGCGCCAGAGGGAGTAGCTGGGGACCGTGTCGGGCAGAGGGTACCGACAGCTGGGAGGGGGTCTGAGGGCACATCCCAACAGCAGCTCCCATACAACGGGGGCCCACCGTGACCAGGCCCTGTGCTGCAGGCTCTCATCCCTTGTCTTCAAGTCCCACAAAGGACGCATGGAGTCAGCGGCACTTTTGTCACATTTGCAAAGAGGAAACACTTTCAGAGAGCTCTGGGTCCCAGAGCTTGCCTGTGGTAGAGTCACGACTCAAACCCGCACCGTACCACACTAAAGCAAAGCTGCACACCTACTGGAAAATGGATGTGGGTAGGCAGTGTGGCATGTGGGAAAAACACAGGCTTTGGGGGTCCTACAGAGGTGGATTCAAATTTTTGTGACTTGGGATAAGTTACTTACCTTACGTGAGAGTTGGGTTTCCTATCTGGGAAATGGGAACTGTACCACCGCCTCCCACTGCATCTCACTGAGTCCTCACCCATGCCTACGGGTAGAGCACTTGATCGGGCACCCAAGAGATGCTCTTACCCTTCACCCCTGCAGAGCAGAGCTCCTGCTCTCACCTTTGCTGGGGAGGCCCCTGCCTGCCCTCACCCGCTAAGCCCTGGCTTACCAAGCACAAGGAAGGACAGGACCCATTGTAGCACCGAGATCACCTGCAGCTGCTTTTCCACCTTGGACCTATTGAGCCAAGTGACGGAGAAGATGTCCTGGAGGGCGGAGAGGATGCTGGAACCAGTGCCTGTAGCAGAGGGGACAGGTCAGCCTGTTGCCACCCTTCCTTCCAGCCTCAGAGTTCCCAACACGAACCCACCCCCACATACACACTTTCCTACATGTGAGAGGAGCATGGGCCACAAAATCAGACAGCCCTGGGTTCAAATCCTAGCCCTGCCACCCAGTGGCTTTGTAATTCCGGGCTGTTCACATACTTCCCTGTGCCCCAGCTTTGACAGATACCCATTGGGAATGGTGTTCCCCTCGTGGAGTCATTCTGGAGACCAAATGGAAGTATCCAAAGAGGCTGGGGGAAAGCTCTCCATAATTTCCAGTTCTCTTCCCTCCCCCTTTCACCCCAATCAAACTCCTGTCCTTATCCTTTATCTGGATCTAGTACAAATATTTAATCTTTACTATCTGTGCCTGTGAGGCCAAGGACAGAGGTTCAATATCCAACTTGCAATGTTTTTTTTCTCCAAGTGTACTTTGAGTACCCCAGTCCCTGCCCCCTCTCATCCTCACGACCCCTTTTCCAGCAGTCCCAGCCCTCTTGTCCCCACCCAACACCACCACTACCATTACCACCTTCAGAGGGATTTACACTTTCGGCTTCATCTCAGTGCCCAGAGCTTGGGGCCCAGAGAGGAACGGAGCAGGAGCTTTTGCTTCCCTAAAGGACCCCATGGCCAGTGAGCTTCAGGAAGCCTGGGATAGTGAGGGTGGTAATTATGTTTGCTACCAAGCAGGTGCCAAGCCTAGAAGTTAGGCCAAAATGTGCCCACTTAATTGGCTCTTTGGCCGTGCCCCCAGGATGATGCCCTGGACTCCAGTGGCTAATAGGCAGTAGGACCAGAAAGCCTGGTGATGGCAGGAAAGGCAGAACTGGGGGAGAGCGTGGGTGAGGCTCCTCACCCATAGCCTACTTCTTTCAGCATCTGGGCCAAAGGAAGTGGGTCACTTCAAACCCCCACATCTGCTGAGCCCCAACTGCATACCCTGCACTCTATATGTCTTCACTGAGTGCTTCCTGTGCGCTGGTCAAACATTCCTTCACACCAGCCACTCTGCAAGGCCCAAGCACTGAGTCACAATCTTGTCTTTGAGGGTCTCTTGACTTTTCATCCTGGCCTACTGCTGGGAGAGGGTTTAGGGGCTTACACTCAAGCCTTTGCATTTCTTCAAAATCTGGACAGCAACAAGGTCACAGCGGAATTTAGAAAGGGACATAACCCTCATCTGCTGAGAGTTAACAATTGCTTTGACTTTTAGGAGACACACAGATAACACCAGACCTCAAGGCAGACATACCAGTCCTGTCTCCTGTACCTGGTCTAATGGATCAGAGGAAGGGGTCATGGAACAGCAGAAGACCCAGACGCCAATTCAAACCTCAGTTCCACTCACTATGTGACCCCAGGCAAGACCGCCAAGGCTCCTTGCCATATCCCCAGGGCATGGCACCTATGGGTGCTGAGTAGCCCTGTATACTCCACGGCATAACTGGGATGGAGGTGGTCGTATGTGAACTTACAAAAGCAAATGAAGCTGGGCCACAGAGGCATTCCAGAGGCTTTGGCATAATGCTCCTTGGCCCTCTAAATAAAAACCCTATCACCACCGGCCCTTTCTACCTTCACACTTTCCCAAAACCCATGCTAGAGCCTGAGGGCCCCCCTGGGGTCAACGAGTAGGGCCCCATTGGACGCTCAGGTGACTGAGGAGGAGCACTGACTTGCTCAGGGTTACCCAGGCAGTAGGAGGTGGAGCCAGGGCTGGAACCCAGGATTCCTGCTCCTGGCTCATGGTGTCTCCCTTTCCCCTACAGCAGGTGCCAAGCACAAAGAGCTCTTGTACTTGTACGTGGGACACAGCAGATCTGAGACAGGTTATGCTCAGGGCCTGGCAAACCTGTCCAGAAGTAGGGAAAGGCCTGTGTAAATACATGGGGGAGAGAAGTGTGGCCCAAGCACAGGCCTGAACCCCTGATCCCAGGGCTGGCCTCCCAAGTCATGGCTTTGCTGCTGGCTCTGCCTCCTGAGCTGTGCTGGATGAAGTGAAGCAAAAGCCGTGGCAGTTAAGGTCTGGGTCCTGGTGTTGTGGCCGCAGAGAAGACAGAATATACTCCAGCACCTTCCTCGTCCAAGTGCGGCCTGAGTGCTGTTTAGAAATGCATAATCTAGGCTCCAGCCTGCATCTGCCAAATCGAAGTCTGCATTTTAACAAGATCCTCAGTCCAAAGTCTCAGGTAGGGTAGTCTGGAGCAGGGGCGGAGGTGGGGGAAAGAGCTGGGACCTCCACCTTCTGCTGGGCAGGGAATAAAAGGCAATGGTCGTGGGACCAATGCCTACTGCAAACAGGACCCTGAGGTCAGCAGCTTGAGGAGTGCTTAAGGAAAGGGCTCACTGGGACGCCTGGCTGTCTCAGTCGGTGGAATATGCAACTCTTGATCTCAGGGTTGTGGGTTTGAGCCCCACATTGGGTATAGAGGTTACTTAAAAATACAGTCTTTGAAAGAAAAAAAAAAAAAAAAAGGAAAGGGCTCTGGGTGAGGGCCAGCCGACTGGTTCCACTCATCATATGGAGCTCTCCTGCTTGGGAAGAGGCCACACAGTAATTCCCCACTGGTGACATATCCCCCGTTGAAACAACTGAAAAGACAAGTTCTTCCTCATGCTTAATCCAAATCCATCTGCTAAACTCATCTCACAATTAGATGTGGCCAGAGTGCTGGAAGGTGTGTGACCCTCACCCTAATAACCAGACAGAAAGAAGGAACCGGAGGGTCTCACACCAGCCCCAAGGCAAGCGGCCAGAGCCAGTTTTTTCCACGCTGCCCAGCCTGTTCTCACCCTGTCTTATCCCAACTATCTCCCACAGCCCATTCTGCAACAAAGTAGGAAATGCCAAGTGCACTGAGAAGTGACAGGTGTTTCTGTGGAAGTCAGAGTGAGGTGCTACCCGGAGTGGGAGGCCAGGGGGATGCTGCCTTCCTTCCTCAGGCCTGGCCCGCTCAGCTGCCTCTGGGCCAGACCATCCCAGCCTGGCTGACTACAGAACCCAGCCCTGCTGCTGGCCTACCCATGACACTCAACCCCAGCCCCAGTGGAAGCCTCCTATGAACATAAGAGACGTCAAGCCATTGTTCCTCTGCCCAGAAAGCCCCTCTTTGCATTGCCCACCTGATGAGACCCTGACAATGAGATAAGGCAGCTCGTCCTTTGAAACCCAGAATGGCCAAGCCTTTGCAGAGAGGTTATCATTCTTTCCCTGGGATTATGAAGTCTGAAGCCCATGCAAGCCTGGAACTGTCAGAAGCCATCATACCTGTCCCCTGCCCGTGGAGAAAGCCTGTCTGGAATGAAGTCAGGAGAGGCCCATGGAACAGAGAAATAAGAGAGAGAAAAGGAGTCCTCACTCTGGGTCCCATGGCCCCTCCCCTTGTACTAACCGCAGATTACAAATCTATTCTCCCATGATGCGGCCAGGGCTGGGTCTGATCCATGTCTGGGTTCCCAGTGGCCTGCCAGCGCCTGGCCCAGAGCAAACACCGAGACGGGTTTGCTGAGTGAGAGGAGGAGCAGGTCTCTGATCTGGCTGTTCCTCAGGCCCCCAGCTGCCTCTCTTCACGGCCGGGTGAGAGGCATGCTGCCCACGTGACCCACAGAGTACTATCCACCGGCGCTCGGATTCCTCACCAGGCCTGTGAACTTGGTATCATCACTCCCACTTGGAAGGTGATAAAAAAGTGACAGGGCCAAGGTCACTTAGCCAGAGGGTGGCACAGCAGGACTCAATTCGGGCAAATTGGATTTGGCTTGGATTCTGTCCCTATGCCGCAGGTCCCCCCGAGTTCTTTCTCTCTTCTCCCCACAACCAAGTGGGGGGAAAGCTGGGGGGGGGGATGGGGAGAATGAATGACCTGTTTTCCTTCGCAGGGGAAGACCAGGAGCAGGCATATTGTGGAGTGAGTGAAGTGGTAGCAGGCCTCCAGGTTTCAGTCCCAGTTCTGCCACCGACTCCTGTGTTACCTTGGCCAAGTCACTTTACCTGTCTGGGCGTTGGTTTCCCCATCTGTAAAATGAGCGATCTCTGCGATTGCTCAAACTCCTGGGGATACCACCTAGAGGCTTGGTACAGTTGCCCAGCAGATGGGAAGTGAAGCTCAGCTGGGTACCCTCGGGTCAGCACCCAGCTGCCAGCAGCTCCTCTGCCGGGCTGTGGCGGAAGCTGGTGTGCAATCAGATGCCACCACCACCGCCGCCTTCACACTTAGCCTGACTGTCCTCCAGCCCCGGGTGGGGCCGGCAGGGAGTGACAGCATCTAGCTCAGTCTACTCTGCTCCCACGCCGGCCTCTCCTGGCCTCCCCCAGCACAAAGCATCCTCCCCGCCCTTTCAGCACCAGTCCTGCTGGTCGGCTTCCTCTGCCAGTGTCTGCTGGGTGCCGGGCTCACACCTGACTCGTCCATGTGCCCTATGCAGGGCCTGGTGAGAGACGGTGCTCACAAAGGTTTACACATGAATGAACAGACCACGAGCCGCAGATGCAGTTGAAGGCCTGGATGTCCGAGTTAGTGGACAGGAAGTGGCTTGACAGGAAGGCCCCAGTGCCCTCAATGAGGACCTTGGCCAGGGTGGAGGTCGGGGGGCGGGGAGGCAGGGGGCCTCCCTCTCCCTCCCTGAACGTGAGTTCCCCCCTGTGATGCAAACAGAACCCACTACCCACATGTCTTTTTTTTTTTTTTTTTTTTCATGGAAGGAGACAAGCCGAGCCACAGACTAACTTCACGAGTCCTGTGAAGAAATGTTCCCAATAGCTAATTCAACCAGCTGCTCCAAGGCAGGCACCATCCATCTCACCATTTATTGTACACAGCTCGTTTACTCCTAGATCAGGGGAGGGCAGAGGGAGTGGAGCTGCCAGAGAAGCCCAGAGCAGTTCTCTTACACCCAGCAAGGAAGCCACCCCATCTATATGGGGCTTCGGTGTCCCACGGCACTCCCCAGGAAGGCAGACAAGGCAGGGATGGCAAGCCCCATTTCACAGAGACGGAAACTGAGGCAACTTAAAGCCAAAAGACATTAAACCCATCGCCTGAGGTCAGGGTACAGAAGAGCTAGGACTCGAGGCTGGTATTGGGGCTCTGCGTCCCTCATCATTCCTATGAGGCCAAGCCAACGAGGGCTGGTCCCCATGACACAAGCCAGTGCACACCCAGACTTTAGGAACACACCCCTGCCCGAGGGAGGGCCACCTGCTTGGCCCCAAACCGGGCCCCGAGTCTACTGGGGACATCCTCCCATGGGCTGGCTGTACAAGGGATGTGACCTCCACCCCCACATGCTCCCACAGGTCACGCTGCCACCGCCAGGGCTAAGCCACAGCTGCCTACAGCAGTGGGGCCAGACACCCTCCATCCCAGAGCTCAGGCTGGGGTGGCAGTGGGAACGGGTGTGCGAACACCTTCTTGCCCAACATCTGATAGCACAGTGACCGGGAGGCCACGCCCGGACTGATGAAACCAGGCCTTCCCGGACTTCCCTTGTACATGCAGGGGCAGGATCTGAGCTCTAATCCCCTTAATCTGAGAAAGGACCCTTGGCCAGCTCTACACCACATGGCTCTGTGACCTCAGGCAAGTCACCTAGCCTCCCTCAGCTTCAGTGTTCTCACCTATAAAATGAGGAGAATGATCCCCACCTTACAGGATTGCTGGGAAGAGTAAATGGGGGAAAAATGCACGTATGGTACATTTGGCATTTGTCGGATGATTTGTCAGTAGCTACTGTCACTGCTTCCACCATCGAGCAGAGTGGGAACAAGCGCAAAATTTCCCTAGATGTGCATGGTCCTGAGGTTGCGTGTTATGAGAAGAGGGGCGGAGTGGAGGTACTGGCCGAGGAGGCTCCAAGGAGGCAGCACGGCCTCTACAGGGCTTTGAAGACAAGATCTGGGAGGTGAAAGGAAGGAAAAGTGGGTGCTGCGATTGGGGGCAACTGTGGGACCAAAGGCTCAGAGGTAATTATAAAGGGCAGGCTAACCACCCAGGAACGGGGTTCACGTGCACCAAAAACAGAAGCCGAAAACAGGGAAGCCGGAAAGGGCTTGAGTAGCCAAAAGCGGCCTCCTAGGAGAAGGTGGGCGGGGACTGAGATAAGGCCTGAGGCACTGGGCACTTACGAGGTGCCGGGCACTGTCCTGGCACTGGGAAAATAGCAGTGAACACAGCAGACAGTGTCGTGCCTGTTCAGGGGCTTGAATCCTGCTGAGGGACAGATAAAACACCTACACGTAAATGTGTGATGTAATGCCAGGCGCGGATGAGAGCTATGAAGAAAAATAACTAGAGAGCTAGAGAGGGGACAAGAGGATCCTCTGACCTGTGGAGAGGAGGCCCTGAGCAAGGCTGCCCTCCGCGAGGCAGGAGCACACAGGGACAGCTGTGGGTCATGCCTCAGGACGGCCCACACCACTTCCTCCAGCCACCTTCACACTGGCATTTGGGGAGGGGGCATGCCAGCCTGGAAAAGGTGCAGAGGACGAGAGGCTGGGCATCGGGAGAAGGTGGCCACTAACCTACAGGAAGTGTGGCCTTGGTGAGTCACTTCCTGTGCAAACCTCAGTTTCCTCATCTGTACAGTGGGGCTAATACCCACCCTGCCAAATTCTTGTAAGGATTAAATGAGGTAATGTGTAGGCAAGAGCTTCATAAAAAGTAAAGACCTGCGTGAACGCTAGGTAATTATCAAGTCAGCCTCAGTCTCCTCTCCTGTCTAATGGGTATAACAAGCCCTGCCCTGCCTAGAGGCAGAGGTGTTAGCATCCACACACTTTGGGATTCAAACCCCAGCTCTGACTCTCGCCTGCTTTGAGACCCTGAGAGGCACTTCCCTGTCTGAGACTCAGTGTCATCCTTACTTATACAGGATTGTTGTGAGGAGTCTAAACAACTTACGAAAAAGGGACAGAGTGTCTGGCACTCTGATGGACACTAGGAAGATGCCAGCGAGGTCAAGAGACGTGAACAGCTTTAGGGGTCTCTTGATGGGGGGGGATATCACCCTGCTCATGTCCTCAACCCCAAGGATGCCAGACCCACCTGGACCTAAGCCCTGCCCTCAGACATCAGCTGCCAAGTGGCCAGTGAGGAAGTTGCCCCAAACTACTTCAAAGAGCTGGGTACGAGAATGCATAGAGGCAGAAAGATGGACATACTGACCCCTGGCAGACCCTTCTAGTCCCAGGGAGGTCCAGGAAGCCAGGCCAAGTGCCTAACAGATGCCGCTTCTTTAAGGCCAGAGGCAAGTTCTCTTCCGTGGTCCCCCACAAGCACCTTTCGGCCGGAGTCACAAGTGTGGTGATGGGAAGGCCAGTCATGGCTCCAGGGGGACGTGCCAGGGGATTTTAGAGTCCCCGTCCACGCCTGCGCTCCTGCAAGCCTTGCACACAACACACCTTTCCACGTGCTCAGCCAGATACTCCTTCCTTTCAGGAAGCCTCCCCACACCCTTGGCCCTGCCTGCAGTCCCCCAGCTAGAGTCCTATCACCCTTGGGTCCAGTCTGGTCAGACGTTCAGCTCGTGTTGGTAGACACCTGCCAGGCACTGAGCGCTGGCACCTCAGACTTCCCTCAACCTTCCTGGCCGACTCTTCCTTGGGGAAGCCTGCCGCGCCACTACTCTTAGACTTTCTTGTTATCGGGAAGAGTGTGCATTTGTCGGCAGGGACCTCATCTTGTTCACCTGGGTCCCTGTGCCCACGATGGGGTCAGGTCCAGAGCCGGTACTCGGCCAGGTGTTCACTGTATGACTGGATACTGGAGGGGACGGAGAAGAATAAACAGGGCTCGGACAAGCACAGAGATAGGCCCTGTCCACAGCTGACTGACCTGGGCCATGGCAGAGAATCAACCAGAGCTTCCTGGGCAATCAGGAGGGACGGGTCTCCTCCAGCTGGACAGGCTGGAGTTAAATGCAGGAGCGGCAGTGGCAGGTTCCAGAGTGCAGGAGAGGACGGAGCTCCCAAACACTACCATTCTTTCAATAGGTGCTTTCTAAGCACCCTTTACACACCAGGCCAGGCACTACACTGGATGGGAGCTGCCAGACCCTGCTTCTCCTCTGCTTCTTGGGCACCTGCTGGAGCCTGGGCTCTGCCCCTGGGCAGCACACCCCTGCTATGGCTGGGGAGACAGGTCTGTGAACAATCAGGCACAGACAGTAAGTCAGGGCTGGGGAATCTGGGGGGGGGGGGGTGGCAACCTGTGCTGGAGGATGTTCTCAGAGATGCCTTCCTGGAAGAAGTAATGGGTCAGGTGACATGTAAATGAGTAAGCATTAGCCAGGCTGACAGGAGGGAGGTACAGGGTCAGGACCTCAGGTGCTAGAGTCCTACAAATGGCATTTGCAAAGGCCTAGAAGGAAGAGAACATAAATTTGAGGAATTAACTGCAAATAGCTCAGCCAGGCTAGAGTAAAGCAACTGTGTGAGTGGATGAGTCTAGTTGACAGAGTAGAGAGGGAACCATGAAGGACCAGTAATGCCAGGCCAAGGAGTCCTGGGCTCCATCCCCAAGGCCAAGAACACTGCTGTCCACCCCTTCCATCCCCTTTGCTAACTGCAGATGGTGCCTCCGGGCCCCTTGGCCACGAGCTGGCCATTCACCAGGTTCTTTCCTGGAAAGACTAATAGTGTCCCCTTTAAGGGTTAGGTGTCCTTAAAGCAGGGCCCATTGGCCCAAAGGGGAGGCCAACATACAGCTGTGGTGGGCTTGTGGGCTGGGAAGCCCCTGGCTTGGCCTCAGGAGTCTGCATGAGCTCAGTGGATTCCTGCTTGTCAGTCTTCAGGACCCCCTGTGTAGGATCTTGGCAGGGGACGAGGCGTCCTCCATATCCAGATGGGCTGGATTCCTGGGCCTCCTCTTTCCCTCTTTCCTCCTGGCCCTAAATTAGGGATTTGGGTTGGATTAGCTAAAATCTGAGGTCCTGACAAGTTGAGCCTTCTGTGCTCTGCTAGAATCTGCTAATGAATTTTTAGCCACAAAAGATCCCCTAAAGGGACTACAAGCCCCTCCTTGGGCTATTCTAGAGGCCTGGACTTCCAAGTATTTGGTTTTCATGAAGTAGGGTAGGGTCCTGGGAGGTGAGGTCGGGAAAGTGGGGCTCTTGGGATGTCATGGGCCCAAGATTCTGGAACCCTGGAGGTGATTGTTGAGGACCCCAATGGCCCACTTTCCCCACCCCCACATTCTGGCACAGTAAAAAAAAAATAGCTACCGAGGTGGGAGGGGTTGCCATGGCAATACCACCGCCTTTCGGGTATGTCACCCAGAAGTCTCCAAATAGGCCCCTATCATAATCCATGAGCAAGTATGGGGAGCCGGGCTCCTCTGGGGCCTCACTTGGGCCCCGGGCAGACACGGGCCCACTTTCACAAAGACAAATAGAGAATGGGAATGGGGAGGAGGTTGAGCCCCAGGGTCCCCCAGCAGTCAGGGGCAGGATTGAAACCATATTTTTGCAGCAGAGCTGGAATAAATCCAAGGAGAATGGCTCATCTAGCTTTCCTCACTGTACAGATAAGGAGCCTGACGTCCCAAGAGGGCAGGGTCTTGCCAAGGTCACGTGGGAAGCGGATGCAGAGTTAGGCTCCTGGCCCTGTACTCAGGATGCTTAAATCTGCTCTAATGATGAAAGGAATTCATGTTTCCCCCTTCTGTTGATTTGCCCAAAGGGTTTGTGGGTTCGGCTTCCTTGGATCTGCACCACAACCTGGGTAGCTACTCTTATTATGCTTCTGCCCATTTCATAGATGAGGAGACTGAGAGTCAGGAAGGGGCAGTGGCTTCTTGAGGCTGCAGAGCAGTTCAGTGGTAGACCCTAGGCCCTCAGCTCTGCCGGCAGCATTGCATACCCAGGAGACCCGAGAAGTGCCGGAGGCCAAGAAGCTCTGAGCACACCTTTCCCAGGAGCTCTCAAATCTTCCCCCCAGGTGGTTACAGACGAGCCACCCGGGGCCTGGACACAGCATCCTCTGTCTCCCTTGTCTCTGCCTCTCGGTGCACCAGGGCCTCAGCCCATGTTCACTAGTCAGAGGCCCTGCAGTCAAACTGCCCATCCCACCCATATCTCATGCTTCCGTTTATGCTGTTCCCTGTACCTGAATGCTCTGGCCTGCCTCGCTAATGCCTTTTCATCTTTCAATATCCAGACTAAATGTTACCTCTTCTAGAAAGCCTTCACTGACCCAAGATGGTTTAGCTGCCCCGCCCTCACCATCAGGCCTCCACAGTTCCCCATGCCTCCTTCCCCATCACTGTGTGCGTCACGGTGCACTGTCATCTTGTGTACATCCCCATCAAAGTCAGGGACCAGGACAGACCGACCCGTGCGTAGTACAGAGCCTGACACACAGAAGGCATTCCATCAGTAAACCGAAAGGTCCACACCCCAAGTCCCCACCATGGCACAGCCCTCCTGGATGCATCAGAGCAGGGAAGGTGCCACTCTCCAGTGGTGGGAGCCTGCTGCGTATGTCACACAGGATGAATGACAAGGATGAACTGGAGTTCGTTACGAGTTGCTTTGCAAAGGACTTTCTGCTTATGTTCACTCAAACCCTCACACTCTTGAGTGTTTGAGATTTTTGATGCTATTTTCCGTAAGGGGTAGTGAGATCCCCAGAGGGTGAGTGGGCCATCCAGCCAAATCCCAGAGGGGAGCTAGGGCTGGCATCCTGGACCTCTGGCTTCTAAGGCTCTGGAAATGATAAGGGGGACCATGAGGAGCCCAGGTCCCCCCACGTGGCACTCCTCCCTGGAGCCAGCTCCTCATGAGACTGAGGGTATCTCCACAGCAGGGAACAGCTGCAGCCCCAGCACCCAGCAGGCACAGAAGCAGCTGGAAGAAGAACTGAGGAATCACACTGAAGCTAAAAGCAGGGCTTCCTCCCAAGAGGAACAGGGCAGCTCTCAGGAGGGCGGAGGTTCCATTAATGATTCACTCATTCACCAAATATTTACTGAGCACCTACTACATACACGATACTAAATGCAAGGGACACAATACTGACAAAGACAAGGTCCCTGTTCCGGAGGGGCTGACAACCTTATGGGGGAGACAATTACCTAAACAGATAAGGACACATGATAATTTAGGTAACGATAAGGGCTATAAACAATAAAACAAGTTGTGGCAACTAGGGGGCAGTTTTACACATGGCATGGTCAGAAAAGGTCTCTGAGAGGAGACTAAAGGATCTGAAGCAGCCATGCAAAGATCTGAGCAGAAGGGCAGCACGTGCAAAGGGCCCGCGGTAGGACAGAACTAGTGGGAATGCTGGAGGAACAGGAAGACCACTGGCAGTTCTGGAGCACAGCATGGCAGGAGATGATATCATAAGGTGGTGGGGGCTTCATGACCTCATGGAAGAGTTTTGAAGGTTTGATGTATGATGAGGGGCAACTGGCAGATCATCAGAGCTCTGGGGGCCTGTGATGTCTCTATCCATCAGGGCAGCTGGGGGTGTTTCCTCCAAAAGCTTGGGAAGAGGGGATCTACCACCCCATCATGGAGACTGGGAGCAACTTTTACTCCTTCAGGAAACTGCTGAGGGCCTTCAATAGCCAGAACCCTGTGCTCAGCCCCTCACCACCTCTCTCTTGGTTAAGGAGGCAAATCACAGACTGGGAGATGCATCTAGATTCCAGGCCTCGCTTTAATAACTCTGAACCAGTCCCTTTTCTCTGGGGCCCTCAGTATCCCACAGGTAACTTGAAGGCTGGGCCAGACCCAGCACGAACAGATAGCTTTGATTTTATGACTCAAGTATTTGCTGCTGAATTTGAGGTGGGAGGATGGAGGTGGAGCAGGATTTCCACACTGGCTACTGAGTCACTCAACCTGCCAAGAAAATATCACTCTTGGCCCTCCTTTCCCAGCACACAAGAGCCCTTGGCAGCACAGAGGGCCCCCAAAGTGGCCTCTGTGCTGTTAGGGAAGTGGTACAGGGGAGAAAGACATCTACAAAGAACCGGGGGAGAGGGGAACAGGAGAGTGCCATTCTTCTCCTATGATTCAGGATTGGGTTAGGGGACTGTCAACCCTCAGTTCCAGAGTTAGCCAACAACCTAACCTCCTAGTTTCACTCCCTACCGAGCTCCTGCTTGTATACCCCCGGTAATGGGGAGTTCGATCCGTACCCACACCAAGTCTTTTACAGTCCTC
This sequence comes from Panthera tigris, assembly GCF_018350195.1. NCBI lineage: Eukaryota > Metazoa > Chordata > Mammalia > Carnivora > Felidae > Panthera > Panthera tigris. The sequence continues at coordinate 55,913,588 of NC_056669.1, forward strand.
AACAGCTATTAGAAAGGATTCCTCCATCACATCAGAACCTGCCCCCTGTAATGTAATCCTACCCCTGTTCCTGGTCTTGCTTTTTGGAGGCACATCGAACAAACAAATCAGCTCAGAATTTTACTGGAGTTGCCACGATTTTGTGCTGGGTCCTGTGCTAAACCCTGAGGATGTAGGCAGTGCCCGCGGGTTCTGTCCCGAAGAGCCTCTGGTCCAGGGGCAAAGGCAGGAATGCACATGTGACTAACTCAGCCTCCACCCCAGGCACAGGATAGTCCTTCAGAGATTAGAAATCACCAACACAGACTCCCGCCTCCCCCAACAGACACCCACCTACCCATGCTCCCACAGCTGGCTTTCTCTTTTGGCCAACAAACTAGTTACCCAGGTATCGACTTCAATCTCACCCGAGGCAGGACTTCCTTTCACAGAATCCATGGTCTCTCCTTGAATATCACCACTGACAAGGTGTTCGCCACCTCACAATGGTGGCAACTTATCCAGAGAGGCAAACTGGGGAGTGTCTTCCAAGACCAAGGATGTAGAAAGCCATCTAATGAAGATGCCCAGATAACATAGCATTTGCTTCAGCACCCTCCCCTACCCCACCCAGCCTTTCACCAAAGCAGGTCCAGAGAGCTACCACGTGACTGGTTTGCATTTCATACCAGCCCTTGCTACATCCCATGATGGAATTCTCCTTGCAGCCAGTTAAAAAAAAGGGAGGGGGGGGGAACAAGTTGTAAAGATCTGAAAACAACATGGGGATATTAAATGAGTTGGTCACTTTTATTGACTACAAGTCCTCCTGAAGTACAGGTGCTAGGTCAAAAACATGAGAGTCAACAACGCCTAGAAGGATGCAGCTCACAGCCAGTGGACAGCAGAAGCGAGGGAAAGGGATCTCCGGGAAGGACTACCCTAGAGAGCATCCTTATCCCATCCCCTGGAGACAAAAGCATTTTTAAAAGCATGAACATGGGTAAGTCCCTTCCTTCCCCTGACATGGGCATCAAAGGGCACAGTGAACAGAAAAGCACTCTTTTTAAAAAAAAAAATTTTTTTTAACGTTTATTTATTTTTGAGACAGAGAGAGACAGAGCATGAACGGGGGAGGGTCAGAGAGAGAGGGAGACACAGAATCCGAAGCAGGCTCCAGGCTCTGAGCCATCAGCCCAAAGCCTGACGCGGGGCTCGAACTCACAGACCGCGAGATCGTGACCTGAGTTGAAGTCGGACGCTTAACCGACTGAGCCACCCAGGTGCCCCAGAAAAAGCTCTCTTAAGTGAGAGAAGAGGCTGTCATAGGCTATTGGGCCGGATGCACGGAGCAGGCTGCTTGCCTCCAAAATGGAAACAGCAGCTCAGTACCTTTCCAAGGGCAATGCCAATGCCCAGGACATAGTTAAACCGTGATGCAGTGCCAGGGTGGGTTACTTTGCAGCTACTAGAAGATTATAAGTGATTCTGAGGAACAGAGGAACCACTCAGAGAAAATAGGATTTAGAACTATATCTGCAGGATGCCCTCAACTTTATATAATGTGTATAAATAAAATCATAAAGGAATATACTCAAAGAGCAATAGGAAGCCATTTTTGGATAGTTGATTGGCCAGCCATTGTTAGTTTGTTCCCATTTTCTCTAGTTTTCAAAATCCCAATAACTAGTAAGTTCTATTTTCCTAACGAAGGTGGGTAGGGTAGGTGATTGTCAGTTACCGAAGGGAAAAAAAACTCTAAGTAGGAGAGGTTCAGCAAACAGATTAAAGCTTTAGGTGGAGGGAGGGAAACTTCAAAACACACAGACCTAGGACAGCAGTGATCACTTCCCAGAGTCCCTCTTGGCCAAGGCATCTGTTAAGGAAACCTCCGGAAAGTATATCTTTTCCCATCAATTTCTCCAGCTATAAGTGAATATACATATTCACCAAGGGCCTCAGCTCCACACTGGTGGAACAGGAACATGGGCCACATGGAGGGTACCCAGGGTCCCCCACCCCACCTTCTCAGGGTGCCAGGCTCAGTCGCTGCTGAGTGGGCTCCTGAGACTGGCTGGAGGATGGGAGTAGGGCAGAGGACAGTGTGGGCACACCTGTCCCAGCCAGGCATGTTCCCAGTCTGGTGGCTATTTCAGAAGATTGCAAAACCTTGCCACTCGGCCCCATCCAGTCTCTCATAGCATGCTCCACCCGGTGAGGAGAGAGGGGAGGGAACTCGCAGGGGCCACATACAGTGCTGGGGGTTGGGGAGGAGTTGTTAAATATCAACCTCATCTCACAGATGGGGAACACAAGCTGGGGGTGGGGGTGGGGGGTGGAAAGTGATGTAACAGGGGTTTCAAAACTTGATAAGTGCCAGAGTGAAGAATGAACTCAGACTACCATGCCGCCTGCATCTGACTAGGTCACCGGGATCCTTCCTTCTTCCCCGACCTAGGTGAGCTGCTGGGAGGGGCAAGCTTTGGAAAAGAAAAGAGAAAAGGGGCCGGGACCTCAACCCGCACACTGGCCAGTCCTCCAGCAAGGTGCCCTCGTTATAAGAACACACTCCTGCCTGCCTCCCAGCCCTCGTCACATCCTTTCCCGAAAACCCGCGTGCAGCTTCCCAGCCCGGGATGGAAGCCGCCGAGGCCCTGCAGACCCCCGGGGCGGCGACGGCTCGTCTCCCAGACCCCTGTCCCACCGGCGGCCCCGCTCACCTCGCAGGACCCCGGAGTAGGCGGCTATGAGGGTCTTCATGCTGAAGCCGCTGCAGCTCACGGCCCCGCGGGAAGCCGGCTCGCCCTACGCCCCTGGCCCATGCCCCGGCCTCCGGGGCCAGGGCTTCGCGCCGAGCTCGGGGGGCCGGCCGGGGGACCGCGCCGACGCGGGGAGCTGGGGGCGCACCGCCCGTCGCGGCCCGAGCAGCTGCCGAAAGCGGGCCGTCGGTGGCAGCCACTGCGCTCGGCGCTCGGAGCGCGGCGCTTTATCACCTCACAACGGGGGCGGCCCGACGCGGCCTGGGGCGGGGCCTGCCGTTCCTCCCGGCCCGCCCTTCGTCCTCCGGGAGCGGGAGCGCGCGGCGGCGCGGGAGGGCGCGGGCTCCGGGGCTCTCGCGGGACGCGCGCCCCCGCCGTGCTGCCGCTCCCGGCTCCCTCCGCCGCCGTCCCCCGGGCACCCGCGGCTGCTGGGCCCGGACGCCGAGCTCGTGCAGCCCGCCGAGCGCCTTAGCGGGTGGTGTCTGCTCGAGGCCGGGCCTGCGCTTGGCTAAGATGCTAAGGTCCCGCCTCGCGTCGCTGGTGCCGGGATTCGTTAGGTTAGGCCCGGGCTCCCAAGCCACCCAAGCGGCCTCTACCTTTCCATCTGGTTATCAAGACACAACACGGAGCGTCTGTACACTGCGGGGTGCTGGAGACCCAGCCCAGCCCGCCGGGTCCCTGCCCGGGGCCGTGGCATGTCACGTTGGTGAAGGGTCGGGGTCGGGGGCGCCTGAAACAGCCACTGGCGGGTGCTGACGGCAGTTGCAGGCACAGGACCCCGAGGAGAGAGGGCCCCCCACCCCCCACCTCGGCTGGGGTTGGATGCACTTCCCGGAGAGGTGAGCGCACTGCAGTTTCAGTCTGGTTCTGGCCCTGCCCTCCGTGGACCTCAGTTTCCGTATCTGTCAAGTGAGAACAATAATTATTTTTGTGAAATGCTTTGAGAACTAAATGAGGTAAGGTACCAAAAAAAAAAAAAAAAAAAAAGCCTAGCATAGTGCCAGACACATGTTCCAAAATTATTTTCATTGCCCATCGATGAGTAGTTTTGTAGATGGAGTCTGTCGGGGCAAGGAAGAGAGACAGACGGAATGTCTTAAACTAGGAAGGTTGAGAGGAGACGACATTGCCCCTGGGCTTCTGGACCGGAAATGATCAGCACGTTTCTGCCAGGCTGAGAGGAAGGAGAAGGGCATTTGGGCAGAGGCCACAGCACGGGGAAAGGCCTGGAGATGGGAACCCTGAGTGCCCTGGTGTGGCTGGAAGAGAGATGCAGGTCGGGGAGGAGTAGGAGATGAGGCTGGAGAGGTAGACAGGGGCCACATCTGAAGGGCCTTGTAATCCGGCCAAGAAACTTGGACTTCATCCTGTGGGGCATGGACCAAAGAGGGGTGTGAAGAGCAGGGCACCTTGATTAGATTGGAGGTGGGCTGGTGGTGTGCAGATGGGGGTTGGGGAATAGGGCAATAAAACGTGTCTCCAATTTGGGCCCTTCACAGACATGTGGAAACATCCAGCAGAGGATATAGAGGCAAGTCTAGCGGCTGAGAGGGGCAGCCTCTTTGCTTCTGAGCCAACTCACAGAGTGAGGACTCCCTCCTGTTGGCCCCCAGCTGCTCACCCATCCCTGCTACTTAAGCAGCTTCGTCCAGACTGGTTTTGGATGGAAAACCAGACCCAGAATTGGAGTAGTCCAGGGAGGAAGTTTCTTGGCAGTTTTCTTTGTCCTGGGACCGTTGTCTCCTGCATGAGGTGAGCATGGGGGACCCACACCAGGCACTGACTTCTCCTGGCCCCCTCCCCACACATCCCAACATCCTTACATTCCTGTCTGGAATGGTCTGCCTTGTTCCTCCTGCAGGTATGTGAGCAGGATGGCCCTGGGACCTGAGTCCCTTTTCCTTTATCTTCTCCCTATCCAAGCCCATGGGTGCTTTGGCCAAACCAGGGATAGAGAGGCCAAGTCAAGCTGCCAAGCAGGACTTGACCAGGGTGGGCTTCACCAAAGGTGGCACGTTCCAGCCCGCCCCGCTCAGTCACCAGTGTTGTGTTGCCATTGGGAATTCTGGGTGCAGCTTTGTAGCTTGTGGGGGGTTAGACACTTGCATGTCAGAGACTCCTTCCAGTGACAGCAAACTTCACCCTTCCACTGCACACAGCCAGCCTGCAAGGCCCAGGGGACACTTCCCCTAAGGGAGGCACAGGGCAAAAGGCAAAAGGCAAAAAAAAACCCAACAACAAAAAAACATTTACCAAGCACCTGCTCCATGCCAGGCCCTGCATGGCCTGTGTGCACTTACCCAATCCTCACAGCTGCCCTGCAAGGGGTGCTTATCACCCCCATTTGCAAATGAGGTACAGAGAGTTAAAGTGATTTGTCCAGGATCACAAAGTGAGGAAGTAGTATTAAGCTGGGATTTCTATTCAAGCCTTCCTGAACCTCAGAGCCCGTGTGCTTTCCCTAACACATGAAGACTGGGAAGAGGGACCGCCCGGACACTGGAACTACTTGACAGAAACAAATTCCCATTTATTACCTTCTTTACACTGCCCCCCCCACCCCCACCCCGCAGCCCTGTGAGATTCTTCCCCTTGCACAGTCAGGAAAACCGAAGCTCAGAGAATCGGAGTTTGCCAGATGTCAGTGTTGGGGCTGGGATTTGAACCAGTTCTCATGCCCGAGGCTACGGCTTGTCCGTGTCAAACTCATTCCCAGTGCTCAGCTCCCTTGGAGAGTAGACAAGGAGAGCCTGACATGGTCCTGTGGTCCAGAAACTCACCCACCTCCTCCTTCCTCATCCAGGAATTTGCCTGGCAGGGCGGCTTTGTGGCAGGGCTGCACCCCTCCTGGGACTGCTTCCCTCCCCTTTCAAGCCCCCAAATGCCCTCCTCCTGAGTGACTTCACCACATGCTGCTTGGTCATCCAGAGCCAGATGGTATACAGTATTGGGTGCCAGGCTCAGGAGTCTGGACTTTATCCTCAGAGCAATGCGGAGCCATAAAGGGTTTTAGCAGGGGTGACAAATGGTCAGTTTTGTGCTCTAGAAAGATAATCGTCCAAACAAGAACACTTTCAGCTGTCACCTCTGTGGCATCCTTCCTTTTTACCTATGGCCTGTGTTAAGCAGGGTCCCTGCAGGAGGCAGCCTATCTGTACTTGGGTAACTTGAGGAAATTTTAATACAGAAACTTTGCAACAATGTCAGCAGGGTGTACTGCTAAGCTCAAGGGTTGACACAGTACCCCAAGGCTAGTAACACTGTAGGGACATGTGGCCTGAAGGTCCAAAGAGAGGAAGCCAGGCAGAGTGAGAGCTGGGTAGAGAGGGCCACCTGATAGAAGCCCCGGCCTTCATTGAAGGGGCACAGACAAACCCTGGTGACCTGGCAGAGTCACCCTCTGTCCCTCCCTCTAGTCTTGTGCCCGGCTTCCCACTAGCCAGAGTGTAAGGGAGCCCGATGATGCAGTCCATACAGAGAATTCAGGAAATGTGCAGGATGAAGGTAGAGAGTGGGTCTGGGAGGGTAAATGGAAGGTGTGTAACACATGGCCCTCAGAGGACCCTTCCTCAGCTCTGTGTCCCCATCAGACCCCTGGCTTCTCTCTTTCAGAGCACCTGTACCCTTGATATTTACACACCTGATTTGCGCAGGAGAGGCTACTTGAGGGCAAAGGTGGAATCAGAGGGCTCTCTGTGACCCAGTGCCCAACGCTGGGCCTGGTCCACAGAAGGGATTTGGGTAATACTAGATAGCAAGAAAGGAAGGAAGAAGAGAAGGAAAGGAAAGATGGGGGACAATGAGTATGACACAGCCTGCACCAGAGTGATAGCAGGGCCAAAGGTAAGAACGGAAAGTTGGAGAAATGCTGCTGCCTTAGAATCTCTAGGATTTGGTGACATGGACATAGGGCAGAAGGCACAAAGGGATGATTGAATATGACTTCAGGTTTCAACCCTCCCAGCTCTAAGGCCAGGCATGGCGGGGGGGTGGGGGGGGGCTGGGAGGGGGGTGGCGGGCGGAGGATGGTGAGGGACTGGTTAGTAGCCTTTGGCCCTATCTTGTGTGACAGGCCTGACCAGCTGGAGAGAAGCAGGGCTGAGACCCTTGGGAACAGGCCAGCAGAACAGCCCCGGCCCCATTTTAGAATACTCTGTTGCAATATGTACCGAAAGTTCTCCTTGCATCATTCTGTCTGCAAGTTTCTTACTCAATTTCTCCTAAGACCGTTCCCCTGCAGGGAAAGAGGGCAAACCTTATGTTGCCCAGAGAGCTCCTCATGCATTCTGTCTGCCCCCTGCATCTGCCTCCCCTTCCTGAAACCCTCCTAGCCCTGTGCTGGGCTGGGGGTGCAGCCCCTGATCTCCAGGAAACTGCATTCTGACTGAAGAAGCAGACATGTTATAAAAACAATTACCATGTGTGATGATGGATGTTAACTAGACTTACTGTGGTGATCATTGTGCAATATACACATCTATTGAATCATCTTGTACACCTGAAACTAATGTTATATCTCCATTGTGTTTTTAAAAAGACCATTACTATTCAGCAGTTGTTTCCCCAGCTTTCTTTAGCAGTAACACTCCTTCTTCAAATCCAGCCTTGTTCAGAAGCCTGTGAGGTACGGGCACAGATGACGGGGGCCACTCTGGTTTGGCAGGGGTGGCCCCAGGACTCCACATGGTCAGCCTCTTACTCAGGCAGCCTCTGCACCCCAGTCTCCAGGGCTCTGGGGACACAGCTGGAAGCTCTCTCAGTGCGGCGTAGTGAGTGCTGGGACCAGGGATGGTGAGGCCCATGTTCCCCACGCCAGAAGCAAAGTGCCAGGCCCTAGAGAGCCGGTCACATCCATCTCACCGAGCAGGGGCTCAGGACAGATCTGTTAATGGATCATTTTTATAATAATTATAATAAGTATTTGTGGACAAGTCACTTCTCCTAATCCATATGCACCTAGCCTCTGCCCCAAGCCCCAGCCTGAATAAGCCCTGACCTTGCCGACTGCTAATGTTGCTCATGGGGTTTGAACCCCAGTTTCCCTGTGCTCCATCCAAATGGGAATAGAAGTACCTCCTTCCTAGGATTTCAAGGACTAAAGTAATGAATGGAAAGTGCCCAGCACAGGGCCTGGCATTTGACAGGATTTGCAGTATTTGACAGATGTTGTTATCCATAGAAGTATTATGATTGACAATAAGAATCAGGAGGACAGGTTCACCTGGAAGTGTGGCAACTGTCCTAGAACCTATGAACAAAGATAATGGAGGAGGGGAGAGTAAGATGCCCAGAGAAACCAGTGAGACCAGAGGACACTAGAAAAGACAAGCATCTCATCATGAACCAAAGCTCTCAACGGAAAACCACAATGAGAGCAAGGATTCTGGAAGGTGCAGAGGCCCAGTCAAAGGAGACCAGAAATATTGTGTGACGATAGTGTTCAGCTGGAGAAGCACTGGGAGACTGGAGGGCAGCTCGAGCAGTTTTGATTTTTCTAAAAGGAGAAACAGCAGGTGTCATGAACCATAACAGGCAGTAACCGGTGCTAAACTTTAATGAGCATTTACTACTTGCCAGCTACTATTCTAGCTACTTTACCTGTGTGGATTTGTTTAAGCCTCATGACAGCCCTATGGAGGAAATACTACTATAATTAGCCCCATTTTACACAAGAAGAAATTTAGACACAAAGGGGTTAAAAAAAATTTTGTCCAGGGTCACACAGCTAATGAGTGGCAGAACCAGGATTGAAACTCAGGTAGGCTAGGGGTGCCTGGGTGGCTCAGTCGGTTAAACGTCCGACTTTAGCTCAGGTCATGATCTCGCAGTTCATGGGTTCGAGCCCTGCATTGGGCTCTGTGCTGACAGCTCAGAGCCTGGAATCTGCTTCAGACTCTGTGTTTCCCTCTCTATCTGCCCTTCCCCAGCTCACACTCTGTCTGTCTCTCTCTCAGAAATAAACATTAAAAAAAAAAAAATTTAAACTCAAGTAGTCTGATTCCAGAGCCTAGGCTCTATAATAGCTGAAAACTCCTGGCCAATTATCAGGTCAACAGAATAAACTGCATATTTTAAGGGCTGTTTGGGGGTGCCTGGGTGGCTCAGTCAGTTAAGTGTCTGACTCTTGATTTTGGCTCAGGTCATGATCTCGTGGTTCGTGGGTTCGAGCCCCATGTCAGGCTCTGTGCTAACAGCACGGAGCCTGCTTGGGATTCTCTCCCTCTCTCTCTGCTCCTACCCTGTGCTCTCACTCTCTCTCTCTGTCTCTCTCTGTCTCTCTCTCCAAAATAAATAAATAAACTTTAAAAAAAAGATTAGAAAAAAATAAAGGCTGTTTGGTGCCCCTTGAGAAAAGGAAACATTGGTTATCAGGAGAGGTTGTTGAGTCACCAAGAGAGAGTGGTATTAGTGTGCCAGTTCCCTCTCCAATGGCCTTGCTAGATTTCCAAGCTGGCCTAGGCCCAGGCCCATGGAATCAGCATAGTTGAGTATGTAGTGTGGCGAGCAGGCAAGCACCGGCCCTGCTAGGGAGAAATAGCTGTCTCACATAGAAGCTCATCCTAGAGTGAGGCTTCCTGGTGACTGTAGGCTCCACTCCCAGCCCGGCCTTGTGGGGATTTTTAAATCAGCAACCTATACAAGGATTTTGACACGAAGCATGCAAGAGACACAAAGAAGGACAGGAAAACAAATATTTTAGATGAGCTAACCAAGATTAGATGACCCTGAAAGCCTTCAGAAGAGTGTTGAATCCCTCTTTCTAAGAAATATAAAGTCAGGCATTGGCTAGATGTATTTCAGCCTCTTTCTTTAGTATGCTGGGCCTGCCCCAGGTTTTGGGTATGATGGGTCATGAAACTGAGTAGGGTTGAAATATTTTATTAGGCTGACCCTCTGTGGAAGAATGCATATCTAGAAACATACTTACAGACACCTCTACCCTCAGTAAGCAGGACAAATTCTCTCTCTCTCTGCTGGGCCATGCCACCTTCCTTTGCAGACTTCCTTTGCAGACACCTATACTGGCCTCTTCATTGGTCCCTGCTCTCCATCCTTGTGCTCCATACTGATCCCCAGAGTGATCTTTGGAACATGCAATCCAGCCATTCTTGTGTGTGGCTCCCATAGCTTTAGGATGAGACCCAAGCTCCCTAACATGGCATTCAAGGCCTCATGTGATCTTGTCCCCGCTACATTCTCCAGTCTCCCTTCATCCCTCTATCTGATATGGATCCAGCTCTCTGGTCACATCAGGTCACTGTCTATGTCCTGGAATGTACTTTCTTCCCCTGGGTCTTTGCTCACACTATGCTCTCGAACTGAAGTGCCCTTGAACTGAAGTGCTCTTCTCCCTTCTTCAACTGAAAAGCCTCTCCTTTTCCACATCCTGCCCATCCTTCCTATCTTTATATTTCTTCCTCCAAGAAGCCTTCTTTACAATCAAATCCGCTTTTTGGTTTTGTTTGTTTGTTTGTTTGTTTGTTTGTTTAATTTTCACTTACACTTTAACACTGGGACCTAGGCTGGGAATTTGGAGGTATATAGGACAGGGTCTCTGCCTTCTGAAGTTCACAGCTTGGCCAAGTACATAGTTTGGAGAAGCCCACATTTTGGAGAAACAATTTGTATAATTTATCTGTCGGGGTGCCTGGGTGGCTCTGTCAGTTGAGCATCTGACTTCGGCTCAGGTCCTGATCTCAAGGTCCGTGAGTTCAAGCCCCGCATCGGGCTCTGTGCTGATAGATCAGAGCCTGGAGTCTGTTTTGGATTCTGTGTCTTCCTCTCTCTCTGCCCCTCCCCCGCTCATGTTCTGTCTCTCTCTCTAAAATAAATAAACATTAAAAAAATTAATCTATCTGTCTGGGTTCCTCCCTCTCCCATCTGACTGTAGACAGAGACAAAGCTGATTCAAAGATCCCAGCACCTAACATGAGACCTGGTATAGGGAAGACATCAGAAAGAAATGTATTGACTTCCTCAAGGGTAAGGACTGAATCTTATTCATTTCATTGTCCACTCCCTGCATCTGCAATCTTGTGCATTCTTGGGACTTGGAAAATACAATGCAGGATTCTGTATTACATCTCATGTCACCCAAAATAACTGTTGTTTCATTCATTCATTTATTCACTCATTCAGTACATTTATCTCATATATTCTCTTTGCCAAGGCCTGTGTAGATACTGGAGATATAATGGTGAGGAGATATCAGACCATGTCCTTAACCTCCTAGAGCTTTTGAAGTTCAAGGTCAAATTAAGAAGAGGAGTACAGTCCTCATTGGAATTTTCAAAAAGGGGTCTTATAGGGAAGAGACCAGAGATTGATATGAATTTAGCCCTGACCTTGTACATAACACTGTATATGCATCCTTTACAACCTTCAAAACCCTGGAAATGGGAGTTCACAACAGTCTTAAAGATGAGGAAACTGAAGTTTAGGGAGGTGATATTTAGTGAGAAAAGGGCTGAGACTGGTATTGTAGTTGGTCTGATGACAAACCCACATTTGTCCTATTTCATCTGGGCCTGGATGGACGGGAGAAAGGGAGGAAAAGGAGAGGGAGAATGAGAAAAGCTGAGCCCAGGTTTTTAGCTACCCCTCAGTCCTATATTAAGACGGTGCTGTGGAGGTGGCTTGGGCAGGAAGGATCATTTAAATCTGGGGATTTTCCAACACTGCCATTGAGCAATCCCCAGAATTAAGTCATGGTTTTCCCTTCTTGTGTACCTGGTATTGAGAAAGAGGCTCAGGCTTGAAAATAAATTCAGGGGAATTTGAACAGGGGCAGCTAGCTTGGTGTGGCCTTTGCCAAGCTATCCCCTTTGAGCCTAAAGGATTGTTCTCTACAGCAGTTTGGACACTCTGTGGTCTGCATTTCCCTTCTTGTCTGCACAAACTTCAGTATTATGCCAGGCACAGAGGGAGAAAGAAATGGCTTGACCACTCTGAGACCTCTTCATTAGGACATTTCAACTAAGATATCTGATATATTGGCATACACTTGTTCATAATTGTCCTTTTACTATCTATAGGATCTGTAGTGATGTCTCTTTTTCATTCCTAATATTGACAATTTTTTCTTTTTCTTTTTCTCTTGACCAATCCGACTAGTGTTTTCTCAATCTTATTTATTTTTCCAATAACAATCTTCAGTTTCACTGATTTTCTCATTTCAATTTCATTTATTTGTACTCTTATCTTTATTATTTCCTTCCTTCAGCTTGCTTCAGATATAATTTTTTCTTCTTTTTCTTTAGTTTAGATTATTGATTCCAAGCCTTTATTTTCTAAAAATTTTTAATGTTTATTTATTTTTGAGAGAGAGAGACAGAGTGTGAGGGGGGAGGGGGGTAGAGGGAGAAGGAGACACAGAATCCGAAGCAGGCTCCAGGCTCCAAGCTGTCAGCACAGAGCCCAATGCGGCTCAAACTCACAAGCTGTGAGATCACGACCTGAGCCAAAGTCAGATGTTTAACCGACTGAGTCACCCAGATGCCCCTCTTATTTTCTAACATAAGCATTTAATGCTGCAAATTTCCTTCTACAAACTACTCTAGCTGCATCCCATAAATTTTGATAGGTTGTGTTTTCATTTTCATTCAGATATATCTATATATCTAATCTATATCTATATCTGTATCTGTATCTACATATAGATATAAAGTTCATTTATTTATTTTGAGAGTGACAGAGACAGTGCAAGTTGGGGAGGGGCAGAGAAAGAGAATCCCAAGCAGGCTCTACACTGCCAGCAGAGAGCCTGACATGGGGCTTGAACCCACAAACTGTGAAATAACGCCTGAGCCGAAACCAAGAGTCAGATGCTTAACTGACTGAACCACCCAGGTGCCCCATTCAGTTCAAAATATTTTAAAATTTCCTTTGTACTTTCTTCTTGACCCATTGTTTATTTAGAAGTGTATTGTTTCTAAATATTTGGGGATCTTTCAGATATCTTTTTGTTATTGATTTCTAGTTTGATTCCATTTTGATTAGAAAATGTACTTCATGTGATTTCAATTCTTTTAAATTGTTTGAGGTTTGTTTCATGGACAGAAAATGGTAATACGGTCTGTCTAGGCAAATCTCTTTATTTTTTCCCCCAAATCTTTAATGTACGCTTGAAACAAGTGTCTATTCTGCTGATGCTGTATATAGTGTTCTATAAATGTCAGGTCAAGTTGTCTGATATTGTTATTTGGGTTTTCTATATCCTTATGATTTTCTGTTTAATTTTTCTATCAATTACTGAATGGAGAGAGGAAATTTGAAGTCTCCAAGTATAACTGTGGTTTTATCTATTTTCTCTTTCAATTCTATCAGGTTTTGCTTCATGTGTTCTGAAGATATGTTATTAGGCTCTGTTTGTTTAGGATTATTATGTCTTCTTGACAAATTGGCCTCTTTATCATTGTATAATATCCCTGTCTATTTCTGGTAATCTTCCTTGCTCTGAAATCTACTTTGCCTGATATAGCCACCAACTTTCTTTTGATTAGTGTTTGATTAGTGTTTGCATGGTGTGACTTATTCCAACCCTTTTGTATGTTTTTATATTTAAAGTGAGGTCCTTAACATACAGATGGTCAACAGACACTTGAAAAGATGCTCAACATCACTCATCATCAAGGAAATGCAAATCAAAACCACAATAAGATATTACCTTACACCTGTAAGAATGGCTAAAATAAAAAAGACAAGAAATAACAAGTGTTGGTGAGGATGTGGAGAAAAAGGAGCCCTTATATACTGTTGGTAGAAATGTAAATTGATATAGCCACTGTGGAAGACAGTATGGAGGTTCTTCAAAAAATTAAAAATAGAAATACTATATGATCCAGTAATTGCACTACTGGGTATTTACCCAAAGAATATGAAAACACTAATTTGAAAAGATATATGCATCCCTATGTTTATTGTGGCATTATTAACAACAGCCAAGTTATAGAAGTAACCTAACTGTCCATTGGTAAACAAATGGATAAGGAAGATGTAGTGTAAGTATACAATGGACTATTACCCAGGTATCAAAAAGGATGAGATCTTGCTATCATACCTAGAGGGTATCATACTAAGGGTATTATACTAAGTAAAATAAGTCAGACTGAGAAAGCCAAATACCATATGGTTTCACTCATATGTAGAATCTAAAAAAACAAATGAAGAAACAAAAAACAGAATCAGAACTATAAATTCAAAGAACAAACATGGTAGCCAGAGGGGAGGGGAGCAGAGGATGGACGAAATGGGTGAAGAGTGGGAGATACAAGCTTCCAGTTATGGAATGTAAGTTATGGAATGACTTATGGAAATAAGTCAAGTGAATAAGAGGCACAGCATAAGGGATGTAGTCGGTGATACTATAATAGTGTTGTAGGGTGAGAGCTGGTAGCTACACTTGTGAGCACAGCATAATGTGTGAACTTGTCCAATCACTATGTTGTACACCTGCAACTCATGTAACATTGTGTGTCAACTACACTCAAAAACAAATAAATTAAGTGAGGTGCTTAAAGTAATACATAAAAGTGAGGTTCTTATAGACAGCATATAATTGAGTCTTTAAAAAAAAATCCAGGGGCGCCTGGGTGGCTCAGTTGGTTGAATCTCTGACTCTTGATTTCGGGTCAGGCCATGATCCCAGGGTCATGGGGTAGAGCCTACAACGGCCTCTGTAATTGAGTTTGAAGCCTGCTCTAGATTTTCTCCCTCTTCCTCTGCACGTTTTCTGTTAGCACTCTCTCTAAGAAAAATAAAAAGTCCTATTTGACAATCTCTGCCTTTTAATTGGATATTTAACAAGATCGTTCACCATTTATATAATTATTGACATGGCTGGATTTAAACACACTCCCTTGCTGGTTTTCTATTTTTGATATCTGATCCCATATCCTTTTTTCTCTTTTCATGCCTTATTTTGGATTAATTTAGCATTTTATTATAATTCCATTCAATTCTACTACTGTACCTCTTTAAAAAGTTTTTAGTGGTTGATTTGGGGTTCACAATATACATCTTGCACTTAAGCAGTCTATCTTTGAATAATAGTGTGCCATTTCATGTACAGGCAAACGAGTCTTACAATGGTATATTTCCATTTCCTCACTCCTATTCTGTGGGCTATTTTTCTTATATATTTTACTTCTACAGATACTATAAACTTTGTATGTTGTTACTATTTTTGCTTTGGACGATCACTGATCTTTTAAAGTGACTAAGAATAAGAATAGTTTTTTGATATTTACCTTTTTTTGTTATTGTTTTACAATTTCCTTCAGTCTTCATTTCTTTGTGTAAATCCAGGTTTCCATCTGCTATTATATGCATTCCACCTAAAGAACGTCTTTTAATGTTGCTTGTTGTGCACGTCTGCTGGCAATGTATTCTCTCAGTTTGTTTTTAAAAAGTCTTTATTATAGTTCACTTTTTAAAATTAGTTTATTTATTTTGAGGGGGAGTGGGGGGGGGGCACAAGCAGGAGAAAGGGGCAGAGACAGAGAAGGAGAGAGAATCCCAAACAATCCTCTGACAGCACAGATCCCCATGCAGGGCTCCATGCTGGGCTCCGTGAGATCATGACCTGAGCTGAAATCAAGAGTTGGATGCTTAACTGACTAAGCCACCCGGGCATTGCTACCTTCACTTTTGAAAGGTATTTTCACTGGAATAGAATTCTGAGATGATAGCTCTGCCCTTCAGCACTTTAAAGATGTCACTCCAATGTCTTCTGACTTGCACAGATTCTGACAAGAATCCACAGTGATAATTATTTTTGTCCTTTTTTATATAATATTTCATTTTTTCTTTGGCTGCCTCTCACATTTCCTTTCTATGTTTGGTTTTTGAAAGTTGATCTGTGCATCTTGGTGTGTAAGTGCTTTGTATTTGTCCTGCTTGATATTCTCTAGAATTCCTGCTTCTGTGATTTGTTATCTTTCATTAAATTTGCAAAATTTTCAGCCATTATCTCTTTGAATATTTTCTCTTCCTTCCTCCCTCTCCTTTTTCCTTCTGAGACTCCAATTACATGCATATTTTGACCATCTGATATTATCCCAGAGTTCTTGGATGCTGTGTTCTCTCTCCCCACCCACACTCTTTTTACTCTGTAGGTTTCATTTTGGATGATTTCCACTGCCCTAGATTCAAATTCACTGGTTCTCTTCTGGTTGTTTCCAGTTTGCTGGGTGTTCATCAAAGGTTTCTTCATCTCTGATATATATATTTTTTATTTCTAACATTTCGTTTGATTCTTCTAGTTTACAGTGTTCATCTCTGTGTTAAAATCTCCCATCTGTTTCTACAGGCTGCCTATTGTTTCCTCTCGATCCTTCACTTAATAATTATACTTAATGTCTCTGTCTTATAGTTCCAACATCTAGTTCCTGTCATCTTTCTGTCTGGTTCTGCTTTGTGTTTTATTTCTTGATAATGGATTTTTTCTTTCTTTTTATTTTTTAAATAAATATGTCCTATTTTTTGATGGAATGCAAACTATCGTGTAGAAAAAGAGAAGAAACTGTGGCAAATAGAATTTATGTCTGGAAGCGGGCATGCCTCTTTTTCTTTTAGACAGTTCATGTGATATTGGAGTCAGTCTGGTCAGGAGCTGGGCTGGGTTTTAAAGATTTTATTTTTGGGGTGCCTGGGTGGCTCAGTTGGTTAAGCGTCCAACTTCAGCTCAGGTCATGATCTCACAGTTTGTGGGTTTGAGCCCCGCGTCGGGCTCTGTGCTGACAGCTCAGAGCCTGGAGCCTGCTTTGGATTCTGTGTCTCCCTCCCTCTCTGCCTGTCCCCGCTCATGCTCTGTCTCTCTCTGTCTCTCAAAAATAAAATAATGTTAAAAAAATTTTTAAAAAAGATTTTATTTTTGAGTAATCTCTACACCCAACATGGGGCTCAAACTCACAACCTTGAGATCCAGAGTTACATGTTCCACTGACTTAGCCAGCCAGGTGCCCCTAAGACATGTTAGGTTTCCAATGTCTCCAGTGATTGCCTCCTATAACTTGTGCTTAGAGGACTGTCAGAGGGCTCTTCTCAGCCTTTCTTTCTCTTTCTTTCTTTCTTTCTTTCTTTCTTTCTTTCTTTCTTTCTTTCTTTCTTTCTTTTTTTCAACAGCTTTATTAAAATATAATTCACATGCCAT
Organism: Panthera tigris; assembly: GCF_018350195.1. NCBI lineage: Eukaryota > Metazoa > Chordata > Mammalia > Carnivora > Felidae > Panthera > Panthera tigris. Next base: position 55,930,478 of record NC_056669.1, read on the forward strand.
ACAATTCACAATTTACAGTGTACATTTCAGTGGATTTTAGTATATTCATAGAATTGTACAACTATCACCACAGTTAATTACAAAACATCTTTATTGCCTCAAAAACAAAAACATAAACAAATACCATGCAGTTGCCAGGGCAGCTGGAGGGAAGGGAGAATAGGTATAGTTTCCGTTGGGGGGATGAATAAGTTCTGGGAACTGGGTAGTGGTGTTGGTTATGCAACACTGTGAATGTACTTAATACCACTGAATAGTACACTTTAAAGTTACAACGGTAAATTTCATGTTCTGTGTATTTGACCACAATTAATTTAAAAAATTTTTTTAATGTTTATTTATTCTTGAGAGAGAGACAGAAACAGAGCATGAGCAGGGGAGGGGCAGAGCAAGAGAGCGACACAGAATCCAAAGCAGGCTCCAGGCTCTGAGCTGTCAGCACAGTGCCGGACGAGGGCTCAAACTCACGTATCGTGAAATCATGGCCTGAGCCGAAGTCAGACGCTTAACCAACTGAGCCACCCAGGCGCCTCACAATTAATTTTTTAAAAAAGAAATCCTATACCCTTTACCTCTCGCTTCCCACTCCCCCCGTCTCTCCCAACCCTAAACAACCTCTCCTCTATTTCCATTTCTCTATATTTACTTCTTCTGGACATTTCCTATAAATAGAACCATGTATATGTGATCCTTTGTGTTTGGCTTCTTTCATTCACTTAGCATGTTTTTAAGGTTCTTCCTTGCTAAAGATTAAATGTGAGTGTTCCTCCAAAATTCAAATGTTGAAAACCTAATTCCCAAGGTGATGGTAGTAGGTGGATTTTGGGGAAGGTGGTTCATTTATGAGGGGGGAGCCCTCCTCATTGGGATTAATGTCCTCGTAAGAGACCAGAGAACTACCTGGTCCATTCTACCCTGTGGGGACACAACAAGAAGCCATTGGTCTGCAACCGGAACCCAATCAACATTGGCACCCTCATCTTGGACTTCTAGTCTCCAGAACCGTGAAAAAGTACTGTGTTGTTTATAAGTTAGCCAGTCTGTGGTATTTTGTTATAATAGCCTCAATGGATTAAGACAGTCTTTGTGTCTTTTTGTGGTCAAATAACATTCCATTGTATGAGTACTATACTTTATCTATTAGTTGGTACAGGTGTATGGGTTATTTCCACCCTTTGGCTCTGATGAATAATGTTTCTATCACTATCAACATTCATGTACAAATTTTTGCATAAACAGGGGTGCCTGGGTGGCTCAGTCAGTCGGCTAAGCATCTGATTGTAGCTCAGGTCATGATCTCGCAGTTTGTGAGTTCGAGCCCCATGTCGGGCTCTGTGCTGACAGCTCAGAGCCTGGAACCTGCTTTGGATTCGGTGTCTCCCTGTCTCTCTCTGTCCCTCCCCTGCTTACACTCTGTCTCTGTCTCTCTCTCAAAAATAAATAAGCCTTAAAATTTTTTTTTAATTTATTTTTTGCATAAACATTCTTTCCTTTTTCTTGGTCTATATCTAGGAGTGGAACTGCTGAGTCAAACGGTAACTGTGTTGAACTTTTTGAAGAACCACTAGATGCTTCTCAGAGTGCCTCCCTCATCTTACACTCCTACCAGCAGTATCTGAGAGATCCAATTTCTCTACCTCCTCCCAACACTTGTTATTTTCTGTTTGATTCTAGCCATTCTAGTGAGAGTGAAGTGGTACCTCACTGTGGTTTTGATTTGCATTTTCCTGATGCCTAGGGATATTGAGCACCTTTTCTCATGCTTACTGGCCACTCCTACATCTTCTCTGGAGAAATATCTATTCACATCCTTTGTCCTTGGTCCTTTCATTGGGTTGTCTCTTCATTGTTGAGTAGTAAGCGTTCTTTATAAACATTATATATTACAGATATCAGTCCCTTATCAGATATATGCTTTGCAAATATTTTCTCCCATTCTGTGGGTTGACTATTCAGTTTCTTTTTTTTAAAGTTTTATTTATTTTGAGAGAGAGAGAGAGAGAGAGAGAGCAGGCACACATGAGAGTAGAGGAGGAGCAGATAGAGAGAGGGAGAGAGAGAGAATCCCAAGCAGGTTCCATGGTGTCAGTACAGGGCCCACTGCAGGGCTCAAACTCACGAACTATGAGCTGAGCCAAAACCAAGAGTTGGATGCTCAACCGACTGAGCCACCCAGGTGCCCCAACTATTCAGTTTCTTTATAGTGACCTTTCAAGCACAAATTTTAAAATTTGGACAAAGGCTTTCTGAGTGCTCTTAACCGTCTCTCAGTTGCCTATAGTCCCTGTAGTCCTGTGCCATGGGGGGCAGCTGTCTCCATGCTCTCACCCCCCCTGAGTGAACACTGCTGTTGGCTTGTTACCCTGCGCTAGGGTCATGGCGGGTTCACTGAGTTCTCTATTGTGCAGGTTCAACCGGGTCTTGAGCAGGCCCTGTATACCTTGGTCTTGGAGGAAGGGTTATCTCAGCATTCCTGAGCCTCTTCCCCATGACAACTATCTGTTGCCTTGTATCTGCAGTTGGTCTTGTAGAGGAAAGGGTTTCCTGCCCCTCTCCCGGTGGTAGCCCACCTCTGCTTGGTATCTTTGCAGGATTCCTAGACGAGAGACATTTCCTGTCCTCTCCCAGGGGAGAGGGTTTTTTCCAGGTTTTGTATGACAACAATGGATCTTGGCCTCTGTGTCCTGGAGGCAGCAAGGTTTTTCCTACCCCTCCCCCAAGAAGCAGATGAATTCTGCTTCTACTCTTCTCCCAGAGGCCATGTGTTTTTGCCCAGACCAGGAACAAAATGGTTTCTGTCCCCTCCCTGGGGGCTTAGGCCTTTGAAGTGTCAGGAAGGGGTCAGAACAAGGGATCGGGGTTTTTTGACTTGCCCAAAGCCACTGAGGGCAGTCCTCTCTAGTGCTTCACCCAGTCTTTCTTGCAAGTGCTTGGCAGAGGCCTGTGGAGAAGAGCTGCAACCAGTCTGAACTCCCCTTCTCTCCGAGGCTCTCGGTTATTTCCAGCCGACATGCCGGGGCCTCACTAGACCTTTAAGACACATCACAAGTTTACCTGATTTCTTCCTACCTCCTTGTTTAGCAGCCACCTTTCTTCCGTGTCCTGCCCAAAGTGACGGCATTCGCGCGGCCTGTCTTGGGGGGGCCTGTTGTGTGAACTCCAAGCAGAAGAGCTCCAAGCATGAACTTGAGCAGGAGCAGAATAGCGCTTCATTAGGACTCACTCTTGCCATCTACAGGGCCCGTTTGTCAGGGTCTGAGGGTCCCTCCGGCGCGGCCTTGAACACGTCCCCTCTGTCTCCCCACATGTACAACGCAGTCCCATTGGAAGAGAGGTAAGGGTGGGGGCTGAAGATCAGACTGCCTGCAGCTGAGTCCCAGCCCCAGCCCGTACAACAGAGTGACTCCAGGCAAGTTACTCCACCTGTCTCTGCCTCAGTTACCTCATCTGCCCAACGTGGATGATAATAAGACCTACCTGTCTCTGTGATGCCTGGCGCACAACACTAGCCAGTGGTAGTAGTGGTAGCAGCACCATGCTAAAAGTAACACCACTGTCACTGTGACTCTTGACGGTCTCCAAGGTTCCTTCTACTACCCACTATCCGGGGTAAAATGAAGTATCGATCCATTTATTTTGGTAAGAGGATCTGCCAGGCAGGCCAGGTAGCCTGGGCCTGGGGAAGGGGTGAGCAGGCCTCCACTTGCTGTGTGTCCTTTGCTCAGTCCCTGGCCAACTCTGGACCAGACCATCCTTCTGTGGAGCACAGGTTGAACCGACAGGTGGGGACTGGTTGAATCTGTGTCAGGGAGCAGGGGGGCGGAGGGGGGAGCCAAGAGAGAGTTTTGGAGCCGTTGGCCCACAGACATCGAGGTGCCTACTTCTCTGAATTACAAACCACAGGAGAGGGGTGATCAGAGCCCTCGTGTTCAACAGAGCACTTTCGTCCTCGAAATTCACTCGCATTCAGGATCGAAGGTAGCTGCGACGAGGGCTGCTTTGGGTGTGTGTGTCCGGGATTGTTGATTCCAGTTTGATAGCAGAGTGAGAGCCAAAGAGGGGTTAAGCCAAGGTCACCCAGTGAGGTCAAGGTAGAGCCGAGCGGGAACACAGGATCCAGACTCCCTGAACCGATGCTTTTCCATGAACTCCAGGTAGTGAGGTGCTGCTCCCCTGCATTTTTCCAGCACATTGTGCCTCCCTCCGTGGGAGGGCAGGTAGGATCCATCAAAGCAGGGAGCGGGGAGTCTGGGGGGCCAGTAGTTGGAGCTGCTCCTTTCCCCTGGGGCCAGACGCGAGCATCTCCAGGACAGAGCGGGTGTCCTCCTTTGCCACTTCCTGGCCTGACAAAGTCAGGAGAGTCCTCTTGAATGAAGACGTGAAAAACTTCTCCTTGGCTGTGCCCTTCAGCGGACCCTGCCAGACACACAGACACATACCCATCCCTACCTGGATTAGCCAACCTGTTGTGAGGACCCACGAGGCACCCAGCCCCGACCTGGAGCTCCCAGGGACACTGTGTCTTCTTTCCGAAGCCAGGGGAGGCATTAGAGGCAGTGCAGCGGGGACAGAGAGGAGGGAAGCCCTTTCCCTTTAAACTCTCCTTTCACCAGATGGTGCTCCCTTTGGACCTTGTCCACGGGCTTTTTACAAAGGAATTTGTGTCAAGTCAGTGAGGCCACAGGGCCCAGCTAGTGCTGCAACCCTGGGGTTGAACACAAATAGCCCTCAGCTACCCAAAGCTTTCTGTGTGCCAGGGACCTGCCAAGTGCTCCCCGTGTGTGAGCCCATTTAATCCTCATGGCAAACCTTGGGGCCAGTCCTGCCATCATCTCCAGTGACAAATGAGGAAACTGAGACACAGACAGGTTAAGGAGCTGGCTCATTCAGAGTGCCGTGCACATAAGAAGAGGGTTTGGGGCTTGAATCTTGTGCTCTGAATGCCGTGATTCACCGTGCTCCATAAATAGCCTTCCACAGATGGGGAAATTGAGTCCCTTAAAGTCAGTTGACTCCCTTAAAGTTGCTCAGCCGGGCATTGGCAGAGTCGTCATTGGGATCCAGGTCTTCCAATACTGAGAATGGTACCTTTCTACCAAATGAAGCCTCATCTGAGAAAGAGAAGGTCTAGATTTTGTCCACTGGAGCCCCATCTGCCTTCTAGTTGTGCACTCTCGGAGGCAGTGTGGTGAAGGGTATTGGCAGAGCGATTTCTGCCTGGCCGGCTTCCACCTTGGAAGATTTCTTTCTTCCTCCTTTCTGACTCCGGGTGCTTTATTTTCCAAGAAGAGATGATGGTTTAAGGGGACACTCTCAGGAATGGGGGACCCGAGCAGGCCAAAGAAAACTTCCCAGCCCCAGGCAGTTGGCAGTGTCCCCATAGGGCCTCGGACCTGCAGGCAAGGTGGGGAGTGTGGTGGCTAGGTGGGGCTGCAGAGAGGAAGGACAGGAATACAGCATGCCCGAGGGGAAAAGTCTGGAGACACACATCTCCTCTCTGGGCCTCAACACCCTTTGTTCAGTGGGGTGGGGGAGATAGTTGGACCAAGTGGTTTCTGAGCCCATCTCCCTGTGTTGGGTAGACGCGGAGCCTGAGAGGAGGAGCCCCTGTAAGACTGGTTTATTGAAGGAATGCCCACTGGAGGAACTGGAGAGGGAGCTGGGGCAGTAGGACAAGAAGCTAAGCAGGGTGTGATTCCAGACCAGGAGCAGCCGTGGCGGGATCCTGCAAAAATGCTCCCGTGTGTGCTGCAGCTTAGAGCAAGGCGGCTGGGCTTTCTTTCGCCAGTTGGTCTTGGCCAAGGGTCATCGGGGTTGGGGTAGGGCGGTGTGTGTGTGGGGGGGAGGTGTGAACTCCCAAGTGTTTGGCATACTCTGCTTGTGGGGAAAAGTAGTCCCCAGCAAGCCCAAGGCAGGGCAGGTGGTTAGGAGGAGAAATTGACAGAAACTTGGAATGGGGCCCACGGCAATGATCAAAGGGATTCTGGTCGAGCGCTGACAGTGTCCCCCACACCACCCTCAGGATTCATTGTAACATTTCAGATTCAGGGTCTTCCCCGATAGTACCAGATGGATGAGAACAGGGGTGAAGGTGCTGATAGACTGAGAGCCTGCAGTCTGTTGCTCGAGTGAGAGCTTTGGCGTGAGAATGGAGGATACAGGGGAGCCTCAAAGAACCAGATGTCACAGGCTGGGGGGGGGGGTGCTTAAAGGGGCTTGACACTCCTCTACTGCCTCAACTCCTGCCTTTACCACGCACACGGTCCTGCAGACTCAGACACATGGGGCACAGGAACACACTTGTGTGAGTGTGCATGGAAGCAAACGCACCAGTGCACACAGACAGGCACACACAGACTCATGCACAGGTGCGTACATTCACGCCCACGTACATTCCGAAACACGTCCGTAGACATTCATACTCACTTGCGCACACACATTCCTGAGCTTGCCGCAAAAGCATGGCCGGCCAGGTCCTTTCTATTCCTGACTTTCAGGGGAGGGCAAAGTAGGGGGATGGGCAGGATCCAAAGCCAGGCCAGCTGCAGCTGGCCACTGAAGACTGACCTTTGGCTATCAAGTCCGGATCACACCCGTCCCACAGCCCAGGCTCGTGTCAGGCTGGGTTGCTTGTAGACCACTGATAGAAGTGTCTAGAAGCTTAGCTGCTGCCTCCCTTGCCCCCTTCTTGTCCCCTAAGGTTCCACTCCCACTTTTGACCCAAGCCTTTGTCCATCAGTGGGCCAGGGGGCCTCTGCTGCATGGGTGGTGATCTGTGGTCCAGGGAAGAAAATGAACTGGGGCTCCTGACATGTAGCCCACTTTCTCCCCGAGTGACAGGAACCAGTGGGATCATTGCCATTGAAAACCAAGGCCATCAGCACAGAATCAGACTGACCCCAGCTCTGGAGGGCTCCCAGTCTAGTGGAGGTCACAAGCGTTTAAAAAGTGTGATCAGTGCTGGGCTTTAAGGAAACGGGAGACTGAGGAAGCCCAGTGGAAACACTAAAAGCCTGGAGGGGGTGGGATCAGGGAAGGCTTTCGGAGGAGGTGATGTCTAAAATGACTCTTAAAAGACAAAAATAAAAATGGAAAAAAAGAGTAAATAAAACGACTCTTAAAAAACCAAGAGGAATTGGATTGGGGTGGAAGGGAGTAGGGTAAAAGGCATTTTAGGCAGAGGGAAGAGCTTGTGCAAAATGCTGGCACTAGGAGAAGCGAAGTGCCCTCGGGGACTGGAAGAAGTTCAGCAAGTCCAGAGGAGGGTAGGAGTAGCTCAGAGGGAAGGCAGCAGCCGCACTCCTGCTGTGAGCCAGCCCAAGGAGGCATCCAGAGGGCATGGAGATATCACTGGGAAATTTTAACCAGGGAAATGATTGTGTCAGACCTACACAGGAAGATCTTTGGGGCTCCAAAGTGCAAGGTGGATCTGGGGATGGCTTAAGATAGATTTGAGATGGAGCATAGGGCAGCTCATCGAGTGGGGGCTGGCAGAAGCTTTGCAGGCCAAGAGGCAAATCAGAGAAATTATGTAGGAAACCAAGAGAAGAAACAAGAGGGGAAACACATTTCCACCAAAGGTTAACTGACAAACCTCAAAGTAAATAATAGAGCACCATTTTTTTTGTAACACGGGTCGGGTAAGAAGAAGAGTGGGGTTTTTTGGAGGATGACGTTTCACTTCATGGGGGCTCAAAGTTGGTGTGTCCTACCATCTGACTGACTGCAAATGGTCCTCTGTAAAAATCACTCTTAGCTCCCGGGTCATTCAAACACACAGGCTGTAGTATGCAGACACCTGCTCTAGGCTGATGGGTGGAAGCAAGTGAGACACAAAGGAGGCTCTTCTGTCCCCTCCTCCCCCCGCAACACATCACAGATCTGAACCTGCACCATTACTGCCACCCCCCGTGAGAGAGGTCACCGCTTCCAGGGGCCTCTGGTTAAAACGTACGCTGGTTACTAGGAGGGGCCGGAGATCCTGCGGCCAATAGGAAGCATGAACATCTGTAATCATAACATCTCAGGGCAAGAGGAACCTGAGGCCTCTCTCTAGCCCTCTCCCAGGGCAGGGCTAACGTCCACGTGTTTCGTGGAGTCGAACTCTGTCCTAGATATGGAAAGTGACTTGTTCGAGGTCACAGTGCAAGTTGCTGACAGTTGAGATTTGGACCCAAGCCTTAGGATTCCCAGCTGAGTTTCCTTTCCCGATCCTCCCACGTCCTCACCACGGACCTCATTAACTTGGGGGCGGAGGGGGGGTGCGGAGCACGTGGGGAAGGAATAATATCAGGACTCCTCTGCCCCGGACAGGATGCTCTTCAGACTCCTGCCTTCCACAGGTAGCAGTAGCGGCAGATGGGCCTCCTCGTTTACATATATTTGCATACATCACTTCTGAATGAGGAACCCGAGGCTTTGGAGAGAATGCATAACTTGTTTGGTATCTCTAATAGGCTAAAATACGGCCCCATGGAAGATATCCAGGTCCTAGTCCCCAGAACCCGTGAATGTTACCTTACATGGGGAAAAAAAAAGAAGTTGCAGATGTGATTAAATTACGGGTCCTGACATGAGAAGATTATCCTAGGTTATCTGTATGGGCTCCGAATACAATCACATGTATCCTTATAAGAGAGAGGCAGAGGGATCCTACTAGCTACAGAAAGCAGAAGGTGATGTGACAATAGAAAGAGAGGAAGATTTGAAGGTGCCCCTCTCCTGGCTTTGGAGACGGAGGAAGAGCCCATGAGCCAAGGAATTTATACAGTTCTAGAAGCTGGAAAAGGCAAGGAAACAGACTCTTCCCTAGAGTCTCCAGAGGGAGCACAGCCCCGTGGACTTTTTTGGAAAACTGACACCCGTGCAACTAAGTTCAGATGTCTGGCCCCCAGAACCGTGAGAGAATAAATTTCTGTGCTCTCAAGTGACCAAATGTCCGGTCATTTGTTACAGCAGCCTCAGAAAACTGCTAAGACATCCCACGGCAATTTTTCTTAATTTAAATAAACTTGTGAATTTTGGAACAGTTTTAGATGGACAGAATAGTTGCAGAGACAGCTTAGAGAGTTCTTATATACCACCCCCCAAGCTTCCTCATTGTTAGCATCTTACGTTACATTGTGCATTCGTCACAACGAAAGAGCCAAGATTGGTACATTACTATTACAATCCCCAACTTTATTTGGACTTCACGAGCTTTTCCTAATGATCTTTATCTGTCCATCCAAGAGACCACAGTACAGGTAACGGTCATGTGTTCTTAGCTTCTGCTGGTCTGTAACTGTCTCTGATTGTCTTTGGTTTTTGGATGACTTTCACTTTTGAGGAGTACTGGCCAGGTATCTTGCGGAAAGAAGGTCACTCAATTTGGATTTATCTGATGTTGTTCTCCTAGTCAGGTTGGGGTTATGGGTGCGGGGGAAGGACCACAGAAGTGAGGTGCCATTCTCATCACATCGTATCAAGGGCACATAATGCCAACGTGACTTCCAACTGATGTTGACCTCGGTCACCAGGCTGATGTGATGTTTGCCAGGTTTTTCCATGGTAAAGTTACTCACCTTCTCTCCCCTGTCCCCAACTATGTCCATACTCTACTCTTGGAAACAAGCCACTAAGCATACCCCACTTCAAGTGGGGAGGGTTATGTTCCACCTCCCTGAGGGCCGAGGATCTACATTCAGTATTTGGGATTCTTCTGTAGGAGAAATTTTGCTCTTCTCCCCCATCTATTTATTATTATTCAATCATGTAAATGTATATAATGTATACATATACATGCATATACATGTATATGTATACATGTATACATGTAAATGTATACATTTACATACATATAATGTATGTAAATGACATAATCCAAATATTGGTCTTGTTGCTTGAATTGTTCCAGCCAGGGCCATCGGGAGCTTTTTCCATTTGGTCCCTGTGTTCCTTTGAGATGCTCCCATCATTTTATCTTTTGAGCACTTCCTTACGTTCTGACACTACAAGATGCTTCAGGCTCATCTTGTATTTTCCTGCCCAAGAATGCTACCGGGGTGACATTGTTTCTAGGCATTTTCAGAAGACAGAGCTGGGAAATACAAGTGTGTGTGCTAACCCATGCATACATACATACTTACAGAGATTTCTGTATCTATACATCTGTATCTATATCAAACTAAACATGAACTCATACGGATGTCTCCCACTGTAATGTCTTACACATGGATCATTCTAGCCTTCCTTCTTTGCGTATCTGTAACCTCCCTCTCCAACGGTGAGAAAACTGACTCCCACCATCCACTTACCTATTTGTGTACTCTCAGTGTACCATACAGCCATTTCCAAATTGTTAACCCATATCCCCAAGGGAAATCCAACTTCAACTACAGCACGGCATTTATTTACAACTTATTTTAACATTAGTCTTACAGCTTCCAGTCAAAACACTATTTTCCAAGATTGCCTAGGACCATCCTTTTCCCCCCACTCCCTCCCTTCAGTGAGGTTTCCTCATACATTTATAATACAGGTTTAAGATTCTTTTCTCACAAGTCCACATTCCATCTTGGAATTCCCAGACTCCTTGGTTGGTTTCTAAAATTTAATTTCTATACATTAATGTTTACTCTTTGTGGGTGTTGAGAAATACATAGTGTCACTTATACACCAGTACAATACCATACAGATCCGTTCTACCACCCTAAAGAGTCCCCTATGCTTCTTTTTTTTAATGTTTATTTTATTATTTTTGAGAGAGAAACACAGAGCACGAGTGGGAGAGGGGCAGAGAGCAAGAGGGAGACACAGAATCTGAAACAGCCTCCAGGTTCTGAGCTGTCAGTACAGAGCCCGACACGGGGCTCGAACTCATGAATTGTGAGATCATGACCTGAGCTGAGGTCAGACGCTTAACCAACTGAGCCACCCAGGTGCCCCCTCCCCTGTGCTTCTTTTAGTCAAAAGCTCACCCTTTCTAAATCCCTGGCAACTGCTGATATGCTTTCCATTCCTGTATTTTATCATCTTCCAGAATGTCATATGAATGGAATCAAATAGCCTTTTCACTCTGGCTTCTTTCACTTACCGCAATGCATCTGAGATTCATCCATGTTGGTGTATGAATTAATAAACAGCTCATTCCTCTTTACTTCAGAGTAGTATTCCACTGTACTGGATGTCCCAGTTTATCCCTTCACTTTCTGAAGGATATTTTGGTTGCTTCCAATTTTTCTGATTATGAATAAAGCTGATGTAAATATTGATGTACAGGTTTTTGTGAGGACTTGTTTTTTTTCTTTTTAATACTTTAATTAAAAAAAAATTTTAAGAGAGATAGAGAGAGAGAGAGAGAGAGAGAGGTAGGGAGCATGTGCCAGCAGGGAAGGGGCAGAGGAAGAGGGAGAGAGAGAATCCTAAGCAGGCTCCATGCTCAATGAAGAGCCCAATAAGGGGCTCAATCCCATGACCCTGGGCTCATGACCTGAGTCATAATCAAAGGTTGGACACTTAACCAACTGAGCCACCCAGGGGCCCCATGTGAGGACTTGTTTTCAGTTCAGTTGGGTAAATACCTAGAAACATGATTGTTGTCCTGTATACTAAGCCTATATTTCACTTTTAAAAAGTTACCAAAATGTCTTCCAAAATGGTGTGCCATTTTGAATAGAGTTACTTTAAATTTCCCAGCTTAAATCCAATTTTTCTGATCCTTTCCTTTGTTTCCCAACCTGGTAGTCAGGGGATCTCACTCATAAGGCAAAGGGCACTGGCTTTGCCATCAGAGCTAGATTTAAATCCTGACTCCAACTACTTAAAAACCATGTAAATACTGTGGCAAGTTAGTGAATCTCTCTGAGCCTCACACTGAGATGTAACTCTTTATATGTGCATGATGTCACAGGTTATGTTCCCCAGGAAGTGGACTCTGAGAGGTTGCTTAGCCTCTGGGATGTCGGCCCTTGGGGTCTACACCTACAGAAAGGAGGGAAGGCAGCAGAATTGGGCAGAGGGAGAAGTGGAACAGAAATGGCCCATCAGAGCTGTCCTGATCTGGGCTAAAGTGGTCCAGCCTTTATGTCCCTTCCGGATCAGTCATCGGATCGGTGTCCTGGTGGAGGCAGCTGTCTGCACCTGGCACAGCGTGTCCTTTCTCGAAGGTGCATCTGGGTGGCGCACTCCAGTATCCCCTGCACCAGGCAGAGTGGAGAGAACGCTGGATGAGAGCGGAGACCAGTCCCCTGTTGAACTCTTGCTAGCTACGTGCCCTCAGGCTAGCCTTTCCCTTCCCAGAGCCCCCTCAGCTTACCCGTGTATGAGTGGCTAAGACCTCAGCCCCCGCCAATCCTCATATAGCACTTCGCAGTCCATAGAGCGGTCTCGTGGACCTTAATTCACAACAATCTTCTGATACCAGTAATTAGTCTCCCCCGGTGAGCTTGGGCCCGTCTATTTCCATTCATTCCCTCACTGAAGATGTAACTGGGTGAACATAGCACTTCAACTGGTTACACGTTTTCTGGCAAGGAGTGACGGCAGAGAGTTAGACTCTAAGAAAAGCCCAAACCTCATTTGTGATCCACACGCTCTACCGGGTCTTTCGAAATCCACTTCCTGGCATTTCCAAAGGGGAGGGGTGAGGAAGAACCAGCATTTATTGAATCCTCATTTATGGTGAAGCGTTTACAGCTGATGAAACCACGCCCCAGGGAGGGGTGGGGCGCAGCCAAGCCGGCGGGAGGGGTGCTGCGAGCCTTGCTTCTTCTCGGGCCCGGCCACCTCCATTGTGCCATCCTGCCCAGTTTGAGAAGAACTAGGCAGAGTGGGAGCAGCACGAAATAGCTGTGTGGGCAGACGGCCTTCACACTGAGACCAGGATTCCAGAAAGTCCTTTAACCTCCCTGACACACGATCCTCATTTATTATAAGAGTGGGCGTCACTGTCAATATCGTTGAGATAATGCGTGTAAGGCATCCCCCCGGAGCCCAGCATGTACTAGGTTCTCAGTAAGTGGCTCAGCGTGCTGACTGCCCTTCAGTGAGGTCATTAAGACAGATGCCCAGTTCAACCCAAGACATCTGGTCCTGCCCATGACCCACTCCAGCTCCAGGACCTTCCAGGTCTCCTCCCTATCTCAAGGATAAATTCCTGACTCCTTGACTGGACATTTGAGTCCCCCCACAGAGGAGGCAAGGCAAAGTCAGGGGACCTGGCCACCTTGTTCACTACTCCCTCAATCAAAGTTTGCCGAACAAAAGCCTAAAGCTCCAGCCTCCCGTCCCGGAAGCCTCACTCTTGCCCCCTGATCCACAACAGTGACCATCACCCACGTGTGCCCTGCACTGCCCATCCTCCCTGCCTCTGCTCACTCAGCAGCTTCCATCCTTCACGCCTCAGCCTCCTCCTGAACCCTTGCAAAGCCCGGTCAGGCCCCTTGTGAGGCCAGCACTTGGCCCATGCCACGTGGCTGCTGGCAGTGCTGTGCTGGCTGACCCCTGTCCTACCCGTCACCATAAAGCAGTGTCAGACAGGCTGGGCCCTGTGGGCCCTTTGTTCTCTGTGGGTAATGGCATCTGAGAACTTTTTCCCAGGCCAAAGGGCAGCCTGGTTTCTAGAAGAGACTCCAGCTCACCCCATACCTGAGGGCCTCTGACCCTGTCTACTACACCTGCCAAATCCTGTCATCCTCTGACTGTCTGAATCTATCTGTGTGTGGGCTGGGGTCGGGCCACTGTCTTCCCACACGACGTGGAGGCCCCTGAGGCAGGCTCTGAGGGGCCCCGAGGAGATGTCAGTTAGGAGGTACGTTGATAGGTGCAGCTTTGACACGTGGTATTAGCTGGGGAGGCCAACCACTATAACGAACATGGGAAAAGGCCATGTTTTACTCAAGTCTGGGCAGATGTCTGGGGTAGCCTTCCCTCGAGATCAGGCTCTATCCTTTCTTGTCCTGCTATCGTCGTCCACATGCGGCGCCCAAGGTCATTGTGAAAAGGGGAGAATTCTCTGCCCTCTGGCCACCCCCCCAAGTCTCTCACCACTCCCTTTCTCAAATCTCCTGGTCACCTCTTACCCCATCCCGGCCAGGCCAGGAGGTCATGGATAGCATTCCAGCCTCTGATCTCTGCTCAAACTGTGCCCCACACATCTGGGGGACCCTCTCTGTGACCAGGCAGGCAGCCCTACCTTGTGTAACAGCACACAGCGTGGTGTAGCCCTCAGAGGCCGAGGAAGAGTATAGTCATTAGCCTGAGACATTGGAGACCCTTTCAGGGAGCTGGGTTTTTGTTCAGAGAGCAGAGGTAGGTGCTATATGTGGGTAGACTGGAGGGGGATCGTTGGAGGCAGGAGTATCATGCACAGTGCTGTGACCACCCAGCAGCCACCCGGGTGCTGAGTGCTGCGGCAGAGGAAGGGGGAAGTCTGGGGCCCCCGGTGGAACCCCTACCTCGACCGGGGGCATTAGGGAAGACTTCCTCGAACAGAGGAAACCAGTATTGAAAGAGGACTGGGAATTTCCCAGAAAAAGGGGGAGGAGGGGTGAGGGAGATGGCATTCCAGGCAGAGGGAACAGCATGGGCAGAGCCTATAGGAAAGAGATCACATCTGGTACAATTAACTGCAAATGGTTCCGTGTGATGGGAGCCCAAGGCTAAGGGAGGAGGGGATGTGAGGATGGAGAAACCTGGGCCAGATGGTGGAAGAGTGGCGAATGGCAGGCTAAGAAGCTTGAGCCTTAAGGTGGACATCTGTCTTCCATCAACCCCTCCAGATCCACTTGCCACCTGTTGCCATCTAGCTTTTTCCCGGAGACCTACCGGTGTGGACTATAACCACAGGCCATTGTGCCCTCCAGCTTGCAGTTGGGTTTGGGCAATAGGGAACCTTGGCAGAAGAGGGAGGGAGAGAGGAAGGTGGGAATGCCCACTCCTGGCTCCTGCCCTGCAGGGTCACCTGCCAGGCCCGTGATCCCTGACCAAAGATGGCCCCTGTATGTGACACACTGCACTCTACCAGTTCGTGTAACTGCCCATCCTGTGTGGTTTCCCATGCATCTCAGAAGATTGTTCCCTCATCAAACCCTCCTTAAATTATCCTGCCTTCAACATGCCATCTGGTCCCTGTTGGGATCCAGGCTGATACAAACTCTACGAACAATGGAGAGCCACAGAAGGGAATTGAGTAGGGGTTGACACAGCCAGATTTGTGTTTTAGACAGCTCTCCATGGCTAGTAACTGAGGACAGATTGGGGCAAGAGGCAGAGGCTGAGCTGGGGCCCTGGGGATGAACTACAGCTCTTGTCACCCGCACACAGCCAACTTCAGACTTGTGGCGGAAGGCAGAAATTCTGCTGCAGGCTTTCATTTACAATTGTTTGGTAGATTGTTTGCAAAGATGGCCACAGAATCCCTTCTCCAAACTCCAGCCTTTCGTATTGTGACATTGATGTTCCTCCCAGGCGGAGGTAGAGTCTATTCCTCACCCCTGAAACTAGTGGGGGGGGGCACCTCATGAATTGCGTTGATCAACAGAATACGATGAAGTGACTGTGCACATTGCTCAGCCCAGGACTTAAGAGATCTTGCAGCCTTGCTCTCATTCTTCCAAAATCCAGCCACGACTGAATGCTGAAGACCCATCAGTATGGGGAGGGGCCCCGTGCCCACCTCAGCCAGCTCCCCAGTGGGCCCAGCCCCCACGGAACGCAGCTGCATGAAGCCTGGCCAACCCACAGGATTGTGGAAAATAATAACTCCTCGCTTCTTCAGCCATTCAGTTTGGGCATAGCCCACCATACAGCAATAGAGAACCTACAATGGGTGAGTACTTATCTCCTTTGCAAAACCTTGCCCTTCCCTCGTGGCCCTGCCCACCTGTCACTACCTCTTTCTGGCTGAAAACCATCACTCCCTCCTCTGAACACCACTGCTCTTTGTTCCCACCTGCCTTGTGACCCTTCTAGCATACTGCCTCATGGGATAACAGGCACCTTCCTGGGACACTGGGTACGTTGATCACCTGGGTCCTAACTTACATCATTCCAGACATGATGTGGAGTGGCTTATGTGACTCGAAATATGATCTTACTATGCTT
This sequence comes from Panthera tigris, assembly GCF_018350195.1. Lineage (NCBI taxonomy): Eukaryota > Metazoa > Chordata > Mammalia > Carnivora > Felidae > Panthera > Panthera tigris. The sequence continues at coordinate 55,946,561 of NC_056669.1, forward strand.
ATAGCTTCATTTCTCAGATGGCACAATTGGGGTTTGGAAATTACATGACTTGCCCAGGGTCACTAAGAAGGGATGGGCCAGGATTTAAACCCAAATTTATACCTCTCAGATGTCCCCCATGTTGTAGTTACTGGAATGAGTTGCTCCAGGAGGGAAAGGATCCTGCTTCCCTGCTGGAGGGGGAGGGAGGAGTCACAAGTAGGGTCCTCACCCTGGGCATCCTGTTCTTCACTACTGATGTATGTCCCAAACCCAGGAATCCAGAATTCTTCCCATCAGCACATCTGTCCCCATGTCACCCACTGGGCCGACACACACAGACAAGCACCCCTTGCGTCTGGTCTTTATTCTCCATGTTGGTCTGCCCTGTGTCTTAACCTAGCCTCTCACCGTCTTGCCCAACAGAACAGGCCCAGGGGTGGTAAGCTTGGGGCCATCGGATCAGGAAGGAAGAGTCAACGTGGCATTATCTGGCTCAATCTGATCTGCCTTCTGGGAAGATGAGATAGGGCCACAGGGCCAGGCAGGGAAGAGAGGCTTTGACCAGCCTTCTTTGTTGGGGGATGGGGAGGAACAGAAGAAGGCTGCAACAGGATTTGTTGAACTGACATTTATGGAGACCTCCCACCTTTCTGTGTCAAGGTCAGGGGCTGAAATGACCGTGAATGAGTAAGAGGTGCCTCATGGAGCTCTCTGCCTATGTAATGTCAGAGCTTAGACTCAGGGTTCATCTCAGTCAGTCAGGGAAACTGAGGCTCAGAGGGAGGGTGAAGAGGTCTGCCCACTGTCATATAGCCAGTGACAGAGCACAGTTCTCCTCATCCACCTTTCGGGCCCCTGTGGCTGCCAGTCTACAGTGCAGAGGACCCAGAAACTCACAGGGGCCTGGCATGAGTGCGGAGGCCTCAAGGCCACCTCCTCCTCTCTGGCTCAGGGAGGGAGGAGACGGAACATGTAGGGTGCAGGATGAGGGACCCTGTAGGAGACGGGGCTGGAGCCTGGGGCTTCTTTTGTGCTGTTACTCAAGGTAGAGGAAGGAAAACTTGGTTGCCGTTCTCTTTCTCTGCCTATTGAGTGACATTATAACCAGGGATAGAGACCTCAGAAATCACTCTCTTCCAGCCCTCTCTCCCATTCACAGAGGAGGAGGCCAAGGAGAGGGAGGCTCGCTGCGGCTTGGCAGCGGGAGTGCAAACCAGCGACGCCCGAACTGGCAGCTGGACTTAGGGCCTGGCATGGTTGGATTTGCAGAAGTTTGGGAAGGCTGTGACCGTGTACTCAACGGACACCTCCAGGAAGCCTTCTCAGATCACAGCACCTCCAGCTGGGCTCCCTAACGCCAGCCCTGGCCTCTGGGGAGGCCCTCAGCAGAACTCCAAGTGCTGGTCCACGGGGACGTTGTACTTGAGCTTGTGGGCTTCAAAGAGGTCACACAGCTCCTTGATGTAGCGCCGGTGAAGCTTGTCCACCTCCTCCTGCGAGGGATGCAGCGTCTTCTGCACCTCTATGGGCTTTCCCACTGCAAGACACAAATGTGGGTGCTGGCCCAGAGCAGGAGCCACGGGGTTGCAGGGGACCTTGGGGCAGGTGCCCACCCCCATGGTCATCTCTGCAGGAAACTGCTCTTACTGCCGTCCCTTTCAGCCCTGTTTTGGGTGATGGATTCTAAGATGTTATAGCAACTCCAAGATTCTGACTCAGTAACCATACCAACTGGCATTGCAATGTGCTCTGCAATGTGCCAGGCACTTTCTGTGCATTAGCTCTAATCCTCATAACAACCCTCTGGGGATAGAAACTCTTACTATTCCCGGTTGACAGGGGAGGCAACGAGGCTCAGAGAGGTTAAGTAACTTGTTCAAGGCCACACAGCCAGGAAGAAACAGTTCTAGTTTTTAAATCCCAGGGATATGCTCTTAATTTTCAGGCTATACTGTTTGGGGAGCCCAAGATGTCATGATTAGAAGCACCTGTAGTTCGGGGTGCCTGGGTGGCTCAGTCGGTTGGGCGTCCAACTTCAGCTCAGATCATGATCTTCTGGCTTGTGGGTTCGAGCCCCTTATCCGGCTCAGTGCTGACAGCTCAGAGCCTAAAGCCTGCTTGGATTCTGTCTCCACCTCTCTGTCCCTCCCCTGCTCTCTCTCTCTCTCTCTCAAATATAAATAAACATTAAAAAGAGAAAAAGAGGTGCCTGTAGCTCTCGGGTGAGGTGGGCCAACTGCCCAGACAGCAATTCTTACCGCCCCCCCCCCCACCGCCCCCGGGCCTGTAATGCCCCCTTTGTTCTAGGGAGAAATCAAGAAGCCCTAACTAACCTCTTCCTCTGGTTCTTCCTGGCTGGGAAGGTAGCTCCCTTGACTTTTCCTTTTGGGAATAGCTCTGGAGGCAGCAGCAGGATTTTTTTTAACTTTTAAAAAATTTTTCTTTAATATTTATTTATTTTTGAGAGAGAGAGAGTATGAACGAGGGAGGGGCAGAGAGACAGGGAGGCACAGAATCTGAAAAAGGCTCCAGAGCCTGAAGAAGTCAGCACGGAGCCCGATGCAGGGCTCGAACTTACCAACTACAAAAGATAACGTTACCTGAGCGGAAGTCAGACGCTTAACTGACTGAGGCACTCAGGTGCCCCAGAGGCAGCAGCGGTATTAACATGCATGAAAATATTGCCACAATAAAACAGGAAAAGTCATGGCGGAGGGGATTCACCAAGTCTGTGCTCAACTAACAAATAAATGGATGGATAAAGAGGAATGGACCTCTCTCGATAGGCTTTCTCAGAGGGATCTGGTTGGGATCCAAGAAGAGAGCAAATGAGGAGTCCAAATTGCTGAAAAAGTAGGGCTGAGTCCATGCATTAAGGCTCATGCCCATTATTTACGGGAAAATCCCTCAGGCTCTAACCCAAGCCTATTGATTGCTACTCTACACAATTCTAACAGACTTGAGATGCTCTTTCCTAAATTCACCTTCTCCAATGAGCCCTATTAGATCCTCTGGGTCAGAATTAAACTCTTCTTCTCTAGCGTAATAAAGAGTCAAATAGGTCCCCATTCAGTCCTCAATTTTGTTACTCAAAGGCAGTGTGATCTTTTGGAAGTTACTTAACCTCTCTGAGCCTCAGTTTGCCACGAGTGAAATAGGGATAATAGTCCCTACCTGGAAGGCTCTTAGGCTAAATTGAGCTGCTGCAGGTCAGGAAGCCAGTGCAGTGCCTGGCACGCAGCAGGTACCCTGTAATCAGTAGTGACTACTGTTCTTTGTGCCTCTGTTATGGTTCCCATCCCAAAGTGCCCTGTATTAGGGTTGTCTGCTTGCGTGTATGTTTCCCAGTCTAGAATGTGAGTTCCATGAGGGCGACGATGTGTCTGAGCCATCTCCATGTCCCCCTTGCAGCACATAGTCCAGGTCCCTTTCCCTGGAGCCGACCCCTGTCCCCCCCCCCCCCCACCCCACCAGCCTGGCTCTCAGCTCACCCACGGTGGTGATGGGCTGGCGGTAGGGTATAAGACCAAAGCTGTACTGGAAGACGCCACGGCCATGGAAGAGCGGGAGGGAGATACCCATGATCTTCTGCAGCCGGTCCTGGATGCAGCGCAACCAGGAGCCGGGAGAATTCTCGACCTGGTCAAATAGTTCATTCTCCCCGAAGGAGAAGATTGGCACGAGAGCAGCCCTGGAGGGAGACAAGAGAGACTACATGTGGAAGGCCCTAAAGAAGACCCCAGCTAGCTTCCTGCCTGGACCCAGTGACCAGGAATTGGAGCAGAGGACAGAGCCCTGGGCCAGGAGTGGGAAGCCTGAGTTGCCTACCAGACCTGCCGTAGCTTTGCTTTCTGAACTCGGGCAGGTCCTGGGCCCTCTCAGGGCCACAATCTCCCAGTTGTAACAGGACAGATAGACCGGAATGCTTCAGAGAGTCCTCCCAGATATAAAACATCTGTGGACTTTGTAGAAAACCTCTCTCCGGCTCCAGCTAACTTGTATTCTTCAAAGACGCTTCGAAGTAGAAGAGCTCTGTGATATGCCCCAAACTCCATTTTCCCAGATCCCATAGATATCAGATCTCGTGCCAGCTTCGGGCAAATATATCCCTTCCCACCTAGTCCCTTTGATCACCACACTTGTCTTCTGAAATCTTTTCTGGGTATTTGGGCACGACATAGTACAGATCTCCCCAAGATAGAATCTTCACTGTAAAGGGACTAAGACTCTCCCTGTCCCAATACAATCTGCATTAGTCTCTGCTGTCTTCCCGCCCAAATCTAATCCTTGCCCATCTCCAGCTGAACGGAGAGCCCTCTTCCCAGATACCCGTGCATCAGGGCGAGTCTGACGAAGCCCTTGCGGTTCCGCAACAACAGCGTGTAGGCCCCGGGCCTGGCATTCAGTGCCTCCTGGGCACCCCCTATGATGATGGCCAGCAGATTGCCACCTTCTTTCCTGTTGAGAATGTGAGCAGCGCTCTCCTTGTCTGATGTGACCAGCCCTGGAAAGAGAAGAAGGTGGTCAGGTACGGGGCAAGGGGACAGGGATTGTCAAGTGGATGTGAGCCAAGAAAGGGATCACCAAAAGTGGCCACAGAGGCCTGGGTCCCCACCCCACCCACTCCAGCTTGGAGTTCCCTGAGGACTAGAACTGAGTTCTCTCCCTTTTCCTGACGCCCTCGCCAAGCTCACGGCCCCACATGGTGCTGTGGGAAGTACTTCCTTGGGTCTAGCCACCTTCTTCTATTGCCCATGTTCTTGTAAGAAGTACAGAACCGTTGGGGCGCCTGGGCGCTCAGTCGGTTTAGCATCGGACTTCGGCTCAGGTCATGATCTCACCGTTAGGGAGTTTGAGCCCTGCATCAGACTCTGTGCTGACAACTCGGAGCCTGGAGCCTGCTTCGGATTCTGTGTCTCCCTCTCTCTCTGCCCATCCTTGCTCGTGCTCTGTCTCTGTCCCTGTTTCTCTCTCTCTCTCTCAAAAATAAACATTACAAAAAAAAAAGCACAGAACGGTTGGCACCCTTGCCACAATGCCTCTTCCCATGCCTCCAGCCTCATCCTCTTGGACTACCCCAGGGTGTAAAGACTCACCCCCCGACATGATGTAATCCCTGAAGAAGGGGACCCGGAACCACAGGGTCAGCATCATCAGATGGGGGCGGATGCCAGGGAAGAGCGAAGGGAAGCCTGTGCTCTCGGTGCACAGGTTGACAAAGGCTCCAGCAGCCAGGACCCCGTGGGGGTGGAAGCCGGCAAGGTAGTTCCGGGAGGGGTCCAGCTCGGCGGTCTTGACCAGCTGCAAGGACAGCAACCTGGTGAGCCAGAGCTGGACCTGTGTGCCGACCCCGACTGTGCCACTCATCAGTGTCACTCCCCCTCTCTGAGCCTCAGGCTCTTAAGAAGATCGAGATATGATGTGTGAAGGCACCCAATGATACCGTCTCAGATCCACTGCTGGCTTCGGACAAATTGCTTCCCTCTCGGGGTCTTCATCTGTAAAATGGGGACATTTAGCCTTCCTTCCATTCAGCCTGCCTTCCTCCCAGGACTGCTGAGAAGCTCGAGTCTGTTGGTGTCCTGGAATTACCAAGATTACTACAGGACCAGATATAATTCGAAGGCATCAGAGGGACACACGGGGGCACCAGCCTGCTGCAAAAGGCCCGTTTCCACAAATCTCAATATAAGAAAAATTGGCACTGAAGACCTGGGAGTGAGCATTCGCAGGGTATAGCAGGAGTGGTTGAAAGAGCATGCAGTCCAGGAGGCTGGCCCTAGTCCTCTTTACCCTTCTGGACAAAGCAAGTGTCTCCCTGTGGCTCCCTGCTCCCCCGACGCCAGACCTCCATCGCCGCTTCATCACGCTCTTTCCCCAGCCCTGGGCTCTGCTGGCCAGCAACTTGCCAGAGTCTGGTCAGGCCGGCAGCATAGAGCAGGGAGCAGGGACCACGAGTCATTGCACATTGACTTGGGAGAGGAGAGCTGTTGTCCTTAGCGGCTCCAGGATGAAGTGGGGTGAGGGTGAAGGGCAGGAAGTGAGCTAACAAATGCTGCTCTCAGCCCATTACTGGACAGGCTGCTCCATGGCTCAGTCTGCAAAGATTGCTGCGGTGGGCAGTGACTGTGTGTGTGTGTGTGTGTGAATGGGGGGCAATCCCTTCCCCACCCTGCCAGGACCCGCAGGCCCACCCTTTATATGGTCCTGCACCCTGAGAGCCACAGGCATCAGAGTTTGAAGGCTCTTGAGGTCCCTGGCCCATGCCCCAAGCCCCTGGCAGGAGGGTCTCTGATAGGACTGGCCAGTCCCTGCAATCTGCACTCCTGGGCGCGGGGCAGTCCTTTCCACTCTGGGTCAGCTTTGCCAGGGTGAAAGTTCACCCTGTCATCAAGCTAAAACTTGCAGCAGGTGACTCCCTGAGGATTCTTGTTGCTGCCTTTGTGGTCCAGGAGGCCTGGCTACCTTCTCTTGGAGCCTGGAGGGACTTGGTGCAGGGTGGGGAGGCGGGGGGGGGGGTGATGGACAGCAATGGGGATCTGAGCCTGTCTGCCCCATCGAGGCTGAACAGCCCCAGATTCTCCTGCACTTGGTTTCTGTAACCCACCCTCCTGCCCAGTATGGCCCCCAGTTACCCACTGACGCTTTGCAGAAAGGCTGCAGGGACCACAGCTGGGGAGACCATTGCCTCCCATACAAAGACAAACCCCTTCCACTCACGCAGTGAAGACTTGCTGGATATGAAAATAAAGATGGGACAGAGAAATCTCTGGCTATTCTCAGTGAGAAAGGTGCTTGCACAGGCACCCATCCGGTGGTGTTTCCCTACACACATACCTGGCTCCCCTCACGGAAGCACCAGCACATGAATTCCTTCTCAGCAGCGGGAAGGCAATTTTGTACAACCTCCATGAAGGCGATTTGGCAATAGCTATCACAACCACAAAGTGTAACTGACCTTTTACCCTAGCAACTCCACCACTGGGGAATTGCTTGTGCTTGCACAGAATGATATTAACCACGGCATCTTTTTTTTTGTACTGTCATCAACCCCGCATCCCCTCCAATGTCCACCAACAGGGCCCGTTCAGACAAATTGTGAAACGTTTGCCCCTCTGCAGCCCTAGGGAAGTATGGCGAAGATCTCCCTGGCCTGGCAGGGGAAGGTGGCCACAATCCCTCGTCAGGACAGAGCAACGGGCAAGACGGTGCGTGCAGAACGCCGCTGACCCGGCTGGCAGAGGGGGCACGCGCTTGCTTGCGTGTGGACAAAAGCTGGTCGACGCAGTTGCCTTTGGGGAGGGAAGGGAGGAAATGAGAATTGAGGTGGGGGGGAGGACCCTTTACCATACACCCTTTTGTCCCTTTGGAATTCTGAACAAGAACGTATGACTTATTTTAAATGAACAATGAATGTATGAATGAACAAAACAAATGAATCAATGAAAGAAAGAAGGATCATCCTTGATAAAGGCTTTGTGTGTTGAGACACATCCTGGTGAATGTGAGCGCCTGTGTCTAGACGTGTGTGCCAATACTTGCACGTGCAGTTACGTGTGCGTGACCTGGTGGGTTGCTATGCACTGATGGGTTGTCACTGTCTACCGAGGCCTGATCTGCACCTCCCTAGACATAGTCTCTACTGCTGTTTTTCTACGCTAACCTCTTCTATCTGTCCCCTGGGCCCAAGTGGTGTCACTCCCTCGCTGTGAGGGTCTTTTTATTATTTTTATTTTATTTGATCTATTTATTTTTATTTTTTAAAATTTATTTATTTTTTAATTTACATCCAAGTCGGTTAGCATATGGTGCAACAGTGATTTCGGGAGTAGATTCCTTAGTGCCCCTTCCCCATTTAGCCCATCCCCCCTCCCACACCCCCTCCTGTAACCCTCAGTTTGTTCTCTATATTTAAGAGTCTCTTATGTTTTGTCCCCCTCCCTGTTTTTATATTATTTTTGCTTTCCTTCCCTTATGTTCATTATATTTGTTTTGCTTCCCTTCCCTTATGTTCATCTGTTTTGTCTCTTAAAGTCCTCATAGGAATGAAGTCATATGATATTTGCCTTTCTCTGACTGACCAATTTCACTTAGCATAATACCCTCCAGTTCCATCTACATAGTTGCAGATGGCAAGATTTCATTCTTTTTGATTGTCGAGTAACACTCCATTGTATATATATATACCACATCTTCTTTATCCATTCATCCATTGATGAATATTTGGGCTCTTTCCATACTTTGGCTATTGTCGATAGTGCTGCTATAAACATGGGGGTGCATGTGTCCCTTCGAAACAGCGCACCTATATCCCGTGGATAAATGCCTAGTAGTGCAATTGCTGGGCCGTAGGGTCTGTGAGGGTCTTGAGATTAAGACCACCTGTCTGATGCCTCACCTGACCCAAGTATGGGTCTGGAACAGAGGCGATGCTCCAGAAAGACTGGAATGAAAGAAGAATGAACACATGAATAGAGGAGGCTGATGCAGCCTCAGAAGGAAGGCCTGGTTCTGCTGCCAGCTCACATGACCTTTGCCAGGCCCCTGCACTCCCCATGCCTCAGTTTCCTCTCTATCCCCCAAGACAGTGATAATGCCTCCCTGGCAGCGTTGCTACTGGGTTCGGGTGAGGTAAACAGAGAGGGGAAGGTTTATAAAGCGCCGCGTTCTCTGCCTTGCTCCCTCAGTTCTCTTAAGGAAGAAGTGGGACTAAGCAAAGACAGATGGGTGTCTGGGGAAGGGCTTCTCCGGGTGCGTGTCATGGCAGGCTGCGTACCAGGCAGTGGCTGGAGAATGGGACGGCCAGGGTGCTAGACTCTGGGGCATGTTAAAATTTTATATGTATATATATATATATACATATATATATATATATGTATATAATTACCATAAAATTCGCCTTTTTTGAAGTGTGCAATTCAGCGGTTTTAGTATCCTTCAGAAGTGAACAACCATCACCCCTATATAATTCCAGAGCATTTTCAACACCCCAAAGAGAAACCCCGTACCCATTAGCAGTCACTCCCCAAACTGTAGCCCCTGGTAACCACTAACCTGCTTTCTGTGTCTATGTGCTTATTGCCTACTGCCTATGTGTCTATTTGCCTATTCTGGGTGCTTCCTGCACACGGAACCACACAATATGGCTTTTTGTGTCTGTCTTCTTTCACTTTAGCAGAATGTCTTCAAGGTCCATCCATGTTGAAGCATATATCAGTACTTCATTCCTTTTTACGATTGAATACTATTCCATTGCATGGATATACCATATTTGTTGTTCATTGATCACTCGACAGACATTGAAATGATTTCCATCTTTTGGCCATTACAAATAACGTAGGCACGAACACTTGCACATTAGTCTTTGTGTGAACATGTTTTCAATTCTCCCAGGGGTGTCACTACTTTGAACCCCAAGACCCTTGCCTAGCAGACCACAGCCCTGCGGGATGAGAGAGGCATCTCAAGGAGAGGGCATCTGGACCGTGGGTGGGAAAGAGGACCACGAGGGCTGTGTCTCTGCCCTGTCTGCCTAGTCCCATCTCTCAACAAATGCCCTCATGCCTTCTTACACTCTTGGGGTGACCCAAATGCCTCAAGAACCCACTGTCCTGGTGGCCCCTTTACGGTTTACAGATCACCCACACCACTAGCCTGTGTGACCGTGGCCCTCGGGAGGTCGGCTGCAGTGTGAGAGCCTCCATTTGATGGTTGCACAAACTGAGATGCAGAGGGGTAAGTGACCTGCCCAAAGCCACACGGATGACCTGAGTTCAGTTCTGCTGTCTCCCGCACAGAGCACCAGAGCACCAGGCCGGGAAGTCTTTGTTCCAGACACAGAGAGCTACCTGGAGACTCAGGACTATCTCTGGGGTCTTTTCCTTTTTAGTCAAACTTGGAATGTCCAGGCGGTTAGCTTCAGGAGAAGGTGGTTCCTCCATCGGCAGGTCCAGGCCCTGGAGAACCTGTTTGTGACCTATATATGTACCTTGATTGCTTGGCAGTTTAAAAATGCAGGGCAAGCAAGGTTTGGTTCAGTAATCTGGCTCTGGCCTTGGGCATCTCATTTGTGGCAGATTTCCCAGAGGATTCTGCCATATATCAGAGTTTGAGAATCACAGCTTTAAACCAAAGGAATCCCCTTCCAGCTTTAGGCCATTGGCTGTGCACACGCATGCGTGTATGGGGGGGGGGGGGCAGGGAGACTGGGTCCTTGCCTGCCTCCTCCCATCATGGCCAGATGAAAAGAAAGGCTTTGAGCCACCACCCCCCCACCCTTAGCTGGTGAGTTCTCCACCCTGACCTCACTGAGCACTGAGCAGACAGAACAGACACCCATTGACATCTGCAGCTATATTCCCTCAGTTCTGAGAAGCACCTTTTTTTCACATCTTAACATTATGCTATCAAGATGGATTTGACAATTTTAATTGGAAGAATTTTTTTCTTAGTGGTACATAAAATACCCATATGTTTTACCATCAAGGATATGCAGGATGCACCAAGCACAGAGAGCTGGAAAGAGTGCCCCAGGCGGTGCGCATTCCCAGCACCTACTGTGCGTCAGGCACCTCAGGACACCTGCTTTCTCCATCTCCTGTTCACTCTGCAAGGGAAGTACTGGTGGCAAAGGCTCCATTTTACAGACGAGCAAACTGAGACACAAGGTCAATCCACTTGTTCTAGGTCACATAGCTAGTAAAGTCGCAGAGGCAAGATCTTAACACAAGCAGCCTGGCTCTGTGTGTGTAAGCTGTGGGCTCTGCCGCCTTGTAGGAGTCCCGAAGCGAAAGGTGGTGGGGGTTAACGGGGTCAAGGGGTGCACCTCCGGTGACGGCACCGGCCCAAGTGACACAGCTCATGCCTGGAGAGCTGACAGCAAAGGGGGCAGGTGAGGCGTGAGCATGGGTCCAGAGTCCAGGGACCCAGAGTCTAATTTTTGCAGGCCAGGCAAAAATTAGATTTGATTTTCGGCGTCGTGGGAGTCCCCGCTGTGTTTTAACGTTTTGTGAGTATCATGGCTGCTGTGTGCAGGATGGACGGTAGGGGGCGTCGGCGGAAGCAAAGCCCAGATAAAAGAAATGATTGGTTAGGATTTAGGTAGTGAGTGGGGGAGGAGAGAAGGGTGAGACCCGGAGGAGTTTGGAGTCAGACCCCAAGCTTCAGAGCAGCAGCTCTCAACTGGGGCCAGTTCCCCTACCCCACCAGGGGACATGTGGTAACGTCTACAGACATTTTTGGTTGTCACAACGGGGAGAGGGGAGTGCTACTGCCATCCAGTGGGGAGAGGCCAGGGATGAAGACAGACCCCTCCCCCCCAATACGGACACACCTACAACAATCATTCCGTGTCAAATGTCCACGTGCCCAGGGGCAGAAAGCCTCCTGAGAGCTGCGGGCTGGGAGCAGGGGTGGGTGGAGGGGATAGCAAGGACCGGAAGTGAGCAGGAAGGGAACCCCTCATCCCTCCCTGCAGGGCAGCTCTAGGGCTGAGGGGAGAGCTGTACCCAAGGCAGAGGTAAGACTCCTGGGAGGGTCCTGAGGACGGGCGCAGGTCTCTGGTGTAGGAAGACCCTCTCACAGGCAGAGCCCTCCCATGATGAAAGGAGCCACCAGCAGGAGGAAGTGTCACCCCGTCCAAGTGTAAGCTGGAGATCTGTCCTGGGCAGGTGGCTGGCTACCTACCAGGTTAAGAGACCCCAGTATGCTGGGAGGGGGCCGGGCTGGGAGGTGGGGCACGAAGTCCCTAGTGATGCCTGCAGGGCTGTGGAGGAACCGAGGATGTCCCAGGTGTGGGTGAGGAGGTGTTCCGCACTGTCCCCCGCCTGCAGCATTTCCTGACACCAGGTCACCGCCCGGCCACAGCACTCCACCCCTCAGGCCTGGGCCTGTGCAGACAGTGTTTGCTCTGGGGTGATGAAATCTTCACAGGGGAAACCCAGCTTTGGGGCTGGTTTTCGGCATGAGGTGGGATCGGCGCCTCCTCTGCAAAACATTGCCCGATTCTTCATCATTGGCTCTTTAGGAAGCCTCTAGCACGAGTGTAGAAAGCTGCAAGGCCCAGAAACAGCGTTCCTAATCTTGCTCGAAATTCCATCACTAGACGCTAGTCCGTAAAATCACACGGAGAACTGACAGAAGCTCAGAAACCCACTCGCATTTGACAGCGCAGCGCGGAGGCTTGTGAATGCGGGAGAGCTGCGGCAGAGCTGCGGCAGAGCTGAAGCTCCCTACCCTCCGGCCACCCCAAGATCTCCGCGGGGCCTGCGCTGTAAAGGTGTGTGGAAGAGTGGGAAGGTCTCCCGGGAGGAGGTGGGGAAGCGAATCTGCAGGCCCCAGCCCCACCCCTGCAGGCTCCCAGCCTAGAACAGGCGAAGTCAAAGCGCATGCCATCTCGCCCTCTGCTGGCCACCTGGCGGTACTGCTCACGCTCTGCAGGGGTGACGCACCAGGCCGGCCCGTGGGCAGCAATCCTGAAACACTACAGTGGAACGAACTGTGGCAAATCAGGGCAGCGTCCCACCAGTGTCAATAGTGCCGAGGTTGAAAGACCCTCCTCGAGGGCTGCCTGGCTGGGGGAGGATCAGGAAGGGCAGTGGAGGGGATAGGCACAGACCCTGCTTGTCTACGCTGACAAGATCTTGGGAGGGCACCGTGCAGAGGAAGCAAATATGGGAAGACCTCCCCCAATGTGGACCCTCAGGTTAGCCTCAGCACTGCCCATTCACTCTGCCCTTCAACAGCTATCACTCCTCATGAGGGTAGAAATCGCTGTCACTCAACTTCCTGCCCTCTGCCCAGCTCCTGCCCTGCTGTCTTGCCCTGCCCTGCCCTGTCCCACCCTTGCCCTTTGCCCAGGAGGCCCTGCTTACTGTGGTGCTAGGGGCTTCTGTATCCCAGCTCTTGCCCTGCTTTTGCTAGTCCTTGCCGGGCCCCAGGACTGTCAGAAGGAAGCAAGGCAGCAGCCCTGAGTCCCATGCTGAGTGCCCACGAGTCAGTGAGTTGTTTAACCTCTGTGAGCCTGTGTTCTCCCTCCCCTCCTCCTCCCCGCCCTTTAGGAGCTGGGGACCTAATTCCAGCAGAGGCAGGAGGAGGCGGGGCTCCAGGATGGGGCGGGAGAAGCCAGGCAGGTGTGAAGGTCAGAACAGTAGAGCTCTGGGCTGTCAGAGTCCTCCACAACACGTGCAAGCTTCCCCAGAGTCCCCACTGACTTAGTAAAATAACACTAGCTCCTAGTTTACTGAGAACCTACAAGGTGCTTTCCTGACATCTCAGTGAATCCATCCAACTCAGTGATGTATGGCATTATCCCTTTACATATGACGAAACTGAGGCTAAGAGAGGCTGTGAAACTCACCAAGGTCGCAGCTGGTTTGTGGCAGACTGGTATTAAGACCTAGTCTGTCCAGCTCCAGAGGCCACACTCTGTGCCTTTCTTCTCCTCTGTTTCCAGGGAACGGCCAGCTGACTCTGCCTGGCACCTCTCTGTGTCCCCACTGCCTTCCTACCCTGTCCCATCTGGCCAATAAGCCATCTCTGCCCAGCTGCTTATATCTGAGGGTTTAGTCTATCTGGGATTCGGTAAAAGGAGCCAAGGGGTCTGTTAAATCCCAGGGTCTGTTTCACTCAGGACTGACATTTGAGTCCAGGGTCGAGTATCCACAATGGCATGAGATGCCCTGGGTCACGGTGAGAGATTCAAAAGCGCTCAGAGTAGGAGGGCTCAGTCTGCTTCCTGAGGAAGCTTCCTGGGGAAACTGAGGTTCCGAATAGGGCAAGACCTTGTTCAAGAATTTGTTGAGTGGCATTGGTCACACCTTTGTCTCTCTCAGACTGTCCTTCTCCCCATCTGATGAGATGTGGGGCTAGATGGTCTCTTAGGACCTTGAGTTTATTACATTCACCCCCATACGTGACTGCCGCGGGGTTTACACCTATAAGATACGTATGTGTGCCACACTATATGCCCCACAGAGCGCCTTCCAACCCTGTACACTCATCATTCCTCACATTGGCCCCACATCCCCGCAGATGGGAAACCATGGCCAGAGAGAAACTGGACTCTTCCCTAGGCCACACAGTGGCATGGCCAAATAAGCCCCAACCTCCCCTTCCAGTATTCTACTCCCTGCACACAGGACCATGCTTCCGCCACCGACATGGCCATGCTCCATCCAGTCCCAGTACTCACCGAGACAGGGAAATAGTCCCTCATGTACTTCCACAAGAAGCAGCGCCTTATTGCTTGGAAGGGCCTGCCCCCCTGCCGTGGCTTTTCTCGGTCCAGGTACCACCAGGTCGCATACAGGACACTGAACAACCAGAATCTTGTGAACAGGAGGCCCACGAAGATGACAACACAGATCTGGGCTGGGGAGGGAAGCAGGAGCCATCAGTGGTCAGAGGTCTGAGAGGAAGGACGTGAGGCTGTCCACGCTGAGTCCGCCCATATGCCCAGCACTAGCAGCACGAACCTGTCCAGCCCGTGGCCCCGGGAGGAAGAGATAGGCTTCCCACTCCTTCAAGGAGGAAATGCACCTGCCAATGTCACGCTGGGAGCACAGATTTGAACCCTAGCCAGGCTGAACTTCAAAACTCACTTTTCCCACTGTACTGGGTCCCGGACCCTGGTCTTCCCTCTCTCCCTCCCTCCTTCTCCCCAGTAAAATAGTCTGCATTCACCAGGTGCTCAATGCTTGCTGGACAACTGATTGGGTTATTTCTTTCTAGTTTCCATCTCCTGGGACCTTGGAGAAAACGGAGACACTTTTTCTCTGCCCAGCCTTCTTTCTGTTGGCCCTCTGCCCTATTTTCCCACAGATAGAGCTGGCCAGATGCTTCTCTTATTGAAGCCCTTTCATGGCTTTCCCATAACCGGAGGCACTGCCCAGCCAGCTCAGCCTGGCATTCAAGCTCCGCGTGAGCTGGCCCTACCTGCCTCCTGCTCCAGCCCCACCTCAACCACACGCACCCCCAGTGCTCTGGCCACACGACCTGCTGTGTTCCTACAGCTCACTCAGCTCTTTCAATCCCTTAGCTTTTGGTCATGCTGATTCCTCCGCTTGCGGTGCCTTTCCTGGTGAAGGAGGGAGGGAGAAAGAGGCCAAGCCCTGGCTGGACCAGGCCCAGCGAGGAATTCCCCCTCTGACCTACAGTTCCGAATCCCTTGCCATAGGCTAGAATCTCAGCTTCATCTCAGGGGCAGCTGGTCTGTGGGCCATCCCTCATCTGATGCTGATGGAAAGAATATTCCCAGGGAATATGGCTCCTTCCCCTTCCCATTTCCTCTACTCAACACCGTGCACTTATCCTCTTAAAGAAGGTCGGCTTCCTGTTGTATATTCTGCTTGAAAGTAAGGCAGATGGGGCCTGTCACTCGTGGCAGGTTTCCTGGAGGTGGGGACTTTTGACCCAGTCCGAACAGTGGTAAAATTCATAAGCCCAGACGACGTAGAATTGGGGCTCACAGATGTTCACTTTACACAGAGCACCTCCAACATGCCAGTGCTGGTGGTAGAGCCGTGAATGACAGACACAACGTCCTGCCCTCGATGCACCCGGGCACTTTGTCTTTTAAATTGTTATTGAGGTTGACAGGAAGCCATCAAAATGCTCGAGGAGAAAGCAGGCAAAAACCTCTTTGATCCTGCCCGCAGCAATTTCTTACTCAACAGGTCTCCAGAGGCAAGGGAAACAAAAGCAAAAATAACTCCTGGGACCTCATCAAAATAAAAAGCTTCTGCACAGCGAAGGAAACAATCAGCAAAACTAAAAGGCAACCGACAGAATGGGAGAAGATATTTGCAAATGACATATCTGATAAAGGGTTAGTATCCAGAATCTACAAAGAACTTCTCAAACTCAACACCCAAAAAACAAAGAATCCCGTGAAGAAATGGGCAAAAGACATGAATAGACCCTTCTCCAAAGACATCCAGATGGCCAACCGACACGTGAAAAAATGCTCAACATCATCATCATCATCAGGGAAATACAAATCAAAACCACAATGAGATACCACCTCACACCTGTCAGAATGGCTAACATTAACAACTCAGGCAACAACAGATGTTGGCGAGGATGCAGAGAAAGAGGAACCCTTTTGCACTGCTGGGGGGAATGCAAACTGGGGCAGCCATTCTGGAAAACAGTATGGAGGTTTCTCAAAAAACTAAAAATAGAACTACCCTATAACCCAGCAATTGCACTACCAGGTATTTATCCAAGGGATACAGGTGTGCTCTTTCAAAGGGGCACATGCACCCCCATGTTTATAGCAGCACTATCAACAACAGCCAAAGTATGGAAAGAGCCCAAATGTCCATCGATGGACGAATGGATAAAGAAAATGTGGTATATATATACAATGGAGTATTACTCGGCAATCCAAAAGAACGAAATCTTGCCATTTGCAACTACGTGGATGGAACTGGAGGGTATTATGCTAAGTGAAATTAGTCAGAGAAAGACAAACATCATATGACTTCACTCCTATGAGGACTTTAAGAGACAAAACAGATGAACATAAGGGAAGGGAAACAAAAAATAATATAAAAACAGGGAGGGGGACAGAAGAGACTCATAAATATGGAGAACAAACTGAGGGTTGTTGGAGGGGTTGTGGGAGGGGGGATAGGCTAAATGGGTCAGGGACACTAAGGAATCTACCGAAATCATCGCTTCGCTATATACTAACTAATTAGGATGTAAATTTTAAACAATAAAAAATAAAGTTAAGCCAAAAAAAATTGTTATTGAGGTTAAAAGATGCGTAACATAAAGTTGGTCGCCTTAACCGTGTCTAAGCTCACAGTTCAGTGGCAATGAGTTCGTTCACATCGTTGAGCAGCCTTCCCTACTGCCCAGCTCCAGACCTCTTCATCTTCCCAAACTGAACCGCTGTACCCGTTCAACACTGACTCCCCGTGCCCCTCCCCCATTCCCTGCCAGCTGCCGTTTGATTTTCGGTCTCTACAAATTGGGCTATTCTAGGAACCTCCTATGAGAAGAATCATGAGGGGTTTGTCTTTTTGCGACTGGCTTATTTCACTGAGCATAACGTCCTGACGGTCATTCGCGTTATCCATGTTGTAGCAGCATGTGTCAGAATGGCCCTCCCTTTTTTGGCTGGAAAATATTCCGTTGCATGTATATATCACATTTTGTTTATCCCATTCATCTGTCAGTGGACCAATGGACACTTGGGTTCCTTCCACCTTTTCCCTTTAAAATATTATTCAACTGGTTACTAATAATGAAAAATGGGGAGGCCTCACGTACAAACCCTGGCATCTGCTATGTCTTGAAAAACCAGAAGAGGGGCGCCTGGGTGGCTCAGTCGGTTAAGCGTCCGGCTTTGGCTCAGGTCATGATCTCTCGGTTTGTTGAGTTCGAGCCCCACGTGGCACTCTGTGCTGACAGCTCAGAGCCTGGAGCCTGCTTCGGATTTGTGCCCCCCCTCCCTCTGCCCCTTCCCCACATGCACTTGGTCATGTTCTGTCTCTCACAATTAAATGAACATTAAAAAAAAAAAAAGATGAGGGGCGCCTGGGTGGCTCAGTCGGTTAAGCGTCCGACTTCGCTCAGGTCACGATCTCGCGGTCCCTGAGTTCGAGCCCCGCGTCGGGCTCTGGGCTGATGGCTCAGAGCCTGGAGCCTGCTTCCGGTTCTGTCTCCCTCTCTCTCTGCCCCTCCCCCGTTCATGCTCTGTCTCTCTCTCTCTCAAAATAAATAAACGTTAAAAAAAAAAAAGATGAAAAGAGCAAATGTTTTTAAAAAAGGAAAAGAAAACTAGAAGAAACGGTAGCCCTGAGTCACTGCTCTCATGGTCAGCCCCTCCCTCCCACGTCCCCCACATTCCCAGACCTGCGGGCCAGTTTCTGCCTCAACAGTGCTGTATCCTCACCTAGGCCTTGCGGTTCCTGGAGGGGGTGGGAAAGGACCATTAAGTGCTTGTGGGTTGGTCACCTGTTTGTCTTAAATATTTTTTGTTTTAAGTTTACTTATGTATTTTGAGAGAGACAGAGAGAGCATGAGCTGGGGAGGGCCAGAGAGAGAGAGAGAGGGAGGGAGGGAGAGAGAGAGAGAGGGAGGGAGGGAGGGAGGGAGAGAGAGAGAGAGAGAGAGAATCCCAAGCAGGCTCTGTGCCATCAGCACAGAGCCCGACATGGAGCTCTAACTCACCAAGCCATGAGAGATCATGACCTGAGCCAAAATCAAGAGTCGGACGCTTAACTGACTGAGCCACCCAAGTGCCCCTTAAATATTTTTTAATAACAACTTTGAAAGAGAAAGTTGTAGCAGAGTGGGAATAAAATGCCACCGTTTATATGAAAAAGAACATTGGCACTTATATATGGCTGCACACGCGTAGAGGAGAAAAGGAGCCCACAGCTCTGGAGGAAGGACAAGGATGGCAAGGGGCTTGAGTTAAATTTTATTTATTTCCTTTTCCACACTAAAAGTTTTTAATGGGGAAAAAAAGTTTAAGAACCCCAGCTAGGCCCCTCTCCCCTTGGGCAAAATCAGAAGTCTCTGTAGGTGTCTCCCACTTTAAGAAACCAGCTTGAGAAGGGCTCCTGGGTGGCTTCGTCAGTTAAGCGGCCCGCTTCTGCTAAGGTCATGATCTCATGGTTGGTGAGTTTGAGTCCCTCGTGGGGCTCTGTGCTGACAACAGGGAGCCTGCTTGGGATTCTCTCTCTCCCTCTCTCTCTCTGCCCCTCTCCTGCACTCATGCGTCTGTGTGTGTGTGTGTGTGTGTGTGTGTGTGTGTCTCAAAAAGTGAATAAATGTTAAAAAAAAATAAATAAAATAAAAACCAGCTTGAGAGAATAAAAACAAATGGCTAATGGTGGCTATCTGGAGGGTAGGATTTGGGGAAGTCTATTGCTTTTAGGACACACATTATTATGTTTGAATGTTTTACAATAGCACGTATCAGTTTTGTGGTCAGAAAAAGACGTTAAGATAAAACACACAGGGCATTGGCAATGGACCAGAAAGATCTCCCCGACACCCACCATCCCCCTCACCCTCAGCTCACCCTTCAACTCCTCTCAGCAGACAAACCTCCAGGCTACAGGTCACTTAGGAAGGGAGACACTTTCTTTCACTTAATCCTCACGACTCTGAGAGGAAACATTGTAAACCTGACTTTACGAAGGTCCAGAGAGGGTACGCCAATTGGTTAAGGTCACACAGCAAGCTGGGAGGATGGAACCTAGGATTCAACTCTACCATTTTGGCAGCATCATGCTCCCATTTATTCACTCAACAAATATTCACGGACTCCGACTCTTGACTCTTGTAGGAGCAGGAATTGCCGCTGAGGACACAGACGAGCTGTTTGAATGGCGCTTACCTTCCTGGGTGAGTTATAGAGGAGAGGTAAGGGAACAGTAAGCAAGTTACCCACTTGGGAGGTATTCGGCTGTTGGCCCTGAGTCCTTAGTGCCAAGTCCTAGTTGACTTCTCTGGCCACTTCTCTGGCTTCTGCCATTCCCCAGAATGTCTCCTCTGACACCAACATCTACCTGCTATTCAGTAAATGTGCATAGTCTTTACTCCTCCACCGGAAGCCTTTACTCTCGGGCCAGCCTTTCAATCTTGTCCTGTGGACCCATCTCCTAGGTAGCTCTGAATGGGGCCATTTCTCTCCACCCACTGCCAGCCTCCCTAGACCAGGGTGGGCAATCTTTTTTTTTGAAGGGACAGGTTACAAATATTTTAGACTTTGAGACTCAGGAGGCAACTTGGAGGCTATCACATAGGGATCTAACCATTTAAAATGCAACCGTTTAAAAATGTAAAAATCCTTCTTAGCTCATAAACTTTACAAATACAAAAACAGTCAGTGGGCTGGATTTGGCCCATGGGCCATAATGTGGTGACCCCTGATGTAGGCAGTGATTGCTCCAGCCATCAGTCCATTCTCCCATAATCCAAACTGTAGATACATCCACCGTGCAGCCACAGGGTCCTTTGGCACGCAGATTAGACCTTGTCACTCCCCTACCTAAAGCCCTTCTGAAGCTCCCCTTTGCCCCCAGGAAAAGGGATATGGTAAAACCTTCTTGTCCCAGCACCAGTGAGCCCAGATCCCCTTTCTCAGCTGTCCTCCCTCTAGTCCTCCAGGCCCAGGGCTACTTGACCTCTCTGTGCTGCTCCTGACATTCCCAGGCTTCTACTTCCCAGGCCTGCAGGGCTGGGGGACGGAGGCAAGGTGGGTGCAGCGGCAAGGACAAACCCAATCACGCTCACAAAGCTCACGCGAGACATGTGCATGATGAACCTCATTCTGTGTGATCCCTAGGCCACAGCCCACCTCTGGGCCCCCGGTGACCTTTGTCCAGGAGCCAGCAAACCTGTAGCATGCCCTGGGCTGGGCCTCCTTCCCCAGGCTCTATCTGCCCTTTAGTCTCTTAGCCTCACCTGCTCCCACGCCCTCTGCCCTCTCCCCTCTCTCTGCTCCTCCTTCCCTTTCTTCCTTTGGCCTGGAAGGAGCCCGGGACTCAGGCCCTACAACCTTGGGCAGTTAGGGTACTCGCTTTCTCTGCTCCTCTGTGTACCGGCGATAACCAGGGATATTTCATGTTTAACTACGCTTGGCACGGAGACACAGATGAATTGTAAGCGATGTAGGGTGCTGGAGGGCATGCTTTTCTGGGGGTGGTTCCTTCAGCTGCAGAATTGTGACGGGGTTCTGCAGGAGCACCTAGTATGTGTGGGTGTGTGGGGGTGTGTGTGGAGGGGGCTGGGGGTGTGTGGGGTGAAATGGCTGTTGACCAGCCTGTACAGAGTATGCCCATATTGTAACACCTTGCATCAATGCACAGGCTGGACACCAGCCGTTGGGGAAGCCGTGCCTGCCCAGTCTCGCGCTGGCAGAGGAAGTGAAGAATCCCACATGCCCCCAGTCACTCTCTTCCCATGCTCGGCCCTGGGCCTTCCTCAGAAATGTCCTCTTCAGCAGAGGGGAGTTGGGGCAAGTGTGGTCTCCCTGGCCACGATCAACGTGCTCACCGTGGGGGTAGGGTGGGTAGGGGAACCTACGCCTGTTTCCCGTGGGATCCCAGCCCAGGGGTTGGACCAGATGTGTGCTGGGCAGAGCAAGCACGTTCTTCACTTCACCCCACAGCAGCCCGGCGAGGGCAGCTTTGGTATTCCCATTCTACAGCTGATGCAGTAGAGGCCCGCAGAGGTCAGGCATGGGTCCAGTGAGGTCACGCGGATGCTCGGTTGCCCAGCCAGAGTCTGACCCAGGCTTGTCTGGGACCCCGCTCAGTCCCCTGGGTCCTTTCCTTGTTCCCTTCTCTTTCCCCACCTGCCAGTCTCAGTGTCCTCCTCTCTGAAAGGAAGGAAAGAAACCCATTCCCTCTGAGGAGCCTGGAAATTTCCCACAATCACCTAGATCCTTCCCCACACCACCAGGCCGCCTGAGGCAGGGTCTCTGTCCCGGTACTAAAGTAGGTGGAACCCCCACCCCAGGAAAGCTCGGTAACCTGCCGGAAGCCACAGGTGATGGCTTCTACCCCACCCTATCCCCACACCCTGCCACGCCCTCCAAAGCCTCCAGGCGGGGGACTTTTCGGGCAGGGGCTCTGAGCACAGCAAAGCCCCCTTTCGAATGGATGTCTTTTCACCATCGATGCACTGTGTGCGCCCGAAGCGGCAGATGCCTGTGGTCTCCCAGCCCCCAGCCCATCTCTCCTTACCCAGGGCCAGGAAGGAGAAGACCCACTGCACGACCATGAAGGTCTGCAGCCGGCGCTCCCATGGCACGAACAGGGGTGCAAACTCCACCATGCTGGCTCCTCCGCCGGCTCCAGAGGCTTCTCTGAGCACTGCTGTCGTATCTGAGACACCGGCTGGTTTTTGTTGCCACTGGAGGTTGCGTAAGCATTTGTAGGGGGGTGGGAGGAGGGGTGTGCCCTTCCCAACCCCACCCAGCCTCAAGGCCTCTGGCCAGGACTTGTTTCCGAGGAGAAACCTTTGAATCCACCTGCCCTGGGTCTAGCTAAAGGGAGGGGAAAAAAAAAGGAAGTGTGTCAGCCTTATCCAGGATAGTTGCCTCCTCAGGCAGGGCCTTATCTGCTGCTGATTTCTCTCTGCTTGTTCGAATCTTACCCTTCACTTGGAAGGTGATTGCCCCAAGCAGAATAATGCAATCCTGTCCTCCTGTATCCGATGAGCTGGCTCCAGAAATTATCTCCCCTCTCTCTCCTGTCATGTCCACGGCTCGCCCGCTACAAACGTGCAGTCATAGCGCTCACCTAAAAATTCCTTGGCCCCACCATCTCCTCCCCCTCTGCCTCATTTCTCAGCTTGCCTGCACAGCACAACTCTTGGGAGAGCTGTCTGCGGGCCACACCTTCGCCCCCCTCTCTGTCCGCCCCATACTTCAGACGCCACCATTCCCTGGAACTGTCCTCGACAGAAGTCCACTAATGGCCTCCATGTTGCTAAGTCTAGGGTCAATTCTCAGATCTCTTCTTACCCCATCAGCAGACTGAGACACGGTTGATTACTCCCTCCTCCTTGAAATCACCTGGCCTGTAGATGGCACACTCTCCTGGTTTCCTTCCTGCCTCTCTGGCTGCTCCTTTGTCTCCTTTGTGGCTCTCATCCTTTACCGGATGACATGTTTCAGCACCTTCCTGCCCCCACAGTCCTTGGACCTTCTCTCTCCTCTCTACGCTCTCTCCCTTGGAGATCTCATCCACCCTCGTGGCCTTGTATTCTACCTTTACAATGAAGGCTTTCAGATCTCCGTCTCTAGCTCTGCTCTCCCCCTGGGGCTCCAGACTTGAATATCTAGGTGGCTACTTGACATCTTCACTTGAGAGCCTGCCAGATGCCTCCATCATAGAACGTCTAAAACTGAACTTGAATTCTCCTTACCTGCCCCCGCCAACCTCTCCTCTCCTCTTTGCCATCTCAGTAAAGGATAACTCCACGAACTTGGCTCCTCATGCTAAAACCTTAGTCACACCAGACTCGTTCTCTCCCCCTCCATCCACATCCATTGGTCAATTCTCCTAAATCTCTCCTGCATTTTGAATTGAAGTGTATCAAACGTACAGTAAAATGCACAGATCCTGGGCAGAGTGACATGCCTTCACAAAGTGAACACGCTTGCGGAACTACCACTCTGAGCAAAAAAGTGGAACACGATCAGCACCCTGGCCAGCCACTCTCCTCCTCCCTGTAGGCCACCACGGTCCTTATCTCACTTTGAACTTCATGAAAAGTGAATCTTACAGGATATACTCTTTGGGGACTGCCTTCTTTGGCCCCAGATTGCATTTGTAGTATGTTTGTTCCCATGGCCATATAGGATTTACTGGGTGCGTATGCCACAATTTATCCAGTTTACTGCCGAGAGGCATTCAGATTGTCACCTGTTTTCTGAATATGATGAGTTGTACTGCTCTGGACAGTCTCCGCCCCTCCAACCCAGTTTTATTGAGAAACACCTGCTATGCATCATTGTATAAGTTTAAGGTACACAGCCTGATGATTTGATTGACATATATTGTGAAATGATTAGCACAACAGGATTAATTATCAACCATCCCCTCATACAGACACAACAGAAAGAAAACAATTTTTTTTTGTGATAAAGACTCTTGGGATCTATTCTCTTAGCAACTGTTCTATATCTCGTACAGTAGTGTGGGTATTTTTGTACCTGTCTTTTGGTGCACATTGGTGTATATTTCTGTGGAATGTGTGCATGGGAATAGAATGCCGGGTCTCCTGGTATAAAGCCAACTAGTTTTCCAAGGCAGTTGTATAGACCTCCTCTCCTACAGCCCCACATGCTTGCTTGCTTCACATCCTCCTCAACCTTTTAACCACTGTAGTGAGTGAGTGGAGGGACTTCATAGAGGTTATAGGATTTTTGTAATGCCAAATAAGGTTGAGTACATTGTAATATGCTTATTGGCCATTTGGATTTTGTTTTCTGTGCAGTTCTTGTTGTAGTCTTTTGTTGATTTCAGTATGCCTTGTATTAGAAACCTGCTTTACACGCCCACAGCCAGCCTCTTTGATCGACCTGACACCGACTTTTTTTTTTAGTTTATTTATTTTGAGAGAGAGAGAGAGAGAGAGAGAGAGAGAGAGAGAGAGAGAGATTTGCAAGCAGGCTCCATGTTGTCAGCACAGAGCCCAACACAGGGCTCAAACCTAGGAACAATGAGATCAGGACCTGAGTTGAAATCAAGAGCAGATGCTTACCCGGCTGAGACACCCAGGCTCCCTGACGCCAGCTTTCTTATTGGTCCCTCTGTCTCTATGCAGGTTGACCCTCCCACAGTCTCAGCACAGCCAGAGGGATGGCTGGGCCAAAGAGTCTGTGAACACTCAAGCTTGGGAGTAGAGCCAAACCATTTTCCAAAATATTGCATGCGTTTACAGTCTGGGAATATGTGAGAGATCTCATAGATGCAGACCCTCTCTGAGCCTTGTACGAATAGACTTATTATTATTATTATTTTCTGCTAGGGTTGTGAAGCGATATCTTGTTGTGGTCTTGATTTGCATTTCCTGATCACTAATGGTAAACATGCCTTTATTCGTAGGCTTTTCCTCTTCTGGGAAAAGCTCTTTTTTCTTTAAGTTTATTTATTTATTTTTGAGAAGAGAGAATGAGGGTGAGGGGGAGCATGCATGTGACCAGGTGAGGGGCAGAGAGAGAGAGGGAGAGGGAGAATCCCAAGCAGGCTCTGTGTTGTCAGCACAGAGCCCAACGTGAGGCTCCATCTCACAACTGGTGAGATTGTGACCTGAACTGAAATCAAGAGTTGGTCGCCCCACCGACTGAGCCACCGAGTCACCTTAAACAGCTCATTCTTAATTTTTGCCCATTTCTCTACAGCACTGTTTGGGGGTTTTGTCTGAATTTAAATTAGGCACTTACGCTACTAGTCCTTTATTGGTTGCCTATATCGTGAATCTCTTCTCCCAACATTTAGCTTGTCTTTTAAAGTGTCATTTGATGAACAAACATTTTTAATTGTAAAATAGCCGTGCTTATCTGTCTTTTATTCCACGGACATTGCTTGGTGTGATTTGGGAAACCTCTTCCTCTCTGTATCTCCTACCAAGAATTTCAAGTTTTCTTTTGCATGTGTAAGTTCTTAATTCATCTGGATTCTTACACAGTATGAGTCAGGTTCCACTTTTGGTTTTTAACATATAGATGATCGTCTTTTGCAGTTCCATTTTTTGAGCACTCCCCCCTTTCCTCGATGGTATAGTGCATCACCTCTGTCGTGTGTACCACAGCATTCCGGGTCTGACTCAGGGCTTTGGTTCTCTCCCGTCGATAAATGAATCCATCTCAGCCAGTGCCACACCATGTTAACTGTTAGTTCTCATCTCTGGGAGCATGAGTCTCCTTCTTGCTTTTCTATCTTAGAAGTGTCCAGGCTAGGGGTGCCTGGGTGGCTCAGTCAGTTAAGCATCTGACTCTTGATTTTGGCTCAGGCCATGATCTCGGGTTTGTGAGTTCGAGCCCCACATTGGGCTCTCTGCTGTCAGCACAGAGCCCGCTTCAGATCCTCTGTCTCCCCCTCTTTCTGCCCCTGACCCACTTGTGCTCTCTCTCAAAAATAAATAAACATTAAAAAAAAAAATTGTCCAGGCTATGATCACCCCTTCACTCATCCATATACATTTTCAAATTATCTTAACAAGTTCCAAACAATCTCTTGTAAAACGTTGCAGTTCATAAAATGTTGAACTCACAGTTCATTTTGAACAAACGCATATGTGAATAAAAATGAAAGAAAGAAAAACTGGATTAAGTTCTCGGGTCATAATATCTAGTAAAATAGCAATAGAGACACCCAAAAGAAAACACAAGGCAGAAAATAAAGGTAAAAGCAGAAATTAATGAAATAGAGATTAGAGAAAGAATAGGTCTAATTAATAAATTAAAATTTTTGTTTTCTAAAGAAATCAATGAAATAAACTACCAGTTGATGTAATCAAGAGGAAAAGGGATAAGCCACACAAGCACAAAATGAGAAAGGACAGTGGAGAGATAATTGAACAGAATAAATTTTGAAATTCAAAGGAAACTATGGTGCAAACTTCATTGCAAATAAATTTGCATTCTTGGATGAAATTGATACTTTCCTGGGGAAATGTAATTTACCAAACTGACCTAAATAAAGATAGAACGAGTAAATAGATTAATTTCCATAAAAGAAACAGAGAAAATTATCAAGGAATTTCCTCACGAAACACTCCGCATTCTGATGGTTTCACAGGAGAAATTTGCCAAATCTTTAGGGACCAGATAGTCCCAATACTCCATAGATTGTTTCAAACCTTTAAAAAAAAAAAAACTTCCAATTTTTTTCTTATATAGTAAGTATAACATGGATATTTAAGCAATTTTTTAGAAAGCAGTATGCAGGGATGCCTGGGTGGCTCAGTTGGTTAAGCAACTGACTTCAGCTCAAGTCATGATCTCATGGTTTGTGAGTTCAAGCCCCATTTTGGGATCTGTGCTGACAGCTCAGAGCCTGGAGCCCATTTTGGATTCTGTGTCTCCCTCTCTCTCTGCCCCTCCCATGCTCACACTCTGTTTCTCTTTTCTTCAAAAATAAATAAACATTGAAAAAAAAATTTTTTAAAGAAAGCAGTATGCAAAAAAGGGAACTACAGACTTACTGAATTGCTTATGAATATTAATGCCAAGTATTTAAAGAAAATATTAGAAATATTAGAAAATATTAGAAAACATTCCATCACATTACCATGAACAGGTTGGGATTAGGGAAATCATTAATATAATATAACAGATTAATAGATTTAAGAAGAAAATCATGTGATTATCTCCATAGATGCTGAAAAAGCCCTTAATATAACTCGCCATAGAATGAATTGGTAAGTGTCTTTTTAGTATCATAAAATATATACTTTGCTCCTAAAGCTAGAATTTTACTTAATGGAGAAATACTAGGGACATTTCCACTAAGGTCAGCAATAAACCAGAGAGGCCCTCTACTTGTCAACGTTGTACTGGAGGCACTAGACAAAGCAGTTAGAGAAGAGAAAACAGTAAGAGGCACAAGAATTAGGGAGAAATGGGATAAGTCTATTCCTTGCAAATGATAGGACTGTGGACCCAGAGAGCCCTGAAAGTATTTTCTATTTGCCTTCATTTTTACCATTTCTGGAGTTCTTTCTTTGTGTGAACCCAAGCTTTTGTCAGTATCATATTCCTTTTGCCTGGAGAACTTCCTTTAATGTTTCTTATAGCACAAGTCTGCTGGGAATTAATTTCCTGGCTTTTGTTTGTCTACAAAATCTGTTTGTTTTTTTTTTTAATTTTGAAGGCTGTTTTCACTGGTTATAGAATTTTGGGTTGACATTTTTTTTTTCTTTCTTAGCTCTTTAAAGATGTAATTCTTATCTTTGTTCCTCTGTATGTAATGTATCTTTTCCCCTGCCTGCCTTTAATATTTTCACTTTACCTTTGGTTTTTAGCCGTTTTAATATAAGGTGTCTAGATTTTTAAAAAATTATTCTGTTGAGATTCTCTATGTTCTTGGATTTATGATTTCATATCTTTCATCGTCTTTAGAAAATGGTCAGCCTATCTGTTCACATAGTTGTTCTGGTCTGTTATTTCTTCTCCTGGGATTTCAATTACATGGATGTTGGACTGATATTGTACAGCTCTTGAAGGCTCTCTTCTGTTTGTTTGTTCATTTGTTTTTAATCCTTTATTTCTTTGTGTTTCAGTTTGGGTAATTTCCTATTGACCTATCTTCAAGTTCATTGATCCTTTCTTTCGATGTATGGAGTCTTCTGATGCACTCAGAAAAGCACTTCATGTATGTTTTTTTTCATTCTAGTATTTCCACTTCACTCTTTCTTATTGTTTCCACCTCTCTGTAAATTTTCACACTAGGCTCTCAGTACGGCAACCTGCCTATCTTTGAGACACACACTCCCTTGGTCCCCTATGTTCATCATCAACAAAGGGGCTTCCTTCCATTCCCTCCCTCTGGGTCTCCATGGGTTGGCTGCATCCCTCCACTAAAGGTCTTAGCTCCAGACAGGTGACCCACTCCTTATAACCACTCCCCCAGGCTCCAGTGGTAGCTCCCTCCCCTTGCTCTTTCAAGCCTGTGAGTAGCAAGCCCTCCTTGGTTTGGCATATGGTAGACACTCATATATTTATAGAATGAATGAATGAATGAATGAAAGTATCTGAAACATCAAGTGTTGAGGGAAGGGAGGGTGACAAGCATGGAATTAGAAGTTAAATTAGGGCCACTTGGTAAAAGGCCTTAAATGCCTCAGAGCTCTCAGCCAACGGGCTGAATTGTCTAACTAGAAATAACCAAATGGACCTGAGACCAGAGCTTAATTGCTACAAGTGGGTGCTGTGCAGAGGACTCCATCAGCTGCTAGGTGCTGAGTTCCCACCTGGGTGGACAAGGCCCTGTCTGCTCTGCCATCCTGGTGGCCTCTTGCTGCTGGCTTTATGCTTGTCCCAGAAGAAAGACGTGGAGTGGTCCCCGCCTTGTGCCTCATTGCCTAGGTGACTTTGAGGAAGCACAGACCCTCTGTGGGCCTCACTTTCTACATATGTAAAGTAGAGCTGGGGCTAGACGTATAAGAGAAAGAATTGACACTAAGGGCCTACTCTGAGTTGTCCTAATATTAATACTTACTAAAGAGCTAGCATTTTTTGAGTGCCAACTGTGAAGTAAGAGATCTATATGTATTGTTTCATTGAATTCTCAAGACAGCACTACAAGGTAGGTGCTATTTGGTATTGCTAGTTCACACATATGAAAACTGACATTTTACATAATCCTCACAACCCTCCAACGCAGTTGCAGGTGTCATCACAGCTCTGAGCGGTGCAGGGACCTGCCTGAGATCTCAGAGCCCTCAGGAAGCAGCATGAAGGTTCCGTTTGGGCCTTTCTTACTTCAGAGCCCCTACATCACACTCTCCATTCCATGAAATTCTCAGGCTCAGGAATTCTGTGTCCTCAACATGGAAGACAGAGTCTGGCACAGAGAAGATGAGAGGGAAATTCTCATGAAAGCTACAGAAGAGGGAAAGGGAGGGAGAGGAGGAGAGGGAGTTGCGGGGGGGGGGGGGGGGGGTGGGAGGGGAGAGGAAGAGAGAGTCAGCAAGCACCAGCCTTGAGGAGGTGCTCCCTCCGGTGGTCATTCTGAGGAGCTGCATGCAGCATGGACTTCCCTTCTAGGGCAGGGCCCTGCTGGCCAGTGCTCTGGAGAAGCCTGGAGAATCGGCAAAGCTCTGAGGGGGACTAACTCATCGAGATGGCTAAGGGACCTATTTCTGCTGGCTTCGGCTGGAGAAGAGCTAAGTCTGTCTCTTTTCCGGTCTTGTCAGAACGGAGAAATCGGGGCCATCCTGGGGCTTTGTCATCTGTTGAGCCCCTCCTTGTGTGTCCGGGGCTCTGGGGTATGGTCCTATGAGGAAGAATTATCATCTCATTTTACAGAGGAAGAAGCAAACCCAGGGAGCTGAAACAGACTTCTCCAGCTCACCACACTAACATGACCTTGTTTGGCTGGTTTGGTTTTTGTTGGTTTTTGTTGGCTTTAAGACCGTTATGGACCCACATCGGTCCCGGCCCTCTTCTCCTTTCATTCCTACTCTCCCTGGGTGACCTGGCTCATGACATGGCTGCCACTTCCACCTGTACCTCTCTTCTGGGCTCCAGACTGTCAGCCTGACGTCCGTGCCCACGTATCCCAAAGGCATCTCATACCTGGCACGTTCAAGAGCAGACTCCTGGGTCTCTTGCCCCGCCCCCCCATACCATATCCCTTAGCCTCTGCCAGTTTCCCCCTGCACAGAAAATGGCACATCATCTGCCCAGTTGTTTGAGGCAGAAACCCAGGAGACCTTCTAGATTCCTCCCTTATCTATGCCCTCCCTTCAACCCATCAGCAACTCCTGTCGCATCTAGTTCCAAAACCCATCCCCCTTACCTGTCCCACGTCCATTCTCCATCTCCCAGACCATCATCTGCAGGCCCTACTACGGTAGCCTCTGTACTGATGTTCCTCCTCCTCTTACTGTTTTCTTCACTCAGCAAATGGTCGGCAGGTGCTCCTGTTCTGTTTATCAGCCACTGCTCTGCTCACTGGGAGCAAGACTTACCCTCTGGCCTCTTATAGTCAAATCTTCAAACAGTGTTGTTATTGTGTTTATTATGCAAATTCCATGCATAACACCTACATGATACCTTCCAAACTCTTCACCATGACCCACAAGTACCTGTGTGATCTGGTCTTTCTGGTAGCTTCTCCTGCCAAACTTCTCCTCTTCTCCATCCGTGTGCCTGTGATTTAGCCATACTACTCTCCTTTTGTTCTTTCACTTCCTTAAATATGCCATCCCCTCCCACCTGGGGGCCTCTATTCACACTGTCCCTTCTGCCTGGAATGTTCACTCCCCAGCCTTTGTATTGTTGTCTCCTCTTGGTTTAAATAACACCTTCTTTGACACCCCAGGAAGTAGCCTGGTCTATGCAGCACTGCCCAAACTGTGTTCTGAGATAACGTTGCTATCTCAGAAAAGCTTCGTGATGAGTTGAATTTGGAGAGTCAGAGTACACAACATGATAAAGGCTCTGAGAAGTCCTGCTGTGAGTTTTGCTCTGAGAAGAGCCCATTTAGCTGTGTTCAACCCTACAGTCCCCACCCCTGTTTGCCTAATTGTGGGAATACAATTTAATTAGAAAGTAAGTAATCTCTGAGCTCAGGGGCAGTGGCCAGATTCCACATGGGACTTGCAGTGGAGTCAGCCAGGGGTAGGAACTAAAAGCCTGGGTCTTGGATCAAACAGGCTCCCAGGGTCTAAGTGTGGCTCTCTGTGCCCTGGTGATGACGTATGTTTTGGGCACCTACAGGCTGAATTAATGGCCCCCAAAGATGTCCACATTGTCAGCACTAGAAACCGTGAACGTGGCAAAAAGGACTATTCAGGTGTGATTATCGAAGAGTTTGTGATTATCCTGGATTGTTCTGTATTATGTAAGTGGGCCCGACATGATCACAGAGGTCCTTATATGAGGGACGCAGGGGTGAGAGTCACAGGAGGAGAGGTGATGATTGAGGCACAGGCTAGAGTGAACCTGGAACATGGAGGGAGGTTCACGAGCCCCAGGACACGGACAGCCACAAGGAGCTGAAAAAGCAAGATAGCAGATCCCCCCTCGGGCCTCAGAAGGAGCGAATCTTGTCGATCAATGCCCTGCTGTTAGCCCAGTGAGACTAATTTCAGACTTCTGACCTCCAGAGCTGTGAGAGAATACACTTGTGTCGTTTTAAGCCACCAAATTTGTGGTCATTTGCTCCAGTAGTGTTAGAAAACTAACACAGCCCCTTGTCGGGGTTCAGTAAGTCTTGGTTCTGAACCCTTTCTTTTCTCTTACTCCCCTGAACAGCCACAGCAAAACCCTCAGCTAATAATCTGGGCTCCATGAGCTAGCCTGCTCCTCTCTCTGCTAGAATGCCTTCCATATGTACCCCCCTCCCAGACTTCCAGACTCAGTTCAGACGTCACTTCCACCAGGGGGCCTGCTACGGCCCCTCCCACACCCATCAGGCTGAAGCAGAGACCCACAGCACTCGCGATGGGGACCCTGCCACCACACAGCTCAGCTTCCTTCATTCACGCCTCATTCTCTGCCAGACTGTGAACATCAGCAGAGGCTTTGTGCGTGGAATGAATGGGTGGTGTGTTAGGAGAAAGCCCAAGGTGAAAGGTCCTCTGGTGAAATAAACATGCTCTGTCTGGGTGGGTGCCCTCATCTGCGCCTTCACTTGGGGCCCACCTCGTGAAGCCAGCGTGTCACTTTGCACCCTGGATGGTTTCCTGTGGACATACCACACGCCCCTTCAAGCCTAGTAAGTTTGCATGATGTGAATTGCCATCAGCAGATATCTACCAAACGCTTGCTCCTCCCGCATTTCCTGGCTAGCACTGGCACCACCGCCAACCCCTCCGGGACTCTGGAGTTACCAGAACTCTTCCTTCTCCTTCTTTCCGCATCCGGTTATTCCGGAAGTCTTGCCATTTCTACCTTAGGCACATCTCTCAAGTCCATCTTCTTCCCTCTGTCTCCACTGGCCCCGGTGCAGCCCAGACTCCCATCACCTCTTCACTGGACCCAGCTACGGCCTCCTCCCTGGTCTCTCTGCCTCCAGGAGGGCCCCAGCCAGCCGCTTCTCCACACACACACACACACACACACACACACACACACAGCCGCCACCAGAGGGCGCTGTTAGAACCCATGTTGAGCGCGTTGCTTACCCGCTCCAGAAGAGCAGATACAGACGGGTGTTTGGGGCCGCTATGTGCTGCCCATCAGCTGTCCTTCTCCAGTATTACCTAAAAGACCACAGCTGCTGATGGCAGATGCCGCCCCCCCGCCCCCATCTACGTCCCTGCCTACTGGATCGTGATCCCCAGTTCCGCCAAGAGACCAGCTGCAGCTTCCCTCCTCTGTGGCCAGCCCTGTGACCCAAAGAGACCCTGCACTGTAGGGCCGGCAGAGTCCTTCTAAGGCATTCAGCGACTAGAGACCCATTCTCATCACGACAAGCATAGTAAACTTCTCTTGCATCAAATACCATTTACTGCCATAAATGTTTTGAAAAGGATTTTTGTAATTTCGAGTTTGGTGAAGAGTAAGCCACTCCTTTTGTTTTGTAACTTGAACTTAACTATACTTATTATAACGAAACAAGAATTGGTTTGGGTCACCCATGACTAGTTGGCATTAATACTGCACTTGCAGACATTTTAATGAAACATTTGTTCATTCTGATGTTGCTGTTTTTCTGCTCACGTTTTGGAGCCAGTGTAGTTTTCTTCCCAGGGCTTAACTATTCTATATTTGTGTAAGCTCTTAAAAAAAGCTCATGGGCCCCAAGCCATGAAGCCATGAGACCATTAAAATATCCTTGGCTCTCTGCAAAGGGAGGGCTCAGCTCACAGCAGAGCTGGGTGGCTGGGGTCCGGGGGCTTCCAGCAGCTCACATACACGGGCATCAAGGCCACCCCTATTGTGCCAAAGAGTGAGAACAAGAAGAGACTCTGAGGGAGGAGGAGGTCAGGAAATTCTGAGCAATCCCCCTGCCCCCATGGCCACCTCCACGTTGCACTCTCCTGCCCACCTTGCCCTCACTCTGTAAGTTCTGGCTCAGACCTAGCTCTCTTGAAGTTTGGCTCCTTGAATGACTTAAAGCCCTGAGCTGACTAAGTGGCAAGAGATCAGAGCTGTTGGTTCTCCCACAGCTCAGTCCCCTTTTCATTTCCCCAGCGTTCCAACCTCATAGGGCTGTATCATGAGGAGTGGAGGCTTTGGGTTCAGAAAGGCGTGGGTTCATATGTTGGCTCCATCTTGAATTAGTTCCATGATTGGGGGCAAGTCACTCGTTTCCTCATCTGCAAAATGAGTTGAATAGTACTAACTCATGGGCTATCGTGAGGATCAAACATGAAGCCACTAGCATAATGCTTGGCAGTCTGTAGGCACTTGACAGAGAGGAGTTGCCTTCTCTCCAGCCATTTCTGAACCCACAATCTCACCAGTCATGGAGTTTGGCCACCCATGTCCTGGCTTCCTTCCCTCTTTAGGACCTTGACACCAGGGCATCAGGATGCCAATCCTATAGGAGAAAGGGGATGGGAGGTCTATTTACCACATAGCTGATAGATATTGGGCACAGTTCTGGGGACTTTAAGCAGGTGCCACTATCACCCTTGAAGGCCTGCTTGACAGAAATATTTATATTTTCCTGCCAGGTTCTGTTTTCCCTTACCCACCTGGAGTGCTCCGCCACTCCAGAGGGGTGGAAGGCAGAATGTGAATCCTCTCCACCAAGTTCCAAGCCACAGTCCCCCATATTCACCAAGAGAATATTGATTCTAACTAAACACTACTTCCCCTAACCATTGCACTTGACCCTACTATTTAAGCACAGCAGGAAGGCATATCTTTTAAAATAGAAAAAAAAGAAAGGTAGGTACTTAATTTCAGCGGTCATCGTGAAAGATTTTGAGTCAGCAAATCCAGCAAATGGATTGTGGCTAATGCATTTTCCTTACAGAAAGCAGATGGCTGGTATCCAGCCTCCATCCAAACGGCAGTCAGCCTGCAAAAGATGGCAGCACAAACTTGGCCCTCTTCCACCCTCCACCGAAACTTCATGTGGCTTCTTCAATTCCAGGGGCAAGGTCTCAAGAAATCTAAGTCAGATACTGCTCAACAAACAAGAAGTGAGTTTTCTAAACTGTCTTCCAGTTACCACCATCCCCACCCCCACCCCCATCACCACCATTCAGCCATTATCCATGAGTGCCTACTATGTATCTGGCAGGATCTACTCTGTGTGGCTTTGGGGTTGGCATCTATTTTCCAGGGAGAAAATTGAGGCTCAGAGAGGATAAATCATTTCTCCAAAATTACCCACTTGGTAAGAAGTAGGGCTGGGATTCAAAGTGTGGTCACTCGGACTCTAAAGCCTAAGTTTCTTCTACTATGATATAATTTCTCTCCTCTTTCTCCCTTTACCACCCTGACACACCTCTTCCTTTGCTTGTCAGCTCTTGTCACCTCCTCCTCTCCAATCGTTCCTAATTTTTGGCATGCCCTCAAGATTAAATTGTTCACTTTCACTCACAAGGTACACTTGTGGCTACCTCATAGCAGTGCTTACTACAGACTGTTATTACTTTATGTCCACTACTCTCCCAATTCCCTCCAGACTTACACTCTTTGAGGACAGACACTGTCCATTGGTCACGTATCCCTGGAACCCAGGGTTTGGCTCATGGTTTACTCAAAAGTCTGTGATCTAAATCCATGAATGAATAAATGGATTCATAGATGGGTGGATGAAGAGACATGTACATTAGTGGATGAGTGATTGAGTACATTAACAGATGGTTAAGGAAAACTCAAATCTATGCTTATAACCCTTTCCAGTTCACTCCATTCTTATATCTCCAGATGCCTATCGAAACTTTCCACTTGGCTCCTTTGTTATCATCTAAAATGAAACGTGTACAAACCTAATCTCCACCCTAGCCGATTCCTTATCTATTTTCTGACAATAGAACTGCTATTCTTCCCAGGGTTGCCATCACTGGTCCTCTGATCGATTCATTCAGTCAACAATATTTTTTACGTGTGTGCATGTGTGTGTATGTGTGTGTGTGTGTTTGACTGTCTGCTATGCACTATGAATAAGACAGGCAAGGTTCCGAGAGAACTCAAAGGAGCTCAGAGTCAACAGTGGGGTGGAAGATAGCATAGCAGACAATAGGCAAGTAAAAAAGTTAACAGGACAATTACAGAGCATAATGAATGATACAGTAAGGAAACATAGAATGATGAAAGGGAATTAAGGGACCTCACTTTAAATAGGATGGGAGGGAGGGCTTGTTCGAAGCAAGGCCTGAAGGATGAGAATAAGCCATTCAATATAACAGTCGAATGAGCATTCCAGGCAGAGGAATCAGCAAGTGCAAAGCTTTCTGGGCTGGAACAATCCTGGGGTGTTTCAGGAACAGAAAGGGGCCAGATGTGGCTGGAGTGCAGTGAACAGCAGGAGACTGTATGACATGAAGTGTTAACAGACCTGAACCAGGTCGTGCAGGGTCTTGAAGGCCAGTAAGGAGTCAGATTTTATTCCAAGAGCAATGGGAAGCCATTGAAACATCTGAAGCAGGGGAATGACATGACCCCCCGCCCCCCGGCATGCAGGCAAAGAGCTCCCCCACCCCAGGTGCAAGTGATTCACAGGTGTGTTATCTCGAGTCATTAGGAAAGGGTTAACTCCAATTCCATTTAAACTGTTACCTTGCACAGAAAGGGAAAACATCCAAATGCTTTTTGTAAAGTCATCATAGCATCGGTGGCCATCCTGACCAAAAGGCACAGCAAAAAGGAAACAAACCAAGCTTATTTGTAAGTACTAATACAAAACAATCTTTAAAATTTTAGTGAATAGAATAATGAAGCACTTTAAAAGAACAACACACTGCAACCAAATTAACCTTATACCAAAAAGGCAAGAATGGTTTAATAGTAATGAGCTATATTATAGGGGCGCCTGGGTGGCTCAGTTCGTTGAGCGTCTGACTTTGGCTCAGGTGGTGATCTTGCAGTTCATGAGTTCGAGCTCCATATCGGGCTCACTGCTGTCAGCATGGAACCCCCTTTGGATCCTCTGTCCCCCCTTTCTCTGTGCCTCTCTTTCTCTCTCTCAAAAAAAGCTATATTATAATTACATAGGTTGAAAGATCAAAGTGGCAAAGACATGATCATCTCTGAAGAGACTGAAAAGATATTTGACAAATTCACCATATATTCTTGATGTTTGAAAAATTTCTTAGTAAAATTGGAGCAAATGGATAGTTCCTAAATATTTTGTGCCAAAAATCAACATCATACTTAATGGTGAAATATTGGAAACATTCCCATTAAAGTCAGGAACAATAATTCTAGAGATGCATTAGGAACCATTGGATAAGAGGAAGAAATGAGAGATATAAATAAGAAAGAAAGACAAAAATTGTAATTTTTGTGACCAATAAATTCAAGATCATCTATAAACTATTATAACTAATTAGAAAGTTTAGTATGGTTGATAAATAGAGATCGATACATGCAAAAATTCGACCATCCTGTTGTGTATCATTATAATAAAAGATGTAATTTTAAAATATGTCAGTTCAGAGAAGTACATGAAAAGATGTTCAACATCCCTAGACATTAGGGTAATGCTAAATTAAA
Organism: Panthera tigris; assembly: GCF_018350195.1. Classification (NCBI taxonomy): domain Eukaryota; kingdom Metazoa; phylum Chordata; class Mammalia; order Carnivora; family Felidae; genus Panthera; species Panthera tigris. Next base: position 55,983,369 of record NC_056669.1, read on the forward strand.
ACCACGATGAGATATCACTACATGCATATTAGAATGGCTAAAATAAAAAAGAAATGATAATACCAAATACTGGCAAGGAAGTAAGGAGCCGGGTCTTTTATCCACTGCTGGTAGGAAAGCAAAATGGTGGAGCTGTTCTGGAAAACAGAGAGCAGTTTCTTAAAAAGTTACATATACACTTACCATACAATCTGTAAATGACTCCTGAGAAGCGAAAATGTGTTCACAGAACTAGTACGTGCATGTTCATACCAGCTTTATTCATACCAGTTTATACCAAATTGGAAACAACCCAGATGTCCTTCCATGGGTGAATGGTTAAACAAAATATGGCTTATCTATACAATGGAATAATACTCAGCAATAAGAAGGAACAAACTGTTGACGTGTGTAACAATTTAGGTGCATCTTAAAGGAATTATGCTGAGAGGAAAAGGTTCCACACTCTATGATTGCATCTGTATGACCTTCAGAAATATCAAAAGCTTAGAGATGGAGACCAGAGTAGTGGTTGCCAAGGAAACCAGGGAAATCAGGCAAGGGTGTGATGATGAAGAGGTAACGAGAGAGAGAGAGATCCTTGGGGGCACCTGGGCAACTCAGTTGGTTAAGCATCTGACTTCGGCTCAGGTCATGATCTCGTGGTTCGTGAGTTGGAGCCCCACGTGGGGCTCTATGCTAACAGCCTGTTTCAGATTCGGTGTCTCCCTCTCTTTCTGCCCCTCCCCCACTCGCACTCTGTCTCTCCCACAAAAAATAAACAAACGTTTAACAAAAAAAGAGAGAGAGACAGATCCTTTGTGGTGACAGTACAGTCCTATATCTTAATTGCAGTGGTGTTTATACAAATCTAAATATGTGATAAAATGTCACAGGACTATCCATGAAGGCATAGTGAAAAAGGAGTGTGTGCAAACACCGGTGAAATCCAAGTAAGGTCTGCAGTCTAGTTAATTGTACGATATTAAAGTACAATCGCTTGTTTTGATAATGTACTGTAGTTATTTGAGATGTGGCCATTGGGAGAAGCTAGGTGATGGCCACAGAGGCCTCCTGGCAGTATTTTTGCAACTTCTTGTAAGTTTATAATTATTTAGAAATAAAAAAGAAAAGAAAATGCCATTTCCAGTTACAACAAAAACCATTACCCAGGAACATACAAGAACAGAGAGCTTTGCCATCTTACGAGCCAGTAAATCTCAAAATCCACAAGATGGAAATTCTTCTTAAATACTAAATAAATTCAATACAACTCCATAAAACATTCCATAAGGCTTTTTTTGCTTCAGAAAAGTTTTCAAAGAATTTGACAAGCTGATTCAAAGATTAATACAGAAGGATGAAGGGCAAAAGTTCCAACGGAATGTAAGCTCCATGACAATAGAGATGTTTATCTATTTTGTTCAACTCCATACCCTGGAGCGGTGCCTGGCACCTAGTAGGTGCTCAAAAAATTCTTTGCGAACAAGTAGATGACATCCTGGAATAAGAGGAAGAGAAGGAAAGATTTACCCTACCAGCTATTAAGACTTACAATGATTTGAGACTATAATATTGGCATAGGGGTAAATAAACAGATAAATCAAAATAGAATATAACGTTTAGGAACATACTTATGAAAACTTGTCATATAGAGGAAGCAGGATCAGTCAGTGAGGAAAAGATAAACCTCAAATGTGCTTAAAAAAAATAACTCCATTTGTGGTAAACACAGCATAGCATATAGAGATGTTGAACTTCAATGCTGAGCACCTACAAAACTAATGTTACATTGTGTGTCAACTTTACTCACGCAAATTCAAAAAAAAAAAAAAAGGATCGGGTGTTTATATGGAAAAACAAAACAAAACAAAACAAAACAAAACTAGGTCCTTTTCTGTATTGAGATTTGCATTCCGTTATAAGTCACATGAAAGCAGCCTAACCAAAAATGGATTTGTCTTCTTTCACAACAAGAATTCTAAATAGATACAGAAGAAAAAAATTATAAAACTTGAAAATCAACAACAAAGTCCAGAGGCAGACGGGCGCAGCAGCCCCACAACGTCATTAATGGTCTAAGTTCTTTCTGTCTGTCCCTCCACCATCTTTAGCTTGCAGCTTCTGTCTTTAAGATTGTCACCTCATGGTGGCATAAGGGTGATTAACCTCTAGCCTTTCTATTTTTCAGAAGAGAAGTAGGAGAAGGAAAGAAAGGAGGTAGAAGGGAAAAGACCCTTAAGTCAATGTTTTCGTAGAAATCGCCAAGGCTCTTCTGCTTACACCTCATTGGGCAGAGCCATGTCACCTGACCTCTTCTGGCTACAAGGGAGTCCAGAAAGGTGAGTAAGTATCCTGTGGACCTGAATTGAAATATCCTGGGAGTATTTTTTTTAATGTTTATTTATTTATCTTTGATAGAGAAAGAGAGAGAGAAAGAGAACACAAGTAGAGGAGGGGCAGAGAGAGAGAGAGAGAGAGAGAGAGACAGAATCTGAAGCAGGATCCGGGCCTTGAACAGTCAGCACAGAGTACGGCAGAAGGCTAGTGTGCCACACAACTTTGCATCATACGAAAAAGGTGGATTGAAAATCTAGAGACAAAAACTTTTCAAAGGTGGTATAGGAGAATATCCTTATAACTGACATCAGAGTAGGGAAGAGGGTTTTTTTTTTCATCCTTTTAAAAACATTTTTTATTTAAATCCAAGTCAGTTAACATACAGTGTAATAATGGTTTCAGGAGTAGAAGTCAGGGATTCATCACTTACATATAACACCAAGTGCTCATCTCAACAAGTGCCCTCCTTCATTCCCATCCCCCCACACAACACCCCTCCAGCACCTCTCAGTTTGTTCTCTGTATTTGAGAGTCTCTTACAGTTTGCCTCCCTCTCTGCTCTTACCTTATTTGTCCTTCCCTTCCCTGATGTTCATCTGTTTTGTTTCTTAAATTCCACATATGAGTGAAATCATATGGTTATCTATCTTTCTCTGACTGACTTCTTTCACTTAGCATAATACATTCTAGTTCCATCCACCTTGTTACAAATGGCAAGATTTCATTCTTTTTGATTGCCGAGTAATAGTCCATTGTGTAATCCATGCCATATATATGTGCCACAGTTTCTTTATCCATTTGTTAGTCAAAGGACATTAGGGCTGTTTCCATAATTTGGCTATTGTGATAGTACTGCTATAAATATTGGGGTACATGTGCCCCTTAAAGATGCAAAAAGCATAAACTTTGATTTGATGAACACATCTGATTGCCTTAAAACTTTAAACCTATGTATATCAAAATACACTATAAATGAGGTTAAAAGTTAAGTCACACACTGGGAGAAGAAATTTGCAATACATATAAGCATACATACAAGCATATAATATTATTTGCATACATATAATATTGTGATTAATATGCAGGATATTTAAAGAATTCATATAAAATAATTCTTTAAACAACCTAACAGAAAATTGGCAAAGGACATGAACAGGCAATACACAAAAACTCCCAATAGGCAATAAGCACATGAAAAGATACTTAACCTCACTAGTATCCAAATTTAAGCACTCATAATTTAACATTTCTACCTACCAGGCTGGCAAAAGCTTAAAAGTCTAGTAATTCCAAATATTGGTGAGGATGTTGAGAAACAGGAACTCTCACATATCACAGGGGGGAGTGAAAATTTGCATAATCACTTTGGAGAGCAAGTGGTTTTTGCATATATTGGAAGAGGCATATATTGGATGGCCCAGAAATTTTACTTCTGGATTATTAACCAGAGAGAAATGCTCTCACATGGGCTATGGAGACACACATAAGGAAAAATATGTTGTACTATTTGCAATAGATAAAAAAAATGGAAACAATGTAACTATTTCTCAGTGGAAAAGTAGATTTTTAAAAAATGGTTTATCATACAACAGCCCACTAGAGAGCAGTTAAGATGGCCTAACTAGCTCTAAATGTATCAACATGGCTGAATCTTGAATTCCAATTGGCCAGGGAAAAAGGCACATTTAAGGGTATCATCAAGTTTGATACCATTCAAAAAAAAATGCCAGATACATAAATGTTTAATACACATGAATTTAACTTATTTATTTAATGTTAAATACACATTGAGTATAGGTACATGTGTATTAATAAATGCACAAAAACATGCATCCACACCATCTTCCATATGGTGGGAATATTGGAGGAAGGAAGGCAGCGTGTGTGTTCACTATGGAACTTAAGATGTGCCTGTGTTGGGGCCCCTGGGTGGCTCAGTCAGTTAAGCATCCAACTCTTGGTTTCAGCTCAGGTCATGATCTTGCAGTTTTGTGGGCTTCAGCCCCATGTTGGGTTCTGCGCTGGCCTGCTTGTGATTCTCTCTCCCTCTCTCTCTCTAAAATAAATAAACTTAAAAACAATAAGGGAGCTGCAGGGCCATCACCAAGGGGGGAAAATAATGGAACAATCTGAGCATCAAAATAAAAAGTGATAGTCATGGATGAAAACCATTGAAAAAAAGTAAGAATTCATGAACCCACCCTGGTGTGAACAATGATGCCAACTAATAAAAGAAGAAGGAATAATGGAGTTAGAAAATCACTATTTGGCAAACATCACAGTAATAATTGTCTCAGGGAACAACCATCAATAGTTGTTAAAACTAGTAGATGAAAATTTGATGAGTCACAGGAGATCTACAGAGTCTCAAAGTATTTGGCTTTATTACAATATTTACGTATTATACTAAATGAAGAAATTGGGAATATTCATCCTGAGAAGAGAAGATCGGGGGATATAATGGTGGTTTTTAAATATGACTTTAAAATGCTGTCATCTGTGGTCTCAAGGCAAGATGAAAATTGCAAGAATTCCTAATTTGGCTCAATATAAGGAAGAATTTTTCAGCCCGAAACATAAGTTAAAAAAAAAAAAGACTCAGAACATATTCAATTATTCCCAGACTCTAGAAATTTTAACATTCATTTATTCTAGGATTCTAAGACTGTATCATTCAATTATTCTGAGACTCTAGGATTTCAAATATATGGTTTACGATTCTAAGATTCTCATTCTTTTATTCTGATTCCAAGATTCAAAGACTTCATGATTCTGGTATAATTCCTGTTTCTGTGGTCATACCAGTCATAGGAAAAACACTGAGGTATTTGTTTCTAAATCTCACCTAGCTTCATAACTGGAAATCCAAATGAATTGGACCTTCCTACCCATCCTTTATGACTGGGAGCAACTGTCCTCTGGTTGTGTTCCTGAAGATAGGGAAGGCTTCCAGCATTTCACCTTAAAATATACTATTTCTAGGGGAGGACCCAAGATGGCGCAACAGCATGGAAGCTTTTTGTGTGTCTCGCATCCATGAAATACAGCCAGATCAACACTAAACCATCCTGCACACCTAGAAAACTGATCTGAGAATTAACACAACAATATGCACAACTTGAATCACAGAATTCAGCAGGTACATGGTGGGGAGAGGTGAACTGGGGGAGAGAGAAGCCACGGAGGGCAGGGAGCAGCTTTTGTGTGCAGAGAGAGGACGGAGATGGGGGGGTGGAGAATATGGGAAAAGCACCTCCCCCCAAAAGCAGCTGGAGAGAAAGTGGAAAAGTGGAAACAGCTGCAGGGACTGAACTAAAAAGGGAGAAAGGAAAGGGTTTAAATTCCATTAAGACTCTATACACAGGGGGAGCAGAGTCTGAAACTCCACAGCTCAATACCTGGCGGTGTTCTGGTGGGAAGGGCGAATCCCCAGGAGCAGAGTGAAATCTGGGATTCTTCAGGCCACACAGGGAGAGGCAGTTCCCTGATGGGAGGACACCTGGTAGAGGCTGTGTGGGTCCCCCAAAGGCAAGGCCCCAGTGGACTCCGGAGAGCAATCACATCCACTGGTGCTGGAACAAGGTTGTTAAGGGTGAGGCCTGGTGCCAGATGTGTGTTGAGATTTTCCGTAATCCCTGAAATGCTGCAGCTACACTATCTCACGAACTTTTTCTTGGGCGCAATCTCTGGGCATCGGCAGCAGCACGGACATGCAAACGTTCCTGGGTGCGGCTGGCATTCGGGCATTACTCAGTGAGACCCTCCCACAGAGGGGCAGAACAGTCAAAGCCGCAGTCCCTCAGACGTAAGGGGTCGGGAAAAACAGCCGCCTCTGAGATAAAACTCAGGAAGGAGGTGCTGCCTGGGGCTTGGTCACGGTCTGTGTAAAAGCGGGGAGTGGATGGAAGCCGAATACAAAGGATGGGTGTGTGATTGCTGATCCGGGAGAACAGAGTTTCGATACTAGAGACTGGGTAGCTGGGTGATGCCATTTTCACCGCTCCCGCGCATGTGCCTACACACCTACAAGCACCACAACAATCCACCCTAGTAAGCTAAGCAGCGCCATCTAGTGGAGAAAGGAGCCATTACACTAAGTGCCGCCCAACTGGGCCAACCTCACTCTTCAGGAACCAAGTCTCTCTGCCTGCTTAGTTTATGGACTCTAAAGTGCTTCATAGTTTGACTTCTGGGGAAACGAAGTAATTTCAGACGTATTTCAGTCTGTTCACTGGTCCATCTATTCAATTTTATTTCTTTCTTCCTTTTTTCTTTTTTCTCTTTTTTGTATCTTTTCTTTTTCTTGAATACAGAAAGAGAAAAAATTCATTTTTATTTTCAATTTTTATTAAAAATATTTTTCTTTAATTTTTTTCTACTATATTTTTTACTTTTGTGTAAATTTTTTCAAACTTTTTTTACTTCCATTATGTCATTTTAGTCTACTTCAGGGTATTTGATTTTCAAATTTTCAAACGATTTACTTTTTTTATTTCCCTTTTTTCTCTAATCTATCAAGCCCATTTCAACACCCAGACCAAAACACACCTAGCATCTAGCATCATTTATTCGAGTGTGTGTGTGTTTTAATTTTAATTTTTTTTACCTCATTCATTCCTTTTCTCCCTTCAAAATGATGAAATGAAGGAATTCACCCCAAAAGAAAGAGCAGGAAGAAACAACAGCTAGGGACTTAACCAATACAGATACAAGCAAGATGTATGAACCAGAATTTAGAATCACGATAATAAGAATACTAGCTGGAGTCAAAACTAGATTAGAATCCCTTTCTGCAGAGATAAAAGAAGTAAAAGCTAGTCAGGATGAAGTAAAAAAATGCTATACCTGAGCTGCAGTCCCTAATGGATGCCACAGCAGCAAGGATGGATGAGGTAGAACAGAGAATCAGTGATATAGAGGACAAACTTATGGAGAAAAATGAAGCAGAAGAAAAAAGGGAGATTAAGGCAAAAGAGCACGATTTAAGGATTAGAGAAACCAGTGACTCATTAAAAAGGAACAACATCAGAATCATAGAGGTCCCAGAAGAGGAAGAGAGAGGAATAGGGGTAGAAGGGTTATGTGAGCAAATCATAGCAGAAAACTTTCCTAACCTGGGGAAAGACACAGACATCAAAATCCAGGAAGCATGGAGGACTCCCATTAGAGTTAACAAAAACCGACTATCAACAAGGCATATCATAGTCAAATTCACAAAATACTCAGGCCAGGAGAGAATCATGAAAGCAGCAAGGGAAAAAAAGTCCTTAACCTACAAGGGAAGACAGATCAGGTTTGCAGCAGACCTATCCACAGAAACTTGGCAGGCCAGAAAGGAGTGACAGGATATATTCAATGTGCTGAATCAGAAAAATATGCAACCAAGAATTCTTTATCCAGCAAGGCTATCATTCAAAATAGGAGGAGAGATAAAAAGTTTCCCAAACAGATATTAAAGGAGTTTGTGACCACTAAACCAGCCCTGCAAGAAATTTTAAGGGGGACTCTCTGAGGGGAGAAAAGATGAAAATAAATAAATAAATAAATACCAAAAACAACAAAGACTAGAAAGGACCAGAGAACACCACCAGAAACTCCAACTCTACAAGCAACATAAATGGCAATAAATTCATATCTTTCAGTACTTACTCTAAACGTCAATGGACTCAATGCTCCAATCAAAAGACATAGTTTAACAGAATGGATAATAAAACAAGATCCATCTATATGCTGTTTACAAGAGACCCACTTTAGACCTAAAGACACCCACAGATTGAAAATAAGGGGATGGAGAACCATCTATCATGCTAATGGTCAACAAAAGAAAGCCGGAGTAGCCATACTTATATTAGACAATCTAGACTTTAAAATAAAGACTGTATCAAGAGATGCAAAAGGGCATTATATCATAATCAAGGGGTCTATCCACCAAGAAGACCTCACAATTGTAAACGTTTATGCACCAAATGTGAGAGCACCCAAATATATAAATCAATTAATCACAAACATAAAGAAACTCATTGATAGTAATACCATAATACTAGGGGACTTCAACACTCCACTCACAGCAATAGATCATCTAATAAAAAAATCAACAAAGAAACAATGGCTTTGAATGACACACTGGACTAGATGGACATAATAGATACATTCAGAACATTTCATCCTAAAGCAGAGGAATATACATTCTTCTCTAGTGCACATGGAATGTTCTCCAGAATAGACCACATACTGGGACACAAATCAGCCCTCAAGTACAAAAAGATCAAGATCATACTGTGAATATTTTAAAATATACTATTTCTAGTAGGTTTTTGATACCTATCCTTTGACATAATAGAAAGTTCTACCTTGCTAAGAATTTTTAAAATTAATTAATGGGTGTCAACTTTTATCATGTTTTTCAAAATACATCTATTTGAAATGGTTATGTGTTTCCTTTTTATTTAAAATATTTTTTTAAGTTTATTTATTTTGAGAGAGAGAGAGAGAGCAAACAGGGTAGATGCAGAGAGAGAGAGTCCCAAGCAAGCTCTGCGCTGTCAGCACATAGACCATTGTGGGGCTCAAACTCACGAACTGTGCGATCATGACCTGAGCTGAAATCAAAAGTTGGACACTTAACTGACTGAGCCACCCAGGTACCCCTGTTGTATGATGTTTCTACTGAATTTGTTAACATGTAGTATTATTTCTACAGATTTTATTATTAAACCAGTGTTCATTTGTGGACAAACATTACTTAAAACTGATAAATCATAATTTTTATGTACAATTCTGAACTGTTTGCTAACAATTTATTTAAGATTTTTATATCTATGTTTGGCCTCTAATTTTTCTTCTTATTGTTCCTGTCTAGTTTGTCATGGTACATCTATCATATTGACTTTCTAAACTGGAATGGGAAGTTTCCCTTTTTTCTGCTTAATGGAATAATTTGCATAACATACAGATTGTCTGCTCTATGAGTTTTGTGAGACTCACCTGTAAAATCAAATAGATCACATATTTTGTTTTATCTTGTTTGGTTTTCCTTTATAGGTATATTTTTAGCAACTGATTCAATTTCTTGAACTACTCAAGTTTTCTATTCCTTTTTAAATCAATTTTAGTAAGATATATTTTTTTCCTAAGAATTCCTTCTTTCCCCTTGGTGGGTTAGTTGTCTCTTGCTGAATAATAAATCACCCCCAAACTTCAATGCAATCCCAATCAAAATCCCAGCAAGTTATTTTGTGGATATCAATAAACCAACTCTAAGGTTTATATGGAGAGGCAAAAGACTCAGAATAGCTAACACAATACTGAAAGAAAAGTACAAAATTGGAGGGCCGATGCTACCTGATGTCAGGACTTACTATAAAGCTACAGTAATCAGGACAGCATAGTACTGGTGAAAGAACAGGCAGATAGATCAAGGGACAGAATAGAGTACTCAAGAATAGAGCGACATGAATATAGTCAACTGATCTTTGACGGAGCAAAGGCAATACAGTGAAGAAAAAGTCTTTTCAACAAATGGTGCTGGAACAACTAGACATCTATATGATAAAAAAAAATCTAGACACTAGGCTGTCACACAACGTAATGATCATAAACTTACATGTACAATGCAAAACAATAGAACTCCTAGAAGATAACATAGGAGAAAATCTACACGATCTTGGGTATGGCAGTGACTTTTAAGTTTTTAAATTTTTATTTACTTTTGAGAGAGAGAGAAAGAGCATGAACAGGGGAGGGATGGGGGAGGGGGGGAGAGAATCTCAAGCAGGCTCCATGCCCAGTGGCCCAGTGGGGAGCCGGACATGGAGCCAACATGGAGCCCAACACAGGGTCTCTATGTGGGGCTCCGTGTGGGGCTCCACCTCACAATCACGAGATCATGACCTGAGCTGAAATCAAGAGTCTGACACTTAACCAACTGAGCTATCCAGCCGCCCCCCAGCAGTGACTTTTTAGTTGTAACACCAAAGGCACAATCCATTAAAGGAGAAATCAATAAGCTGGATTTCATTAAAATTAAACACTTCTTCTCTGCAAAAGACACCATCAAGTGAATGAGAAGACAAGCCACAAACCGTGAAAAATATTTGCAAGAGGTGTATCTGCTAAAGGACTATTACCCAAAATACAGTAAGAATTCTCAAAACTCACCGTAAGAAAATGAACAATCTGATTAAAAACAGGCAGAAGACCAGAGCAGACACCTCACCAAAGAAAATGTACAAATGGTAAATGGGCACGAGAAAAGATGCTCCACATCGTATGTCATTAGGTAAATGCAATTCAAACAGCAATGAAATACTACTACACACGGATTAGAATGACCCAAATGCGGAACCCCGGCGTCACCAAATGCTGGTAAGGATGTAGAGCAACAGGAACTCTCACTCATTGCAGGTGGGAATGCAAATGGTACACCCACTTTGGAAGTCAGTGGAGTGGTTTCTTACAAAACTAAATATAGTCTTATCGTATGCTGCAGTAATCATGCTCCTTCGAATTTACTCAAAGGAGTTGAAAATCTATGTCAGTACAAACACTTGTACACAGATATTTATAGCGGTTTTATTTATAGTTCCAGAACTTGGAAGCCAGGAGATCCCTCAGTAAGTCAATGGATAATTAACTGTGGTGTATCGAATGAAACATTATTTAGTACTAAAAAGAAAGGAGCTATCAAGCCATAGAAAGACACGGAGGAAACTTAAATGTATGTTACTGGGGCACCTGGGTGGCTCAGTCGGTTGAGCATCTGACTTCAGCTCAGGTCATGATCTCGCAGTCTGTGAGTTCGAGCCCCGTGTCGGGCTCTGTGCTCACGGCTCGGAGCCTGGAGCCTGCTTTGGATTCTGTGTCTCCCTCTCTCTCTGCTCCTCCCCTGCTAGTGCTTTCTCTGTCTCTCAAAAATAAGTAAACATTAACAAAAAGTGTACATTACTAAGTGAAAGAAGCCAAGCTGACAAGGCTATATATATTGTACGATCCCAATGACATTCTGGAACAGGTAAAACCATGGAGATAGTACTAAAGACAAATCCAAGATCACTGGTTGCCAGGGGTTAGAGGGAGAGGGGGATGAATCTGCAGAGCAGAGAGGATTTTTTTTTTAGGCAGTAAAGATATTTCGTGTGGTACTATGATGGTGGATACATGTTATTGAACCTTTGTCAAAACCCATAGAAGGTAGAACACCAAGAGTAAAGCCTAATGTAGACTGTGGACTTTGGGTGATGTAGCATCAATGTGGGCTCACCAATCATAATAAATGTACCATTCTGGGATAGGTTGTTGACAGTGAGGGAAGCTGTGTGGGTGTGGGAGGAGGGGAAATGAGAACTCTCTGTAGTCTCTGCTCCATTTTGCTGTGAACCTAAAACTTCTCTAAAAAATAAAGTCTACTTAAAATAAATACATATAACTCAGTTAAAATAAATTACCCCCAAACTTAGCACTTTCAACAACAAGAAATATTTATCTCACATAGTTTCTGTGGTCAGATTCCTGGATTCCTAGTCAGGAATGACGAGCTGGGTGCTTTGGGTTCAAGGTCTCCCATGAAGTTGCAGTCAAGATGTCAGCCAGGGTCGCCATCCTTTGAACCTTTGAGTGAGTCTAGAAGATTCCCTCCTAATTTGGGTCACTCATATGGCTGAGAGGGTGAGGCCTCAGTTCCTCACCATGTGGAGCTCTCCATGGAGTTGCTTGGGTATCATCACAGTATGGGACTGGCTCCCCCAGAGTGAGTGATCCAAGAGAGAACAAAGTGAAACCACAGTCTTTTTTGACCCAGTTTTGAAAGTCACATGCCATCATTTTCATGATATCCTACTGGTTACACAGGTCAGCTCTAGTCAATGTGGGAGAGGACTTCACAAAGCTGTGGCCACCAGGAAGTCAAGACAATTGTAGGCAAGCCTGGAAATTAGCTACTGCGTAAGTTTTTTCAAATTTATCAGCTAAGAGTAATTCTGGCCAACCATTCTTTAAATATCTGCTATATTTGCAACTGTCTTTCCTGTTACAATCCTAAAAATTGTTGGTGTGTGACTTCTTTTTTGCTTGTTTGTTTTTGTTTCTGGATAAGCCTGTCAGAGATTTGTTTATGTTAAGGAAGAAGCTTTTGGATTTTTTGACAGTCTCCAATGTATGGTCATTACATATTTAATTACCTTGCTATTTTCTTTATTTTTTTTCCCCCTTCTCCTTTCTTTGGTTTGTTCTGTACTGTCTCTAACTTCTTGAATTTAATCACTAGAGTATTTTTTAATAGTATTTGTTTCTAAAGTATGTATTTAGGTTATAAATTTCTCTGTGAATATTGTTTTTAGCTGCAGCCCATAAACTTTGATATGCAGTGTTTTCATTTTCTTTCAGTTCTGATTATTTTCTAGTATCCGTTATAATTTCTTTTGAAAAAATTTTTTTAATATTTATTTTTTTTTGAGAGAGAGAGACAGAGTGCAAGTGGGGGAGGGGTAGAGAGAGAGGGAGACACAGAATCCAAAGCAGGCTCCAGGCTCTGAGCTGTCAGCACAGAGCCCGATGTGGGGCTCGAACTCACAGACCGTGAGATCATGACCTGAGCTGAAGTCGGATGCTTAAGCAACTGAGCCACCCAGGAGCCCCTCTAATTTCTTTTTAAACTCATGAGTCAATTTAGAAGCATTGTTTGTTTAATTGTAATATAATTGTACAACTTCCTTTTGGTTAGTATGTTTTTACTATATCTTTTCCCATCAGGTTTCCCCCCATGTTTATGTCAGTATGTTTTAATTATGTCTCTTGAAAACAATGTCTGGTCGCCTTTTGCTTTGTTTTGTGTTTTTCTCCAATCTGACATTCTCTGTCTTGTAACCAGAAAATTTTGATTATTTACATTTACCTCAATCACTAATATATTTAAAAATATTTCTACCACTTTATATTGTATTTGCTATTTGCCATGTTTCTTCTTTGCTAATTTTTACCCTTTTTCTGCTCTTGATGAAGTTTTCTATATTCTTTTCTTTCTTTTACTTTTATTTATTTTATTTATTTTTTAAGTTTATTTATTTATTTTGAGAGAGGTAGAGAGTGTGCTAGTGGGAGAGGAGTAAACAGAGAGGGAGAGAATCCCAAGTGGCTCTGCACTGTCAGTGCGGAGCCTGATGTGGGGCCCAAAATCACAAACTGCAGGATCATGACCTGAGCCAAAGTCGGATGCTTAACTGACTGAGCCACCCAGGTACCCCCCACTCCGTTTCTTTCTTTTAATGTGCATTTTTAAGTTGACAACCATTTTAGGTTAATGATTTAATCAGTATCTCTCCTTACAAACATAAAAGGACTTTAGAATACTTGAAATCTGATCACTCCCTCCCATCAGACGTGATATTATTCTCCAGCATTTTAGTTCCATGCTGTTTTCTTATTCCTCAAGTTAGTTTAAGCATGGCCAGATCCTCAAATGACTAATATACTAAAATAGACACCTTCAAAGCAGTGGTTCAGACAAGAGAGAAGTGTTATTTCTTTCTCACGTAACATTCCAGAAGCAATGAAGTGGTCTAAGGCTGTTAGGCAGCTCCATCCTATGAGGTCACCCCAGATAGTTTTCTTCTATCTGCTTCTTCTACCCTCCCCTACCTAGGGTTAAATCCTGGCACCAGAATGTTCTTAACCACCATATCATAATCATCTCAACTACCTAGATGATAGTTCACCTCTACCATGTCCACACTCTACCCTATGGGAAGGGAGAAAGATGAAACTGAACACAAGCAACTTCTTTTAAGGAAGTGACTTGCAAGTACCTATGATTGCTCTTTGTTGCAAAGGAGCCTGGGAAATGTAGTCTTTTGCTGGGTGACCAAGAGCCCACCTAAAACTTGGAGGCTTCTGTTATGGGAAGAAGGTGAGAATGGGCTTTGGGGAGTAAGTTGCAGTCTTCATAGGCATCAGCAGAATCCTGTGTCCTCTTCTAACTTTCTCTGTGTTTGCTTCAACCTTGGGCAAGCAGGCTCCCTGCTCCCCCAGTGATGGCAAAGATGGTCACTAACAACATTATCCTAATGGTCTCTCATTTTAGCAATTCCAGTAAAAAGAGAGAGAGAGAGAGAGAGTGGCTCCTTACAAATAGTTCCAACTGAAGTCTAGGATTTCCTCTAATTGCTCCAGTGGGGATCACATGTCCATCATAAACTAGTCACTTTGGCCATGGGGATGCAGTGCCCTGGTAAATAGGGGTGGGTCACATAGTCATCTCTGGAAGGTGGATCAAGTAGGGTTAATCCTATGCCAACCATGGGAACTGAAAGTCAGAAAGAAGTGGTCCCCAACAGACAAATAATGAGGTGCTGCTGTCATCAGAATGGATGCTGAGCAAGCAACAGAAACAGGTAACCATTAGATTTATCTATCCTATCAGGTACTGGATGGTTCAAGAAAGTTGTACCATTGAATGTGGTTTAAAAATCCAAATGAATGAAGGTGGAAGGTGATATTGACGATGAAGTTGCCTGGAATACTCTTACTTACAATACTGATAGGAGAGCTTCTACTCATCTCTCCTTAGTCATACATTCAGCACCTTATGAATGAACCTCTGTTACGCTGACCATACTGCTTGCTAATTGTTTATTTTGTCTGTCTCCCAGTCCTCCCATAACACACCCCTCTAATTGAGGGCTCCCTCGGAGCTAGAATTCGTTTGTGTTCCACAATGCCCAAGGCACAGAGTGGACATCAGGAGACTAGACTTGTTAAATGAAAGCAGGGTAAAGTCTCAATGACTCTCAGTAGCCCCTGCCAGTTTCCAATCCCTTTGAAAATCATTATTGGAAAGACACGCACCAAATCCCAGGGAGTTCTGCAGAACTGGGGGTCAGACCAGATTATGTTGTTTATAGAAATGTATTTCCTAGTGACTGGAAAACAGTGCCAGGCACCATATTATTTGCGGAACTCAAATCAAATCATAAAAAGACAAAGACCCAAGTAGGAGGAAGTTCAACAGGTAATTGATTAATCAGAGTTGTCTTCTCATCCTGTTTGATTCTAAGGTTAAAACACACACACACACACACACACACACACACACACACAGACCAGCTGCGTTTTGCAGTCAGTTCCCAATCTAAACACATAAGTGACTTCCTTCCCCAGAAACACCAATGCCCCAGCTTACTTGATGCTGAAAACTCTACCTATCTTGGAGAGAAGCAGAGATGAAGACCAGTGAATGTTGCTAGGGATAGACAGTAGAACACAGTATAGGAGACATAAATGGGGGGCCATGAAGAAGAGGCCAAAGTATTTAGAAAAACAAGAGGTCTTCCTGGAGAAGATGTCCAAGTGGCTGGCCTGCTTGGGAAGCTCCACCTAGGGTTTCCTGGGTGGGTCCTTTGACTACCAATAGCTACCACTCACTGAGCCATTGCTGTATGCCAGATGTTGTGGTAAGCATTTTTAGTGCAATATCTCATTTTAGGGATGTCCAGGTTGCTCAGTCGGTTAAGTGTCCAACTCTTGATTTTGGCTCAGGTCATGATCTCACAGTCATGGGATGGAGCCCCACATAAGGCTCTGTGCTGAGCATGGAGATATATATATATATATATATATATATATATATATATATATATCTCATTTTAATTCTCACAACAATCTTGCAAGTTCAGAATTGGTACCCCTGTTCACAGATAAAAGACCATAAAGGTGCAGTGATATGTCCATGGCCGTACAGCTAAGGAATGTAAAAGCCAGAATTTGAATCACTGTGGATTTGATTTGACTCAAAGCTTCCACTCTGAGACCTTAACTATCTTCAGCAAATCACTTGGAGGTAACTATCATTTCCTCCATTCTATAAATGAAGCTACTGAGGCCCAGGGATGATCCAACTTGCCCAAGTGACACGGATAGTAAGTGTCAGAGCTTAATCAAGCCTGACTAACTCCAAGATCTACCGTGCCTCTTAGGTAGAGGAAGAGCAAAAGCCAGGGGTCAGGAACATGCCAGAATGTCCCTTTGCATCAGGACCCACCCTGCCCTAGGAGTCTGTCCCCTTGTTTCCTTTCTGCCCCCAATCTCCACACTTAGGTCCCTTCCAGGAATGTTCTTTTCCATGTCTCTCCCCAGTGTGGCCCCTGGGCTGAATAGGGGCTGGTAGCTCTTGGGCAGCTCTAAGACACCTTTCCCCTAAAAGACCTCTAAAAAAGGAACGGCGACCGCACCACCAGCCTGGGGACTCACATCCCCACACATCTGAACAAGGTTTGTGCATGACTAGCAAGTGCTTGGATCAGGAGTCAGCCAAACCGAGTTACTAGCCAATCCCGCCTAGTAACTGGCCAATAACACCAGCTTTCTCTTTAAAAAGCATCTATTCTGGGACAGACATTTCACTAGGGATATCCTTCATATTTTAAAAACCGAATCCCCCCACCTCCGCGATTGGCCCTATTTTACAAAACAGGAGCCTCAGGCTCCCGGAGGGGAGGCGACCGGCATGAGGACAGCACGTCAGTCACCAGGCTGGGACTAGAACCCACCTAGGCCCCAGATTCTGCTGTTGCCTAGGAGCTGAGGAGGGAGGAGCTGCCAGAGCCGAGGGGGGAGGGGAAAGAGCGAGGGCGAGCTCCCAGCAGCGCGCGCTGACGACAGCAGGTGATTTTTTTCTGCAGCGCGCTTTCTCTCAGCATCTTTCCTGGATTTTTTTTCCCCCTGCCGAGCCGTAGATAAGGGTGGGGCCGCTTCCCTGCAGCAGAGACGGCAGCGGCAGTGGCTGCAGCATCATTGGGAGCAGCTGCTGCAGCAATGCTCGGTCTCCGCTGGAGGTGATCGCCTCCGAGCCCTGCCTGCTAGGTGGCCGGCTGCGACGGGACGCCTCGGAGTAGGAAAATAGAGCCTCGTTCGTGGACCCGAAAGCCACACTCCTCGGCCTTTCCTCTACGCCATGGCTTAAGCCCGCAGCCACCTCGCCTCGCGTCGCCTCGCTTGGCCGGGGTCTGCGCGCCGCCGCCACAGCAGGGAGGGGCGCGACCCAGACGCCCTCGCCCGGGGACTCGGGAACGCCTTGTGTCTCAACCATCGGTGCCCGCAGCCGACAGCTCTCCCAAGACCTTTGCAGGCGGCTCCCGGAGGCGTTTGCAGCCGGTAATCGGGGGACTTTATGGACTTTATCTCAGTGATAGCTTGACCTTCCTGGGTGCTCTCCGAGGGAGGAGACCGAGGTAGCTCAGGCCACCGAGGGAAAAACAGTGGGAACCAGATTAGCGACTGGTCGAGGGCCAAGGGACTGAAGTAAGATTAGAGACTTGCTTTAGAACCACAAAAAAGAAAGAGGGAGGGCCAGCTTTGCAGCTAGCATCATGGCGTGGCCGTGCATCACGCGGGCCTGCTGCATCGCCCGCTTCTGGAACCAGCTGGACAAGGCGGACATCGCTGTGCCGCTGGTTTTCACCAAGTACTCGGAGGCCACCGAGGCCCCGAGCGCCCCGCCGCAGCCGCCGCCGCCGCAGCAGCAGGCGCAGCCGGCGCACGCACCCCCCTCGGCGCGGGCGGTCGCCATAGAGACGCAGCCGGCCCAGGGCGAGTTGGATGCAGTTGCCCGGGCAACGGGGCCGGCGCCGGGGCCTAGCGGCGAACGCGAGGCGCCGGCTGCCCCCGGCCGGAGCGGGCCCGGCCCCGGCCCGGCCTCCGGCTCCGCCTCCAGCGCGGGCCCCGCGGACTCGGTGATGCGTCAGGACTACCGCGCCTGGAAGGTGCAGCGGCCCGAGCCGAGCTGCCGGCCGCGCAGCGAGTACCAGCCTTCCGACGCGCCCTTCGAGCGCGAGACCCAGTACCAGAAGGACTTCCGCGCCTGGCCGCTGCCGCGCCGCGGAGACCACCCGTGGATTCCCAAGCCCGTGCAGATCCCCGCGACCTCCCAGGCTTCGGTGCCAATTCTCGGGGCGTCCAAGCGCCGGCCGCAGAGCCAGGAGCGCTGGCCCGCGCAGGCCGCCGCCGAGGCCCAGGAGCAGGAGGCGACCCCTGGCGGAGCGGGTGGCCTCGCAGCCGGAAAGCCCTCCGGTGCCGATGAGCGCGACACACGCAGGAAGCCCGGGCCCGCCTGGATGCTGCGTCGCGCCGAGGGGCAGGGGCCGGAGCAGACGCCGCTGCCCGCAGCCCAGGCCCAGGTCCAGGCCGCTGTCCCCGAGGGTGGCAAGGGGCGTGCAGCGGCGGACGCCCTCAACAGGCAAATCCGCGAGGAGGTGGCGAGCGCGGTGAGCAGCTCCTACAGGTGAGACGCGGGCCTCGGCGCAGGCGACAAGACACCCTTACCCTTTCCCGAAAGCTGCCAGGCCGAGGCTCGTTTTCTGCATCGCAGGCCGCACACGCAGCCCCTCCCCTTCCAGACCACACCCTCGCCCCAGCCGCATCCCAGACACCCTTCCAGGGCTGGCTTCTTTCTGCTTTCTTATGGGAAGGCTGTTAGCGCTATCCATCCCGGCCTGCCCAGTCTTTCCCTATACCACTTTAGCCACTTTTCCCCCCACCTCAGATCCCTGCCTGCTCAACAGAGACCCTTTGCTGTTTCTTCACAGGTTGTGCCCTTCTGCCCCACCCACCTCGCCAGCTGCATTCGCCTGGATGCTGCCCCTTGCTGGCTGAGCTGCTGCCCGCTGGCCTTGGTGCCTTCCCGCAGGGCCCCATCCTCCTAGAAGAAGAACTCTTTCCAAATGCCCAGTCCCCCTCCTCCGTAGCCCAGTCCACTTGGCCTTTCATTCTTCCCTCCCTCTCTCAGTCCCCGGGAGACATCCAAGCACCACACCCTTTTCCAGAATCCCGGCAGGGCTCTTGGAAATCACCCTCCTCCTTCTACATCAGGCTTTTGAAGTCAGATTCCTTCCTCCTCTTAGTAGCTGTGACACACTGAGCACATTTCTTTACCTTTCTGGGCCTCCGGTTCTTGTAAGATGCGATTGATGATAGACTGTTCTCTTAGAATTGCTTGTTCATTTATTAAACATTAATATTCGACATATTTTTGAGTGCCTACTATATGCCTGGTACCGCACTAGACATCGTGAGTATTACATGAGATGCTGAGGAGGAGAATTATGCCTGGCACATCGTAGGTGAAATCAATGTCTTAGTTCCATTACAACCTGTGCATGACGCCTCGTTATCCTGATTTCCACTTTCTAGGTACCTCCAGCCTTTTCCCCTGTTGATGTATTTCCTTTCTCCTTTCCCTTTATCTTCTCCAGTTGTGTTGCTCATTCTGCTACCACTGAGAAGCCCTTCTTTAGCACATTTAAATTCCCTGTAAATGAATGCCTCCAAGAAAGGGCATATCCATTTTCCCTCTGTGTGTGTGTGTGTGTGTGTGTGTGTGTGTGTGTGTGTGTGTGTCTTTCTGCCTCTCTCCCTCCCTCCCTCCGTCTCTCATACCCTCTCCCTCTCTCCATCCTTCTAGAATTCTCCTTCGGCTGCAGCCTCAGCCCTTCCAACTTGCTTTCTCACCCTTCGTATATCCAATAATATGTGTTTGTGAGTGCTTAGTTCTCCATCCTGCCCTAATGTTTTAACCCAGATCAAGAAGCTAACAGATCACATTTGACTCTGAACATGTAATATTGGGCTGTAGGGTCTCTGGGGAAACAGATGTGCATGATGAATAAATCAGCTAGCGGTGTTCAAAATGTGGCTTATGGGGTCCTTCATCAATGCCACAGCCAGTTGCCTCCTTCCTGCAGGAGACTGTGGTTGGGGGGACTGCAGAGTTAGTACCTTTTGCCAAGACACTATATGTAGCCTCATGTCGGACTGATGTCTTTCTCCAATGAACGTAACAACCACTCCCTCATACGCTGAGCGAAGCATAGTATAGATAGATATCCTTCCTTTTTAGACAAAAGTCCTCTCCCTCCCAGATTTTGACTCTGGAAAGCATTCTCCAATGAGAGGGGGCAGCTAATATTTGGCTCCTAATCCATCTTCCTGAATTCCACCTCCCACTTGGCATTTCTCTCTTGGTTTATTGTTATCACGACCACAGTGGTCCCCCAGGAGTGCACTACTTTTTTTTTTTCATGGCTTCGGTCAGGCAAGATTGTTTTCCTTGGCTCCTAGCCATCAGGAGTGGAATTTTCACAATTTCTTCATGCTACTACCAAGAGACGGTCCAAAAGAAAGGAAGGGAGCAAATAGACAAGGAGCATAAACAACAAAGCCAAGATGTAGTATTGCGACTCTGTCCTGGCTTTCTTGTTTACCAGGCGGGCCCCGCTTCATTCCCCGAGAGCCCTGCGATTGGCCCGACATCACAGATTTTGGATCTGGTCTCCTCATCTTCCTACTCCCATCCTACTACCCTGAGGTGGGTGGAACTTTAACACCCACCTCGCTTCCTCAGAGGAACTACCCCTCCTCGCCTCCACGGAGTCAAGGCCAATCAAGAGAGATCCCAAATTCTCAAATCTCCTTTGGTGATCCTCCTCAGTTTATGTTTCCAAGGTAGTCGGACTCGCTTTGTTCATGGATTATTGGCTGGACAGTCAGGGAATGACCTACCCTTCAGATACAACCCTCCAAATATTTTGGCCTGTACCTTTGTTCCATCTGGCCTCTTCCCCACAAAACCCTACCATACCTGTGCAGCAAACATGGCAGGCTTTACAGTTAGAAATATACTCAGGGCTGCCTGGGCGGCTCAGTCGGTTAAGCGTCCGACTTTGGCCCAAGTCACGATCTCGCCATTTGTGAGTTCGAGCCCCACATCGGGCTCTGTGCTGACAGCTCAGAGCCTGGAGCCTGCTTTGAGTTCTGTGTCTCCCTCTCTCTCTCTGCTCCTCCCCTGCTCTCACTCTGTCTCTCTCTCTAAAATAAATAAACATTAAAAAAATACTTAGAAATATACTCATACTGCAAGTGATGGGATTGAATGGGGGAAGGCTGTGCTCTTGCAGCTGGTGAGAATGATTATTTCAGTGACTATCAGAACTCCACCAACCTATCAAAAAAAATCTCTAAGCACCTCAAAAAAATTATTTTTCTCATTTGGGTCTTCTGTAAAATTTAATTATGCATGTGACTTTTGGGCCAGCAGTTCCATTTTGCTGTATAATCAGGAGGGTTTTGAAGCATTAAGAGAATGAGTGTTGCTAAGAGACATCAATTTCCTTAATGGACAATTTAAGTGCATGACAGATTTGATGTGAAATTTAACATTGTTTTTTTTGTTTCAGAAGAAAAATTGACCAGTCATAGATAAATGCACTTTGGGTGAAAGTAGATATGAAGAAATAAGATAAGCAATTAATCAGATATACCACAGAGAAAAAAGATGCCTGGAAATTGTAGGCTTATGTGGAACATTGATATTCCTTCCCTATGGCCTCATGTTCTTTTCCTTGCTATGATTCCGAATATCTCCTGAATTTAAGTACGCCCCATGGCTGGCAGAGATGAGTCTTACATTGCCTTATTAGAAGCCAAGTTGGGTTCCATTTCAGAGATAATTTGATTTACAAACCCTTTTCTTCTGCGACTCTACATAAATCATGGTGGCTTACACCATGGTGACTAGTTCATCTCATGGGCTTTCCAAGTGACATCTGTCACATGACATGAATGCGAGCAGTTTGCTTAAAGACACATAATCCATCAGCTTACCATTCTGGTGTATAATGTAAAATATATATTCAGCACGCAGAGTCATATACATACTAATTGGTTTTCTCCTACACTATTCAGTTAGTAGATAACATCGTATGTCTTTGACGCTATGATTTTGAGGAAACTTCTGAATTCAACTAGTTCATCTAATTCATAACCTATCCACACTAGCCTGGGATTTTTGCATTAAGTGCTATCTCAGATGTCGTTCATTATTCACAATCAAGAAGTTGATTAGTCTTTAGTACACTCATATGACATAGATGATATTATAAAATCGGGAAAGCATGCCTCTGTTATCATTTTTAATATTAAGGATGGATTTCACGAGGCAGCCGTTTGTGACTTTAGACCTAGCATTCTCAATTAGAAAAGAGATGAGTCATGAGGAGGGGATTAAAATTCCCCTCTCAGTCAACCCCATTGCCCTTGACATCAGTTAATAGGGATAGATGGGGTGGCAGGTGCTCCCCATAGAAATGCTAATGAGAAACTTTTCCTGGAAGAAATCAGCTGAGGCACCAGGAGGTAGAATTAATAAACCAGAGGCAAAGTATTTGACAAATGAGAGTAGCAACAAGGAAGTCAGAAGGAAAAGGAACCTTTAGTATCTGCCCTACAGTCTCCCATGAAGGTTAGAGAAAGGCCCGTCTGACGTGGCTCCCGCTGGCAGAACTGCCCTGCGCTTCTAGGGCAATTGTCCATTTCCCTAATTTCTTCCTGGGTAAGTCTCAGCAATACTTCGAGGCCAATCTCAGATGCTGAATCTTTAAGGAGACCTTCCAGGCTTTGCCGTTCAGAACTAATTTTTCTTGTATTCCCTTTTTATACTTTGCACACTTCTCATTGTCTGCTTGATTATAAGATGCTGTTTTCCATATCTGCCCCTTCCACCAGATCACAAACACTTGGAGAGAAGGGCTGTATTTGGTTCACCTCTCTACCTCTCACAGTGTAACACTGTGTCTAGGTGCCATGCAGATTTGCTGAATCCAGTAGAATATTTAGAGTTTGGTGAACATTTTTTCCATCTACACATTGATTCATTTCATTCAGCTTTATTTAGTTGGATTTATTTCAAAAAAAAAAAATGACCACCAAGCCCCTGCTATGTATCAGATAGAGGGCTGGGGATACCAAATGAATAAGTTAAAACCTTTATGTAAGGAGTTGTACCTGCCTTGATCAGGATAAAATCCAATCTCTACTAGGTTAGCACTAGAAGTAAATGTTCAAATGAGGACAGGCAGCAAACTGAACAGACCTGATGTACCTTCACCCAGGGCAGTGGTCCTCAACCTTGACTGCACATTGGCATCACTGGAGAGCTTAAAAAATGCTGATGCACAGGTGCCTTGCCCAGAAATGCCGATTTAATTGGTCTGGGGTGTGGCCTGGGCATCTGAATAGTTTAAAAATGGTCCCAGGTGATTCTAATGTGTAATTCAGGTCATGACCTACTTCCCAAAGGCAAGGGTTCTCAAAATTTAGTGTACCAAAGAATGATCTGGCAAATTTCCTAAAATGCAGATTCCTGGGCCTCATCCTCAGGCATACTGATTCAGTAGGTTTAAAGTAGAGCCTAAGAAACTACAGTTTAACAAGCAGTCTAGTATCACCTAATTTTGATACAGGTGAACTTCAAGCTTTACTTGGGAAAATATTGCTTGCAGACATTTGCTGCCTTTAAATTATTAGCTTTCTCATATACAAACATGGTGTTGCTTGCCATTTATTTAAGTCTTTTATGTCCTTCATTTACAGTTTGTAATTTTCTCCACAAGTGTCTCACACACACACATTTTTAAGTTTTATTGTTCTATATTTAAGTCTTTAACAATATAACTGGATTTTAACTTTATGTATGGAATGAGGTAGGGTTCCAATTTTCTTTTTTCCCATACGGAAACTCATTTATCCCAATATCCTTTTTAAGTTCAACTTTTCATCACTAATATCTCCATGAATCTCCCCTATCATATAAAGGTCCCTTATGCTTGGATATATTTCTGAGATCTCTGTTCTATTCTGTTGTTCTGAGTTAATGCCACACCAACATCTTTTCTTTTTGTCAAAGATATTAAAATTTTTTTTAATGTTTATTTATTATTGAGAGACAGAGAGACACAGAACATGAGCAGGGGAGGGGTAGAGAGAGGGGGAGACATAGAATCTGAAGTAGGCTCCAGGCTCTGAGCTGTCAGCACAGAGCCCGACATGGGGGCTTGAACTCACAAACTGCGAGATCATGACCTGAGCCAAAGTCGGTCGCTTAACCAACTGAGCCACCCAGGCGCCCCTGTCAAAGATATTTTAAATTATTCTTTCTATTATGAAGATTATATTTTATTTATATATTTTATTACATTTTCTAATTTTTTATTCTTCATATGTATTAATTTTTGGATGTTGATCTTGTATTCAGCAACCTTATCACACTCTGTAATTAGTTTTGTCTGTAGACCCTCTCGGACTTCTTGGACTATCTGTGGAGATAATGTATGTTTCTAGCAAATACCAATTTATTGTCTTCCTTTCCAATATTTATGTGTTGTGTGGTGTATGTGTGTGTGTGTGTGTGTGTGTGTGTGTGTGTGTGTACTGCTACATTGGTGAGGAGACAGGGTGTGGTTTTGATAGTAGGTGAAAACAGGCATCTTTGTCTTGAGATGTGGAAATGCTTCTAAAGTTTTATTGTTAAGCGTGAGGTTTGCTCTGTGTTTTTATGAGATAGCTTCATATCAGGTTAAGAAATTTCTCTTTATCGTAGTTTACTAAGGGTTTCTAAAAATGTGGATGGGTATTGAATTTTGTTGAATGCTTTTTCTGCATCAGCTGAGATGATTTTCTTTTTGAATCTGTTAATAGATTGTTCTGATATTGAACCATCTTTGCATTCCTGAGATAAATTCTACTTGTATAAAAATGTATTTTATGATGCTGAATTTGGTTTGCTTTTTTAAATTTGGAATGTTTGCATACATATTTATATCATCTCCAAAGAGGGAGTATAGAAAATTAGCTATCAGAGAATGGAGCCCTGAGGGATATAAGAATTTGGCGGGGTTGAGTGTGGGGGTGGGTTAAAGTACTGACAGCAGAAGGAATAACCATGAAAAAGACAAAGAAGGAGTAATCAGAGGGGACCAGAACAGAAACTTACCACAGAAACCACATTGAGTACCTAACTCAGCAATGCCTTATGCCTATTTGGAAATTTTTACTGAGGAATTACTGTGTACAAAGCATTTTACTAGATCACTGGTTGATCTTGTGCAGTTAACTCTCAGAGCTATAATGTTGACTGAGACTAACCCACAAAGAGGAGAGGAGATAAGATACAGGCAATTCTTGGTTGCTCTCTTAGGGGGAAAAACATGGCATATATGAATGTTAAAAAAAAAAAAAAGTCAAGCCAGTGATAGTTCTAAATCTAAGTCTATAATCACTAAGAATCACTCAATTTCCCAGATGCAAAACTGAAATATTGCAATCAATGTTCACTAAGATTAAAATAAATTGTCCATAAGATTATAGCCATGTCTATAATCAATGCAACTTTGGCTTTACAAGTTCTATCGGTTGTATAAATGCTAACAGGTGAGCTCCTAATTCTCTACTAAATGAAGAAAATTGTTGACCTCAACCAACAAACTAAAAATTCTCTTTTTTTTTTGTTTTTTTGTTTTTTTTTTAATTTTATTTTTTATGTTTTAAAATTTACATCCAAATTAGTTAGAATATAGTGCAACAATGATTTCAGGAGTAGATTCCTTAATGCCCCTTACCCATTTAGCCCATCCCCTCTCCCACAACCCCTCTAGTAACCCTCAGTTTGTTCTCCATATTTCAGAGTCTCTTCT
The DNA here is from genome assembly GCF_018350195.1 of Panthera tigris. Taxonomy (NCBI): domain Eukaryota; kingdom Metazoa; phylum Chordata; class Mammalia; order Carnivora; family Felidae; genus Panthera; species Panthera tigris. Next base: position 56,009,198 of record NC_056669.1, read on the forward strand.
GTTTTGTCCCCCTCCCTGTTTTTATATTATTTTTGTTTCTCTTCCCTTATGTTCATCTGTTTTTTCTCTTAAAGTCCTCATAGAAGTGAAGTCATATGATTTTTGTCTTTCTCTGACTGACTAATTTCACTTAGCATAATACCCTCCAGTTCCATATATGTAGTTGCAAATGGCAAGATTTCATTCTTTTTGATTGCTGAGTAATACCCCATTGTATATGTATACCACATCTTCTTTATCCATTCATCCATCGATGGACATTTGGGCTGTTTCCATACTTTGGCTATTGTTGATAGTGCTGCTATAAACATCGGGGTGCATGTGTCCCTTCAAAACAGCACACCTGTATCCCGTGGATAAATGCCTAGTAGTGCAATTGCTGGGTCATAGGGTAGTTCTATTTTTAGTTTTTTGAGGAACCTCAATAGTGTTTTCCAGAGTGGCTGCACCAGCTTGTGCTCCCAAAAAATTCTCTTGATGTTTACTAAAGATGCTAGTTTTCACCATTAGAAATAATAATAGTAGCTAATTGAATGACTACTATGTGCCTAGCAGGCTGCTAGAAATCTTAGATACATTTTCTCCTAGAATCTTTATAGGAGCCCTTCAGAAATGGTACTATTACTTCCCTGTCAGAGCTTACTACCCACTTGTCTGCCTTTAGGTTTTTAGACTGTTAAAAGACACAGACTTTGGAAAAGGCCGCAAGATGGATTCTGTCCTGGAGGCTTCAGAAGGAACACCTTGCTTCTGCTGACACCTTGATCTTTTCCAGTGAGACCCATTACAGACTTTTTAATTTAGAACTATAAGATAATACATTTGGGGGCACCTGGGTGGCTCAATTGGTTAAGCATCCACCTTGATTTTGGCTCAGGTCATGATCTCCTGGTTTGTGAGATTGAATCCTGCATTGGGCTCGATGCTGACAGCATGGAGCCTGCTTGGGATTCTCTCTCTCCCTCTCTTTCTGCCTCTCTCTCTCTCTCTCTCTCTCTCAAAATAAATAAATAAACTTAAAGAAAAGATAATACATTTGCATTGTTTTCAGCCATTCAGTTTGTGGTAATTCAATTTAGCAGCTATAGGAAACCAAACACAGAGTTTCTTAATGATATTTTGGACCAGATAATTCTTTGTTGTGAGGAGCTATCCTGTGCATTGTAGCATCCCTGGCCTCTATCCACTCCGTGCAGTAGCATTCCCCACTGCACCGTCACCCTTGCTAAGTTGTGATAATCAAAATGCTTCCAGATATTGCCAATAGCCCCCTGCAGGGGGAAAACTTGCCCCTGATGAGGACCAGTGTTATATGAGAAGATCACTGCAATCCTCTATAATAAGGATATATCTCACAGATATAATGATGGATGAAAGGAACAGAGACAAGTGCACTTATTGAATGATTCCATTTGTATGAATATCAAACACAGTCAAAGGAAGTGATGGTGAAAGTCAAAATAGTGGTGATCTCTGAGGGTAGGTTGTGTAACAGGTTGAGAAGGAGCACAAGGGAACATCTGAGATATTGGAATTATTCTATATCTTGATCTGGGTGCTGGGTTTGTGGATCTATACATGCGAACAATTAAGATTTTTGGTCTTTATTTTTTGTTTGTTATACCTCAACAAAGAATTTTTTTTTTTAAAAAGTACAAACCACGAAAATGGAGATCTAGGTTTGATGCTCAAGAGAAAAGGCAGAATGGAAAAGCTCTGGACCCGGAGCTGTGAGGATCAAACCCACAGACTTCAGGGTGGGTGGGAATAAAGAGGGTGAGAAGAAGAGAATGTTGAGGCCAGGGCCCAACATGCACTGATGCAGCAGGTGTAGGCAGGAGAAGAGTCGGTCAAGGATGGACCACTGGTGTCTGTGTGTTGCCCCATCTGAGAGTGAGAGCATAGGCCCCGCCATCGTCCCAACTTCCCACCTCCCCTGCCTCTGGCCTCTGTGTCCCCTGCAGGAGCTATCCCACACGTATAGAAAACACTCTAGTACTCTTCCCCATCCTCGCTGTCCTAGCACAGCCCATTGTCGATGTGTATTTGTTTCCAAGCTGAACGAAGAGGTTTTGTAGGACCAAGCCTGGTGTAACCTCTTCTGGTGGGAAAATTGGGCCCAGGCCCCAAGCCACAAAACCCACCATAAGTGCCTCCTGGAAACACCGCCTCCTCCACTGTGCTGTTCCCTGTGGTCACTGTCTATTTTGTACAGTGACTTCAAAAAGTCGGCTGATGTTGTGGCATATCCTGGAGTGCCTTTTTACAATCATCTTAGCCTGTAAGAACTGTTCTCTTAAACCATCGTAGCAGATGTAAGATAGACAATGGTAGAAAGCAAAGTTGGAGCACATTAGCGAGAACAGAGACATCATTGAATTTCGACCTCATTTGCCGAGTGCTTACTCCGTGCCAATTGCTTTAACATATCTTTTTATTTAGACTTCATAATGACTTTAAAGTGAATATCTCTCTCTCTTTAAAGATGAAAACTAGGGTAAGGGGGATTCCCTTCCCCTCCAGGGCAAGGCCCAGTACCTCGGACTGCAGTCAAGGCCTTCAAGGATCCGAGCTATCTGCTGTTTCCAGCATTTTTGCCCACTGCTCCCCACACACACCTGATGCTTTTTCCTGGAGGTTCTCAGTTTTGGTTACACATTAAAATCAGGGGGGGTCCAAGCAGGTGATCTAGCCGAATCACAGACTGAGCTGGGCCTTGACAAGCCCCACATGTAACCACGGCTGGATTCTGCTCGGTTTTCTCTCTTGCCCTCCTCCCATCTTCCTTCTAAATCCCTCCTATCCTTCAGAGCTTTTAGTCCATTGTGAAAGAGGCTTATACTGTAAAAGCAGGGAATTAGGTTGGATTTATTTGATCATACTATCATAATCATAATGCAGTGTGCTTAATATTATTTTTATTCCAAGTTCAATGCGGCATCTTCAGAGCATGCAAAAGGCTGCATCTATGGGCTAGGATTTAATGTGCGGAGCACACAGTCCCCGCTCACAGGAGCTTGCCATCTTGTGAGGCAGGTAACATGGATGCAAGTATCTGAAGTACCAGGCAGGGCCTGCTGAGCTTTCAAATCAGGGGCCAGAGTTCTCTAGAGTCACAATAAGGGCTGGTTACTTCTGTTGGAAGATTCACGGATGGGATGGTGGGATGAGTCCTGGGAAGCATCCTGGTGTCCTGTGAAGGATTTGCTGACCATTAAAACTGGGTTTAAAAAAAAATTAATAAATGTTTTTTTAGTTTATTTTAATTTATTTTTATTTTGTAATGTTTATTTATTTTGGAGAGAGAGGGAGACAGAATGCAAGTGGGGCAGGGGCAGAGAGAGAGGGAGACATAGAATCTGAAGCAGGCTCCAGGCTCTAAGAGGTCAGCACAGACAGAGCCGACACGGGGCTCGAACTCACAAACTGTGAGATCATGACCGGAGCTGAAGTCAGACGCTTAACCGACTGAGCCACCCAGGAGCCCCTAAAATATTTTTTTTAATCTTCACTTATTTTTGAGAGAGAGACAGAGTGCAAGCGGGGGAGGGGCAGAGAGAGCCGAAGACACAGAATCCAAAGCAGGCTCTAGGCTCTGAGCTATCAGCACAGACAGAGCTCAACACAGGGCTTGAACTCACGAGCCGTGAGATCATGACCTGAGCCGAAGTCAGATGCTTAACCAACTGAGCCACCCAGGCGCCCCTAAAACTGGGTTTGAATCATTTCTGTGTAACTTAAAAATCTTTGTGACACTGAGAAAGTCTTTAGTTTTCTCATCCGTAAAATGGAGACAATTGCACTTCGAGAGTCGTGATGAAGAGAGGGGGAGGTAACACTCTCACCCATCATAGTAAGCCCCGGCCACGTTTATTGTTATCACTGAGAGAATGGAATAGAGTGGGCTACCAATGAAAGTCTTTCATTTATTCACTCAGCAAACATCTGTCACTTATCAAGCACCACATTAGGACCTGGGTACACAAGTGAATTACACATAGTACCTGTCCTAAAAGTTCCTGGTCTAGTGAGAGAAACCTATTAAGAAAGTTATAGTGTTGGTAGTACGTTCAATAGTAGAAATATGCACAAGATAACGAGAGGACATAGAGGAAAGGGGGGGTGTCTGACTCAATCTGAATCAGGGACCACTTCCTGGAGGTGTACCTGTGCACTGTGTCAAAAGCCCAGAGTTAGTTCCATTGGGAAGGGAAGAGGTTAGGAACTATATATTCCTTCCTCAAGGTCTTTAACAATGAGATAACAAAGAAGGCCACTTAAGAGTACAATACCTACTAATAATTTTCAGCTCCTCTTAGATGTCTAGCTTTATCTGGGGCCTTTTGTTCAGATTCTACTCACCACTTGTTAACTATATGACTTTGGGCAAGTTACTTAACCTCTATTCTCTGATTTTGTTCCCTCATTGGTGAAAGAGAACCAATAATACCTACCTTGCAAAGTTGTTGGAAGACTAAATATTCCATTAAGTCTGTGACTCTCTTATCTGTCTCATTTACCATTGCACCCCTAGCACCAAGCTTAGTGCATGGTATTTAGGAGATGCTTAATAGAAATTAATTGAACAAATGAATGAGTGATGTATGTACAGTACTTAGCATAGTACCTAGCTCATAGTAAGTGCTCAATGAATGGTAACTATTCTCATCATCATTATCCCAGACGGGTTTGAGCACCACTCAGCTAATAAAAAGAGGTAATTTTGCCCTTGTGTATGCACACATTCTGAATTTCTGGGAAGAGAACCATGAAATTCTTAGGTCACAGATTTTCTGAGTATTTCTGAGTCTGACTTGAAGGATCAGGAAAGACTTCAGAAAGGAGGGTAGCGTCTGAGCTGGACCTTAAAGGATCAGTCTGATTTTGTAGGCAAAACAATCAGGTAGGCAGAAAGGAGGCACATTCCAGGCAGAAGGGACAGCTGGGTCATGGAGAGAGAGATATGAATTTGGGGAGCTACATATATTCATATACGACAAGTGTTCTGAGGATGAGGTGTGACATGGCAGGAGATGAATCTGGAAATGTCTAGAGCATTAACTGGCAAACTTTCTGTAAAGGGATAGATAATATATATTTTAGGCTTGGGCAGCCCTTATATGTTTTATAACAAGAGAGAGAACAAATTTCCCAGAAGTTTTAGTGTTGAAATTTAAAATATAATGATAATAATAATAATAATAATAATTGAATACAGTATTTTGTCATATAGGTCTACTAATGAGAAGAATGGGGTTTTTAAGGGGAATAACATTTGCTGAAATGAGGTTCAAAATTAGTGTTCCCTCTCATCATATTGATGGCAAATATTTATCTATAAAAATGATTCTTAGCTCATGGCTGAACAGAATCAGGTCAAGGGCTGGATTTGGCTCATGGACAATAGTTTGCCAATCTCTGATCTATATTGTTGAGGACAGAACACCATGCTACCAAGTTTCAGACTCTGTATTTAAGTAGCAAATAACCTTCTGAAAAGAGTGCCTGAGAATACTTGGTTTTACTGTTTCTTATTAAGCACATTATTTATTCTTCCTAAGTGACATAGTCACTCTCTTGTTTCCTTACAGCTGAAAAGCAACGGGGCACTGATGTATGTGTGAGAGAGTTTCTTTGTCTTCATATATAATGGGTAACCAACCCATATCTAGTAGCAACCAAGGATACAAGGTACAAGAGTCACCATTGTGAAGTAATATCAGCCTGTGGTTGCTATGACAATTTTGTGTGGGGTTCTCCTGGGAGCTGGAACAAGGCTTTAAAAAAAAAATAGATAAGGAATAAGTGTGATTAAAAGGTGCATGAGGGCACAATTCACTTGCTCAGGATTCAGCACTTAGGAAAAGCATGGAAGAGAGCTCTACCATGAGAAGATGGTACTTTATAAATGCTACCTTAATCTCTATCTAGATGGAGGAATTTGGGTAGAGAGTATTACTTTGTTAATGAATGAATTCAATTCAATTCAATTCAATTCAACTCAATTCAATTCATATTTGTTGAGGACTTCCTATGAATAAGACCCTAAGCTAGGCTCTGGGGATATGACGGTGAGGCCCACGGTTTGGCACATTCTGACTTACTCTGTGTCTGTTCCTACTTCAATATGAGGGGGAAATGTGATGATGATAATGATGATGAGGATGAGGAGGATGGAAAAGAGGAGGCAGGAGGAGATGATGCAGTGGCAGAAGCATGGATGCTTTTAACCAAGAAAGGTCTTTAACCAACCAAGGCTGGGGGTGATAGAAGAGGAAGGAGTTCTGAAGAAAAAGTAAAGAACATAAGGGAAATTAGTAATCACAGCTACTGATCTGATAGCCACGGTGCAGTGGATTAACGAAAAGTGTTGGCATCAGATACACATCAGCTCAAATCCCAGCCTTTCCATTTAGTATTTATGTAAGCTTGGTGAAGTTATTTCAAGTCTCTGAACCTGAGTTTCCTTCTCCAGAGAGTGGGGCAATATTATACATGTCATAGGTTGCATGGATATGTACATATTTTATAAATCATTAGGTCTTTGCAGTTGAAATTTTAAATATTAATACCAAAAATGAGCGGGGAATCTGAATGCACACAGGTTTAGACAGATTAGTCCCTCAGGGAACAGGCTCCGAACGAAGTTCTTGGATTACAGCTATGAACGAGATAGATGCAGTTCGCCATGGAGTGAGCAGTATAATGATAGATATGGAGCTAAGCGTGCACGCCAATTGCGAATTATTAAATACAGCTGTGATGAATTGTAGGCAGGGACAGTACAAGGTGCTAGGAGAGCGTTTAATGGGAGCTGACAGGCCTAACCTAGACCAGGACTTGGAGCTGTCATCTGAGGAAGTGGTGTTTGAGCTGAGCCCTGGAAGATGAAGGTGAGCCTTGATGCTTGCCTCGCCTTCTGTGTGACCCCGCAGGAGCCCCTCCTCCTGGCTTCATTTCCTGGCCTGTCATTAAGGGGTTGGGCAAGTCCCCTCTAGCGTCTTGTCTTTCCAGGAGGGGCCGCTAAGGAACCACACTCCAAGATCCCCTTAAAGACCCCAGTGCAGATGCCAAAGCGCCCTGTCCTGAGGGTTGCAGTAGAGAACACAGGGCAGAGGAGAGAGCACAACCGTGGTGGGAAACACCGATGACATTGGAGAGTTAGCTCGCGGCCGAGGATGTGGTTGCATCCTTTTGATATCGTTCTTGTTCCCTCCTAAATATCTGCCGGCACCTTGGCCAAGGAATCTTCAAAGCCCTTTCTCTTTCCTTTTTTTATCCTTTGAACTTTAAAAAATATGCTACAAAGAATAGCGTAACTCCCATATTCTCCCCACCCAGAATGTTAAAAATTAATATTTTGTTATATTTACTTCCAGTCTTTTTTGTGTTAAAACATTTTTTATTCATGATAAAGTTCTTGGGGTGCCTGGGTGGCTCAGTCAGTTAAGTGTCCGACCGTTGATTTTGGCTCAGGTCATGATCTCACAGTTCATGAGATCAAGCCCGGAGTTGGGCTCTGTGCTTACAGCTCAGAGCCTCCTTGGGATTTTCTGTCTGTCTGTCTGTCTGTCTCTCTCTCTCTCTCTCTCAAAATAAATAACTAACTTAAAAAAAAAAAAGTTCTGTTTGTCCATCTGGCCCAGACCCATCCTGCTCCTCCCTCTGCCCCCAGGAGGCTACCTCTCATGACTTTGGGTTGCATATCTCTCAGTTTTTTAATCTTTATTTATTTTTGAGAGAGAGAGAGAGAGAGAGAGACAGAGTACGAGCGAGGGAGGGACAGAGAGAGAGAGGGAGACATAGAATCTGAAGCAGGCTCCACGCTCCAAGCTGTCAGCACAGAGGCCAATGCCTGAGATCGTGACCTGAGCCGAAGTCCGAGGCTTAACCGACTGAGCCACCCAGGCGCCCCAGGGGGTATATATCTCTTTATCGAATAAAATGCAAAAGGCATTGTTATATGTGTGTGTATTTACTTAGATGACATCTAACAATGTGTATCATTCTGTGACTATTTTTTTTTTTACCCAGCATCACATATCTTGAAAAAATACAGACATGTGGGCATAAACACCCACTTATACATAGTTCCTTCCTTTCAATGGCTGTATAACCTGCCAGCACTGAATAGATCACATATTCTTTTTCTTACTCTCTATATATTAGGTTTTCTTAATTTTTTTTCTTTTTTTTTAAATATATGAAATTTATTGTCAAATTGGTTTCCATACAAACCCAATGCTCATCCCAACAGGTGCCCTCCTCAATACCCATCACCCACCCACCCTCCCACCCCCCAGGTTTTCTTAATTTTTAACTATCAAAAATAATGCTACAGTGAGTATCTTTATAATGTCTCTCTGTGAATATAATTAAGAGTTCAAAGAGGAATTGGTGGGTCTTGGGTTAAACACATTTTACTAGATATTGGAAAATTGCTCTTTTAATGGCTGGACTCATTTATACTTCAACTAATAGTGTAAAAAGTATCCCTTTTTTTCTCATAATGTTAACCTTTAAAATTTTGCCAGTTTCATTGTGTGACGATGGTCATTGTTTAATTCACATTTCCCTGATTTTCAGTGAAATTCAGAAGCTTTCCACGTGTTCATCAAAATCTGCAATTCCTTTTCTGCAGACTGCATGCTCACACCCCATGCCCATCGCCCTATTAGAGTGTGATCTTTCTTTTATTGACCTGCACTGATTCTGATGACTAATCTCTGTGGCTTGTCTTTCACCTGTGATTATAGTGTCTTGGTCACACGGAAATTCTTCATCTTCCTGTGCTCTGTATGTTTAGTCCCTGCCTGTGTGGTTTGTGCCTTTCATTTCTAATTGCAGAAATCCTTTACTCCCAAAGTGATAGACCTGTGTCTTTTATATTTTCTTCCGATTGTTTCAAGGTTTATTCTTCACACTCAGGCTTGTAGCACATCTGGAATGAGTTTTCATGGATCTGAGTGTGAGATAGGAATACGTTTCCGTGTTCTGCTATGTAGAAAGCCAGAGATCCCAAATTCATTTGTTTGGCAGGCCGTTTGTTCCCACTGATGTAAACAGTTCCCTCTCTCTGATGGCAAGTCCCCTCACTTGTGTGGGTTTCTGGGCTCTCTCGTTTGTTGCATTGACCTATTTGTCTATTCCTAACAAATACCACACTTGATACTAATCACAATAGCCTTGTAATGTGTAATGTGCTTTGATTTTTAACAGGACAGGTCTCTCCCTTGGTTGTTCTTTTTTAGAATTGTCTTGGCCTTACTTATATGTTCACACGACCATATTTATTTGGGACTTAGTTTTCAGCTACCGGAATTACTTATGGAGATTCTGATTAGATTTGGGCTAAAGTTATAGGTTTATCTGAAAGTTGACATCTGTGTCATAGTGAGTCTTCCCAGGTATAATCAAGATACATTTACTCAGATCGTCTTTTGTATCCTTCAAAAAAGGTCTTTTTTTGTTACTTTATCCTAGACATTTTCTAGATTTTGTTGCTATCGTGAATGAGATTTTTTGGTTACCTTTTTTTGGTAAACTTTCAACAAAGGTTACCTTTGTTGGTGATGTATAGGAACAATATTGATTGCTGTGTATTTACCTGGTGCCTGTAAGCTTGATGAATTCTCTTGTTAATTATTTTCAGATTTTCTTGGATTTTCTATTTACCATGATTTTGCTTTGTTCCTTCTTTGATCCATCTCAGCCTTTTATTGAATGGATTAATTTTTTCTATATTCCCTTCTGTGTAGAACTTATGCATTTTATTTCCAGGTTTTTGCTAGGTGGTCGTTGGTGTGTGTGTGTGTGTGTGTGTGTGTGTGTGTGATTACCCTTATTTTTAAATCTGTAGATCTGACTTACAGTTTCAAGTTGGCCAGGCTTTACCACTGATCCACCCCTCCAACTTCCGTGTTCTTGTTGTCTTATAGTTTAGCTCATTTTTGCTTTATAAGCCCTCTAATTTAGAAACAATTAGTAATAAAATTTTTGTGTCCAATCCTTATTTAGATTTGCCTCAATATTCAGTAGTATTTTGCTCACCATTGCTTTTTGAATCCCACCCTTGCCTTCTGGAAGTATGTATGCCCTTTGTCCAAAATATCTTTATCTCATCCTCATACTTTAGTGATAGCTAGCTGAGTGAAGAATTCTAGATAGACATTAGTTTTCTTTTAGCACTTTAAAAATATCACTCCACATACTCTGGCCCCATTGTTGCCTATGAGGAGTCTACTCTCCTGTAAACTGCCTTGATTAGTACCGGCACCCAATAAAAGTATCATGAATATTATTAGCGGCAGTAGAAACAATAGTAACAGCTTTCTGTACATTATGTCTAGTCTTCCCAATGCTGTCCCATAAGTATTGCTATCTGAGACTCAGAGAGGTTGGATATCTTTTCCAGGGTTACACAGCTAATAATTGAAGGCATAATTTGCAGCCCTGAACAGTCCCCCTAAAGCCTGTATCTCCCTCTCCCTAGGTCACACTATCCCTATTATAGTAATGGTTTGTACACTGTTGGAAACCAGAGCCTGAGCGGATTATTTACCAAGGCCATCAGTGGGAAACTGGAGGACAAGGGTCTGGGTACTGATGCTTAGCACTTCCAGAACGGGCCGGGAGGAAGCTCAGAGCACTGCAGGATTCTTGGGAGGGACCTCAAAGACAGAAAATAAGTTTATAGTCATGCATCTCTAAGAATAAGAATTCTTGTTATCCAGGGTGTTGAGAATATAAGGTGTAATATATAGAGTCAGAAGCTACCTAGGAGAGGGGCTGCTTTTGGCATCATCCATCTGTCTATTCTTTCCAACAAAGAAGTCACTCAAATTACTGGCAGACGAGTGTAGTTCTGACATAAGTATTGGCTGGTATTTTTGTTTATTTTGAGGAGAAGGTGAAAGGGAAGCAGTGAAGATGCCTGAAGACGTGTCAGAATTTCACTCATTAGGGGGTGCTGTGAGCTCCTTGGCTCAATCCGATAATCATTTTGAGTACTGGAAAAAATATTTCCTCAATTTTTTTGTGTGTGCTGTCCACAATGTAACAGCTACAGACATAACACACTTTTTAAGTGCAATCTGCATCATTAACGTTGTACTCCGTTACTTTCTTAAGTCTAAACAGCCAAGGAGACAATAAACCTAGCTTTGGTTTGCAGCATTTGTCAGTACTCCCACCATGACTGACTCCAAGCGCCTATGTACCATTCCCTACTGGGGGCTTGGGAAGAGCTGTGCAGAAGTCATCAGTATGTGGTGTTCCCATCCAGTAGGTACAGTAGTCCTAAGTCAGCTCAAGAGCATAGATAATAGCAACATGTGTAAAATCCTTATAAAGTGATGTGTTTTGATTTTTGATTTTTATTTTTTATATAATTTTTTATTTTTATATAGTTTATTTATGTATTTTATCTAATTTATTTAATTTGTATTTATTTAAAAAAAAGTTTAATGTTTATTTATTTTTGAGAGCGAGATGAAGAGCACGAGTGGGGAGGGGCAGAGAGAGAGAGGGAGACACAGTATCTGAAGCAGCTCCAGACTCTGAGCTACCGGCACAGAGCCCAATGCGGGGCTTGAACCCATGAACCGTGAGATCATGACCTGAGCCAAAGTCCAACGCTTAACCACTGAGCCACCCAGGCGCCCCTGTTTAATTTATATTTATATAATTAAATATTTTATAATGGCTGTGCTTAACAACTGGCTCAGGGAATTTAATAGTTGGCTCTCTCAAGATAGTATGAGCTGCCTTCAGCACACTACTGGCATCTGAAATAGGTACAGAAATCTTCTGAAGGACTGATGTTTGAGCAGGGTTCTGAGGTTGAGTAGAAGTCTGCTGCGTAAAGTGGAAAGAGGTATCTCAGGCAGATGGAACAGAATAAGGGAAGCTAGATCCCAGGGCTTCTGAGCTAATTCATGAAGGGTCTTGTGGACCCCGGAGACTGAAAGCTCCAGGGGACCATTGAAAGATGTTCAACAAGAGAATGATTGATTGGATTTGCATTCTCAAGAGACCTGTCTGGCATCTGGGAGGGGAGGTTTGGAGAGGGCCAAGGTCAGAAGCAGGGCATCCCACGATGCTGTGGTGGTCAGCAAGGTGCTAGGTGACGGACATCGAGTGGTAGGAGAAGTGCATTCCAGACACCCCAAACAGCGTGTGCAAAACCTGGTGTGAGAAAGCAAGAGGTGTGAGAAAGCAAGCATAGGAAACAGGGATGGTATGGGAGGCCTGGGTGTAGACTTCCTGGCAGGGAATGGCAAGGATGTGACTGGAAATCTGGGCACAGTTGACACTGTGTCAAGGACTCTTGTGCCAGTGGGTGTGTCGGATATAGTCCTGTTTGTGGAGTGCGCTGGCAGGAAGGGGGGTTAGCGTTCTGCATTCTTTCTGAACCACTCTATTAAATTATTGCTACATCCTTTGGCATTTGGCCCCTAATTGGGCTTTTGGCAGGTAAGCGTTGTATGAACTAGTCTCTGGGGGGCTGAGCCTCTTAGGTTCTTGTCGCTCAAAGTGTGGTCGATGGACCTGCACTGTCAGCCTCACTTGGGACCTGATTGAATATGCAGAATTTCAGATGCTGCCCCGGACATGCTGAGTCACACTGCATTTTAACAAGACCTCACGGGCACTGTAAAGTCTGAGAATCCCTGAGCTAGGCCAGGCTTTCTCCTGAGTGGCCCAGACCACCTGCATTGGAATCGCATGGAGTGCTCGTTCACAGCGCAGGTTCCTCAGCACCATCCCGGACTCCTGTGTCCTGCCCTAGACCTTCTGAATCTGAATATCTGAGGCTGGGCACAGAACCGGAAATTTCAGTGCACTTCAGACATCGTCCTGATGCATGTCAACAGCAGTCCACACTAATCCCAGAAAGACTTGGCCCAAATAGTCATGTTTGAATTGGGTCAGAAAACTGAACTCCTTAAACTGTCCTGGTAAATTATTTCCTTCCTTTTCTATGCAAAGCACTTTATAGATCATTGACAGAGAATGGGTGCTCAATAAATGTTAGCAATTGGTGTTGTGCTGTTTGTTATATTTGAAATGTTCCAGGTTCCTTGTCAAGGCCAGAAGCCAGCAAGATCTGGGGGAAGATGTGTGCGTGTGTGTGTGTGTGTGTGTGTGTGTGTGTGCATGTGCGTGCTTGTGCACAGTGTGTTGGGGACGGGGTGAGCAGAAGGATGCAGGGTGCTGGATAAATCAGATGTCCCCTCAGCCTGTTCCCCGCACAGTGCCAACGACCATCTGCTCCGAGCAGCCGCCTGTCTGGGAATCGAAGGTATCCATGGGAACCAGCATGGAGGTTGCCAAGAGGACTCCATGGCCACCAGCCAGGGGGGAGAGTGGAAATCAAGTGGAATGGAAAGTGACAGACTTGTGTGTGTTGGGTGGAGTGGGAGACTGGTCAGCTGTGAGAGCAGGGGTGGGGCTGAGCACAGATGACCTAGCAGCCGGGCGCCCCGGGGAAGCCTGCAGACATCACGGACTCGCACAGCTGTGCTCGGGAGGACGCTTGAAGCAGTCTGAACACTGGTATTTCTCTCTGTCCCTCCCTCCCTCCCTCTTCTCTTCTTCCTTCCCTCTCTTCCCCCCTCCTTTAGTGGGAAATTGAGTTTTTCAAAACAGTACGATTAGTAGACAAGTAAAAATGAAAATGTCAGTCACCTCAGATCCCACCACTCATAAGCAGATGCTGTCATGTTGGTGTTAGTTCATCTTTTTCCCTCCATATTTTTGTAAGGTTGAAACCATGCACTGCCAGTTCTGTATTCTGCCTTCCAGAAAGTTCTTTTGAGTCGGGGATTTTACTTTGAGAAACAAGCATGGGATCTGGAGTTGGAGGACTACCTGCCCTCACATCCCAGACCTGCCTGCTTAAAAATGGATGGCTGAGGCCAAAATGACAAACTGATCCAACATGGATATTCCCAAGTGGACGCTGCTGTGCTATCTTAGCTGATGGCACCCGTTTAGCTTCACCACCCGTTTTGAGTTGGGGATTTCTTGTGTATTTCATCCACTCTGATGAAGTCTGGGCATAAAGGGGAAAAAATACATCTGACAGGGGGAAAAGAGGGGGGAACTGTTTTGTTTAGATACATCTGAAAAGAGCACTAAGATTTAAAATGCTGTATTGACCCTAGAATGTGATCTAACAGGGTAAGAAATGTATATCTGGGTCATTTCTCCTTAATTTACTGGTACAACCAGCAGCCTGTCATTCTTGTTGTTCCAGGAGCTCTTATGCCCCAAGGGCAGGTGCTGCGTCTCCAAGTGACCGCTCACATCTGAGGGAAAAGTGAATCTCCCCAGCTGAAATGTGCAAACCTGCTGGTGAGACCAAGATGCCATTTAAATCAGAGTGTTTCTCAGAATTTCCCCAAAGTTAGCCCATTTGGGACACTGTAAGAAGCTGCATTTACTGTATTCGATTTGTTTCCGCCCTTTTAAATATGGTCCTTTTAAGTATGTACCTATGAGTCGGTGTTCTTTGTGATGGGATGTGAAATATGTGAGCAAGCAAAACAAAAGTGGAAGCACCAGGTCGCTTGGTGCGAGAGAAGAGAGCACTGGACCAGGAGTCCAAAAAGACTTAGGTTCAATTTCCTGCTCTGAAGCCCACTTCTGTGTCCCAGTGGGCTTGCCACACAAAGTGCCCTTTTAAATGTTTCTGTCCTTTTAAGAGTTTATCTGTGAGTCAGTACTGTCTGTGTTCATGGCAAACTAGAAAGCTGGAACGGCCTCTTTTTCATCTCAGTGTCAGTAAATACTTTCCTTGCATGATTGAAGGGAGCCTGCGATAACCCAGCATCCCACACAGTCTGCCATTCGCTTTTACACTTGGCTTGAGAAGAACAACAGAAGTTTGGGAGCAGCTTAAAAATTGACTTAAAATTCTAACACCCAGAGTGAACAAAATCACTGATAGAAGGCTTCATTTAAGCTTCTGGACTTTTCAAATGAATTCAACAAATACGTTTTGAACACCCAAGGTGAGCACTACAGTGAGTTAATGTAATCATTGGTTAGAGAGAAAGCATTTGTCCTCAAGTCACTTCCGGCTGAGTAGGGGAGACCGCTTTAAAAATGCGGGCTTGATTTTTACTCAGGCATGGTAAGCCAGCAGGTCAGGAGATGACTGCCACTGAAAAGATAGCTTATTCTCAGAGGAGGGGGCAGCCTATACCACACCGTGCAAGGCCACGTGGGGAAGCACCAGGATGGGTCAGGAGGCGGAAGGAGTGAGGGGAAATGTGGTTTTCCCAGGAAGAAGTGGGTCAGGCAGGGTAAGCAGGCTAAGCAGGTTTAGGAGTGGCTGGCTTGAATAATTTCAGTGGACTCCGGGGCATATGTCCATAGTCTTCTGGTACCTAGCCCCGTGATGATTAGGGTAGGAGGATAGTGGCCCAAGTGTGAGAGCCCAATAAAGGAGGTGTTTGGGGTCTGGGCATTGGATTGGTTGGTTTGCATATGAAAGGCGTGTTTACCACCCCTAGGAATGGCAGCCCTGGAGTGGAGGTGGGGAGCTGTTTCCCCAGGGTCAGTAAGGCCCCAGATGCCAAAACACCTGAATAAAAAAGACGTGCTTAGTACACGGAGGCAAGGCAGATACTTAATTGTAGCATTATGAGGTGCAAGGCTGTAAATAACAAAAAAGAAGCACACTTTGGGTGTTAAGGAGATGAGATTATTTCAAGAATACTTGTTCTGACAAAGGTTTAATGGAAGAAATGGCTTTTCAGCAGGATGGGCTGGGTGGGAGGAGGGGAAGGGATGTGGCGGGGGGAAGGGGGTGTCCAAGCTCCTATCACTCATTGGCAAGTTGCCTACCTGGGGCCAATTACTTAAACCCTCCAAATAATGTTTATTCTGCTTATATCCCGAAGTTGTTATGCAGATCAAGTAACTAGCTCCATGTTTCTCCCACTGTGCACAGTGCATGGACCTATATTAGAACTGTAGTGTTTGTTTAAACAAACACTGGGACCCAGAATCAGGCTGCAAGGGTGAAGCCCAGGAGTCTGCATCTTAACAGGCCCCTCACTCCCACTCTAGGTGATTCCAGGAACACTAAAGTTGGAGATCAGCCTAGAGAAAACAGTGCTAGGCACATTCTGGAATCCAGAGGGTAAAGTACATGTAAAGAGGATTCTGTGTACTTATTACAACTAGAGCTTACACCTGCTTCGGTCTCTCATACCCGGAAGCTCCTTAGGCAAGAATTATGTTTGGGTCGCTTGCCTGGCGTAGTGTCTGTCCGCCGAGGCAGGTGTCAAACGCACACACAACAAAGAGATAGCACCAGAAGCCCTGCCTCCTGCACTCTGGCCGTCTGAGCCTGGCTGCCGGGGGAGGCTCATGTTACAGATGCTCCCACAGGCCTCAGGGCGAGCGCAGCCCAGGAGCCAGTCCTCAGACTGCGAGCAGCCTCCGCTCACAGCTTGGCCTCCGAGGCAGCTGTGCGATTTCAAATTCCATGTTTATCCGCACGGGTTTCTATTTTTACCTCAAATTTCTAAAAATATGAACCGACAGACTAACCCAAAGTGATTTTGGCACTCTCGAGGGAAAATACATGGGTAAGAATTATTGAATAATTGCGGAGCCCTCTGGCCTTGCCTAATTGGGTTTTTGGCAGATAGATGCTGTATGAACGGATGGTGATCCAAAGTGGTCAAAGGACAGTACCACTTGGTAAGCCCCGCTTGTTTGACCTGGGGGTTGATGTTTTCAGTCCTCACAGAAAACCTAGCAGGTACATTTCCCACATTTTACTTTCATAAAGTGAGGCTCAGGCATGTTCAGTCACTTGCATAAGGTTTCGTGGGAAGGAAGGTGTGCGTGGGGTTTCAGCGGGCTCCGTTTGATTACAGGCTCCCCTTGCTTCCTCAGCCAGACTCCCTCCAAGAAGATGCTAGATCCCCAGGGTGAGGTTAAAAGGCATGCTTCGAACTAATTACTTTTATAAAACCCTGGTGATGTATCTCTCGTTTCATAAACTAAAAAAGCGTTCGCTTTACTTTCACAGAGATCATTTTTATCAGATCTCTGACATAACAACCCAAATTGCAGCTGCTTATTTCGTTCCACATTCTCCTTCCCGCTCCCCCAGTAATTAGGCAGTAATTATTATGAGGGTAATTACCTCATTAGGAATTTGGTGTGAGAAAGCTCTAGGAAAGAATAATGCAAGGGCGTCTCTTTATAGCTACAAGATTACAAATGACAAATAAGTTTTAATAGCCCTTAAGCCCTCATTAAAAGACAAGGGAGAATTTTTCCTGCACGATGTTTTGGAAGGTGTCAGCATATCTCTTAATCAATCTGTGTTTCTCTGAAGAGCCAAGTTCCCCTGTGGTCTGAAAGCCCATTCCTAAGTGAGTGGAGGCACTCTGAAAGTTCCAGTAAAGAGGACCCCCAGCAGCAGCCATGACCGGCAGTACGTGCCCCACCACTGCCCCTGCCCCTGCCCATGGGGGCGTGGGCGAAACGTGGGGGGAGGGCGTCATGGGAACTGGAAAAGACACACGCTCTGACTAAAGAACTAGTATCCTGGCCATTGGTCCCCAGTGCCTGCACCTCACAGTCCCATCTCCTGAAACCAGGACAGAAGCTCCTGGGAGCAGAGCCTTTGTCCTGCCGGGGTCTACCTGGCACGGCTGTTGGCATGAGGACTGGAGAAATGTGAGTTAGGGGTCCTTAGCGTAGTCGGCCTGGGCTCCCTACCATCTGGCTTCGTTGACTGCCATACACCCCACGTTCCCTCCCTTCCAGGACCCTGAGTGCGGCCACCTTGGGGTCCTTGTGGAATTTGCTTTTACCCTTTTGGCCATGAAAAGGCCGTTATCCCATCTTTGGTGAATTCTTAGTCCTCAAGACTCAACTCATGTCTCCTTCCACATTGCTGCCCTCTCTCCCAAAGGTAGAATAAATCTTCTCATTTATTTACCCTTAGCACTTTTTACATGCCTCCTGTATAATATCGTTCAAGCATTCAGCAAATATCTTTACTCAGAGTCTCTCCTGCCTGGCCTGGTGACAGGGACACAGCCACTGTAGCCCCTTCCACTGTAATCTCTCGTTTGGAATATTGAAGTGGCCTCCTAGCTGGTCTCCCTGCTTCCTCCTTGTTCTTAACCTTCTACAACAGAAGGCACGTTATGCCACTCCACGCCAGATGAGTGCCCAAATCCTCCAGTGGCTCTGCCTCTCACGAGAAATGAAATCAAATCTCTCATTCTGATGTGCAGTACCCTCCCTACCCCACCCGCCCTTCCTTCTCTGATCTGATCTCCCACTCCTCCCCCCATTCCCCTTGTTTGCTCCACTCCGGTGACATTGGCCTTTGTTCTTCACACACACCTCTTGCCTCCGGGTCTTAGCGTTCCGCCTGGAGTGCTCCTTCACCAGATTTCCACGAGGCGCACTTCCTTCAGGTCTCTGCTCACGTCACTTCCTCAGAGAGGCTGTCCTTGACTCTAGGTAACACAGCACACATATACGTACCTACAAGCCCACGTGACTCTGTCACCATTACTAGTCTTGTTAGAACTTCGCACCACCTGGAGTATTGTATAACTGCCTATTGGTTTATTGCCGATCCCCTTCACTGGAACGTAAGTCACTGTTCTCCAAGACAGCCGGGATG
This sequence comes from Panthera tigris, assembly GCF_018350195.1. Lineage (NCBI taxonomy): Eukaryota > Metazoa > Chordata > Mammalia > Carnivora > Felidae > Panthera > Panthera tigris. Next base: position 56,027,871 of record NC_056669.1, read on the forward strand.
TTGTCTAGTCTACCCTCTGTTGTATCCCGACCTCCTATCGATGGCATCTAGGCTAACATACGCTGAATAAATGAAGCAGTGAATTACTGAGCAGCATCCAGTGAGCCCTCAATACTGACAGAAAATCAGAAATATGCTCAGAGTGTCTGCCACGGGAGGGAAGTTTAATTTCAAGTTATAGGAGGATTGACACATACAACAAATAGGCAAGTGGACTTGCCGGAAAGACCGTTTGCCTTCATGAGTCCCACGGGATGGGGACTTATGGGCAAACGTCAAGAGATTTGAAGAACACAATGGAATAATTTTTAATGCCGTGTAAATGGTAACACAAATGAAATGCTTATGTAAAGGTATGTTCCAAGCTATTAGGTTTTGTGCAGCTATTGTCTATTGTTGTTTTTGATAACAATATATATCAGCATCTTTAAAATAATCAAGACTATTTTTTTTTAATTTTTTTTAACCTTTATTTATTTTTGAGACAGAGAGAGACAGAGCATGAATGGGGGAGGGTCAGAGAGAGAGGGAGACACAGAATCTGAAACAGGCTCCAGGCTCTGAGCCATCAGCACAGAGCCTGACGCGGGGCTTGAACTCACGAACCGCGAGATCATGACCTGAGCCGAAGTCGGACACTCAACCTACTGAGCCACCCAGGCGCCCCTAATCAAGACTATTTTACAGCAGAACAAAACCAAACTAAACCCAGGCTAGGAAATGAGAGGCCTGGGAGTGCTGGTTCCAGCTCTGCCACGACTTTGCCACGTGACATAATGAACTTACTTGCCCTCTCTCTGCTTTATTTCCCCAGTCCGTAAAGTTGGCATACTGGATTAAATTATTTCTGGAATGTCTACCAGTTCTAAAATTCTAGGCCCTGGGGATTGTTGGCTGGCTGGCTGGCTGGATGGACGAGGGACTCTAGTTTCCACGACATTGCCCCAGTCTTAACTCTCCTGTTGGTTCTACATTCTTCTTCCCATTCTCTCCCCACTCTTTTGTAGCCCAGAGAGGCCTTACTCTTTATCTGAAAATTTTTTATGTACAACTCTGGGGTCCCTATATCTTCTTTGAGTCAAAGATAGAAAACAGTAGAAGATAAAGTCATTAGAAGCAGAAATGATGGAAACTGGGGGGATATTTATTCTGTGAAAAAAGAAGGGAGAAGGGGGATAGGTATGTTGACTTACATCTAAGAATCAAGGGAGCATATAAAATTCATGGAACCTGTTTTTTATGTGTGATTGCTTTTGAGAGGTATTTCTTTATACACTATTGCACAAGAATTACAGAGTATTACACATCAAATCTTCCCTCTGGCAGATTATAATCCTAGATGTTTGGACAGGGAAAGGCCCAGAAGAACATCTGAGAGTTCTTGCCCACCTAACTTGGTGTCTTTGGGCAAGTCCCCAGAGGTTGGAATGGATGAGAACACAGAGGAAGCCTGCCTGGGTTCAGGTCTATCACTCACTAGCTGTAACTCACTCACAACCTTGGGTCAGGCAGTCGATACCCCATTTTTCTGGAAATAGAATGGAGTTCATTGGGTTGAAGTGAGAATGAAATGTAAAACCTCAGTGAGGTAAAGTAACTTGCTCCCCAGGTGACAGAACTAATCATTTGAACCCCAAAGCCCTAGTAGGAAATGAGTATAAAAAGAATCAAACTGTCTCATAATTCTAGACTGTTGATTAAACCAATGGATATAAAGTAAGAGATGTCTATACGGTGCCCACAGAGGTAATTTCCCATTGCGAGAGATTTGCTCACTCACGCACTCGGTATCCATTGCAGCAAAATAGACCAGAGATGCCTTTGCCAGTGGTATTTGCTGGATGGAATGATACTATCTATTCCAGCTGAGTAACGTAACTAGATACCCAGTGCCTATCTCCTGGGACAGCAGAAATGATCACTTTTCATTGATCTCCTTTAGACCTGACCTTGATATCCTTCCTGTCTCCCCCTAAATATATCAAAGCACCTGATGGTATAAGCATGTTCTCCTTCAACTAAATTTCACAGGACTCATGCTGAGGTTTGTGTTCAGAGGCAGACCACGACAGAGGCTGGATCTGGATCTGATCTTCAGTCACTGTAATCTTCTAGTCACCAGCCTTTGAATCTGCCCTTTCCCCCTTCTCATGTATGAGTTTTGTTAGCTCAGAAGGCCTGGCAGCCATCCGTTCCCAGAGCTGTGAAAGTGCATCCGTGCTGTGTCCCTCTGGCCCTGTGTTAGATGAGCCCATCCAAAGAAGGAGTGTGGGCAGCGGGTTAGGCAAAGGGCAAAAGTCAATCAAGAAAAATACATCTAGAGCAGGGGGAGGGGCAAAGTGGGTGAAGGGGTGGGAGGTACAGGCTTCCAGTTACGGCATGAACAAGTCACGGGGATAAAAGGCACAGCATAGGGAGCACAGCCAATGACCTTGTAATAGCGTCGTATGGCATCAGATGGCAGCCACACTTATGGTGAGCACAGCATAACATATAAAGAAGTTGAGTCGCTATGTTGTGCATCTGAAACCAATGGAACATTGTATGTCAACTATACTCAAGCAAAAATCTAAAAAAAAGAAAAAAAGGAAAAATTCTTCTACCCTATTTCATTCACTCCTCACATTATCCCAGCAGGGTCGATGACGTTATCCCTGCTTTACAGATGAGGAAACTGAGGCTCATCTGTAGAAAGGCCAGGTGACTTCCTTAAAGTTGCACAGCTGGTAAATGGCCTATTTGGGATTCCAAACCCAAGCTCTTGCTGATAGGCCATGCCTTGTTATTGCTGAGGATAGTGGAAGAGGAACCAAAAATAATTGGAGAAGGCTTACAGTCCTGCCAACAATTAAATTTGTACCAGGTTTAACCCTCCTCAAGGTGATTCAGATTATACTAGTCACACTGGCACTGTGGGCATGCTGCCTCGAGCCAGGGGCGGTGCTGGGCCCTTTACGGCCACTATTTCCTTTCTTTGTCACCTTTCACCCACGAGGTGACCATGACTTCAAAGTGGGGTTTCTCAAAGTGCATTCCTCTGACCAACTATAATAGAATCACCCAAGGAACCTGTTAAAATACAGATTCCAGGGCTTCACCTCAAGAGTGGGAACACTAGAAAGAAATCATCACTAAGAAATTCTTGGGGCGCCTGGGTGGCTCAGACGGTTAAGCATTTGACCTTGGCTAAGGTCATGATCTCACAGTTTGTGAGCACGAGCCCTGCTTCTCATGAACATGTGCCCTGCTTCTGGTGAGCCCCACTTCTCTTTCTCTCCCCCCCACCTTCTGCCCCTAGTGGGACTTTCTTTCTCTCTCTCTCTCTCTCTCTCTCTCTTCACCCTCGCTCGCTTGCACTCTCTCTCAATAAAAAAAAAAAGAAAAATTATCTGGTGATATTTGGCACTCAGTTTGAGAACAGTTGTTCTTAAAAAGTAGTAGATTCTCGTTATTAATGAAACACTTAAAATCACTCACTACCTTTTTTGAAGCCTTTCTAAATTAAGCATTTTGTATTTAAAATATAGATATGGATTCTTTTAATGAATAATGAATTTAGAAAGGACATGAGTAGGAAGCTGGAACTCAGCGCAGGGCTCGGATGAGTGAATTTTATTTGGTGCCTGGAGGACTTTGAAGGAACTTTTTTTAGGACTGACTAGTAGGTCACAACTATAAAATTCAAGTCCTGGTATATATTGTCTGAAATTTGGCCTTCAGTCTAGACTTTTCTAATAGTCTATAATATATCAAGTAGCTTCTTGGAACTATTTAAGTAAAATGTTCATAATAAATTAGATAAGATGCAAAATTATACAAACAGGTTCATTTCAATTCATCAACTGTGCCCAAGACGATGGATGACAAACCCAGATAAGCTGGCAAATTCTACTGAACATTCAAAGAAGAATTAATACCACGCCTTCACAAACTCTTCCAAAACATACTTTGCAACTCCTTGTGAAAGGCCAGCATTACTCTGCTCCCCAGGCAAAGACCCAAGACTCACCAGTGAAGGTGGGATATATTTAAGCCCAAGTCACCTGCCAGTTCTCTGACTCTGGGAGAGGGTTGAGACAGAGCATGGGGACCGTGATGATGGTGGTTGTGGTAGTGGTTACAGTCACAATCGCACAGCACACGCACACACTCACAACACGCAGATTTGAAATCCCACAGTGGGCTTTTGTTAAGCGTTCTTCTCTAGGGCAGGTCCTGGTCTCTTCCTTGCTCTAGAACGCTCATTGCTGTGGGTATTTAAAATGTGTCAACAGATGATAAAACACACATACATCTTAGGAACAAGAATTGGGACTTCTGCTCTGGTGTCAACAAGATTTACTCTCCCTGACCGATTTTCTCCTCACCCCATCCTTCTGCCCACCCAGCAGACCTTCCCTCCCGTCATTGTCTCACTGACCCGTCTCCATGCGCCACCATCATTGCCCCCGCCAAGTATCTCCAGCCATGTTTTACAAACTTGAACTCAGATCTAGATCTAGCCCCCTTCATCGTTGTATTTAGTTAGGACTACTGCAGTTTATATTAATCCTTTGACAAACAGTCATGTGATGGCAGCTATGGAATAAACTGTTTTCTCTTCAATCTTTTTGGCCTCAAAAAAAAAAAAAAAAAGGTACCTTTTGTGTCAGTATATAGACCAGAGCCGTCTATCCTTTGTAGTGGAATCTTTATTGCATGCACGAGCACAGAATTGATTCAGAATACATGCACTTGTGATTTGAGCACGCTGAGAAAAGATCGCATCCTGGGAAACACTTTCTTCAGCACTGGGTTGACCTGCCACAGTCCCAAGCAAAGACATGATAGAAAGATCCAGACTGGGAGTCCTTGTGAGTTTGGGCCCTGTGCAGCCACTTGCTGGCTCTATGCCTTGAGACAGTTCACTCTACCCCCCTGAACCTCCATGTTCTAATCTCTAAAATAGAAACAATAACTTGTATCTTGAAGGGCTGGTTGGCCTGAGATGAATTTAGACCAAGTATGTCAATCCATTATGAAAGCTTTTGGCATACAGTAAGTTTTCATTAACTGAAATGTGACTTTTACACTGAACAAATTATAAGGTGACTTTATTTTTGCTTCCCACGATCCTTTTAAATTTATTCTGTGGGACAGGTTCCTCTGCTGCCCTTGTTTGAAAATTTGGGCAAGTTCTATAACTCATACAGCAAATTTCAGTAAATAAAAGTCCTCTGTCATTCAAATGTCCATCCCATGTTATAGTCACCATGTCAGTCTGTTTAAAGTTAATCCCTCTTCTCCTCCTGCAGCTCTGGCCTGTTCCAGGGGAGAAGCCCGCGGTGGGGCCTCTACTTCATTTGTCCCATCCCTCACCCTGCATCCAACCTGCCCAGTGTTGGAGTTCAGGTAGCAAGAGCACGAGGCAAAGGAAATGGAAGGGCCCTTCTGGGACTGGCGTGGTCATGGTGATTGCTGCTCTCTGGACCAGCAGGCTTTCAAGATGGACTGTCTCTTGTGGCTGCTTTGCTGGGTTCTCTAGAGGCCTCCGCACTCACCACCATGGATCTCTTCCTGCAGGAGAGAGATAAAAGGGATAAAAGTGAATCCCCTTTGGCAGGTTCCACACTCCCTCCTCCACCCTGGGCATCCCATGGTCCCTCTAGCTTCTTCTGAAATGTTTGCCCCTTGGGGTGGCTGTCTTGACGCTATCCGGTCCTGGGGAAACTGCACCATACCTTCTGTGCCCTAACCACAAGACAGCTCAAGTCACCCCCAGAACAGCCCTTTCTCCCTGTCTCTGCTCCTGGACAGACTAGCCAGCCATCTCTGACCTTCAGATTTTTCACGAGAGTCCCTGTTGACTCAGGAGGGTCACTATCACATCCCCTAAGATCCAGATGTCCTTGTGCCTCTCTCTTGACTTCAGCTGGAGGGAAAGTGGCCCCTTCACTGGCACACAGAGTTCTCACCAATATCCTGTCCCTGTTACTATTCTCAGCCTTTGGCATTCTGCATTGTGACAGCGTGCCTCCCTTTGGAATGCGGTATTGTCTCTGTGCCTCAGCTGAGTTCCCCTCTTCAGTCCTGGGATACGGCTATTCAGTGTATTATTCTCGTTTAACCTCAGCATCTCCACTTACTGCTGTCCAAGGTCACGACACTTAACTACCCTCAGCTCCTATTTCCTCATCTGTAAAATGAGAATGGTACTAACTGTGCCTGCCTCGTGAGGTCTCTGGGAGGATTAAATGAGATAATGCATAAACGTACTTCCTACAGTTCCTGGCACTGGCAAGATTCTCTGTAATGTAAGCTGTTTTCACTGCCATCACCATTATCATGATTAATCTTAAAGCAGAATTACGTGTCCTTTTGTCACCAACCCCCTGCCGCCCTGCTTGACTAGAGCGCATGTGCACACACTTGAGACGTGCACGCGGGCACAGCTGCGAGTGCAGAGTGGTGGCTGTTTGGAGGTGTCTCGTCCCTGACCCCCCTTTGATGCTGGCTGTCCTACAGCCGGCACCCTCGGTGCCTGACCCCCCCTCCCCCAACTAATTCATTTATCTCTTTACACTGTCTCTCCAGCAACTTAATTACGTGGCGGGCCTGTGTGGAGCCATCTGCTGCTGGATTGTCATCCCTGTCTCCCTCAGGAACCTGGGGACTACCTCAATGGCCCCACAGTTTCCTGAGGCAGAGAGGTGGGGCCAGTCCCCATTGTTGGGAAGTCACATGCGGGAGCTTCTGTGTTAAATGACCACAAGCGTGAAGATGATTTTTGAATCGCATGCAGCGATGCCCTGCATGTTTATCCTTCTGCCTTCAGTCATTGCTTCCTAGGTTTTGCATAGTCAAAAAGAGAAAAGTAAGTCATAGGAGGGTAGGCCTATTTCCAACATGTGCTGCATTTTTTCTGCCAGCTGTCACAATGAGACTTCATCCATCATCCCTAAGAGTGGTTGGGGGCCTGCTCTGGGCCTCTTCAGCCCGCTGTGTTTCTCTCTGCTACAGCACTTCTCATACCACATGACTCAAGTCTGTTTGTCTCCTCTGGCCCCGACTGGACCGTGAGCTCCTTGTCCGTTATCCTCAGGTGCTAACGCAGTGGCTGGCTCACAATTTCTCTGAGGCCTCAGGTAGTAACTTCATCTCTCTGAGCTTAGTTTCCCCATCCATAAATTGGAAAGTGATAGTGTTCATCTCAAAGGGTAGTGCTAAGGACTAAGTTAAATCATGAGGGCAAAGCACCTTGTATATTGTAGGCCCTCAGTAAAGGGTAACTATGTTATAACTGCTGTAGGCACGCAACGAATGAAATAAATTGTGAGCAGAATTGACAGTGAGTTCTAATTCACCATCATTAAATAGAACATATGTGAAGATGTAGCCTCCAGTCTCTCCCTGTCCCCAGCCTCTCATTGTCACCAAGTGGTCTGACTCACCCAAACACAGTGGCTCCCTAGAACCTAGTTAAAAGAGACAAAGTTTGGGGTACCTGGATGGCTCAGTCAGACGAGCGTCCAGCTTCGCCCCAGGCCATGATCTCACAGTTTGTTGCATGAGTTTGAGCTCCGCATCGGGCTCTGTGCTGACAGCTTAGAGCCTGGAGCCTGTTTCAGATTCTGTGTCTCCCTCTTTCTGCCCCTCCCTTGCTCTCTCTTTCTCTCTCTCTCTCAAAAACAAAACAAAACAAAACAAAACAAAACACATTAAAAATTAAAAAAAATAAAAGAGACAAAAGTTTTTATGTACTTTTTAATTGGAAAAACTAAATAAGAAGTAGAAATCAACTAAGTTAAAACATAAAACATCAATTTGCTACATAGAAAGCCCGGTAGGAAGAAATCTTCATTGATTTTACTCTACTAAAGTCTGATAACATTGTTCTCAATTTCTTTTTCTTTACATTGTTTTTAACTTCTACTTAGTTATAAGATGTTTGTCTTGAAAGTAATTGCTGCAACAAATTAAAAAATACGTTGTAAATGGATAAATTCAAGTTTTGCTCACAAATAAGCCACAGGTAACGAGAAAGAAAAAACAAAAACAAAACGAAAAACAACCAAAGTGGCTCCCAGGCCACATTATCACATCACTCCACCACTCTAAGATCTTGAGTGGCTCCCTCTGCCTCCAGAGTCCAGTCTGAGCTCTGGTACTTGACCCCACCCCACCTCTCACCCCACCCCACCTCTCCACTGCCCCTTGTGGAATCCTTGACCGTAAAATAAGGTGAGAACGTCTTGGGGTGCCTGTTCAGCTTTGCTGTTCTGTGACTTTCATGCAATCCTGTTCATTCAGTGCATCTTGTCTGAGTGCCTGCTCTGTGCTGGGCCCTGGGTGGGACCCTGGGGCACAGTTCCTGCCCTCGGGGCCTCCAGCCTAGAGGAGAATATAAGCTGTCTTCAAGATGTGGTTGAGGTGGGGAAGGATGCACTGGGGGAGCTGGGCAGACCCCCTGTCTGGGGGTCAGTGATGGCTTCACAGAGGTGACATTGGAGCAGGGTGATGTAAAGAGCGTAAGGCCTGGGAGAGCATTCCCGAAAGAGGGAAGAGTATGAGTGCAGACTAGCACAGGCCTGTGGTTGAGCTGTTCCAGGGACGAGAGTGGGAGGCAATGGGCCTGCGGAGGTGGGCCGTGGCAGGGCCAGAACCCACGGCTGGTGCGGAGTCTGGCCTTGACCCTCCAGGTATAGAGGTCACAGAGGCCCTTTCATGGCTCTACAGCCATGGCCAATGGCCAAAAGTGTGCCTTCCTTCTGGGTGCCTAATCTGCACTTTATATGGGGCTCCATGTTTTATTTTAATATTTAAAAAGAGAAAAAAGTAATATTTAAATTTTCTGTTCTATTTTGTTTTGTATATAGAAACAGATTAATGTAGGATGATAGGGAAATGTCAGATCTGTAGTTAGTCACCTTGAATTTAACTTCTGGCCCTTCCATGCACTAGCTCTGTGCCCTTGGACAAATCACTTGCCTCTCTGGGCCTTGGTTTTCTCCTCTGTAAAAATGGGGGAAAGTCTCCGCCTTATAGCACTGCTGTGGGGATTACAGATGAGGGCATGTTTTTGTGGGACGACTGGTACCCCAGAGGCCCTGACACACTCCTTCTTTTCCCTCCCCTCACAGTCACTGGATTTCCAGTCACCTGGATGCCAGCCCAGTGACCTGCATAATGACAAAGAATGCAGGGACACTGACGTGAAGGAAGTTTCCTATGAAATATTAATTGCTTCCCCCAAAGACTAGGTGTTCTGAAGGGCTTTGTTCCCCCAGCTGAGAGCTCGTGACCTCACTGGCCGGTCCCTGCCATTCCAGGCCATCCAGGGAAGGAAGGCCAGGCCACTAAGACAAGTCCAAGTGCTAAGGCTGCATTCATGAGTTCATGGGTGTGCTGTTCTTCCTGCACATAGCCCTGGAAAGCCCAGAGCAGGGAAGGTTGCAGGAAGTTCAGTGTCTCCCCTTCTTTGAAAACTCCTATTTATCTTCTAAAAACCCTTCAGATTCTCATGGGAACCTTGACCTCCCAGAGCATCTTGCAGCACTCAGCTGGAAGTTCCTTAACAGCAGTTACTTGGGGTTGCTTCATAAATGCTTATTCAACAGAATACCTGTCAGAGGCTCAGAGGCATAAAACCATGTTTAAAATACTGGTTCAGGGATGCCTGGGTGGCTCAGTTGGTTAAGCATCCGACCTCGGCTTGGGTCATGATCTCACGGTTTGTGGGTTTGAGACCCGCATTGGTCCCTGTGCTGACAGCTCAGAGCCTGGAGCCTGTTTCAGATTCTGTGTCTTCCTCTCTCTCTGCCCCTCCCCTGCTTGTGCTCTCTCTCTCTCTCTCTCTCTCTCTCTCTCTCTCAAAAATACATAAACATTAAAAAAATGTAAAAGATAAAATAAAATATTGGGCACCTGCTGCATGAAAGGCATTGTGTTCAGTATGTTTGCTGACCAGTGGGGACATAGTCAGGAGAGTCAGGTACCTAATGTATCATGTGATGCTTGCCTTTCTTAGGAACGCAGACCTTTTCCTGATGGCCCCGTAAATTATGCTGGTTTGTGTCCTTAATCTTTTTCTCTACTGTCTCCTTTGCCTGGGTTTGACCTGCATCTTGAAGTAGCATTTTCCCCAGTAGGAAAGGGAAAGAAAAAATTCAAGGTAAGGACAGGTCCGTGCAAAGACACAGACTAATGAAAGTGTTTCAAGCCTTCATGGGGCAGCTTATGGAGCTTGAAATCTGGAGTTGAACAGACCTGGTTCAAATCTGGCCCTGACTGACAGAGACACCCCAAGTAAATTCTTGCACCAATCTGGGACTCAGGAGACTCCAGCCCTCCAGGGCCACCCTGAAGGTTAAAGCATGAATATGTGTGAGTGCCTCCCACCTCCGGCAGAGAGAGGAAAAAGGAAGCCAACAGCCCTGGCTGTCCCGTTGCCCCTTAGCAACTGGCCTCGAAAGGTGCCACGCCATATCACCGTGACCCCGGTTGCTGGCCCAGGCAAGTGACTAACAGGACTGAGTTTGACGTTGCAGCTTCGTGAAGATATCCTAGGTCCCATTTTTGACACAACCCTTCAGATTTCATGGCCTGAAAAATAGTCTCACGTTTGTTCTGACTCTGATGCCTCTGAGTATGTCCTTCTTTAGAGCCAGCAGGTTGCTGAAAGACTTGCTGGAAATAGAATTGCGTCGCAAAAAGAAAGAGAGTCACTGAAGCCACCAGAGGTTAGTGGTGCCTGTAATGTAAATGAAGTCCAGAATTCCACTCAGCAGACTGCCCACCCTTTTACTGCCGGGTGGCTCTTCCCCTGCCGGGCTCCCACAGCTCCCATTACCTCAGATGAGATGGAACGCAGGCAGCCGAAGGCAGAATTTAATGGATATCACTTCCAATGAATCATTAGCAACAAGAAACAAACGTGACATTAAATGCACCAAAAATGGCATCGTGGGGATTACCTACTTAATATTTTTATGCTCCCCATTACTTAACAATTTCTGAGATTTGGTCATGCTCCAGCACTGTCAGACCTAAAATGTATTCATATTTCCAAACAAAGGAATAATTTGCTGCCTTCACACAGGGTGATTATCAAGAGTGTGTAATACGTGAAAAAATGCTTTCTTTTCCAGCTATTTCTTTATGACAAGTGTCTAGAAGTGGAAAACTTATCCCTTGCTAGATCAAAGGATGGCAGTTTTAAGGTTTCGCTCATTAATTCACATATTCAACAAATATACACTGAGCACTTGTGATGTAACTGATACGGAGCCCTGGAGACGCAGCCGTGTCCTGCTGGGTTGAGTCAGGCTATATTTTCCCCAACTTGCCAGCAATGGAGACAGTGCAGCCTTTCCCACTCGAGCAGCTGACACAAAAATAGTAATATATTCCCAGTGGCTTAAAGATTTCAATGCAAGAAACAAACATGCAAAATGGGATTACAGATAATTATTTACGTGATTGTGGCATAAGGGAAGTTTTAAAGCTTAACCCCAGGAGTAAACGGGATAAAGGAGAAGGTTGATAGACAAGGCCATGTTCAAATATAAAGCTTATACATGGATACATGAAGAATATAGATATGGATATCTCTACGGATACAGATCTCCATCTCCCTCTCTCTGATGTAGATATATAGATATAGATATTTTTCATATCCTTATTTATCCCTATATATAAAAGAAAAGATAAACAGGGAAACATAGTTACGAAGAATTACTCTCTTTTATTTTTTTCTATAGGAGTTGTGGAGCTTTCTTACAAATTAATAGGAAGAAGAAAAATGGAAAACCAGCCGCAATTGCCATGTGTTACTTTTACAATTAAGAAAGTATACTCAGGAGTGTCGGCTCGTTCAGCAGCACTGATTTAAGTGCCTGCTGAACTGTTCGAGCCTCCAAACCAGGCACTAGGGACACAGAGATGGCTCAGAAGCCGCCTCTGCCCTCCAGGTTCTCAAAGATGGGCTTGGAAACAAACAACCAGGAAGATAATGTGAGAAATCAGACAAAGAAGCTGGTACAGGGAAGTCCCAGGACAACAAAGCAGAAAGCGATCACCTCCCTGCAAGGGGAGGGATGTGAGAGAAGAAGATGTTCCAACTGGATTTATAATAGCTTTATTAAGATATAATTTACATAACCTACAATTCACTCCTTTTAAGTGCACAGTTTGATGAGATTTAGTAAATGAATATAGCGATGCAAGCATCCTTGAAAGACAGCTTTAGAATGTTCCATCCCTTGTGTTCATTTACCATCAGCCCACCCTCCTACCTGAGGCCTAGGCAGTCATGGATCTTCCTGTTTCTACAATGTGCCTCTTCTAGAAATTGTATAAAAATGGAATCATATACTATCTAGTGTTTTCTGTCTGACTTCTTTGATTTAGCCTGATGTTTTTGAGATTCATCCGATTTGGTTCATTCCTTTTTACTGCTGAGTAAATCCATTGTGTGGATCTACCCATTTTCTTTATTCACTCATTAGTTCATGAAAATCTGGGTTATTTCCAGCTTTTTGGCTCCCATGAATAATGCTGTTACCAACATTGAGCTATAAGTTGTTTGTAGATGTATATTTTCATTTCTCTTTGGTATGTAGGAGTAGAATTGCTGGGTCATGTTGTAAGTGTATGGTTAGCTTAAAAATAATTTTTCCCCAAAGTGGCTATTCTGTTTTACATTCCCGTCAGCAATGTAGGAGAGATCAATTGCTCCACATTGTTGCCAACATTTAGCATTGTCAGTGTTCTTTAGTTTAGCCATTTTCGTATGTGGTGGTATCTTAGTGGGATTTTAATTTGTGCTTCCCTAATGACTACTGGTGTTGACAATCTTTAGTAAAGTGTCTATTAATATTTTTCCCATTTTTAAATTGGATTGTTGGCTTTATCATTGAGTTTTAAGAGATGTTTATATATTCTGCATACAAATAGTTTATCAGACATATGTTTTGCAAATATTTTCTCTCGGACCATGGCTTGTCTTTACCTTGTCTGAATGGTATCTTTGGAAGAGTGAAAAGTTTAATTTTGATTAACCTAATTTTATCTTTTTTTTCTTTTATTGCTTTGGGGTTTTGTATCGTAGCTAAGAAATCTTTGCTTACTCCAAGACCACAAAGATTTTATTCTATTTCTTCTCTTAGAAGTTGCATGGTTTTAGGGTTTACATTTAAGTCTGTAGTCCAGTTCTAGTTAACTTTTTTGTGTATGGTGTAAGATAGTAATTAAGATTCATTTTCTTTTCACATGGATATCCAATTTTCTCAGCACATTTGTTGGAAAGATTATCATTTTCCCTATTGAATTACCTTAACACATTTTTCAAAAATAAATAAACCACATATGTGAGCAGTGGTATGAAGGTAAATGTTTCACTAACATTCTGGAAAAAAGGAGGAGCCTGATTTATAGCGTTGGTCAATTTCCTGATGTGACTCTTCACATGGCTGATTTCAAGCTACCAGTAGTGTAATAATCAGCTCACCCAATTACTAAAAAAATTGACAATTAGTTCTGTGAACCAATATAAGCCAGTTTCAACACACTACTGTATGCAAAAAATATGAATGATCTTAGTTTTGTTCTTAGATCTATGTGTCTGTCTTTATGCAGTAACGTATTGTTTACTGTAGCTTTTGAAATCAGGTAGTGTAAATCCTCAGACTGTTTCTCTTTCTCAAAATTGTGTTGGCAATTCTAGATCTCTTATGCTTTCATATGACTTTTAAGATTAGCTTGTCATTGTCTACAAAAATTTCTGTTGAGATTTTGGTAAGGACTGCTTTGAATATATAGATCTGTTTCTAGAATTGTTACCTTAACAATATTGAATCTTCCAATTTATGGATATGGTATATGTCTTCCTTTAGGTCTTTAATTCCTCTTAGCAATGTTATGTAGTTTTCAGTTACAGGCATTGTGCTTCTTTTGTTGAACTTGTTCGTATTTTATTCTTTCCGATGCTATTATGAATGGATTTTGATTTTTTTAAATATTTCTGATGTCTGTTACTAATCTAAAGAAATAGAATTAATTTTTGTACATTAATTGAGTATCCAGCAACCTTGCCAAACTCACTAGTACTAGTTCTAGTACTTTTTGTAGATTCCTGGGGATTTTCTAAATCCAAGTTCTTATTGTATATAAATAATGACAGATTTACTTCTTCTTTCTAATCTCTATATAAATAATGACAGATGTACTTCTTTCTTCTTCTTGCTTTATTATATTGGCTGTGTACAATGTTGAATAGAAGTGACAGTAGTGGACATCCTTGCCTTGTTCCTGATCTTTAGAAGAAAGCATTCAGTCTTTCACTATTGAGTATGATGTTATTTATAGAGTTTTTGTAGATGCTATCTATTAGGTTGAGGAAGTTCTCGTCTCTTCCTACTTTGCTGAGCTTGTTCTTAATCATGAAAAAGTGTTAGATTTTATCAAATGGTTTTTCTGTGTCTATTAAGATGATCATGTGGTTTCTGTCCTTTAGTCTATGAAAATGGTATATTACATTAACTGACTTGGGGGTATTAAACCAACCTTACATTCCTGGGATAAACCTCACTTGTTCGTGGGGGGTTGTTTTAAATGTTTATTTATTTATTTTGAGGGGGGGGGAAGAAAACACACAGTGGAGGAGGGGAAGAGAGAGAGGGAGAGAGTTTCCCAAGCAGGCTCCATGCTGACAGGCTCCATCCCATGAACCGTGAGATCAAGTCAAATGCTTAACTGACTGAACCATCCAGGCACCCCTCATTCGTTCATGGAGTTTGAACATTTTTATATATTGCTGAATTTGATTTCCTGACTTTTTGTTAAGAGTTTCAATATTTGTATTTCATGAGGAATGTTGGCCTGTAGTTTTCTTGCAATGTCTTTGACTGGCTTGGTGTCAGAAAGATACCTGGTATTACCCATCTTAAAATGAGTTGGGAAGTGTTCTCTTTTCTTCTCTTTTTTACAAGAGATTGTTAGGATTGGTATTTACTTTTTCCTTAATGTTATATATAATTCACCAGTGAAACCATCTGGGGCTAGATTTTCTTTGTGGAAAGATTTTAAATTACTAAGTCAGTTTCTTTACTTGATACATATTTATTCAGTTTTTCTATTTCTTTTTTAGTCGGTTTTGTAATTTGCATCTTTCCAAGAATTTGTCCATTTCATCTTTATCGTCAAATGTGTTGACATGAAGTTGTTCCTAATATTCCCTTATAATTGAGCTACATTTTAAAGAGTAAATTAGCATGTGTCTCAAGTCATAAAGTGATGTTTTCTTCAGCACCAGCTGTATTTGTTGAAAAGATATTTACTAAGTACTTCCTATGCACCAAACAAAAAATGAGGAAACTTAAATTTATTGAACACTTCACTAGATATATCATACATTGTCCCTGGCACTGCGCAGAGCTCATCCCATAGGAGTGTACTCCCGGAATTCTAGGTCTACCCGCAGAAGGAGACAGCACTCTCTCCCACCTTTCACAACACACTCTCAGTGTTTCCATTTCCTGTCTAAGGAACCATCTTTCTGCAATTAATGGACACAGATCTTTGGGGACCCAACTAACCAGAGGAATTCAGCCTTCCCTTTTCAACCTCAACTGGATAGCTCTGTGGTCTCGTCACACAACCACCCCAGAATTCCTATGACTAAAAAACTCAAATAATAATGGGGAATTGGGGGGTGGGGCAGAGTGAGGAGGGAGTCATTGTGATTTTCCTATAAGCTCTCTTCTAGCTCTCCTTTTTTTTCTGCCTGGGTGTATTTGAATGTGTACTTATTTTAACTACCACACTCCCTCCCTCTCATCCCCCTCCTGCCGACTGTAGTTTTCTTATTTTGCACTCTTTTTCTTCCATGCAGTTCCTAGCATAGCGCCTAGTAAGCATGGCAATGTAAATCAATTCGTGTAGAAACGCATTGACTCCTAATTGAGCAGTTTTTATTTTTAGCTATCTGTCCTCGTAATTCTATACATGTTATACACATGGGCTTTCTTTGTGTGAGACGCTATCTCCCAGGTGCACAGGGACTTTGAGCCGCGTGCAGCCTATAACAGGACTCAGCGGTTACCTGCGGAATCTCCATTTGCCTAATGAGGGACCCCAAGCCCTGACACTCATCATTGCCAACAGCCTCATGTCGGATCTTTCCATGTAAGGGAAAGGATGGATTCTTTTCCACTCATTCTCTATTCACATTAGACTAGCTTTAAACTTTTCTTTACATCGAGACGTCTATTTGCATTTAAGTGAATGCTTTCCTCATTTTAAGAAACCATTCTATATTGGGTGCATGTGTTTACTGGATATTAATGGATAAGAGGTGAGGTCCTAAATGATTAGAACATTGGCATTCTAAGATTCCCTTTTCTCCCTTTCACACAAAAGAAGCTGAAAGATACATGCAAGCGGATACACAGGCAAGGATCACAAAGCTCGTCTCTTGACCAGGTCATTTCTGCCAGGGAGAAACTATCTTCCATTTTCCTCTGAAAAGAGAGACAAGCTACTCCAGGCCCCCTGCAGCCCTCTAGGCTCAGGTGTTCTTTTCTTTGTAATCTGTAGATCCTACTTCCTTGACCCAGCTCCTGACAATAGCTTGGCAACCGACAGCATTCACTGTCTCCATCAGATTTCATGAAAGAGCCTGCTTCCTTTCTTCGAGAACCCTTTAATATCACAAATGTAGGCACGATTTTTGAACAGAGACTTCATACGTTTCCATGACAACGTAAATTACCTATGAGAATCTGTAGGAAGGTTTTAGTCCATCAAGGCTTAAAAGCACGGTTTTCTTTCTTCATAAAGCAGTCGAGGAATGTTGTTGAAAATTTTGTTGTCAAGAGGATGGGGAGGGGATTTTATTTCCCAAGAACCCAGATACATAATAAATCTGGGCCTTATGGGTGCAGACGTGGAATTTATATTTGAGTGTAGCTGGCAGTAATCCATTATTCTAAATCCCTACTTTTGTCAAGAAGTGCTTTGTACCAATTAACACATGTAGATATTCTCCTCAGCAGTCGAATTATTCCTTGTACAATTCTATTTCATCGTTTCTTATAAATGGTGGGCTTTTTCAAATCAGAAATGAAAAAGCAGCCCCTCTTCTCTTCTCTGGCAACACTTTCTCTCCAAGGCCAAACCCTGTCTCCATTCTCCTGACGCCCGCCCTCCTCCCTCTCCTGGGGCCTGGCTTCATCAATCACCCAGCTCCCCGCCCATCTTCAGTCTCCCCCCTATAATTGCCCTTTCAGTATCTCCCCTTGAATCACGGCGAGAAAATGTGCATACGTGGGACAAGTCCTTAAGAAGCGAACATCTGTGTACGACAGACAGTCGCTATTGGAGATTTAATTAATCAGGCATTCACTGAATGCGACTTTGTTCGAGTCTAATGTGAAATGCATTCAGAAACAAACCTGGCATCGGAAGCTGCTGCCCAAACTGTGCCCTCTCCTAGGACCGGAATGTGGACCGCAGTGGCCAGGAATACGACAATAGGGACAGATATTTGACTGTGTGATTATTTGTGTCTCCCCACCTGACCACCAGTTCAGTAGAGGCACTTGCTGCCTCTGCCTGTTCACGTTATGTTGCTAGCTCTGGGCCCGGAATGTAGAAGATACCCAATGATTTTTCTCGAACAAACAACTCTGTAATGAAAACCAAATATGTGGACTGTACGGTTATCCACCGTGGGCTTTGCAGTTCTGATAGACACGGACAGGGCCTCTCCAGTGAATACATTCACACTGAACCTCACATCGACCCTGTGAGGTAGGTCTTGTATCAGTCCTTTCCAAAGGAGCTCACTGCGGTTCAGAGCAGGTGAGGGCCTGGCCCAAGGATTAGAGCCAGGATCGAGCCTGGGTTTATCTCATTCCAGAGCCTGTGCCATCGCCAGTGAACCATTTTCTCTGTTCTGACCTGGGCTCTATGCTGCTTATCACCTTGTTAACCTCTCTGCCTGCACGTCCCTGAGACCTGCATGTGCTGTGCGCTCTGAGACATCACTTTCTCCTGAGGGCCTGTCTTTTCCCTTCTGGCCCCAAGGCGGGTGCAGCATTATCAGCTCCCTTGCAGCTGAGGCTTTGCTACCTTCTAGTGAAGGCTGCAGTATGGTCCCTCTCAGTTTCTTACAACCAGATCATGACCTTTTGTTCAACTCGGTG
The DNA here is from genome assembly GCF_018350195.1 of Panthera tigris. Taxonomy (NCBI): domain Eukaryota; kingdom Metazoa; phylum Chordata; class Mammalia; order Carnivora; family Felidae; genus Panthera; species Panthera tigris. The sequence continues at coordinate 56,046,053 of NC_056669.1, forward strand.
CCACAGTTCTGCTGGGAACTTGAACTTCCTGTGCTCCGCTCACACCGGTACCTTCTGCCTTGCCGAAATGAAGCGTGGGTGTTTTAAACCCCTGTTAATGAGAGGCAGAATTTCTAACAGGGGTCTGCATTAGGATCTATTGCTATGTAACAAATTACTCCAAAACTTAACACCTCAGGCCAACAAATGTTTATTATTTCCCACAGCTTCTGAGGGTCAGAAATCCAGGAATGGCTTAGCCGGTGGTCTCTCCCTATGTCATCTGATGTCATCCTTGCCTGAGGCTGAGGATCCACTTCTAAGGTGGTTCACTTGCATGGCTTTTAGCAGGAGGCCTCAGTTCCCAGCCACGCAGGCCTCTCCGTAAGGGTTGATTGAGTATCCCCAGGTCAGGGCAGCTTTCTGTCCTCAGTGTGAAGGTTCCACAAGCAAACAAGCCAGGGGCTGCAATGCCCGCAACGGTCTCAGAAGCTACATACCGACACTTCCACCATATTCTGTGTTGAAAGTGAGTCACTAAGTCCAATCACGTTCAAAGGAAGGGGAATTCGGGACCCCTAAAGGAGGAGTGTCCAAGAATTTGTGGACATACGGTGAGAAGTGATACGGATGCCAGATGCCATGAGATGCTTGTGTAGCAACTTTGTGCCCTGTCTGTGGCCGGGGCAGCCTGGAGACTTCCTGTTTAGCCGTTCACACGGTTGAGTGAGATGAAGGCTGCATTTCGAATCCCTGGCCCAGGCACAGTGAGCATTACACAGGTGCAAAACGATGGTCCTGATCCTTAATACCTGTACATTTTGGGTGGGAAGAAAGCCATCTACACAGGTAACCTCCTCTAAGAGCACGGTGAGTGCTACAGAGGGACGAAGGTCAGAGAAGAACAAGCTCGAAGCAATCGTGGGGCAGGTGAAGACCCCTAGAAGGGAGGGCACCCGAGCCTGGCATGGATGGTCGTGTGGTATTTCAGTAGCCGGAGGCATGGAGGGAAGAGCAGACTGGAGACAGGAACAGCATGGGCAAAACTTCAGTGGTGGGAAGGTGCAGTGTGTGTTTGGGGAAGGGCAGCATGGTGTTCTCATTGGCAAAATCAGTGATAGTGCCTGCGACACGGGGCTGATGCTGCTACATCCGGTGATTTGTTTAAAGAGCTTTGCACAGCGCCGGGTGCCCAGAAAGTTCTCGCTAAATGATGACGTGAATGACTGACAAAGAGGAAGACGTTAGGCTGGAAAAGTAACGTGGGGCCAAGTCACAGGGCCGTGCGTGTCGTCCTGAGGAATCACAGCACGAGGAGGCTAGAAGGGGCCTTAGTTCGGACTATTTTTGGTCCCGTAGCAACTGGGATCTGTTGCGTGTTAGTGGGGGAGTAGCATGCTCATGGCTGAGCTAGAGGAAGGCCTCTCCCATGGCATGTGCCGGATGATTCAGAGTGGGGTGGGGGACCGAGACTCTGGTGCTGTGATCCTGATGCCGTGGTCCAGGGAAAGGAGGCACTGAGGGCTGAAGTGAGATGGTGCGTGGGGACTGGCTAGGAGGAGGTGAAGGTAGGGTATTTGTTGACTCCTTTAAAAACTTTTCCTGGTCAGCAAGCTGCTTTAGCAGTTGCTCTGAACGCAGGTATGCACCTGTTTAAAGGTCCTGTGGGAACAGCCTAGGAACATCCTGTCCACCAAGTCTCCATGAGATGGCTCGGGCCTGCCTCTGCCATTCCTTGGTGGAAGGTTGGGGGCTGGCCCAGGTTTCTCTCCACAAATTTTCCCAGCACACAGGGGCCATCAGAGGAGTCCTTTAAACCCAAACTTGAACATACTGATTGGGCCTCCTTGTCTGTGTAACTTACCCACTCACAGAGGGATGGACAGCATGGTCTCAAGCCCTTCTCTGCCCCTGCAGGGATTGTGCAGGGGAGAAATCATGCATCAAGCTTCAAATGATCTGCTGGGGAGGGGACAGTGGGCCCTTGGCAATGCAGTTGGAAATCCTGTCCCCATGACTTCCCCACATCATGATCCAGGAGGAGCCATAGCATGAGGAACATCTCTGGGATGCCAGGGACAGTAGCCTGCAGATGTGGGACCCTCCCAGTATGCTCAGAGCCCCAGGCTGGGGCATCCAGACTGGCTGAAGGGCATTGCTGTCTTGTGATCGCTGCCTGAAGCTGAAGCTGCCATGAACTTGAAGGTGGGTTATACACCCGCCCCAAGTGTGGGATGGTGGAAGGGGTGGGGGCTTTGAGTCAGACAGACTCACAGTTCAATAACTGCTTACTGGTTTGGCAAGTCTCTTCACCTGTCTGTGCTCAGATTCCTCATATATAACATGGGGCTAATAACGGTGACCTCATAGAGATATTAAAAGGGTAAAAGGAGGTTGGATCCACAGAGGGTTCAAACTAAAAGAAGTAAGTGTCGGGCAAGTGTTAGCAAACTTTTCCTCCCCTTTCCTGCCCCCTGATTCTGAGGGACTCCTTCCTTCCCCCAGCCCTTTACCACTATGGCAGCTTCACTCACCAGGGGCTCTGAGCTGCCTCCTGTCAATCTAGGGAGAATGGATTTTATGAAAGCTTAGGAGGCACCAAATGCTTGCTTTCGTAAGGGCAACTCTTCCCTACAAGGACATAAGGATGTGGGGTGTGTGGGTTTTAGCAATAATAGAAGCCCCAAGTGTGAGCAGCTTTGTGAGTACCTGAAGTAGAATGGAACGCTTGGTTTCCTTTAATTCTCCAAATACATCCTGAGGGTATCGCTCTGTGCTGTGCGGGGCACCAGGGAAACACAGGTAAACGCAGCCCCGTCCCTGATGAAGAGGGACTCCGCCCGGGTCAGGTGCTTGCGAGCACATACTCATTTCAGCATGATGGGCACTGGAACACGAGTACAGGCAGGACATTTTCCCGCCTCCCAGGAGCGAGTGTCTGCCCCGTCTGGACAGGGAGGGAAGGGTTCAGGAGAGGGGCCATAAGCTGACCAGAAGTGAAATCAAATAATAGCCACTTCCATTAAATATTCACCCGATGCCAAGCCCTTAAATCCTGTGAAGGATGGGAGAACGATATGGAGCAGGGCTCTGAGTGGGAGCCCGAGTGAGAGAAGGGCCCTGGCGGGGCAGGGGGAGACAGATGGGGTCCTCACCCAGCTCTGCCCCTAACCTGCAGTTGGACATAGGATAAGTTGAAGGACATCCCTTTGCAGCCATGCAAATGAGGTTGGACTCAAAGGTAGGGTTCCATCAAGAATTTTCTGTTACATATCTTATTCCTCAAAAGAGGTAAAATAAACTCATGAAATCATTAAAATAACATGAAACTGCATAGGTAACCACAAAGTTGGACAATGTAGTAAAGTGTCCAGGAGCTGAGAGAGAGGAAACTTTTTGCTGAGAAATCCAGGAGGGGCTCCTGGAAGAGGAGAGCCCAGAGCAGGGCCTTGACGAATAATTAATACAGGGGCAGTCTGAGAGGAGGGCATCAGCAATTTGGAGCGATAGGCTGCCTCACTCAGAAACGTTCAGCAGCTCCCCAGGCCTAGCTCAAGCATCTAAACATGACATTCCAGGCTCTGTAAGCCTGGCCGCAGCTCCTACCGGCCCGGTCACCTTGACATCCTTCAGAGAACCTCTCTTCACACCGAGCAGCTCACCTGCTCTCTGAACCTGCCACACAGACTCGGACTGCTGCCTGAATTCCTTTTGTCCGCTTCTCTGTCTACACCCTTCAGTGCCCCCTTCAGAATTAAGCATCCTTTTCCCTCTTTCCCTCTGTCCCATTTGCTTTGGGTCACACATGGACAGATCCCGACCTACTAAACCGTGGCCGTCTCAACCAGGGCTTACTCCTCCCTGTGGGCCACAGGCCACACCCATGCTGAATGAGTGAGTGAATGAATGGACGGATGATCAAGCTGAAATCTGGCTGCACAGACAGGGGAGTCCATGGTTACAGGGGCCTGTAAACTTGTGGCAAGAGGCTCTGGACACGACTGACCTGAGAATGTGGTCCATTGTGCTCTGGGAGGGGCAGCTCAGGGCTGGAGGAGCTCTGGTGTGTCACATAAACTCTCCATGGCACTGCAGACATCAGGCCTGAGTCCGCACGAGCACCTCCAGTGAGAACAGGCCAAACACCGTGCGGCTCCAGCCCGTTGCCCGAGTGCCGTCGGAAGGATGTGGCCTGTGGAAGCTGACTGACGTGGGCTCGCACTTCAACTCCGCTTATCTGCCAGCCGTTTGCTCTTATGCGAGCCACGTAACCTCTCTGAGCCTTGGTTACCTTCCTTTGGTAGTATTAGAGATCTAAAACCACCTCCTCTCAAAGTTGTTGTAAGGGTTATAGAGAAAAATACCAAAACCAGACCAAAACCACCCTCCAGCTTATGAAAGGTGACTAATGAATGGTAGCTAATTCTGTTTTCATGACATATGATTACTTATTCCACGTGGCTGGGGAAAGTTTTGTGGAGAGTTCAACGAAAGTTCTGAGTAACAGAGTTTGGGCTTCAACCTAACAGTCTATCGTAATCCCAGTAAACTTATCATAGGACTTACCAACACGGCCTCATGGGAAGATGAGTTATTTAAGGTCAGGGTTGTTAGTTATTTAAGGTCAGGATACATCCCACGAGGACGTATCCCGTGGATAATGCTCGCAGTGAGACACTTGCCAGCCCACAGGGGCCACTGCAGAGATACAGAAAGCTGCAGAGCCTGGCCTGGGAGAAATGATCCGGAAACTGTTTTCAGGGCCAGCGTGTACCTATCTCAGTCCTAATTCTGGAAGCAGGCAGGGGCAAGAGTGGAGAACTCCAGGTTCTGCCATCATGTATTCAGGAACCGGGTTGTTACTTGTGAGCCTTGTATGAGGGGCTTCGGTGGTTCTTGAGTTCTGAAGGCTGGGAGGAAGGAGGGACAGCCTGGAGCCTTAGACAGGTCCTGGGTGGCCACACCCCCCACTGTGACCCGGGGCCAGCTCTAGGCTGGTGTGGAGAGCCAGAATGGCTCGGAAGTCAGGTCATAGTAACTGGTTGAGCCAAAGGAGGTGTAAAAGGGAGGAGGAGAGGACAGAAAAGGAGATAAAGCAGCCTTGATGCCGGACCAGATGGGTGCCATTAACACAGTCAGGCGGGTCTCAACCTTCCAAGTCCCCTTCTCCTCCCACGTTTTCCGTCTCAGTGGGCAGCACCTACCACCCACAGACCAAAATCCTGGAGTCTCCAGGTTCCTCTCTGACCCTGGCCTCCCACAGCTCAGCCACTCTCAAGTCCCGCCCATTTCCCTCTTGGCCCAGAACCACTCTGTCCCCACTGCCACTGTCCTGGTTCAGGGCTCGGCTTTCCTCCTGGCTCACTGCGCAGTCTCCCGCCTGGCCTCCCGACTCCCCTCTCCCCGTCTGTCTGCCATTCACACTGCTGCCAAAGTTCTCTCTCCCCAGACTGATCTGGCCACATTCATCTTTGGCTTGGAGTCATTTGGCGATTTCTTGTTTCAGTCCAGACCATCCCCTCAGCATGGCTGGCAGGACCTCAGGATCTGTCCAGCCTCTTCAGCTCTTCCCCACAAGCTGCAACTCAACCACCCGAACTGCCTGCAGGTCCCCATCGAGGACCGTGTCTCAGCAGCCTCTTTGTGTACCCCTCGTTCTGCCCAGAACCCTGGCTGGCTCCCTGCCCCGTCTCTGATTCTGCTCCAGAACCAACATCCCCGACTCCCTCCCAGGCCGGCATAGGTGAAGCTCACCACTCCCCCCTTCATGGCTCTTTTCTTATTGTCCTGGAGTAACCTCACTCCCTCTGCCTCCCACATCTCGAGCCCAGAGCCTGTTCTTAATGCAGTTTGGCCTCCACAGAGCTCAGCATCTTGTCAGACAGACCTTGGGCAGTCAGTAAATGTTTTGTGAATGAGTGAATGAATGGGAGAAGGAAATCGACCGATGAGGGAATGAAGGAGACAATTTGGCAGAGGAGACAAGATGGTTTGGGTTGAGTTTGAGTTGGTGGGGCCTCCAGGTGGGGGTCCCAGCTGCAGTGGAAAGGCGAGTCTGAAGCTTGGGGGAGGGTCTCTTAAGAAACTCAGCTCACAAACGAGCCAATTCCCTTCAAGAGGTCCAATGACCAGCAAGTGGCTCAGTGTTCCCAAACCTACTTTATGGACTCAGGGAGCCTCCGAGCTTGGAGGACATCATAAAGACATTGTCTGGTCTGAGTCTTTTCTTGACAAGTGAGGGAACTAAGGCTCAGAGAGGGGAGAAGCCGGCTCCGCCGCTCTTTAGAGGCGGTGCTAGGACCCATGTGTCTTCATCATAGTCTCAGCTCTTTCTGCCATCCCCTGTGGCCTCCTGTTTGTGCTGCCCATCTCTGAGCCCCGAAGCAGGGCACTATCAGTGAGGGTGAGGAGGGAGCTGCAAGAACCTAACCACAGATATTCACACCCCAGCCCTTCCTCTCCTACAACACAGCTTCTCATGGCCCCAGATGAGAACAGACCCAACAAATGTCACGCACTCAGCAGACCAGAGGGACCCTGTGGCCTCCAACAGCAGCTGCATGTATTTTACCCTGTTTTGGGACATTGTCCCCAGCTAGTCTCCAGCCCTATAACAGATGAGAAATAACTGATTCGAATCCACAGGATCCTCACAGAAAAAGTAAGAAAATCGGTACACTTCCACACTGACTCGGATGGTGGTCATCATAGGGTCAGGGCCAATAGCCATTCACACCGGAGCACGTGAAGACTCTCCCGCACATACACACCCCAACACGAGTCCTAACAGTGACATCCGAAGTATGTTCAGTGCATTGTTTATTTGTGATCTGCAAGCATTTAGACATTCCATAAGTATTTTCATCCACAGTGATTAAGATTATTACATTTCTGGCAGTATAAGAAGTGAGCCCCCTGCTCTCAAGGGGAGGAATTTTCCTTGAGGGTTCTGGCTAACAAAAGGTCTCCCTCATGACAAGGCAGGGAAGGGAACTGGCATGCGGCCTTGGCCACATTGTCTCATTTTCATGTTCTTGACCTCACACACAGCAGGCATTCAATCATAGAGTTAAACCCATGCATGACTGAATGGATTGCGTGTTTTCAGACTTATTTTGGATATTGCGAAAACGGGGCCCGAAGATTACAACTGCCTATCCCTGGTCACACAGTGGTAGCTGGGAACCTGAGCTCCTTCTTCCCACAATGGCTATTCCCACAGCCCGCATTAACTTGACAGGGAGGAAAACGCGCACTTGCCCGTGAGCAAAGGGTGACTTTAACCGCTCAGCCACACCTCCGTCTGCCCCACAGGCACTAATCGAGAGCTCGTGGTGTTTGCAGCCCCGGACGGGGAGCCCTGCTTCCCGGCAGATAATGTTTAATGTCACTTATGCTTTCTTTGATTCACAGAAATGAATTCCGAGCATGGACGGACATCAAGCCTGTGAAACCAATAAAGGCCAAGCCCCAGTATAAGCCCCCAGATGACAAGATGGCTCATGAGACCAGCTACAGCGCCCAGTTCAAAGGGGAGGCCAATAAGCCAACGCCAGCCGACAATAAGGTGATTGATCGCAGAAGAATACGCAGCCTCTACAGTGAACCTTTCAAGGAACCCCCAAAGGTGAGACAGATCTTGTGGGGGAACCCATCAGCACAACCTAGAACGGAGGGGCTCATTGCAGCAGAGCGTGAGGGCAGGGCTCCTGCAGACCCTGGCCCAGTCCCTAAGGGCTCCTGGAAAACCCCTCCTCTTCTCCGTAGCACACAGGCACTAAGGAACCTTTGCTAAATTCAAAGGGAATGTTCAAAGGAACAGTGCCTAAAGTAAAACAGCTTGAAGACTGGCAGGTTTCCAGAGAACCAGCATCGGCTTTTGAGAAGCACCCCGCTCCAAAAAAGTGGCCAAAAATCCCACCTGAGCCCTAAAGCCCTCCCTGTCTTAAAAATCCCTTCGGGGGCTTTTGCCCCCGGAGAGCTGGCCATTAGAGGTATCTCTCCTGGCTTCCTCCCCGCCCTGCCCCCACCACATCCTCCGCTCCAGTCCCTGGACGCTTCCTCATTCCTCTTCATCCTTTTCCTCCGGAAACACTATCCAGCGCCAGTTCTTAGTCAAGGCACACCTGTCACATCAGCTGCAAGATGTGTTCTGGGTAATTTGTTACTATAATAAACAGTTTGCAAGTGATTTACAATTCTAAGTAACTTGCAGTGGATTCAGGGGTTTCCGTGTAATAACACGACTTTGCCTTATTTGCATCCAGTGCACACCCCTGAGGGGGAGAGCCAAGTTGGAGACACAGCTGGAAGCAGGAATCCTATTTGCCAGAGCTGGTTCTGTGCTATCAAGCCACGTGGAATCGTGCAAATACCTGCTCCCCTATCTATAATAGCAGGACAAGTGTGAGATCCTTTCCTCTGCTTTTGTCTGAAAGTCTTGCACTGAAACAGAGTTTCCTATGTGGCCCAGGACTGATCTGTAGGTAAAGTAGCTGATCAACCCAGTCTGCCTGGACTCCTCCAGCTGTAGCACTGAAAGTTCCACGTTCCATGAAGGCCCTCAGTCCCAGGCAAACCAGGATGGTTGGTTACGTTCTGTGCAGGTTCCGTGGACCTCACTGAGGAAATCCCAGTGAACCCCAACATCATCTCTGTCCATCATCCATAGACGACGTGGGGCCCAGGACGTAGGGCTGGATTTGCACCAAAGAAGACTCCAAGGGGAGGAAGGAGGGAAGATTGGGGCATAGGGAACCCAGAGGTGGAGGGCATATGGAGGGACCAGACAGAGCAGGCCCAGAGTTTTGGGGGTAAAAGAGGGCCAGGCCATCACCCGGGAGTGGGGTCAGAGCTAGAGGAAGGGTTTCGGGGAGAGTGGATGGGCCGGAATGGCGGCTCTGGGGAGAATAGTCTGGGGAGCCAGCAGGAGAGGAGGAGTGCTGTGCTGAAGGCCTCGCTGAGATGAGATGTGGTTTCTCCACAAGAGCTCGCCGCCCTGGAGACAGAAGCAGAAGAGAGGCTGGCTTATGCCAGAATCTCTGCGTCTTCTATCAGCTAAGGTTCACTTCTTATTAATACCCGTCCACCACGGCTGGGCCACAGCCCTACTCCCCGCCACCTCTGCAGTCTGGGCCTCCGGTGTTGGAGAGCCTCGCTCGTGGCAGAGAAGAGAGCATTGGGAAGCACGGGCTGCCCCTCCGGTTTCTGTCGGAGGTGACCCACATCACTTCTGCTCACATGTCATTGACGGAAGCAAATCATAGGCCTGCCTGAGTTGAACAGGGTGACGAGGTATAATCTTCCCTTAGGGAGGGACGGCAGCAGATGTTGCAAAACAGTAACATCATCCACCACCAGGGTGGTTCAGTGGTGACAGCCACCATGCCGGAGAGCCACTGAGCGTGTGGCCAAAGCCACTGACCAGCCGGTTTATGCAGGAGAAGCCAAATGACTTACCGCCACTGAAAATACCTTATGCCCTGCGCTCCCTCAACGCCCAGTGTTGTCGTTAGAGTTACTGTTTGGCTAATCGTTGTCTTCTCTCTAACTTCTCTCTCTCACTCCCTCCCCTTTTGTGTTTCTGTATTTGCGGTCTGTCTGTCTCTCCAAGCAGGTGGAAAAACCTAGCGTTCAGAGTTCCAAACCAAAAAAGACCTCAGCAAGCCATAAGCCCCCGCGGAAGGCCAAAGACAAGCAGGTGGTGTCGGGCCGGGCTTCCAAGAAAAAGAGCACAGAGGGTGCCAGTGCCGCCCAGCCTGATGACAAGGAGCAAAGTAAAGAGATGAACAATAAACTGGCTGAGGCTAAAGAGTAAATTTCACTGCACTTTCCTTTTATCCTTCTTTTTTTTTTTTTTTTTTTTTTTTCCTTTTTTAACCAACCAACAAAAAAGGCCACAAAATTGATTAGAGGCTTCTCATCTGCCTTGGTCCCGAGTGTTCCGGGAGCTCTTTGGTTTGGTTTCTTTCAGTGGAGGGATGCCGTTTCAAAGACCTCGCGGCATGCCTCCTCTCCAAATCTAGACGGGCCGGGCTGAGTGCGGCGCGGGTGTCCGTGCCGCAGGGGCCCCCGGAACACCAGGGACCCCGGGAAGCGCTGCTCACTGGTTGTGTCTCCCACGGCAAGTGAGAGCGCTCGCTGGCGAGGGGGGCAGGCAGGCCTTAGCATGCAGAGGCAGTTCCGAGTGCCTGGACGTCTTCTGGCCACACTTGGGAATGCCTGTAGGGTGTCCTCCCCCTGTTCTCCCCCAAGGCCCGTGTCAGCGATCGGTTCTGAACTTGAGGTGAATGTGTTCTTTTCCAAACTTCGGAGGGTTATCATGTGCTTTAGAAGCTCAACTTGGGCTTCAGCGATGGACAACGTTTGTGGCCAGATTTAAAAAGCAAAAAAACCTCGGCCTTAACGTCCGTACAATGAATCTTGTCTGTTAAGTTGAAGTAACTCTTTTCATAGAATTTTCTGTTAGAAACGCGCGACTCCATTTAGTTTCCTATCAGTGGGCTTTCCGTTGGATGCCAAGTAATAGATATGCCACTGATGACTCAGACCAGGCCAGGGTGAAAAGGTTAGGTGTTTTAGGTACGTTCTAGACATCACAGGAAGATGAAGAAATTGAGAGGAGAGTATTCTCCCCCGTTTACCCTCAGCCTATCCAGTGTTACCAATTTTGCAGAGCAACTGGTTACAGATGACTGAGGAAGGAAGTTCAGGGTGTAGGGTAGTGTGTTTAGAACGTGGCTTCCTTGCTTCTGAGAAACACAAGGTTGGAAGTAGACGTAGGACACGTGTGGTGATGTTCACTCTCCCTTCCCAAACCCGTGTTTGCTCTGTTCCTCGGAGAGGACCGAGGCTGCTGAGCTTCGGGTTAGAGGAAATTTCTGTGACTTAGCTGAAGATTAGGAGAGTTCCCTAGTAAGTGATTAGCAAGCATTTTAACCTCACTGATGAATGAAAGCAGCTCTCACCGTATCGTGTTTTGCGTGTCTGTGTGGCCAACGCCCCCCCCAGTGGGGTGGCAAGTGGCACCTTAGTTGTGCTAGAGTTGTATCGTAGGCATTAGTCAGAGAGTTGTGAAAAGACCCCCAGTGCTCACGAGGGAACCCAAAATACCTACCGGAAAAATTGCATTCCCAAACCTTGCGACGTGTACATCGCTCGGTACGCTTTCTTTCTCCCGTCCTTGAAATCCTGACCGTCGCCGGCACCGTACACGGCTGGGCCTTCGTCCGGTGCCCAGCCGCTGCTGGGTAAGGACGGCGGTGGCGGTGGAGAGCGGGGCCGCGCCAATCCCTTTCAGTCCGTGTGGTGTGGAGGAAGCGGGGCCTCCCCCAGTCCTCTCCGGTTCTGACCATTCAGGCAGCAGAGTCACTGTTTACGCCATCTTGTCGGGCACTTGGGCTGGCTGAGACGTCTTTCGCAAATTCGTCAAGTGTGTGCTGTGCGGGCCGCATTTGTTAAGAGAACAGGATTCTTAGAAAGGAAGCGCTCGGCCGGGCCCACCGTCACCTTCCTTTCTATCTCAGGGCGTGGAACTGAGATGTTTTGAAGAAGGTAGAGACTGTTAGCGAGTTTCAGTGTTCACGCATCACAGATTTGGATGCCTGTCTGGAAATGACCAGAGCAGATCTCAATGTTGATTCTAGCTATTTGCTAGCTAATCTTAACGTTAACCGGAGAGCTCTAGCAGCGTGATCGTAACTTGACCCAGAGAATTTTGCCAACGTGTGTTCGTTCGCTCAAGATCTGGCATTCGTCAGGCGTGTCGATGTTAGCCACAATTTGAATTTCTCCAGAGAGCCGTCATATGTGTTTTACAGATCAAGTAAGTCAGACTTTACGATGCACAGAGGAACGTTCATTCCACGTTCTCGTCCTGAACGCCTGTGAGCCAGGCACCGTGTTAGGCACCCCGACTACTCTACATAAATCTGTCTCCACAGCAGCACAACCATATAATGTGATCTCGGTGCCTGATGCGAGTTTCTTTGCCCAAATTGTAGCTTCCCACCCACTTTGCAGCCCCAGGGACTGAATTTCCTACCCTGCCCCACCTACGGCTTTAGATGCAACCTGTATCCTGTCTTTTCAACCCTTCAGCCCCCCTCCGCCCTCCCCCCCTCCCCCCCTCCCCCGCCCCGCTGTCTTTTTAACTCCTGCGATTGAGAAAACCCTGTTTGTAGTTCACTTTGACTCTTGAATGTGTCACTTCACGGCCAGAAACTTCCTTTGATTTCTACTGTTTACAAATGAAACTCAGCCAATCTCATTCTGTATCCCAAACATACTGGTTGAAACTGACACTGGTTTCACAAACAGTATTTTGGTTTTGCCTTTCTGAAGATGACCAAGCTTCCGATGCCTGTCTGTCCACTTTTGTATATCTCCCTGCCGATTCCCCAACTCCCCTGGCAAGAGAGCAAGGCCCGAAGCGTTCCCACTGCCTGCTTTGCTTGCCTGCAAAAACAATGCCTAAGGCTGTGCGCTGGCTCCTCCAAGTTTTTCCTTATCTGCTGGTGCTTCCAACCTGTCCATTATACCTTTGCCTCTCCAAGGCAGACAGGAAGTGTCTAATTACGATTTTGTGGCCTGGGTTTTGTTGCATACCACAGATTGTCTATGTAACGTGTAACGCACACCTCTCTTGGTGCTATTCCATTCCTGCTGTTAGTAAGAAAATGACAAAAAATATTCATGTATAGCCAATTGATTGTGACGTGCTTGTGGTCTGTGCTTGCTCAGAAACAAACAAACAAACAAACGGTTTTTTTCCGATTATAAATAAATGCTAAAGACGAACACCACTTTCTTGATCTTATTTCCTTGGTAAGGCCCAGCTGAGTAGGTGAAGGAGCCAGCCTTTGCCATTTGAGCCACTCTCCACGAGGTGAGCTGTGCCCTGCAGTTGTTCTGGGGTTCTCCATAATGCAGCTTGACTCTTTTAGATTGCCTCTCAGATACTAATTGCAAGCAGTCAGAGCTAAGTGTTGGGAAAGGCGAAGATGGACCGAGAGACCCACTGGCCAACAAGGTAGTGTAACGTTTTGATCCCGTGTTGCTGGGGATTGAGTGAGCGCCTGCACCCAGCACTGCGTCGCCACACGGGGAGGCTGGGCCCTGATTCTCCACCCCCCTTCCCGTCCACCCGGAGGACTGTTGGTTCTGGCTTTTTCTCCTCCCAAGAGATGGCAAGGACGCCTTCACTTAATCATTCCGTCTGGTCTGGTCGTTGTGAAGGTTCCACCCTCCGGGGGCTGGCTCACTGTGTGGGTTATGGGGCGACGGTCTTGTTTGTGCCTAACATGGGAGGGTGGAAACAGCCGTAAGAGAGATCCAAATAAGGTAACAACGGACCAGGTAGCTGGTTGCTCCTGTGAAGGGCAGGTGTCTTAGTACCAGGGGTGGGGATTCAGAAGGCTTCGTGGGGGAGGGAACCTCGGAGAACGGGTGGGATGTGGGTGTGCAGGGCGCGTGGGGGTAGGCCCACAGGCAGGAGAGCATATCTGGGAGGGAACCTCAGAGTCAGGGCCAGGTTTAACCACTGGGATATCCTTCTGCTGCAGCGGGAGACAGAAGGTTATATACTTTTTGCGTGGGATCCCTCTTCCTTTTACTAACGTATGTTGATTGAATACCTATCATGTGCCAGGCACTGTGCTGGGCACTAGGGAACCAAGATGACTGAGACCCCACCTCTGGTCACTGTGGGCCATGAAGGAGGAGCCCATTCTAGCTGGTTCCATGGATCAGGGAGAACTTCAGTGGATGAGCGGGTGATGACCAGGTGAACAGAGTCTGGGGTGGCCAAGGCATGCCAGACAGAAGGAGCTGCAAAAGTGTGCAAAAGTGTGGAGGGGTCCAATACCAGGTGAGCTCAGGGCCTGGGGGAGCAGTTCACTCAGGGAGGGTCAAGGCAAGGGCTGGGAAGTCATGGAAAGGCCTGGCGCCATGTGAGTGGGCGGTTACTAACTGGGATCTCCATTCCATACACCCAGACTGCACCCCCTGACCTTTGCATGCTCCCTGCCATCATGCTTCTTGCCCTTACCCACATATGGGGCAACAGCCACAGGTCCTCTCTTGCTTTAGGCTAGGAGCTCTAGGCTGGGACTTTTATTCTAATGCTGGTCCCCAATTTGGGGGTTTTGGGGAGGAGCCATGGTGGGGCTCGATCAAGGGTCATATATATGAAAACCCACTATCTATTTGTTTTCCAGATGAACAGGAAACACTCCACCCACCTGCCTGCTTTTGTGTAAGGCAGAAAACGCAAAATTCTGTACAATGAATGAAACATACTTGAAAGTATATTATTCAGCTCTTTTTTGATCAGTTAATTGCCTTGACCAAAACCAGGGATTGAGAGAGGTAGAAAGAAAGACAGGCGTAAAACAAAGAGGTAGACATAGAGGCCAAGGGGGAAAAAAAACCCACAGAGAAACACATATGTGGCGACACCCACAGTAAGCGGAGAAAAGGTGAGGTGTACTCAGAATCAGAGGTCATGAATCAGGCAACTGAGGAGGCAGCAGGGTGGAGAGCCTTGCTGGCTTCATCTGTGTGACCAGAGGTCTGGCCTCCGCCAGAGCCTCGGCCTGTGGTTCCCTCCATGCTCCCCGATGCCGCCCAAAGCCCAGGAGGCAACTCTATAACCTATAACTAGTGTCGCTTCCCCCAAACAGCTAACAAACAGAATTAAAACCAGCCTGCTAGTTTTAAAATAGGTCATTGCTGCTAAATTAGTTATAAGTGTATTTTAATTCTTCCTTGCAGTTTGTGAGTTCTTAGTGAAACCCATCCCTCATTTTTTTTGTGGGTTTTTTTTTTTTTTTCACTACGGTTTAAAATTTATAACCTGCTTCTCATAGATTAGGGCAGTGTTAAGTCTCACTTCACCAAGGTATGAACTCCCTTAATGTGGCATCGTGGTTTCAAGGTCCTTTTACTGCTAAAATGTCTTAAAGCGGTTTACCTTCTCAGGACCGCAGGTATAAAAGCTTTCTTGCAGCGTGTAGCCTGTGGACCATCTACTGGTAAGGCAGGACCCTACCCCAGCTCCACCTGAGGCCACCGAGACAGGAAAGGCAGCTGTTTCAAAACAATGGCACGAAACCTTTCTTAGACTCCACTCTTGCCGAAGCAGACACAGAGCCCGAAGCTGCTTCATCCCGCTGGCCTCTGAGGCACTGATCCTCATGGCACCCAGACCATCTAGAATGCCTATAACAGAATCCGCATCACCGCATACCTTATCGTGTGAGCCGGTTGACGCTGGCCGTGACTTGGGCCTCTACAAGTCAGTGCCAGCTGTACAACCCCGTGTCATTCCCTGAGCGCTCTTGGCCTCGCTGTCCGCCTCTGAAAATGGGGACACTGACACCCACCTCAGGGGAGAGGAGCCAGGGTGAAATGACACGATGGCCATAGGGAACCCACAATGGACACTAACTACAGGTCATTTCAGGCCCTCCCCCTTCCTTTTACAGTGCTTGATGGTCTGTGTTCACTAGCTTCCTGATAGAGAGTTAGCTTTAGGTCATCTCAGACAATGCGTGAGGTGGATTGAGGCAAACACTGATTAAGAAGAATGCTTTTAAAGAATTCTGGCTGTCGAATCACCTGGAGTCCACAGACCTAAACAATAATATCTTAACAATTTGTATATATTGACTGCCCACAAAGCATTTCTTTCTGTGCCGTTCTATCGACCCCTCCTAATCCGGAGCAAGTGTCTGTGCCAGGTAACAGAGAAGGAGGCTCAGAGAGGAGAGCCCGGGGCTTCTGCCCCGCAGCCTGCACTGCGTCTCTCCTTCCCCCGAGGGAGGCTGGGGCTGGCCCGAAGTGAATCAGCCTTCAGTCATCAAGCTGGATTCTTTTAAATTTTTTTTTTTAATGTTTATTTTTATTTCTGAGACAGAGAGAGACAGATCGTGAACGGGGGAGGGTCAGAGAGAGAGGGAGACACAGAATCCGAAACAGGCTCCAGGCTCCGAGCTGTCAGCACAGAGCCCGACGCGGGGCTCGAACTCACGGACCGTGAGATCATGACCTGAGCCGAAGTCGGATGCCTAACCGACTGGGCCACCCAGGCGCCCCAAGCTGGACTCTTAAATAAAACTATACCCATACCTCACAGTTGCCGCAGTCTGGTCAGGCCACTGCAGGGCCTCCCGCAGGCTTCCCTAGAATCTTTAAATCTTGGGACCCAGATACAAATGTTGGAGGGGGGGCAGATTAAGATTTGATCAGGTCTCCCCACACAACTGGCTCAAACATCCTGACTGAACTGGCCAACTGCCTCAGCCAGATGTAAAGGTTTATCTCCCTGGGGTACTAAATTAACTGGGTAACTACATTGCATGGTTATTGAACACAGAATGATCCAGCAAATTTTTCTTTCTGAAGAATTATAGTTGGTACTAGAGATACTGAGATAAAACTGGCATCCGCTACCTGAGGCATTGGGTCAGAGACCACTATTTTGTGCTTTTAATTTCCAACGGTAGACCTGAGCTTACCTCTCTGCCCCTTGTCCTCATATAAATGGTCCTTAATTGCTGGTTAACTTTGACATTGTCTGCAACTATCTCAACCCAGACATCTTATCTGGGGCCCAGGGAGTTTCAGATGCTGAGATAAATAAATTCCTGCCGTGGCTACTGGTTTAAGTTGCCGGAGGGATCTTTAGAACATGCAAATCTGACCATGTCACACCCTGCCTTCAACCATCCGTGGGCTCCTTGTGGCCCGCAGAAGCTTATTGTCCCCTCGGTGCACCATGCTGCTTCTCACCTCCATGCCTTTACCCACGCCGCCCCACCTGCTCCGATTGCCCTTCTCCTGCTTCTCCACCTGGCTAACTCATCCTTCGAGACTCTGCTCAGGGGACCGCTCCAGGAAGCCCTTCCCGCACCTCCCACGCTGGCTGGGTAAGACGCTCCCTGTGTGTGTCTTCATCACAGAACTCACCACGTGTACTGTGCTGCCTGCTCATGTGTGTGTCCCCTGCGCTGGACTGTGCTCCCCCCAGGGCCGGGACCAGCTCCTTCTGTTCACCTGTGTAGCCTTAGCTGCTGGCCCAATGCCTACCTCAGAGAACGTCTTCTAAGTTGTTTGTTGAATGAATAACGAGTGAGCGAATGAATGATGATTTTCACCATCTGCCTCCCTATTCACCACGGTGCCCCCACAAGGCTTTATTCTGCCTAATAACTGCCTCTGCTCACATGAAAAGGGTGGTTTCAAGAGAGGTCACAGCACAGATCACGGAGCAGTCAATGGCTGCTTTTGTAACGGCCAGCCTACCTCTGTACTTTACGTAGCCACTTTTTCTAAACAGGCCTGACTTCAAAAAATCATAGACTCTTGGTTAGAGGGTAATCTTAAGAGGCTGGCTAATCCCACCCCCTGCCCAGTGCAGAGCTCCTTACTTCATGACGGCAGAGAGGCATCTGCTGAGGGGATGTCTTAGGAGTCAGGGCTGGGAGTTAGAGCCAACAGGCCTGGTTTTAAATCCAAGCTCTACTGTTTACTAGCTGTGTGACCTTGGCTGAGTCTCTTAATTTCTTTGAGCCCCAGAGAGATAAGTGTAATACAAGTATCCATCACTATCCAAATCTGTTTGGTTTCCAAATCTAGAAAGTAGAAGTTTGGTCAGCAAGGGACATAGTTGTTCTTCTTTCTTTTTTTATCCATTTTTGAGAGAGAGAAAGAGAGAGAGAGAGAGGACAAGTGGGGGAGGGCAGAGAGAGAGAGGGAGACACAGAATCAGAAGCAGGCTCCAGGCTCCAAGCTGTCAGCACAGAGCCCTGCATGGAGCTTAAACCCACGAACCTTGAGATCATGACCTGAGCCGAAGTCAGTTGCTTAACTGACTGAGCCACCCAGGCGCCCCAGAAAGGGACATAGTTTTATTTGAATCTTTTGGTTCCAGAGTTTGGGATAGCAGGTGGTAAGAGTTCTAATAGCTGGCAATACCTGCTTCTGATCCACAGAACTGTCTCTTGTGAGGGCCCAGTGATGATGCATGTGAAAGTCCTCTGTCAACAGCAAAGCGGAACACCCTTCTGCTTTGTCCATAGTTCATTTTCTGGATGGTTTCACTTCCCAGTCACTTCCCTGTGACTGTGACTTACCACCCTTGGTCCCAACGATGTGGTGGCTGGAGCGAGCTGTGGTAAATCCCTCTGTCACACCATAGCCTGAGACAGAGCCCACCTAGTGCTGGTTCTTGCTGCCCTCCTCCCATCCCCAGCCTTTCCCCGGCCCCTCCTCTCCGAACTCACCATGAAATCACCCGGTATAGATTCCATTTCCGAAATTACATGTTCATTTTAATTGAGCCCCTCTGGACACATGGAACCAATTTTGATTAATTGCTCAAGATCTCAGCCTTTGCTTTAGATCGGGTGGGAAGAAAGGACAAAAATTGATTTGCAAGTTCCCAGGAGTACAGAACTAGACCGGAACTGAGCCTTTGTCTGGTTGCCTTAGTTTAGCGCTTCACATTTTTAAAAAGGGTCATTAGCAAGATTATGAGACTCTTGGCAACCCCTTTGAGACCATCAGCTATGCGCTTGACTTTGCCTTCTTGGTGCTAAAACAACCGAGGATGTTTTTTTAAATACTTATCATACAACTGGGGATTTATTTAATTTCTCGTAACAGGTTATCTCTAGAAAAGATATTTAGCAGCAAAAAGGAAAACACCACCACCACAGGGCAGAAAACCCAGCTATCGAGCGCCCCGGGGGTAGCCATCTCCCTGCGCTTCATAAGCACAGACCTGCCCGCAGGGAACCTGCAGTCAGGCTCCACTTCTGTAAAATGCAGAGTGGGCACAGCCTCAGGGAAGGAAAAGAAAGTGTGTTTGGCTTTCATACCTTGGTCCTCACTGAATCCTCACAGAAGGCTGGAGAGGTTGGAGGTCTTCTACAGACAAAGAAATCAAGACTTCGCTTAAGTAACAGAGTCACACGACTTGTAAGTGGTGAGCCAGGATCTGGAGCCATGTTTGGGTTACTAACGCCCCCCCCTTCGTCCAGCACTCGGGACCACTTCTGGGATTTCGGTTGGGAAGATGTGCGTCCTCCTAAAATAGCAGCCTCTTCATCCTGTCCTTTCCCTGCTCCAAATCCTGCAATGACTCTAGGTACTCTTGTCATCTGCGGAAAAGGAGTCAGATAAAGGCCACAGATGTTGTGATCAGCACGGTCACCACCCCCTCCCCACCTTCTGCCTGGCGACCCCCCACCCCCACCCAGAACAAAGCCTTGTGGTGGCAGCATTTTCCCTAGCTGTGGTCCTAACTGTTCCCCCTGTGCTGATGTGTCACATCTGGGTGCATTCTGTGTGGCTCCAGGCTGGTAGACGGATTGGCAGCCGTACAGGTATGGGCGTAGATGGGCACTCTTAGACCAGGATGCTGCTGCTTTCTGGGACTGTCTTCTTTGCCAGGGTCTGCTGAGTATCAGGCAGTAAGCCCAGGGGAGTGGTTGTGTCGGGGAGGCAGGAAGGGCCGAGGTGAAGGGGGACCGGTGGCTGGGGGCCTGGCCCCCAAGAGGGGCAACTTTCTTAGGCGACACAGTTGGGAGCTTGGAGCTGGGGGACCCGCAGAGGTCAGTGGCTCCCGCCTCCCGCACCAGGCAGAACCAGTCAGGGTCATCTCCAGCCAGACCCTGCTTAGACCTCGGCAGAGGAATTGGGAATCTCTCTAGTTGGAGTCTCGCTCCTCAGGGATATTGTTGGAGAGAGGAAAGAGCTTGACTCAAAAGTCTGTCCTCCTTGGTTGAGGTCTTGACATAGCCACAAACTTACCCTGCGATCTTAGGCAACCCACTTCCCCTTTCTGAGCTTCATTTCCACCTACAGCTGGAAAATGGGGGGGGGGGGACAGGGGACGCCCCCCTCATGCCTCGCAGCTGCCTGGCCGGCAGGGCTGCTCCGAGAATAGTGTGCCATGTTGTATGCCCTACTAGAAGCCTGTGAAGAATGGAAGGGCAAAAAGGTATTAAGGCAGTTAAAAATAAGACATGATTTGCGTGCCGTGGAAATGTGGCTGTTAGAATTTGATCTTGTTTGAGTGGTGTTTACATCTCACTCCTACTCCTACTATGTGCCCTGTCCGCCCCATGCCAGAGCTCCCCGGTTCTCGCTTCGGCGGCTTGGCACGCAGTAGGCATTTATTAAATGTTTGCAGAAGGAAGGAGGGACGAAAGGGGGGGGGAGGGGAAAAGGAGAGAGGGAGGGAGGGAGGGAAGGTGAGAAAGGAAAGAGAGGTGAAGCTGATGCTGGTCTGTGGTCTCGCCCCAGCCTGGAGAGACAGCTATAAAGCAGTCAGTAAAGCCTCTGATGGGGCTGCTGTGAGCAGGGAGGCTCTGTGGCCACATGGGAGGAGTACCGACCCCTGCAGGTGGAGGGCTCCACTGAGGAAGTGACTCTGGAACTGAATCTCTACTCCCGGAGGAGGAGAAGAGGGGGTTACCGGACAGGACAGACGGGGAGGGGTGGTGGTGGCCCGCAGGGCGCGCGCAGCCGAGAGAAAGCTAAAGCAGTCGAGGGTTGTGTAGATGGAGGTACAGACTCTGGGGCAGAGGCGGTGCCTCCTGCTTGGAGACACCTGCACTAGCATTTTCAGTTCTGGGGGGGGGTCACACTTTCCGAAGGACGGAGCGGGGGGCGACCTAGCTGTGCTATGAGGAAAGCAGTCAGGACAGCGAGGGCTCTGGAAACCAAATATCTGAGGCGTGGTCGGCGTCTGTTGCCCAGAGAATCCAGGAGGCAGGACACAATCGCTGCCCCTTCAAAGAGCTGAGAGGCTGTCCCGGAGCCAGGTGGCATGGCATTTCCTGAAAGGGCGGCCCCGGAGCACAGAACCGGGAGCAGGGCAGGGATGGGAGGGAGTGGAGCTGACCGAAACACAGGTTTCCGCTCAGGGTCGAAACACGAGGCCACCAAGAGGTGTGTGCCCTACCTCGGGGCAGCGTGGGCCGTGGAGGGGCCCGTTGGCAGGGAGAGAGTGACAGAACTCAGCAGACCCGATGACTCTCAGGAGTTGCGCTTTCCTAGAGCAGACAGGGAAGACTGCTCCAGCCAAGCGACGTCTCTGCCCCGGAAGGGACCTCTGGGTCTCCCTGGCTGACGGTTTGGGGTCAGGGCTGCTGGGGGTGCCGGCACCCTGGCAGCTTTACGGTGCGCATGGTGTGTGTTTGTGGGTCTGTCCCCTGCTCCCCACACCGGTGGGGGTGGGGGGGGCTCCTGAAGGGCCCAGGTCTCATTTACTCCCGCGCCCCCAGCACAGGGCCTAACCCAGAGCAGGGGCTCAGCGGACTGTGTCCCATGAATGGATAAAAGAGAAAAAACTGAAAGAGAATAAAGAGATAAAGCGATACACCAGCCATCTGTTACTCACAAATGTCTGCAGGTGCTACTGTAGGGCAGACGCGAGATACTAGCGAAGCAAAGACGAGCCAGACACAGCCCCCCGGGCCAGCAGGAGAGGCAGGTCATTACCAAACGCCAGGACAACTGCTGACAGTGGGGCTAGCACGGAGCCTGTCAGGGGGGAGAGAGGCAGGAGTGGGAGTCCTTGTTTTGAGAATGCCTTGCCTCCTGCAGATTCTTCGTAAGAACAATGAGCCTTTCAAAGATGGTTTCCTTGGCCCTCCCCCTTCGGTAGCTGCATTTCTTATCCTGCCTTGGGAGCTTTGTTTGTGCCTGGGAAATGCGGGCTCCTGTGCGAGGCCCACGGGCGAGAGGAGGAGAGCGAAGCCACCAAATTACCGTGTCCACTGTCTCCCCAGCCTTCTGCCAGAGGCCCCGACGTGCAGTCGGCCTGGGCCCTGGCTCAGCCCCCTCCCGCCCATCTTCGTTCCAAGTGAGTTTGCTCCATCCCTTCCACCCATTAAGATGTCGAGGGGCCCATGTTTCAGTCCTGGACCTGCTATCCATCAGCTGTATGGCTATGGGAGTGTCACTTGCCCACTCTGAGCCAGTGTCCCATCACAGAGTAACACAACTGGACTAGATCATTGAGTCCCTCTTTGGAAGTAACATGTACTAAACACCCATATTCCAGGGGTCACGCCAGGAGTGTTCCCACGAACTAATCCTCCCTAGAAGGTGAGCACTGTAATCCCCACCTTATAGATTATGGGTGCTGAGGTATAAAGGCCGGCATGCCTGTGATGACACCCTGTGGGCTAGAAAGATGTTGGGTCGTCATGCAAACCCAGCTCTTCTGGCCCCTGACCCAACCCACGCACTCCCCACCCCTGACCTGTGGGCTGCTCTTTACATTATAAGAAATGATCTATGTTAAAGCACCTGGCACCGAGCCTGGAACATGCTTACTGCTCAGAAAATAGGGGTTTCTTTCTTCTACAAGCCTTTTCCAAGCTGTGGAGGCAGGGGATTCACGGGGAGAGCCCACAGGTCCTTGATTTTTGAACAGGGCCCTACTTAGAGCACTGCCCCAGTTCTGGGCTACTTTGATGGTGCATCAGGAGACAGTCTGGGGGGGGGGGGGAAGAAGAGAAAACCACATGGGTGGATTATGGGATTAGAATTGTGTGCAAGGGTAGAAATCCAGCAGGAGGGAAGGAAGCCCTTTTTCCAAATCGTTTCTGGCAGGGCTCGCTAATCCTGTTTCCAGACTCTGATAAAGCATAGATCCAAGGCCAGTGTGTGTGTGCCCAGGAGGCAATTGCCTGTCTCCATGGTAACAGGAGGAAGGGCAGAAAATCAAGTTACTAAGACTTAGGATGTCTCATATAACCTTGGAACATTAAATTTTGCAAATACGACAGCACCCAGCACAGAAAAGCTCTCATTTATTCATTCATTTGACAAGTATTTAGTTGGGGTATCCCCTGCTGTTTTAGGTACAGACAATATGGTGATATGCAAAGTCGGCATGGTCCTGCCCTCTAAAAGCTTCAGTCTAGTAGGGGAAACATTAATCCAAAAGAATACCAGTAATTAGCCTTGTGAAGGGGTGGGAAAGACAGTGCAGGGACTAGGAGAGCCTGTAGCTGGTGACCTTGTCCCATCGGTGGGGTCAGGGAAGGCTTCCCTGGGAAAGTGCTCCAGTGAGCTGAGAGATAAGGGATGAGTACACATTAACCAGGGCAAGAGGGAGCAAGAGAATGTTCTTGGAGGAGACAACAGCATGTGCAAAACTGGAAATGGAAAGAAGCAGGGCGTACCGAGGAACAGAACAAAGTCCTGGGAGCCTGGGGACATAGAGCCAGGAGGGCATTGGGAGCAGGCTGCTCAGCTAGATGGGGCCATGTAACAGGTTTCACTCTCTCTCTTTTTTTTTTAATGTTAATTTTTGAAAGAGAGAGAGAGAGACAGAGTGCAAGGAGGGGAGGGGCAGAGAGAGGGAGACAGAATCTGAAGCAGGCTCCAAGCTCCGAGCTGTCAGCACAGAGCCTGACATGGGGCTCAAACTCATGGACCACAAGATCATGACCTGAACCGAAGTCAGACGCTCAACCAACTGAGCCACCCAGGCGCCCCTAACTGGTTTTACTCTTTATGCTGAGTGCAATGAGAGCCGTGAAGAGTTGTAAGCAAAGGGGGTTGCTTTTTGGAAAGGTCATTCTGATTTCTGTATGAAGAATGGATTGGAGGAGGAGGAAAGGATACCAGTTAGGAGGCCGTGACCGTGGTCCATGGAAATGATGACACAGCTGGTGGAGGAAAGGGAAGGAGGGAAAGAAGTGGAAAAATTCACGAGATAAATGTTAGGAGCCGGAACAGATGTTTCCTGATGGATTGGGTGAAGGTTTTATGGAAGAAGGAGATATCAAGGAAGATGCTGGGTTTCTGGCTGGGGCCGTGAGATGAATGATGAACCAGGTCTCAGGAACAATAATTTGTAAATCTTTCCGTTTGACCTTCTTTGTTGCAGGTACTGTGCTGGGCACTGGGGCTGCAGGCCGGGAGGATGGCCCCTGCCTTCAGGGAGCTCACGGGCACAGTGGGGGAAACTGACATTAAATAGGGTATCTGTGAATGTGGGAGAGACTGTAAAATGGTGCAGCAAGAGGGAGCTCATTTGGAGAGATGCAACCAGGACCTTGTGAGGAAGTGGGGTCTGAGCCGAGCCGCCAAGGACAGACAGGGCAAAGCGGGTGAAAGCGGACAATCCAGGAGGCAGAAACAAGAAACAAAGCACAGGGGATGCGTAAAACAGCACGGGCTGCCCAGAGGACAGTGCCAGGAGGGTGAGGCTGGAGGGCTGGTCACCCCTCTCCCTGCCTTCCTCCAGGGCTGCCGTGAGGGTCCAGTGAGCTAAAGTAAAGAGGATGTGAGCATTTAGTAAGCTGTTACTACAGTTCATGGGAATGGACTTAACCACGTGATGCACCAAAGCGCTCTACAAATCTGGAGAACTGTGATTTCACATCCCTGCCCAACAGGATCGTCTGATGCTCTGTTGTAAGAGTTCCTGACATTTGTATTGTTATCCCCATTTTATAAGTGGAGAAACTGAGGTCTCTAGTGGTTGAGTAATTGCCCAAGATCTCCAAGATCTTGCAGGCAATAAGCAGCACGGAAGCCTCAAGACGAATCCAACAGGTTGTTCTAGTTTCTGAGAGGGGACGCGGGCTGGGAGCCCGAGGGGGTCTGTGGCACGTGTTGTCCTGAGAAGATCTGCAGCTGGCTCAGGGCTCCAGATTTTTGGTTGCACCGGTGGGGCCATGGCCAAGGACATGCCCATGCCAAGGACAGCTGGCCCGTGGGCCGGCGGGGCTGAATCCGGCCCATCTCACCTTGCCAACCGGCTGAGGGTGCAACTTAGAATCATTCACATAGAAGGCACTGCGAGGGCGGCTTCTGCCAGCCTTACTGGGAATGGTGGGGCATTTTACAGACGGGGAGACTGGCAGGGCACTGTGGAGCCAAGTGATGGCCAGTCAGTGTCAACGAGAGTTTTATGTTGTCCTTGAGGGTGGCTCTGTCCATAGGAAAACCAACTGAAGCTGCTTTGGTTTCATTTATTATTATTATTTTTTTAAGACTTTATTCTTAAGTAATCTCTTCACCCAACATGGGCCTCGAACTCACAACCCCAAGATCAAGGGTCGCGTGCTCCACTGACTGAGCCAGCCAGGTGCCCCAAGGCTGCTTTGGTTTTAAAAATGAATGCTTAATTTATAAAAGTAATGCATTTTAAAAATCTGGTAAAATTCAACACTCTCTTTTAAGGGGGATTTTATAACCTAATTAATTGGGTTCCCTTAAATAATTTACATTAAATTATAAGTCATTTAAAACAAACTGGGGCGCCTGAGTGGCTCAGTCGGTTAAGCATCTGACCTCGTCTCAGGTCACGATCTCATGATTTGTGGGTTCGAGCCCCACATTGGGCTCTGTGCTGACAGCTCAGAGCCTGGAGCCTGCTTCGGATTCTGTGTCTCCCTCTCTCTCTGCCCCTCCCCAGCTTGCACTCTGTCTCTCTCTCTCAAAAATAAATAAACATTAAAAAATAAATTAAAAATAAATAAATAAAATAAAATACACTTAAAAATATAACTATTGGGTTATCATAAAAGTTCCATCATTGTTTTCAAAATCTGTAAAATTGTCTTCTATCTTTCAACTTAAAATCACAAATCTAAATTAATTACTCCATTATACATTTTATATTGGAGTCACAAAGCTAATCTGTTAGGTATTCTAATATGCCAAATTATTTGAAACATCACAGATGTGTTCAAAATCAATCTACATAGATTTTTCCTTAGCTTAATACCAAAAAAGGGTAAGATTGTAGATTTATCAATTTTATCATTTCTAATCTTCATTCTAAACCTTCCCATGAGTCAAGACACTTCCTCAGGAAACAGCTTCACCAACCAAAGCAATCTAGGGTTATACGTGGAATTAGGTTGCAGGTGGCTAAGACGCTTTTTCAACAGAAATGTGGGGCTTGGCATGGGGGCCAGCGCCTCAAATACCCAGGGAAGTTCATTTTGCCCACACTGTGGGGCCAGCCCCCTGTTTCGTCTCCATGCCAGCCAGGGACGCCGAGTTTATGTGCTGCCAGTGAGGTAGGTTTTGCAGTGCAAGCCCCTGAGATCAAGTTAAGCCCTGTCACCTCTTGTGTCCCCTCCCTCAGCTCTGTCACCGCTTCACAGTGACCCCACCCAGGTTGTTCACTACCTGATGGGATTCATCCAATCCATTTCCTACTTGGTTCCATTCTGAATTAGGTGATTTTTATCTCCTCTCTGGACGTACTTTAAATTTTTATTTATTTAATGTATTAAAATAGTATTAAAATAAATAAAATGTATTTATTTTATTTAAGTGTTTATTTTTGAAGGAGAGAGAGTGTGAGCGGGGGAGGGGCAGAGAAAGAGGGAGACACAGAATCCGAAACAGGCTCAAGGCTCTGAGCTGTCAGCACAGAGCCCGACGTGGGGCTCGAACTCACGGACTGTAAGATCACGACCTGAGCCGAAGTCGGACACTTAACCGACTGAACCACCCAGGCACCCCAGTATTAGATGTATTTTAATGCCGTCTTTGTAATCTGCGTACTTCGGGTGGCCTTGCCTGACTCCCTCTGCAAATGCTAAGGTCCCACTGATGGCAGCCAGCTGTGTCCAGCTGGCCAGAGCAGTTTGTGGTCTGGGTCATGCTGAGCCAGGGAGCCACCTTGGCCCCTGTCGGTCCACTGTGATGCTCAGAAACATCCAGAGGGATTGACAGAGTCTGCCTAGGATGCTGGGTACTCTGCTGAGAGACGTAGGTCCCCAGGGAACTCAAGATGCTACATACAGTAAAAAGCTTCTAGACTGGGATGACATATCACAATAAAAATAGTCCCAATATGTGTAGCGTTACTTCTAAATAAATAGAAAAATAATTTTTTTAAGTTTTTATTTTGAGAGAGAGAGAGAGAGAGAGGGAGAGAGGGGGGAGGGGCAGAGAGAGAGAAGAGAGAGAATCCTCAGCAGGCTCTGTCCTGTCAGCACAGAGCCCAACATGGGGCTCGATCTCATGACCGTGAGATCAAGACCTGAGTCGAAATCCAGAGTCGGTTGCTTAACTGAGCCACCCAGGTGCCCCATAAATAGAAAAATAATTGTAATATTGCATAGTAATGTCGTGGTGCAAGGTGCTCGGCCTACATGATCTCTAATCATAAACTTCTGAGTAAATATCATTATATCCAATGAAATAGATGACAAACTTGAGGCCCAGAGACACAAAACCATCAGAAACTAGGGAAGTGGTATCAAGTAGGGGGTCTTACTAAACCAGCTTTAATAATCAGGTAAGACATAGTCCTAAAAGCTGATGGGAACTGTTAAAATGTTGAAGAGGATTTAAACTTAAATACTTGACTGGCCACAGAGCGTAAGAGAGTAATAATAGCTCCCCTGTACTGAGCAGCCTCTGTGCCCGGCACTACCACGGACAGAGGACAGGCTCCAGGAGCGGAAAGACCCAGACTCTAGAGTCCATGGAGGTCCCTCACTTTCCAAATCACGTGCTCCCTCCAGACCTCAGTTTCTTCCTCTGACAAGTAAGGGTAATACAGTCCTCCCCGCATGCTTCACGGGGTCACCGCGTTGCCGAAACGAGCTATGGGAAGGAGTGATTTGGAAATTGGAATGTGCCGTAGGTGTGCCAGTGTTTGGGACACTGGCTGAGTGCCTAATATCAGCCTGGCCTGCAAGGAAGGAGTGTGTGTTCTAAACTAGACAGGTGGCCTCTGCGTGTGGCCCTGAATGTGTCAGTGATGTCACCTGCTCTCCGCGATGTGGATGGGCCAAGGGATGAGGAGGGTGTCCCCA
The DNA here is from genome assembly GCF_018350195.1 of Panthera tigris. Lineage (NCBI taxonomy): Eukaryota > Metazoa > Chordata > Mammalia > Carnivora > Felidae > Panthera > Panthera tigris. The sequence continues at coordinate 56,073,847 of NC_056669.1, forward strand.
GTGAGGCCTGGTGAGAGGGTTGGATTCGGCTGCAGGGGAATCAGCCCCAGAGCCTTGGAGTAAGTGAGGGCAAGGGCCCGGGGTCAGTAGAGGGAGCCAGAAGTGGGGATAGAGCGGGGGGAGCAGGGCCACTTCACTGCCTGAATGGGGAGTCCCCGCCACTCACCTCCAAAGGTGGGGGCAATGGCAGTGGCTCAGGCAACAATGTGGTGCATCGCCTATAGAGAATTTAAATGCAGTAAGAAAACCAATTAAAAGCCACTCTGCTTTTTATTATCACCTTGCGTAGGCTATTCTAAACCATGTTAATGAGAAAATACTTTCCCCTTAGTAGGAAGAGGTGTTAGAGGGACATTCTCCTGCCCTCTTTCTTTTATATATATATATATATATATATGTATATAAAATGTTTACTTATGTTTGAGGAGGGGAGGGGCAGAGAGAGAGGGAGACACAGAATCCGAAGCAGGCTCCAGGCTCCGAGCTGTCAGCACAGAGCCCGACACGGGGCTCGAACTTGTAAATCGTGACATCATGACCTGAGCCGAAGTTGGACGCTTAACAGACTGAGCCACCCAGGCGCCCCTATCCTGCCCTTTGTATTATCCCTCTCCACAGTCAGTCCTTAACAAAGGATTTGGGGGCGGGGGGTAGCAAAGACCCTGAGAAGAGGGAAAGGGTACTGGCCTCTAGGGTCATCTGAGTGGATGGCTAAGACGGGCTCGCAGGAGGGCCCAGCTATCATGGAGGAAGGGAGAGCGGCCTGGGTGGAGTGTGGGGTGGACAGGCTGCTGGGATGCCCACAGCCACAGGAGGACTCTGAGCCCTCTGCTGTACTGCCCTCGTCAGCTGGGTGCCCCCCGCTGTGCCACGCGCAGGTTATAATCAATTGGCAAGCACATTGAATGACTGATTCCTGAGCCTGCCCCTCCCCCCACTCCACGTTCTGTACTAAGAACATGGACATCAGATTCTCCTCTTGGCTCTCCAGGAAGAGTTCCCTTCCCAGGCTCCTCTAGGCCGAGACTTATCAGGCAATCTGTGCTCTGCCCAATCCTTGGCCTGAGCGTTGGCCCTCACAGTGACTACCTCTCTCTCCTCTGCAGGAGCCAGGTTGAACTCACCAGTGATTCACGTAAGAATCGAGGTCCTGTAGCCACAGAGCCAGACAAGGATCAAAGTCCTATGGGCCCAGGGCCTCTGAAAGATCAAGGTCCTGTGATCCAAGATCGTCCAAAAGATCAAGGCCCTATGGTCCCAGAGCCTCTGAAGGGTCAAGCTCCTGTGGTCTCGGGGCCTCTGAAAGATCTAGGTCCTGTGGGCCCCGCACCAGTTAAGGATCAAGATCACGTGGCCCCTGAGCCTTTAAAGAATGAAGGGTCTGTGATCACAGCACCAGTAAAGGAACAAGGTTCCTTGGTCCCGGTGCCTCCAAAGAATCAAAGTCCCATGGCTCCAGAAATAGTTAAGGATCAAGGTGCCATGGTACCAGAGCCTCCAAAGGATCAAGGGCCCATGGTCCCAGCGCCTGTCAAAGATCAAAGCCCCGTGGTCCCTGAGCCTGTGGATCAAGGTCCCATGGTCTCAGCACCTGGCAAAGATCAAGGTCCTATGGTTCCAGAGCATCTGAAGGATCAAAGTGCCACGGTCATAGCACCTATAAAGAATGAAAGTCCTGTGCTCTCTGAGCCTGTAAAGAATCAAGGTTTAGTGGTTCTGGAGCCAGCCAAGGATCAAGGTGGAGTGGCCCCAGAGATTCTGAAGGATCACGATTCTGTGGTTGAGGCACAGGTAAAGAATCAAGGTCCTGTGGTCCCAGCACTAGTCAAGGATCAAGGTCCCATGGTCCCAGAGCCTCCAAAGAATCAAGATCCCGTGGTCCCTGAGCCTGTGAAGAATCAAGTTCCCATAATCCCGGTGCCTCTGAAAGATCAAGACCTTCTGGTGTCACCACCAGCAAAGGACCAAGGTCCTGTGGTCCCTGAACCTCTGAAGACGCAAGGTCCCAAGGGCCCTCAGCTGCCCACTGTCTCACCTCCACCCCCAGTCATGATCCCAACTGTCCCCCACGCGGAATATGTTGAGAGTTCCCCTTGATACTCACCCCTTGACACACCAAGGAAGGATCTGGCGGTGGAAGTGCTCCCTCCCAGGGGCAGCGAAGACACATATTTAATCTGCATGAAACACGCGCTGTATAGTCTTGCTGGAATCTAATAAAGCTGGTCCCTCTGGCGCAGTAGCGTCTCTGGCTCTACTTGAGTGTGTGCGTGTGTGTGTGTGCGTTCGTGCCATGCACATTTAAAAGAGGGCACGCGGGACTCTGCACGTATCCATCTGGGGCAGATGAGTCTGAGAAACCCCCAGCTCTGCGAGTAGATAGTGTAAGATGGGAGGGGGTGGGAGTTGTTAGGAGATGGAGGGCAGGATCCCATGATGAGGATGTGGGGCCGAACAATCCTGTGTCTCTCCTCCACTCTCACTCCCACAGCGCCTCGCTTCTGACACCATACGTAAAACAATTAGCCGACACCAGCTGGGTGTCCTGCGATGCAACTCAATTCTGACAGTATCCACCTGGGGATAGCGTCAGACCCCACAGGTTTTAAGGACTCAGCCCCACACGATTGCCCCCAGACCCCCATTGCAGATGCCACTTGAAGTCCCAGGCTGTAATTTATACTTCCGACTGCAGGATATCAATTGGGATCTCCACAACCCCCTACTGGGGTTCAAAAATTTGCTAGAATGTCTCACAGAACTCAGGGCAACACTTCCGTTTACCGGTTTATCATTAAAGAATAAAGGCTATAGATGAACATCCAGATGGAACAGATGTAAGAGAAGGGGGAAGAGGCGTGAAGTTTCCATGCCGTCACCAGGCTCACCACCCTCTCAGTACCTCCAGCAACCCAGAAGCTCTTAGGCATGGTCAATTATTAACTCAATATCCAGCCCTTCTCCCATTCCCAGAGGATAGGGGTAGGACTTAAAGTTCGAGCTTCTAATCATAGCTTAGTCTTTCTGGCGACCAGCACCCAACTGGAAGCTATCCAGGAGACTACCAAGAGTTGCCTCATTAAAACAAAGGACAGTCCTATCATCTAGGGAATTCCAAGAGTTTTAGGAGCTCTGTGCCAGGAACCGGGGAGGGAGACCAATGCGTATATTTCCTATTATCTCACAGGTTGGGTCCCATGAACGCCTAGGAACAGGTACCAAACCACAGCAGGCTGAGCCCCAGATTGGTCAGAGTTAAAGCCCAAAGAGGAGAGAAGGACAGGAACCCAGCGGGTCCAAGGTAATTCTGGGTGACTGTTTTTCATCAAGGGCTCAGGCCTAAAGCTCATCCAGAGGACATGCTTCTTGAGCAGACCAGGCCTCTAATCAGAAGAGTCCCAGGACACTCATGAGGGTAGAACCTAACATCTGCTGATCCCCATTCAGTATCCAGGACAGCTCGGCCAAGACTTCTAAAACAATGCCTGAGGACCCTTGTACATTTTCAAGTCTGTTTTCCTTAGCACCCACTTTATCTCGCTCATCGTTGGGCGTTGAAGTCACATTGGTAAAGAAACCTCAGTCTTGCGGCAATAAAAGGTGGTGTGGGATGAGGCCCCGGGACAACCGAAGGGGTGGCTTTGAGAGGACGCTGAAGCGAGAATCCTTGGTGGGGGCAGCCAGGAAGGCTTCTCGGAGAAAGTGGCCATGGAGTACAGACAGCTTGGGCAGGGGCTATGAAGGGTGTGGGTACAAGGCCGGGGTAAGCCCCTTCTGGAAGTCCTTGAATGAAAGGAACCGTATTTGCATGAGAGCTTGACCAAGGGGTGTGGCAGGTCTCTGGGGCAGAAGACTGGGACCAGGCTGAGGTGACCAGTTCTCTGAGCCTGAGGGCCTGAGGGAGGGCGGGGGGGGGGGTGGGGGGGGGGGGGAAGAACCCTGGGGGACTGCCAGCAGGGCTGAAGCTCCACCTTGGTCAGAGATGAGTCCTGTGAAGACAGCCCCCCTGTAATGGCCACAATAGCCTCAGAGTCCTCAGGATCCTGGGGGCATCAGGGGAGCTCCGCCCATTGCCCCCACCGAAGCTAAGGAGCACTCGAACCCCTTTAGGGCCTTTAAGACCCATTATGGACACATAACCCCTTCTAAAGTTCTCTTTTTTTTAACAGTTTTTTAAAGTTTATTTATTTATTTTGAGAGAGAGAGAGATTGTGAGCAGGGGAGGGACAGAGAGAGGGAGAAAGAATCCCAAGCAAGCCCCGGTCAGTGCAGAACCCGATATGTGGCTCCAAGCCATGAACTGTGAGATCATGACTTGAGCTGAAATCAACAGTCAGATGCTTTACCTACTGAGTCACCCAGGTGTCCCTTGAAGATCTCTTTTTTTTATTATTATTATTTTATTTTTCATTGTTTTTTAAATATAATTTATTGTCAAGTTAGCTAACATACCGTGTATACAGTGCGCTCTTGGCTTTGGGAATAGATTCCCGTGATTCATCACTTACGTACAACAGTTTTTTTTAAATATTTTTTTATTTTTGAGAGAGAGAGACAGAGCATGAGCAGGGGAGGGGCAGAGAGAGAGGGAGACACAGAATCCGAAGCAGGCTCTGGGCTCCGAGCTGTCAGCACAGAGCCCGACAAGGGCTCAAACCCATGAACTTCGAGATCATGACCTCGGATGTTCAACTGGCTGAGCCACCCAGGTGCCCCCCATACAACAGTTTTTAAACGGCTCCTTTTAAGGTAGCTCAGCTTGGTTGTTAGAAACCATCACAGGAAGTGCTGATGACTTCCGAAGAGTCGGTTTTTTGAGCAACTGGCCCCAAGCCTACCTCCTCACTCCACTCGGGGCCAGGCCAATGACAGCACCTTCTCTGAGGCGCAGAACATCCAGGAGCAGATGTCCAGGAGACCCCTGGCTACCAGGGCTCCATCTCTGGAGTGAGCCCGGGAGTGAGCCCCACATGGGGGGAGGCTGAGCTCTCCCAGTGACAGTGTCACAATGGAAGAGAAGGGGGCCCAGTTCAAAGTTCTGGAGACTGTCAAAAGGGAGGACGAGAGGTGCACAGAGGACGCTGAGAAGGCTGGCCCAAAGCTGTAAAAAGACCCCAGGGGGCCTTTGGTGCCAGGCCCGTGACGCCCAGTGTCAAAGGCCGAGAGATAGTGCAGATGGGGACACAGCAGCGGCTGCCGGGTCTGGCAGCTTCGGCTTTCGAGCGGGTGGACCCGGGCCCCAGCCCAGCACCAGTCACCTCAGTTTCCTCCCTTGCAAACCCCTCCGACTGGAGATCCTGAGGCAGAAACCCTCCAGCCCAGGGCACCTCCAGCTCTGCATGGGAAGAGGGCCCAGTGAGGGAGGTGATGAGGCGGGGAGAGGCGGGAAATGAACTGGACTCTCGCGGCCCTTCTCAGAAGCAGACTTCATTCCAGGCCTGGTCCTTCCCAGCTGCAGCCATTTCCCCTCCCCGCCCTCCCCCAGCACCTCCAGCCCCCCTTCTCCCTCCTGCTGCTGCACCTCCAATCCAGACGAAGGACCCCGCTGCCTGCCACTCTGCAGGCACTGACACCACGGCCCCCAAGGGCCTGGCTGAGGGGGCCAGGAGGGATGGGGATGGTTGGGCGCTCTCTGCAAGGGGAGTCTCTGGTTCCGGCCCAGGGCCAAACCCAGGGCGGCCTGCGTCTGAGCCCGGATGGATCCGAGACTCAGGCCTGAGGATGCCCAAACTCAGCCCAAGGATCCCCCAGCCTGGCTGGGAACCTTCCAGCCAGGATCCCACCCTGCCCTGGGATGAGAATCACTGAGCCCTGGCCCCAGCTGGCTTCCTTCCACCTGTCCCCTGCAGCCTGGCCAGTGGGCGGGACATGCTGGGGCGCGGATGGGAGGAGGGACCCTTGGGGACCTTGAGGCCAGTGAGCACAGACCCCGCCCTGGCCAGTCTTGGATACCCTCTAGGGAGTGGGCGGAGGCCTTTCTGGAGCCCCACATGGCTAATCCTGGGACAGGCCAGGATTTTACTCCTACCGGGAAGTGAATCCCCTCTTTAATACCTTCTTCGTGCCACACCATCCCCCAGGCAGGAGCAGGAAGGGGGTGACTGGCAGATGGGTTGTAGGCTACACGGACCAGGTTGCTGAGGCTGTACCATCGGTAGTCTTTATCACGGCCGGAACTGGTCATCTAGAGGAAGGGGATGGGGAATGGACCCCAACGGACCCACGTCTCAGTCAGAAACGTGGAAATCTTCGGGGTTTTTTGCACCAATTTCTAACCTTCCACTTCCAATCCACCATTAAGACCTATCCACTCGACCTGCTAAATAAATAGGGAAACTGCCCTCTTTCTCTATGGCCATCCCCTTTTTACCTCACACGTATCCCAATTTGTAATCCCATATTACATCATGACGCTCAGGGCGTGAGAAATGTGCATTTCTTTATTTTGATAAATCACATGAAATCTAGTCGGAGTCCCCTCCACTCACTGCCAGGGTTGGCAGGAACTCTAATGTTGGTCATTTACCAGGAGCCTCCCCCTGTCCCTGGGGCTAGTCACAGTTCCACGAGGCTCAGGCCATCCTGAGAAGAAGACACACAAATCACCACGACAGCTTCCCGGAGCCCAAGCCAGGGGGGCACTTGGTGGCCCCAGGGCCCCTACACCATGCTTAGTGGGGAGCTCCCAAAGTCTGCCCAGGTTGGGTGGTGTTTATGCCATTTCTCCAGGCATCCCTGTAACCCATCCCTCAGAGGCCCCACAATCCAGCTCCCCAGTTCCCTGATCTTTCTACGCAACACCCCCCCCCCCCGCCCGCCATTTCCCAAGTCAGGCTACTCTACCTTCTCATCCATCAAAACACCTGTGCTTTATTCCCCTCTCCTCTGAAAGCCGGTCACTTTAAATCCTCAGTGGGCTTAGACCTGACTCTTGGAGGGCATCTTACACTCCTACCAGCAATGCATGAGGCTTCCAATTTCTCCACATTCTTGTCAACCTTTATTATCGTCCTTTTTTTCTTGTTTTTAGTAGAGCAGTGATGTCTTTGCTTTTTGCAAATCCACCATTTTTTCTTGCACGCCCAATAGATAACTTAAGGACTATGTGTTGAGCGGATATATAGGAATCCAGGAAACAGCGGGTTTGGGCAGGAGGAGGAACTCAGTTTGGTACATGTTGAGTGGGAGACACCTGTGGGACAGCCACGGAGGGGTGTCTAGGAGAATTCTGGATATAGTGGTCTCCGCCTTGGACAGGGGTCTGGAATGAAAGCAGAGATGGGGACCTCACTGAAATTTAGATCTCACCAGCCCTGGGAAGATATGTGAGTTCACAAGGGAGGGTGCAGGGGCAATGGGTAAAAAGTCAATACATGTTGAAGTTTTGTGATGGGAGTTCATTATACTATTTTCTCAGCTTCCATGTGTGTGAAATTTTCCATATTTCCAAACTAGTTATTTATTTTTTTAAATGTTTATTTTAGGGGCGCCTGGGTGGCTCGGTCGGTTGGGCGTCTGACTTCGGCTCAGGTCATGATCTCTCGGTCCGTGAGTTCGAGCCCCGCGTCGGGCTCTGTGCTGACAGCTCAGAGCCTGGAGCCTGTTTCAGATTCTGTGTCTCCCTCTCTCTCTGCTCCTCCCCTGTTCATGCTCTGTCTCTCTCTGTCTCAAAAATAAATAAACGTTAAAAAAAAAAAATTAAAAATAAATAAATAAATAAATAAATGTTTATTTTATTTTTGAGAGAGACTGAGAGCGGGGAGGGGCAGAGAGAGGGTGACAAAGAATCCCAAGCAGGCTCCACATTGTCAGAACAGAGCCCAATGCGGGGCTCGAACTCACAAACTGTGAGATCGTGACCCGAGCCAAGATGAAGAGTCGGACGCTTAACCGGCTGAGCCAGGTACCCAGGTGCCCCAAAATAATTGTTTAAAAGCCCCATTGCACTAGCCATAAAGAGGTCACTGGTGAACTTGACAATTGCAGAATCTGCGGAGTAGAGGAGACAGGAGACTGATTCTAGAAAATGAGGGCGGAAAAAAGAGAGAAATGGAGTGTTTTCACACCTGATGCATGACTCACTGACATCCCAGTTAGCAATCACCGAGCATATATACCCCAATCCGAGAAACGAGATGATTATGGGTGAGAGTCATTAATTACTTTATAGTTGCTGGCGCCTCCCACACAGGGACCATTCTCAGCGAGGCCCAGCAACAAGCCAAGAGCTCTTCCTCGAAAGGAAGAAAATTGCTCACCAAGGAGTGCCCGGATTGGCTCCTAAATCCTAGATGCTCCATTGTGGTTCTTCTCTCAGGGTTGGCCATGAGCTCAAACGTCACCCTCAACCACTGCAGACACGTGAATCCCTTTGGGGTCATCGGCTCTATGGGAAGAGCTGCCTGCCCTTCGGCCTGGACCATCTGGAACCCTTCTCTTGCTCTGGGCTCCTCTCAAAGCAGAGAGCCTCACAGGCTGCTCAGGACATGCATCAGAGCAGCAGACCTAACTGCGATGTAGATTGCCTCCCCTATACACAGAAGCCCAACAAGGGTCCTTTCTTACTGCTACTAAGGGGACAAGAGCACAGCAAGTTCTTTCACTTGGCAGGATGTGATGGTTAATTATATGTGTCAGCCGACGGGGCCACAGGATGCCAGGATCCTTGGTCACACACGATTCTGGGTGTGTCTGTGAGGGATGAGGTTAACAATTGAATCCATGGACTGAGCAAAGCAGACCGCCTCCCTGATGCGGGTGGGCCTCATCTAATCCATCGAAGGTTTGAACAGAACAAAAGGCCGAGTGAAGGAGAATTTGCTCTCTGCCTGTCTTCGAGCTGGGGCATTGGTCTTCTCCTGCCTCCCGACTGGAACTTACACCATCAGCTCGCTTTCTTCTCAGGCCTTCGACCTTGGACTGGAACTACATCACTGACTTTCCTAGATCTGCAGCTTGCCAACTCCAGGTCTTGGGCAGATCTCCATAACTGTGTGACCCAACTCCTTATAACAAATCTCCTTATATCTATATCTATCTATATACATGTATATCTATATCATGCATATCTGTATCTTCTATTAATTCTTGTTTCTATGGAGAATCCTAATACCAATCCTGACAACTGAACACCCAGAAACTTCCTCAGGTGGCAGGCCTCTATGTTCATATGGGATTTATCTCCCACACTCAGCATATTTGTATCTTTTCAATGCATCTAAAGTACCTGCTACTTTCCACTCTCCAAATCCTAGGAACACGTTGTCCTCGATGCAGTGGACAAGTGTGATGCCCTGTAATTTGAGAGGATGATCAAATCCATTGATTGGAATATTACTCGGCAATCAAAAAGAATGAAATCTTGCCATTTGCAACAATGCGGATGGAACTAGAGGGTATTATGCTAAGCGAAATAAGTCAGTCATAGAGAGATATCGTATGGTTTCACTCATATGTGGAATTTAAGAAACAAAACAGATGAACACAGGGGAAGGGAAGCAAAAGTGAGATAAAAGCAAAGAGGGAGGCAGACTGTAAGAGACTCTTAAATACAGAGAACAAACTGAGGGTTGCTGGAGGGATACTGGGGGGATGGGCTAAATGGGTGACGGGCATTAGGGAGGGCACCTGGGGAGAGCACTGGGTGTTGTCCCTAAGTAATGGATCACTAAATTCTACTCCTAAAATCATTACTACACTATACGTTAACTAACTTGGATTTAAATTAAAAAAGAAAAAGAGAAAAAAATTCTTCTGGGGTACCTAGGTGGCTTAGTCGGTTAAGCACCCACGGATTCAAGCCCCGTATGTTCAAGCCCGGCATCGGGCTGTGCACTGACAGCACGGAGCCTGTTTGGGATTTTCTCTCCCTCTCTCTGCCCCCCCCCCCCCCGCTCGTGCTCTCTCCCTCTCTTCTCTCATAAGCAATAAGTACACTTTTAAGAAATAAAAAATAAAAAAAGGCTTCTGTCAGGTAAAAAAAAATATCCCCGTGGACTAACCCGTAGCAGAGAACCAGCAACTTCACAGGCTTCAAGGGAAGTTGCGAGAAGAGAAGTTGCGAGATTGGTCTGTACTGCTCTCTCTCAGCCAAGAGAAAGCACACTGCTTCCGCCATTCTCCATACAGGAAGAGGAAAGAAGTTACTTGCCGATACATAGTTTCACATCAAGTGGCATAAAACATGCACATTTGCTCCCACAACAAAAGCCACGCCTAGAATAGCGACTGCAAGGGGCATCCTCATCCGAGTAAGCCCGTGATCGCTCCGTCATCCTCAGAGACCTGTGCCTTCTGCACAGGCCAGAGAGGTGAGCTACGCGGCCCGGGGTAGAAGCCACCCCTGCAGCTTTCAGGTCTTTGAGGAGGGCACGAATTTCTGTGATTCTTTCAGAGCTGAACCACTCTTTCGGTTTATTGACTGGTAAGAAGGTGAAGTTCCAGGGGCTTCCACTTGTCCCCTTCTACTGTAATGGCCCTCATCCCGTAGGCCTGGAGAGTTATGTGTGAATTCCGCCTGTAAATTTCAACTATACACCCTGAAACTGAGGAAATCATTTCAGGATGAGTCCAGAGTCTCATGCCTGGGGTGCAGCATGCCTGGACTCAGGTCAAAACTCCAATTATCACCTGATCCGCCGGAGCCTCTGCACAGTGGTTCTCTGTGTCCTCAGAAATTAGCATTAAATAGACTCAAGGTCTGCTAATCCCTGAAAAGTCTGTGTATTTTCCCTTCACAGAGCACAGTTCTCTGGCAAATGGCCCAGGAAAGATTTACAGTATGCGTCTGGGGTGCTATTGAAGGGTTTGCTCCGAAGTGTACTGGCCTCTCTTCCATTCAAGGGGCTTTGGGTGAGGGAACTGAGGTTCTCTTTCATAGTGGCTCAAGTGGGGCTTCCATTGCCCAATGTGGAAGGTTTTGTTCGCTTATTGCTTTGCTGTTTCTGTTATACAGATTAAGGAGGGTTTAGAGGCTGCCTGTTGGTCCTATTTGGTCTTTGAACAATTAGCCTCTGCTAAAGATAAAGATGTAAGTTAAACCATTCTGATTACCACCTGATGTCTGATGTCCCAGGCCAAGTGCTGCCGTGTGTGCTCTGCTCCTCTGGGATCCCAGCACTTCCACTAAAATTATAGAGCCCATTTCTGTGGCAGCCTCTTCCACTGGCATCCCTAGCCTGCAGAGAACAAGTAGTACATCCTGTTTCAAAGACATTCCCGTCACTAATGGAGTTCGCAATATCTTGGTGAAGGGAGTTTCCTAGAGGTTCTAGAAAAGGAAGTTGGGGAGGGTGGAACTTGGCTAGGGGGCAGGTGAGTGGGTCACGCAGGGTAAACCCACCTCAATATTCCTCCCTCCCTTAGTGTCTGGGTTCTTTCCCCTATTTTAAAGCAAGAAAGTCCTGGCATTTCAACATCAATGAGGCATAGTTCATAGTTCCCTATTGAATCCGAGGTTTCGTCAACCCAAAAGCTAAGCCAACAACGAAAACCACCCCTCGCTGTGCAAAGTGGCACACTAAATCTAGGATCTCAGGTAAATGTATCCTGTGTTATAAGTAAATTCAGGGGGCGCCTGAGTGGTTCAGTCGGTTGGGCATCCAACTGGATTTTGGCTTAGGTCATATCACGGTTCGTGGGTTCGAGCCTTGGGTCCGGCTCTGTGCTGACAGTATGGAGCCTGCTCCGGATTCTTGCTCTCCCTCTCTCTCTGCCCCTCCCACCAAATAAATAAACACACACATGCATACATAAATACATAAACAAACAAATTTAGGCCAATGAAATTATGTTCCTCTCTCTGTGGACTAGCACCCACGGTAAACATTCCCATGTTTTCCAGATTTTGTGCTAAGGTAAATTAGCAAAACCTTGTGATCCTTTTGATGTGTATGCTTCCTCCTTCCAGATCTGACTCCGGAACTAACGCCCCCGAGTCAGGCAAGCACAGAACTCCAGTTCTGGGACTGGAAACAATGGGAGTGAGGCATGAAGAGAACCAGCCACCCCCCGGGTGGTGGACTGAAAACATGCCCACGCCATTTTGCTGCTCCTTCCGTCGAGAGATGGAGTCTATTCCTTGCCCCTGGAATCTCAGCACACCTCACGACTTGCTTCGACCAACAGAGTGTGATGGAGGTGACATGATGCGAGTTGCAGAACCCAGGCCCCAGGGCCTCAGCTCCTGTCTTCATCTTCTCAGAAGCTTGAGGTCACCATGCCAGGGAAAAGCCGGGATGCAGGACCACAGGTCAGGTCAGGTCTGTCAGGCTCCAGGGCCTCTGCTGCTAAGCACCAGAGCACCCACTGGACGATTTCTTTGAGTGAGCATTTATTAGGCACCGCCTGTGTCCCAGGCCTTGTGCTAGGTATGGGGTGTGGCAGGATACAGGCAGACCAGGGCCTGCTCTCAAGATCTCAGCTGGGGTACTCTTCCATAGATGCAGGGCAACGAGCTCCGTGCTGCAGGGACTGGGGTTAAGATTACATGGAAACCCACTGGTGACTACCCACTATGAACTGTAGAGTGCGGCACTCATGCCTGTCCACAACTTGTCTCCTCCACAGCCAGGATGCTTGGATTCCCATATAGGCCGGACCCCGTCATTGACCTGCTGGGTGGCCTTGGGCCGGCCACTCCCCCTCTCATCCGTAACATGGGACAGTAATAGCTACCCCTCAGGTAAGCGCTGAGGATTAAATGAGATCAGACACAGCGGTGCCAGGCCCCGAGTCGGTGCCCAGTAGAGAGTTCATCCCCACCTTCCCGCCCTTGCACTACATCCAGGACCCTCACAATCCAGCAGTCATCATCATCATCTCTGCGGCTTTAGCAAGCAGCATGGTGGGAATAATAGGACAGCCCTCCAATGGCCTCCAGGCGACAGGAAAGCTCCACACAGGGCAGGATGGGCCGTTGGTGGCACTGACCTGGTGTCTGACCCCAACCCAACCTTGACCTACCTCTGCCTCCTGCCCTGTCACCTTCCACATTAGCAACTCCACCTTTCATGATGAGGAGGGAGCTCAGACCTCTCACCACCCTCCCCACAGGCGCCCAGATGGCCTCAGGGCCCCCTTTGGGTCATCTGGGTGGCCCCCACCCCCAGGCCTGGCTTCTTTCACTGTGAGCTCCCCTCTGGTGGGGCACTCCCACCTGCTGAGGGCGCTATTGCAGGCTGAACTTTGGGTCCAGGAGGCCTGGGTTCTTGTGCAGGCTCTGCCCATCTCTGAGCCACACTAGTGTGATTAGGAGGACTTCCCACCTAACCGGGCTGTCGTGGGGAAGACGTGGGGTGACATGTATAGACTACGAGCAGGCTATTAGCATCTGGCCAGTTCCTCTCCGGCCCTTCCCACGTGGCATAGAGGGAGAACTAGCCAACGTTCTAGAAGCAGCTCCCAGCTCAGCCCCACTGGCTGTGCTGTGGGGCCTCAGGCAGGTTATTTAACCTCCCTCGGCCTTGGTGATCCCACCACTAAAACGGAGAGAATTCCTACTTAGCCAAGCTGCTAAGAGGTTTGGATAAAATTATATCCAAATGTGGAGAATTTGGATAAAATTATATCCATGTCCATAGCACGGGACACCAAGAGACTGACATGGTGTTTTGCACAAACATGGTGTTAGAAGCAAAACGCAAAGGTAGTACCAGCTGATATTTAAATTATTATTCTGATTTAAAAAAAAAGAAAAAAGAATACCTACTCACCCCTTCAAGGCAGCCCACATGTCACCTCCTCCTGGGAGCCCTCTGTATCTCCCCTTGGCAGTCACGGCTTCCCCCTCTGTACTCCCACAGCCCTTTTACCCTTCTAGCACAGCTGCTTCTCTTCCTAACTCAGCAAATATATTTTCAGTGTCTTATGTGGGGATGATGCTGAATCCAGGTGCAGGACATACAGCGATTAACAAAATGTGGCCCCTACTTTCATGGGGCTTCCATTCTAATAGTGGGGACAGCCAGTGAATGTGTCAATAGGTGGAAAATTTCACAGCATTAAGGAGTCAGTAAAAAGAGAAAACACAGTATAGACACTGAGGCAGGGGAGTCGCTAGTTACATTGGGTTATCAGGGAAGGCCTTGTGGAGCAAATGACATTCAAGCTGAGCTCCGGATGACAAAAAAAAACAAAAAAAACAAAAAAAAACGTACCCTTGACAAAGAACCGCTTGTCAGGCAGAAAGAAGCGCTAGTGCAAAGGCCCTGAGGCAGGGAACGAGTACAGCAAGTCTGGAACAGAATGATCCAGGGGACTGGAACACGGTGAGGAGTGAGCATGCTTGTCACTATAGGCTTCCACTTTCAGATGAAGCCCCTGAGGGCAGACATCTGATTTACTGGGTCCATTGCACAGGACAGACCCGGAGCTCTGGCAGCGGTATTCTAAATGCTGTTTTGGTACTAACAGGAGTCAGTCAGCTGGCCTTTCTGCAGCCCCATTCACATCATGGAAGACTCCAACTGGGTTGCCCAGCCAGGCAGGGGCTCCGCTCCTTGGACCAACAACCCCCAGGGCAAAGTTGGTGGAAGAGGGAAGCCAGAGAGGCGCCCGGAGAGAGGAAGTGACCTGCCCGAGACTACACTGCCAGCAAGCAGTGTCGAATCCAGTTTCCTCTGCCCCACTCACCCTCTCTCCTACTGAGCTATGGGGTCAAGAGCCCCAAGGACCATGTGAGGAGGGCTGTGTCAGGTCCCTCCTCCTTTCCTGCCGCACACCCAAATGGGACAAGGATCCCAGAAGCTCCTTCCTGCCAAAGCCGGGCTCAGTCAGGCAGCCTATCTAACCTGGCTATGGATGAGATCAGTTTGAAGTGAAAAGCTAGGAAACTGAAGACTGGAGAGCCAAAGTTCCAGTGTAGAATGACCTGGGCTCCAGGTCCAGCACTGTCACCCCAGCCCCAAAGCCACCTCTCCAGGGTGGCCAAAGCCAAAACCATTTCCCGAGTCGGCATGTAGGGGGCCTGCGGTTATCTGCCAGCATTTCAGCACCATATTGATATGGGCCCTGGCTTAACACAAGGAGCCCATGTCTCCCGGGAAAAATGACATGGGAATCTCTGATCCAGTCACCCTCCAGGCTCCAACAAAACTTCACTGGAAAAGTTTTATTGAAAAAAAAATTGTACAAATAAGTTCTTGATGTGACAGCAACAAAGGCTCATTTTCCCCCTTCCCTCCCCATCTTTGAAAATCTACAAACGGAGAAAAAAAGTTCATCCCCATGATGCCTGACCAGAATCCACCCATGAGCCCCCACCCCCACCCCCATGAGCTATTTCCCGATCCCCCTCTCAACTGGGGCCAGGGCCATCATGGGGGTACTTGTCCCAGGGGGTGCAGCACCTCATTTTATAGTTGAGGGAAGTTGGGAGAGGATTGGAATAGAGCTGGAGAGAGGGCTGAGGTGATGGTCGGGTCAGGGAAAGAGGGCCCCCATTCCACAGGGCCTGGGGTGAGCCCCCACTAGCTCGATTCCATCTCACAGATGAGAAAGCACTTGGCTATAAATATGAACACTGATTGAGGCAGGCTTAAGCCCAGGGCTCTGAGGGCAGGACATGACTACTGCCCAGGTCCCACAGAATGTGGGGTCCCTGGGGTTCCTGGGCTCAGCATCATGGTATCTGGGAGCCCACGTCCAAGCAGATGGCTGGGAAGTCTGCTCAGACACACAGGAAGCCTGCTCTGTTTGCCCACCCCTACCCCATGGACTATCCAAGGTCAGTACCTCAACTCCCTCCCTCCCATAGCACCCATGTGTCTCAGGAGCCTTTGGCTGCCTCCTGCCATCCCACGACCCTGGGGCCCTACAGCTCATCTCGCATCTTGTCACCCTTGGGCCGAACCAGGCGGCCAATGAACAGCAGGGAGCCACTCTGGGTGTCTCGAACCAGGAAGATGAAGGGGTGGTCAGCATAGAAGAGCTTGGGGCTTCGCAGCTCCTCGCGCCCATAGATGTCCTGGTCAAAGGGGTTGCCCTCTGTGTCCCACTCGAAGGCAGTGGCGTGGAACACACTGGCCAAGTACAGGTCCTTCTTGCCCGACATGCGTGATAAATCTGCCTTGTTCTTGTCGATGGCCTCAGTCAGACCCAGCCCGGCCAGGTGTTTCTGCGGGATGAGGCAGGTGCCGGGTAAGGCCGTGAGATGGGCAAGGCTCCTAGACCCGCACCCTCCACCCTCACCACCCATCACCTCCTACCCCGTTCCTCAGAGCAGATTACCACCTCCCCGTCACCTCCTGTATGCCAGACATGATGTAGGCACTTCGAACCACTGCTTTCTTAACTCTCACGACAACCCTGCAAGAACCTCTAATTGCCACATAACAGATAAGGACACGGAGACTCGGGAGAAAGGCAGAATTTATCCCCGGTCCTGCTGAGAAATCTTGATCAGTGCTTCTCAAAGCACGGGTCACGGACTGCCAGTACGGGCACCACCTGGGAGCTTATATGGAACACACGTCTCCTGACCCCCTCTCTCCCAGAGCCACCTATCAGAATCTCTGGGGGAGGACCCAGGAAGCTTCTTTAACAAAATCTCTAGGTAATTCTTGGCACACTCAAATGTAAGGAAAACTACTCTAAGGATAACTATGACCATATAATCCTGGGGCTTTAAAACCTGTCCAGGGTGCTTTCTGCCTGGGAATTGCTTCAGAATAATCTGATGGGGGTGGGGCACCTGGCTGGTTAGGCTGAGTGTCCAACTTTGGCTCAGGTCTGAGTTCAAGCCCCACAGGGGGCTCTCTGTTGTCAGCACAGAGCCTGCTTTGGATCCTCTGTCTCCCTCTATTTCTACCCCTCTCCCCATCATGCTCTCTCTCCCTCTTTCAAAACTAAACAATTAACAAAAAATAATCTGTTGGGGGAGAAATGGCTGTGTGTAGATGACTCCTTATCGGTCATGAGCTGCTGATGATTGAAGCTGGGTGATGGATACAGGAGAGTTCATTACACTGATCAAGTTTTAATGTATACATGATACATCTTTTTTTAAATGTTTGTTTATTTTTGAGAGACTGCAAGCAGGGGAGGGGTAGAGAGAGGGGGACAGAGGATCGGAAGCGGGCTTTGTGCTGACAGCAGTGAACCCAGTGTGGGACTTGAACTCACAAACCATGAGATCCTGACCTGAGCCGAAGTGGGACGCTCAACCGACTGAGCCACCCAGGCGCCCCAATATACGTTTTTACATATTCCCATAGTACAAAATTAAAACGCACCCCCACAAACATGCACCCCACTCCCAACACACACACTTGCCATGGCTCTGCAGAGCCGCCGGAAGCCAAGTACAAGTGCTTTCGTATGTCAACTGTGCTTGTGCTGTGGACTTACCCCTTAGCATACCTCTCCCAGCTCTTTATTGGACGGTCTCACTGAACAGCCGGCACCCTCAGTGGTGTCTCAATGGCCACCCCCATCCCTGTAGAATGCTTGAACCACCCCGTTTTCCAGGAAGCCTTCCTTATCCCCCACGACCGGAGCCTGGTCTCCCTGCGGCTCAGTGAGAAAGACGCTGCAGAGAAGGACTACTGGCCAAGTCACCAGCAGCTTCCGGGCCCAGGTTTCTGCAGGACAGGCCACCTCCCTGGTGAGGCCAAATAGGCACTTGAGCTGGGGTCCTGAGGGTCAGGGGGTCCTGAGACAAGTGTTCTAGCCCCAGTGACTCCAGTCACAGTCCAGACTTGTGACTTACACAAGTCACACACGTCAAATTTCTCAACTCCATGTACCCCATGGACTTGTGTGTCCACCCGGGGTTCCAGGAAGACACAGGAGAAAAAAAGGGAGGATGGCGTCAGAGCAGCCACCGCAGAAGGAGAAGCTGGGGAAGAACCTGGACGGATCCAGGAAGTGGTGATGGCTCCTCTCTGGACACCTCAGCATGACCCACAGCACAGGCCACGCAAGGGCCACTAGTCCGTGGTCTGGAGCCGAAGCCCCATTTCATCACAAGCTTTCTCTCCACAGTGTCAGCAGTGAATCTGAATCAATCCCGTGAGTGAGAAGCTTACCAAGGAGCCATTTCTGGCATCCAAGGCACGAATGAGATAAAAGTTTTCCCTTTTGAGTAGGTTAAAAAAAAAAAAAAAAAAAAAAAATCTCTCCTGACTGACAAAAAGGCCACCTTGAATTTTCACCCTGAGGACTCATCACAGCTCTACCACTCACTAACCAAGGTGACCTCAGCAAGTCACTGCCTCCCTTCAAGCCACTGCCCAACACCCAGGGTGGTCATGAGGAGAAGATAACGTTGAATGCGTGGGTTCAGTTTCCAGCCACCCCGAGTGCCTCACTGCTGACAGCCATTGTTCGTCTTACTGCTGCACGGGGGACGACCCTTCGGCTGGAACAGTCTAGAACTGGGGGCACCTCAGGCTCAGAGGCAGTACGGTACGGGACTAAGGCACAGCTTGGTGCCAGATGTCTGAGTTACCGTCTGCGTGACTGTGGGTAAGTTGTTTAACCTTCCTGAGCCTCGGTTTCCTCATCTCTAAGAAGCTTATTAGTCCTACCTAATGAAGTTGTTTCGAGGATTAAAAGGTTAACATCTACGAAGTGCTCTGAAGAATGTCTGGCATACAGCAGGCGCTCTATCGCATTTAACTACGGATGTCACCATTATGTTCCCAAAGGCAGGTCCCAGGCCTCTCCCCGCAGCAGTGCCCAGTACTACCTGGACACCCACGGAGGCTCAGGACAGACCGGCTGAGCTGACGAATGGGTGCCCCAAGCACCCCTCTCCTCCAGGCCCTGCAGACCCCAAGTTGGGCCATCCCTCACCTGCAGGTCGTGGGTCACCTCCACCACACCCTTGGGCAGGGAGATGGCGACAGCCTTCTTCTGCATCTTCCCCATCCAGATCTTCAGCTGCTCCTTGGTCAGCAGCTTCTCAAGGCGCTCGAGGGGCTCCACGTGGTGCGGCATGAGGATGATGAGGCTGGAGAGCTTGTGCGCCAGGGGCATCTCCACAATCTGCAGCTTCTCCTTCTCATCATCGTAGTAGTTGTAGAGGCCTGGGAGGAGAGCCGAGAGGGCACTGGGCACGCAGGGCTGGGGGCAGGCTAGGCCCCGAGCACCCTCACCCCCCCCACCTCGGCCCCCGGCTCCGCAGGTTACCCACCTGTGCGGTGCATCATGGTAACACCCACAGTATAGGATCGGGTCACCATGAAGCCTCGGTTGTCCACCATCTTGTGGTGAAACCTCTCGTCCCAATGCGCTGGAGTGGGAAGCAGAACGCAAGGTCAGAAATAGACGGCCCCCACTCAGAACACAGCCCCCCAACTGCACACTCTGGATCTCTCTCGGCCACAGGCTTCCGTTCTAGTCTTTGGGGCTCACCTTCCCCCCGACCCCAGCGCCCAGTCCACAGAGTACATGCTCCCCGCGTTGGGGGACATGGGCGTTGGCCCCATGACATGCTGCCTGAAGCTATGAGGAACAGCTCTCTACAGTCAGGGTCCGGCTGATTCCACCGGACAGAGAACTCTTTCAGGAGGACCCTCGGCTCAGCCACCACCACGTCCGCCCTCTGCCCTGGCACCTGTCGGGCATTTGGGCAACACGTGCCGAGCTGGCTCCCCACCCCAGCTGCTGAGGGCTCTGTGCCGGCCGCCCCACCCCTCTGGACTCACGCTTGAAGAACATGGCATTGACCAGCAGGGCACCGTCCGTGCGCTCCACGTCCTTGGTGACCTCGGGCAGCTTGCCGTCGGTGGTTTGCGCCGCCCATTCATTGATGGACTGCAGGGCGCTGCGCTTGTCGCGGAAGTTGATCTTGGAGTGCTCGCAGTTGTAGTGCTGCTTGCTGCTGCGCACGAAGTCCTCTGCGAAGCTCACCGAGCTGGGCCCGTACAGGCGGCTGCCCAGCTTCCAGGTCACGTTGCGCGCCGTGCTGTTGCTGAGCGCTCGCAGCAGCTCGCCCAGGCCCGCGTGCACCTCCTCGTCCCGCAGCTGCTCCGCGCTCAGCACCGCCTTGGCCTGGGAGGCCGTGGCCGCCTTGCCTCCCAGCGACACGAGCCCCAGGGACGAGGCCACCACCACGGGCGACAGCAGGATGTTCTCCACCGCCTGGTCCTTGGCCATGGCCTGGTACAGGCTGAAGGCCAGGCCGGCGCTGCGCTCGGCCAGCGTGGCCGCTTTGGGGCTCAGCTTCTCTGCCGTGCCCGGTGCTGCAGCAGCCGCGGGCTTCTTCACCTCGGCGGCCAGAGCCACGGCCAGGAGGCAGCAGGCGCCGATGAGCGCGAGGAGGCGCATGGCTGGGAGGCGGGTTGTACGCACCACGGGGGACCTGTGAGGGTTGGAGAGAGGGTGGCCCTGAAACCCTAGATGTTCCTCCCCAAGAACCATCCCCAGCCTTCTGGCAGCCACCAAGTCCCCTGCAGATGGGATCAAGAGAGCTCAGAGTTCTGGGGAACCCAGACCTAACTCAAGAGTTGCCCAGATCAGAGGTCTCAGTCTGCCCAGTCTCTCTGGGGCCTTCTCTGAGCTCCTAATCCGGAGCAGGGTTTCTAGCAAGGCAACAGCTCCACCCTATTGATTTCTTACACAGAACTTACAACAGTCAGTCTTCTGTGTTTATTATACGTGATCTCCATCCCTAACTAGTCTATGAACTCCGAGTGGACAAGAAATCGAGCCAGTCCGGTTATCCTCTACATCTCCAGTGCCTAGCACACAATGGGCCTCAGCTGTTCCTCAATGAACAAAAATCAGGGTCACTTGGCCAGACTTAGGGTCCTCATTTTGTATACAGATTAGCTCTGATCTCATATGACCCCGGGACGCTTTTCCAGTGGAAACATGTGGCGGATGGACTGAGGGTCTGCATGAAGCTCAGGTGCCTGGACAAAGGATGTCCTGTTGGGACAGGATGAAGGACTGCCCCTCCCCCTGTGCCTTTTACCCTGCCCTGGGATGTTAATGAGTCACCGATTGGCTCACTC
The DNA here is from genome assembly GCF_018350195.1 of Panthera tigris. Taxonomy (NCBI): domain Eukaryota; kingdom Metazoa; phylum Chordata; class Mammalia; order Carnivora; family Felidae; genus Panthera; species Panthera tigris. Next base: position 56,094,807 of record NC_056669.1, read on the forward strand.
ATTAAATGGGGGAACCCAGATGCTAAACTCTGCAGCCCCAAGGGTGACCTTGAGTGTGTGTCCACTCCTCTCTCAGCTTCAGTCTCCATTTGCCAAGCCATAAAGGTCTAGGTCTCCATGCCCAAGGCCTCTATCCTAGCAGGGACATGCCTGTCCATCTGTCCACAGTCCCGAGAATGGATGGGAAATCCCCAGGACAAAAGTGGGGTGGAGGGGTAGGTTTCCTGAGAGGAAGGATACTGGAGGAGGAGTAAGTCACAGTTGAATGGAGCAATGACACCCCCTCCCGTTCACCAGAGGCTAACCAGAAGCGTGTTCACAGGAAGCTGGGTCCACCTCAGATTCCATTCTGCCCTCCAATCTGACAGGGCCTGGCTATCACACAGGCCCTCCGCTCTGTGGCTTCAGGGTTCTCCTCAGGATCCCTTCCAAACCACAGCAATAGCACTGGTCCCCAAAACAAGCCTCACTCTCCTCCCGGGGCCTCCAATCAGGACAGTCTCTCCACATGGGATACTTCCCCGTTACTTTCAGGCAAGATGGATAGGGGGAAGGGAAGGGTTGGTAGGAACTCTGGTGGAGGCTGGGGTCCCACTGCTCCAGCGGATCCCATCCTGGGGTCCTTAAGGACCTCCAAATTGAGAATCCTAGCAGAGGACCCTCAGGACTTCGGCCTGCCTGCAAGAGCACTGGGTCTCTGGAAAGACTCCACTGCTGTAGCCATCCTGTGAACCGAGGCGGGTCCCCCCTCCCTGGGCGGCCACCTCTCGGAAGGTGCAGCGTAAAGGGGAAGCAAAGGACGCGCGGGGGGGGGGGGGGGGGCGCGGCACAAGGCCCAAGAGAGGCCTGTACCCTAGAGCGCAGACAAGAGGGGGGATCTCAGGGCCCACCTTCCTCCCAGCCCTAGCTCCTTCCCCATCAGGACTGGAGCCTCAAAAGCAGAAAGACCAAAGAATTACTGCACACAAAAGGATGCCTAAGAGAGTAAAATGGGGCACTACTGATTATTCTGCCTGGACAACAGGCATTTGGTCACTCAACTCGAAGGCCACCTCTAGTCCATACAGCTGATGCCAGAGCACAGACCCGGGGGGGAAAAGGCCACTAGCATCCCACTGGGAGAGAGTCAAGGAGCCCAGCTCCCAGCCCTGCCACGTGGCAGACACCATCTTGACAGCCCCCACCCCCAGCCAACCAGAACCTCAAAGGGCTGGGAGGGGCTTTCCAAGAAAGCTCCAAATGACTAGTTTGGGATTCCTCAGGCAGCCACACAGCCGCGCTCCTGCTCCTCCTGCTCTAGCTCCCACTCTAGGTGACGTGGCAGGCTTGGAAACTGAATTATCTCCATCCGCCGCCGGCAGAGGGGGGCTTCCAGCCTGGGAAGCAGGAGGCCTGGGTGCAGGTCCCAGGGGGTGGCCCAGAGCCTCCTTGAGTCTGCACAGGGTCTCTGCAGGGAGGTGCAGGGAGATGCGTGGCTGCGGAGAAGGGCCGCCCTTAACGTTGACCCAGCAGCGGCAACAGAGGGAGGCAAGTCACTGCAAGCAAGCCAGCCTCCCACAGCCCAGCCCGCGTTGCCACAGAGAAATCCCAGCCCTGAGGCCGAGGTTAGACGACTTTACAGTCCCACAAAGAAAACTGTTCGATCAGAGAGCCAAGGGCTGTGCCCACAGCTAGCCAGACTGAGTTGGGACTAGATTCTGGGTTTTTGTAAGCAAGAGGGAAGAGAAGCAAATGCTAGGGGTCACCAGAGAGGATCTCAAACACTTTGAGGGAGTCTAAAGTACCTGGAAACTGCCTCAGGGGGAGGTCAGTGCCTGCCTTTTTCATTCTGAAAGAAAACAGAAGAGTGAGGAGGATGGGCTAGGGCAGAGCTGGAGCGGTGGTGAGGCGGGGCCTGGAAGGCCCAACCCCAACATGGGACCCCATCTACACTGCCCCTGGCACAAAGGAAGGCACAGCTAGTCCCAGCTCCACAGGGACCTTGGAGGTTGTCCACCTCACTGTACAGCGGGAGCCACTGAGGCCAGAGTGGGGCAGGGAGCCACCCCAGGTCCCACAGGATCAGTGGGGGGGCAGGCCTCCCGGCGCAGGGCTTCTTCCTCCGGGAAGCACCCGCAGAGCCCCCGCAGAGCCCCCGGAGGAAGCCTGGATGTGGTATCCTGTTACACAGTGAGGTTAAAACAAAACAAAACAAAACCATTTCTGCTGGCAATCCCGGTGACCAGAAACAAAAGGACTGGATCCGGAGGCCTCAGGAGGGGGGGATGGGCAGGTGAACCATCTGAAGACAGGAGGGTGTGGTGCCAGCCAGAGGCTTCCAGGGAACCAAGGCCCCCAGTTTCCCTCCAGCCTCCTTCCCCTCCATCCGGGCCCTACAGCCCAGAGGGACCTGCCGGAAACGGAGAAGAGGAGGGGCAGGGCCTCCGGGCCATGCTGGAAGTGGTTTCATTCTTCCTCCACTCTGGCCGCCTCAGGAATGTCCCTAGGCTGGGGGCAGGGAACCCTGGCCTTTGGAAGTAGCCTTAACCCTGCAGCCACTCCAAGAACCAGGTGGCAGTGGACAGAGTTGAGAGTGGGCGACTCAAAGCCTTCTAATCAGCTAACCCTCCCCTCTTGGGTGGGGGGATATGGAGCCTGCTGATTCCTCACCCGCTTCCCAAGGGAGGTGGGGGACACTGGTCAAGCTGCTCCTTTAGCTGCCAACATGGACACATGCAGGCTGCTGATCAGAAATGGAGCCACCGGTTGTGACTCTTCCCAAACGGTGGGGATCCCAAGAACCCCTCCCAGGAAAAGCCAAGACTACTTCATCTCCTTTCCTACCACCCTACTTTCAGGAGGCGCAGATGCCCCCCTGCCCGTCAGGAGGTTGGTCCACCTACCTCCGCCAGCCCCCGGGCCTTAGCCCTAGAGGTGGAGGCGCCGCGAACTGCAAAGCTGGCCTGGCCTCCCACCCCTGCTGGAGAGGCCCCCAGACCCCACCTCCTCCCTTCTGGTTCCTGTACAAGGCAGTCTCAGCATCCTGGCTCCCAGCCCCACTGTGTCCTCCCTGCCGTCAGCACCCCTGCCCCAAACTCCCATGGAAGCCTGCACTTTTTCCGAGCCTCTGAGCGCCCCGACTCCCCACCCTTGCCCTGATCTCGCCCTAGTCCTACAGGCTCACTCAGCCGTCACCGTCTGGCCCCCGGCTCCCGACCCCAAACGCCCCAGCTGCTCCCTAAGTGCCAAGGACTCCGGTTTGCGGCTCTGGGTTGGCCCCCAATCCCTCCCGGCGGCCTCCCACCCTGTCTCACTCCCCGGAGCACCCCCAAAGCGCCCGCCGCACGCAGACCGGCCCCCTCCCTCACCTGGGCCGGGTGGGCTGGCGCCGGACAGTCGTCCCACTCAAGCCGCGGACGGATTCCACTCTCCGCCGCTCCCGGCTCCCCAGATCTATATATGGCGTTCCCCTCCTCCCGCCCGTCCCGAGAAACTTCTGGAAAGTTGGAAACGCTTCCGGAGGGCGCCCCGGCTCAGCCAAAAAAAAAAAAAAAAAAAAAAAAAAAAAAAAACAGCCAAAGACCTCCCCCAGACCGCCCTGGCTGCCGCCCCTCCCCCTGCGCGCTCTCACCCGGCCCTGGGTCCTACTGCCCCCCAATGGGGGGGCGCGCTGGGAACCCCCGGCAGAGAGGCCGGGCACCGGACCGCACGACCTGCGCTGCGCGTGGACACTGCGGAGACTCCGGACTTTTCCGGTTCTGGAGGTGGGGAGCGGGCGGGGGGTGAGGAGGGGGGTAGTTCGAATCACTGAGCTGGAGGGGACACTGAGTTTCAGGGTCCAGCTCCCCAGAGAGGAGCATCCCCAATCCCCACAATCTTACCCCGGATCGCACTTCCTTCCAGCAGCCCTTCCCCTTGCAAGGTCTCTGCCCCAAGGGGATCCGTTCCCCCGTTTTAGAGCTGAAACTTAATTGGGTTCTCCGACACGCCCCCTCCTCAGTCAGGACCCCTCTGCTTTGTCTCAGGGGAGGTGGTCAGAAACTGAGAAGCAGCATCTTTCTCCATTCCCAGCTTCTCCTGATCACCGGAGCTCGACCTTAGTGACTGCCCTGAGGGGAAGAGGGGTCCTGAGGGGCCCAATAGCGGACCCTCACCCTGGAAAGTCTTGAAGTGGTAGAGGCGGGGACTCCGGGGGAACGTCGTAGTGTGGCCGGGTCTGGAGGGGTGTGCAGGAAGGAGAACCCTGACTGTCCACTAAGTAATATGTTGTGTGACCCTAAGCAAGTTACTTTCTTTTTCTAGGCCACAGTTCCTTCTTTGGCTGTGAAATGTGGTGCTGTCATTCGTTGCTTCCTTCCCATCTGTAAGTCTGGCTCCCTCTCTCCTTAGTTATCCCTGCCCCCTCCTTGTCGGGGTTTCCTCCCATGGCTCCAGGTCTATCAACCCCTCTCACCCCACCCTCCCACAACTGATAGTCCCTTGAGCTCTGAGCTAAGCTGGATATTCAATTCTCTTCTAGGTGCTACAGATAGAGCTGAGAAAAGGACAAAGTCCCTGCCCTCAAGGATGTACATGATGAGAAGGAAACATGCAGGTTAGTAGGGAACTCAAGAAGGCAGCAGAAGATTATTTAGGACATGCCCATACCTCCCGCAAGTCTTCTAATAGTGAAGGGATAGATAACAAATGGGCACAATGTGGAGAGGAAGGGACAGGGTAGAGAGACCCTTCATTCACTCACTCATTCATTCATTCATTCAATCAATAAACTATCCTGAGTATCTTCTTTCTTCCTGGTGCATCCTTGGATCGTGGGGAACAAATGAATCCCAGCACCCAGTGGATGAATCATCTGGGTCCCTGGCAGAGGGGTGGGGGGAGGGCCCTTTCTGGCCACCCCAGTCTGCTGCTGGTGACTAACTTGGAAGTCTGGGTTAGGGGCTGCTGCTCAAAGTCTGATTACACAGACTGTGAGAAATCTTAGATTAGAAGAGGTTCAGACTCTGTGAATCAGGGTCAGAATTGGAGAGAACTTGAATCCTGAAGTGACCATCATAGAAGGTGATATCTTACTTGAACCCCCATGGAATCTTTGAATCCATCTAAGGAATCTTAGAGTGTTAAATCTCATAGTCAGAGAATCTTGGAAGAAAAGAAGCAGGGGCTCTGGGCTGCAAGGCATCTCAGAGGTCGTGGATTCCTGGGCACAGCCCCAGGCAGAAGCCTCTCAACAGTATCCCAAAGGCAAGCACACAGCACCTCCAGGAACAGGGAGTCCCACAGAGGCAGCTCAGTATTCTTTCTTAGGATAGGTCTGATCATTAACAAAATTGCTCCTCTATAGAGGGGTGTCTGTTTCCTTGGAGTGGCTGTCATGGTTCTCACGTGCTTTCCTGCCTTAATTGTGTATTGCTTTTAAGGATAAGTCTTTGCTATCCAAGGAAACTGCCTGGGTCACACGCCATACCCCGCCCTCCACCCCACCCCCACGCCCAGCTTGGTCCTCAGATGGCAATCAGCCCATGCACTAAGAGTCCGTCAAAGCTGGTGGAATAAACGAAAGGTTGGTCTTGGTTTCCAGTAGGTCTAGATTGTCAAAATCGAACAGATTCCCTTTCTTCCTCACTGTTCCATCTCTTAGCTCTCTGAGGCCTCACCAACACTTTTAGGGGTAAGCTGAATGCTGTGACTCTCAGTGACTGCCCTGAGGGGGAAGAGTAAGCCGAGGCTCCTGCCCTTAGATAAACCTAGAATCCTAGAAGGTCAGAGTAGAAAGGACTAATACCCCCATTCACAGAGAGAGAATCTCCTGATGCCTAAGGAAAAGGCTGGGTCTGGAGGACCCTCTGGCAGTCTTACCAGATCGCTACTGTAGCTCAAACTGGGTCAGAAGCCTCCTCTATGGCAGGATTGACGTGTCATCACCCTGTATTGTCACTGAGTGTCACTGGAGACCCCGGCCTCCTACTCAGGGTCCCCGGTACCCAGCATAGCGCATGCCCAGAAGAGGAACTTGGTAAGCACAGTGAGTGAGTGATGGGAGGTGGCTGCCTGAGTCGTTGGAGCTCCAAGCACCGCCTCCGTGAAGAAAGACAACGGCTCCTTTAAATTTCCAAGATCAGCAAAAAAAAATGTTGAGAGACTTTGCCACATTATTCTTAGCTCTGAGCCTAGCCCAGGCTTGGCTGTGGCCCTTCCCCCACACTCCGGGCTGCACTTTCTGGAAAAAGCACTCTTTTTGGAGGGAGGAAACACTCTTGCATTGCAGAGAGACTTTCCAGCATTTCAGATCTGGATTCCTTCAGTGCCTTCGGCTGCCTGCAGGAGCTGTTCCTGCCCCCCACATCTATCCCATCCCAGGGAGGGGTGGAAATTTGCCCAAGATCACACAGCAAGTCTGAGATCGAGCTGGGCCAGAGCCCAGACATTGGACCCCCAGTCCTCCTTCCCCCAAACCAGCTTCTAATTGACCCAGCCAGATGGGCAGGCCCCGGTTCACCAGGGGTTACAGGAACAGCTTGCTCTGGCCCCAGTGGCTAGATTCACACGTCCTTGCCCCACAGCATCCTAGGACAAAAAATAAAAGATCATTTAAGTGTTCACCGTACTCATATCATATTTAACTGTTTCAGGGTAAGTAGGAATGTCACCATCTTAAAACTGAGGAAACTGAGACTCAGGGAGGCTAAGTGGAGTATGTAGGAGCACACAATGAGTTGCATTCAGCCCTGAGACTTAAACTAAGTCTATTTGTCCAAGGGAAGGTAGGGAAAGGGGAGGACAGAAAAATGACGTTTATGGGGCACTTTGCTACGGCTGGCCTCGCTGGGCACCCAACTGGTATCTCACTCTTAATTATAGGACATTAATTGGAAGGAAGTGCAATGCTTTTTTCCTTTTTACATGGGATAAAACTGGAGCCAAAGAAGGCTCTGGAAACCAATCCGTTGTGGGCCCTTTCCCTCAGAGGGCCAGGGCCACCACAGGCAGTTCTTTGAGATGCTGTCCAGGAGCCAAGAATATGCTCGCAGCCCAAAGCATGAGTCAGGGAAACGCAATTTCTGCAATCTCGGGTTCTCTCAGTGGAGTGTGGGGCCTTGCGACTGAAAGGGCGTTCCTGCCAGCTGCCACGTCGAAGGGTGGGAGGCCCGTGTGGGGGTGAGGAGGGCGGGCATGGGATCTCTCCCCTCCTCCTCCCAAAGCAGGCCTGCCCCACCCCCCACCCCTCTGCCGTCCTGGCGTGGAGGGAAGTCACACGGGAAGTCCAATGCCCTCGCTCACATGCCTGACACAACACCCAGGAGACACAACACGCCCACCGACACGACACCGCGGATGCACGTGTGTCCATCCGCCTACTGCGGCCCCTTCGTGCAATCCGCGTACACCCGTAGCACCTATGCGCACGTGTCTGCATATTCTCCAGCAACACGGATGCACCACACATAGCACACATGCCTAATAGGAGCCCGTGTACAGGCACAGGCGAAAGGGCACAGCCAGGAAGTCTGGGATTCTACTCTCATCTCTCCACCCCTTCACGCCTTGGCGAAGTTACTTCTTAGTCTCTGAGTTTCAGTTTCCATTTGTCAAATGACAGGGTGCGACTTCTTCTTGCCACCCTACTCCCTGCCAGTTGACAAACACAGGCACAGAGCTCCTGACCCCAGCGGGGGGCTCCGTCCATTGTACCAGCTCTTCCGTGGCTCCCACTGGTCCCTGGAGAAAGTCCAAGCCCCTTCTTTGCCCTCGTCACCTTGCATCAGGAGTGCCAGGTTGCAAAGACAGGTCCTTGGTGCCCCTGGGCAGAGATGCTCTGCCTTTTCAGGGCCAGAGCAAGGGAGGACGCTCTTAAGAAAGCTCAGCTTTAGGAGTGGGGGAGCACATTTTATTCTGAGTGGATCAGTAGGTCCCTCCCTTCCCCCAGCCTCTCCCTCCGAGGCCTCCTCTGGCAGCCCCATGGAAATAGCTCCAGCTGCCTGCAAGGCTGGGGGGCTGGTAGGGTGGTAGAGGCTTGTTAAATACTGCCTGGCCCTTTCCCCACCCCCACCCTCTCCCTCACCCCCTCACCCAGCTCCCAGTTCTCTTCCTCTCCTCTAGGTGACACCAGCAGCTGTAATGGTGGTGATGCCCACCTCACCCACAGGGCTGACCTCCCTGTCTTACCATCTCTGACACTCGGAAAAGGGACCCCTGAATCCTGACCACCCAACCACACCCCAGCCCTAACCTACTTCAGCCCAGTGCAGCCTCCTCTGTGTTATGAATACAGGAAGCCCTGGCTTGGATCCTATCCCAGCTCTGCTACGTTTTAGCCTTGTGCCCGTGATCTAGAGCCCCCTCTGTAAACTGGCAATGATAATCTCGAAGATAATGAGAAGCACAGATGAAACAAGGACTTGGAGAGCACTCTGAGAACTCCGAATGACATTGGGCTCTCCACTCCACACTCTGCTTGCCTCTTCTCGGCCTGGTCCAGTCCTTCCGGGCCACTCCTGCTGTGTCCTCTGAGGGCCATCCTGTTGTTTTCACTCACACCTGGCCTTGCACACACACGAGAGGATAGCAAAGCATTGTGAGTGGCATGGCGGCTTGCCTGGCGAGGCCCAGGCAGAGGACGGCAGCCCGTAGAGGGGCAGGAGCCCAACCTGGGAGTTGTTAGAAAGTCTGGGTGCTACCTCTCATTGAGTGATCTTGGAAAGTCACCTCTCTGTGCCTCACTTTCCTCATCTGTAACATGCGGATATGAGCAGGATCTAGAAGGCTCTGAGGGATTTCATTTTAAACAGGAAGACGTGTTCTTGCAGGAGGAGAAATTGGCACACCCTTTCTAAATTGTTTTAATATTTATTAATTTTTGAAAGAGAGAGAGAGAGAGGCACACCCTTTCTAGAAGGCAGTTTGCATTGGGAGCTTTAAAGACCTGTTACTGAGTAATTCCCTGCAACATTGTTTGTAATAGCAAAAATTGGAAACAACCTATCTATTGGTAGGGAGTAGGAATACCAAGAAGCTGGAAAAAACAAAAAGTAGGAAGTTCTTTATGTCCTGATACTGATATGGAAGGGCAAAGTGACGGATAATGTGACGATTCACTGCTGTTAGATGCACACACAGACCATCCCTGCAGGTGGGTGAGGAAGGAAGGTAACATTCCTTCCATTCAGGGGAAGGACTGGAGGGACAGGAGAAAGGGGGAGGGGTGAGACTTATTTTTGGACTACAGCTGACCCAGAATGACGTGGGTTTGAACTGCGTGGGTGCACTTATATGCAGACTTTTTTTTGATAAATACGGTACAATACTATAAGTGTATTTTTTCTTCCTTACCATGTTCTTAAAAACATTTTCTTTACTTTAGCTTACTTTACTGTAAGGATACAGTATATAATACATATATCATACAAATATGTGTTAATTGACTTTATGTTATCAGTAAGGCTCTTGGTCAACAGGAGACTATTAACAGTTAAGTTCCGAGGAAGTCAAAAGTTATATGTGGATTTCGGGACTCTGTGGGGGTGGGGGGGTCAGCACCCCTAATCCCTGTGTTGTTTTAGGGTCAACTGTATATGAATGCATTACGTATTCACACATTTTTTATATTTTAAGTTATTTGTGTTCTTTTTGAAAAAAAAGATCAGTTTTTTTTTTTAATTTAGCTGAAGGAAATTATTTTTGAAAATATGAGCATAGGTACAGGTACAAGGATAGTCATTACAGCCTTGTTTGTAAGGGCTGAAAATTGGAGAATGTCAGTAAAGGAGGGACCATGGGCAGCCATCATAAAGGAGGAAGTTGTTTCAGTCCTCAGTGAAAGACAGCTCAATGGATCAAAAATAGAGCAGTTTATAGGGGTACCTGGGTGGCTCAGTTGGTTAAGCGTCTGACTTCAGCTCAGGTCATGATCTCATGGTTTGTGAGTTTGTGCCCCACGTTGGGCTCTGTGCTGACAGCTCAGAGCCTGGAGCCTGTTTCTGATTCTGTGTCTCTCTCTCTGCCCCTTGCCTGCTCACACTCTGTCTCTGTCTCTCAAAAATAAATAAGCATTAAAAAAAATTTTTTTTTCAAACAGAGCAGCTTATAAAACAGCATATCTACGAAAATGCTATGTGCAGAGGCACAGATGAATGGAAGTATGTTCATACCTCACCAAAAAGCCCACTCTTGTTATTAGATGATTTTCCACTTAATTTTTAAAACATGTCTGCTGTTTGAAGTTGTTTTATTTATTTTTTATTCTTTATTTTTAAAGATTTTATTTTTATTTTTATTTAAAAAAATTTTTTTTAACATTTATTTATTTTTGAGACAGAGAGAGAGAGAGAGAGAGCATGAACAGGGGAGGGTCAGAGAAAGAGGGAGGCACAGAATCCGAAACAGGCTCCAGGCTCTGAGCTGTCAGCACAGAGCCCGACGCCGGGCTTGAACCCACGGACCGCGAGATCATGACCTGAGCCGAAGTCGGACGCTGAACCGACTGAGTCACCCAGGCGCCCCTAAAGATTTTATTTTTTTAAGTAATCTCTATATCCAGCGTGGGGTCAAACTCACGACCCGAGATCAAGAGTCATCTGCGTTACCAACTGAGCCAGCCAGGTGCCCCTGAAATTGTTTTATTTTTTCAATGAATGTGTACTAATAACAGACATAGAGAAATGTGTATAATATTCATAGAAAAAGGCCAGAAGGAAATATTCTTAAGTGGTTTAACACTATTTATCTTTGGAGAGAGAAGTTCGTGTTATTTCTATTTTCTCCTCTCTGCTTCTCTGAAATTTTTCAATAGCATATATTACTTTTATAATCAGTTTTTAAAAATCAATGAAGTGAATGGGAAAAGAACATCCAATGGGAGGTCAAGCCAGGTCTGAAGGACCTTTGTCTGAGTTGGGGGTAGGGAAGGGCAAGCCAATGGGGCCTGGGGCTCAGAGGCCCTCACTGCAGCTCTGGGGAGGTTGGGAGGCTGGGGCTCGATCGCATCTGGCCAGGCCTGTCATTTTCCACTACCACAAGCCTGCTGGCTTTAGGCCTCAGGCTAAAATGAGTTACGTCCTGACAGCATTTCATGGGAAGCCGCCAGGGCAGGCAGGGAGGGTCCCAACAAAGGTCACCACATGAGGGGGTAGGAGTATGTGTGGGTAAAGCTGCAGAGGATGGCCAGCCAGGGGTCTCCCAGGAGCTCTGGGGGCTGGGAAGCTTGGAGCTTCTCCCTGATGACAATTTAGCAGGGAACGGACAAGGTCACATTGGTGTTTTTCAAGTAGTTCTCTGCCTGCTGAGTGGAGAGTGATAGAAGCCAGAGAGGAGACTGTCACAATAACCCAGAGCAAGATGCTAGCGCCTGGACCCAGGCAGGAACCATGGGGCTAGAGAGGTCCTAGGGGTGGACTGAGCATGAAGGGCCCAGGAACAGGGGGAAGGAGGACTCTGGGATGTCGGGCCTGGGTGATGGCACTTTGTCCTCTTCCTGAGATGGACCCTGGGAGGGAAGGTGGTTGTAGCTTGGAGACATCCAGGAGGAGGCAGCATCCCTTAGCCTGGCACTCAGAGAGAGAAGGCCAGGCCGGAGAGGACGACTTGGGAGCACAGTGGAGTAAGGGACAAGGTGGGCTGGAAGGTGTGGGTGAGAGCAGATACAGAGCGTGAGAAAAACAGGCTGGGGAGAATCAGGCCCCGTCCAGGCGGAGGGGGCATCTCTGCCACTGCCAGGAAGGAGAATCAGGGTGGAGCTGGCAGGTGGGGCTGGGGGCAGAGGAAGAAGGCCATGCTGGATGCTGTGCAGAGAGGGCCCCCTCCTCCCTTGCTGAGAACGCGGAGGGAGGACAAGGCTGCCCTGATTCCGTGGTGGGTGGGGTGGGTCCGAGCCGGGATCTGTACACTCGGCCAGGCCCCATTGGCTGGCAGGCGGGGGCCGGCGCAGAGACAGGCCACGCTGATGCAACGTGGGCCTATCGTTGCAGGCCCGGCTGAGGGGCTGCAGCTGTGCAGGCCGCTGCCCAGAGGTTCCAGCAGGGAGGGAGGACCGGCGCAGGCTCGAGCCCTGGGACTGCAGCCCAGCCACGCCCCAAAGCTGTCTGTTCTGACTCAGGAGGGAAACACGCCTTTCATGGAAGCACCCAGAGCCCTCCACTCTGTGCATGTGTATGTGGACGCGAGGCGGGGGAGGGGCCCGCGAATGCTGCGCCGGCTCAGCGGTTCCCCTCAAGCCCAGCCTGCCGGAGGCCAGGCCGGGGAAGCAGGAGGGGAGGAGTTGAGCACCTGCAGAGCCCGGGCTGAGCATCTGGTCCTGGGTTCCCCGCTGTGCTTAGCCTCTGACTCTGTACGCGACTCTGGGCAAATCCCTGATCCCTCTGAGCCTGTTTATCCGTCTCTTAATCTGGGACAGAGACTTGCGGGAAAGAGCTCAGAGATTGGGGACTGGCGCGGGAAGCGGCACAGCTGACCAGTCTGAGCCCCCAGACCAAGCACAGAGGAAAGGAACTAGTATTTATGATGCCCACCCTGTGCATTCTTTGTTAAGTCCCATAACTCTCCTGGAGGTAGGTATTTTAATTCCCATTTTGCAATGGGAAAACTGAGCCTCAAACAGCCCAGGAATGACAGAGCCTGGATTTGAATGAAGCCAGGTTTCCCCGCTTAGGGTCTGGGGTTCTGTCCATTGCAGCAAACAGGCCATACCTGAGGGCATCAGGAGGCTGACGCTGGCATCACTGATGGCCAGAACTCAGAGTTGCCCAAGTCTTGGGCACTACCCCTACATAGTCCCCTTTCTGTTCTTAAGCAACGGGTCTCACAGGAGATGCTTGGAGGTGTGACCAGGGGAGGAGGAAGAGGGCTGCAGAGCCCAAAAGTGCCTGACACCTTGCCAGTGTGGAGGGGTGGGTAGGGAAGACTTCTTGGAGGAGACTGCCTGGGGTTGATAAGGAGCTAACGCCAAGTAGAGAAGACGTGGAGAGGGTGAGGGTGCTCTCCTCAGGTGCACAATCAATGGCAACCCTCAAACCCACAGTAATCAAGAGAAGTAATATTTTCAAAAATCAAAACCAATGCAAAAGGAAAAACCCAAGACGAACAAAGTATAAATATTTTAAATAAAGTCAGGATCCAGGCTCACTTCATGGGTGTATAACCTGTGTGGCCTCCCAAGGGCCCCACACTTGGGTAAATGTCCTGCTGTTGCCATCTTGAAATTCTGAATAATTTTTGAGGAAGGAGCCCTATGCATCATGTAGCCGGATCTGGGCAAGATCAGTAAAACAGTACTGTGTCAAGCCATATTGGAGCCTGAGCCAAAAGAGAAATATATATATAGTTGAGATTTTGGTATTTTGCTCATTGTGGATTTCTGTTTGCATTACCTTTGATTCAAAAAAAAAAAAAAAATTGGGACACCCAGGTGGCTCAGTCTGTTAAGCATCTGACTCTTGATTTCAACTCGGGTCATGATCTTACGGTTTGTGAATTTGAGCCCTGCCTTGGGCTCTGCATTCACAGTGTGGAACCTGCTTGGGATTCTCTCTCTCTCCGTCTCTTTCTGCCCCTCCCCCACTCACACGGTCTCTCTTTCTCTCTCAAAATAAATAAATAAACGTTAAAAATGGTTATTAAAATATTGCAGATGCTATTTCTCTTGGTTACTGAGGTTTTGATGCCCCTTTTAATTTGCACCCAAGTGAATGCCTCCCTGGCCTCACCCTAGACCCAGCCTGGGGAGGGGAGGGGAGGGGAGGGGAGGGGAGGGGAGGGGAGGGGAGGAGAGGAGAGGAGAGGAGAGGAGAGGCGAGGCAGCGGGGGAAGAGGGAACGGCAGGGCAATGGCTGGAAGATGGCCTGGCCAGCAGAACTAGCCTGCGAGGAGGTATTGGCAAGGCTGGGGGCAGGTGAACCTTCAGGCACCTCCCACGTCCCACGGAGTCCTTGCAAGAGAGGTGCCTGGGTGTCTCTCCACCTTCTGATCACTGTCCAGAGCCTCAGTGCCCTATCTGTGAAGTGAGAACAAGGGTTTCTGTTCTGAGGGACAAAAGAAAAAAAAGTTGCTGAGTTTGAAACTGGAAAGCCCTATAAATGGGAACGTACGTGCACAGCGTCTGTGTTAGGTGCCATCTGCTCCCACAGGCATGCACGTGGCCATCTCCCTCACCCCCCACGCGGCCATCTCCCTCACCCCCCACGCCTCTGTCCCTCTATTCTGCTTTCTCCTGGCCTGGAGGCCTCCCCTGGCCCACCAAAGCCTCTCCCTTCCCTTGCTTTCTGTGTGCATGGGACAAAGACCATATTCTTTGTATTCCTTCCTTCTTTCTCTTGTGGAACAAATATTTATGGAGAATCCTCTATGCACCTGTGTTCACTATGTGACCACAGCAAGGCCTTTGCTCTCAAGGAGCCTCACAGCACAGGCTGGGGGAGACAGGCTATAAACTGAGAGCCAAGTATGATAACTTCGGGTCACGATAAGGCCTATGCAGAAATGAAAACAGGTGGGTGGAGGTGGGGGGCCAGCTACTTTACATGGGGTGGCCCGAGACCCGAATGATAAGCTGTATTTGTTTCCTGTTGCTGCTATAACAAGTTACTATGAACTTAGTGGCTTAAAATAATGTAAGTGTATTATCTTACAGTTCTAGATGTCAGAAGACTAAAATGGGTCCGCGGGGCTGTGTATCTTCTGGGGCCTCGAGGCGCAAATCTGTTTCCTTGCCCTTTGGAGCTTCTGGAAGCCGCCTGCATTGCTTGACCTGTGGCCCCTTCCTCCATCTTCAAAGGTATCATCATATCTCCCCCTTCCTCTGACCCCTGTTGTACCATCATGTCTCTTTCTCTGACTCTGAACCCCTTTCCCCACCTCCCTCTTACAAGGACTCTTGTGATTCCATTGGGCCACGAGGGTCATCTCCCCATCTTCATATTCGTAATTTAATCTCCTTTACCTTGTGAATGAACACATCCAGGATTAGGACACAGACATCTTTGGAGGGCCGTTATTCTCCTACCACAGAAGCCAACCCTGTGAAGTCCTTAGAGTGGAGGAGAGCAAGCAGAAAGAATTGCATGTGCAAAGCCCTCAAGACTAGAATGAACTCGGCATGTTCTCGGAGGAGCAAGAAGGCCACCTTTCTAGAAAGTAATGCTCCAGTTAGCTTGATTTTAACGAACTCTACTCATGGGGCTAATCCCACCTCTGCGGATGAATGTGGTACGCTCCGGGACAGCCTCACAGAGCATCTCCTTGGCACTTAAGGTCATCTCCTCCATCTCCTCAACTTCGAGCTGGCCCACACTTCACATGCTTAGGAAGAGAGCCCCGGATGTTTGGAGAAGGTGCCTGCCTGGGCAGTCGCCTGGAGCTGGAGGCCAGACTGACTCTGGTCGAGGAGTGGGCCCAGCTCCTGGCACCTGCATATAATCCTTCTTTCTTGCTTGCTAAAGGCCAGGGTTGTATGGCTAAGGGAGGCCGGGGGCAGGAAAGGCTGGACCTCCAGCAGTGGCAGCAGCCTTCAAAGACCATATTGTTAGCTCTGAACTGCAGTGGGGAAGGTGCCAGGGTCTGGCTGAATGAAGCATCTGTGATCTCTGGGTCAGGGACTCTCCTGGGTCATACCTCCCACCCTCACCTCTGCCTGTACGTTTGGCTTCCTTAGCATCCCTTGTACTGTCCCCAGAGACCACAGCTGCCTCACTGTGCCATTGGCTGTTGGATGGTGGCCTGTCCTGTTAGAATTTAAGCTCTGAGAAGGCCAGAAGCTGTCTGTCTTGAGCACCACCAAGGCCCAGAACCCAGCCCAGGGCTCGGCTCAGAGAAGTTGTTCCATAATTGCGTGGAATGAATGAATGAATGAAGAAACGAATGAATAAATGAGAGACTGTTGCCATTCTTGCTTCATCTGGTCACCTTTTCCCCAGATCCTTGCACCGGCTTCCTCACTAGTTTCCCTGCCTCTGGTCCCTCCACCACACCCTCCCCTAGCATCTAGTTAAAACCCTCCAGAAGCTCCCTGAGACTCTCAGGATCCAGCCAAGCTGCTGCCAGCCTCATTAGGCATTCACCCACCCATTCTCTTCCCTGCTCCTGCACTACCCCCTTGAACATACCAAATACCTCCCAGCCTGTGTGCCCTTGCATCGAGGGTTCCTAAGCCCAGATTGTCCTTTCTCCTCTTCTCCCCAACTGGGTGACTTCTATTCATGGTTCAGGAGACAAGCTCCTCCAGGAAGCCTGCCTGACTACCCCCAGCCTCCTCTGGGCTCCCAGAGCCTCCCCACTCCACTCCACGCTTCTCACCACCTCAGCACCAATTGTGTTTGCCCGTTCACACCTGTCTCCTTCTCCAGACCTTGAGCTCCTCAAAAGCAGGCACTGAGTCTGACCCGTGTTTTTGTCATAGCAAGAGCCCCGGACGTGGTCAGGCCAGAGCAAATGCTCAGCAAAGGTTTAAACTCAGACCCAAGACAGTGAGGGGCCTGAGGCCAAACTAGTGGGGCGTTTCTGCCCTCTTGTGGCCATTTTGGATCACCGTGCTTTACTGTATCCTGTTCATGAGTTTCTCTAGGGTAATGCACTGAGTCCAGGAACAGTGGTTTTCAGAATGTGGCCCCAAGACCACAGCATCAGTATCACCCTGGAACTTGTTAGAAATGAAAGTTTTTCACTGGGGTGCCTGGATGTCTCAGTCAGTGAAGCATGAGACTCTTGATCCCCATGTTGGGCATAAAGTTTAAAGAAAGAAAGAAGGAAAGACAGGAAGGAAGGAAGGAAGGAAGGAAGGAAGGAAGGAAGGAAGGAAAGAAGAAAGAAAGAAAGAAAGAAAGAAAGAAAGAAAGAAAGAAAGAAAGAAAGATTGATTCTTGGACTCTACCCCAGACTTATGAATCAGAAACTCTGGGTGTGAGGCCCAGAAATCTGTTTTAACAAGCTCTCCAGGTAATTCTGATGCAAGCTGGTTTGAGAATGCTTCTCCAGGAGCCCCAGGTAATCAAGGAGACAGCAAGACCCACCTAGGGTTGCTAGCTAAAACACAGGAGTCCCAGTCAAAGGTGAGTTTCAGACAAACAACAAAAGATTTTTATTACAAATATTTCACCACACACGTTTAGACTAAAACATCATTTGTTGTGCAGCTGATGCACACAGGAGAGCCGCTGCCTGGAATAGCAACAGAGGAACAGATAGAATGAGAGGCTCCAGAATGATTTATTGAGCACCTACTACGTGCCTGGCACTGACCTGAGTAGTGGGCACGATATCCAAAAAATAGAAATGGAAGGAAAACTTATGAAGCCAGCATTACCTTGATTCCACAACCTGAGTAGTGGGCACGATGACAAAAGAAGCAGATACGAACCCCACCTTCAGTGTAAGGACTCCATGGGTCCTGCCGGCTTTGATTCCAGGTTTACACCCTAAATTGAGAGCCCTAATCAATCAGTAGAGGAGGTTGACTTTTTTTATTTTTCATTTTTCAGAGGCAAGCAGGAAGTCGTTCTACTCTTCCTCATAGATTTGATGCAAAATTACATTAGAGGCGGTGGGCTGAGGGTGGAGATGAAACAAGATTGGTATGACCTGATTATCGTTGCAGTGGATGATGGGTAATGGGGGCTGCTTATACTAATCTGTCTAATTTTATGTACGTCATCCACACATTTATTTTTTTTTTATTAAATTTTTCTTTTAACGTTTATTTATTTTTGAGACAGAGAGAGACAGAGCATGAATGGGGGAGGGGCAGAGAGAGAGGGAGACACAGAATTGGAAACAGGGTCCAGGCTCTGAGCTATCTGCCCAGAGCCCGACGCGGGGCTCGAACTAACGGACCGCGAGATCGTGACCTGAGCCGAAGTCGGACGCTTAACTGACTGAGCCACCCAGGCGCCCCACACACATTTTTTTTTTTTAACACAGCTCAAAGTAATATTAAAACTCTGAAATCTTCCCAGTCTAGAAGGAGACCCTTCTTTCAAGCTAGTCCTGCCTCAGAAAATGGAAACCTGAAGAGGGCGCTGCTCTCCCTCCATGACCATCACCCGCTGCTGGCTGTGGCCCCTCCAGAGTGGAGTGCAGAGCAGGAAAGAGGGCAGAAAAGGCCCTCCTTGCCTGATACGGTTGTAACCCAGCCTGGGGACACTCTGGCCATGGCGGATGTTCCAAGTTAATCTTAATTCATGGGATTCTCCGGGAGATTTTTCAGGAAACCTCCTCCTCTGGGGATCTCTCACCTGGATTTCCCCCGATGAGGCAGGGCCTCTTCTGGTTTGCAACTTCCCTGTTGCTTTCCAGCTGTCCCCGCTCTGTTGGGATCTCCTCACCGCCCCCAAAGTGGTCCTCGGGCAGAGGGACACCAGCTCAGACAGGCAGGCCCCCATCAGGTCCCCCGGATAATCAGGCATCCTCTGTCCAGTCTACCCAGGCAGCGAGCCGTTCCCAGCGGGGCCCCGGCCCTCCCCGCTCTGCCGCCACGCACAGCCCCTTGCTGTGAGAGACTGTGTGTGAGAGCCCTTCCGGTCCCTGTGCCTCCCAAAGTCAAGGCTCATGTGTCAAGCTCTCTGAACAGTGCTCCGGAAACCCTCCTCACTTGACTTCGAGGAGAGAAGAGAAGCAGAGCGGAATGACAAGTCTCTCTTGTGGGTGGGTGGGGGCCAGAGGCTGGCAGGACACGTCTGGGAGCACACCCTCTGCTGGTCCTGCAGGGTGGGCTGACCCTCCATTGAGGAATCTGGGTACCGGGACCCTCTCGTCCACAGCTTTTGGAGCCCTGGTGAGACACTGGCCACAGGACGAGCCTCGTTCCCACCCCCACCCTATCACAGGACTAGAGAAACGCAGACAGAGAGCTGCTCCTTCATCACCTGGATTTGCCTGGTAAAAACTTGCTCCTCGGCAAGCCTCCACGCAAGCTCTGCCGGCTCCGGGATGACCTCCCTGATTGCCCCATGGAGCGCCCTGAGTGCTCCCGCTGTATCTCCCTGGTGCTCCCACTGTATCTTGTTCTCTCCTCCATTAGAACGTTTTTTTTTTTTTTTTTTGCTTTTGAAAGCTGTCTGTTGCCATGGTTCCTCGTCGGATTGTGAGTTCCTTGAAGAACCCCTGTTCTTCGAGTTTATCACTGGGTCCCTGGGACCCTGGGACCCTGGGTCCCTGGGTCACTGTGTCCCGAGTTTATCACTGGGTCCAGCACAAAGGCTGCCTGACACAAACGAGGGGTGATGCAAGAACAGCAGCGATGACAACCTTCGCTGAGTGTTACCTGTGTGCCAGGCCCTGTGCCAGGCTTCATGGTGCATTGTCACATTAATCCTGCTACAGTCTTATGTGGTAGGTACCGTTCTCCCTATTTGTCAGATGGGAAAACTGAGGCTCCGAAGGTGAAATCACTGGCCAAGCTCACGTGGGTAGAAAGCAGGAGAGCCAGGGTTTGACACAAGTCCCCCTGAGTATGGAGCCCCATGTCCTGTACTGATTCGGAGCTCACCATGTCTGACAGGTACCTGGGTGGGGGCAGGGGTGGGTGGGCACCCTTAGGTCAGCCTGAGCCTGATTGCTCTGGCCCCAGCAAGCTAGGACTCTGCGATTTCTTGGGGTCGTAGGATGTTCAGAGAGTCAGGGGAGACAGAAGGGTCAAGACAGGAGTGGGAGGTCCTGACTTGTGAGGCCAGGGCAAGGTCAGGCCAAGACGCAGTTTGGGCTATCACTTCTTGCCAGCATTGACGGGCCTCATTTCCTTAATCTCTTAGCCCTGCTCCAGCCTTTCACCAGACCCCAGGGGCTGGCAGCCAAGGCCCCGGCTCAGAAAGCTCTCAGGGCTCCGGGAAGGGAGGAAACAAATCCCGGGAAATTTGGCAGGTCTCAACGGCTCAGTGTCTGGGTGTCCCCAGGGCAGCGACGGGTCCTGGCTCGGCCACGGATCTGTGGTGACCACCGGTCCGGGTGTGCCCACCGCTGAGGGATGTGGGGCTGCCAGTGGTAAAGCTGCCCCGGAAGCAGTTGTCATCTAGTGTCACCCATGTCATTAGATGCTTCTGGGCCCTGTATGAAGTACTCTTGGGAAGACCAGGCGGTATCAGGGCACACAGGTGGGTGAGCCCGGGTGTGGACCCGAGGGCTGCTGGCGAGAGCAGGGCCAGGAGTCAGAGCGAGCACTTCACTTCACTTCAGTCTTACACTGGCCGGGGGGCCCCAGGCCACTTGCCTAAATAAGATCCCTAAACCTCCTTTCTCTTCTCTACAATGAGGGGGGTAACACCCGCTTGACAGGGCTCTTGTGAGAGTGAAAATGAGGTGAGTCAGCAGAAGGAAGGCATCACTGCAGGATTAGGTTCAGCCATGAGTAACAAATCCCCAGAGTTGTTCTGGCTTAAATGAGACTTTGTTTCTCTCCCAGTTGCACGGTTGGAAATCGATGGTCCAGGGGTGGTGGGGAGGCTCTGCTTTGTTAAGTCCTTGGGCATTCAGGCTGCTTCTAGCTCATGGCTCCTCCGACCCTAGGGTGTGGCCCTTGTCTTCAAAGACCAAGATGGCAGCTAGAGCCTCAGCCATCACATTACATGTTCCAGGTGGCAGATAAGAGATGGACCAAAGAAGTGCATGGCACTCCCTTTAAGGGTGCTTCCCAGAAGTCCTAGGCAGCAATTTTGCTTACATTCTGTTGGCTGTAACTTTAGTCCCAGGGCCCCAGCAAGAGAGTCCGTGAAATGCGCTTTTGATGCCAAAGGGCCACCGTCCAGGTGAAAATCAGGAGTGCTACTACTGTGGAAGACTGAGGGCACAGATATTGGGGAATTAGCAGAAGTGCCGGCCACACATGCCTGGCACAGTGCCTGACGTGCATCAGAAGCATTCAGCAAATGTGAGCACCTTCTTCCCGGCCTGAGCAAGGTTATGGCCCTGGCTCCTGGGCTGGCAAAGGGCCTCCCGGGGTGCCTTGATGGGACAGGCAGGAAGAGGACGGAGTTGGGACCGGCTGGGATGTAAGAGGCAGGGACATCCCTGGACGGGCCTGGCCAGCTGGTCACAGCACCACAAGGCTCAGCGTGTGCCAGCCCACACCCGAAGGCCAGCACCCCAAGAACCCAGGAGTGGGGTCCTGGGTGGCAAGGAGTCCTCGGGAGCCAGGCCAGAAGCTGGAGGCAGAAGACGCTCCAGGAAGGGGAAAGGGCTTGACCGGTATAGGCGGGACACCAAAGCCCACCCGCGAGCGGGCATGACATCAGGGTGGAAAAGCACCGGGCAGGATCCCGGACAGCCGGGCCTGTACTGACGGCCACCGCAGAGGAAGAGAAAACATCGAAGTCAGACTTGCCCGCTTTTATTTTAGAAGCAAGCTAACAGATGTTAAGTAATCTAGGAAAAGCAGCCTCTGCCAAAAAACAGACCCAAAAATATGAAACAATGAAACCAGACAGGGCGGCCAAGCACCAGCTCTTGTCAGGGAGATGGGGTTCTCATTCCTAAGGACATGACAGTGACAGGATCTGCTTTATGGGTACATTAGGGTCGGTGGCATAGGGGACCTTGTAAGACCACCCCAGAGGGATGCTGCTGAACGTCCCGCTACCCACCCCCATCCCCCACCTCCCACCTCCCACTGTTTAAATTTGGAAGCAGGGGAACTTGCCTAAATATGTAAACCTGGTCTTGGAGCCTTGAGATTTGCCAGGCATGTTTCTTCTCCCAGTCCCTGATCTGTAGCATGCTATTAAGTCCCTTAGTTGCACGTCCACACTGCATTGCCTGGCCCACCAACCGGTGTGGAAGGAAAGGAGCTTCAGTGTAAGCGCCAGGGGTCTGGGCCCTCCAGGCTGCCTGATGCTGACGGCGGGGGGCCTGAAGGCTTCCACGCAAGCATACCAGGGTCTCCTGTCCTGCCCTCCTAGGCGACAGCTGCATAGCTTCTCCTCTGCCCTCCCATCTCCAAGACCCCTTCCCACCTCCATCCCAGCTGATGATCTTGCCTCCTGAGTCACTGAGAAAATGAAAGCAAACGGAAAAGAGCACCCCACCTCAGGTTCCCTCCATATCTTGTGGGTAATACAAGTCCTCAAGCTCAAGCCAGCCCCTCCTCCGGTGTGCCCCCACCCCTGCCCCAGGCAGTCTGCTCTCTCCCACGCATTCAGCTCTTCTGTCCTCTCTTCTTCCCTTGGGTATACACATGTCTCACGTGCTCTATGTCACGAAAACCTCAGTTTCCCTCTCTGTCCCTTGTCTTCCCTTCTTTTACATCAGAACCCCTCAGAGGATCGAGGCTGATCTCTGCCCCCAGGTCCAGCCTCCTGTGGTTCCTTAGCCCCGCCCTACCCCTGGGTTTCGGCCTGCTCTTCTCCCGGACTCCCCCTCTGTCTCTCTTGCCCAGTCCTCCTCTTCCCGGATGCAGGAGGCTGAGGCTCAGTCCTGGTCTTGTCTTCTTCAGCAACCATTTCTTTATTGGTCTCATCCAAGCACGAGACTTTAAACACCGTCCCTGTGCCCCAACGCCCACGTTTCTGGATGTCTCTCAGACCCCAGATTCGGACACCCAACTGTTGGCCCGCCATGTCTGCTTGGATGTCTGAGAGACAGCTGAGAATCAGCACATCCAATCCCAAATTCTGATCTGCCCCCCAAAACCTCTCGCTCCTGTCACCTTCCTCGTGACAGATCAGGGCACTGCCATCCCTCTAGGTGCTCAGGCGGGGCCAGCCTTGACTCCTCTCTCTCACAACCTACATTCAGTTCATCAGGAAATCCTGTGGCTCCACCTTCCAAAGACTTATGGAATCTGACCACCTCTCACACCGCCCTGCTGTTGCCCTCCCCTGGGCTGCCACCACCTCCCCTCTGGTTGCTGCATTCCACTGTCCCTGCTTTGAACCCACCCCCCGCCCTTGGTCTATTTAACTCCTGAGGCAAACACTGAACCCCTCTGCTTTGAGCTCGGAGGTGCTTCCCCATTTCGACGGAAGCAAAAATTCAATTCCTTACCGTGGGCTCTGGGCCCACCGATCCGCTCTCTGTGACCTCATGGATCCATCTTTTACCTTCCTCCTCCACCCCACCCCCTCCATCACCCCCTTCACTCAAGCCACATTGGCCTCCTGGCTTGAACATACTAGGTGTGCTCCACCTCAGGGCCTTTGCACCTGTGGTCTGCTTCAGGTTTTTTTTTTTTTTTTTTCACTCAGATGTCCCCTTTCTTGACCACTCCATTTAATATAGTAACTCCCCTGCTGACACTCTATGTTCTCCTCCGTCTGTGGCGCTCTTTCTTTTCTCTGCAGCATGTATCTCAACTAATATCTTGTTCTTGTTTGTTTGTTTGTTTGTTTATTGTCTACCTCCCTCCACTAGAAACTAAATTTCATGATGGCAGAGATTTTCGCTGCTGTATCCCCAGCACTAAAACAATGCTGAGCACAAAGCAATCTCTCAGTATACATGTATTTAAAGAATGAAGAAAGGAAAGAAGCAATGACTGCGTGAAGGAATTGCTCTCCCTGCCCAGGAGGACTGGGCTGCCCACAGGGGGCTGTAGAACAGGGGGCAACAATGACCATTGTTGCGAGTACCACGATGTACCAGGCCCCATGCTGGGTGCTGGGGTGTGTGTGGCCTGGTAGAAGCAGACGCATAAGCTGATGTTCACAGAAGTGACTGGTAAATGAGAGGACAGAGGGAAGCCCAAGGGCCTGTGGCAGCCCAGAGGAGCGCTGACCCAGGAAGCCTTCTGCGAGGAGGTGAGCCCTGCCCGAAGTCCTACCTCGCCGCTCTCTCTCCGCCTATGCCATTTTGTTCTCCATTCTCCCTCCTATCATTGCCATGGTCCACTGAGGGTAGAGTGTACTTCCTTGGTCTGTTGACTTTGGACTTGGTCTTGTGTCCTGCTTTGGCCAGTGGAATGTGGTCAGAAGAGACTGTGTGATTGTTCTGAGCCCAGGCCTTAAGAGGCATCACGTGTTTCTGCTTGCACCCTGACAGTTGCGTGAAGAAAGCATGAGTTGGGCAGCCATTGATCTCAGAATGAGAGGCAGGTGGAACAGACCTGAGCCTGAAAGCCTGAAGCAGAGCATTTCCTGCCACACCAGCCTACCTGCAGACTGTGAGCAAGACAGAGAGATACTGTTTATAAGCCGTCAAGATTTTTAGTTGTTTGTTACGCAGCATCATTATGGCAGTAGCTGACCAGTGCACCAAGGTAAGAGAAATCATCACCAAAAGTCACACTAGAAGTCACAATGTGTGAATCCTCTCGTTGCTATCCATGCAGAATTGCTCAGTAAAACAAAAGTTCAAAATATTACAAACATCATTGAGACTGAAAAGGCATGTTTGTGTATTGATCAATGTGGGAGAAGCTGGGAAGATTGTCCGCCAAGCACCTTTTTTCCCCCCAAGAATTGCCCCTGCCCCACCATCCATGTTTGCAAACACGGATACCACATTCCTTTGCTCTCAACCTCCATGATGAAGACTGAGGACCATGGTCATTCTAGGCCGAATGCCTTCTTTCCAAGAATTTTGCAACTAGGACAGAGATAGCAAACTCAGTTTCTCTTTGGGTGGATGGACCATAATATTCATTTGGGACCTGTTGGATGGCCCTGTTTTTTGCCTCATCCAGAGGCGTGACCCTACCCCTGCCCTTAGAAGTTGGGGGACTCCCCCATATCCTTTCACTGAATTCCCCTTTATGCTGAAACTTGTTCTGTTACAGAAACTGAATAAGAAGAGAAGTCTGTGGGTTCTGGCATGGGCTGGGTGCTCAGCAAAGTTTCCTTGAATTGAGTTATTATAGGAAGCCACAGTTAGTATCACCTTTCCTGAGGTGTTGGCTGGTTGGGGTATTTCCAATTTTCTACCCTGAAGAAGAGCACCCATGATTGCCTCTTAGGTGCATGATGCTCGAGACAGGACATCAACTGAGTGACTCTCCTGTTTCTTCCCCCATCCCTGCTGCTCCTGGAGATAAAGGATGCCCTTCTGTTCTCTGCACAAGAGAAAGGCATGGTGAAAAAGAACACCAGATTATCTTTACCCCGGATTTACCCCTTCCTAGCTGTGTGACTGTGGGCGTGCTACTTAACCTCCAGGTTGGTTTTCTCACGTCGCTAAGTGACAACCATAACAGCTTACCCTCTAGGGCTGTGATGAAGCTTAAGAGCAAAATGCTTGTCAACAAGCAAAAACAACCTGATTCAAAAACAAGCAAAGAACTAGAGTAGACATTTCTTCAAAGAAGATAAACAGATGACCAATAAGCACATGAAAAGATGCTTAACATCACTAACCATTAGGAAATTGCAAATCGAAACCACAAAGCTGGGGCGCCTGGGTGGCTCAGTCAGTTAAGTGTCTGACTTCTGCTCAGGTCATGATCTCGCGGGTTTTGAGTTCACACCCCACATCGAGCTCTCTGCTATCAGTACAGAGCCCACTTCCGATCCTACCTCCCCCACTCTCTCTCTGCCCCTCCCCTGCTAGTTCTCTTTCTCTCTCTCTCAAAATAAATAAATAAACTTAAAAAAAAAAAGAAGATAATACTTCGTACCCACTGGGATGGCTATTATCAAAAAACATAAAAATAACAAGTGTTGGAGAGGATGTGGAAACACTGGAACCCTTGTGCACTGCTGGTGGGAAGGTAAAATGTTGCAGCCACTGTGGCGAACAGTATTTAACACTTAACATTTTTCATTTTTAAAATTTTAATTAAAACATATTGAAAATAGAACGACCATATAACCCCGCAATTCCACTAACGGGGATCTACCCAACAGAATTGATACTCGCACGCCCAAGTCCACAGCAGCACTTTTCATGGCAGCCAAGAGATGGAAGCAACTCCACGGCCCATTGACGGATGGAGAAACAAAATATGTGACATATCCATACAACGGACTATTATCCGGCCTCGAAAAGGAAGGAAATCCTGGCACATGCTACAACATGGACAAACCTTGAAGACATTACGCTGAGTGAATAAGTCTGTATGGTTTCGCTTGTATGAGGTAACAAATTCATGAAGACGGAAAGTAGAATGGTGGTTGCCGGGGGCTGGGGGATGAGGGAATAGGAAGTTATTGTGTAATGGGCGTGCCTTTCAGTTTCATAAGATGAAAAAAGTCTTGGAGATGAGCAGTGCTGATGGTTGCATAACAGTGTGCATGGGCTTTATGCCACTGAACTCTACACTAAAAATGGTGAGGGGCGCCTGGGTGGCTCCATCGGTTGGGCATCTGTCTTCGGCTCAGGTCATGATCTCACAGTTCCTGAGTTCGAGCCCCGCGTCGGGCTCTGTGCTGCCAGCTCAGAGCCTGGAGCCTGCTTCGCATTCTGTGTCTCCCCCTCTCTCCACCCCTCCCCCACTCACACACACACACACACACACACACACACACACTCTCTCTCTCTCTCTCTCTCTCAAACATAAATAAACACAAAAAATTAAAAATTAAACAGTGGTGAAAACATGGCCACATGGGTGGCTCAGTTGAGTGACCAGCTCTTGATTTGGACTCAGGTCATGATCTCAAGGTTTGTGAGTTTGAGCCCCACGTTGGGCGCCACACTGATGGTGCAGAGCCTGCTTGGGATTCTCTCTCTCTCCCTCCCTCTCTCTGCCCCTCCCCCACTTGTGTGCATTCTCTCTCTCCCTCTCTCTCGAAATAAATAAACTTTAAAAAATGGTGAAAATATAAATTTTATGTCATGTATATTTTACCACAATTTTTTTTTAAAGAGTAAAATGCTCGAACGAGTGCCTAGTACAAAATACACATTCCAGAGCAGACACTAGACCCTTTTACGTCCAAACTCTTTGCATAACGATACTAAGCATCCCTTGCCTTTTCCACTGGGGTGATGTTTCACAGATGATGCAACCACTGGTGCCTCCATACCAATTGGAGCTCCAAACTGTCCTAGAAAGAATCATATTCTTTGCTGCCATGGCCTCACAAGAAAACACTGCCAATATCACTCAAGAAAGCAATAAAATTATCTTATTGATGAAACAAGAAAACGTATTCAATTCATTCTTTATTGACCCTTGAATACACACCTTTTTAATATTCCTTGTGATGAAATGGAAAGTATCCTGAAGCACTTCTGCTCTGGACAGAAGCATTGTGGTTGCCTCCAGGAAAAGCATTTGTGCAACTGCTTGAACTGTGAGCTACCCTAGCCACTGTTTTCATGGAACGCTATTTTTGCTCGAAAGAAAAATTGACAGGCAAATTATGCTTATGCAGACTTGAATATCTGGCAGGCATTTTCTCAAAACTGAAGAAATGAGCCTGTCATTTCAGGGTAGACTGACAGGATTTGTGGCTAATGATAAAAATTCAAGCTTTCAAGTGAAAATTAGAATTTTGGAAGACTCGTGTTCACCACTGTAAGCTTGACAGCTTCTCAATACTGAAAGATTTCTCTGATGAGATCAGTAGTGATATTAGTGAATTTGATTTTTTAGCTAGTGTATGCCAAAATTTATCAGCATTTGAAAGGTAACTTGGCGAATTAATTTTTTCCCTAATGGCCACTGCATGCTGTTACAAAATCAGGCATGGGTAAAAGATGTATTTAACAGTGCAAAGGAGACCAATGGACGTTAATGGAACTGAGTAAGAAAATTTCACTGATGTGATTTCAGATTCTAATAGCAACTGACTGTTGCTGTGTCCACAATTATTTGAAAAGGCCATTAAAATACCCCTTCTTTTCTAACTACATATCAGCATAAGCCTCCATTTTCTTTGTCAGCTTCAAACAAAACAGCATATTGTGCTTGATCGAATGCAGAAACAGATAGGAGAATCCAGCCGTATTTTGTTAAGCCAGGCATTAAGAAACTTGTAAATCTGTGAAACAATGCCACTCTTCATCCTCGTTTTTTTCTTTAGGAAAAGATATTTTTCATAAAGATGTTTAAACGTAGGAAGGTTGTTATTTTAAATTAATTACATGAACATTTTTAAGAGTCTGTTTTAATTTATAACACTGTAAAGGCCAATATAAACCATATAAGCAAAAGTTCTGTGGCGTCTTCAATAATTTTTAGGCGTGAAACAGTGACTGGAGACCCACAAATTGGAGAGTCAGAGCTGTTGCGTTAGCACTTACAACCATTATTCTGCACCAACCCATATCAGACAGCAGGGGGCAGCAGAGGCGGTCAAATAAAGTTCTCCCCTTTGCTTCGCTTTAAAGGTATTAGGCACCTATTGGGTGTGACCCGCGCCCCCGTGCTGCTGAAGACAGGGAAGAAATCCAACAAGGAGTTCAAGGTCCCGGGGGGGAATGCAATTGACAATGGTGGGTCCAAGATTCCCCCTCTTACGAACATCAGGAAGTGCCGGTAAGCTGATAATGATCGCTGTTATTCCCACTGACGGGGTAGCAAGGCTTGGTGGAGGGGAGGGAGTCGCAGGATCGGGGGTCAGGGAG
Organism: Panthera tigris; assembly: GCF_018350195.1. Lineage (NCBI taxonomy): Eukaryota > Metazoa > Chordata > Mammalia > Carnivora > Felidae > Panthera > Panthera tigris. The sequence goes on from NC_056669.1 coordinate 56,123,199, forward strand.
GATCCTGAAGCTGCCCATCCTTTCAAGACTGGAGCCAAGGATCCAGCAGAATGAGAAGCAGGCCAGGTATAAATTCTTATTTACTTAATACAGACGTTTCCCGAAGCCATCCCCAATCCCTCCACCATATGAAAGGAGCCAACACAGATTTATGGCTCTCACCTTGGTCTCCCTTCCACTTTCCACGGCCACGCCTCCAAGCTTCCTGCCTTGAGGCCTGCTCCACTTGACCCTCTCCTTGGAGGGCAGACACCTTGGCTCCTGCTTCACTGAGGCCTTCAGGCCTGATCTCCCTCACCTGCCCTGTCCCCACTCAGGTCCCCTCACCACCCAGAAGCCGGAAGTGCTGCCTCTCCTCAGTCTCTGGTCGGCACCTTGTCTCTCCAGCCCACTGATTGGCTACCTCCTCTCCTGCACAGGGCTGTAGGCTTTATGTTCCCCTCCAAAAATAAAAACCCAAAGCCTCCAACTCTGCCTCCTCCCCCAGCTGCCACTCAAGCGTGCACCCTTTGCCATCGACCTGGGAAAGGCTACCCAGAAAGTCCACATGCACGCACCCCTGTTCCTGCCTCCACCTCTCCTGAGAACCACCATCAGAACCCAGATGCTGGGGGCGCCTGGGTGGCTTGGTCGGTTAAGCGTCCGACTTCGGCTCAGGTCATGATCTCACAGTCCGTGAGTTCGAGCCCCGCGTCGGGCTCTGTGCTGACAGCTCGGAGCCTGGAGCCTGTTTCAGAATCTGTGTCTCCCTCTCTCTCTGCCCCTCCCCTGTTCATGCTCTGTCTCTCTCTGTCTCAAAAATAAATAAACGTTAAAAAAAAAAATTTAAAAAAAAGAACCCAGATGCTGACCCCAAGCATTCAGTCCCAATGCTCCTGGCCCACCCCCTCTCCCGCTTTATCTCTTTCCTGCTGCATCCCTGTGAACCACACACTCCCTCCCTGGGAATGGTCCCCTCTCACCCTAAAGACTGTCGCAGGCCCAAACATCTCAGATTCTCTATCTCCCTTACCCCACATAGACACAATCAGTAGCTTGTCTCTTTCCCCCTAAATGTCCTTGACCCCCCACACCCACCCCTGGAGCCCAGGTTCAGAACCTTACCTTTCCTTGTCCTCTGGATTCTCAAAACAGGCCCGAGCTGCCCTCTCTGCCTCAGTCTTCTCCAAAGACGGACCAGAACAAGCTCTGAAAAGCAGATCTGACATCGTCTCCTGCTTAAACTCTCCCCAGACTCCCCTCTGCTGGCAGCACAGAAACCAAACTCTGTGACAAAGACCTGAGGGACAGGGCCTCCTGCCTACCTCTTCAGGCACAGGCTTTCTCGACCTTCCCGCCTTGGTACCATGGAACCGAGTAGATCTCCACCCCCCCCCCCCCACACACACACACCATGCTGCCTCAGGCCTGGCTGACCAAGCGCTTTAGTCCTTACCACCTTTGAGGGGCCATTTTCGTCTCCATTTTACTCACGAGGAAACTGAGGCAGAGAGAAGGGAGGTGACTAGGCCAGGATGCGCCTCTGGCTCCCCAGCCCAAACATCACGCCCCAAGCGTCCCACATCCTACTTTGTCTCCAGGTCAGGTAAGTGACTTTGCTGCCTTTCCAACACCCCCATCCACTCCCCACTCAACACAAACTCTTACCCCGTCCCACCATCCTTCAGGGCCGGCCAGGGTTCAGATGCTCTTCCTGCCCAGATGCCCAGACCCCCTCAGGGCCCCTCCCTGACCTCCTCTGGCAACAAATCAGGCCATACACTTGCCTTGGGTATGCCGGGGCGGGGGGGGGGGGGATGTGGCCCCAGCCCCTGCAGTCCCACTATGTATTGACTGATGCCACTAGAGGCACCGAGGGCTGGGGAGGGGGAGGGGGAGGGGGCCTGCAGTTCCTGGGTGGGAGGAGGGAGGCTGGATCCCTTCCTCCTTGTTAAAGTTCTGGTGCCTCCAAGTAAAAGTCCAAAGTCAAAGCCTTGCCTAATATGGCCTCTGCCCGCCCCTCCAGCTCCACCTTATTTATCACTCGCAGTGGGCTTACCATGCGCCAACATTACCCTAAACTCTTAGAAAATGGACTTCATTTAATCCTTATAAATAATACCCCGTGAGATAGGTACTGGTAGTATCCACACTTTATAGAGGAGACAGGCACAGGGCCATGACAGAGCTCGTAAAGGCAGAGCCAGTATGCGAACCCAGGCCGTGTGGGTTCGGAGTCTGTGCTCTAGCTGTGCCATTGTGTGTCCTCAAGCTCTCCCTCCCCTCGTCATTGCCCTTCCCTCAAACACACCACAGTTCTCACCTGTCACCTGCCTGTTCCCACTTCTGGGCCTTTGTACTCTGGGTTCCATCTGCCTAGACTTCTCTCCTTATCTGACAACTTCCACTTAGCCTTAGATAGCCAACTCAAATGTCATCTTTCTGCGAAACTGCCCTTGACCCCGCCCTGCCCCCCCCCCCTTGCCAAAGCAGGCACCCTCCTCTGTGTTCACAGAGCACTCTGTACATATAGCCGCTGCACACAGGCCTGGGACTGGAGTGCCTTGATGTCAAGGGCTGTCTCCTCCCCAGTAGTCCCATCCCTGGATGCCCAATGTGTAGTCTAGGACTTCATCCAGCTCAGGAATTATTGGTAAATGTGGGATGGGCTAGGGGTACAGACAAGACTCCATCCCTTGCCCTCTAAAAACTGACCCACAAGTAGCCCAAGAGCCAAGGGGATCAGTGTCCCCAGAAAGGCACAAAAAGCTTGCATTGTCAGCTGCTTCGATGGACAATGCTGTGCTTCCCACCTGGAGGGTCGGGCAGGCTTCTCAGAGGGTCCTTGAAGCCGGGGGGAGGGGGGGCATGCGGGCAGCATGAGTTGGGGATGGATTCCAGGCTGGAGAGGCAGACAGGTAGGAAAGCAGCACATACTGTGAGCTCAGTTGAGCCCATCAGCCCCACCAGCAGGAGGTTAGTGCAGAAGCTGCCTCGTTCTCCCTGCTGTCCCCTGCCGGCACCTAGCACAGTGCCTGCACATCATGGGTGCACCCTAATGATTTGTTGGAAGCAGATCTCGCAGGGCATGCAGCCTTATACAATTTGGAGTTCCTGTTTAAGGAAAAGAATGCAGGGGCACCTAGGTGGTTCAGTCGGTTAAGCGTCCTACTTCGGCTCAGGTCGTGATCTCACGGGTCACGGGTTCGAGCCCTGCGTCGGGCCCTGTGCTGTCATCCCAGAGCTTGGATCCTGCTTTGGATTCTGTGTCTCCCTCTCTCTGGCCCTCCCCCCTCTCAAAAATAAACATAAAAAAGAAAAAGAAAAGGAATGCAAAATTCCCACTGTACATGGAGGCACAAAAGTGAATATTTGCCACAAGAATAAAAAGGAACCGTGTGACAGAGCTGAAGCTGCAACAGGCCCACTGTTAATCCTCCTCTGGTCATATAAGGAGGATATGACCTCCTCTGGTCATATAAGGAGGATATAAGGAGGATGCCAGGCTCTGGGAGGGTGGGCACGAGACCGACAAGTTCAGCCTTCTCTGTCAGCCCCAGAGGCCAAGGTTCAGAGCCTTCCCCTGAGCCCTCGGTCACCCTCCCAGGCAAACTGCCATGACCATGAATCGGTCACACTTTGTGGGCCTCTCTGGTGGCAAAAAGGCCGGATTCTCCCAGGTCGGGAGACTTCCTCCCCGCCTCCCCCCCCCCCCCCCAGGCCAGCCCCGGGGAGGGTAGCCAGAGGGCGAATGTGGGTGTCTGAGAACTATTTGCTGGTCACCTCCTGGTGACCTTGGGCGCTCTTCCCCCAGGCCTCAGAGGTGATGGGGGTCTGTTCTGAAAGCCTCCTTTTCATTCTGGCATTCTGCTCATCTGAACCGCCTAGGAGGCTCTCAGCAGGGGCGGCCAGAGAACTGCTCTCTGAGAGCCTCATTCATTGCTCTATGTTGAGGTCTTACAAGGCCCGGCTCTACGCTCCGTGGGGTGCTGGTGGGTGGGGGCGCACTGCCACAGACATGCTCCCACAGCCCAGTGGGGCCAGCTAGATGCCAAATACATAATTACAGAGCCTTCAAGCCAAGAGATCTCGTACCGAAGGCAGACTTCCTGGGAGAGTCCAGGAAGGCTTCTCAGTGAGGAGACACTTGATTTGTGAGATGGAACATTCATTCAACGGTTACTCACTGAGCACCTGCTATGTGCTGGGCTCTGAAGATATAGCAGTAAAGAGGGCAGAGGAAACTGCATATGTAAAGGCATGGAGTCTGAAAGAACACTCCTGGGGACCCCTGGTCTATTCTGGAGGGTTAGGCAAGGCTTCCCTGAGGGAGTAAAAGGCAGGCTCAGGCCAGAAGTAGGGGGTAGCTAGATTAGGAGGGAACCTCAGGGAATGGACAGTGCTCTGGGCAGAGAGGCCAGCCTGGGCAAAACCGTGGAGGTTAGGGAGGACATTCTTTTGTTGAAGACAAGTTCAGAGTGGTTGGACAGCTCCCAGGGAAGGAACAACAGAACTGATGGGAAGAGAAGAGCATGATAGAGCCAGACAGGAGGGAGTTCAGACTTTATTCTGAGGACCAAGAACTCTGTTGGGGTCTTGCTCATGACCCTGAACCCAGTAGGGTTATTCTGAGGCCCCAGCCTGGACTCACTGGTTGTCAGAGGGGTGGCCTGGAATGCCAATGCAAGAGAGGGTGCTCCCCTGGACTTCAGCCTCAAGCTCACCCTCTTCCTTGTTCTTCCAACCAGACCCTAAGGCTGCTGCACTCTCAAGAGGGGATGGGCCAGAGCCTCAGGGTCCAGACCTCATTGAAGACTCCAACCTTCACTGTGCGGGCCCATGGCATTTGCCTCCTGTGGCTTTTAACTGTTTTCGTGCTACCTGGCTTCCCTACAAAGCTCTCTTTCCCCTATCAATGCCTGGCTTAAAAACTGCCAGGAATACCCTTCCCTCCATTTTTTGAAGTCTGGTGCCTGCCAGTCCCCGCCAAGTAGCAGCATCTTTATTTCCCTTTTACAGATGAGGAACCAGAGGCTCAGCAAGGTCAAGTAACCTGGTCACAGCTACACAGCTATGCCCTAGAAAGCGATAGTGATGAGTGGATAAAATCCTGTGCCAGCTATATGATCTTGAGAATATCACTTGGCCTCTCTGTGCTTTGGTGTCATCAGGGAAATGGGGCACCTATTGTGTGAGGCTTACTGAAAAGCCTTACTGTGCAGCCGCCATTCCTTTGCTCCCCAGGCCAATTAGTGACTTTTACATGACCCAGCAGCACATCAACACTCATTCATTCATACATCAAAACCCTCTAACGTCTGCCCTGTGCCCTGCCCTGTGCAGTTGGCAGGGGACTCTTGGAAATAATCAGATAATCAGACACAGCTCCCCCGACCCAAGGCCCTGGGGGAGGGGAGGGCAGGGAGCCGAGGGCAGATGCTGCCTTACTCGAGGGGAGGGAGAGAGAGAAAGAGACAGAGAGATTGAGAGAGAGAGAGATGGAGAGAGAGAGGGATTGAGAGAGAGGGAGTGCGTGTGTGTGATCCTCACACACCGCTCTTGATTTAGTGTATCTAAAACTGGCAAGGACGCTCCTCCTCGAAGATGGGCGCTGGGAAGGGGGAAATGTTGAAGGAAGGAAGGAAAGAAAGAAGGGAGGGAGGGAGGATGGAAGGGAGGAAGGAAGGAAGGACGATAGGTAGGTAGGTAGATACGATCTTTATTTTCAAAAACATTTTTCACCGCTTCGTGAAATCTGAATGTTTCACAGCTTCCAACGCTCACCTCCGCGCGCTGAGCCCTTGAACTGGGGAAGGGGGAAGAGTACTGTGGAGGCGGTGTCCCACCACCCCGGAGAGCTCCCCTATCCCTGGGGACTCCGCTATCCCCGAATACCCTACCTCACCTCCACCCTGCTTCTTTTCCTACCTCCTGACCCCCCACTCCCCAACACACGGCAGCCTCCGCGCCCCCATCCCACACACAGCAGTCATCACCTCTCCCTCCATCTGGGTCCCCAGGCGACTCTGTACCCCGTTCCACTCTTTAAAACCCCCCACCCCTCCATTGTCCTCTCCCCAGCCGCAAAGTCTCCACTGTCTGCCCCGCCCTCTTCGGGGTAGAGTACACGTTCCGCAGAGCTCCGCTCTTTTCCCATCTTCCCATTGGTTCCCGCTGTCCGACTGAGCGGGGCCGGAGGAGGGTCTCTGGGGCGCGCCCCGCCCCTTGCCAAAGGCCCGGCGGGGGCGTGGCCTCGCCTGACCCCGCCCCACTCGGACGGAGCCGCGCCAGCTGGCGCTCTGGCGCTGGGCGGCGCTGCCTCGGCTGGGCTCGGCTCCGGCTCCGGCTCCGGCTCCGGCTGCAGCTCTTGTGGGGGTGGGCGGCGGGGATGACAGCAGCGGGGGTGGCTGCGGCTGCCGCGCAGGGCTGAGCGAGCCGCGAGCGAGCCGGGGGAAGAGGAGGAAGTGGAGCCGCGGCCCCGAGCTCCGGAGTCAGCCGACGCGCCGAGGTCCGCCCCATTTTGCAGAGCGAGCCGAGTCCGGACCTGGGAAGACTTCTCCGCTGGGCTTCGGCCGCCGCGGCTCTGCGCGTCCTCGCCTGCGCCCTGCCCCGCCTGCCCCAGCCCGGGGTTCTGTGCCGGGACGCTCCCAGCCCCGCGATCCGGGGCGTCGTGGCTGGGACGCCCTGAGCTCCCGACCCGATCCAGTGCCCTGGGGCGGGAAGCCCCTGGCCCACCATACTGGTCTATGGTTGCGGGCTTGTACCCTGCCTTTCTGTAGTGTGTGTCGGAGCCCCCGGACCCGGGTTAAGGCGGGTGCCCACAGCCTCCCGACCGAGTGCAACGGAGCCCAGAAGCCCCCAGACTCTGGCTCCCGAGACCCAACCCTTCAGCTGCCTTCCGCCCGGTGCTTCGGACTTGGGACCGTGCGAACGCCCAGAAAACCCCGGCCCGGGTCCAAGCACCCCGTGAGGGGTCCCAAGCCTGCTGGGCAGTTGGACTGAGCCGGACCGAGCTGGTGCTGCGAGCCGAAGCCGTCACCTTTCTGCCGCCCCAGGCGAGGGCTCAGCGTTTGCCCCGAGGAAGGGATCACAGGCCACCCCACCACCACCACCCCTGCCCGGCGGCCGGCGAGAGCCGAGAGCTGCAGGTGAGAGAGCCCCGGATGCCAGGCAAGGGCGGCCTTCGACCCCTACCGGGCAGCGCGGGGCCAGCTGCGGGCGTGTACCGGGCACTAGCTGGGGCTGGAGCTAGGAGAGGGCGCCTGGAAGGGGGAAAACGGGCACTTATTGAGCGCCCATTGTGTGCGGGTCCGCGCCCCACCCTTGCGCAAATGGTCCCTCGTTTAAGGCTCACTACTATTCCATGAGATAAAAGGTGTTGTGCATTGTTATGGGCTCTTACAGATGGGGACGCTGAGGCTCAGCGGGGTTGAGTGACCCTGATGTTTTCACTCCGGGGGATGAGACTGGGTTGGAGGGTTAGGGTGGAGAGGGAAAGAAGTGGAGAACGAAGAAAGGAAGTGGACAGCCGCCAGGCAGGAGGTGGCGGGGAGGGGTCAAAGCAGGGCCACTGGGGCATCCAAGAGCTGATCCTGAGGCTGGGGAGGTGGCTTCCTCTGGCCGCCTTCCCTCCCACTCCACGGCCAGGTCACGTCCCAGGAAAGGTGACCCAGAGTTGAGGGTAGAGATGGGAAGCTTCCCAATTCCACAGCTTCCCTCCCTGTGGACCCCACACCAGGGAGCAGTGGCCCCTGGCCCCTGTGTGCCAGGCTCTGGGGTCTCTAGGACACCATGGCATCCTGAGATGCTGCTTGCTTGTTGGGAAAACTCACTCTAGAGGTCCCCAAGTCAGAGCCCATCAGAGCTGGAAGAGGTGAGGGCTCTCAGCACTCACCAGCTCCCCTCCTTCACATTAGTAATGGGACACAGGAGGCTGGGGGCCTGGGCGGGGGGGGGGGTGCCAGTTGTCCTAGGGGCTAAAGTAAGTACGTGGTTGAGGCAGCAGTACACTTGAGAAAATCTTCCCAAAGATCTTTCAAGGTATCTGCTCCCTGTTAGCATCTTCTGGGTGGGTGGCTGGGGTTTTCTCACCCCTGATGAGAGGTCAGGGTGACCACTTATGAGGCTGCTTTGAGAGTCTGTGTGGTGGTTGCTGGGGCCCAAGACGAGCCAGCAGTCCCATAGCCTTTGGCCCAGACTGAAGGTCTGACCCCAGCTTCCCCTAGGCAAGGGAACCTGCCAGACACCTCTGGCCCAGAAGGGGAGGGGAGGGGAGGGACTTGCTTAGGGTCTCTAGGCTGGGGCTGCCAGGGCTAGGGGCACAGTCCCAGGTGTCTGGATTCCCAGGCAGGGGCTCCTTCTATTGCCCCCTGGGGCCATGCAGAAAGAGGGGTGTTGTGAAAGATAGCTTGGCGTGAGCTCTGTAGGTTCTTGTTCTGAGTGGGGAGGGGGAGGGGACGTGGCCTTGGTCTGAGCCCTGTGGCCTTGGCTGGGAGTAGTTAACCCCTGCTGTGCCCAGCTTCCTGGTGTCTGGGGAAACCCCCTTGGAAAGCCCCTGGGAGGTGGAGGAGGGTGGAGAGGTCAGATGAAGGCTGGAAGCTCAGTCCCTGGGGGTGGAGGGGTTGGGGGGCACCGAAAGAGAGGGTCACAGAGGGGCTTGGCATCCCCCCCCCAACTCCCATCCATGGGGATTCAAATTCTCATTATAATCCCTACATCTAAACAAAGCTCCCCTTTGATGAGATAATTTCACACCTGTGATCTCATTTCATGGTGTGGTAGAAAGAACCTGGAACCTGGAGTGTGAGGCAGGATGGGGGTTGGGGGGCCACCTGGGACCTCTCAGATGCATGCATGTCTCCAGGCCTCACCTGTAAAATGGGGTCAAGGCAGGCTGTGTGTTACCTGCTCAGATAATGGGGCCATCACATCTGGCAAACTGTCAAGTGCTAAAGAGATTTTTGTGTTTGCCAGGACTGGGCTTGTTACTAATGGCTGCCATGTGGAGGAAACGGAGGCCCAGAGAGATGAAGCCACTTACTTGCCCAGGGCCTTGGAGTTTAATTCAGGAACTGAGCGTCAATTCATACCAGGTGCTCTGGAAGTTACCCAGATGGAAAAGGCAGTGGGACGACTAGCTCCCAGTTGGGTGGACTAAACAGCGCAGGCAGACAGCTAAGTCAGACCAGGTGGGCTGAATCTGCTCTGCTTCCCGCTGGGCACTTTACTCTGGGCCACATGCACTTTACTCAAGAGCACTGGCTTCCCCGTAAATTGGAATTTCGCTTTTACAAGGTTGATGTGAGAATTAAATAAGATGCAAATATATAGTGCTTGGCCAGATATCTATTTCCTTCTCTATAAAGAAAGAAAGCTTGAATTTTGACCAGGAAAATTCTCAGATCTGCCTTAGATTAGAAGGTAGGCTACCGTTGCAGGCTCACAGACTGGGGTTTGCTCAGCTGGGACTCCTGTATGGGTCATGCTCCCCTGGCTGCTTCCCTGTTCCACAGCCCTCCGGAATCTGCTTCGAGACCCTGGCTAGGGGCTCCGGATTCTGACCTCCCACCCCCACCCCAGGGCTGTTGGCTTCTGGGGTTGGGAGGAGCTGGTGTTCATTCCCCCTGGCCCCTTGTCTGGCCTTCCTAGGCACAAAGGTGCAGTGAATAATTTATGGCTCCCCTCATGAAATGGGAGGCAGGCTCAGGGAAATTGCTCTGTGCTCAGCTGAACCTCTGAATCCTACCAGAGCAGGTGGGTGGTTCCTATCAGTGCTATTAGACTTAGTCTTGGATATGGAGGGAGGGGACAGCATGGGAAGCAAGTGACCTATCATCAACCATGGCTCTTTTCCTGTTGGGGGTGGGAGCAACATAGACCTGCAGGAAACAATGAAAAGCAAGCTAGGTGTGCTAGGATCCAGTCGTGGGCCTGTGATTCCAAATGAGTGCTAGGGGCTGGCAGGCAGAGGCTTTGAGGCTGGAGTAACCCAGAAGGCTTCAGAAGGCTCTGTGGGCTGGGACAAGAGGCAGTTTGCTATAGTGAGTAGGGGTCTTGACATCAGTTCAAAATTGAATCCTGGCTGTGCCACCTACTGTGAGACAGCGAGTGAGACACCATCCTGCCAGGCTTCTGTTTCGTCCTCGGTAAAATCAGAGACCAGAGACGTTATGGGTGACTGTGAGGTCATATATGTAAAGCACATGGTGTGATGGGTACTTGGTAGAAGGGTGCTTCATCGTGAACATGAAGCATGGGGTGGGCTAGTAGCAGGGTGGATGGGATGGTGTAGAAGGCAGAGAGGTGGGGAGAACTCTGGAGTAGTAATACTGGGGTTTGTGGGGTCAGTGAGGCATGTGGGAAAAAAAGGGATGGGTGGCCAGATGGTACAAGGCCTTGAATGCCCGACAAACTTCACACTTCAGAAAGCACGTGGAGTCCTCACTGAGAACCCTCTGTGGCTCTTTCTTGACTGTAAAAGGCAGACCAGGCCCCTTTGTTGTGCATTCCAGGCCTTGCCCACCGCAGCCACTGCACAGACCTCTGGCTTGTTGTTTCTCACAGTCTCCCGAACCGGTCACGTGCTGCCCTCTGCTTATGGGGTTCCTCTCAGCATCCCGACCTCCCTGCTTCTCTGCTCACCTCCCCGTTTGTGTAGGCCTAACTCAGGTCATAAATTCCCCCCAGAAACATTCCTGGATTACCTAACCCTCCGGTCACATCTCCTCTGAATTTGTAACACTTCACAGTAATAGTAATAAATAATACCTACCGCGGCATCACATTTTACAGTCAGTGAAATGTGCCTGCATACGCACTTAATAACGCTATGCTGGTGATATGAACAGTAGCTAATGCCCTTGAGTACTTCTGAACCGCTGTGCCAAGTACTTTGTAGGTACTCTCATTCACAACTCTGGAAAGTAGCTCCTGTTATCACCCAGAAACTGGGGCTCAGAGAGGTACGTCGTGGTCTTGTTCAAGGTCACACAGCTAGACAGTGGGGAGTGAGGAATCAAGCTCCTATCAGTGGCTGAACAGGCCGCCTGTCTCCTCCGCTCTACCTGAGTACCTCGAGAGCATACTTTGCATATAAAAAGCCCGGAAAGAAACTTTCTTCTCAAAGCTAAGGAAGGGCCAGGTATCCAGACCCTGGCTATGCGACTTGAGGTGAATCAGCCCCCCTCGGTGGTCCTGTTTTCCCATGTCTGTGGTGAGTGGGGTGGTGTCTGAGCCCCCGGAGCCGCAGCCTTCTGCAGTGTCCTCTGTGACTCTAGAAGGTGGAGGAGGAGACCACAGTAATCAGGGCCAGAGGATGTGGTATGACGGGCAGCTGTGATTTTTGGCCTGGCCACCGTCTGGGCCAGCAGGCTCTGTAGTTAGCTGCTGCCTCCACTGAAGGGGGTGGCGGCCTGAGCTGCTGGCAGCATGGTCATTAGCTGGGCAGAGAAGACCCTGTGATTGGGAGCCGACCGGGCCAGGCCAGGTTGGCAGGGCTGGGGCCCGGCTGGCCCAGCCACAGTGGGGTCATTGGCAGGGCACCTCCTTCTCTCCTTCCTTCGCAGCCTCCCAGGTGGTGGCAAGTCCTCACTGGGCACCAGAACTTTGTAGGCCGAGGCCGGCCCTTCTTCCTGTTGTGGTGGTCATGGGGGTAGAGCAGTGAGGATTCTAGCCACGCCTGAAGATGCCTCCTCCTAGAAGCTTCCACGACTCCTCCCAAGCAGGCAGAATCTAAGCCTCCTTCTGGGCAGATCCGCACGCTCACTCGTTGACTGTGGTCTGTGGAGAGGGGTTGTGTGGGCCTGCTTCCCTCGCCAGCCTGTCAGAACTAGATTCTCGGCCACCCTGGTCCTCCCCTCCTGACCGAGTGCCTGGCACAAAGCAGCATTCCCCTGGTTGGCAGTTCAAGCTGCCCCTTGGGCAAGCCGCTCAACCTTTGTACCTCTGCGTCCTTCCCTGTAACGTGGGGCTGATAATAATAGTGTTGTGGGGATTCAGTGAGATGAGAGGGGTGAGGTGCCCGGCCAGACCCGGCACACGGGCAGGTACTCTGTCGGCCTGAGACCACTTGCCTGTCCCCTCGGCAGCCCCGTGAGGGAGTGGCTCGGGAAGAAGCTGATTAAAGGGTCCAGCCAGTGGTGCCAGGCGGGAGGGTGTGCCAGGTGGCAGGGGGACTTGCCGGAGGAGGACACTTTGCTGCCTGAGGAGGACTCTGTCAGAGAGCTGAGATTCCCACGCCTTCCCAGGAGCAGGCAGCTGTCAGACACGGAAGGCTCGGAGCTAAGTTCCGGGCACGGGGCAGCACCAGGGTATCTGGGGACCTGATTCTTCTCAGGCTCCAGCAGCAGGAATGGCCCAATTGGGAGGGGCCGTCTGAGTCCAGGTAGGAGATGCCCGGCAGAGAGTGAGTCCTTCTTAAAGGGAAGCAGTGTTCATTTGGTCTCTCTGTTTTCCTGTCTCTCTGTCTGGTTGTCCGTGTGTATGTTTCTCTCTCAATCTCATACAGACACATGCGAAATGTAGTTTGAGGGGCGCCTGGTGGCTCAGTTGGTTGAGCGCCCAACTGTTAATTTTGGCTCAGGTCATGATCTCATGGTTCGTGAGGTCACGTCCCAAGTTGGGCTCTGCACTGACACCGTGGAGCCTGCTCAGGATATTCATTCTCTCTCTCTCTCTCTCTCTCTCTCTCTCTCTCTCTCTCTCCCCCCTTTCCCCTCTCCATCTCTCCCCCTCCCTCTCCATTTCTCTCCCTCCCCCTCCCCCCTCTCTCTGCCTCCCTCTCTCCCTCTGTCTCCCTCTCTCCCTCTGTCTCCCTCCCTCTCTCCCTCCCTCTCTCTCCCTCCCCCTTCACCCTCTCCCATTCTCTCACTCTCAAAATAAATAAATATTTTCAAACAAATAAACAAAAAAACCCAAAATGTAGTTTGATTGGAGATTTTGGTCTATGGCGGGGAAAACAGACATTAAACAAGTAAGCACACAGATACAAAACTTCCAGATTGTGAAGAGTGACCTCCTGGGGTGGGGCCAGTCCCATCAACGTTTAGGGATGGTGATATAGAGTCATGCTGAGACCACAGCCAAGTGCACATACTTATTAGACATGTGACTTGGGCAAGTGATTTAATCTCTCTGGGCCACAGTTTCCCCGTCTGTAAAATGGTGACAATTACAGCATCTGATGCATAAGGTTGTAGTGAGGAGTAAATGAATTATACATGCAAAGCACTCAGAAAATACCTAGCACACAATAAGCACTCGATGCATGCCAGCTGTCATTAGCTCTGTCTCTAGCACCTAGCACGGAGTTTGGCAGAGATCCGGTGCTCAGGAAAGGCCTATGGAATGAGTCCCAGGCTAAGGGCAGCTGCTCCGTGTAATGAATGGATGGCCTGGTAGGGAGGGGAGGGCTCAGAAGCAGCGACAACACCGCGTGTGACAGAATGTGGCAGGGAAGGCGCGGGGGGAGGGGGGCTGGGGGGGGCGGGGTTGTCCAGTGCTGGGTGAGGAGGGTGTCAGGAAAGGCTTCCTGCAGGTGGTGTTCCCAGAGCTGAGTGTGAAGATATCATTTAACACACACATGTGCGTCTGCTGGACCCCACAGGTTTCCCTCTCCCCCCCCCCCCCAACCACACGCTGTCTCACCATCTGTGACATTGTGCTGTGAGGGCACGAGGGAGGCAGGTAGGGAGGAAATGTGGGCTGAGGTCTAAGAGTCTCAGCCCTTCCCAGGCCTGGGACCAAATCTCCTAGAGAAAAGAACAACCAGGCCTTGCTCACACCCAGTAGAGGTGTCTTCCAGCATTGATCCTATAGCTTTTAGGTTTTTAAATAAGTGGACTCGGTTAAAAAAAAAAATGCCGTGAAGAATTTGTCTCATCCTCGCACCCAAGAGGCTCCAAGAGAAAGTTTTCTTCCACTGACAAGAGCCAGGATCCCCAAGTATCTTGAAGGAGTTTGCCTCTGAGACACCCTGAAGTCAGAGATCCCTTGCTGCCTGCACTTGTGGTTGGCTGTGGGGCCTTGGGGACGTGACCTCATCCGTTGTGTTTTGCCCATTTTTGTGTCCCTCTTGTAAAATAGACTCAGAGTAATAAACCTTTCTCCAAGAGGCGGGTAGGGAGCCTTTAGGGTAGAAGACGCTCTAGTGGGCACATCTGGGCCCATGACTCTCAAATTTTTCTGCACACTAGAATCGTTAGGGAACTTTTCTTTTTTAATTTTTTTTTTAAATTTTTTTAACATTCATTTTTGGGAGACAGAGAGAGAAAGCATGAGTGGGGAAGGGGCAGAGGGAGGGAGACACAGAATCCGAAGCAGGCTCCAGGCTCTGAGCTGTCAGCACAGGGCCCGATGTGGGGCTCGAACCCACAAACTGTGAGATCATGACCTGAGCCGAAGTCAGACGCTCACCCGACTGAACCACCCAGGTGCCCCTTAATTTTTTTTTTTTAACATTTATTTATTTTTGAGACAGAGAGAGACAGAGCATGAATGGGGGAGGGTCAGAGAGAGAGGGAGACCCAGAATCCGAAACAGGCTCCGGGCTCTGAGCTGTCAGCACAGAGCCCGACACGGGGCTCGAACTCATGGACCGCGAGATCATGACCTGAGCCAAAGTCGGATGCTCAACCGACTGAGCCACCCAGGCGCCCCAAGAATCGTTAGGGAACTTTTAATAGTCCTGCCTGGGCCGACAACCAAGGCCTCAGCAGTTTTTAAAGCTTCCTAGGTGGTGTCAGCTCCCCAGGATTGACAACCACCCACCACCCTCTGTGGGATGCATCTTCAGTGTCCTCAGGATGATACCTGCACAGCCCCATGATAAGGAGCGCATTGCTTCCAGGCTGCTCCCTCCTTTGGGGTACCGCTCTTCCCGGGACCTCCCTGCCTGGAGAAACAGGGGAGTGGAAAGACTTTGCAGTCTGAGAAGCCTGGGTTCCAACCCTCCTCTGCTGCCTAGCTGGGTGTCTTCTCTGAGCCTCGGTGTCCTCATTTGAAAATAGGAATAGCAATCATCTTTCTCTGAAATGGCTGTGGAGACCACACGAAGCCATGCACAGAAAGCGTCAGCACTGGTGCAGCAGAAGGTCACAGACAGTGGCAGAGCAGGGCTACACCTAGACTCTGGACTCCCCCCCCCCCCCCCCCCGCCCCCCGGTGGTGCTCTTTCCTCCTGCTGCAACCACGGAGACCGGGTCTCTTAGATGGAGGCTGGTATGGGGAGGGATCCACACCCTGTCTTGGAGCCCTTTCCTGCCCCCCTTCTGTAAGAGATAAGATAAGGCAGCAGGCATTTTGTTTTGCTGGGATTTGTTTTAATGGCCAAAGCATCGAGCCCTCCTTCACAATGAAGCTTTGTCTGAATCTGCTTGTTTTTCCAACCTGGACACCCAATGGCACCGCCCGCTTGGGGCCCCGTCCCACCTGGGAGAACGGAAGAATGTCAGAAGATTTTTTTTTTCCCTTCCATCTAGGGGAGGGTATGGGGGAGACATTGAAGGCCTCTGTCTGGCCCTCACCAATAACTGACCCCATTTAAGTCAGCTGCCTCTGTTGGAAGCCAGTTCAATGAAATTATTTCAAGGCAGTTACCAGCATGGGTTTTGCCGGTGGAAAAGCTTGCATTTGAGTCCTGTCTTTGTCACTCCCCGGCAGTATGACCCTGGGTGAGTCATTTCAGCTTTTTGAGCCCCAGTTTTCTCTTCTGTAAAATGCGTGAATAGGATGCACTTCATGGGCTGTTGTGAGAAGTAAATGAAGTGCTTAGTGTATAAAGCTTAGTGCCTGCTGTATACACTCAGGAACCGTCATCGATTGTCCTCCATAAGAGCCGAACTCTGCCTCCTGCTCCTTCCTTCCTTCCCTGGTCTGGTCCTGCCCTGGCCTCCAGCCTGCTCCGTGTGCTGGGCCAGGCCCAGGCCGAGACAACGGAGGCCTGTGTATAGAGTAACAGTAACGGCACCCCTGTAAACTGCTCTGCTTTAATCATTTGTTCCATGGTTATTTAGAAGAGATTCCGAGGGCTGTTTGGGGAGAAGGCTGCAGAAAGGGGGTCATTGGTGGTGGTAGTGCTTGATCTCCCCTGCTCTGGCCCAACCAGAGAGAGAGTATCAGCCCAAGATGAACTGCTCCGGCAATAAATAGGGGTGTGGCAAACCAACAAAGGAGTGTGCAGCACCCAGAGCTCACAGCCCCTGGGAGCCATTCAGGCCTAAAGGGGGCTGAAGTTGCAAGGGGAGGAAGTGGTCAGCGATATGGACCAGGGCCGCGGCCTGCAGTAAAGGGAACCGGTCAGCTCAGGAGACCCAGGGGGGAGAAACCTCAACTCTCTCTCTTCCTTCCTCCAGTCTCCCACTGGGGCTTCCCACTGGGTGAACCTACCCAGAATCCCGTGGCACGGAGCCCAAGGCAGTCCACTAAGATCAGCCTTCCGGGCCCCCAGCAGGGCGGGGAGTGGACCCAGAGTGGCAAACAGGACGTATTCCTCACTCCATCGATCAACAGCCGTGGAGTCTGGTAGCCACCCTCCTTAGGATTCAGTTGAAGGATCATCTCTTGTTACTTGGGCATATCCCTTATGAAGGGGGTGTTGGCCCCTACACCAGAGACAAACCAAAGCATTCCAGTGCCTTAGTACCCCTTTGAGATTGGTGCCCAGGCCCCTGCCCACCGAGCCTGCCATTGTGTCCAGTTCCATCCCCACGGGTCCTGAGAGGACCCGGCTCTGAGTTTTCTCCAGCCCGATCACCTGAACGACCTGTGTCTCTGTCCCTCTTTGTCAGGCAGTGTGGGGTAGTGGTTAGAACACAGGCTCCAAAACCAGACTTTCTCCTAAAATCCTGACTCTGCCATAGAGGCGGGGGAACTAGACAATGTGCCCCTAGTCTCTTGGGCCTTGATTTCCTCATCTATGAAATGGGGATAACGGAGAGTACTCAGAGGGTTGTTGTGATGAGCAAATGAACAAACAAATGTGAAGTACCAGGAATAGTCCCTGGCGAGCAGGGAGCAGCCAGCAAATGACAGCCTTTACCGTGATCACAAATAATATAGTGGGAGCCCAGAACTCACAGTGTGGCTGGACCATCAGTATGGGGCAGGGACTGTCACCACCCTCAGTCTAGACTCTGTTCCAGTGACAAGGAACAGAGTGTCGTGTAGCCTTGCCACACTGCGGACCTTCACCTGTCAGCCATCTGCCCCCCCCCCCCCCCCCCCCCCCGCCACAGTCCTCTGCTGCAAACCATGTCCTGGGAGGAATGGCTTCTCGTTCTATCAAGCCTCAGTTTCCCCATCTGTGGACTGGGGTAAGTACTCACAGGGCTGGGGCTGTGACATGCAAAGTGCTGAGTGTGGCTGGAGGAGTCAGGCTTCTCCTCCACCCTGTTGCCGCAGAGAAGTCAGGGACCCAAGAGGCCTGCCTTGGTCCACGTCTCATCCCCCAAATCAGGCTGTGGGTAGCTTCCAGAGTGGCCTTGCCAGGGAGAGCCTAATCTGTGGAGTGAGGCAAAGGTTATGGGTAGGTTGGTGTCAGGTGAGCTCAGGTGGCTCTGGGGTAGCCACTTTACATGCTGTCCTTAGAGCTGGGCAGCCAATAGTGGCTCTGACATCAGCCTTTAATACCCAGAATGAGCCACACCACCCGGAGCTCAGGTGGCTCTAGAGAGCCTATGTAGACCAGGTGAGAGGAGTGTGGGACCAGGCAGGCCTGGGACAGATGATGCAGGGGGTGCTGGGCCAACACTACAAGGCCCTGTGAAGGGGTGCCCGAGTGTGGGATCTGGGGAGAGCGTGAGGTTCCTGCCAAGCAGGGTGCTGGAGGCATGGTCAGATGGAAAATCTGTCGGGGTCCATTGCATGGAAAGCACCCATGAGGCCCCCAGCGATGGTGTCTTGGGGGCAGCTGGGCAGACCTAGAACGCAGAGCCCTTTCTTTGCAGCTGGCCGCCGCTGAGCACTCCCTCGCCTCCCTGACCGGAATGCTGTGCATCACCCATAACACACCCCTGGGCGTCTGAGGAGGCTCGGGCATAGAGGCCCAAGGTGGGTGTGGCAATGAGGGGAGGTGTGCAGGTTTCCAGGTCAGTCCTGGCTTTGAAGCCCAGCTCTGCCTCTCTTGACCAGAACTTTGAAGACACTGGGCAGGTCACTTAACCTCTCTGAGCCTCAGTTGCTCACCTGTAAAATGAGGGCAGTAGCACTTCCCTTCCAGATCTGTTTCAAAGCGAAAATGACGTGACGGACGAGATCGCATCTTCTACTTTAGAGGAGACGCCACAGTCATCCTCATCCTGCTGTCTTTGTCCCTTTTTAATGCTGCCTCAGGAAGTTCTTTCTTGTGTTCAACTGAGATCCATTGTGCTGTAACTAGAACCTCCTCCCTGTTGAAGGCTCTGCAGAGGCCCGAGTCCGTGCTCTATACAAATGTGCCCCGTCAGTACCTGCACTGAGGCTGCGTGTTGGTTTTCACCCTGTGGCTTAGGGGCCGAGCTGTCAATGGCCAGCGCCTCCTGACCACCGTGCAGTGGGGGTGGGTGCATCATCCTGACTGTTCACACTACTCTTCCTTTCTGTGCTCAATCCATGTTCCCAAAGGGATGACTCTGGGGCAGTGGAGAGAGTCCTGAGCTGGGCCTAGAAGGCCTGGGTCCTGGTACCCACTTGGCCCGTCTTGCTGTGTGGCCTGAAGCCAGTTAGCAGCCTCTCTGAGCCACAGTGAGGATGTCTGTGCCTGGGGCTCAGCTCTCTCCGGTGAAGATGTATGTGGTTCTGCCTAAAGACCATTTTCCTCCCTCTCCCCGACCTGGGCCCCAGCCAACCCGGGAAGCCAGCAGATTAGGGTCCTGCTGGTGGCCGGTGGTGGTAAGAGCCGAGTCCACTCTCCGACCAGGGCTCCCAAGGGCAGGCAGTGATTTCAAGGTTAGATGGGGGATTTCTGGTGGATGGGGTAAGTACCCTCCTCTTCGGGGATTCTGAGAGCCTGAATCTCTTCCTACCCACCCTGCTGCACTCACCCAGCTAAAGGTCAGTCACGTTTCTTGAGTCCCACCGTGGAGAATATCTTTTCCCACATGAAGTCTGCTTTAATCCCTCATGGTGTAGGGGGAACCCGAGGCTCAGAGAGATGAGGAGACTGGCCCCGAGGCCCCCCAGCCTGTCCGCGGGGAGTGGTGAAGGAGCCTGGAGCTCCTGATTCTGCGGGGGCCCCCGTGGCAGAATGTGCCCTCTAGGCCTCATGTGCCCTCTAGGTCCTCGGCAGGGTGGAGCGCAGGGGAGCCAGGTGGTCTGAGCAAGGCTGTTTGCAGCCTGGGATGGGGTTCTGGGAAGAAGTTGGCCAAGGAACGGAGGAGGCAGAGGGGTTAGGAGCCCGGGAGCCCTGAGTTCTGAATGCCCCTGTGAACTTCAGCGTTTGGTTTTACAGAGGAATCAAGACTCATTTCTTGTTGGCTTTGGATACCTAATAGTTTACCTTTATAAAGCACTTTGATATCCACAATGTCACTGAATCCTCATGGCAATCAGTGAGAGGCAGCGTGGGACTCGTCTGGGAGGGCAGGAGAGGGTGAGCTCTGGAATCTGACAAACCCAGGTTTAAATTCCAGCTCCCACCAACTCTCTGCCTTCGAGCAAGTGAGTAACCAGCTGAGCCTCAGTTTGCTTATCTGTGGAAGGGACAGTCATTCCCCACAACAAATAGCAATGGCTGTCTTGCTGGCTGTGCACACTGGGTGAGATAAAGTCTATGACCACTGGCCCAGTGCCTGGTGCAATATAGTAGTTTTCGTGATATTTATCATCAGCCCCACTTTATAGATGGGAAAATGGAGACTCAGAGAAGGAAGGTGATTTGCCTGAGGTCACACGGTGATCTAGCTTGGTCCTCCAGACTTCCTGTGTGTGGCTTTTTCCTCCAGCACTTCCCTTTCTGTCCTCAAGTGACCCGACACCTCGTTTATCCAGTCTTCAACGTGTGATGCTGTCTGCTGCTGTCTGATGAGGCCCTGAGTATACCCTCCCCCGCCCAAGTGCCTACCAGCACTTGCCTGGCACGCAGCGGGCACTTTAAAAATGTTTGTCCTGTGCATGACTATGTTGATAAGTTTGTGTAAAAATGTGTTTTTCCAGGCAGCCAAGGCTTGTGTCCCTAAAGCTTCCTTCTCCCTCATCCCCTTTAAAAACAACCCTTTCATAGTTTGGGTTGGAAACCTTGTGAAAAGGATTGGTCACTTCCTTTCCCTGCACAATGCCGACATGGTTAACCTCTCCGGGAAGGGCCTTGCGAGCACTCACTGTGGTGCTGGGAGCACTCAATCCTGCTGGCCCTGAGCCGAGTGACCCTGGGCTGCTGCGCCTGCTTGACTGCCGTAGGGTCTGCTTTTGCAGGTTTCTGGCTCTTCTCACCTTGACCTTCATTCTGCTGCCTCCAGCAGTCCACCACCTTTCTTCCCTCGTGCGCCATGTGTCTTTCCTGATTTACGGCTTCTACCAGTTAAGGTAGGGGCTAAGAAATGGGACAACCGAACTTATTGGAATTGGTTTGTTCGTTCGTTCATTCATTCAGTCATTCAACAGCCATTGTTGATTCTGGGTCTTGCTAGGGATTCCATCCATCCGTCCGTCCGTCCGTCCTGATGGAGGACTTCTGCAGTGGCTTGTGATCAGTCAAGACATGACCACACCCTCCTGGCAGTGCACGCAGGGAAATAATGATGTGTACATAGCAAATGCCAGTACAGGACCTACAGTTTATGATCTGCCTCTGAGTGCATTACCACACCGAGTCTTTACAACAGCCCTGAGAATGGCTTTAGCCCGGTTCTGTGGATGATTAAAGCAAAGCTCAGCAAGATGAGGTCTCCTGCCCAGTAGCCAGCAGTGAGCACAGAATTGCAGTGGGAACTCAGGTCTCCAGCCTGGCCTGTCACCTGTTCCCTCTCCTCTGTCCTCCATCTGTAAGCTGTATGATGCCCCATTCATTTTCTGCTTCTGTCACAAAAGATCACTGGTGATGGCTTAGGCCAGACCTGTGCCTCTGTACAATGGTCAGCACGAGGAAATGTGGCCTTGGCTGTATGCCAGACACAAGCACCCTTTCAGCGCGCATACCTCGGCCTGCAGTGGACCTGCTCACACCATCCAGTCCACACTTCCCAAACTGCTCTGAGGAGCCCTAGTTCCCGGCAAGGGTAAGGGTCCCGGGACGCATGAGCATACAAATTCGAGACATGCTAGGTCACATAAATCGAAACAGGACTTCTCAGGGCTTTTAATGTGTTGATGTAAATTAGTCTCCCAACAGGTGGTGCGGTACGCCGCCAGCCTTTCCCAACTCCCAGGCTTGCTTCAGCATGCAACTCCTTTGTCACCAAGCAGGGTCTGGGACTAATAGCCTAGAGAGAACACTTTGGGAAGAGCCAGATCAGCAAACCCGTACTTTCTCATTTTGTACCGGAAGCCTCCAGCTAGAGCTTCTTTCTTGCCCCCGGCTGTTTGCATTTTGAAAGAGGATCACAGGGAACATGGTTTAGCCCCAGGACAGAATTGATAATAATGGCGGAGGTTCAGGCAGCGGGAGGAAGTGCAAGGTGGAGATATTTTTATTCTTTCGTCCACCATGCGACCATATCTCAGACATCTACTGTGTGCCAGGCACAGAGCCAGCATTTGGAAATGCCAAGATGCGTCTGACTAAGAACCTTCCATTTCATTTCCCCGTGCCCACGAAGGGTTTTTAAAGAAAGACAAATACAAGCCTTAAAAGGAATAAGTGGTTCTTCTAAACTGTTCAGGGTCTTTGTGGTGGGTGGGTGTGTGAAGTTCATTTCGTCGGGGTCTTTAGTCCCAGGTCCTGAGGGGTGTGAGTGAGCCAGTTCCAGGAACAGTTACCCTGGGCAGAGTGAACAGATGTTGTCAGGGAGGTCAGGAGTGTGGGGAGGCTCAGAGGAGGCAAGGAGGGAGGGAGTGGGCAAGGGCAGCTGGGGGATCTTGAGTGAGGCTCTGCAAAGAAGCACAGAGGTTATAGTGGGAGGTGAGGGGGTGGGCAAGCATCCTGGGAAGACAGGAGCCTGAGCAAAGGTATAAAGGTGGCAACGGGTGGGTTACGTCTTCGGGGTGCTGTAAGGAGCCAGGGTGGTGGGGGAAGAGGGAGGAAAGGCGGTTTGTTGGAGATGGGGCTGGAGAAGCTACCTGAGGCAGATCATGAGGGTCCGAACACCAGCAGAGTATGTGCCCACCTGACAGGGAGCATCTGGAGGGCCAGACCATGTCGCATTCATCCCAGTGTGTCTGGCACCTGGCGGTGCCCAGTTTGTGGACTGGCCAGACTCTTCTGCGGGACCTTGAACAAGTGGTTCCCCCTCTCTGGACCTTGAGTGGCTCGTGCTCATGTCAGTCAAGGTCACCTAGCACTTCCCCTCCAGCCTTGAAGGACTCTCAGGGATTCTTGATGTGTGTGTAGGGCAAGACCCAGAGCATTTCCCCTCTAGCCCGAGGTCCGCTGGGCTGCCCTAGCTGGGCAGGGGCCAGTGGCTCCCTGGACAGGGGGCAGCCCGTTGGCCGGGGCGGAGGTCAAGCTGGCTCTGCTGCTGGAATTCACTCCTCGCTGTCTTTCTTTAGCAGTTGGGCACTGGGCTCAGGATGAAGTGCCTCGGTGTCCTCATTGCTTGCTGGCTCTTTTGAGGCTCCAGGCTGTAACTGGGGGGTAAGGGGAGTCGAGCCAGCCTATGGTTGAGGGTTGTGTACCTGAAGCTGTTTGGTGCAGGGTAGGAAGTTCTGCTTCTTCCTTCTTTGGGAAAATGGATAAGTTACTTAACCCCTGAGCCTCAGTTTCCTCATCTGTAAAATGGGAATCATAGTAATTTCCACACTGACCTTTTGTGAAGATTCAATGAGCTGTAGTCTGTGAAAGCGTGTAGGAAACTAACTTATCCCACACATGTGTAAACCAGTCTTGTAAATAACGTTTACTTGCCCACTATAATCTCCCAGGCCTCTGGCCCACTCATTCCTTTCCTGGAAGTGCTCCCTGGGCCCCGCATACCATTTTCCATGCAGGTTTCTCCTGCTGAGTACATTTTATCCAGGCCAAAGCCATAGGAGCCCATGAATTATGTACAAGGAGCACATGCAGGCCAGGGCTGTGTTTACACTCCAGTGTCTGCGTGCATTCCAATAGGAGGAGAGACAGCACCGCCCGTCCTGTCTGCTGGGGGCTGGATCAGATACCGCCCCCTCCCCAGCTGCTTCCCAGACGCCTGCAGGGCTTTGGGTCCTGGTCTCTAGGGAAGGGTGGGGAACGCATGTGAGGAACTCCCCCCTCCCCAGCTTACCTGTCCTGTTCACAGGGCTGGGGTCCAACAGGGCCTGCCCACCTACAGGCCTGTGTCCTTGGGTAGCTGGTGGGGAGGGGAGTGGTTGGGGCCCGTGGGCAGAACAAGACAGTCACCCTCCCCCCACCCCCGCCCATCCCTTCCACTTCCCAGTTGGTGCCAGGACGTGTCAGTCGGGACGACTCAGATCTCTGGTGGTGTGGATGCTGCTTTATTTCAGCAGGGCTTAGTTGCTTGCTCTTGGGGGGTCTACACCTTGTCACGCAGAATCCTTGGTCACAGCCACTGTGCCCATGATGAGGCTCAGGGGGACAGGACTGGGCTCTGCCCAGCATCTCTTCTCCCAGAGTTCTGAGGGTCCCTCTCAATGCCCTTGTTCCTGAGAGGCTCCCAGATGGTGTCCCGGCCCCAGCAGGGGGGCTCCCGGCAGACAGTTGGACTCAGCCAGCACCCAGAGGGATCACAGATGCTGGCTCTGCTTGGGCTGGCACGGGGGCAGGGCAGAGGGGGCCGGCAGGGGGAAGGATATCATGGAACGGGAACGTAAACTTAAGCAGTTTATTGAAAGAAGAGCCAGTAAACATAAGCAGCAGTTCTCCCCCATCTTAAAAAGGCCTGACACACCCCGGTTTCTGTCCAGCTCCGTGCAGTGCCCTGCAACCTTAGATCTGTGACACGGCCTCGTCTGTAAAATGCTGACGACAAGGCCAACCTCACGAGGCTACCGTAAGGTCAGATCAAAACACCCAGCAGGTGGGACATCCAGGAAGGTGCCGGGCACATAGTAGGCCACCGATTTTCAGGGAGGATCTAATTATAGCCCAGAGCAAAGAAATCAGGACTTTGGAGGCATGATGTGGTGTCTAAGCAGGGGAAAGAAAACTTCTCTTCAGCTCCTTGAAAAGGTCAGTGCAGCTTAGACGTGTTCTCACACCGATGACCCCAGCAGAGGAGCTTCTGGGTCAGCAGGTGTGGTGGACCTTCCTGTTGGGACAGGCGACGCTCTGCAGCCAGGCAGCCCTGGGTGTGAGGTGTGATTCTGCATATTTGCCAGTGGCCCAGGGTGAGTCCCCAGTCTCCCCGTCCCCATAAAAGGGAGGTCATGGATACCTAACTCTCAGGGTTGTGAGACTCCGGTGAGAAATGCCCTATAAAACTCTACTGGGGAATAAAAGCACGAGTGACACATAGTGGGTGCTTGGGGGCTCTGCAGGAGGGTGGCCCGGGGTGCAGGCCAGTGGCCCAGGGCAGAGAACCCAGCCTCACCTTCCTTTCCGGCCTCAGGGCTGTGCTCTGCAGCCCCCTCACACAGGCCTCAGGCTTCGGGAAGGTCAAGGGCCTCCTGACACCTCCTTGTGGTCACGATTGACCCCCCAGGCCTGCACCACGGGGCTGACAGAGCTGACCGGCAGCTGGCAAGGAACTAGGCCCCTGCTCAGCTAAGAATAGAAGGCTTTGTGTGATTTAAGTAGCAGCCGATCGCATCAGGCCTCCCAGCCTGGCCCAGGGGGCTTATTAAGCGGGATCTGGGGCCATTGTGGGTCCTCCTGGGTGGAGGAGGGAGAAGGTGGGTGAAGGGTGCTGGGGCCACCACGGGCTTCCCCAGGACTTCTCTCTTGTTTCCACGTGATGATGATTTGATTTTTTTTCCATCGGTGAGGCTCATTGCTCCTCCCGTCTCGTCCCTGGGGCTGGCTAGGGAGCATCACCCAGTGTTCCTGGGGGAAAAAGCTCTCTGGGAAGTGTTCAAACAAACAAACTGGCCTCTGAGAGGAGCAAACAGATCCACGAAAATGGCTTTGTCTTCAAGGAGAGAGCTGTCGATGGTGGCCATTTACTGAGTGCCTACTGTATGCCAGACCCTGCTGGGCTCTGTGTTTGTGCCTGTGCCTCATCAACCCTCAGAGGGGTGCAGCTGGGAGGTGTCCTCATGGACATCATAGGGATGATGTCCAGCTAGTACTTGGCAGAGCTGAGATTGGAACCAAGGACTGTCCCACCTCGTTCCTTCTGGGGGCAAAAGATTCCTGAGTCGGGGGAGAGGTGAGAGTCTCAATTCCTGGAGAAAGCCCTAGGCATGGAGGACTTGTCTTGGTGCAATGAATTGTGCTTTACTTTTTTTTTTTTTTCATTTTTATTTTAATGATTATTTTTGAGAGAGAGAGAGAGAGAAAGAGAGAGCACAAGCAGGGAAGGGGCAGAGAGAAACGGAGACACAGAATCCCAAGCAGGCTCCAGGCTCTGAGCTGTCAGCACAGAGCCCCGTCGCGGGGCTCGAACTCATGAACTGTGAGATCATAGTCTGAGCTGAAGTCAGATGCTTAACTGACTGAGCCGCCCAGGTGCCGCGAATTGTGCTTTCCTTTATGTTACTCCAGGACTGGATTGGGAAGAGGAATTGTGATCCTGTCACAAACAGAGTAGGTGCAGGCACCTGTTTGTTGAGTTGGAACAAAACCAGATCCCATTGGGGCTCAGATTCCCCTTCTGTGAAGTGGACAGAAGCTGCTTGGGGCAGGATCACGAGGCCACAGCACCAGATTCCTGGACTTTTGAACAGTGAGTGTCCTGGTCCCCCTCTCTGCAGGTCCTTGGTGCCTCCCACCTCCCTCTCCCCTCAGAGATTATTGCCAGTGTGAGAACTGGGAGGAATCCTGGGTCACCCTTTGGTTGTACAGATGGGAAGACCGTGTCCCAGAAGGATAGGGGTCATGAAGCAAGTGGGCTGGGAGCACATAGTAGGTATTTAAGAAATCCCTTCTTTCTTCCAGTGCCTGCTCCCCTTTGGGCACTGCTTTGGTGTGCAGATCTGAAGGGCTGTTGTGGGCTGAGGGGCGGAGTCAGCCAGGTCCTAGGAGAGAAGGAGGGAAGCAGGGGCCAAAGGTGCGAGCCTGTAGTGCCCCAGAACCATCTGCACTTACCCAAATCCTGCCCAACTCAAAGCCCCCCCCCACTTCTGTGGAGCCTGCCTGGACTCCCCTCCCTAAAGCCCTTGTAACCTCCCTCTCTACCCCAAGAGTGGGGGATTTTTTTTTTTAACTGTGCTAAAATACACATGACTTAAAATTTACCATCTTAATAATTTTTTTTTAAGTTTATTTTGAGAGAGAGAGAGAGTGAGCGAGCAGGGGAGGGGCAGACAGAGAAGGAGAGAGAGAGAATCCCAAGCAGGCTCCATGCTGCCAGTGCAGAGCCCGACATGGGGCTCAAACCCATAAACCGTGAGATCATGACCTGAACCAAAATCAAGGCTTGGACACTTCACCAACTAAACCACCCAGGCGCCCCAGCGTCTTAATAACTTTTAAGCGTACAGGTTAGTAGTGTTCACTTTATTCACGTTGTTGCACAACAGATCTCCAGAACTTTTCAACTAGCAAGACTGAAATACCCAGGAAACTGCCACTCTCCATTCTGCCCCCGCCCCCCAGTCCCCAGCCCCCAGCCCCCAGCCCCTGGCAACCTGCATCCCACTAGGAATTTGACTACTCTAAATACCTCATATACGTGAGATCACACTGTGTTTGTCTTTTTGCAACTGGTTTATTTCACGGCATAATGTCCTCATGGTTTGTCCATGTTGTAGCATGTGACAAGGTTTCCTTCCCTTTTTAGCGGCTGAATAATATTACAGGGTGCATGCATACCACACGTTTATCCATTTGCCACTGGACATGTGGGTTGCGTCACCTCTTGCTACTGTGAAGAGTGGGGGTTTGGGAGGTGAGCCGGCCTGGTTTGGACCCTGGCTTCTAGCATCACTTGAGCTGTGGGTCTGAGTCCTTCGCCCCTTACTGCTGTGCCTGGAGGGGGGCTGCAGGGATTAGAAATTGTGCGTGTAGAAATGCCCGGCAAGACAATGAAGCGGGGGTGGGGGGATTCATTCTCATCATGCACTTTCCATCTTGGGACAGATACCTTTTGGGGTTTAGAGGATCCACATGCCAAGCCCACCTTAACCCCCTTCTACGAGGCCAGCTCAGCATCTGGTGAATCTTACAGCAGTGGAGCAGGAGAGCACCTGGGCCCACAGAGGGGCAGAGACTTGCCCAAGTCTGCACAATCAGACAGTGGCCATGGCAGGATTAAACTAAGGTCTCCAGCCTTCCGGCCCAGGGACTTTCCTGCTGTGGTCTCCAGGATCCATAGGCCTGGTCCTCAGGTGGGACTGGCTCTCCAGGGGCCTGTGTGTAATCCTGTGGCATGCAGGGCTGGGGGAGGCAGGGAGCAGGGAGATGAGCATCTCAGGCTCCTCTGTACAGGGCCAGAGGCAGGTAGCATCAGCTGGGCTCCTCTGATGGCCTCCTTCTCCCAGGGCTGTGGACAGCAGCACTGCCCCAGCGATGAGGGGCTCGTGTCGGACTCCTTTGCATGGTTCAGGCTTGTCTGAGGTCCTGCCTTGCACCTGGGAGCTCACGCTCTGCTTTCACTCACCTGTTCATTTGCTTATTCCTTCCCTAGTCATCTATTCAGCAAACACTCCCCGAGGCCTGCTGTGGGCCTGGAGACCAAGCCGACCTCGAAGGCAGTTAGTGTGGTGTAGCAGTAAATAGTGTGGATTCTGGGGCTAAACTGCCTGTGTTCCAATCCTGTCTCTGCCAATTGCCTGACTCTGCTCTGTGATCTTGGCCAAATTGCTTAACCTGTCTGCCTCTGATACTTTTTCCCTAAAGTGGGGAGAACGATGTTCCAGTGACTGTTATTACAAATCGCCTTGCAATTCAGTGACTTTATATAAGAACAACCATTTTATTATCTCAGTTTGTATAGCTTGGCAATCTAAAATGGGCTCAGCTGAGGGGCACCTGGGTGGCTCAGTCGGTTAAGCGTCCAAATTCAGCTCAGGTCATGATCTCACGGTTTGTGAGTTCGAGCCCCGTGTTGGGCTCTGTGCTGACAGCTCAGAGCCTGCAGCCTGCTTCAGATTCTGTATCTCCCTCTCTCTCTGCCCCTCCCCCACTCACACTCTGTCTCTCTCTCTCTCTCTTAAAAATAACGTTAAAAAAAATTTTTTAATGGGCTCAGCCGAGTGGTTCTGGCTCAGTGTTTCTGACATGGTTATAAGCCAGATGATGGCTACAGCAGTGAGGAGCTGGGGCAGCTGGAGGTTGGCTGGGCCTCTCTTGATCTTTATGTAGTTTCCGGGCTTCGTTTCCATCTGTGAGCTCCTCTGGGAGCCTCGGAGCAGTCAGGTTGTCTGCATGGTGGCCCAACACTCCAGCAGGGGTACCCCAGTGAACTCCACAGAAGCTGCATCACATTCGATGAACTGGCCTTGGGAGTCTCATAGGGTCACTTCTGCCATTACTCCCAAGCACCCCCCAGATTCAAGTGGGGGTAGCCTAAACCCTACCTCTCCCTAGGAACATTGTGGGAGGCGCATGTGGGGTGAAAGCTACTGCTGCAGTTGTCTTTGAAAATACAGTCTGCCACAGTTGTGAGAGTTAGGTAAGTCAAAACACGGGAACTGTCTAGAACAGTGACTAGGCATTGTATATAAGCGATAGCTGTATATAGTCAAGGGTGACCGTATACAATTTACTCATGATGTGCTGATTTTAAGACCTGATTCCCAATGCGGAAGCCAATTCGATGAACTGTAGCATTTCTCATTTGGGTATTGAGGGATCTCTAGGAATTCAACATGCAGGGGCAAGTGGGAGGGCCCTCTGTGCAAAGGGAACGAGCTGTGTAAAGGTGTGGAGCGTAAAGTTCCTGAGGCCTGGACTTAGCTCCTGGTGGCAGGGGCTCCCCTGAGGTGAAGTGGGGGAGGGGGGCTGGGAGAGTGGATGGAGGCCAGGCTGAGAAAAGTTTTGCGGATGGGATTTGATCCTGTGGCTCCCAGGGAGTTCTTGGCTGTTTCTCAGGCAGAGATATGAAGGGCTGGAGTACCCTAATGAGGGAGCCGCTTCTGAGGTGTGACCAGCAGAACTGGGGGAAGTACTGGACTTAGGAGGTATAGGGAGAGGGCAGGAATGATGGGACTCGTGCCCGCGTGTTTGCCCAGGGCGTTTGCATCAGTTTTGCATGTGACGAGCATAACCACACTCACTTGCCTTTTCTCCCCTTCTAGTATATTGGACACTTTGCAATTTTTCTCTGCTGCAAGGGGAGATGGAAGGGTGGGAGGGTGCCTGCCTTGGCAGAGGGGTCTGGAAGAGCCTAGCAGACAACCCTAGGGAAGCCGGCAGGGCCAGAGAACTCTCAATGGCCTCCTCCTCATGCCTCAGCCCCATCTGCGGGGGACGCACCCCCCCCCCCCCGCCACCCTCATGGTCTCCCCTTCCAACACCCCTGCCTAGTGTGCAGCTTCACAGCGTCCAAATGGAACAGATCCCGGGGGTTGTAGTGTCCACCCCGCTCACATTACAGATTGGGAAACTGAGGCCCAGTGACTTGCTCCAAATGCCACAGCAAGTTAGCAAAGGATCCAGCCTCAAGCTGGCCACATGGCTGCAGCAGGTGCAGTGGCACTGAGGGCTGCCTCTGATTCAGTTTGACAGGAACAGGTGCTCTTCGGGTGCAGGGCTCCTCCCTACGAGATCCTCCACCCTCCACCCTCCACCCAGCCACTCTCTAAGGCCAGTGCTCCCTCCTGAGGGAGATAGTGGATTTGGAGGTCGGGAACCTGATTTCAAGGAAAGAGAAGAAGGGGCTCTTTAGCAGCTATGTGGTCCTGGGAAAGTCACCTTGTCTCTCACCTGTAAAAGGAGCAGGAGCGCACCAACCCCAGCAGGGCTGTCCTGAGGATTAGATGGGCCCTCCGGTGCTGAGCGATAATCTCTGATGCTGGTGCTGCATCTGGGAAAGGGAACCGCCAAGGATTACTCGGGAGAGGGATTTGAGCTGCTATGTGGAGGCAAGGCTGGACTAGCGCTGGGAAAAGGGACTTGGTCTTGACCCTAAAAGCTCTGGGCTTGTGACGGGGCCGGTCCAGCCCTTCCCTTACACGTGAGAAGGGGCCCAAGGGAAAGATTGGGGTGGGATCCAGGCAGGATCCCCTTCGGGGGCAACCTCCCCACCTAGCACTGAGAGGGAGGGCTTCCCAGAGGAAGAGTTTATGGAAACTGAGAGGGAAGGAAGGGTCGAAACAGCAGAGCAAGTACGGTTGCTGTCTCCTCCCGCCCCAGCCCCTGCCCTGCATGCAGCTGTGAGAGACAACCCTGAGCTCCAGCCAAGCTGACCTTGACTCCTGGCACCCATGGTGTCCGTGAGGGAAGCAGAAGCCCAAGACCACACTGCTTCCAGAGTGCTACAGCTATGGGCCTGTCTACACCTGCGTGTGCCTCCGTGAGCCTGTGTGTATTCACGTGTCCATGTGTATTGCCTGGGTCTGCCTGTGAATATGTGGTCTAAGTTTGTGTATGTCTGCCTCTGTGTGTTTGTGCATGTGCTAGCACATGTATGAGAGGGGGCCCTTGGTTTTCTGCAGGCCCCATGGGGTCTCTCCTTATAAATGGCAGACAGGTTAGAATGTGTTGACAAGGGGCCAAGTGCTCATGTGTTTTAAGCCCTGAGGAGGGGTGGATTAGAGACGGCCGTTGCTCTGGCAGGTGTGTGGGCTGAGGGGAGGTCCAGATCTCACCAGTGGGGCAAATTCAGCAGAAAGACGAGTTCCCCAGATCTGGAAAGCCTCTGCCAGGGGCTCCTCTGTGCAGAACTTGGACCCAGAATCAAATCAGGCACCACCTCTACTCTTGGAGCCAGCCAGGGGCATCAGTGTGCAGCTGAACACGAGCATGGCTGCTGAACCGGGCTGTGCAGGGCCCATGGAAACAGGAAAAGGCATGCCCAAGTCTACCAGGAGAGTCAAGGAAGTCTTCCTGCGGAAGGAGTTTGAGCCAAGACTGCAGGGCTATTTGGTGGGAGGGGAGGGGAGGTGGAGAACAGATGCCAGGTGGGCCTGGGGGCTTGAGAAAGATGGATGGGAAGGGTGATTCTCATCTGCCGGGCCTGGAAGACTGGAGAATGGAGGTGCCTTGAGATAAAGCACAGGGGTGGAGCAGGTTTGGGGGAATGTGATGAGTCATCATTGCGCCACTGGGGGTGTGAGGTTCCTGTTGGGGTGTCCAGGCCGGGATGACCAGGGGTCCCTGGATACTCCAGACTTGAGCGTGGTCCAGGCAGAGACAGTGGTGCTAGGTGATCTTGCACAAGGAGAGTGTGAAGGGCAAAGGAGGACAAAGGGCGTAGGAGAAAGTGCAGCACGAGGTTCTGGGCAGAGAGGGGGACCTGGAGGCAATGAGGGAAACCAGAGCAAGTGGTGTCCTGGATGCCAGGGTCCAGAAGGTTTCCGGAAGGAGGGTGAGTCCCATAGTGTCGAGGAAGAATGAGAGCTGCACGGTGGGCTCACTCATGTGGAGGTCATGGTTGAACTTGGCGGGAGCACAAGGCTGTGGGTTTAGCAGCAGGTGGGAGGGAGGCAGTGGAGACGTGAGTGTAGACAACTCTTTCAGAGATTTGGATGAGAAGGAAGGAAATAAGGGGTGTGCTAGCTGGGCTGGGGTGGAGGGGGACAGACCGAGTGAGACTCAGGGCCTATTCTTTGCCGCCTGCAAGGAGCCAGCCCAGAGGAGGTGCCGAGGGAGGAGGAGCAGGGTGAGGCTGCTGTGGACACCTGTACTGGTTCTCTGCTGGGGCCCGGGGGAGGGCGCCTGGAGGGGGCGGATTTTCCTGGAGGGATGGTTGTGCAGAGCAGGGGAGGAGGAGGTGGCATGGTGGCAGCCCTCAGTCCTGCCCTGAGCTCTGCCAGGCTCCAGTGTATCTGGCCACCCTGGGAGTGGGAGGACCTTACATGCAGAGACTTTTGACATCCTAGGAGGCAGAAGCCCCACAAACTCAGAGCATCCTCCTAAAGCAGGTTGCAAGTCAGTGGTTGAAGCTCAGGGCTGGGTGGAGTTGGCCTCCGGTGGTTTTGGGTCTGCAGGGCTCTAGGGGTGGCTTCATAGCTGCTTCAAACAAGAAAAGCCTGGGAAGGTCAGGGCACAGATCCTCAGGCTTCTAAGGAGGCCACGCCCAGCTCCCTCGGGTTAGGGGGTGGCTGTCTGCCGAACTGGAGCAGGTGTTCACAGACATCTAGCCCTGCTCCCCTTCTGGGCTGGCTCCTTCCCTGAACAAGCCCGAGTCTCACCCAGTCTGTCCCCCTCCCCCCCTTTCCAGCTAGCACTCCCTTTCTTCCCAATTACTGGGAAGTTCTTCCTCTGGGTCTAGCCGAAGTCTCTCCTGCTGTGCATTCCCTTCTGGTGAACTTGTTCAACCCTGCTCTGCGGAGCCAAGCTGATCAGCCGGCCGCTTTGAGTGGCGGCCAGTGTTTTTACAACTTGTTTTCATGAAGTTGGTTTGAAGTCTCCCTGCATTCCCAGAATGTCAGACCCGCCCTGATTCACAAGGATTGACCAAAACAGGATCTGAGCCAACGAGAAGAATCTGAGGACTTAGTCATCCCCCTTGGATCATCTGCAGATTCTCCTGCTTTCCTTCTAATAAAAAAAAGAAAAAAGGAAAAAACGTAAGTTAGCTCAGATGGCCAGGAGGGTAGAGTGTGGGAGGGATGTACATAGGCTCAGATGATGCCGGCCCAGGCCTTCCTCAGGGAGCCCACCTCAAGTCAAGTTCGTTCTGCTGCTTGCCACATGGGGGAGCTTGAACAACTCCGAGTCTCAGCCTCAGTTTCCTTGTCTCTGAAATGGGAAAATTAATGGCACTGACCTCATAGCTGTCTGAGGTGGGGCGATCTCGAAGCAGACCCTGAGACAAGGGTTCACATGAGAGTGATTTATTAGGAAGTTTTCCAGAAAACAAGCTGCTAAAGTAATAGGGAAAGTAGAATCAGAAAGAGGAGGAGAAGCAAGCTCTGGGGACATGAGGCCAAAGCTGACCGAGGGCAAGGATGCTAGAGAACTTAGACCTTTACCCAGGTGGTCACCGGTAAAAGGGGGCCCTGGGGACCAGCCATGACCGCAGGCAAAGGGATTCCAACAGCCTCAGGGCAGTCCACCCACACACCTCCACAGATGCTGGCTGCTGGGAGGGACCACCAAGAGGCAGAACCTTCCTTGTGCTTCCACTGTTCCCCCAGGCCCAGGTGCTGGCTCACGCTCTCTCAGCTTCCAGAAACAGAAACTCACAGAGCTCCTCAGCTGGCAGACGTGGCCCCAGCCCCCAAGGTTCTCCCTGATGACTCGGCTTCATGCAGCCTTTCCACCTTCGCCAGGTTGCCTTGCTGTAGACCCTTCTGGAGAAGTCTGCCTCTGAGCCACTTGCATCTCCAGCCCTGCCTGCACAGCCTAGGGGGCATCTGTGAAGAGCAGGACATGGCAGAGGGCCCAGGGGCAGTGGTTAGATCAGGGCCTTGGAAGCATTGAGCACCACAGAGGAAATCAAGGCCCTTGGGGCCCATCCCCACCTGAATTGAATTTGACTTTTCTTCTCAGCCCACGGCACCCCGCCCCCCCCCCCCCCCCCCCCCCCCCCCCCGCCCACCATGTCTATGGGCAAAGCCCAGGTGTTCAAGGATTGCTTCTGGAACTCATGTTGGTCAGCATGTCCCAGAAACAAACAAGCAGGAGTTATGCTCTCAGGACTCTGACGATGATGACTTTAACTGGTGGTGTCCTCCTGGGGTAGCCCAGATAGAATCTGCCCCAACCCTTCTCCCACCCCTGTGATATCACAAGGGATGTCACTCAAAATCTGGCCTCCCTGCTAAGGCCTTTGGGAGTCCAGCGCTGTAGAGCATGACAGGCCTGGGTCCTAGTTCAGACTCTTGTGCCTGCTGTGTGACCTTGGCCAAGTCAGCTCCCCTCTCTGAGCCTCAGTGCCCCATGTTTCTCACCAAAGTGTTGTATCCACCCACCTCAGGTCTGGTGGTTTCAACATGGTGTTAATCTCTGTTTGATACCCAGAGAGGCAAAGTGACTTGCCCAAGATCACACAGCAAAAGGGTGGAGGTGACAGGACCAGGAATTGCTCCCTGCCCCCTGGCTGGTTAGGGAAGCACCTTACCATTTATCAGCTCTGCTCTGGCTCCCAGCCCTGTCTGATTTGGAACCTGCACTAAGTCCTTAATGAACAGGATGGACTGAGGTAGGGACCCCAGTGGTCAGTGCGCGCTGTTTATCACTAGTTCCTCTGACAACCATTTATGGACGTACTGTGGAAAGATGGACGAGGTCCTGCTTTCCCCAGGCTTAATGTCTAGCACACGTATCCCAAGGCCTGGGCTCCTCCTTGCCTACCCTTCCTTCCAAGGAGCGGGCAGGGAGCGGCTGGCTGGGGTGGTGGATGCAGAGGAAACAAGCTTGTTCAGTCGTGGCTATTCGTTGCTGCCTCCAGTGGATCCAGTGCTGGACTAGGTTGGGGTGAGGCTAGGAGAAAGCGCTGATCCGCCAACAAGGCCCCCCTGCACCCCACCCCCAGCTCATGCCTCCTTTGTTCGGAGGGCACTCGGTGCCTTTCTCTATACCATTAGACAGCGGGCTCTCCCACCAGGGCTCGGAGCCTCTCCTGGCACACAGAAGAGCTCAGGGACTGTGTGCTGGTGACTGGATTTATGGTTGTGTAGACTGGCTTGGGAGTCCGAGTATGAATCCTGGCTCTGCCATTCACATAGCTGTGCCCTCGAACAAGGGACCCAGAGCCCTTGAGCTGTTCTGCCGTCTGCAGAGTACAGGTGCAATGGGAGGCTGAGGGAGACAAAGGAGAGAGTGGACAGACTCTCTGTCCCTTTCAAGGCTACGGCCGGCCCTCCGCATGTGGTCGACGGTGCTGCGGTAGATGGACCGGCATGCGCCAGGCCAGTGGGAAACACGAGACGGATGGCGTTAGGTCCTATCACATCAGTTCTCCCTGTCTGCTGGGCTCCCCCAATCCTCCCACGGGGAATCTGGGCTGGTGGCTATAACCCATTTGAGGAATGAAGACCTGAGCCTAGAGAGGAGGCTGACCTGCCGGCCAGTGGCCAAGCCAGGCTCAGAGCCCAGGTCTCCTGGCTTAGTCTCCTACTCTCCCCTACCCTGTCCCCCTCCGGAACCTGGCTCCTGCTCTCTGGAAGCGCTCTGTGAAAGATGCTAGGAAGGGTGGTGGACCGGGAAGATGGAGGTTTCTCAGGAGCGTGCATTCTGGTGGCTTTAGTCCAAGGGGATCAGTGTGACCAGTAGGCGTGGAGTAAGTGGGCCGAAGGCGGGCATGGGTAGAGGTGGACTGAGAAGGGGTGCAAAGGAGAAAACCAATTGTGGGGACCAGAGGTCACTGGGTCCATCCGCTCAGCCTGATGGCCAGGGGGCTGCCAGACACTTCTAGGCCCCCTGGGCCAGGTCCCTTCCCAGATGGTGCTGGAAGGTAAGGGACTTTAAGGAGCAGCAGGTCTGAGGGAGATGCTAGTCAAGTCACGGTCACTGTCCTTGAAGGAACCCCAGTCGGCTCTAGAAATAAGGCCCACATCTAAGCATGAGGACCTTTCATGGGTACAGCGCTTTCTAAAAGGCAGACTCCAGGGAAGACAGGGCTGGCTGGCAGCCCAGCAGATGCTCAGGTGAAGTGACCAGGGCAGGTGGCCTGGGCCCCACAGAAGTGAGAGCTGGTGGGTGGGGAGTGGACAGGCAGGCCCAGGGCAGAGTTTGCTGGGCCCGGGGGGAAAAATGCAAATGGAGGCCCATATACTTTGTCAGATATTTGAAGGTGATACCACAACTCAGAAACTGCTCAATGAAATAATTTGATTTTCTCATCTTGACAGATATATCTTCATAATACAAATTGAAATATACACATAAAGGTTTTATACAACTGAGAGTGACTGAATAGCAAAGGAGACTGAATGTAGTTATTAGTACACACCTGGGGGCTTTGTTGGTGATGTTCGGATGCATTGCTACTTATTATTTTGTAAAATATATTGTCTTCATTTTTACAAGATCACTGTAGTTGTATTGTTGTAATCAAGATTTTCACATCATTTAAAAATTGGATATTGATGGTAATCATCTGAAGGATCGAAAATAAAATGCGATTATATTTCAAGTGTATAGAATATATTTCCATCAAAAACGTAAATTAAAGTAAATGTAAAGAAAGGAGAACTTACATCCTCAAAACTTGTTTTCATTCCTTGAAATTATCTATGGATATTAAAACTATATACATTGTGGGGCGCCTGGGTGGCTCAGTCGGTTGGGCGACTGACTTTGGCTCAGGTCGTGATCTCACGGTTCGTGGGTTCAAGCCCCGTGTCGGGCTCTCTGCTGACAGCTCAGAGCCTGGAGCCTGCTTCGGATTCTGTGTCTCCCTCTCTCTGCACCTCCCCTACTGGTGCCCTGTCTCTCTCTGACTCTCAAAAAATAGATGTTAATAAAAAAATTTTTTTTAAGAACTATATACGTTGTAATTAACGAATATCAGATTTTAAAGTAAAATTATTTAGAGATGAAATATCCACATTTTTGAACATTTGTAACTGTGAGCCTATTCACAGTCCCAGGTGTCCATGTGGTTGCCAGTGTGAAGGATTAGCATCACACTTCATGTTACATTAATTTGAGTAATATGAATTCTTAGATGCTGAAAGATGTTCTTCAGCTGCCTTGTGTATTTATTGTGGATACCGCACTAATTCATGAGTACTTTTAGAACCACAGATTGGAACAGGGAGAAAAGCCAAATAAAAAGAAAATGTTGCTCAGCATTACTGGGAAAGACACTTTGTTATGCAAGAAGCTATGGCTAGTCGCTGTCTGAAAGGATTTGACAAGTTTAATTTGCCTCTGGAATGTTTCCTGCTACTTAGTCCCCTCCTCCACCACCACTCCGAGTGTCCCCCTCCCTCATCCACAACAACGCAACCCACAGACCTTTATCTGGACAGAATCATCTTTTGTTCTTCACGCCAAGAAATGGAGAAGGGTTTCAGCGGAACCTGAGTGGTGTTAGGGGAGCGGATGAGGCTCCCGGGTCCCACGGATGTCCTGTGGTGGGGGCTCCTGTATGTTCTCTACTATGTTCATTTGTGAGCATGTGTCTGTGATGTGTGGTGCTCAGGGCAGTGGCCTTTCTGCCCTACGCCTAAGGGTGATTCAGGGGATGGGATGAGATCTCACCAGTGAGATCTCTATCGTACAGTGTAACGAGAGATAAATGATGGAGCTTGTGCCATGGCTGGTGTCTAAACCTCTGTGTCTGCGTTCACTCATTCATTTCACTTGTGTGTGCGTTTACTCATTTATTTAAAACCTGTATTCACTTCCTCCAACCCTTCATTTCATTGTGGAATGCCAGGCCATAGTCAGTCTTGTGATGCAGCCCCAGATCCTACAGACGAGGGAATCAAGGCTCAGAGAAGTGCACTGGTGTACCTAAGGTCACACAGCAGGAAAGCCCCTGGTAGGTTTCACAGTAGAGGATGGACGCCACGTTTGAGTTTCAGGTAAAATTTGAATAGGTATTACTGTATCCCAATTGGCTTTTGGGGCTCTGCCACCCAGCCACCTGCCTCAGGGCCCTTTTCAGCTTGAAGAGCCACTTCCCGTTTGGGGCCAAACACTTCCTTCAAGTGACTCACAGGCTCCCACTGGTCTCGTGCTGGGAAGCCAGCGTGGGGGTGGAGATAGGCCCAGGCCACATCACCTTCTGCCTGCGACCCCAGCTAGGTGACCCTGAGACCAAGCAGTGCCACAGATTAGAGGTAGGAGATGGAAAAGGAAGGAGGATGTCAGACGGTTCTCACCTGGCCTGGTGGGCAGGACTCTGAGGGAGCAGGGGGACCTGAACCCGGGCCACGGTGGGCAAGGGGGCAGCCTCCACGTCCCGCCCTTCCCACATCTGGCTTCCAGGGTAGCCACTGCCTATGTCGCCGCTGAAGCAGAGACGGGGGGGGGGGGGGGGGGGGGGGGGGGGGCGGAGCCCTCAGGGAGAATTTGCGACACTTTCTCTTCAGTGCAGAAGGACAGTTAAGTGGAAAGAACATGAGGCCGGGAGTCATGAACTTGAATTTCTGACACCAACTTTCTCATGAACTTGTCAGCTCCCTATCCTTCTCTGGGCCTCAATATGCATGCCTGGGGGAGGGCTCGCTGGCTGTGACCTTTTGTGGTAACTTGGTATCTCAGGATTTATGCGAAGAGATTTGGGGTTGAATTCTGGCTCTGCTACCTTGCTGGCTGCACCCACGTCTCAGAGCCTTCATTTTAAATTTCGAAATAATATTCACTTTCAGGCATTTTACGTAATTTAATCCCCACATCAACCCTGTGAGTCAGATTTACTATTATTGTTGTCATTGTAACTATTTTATAATACGGAGATTGAGGCACAGACAGGTTAAGTAACTTGCCCGAGGTTACACAGTAAGAACCAAGATTCTGATGTGGACAGTTTGACCCCAGTGCCCATGCTGTTAACCACTATGTGCTTGCTACTCAAACTGTGGTCCTTGGACCTGAGCCCCAGCATCACCTGGGAGCTGGTCAGAAATGAAGGATCTCAGGCCCCCTTGTAGACCTACTGTGTCGGACTGTTTTAACAGGGTCTCCAGGTGATTTGTTTGCACACTGAAGTTTGAGAATGTTTTTATTGAGAGTGTTTATATTCCACCCATCACTTAGGGTCATAATGAATGGGAGGCGAAGGAAATAAGTATGTTTTGTAAACTGTAAAGTGCAGTGCGTTCAGAGCATGGTGAGAAACCTGGGGACTGCAGGTAGAGGGAGGCAGGGTTAGGGTGCCCCGGGGGTCTCTCAGTAGCCGGATGTCCTCTCTAAGCTGTCTCTGAGTCCAGTTCTGTCCCCCTCCGGTCTGAGGCCGAGCTTGGCTGTGTGTTTCTTGCTGGGGTGTGGCTCCAGGGCCTGATCGGGTTGGAGAGTTCTCATGTTGGCATGGGCTTGAGCCACCCCTGTCCTGGGGCTGCAGGGCACCAAGAGGCCCGGGTCCCAGCCCTGGCTCTGTCTACAACTCTCTGGGAAGGCCAGGCCAGCTCCCGGCCCTGCCAGCCTCGCTCTGCCCCAGTGGGCAATGCGGCAGCATCTTGCAAGCCCGCAGTGCTGCCCCAGAGCTGTGTCCCTTCTCCGTTTCTCTCCAAGGCCTGTCGGAACCAACTCTCCTCCCAGTTCCTGGGCAGGAGGGCTGCCCTGCCGGCTGTAGGAGCTGGTGGTAGGGGAGCCAGTACATGAGTCAGAAGTTAGCCACATAATTGCGGTGCCCCAGATCCCGCCTCCAGCCCACCGCCCTCCCCCATCGGCTGCATTAGAAGAGCAGCTGGTTTGGCGGCTACCTCCAGAGGAGCAGGTCTCTGGGCAGCACGAAAGGGCCTCTGCTCCCCCAGGAGCCACACGCAGCCCCAATTTCTCCCCAGAGTGGCTGGAACTTGGATTGCATGTACGTGGGTTCTGGAGCGGGCAAGAGTGGTTCAGGGTACTGGTTGTCCTGTGTTTGGGGTTGGGGCTGGTCTGTGGGCAGCATGTGTGGAGGTAGGATTGCTTGTGGGGTGTCTGGTGGCCCATAGCTGGACCACCCGCCGGTTTAGCAGCTTCCCTGGGCAGGGACAAGGCGTGACCCATCCCTGGGCCGCACACCCAGCATGGGGTGGGCACGGCATGGGGACTGGCTAAGGGTCAGGTGGGAGAGGAGAAGGTAGGGTGGACCGATGAGTGATCTGACTGGGTTTGTCCCCTTGTCCCCTCAGCTGTCCCAAGGAAGTGACAACACCACCTCCGTGGACAGGACATCCTCAAGAGCCCTGCTCACAGCCACTGCTACCTTCTTCCAGGTAAAAAAAACAGAAAGGAAGGGTGGGGGGTGGGGGGAGAAAGGAGGTAGGGACTAGCCACAGAGAGCAGTGCTCTGGCTTCTAAAACAGTATCTACCTCTCCTAGGGAGACAGCACCTTGCAATTTACAAAAACCAAAGAACAAAAAAGCCAATCAAGGGGGACAGGGATTGTTGTCCCATTTGATGGGCGAGTAAAGAACTAGAGTATTCTTAGACAACTTATTCCAGTTGTCTGGAAATTACTGGATACTTGTCTAAGCACCTGACATGTATTAGCTCATTTAATCCCCTCAACAGCCCATGAGGTGGGTGCTATTATCCCCACTTTATGGATAAGGAGACTGAGGTATAGTGGTATCATACCAATTAGTAGGTGGTAGAACTGGGTTTCAAACCCAGGCAGACTGACTCTCGTTGCACATTCTCAATCCCTGTGATTTACTGCCTCTAGAACCATGTATTAAACGAAGTTTCCTTGACATCCAATTTGGGGGTTTAAAGAGCTCCCATTCCCAGAGGAGATATGTATTTTCAAAGATAATCCTGGCGAAGGTGATGCTTCAGCCAAAGGAATGAAGAGCAAATGGTGGAATTAGAGGTCTTGAATCATGGAATTGGCATGAACCTTCAAGGTGTGCCAGGCCAGCAAATTCCTGTGACTTTCTTCCTCAGCATTCTAGTAAATCCAGTTTTCTTTGGTTACCGGATGGAGACCAAGAAATTTGAGAGGAGGGAAGAAAAGGTTAGGCCCCAGGTTCTCAGACGTGCCTAGAAGTAGAGGGGCTTCTGTTTTTCACAGGACACCACAGTGAAGAGAGATGAAGGGACAGTGAGGAAATCAGTATTCTGTGCTAATTCTGAGGTCACCTTATACTAGACCCGGAACAGATATGTGCAAACAGATATCAAGGGGTTAAGCAAAAATTGTGGGAGAAAATGCTTAATGGAGACTTTTTTTATAGTCACTTTTTTTTCTGTAAATTGGGAAAGGCTAATTATTATTCAGGAGCAGAACCGGGATCGGGCTCAGAAGTGGCTCTGCAGTCGCATGGTTTAAGAGGCTGTGATCTCCTTTCCTTCCACTGCACGTGTAAGCAGCTTTTCTGACTCACAAATAAACAGGTGCCTGCTTGGTGCCAGGCCCAGTGCAGAGGCACAGGTCCCCTGCAAAGTGACTCCTCTAGCAGGGATGGGGCCTGGGGTGTCTTGTGTCCCCGTCGCCTGGTGCAGGGTCTTCAGAAAAACTTGGCCAAACGGATTAAAAATCTCTGCCTGGGGAAGCTCTCAGTCTGGTGGGCAAGGCAGCTACGGAAGCAGATAATTACCGGGCACAGAGGCCTGTGATCATGTCTCGAGAGCTCTGCCAGATGACGGGAACACAAAAAGAGGAGGCAGTGGGCTTCTGGGGCGAGGGGGATCAGACCAGGCTTTGCACAGGGTCCATTTGTTAAGGTGGATAGGATTTGAATTGGGGTGGTGGGGAGAGCTTTCCTGGCAGAGGGCCCAGCATGAGCAAAGGCGTGGAGGTGGGGAGGCCGGATAATGTGGTGTGCCTGGAGCAGAATGGTGTGAGGAGGGGCAGGGGGAGGTAAGGCTAGACAGGTAGGTGTAAGGGGAGGGAAGCAAGAGAAAGATTCCTTAAATGGTAGGCCTTGCTTTTCTTCCCCTCCCCAAGGGCCTGCTTGGGAAGCCTGTTTGTATGATAACTCTGCTATTTTACATAAATAAATAAAATAAATCATTGCTCTCTGTTCCCTCCGGGGGTAAAAACCGGGCAGGGACAAGTTTGCTCAGTGCAAGTCTCTGCCAGACTCAGCTTTCTCCTTTTCCTCCTTTTTGGGTGGCTCCTCCTTCCCGGGGACCCAGGGAGAGGCATCGGAAAAAGCCAGCCTGGTCCCTGTGACTGAATCACTGGGCTCCTGGGAGGCTGGGGTGTCAACCGAGGTGAGAGAATAGTGAAAGCCAACCCCACCAGGCCCCCAGGCTGACCCTTGAGGCCCTGCCAGAAACCCTGAGAATATTTGCTCACTCTGCCTGCTCCAGGGAGAACCTGTCCGTGCCAGTGGGGGAGGGGGGTGATAGGGGTCCCGGCAGCTTAAAGACGGAAGCACTCAGCCCTCCAGGGAGGGAGGGGGCTGTCACGGGCGGGGGGGGGGGGGGGGGGGGGGGGGAGGAAGCCTACACAGGCCACTCCGCTGGGGAACCACCCCTAGGAACTAACTGTACAGGGGATTTCTGCATGGGAAGGGAGGCCGGATGGAATGACTGCAGATCTTCCCTGGTGCCGCGACATTGAGGACTTGGATAGCCTGAAATCCAAGGATAGTTCTTAGATCCCTGTTGGATTGCGCCAGGACTCCTTGACCATAGGAGTCTTGAGTGAGGTGATTCTGAGACCCCGGTTTAGAGAGTCTGTAACGAGAGATTTTGAGTTTTGAGATGCTAAGCTCTGTATCCCAGGCAAGGCAAGGTCACACTCTTGGTGACTACTCAGCCCATGCTCATACCCCTGACTTGGGAAAGAGAGGTCCTTCCTAGGCCAAGAGAAGCCAGGTCCCCTGGGCAGGGTCCATTCCTGACTCCTGTCCAATCCTGTAGCCCCAGACATACCTCAGACATGCAGGTCTGTCCCCCTAGGGCCTTAACGGCAGGCGCAGCTCAGGAGACCTATCCTGACCTCTGCTAGCCTCCCCTCCTCACCCATAAAACGGGGATCTGGTACTTACCTCTGGAATCAGCCAGATGCTTCCATGAGCCCATATGCATGGAGGCTCCTGGGCACTAGAAAACACTGCACGTGGCCATAATCCTAGCTGCTGTTGCCGCAGTGTGGTTGTCTCCTTGAAAGGAAGGTTCGTGTCCGATTCTCTGTGAATCCTGCTTGGCTCCCAGCAGTGCCTGGTACTGAGCAGAGGCTTAAACATTCACTGAGTGACCTCAAGAGCTTTAGGTAGGGAATAAGTCCTCCCAGAGGCCTCCGTTCCAAGGAAGCCATCCCTTCTCAAGGGAGGAGCAGGGAGAACTTTGTGTGTGTGTGTGTGGGGGGGGGGCGGGCAGGGGGCAAAAGGGGCGGGAGAACTAGGGAAGCCACCGCCAGGGTTGGGAGCAAGTCTGCCTGAAATATAGTCCAGCTTGGCCTGCTCAGAGGGGAAGGGAAATCAGAGGTCTCCTGGCACGGAAGTGTTGGATAAACAGGCTGCCTGGCACCATTGTGGAAAGAGATTAATAACGACCCTAATTATGGCCTGATTGATCTTTTGAGGGCTCCTGCAGAGCTCCGGCCTTGGCCACTGAGCAGCTGTTCCCCAAAGAACCACCAGGCATGACGGGGGACTGGGGCTGCTGGCCTGCCTTGTCTTTTCACCTCCGAGGCCTCCCTCCTGGCACCTCTCCCAGCCTCTCCCCACTGGCAGCTGCCTCCTTGACAGACTTCCTTCCTTCCCTACATCTGGCTACCTTCTCTGTTGGTTTCGTTAAATCTAGAGCTTTCCGTGAGGCCCACAGAAGTGGACTGACTTGCCTAAGGCCACACAGTGAGATGGTGGCAGCCAGATCTCTCCATTCTAGCCATCTGACGAGGCTCAGGGACGGGAAGGTGGTAAATGTGGGAGCACTCCTCAGAAGCCAAATGCAGAAAGCTGTGCCTCAGGGCAGTGGGGTAGGGTCTGGGATTGGCTGATCCCATTATCAGCCCTGTCCCCCCACTGCCAGCCCCAGCCCTGGGGCCAAGGATTTGTCTCATGGGTTTGGGTTTGCTTGTTTGGTGAGCTTCCTGGAGGTGCCCTGCTGCTCCTGGGCTCCCAGAAGATGAGGAGTCTCCTTTTGGCAACAGCCTCACCATCATGGAACCCACATGGGCTTCACCTGCTGGCTGGGACCTGGGGGTGCCCTCAGCTCTGAGAGAGGCCCTGCTCATGCCTCCCTGTCACCAGGCTTTCCTTGTGCTGTCCCCTACCTAGAGCCCCTGCTTCCCCCACTTTGTGCCACAAATCCTTCCTTATTTCTGAATTCCGCTTAGATCCACCCTCTCCAAGAAGCCAGCCTTCAGTGATCCGTGCTGGGAACCGCGGAGGCACAGGAGTTATGGGACCCAGAAGAGACCCTGACCCAGGCAGGGAAAGTTTCCCGGAGGAGAAGCTGCTGAGTTGAGACCAAGAGGAGTTTTCCAGGCCTTGAAGATAGGCAGAGGGGCCCAGAGCTAAGTCTGTTTCACGGGCACACCTGCACTGGAAGCAGGGGATGACAAGGCAGTGAGGAGGAACTCCAGGGAGGTCCTGGTCTACCTCCAAGGCCATGTTTCCTGAGCACTATGGGGAAGAGTCCTCATAGCCCTGTGCCTTTTATGCCTTGGGTTTTACTC
Organism: Panthera tigris; assembly: GCF_018350195.1. Taxonomy (NCBI): domain Eukaryota; kingdom Metazoa; phylum Chordata; class Mammalia; order Carnivora; family Felidae; genus Panthera; species Panthera tigris. The sequence continues at coordinate 56,167,626 of NC_056669.1, forward strand.
CAAGGGAATGTTGGGGTCATTGCTGTACCTTGGTCTCTGTCAAAGATGGTGAAGGCACCTGGGCAGGGGCAGAGCCCTGGCCTGGGGCTCAGGATGACTAGGCCTCTAACCTTGTCTCAGGCCTTCCTGCAGCTCTCAACCTCATCTTGACTGTTCTAGGCAGGGGCATGCTCAGGGCTCCCAGCATTAGTCCTGGGAAGGGAAGGGGTTCTTCCCCTCAGACTGGGTGAGGACTGTGGGGCTTGTCCTTCCCTCCTCCCTGTGCAGCCCCATCTCTGCTTTCCTCCTGGTGATGAAGACAGAACAGGTGGTTAAAAGGTTTTGGGGGGTGGTGTGCCAGAAAGGCCCTTGAGGACCATCTGGTGGCATGTATCCCATGATACAGATAGGAAAGCTGAGGCCAGAGGCTTACGGAGGTCACCGAAGGCTGAGCTGGGGCTGAGGACCGTGAGGCCAGCCATGGCCAACAAGAAGTGGGGACTTCTCCTTGTCCACACCCATGCTCTGCCTCCCTCCCTGGGGCCCTGGCAGGCTGCTGGAGAAGGTCAGGTCTCCTCCTCCTCCAGCCCTACAACTTGTCAGGGGTTTCCTTTTCCCTCCCCCTGGGTTCTTGGTGCTGTTCCCCGCCCCTGCTCCCCTAGTGCCAACCAAAATATTGGGCTTGGCCCTTTGATATGCATTTTGCAGTGACACAGGCGTTGTGGCCGGTACAGCCACGGAAGGCAGCAGGAATGTGGGCAGACCTTCCCTCTGGGGCTGGTGCCATGGAAGGACTCAGCAGTCCTGGGTTCAAATCCTCCCTTCTCCCCAGTCAGCTGTTTGGTCTTGGGTGAATCACTTAATCTCTCCAGCCTGCCTGTCTGTCTGTTGGTCAATCCATTGATAGAGATATCGAAGTTGAATCCATATATATTTAATGAATATACTTTTGGGTTTTTTTTTTTTTAAGTTTGTTTATTTTGAGAGACAGAGAGAGATAGTGAGTGCACATGAGAGCGAGCACATGCACGCAGGGGAAGGGCAGAGAGAGAGGAAAGAGAGAGAATCCCAAGCAGGCTCCCTCCCCACTGTCAGCATGGAGCCAGATGTGCGGCTTGAACTCTTGAACTGTGAGATCATGACCTGAGCCAAAATCAAGGGTCTGATGCTTAACTAACTGAACCACCCAGGTGCCCCTAGGCTTTTTTCTTTTTTTGGAGGTATCTAAGTTTACACAAGAATCGATCCAAAGGAAAGAGAGCTGCTACCATACTCTCCCTCCCCACCTCACAGTGGCCCTTATTGTCACCATCCTATATTAGGGTGGCGCATTTGTTACCGCGGGAGACAATGTTGACACGGTGTTACCTAAAGTCATAGTTACACTAGGGCTCGCTCTTGGTGTGGTGCATTCCGTGGGGTTTGACAAAGGTATGGTAACATGTGTCCGTCACTGTGGTGTCCTATAGAACAGTTTCATTGCCCTAGAAATCTTTTGCTCTTCTCCTGCCCCCCACCCCTGACACCCGCTGATCTCTCTACCGCTCCCATGGTTTTATCTTTACCAGCATGTCACAGAGCTGGAATCATATAGTCTGGAGCCTTTTCAGGCTTCCGTCACTTAACGATAGGCTTTTGAAGGTCTCTTCAGGTGCTCGTGTGGCTTGATGGCACATTTCGCTCTATCACTGAGTACTCTTCCATTGTCTGGGTGGATCACGGTTTGTTCATCTGTTCACCCTGGGGCCAATATTTCTAGACTGTAAAAGAAGGCTGCCGAGCTCTACTTTGGTACAATCCCTGTCACTTTCTGTAATAACTGGCTTCTTTCACTTTGCATCATGTTTTCGAGATTTATTCATGTTGTAACATGTATCTATGTTTGATTCCTTTTTTTGCAGCCTTGGATACTTTTTTGTGTCACTCCATCTAGTCCCCGTTTCTTGGGTGGTTACAGTAAGGCTCAGAGAGAGCTAGTGACCTGTCCAAGGTTACACGGCAAGTCCGTTGAAGACCGGGCTGGAACCTGGGCACTGACATCTGGCCTGAAATTCTTTCCACTCTCAGGAAAGAGAACAGGCTTGGGGGGGCTATAGCCAGCGCCGTTCAGGGCGATGAGGATGGTCGTGTGAGGTAGAAGCAGGAAGGAGTGTCAGGTCCGTGCCCAGGATGTCAGGATGGGAGAGGACCCTAATAGTGCCAATATCCTGCTCTGTAGCAGGTGCTCACTCCATCCCGGGTCTGACCCCTTGAAGGCCCTCCCCTGTGTAAAACAGGAGGCCATGAAAGTTCAGGGCAGGGGCCAGGAATTCAGGCAGAAAACAGAACTTTGGGCCGAGGGGCGCCCTTGAACATCAGGCTCAGAAGCTAGGGCTTTCTCTTATCCCACGGCCAGGAGGAGCTCCCTGCTAGGGATTTCTTGGGAACTTGGCTGATACCGGCAGTCCTGGAGGTGGCTTGGAGAAATCGATCCATCCTAAGTAATACCATTAGCCCTGGTGGGAAAAGGAAGTGGCAGGGGAGGCTGGGGAGAGTCTGGTTTCTGGGAGCTTGCTTGAGTGCTCAGTGTCTGAGCAGCACGTCTCTGTTAGCAAGACTTCTGGGCCTCCTCAGAAGTACCTTCCGGGAAGCCCTCAGTGCCTCCTCCTTTTATGGCTGGTCCCTGGGGATGTGGGAATAATTCAAGCCATCCCATGGGGGAGACAGGCCCATCAACGGTGCTCATGCAAGATGCCTGGGGAAGACTGAGGGCTATGGGAAGCTGGGAAACCCTCTAACCAACCTGGATCTCAGGGGAGGCTCCCTGGAGGAGATAATGTCTGAGCTGAGACTTGAAGGATGGGTAGGTATTAGTCAGCTGAAGGGACAGCAAGTTCTGGAGGATAAGGCTGGAGAAATCAGAAGCCATTTGTTCAAGAGCTTGCTCTGGCCACAGGTGAGGGCTTGGGTTGGTGGGGTGTGATCCCCGGAGGGAGGCCAGAGGATTTCCTACCTAGGGGAGAGATGAGACCTGAGCCAGGCCAAGGGGATGGTGAGAAGAGGCTGTGAGGGATGTTAGAAGCAGGTAGGGGGGGGAGGGGGGCGGGGTGCCTGGGTGGCTCAGTTGGTTAAGCATCTGACTTTGGCTCAGGTCATGATCTCACGGACCATGAGTTTGAGCCCTGCATCGGGCTCTGTGCTGACAACTCAGAGCCTGGAGCCTGCTTCACATTCTGGGTCTCCCTCTTTCTCTGCCCTCCCCCACTCACACTCTGTCTCTCTCTCTCAAAAATAAATAAACATTAAAAAATAAAAAAAATAAAAAGCCTTGGGGTGCCTGGGTGGCTCAGTTAGTTGGGCATTGGGCTGCAGCTCAGGTCGTGATCTCACGTTTCACGGGTTCGGGCCCCGTGTCGGGCTCTGTACTGACAGCTCGGAGCCTGGAGCCTGCTTCAGATTCTGTGTCTCCCTCTCTCTGCCCCCCCCCCCAAAATAAATAAACATTAAAAAAAAAAGCAGGTTGAAGAGGTCAGTGTGGCCTGTGTTGGGTCTGCAGGGCCTGGGTGACTCGCCCAGGGACAGGCAGTTGCTTCTGGCTGTCTCAATCAGGACACAGCCACCAGGTGGGCTTTGCCACACCTAGTAACTGAAGCCGTGGGAAGGGACAAAAGGCCCCAGGAGAATATGCAGAGGAGAGAGAAGAGGTTTGCCTCCCCAAGATGCCCCTATAGTTGTGAATGGTGTGAAAATTCATCAAGCTGGGGGAAGGGGGGAGATGATTCCAAGAGCCACAATCAGCTGAGCCCTGGGCTGAGGCCCTAGGGCAGGCGGTTCTGCTTTCCTGATTTGAAGTGCAATTTCCATTCCTGGTGCTTTGTAATGCTCATGGGGGGGGGGGGGCAGGGCAGAGGACATGTGGGACTCAGTCCCAGGCTCCAGGAGTCCTGGGAAAGGCTTGTGAGAGCAGGGGGACCTGGGTGTGCGCTCCTGTTCACAGAACGCCCACCTGCTATACCTCAGTCACTGCAGTGATGTGCCCTCTCAGCACCCGCCCCCCAGTCTGGTCTCCTATGGGTGTCAAGGCAAAGGCTGTTACCCCATTTTACAGATTCAGAAACCAAGGCTCAGGGAAGAACCCTAGAGGCCCCAGCCACAGAGCAAAGGTGGGGACAGATGGGATGGATCTGACCAGCAGAGGCCCTACTCTTGGGGTAAGATCTGGCCTTCTACCCCCTCTGGAAGGCTGCGAATGTGGGAATACATTTGTACGCTCCTTCTAGAGTGGAATGAAGTAAAGCTGAGAGCCTTCTCCCCCAACTGCCCCTGCCACTCCACAACCCCACAGGACCTAAGTCACCAGGCTACAACAGCACCCCACTGCACACTGTTCCCTAAGCCCTGGGCTCAGCTTGGCTCAGAGAGCCCTCAGCAGCTGCATCCTATTCCACATACCTCCCCGGGGAGCCACGGGCACAGAGCCTATGCCAGACAATTCCCAGCAATTAGGAGGCTCCTGGTCAGTCAGTATTCCCAGCAAGGCCCTAATGCATCTCCCCCCTCCTAACAGACCAGAGGCTGTAATCCTTGTGCTAAGGTTAGCATTTGGTCGGGTGGGGCAGGGGAGCAGGGGTAGGTCGAGGCCCTGAGTGCCACCAAGGTGGAAGCTGTGGGTAGGCCCGAAGCCCAGACCGACCGCCCCTCTGGAGCAGCCCCTGGGCACTTAGGCCTCAGCTCAGTGCTGCCTCCAGGAAGCATGCCCCGCCGCTCCCCCTCCCCCCGCCACCATGCACAATGTTAAGTGCCCACAGGTCCCCCTTACTGTCTCCAAAATACCAGCTCCTGAGCCATTATAGCCGGCCCAGGGGTTGAGGTCAGCAAACTGGCCCTGTAAAGGGCTGGGCAGTATGTATTCTAGTCTTTGTTGGCCATTCAGTCTCTCTTACAATCACCCACCTCTGCAGTTATAGTTACGGAAGCCATAGACAATGCATAAGCAAATGATTGAGGCTGCATCCAATAAAACTTTATTTATGGACACGGAAATCTGAGTCTCGTATAATTTTCATGTGTCACAAAATATTGTTTTCATTTGTTCCCCCAAACTGTGAAAATATAGAAAAACCATTCTTAGCTTGTGGGTTATATAAAAATAGGTGGCTGGTTGGATTGAGTTACATGAGTTACAATTTGCCAACCCTGGGCCTAGAGCAAGGCCCCTTGGAGCCAGACTGACTGGCTCTGCTGTGTGACCTTTGGCAAATGGCTGAACATTTCTGTGCTTCAGATTTCTCATCTGTAGAATGGGGGTGATAATGATAATACGTGGGGAATGTCAAATGCTGCGGCTGCTTTGTTGTTCTTGCAAAGCAGCTTTTGGCCATTTTCAAAGGTTAAACATGGAGGGGCGCCTGGGTGGCTCAGTCGGTTAAGCATCCAAGTCTTGATTTCAGCTCAGGTCATGATCTCTCATGGTTCATGAGATTGAGCCCTGCATCAGGCTCCACACTGAGTATGGAGCCTGCTTGGGGTTCTCTCCCCGCCCCCTCTCTCTGCCCCTCCCCTGCTTGTACACTCTGTCTGTCTCCCAAAAATAAATAAACGTTAAAAAAAATTTTTTTTAAGAATAAAGGGTGAAATTTTTGGCTTGTGAGTTTGATCTCATAGGGCTGCTATAAGAGTAATGCAGAATAAGTGACTGACTTTGCCTCTCACGGGTCCTACGGGGGCCCTGAGGGCATCGGTGTGCCTGTCCTGTTCACATTGTCTCCAGGACCTAGGATAGGACCCGACACATAACATGTGGCTTCGAGTTTCTAGAGTCCCACAGATGGGGGGGGTTGCATCCTGACCCCTTGGGTAAATTATTTGGCTGCTCTGGGCCCCAGGCCCCTCGTCGGTCAATGGGATGATAATGACAGTGGCGATAAGGATCAGATGATGTTTGACATCAGGGCGTGTGAGGGGCCCAGGCCGGCGGCCACTTGACCACATTTGGCCCTTGCTGGCCCCAAGAGGCCGAACCCCCCCACAGGTGTCTCCTGGGCGCCAGGCAGGGTCGGGCAGTTGCCCTGATGGCAGCAACTCGACCCACAGGCCACCATTCATTGTTCCACCGACCACGGGCAGAACTCCCTGAGCGGGCAGCCCCCTGAGCCCAAAGGAGCGAACACTTTGGGGGCACCAGAGCAGTTTCCCAGCTTGACCGCAGCCGGGTGTCAGACTGCACTCCAGGTGCCGTCCCGTCCTTTTTCCGAGCCTCAGCTTGTCCAGTTATCAAATGGGTTTGGGACGTAGGCCCTGCCACCTGAGGGGCAAAGTGTTCACCTAGTGCCTGCTGTATTTCAAATAAAATACACTGGGGGACACGATTGAGAAAATAAAGCTGAGAACGGCTGAGGGAGGATGGGAAGGGGTTGCAGTTTGACAGGAGGTGGCCTGGGAAAGTCTGGTTGAGAAGAGAACATTTGAGCAAAGACCTGAGGAGAGGAGGGGAGGAGGGAGCCCCGTGGAGCTCTAAGGGAAAAGCAGTCCCGGCACAGGAAGCAGCAGCAGGTACAGAGCAGGTGTGGCTGGGGGGGATCGGGTCGGGGGTGAGGGGCAGGAGACTGCCGGGGAGCCGGCAAGGGTGTGGGCCTTACCGCTGGGCCCTGGGCGGGACTGGCACCTTCTGCTGGGGCTGGGGCTGGGGCTGGCTGCCTGCACCTCCCCTGCCTCACGCCCCTGTGCTTCCTCCTGCAGGACCGGCCAGGGGCCTCATGGGTGCCTGAGGGCCGGGCGCCAGGGCCGCACGCAAGAGCATGGTGAGACACCAGCCCCTGCAGTACTATGAGCCACAGCTGTGCCTCTCCTGCCTCACGGGCATCTACGGCTGCCGCTGGAAGCGCTACCAGAGATCCCACGATGACACCACACCGGTGAGCCAGGCTGGGATGGGGTCAGAGGACTAGGGAGCCCCAGGGCCTGGGGGAAGCGTCTCAGCTCCATCACTCTGCTGTGTGGCTCCGGACAGGTCAATGCCCCTCTGGGTTTCAGTGTCTCCTTCTATAAAATGGGCCCATGGTCACTCCTAAATCTACGTGACCAGGTGGGAAAGGAAGTAGGCCACCCTGTCACAGATGAGGCTGGTGAGCTCTCCTCTGACACACGGGACCTGGGCTGCTCCTGAGGTCTTGGCAGAGAGGGACACTCCAGGAGGGACACTCCAAGAGGAAGGGCTCACCCCAAGGTGAACAGAAGTTTTCAGCTTCCTGGCAGATCCAGACAGGCCGGCAAGCAGGTGAGTGGTTGGAGGGAAGGGTGAGGAGGTGGTGCCAGGCCCTCCTGGAGCTTGGGAGCTGGCAGGGCCATGGCCTGGCACCAGGACTCTGTCACCTGAGCCACAGGCCTGTCGGAGCTGGCAGCAGGTGCCCAGCCAGATAAAGAAAGCCTCCTTCAATGGCCGGCACCCCAGGCCAGACCCGGAGCCGAGCCACGCTTCCGTTCCTGGGTCTCTGTCAGCCGTGGATCTAGTTTCTTCTCTGAAGGAACCCAACTCCTTCAGGAGGGAAGAGAGGGAGGTCAAAGGAGTTTATCTAACAGGTTTGCTGCCCGGTAAACAGCTTTTCTCCTCTCTCCTGTTTGTCGGAACAAAGAAGCCAGCCTCCAAATTCAGCCAGCCTTGAAATAGGCCAAAGGTGTGGGTGGTCAGCTGAGGTCAGAGGCCAAGTATCACCAGGCTCTCTGGATGGGGAGGATGGGGAAGCCTGTCCACCATCCTGACCTCCTTCTCTGCCTGTGCTGGTGACCGACAGAGCACTAGCCTGAGTCAGGAGCCTGGGTTCATGACTCCCAAATGGTAAGAAGCAGGTGCCACATGGCCCGATGTATTGCCACTCCCAGCCCAGAGGAGGCCACATGCTAAGCTGAGGCAAGGAAGAGGGAGGGGCCTGCCCAAGACCCCAGGGCAGGTCCCTGCAGGGCTGGGGTGGCAGCCTCAGTCTACCCTCGGCCCTGCCTGGGACAGCCTTTCCCTCTTACGTGTTTGTGGGATCTCCCCAACAGTGATGTGGGCCATGAGATCGGAAGTCAGGCAGGCTTAAGTCCAAATAGCGCCCAGTTGTACCAAATTGCACAAAATTGTACCGGTTGACTCTGGGCTTTCTCACCTGTGCAATAACATCCCCACTGAGGGAGCTGCCGGTGGCACTAATGGCACCAAGGGACAGGCACAGTGCTGGCTGTGACTAGTCGTTAAGTCATTCCCGACTCCAGGGCCTCGGCCTCTCCATCTGTGAAATGGAACAGGGGTTAGGTCAAGACTTGAGAATTCCTTTTCCACTGTGATCTGCTCTGAGCTGTGTTCCCCCCAGGGACTCGGGGCAGGCAGCAGGGCCTCCCCGTGTCGGGAAAGGCAGAAGCTTGGCAGGCAGCTGGCATCTGGGTGTCTGTGCCAGGAGCGGTGCTGAGCGCTGACACACGGCTACTCGTTCCTCCCAACGAGCCCTTGAGCTAGATGTCGCGGCCACCATTTCACATGGAGAAGCAGAAGCCAGGGATGCCAGTGAGGGGCAGAGTTGGGAGCTGGCCCCGGACAGCGTAGGTCCAATAGCTCCGGGTGGGAAGACATCGGAAGCTGAGGGAGGAGGATGGCTGGGCTCCCCAGCAGCAAGCCCCTAGGCTGTCAGAGTAGCCGCTGGAGGAAGGCGTGGCTCCCAGGACATCCCACACCCCTCAGTGCGCCCAGGACAGGCCCATCCCAGGCTTCAGAGTCAGGAAGTGACCGGGCTTGGCTGTGACCAGCACGGGGCCCCGGGGTGGAGGAAGTGGTGAGCTGAGGCCAGTTTTGGACTGACTCAGAGCCCAAGTGGTGCCGGCTCCGCAGATGCCAAGAGCTGGGGTGCCAGGTATGGCACAAAGGCAGTAGGGGCTGCAGGGGCCACAAGCCAGCTTGGCCTGGAGAGGGTTTTGCCACAGCTCTGGGTGTCAGAGCCTCCGGGCCTCCACAGGAAGGGCTGAGCTCACCTCAGGCGACCCACGAACCACGGAGACTCCCCTTCCCTGTCACTCACCTCATTCCGCTTCCCCGCCCACTTCCTGGGTTCCAGCCTCAGCCTGCTCACCCTTTTTCTCTCTTTCCCCCTTGTTCTTTCTCCCCAGTCCCTCCTTAGATGGCTGGGTGAGGACCAAGGGCGAGGCCTGTGATGTCCTTTCGGGGGGGCTGGGCCCTCTAGCCTGACACAGTGAGGGGAACAGTGATGGCGTCAGAGCTGGTGCAGAGTAGGAGCAGACTCCCTAAGTTTTGCTGAACGAACAGGCCCTGGGGTGAGCTCTGGAAGCACAGGTTAGGGGGAAAGAGCACTGTCAGGGCCTCCAAAAGGCGTGGGGGCTCCAACTTTGGGCCTGTGCCTCTTCTCATCCCCAACTTCCCCTCAGACTTTGGGGGCCCCTCCCTCTGCCCAGGTACTGCCGCCCCTCAAGTCCCCTTGGGGGAGCCTCCCCTGGTCTTTCCCAACTCAGACAAGCCCTGGGTCAAGTTCTTCTGTGAAGCCAGACCTCTCTGGTCCTCATCTGTGAAATGGGGTGACAGACTGGGGGTGAGTCGCAGAAGCATTTCACTCATGATCTTGCTCAGCCTGGGAAATAAAGCATGAGAGTAACAGTTAACATTTATTGGATACCTATTGTATGCTGGGATCCCAGAGCTTACCTGCATTGCCCTGTTGATTTGTTAGGTCGCCCCTGTGGGGCAGTTAACTGTCATGCCGATGGAGAACTCAAGGCTTAAAGCCGCAATACACATCACACTGGAGGGAGTCCACGATAGATTTGCAACAGGAGCCTCAGGAAGATGAAGGGTGTGGGGGGGCGGGGGGCACGCATGGTTGGAGTAGGAGATTAAATGAAAACTTGCAAGAAGGGGAAGAAAGCAGGGCCTGGAGGATCACTTGGGAAGTTGCCTGGGGAGGAGGAAGAAGATCGTGAGACCAGGAGTGTGCAGGGCAAGAATGGGAGTGGCTTGAATGCCAGACCTGGAGCCTTCCGTGGCTCTGGGATCAAGAGCTGGCCCTGCAGTACAAGAGTGGATCCTGGGGAGCCGGGAGGAGCCCCCTCCTCTGGGTCCCAGCTGGCAGCCTCCTTCCTGCCCCACCAGCCTATCCTTCCTGTCCCCCCAGCCTGACGCATTCCCACCTCCTCCGATCCTTTGCTCGTACTGTCCCCCACCCCCAGGACACACACTGGACAAATAAGGAAGCAGGAAACTGAGGACCGGAGAGGTGAAATGACCTATTCTGCCCCCAGCCCCTAGGGAGTGGAGGAGCCTGGCAGCAGGAGGCTGGCTCACTCGACAGCTAGGAAGGGGAAGTGAAGCTTTTTATAACTGGGGATAATTAATTGGTTGTTGTCTGTGACTCATTACTCTAATGCCGCCAATTAAGGACTTGCTAGGACAGAAGACAGTTCTCAGGCTGTCCCCCAGGGCCCCCTGAAGACTGTGTGTCTGTGGGAGGCAGCATAGTGTCAAAACCAGCTTCTCTGTAGCAAGAGGCATATAAGTCAGACACCTGAAGGAACTTCCCAGCCCAAGACAGACAGTGACTGTCACCTCTCTCATGTTTCTATAGCACATTTGCCTTTTGAGGGCTGTTTTTTAAAAAGCTCGTTTGGCCCCTCTGTCTCACAGAGGAGGCTCCAGGAAGAATGAGTGGTTTATTCAAGCCACGGGTGTTGAAGGCACAGCCTGCATTGCCCCCTGCTTGCATCCCCAGTCCAGACTGTTCCACACCCACAGTCTTGTCTGGGATGCACTAATTACTTATTTAATCAACACACCCGTCCGTCCCGATACTTGTTCTGGGCCCTGGGGTCAGGGAGGGGTATCTGACCCGGCTCCCCCCTCCCTTGAAGGGCTCCTAGGCTGGTGGGGGAGCATACAAGATCCAACATACCCAGGCCACCCAGGATCATCCCTGCTGAGGCCCAGGAAAACCCCAGCAGGAGAGCTGGCCTGACCTGATGTCTGGGAGTTAGTCCTGTCTCGCCAGCTGGGGAAGTGTTCAAGGCACAGGGAGCCATGTGGACCAGAGCTTCCTTGTGTACTGGAGTTTCTTGTGTTTGGGAACCGAAAGCAATCTGGCCTCAGTGTGGCTCCGCGTGAGGAGGGAAGGTGGTGGCCACATGGCCTGGGCCTGAGGCTGTGCCAGGGAGCCTGTCCCCCCTCCTGGGTGGAGGCAGACCAGTCAGACTCAGGCTGTGCGAGGACCAGTCTGGTTAAATTGTGGAGGATGCGCTGAGGGGCCTGGGGTGGAGGTGGGGAGAGCAGGGAACTAGAGAGAGAGAGAGGTGGAGGCCGCTTTGCATACCCCAGGGAGGGGTATGCCGGTTCCTTGCAAAGGGAGGGATTCTAGAGACACTTGGAAGGTATAATCAACAGACTGGCTGTGGAAGAGATCGAGGGAGTCCTTTATGATGCCTCCCACCATCCCCTGATTTCTAGCCTAGCTAGAAATGAGGCCATTCCAGGGATGGAAATGGGAAATGGTGCTGTGTCCAGGGGCAAGTGGGAAGGGAGAGTGGTCTCTGTAGAGTCCAGGAAGAGCACAGTGCAGGTGGGACACAGGCAGCTAAGTCTCTCTTCCCCCAAGACCTACTTCCTACGACAGGAGCCCCTGCAGCCATACAAGAAGACCCCCACTGGGGGATGTTCATCAGACCTCCACCCCCCACCCCTTGCCCCTCCCAGGAGAACCTCACCCCTTCATAGCATCCTGCTTTTGCTCAGGCTGTCCCCTCACTTGGAATGCCCCTTCTCTCTTTACGTCTCAAGGCTCGTCACGAACGCCTACCCTTCTAAGAATTACCCCCTCGAACAAAAAGAGAATCAGGCCTCCCTCCCTCGGGCTCCCACAGCACCTCAGGCCTGGGCTGCCCCTTCGGACTGTGACTTTCTGTGTTTCCCAAGGGACTCAGTGTTGTGAGAGTGGAGCCTGGGCCTCGGAGGAGGGGCCTGGGCCAGGCTGGGAGGATGGTTGAGGCAGGGGCCTGAAGAATGGTGAGCAAGCCAGTTAGGGGCCGTGCCTGCCACCCTGCTGACTGGGCCTGGAGAGGCAGGACCGCTGATGAGTTCTCAGATATTGGGTGTCTGGAGAGGGCCAGCATACACGTATGGACAGGTGCATGCTGTCTTCCGGTGCCCCCAGCTGTGGTTGGCAGATGAGGGCGCTGACTTCGCAGGACCTCCCAGGCCACACTCGGAGCCAGATTGGGCTCTGCCGGTGGGCAGGAGCTCAGGGGTGGAGAGTGTCCCAGCTGGTTCCCCACATCCCTGTCCCGTCGCCACCAAGTGGGCCTTGACAGGGGAGTGGATCCCAACTGGGAGTCAAGCTGGGCTCCCTGGATGAAGCAGCCTTTGCCCTGGGCTCCAGGGTGTGATTGGAGTCAGCCAGAAGTGCTTGGGTATTCCCTGCCAGGGAGCTGTGGCCTGAACTCTGCCCCGTCTACATTGTGACTTAGTGTGCGACCCTCAGGCAAGGCCAGACCTTCTCTGGGCCTCGGCTTGCTTACGGGTTAGATGGAGGTTCAGATTCATGCCGCAAGGGTCCAGTTAGACAACGGGTACCAATGCACGTCACGTGTGGTGCAAGAGAGACCGCCGTCCCGACCCTGGGGAAAGTGTGTTCTCCCTATAAACTTTCAAAGGGGTGGCTGTTCCCTTCTCCAGCACTTTGGCCGAAAGGGGCCCAGCAGGTCAGAGGGGCGCCCTCTGATCCCCAGTTTTCCCATTCCTAAAATGGGGATAAGACCCCATGTTATCCTTTAAGCCTTGCAGGGCTGACATGACGATAAGAAAACGGGAGATGATGTTATTGCATCCATGAGAGACAGAGGAGAGTCTGGCAGAGCGCTGGTTTGTTGCAGTACAAACAGCTGAGGATTTATCGCCACAATAAAGCCAGGCCATCTCTGGCCTTCGGGAACCCCTGTACTCCACCTAGCTCCTCCTTGAATGGTGCCGAGGGTGCCTGGCCCTCCCTGGGAAGCGGCAAACATTCCGTGACTGCCTTGAGTGTCTGCTTAGGGAGCCTGGGTGGGACAGGAGATGGAGCATCAGCAGTGCAGCCACCCACCACCCTGTGGCCTTGGCAGGGCCCTCTGAGGGCCTGGGATGATCCCTCCTGAGCCCCCCCCCCCGCCCCCCCAGCTCTTCTGCTCCTGTCTCCCTATGGGCTGATGCAACCCCTAGGGTGGGTGGGGAGAGGCGGGGTGTTCCAGGCTGGGCTTGGTTTAATTCTACTGCCTAATGAGCCGCTCTGAGTGCACCCCAGCAGAAGCAAGGGCAGACAGAGGCCTAATTGCCCAGCTCTCTGTAGCCCAGAAAAATAAATCCGGCCTCTTAGGCTGTCAGGAGCTGGCTGGGGGTGGGGACTCTAATCCCTTTCCCTGCTTGGCCCTAATGCTGTAATACATCTCAAACCTCCCCAGGCCACCCCCTCCCCCAAATCTCCTGGGTCAGGGCCAAAGTAATCCTGCCAGGGCCTGCCTGCCTCTCCCCTCCCAGAGCTCCCCACACCCTTCCCAGCTGACATTTCCCAGACTTTTTCCGGTGCATCAGTCCCCCCATTTGGCATGTGGCAAGGGTGAAAACAGGCTGATGAGTGGAGGAGGAGCTGGCGTGCCCGAGATCCAGCCTGCAGGAGGGCAGACTGGCCCTCTGTGGGTAGGCACCCCTCAAGCTCTCCAGTCTTTGCAGGGCTGTGTGGTGCTGAGGGCACAGCTGAACTCTGCAAACCTTTTTTTTTTAAATGTTTATTTATTTTTGAGAAAGAAAGAGAGAGAGCAAGAGTGTGAGCAGGGGAGGGGCAGAGAGAGAGGGAGACACAGAATCCAAAGCAGGCTCCAGGCTCTGAGCTGTCAGCACAGAGCCCAGCACGGGACTCAGACCCACAAACTGTGAAATCATGACCTGAGCCCAAGTCAGTCAGACGCTCAACCGACTCAGCCACCCAGGTGCCCCACTGGACTCTAGGACCTTAAAGCAGGGTGGGGACCCCAGGGGTGGCACAGGGAGCAGGGCTCAGCCCTGTGGAAGGAGCCGTGCCCAGCAGCACCCACACACGGGGAAAGGGCTGCCGTGGGGCAGACTAGAAAGCCTAGAATCAGTGCACACGCATGTGAGGATATTCTGTGTGGTAAACGAACGTGGAAATGACAGCAGATTTCACAAACCGTGTAGAGACAGCTGAAGTATCCATTTGGTGGAAATAAAATTAGATCTCTGCCTCTTACCTCAAACCAAAATAAATTCCAGATGGATTAAAATGTATTTTTTTTCTATCTTTAAATTCCTTTTCTCTATTGAGGAAGTGCACATTTGTTGAGAAAATTCAAACAACTTGGAAAGATGTAAAGTAGATGGAATTCTAATCTTAACGCTTGAGAGAAATGGCTTTCCAACCTCTATCCGTGCACGTATATATACATCCGTGTGGAGCGGTAGACAGATGAATATAGAGAGCTGGGTGGATTACAGGTTTGAATGTAAACCGCAAAGCCAAGAAATTACCACTATAAAATATGAATCAAATATATACTCTTGGGCTACCTGTCTTAAACATGATACCAAAAGCAAAAACCTATAAAGGAAAAGAAGGGTAGATTAGACTACATGAAAATTTAAATTTTTATGCAGAAAGCATAATAAACCAAATTAAAGTAAAACGATGAAATAAGAAAAAATACACAATAGGAGCGCCTGGGTGGCTCAGTTGGTTAAGCATCTGACTTCGGCTCAGCTCATGATCTCACGGCTCATGAGTTCAAGCCCCACATCAGGCTCTGTTGTGACAGTGTGGACCCTGCTTTGGATCCTCTGTCTCCCTCTTTCTCTGCCCACGCCTCCCGCCACCCCACCCACTGCCGCCTGAAAAAAAAAAAAAAAAAAAAAAGACATTGAAAAAAAGAAAAAGGGTCGCCTGGGTGGCTCAGCTGGTTAAACATCCAGCTTCAGTTCAGGTCATGATCTCACAGTTCATTAGTTCGAGCCTTGTGTCAGGCTCTGTGCTGACAGCTCAGAGCCTGGAGCCTGCTTCGGATTCTGTGTCTCTCTGCCCCTCCCCCGCTCACGCTCTGTCTGTCTCTTTCTCTCTCTCAAAAATAAGTAAATATTAAAAAATTTAAAAAGAAAAAATATACAGCACATATGAAGGTTAATACTCCTACATAGAGCTTTTATATGCCCATAGCAAAGGAAGCCAGTTCTCCCAAACAAAAGCTGCTGAGCTCTGTGCCTTTGTACCTTCTGTTCTCTCCCTCTGCCCCAGTCTGGGCTCCCTAACCTGTCATCGCAGCAGGCCCATTCCTTCCAGCTTTGCTGCATGCATCCCCTCCTCCGGGAAGCCCTCCAGACCATCTCTCCTCCCGTAACTGGCCGTAGGATGGGAATTGCCTGCTGGCTTCTCAGGCACCTATGGGGGTTGCTCAGAGGGGAATCCAGGCCTCATTCATCTCCCTGTGCAGGGCACAGCACATATATCTAGGATGACTGGAAGAGAGAGGTGGCAAGGGTGTAGAGGGGAGGTGCTGGGATTTGCTTTGGTATGGGGTGTGAGGTAGGGGTATAATTTTTTACCAATAGATGTCCCCACTCCATCTGTCGAATTCTGTATCCTTTCTGTACTAATTTACTATCTATTAATCTTGTGTCCTTGCTTCCAGGCTCTTCCCCTTCTTTCGGTCTGTTTCTCCATCTCTGAATTGGATCTGTAGAGGATGAGGCAAGATGATCTCTGAACTCTTGTCTAAGTCTGAAATTCCAGGGTTCCTGGCCTGGCACTGCCTATGACTCACTGTGTGACCTTGGGCCAGGCCTGGCCCCTCTGAGCCAATTTCCTCCTTGGTCAGACAAGGACAATTACATGTCTTGCTCATTGTTGCTCTGGGACAGTGGGAGATGCTGAAGGCACCCAGACCTGGGTGTGAATTCTGGCTCCACTATTACATTTGCCCTTTGTGGCCTTGGGCAAGCCACTTCCCCTGGCTGACCTCTGCTTTCCTCCAACTATACCACCTGCTTTGCAGAGCTGCGGGGAGGACGAGAGGAGTTGGAGCACGTGGAGGACTCCTAGGGGCACCTCGCCCCAACTCTGTGAAGAGCCCACGCAGGGCTCTGTCCTCCAAAGCCAGACATGCGGGTTGGGAGGGGGCACAGGACAGGTGCTGTGCCAGGGTCTCCTTCCTTCATCTGTGCCAGCTCCTAGGACAGCAGCCTCCAGAGCTGGCCTGCCCTCTGCGTCCCACCAACGGTGACACCCACCCCGGGCCGGGAGCAGGTGAGCTGCTGGCTGTCCTCAGCAGCCGGAAGAAATTGGGTGTAGGGCAGGGGGCGGGGGGAACGTCTTGATCACTGTCTTCGCGTAATTAAAGGGCTGTCAGATGCGAAACGATAATTATAGGAACCATCGTGGATTTGGCGACTTACAGCTTACATCTATATCTGGCAGCCCTCCCGTGAGGTAGAGGTGATGTCACCCCCGTGAATGGAGGAGGAAGCTGAGGCTTGGTGCTGAGCGGCCCATGGCATGCGGCTACTGGGGAGGAGGGCTGAGAATTAAGATCCAACTCTTGTTTACACCCCGTGCAGTGCCCTGGTCCTGTGGCCCCCAGAATTTCTTGCCCTTTTACTGGACTTGTTGTGTGTAGAATCCGAGAACCAGCTTCAGGGTGGCGGCCGAGGATGTCAGTGGCGCCTGAGGGAGGGACGGAGGGACACATTGTAGGTCCTGCTGGTCTCTGCAGCATGCCGACCTGCTGGCCCCATTTTACAGAGCAGGAAGCTGGTGCCCGAGAGGATAAATAAATGTCTCCCCCAAGGTCACCCATTTAGTAGGAGGCGGCCAGTCTTGGGTTCAAAGCCAGTGTTGCTGGGCTCCCAAAGGCAGCTTGCCTCTATCCGGCTGCTGTCTTAGAAGGAAGAGGCAGGCAGCACCAGAGGGAGAGCGCCCGTCCCTGCAGCTAAGGAGCAGAAGCAGGGTGGGCTCCTCCCCTGGGGGCTGCAGAGGCAGGGACTGGCGGGGAACAGGAGTCCAGCGAAACAGCGCTGTCCCCGCCATCCTGTGAATCTGAAGTCTGTGGCCGTGTCAAGGACGGATGGCTCCTGCTGCCTATGCGGAATTCAGGCTCCGGGGTCCATTTGGGGGTCCAGGGCAGGGTCCCCAGGAGGGGAAGCGGTGTCTGCGTCCATCCTGGCCTGGGGTGGAGGTGTGGGGTGGGCCGGGCCCCCAGGCGAGTGGTACAACACGCTGTCACAGCCGGGCCTGTGCGGGCGTTTCCTGTGGAGGGCTGGCTTTGTGCGGCAGCCAGGCTTGGCGACTGTGCGAGCCCCCGCTGCTCATAAGCTCTTTCAGCACGTTTTTCTCTGAATGCAGAAGGCTCTGGGGTGGGCGGGACGGAGACGAAGAGGGACCGGAGACGACTCCACGATCATCAGGAGGCGGTGAGGAGGAGCGGTGGCATCTGGGAAATTGGCACAGTGTCGCCTGGCGTGGGATGGAGGGACCCGTCTTCTGGAGGGTGGGGACAAGAACGGGAGGAGATGAGGCAGGGGGTGCGGGGCTGAATGCCCTGGCCTCTGGGGCTGGGTCTCCCCGCCTCTCCATCACCCTCAGCTCCCGGCACAGGGATGGAGCGGCCCCCGCAGCTCGCGGCCGGGCCTGTGCCCCTCCCCAGCTGCTCTCAGCCTCTCCCTGTGCCTGCTGCTGCCCAGCCAGCTCAGGAGCTCCCTGATCCCTTGTCCCGCTCAGGTGGCTACAAGGCTCTGAATGGAAGGAGGCTGGGTATCACAGGAGCTCCTTCTCCTGGTCCCTCAGCCAGAGGATATGTCTGGGTTGGATGATGGCCCCGTCCACTGGGGACCTGAAGCCTCCCTGCGTCACAGTCAGGTTCACGCCTTCACACCATGTCTGAGCATCACCTTGCGCTCTGCAGGATGTGAGCCCAGGGTACGTGGACGTATCTCAGCCATCCCCGCCCTGAAGGAGTCCACAGCCCAGGGAACCATCCCTTATTATGTGCCTACTGTATGCCACTTGATGTATATCACCTCATTTAATAGCAATCCTCCAAGGTAGGGGGTTATTCTCCCTGTTTTACAGGCGAGGAAACTGAGGCTCAGAGGAGTTAACTTGCCCGAGAGGCAGAGACCGGTCCATCTGCCTCCTGAGCCCAGGTTATTTTCATCTCCACATTTCAGAATGTGATTGAGGGTCAAATTGGCGGGCACCACGACTCTGTGCAGAAGTACTCAGGGAAAGGAGGTCTTCAAGGCCTGGAGGGATGCGGGTGTTTCCTGAAGGAGAAGGAGGTTTGGCCTGGGGTAGAGCCCCGAGAGAGAGGAGCGAGAATCGTAGGGGGCCAGGCTGGGCCTGGGACTACCATCCTGGGTCCCAGATGGCAAGGGCGGGTTTTGGGGAGAACTGCACAGGGCTGGCTCTCATGGGGGCGTCTGTCAAGATACCGAGTTCAATCCCACATCTATCCTCCCCCACTTGGTGACCTCGGGTATGTTCCTCAACC
Organism: Panthera tigris; assembly: GCF_018350195.1. Classification (NCBI taxonomy): domain Eukaryota; kingdom Metazoa; phylum Chordata; class Mammalia; order Carnivora; family Felidae; genus Panthera; species Panthera tigris. Next base: position 56,186,130 of record NC_056669.1, read on the forward strand.
TCTGACTCCCCCCTACGCATCCATACTGAGCCTTTGTGCAAATGAGCAAAAGTCTCCCCTTCTCCAGGACTCATGCCCAGCATGTACTGGAAAACAATCATGGCAAATATGTGTACTGATGGTAACCATGACATGAGTGCCACTTCTTAGTGATGAGGTCCACAGCTCGTTCAGCTGAATGTGCTGGCCCTTCTCTGAGGCTTGGGGGTTTTCCTCATTTGCTCTCGGCTGGAGATAAAACCCCACAAAGAGAGAGTCCCAGGCCCTGGGCGGACTGAGAGGTGATGGAGGGCTGGTGGGCCCACCGTCCCTCCCAGCTGGCAGTGACCTCAGAGCCCACACCGCCTGGGAGCAGGCCCAGGCCTTTCTCCTGTAGTGGCCCTGACAAGGACCCTTAATGCCATTTGCAGCCTCTTTGTTGATGGAGCCACTTCCTCTGCCAGTTCCTGGCCTGTCCCTCCCCTTTCTTCCAGCCCCCGCCATCCAGGTTTTTCCTCTGATTGTTCTTACAGTGACCTGCCGCTTCCCTGCTGGGGTCAGGTCTCTTCATCCCCATCTACAGGCTCCCTGTGGCCATGGGGCCACCAGCTTCTAGCTCCCAGGATTTTCATCTCCAGGTGGCCCCCGACCCCAGCTCGTGCCAGTTCTGATAGTGGGGTTCCTCATTCCTTAATGCCACGGCCTTGCCCCCGTATCTGCTGTGCCCTCAGTGTCTCATCCACCTGCCGGCTCTAATCTTATCTGGTGTCCAGGGCTGGGGCAGGGGAGCCCCTCATTCTCACCCAGTCTTTCCTGCCCCACCCTCAGGATCTGGTCAAGTGGGAACAGTGGCCCTTAGTGCACAGGGCCCGTCTGCTGTGGGTCCCCCAACGCCTGTGGTATTCCCAGCAAACCTGTCAGAATTGCCCCTCAGTTATGCATCATAACTCACCGTAGGACATCCCCCAACACGTGTAGCAGCTTTTCTAACCTGCTACTGTCCCTACAGCTAGCCCCCTGGTCCCACCAGCTATTGAATTCCAGTCTGCTTGCCTGGGACAGGACCCATCATAGGCTGAGGCTCACCCCTCACCCAGGCCCCTCCCAGAACCCTGTCTAGTGGCCAGAGGTGCAGCAGCTTGCCCCTGACGAAGTGGAGGGATCTCTGTGGCCAGATGGCCATTCACTGCTGCCAGCTGGAGGTCCGCAGAAGACCATGGGCCCCTCTGCGGGGGCGGGATGGTAAGCCCCCGGTGAAATGTCTCCTGGGTGGGCATCTTCATGGCAGAGTAAGAGAAAGGGTCTTTTCTCACCTATCATTATCAAATTCTTCTTAAGTTCCCACCCCACACCGGGAATAGGAAGATCACCTAGATCTCGAAGGTGCTTAGAGTATAACAGAGGTAACTGACATATAAAGACAGTTCTAGAACTGCAGGGTCTATGCTGGAACAGACATGGGGTCAGGGCTATGGAAGCTCTGTGGACGGAGATTGACCTGATGGGACAGGGAAGGCCTCAGGGAGGAGGAGGGCCGCCCCGTGAACCAGAGAGGGGTTGCCTTCTAAATGGAGGGTATGGCTTGTGCAGAGGTACGGGGCTTGAAGAAGCCTGTTGAGGGTCTGTGGGCAGTTCAGAGCGTGGCCTGTAAAGTGCCTGTGTGAGGGCAGAGGTGAGGGCTGAAGCCAGTGATATTCTCAGGCTGGGGCATGACATGACCAGAGAAGGATCAGGCTTCGAGGACCTATGTTTAAGCTGGCCTGGAAGCAGCCAGCTATGCTCTGCAGGAAGTAGGGGCGAATGAATTCTTACTTGTGACCAAATGAGAATTGGAGGCAGCAAGAGGGACTCGGAGAAAGCCGAGACCCGGGCGATGCTAGGCCAGCTGGGCTGGGGTTGCTGGCTCAGACGGGGCATCCCCCAGCCCTCAGCCCCGAGGCTGAGCTACAGCCCTTCTCTGTTCCCCCAGACAGTCCCAGCCATTCTTGGGTTCCAGTGCTCCAGAAAGGCACATGGCTCACCCTGCTCCTATCTGGGGTCTCTCCATTCCTGAGCAAGGCTGCACCTCATGGGCCCAGGGCTGGGGCTCGTGCCATTCTCTGTCCAGGTGGGACAGACACGGGTGGTCCGGTCTCTAAGAAACCACCCACCGCCAGCTGCTGGAAAGATGGTTTCACCTCCGCCTCTCTGCTTATGTCCAAAGCGGGGTAAGCAAGGCTGCCTGGCTCTGTACATGACAGCGAGTGGAGGAGGCTGCTTTCACTGTCACCCAAGCTCAGACCCTCCTGCCCAGGGCTAGGCACGGAGTGGGTGCTCAGTGTGGACCTTCGTCGGGGTTTGAGGGCCTGTCCTGCGTGCTGGGCGTGGCAGAGCATGCCTGAAGCCGTGCTACCAGAGCACGGACTGCTTGCCAGCCCTGGCTCCGAGCACTTGGCTTGTATTATCTCATTTAATGCTCACGTCAACCCCGTGGTGGAAGTACTAGTATTGTCCCCACGTCGCACGGGAATACACTGAGGCACAGAAGGGTTATGTCAGCTTGTGATGCCTGAGGCTAAATGGCTTGTAAGCTCCAGACACTGTGTGCATAGCCGCTCCACTGTGGTGGCTTCTTGATGGCACAGGATGGAGGTGTCCCGGGCAGTGAGTGAACTTTCTCTCCTCTTGTACTTACGTCCCTGCCTGCAGTCATAAATGCTAAGGGAGTGTCCTTGTAGAACCTGCAGTCGCTTGCGAGACACAGTCACGTGAGCCGATCGCAGTGCACAGGGCGTGAGTTTAAAGTCGGGGGCACTGAGGCTGTGGCAGCAGCGTGGGCTGGGCGGCAGAGGTGAAATCCAGGAAGACTTCACAGAGGAGGTGACATTTGAGCTGACTTGAAAGGTGAATGGGAATGTGAGACAAATAAACCAGGAGGGATGGCTCTTCCGGGGTGAGGGAATTGGTTGGGGAAGGGGATGAAGGCAGAGAGGTGGAGAGAACACCCCCAGAGGGGCTCCCCTGCTTGGCTAAGCAGTGAGGAGCCATCAAGAGGTTACACTGAGGTTTGAATCATGGCTCTGGGCTGGAAGGATCAAAGAAGCCTAAGGGAGCTGCAGGGAGCCCGCAAGCCTTCTGGGCAATGGTCAGGCAAGAGATACCCAGGCTGCCCAAGCCCTGCAACCCCTCAAGGTGGGGGTGGTCTTTGTTCTCTTCTATGCTGACTTCCCCTCAAATGCCGTTTGTTCGTTCTGATGATCTCAGCGGTTTCCCAGAGAGCAGGATGTTCCCAGCTTGCTGTGCTTCTGAGATAAGGCGACAGACGAAAGCAGGGATAAACCTGAGGGCCCAGCCGGAAGTGCCTGCGGACCTCTCTGGAAGCAGCAGTGTCGGGGGCCCCCACCCCCCTCCCTGCAGGAGACAGAGGGGCTACGTGGCCCAGCCCTGAGGGGCCGGTGCCTGGTACGGGTGGCAGAAGGCTACACTCCGAGGCCAGAGACTGGGACACTGGTCTTTAATGCTCCACTCACTTGCTGTGTGACTAGGACAAGTCGCTTCACCTCTCCGGGCCTCAGTGTATTTATCAGTAACATGGGGCAGGTGTGGGAAAGAATACCTACACTGTAGGTGTGTGCGAGAAGGGAAGGAGGTAAGCGATGTGGCCTCACAGACTGCAGATGACCATGCCGGTAAAAAGGCTTAGGGCAGACACGGCCTTTGCTCCTGGGAGCCATCGCCAGTATGGGGAGAACGGTGCACACTGGAAAGGCCTCAGCCCAAGGGGGTGGATCCCTGACCCCGCTCCTAGCTCCCTACCATTTTGTGACTTTGAGCTCTGTGGTGTTGGGTGGGTCGCTTCCCCCTCTGAGCCTCAGGTCCCCACCAGTATGAAGAGGCCAGTAATCCCTGCCTGGCAGGTTTGGCTATAAAGTGAGAGCAGGAAGAACATTCTAGATGGGAGGTGGCCCCAGGATCCAGCCCCTGACCTCACCTGACCCCTTTCCCCGCTCTGTTCTTCCAGTGGGAACGCCTCTGGTTCCTGCTCCTCACCTTCACCTTTGGCCTCACACTCACCTGGCTCTACTTCTGGTGGGAAGTCCACAATGACTACGATGAATTCAACTGGTGAGTGGGTGTGGGGTAAGCAGGGGACATGGGGGCCTGGGCCCTGGGCTGGAACTGCGGGGCTTGGGTTGGAGCCTCTCTCCCAGGCTGGCCCTCAGGGCTCTCCGTGTGGCTTTTGGGGAGCAGGGTCCTCTGGAAAGAACAAAGGCTGAGCAGGAGCTGAGACCAGCTGGGAGGAACAGGGAACTCCTTCCTGGTGCTGTTCTCATGGAAAACAGGAACATAAGATGGGCAAGGCTCAGCCAGGGTCCGGGGCCCCTGAACCTCTTTGTAGGCAAGAACCCCAAGGCCCAGAAAGACCAGGGCCTCAGCAGAGGAGGTGACCCCAGACCGCAGGCCTCCTCAATCCCTGAGCAGGACTTTGGGCAGCGCCGGCAGATGCTATGGTTCTGGGACAGTTCAGGGTCCTTTATGGGCACCAGTCTTGGGTCCAAGGGCAGGGCTGTCTGAGGCTGGGACCTGGGTACGCAAGGGTACCTGTTTCTTCTTCACCCGCCTCCGTTGCCTGCCTTTGCCAGACAGTGAAAGGCATGGGATCGGGGTAAGTTCCCTGGGTTCTTGTGGAAACTGAGGCCCAAGATCACATAGCCACTTAGGAGCAGAGTTGGGGCTTGGAAGCCAGGCCTCCTCACTCCCTATCCAGTGCTATCTTTTCCTTCTGGTTAGAAGTTCAGCTCAGTTCAGTGTGACCATGAGCACACTAAGGTGAGCCTCTCAGGCTCGGTTTCCTCTCCCGTAAAATGGGATAATTCCAGTCTCATCAGGTCTTTCTGAGGATGAAACGAGATGATGGCCATGGGAGGGCTTAGAGCTCCATGTCACCCTCAGGGCTGCTTCCCAGGAGGCCGGATCTCCAGCTGGAAGGTGGCCATGATGTTAGAATTGGGGATTTCTAGGACTCTGGGCTTCTGACGGGCTGTGGTTCTAGGATTCTGGGATGATCCTAAGACTCCATTAATGGAGTCTGGGCGTCCACTCCACTCTGCATGGCACAAGGCTGTGCCTCTGTGATTAATGAGCACAATAAAGGATGTGCTGCTGTCCCCCTACAGCCCAGCAAGATGAGCTTGAGTCCCAGAGGTGCCCTCTGGCCTTTATTAAATGCCATAAATCAATTATTCATCCTCACAGGTATCCAAAGCGCCGGCACTGTTGTGCGTAAATGGGAACATTCCCTGCTGGCCCTCCACTGCAGTCATTGGACACTTCTGCTGAAGGTCTGCTGCCTGGGAGATCCTCAGGTCCCCACGCATCGTGTACAGATGGGGAAACTAAGGCCCAGAGAGGGCAGGACTCACCCACAACCACAAAACCACTTAGTGCCAAAACATATATTGAGGACAGTCTGAGGAGACTGGAGTTCAGAGAGGTTAAGTAGACTTTTCACAGTCACACAGCGAGGTGCAGGCAGATGTAGGACAGGGACTTGAGCATGGCTGACTGCATCACGCTGTCCAAGAGCTACCTCAGTCTGCCCAAAGACTGAGCGTCCTGTCACTGGGCAGCTCACGCAGAGGATGGGTGCCTACCCTGCTGGGGAGTCTGCAGGGGGAAGGCCTGCCTGCGACTTAGGGATGGCCTGAAGGCCTATAGCTCCATCAGCCTGTCACTGTCACCTCGTTTTCTTGGAGTCAGTGCTGGGGTTCAGGAGACCCTGGCCCCGCCCTCCTAGTCCCGACAGCCTCTGGGGATAGTTCACGCAGCGAGGGGTTGCGAGCGAGAAGCAGGTGGTCAGGGCTGGCTGCGGAAAGCTAGGGAGGGGCCACGTGGGCTGTTGCTGTCCAGGAGGGCTTCCTGCCAAAAGTGGGAGACAAGTGGAACTAAAACATCTTTCAGGACCAGTTCCTAAGAAGCGAGTCCCGCCCTTCTTTGGGCCTCAGTTTCTCCACCTGTAGGAGGTGCATTCAGTGATCTTCTAAGCACTAGATTTCTCCCTGCAATCTGAAGATGAGGGCCAGGGTGCCCCATAGTGTCCTAGTGTCCCTTCCCATCACCCCTGCCCATGCCCGAGATGGCAGTAGGCCTGAAACTGCCTGGTGCCGGCTCAGAGTCTCTGACCACCTTGAGTAAATTGCTGCCTTCTCTGAGCCTCAGTTTCCTCAGTTGTACAGGGAGGATGTGGATGGTTCAGTCTTTCTGGAGAGCAACTAAGCAGTATCTATCAGGAGCCTTAAAAAGTCCATTCCCTTTGGCCCTATAATTCTATTTGTAGGAGTCTATCCTAAGAAAATAATTAATAATACAGAAAGCTATGTGCAACATTTTCTTTTTTGTGTTAATTTATAAGAGTGAATAATTAGAAACTGTTTTCATCAGTAGGAAGTTGGCTACGTATGGTACATTAATTCAACAGACCACAGGGCTGTCAAAAAATCAAATTTCTTCAGGATTTTTTACTGACCTCAATAAATTCTTGTGTTAATAACAAGAAGAGAATTGATTACTTATCACGTGCCTTGCCTCACTTCATCCTCAGGAAACCCTGTGAAGGGCACTTTGTTATCTCCATCCTGTAGGTGAGAAAACTAAGGCTAAGATAAGTCAGGTATTATGTTGTATCAACCCTAAGACCCCAAATTTTCACACTCTAGCATCGAAATTGAGACGCATGTCACAATCGATGGCATCTTAGAATCGGGGAAGCCTGTCACCTCCACAGGGTCCTGCAAGCCAGTGAGAGGCAGAGTGGGGATTTGAACCCAGTGCACCTCCCTCCAAAGCCCAAACTGAGCATATGTTAGACGTGGCAGGGTCCTGGCTTTGCTGCTTTAGAAATATATAAGCCTAGCAGGGAAACCCAGCAGAAGAAAAGTCTGCAAAGTCTCGGCAGTGGTTACTTCTGGGCAGTAGAATTATGGGGAACTGTTTTCTTGATGCTTCTTGGCATGCCCGGGTGTCCACTGTGAGCCCTGGACAGGCCTGACCTGTGAGCACGGGAACCATGACATCATTACTGACTGGTCCAAGGCCTGGTCACTGAGCCTGGCTGTGTGAGAGCTGACAGCCCGCTGTCCCAAGGGAACTTCCTGGTTCCCTGGTGCAGGTCTGACCCCTTCTCCTCCCGGCAGGTACCTCTACAACCGCATGGGCTACTGGAGTGACTGGTCTGTGCCCATCCTCATGACCACAGCTGCTGCCTTCACCTACATCGCGGGCCTCCTGGTACGTGGGGCGTCTCAGAGGGCAGGTGGCCCTGCTCCCAGGGGGTGGGAGACTTGGCTTACATGGGCCGATGGGGGACCACCCTGGCCTAAAAAGGGAAGCTGGCTTTTCCTGGGTCCTCCTAGCCTGCTGCCCCTCTGGGGCTCGGCTTCCTCCAAGGTGGGAGGTCATCTTTTGCCCCATCCTGGAATGTTTTCCTCCTGACCCAGTGACGAGGGCCATCTTGCTGTTAGGGTCCACTGCAGACTGTCTCTTCCAGAAACTTCTGCCTTGGTTCTTGCTACCAATTCTCTACTCTCTCAGACTCAGGTCAATCCCCATGCTAGACTGGGAGCTCCCTGGGGACTAGGCTCAAGTCTGCTTCAGAATCCTGGGGCCCTGAACTCTCAAAACATTAACTGGGCAGTCCAAGCGCCCAGTGACCTGTGGAGGGAGAAACTGTAGAGGAGGAGGAGCCTAGCGGCCTAGAAAAACCGGGGAGGAGGCCAGGCTTAGGCCGGGCTGGGCACTCCCATCGCCTACGGGGAGGGTTTGTTGACTGCTCTGACCAAGGTCCAGAGCAGCAGTGGGCAGAAGGGTGTCTGGGGAGCTAGCAGAAACCTTTGGGTCACACACGGTACCCGACTGTCACCTCGTGGGCCCCCTCTTCAGGTCCTGGCACTATGTCACATCGCCGTGGGGCAGCAGATGAACCTACACTGGCTGCACAAGGTAAGGGCTGCCTCCCTGGGGGGTGGGGGAGGGGCAGGGAGGCCGCAGCCCCGGAGGAAGAGCTCGGACACGCCATCCTTCCTCTGCATCATGACGACAGCCGTTCCAGTGGCTAAGGGAGTGCTCACCATACACCTGGCACTGTTCTCATCGTCTAGCCTATATTAACTCATTTAACCCTCACCGGTAGCCCTGTGCGGTAGGTACTAACATCATCCCATTTTGCAGTTGGGCAAGCTGAGGTACGAAGAGGTTAGAGAACTTGCCCAGGGTCTCCCACTTAATAAGAATGTAGCTCTGTAGCTGCTGCTTGCCCATCGCAGGTCACGGCCCTGGCCCCCTCTCCTCTTCATCGGTGAGCTGGTAAACCTGGTGATGTTATTCCCAACTCAAAGCCCTTCCCACCGCTCTCCCCCTTGCTCCCGGGGCGATCCGAGCTCCCCCACTGGCACTACAGCCCTGTATGACTTGGGTCCTGCTAACACCTCCCAACTGCTGGCTTGGGACAGCCACCCTCGGCTTCTGCTGCAGGAGACATCCCAGGCCCTGCCAGCACGGCTACCTCTCCTCTCCTCTACCTCTTCCCTCTTGCCCTCCCTTTCTCTCTCCTTTGGACTCCTTCCTTAGTTTGCTTCCCCCACCTACAGGCTGCTCAGATTCCCCCAGCCCTGGCAGGCTCCCTTGCCATAGTCCTGAGCCTCTGTGCTGTCCATTTCTGCCTCGCTCCCCCACCCTGGCCCATCCCAGTCTGGGAGCTCCTTGCAGGCCAGATTGGCTTTGCCCATCTCTGTGTCCCCAGTGCCCCACTCAGGGCTGGGCCCAAAGTGGGGAGGCTCCACACATTCTGAGCCTCAGCGCTCTGAGCATTTATTGCATGCATGGTGCTGATGTATGTGGCCCACGCTTGCCCCTTCTTGAGGCCCCAGTGGGCATGGGGTGGTACAAAGCCAATCAGGAGAGCCCCTCCTTCCTGGGATGCCTGGGCCTTGGAGGGAGGCTGGGCACCTCTTTCTCCCCAGAGCCTGGCTCGGAATGAGCATGCCATTTAGGAAGGGACAGAAATGTCCAGAAGTAACCATGAGCCCATGGGGTGAGGAGTGACAGGGGCAGGGGCTCACTTCCTGCTAGAAGTGGGACAGGGCATATCCAGCTGGGCTGTGTGGAGTGGCAGGTGCCAGTGGGCATCCGGGGGCCTCTGAGGTCAGGTGCTGGGGGAGTCAGATCCCGGGGACTGAAGTCTGAGAGGAGTGAAGACCAGCCAGCAGCCCTCCCTGCTTCTTCCTGCTTGTCACTGTATCCTGAGGTGTCCTCTGGGCTTCTGAAGTCCCCTCTTGAAGCACTTTCTTCTCTCTGCTGGGCAGCCGACTTGAAAAAGCTGCACCAGCTGGCACCTCGGGTGGGGCTGGCACCCACCGTGGTTACCTCCTTGGGCTCGTGCCTGGTCAGCAGGCCAGGTCACACTTGCTTGATCCTAGTGGAGAGGCCTCTGGAGGCACTCAGCCAGCCGGGGTTGCAGACCAGTACCCGGGGCTGGGAGGATCCGAGCCCTTCATCTGCACCAGTGCCAGCTCCTGGGTGCCAGTCCTGCCTTCCTCTCCTCTCTGTCCCCTCCCGGGAGGTCTCAGCACGAGGAAGGTCTTTCCAGGCAGAGCTGATCCATAGCTGGAGCCACGGCATCTGGAGCGAGGGAGTTCCCGGGGGCCAGGAGTATTCAAGTAGGGGCTAGAGTTCTACTATTTTGTTTCTATGACTCTAAAGAATCCTTATTCTTTTTTGTTTTAACCAATTTTTGACCATCTATATGGACATGGTTCAAAATTAAAAAGGTACTAAAAAGTAGGCAATGTAAATCTCCCTCCTATCCTTCCAGCGATATTTTAAGTACCTGCAAATACACATCTGGTTTCTTCGTTTCCTTCTTCTCTGAACACAAGTACCGGCCTGCTGCCTCTGCGCCCTGACAAAATTGGAGCTCTTTGCCCTTCAGTGCATTGAGAACATTCCCATCGCGTCCATCCCTTGCTCCTGCCCCGCCGTCTCATCCCTGGTTCCCGAGGCTGGTGGGCCCGCCCGATGTCCCAGTGCACGCGGCACAATGCGGCAGCGACCCGGGCGGGGAGGTGCGAGGTAAAGAGCACGCACTTTCACTAGCTCCTGCCAAACTGCCTCCTTGCCACGGGCCACCAACCCATGCCTCTGTGCTTAGAGAGCACGCTCGCCATCAAGCGTTCACCGGTTTCTTGACTTTGGCCAATGTGATGGGTGAGGATGAGCCTCAGTGTAGCTTTAATCTGCATTTCCCTTGTGATGACTTAGACTCAGCATCTCCCCCAAGCTTGAGTCATTTGCGTTTCCTTTTTCATAAACTGGCTCTTCGTCTCTTTTGCCCTTTTTGCGGTGGGATGTGCTTTTTGCGTAGTAATTTGTAGGAGCTCTTTCTAGATTCAGAAAATTAGCCCTTTGGCCAGTGAACTGCAGATGATTCTTCCTAATTCATCTTTCGATTGGGCTTGTGTTTTTGCCATAGGAATTTTTTTATTTTTCCGGATGTGAATCTGTCATCTCTTTATGTCTCCTGGATTTTGTGTCAGACTTAGGAAAGTCTTTCCCTAGGGACAGCTGGGTGGCTCGGTCGGTTAAGGCTCTGACTCTTGATTTCAGTTCGGGTCATGATCTCTCTCTCTCTCTGTGAGATCTCTGAGATCTCTTTCTCTCTGAGAGCCCTGCATCGTACTCTGCACTCACAGTGCAGTAACTGCTTGAGATTCTCTGTCTCTCTCTCTCTCTCTCTCTCTCTTCTGTCTGCCCATCTCCCTCTGTCTCTCTCTCTCCCCTGCCCTCTCAAAATTAAATAAACTTAAAAAAAAAAAAAAAGAAAAGAAAAGTCTTTCCCACTCCAAGAATATAAAAAAATTTCTCTGTTGGTATCATTTGGTAATTATAGGTTTCTGGGTTCCTAATTTTTTTTTTTAACATTTATTTGTTTTATCTTTTTGGAAGTTTATTTGGGAGTATAGTGTGATCTTTGTTCTTTTTTAGATGGCTTCCCAGGTCCCTACTCTCTGTTCAGTAATCCATTCTCCCCCTCTAATTTGAGATGCCACTTTTATAGTAGACTAGTTTTTTTTTTTTGTTTTTTGTTTTTTTTTTTTAATGTATTTAGATCTGTTCCTGGTTGTTGTTGTTGTTTTTATTTACTTTCACTTACCTCTCTGGTCTCATGCCTATATAATACTGCTTTAAGAACTATAATTTTAGATTATGTTTTAATCATGATCTTTATTTTGAGAGCCTCTGGTTCCCTAGGGTCATGGGTAAGGGTGGGCTGCAGAACAGAGGGGCCCAGGACAATGCAGGGCACTTGGGACAGGCAGGGTAGCGTGAGCAGATCTGGGTGTCTACTTGGGGACCTTCCCCATCCACCCTAGTCCTCCCAAAGGTCCTGCTTCCCAGAAACAGGAGACAAGTCCAGAGGCCCAGAAGATGAGAAGTGCGGGGCTTTCCAGTAAACAGGAGGTTGTTTCCCCGAGATGTCCCCTTCCTGCCCCACCCAGCCACAACGCCAGAATCCACCCAGACACCACTGCTGTGAGGGGCTCTCACCACAGCTCCCACCTCCCCAGGCTGCCCCCCACCAGTCCCGGCACTGATCACACCCCACGGCCTCCGTGCGACCTTGCCTGACTCCCCTGCCAGAGTGGCGGCAGTCCCCAGCCCAGGGCCTGCGTGGAGGATGTGTCTGCCAGTGACCCAACCTGAGGCCCAGGGAAGAGGACTGGGCGCCACAGTCATGTGTCAGTACTGACTGAGCTGGGGCAGGGCCTGTGCTTCTACGCCCTCCTTCCCCTCCCCCCCCCCCCCCCCCCCCCCCCCCCCCCCGGCCCCATTGGCGCCTGTGTACCATCTGACCACGTTCCCTTCATCAGCGCTCCCCATGAATTCAGAATCCCTCCAAACGACCGGCGCAGGCTCCCCAGTTCTTCCCAGCCGTCTAGCCTCTCCCCCTCCAGCTGCAGCGTATGTAGGAAGGCACATCCACGCCGGGCCCGCTCATCACGATAGCCGATGGCCGTAGCGATCCTGTAGTGGGCGCTTACTCTGTGCGTCAGACACTTTCCACAGTGTTTCAGTCACTCCTGGTAATCATCTTGGTCATTGGATATTATGCCCACGTTTTCAAATCACACCACTAACATTTGGTAAGCATTTACTATTTGGGTACCAACCCTGTGCTTAGCACGCCATTGCTCTCTCTCCCTCATCCCCAAACCCCTGGCTGGTGGGCACTCATCCCCCCATTGCACCGCCCAGGAAACATGCTTCCGGAGGTTAGCCTCTCCCATTAGGCTGAGGGGCTGGGATCTGACTGAAGGGTGTGGCTCGTGCAGCCCCGAGCCCTGGCCCGTCACCTGCCATTTGGATCGTAGAACCCAGATTCCAGCCGCCCCCAGGAGGCTGACCTGCTGCCCCCTCTGCCAGGCTGGCTTCCAGCTCCTCCTGGATGCCAGCATGCAGGCGAGGTTCGCTGCACGGAGGTGCCTCCTGTGTCCTCCGTCCCTTCCACTGTCCCCTCAAGCCACCATCCCACCTGCACAGAAGACCAAAGACCGCTTTCAGAGGACAGTGGGCCATCTCTGGGCCTTCTGGGTGGGCTTTATCCTTTCCGGTCCGATTTGAGGATCGATGGTCACGTTGCTGGGGATCAGTGCTGGTAATGTGTCTTAAGGACACAGCGTGGGGTGGGGGGGGTCCCACAGACACTGAACACTGCGGTAATGCTGCCGAGCATAATGGTTGCCACGACAGCAGCTGCAAAGCTCAGAATAAAAATTTTAATTGCATTAGGATTATGGGAAATCAGTTTTATTGCAAGTATTTCCCCTAGCAGTTAAATGTAATAAGACTGTCAGGAACAACCCTTCCGAGACATTTGCTGTGCCCGGGACCTGTCTGCAGGGGGCAGCAGGGGGCAGGGAGCCTGTGTGTTGAGGAGGATTCTCGGGGACCCTCAGGACACTCCTTGGCCTCCCTCTACTGCAGCGTGACTTCCCAGAAAGAGCATGACCTCTGGGACAGACCATGGAGTTTGCTTCAGTATCTGCCCCCTCAGAGCTACGTGGCAAGCCGGCCCTTATGCTGAGCTGTTTCCCTATGTGTGATATCAAGGTGATAATGACCTCACCTGGGACCTTACAAGAGTAAACGTGAGGAAAACAGGATGTCCCTGCCCCAGGCACAAAGGCCCTCCCTCCTCTGTGTCCCTGTGTTTCTCCCCTTCTCTTGCCCGTCCCCCCCGCCCCAGGCCAGTACGTTACAGTCCATAAAGGCCCCTACCCATCTCCGCCTTATTACTGTTTCTCATTGGAACATTCGTTTCAGGCTGATGGGCCGAATGACAAAGCTCCAAAGGGAAACTTAATCCCAGGCCAGAATGAATCTCCTCTGCCTGGCAGGGAGGGAAGATGGAGCAGCCAGTGTCTGCCCTCACCATCCTATCTTGTTCAGTTCCGTTTGGGAGGGCTCTCACAACACAGCCGCCTCTGCCTCCACCTCCGGGAAAGGCACAGCAGGAAGGGAAGGGGGGCAGTGGGGAAACAGCTTGCAGCGGCAGTAGGAAGTCAGTGAAGGCAGGAGACGGTGGCCTTGACTTGGCCCGTTATGGAGAGGGGCGTGGGGGCTTTGGGGTAGAGATGTGACCTGAGCCTTAAGTTGCCAGGCTTGGCGGTGAGCGGAAGGTGGCTGGAATGAGCGCCGAGCAGGGGGGTAGAGGGTGGGGCTGGGGGCTGAGTAGCCAGAAACCAGGCTTCAGGCTCCACTTAGTCTGGGGAGCATCTTGTGCTGCGTGAGAGGTTTCAGATCCCAACTGTCCCCAAAGCTCTCTGTCCCTTGAAGCTTCCATCTTGTCTGCCCTCCAAGGTGTGCTCCTTGTTTCCTCTAGGAGGCAGCCGAGAGGGCAGCCCCCGTAAACACAGTAGAAGCTGGAAGCTCAGGGGCAGGAGCGGGGAGCCCTGGCTGTGGGGCCAGTGGGCCAGAGCTCTGCCTCACTTCCCGCCCGCTCCAGCCTGAGGGGGTATGGGCTCCTGTGGGGGAACCGGCTCCCCAGCCTCCTGCCCCTGCGGCCTAGATAAGTCACCCTTCACCTCAAGGGCTGCTGGCAGGGCTAAGTGAGGCCTTCGACATGACTGGCTGGGCCCACGAGAGGCCCCCACGGGCCAAGAGTCTCCCCTCCTCACACCCTCAGTGGGGCTGAATGTTGGGCTGTGCCTACGCCTCCCCCCAGCTTCCTACCACCATCTCTCCTCCTCAGCCTCCCTTCTGTTCTCTGGAGGTCCCCTGGCCTCCTGCCTCTGTCTCTCACTGTCATTTCTGGCTAGCCATCTCTGGCTTTCTCTCCATTGTGCCTGGCTTTCTTCTGCTTCCCCCCTTCCCTGCTTTGTTGGTCTCTCTCACACTCTCCGTTTCTCCCCGTGCCTCTTCCGCAGTCTCTGCTTCCCTGCCCCTCTCTCAGATGCACTGGGGATGCTCGGGCTGTCCAGACACACCTGCTCTGACCTCCTGTCTGGTGACTCTTCCCCTTTCAGATGGGGCTGGTGGTCATCCTGGTGTCCACGGTGGTGGCCATGTCGGCCGTGGCCCAGCTGTGGGAGGACGAGTGGGAGGTGCTGCTGATCTCCCTGCAGGTGAGGGGGTGAGGGAGGGCTGGGCAGCCACTTCCCCAGGACCTTCAACACAAGGCAGTGCCTTTTCATCACTCACATCTCTCCAGACGAAGGCCCAGAGGGGGCAGGGAGGGGCCCAGATCACAGAGCAAGTCAGAGCAGGGAGGGTGCTACACCTTGGGGTTTCTGCAGAGATAAGAGTTGCCCACCCCACGGACACAGATAGGCTGGCTGTCAGGGTGTTGGTGACCAGAGGGTCTAGGCATGGCTGGGAGCTCATGGTTCCTCTTGCCCCTTCCCGCACACAAGGGCACAGCGCCATTCCTGCATGTGGGGGCCCTGGCCGCCATCACCGCGCTCTCCTGGATTGTGGCAGGACAGTTCGCCCGTGCAGAGCGGTCCTGTAAGTATGACTGCCTCCCAAGTACCAAAACCAGCTTGTCCTGCCCCCACCTGGACATCACCTAGGTGGCCACTCTCAGCATGGAGGTCCTGGTTCGGAGTGACCCACAGGGTCCACTGAGGGTCGCAGCCTCGGTCAGCCTTGCACGTTTCCTCCTCTGTGTGTCTGTGTGTGAGTTAGAAGTCCAGCTTGCCTTCCGAGCCAGATGGGGGCTGGCCATGGTGTAGGGTCCCCTCAAAGCATTGGGTCCTGACAGGTAGAGGGAAGAGGGGCCCCCACCCCAACCCCAGCCTGCTCAGGATTCACGGGTGGGCCCTGTGGAAAGCCAAACAGCTCACCAGGTAGCCTGACTCACGGCCGATGTCTGCAGCCTCCCAGGTGGCCATTCTCTGTATCTTCTTTGCCATGGTATTTGCCTTCTACCTGGTCCCTCTCACCATCTCATCTCCCTGCATCATGGAGAAAAAGGACCTGGGCCCCAAGCCTGCCCTCATTGGCCACCGTGGGGCTCCTATGGTGAGTACCACCTGAGGGTCCTAACAGAGCAGAGAGGGGGGTGGGCAGTTCTGCCATTCTAGGGGAGACAGGCCAAGACCTATCTCCTTGTAGGGAAGATATAATATGTGTAATATGGTAATAGCAGGAATCTTTAGCCCTTTTGGGGGGCATATGGGAAGGGTTGGTGAAAAAGCTGGGGAGCTCAGATGGGACTGAATCCTGAAGAGTCCTGAAGGCATCTCGCTAAAAAGATTTAAGTTTTTATCCTGAGGGCCCTGGAAAGATACAGGCAGGCTAGGTTGTGGGTTGGGAATGCCCGGGAGAGAGGGGGAGCTGGGTGTGGGGAGGACAGCCGGTCCCCGGATTGCAGGAGAACCCTCTGGGCTGTGGGATACAGAAGGGAACAGGTACAACTCAGAGCCCACTGCTAGAGGGAAGGTACTTGAAGAGGGTTGAATTAGAGACAGAAGGGAGTCAAAGTCAGAGCCCTGTGACCCAGCAGTAGTTTAGAGGGTGGCTCCAGAGCCATGCTTCCTCAGCCCTTTGGCAGCTGTGGGAGCCTGCACCAATCCACGTCTGCTCTGTGCCGGTTTCCTCATCTTGTGTCTTGGGATAACAAGAGTGCCTGCACGGTGGGCCATGTGAAGTACCCAGCTATGAGCCTAGCACACAGAGAGTGAGAGAGAGAGATTCCTGGCTTCTGGGGCAGGCTGTCTCCCTTCTCTGGACCAGGGGGTTCTCCTGCACCAACACCTTGACTTTGTGGTTCTTAACAGAGGCAGGACCTATTATCACCACCAGGAGGCGCTCGGGGCCTGCATGAGAGTTTCTTTCTTTCTTTTCTTTTTTTTTTTTTTTTTTGCAGTGATTGAGAGTTCCATGTATCATTGAATTTCAGGGCAGTCAAGGCAGCCTCACAAAGTAACTTTTAAAAGGTGTTAAGTCTGGTGGGGCTGTGAATCACCCTTAGGTTTTTCCCCACTTCCTGTGCTGAGTGTTACTGTGCCCGTTCTGTAGGTAAGATTCAGATACCTGTGCCTGAACTGGCCCCTGGTACCCTCCCAACACACCCTTCGCTGGTCCCAGTACCTCCAGGAGGCAAACAGCTGGAAAGGCCATGGCTCTGGAGCCAGAGGGATCTGGATTTGGGGTCCAGTTTTGTCCCATATTGCCTGTGTGTCTCGGGGATCACCAGTCCCCTCTGAGCCTCATGCTGCTGACCATTGTGAGGATAATTTAGAAGCATAGCCTTTGCAAGTGGGCAGGGCCCAAGGTTACAGCACCTCTTCCATCCATGACCCAGATTACCCACCCACCTGCTCTGGAGGCCAGGGGACAAGTAGGTGTGCCGAGGGGGGTGGGCACTCAGCCAAGGGGAAGGAACCAGGTGGCCCCAGCATGGATCATTTTTTTAGTAGGAAAAAGTAACATTCACAGAAGTGGCAAGAATTGTATAAGGAATCATATAATGAAGAGTAATATAAGGAATCCAAGACCACCTTCAATATTTATCAATGTTCTTGCCATCCTTTGTTTCATCTGTCTCCCTACTTTTTCTTTTCTGATGTAATATTTTAAAACAAATCCCAAACATCCTATCATTTTGCCCATATATACTTCATATATATGTATCTCTAATACATAAGGACTTTTTTCTTTTAAACATAGCCAAAACTATAATGCTGCTGTCACACCCAACAAAATTAATAATAATTCTTTAATATTATCTAATACTGAATCCATGTTCAGTTTTCCTTTGTTGTCTCAAAAATACCTTTTTACAGTTGTTAAAAATCAGGATCCACATGGAGAACACGTAGTGCATCTGGTTGACATGTCTTCCAAGTATCTCTTAGTATGGAACAGTCCCCCTCCCTTTTTTCCATATGCTGTTTATTTGTCAAAGAAATGGAGTCATTTGTCGTGTAGAATTTCCCATGTTGTGGATCTGGCTGATTGCATCCTCTTGGTGGTTTTTGAGGGGCCAGCACGAGTGTCTGACACGGCTCCATGTGTCACTGTGCATGCACATGTATCGGTGTCTACACCTGTGTGTATCACTGGGTCTGGATCCACACATCTGTGTGTGATAAGCCCAAGTGCACATTGCTGTCTTGGTGTGTCCGTGTGCCCTTGGGTATATGGTTCCTCTGTGGGTGCAGCTGGATGTGTGTATGTGTTTGTATGTGTGTGTTCTTTAATATTTGGTCAGACTAACTCCAAAGTCGGGACTTTTAACCACAGTGGCCTGCCCACCTGAGTTTGTGACAGCCACCCCTCACATACACACTCGAGAAAAGAACCCCACTTGGGCTCAGGCATGAGACAGGTAGGGATTAAGAATTCACCCTGAAATCCCACATGTTTCTTAGAGCCCTCCTGGAGTCCCAAGGCTGGCCAAGGAGGGCTAGGTTTCCATGCCTCCCTCTCCCGGAGGCAAGCACCTATCCCCGGGAGACCTGACTAAAAAGCCTCTGGAGAAGAGACTCTGCCCTTCCTAGTCACTTCCTCTGTTCCCCAAGGGTCTTTGTAGACCCCGCTGTGCTCCTTCGTGTCTTCGCACAGTTAACCTTCTGCAGCCTCAGCCCCCAGAAGAGCAATGGCACCTCTTGTGAGAGGCCTGGCCGCAGGACGTTTAGAGGCGAGCTGGGCAGGAACTCCACCGAGTCCATGCCTGTCTCTAGATGCCTCTATGGCCTTGTTAACAACTGCCTCTCGGTGGGGCCACACACAGCCCACCTGACTGGGAGAAGGTAGCCACGTCCCCCAAAGCTGCTCTGCCCCAAGAAAAGTGGAAGAAAGGAACTCAGTTATAGACTGCTGATGCCCCTTATTTCATCTGTGAGCTTGATAACACTAGCCTATTTTATAGCTAAAGAAACCAAGGTGCAGAAGGTAAGCGACTGGGAAGTCGAATTGCTCCTTCTCAGTCCCCACAGCCCTTGCTGTGCCAGGCTGCCTCCCAGGGGAGGGTAATGTGTTACATGTTGGAGCGGCATGGCCAGAGGGAGAGAAGATGGGCATGTGTCTTGTGGGAAGTGAGATCAGTCGCAGGAACCCCTTCCACCCCATTCCTTCACTGCCAGGAGTCCTCACTCCCCTCCCTGTTCCAGCCCGCACTGCGCTGGGTCCTAGCCCACTCCTTGATATGGTGGTGACCCCCAGTGGCAACAAAGGGTATGACAGGGTCTTCAGGCAAGACAGAACTAGGGAGGGAGACTTCAAACTCCAACTCTCCCCACTGGAAGGACCCTCAGAGAACAGTGAATATATACCCCAGGGGGAAAATGGGGAAACTGAGGTCCATAGGAGAAAGAGATGCACCAGCGGTTACAAAGTTACTTTATGGCAGGGCCAGGGCTAGAACCAGATCTTCTGATGTGTATGCTATAGGATTAATAGTCATTTATTAAGCATTTATTGTACGTCAGGCAGCATGGTTGGGGGCTTTTAATCCATGTAACAGCCTGGGGGATGGCCTTGTCATGGCTGGAAACGGTGCCATCCTGTGTCCCCTCCCCTCTCCCTCTGGGATCTCCACCGGGTATAATTGGGAGGAAACATGGCTTGCATCCCAGCCCAAGACTGTGACGAGGCAGAGGACTGTATAAAAACCCTCATACCCCCATATATACATCAACACTAACCACCTTGCCTCCTCCCCACCCCACCCCCAAAAAAACCTGTGAGGCAGGCATGATTTCACAGATGAAGAGACCGAGCCTCTGAGAAGCTGCATGGGTGTCCAGGGTCCCACAGCTACTGCTTGGAGGAGTTGGAATTAGAACCAGAGTTACTCCAGCCTCCCAACATGGAAGGTTCTAGATTGGCTGGGGAGGTGTACATCAGCTAAATCTCGGCTCTCCCTTCCTGCCCAGCTGGCCCCAGAGCACACACTGATGTCCTTCCGGAAGGCCCTGGAGCAGAAGCTGTATGGGCTACAGGCTGATGTCACCATCAGGTAGGTGTGGGGGTCAAGAGGACCACAAGGCCTCTCATCCCTGCCTCATCCGGGACCCTGCTGGAGAAACCTCAGGTCCCAGAGCCTCAGAGATGGGGCTTGGGGCTTGGATGATCTGCCACAGGGCTGACACCCTGTTTGTGCCTAATGCCAGGATATAAAATAGGGAAATAAACACATGCTCTTGGTTCAAGCAGGGGTGAGTGTTTGGGACCTGGAGTCCTGCCACAGATCTACTTGAAGGAAAGACTAGATCTGTGTGGCTCAGCAAGATGGTTCAAACACCAATGGGTGGAATGAGCACACTGCAGAGTGATATATTCACTGTGATGTCAATTATATTTAGAAGACGCAGAAAATGATTTGACCGTTTTCAACGTGTAGATTTTAAAAGCATGTCTTAACATGAAAGGTCAAGAAGAACTCATACCAGTTTCACAACAGATTATCTCTGAGAGGGGAAGGAGGCGGGGCTGCCATGTTTAGCTACACAGGTTGTGTAGTGAACAAGACACCACATACGTGAGGGGCCAAGCATAGATATCATTGTTAGAGAACCCACTGGTCCCAGTGTAGATACCACAGAATTGTGTGTGTATCGAAACTTTCTAGCAGACGGAGGTAAAAATGCCTTGAGGCAGGGGGGCACAGGTGCCTTTTACTATTTCACACTATGACATCATATGTGGTATCGGCAGCCCCAAACGGGTAGACCAGGATGGTGGGAAGGGGGAATTTGTCAAAGGGGCCTGCATTTGTACTGTTCTAGTATGGCATCACATGGCCCGGGTTCTAAGTAAGGTTATACCATTTACTGGCTAATGGGTCTTGAGCTAGGTACTTCCCTCTCAGCCTCAGTTTCCCCACTATCAAACGAGGCAGCACTATCTGTCAGGGCTGCTGAAAAAATAGACCCAGCCCTCCATCCTCAGCAGTCCCTAACCCCATCTGACCCTCACAGAGAGCCAGAAGGAGTCACCTGTGAGTCCACTGCCCTCCCTGTGCAGACAGGGAACCTGAGGTCCACAGAGGCAAAGCCTGCCTGGATGTCACGGGGGTTGTATAAGTGGATGGGAAGGAGCCTATGTGTGTTGGTGAGGGGATGACTGGTGGGCAGGTGAGGGACCTGGGTGGACGGTGACTTGGGAACCCCACCTTCCCGTAGCCTGGATGGCGTGCCCTTCCTCATGCATGACACCACCCTGCGGCGCACCACCAACGTGGAGGAGGAGTTTCCGGAGCTCGCCCGCAGGCCCGCCTCCATGCTGAACTGGACCATCCTGCAGAGGCTCAATGCCGGCCAGTGGTTCCTGAAGGTCTGGCTGTACCTGTCCCAGTCCTAGGCATGGAAAGCACAGGCGGGGACCCCATGGAGTGAGAGGGCCGGGAGTGGTCATCAGCTCAGATGACCCCTAGTCCCCTAGCATCAATGACTCACAGCCAGGTTGGTTAGTGGCCTGCTTCGGCTCCAGCCACTGAAGCCCAGATCTCATGGTTGTCACTGCTTCTTCTGGTTCTGTCTCCCACATCAGAAAAAGTTGGCGGTGATGATAGAGTTAACAGGTAAAACTATTAACTCTGTCAAACTCTAGAGGGAAATTGGTTCTCTGGTGTGAAATGCTACTAAAAGAGAAATGTGCTGGGGTCTGGGATAAGTTCCAAGCAGGTGATTCTTTCAGGAAAACAGGTGTGGCCCAGAGAAGTTAGGGTTGGGGTCTTCTAGAAGCCCCACAGGGCCACAGTTATCAATTTACCTGACCCACACACCAGCAGACACTGGCAGCTCAGGGGTCTCCGTGCTTAGTGGCCAAGAAGGCACACGGAGGCCCCAAAGGGCTGGCGAGGCAGCCATGTGTGTTCCTATCTCTGCCAGACGGATCCCTTCTGGACGGCCAGCTCTCTGTCACCCTCCGACCACAGGGAGGCCCAGAACCAGTCCATCTGCAGCTTAGCAGAGCTCCTGGAGCTGGCCAAGGGCAATGCCACGCTGCTGCTCAACCTGCGTGACCCACCACGGGAGCACCCCTACCGTGGCAGCTTCCTCAATGTCACGCTGGAGGCCTTGCTGCGCTCTGGGTTCCCCCAGCACCAGGTGAGGCCCTGCTCAGCAGCCCTGCTCTGCTCCCCTGGAAACCCAGGCCTGGCTGGAGCAGGACTCCAGCATAACTTCACTGTGCCCCCCTGTCCAGACCTCAGTTTCCACATTTGTAGAATGGGGGTAGCATGCCCCTTGCCTTCCTGACAGGGTAGTCGCGGAGACAAGAGGGAAACAAGAAAGCCCTTTAAAATGTACAAAGGGCAGGAGCAGGTTCTCTGGGACACTGCTATTTCCACAAAGCACTGCCCGCATCCTTGTGCTGTAATACTTGGGGGTCAGAGGAATTCGAAACGAATGTATGGCAGCACACTAAACTGGTGGCATCCTATAGAGTGACTGACGCTTGGGTTATCAGTCTTGTCATGACAGGGGTCTACAGGGGAAGCTCCCTGAGTTGTTGCCAGAGCAATTGCACAGCCTTGGCTGGGACCAGGTTGAGCCCTGTAGATAATGATTACACATAAGCTCCACTGTGTGCCAGGTCCCAGCTCTCTGAAACCTTCCAGGGGCTTCAGGCTTCTTTAACGGAAGAGAAAGTCGAGGCTGCCCCCTCTCCTGCCTGCAGGTCATGTGGCTGCCTAACAGGCAGAGGCCCTTTGTGCGGAAGGTGGCTCCTGGCTTCCAGCAGACATCAGGTTCCAAGGAGGCGGCCGCCAGCCTGCGGAGAGGCCACATCCAGAGGCTGAACCTGCGCTACACTCAGGTGTCCCGCCAGGAGCTCAGGTGCCTGCCCCAGCTCACCAGGGGGAGGCTGGATGCACAGAGTTCCTGGTTCAAAGAGTGGAGGTGGAGAGCATCAGGCAGATCCAGGTTTTGTCTGAGTTTGGTCCTCTGGGAGTGGAGATTCCTTTCTCCAGGGCCAGTTGTGGGTGTTCCTTTCTCCAGGGCCAGGAGGTTCGTGAAGGGGGACATGCTTTACAGGCCCGGAGGCCCCAGTCTGAGGGCTGACCAGCCTCCGTCCCCCTGCCCCACAGGGACTATGCGTCCTGGAACTTGAGTGTGAACCTCTACACGGTCAATGCACCGTGGCTCTTCTCTTTGCTGTGGTGTGCAGGAGTCCCATCTGTCACCTCCGACAACTCCCATACCCTGTCCCAGGTGCCTTCCCCTCTCTGGATCATGGTAAGTTGGGAAATTGTTGGGGGGTGTGTGCAGGAGGGCACCTGGGGGTGTAGAGGGAGCCTGTGATACAGGGTGGGGGGGTAGGCTCGATGCTCAGGGCTCTCTGGTGAGGTCTCAAGGGTGGGGGCAGCACGTGGTAGGGGGTATAGGATTGAGGCAAGAGGAAGATCTTCATGGCCTCTGGAGTCTGCACTAAGGTGCTGGGGGGTGGGAAGAACCTGGGCCCAACCCACAGGGAGAAAAACATCATTTAAGGGCCCCAGAGGAGTAAATTACTACTTGGGGGTTGGGTTTCGGGAGTTTGTTATATTTTGTTTTGAAGAAGGAGAAGGCATTAGAAAAAGAGGGTAACAACAGGACAAAGATAGGGAACATTTAAAAGCTTCTCTGAGAATACACCAAATAAAACCAGTTTTCAACTGGTTGATTGGGTCCCTATAGACTGGCCTGGGCTCCAGTCCCAGCTCTGTCACTGGGGGAGCCCCCCACTCCCCACTATGCTCCCCCTGGCTCCCCACTGCCATTTCCGTGAGGACAGGACAGCCAGTCTGAGGGTCTTGTTATGGCTGAGACAGTGTCAGGGTCAAGTAACCAGAGCTAGGTTATGGATGGTTGTGTCCGTCCACCTACCAGAGGTCCTTGCAAACCTCTAGAGGCTCTGCTGGGAACCAGCAGTGCGCACACTCGGAGGTTCAGGCGACAGCAGCTGACCAGCAGCAAGAAGTGCTCCTTTGTCCAGGCCCCGTCCCTCCTCCACAGCTCACCTGACATCAAGGCCTGGCTACACTGGAGGCTTTGCCCTCCCTGGCCCCGGGAGCGGGCAGGCCTTCACTCAACACCCTACAGTGACACACGTAATCTCACACCTGCACAGATGCCACACACACCCCTGCATACGTACTAGTCACACCCCCACATTCAGCTATTTGTCTTTTGTTACTCAGCTTCTGCTTGGAGCCCCCCTTAAGCACACAAACCCACCAGGCTTATTCACAAATGCCACCTCTACCCTGAATACCACACAGATCTTTTTTTTTTTTTTTTTTTTTGAGTGAGAAAGACGGGAGGGGTACAAGTGAGTGAGGGACAGAGAGAGAAGTGGGGCTCACCGAAGCGGGGTTCGTGCTCACCTGATGTGGGACTCAAACTCACAAACTGTGAGATCATGACCTGAGCCGAAGTCAGATGCTTAATGACTGAGCCACCAGACACCCCACACAGATCTTTTTTATCCTACATATACACACACACACACACACACACACACACACACACGCTTACAGTGTTCAGAGCCTACTCCTACAAAATATCATCTCAAGCCCCGAAGCCCCCTCTGGATCCTCCCAGCCCATCCCTGATAGTGACGTGGGGTCCCCCTGCCCATATGGACCCTCGGTCTGGGGCCCTGGTATGGACTGGCCAGGACTGAAAACTGGCCACTGGCCATCTGTCCACAGCCCCCGGACGAGTACTGTCTCATGTGGGTCACTGCAGACCTGGTCTCCTTCAGCCTCATCATTGGCATCTTCGTGCTCCAGAAGTGAGTAGGCTTGGACGCCCTTCCACAGCCTTCCCTGCCCCACAGCAGGCTAGCCCCCACCTCAGCCAGTCAAACCTCCCCAAGTCCTGGGCCAGGAGAAGCCCTGACCAGGCAGCGTGTTCAGGGTAGGAGGAGGACTGCCCAGTGGCCTGCAGCCCGTCCTCCTCAGCCAGAGCTGAGTGGCTTCGGGAACAGGTACCCGGCTAGGAGCCCATAGCCAACCAAGCTCTGACATGATTTGCTATGTGGACTTTGGCTTGTGTCTTGACCTGTTCCCCGGGGCCTGGGTTGTCACCGGCACTCAGGTGTGCCGTGCTGGAGACCTCCTGCCTGTCAGGGTAGCAGCTGAGCTGGTGGCTGCAGTGGGGAAGTGGGGTTGGTCTGGGGGAGGGTTTAGGGCCAGGCAGGGGCCCCAAACCAGCCACAGACAACAACTGGCCGTTCTATTCCTGACTGACGTTCTCTCTCTGTCACACACCGCTCTGATCCGGCGCATGTCCCTCCTCTCTCTCCCCACCCCCCTCTCTGCTGCACTCTGGCATCTCACAGCTATCACTTGATCAGGTAATTCTGGTGTGGTCTTCCTCTCCTGTCCCTCTTTCTCCCTCTTCCTTGCCATTCCCTTCTCCAGTTCCCTCTGAAAACCTGCCGTGCACTGAGCCGGTGCCTGGGTCAGGGTCCCTCGCGGGTCACCCTCCCAGACACCTCCCCTCGCCTGAAGCCTCCTGCTGTCCCCTGCCCTCCTTCTCTCCCCCACAATCCTCCCTTCTCTCCCCATCTTGCCATGTGTGTCCCTCTGCCCTTTGTTCCTCCTCGCTGTCTCTGTGGATGGGAACCCATGCTTCCCTGCAGGTTTGCTGACCTGGCCTCTCTTAGCACCAAAGCGGCTCCCTCGGGGGAGGGGCTGTGCCTGGCTGTCCCTCCCCTGCCACCAACTCTAGCACTCGCAGGGGCCTTCGCCACTACCCTACCAAGTTCTGTTCCCCCCTTCCCACTTTTGGCTTTGCCTCTGTTTATCTTTCTCTGTGTCTCTCACTTTGTGACTCCTGCCCCCCCCTTATACACACAGCCTCCCTGCTTTCCCCTGGGGGCACCCCACAGTGGTTGAGCTTCCTGTCCTAGATGTGCCTGGCTGCAGAGACCCTGGCCTGACACTTTCCTCCTGGGTTCTATGTTAATTTCCAACAGGAGTCCTAGGTCCTGGGGTCCAAGCCCTCACCTTAGCTAAGTGCCTTGGGCCCTCCTGCTTTATACAGCCTCACTAACCAGCTTCCAGAGGACCCTCCCTGGCTGAGGGGCTGAGTGCAGCAAAGGGACACGTACCTGGTCCTTCATTTGCAGCCAGCAGACATCCGCATGTGCTGGTGCTGTGCTGGGCCTGCAGTGGGGAGCCAGGCCTTCGCTCTCGGAGCCCCGGTGTGCTGGATGGGGGCCAGCCAAGGTGGCCTAGGTGCTGGGATGGACATGTCCAGCCAGGGTCATGTCACTGTCTTCCTGGGGGTCAGCAGAGGACTGATGGAAGAGGGGACCCTGAGGGAGAATATCATTCCCTGCGGGCCCCCTTCCTCCATTCACTCACTGAACCAATACTATGGGCACCTGCCACACAGCAGACATTGAGGTTGGTGCCAGGGACACAGTGGCAGATAAGAGACCTATCGCTGCCCTCAAGGACATGTAGGGCAGCCAGCCCAGCCAGAGCACAGGCTGCCTTCCCCTCTGCTTCCTGCTTCCCCCTTGTCTGTCTGTTCTTTTCATTCACCCATCTGCCTGTCCATCTGTCTGTCCATTTCTGCTGTGCTGACCCCATCTGGAAACAACTGATTTCTCATGGAGTCCGGGCTGCCCGCACCACCCCCGCAGGGCTCAATGTCCGAGGGGTTGGGTTCTTGTTTCCAAGCTGACCCCTGCTTCTCTTGGTGGGAATGGGGGTAGGGGTTCAGTCAGTCTTTCTGTCTAGTTTGCAGGACAAGTCATAAGTTCAGAGACCAGAGATTTGGGGCTGGTTCAGAGGCACTGCAATAGCAAAAACTGCTGTGGGCTAGGTACAGGAGCCCAAGTTCCCCAGCTCTTCCTGGTCCCTGCATGCCCCGTACAGCCCCACCTCTTGCCCATTGGCTTAATTTTATCCCCCACCTCATCCCTGCCTCAGCTGTCAGAGGGATTAATGCTCTATCTAGCCTGTGCCTCACCGTGAGGAAACAGGTCACTCTTCTAGGGTTGTTGGAACAGAGCAGCCTCTGGCCCACCCGAGTCACTGACACCCTTGCCTCTGAACCTGTGAAGACAAGCTCCCCACTTGTCTTCACAGCTCCTCCCCTCACTCCCTCCCCTCTTTCACTTCCACTCCGGGGTTTCCCCACTGGCTTCACTCAGCCTGGTCCTGATGGTGGAGCTGGACGACACATCAGCCAGGACTCCCTGAGATTGGTGTGTACCCCACAGATGGCTCATCAGAGTCAGGTCTGCTAAGCTCCCCCACCCCAATTTACCCCAGAAGTCAGCGTGCAACTGCAAGCACCCGAAACAGAACTCACCAACCCCAAACAAACTATCTTCCTGGGCAAGGAGGGCTGACCTAGGGTTCCGGGGACCAGAGAGAGGCAGGAGAGCCCTGGCTGAGTCAGGGGACTCTGACTCAAGCCCTTCTCTGGGCCTCAGTTTCCCCATCTCTAGTCAGACAAGAGTCCTGCTGGCCTCTCAGGCCCAATCCGGACAGGTTCTGGAATTGGGCAGGATCCTCGCTCCAAGGAAGGGTGGGGAAGGACCTGTGCCCATGGGGCCGTCTCTGCAGGTGGCGCCTGGGTGGCATACGGAGCTACAACCCCGAGCAGATCATGCTGAGCGCTGCAGTGCGCCGGACCAGCCGGGATGTCAGCATCATGAAGGAGAAGCTCATCTTCTCAGGTGTGCAGCCCTGCAGGTTGAGATGGGCGGTGGGCTCAGTTACCTTCACCCCACGCATGTACTCGAGTATGTGTACACACATTCTCCCGCAGCACGTACAGCCAGGAACACAGCACGGACATACATGTACCCACCCAGCTTCATGAAGTACACATACAGAAACATGTACCCCTCCGCATGCTGTCATCCACTCCAAGCCCTGGGGCGGTCAGCCCCATGGGTGGTGGACAAAGGACAAAAGTGTGGGGGTGGGGGAGTCTGCTTTTAAAGCTTACCCTCCTTTGCCTGGTTTATACACCACAGATATTGATTTTTTTCCCTTCTGCTTGCTGCCAGCCCATCGATGGCATTCCCAGTCTGATGGAGGAGGCAGCCGTAAGAACAAATACATAGAAACTTGGGTGTCACTAGAGCTCCAACAGGTGTGCTGAGCCAGAGTGGGGTGCTGAGAAGAGTGGTCAGAGCTCTCTGGGACAGTGAGGGTCTTGGGGCCCACTTTGCAAGGAGGTGACCTAGTGGGAATGGGAAAGATGAGTAGGAGGGGTCTGGGTTTGAAGTGAGGGCTGACCAAGCAGAGGGAAGGAAGGGTATTCAGGCAGGAACAGCATATGTTCAGAGGTAGTGAGGGGGCATGGCTTACTGGGGTACCAAGAATTATCATTCCATATGGTGTGTGGGGGGGGGGCTCAGGTTCACTTACCCTGAGGTGGCACTGAGGGGGGCACTTGGGCCTCGAGAGTGTGGTCAGGAGCTTGGGCTTCAGTTTGAAAGCAGAGTATGGTCACAGGCAGATCTGTCCCTGTTACAGGAGGGCTGTAACAAAGCCCCCCAAACTGGTGGTGTAAACAATAGAAATTTATGGTCTCAGTTCTGGAGGCAGAAGTCCAAAATCAAGGTGTTGGCAAGGTTGATTCACTCTGAGGACTGTGGGCGAAGGATCTGGCCCAGGCCTCTCTCCTTGACTTGTAGGTGGTCATATCTGTGTTTACGTGGTTCTCCCAGTATGCATCTCTGTGTACAAATTTCAACTCTTCCTAAGGACAGCAGGCATATTGGACTAGGGCCCACCTTGATGACTTCATCTTAACTAACATCTGCAACAACCTTATTTTCAAATGAAGTCACATCATGAAGTACTGGGGGCTAGAACTTTCAACATACAAACTTGGGGGGCAGAGTACAATTCCACCTCTAACAAGCATGGAGGGTGAACTAGAGAGGGGGAAGGTGGAGATGAGGAAGCCAGAAATTCAGGTGAGAGATTAGGCATGGGAACACGGAGGAGAGGAGAGATTTGAGGGATATTTAGGAGCCAGATGGACTGGGGTTCAAATCCCAGCTCTGTCCCCAACTAGAGTGTGAACCAGAGCATATTGGCACCAGACCCTTCCTGTATAAAATAGACTGGCACCTCCTGCCCCTCACAGGGTGCTTGTGGGGTTAGCACCATGCATGACCCAGCAGTGAGCTTGGTAAACACGGCCTGAATGAACGATACCCCAGTGGGGGTGACTGGTTTGGGAGCTAGTTCCTAGGATTGTGTGAATATCCATTCATTCATTCTCCCCTTTATTTATTCATTCCTTCAACAGATAATTGCCAGGCACTGTTTTAGGTGCTTAGGATTTAGATTCTTGCCTATAGGACACTTACATTCCTCCTCCCTTGGCTCAAAAGACCGCCCTCTCCTGGGAGCCTTCTCTGAGCACCAAGGCTGGGTTGGAGGGCCTCTCCTGGTGGTTCTCGGCCCTCTAGCCACGCTGGGGAGCTCCTGTAAGGGCCAAAGGCACCCGGGGTCCCCAGGCTCCTACAGCCTGGCCCAGGGAAATCAGAAGGGGCGGGTGGAGTGAATGGAAAGCCTCTAGGCCTGGAAGGTTCTGCCCACGCAGGCCCCCACCTCTCCTTCAGTGCCAAAGGCCATTCATTGAGCACCTTCGGATACAGACTCTGAGGGAGCCAGCCACAGTCCTCAGGCCACCCTGCCCACTCCAGGTTGAGAGGTCCTTTCCAGAGACCCTCAACCTCACCAAGGCACTCAGGGTGGGCTCAGCTCCACTCAGCAGATACTTCCTGAGCCTCTGCTCTATGTTCGGTGCTGTGCCAGGCAGTAGGGACACAGATGCACCCAGACCTCACCCCTGTGCTTGAAGTACTCCAGTTGGTGGGGCCCACAGATAGTGACAGTACAGGATGCGATGGGGCAGGGGGAAGCAGGGGCTAAGGTGGACATGAGGAGGTCCCATCCCAGCGTGGGGGGATCAGGGGAGGCTTTTAGGGAACCATAATAACAGAGATGAGAAAAATTGAGCCATATTTTAAGAAATAAAGTACCGATGGGGAAGTCACTCCCAGGAGAGGGACCAGTGTGTGCAAAGGCCCTGAGTAAACACATGAGCACCAAGCCCAGGAGGGTGCAGGTGGTTTTCTGTGGCTGGGAGGTGGAGTTCCAGGGGAGAGGTGAATGGGGTGTGGCCAGAGTGTTTGCAGAGTCCAAGGAGGGCCTTGAATACCAACCTCAATAGCACACCTGAACCCAGTGATTTCATCAGCCTCCAAGTGCCTGAACAGGAGCTGTGTGTTGCGAGTTACCCTTCCCCCTCATCTGCCAGCCATCCTCACTGAACTCTCTTCTCCCTACTCACGTTCTGCCTCCCTCTGGCCCAGCAGAGATCAGCGATGGCATGGAGGTTTCCGATGAGCTCTCTGTATGTTCAGACAACAGCTATGACACGTATGCCAACAGTGCTCCCACCCCTAAGGACAACCGAGGGAGTGGCAGCCGCACCAAGACTCTCACAGACCGGAGTGGGCGTTAGCCGAAGACCTGTTTGTCCCAGCCTGTACCTGTACGTGGAGACCAGGGGACCCAAGAGAGCGGCAGAAGCATGTCTGGACCTGGAGTGCTCTGGGAGCTGGCTCCACGGCCTCCTCGTTGGCTCCGGCCCCCGTCAGCCATGGCCCCCCTTGAAGGGGACTCCCCTCTCTCCTGAGGCCCAGCCAGGTCAGAACTCCAGCCTCGCAGAGGCCCCTGCTGGCCTGGGGCCCCTTCTGGGAAGTCTGGGGCCCAGGGCCTGGTCCTCCCCCGGAGGCCTTCCCTTGCATCCTGATCTGGAAGCTCTGATGGCTCGCTGCTGGGCCGTGTGGCAGCTGAGGATGTGGGTGTCCACGTGTGTCCATCCTCCTGTCTATGCTGAGGTAGCCGACTTCTCCGGTGTCTCCTGCCTTGAGGGCCTGGGCTGGGCCTCTGCCCCCAGCAGCTGTTCTTCACATCAGTCTCAAAGCACAAGGAGGTTCAGCCCAAGAAGAAAGCCTGCTGTGGTGGAGACACTCCTCCCTGACCAGCCTCCTACCACCACTGGCCCTGCCTCAGGAGAGGGACTGAGCCATGTCCCCAGGAACAGCTGGAGATGGCCAGGAGAATAGGCCTAAGGCTGCTTTATCTCTCGTCCTCGTGTCCAACAGACTTCTAGGGCAGAGTGGCACAGAGGCCCAAGAGATCTGCAGACTGATACAACCTCAGGTTTCCACATCAGTGGCCACAGGGCATTGGCCACCTAGGAAGAGTGTCCTAGGCATGGCCAAGGAGGCCTACAGCAGAGCAAGCCTGACGGCCTTGGCCAATATGATTAAAGCTGCCATCCTGACACATGCTGTCTCTGAATGGTCTGTGGGAGGATGGGGAGAGAACTTGCTGGGTTTGGGATTCAGTTTTGGCCAAAGGAGGAAGCATTTTCAGAAATGAGTAGAAGAGTGGCAGGGTACTTGGGCCCCTACCCAGTATCACCATGACACCAGGGGTTCCTTAATAACCCTGGGGTTGGGGACCAGCATCCCCATACTGTGGTGGGGAGATGATCTTGGAGAGAGAAAGTGACCATCCAAAGCCACATAGCTTAGAATGGGCAGAGGCAGAATCCTGCCCAAGCTCTGGCCCCAGAGCCTATGCGTGTGTGCCTTCCATAACCAGCCAGGAATGGCAAGGCAGATGGGGAGACCTCCTGGGTCCAGTGCAGGGCTGGGTGGTGGAACTAGCAGGTCCCCTCACAGCCATATGGAGGTGCTTCTAGGAGCCAAGGGATGTACCTCTTCTGGACAGAATTATTGGGGTCTAAGCAATTCTGGTACCTTCTTGGAAGAAAGGAAAAGAAACCCCTCCCAAATTCTGAAATCCAGACTGTGCCCCCCACATTAACCTCTAGGGCCACCCTCTGGGAACTGTGAAGGGATTCACACTCCTTCCCTCCTACTGAACATATACCAAGTGCATCCCTTGAAGGGACAGAGGTCAGCTCCCACCTTTCCCTGGGCACAAAGTATAAGAGAAATCCTGAACAGCCAGGTCAGGGATGGGCTGCACTGCTCTACACAAAATGCCCCAGTAACCTCTCCAGCCTCTGGCAGGCCCACCCAGGAAAGTGGATTTGACCTTTCATTCCAGCCCTTTCCTGTCCAGCCAGTGCCCCTGGCCAGGATGTCCCAGGTTCATGGCCACACTTGGGCAACTTGAGACCTCCCAAAGTCTTCAGGAGCAGGTAGAGGGGGCTGGAAATTCAGAGTGGGACAGCTAGTCAGCATCCCTCACCGGGGCCCTACAATGTACCCACCTCCCCAGTGCACAGGCAGTCCAGCTGCCTCCCCTCATCCCCCAAAGCAGAGGGAGCATGGAGACCATTCCCTAGGTGGGCAGAGGGCCAGTCCTGTCTCCACCCTCAGCTGAACCTGCATCCTGTGGTCAATGCTGGCTCCTGTCCCTTGACTGAAGAATTACTGAGAACCCAACCTTCCTGATGTCATCCCCACATCCTCCCCTGGTCTGTGGAGGACAGACTGACTGCCCTGTTCACAGGGAAACCGGAGACAGGGTCTCTCCCCGTCCCACTCCTTCCCTTGGACCTCAGGGACACAGCCTCCCCCAGGTGAGCCTGCTCCAGGGCCATCCTTCCCAAGTACAGATAAAAAGTGACCAAGGGGTGCCTGAGTGGCTCAATCAGTTAAGTGTCCGACTCTTGGTTTCAGCTCAGGTCACCATCTAAGAGATGTGGGATCGAGCCCCATGTCAAGCCCCACGTCAAGCCCCATGTCAAGAATCTGCTTGAGATTCTTTCTCCTCTCTCTCTCTCTCTCTCTCTCTCTCTGCCCCTACCCCCTGCTCATGTTCTCTCTCTCAAAATAAATAAATAAAATTTAAAAAAGAATCTCCCATAACCTATGACACATCGCAACACATACTCCTTTCTTGGGGGGAAGGGAGATAGACCATTCCCTGGCATGGGGTTCTGGGAATAGACTCTGCCCCCAGGACGCCTACTTGGCCAGCATCATGGTGACTCCTGCCATCCCAGCTCCTTCCACAAACTCAGCCCCAGGCCTCACTGACTCCACATGGCACGTGGTTTTCACTTACAGACCCCCTCTTGAGTGTCACAGCAACCCAGTAAGAGTGGCAGAGCAGGAACTGTGAGCATCCCTACTGCCAAGATGAAGAGCTGGGCCAAGGGATGAGCAGGAGTCTGCCCCAGGCTGCATGGCAAGTCACAGCAGTTCCAGGACCAGACCCCAAGTGCCCTGGGCCTATCCGGGTTCTTGTCAAAGCAACCTCCTCCCAGTTGCTGACCTCTTCCATGAAGGCAAATCTCCTCACCCGCCTCTCAAACACTAGGCCCTGTGGTCCTTTGTGGAGGCAGCAAACGATCTGGGACCAGCCTATGGGGTTGCCTCCTCGGGGTCCACGAGGCCAGGCCAGCCCAAACCTGCCTCCTCTTGTCCATGCCAACCAGGCCTGCTCAGTACCACCACGCCCCACCTCACTGGGTCCCCTCCGAGGTGGGTATATTGCTGAAAACTACCTCAACTCATACTGTGCCACACATATAGGACACACACGATCCACAAGGCACAGCTTCCTGTCCTTTACAGACAGACCCATGTCAAACACAGAAACAACCACTTAGAGATGGACACTAAGAGGGACACACCAGGCAGACAACCAGACACATGCAGTCCCTATAAGACAAAGTCTGCTGTCAAATAGGAACACAGATAAAGCAGAGCCACACAGAAGCAGGAGGAAAACGGGAGACCTCTAAGCTATGCAATCACATTCTTAGTCACACCTACAGCTATACAATCACACCCACCCCGGTGCTACACAGTCACCAGGTCCCCATGCACTCCCACACTCACAGGGACCCTGGAACACCTGTACACTCACAACCACCCGATTACACCCCAACTTCCTAGGGCAATCTCCCCTACACCTTCACATCCATGCATTTATTCAGGGGTACAACCAGTGCCAGGTCACCCCCAATCCAGGTACAACATTCCCTGAGATGTATGCACAGTCAATGCCACGCTTACTCCCGCCTCCTTCCTTCCCCCCGTCCCTCCCAGTGCTGGTCCAGGAATGGAACAAAAGCCCAGCGTCCCCTCCTCCCCTTCTCCCCCTCTCCTCTCCCCTCCCCCCTGGCGTCCAGCCCCTTTGTCCTCCTGTAGCTGAGCCGGAGCGGGAGTCCAGGCAGAGCCGCAAGGACATTGGAGCCGGGACTGCCAGGGGTGCGGCAGCAGGACAGAGAGGAGTGGTCAGTGCCAGCGCAGCAGCGACAGAGCACCTGGGTGAGGGCATGGCCAGGTAAGTTCCAGGTACATCCGGGACTTAGACCCTCACACGGCAAGGCTGTGTGGTGTCTACAAGTCTGAATGTGTATTTGTGTGAGTGGCTGTGGATGTGAACAAGAAACAGGGTAGCATGTCAACTTCTAGAGGCTGGATTCCCCAGTTTGCATCAGGACCCTCGGCTGGAGGTGCCTAGATTCTTAGCTGGGATGGGAGAATGCCCAGCAGCATCCTCCCTGGGAATCCCTACCTTCCATGTTGCAACCGGGTGTCCTCCGGCCCCCAGACTGGGAATCTCCAGGGTGGAAACTGAGTCTGATGTCCCACCATGACCACAGTGCCCAGTGCACTAGACAGCAGTTAGAACGAATGAAAAAGTGAAAAAGTATTTGTGCACTTCCAGGAGAAGACTCCCTCTCTGCCCCGCCAAGCAGCCCCTGTGCTGCAGGGATAAGCCCCTCTTTACCCTGAGGAGGCCTGCCCTCTTGGATCTCAGCCCAGGAGGTGGCTGCTTTCTTAGCAAACAGCCTGCAGAGAATGGAATGGGGGCCGCGTGCTCTGCTGACCTCTCTCACCTCCCTCTGCTGATCCTGGGCTGCTCCTCAGAACATCCCCTAACCCTGGCAAGTGTGGCTGAGCAGCTAGGCATGCAGAGTCGGGAGCCAGGTGGATTCGGGGCCCAGCCCCTCTACTTGGGCATAGTTAGCTTCCTGGGACGCTGCCCACTGGGGAGCACATTTCTGTCATCCTGAGACAGGATGATCCAGCGCCAAGGATGACCGGAGCATGAGCAATGAAAGCCAGACTAACACTGGGCAAGATCTGACCTCCAGGGCAATGCAACCTCATGCAGTGAGCTCCCAGTCCCTGGAGGTGTGCAAGCGGAGACTGTATGTTCATAACGGCCAAATCGCAGCCAGCCCAGTACCGCCCTTCAGTCTCCAGAGTGCTTTTGCGAACACCTTTCTTTTCATCCTCACAGCAACCACTGAAAGGCGGATTCCCTGTGTGCTTTTGCTTCCTTATGACAGACTCAAAGAAGGGCAGGGGCATCTAAAGAAATGTTAAGGGCTGTGAGGATCAAATGAAATTATGTACATAAAAGCAACTAACACACCTGGTGCGCTTCCTTCCTCTCGTGTAAAAACATGTAAAGAAATGTTAGCTGAGTTTGTACTATGTACCTAGCACTTTTCAAATTCCACTTGATAGTCCCAAAGTCACAACAATCCTTCTTCAGAGGAAGAAACTGAAGGGGAGTGACTTGTGCAGCTCACACAGAGACTCAGTGACAGAGGCAAGGTTAGAACCCAGATCAGTCCTTAGAGCTAGCTCCATTTCCTCACCGTGCTTCTTGAAAACGCAGCGAGAACTCACTAGAGAGAGGGCCAACTACCCTCTCAGCGGGGCTCTAGCCTCCTGCACTCTTTCTCTCTGGGCCTTAGCAAAAGTTCTTCTCTAAATGGTGACAAGCTCCCTGCATTGCCTTCCCTTCCCCTGGCTAAGTCCACCTATGCTTCTCAGTCTGCACACCCCTCCTCAGGAACACCTTCCCTGACTCCCCTCCAACTGGGTTTAGTTGGCTATCGGCTCCCACACTCCCCCGTGGGACCCCCACCAAGCTGTGAGATCCAGGAGGGCAGGGTCTATGACTATCTTGCTCACTGCCTGTCACAGAAAAGGCTCTAAATACATGCTAGCTTAATATATTCACTCAATCTTAAATAGGTATTAACTGAGCACCTACCACGGGCCAGATCCTGTACTGATGGGGGAAACATGGATATTAAATAGAAAAATCAAGGCTTGGGGACACTTGGGTGGCTCAGTTGGTTGAGCATCTGACTCTTGATTTCGGCTCAGGTCATGGTCCCAGGGTCATGGGATGGAGCCCCAAGTCAGGCTCTGTGCTGAACATGGAGCCTGCTAAGATTCTGTCCCTCTCCCTCTCTCTCTCTCTCCCCCTCCGCCCCATTCATGTGTGTTCTCTCTCTAAAAGAAAGAAAAAAAGAAAAATCAGGGTTTAGTCAGTGTGGAGCACCCACAGGAAATCAGGA
This sequence comes from Panthera tigris, assembly GCF_018350195.1. Lineage (NCBI taxonomy): Eukaryota > Metazoa > Chordata > Mammalia > Carnivora > Felidae > Panthera > Panthera tigris. The sequence goes on from NC_056669.1 coordinate 56,221,946, forward strand.
GACAGGATGGGGTGACAAGTAGGAGCAGAGTTATACCTCCCTACACCACACTGGGTCTCTGTGGGGCAGTCTGAATCCCTTCTACAGCTCCTGTCAGGGGACCCCCGCCCCCTCCAACACACACACAGATATTTTGTGCAGGTTCCAGTAACCTCCCAGCCGTCCTGTTCCAGACCTTGGAGAGTTAAAGACTCCCTGCTGTTGGCAGCCACGTGGCACTGCTTCACCCCTTGTGAGAGGCCCTAAACACGATGTGTTTGTAAACCGTTCCCTTATTAGACTCTCCTCCAATTATCCCATTTGAGAGCTTACCATCTGTCTCCTGCTGTTATTAAGAAAAAGTTTAGTGGTGCCTGGGTGGCTCAGTCGGTTGAGCGTCTGACTTCTGCCCAGGTCATGCTCCCACAGTTTATGAGTTCAAGCCCCACATCGGGCTCACCGCTGTCAGCACAGAGCCCGCTTTAGATCCTCTGTTCCCCTCTCTCTCTGCTCCTCCCCTGCTCGCTCGCTCTCAAAAATAAACATTAAAAAAAGAAAAAGCTTAACGAGTTTGAAGAAGAGAAAGAGTAAAATGGCTTAAGTGGGTAAGCGAGGGAGAGGTAATACAGCCGAGGCAGGGCCTAGCCCTTCAGGTAGGCAAGGACTAGATCACTATAGCCATTAGGGCTCTGGGTGGAGGAATGGAATGACGAGCAGCTGGATAAATGAAAGCACACGCGTTACATTCATGCACACCTGTGCGAGCAAACCAGACAAGGAACCAAGGATGAACGGACGAGGGGCCTCCGGCCCTCTCGCCAGGCCCAACCCGGTGGATTTCTGACGCCGTTTGTGCTCTTTACCTGGCAGGATGCTGGAGGGCCCGGTGCCGGAGGAGTCGGAGCACAGGTCCCAAGGGCCGTGCGCTGGGTCTTGCCACGCGCAGCGCCTTCTGCAGACCCTCAATGCGTACCGACTGAGCGGCACCTTCACCGACGTGGTGCTGCGCGCCGGTGGCCGAGACTTCCCGTGCCACCGCGCGGCACTCAGCGCGGGCAGTGCCTACTTCCGCAGCCTGTTCGCCGCGGGGCAGCCGGAGCGCGCCCTGGCTGTAGTGCCTGTGGCGCCCGTGGCCTCGGAAGCGCCGGGCGCGGGGCCGGGCGTGGCGGCGGCGGCTCTGGCCGTGGTGCTTGACTACGTCTACGGGGCGGGCGTGCGGCTGCGCGCTGAGGACGAGGCGGCCGCCGTGCTGGCGCTCGCCGAGCGGCTGGGCGTGGCGGGCCTGCGCGAGGCCTGCGCCAGCTTCCTCGAGGGTCGCCTGCGCGCCGCCAACAGCCTGGCGCTGCGTCGCGTGGCCGCCGCCTTCTCGCTCGCCTCGCTGGCCGAGCGCTGCGGCCGCGTGCTGCGCCAGGCCTTCGTCGAGGTGGCGCGCCACGCCGACTTCCTGGAACTGGCGCCCGACGAGGTGGCGGCCCTGCTGGCCGACCCGGCGCTGGGCGTGGCACGCGAGGAGGCCGTGTTCGAGGCGGCCATGCGCTGGGTGCGCCACGACGCGCCGGCCCGCCGCGGGCAGCTGAGGCGCCTGCTGGAGCACGTGCGGCTGCCCCTGCTGGCGCCCGCCTACTTCCTGGAGAAGGTGGAGGCCGACGAGCTGCTGCAGGCCAACCGCGAGTGCCGCCCGCTGCTGCTCGAGGCCCGCGCCTGCTTCATCCTCGGCCCCGAAGCTGGTGCGCTGCGGGCCCGGCCGCGGAGGTACGGCCCCCATTCCCTTGCCTTCCACCCTTCCGCATCCCCGGTTCTTCACTCATCCCTGTGGCATCCTTTAATCCAATCACTTAATCGTGCCTCCGGAATGAGATGCGGTCATGCATTCGGCACACATTTCATGGACTTGGTACTGGGAATGCTGCCCTTGAGTTCAGGATCCAGTGAGGGAGGGGTGGGGATCCACACCCTACACATATCCTTTGCCTTGCCCATCCATCCATCCATAATTCTGAGTGCTTCCCTGCGTGCAGGTCTTGTACTGGGTGCCTGGGACTTGGGAATAATTGGAAATAGCATTTACCTCGGAGAGCTCAGTTTAGTAAAGGCTATAAATAGGCAGGTCCTGGAAAAAAATGAGAGGCTTAGGGCCAAACCAGGAGATTTTGCATGGAGTAGTCCAAGATTGTCTGTCACCCTCCCAAGGATAGAAGACAGGACGCCTCTGTCTTCCCACACTGTGTCTCCCAACACTAAGCTCAGGGCCTGGTACAAAGAAGATGCTCAATATTTGTCAAAGGAATTAGGTATGAAGCTGGTGGCTTGGCTTCGGAATTCTGGTATGGTCAAAAGCCTGAGGGGTTGGTTAGTGGAAGGGGAGAATGCTTTGCTGAAAGGGTGATGGAATTAGTAATTAGGGAATGGGTTTTGGAGATGATTACAGTAGGAGGGAGGCAGCAGAATTAGGCAGTCTTCATTAGGGATGAAGGGCAGAAAAGGGTGAAGAGAATGAGTTAGTGGCACCCAACCTGGGCTTGCATTCCAGCTCTCTCACTTACTGGCTCCATGACTTCTGGCAAGCCAAAGTCTGTGAGCCTCAGTTTCCTCCTCTGCCAAAGGAGTAGTAATCCCTGCCTAATAAACTATCATAAGGATTAAACAAGGTGACTTTTCTAGGCAAGGGCTCTGTAAAGATTCTTTCTCTGTAATTCAGAGGTCAGTAGATTGGGGTTAAGGATTAGTGTGACACTCTTCCCATCAAGAGCTGGAAAGGAGGTTGGAGGTGTCAGAGTCCAGCACGGGACTGGAGGACAAAAAGGCATAGAAGGGCAGCAAGTCAGTACAGTCTGGTCATCGGGAGGGTGAGGAGGGCCAAAAGTTGTGTGCGGGTTAACAGGCATTGGGCTTATCACCATGCCAGATTCATGGACCTAGCTGAAGTGATCGTGGTCATCGGCGGTTGCGACCGCAAGGGGCTCCTGAAGCTGCCCTTCACTGATGCCTACCATCCAGAGAGCCGGCGCTGGACCCCACTGCCCAGCCTCCCAGGATACATGCGCTCAGAGTTCGCCGCCTGTGCTCTGCGTAATGACATCTATGTTTCCGGTGAGGGCAGGTCCGCAGCGGGAGCCCCACAGGATTGGCTCTTTGCCTCTCTTGTGCAGGTCCCTTGTTTTAATCTTCAGTTGTGAAATGGGGGTGGGATATTCTTGATGACCTGTGGTTATTGGCTGAAGTGGCATGTAGTCCTGCAGAGCCCATCACTAGTGTGATTCCGACCTTTATTCACTATAGTCCACTTCAGTTTGTAGTACTATTAATCACTTCTATTTAGCAGACCACATGCAGGATATTATGCTGGGCAGCTTACATTACTCACTCAATTTCCCCTCCAGCCCCATTTCACAGGGAGGTTAAGAATTTTCCCATTATCTCAAAAATGGCAAAGCTAGGAAGAACACAGATTGTTTTGATACCAATGGATTGTGCCCTCCCTGAGATTCAGGCCCCAGAGACTTAAATAAAATAGTCCCTGCCTCCCCAGGGGTGCCCTGGAGAGGCACTGAAGGCAGAGACACTTCACTTTACCACCAGACTTTTCAGCTGGATCTTGAAAATCTGGAGGGAACAGCATAGGACAGGAATGTGCAGAAAGGAACCCCAGGTACTCCGGTCTCCAAAGTGCAGATTGAGTGCATCTGGGAGAAGAAGGGAGGTATTGTGGATGAGGCAGGAAAGGGAGTCGAGTCAGGTCAAGGAAGCTTTGATTCCAGGTCTAGGCAGACAGCACTGTGGTAGGGAGCTATGGGTGTCTAGGAAGGATAAGGAGAAGAATGAACCAGAAAGGCCTCAGGGACAATCCAGGCCACATTTTATTAGTGGATAACTTCTCTAAGGCTCCTGATGGCCTGTGAGCAACCACATGTTGCTGGGCCTCTGCTGGGAATACACAGAAGTAAGAGCTATAAAACAGAGTTGGGGCTTGAGTCATGGGCTCAGGCTAAGGGATGCAGTCAGGGTTGTCCCTGGGAAGGGTGCTCCTGACAGGTGAGTCCCTGGTCAGTAACCCCAGGAGGAATGGGGAAGGAGAGTCCACGGCCTGCATTCCAGGGCCTGGCCTCATAGGCCATACCAGTGCCCAGCTTCAGGGACTAGAAGTTCTGGATCTGGTCACTGATCTGGAGTGAAAGGCCATATGTGGTCTTCAGCGGTGCATTCTTGGTTTCTAAGCCGCATTTGGGTTTCCTATCTGTAAACTGGGTACAGTAACCCTAACACCTCATGGAGGGATAACAGACATGAAATTGTGAAGGTAAAGGCAGAAATGAGGCAGGGTTCCTAGGTCACTCTCTACCTTTACCCATTCCAGAGCAGGTGGCTCTGTTTTCCCTTTGCCCCCGTCACCTTCCTGATGCTTGTCTTGGGCACGCTTTGCACTCATATCTAGTTGAGTTCTAAGTGCCCCCCACTTTGCTTCCCTGAGCACAGAGCCTGGCATACCACCATAAAGCACCCAGTGAAGATCAGCTTCTTCTCCCTGAGTCTTTCAGGCCTCTCTCCTCAAAACTCCTGCCCCTTGTCCTAACTCACACCTTCCCACCATTCAATCAAAGCACACTGTCCAGGTGACAGGCCTAGAGCCTCACACCAGCACAGTGGGGGGAGTCTTTCCTGCTTAACACTTCCTTTGCATCTGGGGGCCCTTATTTCTGGGTCTTGAGGGGTGCTGGGGTTAGCAAGAGGGCCTGGGGTCAACAGCTGCTTCTCTTTCCCTAGGAGGCCACATCAACAGCCATGACGTGTGGATGTTTAGCTCCCCTCTGCACACTTGGATCAAGGTGGCCTCGCTGCTCAAGGGCAGGTGGAGGCATAAGATGGCAGTCATGCAGGGGCAGGTAGGCACACCCAGCAGCTGCTGCCCTGTGAACCAAGGTACAGATCAATGGACTTACTGGGGGAAGGCCCTCTAAGACACTGTCTTTGAAAGAAGGGATCTTAGGCACCAAAAAGCAAAGCTACTTGCCTGAAGTTAAAAATAATGCTAGTGCTAATACCAATCACCATAATAGTACAGTCTAGCGGTCAGGGGTCAAAGGTGTGGGCTCTGGGCCAAACAGACTAGTTTGAATTTTGACTCTGCCACTTAAAAAAAAAAAAATTGCTCATTATCTCTATAAGCTACATCCCAAACTCAGAAAATAGAAGTGCTTCTTAGGACCACTGAAGTGACCTGATAAACTCTCAAAAAATTACTAGCTATTATTATTAAGCATCAGCCTGGTGCCAGATATTTTACAGACAGATTTAATACCCACCCCAGAGACCGATATCATTATTCCCAGTTAACAGAGGAAACATGTTCAGGGAGGTTTGGTAAGTGGATGGAGGCCACCCAGGCACTGGCAGTGCCGAGATGCACATGATCTAGGTCTGGAGAAAGTTTCTCTGCACAGAGTGGAGCCCGTGGGGCTGGCACACACATGGCTCTGACTCCCGCTGGAAGTTGCCGCCACACCTCATCCTTGCCTGTCCTCACCCGCAGCTGTTCGCGGTGGGCGGCTTTGATGGCCTTCGGCGCCTGCGCAGCGTAGAACGCTATGACCCCTTCTCCAACACCTGGGCGGCGGCAACACCTCTCCCAGAGGCTGTGAGCTCAGCTGCAGTGGTGGCCTGCGCCGGCAGGATCTACGTGATCGGGGGAGCTGGGCAGGACGGTGTCAGCACCAACAAGGTGGGCACAGACAGGGCATTAGAGGTCTGCTGTGTGCCAGGCGCAGAACTGGCACCTTCATGTCCTCGTCCATTTTCTCACTCTCAACAACCCTGAGGAGTGACCTGCTGGTTGCAGGCAAGGAAGTGAGTTCAGAGAGATAGATGACCCCAAGGTCACACGGTGGGTCTGACGTGAATATTTTACCTGGTGCCATAGGGGTTTCAAATACATTTTAAAAATTAAGTGAGGGCAAGGATGGGATTACTTAAAATGTTTTTCCTCCATTTAAACAACCACCACCACGCAGTACTGAAAATTTAGAAAACAGAGAAACAGAAAAATATCACCCATGACCCCACCACCGAAGGATAACTACTATTAATATTTTGGTACATTGCCTTCCAAGCTTCTTCTGAATCTTTTGTGTTTTAGTTTTGTGTTTACCCTTAGTAAAATTTTGCATTCTTTTTATTCTCATCTAAATGTAAGCAACTTTCCACATGCTTACAAACTCTTCACAGCCATCATTTCAATAGTTCTCTGGGTGGGTGAACCATAGTCTATCAACCAAATTTTCAGTTGTTGAACATTTAAGCTGTGAATAAAAATTATTCCTCCTCTCCTGATGGCCTCACAAGTCTGTGGTCCTGGGACCTGAATCTTTCAAAAACTAGGATCCCTCACCCCTCCTTATTCTGACCCCATTCCCCCCCCCCCCCACACACACACACCTTCCTGGGGCTGGCTTGGGGAACTGCCCTTTAATACCCTTTTGTGCAGCACTGATGTATTATAGGCCATTCCAGGGGTCTCCAAGGAAACAATTGAGGAAACGGAGTAAGGGTGAACACAGAGGTGGGATAAGCCCTCAGAAATTGTGGAAGGTGTTGTCAACACTGGTGGGGCTGGGAAGCCTGTGGGTAGCTGTAGGAATGGGGACTACAAGACAGCCCAGCTGGAATCTTGTCATGAGCTCAGAGCACCAAGAGCAGGGAAGAGGGTTGACAACGTATGCAACAAGAAATGCATCTCTATTTGGGGGCCTGCTCTCTGAGACCTTCTCTAGCACTAATGAAGATGGTACTTCCATCTTCTGGGACACAGACCTTTCCCAGACCTTGAAAGATGAGGAGGCTTTGGACAAAGGGAGGAGTCCAGAGCTGGGGCTAGAATGTGGAACCAGACTCAGCACACTTGAGGGCAGGGACAGGGGGTCTCCTCTATTCTTGCAGATGCTAGCTCAGGCGTGGTGGACACAGGTAAATGTGTCGAATGAGTCCCCCCAGCCAGAGAGATGGGAGGATGTGGGTAGGAGGGCAGTTGGGGGGTGAAGCTTCACCACAGCCCTTCCTCCTGCCCCTCAGGTGCAGTGCTTTGACCCTGAGGAGGACCGGTGGAGCCTGCGATCACCGGCGCCCTTCTCACAGTGTTGTCTCGAGGCTGTCTCCCTTGAGGGCACCATCTATGTGGTTGGAGGCCTCATGAGCAAAATCTTCACTTATGACCCTGGCACAGATGTCTGGGGGGAGGCAGCTGTCCTCCCCAGCCCTGTGGTAAGTAGATGCTCCTGGGCACAGCCTTGGTACTGGTGGCAATCAGGAGAACAAGGTGCCATGTCTAAGGATGTGAATCTCAGAGTTTGGGAGTCTTATCTCTGACTTCATGCTAGGCAGTTATATATAATTCCTTAGCTTTGTCCTCGTTATGATAATCAGCCACATGTTCCACAGATGAGGAGACCAGCCTTAGAGAGGTTGAGGCCTCATCCAAGGCCACCAGTTAGGCCATATGAAGGCAGAGCATGGAATCTTAGTCCCAAGTGCTTTAGCCTTGAATGGGGGTCTTGGTCTAAATGACTCTGCAGTCTCTTCTGTTCTGAAGGCCACCAGCTGGTAGCCTATTGTGGGGAGATCAGGGTGAAGGGACTTGGTAAGTTCCCCTGCCCTAGTAATATTAGAGGAGGGAGGTCCAGGCCCTAGATGTTCTGGCCCCTGCATTCCTTGTCTCCCCCATCTCCTGTCCCCTTCCCTGAAACTCCAAAGATACTACATAGCGGTGTGGTTGGATTGCTGGTCCCTGCCAGTTCTGACCTTCAGTGCTTCTAAAAGCCTGAGATTTCTGGCCTGAGTCTGAGATCCTAGAGCGGTCGTGGTGGTTGTGATTGTTATCACTGTTACTGAAGTTCTTACTATCTTCCTGGAACTATGTAAAATGTTTTAATTGCTTAACCCCATTAACTGTTAAGGCAACCCTTAGTAAGGGTCAAGCCAGAGCTTGAACTCCGATTCATCCAGTCCCTGCCTTCCTGCCATCTAGACTGCCTGCTCATATTCTGTGGATCGGGGTTTTACTGTCTGGCCTGGCCAGCTAGGGACAGAGGGAGCTCCAGGCTGGACCCCATAGCTGATTATCTTTCTGTTTGTCCACCCAGGAGAGCTGTGGCGTGACTGCGTGTGATGGGAAGGTCCACATCCTTGGTGGGCGGGATGATCTTGGGGAGAGCACCGACAAGGTCTTCACCTTTGATCCCAGCAGTGGGCAGGTGGAGGCCCAGCCATCCCTACAGCGCTGTACCAGCTCCCATGGTTGCATCACCATCATTCAGAGCCTGAGCAGGTGACACAGACTTGAACAGCCTGAGCCAGGAAACAGAGAAAGGAAGGAGAACTTGGGTTCACCACTGCTCCCCTCATGGCTCCTCCATGTAAATAGCCCCTTAACTTATTGCCACCCTCCCTTCTCATAGAAATAAAACCTTCAAAGGTTGGGTCTGTGTTCCAGCTCAAGCCTGCTTTGCCTGGAGAAGTAATGCCCAACATCTACTCCCTGATTTGACTCTTTACAAAGCACCTTCATATATCCACCTTCATGATGGCAGTATGGACATATTAAAAAAATTATGAAACATTTCATGCATAAAAAGAATATATTTTTATACAGTTTAAGAATTATAATAAAGTAAATATCTGTGTTTCCACCATCTAGCTTAAGAAACAGATCTTTACAAATGCCTTTGTAGACACCTCCATTCCTAAACCCATTCCTTCCCACATCTATCCCAAAGGTAATCACTGTCTTTACATTTGAGATTACTGGCATTTTTGAAACTTTTAATAAGCTAGTTATTAATATTTGTATTTTACAGAGAAGGAACTGCCTTAAAAGATGAGAATCACCCAAGATCATATACTTAGTAAGTGGCAGAGTCCATGACTCAAGATTTCGTGAAGCTTCAGGAATCCATGAAGCAGTTCTGGTCAGGATGGTTCTCTCTTTCTAAACTACCTTCTCCAATTCAAACACTTAGCAATGACAGATAAATGCCAGACAACTAAAAAGACAGAGGCTTAATTGTTGGTGGGAATGCAAACTGGTGCAGCTATTCTGGAAAACATTGTGGAAGGTCTTCAAAAAATTAAAAATAGAATTACCCTAAGACCCAGCAGTAGCACTGCTAGGAATTTATCCAAAGGATACAGGAATGCTGATTCATAGGGGCACATGTACCCCAATGTTTAATAGCGCTATCAACAATAGCCAAATTACAGAAAAAGCCCAAATGTCCACCAACTGATGAATGGATAAAGAAGATGTATATATATACAGTGGAATACTACCATTTGCAACAATGTGGATGGAACTGGACGGTATTATGCTAAGTGAAATCAGTCAGAGAAAGACAGACACCATGATTTCACTCACATGTGGAATTTGAGAAACTTAACAGATGATTATTGGGGAAGGGAAGGAAAAATAAGATAAAAAAGAGAGGGAGGCAAACCATAAGAGACTCTTAAATACAGAGAACAAACAGGGTTGATGGGGGTGGGGGGTTGGGAAAATGGGTGATGGGCACTGAGGAGGGTACTTGTTGGGATGAGTACTGGGTGTTGTATGTAAGTGATGAATCATGGGAATCTACTCCTGAAGCCAAGATTACACTGTATGTTAGCTAACTTGACAATAAATAAACAAGTAAACAAATAAATGTAAAATAAAATAAAGACAGAGGCTTAGGCTTATAAGTAAGTAAACATGTCTGAGGATCAGAAACAGAATTATAAAACCATGAGTAAGGGAGAAGCTTCAGCTTTAGGGTTCAGACTCTGGGATAAAGCTCTAAAAAGGATAACAAATAAGGCTCACTGTTAGATGCTAGGGCCAAGGTGGGGTGCCCCAACTCACAAACGCAGCAGAAACAGAACAAAAACCATCATGGTACCCTCAGCAGCTCTGAGGCCAAGCTCACAGCAAACCGCAGGCTCAGGGTGGCAGGCACCAGGGCCCCAGCCTGAGAACCCAGCCAGCCCAGCTCCACACCTGGACTTCCGAGTTCTCCAATGTCAACAGAGGGCACAAGCTCCTCGTACCATCATAAGCACCTGGGTGGCCTGGGGCTCTATGGGCAGCAAAATAAAACTGCTGGAGGGGGAAGGATGAGCTCAGAGCACAGACAGGGGACAAAAGATGTCACATATTCTGTGAGGCAGAGACCCAGTGGTTCTGGTCCTATGCCTGTGTTTCTGAGGCCCAGAGGAGCTGGCCAGGCCCCATCTGGGGCTCCCTCTCTCGTGCACTTAGATTGCCTTTTGAAGAGCTATCATCTGCTCTTTGCATCCCTTCCGGCACAGGGCCAGCCCCATTCCCCTCCCCATCTTCCAAAGCCCCAGGGCCCTATCTGTGGGGTCTCTCCAGCTGGGACTGGCCCATCACAAAGCCCTGGGTTCCAACTAAGCTGCTACCCTCTGATTATCCCAGATTAGGAAGCCTGTGACCATCTGGACCCAGCTGATAATGGCAGAGGGGAGGGGAGGAGAGTGGAGACCCAGCCTCTCAGAGCCTGCTGGTCCCTACCCCACAGATAATACCCAGAACAAAGCAAAAAAGGTGCTGTACTGCTTGCCCACCCAGGCAAAAGTCTGAGTGGAAAAGGTAAGATCTTGACATGGGCACCTCACCTGGGCTGGGCAGTTCCTGTCCCAAGCAGACTGCCCCATTTCCCCAACAATGACCCTTCATGCCCCCAGTGCTCTCCTGTGCAAGCGCAATGCCCTTTCCTGCCCTCTCTGCCTGGGCAGATCTGATACCCTCCATTCCAGAGCTGATCACTCTCCTTATGCCCCTTCCTTATCGGCCCCTCTTTATCACCACCAGGCATATAGCCAGGCCTATATATGTGATATCTCTAGTCTCCCTTGACATACCCACAGAATGCTTCTTGAGGCAGGAAAAGTGTCAGCTTTACCTCTGTATCCCCCAATGCTTGGAACAAGACCTCCCACTCAGTACCCTATACAAAGTTTCCTGGATTTCTGTATCATAACACCTGTGAGGTAGTACTATTTCCTCCCTTACCAATCAGGAAAGAGAGACTCAGAGTTATGAAGTGATTTATCTACTAAGGTCACTGGTCTGGTGAGTGGTGACAGAGGCAGGATTCCACCCTGGGTCCAGCCATCTATAAAGTGTGCTCTCTCCATGCAGCCTTGCCCAGGCTCTGCTAAAAGTGTTGAGCGTAGCACAGGAGTTGTTTAGAAGTGGAAGATAGAATAGTCCCCCCTTATCTGTGGGGGGATACATCCCAAGTTCCCCAGCAGATGCCTAAAACCACAGTTGGTACCAAACTCTAGGTATGCTGTTTTTCCTATACATACATACCTATGATAAAGTTTAATTTACAAATTAGGCACAAGTAATAGATTTAAAATTAACTAATAAAGATTATAATACACTATAACAAAAGTTGTGTGAATGTAGGCTCTTTTTGTACTAACTTACCTGTCTTGTGATGATGTGTGATGATAAAATGCCTACAGGATGAGATGAAGTGAAGTGAATGACACAGACATTGTGATGCAGCATTAGGCTACTATCGACCTAAATCAGAAGGAGAATCTGCTTCCAGAATACAGCTGGTCTTGGTAACTGAAATCGCAGAAAGTGAAACCATGGATAAAGCAGGGGTGGGGGTGGGGGTGGGGGTGGGGGTGGGACTATTGTGCATCATTTCCACCATGGGAAACGCCAGCCTGATGCCATACTGTCCCTGCCCTTAGGGGCTCCCAGTTGGATGAGGGGAGACGTGGTTCATCTCCCTCATGAGTCAGGCTCACCAGAATACAAGCAAAAGATTTTACACTAGTGTCCTAATTTTCTAGGACTGCAGGTTAGACCAAGACCATATACAGAGGGCCTCCCTGGCTCCTAGCCCACTGCTTTTTGTGCCCCGCCCCCCACCCCAGGCTGCCTGCTGAATGGGACTGTTACTGCCCAGGAGGAAGCCAGACCAGGAGTCCTGAGTATGACTCCTTAGGTAAATGGGTTTGCCATCCTCTCCCCAGCTGAGAACAGACTTAACTTTCTGTATACCATCAGAAGCCACTGGACCCAGATTTAGTTTTTGAGTTTCGTTTTTTAAAAGTTCTAACTATTTGTAAGACTTAGTATTTTATGACTGTTATTCTTTCTTAGTGGGCTTCCAAAGAACAATGAGAAATTTACTTACTTTTTAAAAATAATAAAACTCATTCTATCTTGCACTGACCATACAGATTCATTAGATTCATCTATAAATCTAAAATACATTGAGATCATGATGAATTTATTTTTCCTGTATCTTGAAAAATTTTGCTGTTTAATCATCCTAAAAATTATTTCACATTACTCATCAGTTATTCCCAAACAAGACTACAATGATCAAATGGAAGAATGATGGTATTGCCTAGAAGGAAGACACAGTAGTGAATAAATCATTACTATTACATCATCTTTCAGTTTCCATACTAAATTTCCTATAGTGCATATCATCTTTCAAGAAGGTATAAAAGAAGTCGAGACGTCAGCTGAGAACTCAGGATCTTTCATTCTCTGCCCATAATGACAGAATGCCCAAGAGAAGGAAACTGACAAGAGGACATTTCACACTTAATACAGACAAACCAGAAAGTAAATGCAGGGACACGGCAGCACTCTCATTTCTGGGGATGCAAACTGGTCAGTCACATAAGCAAAACCCCGCATAGATGAATTTTCTCAAACCCAAGAATTAGTGAGTGAACAACCTATTTCTAAAAACAGAAAAGACATATGGCATTTTAAGTCAATCAACAAGGATTTCATCACACAGTATTTGACAAAGACCTGTACCATCCTATTTTGTACAATACTCATCTTTTATGATGCCTGTGCCCCAACATTTACTTGATATAGTTTGTTACAGTTCGTTAAGTGGAGACATGCTGAGGCAGTTGTGTACTAAGGTGACTATAGGGAAACAGATGCTGTAGATGTTTTAAAAATTCATTAGATTGGTCCTTCAAATTGATCTTTATAAACCTAAAATCAAAAATGTTTTAAAACTATGGAGCAAAGAAAATGTCTTTTCAACATTATGAGCCATCAAAAAATTGTAAAGTATTCCATGTAGACAATGCAAGTGCAAAACTGAACAAAACGTAAACCAAAAACCCAGAAGCAAGAAGCTAGAGCCTACTAGAGATATATGTGAAATCTGGGATCAGTAGTTACAAGATGAATACATTTCAGCTTCACACAGGGTGGTTGACGAGCATTTAACCACGTTTAAGAGATGGTGCTCATTTGGGGTATGTTGTCTCCCAGGCAAGGAAAATAAAAAATTGTTTAATTCATTTATGTATATACATACATATACATAAATACCTATTTTCATGAATATATGAATGAGTTTTATTGACATGTAATTCACATCCCATAAATTCCACCCATTTGAAGGGTAGAACTCAATGGTTTTCAGTATATTCAGAATTGTGCTAATACTTGCTAAAATTTTAGTATTTTTAGAGCCACCTGGGTGCCTCAGTTGATTAAGTGTCTGATTCTTGATTTCAGCTCAGGTCTATATCACTATTCTTGGGTTCAAGCCCTACACCAGGCTCCTTGCTGACAGTGCAGAGCCTGCTTGGGATTCTCTCCTCTCAAAAATAAACTTTAAAATTTTAGTAAACACTTCAATACTTGTAAAATATGTAACTGTTTCCCACTTTCCCTTTATTCTTCCGTAAATTACTTGTAAAGTGACTTAAAATTTAAAAGATACGGTGTCTATTGGACCTAGATGGTAAATAGCGATGGCTAGTCTTCCTGTCATATTGAAGGAAAACCAGTGAGGAAAGCTCCATCACCTCTGTTCCTCTGTCCCTGATGGGAAAGCGGTCCCATTGCTGGGTCTATGCTCTCCCTCTAAAGAGCAAAAATATTCTCAAAGACAAGGGAAGCCCTCTACACTGTCAACAACTTACAATTCAACCCTCCAGCTCCTCTGATTCACCACACAAGACTGGCAGGTACAGGCTGGTCATAGGGGCAGTCCATGGCCAGCCAGTGAGGGTGGAGGGTGAGATGAACCCATCACAGCAGCACTCCTCCAACAGTGGACAAAGGCCCAGCTGCACCTGGCCAGCTGAGCTGCTAGTACAATACAGGACTGAGCAGCAAAGGTGTGGTCTCATTTCAATTTCAGAGCCACTGGAGCCTCTTACTTGTAAAAACTTGAGTTTAGAATAAGTTGTTCCCAATCTAGGGCTTCATGTCACTTGTCAAACCCTAAGTAGGATCTTGAGATAGCCTAAGAATTTTCCAAAGCCTAAGAGAAATCATACATTCCTTCCTCTAATATGTATCATGTGGGCTAAAGTTGCTATAAAATGAAATTAGTGACAGAACTAGCCCATTGTAGGGATGTTCAGATTAATGGAATGTTTACAGCAAGCTCAGGGAATATAACAATTTTCTCACCAGTCATGCTGCTTAACAAGTTATACATGTAGTTTTTGATCAATAACAAATAGGGAAATGGTTTATTTCCTGGATAAAATAACATCAAAATCTCATGTCCCTGAGGAGGAAAAAAATAGTTAAGAAAAACTATTTTTTTAGGTTGAAAATGTTGACTCTAAATGATACTTAAATGACTTACTGCTCTGGTGTTGGCAGGCCCTAACACAGAACAGCTACATTTATACACAGCAAACTCAGGGCTCAGAAACCACCACTAGGTGGGATGTGGCATGGTAAAAGGCCAATTTCAGCACCTGCAGAATGTGGTAACACCTGATCAGCTATGCCCACTTCCCAGCAGAAGCAGAAAGCCGTCTCTATGGTCAAGGCCCTTAGGATGGGGAGGATCCAATACCATGAAGTTAAGCTACTAATCATTTCTAAGAGGATTTGCTTAAATACTAATAGTAACAACATCCAGTACACTCAGAGGACTTCCTATGGGTCAGGCACTGTGCTATGAAATCACATGCTCAAGGCTGAGATGACATTGATGTGCCCATGCTCATACTAAGAAGTTAACCTGGTTTTGAATGACTCTGGCTGGACGGCCTGGGCTCTCAGCTGTTGTCTCTAGAGATAGTACACTAGATGATATGCTACAGACAGGTATTGTTAGATCTTCAACTCCAACAGACTGGAGAGATACTGATGGAAAAGATTCACCAGTGCCTGTGTCAAATTTGAATCCAAGTCTGACTGCAAAGCCCAGCATCTTCCCACGTCTCCTTTTTAAAGCACTCTGCAGAAAAAGGTTATCCCCATCCCCACCAGGCTTGTACATTCCTGTAAGCCTTTGTCTAATTTCCCAATTAGATGAGACTGGCTGACTGGACGTAGGGGCTGAAGGTAACCGACTCCACACATTATCACTCTGCTGTGGGATAGAGCAGCCTGTGACAACAGTGACCTTTCTGTCTGGATGCTGACCCCCCCCTCCCCCCAAGAAACCCCCTTACCCATTGTCCTCTGGTGCCAACAGTTTTTGTACTTTCCCTGGTTCTCCATATTGAGTGTTGTCCATTGATCTGGGACCCTTGCTTGGCCCCTGGGCCTATTCTCAAATTCTCACATTCCAGCTTTCAGCCTCCTTTTCTTCACCTGAGTAACTCAAGCTTTACACATGCACACTAATAACCTGCTACTTTATTCAACGCATTTTATTCTTCCCCAAGCATCTACTTTGGTACTTATTTCCTGCTACAGCACCCCCTGGTGGGGTTACATAACAGCATGACTGAACCCCACACACCAACTTTCAGTTTTAAGTGGATTGGAAGTTAAGGAATTTAATCACCCCATCTATATACAAAGACCTGTGACTGGCTGTGCCAGTACTAGATACTGAGGTCTTAGATGACCAGGACTGCCTTAATCTGTTTCTAGCACCAAATATTCTGGATGCTTATATTAGCTGAACTAGTTTCACAACAAAAATCCCCTCACAACCAAATTACAGAAGTCCAAAAATACAAGAATTAAATAGCCTGGCTCAACATTTTCAGTAAAATTGCAAAATGCCATTAGTTTTACGCATAAAGGATAAATAAGACTTTATGATAGCTGCCTATACTGCATTAGATTTGGGGGTGGGCACAGACTCACTTAATCAAGGCACTCAAATCTCACTTTACTTGTATATAGTTACTGAGGAGGCCCAATACCAGGCTTGCCTGCTCATAACCACCTCACCCTCAGCCCTTCCCAGAAAACTTTCATCAGCTTGAGAAACTGTCACCTCAAGTTGAGAAGCATGGGGAAATAAACATTCATTTTTGTATTTAGGCTCTGCTTCCTAATGATACAATACATTCCACTCCCTAGAACACAGTAAGCAGTCATTAGCACATTAGCTACCCTAGAGGTTAGAGACTTCCAAAGGGGAGTGTCTCTACTAAAAACTGAAAAAACAATGAGAGGTTACTTCTAGATAAAGTAAGGATCAACATCAAAGGCCCCTGAAAGGGGGAGGGCAGAGACACATTTGTCACTGCGTTCCCAATGTAACTCATGCACTAGTCACGTAGGATTTTCCTGCCAGCCTGTCCTGCACTAGTTTCACCTGAAGAAACTAGGATAACTCAATTTGTTAAAGCCCATCAACAGAAAATGCTTCAAATATGACAAACTGTAGACATGTAAATGTTCTTCTAGAGTGTAACAGCTCAGAGGACTGAGCATAGAAATGTGGATTCTAATCACAGCTCTATGCTGCTTAGGAAAATGTATTTCAGCATTTTAGGCTCTTCAGTAGCACAAGCAAATTCCCTTTACACTTTAGAGAGACTCAGGATTAAATGAGAATAATGCAGAACACTACCTATAGTGTATAATGACCCAAAATATAATGGAATGGGCAAAATAAAACACACTCATTTTCTATGTGCAATACAGATTCCCTTATACATCAGAGGAAAAAAAGCCATCTTAAACATATCCCTCTTCTAAACCTGTAACACCAAACTGCAGGTGAATGAATCAAAGTGCTGTCCTATTAACCATCAGCCTTCAGCTTTCACCAGATTTATGGGATATTGGGTCTGGTTAACTCTGCTTGGCTCCTCCTGTTCTGGCTCCTGCCTCATAAGCACAGCTGAAACCAAGGATTTCCTGGCAGCCGAAAGAATCAATCAAGGAGTATTCCCTTGGGGCAACAGAATTATCAGTCCAAATAGTGGACCTACAGTCCATTCAGGCCATGCGTCTTTTTCAAAGATTTTATTAGAGGTCTTTAGAGAGCAAAATCCAAACTCCAGATCCAGCTGCCAAGAAGACCCTGAAACAGAATAAAGCACAACAATAAGAACAGAATCTTCACCTGAATATTGGGTTCTTTCATTTCCCATTTAGGGTTTGTGTGAATATATACAGAGAACACCTAGAACACACAAGAGGTGCTGGGCATAGAAGAGGCTTGATGTTACTATTTTAACTGAAGAGGCTGCTGAAGAACAGGCAACTAATAACTAACAAGAGAGCCTTGATGATTTTAAGCAAATAAAGGAAAACTTATTTCAAACGCAGTAAACATAGGAATTTTTTGAGAGACCATGAGCAGGGGAGAGGGGCAGAGGGAGAAAGAGAATCTTAAGCAGGCTCCATGCTCAGCATGGAGCCCAACACGGGGCTCGATCCCACAACCCTGGGATCATGACCTGAGCTAAAACCAAGAGTCAGACACTCAAATGACTGAGGCTCCCAGGCACCCCAACAGAGGAACTTCGTTAAGAGATGAAAGGCAAATACTCCTAACAGAATCCCTGGGTAAACAGGCCTCTGGATCCAACCTGTGTCGTAAAGCAAGTACAATCTAATTTTTATGTATCAAGTGCTTACCACAGTGTGGGATATAGAATTATTAATAGGAAGACAGGGAATAGGGTCTTACTCTACCCCAAGAGGTCCCTGGAGACATACCTATTATGCTGTGGGTACTGGTTGAGGCATGGCAGGCGGCTCGGGTTTCCCACCTTTCTGTTCTGAGATGGGGGTGGTGGGAAGGATCTCATCTTTGGGTTCCACAATGCTCACATGATCTGGCAGGGGCTTCTTAGGGCCAATCTTACCACTTGGGTCCCAGGGAAGCATGATCTTCACTTTGATGCCCAGCACACCTAGAAGATGCCATAGTTAGAATCTAGCTGGGGCTGCACCGATCCCATAAGACAGGACAGAAAGAAGAGGACAGTAGGTTACTCAAGCACCCCTGGGTCTGGTCCCTTCTCAGACAAATGCCTCTAATCAATCAATGAACAGGACACTTTTGCAAAAGGAACCCATGCGCAGCACCACAGAACGTGGCACTGACAAGGACCAAGAGCAGGATGTGACCTTTCTGACTCGTCATCGTATCATCACCGAAGGGTACACAGGTGGCTAAGAGCAAACCAACTCTCGGATCTGACTGATCTCAGTAATTCTCACAGTTCAATACAGCACATTAATCAGTAAACCCAAGGAGTATCAACATGCTCCACTACTCCCAAAATGAACTCCCCAAACACTGCAGTGTGCGTGGAAAGCACATCTATCTGCTAAAAGCCCTTTGCCCCAAGCACTCCCAGCTGCTTACCCTGTCTGAGCAGCACATGGCGCACAGCAGTATCAACATAGTAGTTAACAGGGTCCCCGCTGTGAATCATCAGGCCATCCACAAACTTCATGGATTTAGCCCTCTGTCCTCGGAGTTTCCCAGACACCACGACCTCACAGCCTTTGGCCCCACTCTCCATGATGAACCGCAGCACACCATAGCAGGCCCTTTGGGAGAACAAGAGACAGATACCCACCTATCATCACCAAAGATAGGGATTGTTCAAGCCCACCACACCCCACCATGTTAAAAAACAGATACAAAAAGCACAAGACTTATTAGTCTGCACTATCTTCAACTTTAATGGAGAATAAATTTGACCAGAGCCTGGCAATTCTCCTTCATTCCCATCACACCTCATCTTAGGCTAATTCCTTAGGGAATATTTACCAAATCCTTCTAACCACATGCTTCCCAGCCTTGGTTGCACATTAGGATCATCTCAACAAGATTAAAATAGAACAAAAAAACCTGTGAAGTCTAGACCTCACTCCAGGCCAATTAAATGGTGAGGGTGGTAAAACTCAGCATTTCACAATCGGGTAAGCACTCAGTTTAAGAACCCAGAAGTACCCCAGTCATTGAGTGGCCCCTTATCTCCAGAATTCACATTCATTAGGAACCCTAACTACTAATGTGGGTTCCTAGCCACCTTGACTAGAGTGCTGGAAAAAGAGGTTTCTAGGCCTATACATTGACAGTAAGCCTTAAAATATCATGCCCAACTCGTTTATCACCGCATACCCTGGGAAATACTAATTGGGAGAGCTAGATGCCACTTTAGACAGGGAAGGTAGGACCCGGCACTCTAGGATCTAGGCCCCTTTGCATCATCTCATGTAATCACCACAAAAAGGAGAGGTGGATGTAATGACCTCCATTTACAAATAGGAGATCCGAGGGTCAGAAACTCAGTAAGAGGCTCAGGTCTCAGAACTTCCAAGTCAAACTTCTCTGTGTACGAAAAATTACCTGGACCAGGTTGCTGGGCCACACCCCCACTTTCCACTTCAGTGGGTGGAGACTGACAAGTTTTATTTCTAACAGGTCCTCTGATGATGACAGTGACGCTGGCCCAGGGACCAAGCTTTTGAGGACCACGGTTCTAAGTGGAGTGGCTGGTACTCAAACCAGGCAGGCAGCCTTTTTTAGAAGCCCTGCCTACAGCCGTTCCTGCTACCTATTTCCCCATCAGGTCAACGTTCCTAAAGCTCAGCTCTCATGTCCTTCCCCTGCTGAAAAACCTGCCAGGGCTCTGCATGACGTACTGACTGAATTTTAAACACCCAAGCAAGGCATTCCGACAACTTCACAAATAGTGAAACTACACAAAGAACTCCTACTGAAATCTTACCAGTAGGCCCAGCTCCAGAGCCATCTAGCCACCTCATGGCTTTACAGTCCATCCCTCCTCACAGCACTATCTACATACATACATACAGATAAGCTCTCCCATCAGGACTATGTCTCACCTCTTTATAATCCCTGCACTTAATGGATCTGAGTAACTTCACCAAGAATCTTAACTTACTCTCCCTGGAGTTCCCTAATCATTAAAAGGTTCAAGACACTTACCTCCGCACAGCGAGGCCTCCTAGGAGTTTGTAACGCAGAGACTCTGCCTGGGCAATAGCACACAGACCTCTTGTGGCCACTTTTTCAGCATAAAGCTTTAAGAAGGAAACAAGTCACAGCCTTAAACCAGTGTTTTCTACAAAAAACGAGTTCATTCATCATGCCAGCATGTATCACTGTTGGCATCCCTCAAGTACTAAACACTTCTGCTACCCACGAGTAACATGCACTGTGATATAGTTCGAACCTTTCCTTATTGCCCTCCCACCCCTAGCTCCTTCTACGGCTACACCAACTGACGGGGTAGCCAATCCATTATACCATTATCATACCCAAACTGAATGTAAAAATCCCTTAACCACCAGAAACGAGCAGAACAGGCCTATAAACTGAAGCCCACTGGATATTAAGAGACCTTCAACAAAATACCACTCCATTTATAAAATTTAGTGATCATAACTAAGATCTACATGACGTTAAGAGTTTATAGAAGTACCACCCTAAATAACCATTTCCAGGACCACAGTTATCTCTGGCGTAAGCCAAGATCACTCACCTCTACACTGCCCTCAGGAAAACCAAATCTCTTCTGAACCACAGCGGTCAATTCTCGGATCCGCCGGCCCTTCTCACCCAGAACATTCTGCGTCCTTGGGAAAATAAAGAGGGAGAATTTATAACTCTCACAAAATTCCGGACAGGACTTTAAATCTTATATGCATGTGGTAGTAAAGTCTCATTCATCTGACACAAGGATATATAAATTCTAGATAACAAGAACTAGAATTAGATTTAAAATGCCGTTAATAAAAACCGTACGTTTACTAAGGCCAGCTCACTGGTTGTCCCCTTAAATTTATAGAATACGCCGTCCTAGCATATACAACTACAGGTGATAACCAGGAAAACTGAGTCTTCACCTGGTGGCCAAGATGATGATTTCTGTCCTGGTTGGTGTAACTCGGACCTCAACCCCGGAGTAGCCATCTTCAGCCAGCTCCCGCGTGAGAAACTCGTTCAGTTCGGCTTTGAAGATGCCATCAGCGACAAACTAACCAAAAGATAAAACTTGCAATTAGAACATGGATGCAGGGTCACTTTTTCCTGCCTAGTCCTTCTGCCAGGGCCCCTCTCATCAAAATTCCACACCTCTAACAACCAGCCCATCACCTCTCTATTACCCTTGTTCCATCTGGAACGGGGCAACCCTTCTCAGACAAATGCCTCTAGGTCGTCCTTTGGAAGTTACTTTAACCCGAGGGCCCTTAAAACTGCCACAGAACGCGGCACGAAGTAGGGGCCCCCCGGACAAAGAGAAAACCTCCAGTCAGACTCGTCATCTTCTCTTCATTGAAGGGTTTTTAAGACGTGTTTATGTGGATGTACGTATACATACTGAACGGAAAGCTGCCCCGAAAGGGCACATTTACCACTCACTCACTCAGAACAGCAGAGATACTAACTACCCTCGGAACTGGTGAAAATACAGTGACTTAAGCAGTCCCACATAGACACAACTTGGACCATCAGAAGAACCCCAGCCACGTTATCTTGCGGTCAAGTACCTGTGGTCTTACAAAACTGGCAAGTCCTAACTCGAAAAGAGTGTGGATCTACGAGATGTTATGCACACACAAAAACGACAAGCTGCCTCTTTCTAAAGCAACTGGGTCTTTACACAGTTCTCGCCCACGGAAAAACGAAAGTTAAAGCTCGAAAAGTTCAAGTTCTCCCCGGGTCTCCTTCCTCTCTTCCTCCAGGAGTTTCCTTTGGGCCCCAGACGTAGCAAGAAACTGACAGTAGCTTTTCCAATTGAGGTCTTTGGGGTCGGTCAGAAGGCGGCATCCTGCCACGAATAAAGCACGAATACGCTGCTCCCTCTCCTACCCAAAGCCACAGTGTGAGCCGTGGTGGGAAATAGCTCACGCTCCCCACATAGCATTCGTTTAGTAAAGCTATCTGTCGACCAAAAAATGCTCACAAGCGCTTTCTCCGGCGCAGGAGGGGCGCCCGGCGCTCATCTCTGCTCTCCGCCCAGAAGCGGCAGAGATGTCTCGCTGCCTGACTTCCGCCGCCGAACTGCGCTCGCCCGGCTCGGGCCCCGCGTTCCATCCGCCGCCATCCGCAGCCCGCGGGAACGCCAAGCGGCCACGGCCGCTTCCCGACGCAGGACCCAAAGCCGCAAGTCTTGCGAAGGCATCGCCACAAGCCCCGACCCGCGCGGCGCCACGGTTCCCCGGACCGGCCCTCAGGGTCTCACCTTCCTCTTCTTGGAAATTTGCACCGCCATCTTGCTGCCGCGCACCGCCGAAAGGAAAGGAAGTGGCTCGCCGGCGGAAGTACGTATAAAGGGCGCGGGCGACGACAAAGAACTGCGCGACGTCAACGCCTGTGGGCCCTCCTGGGAAATGTAGTTTTTAGGAAAGCGTTAAAGGGGAGGCGGGGAAGAAGGGTAATGGAGACCCCTATAGGCAGAAACAGGAAGAGTAGCAGATCAATCAGAACTTTGGAACTGCAGGGGAGCTTACAGTCCAACTCTCATTAGCTTAAAAGTGAGCAACGTGAGACACAGAGATGGAAATTACAGTTACAAGGTCATACGGCAACAGCATGGAATCCTGGTCCCTACACTATACACTGTAATAAAAAGTCAGCTGAAAGCCCTCCATGAAATCCGTTTAGGTGCCCAGCTCTTCCAATTTGTGACCATTTCCTGTTCCAAATGATGACACTAATAATATCTAATATTTATTAAATATTCTAGGGACCGTTCTATGCCCTTTATGTTATGAACTCATTTACCTGTACCTTGCTTTCATAAAGTCCGTTAAAACTTGTAATGGAAGTCGCAAAAATAATAGTTCGTGGACTCACAATTATTCTTCAACTAAAAAATTTTCCCCTTACATTTTGAAATTTTCAAATGTACAGAAAAGTGGAAAGGATTGTGCATATGTGCATCACCAAGGCGCTCCAATTGACCTTTGCGTATTTGCTTTATCAAGCATCTATCCATCCCTCTATCCACCCAACAGTGCATCATTTGATGCATTTCAAAGTAGGGGCACCTGGGTGGCTCAGTCAGTTAAGCGTCTGACTGCGGCTCAGGTCATAATCTCACAGCTCGTGAGTTTGAGTCCCGCATCGGGCTCTGCGTTGACAGCTCAGAGACTGGAGCCTACTCTGGATTCTGTGTCTCCCTCTCTCTCTGCCCCTCCCCTGTTCACACCCTGTCTCTCTCTCTCTCTCTCTCTCTCTCTCTCTCTCTCTCTCAAAAAATAAACATTAAAAAAAATTCAAAGTAAATTGCAGACATCAGCACACTTCACTCCGAAACACCTCAACAACAGTTTTATTGAGAAATAATTGATATACATCACTGTATAAGTTTAAGGCATACAGTTTTATTTACAAATATTGTGGAATGATTGCCATTGTAGTTCAGCTAACACCTATCATGTCATATAGATACAATAAAAAGAAAAGGAAGAAGAAGAAAAAGTTTCTCTGTGATGAAGGTGGGTTTTTTTTTTTTTTTGCAGATGCATTGCATTTTATTTAATTGTGTTTTTTTAATTTGAATTTTAGTTAGTTAACATACACTGCAATATCGGTTTCAGGAGGAGCAGTTTTATTTTAAATTTGAATAGTTTGCCTACACTTAAAATCAGGACATTTCTCTGTAAAGCTATTTTAGGCTTCTCTTAAAAATAGATCTAGCAGAATACTAGGCCCACATTTCCTCATGCAGCACTCTCCTTCCCTGTTAGATGGTGAAGGGCTTTCCAATGTGCCACAGCCCCTGGCAGCTTCGCTCATTTATTGTCTGGCCCTAGAAGCCATCTGAGATTTTCCCCAGCACTAAAACAACTCCGATGCAAAGATCTGTCCTATAATCACAGAATTACCAGAGTTCTGGGGGGGGAGTGGAGCAGAGAGACCAGGGAAAATGAAAAGAAGTAAATGAGCCAAAGAGATAGTTAGGCTGTGAACCCATGTATCTTGGTGATGGATTGCGGTTGAGGGGGAGTTGAGAATGATACCCCAATTTCTGATGCCAGCAGTGGGCGCTTGGTGACAACCCTCACTGAGATGAGGCACCCAGGATCAGGCTTTTTTCTCCCTGGGTCATCTCCCTCTGCTCCTCACTCCCTTCCTCATCCAGCTCCACGGTTTGTTGATTCGGTGGTGCCAGGCTGATAAAGCGTCCGCCCTGATGAGTCTGCCTACCTGACTTTTCTGTGCCCTCACACAGGACCTGGGTGCTGTGGGACAGCAGCAGCCTTGCATGCTGGGGTCAGAATATTTTCTCGTCCAGATATGCCCCTCATGCTCCCACGGTGCCTGTTGTAAGCGTTGCCAGACCAGAGCCTCCCCTCACTCTCAGTGATCAGCTTCCCTCCTAACCCCTGCCCCTGGGTAGATTGTACAGGCAAGAACTGCCCCTCACCCATCCTGTGATTGTGTGTGCCCTCCTCCCTGCTCAGGAAAGAGACCCTCTTCTTGCCCAAGGTCGACCACCCCTCTGTGTTCTGGTTCAAGTTTAGTTCTGTTCCTTTGAGACCTTGCTCTAGCAGTCATGCCTTCTCTTTCCTGTGATACTGTTCTTTTACTGGCTCTTTCTTCCCCGTGCTAAATATGTCACTTCTTCCTCGTCGATCCCATAACCACCACACCTCATTTCACTGGGTTGGAATGGCCTGCTTATGTCCCACTAGACCGTCAGGACCAAGCCTGTTTTGTTCGTTATAACCAGAGCTTGGGATATGGCCTGGCTCGAGCCCAGTGTCAGTAAGCTTTGACGAGCAATCAAATCAATGCATGAATTCTGGTTTTAGATCCTTTCCTAGTAGCATGGTTCATACGAATTTGTTTGCAAGTGCCATTTCTAAACCAGGCTCTGGAGACTCAAAACTGAGCATCAGACCATGGCAAGTTCTTGGAGGTAAATCCACCCCAAGGCTCCACGGTAGCTCCTCAGCGACACTAGGAGAGGCTGCCTGCCTGGGTATTGTCCTCTGGTTCCAGAAGGAAGCCTGTGAAGGGAGCCTTTGTCTTTATCATGATGCCTTACATTTTGTCTAAGACCATTATAAGAAGATAATGTATTACTCAAAATAACACCACAGGAATAATAGTGGCCACAATACCCTGAACTCTAATAGAAGCAGGGACTGTGAGGATGCCTTAATCTCCCCTGGGACATCCAAAGTATAACCAAGGCTCACTGTGTTGAGCCCCCAGTGCCACAGAAGTGTCCTCGGAACTTGGAAGAGGGAGCCGTGGGCGGGAGAACACATATGGCCTTTTGGCCATGCAGGCAGACCATGCCTGGGCTCTGTGAGTGCCACACAGATACCGTCCTGAAATTCCAGAAGACCAAAGGTGTGGTTTGCCCTGGCATATATCCATGGAGGTAGGTGCAAGAATGCTCATTATGGGCCACCTGGGTGGCTCAGTCAGTTGAGTGTCTGACTTCAGCTTAGGTCATGATCTCATGGTTCGTGAGTTTGAACCCACCATTGGGCTCTCACTGCCAGTGCGGGGGGTCTACTCAGGATTCTCTGTCTCTCTCTGTCTCTCTCTCTCTCTCTGCCCCTCCCCCACTTGCACCCTCTCCACCATCCCCCCTGTCAAAAATAAATAAACATAAAATAAAGAATGCTTGAGGTGGCTCAGTTGGTTGGATGTCCAGCTTGGGCTCAGGTCATGATCTCACGGTTCGTGGGTTCAAGCCCCACGTCAGGCTCTGTGCTTTCAGCTCAGAGACTGCAGCCTGCTTCGGATTCTGTCTCCAGCTCTCTCTGCCCCTCCTCTGCTGTGCTCTGTCTCTGTCTCTAAAATAAATAAACATCAAAAAAATTTTAAAAAACAAAATAAAGAATGCCCATTATAGCAGTGTTATTAATAGTGAAAACATAAAAACAGCCCCAAAACTGTAGGGAAATGGCTGTGGAATATTATGTAGTCATTAAAGAGAATGAGATGCACATATGAATAGAGCACCAAGAGATACTGCTACACCAGAAAAACAAATTGCAGAACAATATGGACTGTGCAATATCTTTGTATGGTAAAATAAAATATATATGCATATAGATACATCGAAGGATCTCTACCCAACTGATGGAGAACTAAACCTACTTCTGGGAATGGAACAGTATTGAGGGAGGTGAAAGGCTATTTACTTTATTGCTTCCCTTATAATAAATATATATATTCATTACTTGTGGACTTAAATACAAATAACAAAGAAAAAAAAATGCAAGGGCCACATACATTTTGGATTTCTGACCACACGACCACTTGTGAAACAATGTGAATGCCCCAGCCTCCAGCACCAAATGCCATAATCCTTTCTTCTGATAGTTTAAGGTAAAGAAAAAAGTTTCTTTTCTTAAATTCTAAATCTGTACTGTCCCATACAGTAGCCACTGGCCTCACGGGGATGCTGAACATTCGAGATGTGGCTGGTCAGAGTGAACAGTAAGTATAAGTATACGATGCACACCAGACTTCAAGGTATATATAAACGAAGAAATTTCCATTAATAATTTTTATATTGATTATATGTTGAGACAATAACACTTTAGACACGTTGGGTTAAAATATACTATTAAAATTAAGTTCACCTGTTTCTTTTGCCCTTTGGGTGGCTCGGTCAGTTAAGTCGCCGACTTCAGCTCAGGTCGTGATCTCACGGTTTGTGAGTTCGAGTCCCACGTCTGACTCTGGTCCTGACAGCTCAGAGTCTGGAGACCGATTCAGATTCCGTGTCTCCCTCTCTCTCTGCCCCTTCTCTGCTCATGCTCAGTCTCTCTCTCTCTCTCTCTCTCTCTCTCTCTCTCTCTCTCTCCCCCTCTCAAAAATAAATAAACATTAAAAAAAGAAGAAAAACTGGAATTACATATATGGCTCCCATCTGAGGCCCTCAACATTTCCACTGGATAGTGCTGCTGTACTCTTTTCCACTGCAGAGATCAATGGTGTCTGACTTCTTGTTTTCTTGGGATTGGGCACAGTGACTGGCAGGGCACGGGCAGTCGGCAACTGCCCACAGACTTACAGAACAGAGGAAAGCTCACTTGAAGTGTTGACGTACCAATCTTGTTTCTCTGTTTGCCTGGGGCGTTGGGAAGCTCAGAGCTAAATTTCATGCTCAGTTGAGGTCCTAACAATGTGGGAAACAAAGGCAGAAGAAAAAATTAAATTTCCTGACAACTTACAGTCCACTGACAAGTCCTCAAGACGGGCAGAGTGACCTTCCTCTGGGAACCCAGCTGCTTCCATGATGATACTTTGCGAAGGGCAAGATGTGATCTTAGCCCAACCCCCAGGATCCTGTAAGTCTACTTTAACATATAAAAATTCCTTTGGAAACTTCCTTTATCTCTAGCCGCCCCCACCAACATATATGTTGGCAATCCTACTCCAAGCTTATGGCCCACTGATATGCATCTGAAGGATCTCATGACTGAGGTCAGTAATAAATGACCTTTTCCTAACACTGGCTAGCCCCCACAAGGTCCTGGAAGCCTTGATTCCAAAATTCCTTGGAGACTTACGCTATCCCTAACCTCTCCCCACTTAAAGGTATGTAATCAATCACCCGTCACAACCCCCGTGCAGCTCTTTCTGCAGGACACGGGTCCTGTCCTTGTGCTTTAATGAAACCACCTTTTTGCACCAAAGATATCTCAAGAATTCTTTCTGGGCCACTGGCTCCAAACCCCAACCTTTTCCACATCACTAGGACCCCATTCTGGCCTGGACCCACTCTAGACAGGTGGAAGAGACCCATCAGGGGGCATTCAGGATCGTTCCTGCAGCTCTAGCACCAGGAAAGTAAGACCATCACAGCCCTTCTTCCACATACATCCGCTCTCTCTCTTCCATAAACCGAGCCCACGTGATCCGGTGAATGAGTAAAGGTGAACTCAGCGTTCAGGTTTTTCTGAGCAAACTGCCTATGTGGCCCCTAGACCCACATGGCAGGCTGGGGTATGGATTTAAATCCTTGCCTTTGGGGTTAGGCAAAACATTTCTCAGGTTGAATGACACTTTGGAGAAATTCCAAGTTTTCTCATCCAGCAGAACTTTTCCAAGCAACTTTTCAGGGTGGCATAGTGTTTAAGTTCACACACTTGAGCCAGACAGTCTAGGTACCCACCCCTGGTCTGCTGGTTTACTAGCCACGTGGCCTCAATCAGGTTATGCCTGCATCAATTTCCTCTTCTATTAAGTGGATGAAAATAATAGTAAACCCACCTCAACCTCATGGGGTGATTGTGGGGTGAAATGAATTAATACAGGCCAAATGCTTAGCACATAGTTAAGCACCCAAAACATAGTAAGTGCTCAATTAGCATTAGTTATTCCATGGATCCACGGCTTATGCCAGGTCCTGGGGAAACTGATGAATCTGACCCAGCCCCTGCTCAGATCTGGGATGAGGTGGAGGATACAGATAAATGAGTGTGATAAGCATCATAAGTGTCATGATGGGGGCAATAGAGTACTGAGAGGACAGGATATTTGAAAGGATGTCACAGGGGCGCCTGGGTGGCTCAGTCGGTTGAGCGTCCGACTTCAGCTCAGGTCATGATCTCGCGGTCCGTGAGTTCGAGCCCCACGTCGGGCTCTGGGCTGATGGCTCAGAGCCTGGAGCCTGCTTCCGATTCTGTGTCTCCCTCTCTCTCTGCCCCTCCCCCGTTCATGCTCTGTCTCTCTCTGTCTCAAAAATAAATAAAACGTTAAAAAAAATTAAAAAAAAAAAAAAGAAAGGATGTCACAGAGATCCAATCCTTAAGCTGAGGCTCACAAGACACGTAGGTGTTTGCCAGCCCAGTGGACACTTCGGGCAAAATGAAGGGGCCGACCTCCCTCATTACGAAAATAGCTTTCTTTTCTGATTCAAAAAATAAAATGCATTCATAAAAAACATGGAAAAGAATAAAGAAGGAAATAAAAACGATGCTGTACTGGTTAAGCAGTGTAAACATATCGGGGCACATTTCCCCAGATCTCTCCTCGGGCAGTGAGATATATTCTCACGAATAGATGTGCAACTGCAGCGTCACGCAAATGGTGTCACCACAATGCACGGGGGCCATGAAGGATGCTGGAGCCCTGCCAGAAGGATGCTGAGGGGATGGAAGCAGGGTTAGAGGGGGGCATTGGGGAAATAACGAAGCCTGCTCGATCTGTTTCATATCCCAATGCTGCCACTTACAAGGCGTTGTGATCTCAGGCAATTCATTAACCTTCTGAAGCTCAGATCCTTCATCTGGAAAGAGGAGACATCATCAGGCTTCCTGCAAGGGCACGGGATCAGCATGTGGTCTGGAGAGGTGGGGCCCAATGACAGCTGTAACAAGGACGAGTAAGGGGAGGGCAGGCAGGTATGAAAGACCAGCTAAAGCCTTTCTGAGAGGGTGTCACCAAACCCAGCTCGAGGATGGGGAACACAAGTGGGGCACTAGACTCTGTCTAGTCTCACTTTAGGACGGGGACATCTCACCTTTCTGAACCTGCTCTTCGAAGCAAAGCTTTGCTTACTTTGCCCTCTGGCGGCCACAATCTGCAACTACAGCGCTTTGCTCAAGCTCTTTCCCAGAAGGGTGCGGGGCTGGGGCTCTTCCCAGCGGGTACTCCTTACCTCTTCTCCTGGTCCACTAAGCAAGTGAGCATCTCAGGTAGCCAAATGCAGGGGGCTGAGAATGTGGGAGAGCACATAGCCAGGTAGGTGGGCATGCTCCACAAACAAGAGGCAGGAGGCTGGCTCCCCAGGATTGGACTAGTGAAACCACACATAAAAGACTGAACTTATGGACTCCACTGAGGTGATGGGAGGATAGGAACAGGAGGGTAAGAAGCCAGTGCTACCAGCTGCCCAGTTCCCTGCCCACAGCAAGGCCGTGTGAACGGCAGCTGGTTAGCTTGGAGACAAAGAGGGAAGGCAAGAGCCAAGAGCTGGCATGTAGCCAGCGCTGCTCAGGGGCAGGAGCCAGGCCTGGGGTATGACAGGGCTGGCTGTGAGCAGAGAGAGCTCTTTCTCAGAGATGGGTGCTTTGGGCTTTTGTAGAGTGAAGCCATTATAACCATTTGATCTAGTTCTCCGGGCCCTGATCCTACAGGCACGGAAGGCCTGGAGTTCTGGCTGCAAGCAACCTCTGCTTAGCCTTGCACTTTCCCAGGGAGACAACGGACATAGCTGCTTCCTGAATGTTGCAGACTGCACACAGTCATCGAGCACGGGGGAGGATTGGCAGCAATGGCGTTGGCCCTGCGCTGCGGGGAGGGGGGGGGGCAATGTCAATTAGCACAGCTGCTTTGGAAAGTTCAGTATCCTTGAGGAATGTCGATCGTGCATCCCCAAACCTCAGCAATTCCACTCCTAGGTAGGCAGCCTGGACCCCGGTCTTGAAAATTTTGCACTCACGTTCTCCCTACAAGAATTTGAAGGATGCGGCGATTCTTCGTACACTTCAAGTTATGTAGAACTTTAACATAGGTAGAACTTTTCGCTGTAAGTTTAAATAAACTTGCAAAGACTATAATTTCCATCATCATCAGAATGGCAGCACCTTAAAATATAGCAGTTAGTCACTCTTTTAATATTATCCATAGGCGGGGCACCTGGGTGGCTCAGTCGGTTGAGTGTCTGGCTCTTGATTTCTGCTCAGATCATGATCTCACGGGTTCGTGAGTTCGAACCCCGCGTTCGGCTCCTTGCACTGACGGTGCAGAGCCTGCTTGGGATTCTCTCTCTCTCCCTCTCTCTCTCCCTCTCTCTGTCCCTCCTGCATACACTGTCTCTCCCAAAATAAGTAAATAAACTTAAAAAAAATAAAATAAAATAATCCATAGGAATATGAATGCCACAGTGATTTGATACCCACAATTATCCACTTAAAAAATACACAAACAAGTTTTTCTTGAACAGCTGCATATTTTATATTGTTTCATCCTCTCTTTGAACTTACATTTTTATTGTGCACAACCCTGTGAATGCCTTCGTGCACGCTGACAAATCCAGAGTTCCCTCGGAGTGGATCCATGACCTCTTTCCGGCAACTCTCCTTGCCCTCATTGGCCAAGCTGACTCAGGTTTCATTTAGCTGGGTGGTTTTCCAGGAAGACCCCAAACCAGCTGGGTGTTTTCCTGGCTCAGTGACCTACTGAAATCCTTTCTTCCCATTCCCCCCTGTTTACTCATCAAAAAAGGTCTGAAATAAAGTCCTAGCATACAGGGACATAAGCATCTAGCGACAACAGTCAGAATATCTCTGCTTGTGTAAAGAACAAGTAATTTTTAAAAAATGTTTATTTATTTTGGGGTGCCTGGGCGCTCAGTTGGTTGAGCATCAGACTTCTGTTCAGGTTATGATCTTGCATTAGTGGGTTTGAGCCCCTCATTGGACTCTGTACTGACAGCTCAGAGCCTGGAGCCTGCTTTGGATTCTGTGGCTCCCTCTCTCTCTCTCTCTCTCTCTCTCTGCTCCTCCCCTGTTGGCGCTCTGTCTCTCAAAAAATAAAATAAAACATTAAAAAATGAAATTTTAATTATTTTTTTAGAGAGAGGGCACACGCACAATTGGGGGGGGCAGAGAGAGGGGCGACAGAGGATGCAAAGTGGGCTCCATGCTGATGGCAGAGAGCCCTCCATAGGGCTCGAACCCTTGAACCCCAAGGTCATGACCTGAGCAGAAGTCGGAGGCTCAACTGACTGAGCCACCCAGGAGCCCCAACAAGTAATTTTGTATACAATATCTCCACATGTTGAGAACTTATAAGAGAACCAGGCACTATGCTAAGTACTTTATATACATTTTTCCCCCAAATCCTCACAATGCACTTTATGACCTATTTGCCATGATATTAACCCATTTTGCCAACCAAAGGAAACTGCCTTCTAAGACCAAAAACTCTAGCCTCCTCAAGAAAATTACTTATTAACATCCAGGAATTTAAAGGGTTATGCAATATTGATAATTTTCCACCAGCCAGAAGCCACGTTGGAGAAGGGATACCTGTGACATCCGAATTGTATGCAGACCTGTTGAGAAGACAGGAACTAGGGACCGGGACATTTCTTAAATTCTTTCTGTATGGCAACTTTGAATTAAAATCAAAACTAAAATGAGGGGCACTTGGGAGGCTCAGTCAGTTAAGCATCCAACTTCGGCTCAGGTCACGATCTCATGGTTCTGTGGGTTCGAGCCCTGCATCAGGCTCTGTGCTGACAGCTCAGAGCCTGGAGCCTGCTTCAGATTCTGTGTCTCCCTCTTTCTCTGCCCCTCCCTCACTCACGCTCTGTCCGTCCGTCTCTCTCTCTCTCAAAAACATAAAAAGTAAAAAGTAAAATCAAAGCAGGATAGTACGTGAGTGGAATAAATGGTTTGGGACCACAAAGAGTTTCAGCATCCCAAGTCCAGTCCAGCCCAGCCCAGCCCAATCCCACCACAAAAAAGGTCAGCTTGGAAGAGGAACCGCTAGAGGGCGGCAGAGCGCAGCGGACGCACCCAGGTCGCGGGGAGTCCCAGCCTCTGTCCTGTTGTCTCAAATTAAGAACGCTGGTGGGGGCCGCGTGCACCTCTGGCTGACAGGTCCCCGTTAGACACCACCACGGCTTCTCAAGAAGCGGAAAAGAGGCGGGTGCCTGGGGGAAGGTTATGGATCAGCGCCGTCCAGTAGAAATACAATGTGAGCACATAGATAATTTCAAGCTTGTTGGTAACCACTTAAAAGGAGGAAGAAGGAACGGGTGATGTTAAATTTAAGAATATTTTTCATTTAGTCCTGTATGTCCAAGCTGGTATCATTTCAACATGGTATTATCATAAACATTATTGAGATGTCTTACTTTTCTAATTATGCCTTTGAAATCCAACATGTATTTTCTATTTACAGCGCTCTGAACTTGGATGAGCCACATTTCAAGGGTTCAATAGCCGCTTGTAACTATAGACATTTAATTTCCATCGGGTAAGTACCTCTTAGAGGATAAGGGCCTCATGAAGATTCGAGTAGTTTCCCAGAGGGTCAGTCCAAGGACCTCTTGGCTCTGCCTAAGGCCTTGGCCTGCCACCCCTCCCCCACCCCCTACACCTGCCTGTAAATATTTCCCCTGGAGCACTATGGAACTGCTCCCTAAAATGCAAGTCAGGGATCCTGGGTGGCTCAGTCATTTAAGCCTCAGACTCTTGGTTTCAGCTCAGGTCACGATCTCCCTGTTCGTGAATTTGGGCCCCACATCAGGCTCTGTGCTGACAGTGTGGAGCCTGCTTGGGATTCTCTCTCTCCCTCTCTCTCTACCCCTCCTGCTTGTGCTCTCTCTCTCTATCTTTCTCTCTCTCTCTCAAAATGAATTATTGAACTTAAAAAAATAAAATGAAATGCAAGCCAATGTGTCATGCCCCAGGTTAGGAGCCTTCTGTGGCTCCCCATCCCCACCGTTCCCCTCTGCTCTGAGACCAGAGCTGTTCAGGCTTGAGGAGGTGTGACTGTTTCCGTAAATTCACTCCAAAAGAGTGCAGGGATTGAGAAGACGGCCACTTAATTCTAGATCCAGTTGCCCACTGAGAGAGACAGACCCTCAGAGAGGTAACAGGGGTGTTCCCTCATCTGTAACCTGGGGATAATAACAGTACTTCTCCAGTAGGCTTGTTGGAAGGTTTAAATGGTGGGCTTTTAACAGTGCTTGGCACATAGTAAGAGCTAAATCAACGTTAACTCTAAAAAACCCTACGTTTGCATGACTGCATTTCAACACTCTTAAGCAATTCTTTTTTTGCCAAAATATGTAAACTTCTGGGAACTCCGTCAGCTGCTGTGCTGCCAGAGGGGCCTGGCATGGCTGTGATCAAACCCTGACAACCGTGGTCCCTGGATCAGGCTGTTCTGACCTTATCTCCTGTCACCTTCAGCTAAACGGACCGCATCATTACCAGTCTGCCAACTAAACTTTTTAAACAATGCGAAGGAAAAGATTACCCATTAAAATACCTCCAAACACGATTGACTGTGAGTTATGCTGGAGCCTAGTTCCTCATTCCAGGGTGTCAGCCTCCTGCCTGGTGACAAGGCCTAGGCCCAGCGGAGGCAGCCAAACAGGCCAAGGTTTGACTTCTGGCTCTGCCATCCACTCCATGGGTGCCTTAAACAAATGGCTTACTTCACTATGCCTCACGGGTGTCACGAGTGTAGTTCCTGACACGTAGTAGCTGTTTTATAAATCATGGTTTCTTATCATCAGAGACAATGATTGTAGTATATTTTTTCTGTGAATTAAAAAGTAAGACAGTTTCTTTACAGTCATGAAATGACATGATCAGCAAACTGATGCGGAATGCAATTCGGTTACACGCTTAAATGCTTCAGGGGCGCCCGGGTGGCTCAGTCGGTTAAGCGTCCGACTTCGGCTCAGGTCGTGATCTCGCGGTCCGTGAGTTCGAGCCCCGCGTCGGGCTCTGTGCTGACCGCTCGGAGCCCGGAGCCTGTTTCAGATTCTGTGTCTCCCTCTCTCTCTGCCCCTCCCCCGTTCATGCTCTGTCTCTCTGTCTCAAAAATAAATACACGTTAAAAAAAATGCTTTAAATACACTTCCCCTTTGACCTAGCTCTTCTACTTCTGGCAAATTGCCTGCAAACGTATTCCTCTATGTGAGAAACTGCATATGCACCGGAATGCACACTGTGACAGAAGATTGGAAGCCACCAAAGTGTCCAACGCTAGGGAACAGTTTAAACCAATTGTGATACCTCCAGCAGATGGGACTCTGTGAAATCATGAACAAGAATGAAATGGTTCTGTGTCTAGTGGAATGAACCACGTTCCAGATTAAAAAAAGAAAAGAACCAGGTGGGGAAACAGTGTGGAAAATGTTACGATTTGTGGAAAAATGAAAGAGAAAGGTTATATATGTGAGCACTTACAAGTGCATTGAATATCTTTGGATGGAGATGCCAGACCGCGCGTCTGGATGTGGTCTCTGGATGGAGGGTTGCAGAGCGGGGCTTCAGACATGGAAAGGAGGCTGACTTTTCACTGAACATCCGTTTTGAATGTTGTAGGATATGCATGCATGTTGAGTAAATTTTTCATTAATTTGAAAACAGAGATGAACCCCTGAAGATATCCAAGCTCAGGTGTAACATTTTCTTCAAAGGTGATAAACACATGGCCAATGGACACATGAAAAGATGCTCATAATGTCATAATCTTGCGGTTCATGAGATCAAGCCCCACATCAGGCTCTGTGCTGACATCACGCATCATCAGAGAAATGCACAGCAAAACCACAAGAGATACAAGCAGCATCTCATGCCTGTTAGAATGGCTATTTGTAAAAAAAAAAAAAAAAAAAAAAAAAAAAAGACAAGAAATATGTGCTGGTGAGGATGTGGAAAAAAGGGAACCCTGTGCATGGTTGGTGAGAATGCAAACTGATGCAGCTAGTATGAAAAACAGTATGGAGCTTCCTCAAAAAATTGAAAAAAATTTTTAACTACCAGGGGCACCTGGATGACTCAGTGGGCTGAGTGTCTAACTCTTAAAAAAAATTTTTTTTAACGTTTATTTATTATTAAGAGACAGAGAGAGACAGAGCATGAGCATGGGAGGGGCAGAGAGAGGAGGAGACACAGAATCTGAAGCAGGCTCCAGGCTCTGAACTGTTAGCACAGAGCCCGACGTGGGGCTCAAACTCACAAACCGAGTGAGATCATGACTGAGCCGAGGTTGGACGCTTAATTGACTGAGCCACCCAGGTGCCCCTAACTCTTGATTTCAGCTCAGGTCATGATCCCAGGGTCGTGGAATCAAGCCCTATGTCAGGCTCCATGCTGAGCGTGGAACCTGCTTGGGATTCTCTCTCTCTCAAATAAAAAAATAGGGGTGCCTGGGCGGCTTAGTTGGTTAAGCGTCCAACTCTTGATATCAGCTCATGTCATAATCTTGCGGTTCATGAGATCGTGCCCCACATCAGGCTCTGTGCTGACAGCATAGAGCCTGCTTGGGATTCTCTCTCTCCCTCTCTCTCTACCCCTCCCCCATCTATGCTTTCTCTCTCTCTCAAAATAAATAAATAAACATTAAAAAATTTTAAATAAAAAAATAATACTAAAGAAAATACAACTACCACATGATCCAGTAATCCTACTTCTGGATATTCATCTGAAGGAAATGAAAACACTGTCTTGATGAGATATCTTCACCCCCATGTTTAATGCACATTATTTACAATAACCAAGACATTGAAGTCACCCAAGTGGTAGCTGATGAATGAATGGATAATGAAATGTGATATACACTTATATAATATATATACATATCCATACGTGTACATATATACACACATGTACATATACACATATACCTACACAAATATACATATATACATTCACATATGTACATATATAAACGTACATATCATTCAGCTGAAGGAAGGAAATTCTGCCATTTGTAACATGGATGGACTTCACAGGCATTATGCTAAGTCATAGGAAGGAAGTCAGAGGAAAACAATACTGGGTGATCTTACGTACTTTTATTTTTAAAGATTTTATTGTTAAGTAATCTGTATGTCCAATGTGGGGCTCAAACTTACAACTCTGAGATCAAGAGTTGCATGTCCTACCTACTGACCCAGCCAGGAACCCCTAGTGTGTGATCTTACTTATATGTAGAATCTTTTTAAAAAGAAAATAAAAAGTCAAACTCATAGAAACAGAGTAGAGCGGTGGTTATCAGAGACTGAGGGGTGGGGGAAATAGGTAGAGGCGGTCAAATACTTGGACTTCTAGTTATAAGATGAATAAGTTCTGGGCATCTAAGGACAGCATGGTGACTATAGTTAATAATACTGTATTGTACACTTGCAGCTGCTAAGAGTAGATCTTGGAAGTTCTCACTACACACACGCACACACACACACACACACACACACACACACAGAGGATAACTATATGAGGTGATGGATGTGTTAACTAACCTAATAGTGGTGATCACTTCAAATCATTACACTGTACACCTTAAACTTACACAATGTCATATGTCAATTATATCTCAGTAAAGCTGAATAAAATAGTTGTAATAAGGGAAGTGCAAATTAAAACAATGAGATTATACTTTTCACCCATCAGATCAGCCAGCATTTCCAAGTCTGGCATCAAGAGTTGGCTTACACCGGTCCTGTCATTCCTTGTTGGTGGCAAAGTAAATTGATAACAGCTAACTCTAAAACAACCTGGCAGTAACGAGTTGAATGTACTTGTCCTATGGCTGTATAATCCCATTTTCCAGCGTCCATTCAAAGCCAAAGTTAGACCTGGGTCCCTCCGATGGCTCCGCATTAGCCCCGCAGGAGCAGTTCTCTCTGTGGGGGCTAGGCCCAGATTGGATGTGCAGGTCAAAGACACTGGCCTTGCTATATTATTTCCAGTGTTTTCTAATACAAGGAGAATGTACTCATACAATACTTATGTAATGAAAAGTTGAAAATTTTTGAAGTATTTTATAAACATGGTTTTCAAGAGGTGTGTGAGAAAAGAAAAAGAGACGAGGAGAGGGGGAAAAATATTTCCATTGCCTAAAGTAACCACCTTGACCTTTTACGTTTTCCCTCCATTGAATGTTTTTGTGCATAGTTTACTCTTGCACAGTGTCCAGAGGGAATACAATTTTGTATTCTGTTTTTCCCATTAACCTCATGACTTGGCATTGGTCAGCACCTGTGACAGCACCATGAGTTTCTCTCCACAACTTTTTTTTAAATGTTTATTTATTTACTTATTTTGAGAGAGAGAGAGAGAGAGAGAGAGAGAGAGCAAAGGAGGGGTAGAGAGAGGAGGAGAGAGAGAATTCCAAGCAGGCTCCGCACTGTCAGAGCAGAGCCCAATGGGGGTTTGATCCCACAGCCATGAGACCATGACCTGGGCCAAAATCAAGAGTTGGACGCTTAATCCACTGAGCCACCCAGGTGCCCCTCTCCACATCTCTTTTTTTTTTTTCAATATATGAAATTTATTGTCAAATTGGTTTCCATACAACACCCAGTGCTCATCCCAAAAGATGCCCTCCTCAATACCCATCACCCACCCTCCCCTCCCTCCCACCCCCCTCCACATCTCTTAATGGCCTGAAGGAAGGAAAGCAGGTGGGCAGGGGTAAGAGGTGGAGGTAGAGTGGGGAGTTCTTGCTCTGGGTACCCATAAGGAGAGGTCCATTGTGGTCTGGATAATTCTTGGTTGTGGGGAACTTTCCTCTGCACTGTGGGATGTTTGGCAGCATCCCTGACCTCCTCTCCAGTTGTGACAATCAAAAGTGTCTTCAGACATTGCCACTGTCACCCGGGAAGAGGGTTGCCAGATTTAACTAATAGAAATAAGGCTACCTAGTGAAATTTGAATTTCAGATAAATAAGAAATAATTTTCTAGTATAAGTATACCCCAAAGACATACTGGGAGGGGACATACACTGAAAATCTACTTGTTTATCTGAAACTCAAATTAGCTGGGTGGCATGTATTTTACCTGGCAACCTAGGGGTGGGGATGGAGGGATAACCCTTTGTTAAAAGCCCCTGCCATAGGGTGCCAGACAGAAAGGAGCAGACAGAGGAGATCCTTGCTCTGTGGGGCTTACAATCTCATGCAGGATGCTGCTGAGAAGGCCACTAAAGTCCCTCAGGTGCCTGGCTGGACTGGGCCCTTAACTGTTGATTCTGCTTCTCCCTCCTCTTACTCAAACAGCTGTCTGCAAAGGGTTCCATGATCCATTCACACTCTGTCTCCTGCAGGGGGAATTCACTGAAACTCAAAGAATGACACTAAGCCTCCAGTGGACAAATGTAAAGGTCCAGTGCCTCCTGGGGTCTGAATCCACTCAGGAATGAGGCCAGACTCATGGGACCTCCCCTGCCCAGTGTTTGGGGAGGTGGGGACCTGGGGGGACCATCCACTGAACTTGGCAGGGGTCACTAGGAGAGGCAAGCAGACTCAGAACCTAGAAACAGAGGATGAGACTGTCCAGTCATTTGATAACGTTTATTTATCGAGTGCTCACTGTGTGCCAGGCACTGTGCTAGGTGCTAGGGAGGCAGCAGCCAACAGGCAGAGCTGGTCCCCATTCAGGTGGGCAGGAATGGGAGGCCTAGGCAGGGATTATGGTCAGTGTTGTCTGGGAGAGGGCATCGAGAGGACCAGCCTGAACTGGTCTGGGGGGCAGAAGAGTGATTAGTGGGTGGTGAGTCCAGCTCTGGATATATGTGGAGTCAATGGTACCGGAGACATTGAGGTCGAAGGAACAGAAGAACTGGGGGTCTGGGCTAGGAAGAGAAACGTGCTCAGAAGCCCTGGGTGAGGGTGGGATGGCAAGAGTTGGTAGGAGAGAGAGAAGAGGGTAGGGACAGAGCCTGGGAGCCTCTGTATGCAGGGGCAGTGAGAGGAAACAGTCAGAGGGCTGGGTAGGAGTTGAGTCCAGAGGGCCAGTGAAGCAGAGAAGAGAGGTCCCAGGAGGGAGCAGTGGGCAGCCAGCAGCACTGCTGAGGGGGCAGGTGGGCTGGAGGTGGTGGTGGTGGGGCACTGGGGATACAAGCCAGGGCAGTTCTGGGCATCACACTTCAGGACGAACATTCATAGGAAGAGAAGATCCAGGGAAGGACCAGGTTACATTTGTGGAAATGTTAGAATGAACTGGGGAGGTCAGCATGAGAAAGGAGCTTCCCAGGGTCATGAGTACCCCATAGTTGCAGCCCCTCAGACTCAGAGTGCCTAGGGTTGCAACACTGACACACCCTCTGCCCCCGGCTCTCTCTGCTCCAATCCAGTTGGCCTCTTCGCTGCTCCTTTGATATCCCAGCCCAGTGCCTTTGCACCTGTTGTTCCTTTTGCCTGGAATACTTCCCCAATACATCCTCACCTCCTTTAGGTTTTTACTCAAATGTTATCTTCCCCATTAGGGCTTCCCTGACCTTCAATTTAAAATAGTAACATCCCCTCCAAGTGTTACCTAATTTTCTTCCTCCCTTCTCTATTTTTCTCCATAACATATTTATCACCACCTAATAAAACCTATATTACATTAAAATTTTTTTGTTTTGATTTGAATGAGTAATATGTTCTCACAGTTCAAGATTAAAAGTTGTGTCCAGCCTTTCACTAGTACAAATCATACTGCAATGAATAACCTCATGCCAACATCATTTCACCCTGCAGATGAAGCACTGGGCTATAATCATAGAAGTGGGACGCCAGCTCAGGGAGTAAATACATTTCTTTTTTGAAAAAAAAAATTTTTAAGTTTATTTATTTTGAGAGAGACAGAGATAATGCGAGTGGGGGAGGGGCAGAGAGAGGGACAGAGAGAGAATCCCAAGCAGGCTCCGTGCTACCAGCACAGAGCCTGAGACGGAGTTCAAACTCACAAAACTGCGAGATTATGACCAGAGCCGAAACCAAGAGTCCAATGCCCAGCCTACTGAGCCGCTCAGCCACCCCCGGGTAAATGCATTTCTAGTTTTATCTTACCTATTTTTTTTCACCTGCTCTCCCCACTAAAATGTAAGCTCCATGAGAGGGCAGGAATTTTGTTGGATCCCCAATGCCTCAAATAAGGTTTGCCACAGAGTAGATGCTCAATAAGTACAGTTGAATGAATGAGGAACACATTCCTAGAAGCCTGAAGATATGCCCCTGATGACCATCCCAACACCTGCTTCCTTCCCAACCTCAGGGCTATGGATCCTTAGATATCCTTGAACACAGCACCATAGTCTGCACCAGTCCCACACCCCCTTCAGATATCAAAAGCCTTTTCCTCAGCAAATGTTCTAAGCCTGCCTTTTCTCTCCCTCTGCTTCCCCTACTTTATCCAGGAAGGCATTTAAAAAATATGTCTACAAAGCAGCATGCATAATTTCACCTCTAAATTCCCTTCCCTGATGACAATTTTCTCTGTAAAATTTTAGAAAAAATTTACAAAATCACTGAATGCTGGAAGAATTATCTGGTGGCAGAGAGAGTAGGCTCATTTTCAAAAATGGAATTCATCCACACAGTGTTTATGTTGTGCCTGACCCCATACTGGCAATGAGAATGAACGAGAACATGATGAAAAGCATTTCTGCCATCAGAGGTTCATCATTCACAGGCAGAGAGCACTTAGGAAGCTTCCTTGAGGGCAGGGACTCAGTGTCTGGCATGTTCAAGCTAGACAGTCCCCACCCCCACCCCACCAAGCCCCCAACACACACACAGATTAGCTGGTTAATGTTTGAGTCCCCCAGGCCTCTAGCACAATAGTGAAGAAATCGACTTGATAATTCTCCAATTTTTCCTCACCTGTCGGAGAGACTGTTTTCTGTTGGTCGGTTGGTTGACTTTTGGTTTCGTGTTTCTGGGAGTGTCTGTTGACATTTGTCTGAGTCAACGGTTTAACTGCAGGAAACATGGCCATTCTGACTGTAGGCAATCCCCTTTGGGCCCCTCTGGGAACACCCAGGTCCCATTAGGACTTTTCCCTTTGGTTCCCAGATTTCACAGGGCTGGGGAAGGAGGAGAAGTGAGTACAATATGGAGCCGGACTAACCTGGGTCCAAACCCTGGTCCACCCGCAGGTCACTGTGAGGCCTTGGGCCACTGAGATCGAAACTCCCTTCCTCTTGTGTTCCTAGCACCACCTAGAATCAACCGCCTGATACAGAGAAG
Source organism: Panthera tigris (assembly GCF_018350195.1). Taxonomy (NCBI): domain Eukaryota; kingdom Metazoa; phylum Chordata; class Mammalia; order Carnivora; family Felidae; genus Panthera; species Panthera tigris. Next base: position 56,263,815 of record NC_056669.1, read on the forward strand.
GGAAGGGGTAAAGTCCAGCACCTAAGACCCCGGCATGGTTGGACTGGAGTCAGAAGCTTCCATGATGGCCATCTGTGTGTCCCAGGCTGGGCCACCTCCTTCATCTTCCTGGTCAAGTGAGCAATTTATGACAAAAACTGGGACCCACGGGATCATTCCTGGGGGGATTTTGCATTTGTAGCTCCAAACACCTTTTGGCTCCTAACGTAGACTTTCTGAATTTTCTGAGAAGTCCAGATATAAATTAGAGCATTGTCTGGATCTCTTTAATCTCATCCGGCACTCAAGTGTCCATTGCATGTTTATTTATTTATTAAGAGGAGCTCTTAATAAACTTCAGTGAACAGAAAAGTCCAGAAGATTTCTAGACATTAGACACCTGCCTCAGTGTTTATGCTGGAATGGGGAATCCCACATTTCCATGTGGACCGGATCACCAAGAAAAGTTCCTTTAAAACCTAAAGATAAAGCACCTGGATATTCTTTTGACTCTAAAGAAACTGAAGATTTGAGAAAGCTTGAAGCAGCCTGGACGTGAGGATGACCCAATGGTTATTTCAGGAGATGATATTGATTAAGACAAAGGATTTGGCCTTAAAACAAGAACAGAAAAACCCCTGCAGATTTTAGGTGGTGACTGGGTCAGTAGGGAAGGAAATGTCATTTCGGTCCCTAGACTGGTGTTGCCCAAGGCGGAGCAGCCCAGGGGGCATGTAGGAGACATAGCAACCAAATGCAGTATACAGACCTTGTCTGGATCCTCATTTAGACAAATCAACTGTAAAAGAGAAAACTCTAGGTATTTGAGATTGAGCAGATCTTGATAACCATTGAAGCTGAGGGATGGGTACATGGGGCTGAATTTGCTATTCTTTCTGCCTCTGCATATATTTGAATTTTTCCATAAGTAAAAGTGAAATAAAATAAGGCCAAAAAAAAAAAAAGAGTATTTCAAATGTTAAGACCAAATAATTTTCTTTCCTTACATATCATCAATTGTTTAAAACCATGCCACATTTTTGTTTACTTCATATTTGAATCACAATTTTCTGGTACAGTTTTGTGCTTTTCCTGGAGTTTTTTGGCATCTTTCCCATTCCTGTCTGAGAGAAGAAACAGGCGCCTTCTTTATCATATGATTAGGAGTTTTAAACTTCTTAATTGTACAATCTATTAACTGGAATTCACTTCATTGTTGAAGACATTTTTAAAATGCTGTTACCAGAACCTATGTTTTCCTGTTCCAATTTAAATTAAATACTTCTAGGCAAACAGTTATTACCCATTCTTTTCAATATGTGTATGAGTTAGTTCTGTTGTTTCTTGGCTATTAGATCAGGCTACCCAGAAGCAGAGCCTGAGGCAAGGATTCTGGTGAAACTGAGACCACTCCCACAGTTAATCACTATCACCAGGATAAAGCAGGGGAAGAAAGCTAAGCAAGGAAATATTCTTGGCTGAAGACTAGCTTCAGCAGGGTCCCGCGAAGACTCTGGAGTCTGTCTCGCCTTGAGACTGGGGTGAATGGGGAGTGAGGGGGGCATTTTATGCAGCAACTCACAGCAGCCGTGTGGTAGGTGCACCAGACTGCTGAAGATTTGGGAACACCATCCACAAATCCAGTGGTTCTCAAACTTGTTAAAACACAAATCTCGGAGCCTACACTCAGAGTTTCTGATTCAGTAAGTCAGAGGGGGGGCCTGAGAATTTGCATTTTTAACAGCATACCAGACGCTGCCCTGGAGCTACACTTTGAGAACCAGATCACAACATTATATCTTCCTTTTTTTGGTTGTTTTCCTTGAAGACAAGCTCAAGTAACTTCTTTTCAGCAAGAGTGCATGGGTGGTAAACATTATTCATTCTCACAACTCTATTTGGACCCTACACTTGTTTTTTAGTTTGGCTGCTTCAAAAACATTGGCCCCAATTTTGCAAGCCATTGTTTCATAGCTTCTAGCTCCAGAGAAGCCTGATGCTAACTTGATCTTTATACCTTTATAATCTGTTTGTTTTCAATTTCCAGGAGCTATTAGGCTTTCTGATACCTCATGAGACCCTAAGCATGCATGTTTTTTGTTTGTTTTTTATTCTCCTCTGTATTCAGTGTGTACTTTTAATCTTAAAGACGTGATGTTTCTTCTCTGGGAAAATTTTATTCTATCATTTCTAATTATTTTCCTGCTTCTATTTTCCCTTTTCTCTCTGGAATATTCATTATACAAATACCAGGACACTTGAAATGATCCTTTGTGATACGATTTTTCCCCCTCTCAAAAAAAATTTTTTTTTCTCTATTCTTGGAGAATTCCATGACTTTTGCTTCTAGATTTTTAAATTTTATTTTAGAGAGAGCGCGCGCACATAAAGGGGGGAAGGGAAGAGGGAGAGAGAAAATCTTAAGCAGGATCCATGCTCAGTGCAGAGCCCAACATGGGGCTCAATCCCATGACTCTGGGATTATGATCTGAGCCTAAATCAAGAGTTGGACGCTTCCAGATATTTTTCAGGTAAACCTTTTATTTGGGGATAATTTTAGATTCACAGAGAAGTTGCCATGATGGCACAGGGAGTTCTCATATACCCTTCGCCCGATTTCCTCTAACATTAGCATCATACGTTCCCATAGTACATCAAAACTAAGAAATGAACATTCATACATTACTATTATTGAAACTCCAGATTCTTCATTCAAATTTCAACAATTTTCCCACTAATATCTTTTTTCTCTTTCTGGACTTAATCCAGTATAGCACATTGTATTTAGTCACGTCTCCTGAGTCTCTCCTGTGACAGTTTCTCAGTCTTTCCTTGTTGTTTTTTGTTTTTTGTTTTTGTTTTTGTTTTTTGGTCTTCTTTTTTAAATCACCTTGACAGTTTTGAAGAGTATTAGTCAGGTATTTTGTAGAACATCCCTCAGTTTGGACTTCTTCCCATGACCAGACTGGGGTGGGTTGCTTTGAGGGAGAATACCACATAGGTGAAGTGCCTCTTTCATCACATGATATCAGCTGGTGACTTGATACCCTGGTCACTTGATTAAAGCAGGTGTTTGTTTGTCAGATTTGTCTCCTGTAAAGTTACTATTTTTCCCCTTTCCATACTCTATTCTTTGGCAGTGAGTCACTCAGTGCAGCCACATTCAAGGGAGAAGAGACAATTAAGCTCCATCTGGAGGGGAGAGCAGCTACATATGTTATCTGGAATTCTTCCATAAGGAAGATTTTTCCCCCCAATTATTTATTTATTCAATCATTTAGGTCATCCTGGACTCAAGTATATTTGCTTTACACTTTGTGTTATCCTCCAATACTACACTATTTATTTTGTTACTCAGATTTTCCCAGGTTTGACCATTGAGAGCTCTTTCAGGTTGACTCTTGTGTCCCGCTGACATGTCCCATCCTGATTAATTTAAGCACTTCCGTACTTTCTGGCACAAGCTCCTAGACTTTGACATTATATTTTTTGCTTTGGCAATCAGAGTCGTAATTTCCCAGAACTCTGTCCTGATTTTTTTTAAAAGAGATGTATTTCTTGTTTGATGAATCCACAACACTCTCAATTAGAACTTATTTCTAATCATAACATTGTAAGGGCTGTTTGTTTACTGGATTTAAATGATCAGAATTATGCTCTAGGTAAAGCATGAAAGACTTAATTATGGTTATAAAACATAGGTAACTATAACTCTTGGCAATGTAAAAGTAATAGTAGAAGTGTTGGAGCCAGAATAGGGTGGAGGAAAGGTAAAATAGAGTATGGATGCTAATTTCTTCATGTTACATGGTAGAACGTGTGAGATATAGCTAAAGTGGATGAAACTGGGAATAAAGATTGTAAATGATTATTGAGCTTGAGGAAAAAATCAGTAGAAGAATAAGCTAACACTATAACCAATACAATGGGGGAGGGATTGGAAGATGAACAGTAGTATAAGGGAGCACATTTCTTCGTTTTTTCATGAAGGGAGTCCATAATGTTTCATCCAGTTGATCAAGCAAGACATGAAGGTAAAGGCATACCAATCAGATTTGGGGTGAAAGTCACCATATCTAAAGTTAGAAAAGCTTGCTGGTTTCCTTAGAAGAGGGGACATAGGGCAGGGTGAGGTAGGGTGGAGCAAAACTGAGTTTTTCCTTAGTAACATTCTGTATTTAAACACTTAACAAAATGTAGTCCTTTTATGAAAATAACTTAAATGTATGTGAATGCTGAATGCAGAAACAAACGGGTGCTTGGTAGAAAATGTGGGGTAGGCAGGGATATGACAGGGTTGGATGAAGTGTGCTGTGTGCAGGGTGGTGGCTGCAAAAAAGAGCCCACCTTGGGTAGGCGGGCTCCTCAAGGTAGGACCCCTTTGCTCCTTCAGCGTGTTCCTTCCTCCGGCAACATACCCAGGCCTTGCTGAGCTCCATCCAGAGCCCGTCTTGGGCTGAGAATGGAGGCATCTTTGCTCTTAACATCTAACCAAACCTTACAAGGTTGCTCACCTGGGAGCTGGCATTCTCCACTGTGGCCAGGATATAGTGCACTTACACTTTCCTTCTCAGAGTGAAGGTAGTTGTGGGGGGAGGATTCCCAGGAGGGATGGTGACCAACCATCCAGGTTTGCCCACCACCGTCCCCGTTTAAAACGGAAAGTGCTAGGTCTCAGGAAACTCCTCTGTCTAGGGCACATCTAGGTACTTGGTCACCCTGTCCAAGGGGACAATTCTAGCCCTGACTCTCACTCCTCCTCCATCTTTATTCTGCTGGAAGAGACCAAAGAACCCACGGCTTGTGGGTGTCACCTCTAGAGCCACTAGCATTATGCGCTTTCTGAATTCTAGAGGGTCTGCAATAGTTGGGGGGTGAGATGTAGGTCAGAAAGCTGGTGATGCTGATTTCTGGATGGAGAAGGGGAAAGGGAAGAGAGGACTCTGAGGAAGGGAACTAGGGGATGTGGGGCAAGATAGGTTAAGGTAGGGTAGTTGTTCCCCCTCCAGAAATTATGTCCAGGTGGGGGGCATATAGTTCAAACTTAGAAGCCCAGATTTTTTTTTAAGTTTATTTATTTATTTTGAGAGAGATCGAGCACATCGTATGCAAACAGGGGAGGGACAGAGAGAGAGGACAGAGAATCCCAAACAGGCTCCGCGCTGTCAGAGCAGAGCCCGATGCGGGGGCTTGAACCCACAAACCATAGTCCTTATTGCAGTGGCTAGGATCCCCGCTGTTGCATTCAGTAGAAGTGGTGAGAGCTATCTTTGCCTTGTTCCTGATCTTACGGGAGAAGTATTTAGTATTTAAAGGGGACGTACTTAGTATTTCAACTTTAAGTAGCATGTTAGTTGTAGGCTTTCCACAGTTTCCCTTTATTAAGCTAGAGGAAGTTCCCTTCCATAGCTAATTTACTGAGTGAGTTTTTATCATGAATGGATGTTAAATCTTGCCAAATGCTTTTTTCTGCATCTATTGAGATGGTCATATGGCTTTTCTCCTTTAATCCATTAATGCAGTAAATTACATTGATTTTAAAATGTTAAACCAACCTTATGTCCTGAGATAAATCCCACTTGATCATGATATAGTGTGTCTTTTCATCTGCAGTTGGATTCAATTTGCTAATACTTCAGGATTTTTTTTTTTGAGCACCTACTATGTATTATGCTCTGCTAATAAAACCACATTGCTTTCATGTATAATGAGGCTCATGTGGAATACTTAACTAAAGTTTTGTTGTTTTTTTTTTTTTTACTTGTAATATCTTTTAAGTTTTGGTATCAGGATGATTAGGGTCACTTAAAATAGGTTGGGAAGTGTTCCTTCATTTATTTTCTGAATATGTTTGAGTAAGATTAGTATTACTTCTTCCTTAAATATTTTTTATAGTTCACCATTGAAGTCCTTTAGACCAGGAGGTTTTTGGTGACAAGGTTTTTGATAATAAAGTCAGATTGGATTAGAATTCAGATGTTCTATTCTTTTTGTGCCAGTTTTGGTAATTTGTGTTTTTCAAGGAATTTGCCCATTTCACCTAAATTGTTGGATTATTGGTGTAAAGTTTTTCATAATAACCTTTATCATCTATATAATATCTGTAGGATCTGAGTGATATTCTTATATTCATTCTTAATGTTAGTAATTTGTATTTCCTTTTTTTTAAAAAATCAGTGTTGTAGGGATTTCATAATCTTTTTTTTTTTTTTTTTACAGTGCCAACTTTTGGCTTTGTTGATTTTTCTCTATTCTTTTAATCTCATTGATTTATATTCTTATATTTATCATTTTCTTTCTTCCATTTGCTTCGGGTTTAATATGTTCTTTGTTTTCTTGGTTTTTTTTTTTTAAAGTTTATTTATTTTGAAAGAAAGAGAGAGCAAGCACAAGCAGGAGAGAGGCAGAGAGAGAGGGAGGGAGGGAGAGAGACAGAGACAGAGACAGAGAGACAGAGAGAATCTTAAGCAGCCTCCATGTTCATCACGGAGCCAGATGCTGGGCTCAATCTTGCTACCATGAGATCATTACCTGAGCCCAAATGAAGAGTCAGATGCTCAATCAACTGAGCTTTCCGGGCACTGCCCGCCCCCCCCCCTCCCGCCCCATCCCCTTTATTTTCTATCCATCTATGTCTTTATATTTAAAGTGTGACTCTTGGGGCGCTTGGGTGGCTCAGCCGGTTGAGCATCTGACCTGGGCTCAGGTCATGATCTCACAGCTCGTGAGTTCGAGCCCTGCGTCAGGCTGTGTGCTGACAGCTTGGAGCCTGGAGCCTGTGTCTCCCTCTCTCTTTGCCCCCTGCCCCCACTTGCATTCTGTCTCTGTCTCTCTCAAAAATAAATAAAAAATAAAAAAAAAAATTTTTAAGTGTGACTCTTGAAGGCAGCATGTAGTTGGATCTTATTTTTTTATTCTTTTAACTGAAATATTTATTCCATTTTTATTTAATGTGATTTTCTATATGGTAGGATTAGGTTTACTATTTTGCTATCGGTTTTCTTTTTCTGTTCCCTCTCTCTTTTTTATTCCTCTGTTTCTCCTTTCCTGTTTTCTTTTGGTTTAGTCAAATACTTTTAATACTTCATCTTCATTTATTTACTTTTTAAGTTTTAAGTGCTTGTTCTAGGGATCATAATATGCATCCTTAACTTATCACAGTCTACCTAGAATAAAATATATGACCCTTGCAACAATATAATTCCATTTACTTCTGTCCTCTATGTCCTATTGTCCTAATGTTGTCATATATTTTACTTCTACATGCCTTAAAAATCCCATAGTAAAATGTTATTAATTTGGTATTTAACAGTTAAAAGTTAAGGAAAAAAATGCCTTCTATTTTGTCCATATATTTACCATTTCTGGTGTTCTTCATTCCTTTCAAAGGATCTACCTTTTCCATCTGGTGCCATTTTCCTTCAGCTCAAAGAACTTTCTTTAGCATTTCTTGTAATGCAACTCTGCTGGTGATGAATGCGGTCTGCTATCATGTATCTGAAAATATCTTTATTCTGCTTTCATTTTTTGAAATGAAATTTGGGGTTGACAACCCCCCCCCCTCCTCTAGCACTTTAAAAATGTTATTCCATTGTCTTCTGGCTTCTCTTGTTTCTGATGAGATGTCAATCTTCATTTGAATTGGTTTTCCCTATATAATTGTGTTTGTAACGTGTCTTTTCTCCTCTGGCCACGTTCAAGATTTTCTCTTTATTTTTGGTTTTCTGAAATTTGATTATGATGTACTTAGATATGATTCCTTTGTATTTATCTTACTTGGGTTTTGCTGAGCTCGTTGGATCTAGAGGTTGATTTTTTTCACCAACTTTGTGAAATTCCCAGTCATTATTTATTCAAATGTTTTTTCTGCCTCATTTTCACTTCCTTTAAAAAATTCTTATTCTTGGGACGCCTGGGTGGGTCAGTCGGTTAAGCGTCCAACTTCGGGTCAGGTCATGATTTCACAGCTCTTGAGTTGGAGCCCCGCGTCGGGCTCTGTGCTGACAGCTCAGAACCTGGAGCCTGCTTCAGATTCTGTGTCTCTCTCTCTCTCTCTCTCTCTCTCTGCCCCTCCTCCCACTTGCTCTGTCACGCTTTCAAAAATAAATAAAAATTTTTAAAAATTATTATTCTTTAAGATTTTTTAGAGTGATTTTAGGTTCACAGCAAAACCACAAAGTGGGTACAGAGATTTTCCACATCTGCCCCCCCAACCCCCCCACATGCATATCCTTCCCCACTATCAACATTCCCTATCAGAGGAGTACATTTGTTACATTTGATGAACATATATTCATACATTATAATCACCCAAAGCCCATTATTTACATTAGGATGTCTTACATTTGAAGAGTTGGGACAAATATATAATAACATGTATCCACCATTATAGTATCATAGAGTATTTTCACTGCCCTAAAAATCATCAACCACTGCTCTTTTTACTGTCTCCATAGTTTTACCTTTTCCCGAAGGTTATATAGTTGGAATCATACGGTATGTAGCTTTTTCAGATTGGCTTCTTTCACCTAGCAATATGCATTTAAGGTTTCTCCCTGCATTTTCATGGCTTGATAACTCATTTATCTTTAGCACTTATGAATAATATTTCATTGGCTGGATGTATTCCTGTTTATTTATCCATTCATCTACTGAAAGACATTTTGGCTGTTTCCAACTTTGGGCAATTATGAATAAAGCTGCTACAGACATCTATGCAAGTTCTTGTGTAGACATACGTTTTCAGCTTATTTGGGTAAATCCCAAAAAGCATGATTTCTGGATCATATGGTAAGGGTATGTTTAGTTTTGTAAGAAACTATCTTCCAAAGAAGCTTGTCTTCCAAAGTTGTATTCCTACCAGCAATGAATGAGAGTTCCTGTTTCTCCACATCCTCACCAGCGTTTGATGTCTGTATTTCAAATTTCATCCATCCTAATGGGTGCATAGCAGTACCTCATCGCTGTTGTTTTTTTTTTTTAAGTGAGCTCTATGCCCAAAGTGGGACTCTTCAAACTCATGACCCTGAGATCAAGAGTCACATGCTCTACTGACTGAGCCAGCCAGACACCCCTCATTGCTGTTTTAATTTGCATTTCCCTCATGTCATAAGATGTGAATCATCTTTTCATTTACTTCTTGGCCTGCGTATATTTGCTTCGATGACCTGTCACTTCTTTTTCTGGGGCTGAAACTACATGATTTTGCCCATGTGTCAGAGAGGACTTGAGAACAATCTATATGAAGATTTGGGGTCTTGGCCCCTCTAGTTCCCTTCTTTCCAGAATTTCCCCCCTTCAATTTCCAGCCTTTCTAGCAGCCCCAAATTCCTTCCTCTGATACCTCAAACAGCTTTCAGGTCCCTCCAGGTTTCTGCTTGATTCCAGCTTCCCTACACTGCCCAGACTGGGAAGTGCCCTCAGGGGAAGAACATATAAAAGCAGATTTCCCACAGTGTGGTTCCCATCTTTCAAGAGCAAAATCTCCTCCAGTTTTGGACAGTTTTTGTTTGCACTCCAGTACCTTTGAATTCTTTTGTTTTTTAAATTTTATTTTATTATTTATTTATTTACCTATTTACTTATTTACTTATTTATTTATGAAAGAGAGCACACATGCAAGGGCGGGGGGTCAGAGGGAGAGAGAGAATCCCAAGCAGGCTCCACGCTCAGCACAGAGCCCGACGCAAGGCTCAATCCCATGACCCTGGGATCATGACCTGAGACAAAATCAAGAATCAGATGCTTAACCGACTGAACCACCCAGGAGCCCCCAAATTCTTGTTTTTATATTTTTTTCAAAGTTTATATTGCTATCTCCCGGGGGTTAGTCAACTATAAGATACTTTACCACTGCTACAATCATATCTGCTGTCTCTGTCTCTTTTTTTGAAATTTTTAAGTTTATTTTTGAGAAAGTTACAGAGCATGGGCGGGGAGGGACAGAGAAAGAGGTAAACACAGAATCCGAAGCAGGCTCTGAGTTGCCAGCATAGAGCCCCATGTGAGGCTCGAACCCATGGACCATGAGATCATGACCTGAGCTGAAGTTGGTCAGCTGACTCTCTTTTTTTTTTTTAATGTTTATTTATTTTTGAGGGAGAGACAGAGTGCCAACGGGAGAGGGGCAGAGAGAGAGAGGAAGACGAGGATCTGAAGCAGGCTCCAGGCTCTGAGCTGTCAGCACAGAGCCTGGACGTTGAGACTCGACTCAGGAACCACAAGATCATGACCTGAGCCCAGGTTGGATGCTTGCTTAACTGACTGAGCCATCCAGGTGCCCCTCTCTTGTTTAGAAAGCGAACGATACTACCACAACCTGGCAAAGGCCTCTCTGTTAGCAAGGGTATCTGTCCCTTCCTGTCATCTTCTGGTTCTGAGCTGTTACTGTAACTCATTCAGCTGCATTTCACAGTAGAGTGGGTACATGTAATTTTTGGCTACTCAGCCTCTAAACTCCCTCAAATCTTTTACCCTATAAGTGTTGGAGTAAGTTAAAGCCTGCCTCTCAGTATGGGAATCACAAATGCCAACAACACGGTTTCTCAGTAACCTTGCAGCAAAAGCTGCAAAAGGATCACATGACTAGGCTCAGCCAATCATGGGGGATTTTGATGCATGGAGGCCTTTGACTCTGAGATGTAGGGCCAGTGAAGAATCCTTTCTGGTGACAGAGGTGGCAGTGGCCATACCTAATTTCTGGGGCAAGGTTTGATGCTGGCAATAGTTGGCGATCCTCCCTCGGCAGTAACAGCGTCTGAATATCCTGCCAATAAGTTCTCTGTACGTTTAAGTCAGCCAGAATTGGTTTTGTTGATTACAAATGAGAACCTTGAATTGTCCACTTAGTGATAGTTTAATACCAACAATCCCACCATAAGGAAGTCTTGTTAGACAAACTGAAGACCTCTTTAAATTTTTTTAAAAAAATTTATTTATTTTTGAGAGATAAAGGGAAGCAGAGTGCAAGTAGGGGAGGAACAGAGAGAGAGAGGGAGACACGGAATCCGAAGCAGGCTCCAGGCTCTGAGCTGTCAGCACAGAGCCCGACACGGGACTCAAACTCACGAGCTGTGGGATCATGACCTGAGCCGAAGTCAGACACTTAACCGACTGAGCCACCCAAGTGCCCCTAGATCTCTTTAGATCCTGCCATATTGGGGAGCTGACCCAGCTATGAGCCTGCTTCCTCAAGATATAGCACCCATCGTCCTTTTCAACCCCTTTCAACCTGTCTCTGTGCTTTGGCCACAGATCCATCTGAATTCTTTCAGAGTTGTGCCCTTTCCTTCCTGCCTGGTTTTGCAGCTGTCGAATGTCCTCTCCCTGGAATGCGGTTATCATCCTTCCTCTAAACTGCCGACAAGGTCCCTCCCTTCTGCATCCCCTCTGGCTCATGTCCAGCCCATTCTTTACACAGCAGCCAGAGCCATCTTCTGAAAATGCATGTCTGAGCATGTCACCACTCTGCTTAAAATCTTTCAAAGCTTCTTCATTGATCTTTGGATTAAGACCAAATTCCTTAACATGACCATCCAGCCCCGGCATGGTCTGGCTCCTGCCTACCTCTTCAGCTCTACTGGGAGACACTAGGAGGTACATGTCTGGGACTGGCTTGATACTGACCAAGGGAGGCAAAGGGGAAGTCAAAGATGATACCTAGATTTCTGGTTGGGGCAGAAGTAGGGAAGCTCCTTAGCTTATTAATCTTTAACATCTCAAAGGCACGCATCAGTCAGCCTCACGTCCTTTGTTGAACAGGGAGCTAAAAACTTCTGCCCACCCACCTGCTCACTCCCTCTTCAATCTGACCTTCAACTACCTGACCAGCTAAACAGAAGCTTTAGGTTTGAGCTGCAACTCTACTTTTTATTTGCTATGTCCTTGGCTTAAGCACTTTCCCTCTTAGAGCCTTCTTTTTTTTTTTTTTTCTTCCATCTATAAAGCAGGAGTAATACTTCGTTTCTCTTTCTCTTTTGCTAAGGAATTCTTTTTTTTTAATGTTTTTATTTATTTTTGAGACACAGCATGAGCAGGGGAGGGGCAGAGAGAGAGGGAGACACAGAATCCAAAGCAGGCTCCAGGCTCTGAGCTGTCAGCACAGAGCCCGACGCAGGGCTTGAACTCAGATTGTGAGATCATGACCTGAGCTGAAGTCAGACTCTAAACCGACTGAGCCACGCAGGTGCCCCTTGCTAAGGAATTCTTACTGTGAGTGGTAAACCTCAGGCATGTGACTGGCCCAAGCTGGGTCATAGTTGGAGATGACCGTCTCCTATGAGCCTCAGCAGTAGAATATATTTGCCTGTTAGAAAGGCCAGTCTGGATCTCAATGGATTGAGATAGGAAGGAGGGAGCCTCCAGGACTCTCAACCATCAGTGCCCTTGAAGGAAGGTGCAGGGAGGTGGCCTGCATAAAGGGTGGAAGAAAACAGACCTGTCCCAAACCTCAGAGTAATCCTGGGTCTTCCACCATCCACAGTCGATCCCTCAGCAGGTGCTCTGCCTCCAAATATGTATGAACCCCTTTCTTCTCCTTTCTGCTGCCACCACCATAGTCCAAACCACCATCGGCTCTCTCTTGCCTACTTTGGTAAGGGGGTGCCCTGCCTCTGCTTGTCTGGATCGAGACATCTCCAGCCAACAGCCAGAGTGACCTTTAAAGATGTGTGCAGTTACCATTTCTCCCCTCCTAAGTCCTCCACTGGCTCCCCAAATTCCTCAGCCCAACCACAAGCCCTGTATGATCTGCACCACTACGTCCCTGTTCACCAAAACCCAGGCACTCTCACCTTGTTCCTGGGCTTCAGAAAGGCCCAGCTAAGGACCGCCCATCACTGGGTCCTTACCTGCAGGTTTCACCCAGAGGTCAAGAGCCCATTTCTAAGTACCCTTGCCCCCATCACCCTGTTTCATTTCCTTCATGATACTTATCACTGCCTGAAATCGGATCGTTTATATTTATAGAGGTCTCAACATACCACTTTCACAATTTTGTTCATTTTAACTATACTAGGAATATAGTATTCCTAGTATATAGTATAGAGTATATATACTCTCTCTATATACACCCCTTCACTCCTCTTCCCCCATCCTAGACCCCTCACTTGAATGACAGCTCTGTTTGTCCTACTGATCACTGATTTGTGAGTTCCTAGAGCCATGCATGGCACATTTGACACAGAATTATTGAATGAAGAGTCAATCGAAGGTCAACGTCTAGCTCTACTACATACTAGCCTCCCTTGGGGGGGCGGGGGCTGGAGAAGGGGAGGTCAGAGGCCAAGGTCCGCAGGAGGCTATGGATTGGGGCAACCTTCTTAGCTTCTCCAAGCATCAGTTTGCTTATTTATAAACCAGGGAAAAGAATTTATCAGTGGGGATGCACTTGAAATCCTGCGTATTGACCGCTCAGTCTACCAGTCTGTTCACTGTACCCAGAACATTGGGACCATGCTTTACAAAATGGGCTGAGAAGAGCTGTGTTGGGGTCGGGGTTACCTGGTACCATCTGACGCGTCTTCCTGGACTGTTTGTTTTACTTGGTAGTGATTTACAACATTATGTTTTGTAGTAAACTAAACACAAATTATTTATGGAATCAAACGAAGAATTTGTCTGAATTTTAAAATCCAGGTGCTTTGGTCATCACCGCAAGGAGCGCCATTGAAGATTATACAATGGGTTGCCCCTGTGTTTTCTAGGTGGGGAAACTGATGCAGAGAGTGGCAGGATCTGGTCTCTCCATCCCAGTTAGGGTCCTCTCCAGCTCACACAATGAGCCTCCTGTCATCACACAGGACTCTCAGGTGCCCCTCTCAAGATCCCTGGCCTCAGGAGAAACAGCAGGTGGCTTCCTCTCCTTCCCCTGTGGGAGTGAGGCTGAGGCCCAGTGGCCAAGGCCAAGAGGAAAGTCTTGGGCCTTAATCCACACTCTTTTAATTCCTAACATTGCCCAGACCCTGGACCACCCTGTGTGCCCATCAGCACACCCCTTCTCAACCACCCCTCTATCTGAACATAATTACAGTAATTATACTGGGATATCTTTACCCACCTATATATGACCAGCATAGGTAACTACTTCTGAGCATAATTACTGGAGATGTTTACAGACCCACAATCACAGAAGAGTAAATGATAGCTTCCTTTCCTCCCAATAGTATGCCAATATTAGGACTGTCTGGTCCAATTAGCCAAATCCCAGCACTGAGCGGGGTGGGAAAGACTTCACACTCTCCCACTGAGCATAGAGCAGGAAGAGGCCTCTGACAAAGCAGAATCCCAGCCAGGGTTTTCCAGGACACCAAGATGTCTGCAGAGGGATAAGCTAACATCTACTGGGTGCCTACTGAGCGTCAGGCACTCAGGGGAGGCCAGCAAACACCTGTGAACAATTGTGCAGGCTGGTATCTCACTCTCCGCCTTTGGAGCCCTTTTGAAGAGGGCTCGTGTCCAGTGTCACCCATAAACAAGCCATGAAGCTTGGTAGGGGCCTTTCCATTGTGCTAACCCGGCAAGGTCAGACTCCCAGTCCACAGCAGGCCAGCTCTAGGCTTCTTTCTTATCTCCTGTGCTCACTTCTTCCTCTTCCTGGGCAGCCACTGCCACCACCCCTGCTGGCCTCCGGTCCCCTCCCACCCTCATCAGTTCCCCAGCGTTGACTGCTGCCTCCTCCTGCCCCCTGGGCCCCTTCTTCCGGTCCCTGTTGGGTTGTTGGGTGTTATCTCTCCAGAAGGGCGGGGAGTTGGGGTGGGGGAGGGTGGAGCATAGCGCTAAGGTCGTTCCAGGAACCCGGGGTCTCCGACAGGCCCCCACCCCCACCCTACCAGGGGCGCCGCAGGGAGGGAGCTCTGCCTTGGGGTGGGCCGACCTTGGGCTTCCACCTTCCCGCACACACAAAGGCTGCCCCCGGCGTGCACGGGAGAGCGCTCCTGCACATAGACACAACTGCACAAAGACGTGCACACCGTTCCATCACACAAACACACTCCCTAATCGGCCGGCGCACACGGTCGTGCACACGCACCGGCACACTAGCGTGTCTACACGCGCACGTATAGACACCCCAGCGTGCACCCTCACGTACACCACACACACACACACACACACACACACACACACACACAGCTGGGCGCACGACCGTGCGGACCCTCAATGCCGACCTCGGGGCCCTGACGCGCCAGCCGCCCTGCCCTGGCGCGCGACGCAGGCACACGCAGACACACGCGCAGGCACACGCACCCTCCCGCACTGTTCCACGCCCCTGGCCGCGGCCCGGGCGCTGTGCGGCGCGGCGGGCGGGCCCGGGGCGGGGGCGGCGGCGGCCGGGAGAGCGGAGGAGGCGGAGCAGGGAGCCGGGAGCCGGCTGGCCCGCGCTCCTCCTGCCGGCCGGGGATTTTCCAGCCTGGGCGCTGTCGCCTCGGACCTCCTGCAGCCGCGGCGGACCATGGGCGACAAAGGGACGCGGTGAGTGCGGGCGGCGGCCCGGCCCGGTGCGCGTGGGGGGCGACCTGGGCGAGGGCACGGGCGGGGGTTCCTGTGGGTCACCCCGGGGAGCGCTGACGCCTGGCCCCGCGGCAAGCAGCTCTCCCGTGCCCGAGGTCTCCTGTGCGGTCGCTGGCGGGGCGGTGGGGCGGTGGGGCGGTGGGGCCCGTGGGGCCGTGGGGCCGTGGGCGGGGGTACCGAGAGGCGAGGACCCGGGGCCGCCCTATCTGGCTCGCGGCTTCTCGCCACGGACACACACTCACACACACTCACTCGCTGCCGACACCCAGCAGTGGCCAGCAGACGCAGAGACACAAGGGGGCAGGTTGGCACACAATGGCACACGCGCTCACATGGACACACGGACACACTCATCCGCGGGCACACTCACGCAGGCACACACACTGACATTCACTGCCACACACCGATCGCGTACACACTGTCACGCTCACTGGTACCCACTTGTGAACACATTCTTACTGACAGGTTGGCACATACAGGTCACGCTCCAACACATATCAATTCTACGCCTTCATCCTGGCACACGCATGTTGGCCTACACTGATACACGCATACACTGTCCCTTGCACTCACTGTAATGAACACTCTCACTGAGGCGCACCCTCACGGACACGGACACTTGTGCTGGCACATGTCTCCCCAACACAGTGTTTGCAAGACCACCCCAGCCCCGACCCCCACAGAGACGTCAGGCTAATGCCTCCACAGACTGGTACCCCCTGGTCACAAGCCAGCAGGCCCTGGGGCTGCTGACACACACACTCCAGTCCCCACGTGGCAAGAAGTGGCACACACACATCACACGGGGTGGCAGGCCCCCCGGAGCCTGAGAAAAATGCATCCTGTCCACTCTGTTTCCTTTCCCTCTGACCTCTGGAGGCCTGGGGTGGCTGGCCAGGATCTCTTTCAGGCTGGGGTGGGAAGAGGGGTTCCTATCTTTGTAGGAGCTTGCCCTGGCTCAGAAAGGGAGAGGCTTTGCCTCTGAAATGGAAAACTGGGACCAAAAGGGGGAGGAGGCTGGGGTAGGGCAGCCCCTGGAGACAGCCCCTCCAGACCAAGACCAGCCCTGATCAGGCGCCCAGGTTTGTCACCCCATCTATATCCCTTCACTCTGTCCACTCCCTTAAGTGCTAGTAGAAGCTTCTCCCTCATCTCCCCCCCTTACCCCTCTTACACCCCCCTTTTTCATCTTTTTCTTTCTTTACCTTCTATCCTTGTACCCCACTTCTCCCTCTTCTCTTCCCTCTCTCCGCCCTCCCGGTCTCCTTGCCTTCAATAATTATTTATTGAGTGTCTGCCTTGTACTAGGCATAGTGCGGGGATCAAAGATGTGTACGACCTATTCCTACCCCAAAGGAGCAAATAGACTAGGAAGAAATGACCCCAGTGGTCATCACGTTTTGTTACCGCGACCAAGCAATTTCACACTGACTGTCATCTGGCCCTCTTTCTCGACGGCATGAGAAAGATCCTCCAGGGATTATTTCCATGTTTCAGAAGAAGAAACTGAGGCTTGGAAGTAATTTAGAAACTGCTTCCTAGCCATCCTCCTGACGGCTCTTCAAAGAGGTTAATTTTCTTCTTCCTGTTTTCCAGAAGAGGAACCAGAGTGTTAGAGGTTACCTGACTTGCTTAAGGCCGAGAGGCACCGGAAGCAGGGCAGAGGCTGGAGTCTACTTGGTCCATTTCTCTGTGGCCTGCCCTTGGGCCTTGCCAAGCCCTTCATGGGGTAAAGGCCAGAGTGGGGTGCCCTGCTGTATGTGTGGAGGCCCAGGCTGGTGGGGGAGGCTGCAGGAGATAGAGAGGTGTCTGCATTCACCTTGATGACTAGTCCTCATTGCAGCTGGCTGGCCGGTGCTGTGGCCCAGGTCTCTGTCCTCGGCAGGAGGATGTGTGCCTCTGTCTTCTGTGTCCACGTCCCCCAAAGCCAAGATCTTCCTCACCATTGAGGTTAGACTTTTCTCCCTGTGAGGGTTAGCAGCCCTGGGTCTTCTCCTTTATTCCTTGTATGCTGCTTCGCCATCAGGGTGACTCAGCCCCTCTTGGGCCCTGGTTTGCCTCTCTGTGATTAGAGGAGTGTCATTGCTCCCCTGCTGGCGTAGGTTGTCAGCGGGATGGGGACACCAGGAGCAGCCAGGTACCTGTTGGAGACCTTATCTTTGGGGTCAGGACCTTTTCCATGTCTCCCTCTGCTTGCCTCTAACTCATTGGGGGGACCTCGGGCAATTGTCTTCACCCTTCTGGACCTTAGTTTTCCTATCTGTAAATTGGAGCTGTCAATACTCAAAAAAATGTCAAGGCTCTTTTGAGTTTATGGAATTTGCTGGGCAGGGGAAGAGGTGCTGCCTGAAGCCTGGAGTCCAGGCTTGGCTAAACTCCACTCGGTGAATGGTGGCCCTGCTCCCTCCACCCCCTCCGCCCTCTCCCCCTCTCCCCAGTAGCCCCAGGAAGCCTCCCTCCCGCTTTCAGACAGGTTTCTTGAGTCATTTGGAAGAGAAGGGCAAACTCAGTAATGGGCTGTGCCTTGCCTTGTTCCAAAGGCCATGGGCTTTTACTTTGTCTCTGACCTAGAGGAAGAAACTGCAAATACCCAGGACTCTATCTAGATCAGGAGTCATGGCATCCATCTCTGTATCTGGGCTCACTCCCCATATGAAAGTGACAAAATTAGTCAGAAACTGTCACTGCCCCCTAGGAACTCCCAGGGTCAAGGAGACTCATCTGCCTGGATGGGATTAGTTACAAGGCAGATGTGTGATGACTGCTCCAACAAGGTGCTCTGGGAGCAATCGTACATCCATTCAACAAATGTTGACTGAGTGTCAGGGGCTGGGGCTTCAGACAGAAATGGCCCCACTCTGTCCCCAAGGGACGTCGAGCAGAGCAGGTGATTATAATGCAGGGTGACATGTGCTGTGGCAGGCCTAAGGAGGAGTCCCCATGCCAGTCCCAGCAGGGGCATGGTGAGGGAAGCTTTCCCAGGAACCAGGTGGCTTTAGAGCTACTGAACTTCACCTGGAAGGCCAAGGAGGCCCAGGTGGTGGCACTGGGGATGTCATTCCTGGCTGAGGGCAGAATGTGCGAAGCCTGGGAGGCATGAAGCAACGTGTACAGCCTGCGGGTTGGGCTGGCGATGATGGGTGAGCCTTAGAGATAAACACTGACTAGTCAGCCACAGCCTTGAATGTCAAGCTAAGGAGAGAGGATTTTCTCCTGAAGCGCGTGGTGATTCAGAGGGGGTTGTGAGGGGAGGGATGGGAGCAGATTTCCCTTCCAGAGGGATGTGGCAGGGGGTGGATGGCAGAAACAGGGAAACCCGTGAGAAGGCTGAGGAGGAGCCTGGAAGAGGGAGGGATCTGAGCTAAGGTTGTGGAGAGGAAGCAGCTGAGAAATAAGAATAAGGAGGTGGTGTCCATTAGCCTGACTGCTTGGGTGTCTGATATGTCAGGAGACCTACATGCACGGTCTCATTTGGATCTCCCAGGGTTCCTGCTGCTGTAGGGACTGTTATTCCCTTTCACAGATGAGGAAAGAGACTAGGATGGATTAAGTAATCTGTCCCTTGCCGTGCAGCCGACAAGCTTCTGAACCCAGCCCTGTCTGTTCGCCGAGCCCTCTGCTGCACGGTGCTTTCACGCAGGGGGAGAGGGCTTGTCTGGCCCACGGTTGGCCTCCCCGCCTCCCCGGCAGCTCCATTCTCAAGTCGTGCATCCCTTCTGGTTCTTGATGTTTCTCCTAACTCAACTGGCAACAGGATCAATCAGAGTTGGGCAACAGGTGGGACTTCCTGAGCCACAATGCGATGGAATGGAATTCTCTTTCCTACAGATGTTTATGAAGTTTTCTTCGCTGGAAGGGGAGGAGGGTGGGTGTGATGGGGACACGTAATCACCAGCTCTCTGAACCTTGGCTGTCATCTCTCTTGGCGGTTAAGCTCTGTGTGACCTATCTTGGCTGGAAGATGGGGAAGTCCTGTGGCTTTGGCCAGGGATGCTTCTGGGGCTGCTGGGAGTGGGAGGGTTGAGCCTGACTTACTATCTCTGGGCCCTGATTCTAGGCTGGCTTCTGGGCTTCTCCACGCTCTCCTCCGTCCAAGTTTGGGCATCCTTGCCCGAGGCTGAAGCTTTCCATTGCCATTGGTTCAGGGGGCTTATTACCCCTCGGGGCTGTGACAGTGGAAAAACAGCAGGGGTGGGGGGGTGGGGGGGAGTCAACACAACCCAAGTGGCCCCCTGGCCTTGGCCAAGCCATCTTCTGCTGCTTTCGCAGTGATCTTGCTGGGCCATCTATCACTCTGAGGCCTGCAGGGAGGGGGCAGCTTGGCAGGGAGCCAGACTGGAAGTTGAGGAAGACACCTTCTGCATGGATGGGTCAGGCTCCTGGGGTAGGGATGGAGGAGGGAGCTGGGGATTTGAAAGTCTTGGGTTTAGAAGTGGTGCAGGGAAGAGGTATGGTGTGTGAAGAGAGGAGAATTAGGGATAGCTGGGGCCTTGGAGAGCACTGATGTCTGAGGGGGGAGAGGGGACGGACCTTGGGAGAGACTCGTGGGAGTTGGCTAGAAGGCAGTGGCTGGTGACTTGGGGACAGGGCTTTGGATGGGGTGAGGGCAAAGCTGGGCCACAGGGGCACAGGGGCACAGCAGAGGGGAGGACTCTGCTATTCCTCATGCTTGGAGCTGGGGTGGGCCTCTTGGAGGAAAGCCCTGGGCCCCAGGTGGTGGGAACCAGAGGTGTGGGAACCTGGGGGCTCAGGCTCAGCTGGGAGTGGGAGGGACATTGCAGAAATGTGAGCTGGTCACAGGGGAAGCTGTCCGTGCTGGCTCTTGGCATCTGATTCGGGCTGGGGATCTTGGGGAAGCCTTCCCGGAGGAAGTGCACTCTGAGCAGGTCCTGGGGCATGGGGAAGGCCAGGCGATCTAGACAGAAAGTGCAGACCATGGGTGCAGGTGCAGTAGTGTATGGGGGTGTGGCCGCTAAGGGTCTTGGCAGCCCTGGTGAGTAGGCCTTGGGTGCTAGGGTGGGTGAGTTTCGTGGCACTCTCTCACAAATTTATTCATACCCCAGGTGTTTTTATTCCCCAGTTGGTGAGCTCCTTGTGGTTTGGGGCTATTTCTATTTTCTGTTTGCTGGCCCATTTTCCACCCCTGGATCTGATTCATTGGAGATGCCTGGCAAGGATTTGTTGACTGGACTGAACTCCTTCCTCCCTTCTTGCCTCTACTCTCAGCCCAGGGGCATCCTAAGGGCTAATATTAGGTCTTTTCCATTAGAGAATTCTAAGGATGAAAGCCATGTTTCCCATGTTAGACTAGGTTGGGGGTGGGGTGGGGGAGGAACAGTTTCCTCCATCCGATTGTGAAGTCCTTAGGGAAGGGGATGTACCATCCCTATCAGAATGGGGTTCCTGGGAGTGAAGCCGGTTTCTCCCCCATCAGACGGGCTTCTGCGGGAGGAAGCCCTGTCTCCCACGGAGGATGGGGCGTGTCTCCAGTGTGAGCCCTGGGATTAGAATAGATATTATCTCTGATGGTTTCAGGCACCCTCTCTCTTTCCTGTGTGCAGGATTCGTCCTGCCCCAGGAATGGCTTGAGTCCTAGTAGGGGGGTGTACAACAGTAGGGGGGTGGGGCAGGACAGGGTGGCTGCTTTTGAGAGGGGAACAAAGGAGTCTGTTGTCCCAGCCCCCTCCCTCCCTCCCCAAGGGGCCCTGGCAGGGTCATCTCTCTGGAGACGTCTCCTCCTTTCTGGGACTGGCCCCATCTTTAGCCCACTTTAGAGGAACTGCTTGTTCCTTCCCAGGAGACCTGGTGCCAGATGAGGCCAGGCTCCAGGGACTGGACCAGACAGGTCCTGGTGTTCTGTGTGACTGAAGTCACGACAGCGACTGAGTCTCTGCCTAGGGCTGGGCTGGGCCTGGCAGCTGATTCCAAGGGACCCCCTCGTACCTGGAGAGGGATCTGTCTGTTGGTCTAAAGAGCGTGGAGCAAGGTGGGGTGCTGTGGCTGATGTCAGGCCAGCAGGAGACACGCTCCTCACTCAGGGTCTGAGCGTTCAGTTGCAGGACAGGGTGCAGCCTCTCTCCAGAGCATATGCAGAGGTCCAGAAACTGAACGGATACAGACCTGGATGAGACTGAAGATCTCTCCCATAGTGGCCATGGGCCTCTGGCCCCAAAGCGGGTCCTCCTGGTTGTTTTGCACCTTTACCCGCCCCCCCTTCCAGTACCATTAGTGGGCAGGCACGGGGTGGGGGCAGGAGTCGGGAGTGGACAGCTGGGATGTACCATCTCAGGAGGGTCCCAGAGGTATGCTCTAATGCTTAATCATTGCTGTGTGACCTTGGGCACTACGTTCACCCTCTCTGGATCTTGATATCCCTTGGAAGTCAAATCAGCCATGATGGGCAAGGAGGTAACTCTCCTTGAGTTACTCCTTTCCTGTGTTCTGCTAGTGAGTGTAGGGGTGACCTTTCTTCCAGGGGGTGCCAGAAGTGGGGGATTGGGCAAAGCTCACGCCTCTGTCATAGGCCAGTGAGACTGAGACTTCAGGGGACTTGGGCCTGGGTGGCTGTGGGTTGTGCCTTCAGCCTGATTAGCATAGATTGATTAGCATAATAGTGGGTAGCCTTTAGGAAGAACCAGGGTTCCTGGGTTCAAACGCCCCCGCCGCCCAGCCACTTACTAGCTCTGTGACTTCCCCTATTATTTAACCCTTTCTTTGCTGTAGCAGAATGGGGTGCTCTGCACAATGAGGTGGTGATAGTGCCTGCACCAGGTTGTCTGGTGGATTAAATGAATTAAAATAGGTAAAGCTCAGAGACAAGTCTCCTGATGCAAGGGCAGTGTTATTTGAGGTTAGCTCTTAGCTGACCTCTCACTGGGTCTGCCTCCCGGGCTGTGAACTCCCCCAGGGAGGGACCCTGTTTGACTCACGCTGGAGGCCTCAAAGGTCTCAGCACAAGCCTGTTTTGTCATTGGCCCTTAGTACACAGGTGGTGACCTGACCCAACACAGTGCTCTTCCTGTCTGTCCTTCAAGGCCTGGATCATATATGGCCTCCTCCTTCAGGAAGCCCTCACCGATTTCCAAGTGCTTTGTGACCTTTTTTTTTTTTTGCCATTCTCTGTCTCTCTCTCTCATTCTTGGCATCGATCCCCTCCCTCCCACCCCCCATGGGTCCTGTTTATTTACACACTTGTGATGTCCTCTGTGTGAGACCAAGGACACCTGCCCTGTGTCTGTTGTCCCTGTTCCTGTGCAGACCTGGCATGGCACCGAACTCCATAAATATTTGCTCAGTGAAGGAGGCCGAATGTAGGTATTTCACTGGGAAAAGATATACTTGGGGGTGGGGGGTGGGCAATGTGGTTGATGAGGACAATGGGACATCTTTGCTGGTTTTGAAATGTCTAAAAGTGGCTTTGAGTGTTTGTGACCCAAAGGGCGGAGGTCAGTGGATGAGCAGCTTTACCTTGCTAGGTGAATGTGCTTTCTGGTAACCAGAGCTATCTGGCACGGGGATCGGTGGCTCATTCCAGCCTTCCTGCTTTTGCTTCTGCTGCTTTCCCCATTTAGAATGCCATCCTCGCTTCTCACGGCTTGTCCAAATCCTGCTTCCTCAATAAGTGCCCTGGCCACGAAGCCATCCCTTCCTGGCCCCCAGAGTGTGGCATCCGTTCATCATTCCCATCCTCAGACATTTCCTGAGCCTTCCTGGGTCTGGACTGTGGCATGGGTGAGTACGGAGTCTCTCTTTAGGATGGACATCTAGATCTAGCTACAGTATATCCAGTGTGGTTTGACCTGGCCTGAGGCAGGGACCATGGCTTCTGATGACCCACCAGGGATCAAGGAGCTCTTTATGCAGCTGGAGAGATCTACCCATTGGCTTCCCACTGGGCAAGTACTCAGAACCCACCTAATTACTGGGGACAAGCTTCTGGGCACTGGATCCAGCAGGCTGTGGTCATAATCAGCTAATTAAACCACCCAAGAATTGCTCATTGGCCCTGAGGAGGGGAAGGAAGGAGGGGGGGTGGGTAGGGAGGCTCAGAAGAGCGTGAGAAGGCGAGGGATGCTGTGAAGGAGGCTTCAGACACTGGGCCTGCAAGGAGAGCTGCGAAAAGAAAGCAGGAGGTGGGGAGAGAGGGTGGGGGAACAGGGAGAGAGGCAGACACACAGACAGATGAGAGAGAGTGCTATCTGGGGACAGCACCCAAGTGAGATAAATCAAGGACAGGGGCTCTGACCTTGGATACAGGGACCCCACTTCTTCACCATTCCTCTGATACCATGGATAAGCTGCTTTTCCTCTTTGGGCCTCAGTTTCTCCGTGTGTCAAGCAGGAAGGAGAAAGGGCTTTGGCCTGGGAGGTCCGTAGGGTGCTTTCCTTCTCTGTTCTGCAGCCAGAACAGGAGAGAGCATAGAGGGCAGGCTGTGCTCTGTGCTTGATAGCTTGGCCGCTTGCAGCCCTGTCTTCTAGAAGGGGCAGGCAGTGTGTGGGTGTCTTCCAGCCTGAGATTGAGTGCCTGTAGCTTCATCAGGATGGAAGACTATTGGCAACAGGAAAGCCCTCGGCCTCTGTCATGCTCTTGTCCCTGTCCTCATGACTGTCCTGTGGTTCCCAAACTAGTGTCCTCAGCAAGTGACCAGTGAAGGCCTCACAGTGTCTCTCAACAGCCTAGGCCTTTCCCAAATAGCATCCCCCAAAGGTAGAGCCATGGGGTCAAGTCACACAGACTCGGCTTTGCTGTCCAGCAATATCGCACGCTAGCTCCGTGACTGTGGATAAGGGTCTTAAACTCTCTGGGCTTCAGTGTTCTCCTTTGTGAAATAGGTGTGATAATATCACCTATTGCATGTGGTTGCTGTGGCTGAGAGGGTCAGGATTCGATGAAGTCGTTGCTATCATTCAAGACCAGGAGTGGATCTCTGCTGTCCTCTGTGCTCCCCTCTCTCCCGCATCCCCTCCCTTCTCCTGTCCTGAACAGCGCTGTGCACATCGCTGACTATGCGGAGGTGGGGGGTTGCACTGGGCCCGAGAAGAAGTTCAGATGACTTCGCGAAAGGGAAGTGAGATTGCCCAGGGCCGGGGAGGGGCAGAGCAGCTTGGTGCTGGGGCAGCCTGAGCGTCCCCACCTTTTGGCCTCTCGCTCTTGCAGATTCTGTAGGAGGAAGCAGGGAGAATTTGGGGGGCAGGAAGCCGGGGGCAAGGGTGGGCCTCGTGGAGAGCCCCAGGCCTCTCTCCCTTACCCCATGCACCCAGGTGCAGCGGTGGAGTCTAGAGCCAGGTTTTCTAGCAGGGAAGCCAGCAGGCCACTGTTTCACACATTCAGACAACAACACCCCTAGCGGGGGTGCCTGCTTGGAGCTGAGGCGCTTGGAAAGCAGCGCCTGCCTAGGAGGTCTGCTGAGGTCTGGAGGAGAGACAGCAAAGGAGGGAAGAAAGCCGCCTCCCCCTCCCCCAGCCTCTCCCTGCAACGCTGGGCTATGACAGACAAGCTAGGGCCTCTGACTCCAAGGAAGCTGGTTACATAACACAGCCCAACTCCCTGCTTCCTTCTTTCATTCCTCCCCAGAGGGGCCCAGGAGGAGGCAGGCGCTGCTTTGCTCAGGATTCCTGGGCCTGAGAGGTCAATGTGACCATCCCCTGCCTGGCTGGGTGGTACGTGCCTGCCCACACCATTTCAGGAGGAGGGCCGTGTGTACGGCCTTAGTGTGGGCCGTGGCCACTGAGGTTGGCTCTGTGTATCACCACCGCCCCCCCCTCCCACATTCCTGGGAGCAAAGCCGCAAAGGGGAGAAGCCTCATTAGAGGAATAGGCCGTGTCCTGAGATAATTTGCGTGTGAAGTGCCCCCAGAGGGGACCTGGCCTCTCTGCAGCCAGAAGAACAAATAGCAGTTTTTGGTCTGCTCCACTGGGTTCCACAGACATTTCTTGAGCACTCAACCTCCACTCAAGGCATGTCCCCAAGCCGCCTGGCCCACCCCGGTGGCCTGCCTGCCTCTCCTGGTGGGAGGCTGATTTAGGGAGCAGCTCTGCTCCTGTCTCCCATCGAAGACCCTTTCTCAGAAGCTGGGGCCTAGCCCTCCTGGGTTTGGGGTGGCAGGGAACTTCATGATAGAGAACACCGTGGGGGTTCCTCTGGGCTGGGCCTTTTCAGGCTTGGCTTATTTCTTTCACCCCCCCGCCTCCCGAGGAGGTACCTGTGGACAAATTCTGAGTATCTGCCACATCGCAGGCCCTGAGCCGGGTACCGGAGGCGTGAGGATGAAACAGGCGAGTCTCAGCACTGGTGCAGCTCCTGTCTTCTAGGGGAGAGGAAATAGATCATCACAGCACACTGTAAGAAGGGGGTGACGTGGATTAGTTTCTATCGGGGGCAGAGCGAGCCCGGTGGTTAAGGGTCAGAGGCGGCTCCTCGGAAGGGGGGCACCGGAGCAGGCTTTGGATGGTGAGGTAGAAGCGAGCCAGAGGCGTATCTGTGATGGCGGTTTTCAGCCAGGACTGACTTCCTTCGTCAGATACATGAGAACCCTCTATGTACCAGGCACGGTGTCAGACACTCACTTCCTCTGCTGTCGGTTAGGGGTGTCCTGGGGCTGCAGACTGCTTGAGGACACAAAATCTCGGGTGAAAGTCCACGTTCTGTTACATGGCATCACTGTGAGTGGGCCTGGACAGAAGAAACGGGACGGACATAGGAGGAGACACCAGGTCCGGCCACGAGGGTCTGCCCAGGTCTCTTCTGGTGGAAGGCCACTGGAGCAAAGGCTTTCCTCCGGTGGAGGAAACCCTGCAGAGAGGGTCTGATGACTTCCCAGATAAGCGGTGGCCGTGAAATAGGAAACCGTGTCATCATCTGAGAAACAGCTCTAGGCTCTGGGGCTGTGGGGTGGCGGTGGAGGTGGGGACACCTCTGAGCTCTGAGTGACGGCTGTTTCTGGGAACATGGAGGCCAGAGGCCAGTGGCTGCCTGGTGGAGAGAAGCAGTGGGCTGGGGGTTCTCACCTCCCCTCTACCAATAGCTTTGGGTCTCACGTCTCCTCTACCAAGAGCTTTGTGAAAAGCTACCAATAGCTTTTCAGCCTCTGGGCATAAAGTTTCCATTCTTTCTCTGTTGTATCTGTGCTAATGAAAGCAGCTAGCACATTAGCAGGATGATTTTATTATGGGTCTTTATTGCCCCAGGGCTGTGGAAGAAACCTGGAAGCATTTTTAAGCTCAGTAATGAGAACTTTTTCTTTGCAAGGGATTTTTTTTTTAATATCCTAAAAATGACAAAGATGATCACATGGCATAATGGAGTGGTTAATATGCACATATTCATTTCTCATTTAGAGGGCTGACTTCAGCAGCAAGGCACTCAGTATGCACACTTGAAACAATCTGGTCATCTCTGATGTTCACTATTTTGCAGTCAGTTTTGCCCTCCTGCTCCCCCAGAAGAGGTAAAGTTTTTTGGTAAGGAAAACTTTCAGGGGCGCCTGGGTGGCTCAGTCGGTTAAGCGTCTGACTCCTGGTATTGGTGCAGGTCATGATCTCACACTTCGTGGGATCGAGCCCCATGTCCGGACTCTGCCCTGGGAGTGCGGAACCTGCTTGGGATTCTCTCTCTCCCTCTCTCTCTGCCCCTTCCCTGCTTGAGCGCGCGCTCTCTCTCTCTCTCAAAATAAACATCAAAAATAAATAAAAATAAAAAAAGAACTTTCAAACAAAGAACCATGACTCAGTCTCAGATTGAGTCCTGTCCCAGGCCACACAGCAACCTGGCTCCCTCAAGCCTCAGTTTCTGTTGGAGTGTTTGGGGACAGGGGTGTGCCAAGCTCCATGGAGAAGAGAAACACCAACCCTAACCTTCAGGACACCCAACCAGATGCTGACGGATACGTGCCACTATCACTGAAGTGCCTTTCTTCTCCCCATTCCACTGCCACTGGCCCAGGCCAAGCCCCGCTTCTGGCCTGGACTGTTACACTAGTCTTCTGACTGCTGTCCCTTTGCTCAGTCTAGACGCCCCCCAAACCCTCCTCTTATTCTGAAATTCATATCTGACTCTGTTTCCCCCCCACCCCCCGGCTTAAAAACTGGCCAGTTTTGGGGTGCTCAGTCAGTTAAACGTCCGACTTCAGCTCAGGTCATGATCTCAAAGCTTGTTAGTTTGAGCCCCACATCAGGCTCTCTGCTCTCAGCGCACAGCCTCCTTCAGATCCTCTGTCTCCCTCTCTATCTGCCCCTTCCCTGCTCACACACACACTCTCTCTCTCAAAAATAAATAAACATAAAAAAAAAACAACTGGGGAGCACCTGGGTGGCTCAGTCAGTTAAGGGTCCAACTCTTGATTTCGGCTTAGGTCATGATCTCAGGTTTGTGAGTTCGAGCCATACGTCAGGCTCCCACTGGCAGCGCAGAGCCTGCTTAAGACTCTGTCTCCCTCTCTTTCTCTGCCCCTCCCCTGCTCGCTCTCTACCTCTCTTTCTCAAAATAAATAAATAAATAAAACAAACATTAAAAAAAAAAAACCTGGGGGCGCCTGGGTGGCTCAGTCGGTTAAGCGTCCGACTTCGGCTCAGGTCACGATCTCGCGGTCCGTGAGTTCGAGCCCCGCGTCGGGCTCTGTGCTGACTGCTCAGAGCCTGGAGCCTGTTCCAGATTCTGTCTCCCTCTCTCTCTGACCCTCCCCCGTTCATGCTCTGTCTCTCTCTGTCTCAAAAATAAATAAACGTTAAAAAAAAATAAAAAAACAAAAACAAAACAAAAAACAAAAACAAAACAACAAACCCTGGCTTGTTTCTGTAGGATAGTCCACATTCGTGGGGTGCAGGGTGGGGTGCATTGGGGGGCCTTTCATGATCTTTGCCAAACTTCCTTCCAGTGCTCCTATCTCAGCTCTCCCCACCACACAGCAAACACTCTGGCTGCACTGACTTTTTTTTTGGATGTTCCTCCACAGTCTTCACACTTTATCCACACTGTGCCTTTGTTCAAGCTGGTCTCTGTCTGGAATACCTTCTTCCTCTGACGATATCTCCCTTATATTTTCAGGTTGAACCTAACCTCAGTGCAGTTCAGTTGATCTGTTGTACGGAGCACCTACTGTATGCTTAGGCACGACTCCTTCCCTTGACTTGGTGCTCCCTGCCCAGGCAATCAGTGCCCTTTTCCGTGCTCCCTTGCACCATGATGCATGGTGGCTCATTGATGCATGGTGGCATCATTCCATGATGGCTCATTGCATCATCATGGTTAGCTGCTGACATGTCAGTTTCCCATGTTAGAGCGCAGACAAGTGTTTGGTACCTCTTGGACCCCCAGCTCCTGATAGGGCTGGCCCAGCCAGGTGAGACCTAGGTTTGTAGAAGTGAACTGAAGCAAGAATACAAGCACCACATGCATATTTGCACACACACGCCCATGTGTGTATGCACATGTGCACACACATACACACACTTGTGATACACGTGGCTGTTGTACTCAAATAAGTTAGGGCCAGAATTAGGTGGGGGTGTGAGTCACTTAAGATTCCCTGGAGGGAGGTGCCTGGGTGGCTCAGTCAGTTCAGCGTCCGACTTCGGCTCAGGTATGATCTTGTGGTTCATGAGTTGGAGCCTGCATTGGGCTCTGTGCTGACAGCTCAGAGGCTGGAGCCTGCTTCGGATTCTGTGTCTTCTTCTCTCTCTGCCCCGCCCCTGCTCGTGTTCTTGTCGCTCTCAAAAATAAATAAAAATATTTTTTAAAAAATTAAAAGAAAAATTCCCTGGAGGAAGTGAGCCCTGAGCTGCTGACCCAAAAGAGAAGCACTCTTTCCCTCTTCTCACTTCCTTCCTGGCCCTGCTGCTGAAAGAAAACAGCTGACACTGGCTATGAAAAGGGAAATATATGTATTTTGAATTGGGGGTTGGGATCTCCTAGCCTGAAGGTGATTAAATCAGGCGCGTGCTTCCCTCCCTTCCTGCCCAGCCCTCCCTCCCCCTCTCCCTCCCTCCCCTTAGTCCCTCCCCTTCCTCCCTCCTTTCCTTTCCTGTCTCCTTTATCTCCTCCCTCCGGTCTCTCCCCCCCATTCCTCCCCTCTGTCCTCCCTTCCTCCCCTCCCTGCCTACTCCCTCCCCTCCCTCCCTCTCTCCCTCCCTTCCTTCCACACACATTTTCTGAACCTCTAGGACATGCCAAATACTGGGGGCTACAAAATTGATTAAATAAAACATATCTTTATATTTTTCTGTCTTCTTAATGTTCATGCTGGAACAAACCTGCCCTTTCTTTTATCTGTCTCAATGGATCAGAGTTCAAGTCTTGGCATGTCACTGATAGCTCTGTAACTCTGGGCAAGTCAGGTCACTTTTCTGAGCCTCAGTTGTCTTATGTATACCATGGAGATGACAATACCTTCCTCCTAAGAGTGCAGTTGATAATGTGCGTGAGGTGCTAAGCAGGTGCCTTTGATAGTTCTTCATTGAGTGAGAGCCACTCTCCAACTGGAAGCTTCCCGAGGGCAGTGACCACGTCCAGTGTGTCCTCAGTGGCCAGCACAGGGCCAGGCACACAGTAACAGTACATCAGCGTGATCTGTTATCCCAGTTTTCCTGGGACTGTCTCAGTCCCACATCTTGGGAAACACCTTGGTCCTGGGTGAATGGGGACAGTGGGTCGCCCTACACTACGTTCTCCATGAGGGTTTGTAGAATGGATATAGGAGTGAATGAATCATGAAGGAAGGACCGAGGTAGGACTAGGGCAGGCAAGAGCAAGCACTGGGCAGCTGGCTTGTCAGGTGAGAGGTGGTCCTGTGAAGGGACTAGAAGGCCTGGCAGGTGCAAGGTGGGAGGTGGGCATGGCGCCCTCTGCTGCGTGGCAGCATGAAGAAAGACACAGGTCCTGAGTCTGTGAGGCTATTGCTTTCGAGCAGGTTTCAGGCTTCCAGGGCCTATGCACTCTTCCTCTGACACAGCCAGAGAGGGGAAGGCAATCGCCGATCCACTTTTGCTAGAAAGGCCTGTGAGAAGCCACCAGCTGCTCCTCTGCTTTGGAAGCGGGAGGCCTCATGTTCCTCACTCAGCCCACTGTGTCCCAGCCTGTCTGCCTTCTGAGCTAGCCACTCCAGACTGCGAAGAGACTGCGCAGAGGTCTGGGCTGGGGGATGGGAGAGCAGGACTGCAGCCCCATTCTCAGGTCCTGGCCCAGAGACCTAGCTAGGCCTCAGTTCCCCACCTGTTGCCTGGGGATCAGCCCTTCCTGCCAGGGTGTCTGTGAGTTGTGACTTGTGGAAGGCCCCTTGGCACGTCTAGCACAGCATAGGTCCAGTGAGTGCCATTTGTTGTCCCTTTTTGTAAGTGGGAACAATAAAACTGGCTCTGCATACCTCCCAGGGCTGATGTGGGGGCCAAATGGGATGTGGGATGCGGGAACACTTGATAATCAGTGTTGTATCCTTTGAATATTTGGGGATGGGGCTCTTGCCAAGGCTGTTCCTGCTGGCCTGGGGTTCCAGGCACAGGTGGGGGATGACCCTGCCCACCCGGGCATAGAAGATCCTCCTGGGGATGTGCTCCAGGATCACAAAGAAAGCCAGCGGTGCTATCCGTGTGAGCGTACGTACTCTGTGGGTTGGCCCTGTGCTCAGATGATCTCCGCTTCTTCTGAAACCATGGCAAGAGGGAGACAGACAGATAGACATGGCCCAATTGCAGGGAGGTTTTAGTAGCAGCAGGACGCGTGACAAGAAGAAGGAATGTTCTCCGGAGCCTCCTCTGTCTGCTGGGCTGGAGGCAGGGCCTTTGTGAAGGCGGGTGGTGTTCGGATCGCCTCTGGGCCCTTCCTCCAGCCCAGAGGCGGGTTCACCATGAGGCTGGTGCAGCTTCAGCTTCGGGCCCTTTGTGCTCCAGGGCCCGTTCCAAGGCCTAGCGCTGTCCACGTGCTTGGACGCTTTGTGAAAGGCGCCAAAGGAAGACATTTTTGTACCCTTCTCCTTCTCCTTCTCCTTCTCCTTCTCCTTCTCCTCCTCCTCCTCCTCCTCCTCCTCCTCCTCCTCCTCCTTCTCCTTCTCCTTCTCCTTCTCCTTTTTTAAGAGGAGGATGAGATGAGCTCATCCAAGACTGGATCTGCCCCTGCTCAGGCCAGGTGGTCCTTTGTGCCAGGATGTGGGTGCCGCGTCCCTACGTGTGCTCAGAGCAGTCTCACCCCACGCGTGTGGACCTGGTCATCAGTTAGAGTCCTCACTGCTGAGGCAGGACCTGAAAGTCTCCCAGAGGGGAGCTGGTTCTGGGACAGGCCCAACTGCGGATCCTACTTGCTATGTAAAGAAGAGCCTGGAAAGGTCCTTCTGCCCTCAGTCTTCCTCATCTGCAACATGGACACAATACCTACCTGAAAAGGCATGGAAAGGTTTAAACAATGTACCCCAGATGAAACATCCTGGTACAGCCCCAGGCTTGTCACGCGGGAGCTCAGTAAATGGTGGTGGAAGCTGGATGGAGATGGGCAGGGGTGTGGTGGGGAGGGTTGGGGCGTTGGGGGGTGGGGTCGGAGGGCATTGGGGTGGAGCCAGTCCACTGCCTGTCAAATTCACCTGCACCCTGCTGTGCCCCTTGTTGGGTGCTGGGGACATGAGCTGCTGGGGTGGGGTGGTGGTGGTCAGATGAGCTAAGACGTTGGAAAGTGTTTATAAGCTGTGAAATACAGTTCCCTGGGAAGGAACAGTTGTAAACTGAGTGGCCTTTTTGTGGGAGAGGTCAGAATAGAAGTCTGCTTCGGGGGGGGGGGGGGGGGGGGGGGGAGGAAGGGGGGTTGGGTGGGAGGTAACCAGCCTGACTGGTTTTGTTGGAAAGCTCTGCTGCCCTGGCAGGCAAACTGACCTTTCTGGCTTAGGAAGGAAACCCGGACAGCAGGGTGCGCTGTTTCCCACGTCCTCCACCCTCGCACCGAGGTGGGGAGAGGTGAAGGGAGCTTACTGGTGGTTGCCTCGTCGCTCCCAACTTCGGTGCCCCCTTCAGAGAGGGAGGAGCAGTGGGGGTGGGGAGAAAAGAACATAGGCTTTGGTGTAAGGCCAGGTTTCAAACACTACCACTACTGCTTATGTCTGTGTGCTTGCGACAGTAGTGTAATCTTGCTGCACCTCGGTTTTCTCATCTTTAAAATGGGTGTGATAATATTCTCTCCCCCTGCCCAGATTGTTGGAAGGCCTAAATGAGATAATGTAGGGCTTAGCACAGTGCCTGGCACATAGTATCGTGCTCAATAAATACTGATTATCCCTCTGTCTTGCCCCATGACCCTCATCAACCTGTCTTGCATTCTGTTCCTTTACCCATGTGTGCATACCCTCAGTTGGATTGGGCTCCCTGGTAGAGAAGGTCATGCTTTATTCACCCATCATTACACCCCCAGCCCTGACACAGTGTCTTCAAGACTCCCTGAACTGCTTGGCGACAAGCTCCATTGGCTCAAGGAGAAGAGCGCGAAGTTTTAGCCAGAAACTCACTTATTGCACACCTACTACGTGTTTCTGCTGGAGGCATACTGGGTGGTCTCTTCCCCTCAGAGCTTGAATGGCCACTTGTAATTTGCTATCACCCTCTGTTACAGTGACTTTCTTTTCTTTCCTTCTGGTCCCAGTACCTGGCACGGGGGATTCACATACATTTTTGTTGAATGAATGGCTGCCTTCCCCCCCACTATTCTGAAAGCAGGCTTGGTGTCCCTTCCAGCCCAGCCACTTTCTAGCCGGGGCAAGTCACCCTGCCTCTTTCAGCTTCAGTTTCCTCCCCTTTAAAATGGGGAGGGGCGCCTGGGTGGCACAATCGGTTGAGCGTCTGACTCTTGGTTTCTGCTCAGGTCATGATGTCACCGTTCTGAGTTCGAGCCCCACGTCAGGCTCTGTGCTTGGGATCCTTTCTCTCCTCTCTCTGCCCCTCCCCTTCTCCCTCTCTTTCTTGCAATAAATAAATAAACCTAAAAAATAAATAAATAAAATGGAGAAAATAGTGGTACCAAATAATCAGGGGCTCAACCGTGCCTAGGACAAGGTAAGCACCCAATAATGGCAGCTGCTGTTTTTCAAATGATCTCCAGGGGTCTTCCTCTTCTGGTTGGGAGAATATTCCATTCCTGCAGACCCTCTCTGCTGGCCTCACAAAGGATTTGGAGCTCTGTGCAAACTGTTTATGTTTCCCCGGCAGAGTTTATTACCCAGCCGGGCCTACTGCAATTAATTACAGGCAGAGCAAATAACTTGTCCCTGGGAGGCTGGGCTTGGCATAAACATTTACATCCAGCCAGGGGCCAGCTCAGGGGCTTGGCTCTTTCCTCCAGCCTTTAGAACACAGAGAGATCAGGGGATCAGAGATCAGAGGTGTGGGATGGGGTGGGGTGCCAGAGAGAAACAGCTTTCCTTCAACTGCTTTTCCTGGACTGTTCCTTAGCCCTTGAGGTGCTGGGCGAATGCTTTCTCTTTTCATCCTCCTCATTACCCACAAGCCGACTCCCTGTTTGCAGATGGAGAAGTCGAGGCTCAGCGAAATGAAGCAGTCTGTTTAAAGCCACACAGCTCACAGGGGAGGCAGGAGCTGAAGGTTCACGTGGCAGCTGTGTAGAAAAACAGACTGGAAAACAGAGGCCAGAAGTTGGGAAATCACCAAGGGATTGTTTGTTCGTGCGTTCACTCATTCATGCACTCGTCCATTCACTACATAGTTGTCAGGCCCCTGTCCTGTGTGAAAGGGGCCTAAGGAGGCAGTGGTGACTATGAGTCACTGGGCTGAGTCCAGATTGTCTCCACATTGAATGCCAGAGACTCCCTCAGGATGGTCCCATTAACAGGCAAATGTGTGGCAGAGGCGGTTTCTTGGAGGGCCAGGCAGGAGATGGCCTCCCTGGGTGTCTACTGTTCATAGCCACACCGTCTTACACAGAGAGGTGGCCTGAGGGGAAGTTGTCAAAACGAAGGGCTGTCTGAAGTCAACTCACTCCTCCCAACCTAGAATCTGGAATTCTAGATTTCCAAGCCCCTACCTCTGTGCAGAGAAGGCTCAGACGAGGTTTGGCTCAAAGTTACAGCAGGGACGCATAGTGGGCATTCCTGGCAAAGGACTTTTTCTCGTGCATTTATGTCTGAGAGGTGAAATGACAGATTGGCAGGGCAGACCCTCATGGCTGTCCTGATCCACAGCTCCTCCCCACTCCATGCTGTGAGTCCTGTGTTTTCTGGAGGCCCTTCCAGCTCAGCAATTCCTGTTCTGCTCGACAGTCTCACTGTGAAGCACTCTAGAACATTCTGCTAGGGGCCATCTTCCTTCTCTCCAGGGTAGAAAGCTAAGACCCAGGAAGGAAGGAGCAGGGTCCTCCTGCCCCTGTACTCATTTTGGACATGGTGTGCCTGGATCCTGGGACCTCTGGGCTGGGCAGGAGCCCATCCCTACAGCTTCAGGCCCTGGTGGACCCTGGGGCCTAGCCTGAATCATCCACTCTGGGTGGTCAGCACCTGGCCCAGAGCCTGGCATGTGCCTGGCACTGATGCCCAGGAAAAGCGTGACTTGCAGGGCGAGTGAGTGGCTGGTGGGAGACAAGGAAACTCTAGGGAAGAACACCTAGTTCGGCAGGCCGGGGCTTCCAATGCAAATCACCGCTCTACCACGTATGAACATCAGTGTTGCTTCTAGAAGCGAGATGGAACAATAGTCCTCACCCGCAGAGTCATGGTGGGGTCAAAAGGCAGCAGAAAGTGGAAACAGATGGTCCAAATATGCATCAGTGGATGAAGGGCTAAACCACCTGTGGTCTGTCCAAACCATAGAATAGTATTGAGTCATAAAAAGGAATCACATACTGATACACGCTACAGCATGGACAAGCCCTGAAAACATCGTTCTAAGCGAAAGAAGCCAGTCACAAAGGTCACGTGTGTATGAATCCATTTATATGAACTGTCCAGGACAGATCCATCCGTAGACACAGAAAGCCGACCTCGGTAGTTGCCAGGGGAAGGGGGAGAGGAGGATGGGGAGAAGAAACTACTTATGGGTGAAGCATTTTACTGTGGAGGGATGGAAATGTTTTGGAAATAGAGGAGGAAGTTTTGCATGCTGTGAATGCGCTAAATGCCGCTAATTGTTGACTTTGGCATGGTACATTTTATGTTATGTGAATTTCACCTCAATGAATTATATTTTTTTAGTTGCTAAGAAGACAAGGCAGCATCGGTTAGGAGGGGATGCTGGAGGTGAGACAGGGGTGTGGGGGCGAGACTACTGCAGAAAGGATGGTGTGGGATTGAACGCCGTGACAGGTGCAGGTGTCCAGTGGGAAGCAGTATGGCGGACCGGTTAGGACCAAGGGTTCTAGAATAAGACTGACAGGATTCAAAGCTATGTGGCCTTGGGCAGGTTGTTTAACCCCTCTTTGTTTCATTTTCTCATCTGTGAGATGGGAATAATGAAGTTCGTATTATGGGGATCTTCATCTTTTATTATGGAAATTGTAAAATTTTCTGGAGCATTAAATGAGTTAATATTTGTAAAGTGCTTAGAATAGCACTTGGCACAAAGTAAGTACTGCGTGAATGCTAGCTGCTGTTATTATGGCCCATTCACATTTTTATCTATGTGCTCGTTACTGAGCACCAGGCCTAGGCTGTTCTCCGAGGCTGGGGCCGTGAGCCGGACCCAGGGCCTGTTCTCTGGAGCGCCGTCTCGTCTTGGTGCAGGAATCAAGCCTCCTCCCACGCTGCTTGCAGCTCCAGCTGTTAATGAAATCACCTCACCTCCTGCTTTTCAGAGCTGCCTGAGTGGGCACTGTTTCCCCTATAGGACCTGGCAGGCCTCCTTCATGGCTTTTGAAAACACCCAGGCCTTGGGGGCTGGTGCCTTGGGCTCTCGGGAACTTTAGTAAGGCTATTGTTTGCCTGCTTGTCATGGAAGAAGTCAGGGGGCTGCGCTCTGGGGTTCTCAGTGTTTTCTAACCTCCAGACCTCTGAGCCTGTGTTTGGGATGGGTCTGAGGTGTCACATCTGTCGCAATTTTATTTATAAAAAGCGGAAGGTCTTTTTTGGGCTGGCACTCTGGACAACCAAAGTAGGGCATTGCAGTGGGAGTCGGGGTCCCTCCTGAGCCCCAGCCTTCAAGCTTCTGCTTCCTTTTGGGCCTGACCAGCCCCTGTCAGCCTCCCTGGCCCCGCCAGCAGTCATTCAGGCTCTGAGTCTCATGGACTGAAACAATCCGATTCCAGCCGCTGCCTACCCCCCCACCGCACCCCGCTCTGGCAAGCCCTCCACATTGGCACCCCTCCCAGGGCCATCCTCAGTCTGTCACTCGGGCACAGGCATGTGCCCCATCCCTTCACTGTGACAGTCAATACATACGGAGTCACCTGGTCATGGTAACTTCCATTCACCCCCAGCAAAGTCTCGCTCAGCTCTGGGGCCTCCCACCTAGCACTGCCCTCTCCAACACCTGCATCCCCCAGCCACCTCTGACCACCTGCCCTCCCATCCCCCAGAGCTCTGCCTTCACCTGCTGGCTTCCCTGCCAGATTCTTGTCCCAGAGGTTGCCCCAGGGCAGCTGAGCAGGAATGTCATTCCAGGAAGGCGCTTGCCTTCTCTCTTCTTATAAAAACAAAACTACATCGTAAGTAGCTTGAGTCAGGCCTTCTGGAACTCCTCCCTGGGGGTGGGAGGATGGACAAAACAGGCAGTCGTGGATGAACTGGAGGGCCTCGGGAAGAAGGTAGAGCCAGAGTCAGGCCAGGCAGAGTTCTCTGGGTTCTCAGAGGGCCCCAGTGTATTCATATCCCCCCTTTTCTCTCCCAGGCACGCGCACCACACTCCTTCACATAGACTCTGGCCCTCGAGGGCTTGGCATGCCGTGATCAGGGAAGGTTCTTTTGGTAGAATACTCATTTATTCAGCCTTTCATTCATCCATGGGCCTTTGCTCAGTGCCAGGCCCTGTGCTGAACCCCAGGGAGAGTAAGACCAGACCAAGTCCCTGCCTGAGGGCTGGCGAGGGAGGCCCTTGGGCACTCAGAAGGATACAGTGCAGTCTGATAAGGGCCATGCATTCATTTGCTCGTTCAGCAAAGACTTGCCAAGCACCTGCTACGTACCAGGCAGCATTCTAGCACTGGGCCACCAGCCGTGAACAAAGCAACAAAGCAGGCAGGAACCCTTCCCTTCACCAGGCTAACCTTCTAGTGTTGTGTTCTCTTAGAGACAGAGTGACCAGAGTTCTGATGCAGCATTTAAAAAAACTAATACTTATCTTTCAGTGATTATTTTTAAAAACACAAAACCTTCCCACTTGGACAAGGAGAAGATAGCAATCACCCATAATCTCATCACTTTGGAAGGTCATCAAAAAAATTTTTTTGTGTGTCTTCCCTCTTTGCTTGTGTGTGTACGTGTACGTGTGCATGTGCCTGTGCCTGTGTATTCAAACCCAGTTGTGCTTAAACTGTATGTGACATTTGGATTACTGGTTTTTTTTTTTTTTGCCTCCAGCATTTCCCATGCCATTAACCCACCATTAATAAATCCGTATTTATTAATGACACATAGAGTTCCTCATTGCAAATGCTCCACAGTTTATTGAATCTTCTCCTTATTTGGCATTGATGTGACTTCTAGTTTTTTTTTTTTTTTTGCTATTGTAAATAATGCTGAGATGATTAGCTTTGAAGCTCTCCGATGGCTCTCCGAAGGCAGAATCCTGGAAGTTGCAAACGTCCCAGGCTCGGCAGCTGCCTGCTGTACTCTGAGCACCTTTCTTGTGGCTAAGGTGCAGCTTCTTGGGGGAGGGGAGGTTCCTGCCAGGTAAATTTCAATGAGTTGTTGCATTTGTCTTTTGCTGCATAAACAGTCGCCCAATAAGTTAGTACCTGGAAATGACAACATTTGTTTTTTTATCTCTCCCCATTGCTGTCGGTCAGGATGTGGGAAGGGCTCAGCTGGGCATTTCTGGCTCAGGGTGTCTCATGCTGTTGCGGCTGGCACAGGGGCTGGAGTAGCTGGGTGCTTGCAAGGAGACCTTATTGATATTATCCCTGGAGTCTGGCCATGTCTCCCTCTCTCTCACTGCTACCTCTCTAATGTGGGCCACCTTCATTTCTCCCCTGGATGAATGATCCCAGCTGAACACACACCGCACTGTATGGGCCAGGGGTCATTCCGAGTTCCAAGTTCTTCACATGCGCGAAGTTGCTCATTTAATCCCCACAGCAACTGAAGGAGGCAGGTGTTCTTGTGATCTCCCTTCCAGCTCATAAATGGCAGATCTGGGATTTGAACTCAAGAGCAGGCTTATTATTGGTCCTGCCACCTAACTGGTCTCCCTGTGTCTACTCTCGCCTCTCTGTCCTTCCATTCACCACCCTGTGGCCAAAGTGAGCATATTAAAGTGTAACTACATTGTGTCCATCCCTTGCTGAAACCCTGCCAATGTCTTATCGTGGTGACAATAAAATCCCAACTGCTGACCGAGTCCACCTGGTGACCGGGCCCTGCTGCCCTGCCCTTGCTGGCCTCGCCTGCCCATACCCCTCAGGACCTTGAATGAATCCTGCTCCTTTCTCAGAGCCTTCCCACAGCAGCTTTTGTTTATTTTGCCTCAGTATAACATGCCCACACCTTGCCCCTGTCAGAGTTATTACTGCTTCTTCTTCAGCTCCTAGCTCAGATGTCACTTCTTGGGGAAGCCTTCTCCACTTCTCAGGCTGGTCAGTCACTTGTCCTGTGTTCTCGGAGCACTGTATTTGAGAGCACCTATTGTTAGAGTCACTGTGTACTATTGATT
This sequence comes from Panthera tigris, assembly GCF_018350195.1. Lineage (NCBI taxonomy): Eukaryota > Metazoa > Chordata > Mammalia > Carnivora > Felidae > Panthera > Panthera tigris. The sequence goes on from NC_056669.1 coordinate 56,303,077, forward strand.
TCTTTGATATCCGTCTTGCAGGGGATGCTGTTGGCATTGGGGTCCGTGCCATGGAGCCCCCTGGTGCTGTGCAGTGTGGAACCCTGCTGTCTTCCTTGCTAGAGGGGAAACTTTGTATAGACAGGATCCATTACACATATCTGCCCATTTGTCCCTGGCGGCCAACAGCGTCTGACACAGAAAAGGCACTCAATAAATATTTGTGGAATATTATTTTTTTTAATTAAAAAAAATTAATGTTTATTATTTTGAGAGAGAGAGAGGAGAGGATGAGCGGGGGAGGGGCAGAGAGAGGGAGACACAGAATCTGAAGCAGGTTCCAGGTTCTGAGCTGTCAGCACAGAGCCTGACACGGGGTTCGAACCCACCAACTGTGAGATCGTGACCCGAGCTGAAGTTGGACGCTTAACCCACTAAGCCACCTAGGTGCCCCATGGAATATTATTAATGATAGTAAGAATTAATAAGTATTACTAAGTGCTAGGCACTACATTTAGTTAATCCTCAGAATAACATTATGGGGTAGGCCCTATCGTCATCCCCTCTTTTTAGAAGAAGACACAGGCTGAGGAAGGGGAAGTCACTTGACTGCTGGACTGTTATCCTCTAGCGAGTGGAAGGTTCAACCAAGCCAGACTGGTTCCCTATAAAAAAATAGATGAAAGAAGGACCCCTCAATTCTAGCAGCTTAAAGCCAGCCAGGTGAGGGAAAGCCCAGACAGAAGTTTCAATAAAGCTTCTCAAGCAGTGGTGAGGACGTGTTTGTGTGGGAAGGGTTGTTTTCCTCCGCTAGGGAGAGAGGAAGGAGAGAGAAGGCTCCTGGACAGGAAGTGGATTTGCTTTGGGGCCACTCTCCCATTTGGACACCAGGCCTGGCTGCCTACTCTCGTGACCACAACCTCTGTCTCCCAGGCTCGCTGCACCCAAATGGAGGCCTGAGGAAAGCAGGTGGCAGCCAGGGCAGGGATGGGGTGGGACTCTAATATGTGCTGAAGTCATGCCCGAGGCCTTCGTTCTTACTTGTGTGGAAGCCTGTCCTTGACCTGATGTGTCTCCTGAGAGGCAAGGGGATAGGAGAGTTTCCATTATGGAGGTGAGGGAATGGAGAGACCCAGAGAAGTCAAGGAGTTTGTCTAAGTCCCAGAGCCAGGACCAGAACCCTGGTCTCTGGAAGCCCCTCAGCCTTCAGCACTCGTGTGTGTGTGTGTGTGTGTGTGTGTGTGTGTGTGGAGTGGGGGTGGGGGACAAAGATGATGCCTCCTTCTTCTTCAGTCCCCCCAGCTCCTCCTGACTCCTTATCCCAGCAGCGTGTCCTTCTGGAGGACAAGGCCCCCATCAAAGCTTTGTGGATGGTTCTGAAATGCCTGCCAGTCCTGGTTGTCTAGGAGTTCAGAGTCACCTCGGTGCCCACGCTCCAACCTTTGAATGCCTTGGCTTTCCTACCAGACTGTAGGCTTTCTAAGGGCTAGGCCTTGACTCCACCATCATCAGATCAGTTTTGCTGCACAGTATTTTCTGAGTCTGTGCTAATCCTGTGCTGGAGCCCAGCCCAGCCCAGCCCAGTGGTTGCTTCAGGTGCTTTGAGAAAAGCTGGTACCTGAGTGGGTCTTGGAGGAGCAGTAGGAGCGACCAGGTGGAGTCCACATCACCTTCCTCCCCGAGCCCCAGCTCTGTACCCACAGTACCTGTGGGTACAGAGCTGGGTGGGCCCTGCTGATTGATGGGGCCTCCCCACTAACCACCCCCCACCCAATCCTTAGCAGGGCTACCTAGTCCCTGAAGCTTCCAGAGGCTCCTGTCCTGGGTACCTTCCCAGCCACCCACCCCTCTGAGGCCCCAGCTTCTTTCCCTGTCTCCTTCCTCACAGGTCTGTCTGCTGGGGATTCTGTTTTGGTTGGAAAGAGGAGGCGGAGGTGTTTGCGTGTCTGGCTCTTTCCTCCTTTCTGATTCCTCCTCCCTTCCTCCCTCTTGCCTCTCAAGATGTTTCCTCCGCCAGCCTGGCCACACTCCAGCCTCTCTGCTCCTCAGTGGCCATCCTCTCCCGCCTAGGGCTTCCGTGGGCTGTGGCTTTCCCTTACTGCCTTATGTCTCCGGAGGAAGGGTCCACGGGGCACGTTTTTCAGGGTAAGGCACGTTGCCTTCTCCTTCCTCTGCTGTTTAAAACCCACATCTCCTGGGACAGCAGGTTGCAGGCCCATTCTAGGGCTGCCTCCTGCTCTGAGTGGTACTCTGGGCTCATCCCTTTCTGTCTCTGGGCCTTGGTTTCCTGGGGAGCCCATAACCTGCCCATCACATAACCTGCCTTGTGTTCATTCGGTAGTAGTTTTGTGCTCTTTGTCAAGGATCTGCACTCCAGGCGTGGGACACTGGGGAGCTGCTTCCTACAGCCTCACAGTGCCTGGAACATAGAATTTGTACTACCTTCCAGGCCCCCAACCATCTTTTCATATCCCCAGCTGTGGTCCCATCACTCCTTGACGACCCTCACCTACTCCTTCTCTGTCTGCCCCTCCTGGCAGAGGTTCACAGGGGGAAGCAGACCCACACCCAAGCCTGACGGAGCTCACCTTGAGCTTTGTATCCTCAGCACCTTGCACTGTGTCTGGAGCAGGGCAGATAATAAGTATTTGTAGAATGATCTTTGGAGGTACAGCCAGGGAAGCTGACAGTGGCGTGATAGAGGGGTGAGGATGGTCAAGGTGCTGAGGGGGCACTTCCTAGTAGAGGTGATGTGGGGTGTTTAGGGATGGGTAAGAGTTGGACAGATAGCAGGGTGGGAAGGGCATTCCAGGCAGAAGGAACAGATGGCGTGTGATCTGGGGCTTAGAGCGTGTGTAAGTGGAAAGAAGGGAGGCTGGAGAGAAGGGCCTGGATTGGGAGGAACCTCTGATCTCAGGATGGGTGTCCTGGCCTGCTGGAATGGTGCCAGCACTTAGCCCCCTCAGCTGGGTCCCAGGTCTTTGTGCTGCAGGCTGGGGTTTGTGGGGGCAGGCAGGTGGTGGAGGGGCAGGGCCCTGGAGGCTTGCCAGGCTTTCCCAGGGCTTGGGACTGTGTGAACCCAAGGCTATTGGCTCTGCTTCCCCGGGCTGAGCAGGTCATGGGATTAGAACTTGACAGGGCCAGCTGGTTGAAACAGGCTTGTGGCAACACATAAGTTTGAACCAGGTTCAGTTGTGGTCTCCGTAATTTCCTGACTGTGACTCTGGGCAAATCATTGACTTGTGTATGCAGGGGTTTCTTCTACAATAAAGATAACAGAAGCTGCCTCTCAAGATTGTTACAAAAAATTAAGATAATTTGTGCAAAGTTTTCGTTTTTCCTCCCCGCTTCTCCCTGCCTCTCCCCTTCCTCTCCACCGCACCGCCGCCCCCTCCCCCCACTCCTTCTTAGTAGGGCTGGTCCTTTCCACGTGAGGCCTGGGTATGGTGGGACGGATATGAGGCATCCTCAGCCCTGATAGCCTGCCCATAAATCTCTCCTTCCACAAAACCCTGGATTCAGAATGCCCCTGCTAAACATACGTTCCTCTGGGAAGTGGTTCTCAGTGTCTTAGGGCCATTGTATCAACCTCACCTTAGAAATGCAGCCGTTGGAAATGCATATTCCCAGGTCCACCTCACCCCTACTAAATGGGAAGACTGAAGGTGGGGCCCAGCAAGCTGGGTTGTAACAGGCCTCCTATGCGATTCTTTTTTTTTCTTTTTTAATGTTTATTTATTTATTTATTTATTTATTTATTTATTTAGAGAGCATGCAAGCAAGCTGGGAGGGGCAGAGAGAGAGAGAGAGAGAGAGAGGGAATCCCAAGCAGGCTCTGCATTATCAGTGCAGAGCCTGATGCGTGGCTCAATCCACAGTTCCTGAGATCATGACCTGAGCTGAAATCAAAACTCGGATGCTTCACTGACTGAGCCACTCAGGCGCCCCTCCTCCCATGTGATTCTGACCTATGCTCAGTGTGAGAACCACCGCCATAGGGCACTGATGCCCAAGGGCCTCTCAGAGGAGCCTGGGTTTGGGCCGGGAGTCAGAACACATGGGTGCCCAAGGGGGCTGGCTTCAGGGGTGGGCGACCTGTGCGGTCACCTAGGGCCCCAAGCTCAGGAGGACCTCTCGATTGGTTAAATGCTCTTAGGGGCCCCGCATCCTGCACTGGGCCCACAGATCATATAGCCGGTACTAGGTGCTGGTCCCAGCCATGTACCAGGTTAACTGGGTATCCTCGGGGAAGTCACTGTCTGTCCTGGTCTCATGTGCTTATCTGTCCAGGAGGATGATAACCCCCACCTCCTAGAGTAATCGTGGGGATTAAATGTGCAGCTTGGGATCAGCAGTTGGCACAGTGCCTGGCCCAAGCAAGTGGAGAGTGGCTTCCTGAGGCTGCGTGCCAGTACTGGGCATACCTCTGGGGAAACCATGGCAGCAAACAGACACTATCCTTGGCTTCATGGGGCTATTGGTCTGGAGCAGGGGGACAGCCAGAGTGCCCACTGTGAGGGATACCCTGAGAGTGCCTACGAGGGGGCCTGACCTCATCAGGGGTCACCAAAGACTTTCTGAGGAAGTGCCCAATGAGCAAATATCTGAGATAAAGTGGATGTGAACTTGGTGTGGGGGTGGACAGCCTTGTCCAGACGGAGGCAACGGCGTTACCATGTGTTTTTTTCATAGTTATTAATAACGGATCTCTGGGGAGCCGAGGGGAGGTGAGAGGGCCTGGAGGGAGGAGATGGGCTGCTGGGGCTGCAGGCAATTAGGAGGCTGCCTCAGGGCCTCATGGCAGCTCTGGGCTCCTCCTCTAGAACCAAGGCTTTAGAATAGGAACAGCCCTTGCCCAGAGACCTTCTGGAGCTGTAAGAATGTGGCCTTGCCAGCTGGTGTGGCAGGCAGGTCACTTACTCTCCACAGACCTTAGCTTCCCCTTCAGCAGGATGGGTCTCCCGGTCCCCTCAGGTGGCTGCGCAGAGGTAGAAGTCATTGCACAGAAGCCCAGCACAGTGTCGCCTGCAGGAAGAGTGCTCAGCGCCCAGTGGCTCCTCTTGCCTCCGTCAGTGTGGAAGTGGAGAGCTCAGGTTTTGATCAGGAACCCCTCTAGCCCAGGCTTGATCCCTTAGAGGAGTCCTTTCTTTAACTGGAAGGAAAATCAGACTGGTAATTTCTTTACTAGAGATGACCGCTGAGATTAAGGACTCACCAGCTGTGGGGGCCCAGAAGCAGTGGCTTTGCAGACAGCCGAGTGTCCATCTTTCTGGGTGTCCCTCCCACCCCGGCCTCAGGGCCCAGCGTTGGGGTGAAATTAAACCCGCTACATCACACAGAGGGATGAGCTCCCCCATCCAGTGCCTTGAGTTCAGGCCGTGCTCTCTCAGTGGTGACAGTGGCTCTCACTTACCGGAGGCTTCCCTGCACCCGGTCCTCTCCAGGCATTCACCAAGAAAAGCACTGTTATTATTTCCACTTTATCAGTGAGGATCAGAACGGTTTTCTCTTTGCCCAAGGTCACCCAGCTAGTGAGTGGCAGAGCCCAAAACACTGCCCCAAACTGACCTTCCTGGTGACATGCTTGGGGCCAGGGGTGAGTCACGTCCTTCTCTGGGTCTCAGTGCCACCACACATGCACTGAGGACTGGAATCCAATGTTCTCGGAGGCCTCCTCAGCCCCAGTGCCCTAGGATCTGCATTTCTGGGAGGGCCCATCCCCCTGAGAAGTTACCCCACCACACCCTGTCCCACGTCCAGGCTGCTCTTCCTTTACTGTGTAGGAAATGATCGATTCACTCAGGCCCTCTCAGTTCCAGCCTGCCAGGCCTCCTGCCACCTAGGGCTGACCTCTGGCCCTTTTCCCTCCCCCTTAGCCACAAGAAGGAATGGGTGTGGCCAAGACCTATGGTTTCTCCACCGTGAGTGCCGTGAGTGCCGTGTGGCCTGGAGCTGGCGAGGTGGGAGCCCCATGGGAGAGTCCATAGTTGCAAAGAGTTTGATGTTTCCAGGGAAACAACCAAGGTCAGTGGGGCCAGAGCGTATGGGGGGCAGGGGAGTGTAGTGGGAGGGGAGATCAGAGGGGTGGGTGGGCCCAGATTGTGAAGAGCTTGTGGGGAGCAGTGAAGGGGTTTGAGGCAGAGGAGGGACTTGACCAGGTCTGCCTGAAGAATGACTGAGAAAATGCCAGGGACAGCAGGTGCACACAGCTCAATAGCTATTAGTCATGTTTTCCTTATGTTGATCATCATGAACACCCAGATTCCACTTCTTGCCGGCTGTGAAAACTTGGGCCAGCTACTGACCCCCAGGGCCTCATCCTGCTCACCAGTCATGTGGGAAGAAGGATGAGGAGCCTTCCTCTCAGGGATTTTATCAGGAGCAAAGAGAGATAATGGGGAAATTTCACCTAATTTTGATAAATCCTGCAAGTTCTTGGCCCGCTGAGCCCAGCTACATGGCCAGCACCCCTTGTCCGTGTCCCGTGCCTCCCTGTGTCAAGTTGGGGCAGGGTAGGACTCAGTCACTGGCTCCAGAAGGCCCTAGCCACAATCCACAATCCAAGTCCTTGCAGGCAGAGCTTTAACCTTCCCCAGATCCCATCCCTACTCCTGTCCTCAACCTTGGCCCTGCAGTGGCAGACCCCTACCTCCTCCTCACACTCCCCCCTCCTCCCGCCTTGAAGCTCTGGCTGAGGGGCTCCCAGCCTTGACAGCCCGTGGAGATTCCCAGTAAGCCCAGTGTGGTGTGGAGGGGAGCGTGTAGGACCTGAGGAAGTCACGTGCTTTCCCTGAGGCTGTTTCCTCATCTGCAAAACAGGAATGGGAATACTTCCTTTATTAGTCTCCTATTGCTCCTGTAACAAATCACCACAAATTTAGCGGCCTGAAACAGCCCAGATTTATTCTCTGACGGTTCTGGAGGCCCAAAGTACTAAAGTAAGTTGGAGGGTTGTGTTCCTTCTGAGGACTCTAGGAGAGAATCCATCCCGTTGCCTTTTCTAGCTTCTAGAAGCTGCCTACGTTCTTTAGCTCCTGGTTCCACTCTCCATCTTAAAGCCAGCAGCATAGCATCTTCTAATTTCTCTCCTGATGCCTCTATCAGCACGTCCTTGCCTTTTCTGTCTCTGACCCTCCTGCCTCCCTCTTATAAGGACCTTTGTGATGGCCCTGGGTCTACCCAGGTAATGCAGGGGAAGCTCCCTATCCCCAGAACCTTAACTAAATCTCATCTGCCAAGTCCCTTTTCCCACGTAGGGTAGCATATTCACGGTTCCAGGGATTGGGGGATGTGGGCATCTTAGGGGGGGCATTCTTCAGCGTGCCACACATACCTTGCAGGGTAGTGGTAAGGATCCAATGAGACAAAGGACGTGAAAGGCTCCAACAGTGCCTGGGATGTGGCAGTCAGCTCCCAGACATACTTCCTTTCCCTCCTCTCTCTGGACCTCTGTCTCCCCATCCAGAAAAAGAGGCCCATCCCAGCTCCAGCAGTTGGATCCCACCTTATTTAGAGCCAGTGGTAAGGACAGGCAGACTGTGCTCTTACGGCAGCCTGGGCTTCATCGCAAGCAGCAGAACGGAGCCCTGCCCCCAAGACGCCCCCAGTGGCCCTCAGAAAAGCCCGTGTTCTCCTCCTCCCTCTCTGGGGCAGGCCTCTGCTGGTTCCTGGCCTGCCTCGCATTTCCCATCATTCCCAGGGATGGCTGATGGGAAAGGCTGAGCTCACTGCTCCCTGGGGATGGCGAGGGGTGGAGGGAGGAGAGGGAGAGGCTGGCGGCAGCTGCAGCTGCGAGAGAAGGGGAGAGGACAGGCTAGGAGAGGAGATTTGCAGTGGGAGAGGTCGGGGTTATCAGTGCCCTGGGGGGAGTGGGGGAGGGTAGGGCACGGCCTCCAAGCTGGGCCTCATGAAAGTTCAGATCTTTCTTGGCCTCCTTGGAAGGCTGCTCTGTCCCTCTGCTGGCCACCCTTCTGAAAGGCCCTGGGGCCCGGAGGAGGATGCTTGTATGTCGGGGATGGGAGGAGGGCATCACAGACCAGCAGGGGCAGGAAATGAGGGATCACTGACCTATGAGAATACCGCCCCCTTCAAGACAAGAGAGCCATCTCAGCCAGTGTCCCTCCCTCACTCCTACCCTCTCCCGAGAAATCAGTCACTGTTTCCCCTTGGGCTCATCATTTGTCTTCACTGGCCCTTACTTTTCTTACTTGTGCGCATGCGTGTGTGTGTGTGTGTGTGTGTGTGTGTGTGTGTGGCAGGGCAGGTAACCCCATTGTGGTATTTGAGAGTATCAATTGGGATGGTGATTTTGAAATGATTTTGAAATGTACACTCTGCTATTTAGGTTTGCGTCATTCCATGCATTTGCACGTCACTTTAATGTCCTCTCTTCTGCACCTTGATGACCTGGCAAACTCTGAATCATCCTTCCGGTCCCACCTCAGATGTCGCCTGTTCTCTGTAACTTTCAAGCCACTCCCTCTCTGGAGTTACGGTCACCTTCTTTATAACGCTCCCTCATAGTGCCTTTTGCAGATAGTTTTTGGTTTGTGCATCTGTCTCCTTTACCTGTTTCAGTTTTGGTCATGTATATGTTTCTAGGAATTTGTCCATTTCTTCCAGATTGCCCATTTTATTGGCATATGATTGCTCATAACATTCTCTTACTATTGTTTATATTTCTGCTGTGTTGGTTGTGATCTCTCCTCTTTCATTCTTGATTTTATTTATTTGGGTCCTTTCCTTTTTCTTTTTGATCGAACTGGCTACGGGATTATCAGTTTTGTTAATTCTTTCAAAGAACCAGATTCTGGTTTCATTGATCTGTTCTACTGTTTTTTCGGTTTCGATAGCATTAATTTCTGCTCTGATCCCTATTATTTCCTATCTTCTTCTGGTTTTGGGTTTTATTTGCTGTTCTTTTTCCAGCTCCTTAAGGCGTAAGGTTAGGTTGTGTATCCGAGATCTTTCTTCCTTCTTTAGGAAGGCCTGGATTGCTATATACTTTCGTCTTATGACCACCTTTGCTGTGTCTCAGAGGTTTTGGGTTGTGGTATTATCATTTTCATTGACTTCCATATACTTTTTAATTTCCTCTTTTACTGCTTGGTTAGCCCATTCATTCTTTAGTAGGATGTTCTTCAGTCTCCAAGTATTTGTTACCTTTCCAAATTTTTTCCTGTGGTTGATTTCAAGTTTCGTAGCGTTGTGGTCTGAAAATATGCACGGTATGATCTCGATCTTTTTGTACTTACTTAGGGCTGATTTGTGTCCCAGTATATGATCTACTCTGGAAAACGTTCCATGTGCACTGGAGAAGAATGTATATTCTGCTGCTTTAGGATGAAATGTTCTGAATATATCTGTTAAGTTCATCTGGTCCAGTGTGTCATTCAAAGCCATTGTTTCCTTGTTGATTTTTTGATTAGATGATCTGTCCATTGCTGTGAGTGGGCTGTTGAAGTCTCCTACTATTATGGTGTTACTATCATTGAGTTTCTTTATGTTTGTGATTAATTGATTTATATATTTGGGTGCTCCCACACGTGGTGCATGAATGTTTACAATTGTTAGGCCTTCTTGGTGGATAGACCCTTTAAGTATAATATAATGTCTGTCTCCCCTACCATATGTGGGCAATACATTCACTACAGACCCCTCTGCTTGTCAAGGTCCCTGGAGTTGTGGTAGAACAGAGGCAGGCTAGCAGAGGCACTAAGGGAGCTGGCCTCCTGGGATCTGACCTGGGCAAGGTCTCCATGTGTCAGTCCAGTCCTTAGAATTGAGCAGGCCCCCGTGACCCTTTCCGTCAGATGTACAAGCATCTAGGTTGGGCGGGTGGAGCTGGTTGGGAAGTTGTCAGTGCAGACAGATCGGTGGCTAAAGAACAGGCCAGCACTGTTCCTCCTGGCAGGCTTCTCAAAATTCCCCAGACAACGGAGGGGAATCAGCATGAGGAGTGGGTGGAGAATTTGGGGTGGGTGTGAGGGTGTGGATTACCAAGCCCCAGGGTGTGGTTTGGGGAGAAGTTCAGAGACACCCCCAGTGCTCCTTCCTGCTTCTGCCTCGCGGAGGACAGCTGCTCTTGGCTGGCCTTGCCGTGCCCACCTTATCCGTAGGCCTCTGTGTTCTTGGAAATAATGGAAATTCATTTCTTAAAAATGCTTGATATTTCAGCCTTGTTCTCCTAACATGCCTTTGTCTCTGACCTCCAAGGAGCTCCTCATACCCATTATCTCCTCTCAGCTGCCCGGGCCCATCAAGGTAACGTGACCCCCATTGAGAGCTGGTGAGCCAGCTGAGGCCAAGATGGGCTGAAACCTGCCCAAGACCACCCAGTGAGTCTGATTATTGTGGTGGTGGTGGTGGTGGTTAGTGTTTACACCCCTTGTACAGAGCTCTTGGTGCCAGGGCCTCATTTAACACTCCAGACAGCTGAAGTGCAGGCTGATGAAGCAACAGTCGCCTGACCCCAAGCCCTGAACTCCGTTGCGAGGCCCCTTCTCTGGGCCAAACACAGCCCCGCCCTGGAACAGCTCCCAACCTGGGCAGGGCAGACATCTGATGGACCAGGCCCACCAAGGAGGTGTAGGAGATAGGCACCCTCAGGGGAGAAAAATGCCTTTTCTTCCTTGAGTTGGCCTCAAGATTAAGCAGGATAAATATGCGAAGTCCCTAGCACCTAAGACATAAATGATAAATCTTAAAACCATTGCCATTGTCAGTTTTTCTTGTTTTCTAAGTTTTAATAAAACTACTCAAAGTTTCTAAAGAACTATGATTTTGAGATAACCGAGAAGCACATGTTTTACCTTTGTCATACTACTCTTTGAGAGAACTTCTTACCTCCTGACCATACCACGATAAGTCTGATAATGAATGTATTTGGTTTGGAACACAGGATAAATTGTATCTTTCAAAACGATCGAATTCTTTTAAAATTCAGAAGTATTGGGGCGCCTTGGTGGCTCAGTTGGCTGAGTGGCTGACTTTGGCTCGGGTCACGATCTCACGATTCATGAGTTCGAGCCCCGCATCAGGCTCAGATCCTCTGTCCTTCTTTCTCTGCCCCTCCCCTGCCCCCTCTCTCTCTCTCTCTCTCTCTCTCTCTCAAAAATAAATAAATAAATAAATAAATAAATAAATAAATAAATACACAAACATTTAAAAAACTTCAGAGGCATTGTTATTATATTTTTACTTCTTAATTTCTCAAGCAGATGGTTTGAGCTGCTTCCATTTCTTTTCTGCTCTGTGACTTTGGGCAAGTTACTCACTACCCTTTCTGTGTCTAAGTTTCTTCCTATGTAGAGTGTGAAGAGGAAGAGTATCTACCTTACAGGGTTCTTGTGAGGATTAAATGAGTTGATACAGTGTTTAGAAAAGTGCTGGGCTTGTATTAAACATGATAAACATCACTTATAACAACAATAATAGTTCTTAATAAGAAAATATACCCAGATTAAGTTACCAGATTAAGGTAGCTTTTCAGTGAACATGTATTCAGCTAACATTTACTGAGTGCTGGCCCTGGGCTTGTTTGGGCCTTGGTCTTGGGGCTCCAGTGTTCTGTCACTCTGCTCAGTGGCCTGGGTCCCCAGCTCCATTTCCACCCCTTGCTCCTAGCCCCGAGGGCCCTGGGTGTGAAGCTCATAGACAGTGTCATCAAAGCACTTTGTGGATCAATGCTAACTAATAGCAGCTCCCTGGAGCTGGCACACGTAGGGAAAAGGATTGTGAAGGCGGCTTGGACCAGGCTCAGGGACGGCACCCGGCACTCGGGGCGGCCAGTGATGTCCTCTGGGCGGGACCTGGGAAGGGCCCTGCTGTCCTTCCTCTCCTGTGCCTCCTGCCACTTCAGCCAGCAGTAGGTGATGGTAGAGTTTGGAGATTGGGGGTGGGAGGGGTGATAGCGGCCACAGGGGGAAGAGGTTTGCCCAGCTGGTGGCAGAGCCAGGAGCAGAGACCCATCCAGCCCACATGTCTGGTCACATCCAGGCCAGGGCTGGCCTGACCGGGCGTCCTCTTCTCAGGGCTCTCCTAGTCGCCCCCTTCAAAATTTCTTGAGAAGTCTACATTCCTGGGTTGGGACAGACGGCCAGTGGCCTCTGCCCAGACACGTGGCCATCTTAAGTATGGCAAGGCAGCTTTGGTTCAGTTGAGGGCATGAATGGGAACTTGGCATGGGTCCCTGTGCAAGGAGGATTGGGCAAGACTCCCCCCAGTTCTGCCCCAGGGGAAGCCCTTCTCTGTGTCTTAGACTGAGCTAAAGTCTGTTCTGAGGACTGTTGTGGGGGCAGCAGGTGGGAGTGTGCCCTCTGAGAGCTCCTAGTCTAATGGAGGAGGCATGGCCCCATCCCCCTGGAAAGAGACTCCTGTCGGATGGGGGGAATGTGGCTTCTATTTCCTGGGGCTCCCTATTTAAAATGGAGGGAACTAGCCCTCTTATCCTCTGGCAGCTCCATGTTTAAGGAAAGAGGCATGATCTTTGTCCTGCAGGAACTCCTGTGATGGAAAGTCATAGCCATTTCCCTAAGGGAAATCTTTATCTGATAGAGGAGATCTGCCCTCTGCCCTCAGGAAGGCCTCTGTCTGATGGGGTAGGCTCATCTTGTCCTTTCACTCAAGAAGCCCCATTTTATGGCCTCTGCCTTTGTCTCTCTCCTCCCTGCTTCCCACCCCCTGCCTGATTTATGGGGAGCCCAGATCTACAGGCACCAGCCACAGAAAGCTGGGCAGAGTAATGGGCTCAACTGCTGTGGGGCAGGGAGGAAGGGGAGAAGGGGGACTATAGAAGGACTCCATAGCAAGTGAGGGTGACATGGAAGGCTTCCCAGTGGAGGTGCCTTTATGGGACAGTCTTATGGACAGGAGGTGCCTGGCTGTGATGAGACTCCACTGGAGATAGAGGGTTGAGGCTCTTCCAGGCTGGGAAGGGACACTTGAGAGGTCACTCCAGAGAGCCCCTGTCTTCATGCAGGCCTGACTGCTTGGTGTGGGGGGGAAGGGTCCCAGGGAGACCCTCACCCTCTGACTGCACAGTCTGAGTGTTGCCAGCCCAGAGACATCCGCCCTCCAAGGCCTGACTGAGAAGCCCAGAGGAGGAGAGGAAACAGGACGCGTATCAGGAACGCCTTTTCCTTTTCTTTGTAACTAACCCCCTCACTCGGGGCCGGCAAGAGCTGATCCTGAAGGGCCTGCCCTGGCCTGGCTGCTGCTGCCTGCAGCCCCCTGCTCTGGGTCTAACACAGCCTTACCTGTCTGTGCCCACCCACCCCCACCCCGCCCTCCTTGGCTGCAGCTTCTGGGCCAGTCCCTTAACTTCGCCAAAACTCAGGACTCTCATCTGTAAAATGGGGTAAGACTTCCTCTCTGCCTCACAGGGAAGTTTGGGTGTTTTGGGGTTTTTTTTTGTCTCTTTGTAGGATTTACATAATTTTTTCCTTTATTCATGAGATGTGCATTGAGCACCTCTGATCTTTGCAGTGGGCAGGGGCAGAGAACCTAGGCAAGGAACAGGTGTGGACAGACGGAAAGTCTGTTTGGGACTTGTCTGAGGAGTTGAGGGACATCTGAGTAGAGATGTCACAAGGCTGGCGGGTGTGGGGGCAGAGAGGGTCTGGCTGGAGGTAGAGGTTTGGACTTAACCAGCATCTAGTAGCAGCCAAGTGACTGAGTGGGTGGAGTCACCCAGGGACTGCTTGTCATGAGCTCTGGGAAGGGGTGGAGGCCAGACCCTGGAGGCCACAGCCAGCTGGGCTCAGCTGACAGAGAGCTGGGCACAGAGCAGGGGTAAGGAACCACTCAGCCGGGGTTCCAGAGGCCAAGAGGAATGGGCACTGAGACAGGACCACTGGATGGTATTCCTGGGGTGGGGGGGGTTGAGCCATTCACCTTAGCAGGCTGGTAGGGAGGTGGTGTGTGGGGGAGGGGGGGCCACAGAGGCTGAGGAGGGAGTAAAGGTGAAGGTACTGAGACATCGAAGACTGTGGTCAGTCAGGTTGGCATTCTTTTACTGTTCTCATTCTATAAGTTCTCTGCTAGCTAGAAGGCTACTTACATGTGTATTTCTGTGGTGTGTGTTTGGCATGGGGGGGGGTGTTGTGCGTGAGTTGTGTGTTTCAGTTGCACATTGTGCTTATATTTGTGTGAGTGGTCTGTCTGCAGTGTGTCTAAGTGTCTGTGGGGTACATGGGCGCCTGAGGTGCAAAGCAGGTATGGTATATGTGTGCGGTGTAGGGGAGTGTGATGTGTGTGTGTTTTCTACGCGTGTGGTGTGTGTGACGTCTGTAGGTATAATGTGGAGGATGTGCGGTGTGTGTGTGGTATCTCTGGATATGTGTGGAGTGTGTGTGTCTGTGTGTGTGTGTGCGATGTGCATGGTGTGTGTCCGTGTATGAGATGTGTACTTTGTGCGTGTCGCCACGTTTAGATCCTTGTTCCACACCGTGTATAGCAGGCTGGTGCTGAGCCATCTACCTGGGTTGGAAACTTAGAGGCATTTACCAGCCTTGTGAATTCCCTTCTCTGTTTAGGGCTCTGCCCAGTGGCGTACTGGTAACAAGTGGCTGTTCAGGAAAAAAACAGGGGGTGGGGGTGGGGATGGTGTAGTAATTGCCAATTTCTGTGGTGTAAATTCTCCCACCAAGGATTTCACACTATTAAAGTGGTGTCATCGAACACGGACTTGGGAAGAGATGCACGGTAGGGCACCATTATACGTTAGTCCCACCATACGGATCTAGTGGGCATCAATAGCCTCAAGAGCATCGTAGGGAAATTTAGTGAAATAGTAGCAAGTGGTAAGCTTTGATTATGTCTTCCCTTTGTTTTTCATATCGTTTTTTTTAACTTACATAAGCTTAGATCTGGATTTCTCACCATCAGTACCACAACCATTTGGGCTGCCAATTCCTTGTTGGAGATGGGAAGGGGGGTGACCTGTGCATTGTGCAGGCAGCGTCCCTGACCTCCACCCACTGGATGCCAGTAGCACCCCTCCTCCAAGTTGTGACCACCCAAAATGTCTCCAGACATTTCAAGTTGTCCCCCACGGGGCACATTCACCCTCAGTGGCGAGCCTTGGCGATGGCTGTGTTTAACCACCAGCTCGCAAAATCTACAAACACGGCAGTAGGCTCTTATGAGCCTATAGGAGCCCCCTCCAGCACATCAAGGACACTATGTCTGGCTAAATGTAGGGCATGGGCTTTTCCCCCTAGAATTCTTTCTCAGAAAAGAGCCGCCACCTTAGGCCATAACTTACGGTCTGAACAGAGCCCCAGACCCCAGAGGGCTCTCAGCCTTTGACCCGCCCCCAAGGTGGTCGACAGAGTGGGTGAGGCGTTGCCATGGTGATCTGTTCTGATGTTTAATGAAACGTAAGAGGAGGAAAAAAGTAATGCTTCTGAATTAATATCTCATTTTCATATGTTATTCTATAACCCGGAAGTCTGTATGTTCAGACTGGCAAAACAAAACACCAAACCCAGACAAATGAAACTTTAAATGAAGTCTTCCGCTGGGACAATCTGACCCCCTGTGTCTGGGGCCACCCTGTGTGGCCCGGGCCCCTGCTGAGGCCCATGCGGCGCGTCCCATCCTGCAGGCCAGGCTGCCCACCTCTGACTGGCCACTTGGCCCAAGTCCTATTTTTCCCCAGCTTCAAGCTCAGGGTTTGGCTCTCCTCGATTCATTCATTCAAAGTATTTACTTAGCACTGACTATGTACCAAGGAAAATGAATGACTGAAGGAAGAGGTTTCTGCTCTCTGCATTTTTTCAGCATTCCGTGACTGTCACTGAGGCGAGGAGAGGCGCAGGCCCATGTGGATGCTGAGGGGACACGGGCGCTGGAGAGAGGAGAAGAGGGGAGGGGCGGTAATGTGTGTGGGTGGCTGTCTTATGCCTGGAACCGAGCTAGACATCGTCCATCGTCTCATCCCACCCGCCCGCCGTGCTTCTGAGGGAGGGTCTGTGTATTTATGGAACGTCTGCCTCCCTGCTCCAGAGTGTAGGTGCCCTGAGGACAGGGTGCAGGGGCCTGTACCTGCAGGAGATAAGAACAGTGCCAGGCCCAGAGACTGGAAGATAAAAGGGAGAAAAGAAAGGAGGGAAGTCAGAAAGATGGATGGAAAGAGGAGAGAAGGGAAGGAGGGAGGGGAGAGGCGCAAGCAAAGCCCCTCTGGAGATGAGAGGACTCAGGGCAAAGGCACTGACTGAAGCAGTCAGGGAAGGCTTCTTGGATGAGGTGACATAGGGAAGAAAGGATTGCCGTTGGGAGAACCGAAGGAGAAGCTTCTATAGAAAGAATAAATAGGGCATGTCCCCAGAGGTATCTGAAATGTGAGGGTCTAAACTGGGAAGAGAACATTATATTATAAACTATTATTTTCCATCTGAGACTGGGAGGAAGACAAAAAACTTCCCTGTCTCCAGCAAGGGTAACATAACCATCTCTTCCCACCCCAAGGCCTTCTCACTTGAGGGACATTTAGGCAGGAACTGTCCCCTGGGCACCAAAAGCAAGGCACAGTGTTGGCCAGTGGAAAGGTGGTAACAATAATCATATTACCAATGATGTTGGCTTCATTTGATCAATTCCCTACTGTGTACCAAGTCTTTCTATGTGCCTTCAACCTGTGAGGTAGATATCACCCCAATATTCCAGATGAGGGAAAGTATGCCTCAGAGAGGTATTAAACTGGCCTGAGGTCACACAGGACTCAGGCAGGGTCTGCTTGCTTTTAGGGTCTGCACTGTTTCCTGCGCCAGCAGCCCTCCCTTCCCTCTCTCAACCTTAGAGAAGACTGGAGAATGTTCAGGTGCTGTCTGCGGGCTCTTTGGGGTCCAGCTGCCAGCCCACTCACTGAAATTTTTATTAGCCCTTGACTTTCAGGTCTCCAGCTTCTTAGGTTACCAGCAAATGGGCCATGCTCCTCCGTTAAGAAACTCTCCCCTCAGTTCACGGCCACCTGGTGGCTTCCCTCCTTCCTCACCCTGCACCCCCTGGAAATCTCCACAAGTATGGATCATGGCCGGAAAAGCGAACATGTGAATGCAGACAGGGGACTGGAAGAATTGCTGTGTGCCCAGAAGCCAATGTGAAGCCCAGAGCCTGGGAGCTTGACTTGGTCAGGGCCCCCGTCCACCACCCCTCACCTCTCAGCCCTGCCAGGCATGCCACCCTGTGCCCAGAGAGCCATGCAGAAGCCCAAAGGAGCCGTGCTTGGTTTTGAGCTGCAGTACAACAGGAGCACCGACAACCGGGGGCTCTCTCCTCCCTGTGACTCTGCACTCCGGGCCCCGGCACAAGACTCTTCCCTCCCTTGGGGTGTGATTTCTCCATTTGGCAAATGGAGCAGCCTGTAGCGTGCTCCCTCAGGCTCTCCAAATCTGTGAAATGAGGGTGACATTTCCTGTCTTCCTGTCTCCTTCCCCCTTCCGGGCTGTCCTGACAAGCAGGTGCACTAATGGTGGGTAAACAGGCAGGCAATGTTCTGACACAGGGAGGGCTTTTCAATTCTGGCAGAGCAGACAAGCTCGTACACAAATAACTCTGCTACCAGGGAGTGTGTGATAAGGGCCCTAGAAACCTCTTTGCTGCCATAGCCACCTGCTCCTCACGCCTCCCTGCTCCCTGATGACTGCTCTCACACCCAAAAAGTGGGTCAAAATGTAGGGCAGAAGGAATGCCCCCTTGTGTGGTCCCCACCCTACCCAACTGAGTCATGATTGCTATTGGGGCAGAGGTGGAGGAAACTTATGGGGTTAGGGCACGTCTTCGTCCAAAATACAGCCCTGGCCAGTCATTCTCCCTCCCCCAAATGCCCATGGCTCCCTGTTGCCTTCTGGTTATGGTCCAAGTCCCTTAGCTTGGCATTGTCAAGACCCTTCACACCTAGCCCAGGGCCTGGCGCGTAGAAGTGCTCTGTGAGTATCTGGGCGGGGAATGGACCCTTCTCTGGCCCATCCTCCTCCCTGGTGCTCATCCCAGGCACACAGGACACACTTCAGCCACACCAGGCTGCCTGCTGTCTCCCAAGCACCCCGTGGACTCAGCCACCTCTTCATCCCTGAATGTTCTTCAAGGCCTTTCTCATTGCTGCCTCCTCCCTTGAAGACCTTCCTGCCTTGCCAGACAGAACCACACAATCCCACTTACAAGGTACTATTATTGTGTGAATGGTTAGAAGTGTGGTCTCTAGAGCCAGACCGCCTCGGCTCCAGTGTCTAGCCCTGCCCCTTACTGGCTGTGTGACCTTGGGAAAATTTGACTCTCTCTCTGTGCCTCGGTTTCCCCATTGCTGAAACGGGGATGTAGTCGCACCTCCTCTTAAGGTTGTTGGAGGAACAAATGAGTTCATCTTTATGACACGCTTACTTAGAGCAGCAACTGGCACCTGGTTTCTCTCCTGTGTGAGTTTTCTGATGTTGACTGAAGACTGAGTAATATTTGAAGGTCTTCCCACATTCACTGTATTCATAGCATTTTTCCCCACGACGAACTTTCCGATGCTCATAAAGGAATGAACTGTTCCCAGCGCTTCCTCAGTTCACTGGTCGTGAATGCACACTCGTGAATAGTCTCTCCAGGATGAGGTTCCCGCTGTTGAGTAAGACGCGTTTCGTTTAAATGATTTCCCATAGGCGGCTCATTCATGGGCTTTCTCTCCTATGTGTATTTTCTGACACTGACTTCATGACTTTGGATAAGTTATTTATTGGAGTCTTAGGTCTAAAAAATGGGAATATTCAGATGGAATAACATAGTATCTCAAAGCGTGTGAATTGCTTAGCACTGTACCTGACTCCTAAGGAGAGCTTAGTACACCGTGGTCATCGTGCTTGGTGGCTTTCTCTAACTGGGCTGTATACCAGGGTCATTCATCAGCAGGGATGATGAATTGTTCACCTTAGTGCCCCCAGAGCCTGGCAGTAGTAGGGGCAGTGTGCATGTGGGTAGGTGAGTGGTAAGTGGGAGAACTTTATCAAAGCTGAGCAGGGGCCCATTTTAGATACATCGGTTGTATTCCTGACTCAGCCTGACGGGGGCTGGGACACTGCCCCTGTGAAGCATTTTCTAAGCCTGGTGCCCATTGATCCTGACAGCCAAAGAGAAGTATAGACAGAAGAAGAAATCTCTAGAGTCTGCTCACCTAGAGCAAAGGATCATCACCAACCACCATCTTTTTAAACCTTCTCCATCCTCACTGTTGACAGTGTTCTCTTAGAGCATTTGTTCATTCAGCAACATTCAACCCATATTTATTTACAGAGCCCCTACTGTGCTCCAAGAACCATGCTGTGCCCTGGGGATCCAGTGTCAATAACACAAATGAGATCTGTGCTCTCATTCATGTTAAGTGAAGCAGAAAGTGAGCAAACAAACCATCACAAAGTGTGGGAGATGCTGTGACTCCCCACTGGGTGTGGGACTTAGAGGGAGTCAGGGAAGGCTTCCTGGAGAAAGAAATAGCTGAGCAGAAGACAGCACAGCAGGCCTGGGAGGGATCATATCACAGATTTATGGACTCTGGATTGTAAAATTGCAGAAGGAGAGACTCTAACATCAAAGGATTCAGAGTAATAGGATCCATATTTCTCTACTTTACTAGCAATGTTTTTTTTTTTTTTTTCCAGCCTCTCCTTTCACCAAGACCTGAGACATATCTTGTTAGGGAAAACCTGGCGTCTTTGCAAAGTAATTTATGCTTATTATACAACATAGGAAAATAAGATGTATCAAGGAGTGGGTTGGTGGGTGGAGGGAGTCTCCTCCAACCCCTGTTAATATTTAGTATTAGGGTTTGTTTTAGTATTATTTAGTATTATTTTTTATTTTAGTATTGTATTTTATTTTATTTTATTATTTATTTATTATTTATTATTTTATTATTTATTTTAGTATTATTTAGTATTATTTTTTAATTGACATAAAATTAATTTATATACCATCATATTCCGAATTTTTGCATAAAATGTAGTGGTGTGGTTTTTAGTATATTCACAAGATTGAACAACTGTCTAATTCCAGGACATTTAAAAAAATGTCTATTTGGGGCGAGAAAGAGAGAGAGAGAGACAGCAAGAGCAAGCACACACATGCATGTGCAGGGGAGGAGCCGAGAGGGAATGAGAGAGAGTCCCAAGCAGGCTCCACGCTATCGGCCCAGAGCCAGTGACTTGGGGCTTGGCCACTTCACACCATGAGATCATGACCTGAGCCAAAATCAAGAGTTAGATGCTTAACTGACTGAGCCACCCAGGCACCCCGAATTTCAGGACATTTTCATCACCCCAGAGAGAAACCCCATACCCATTAGCTGCCACTCCTCATTTCCCCCTCACACCAACCCCGGCAACCACTGATCCGCTTTCTGTCTCTATGTGCTTGTCTGTTCTGGACATTTCCTGTCAATGGAACCACACAAATAGGTGGTCTTTTGTGTCTCACTTCTTTCATGTGACATGTTTTTAAGGTTTGTCCATGTTGTAGCAGGAATCTGTATGCTATCTCCTTTTATAGTTAAATAATATTTCTTTGTATGGATATACCACATTAAAAATACATTCATCAATTGCTGCACATTTGATTTTCTTCCTCACCCTTTATGACTGTTATGAACAGTGTGTGCTACGAACATTTCTGCACTAGTTTTTGTGTGGGCATCTATTTTCAATTCTTTCAGGTATGTACCTAGGGATAGAATTGCTGGGTCATATGGTAACTGTGTTTCACTTTCGGAGAAACTGCCAAACTGTTTTCCAAAGTGATCCCACCGGGTTGCATTACCACCAACGATGCATGAGGAGGGTTTCAATTTCTCCACATCCTTGATAACACTGTTACTGTCGTCTTTTGGATTGTAGGTATCATAGTGGGTGTGAAGTGACTTTGATTTGCATTTCTCCGATGACTAATAATGTTGAACATCTTTGCATGTGCTTATTGGCCACTTGTTATATCCTTTTTGGAAAAAGGTCTATTCCAATCCATTGCCCATTTTTTTTTAATTTAAAAAAATTTAATGTTTGTTTATTTTTGAGAGAGAGCGAGAGAGTGGGAGAGAGTGGGAGCTGGGTAGGGGCAGAGAGAGAGGGAGACAGAGGATCCAATGCAGGCTCTGTACTTTCAATTCAGAGCCCGAGGTGGGGCTCAAACTCACGAATTGTGAGATCATGACCTGAGCTGGTCACTTAACCGACTGAGCCACCCGGGTGCCCCTGCCCATTTTTAATTGGATTATTTGCCTGTTTATTGTTGAATTATAATAGGGTTTTTGTATATCCTGCATACTAAACCCTTATCAGATACATGATTTGAGAATATCTTGTCTATTCTAGGCGCTGTCTTTTCACTTTCTTGATAGTGACCTTTGAAGTTTAGAAGGTTTTAGTTTCAATAAAAGCAAGTTTATCTCTTTTTTGTAAGTTGCCTGTGCTTTTGGTGTCATATCTAAGGTTATCATTGCTTGATCCAAGGCCATGTTGATTTACACTTAAATTTTCTTCTAAGAGTTGCATAGTTATAACTGTTACATTAAGGGCTTTGATCCATTTTGAGTTCATTTTTATATATGGTGTGAGGTGGGGGGGGGGTCTAACTTTATTTTATTCTTTCATGTGGATATATAGTTGTCCCTGCATCATTTGTTGAAAGACTGCTTTGCGTTTTTTTCCCCCATTGACTCGTCTTGGCTCCTGTGTCAAAAATCAATTGGCCATAAATATATGGGTTTATTTCTAGACTTTCAATTCTGTCCCATTGATTTATGTGTCTATCGTTATGCCAACATCACACACTTTTGATTACTGTAGCTTTGTAGTGACTTTTGAAGTTGGGAGTGTGAGTCCTCCGACTTTATTCTATTTTGTTTTTTCAAGATCGTTTTGGCTATCCTGGGCCTTTGCATTTCCATATGAATTTTAGGGCCAGCCTGTTCATTTCTGGGAAAAAAAAAAAAAAGTCCGGCTGAGATTTTAATAGGGATTGCACTAAATCTGTGGATCAATTTTGGAAGTATTGCCACCTTAACATTAAGTCTTCCCATTGTTTCTTTTGGTATTTGTTGAGTATAGGGTTGAGCTCATGCCAGATATATTGTTTTGAATCCTGACTTGTTCTGCTTAATATTCTATCATAGGCACTTCCCTGTGTTACAAAAGATGCAAGAATAATTTCAGTGCTATGTAATATTCCATTGTTTGGCTGTACCAAAACCTGTTGGTTTTTGGGTAACCTATCATGGAAAGTACTTTGTTCTGGTACCTTCGTGGCACAGGCACAGACGGACACTGGGAGGACAGGTGGCTCCCAGAAGGGCAGCAGAATATTAAAATTGATCAGCAAGTATCCCATGCTGCAGGTAGGGAGTGGGACTCATTGGAAAAGCCAACGTGCTGGTTACTGGAGAGCTGACCTGCCTCCCTGCGTGGTAGCACCAGCCTGAGGGAATTAAATCAGGAAACAGGATCCAACCAACTGCACAGGCATTGATAGAACATGTTCATTTTAGACGTGTTTCTCTAGAACAGTGGATTAAAACATTAAAACATTTGCAACATGAAATTCATCTAACATTGTAACTCAGCTGACCTAAAATGAAAGTTTCACTAAATAATACTTTTTGTATCAGCCCAGAGAAGTGCAGTAACAAACAGCACCCATTTCTTAGCGGTGCGAGAGCTTTCTTTTTCTGTCACGTTACACACCTATCATGTAACAGGAGAGCCCTGGTATTCAGTTGACAGAATCCACTCGTTGCTGGTTTCAGCGGCAGTGGAAGGAGGGCAGGGTAGGCAAAAGAAATGGCTCCCCAAATATGTCTACATACTAATGCTTGACACCTTTGAACATGTTATAAATCCTGGCAAAAGGGAAATTACGCGTGCAGATGGAATTAAGGTTGCTAAACCAGTTCACCTCAAATTAGGGAGTCAAATGTACTCATAAAGGTCTTTAAAAATAGAAGAAGGGGGGCAGAAGAGGTCAGAATGAGGCAATATAATAAGAACGCAACCTGCTGCTGTTGGCCTTGAAGACGGAGGAAGAAGCCGTGAGACAAATGTGGGTGGTCTCCAGAGGCTGGAAAGGGTGAGGAAAGAGATTCAGCCCTGGAGTCTCCGGAAAAGAATGTGGCCCAGCCAACATCTTGATTTTAACCCAGAGGGGTACATTCTGAACCTCTGAACTATAAAGCTGTAAGCTAAGTCTATGTTGTTTTAAGCCACTAAATTTGTGGCCACTTGTTACAGGCTCCACAGAAAACGAATACACGCACTAGCCCTTAAATGCTTCTGCCCGGAAGTGACATGGGGGCACTTCTAGTCCTATCTCATTGGCCAGAGCAAGCCACATGGGCATGTCTAATTTCACAGGGCTGGAGAAATTTGCCCAGCCTTAGAGGGAAATGGAATATTGGTAAATATAGTAATATCTACTACGCCCTTGTTATCTGTGTCTCATGCTTTTATCTTCTATTCTGTAAGTGCTGGTGGCAACTCTTTAAGTTGATTTCATTATCAGCTAATGGGTTGTGACCCCCGATTCGTAAAACACCGCTCTATAATCCCTCCTCTGCTCAAGCCTCGTGGAACACATGACACACCCTAGACAGAGCTGATTGGTCCGGGCATGGGGCACCTGACCCAAGCTGATCAATCAGATTCCTTTCCTGGGAATTTGGAATTGGGCCATTCAGCCAGTTAACAGTGAGAAGCTGAGCGAGAGGCAGAGTAGAAACAGGGTCGGAGTGAGAGCCACATGCAAGCCAAAATGATGGAGGAGCAGAAAAGCCCTGAGTAAGCAGAGAGAGTTGGTCCCCAGAGACCATGGAGCAGCCGACCGGAGAGCAGCGTGAGAACATGCAGCCCCAGGGGGAGAGGTGGAGAGAGAGCAACCGCCTCGAGGGCTGATGGCTTCCCCGTTCCTGACTCCAGCACTCCTGCGTTCTGCCTGCGCATCTTTCCCGTGAGATTTTTGTCTCCTTCTCATACTCCCTCCTCCTTTCCTCCAGCCACCCTTGTTGGGTTTCTGTTCTTTGTCTCCAGTGAGCTTTAATTAGCGAGGACACCACTGGTATTTCTCTTAGGAGACCCGGCTTTGACTCTGAGAATCAGGCTGGCGGGGCATGGATGGGTCTCAGGGGTGAGGCAGAGCCAGCCATTCCACAATCCGGAAGTTTGGTTTCGACCACGGTCTTGCACATTTTGTGCTTGCGCTTCGCAGTAGACCAGCAGAAGCCATCCATATGGTGCTGCACAAGGGCAGGGCCCGGTGAACTGGAAGCACCCCCCTCCCCGCCCCGGGGTGGGGTCAGGAAGCCGGTGGGTTGTTTCACGGAGGGCTTGGCTGGGCAGCAGAGTGGAAAGGATGTGGATTTTGGAGACAGAGTTCACCTCTCAGAGCCTGAATTTCCTCATCTCTGAAATGGGATTGTTGAGTGGTCAGCAGTGTTCTGGGAAAAATACTCAGAGGCATGACTAGGGCGGAACAGGTGCTCAGGGTATGGGAAGCTGCTGTTGTTGTTTGAAGAAACTGTCAGAGTCCCAGCTTCCTGAGCAGGTGGCCCCAGGGACTGATTGAGTTATCGGGACATTCCCCACCACTGGCCACGTTTCCTGCCCTTGTTGCCCTCATTCTCCTTCTTGATCCTTACTCACCCTTTCATCTCTTCCCCCTCCCCTCCCCAGTTCTCATTTCTCCTCTTTTCTGCTTTTCCCCAAAGCTGATGAAAAACACTTGCTTTAGGAAAGCAGCAGTGTTGGCTATAAAGGGCCCAGCCTCTAGATGCAGATGGAATCGGGTCTGAATCCTGACTAGCCTCTTGCTTGCTGTGTGTTCCTGGACAAATGATCAGATGTCTCTGAACCTCAAGTTCATTATCAGTAAAGTGGGAGTTATAATGCCCATTTCACAGTGTGTTGTAAGAAACAAGTAGGCACTCAGCAAATGCTAGTTCTGTCTTACTGCCCTTTCTCTTTCTGTCCCTCCCTTCTTGACTGTCACTCCTCCCAGCCTGGCCCTCAGCCCCCTCCCGTGGTGAGGGTGCCCCTTGGCCCTCTCAAGGATCACTAGAATGGCCTGCCCTGACTCAGTTATTTCCCTGATTCAGTTATAACTCAGGCATTTGTGATCTCTCCTTTCTGTCAGACCCCAGGCTCTTGAGTTAGACTGAGGTTTCTGAAAGCAGTTGGGGGTCCCTGTGGCCCTTCTCTGGTCTCCTCCGCAGGTCCACTTGGGAGCTGCTGGTTCAAACCATGTGATCTGTATTGTTTCTCACTTTAGCAACTATTACACCCCAGCTGACTGTGGCATTTTCACACTCCAAACACTGCTAAATATTTATAAGGAGGAGAAAAGCCCAGAACCAGGGGAGGTGGGGGAGAGATGCACCAGGCCCTCCTTACAAGCCAGGCTCAGACCTGTCTGTGGTCCCTTGGGCCCCAGAAGTTGGAGGGGGTGCTGTGGAGGCAGCACAGGGCCACCCCCTGACACCCCCCTGGGAGGAGCAACTGTCACTGTGGCACTGTGGGCCTCACCCTGCCTTGCCCTGGATACCTGCTGCGCCCCCTGCCCCTGGGGACCCATGTGGGTTGTGTGGATCCTCTGGGCCTCTTGTGGGCCTGCTCCGTCCCTCCACTCCATTGCTCTGTTTGTGAGTTTCTCTTTGTGTTCATTTGTTTGTTTTTTCATCTCTCGTTCCATCTGTTATTTTCATGCCTGCAGGACAGCATCCCTCTCCCCTCCTCTCCCTCCTCCCCTCCCTCCCTGCTCCCTCCTCCAACACCTTCTCTAGTCTCTGAGGCTCTGCCTCTTTCATTTTTCTTCTCTCCTCCCAACAGTGTTGTGAGCAATTCTGGGGCTAGATGATGGGGGCTAGGTGAGGGGGTCTCAAGCTCCCAGGCCCAGCGGGGAGAGAGGATGGGGTGGGGGCGCTGATGGGGACCACAGTGTGCTCTAGAAGGCCCAGCAAGCACTTTGCAAGGGTTGGGGGCCGCGGGTCTGCCTGATGCACATCCAGTGCTCTGCTGTGTGGCCATGGGAACATCTCCTACCTTTCCTGGGCCTCAGTTTTTCATTTGATTCCTTCACTCATTCATTCATTTACTCACTCTATTAATATTTGTTGAGTGCTTGCTACCTGCCATGCATGAACACAGATTTATTAAACACCTACCAGGGACGCTGTTCTAGATGCTCAGGTCAGGATATTTCAGTGGAGAAGAAAGACCCCAGACCTCTGCCTCGTGGACCTGACATGTTAGCAGCGCAGACAAGCATAAATTAGCAAGTCGCTCGTGTAGTAGGTTGGCCGGTGGTGAGTGCTGTGGGAAAGAAAATAGAGCCAGAGGAGGAGAGATGGTGAGAGGGGAGGCCACAGTGAAGCCACGTCACAGAAAGGCATGGGGCTGGCAAGCAGATCTGTTGTGGGGACCATGCCCGGGGGAGTGGACTGCCAGAACAAAGGCCCTGAGGCAGGTCCCACCCTGGTGTGTTGGAGGCAGTGTGAATGGAGGGGTGAGGGAGAGTGGGAGGTGAGCCCAAGGGTAAAGGAGGCAGGGGACACCACACACAGAAGCTTTTCCGCTGCCTGAGCTGGGAGGACTTTGAGCAAATGAGTGGTATTCTATGACATATCTTTAGAGACTCCCTCAGCCTGCTGCGTGAGGAGGAGGCCGAGGGGCCATGGCCAGATCCCACAAAAGCTGTGACGGCAATAAGGGAGGTTTGGGTGGGCGCCGGAGGTGCTGGGATCTGATTATGCCAGACGCTGTTCTGGCTTTCAAGGCTTCGATGGTGCCTGGAAAGCCCTCCAGGCCCTTGCCCTCTGTCCTGCCCAGGGATGGCCCGCAGGAGCCTTCCCCTGGTGGGATGCGCTAATCCTGGCTTTCTCTTGCTTTCTGTCCGCAGGGTGTTCAAGAAGGCCAGCCCAAATGGAAAGGTGAGTCTGTAACAACCGCACCCCAGCTCCTCCCTGGCCCCAAATGTTTGTCCTGCCTTGGCCACTTCTGTTGCCCATGCAGGACCCCACACTCCCCGGTCTGTCCTTAGGAGCTATCCACCTCAGGGAGAGGGGCCTTTCGGGAAACTTTTCTGTCTGCGGGGGGTAGTTCAACTCCCCTGGACTTTAGGGAGCCACTGCTCTGGTTTGAGATACAGCCTATCATAGACTTCAGTGTGAGTGTGATAATTAGACTAAGCGTCAAGGGCCTCGGGGGCACTGATTCCCCTGGTGTGAGAGGTGCCTGCAGCCTCTCTACTGAACCCTGCCATCACCTAGTTATCCAGGGCAGCTCCCAGGGTCTGTCCTGCTTTCTTTCTTCCCACAGGCCGCAGGCTCCATCCTGCTTTCCTTTCGGTTCAGCAAGTAGATATAACTGACATCATTCCTTGTCGGGTGCAGGCCAAGCCGGCGGGGACTGGGCTAGGGTGTTCCAAGACAAATAAGGCACACCCCGTGCCACTCACGGTCAGATGGGGGAGGCAGGCACAGAAACCGGTCATTTCAATAGGAAATGGCAGGTGTGGGATAAAGTGATGCCCAGGGGCTACGGGACCCAGCCTGGGCAGTCAGGGATGGCTTCTCTAAAAGGGATGCCTTGTCTTCCAGGCAAGACAGGGTGAAAAAGGGCATTGTAGGCATGAACATAATTCACAGGGAGTGTGGGGGAATGAACAGCAGTTGAATCTGAGTGCCAGGAGGGAGGCAGGGGGAGCGGGAGCCAAAGTGGGACAGGTTGGTAGGGCTCAGGAGCCCAGACTCCTGGGCTGGCAGATAGTACCACGCGTGCTCCTTTGTCTCCCTTCGTGCCCACAGCAGACATCACCAGTCACTGCTCACCCTTTCCTGCTGAGCCAGGATTCCGCCTTGGAGTCCTTCTCCACCCAGAGCCCCAGGCAGCCCCCATCTATCAGAGTTGGCATTTAGAATGAAATCCATTTGTCATCTTACCTCTGGGCCCTGGGAGCCATTAGAGGGTTTTCAGACGGGAGTGGCATCATTAGATTTGCATTTTAGGATGACTGGTCTGGCCTAAGGAGAGGAGAAGGGCCTGGAGCTTGCGAGGTTGCAGGCCACAGACCATCAAGGGGGCTGGTGCGTCTGGTGTGCCGTCCTCAGTGTTCTCATCTATAAACCAGGAACACTGATAACTTCTTCATTGGGGTTTAGGATAAGCAGGTACTTTCAAAATTGTACAAGGGTTTGTTGATATTAGGGCTGGAGCTCGGGTCCAAGTCCAGTTAGGACTTTAATGTGTGTTAAGGATGGATGGGTGTAGGTGTTTCACAGGCAGCTCCCAGGTTCTCCTCCAGAGCAAGGGCCAGTGGCTTTTCAGGGATGTGTCCCCCGGGCCCACAGCTGCTGACACCCCCTGTGCTTATCTTCCCCAGCTCACTGTGTATCTGGGAAAGCGGGACTTTGTGGACCACATCGACCTTGTGGACCCTGTCGGTGAGTCCCTGCAGAGGCCAGGGAGGAAGGCGGGGGAAGGTGGGGCCGATCCGGCCGCTTCTAAAGAGGGTTTGTTAGAGCCACCTAGGAATAGCTCTCAGGTCTCCAGAGGGGCCTGGTTTCAAGAACAGGGTGTAAGCGGTTTCCTGTGTCAGTTGGCAAACATTGACCACATTTACCGAGCAGCCCCGTTCCCTTCAGTGAGGACCATGTGAGGGGAAAGTGTGGGCGGGTTGAGGGGAGAAGCAGGGAGGGTGGCCTGACGATGACGATAGCAGCCGCCACTCAGTATAAGGCTTCTTACACGCCAGACACCTTTAAGTCCTGGCTCCCACTTCCCTCCCCCAAGAAGCCTTCCCTGACTGATACCTCTGGTTGGGGGAGTGCCCTCTCCACTGATTTGTTTACGGAGTCCCTGGTGCTCAGGCACAGAGGGAATACCCATAGTAAAAGGAGGGGAGATGCCCAGCAGGTTCTGGAATGGGGTGGGCATCCCCTGGCCAGGTATCCCTTGGACCTGCCCAGGACCAGGATAGGACCAGGAGCCCTCTGGCACTGACTTCCAGATGTGGCCTCTGAGATTCCCAGAGAGATTGCTGTAAGGCAGCATTGGGGGAGGGTGGCAGTGGGCTAGAGTTGGGGAGAGAGAATTTTCTTGCTCAGTGGGTATGCGTATGGTTGAGTAAAGTTTGACCAGACGTGACCAGGAATGCCAGGCAAGGAGGTGACCCCTGAGCCAGAGTTTCTGGCTTCCTGGGGTTCTGTGCAGAGAAAATGTCCTTTGTGTCCAGCTGGACTCTACTGGGTCAGGGCCAGGCCATGGGACATTTTCCATGGTAGCGCATGAGCCAGGCACCAACTAACCCTTTAAACATATCAACTCACTTAGTCTTCGCAGGAGCCCTGTGAGTTTGGTCCTACAGGATCACAAGTCCCGATCTGCAAATCCCAAGTCCAAGAAACTCTGGAAATCTAAACTTGCTCATACGTTTGACGTGGGATTCACTTAGACGCAAAACCTGACCTGAACCCATAGGGAGCTCTTTACACTTTAGCCTCTTGATGAAGATATCCATGTTTCCCTGCTGAGGTGTTAAGGGATTTGATCATGGGGCCCCAGATCCTGCAGAGGGTATTACAGAACATATGGAAGGTGTACCATGGGGCCTTTCCACAGTTCAGAACCTCTCAATTCTGAAGTATACCTGATCGTAGGGGTTTCGGACCCACATCGTCATCCTTATTAACAGAGAAGAAGCAGAGAGGTAACATGCCCCAGGCTACCAACTGGATCCGTAAGGCCCCAGGGGTTGGGACGTGGTAGTGCTGTCCCCTAGGTGCAGGCCTCTCCATTTCTCTCATGATCCCAGCAGACAGAAGGTTGGGTTTGGGTTTGGCGTGGTCTTTGGGGCTCAGGAATGTGAGAGGTCAAGTTGGGAGGGTGTGCTCACTCTGTGTCCTTCTTCCAGATGGTGTGGTCCTGGTGGATCCTGAGTATCTCAAGGAGAGGAGAGGTGAGGTGGTGGTCCCCACCTCCAGCCCGTCAAGGGGCCTCCTGTTCCTCACCAACTTCTAGCCCAGGGCTTCCCTGAGTCCCGGGCAGGACATCAACTAATTTTACAGCCCTTCCCTGCCCAGCCCCCCTGGCTCTTCCCTTTACAGCTCCAACAAGCATCAGAGCAGGTGCCCTGGCCTCCTCTGGCCTGGGGCGGCCCACTTAGGCCCATTTTGGGAGAACCTTTTCAGTGCCCTGAGCACTCTCAACGTCAGTATATCATGACTGCTGCAAGGCTGGGGCTGCCCAACAGGGCAGGAGTTAGGGTCTCATTACAGGAGAGAAAATGGAATCCCAGGGAGGTGAAGGGTTTGTCCAAGGGAGACAATGGGTGGGGGTTGGGCTGGGACAAGACCCCGTGCCTTCCAGATACCACCCAGCCCTTGTTCCCCCCTCCCTCTGCTCTCTCCAGCCAGTCCCTTCATCGGCCCCACCCTCCCAGTCCTGCCAGCCTGTGCCAGCCCTCACCAACCCTGTCAGTCTCCTGTGCTCCTCCTCACTTCCGCTGGCCAGAGTGGGGGGTGGGGAAAGACAGAGCTGGTCCAGCAGTCAGCCCCCACCTCCTCCCAGGGGCCAGACCCGAATGGCTCTCCCAGGTACCCAGCACCCCCATCCCAAGGGCAGCACAGCCCTCCCCACAGGAGCTTCGGGACAGACCTATGAGCTCCAGCTGGGCCGATCCCAGGGCTCAGCTGGTGCTCTGGGGGGCTTGCTTGCTGCCCTCCTGGGCCCGTCCTCAGTGCCCCCTGCTCCCACAGTCTATGTGACACTGACCTGCGCCTTCCGCTATGGCCGGGAGGACCTGGATGTCCTGGGCCTGACCTTTCGCAAGGACCTGTTTGTGGCCAACGTGCAGTCCTTCCCGCCGGCCCCTGAGGACAAGAAGCCCCTGACACGGCTGCAGGAGCGCCTCATCAAGAAGCTGGGCGAGCACGCCTACCCTTTCACCTTTGAGGTTAGGGACCGCCAGCCCTCTGGGCAGGCACATGGGGGCAGCTGGGGCGGCAGCTCCATGGCACTCAGTTTCTCAGTGCACATTGGGACCTGGGGCACTGTCACTTACACTACCTGGTAAGTGTCTCTTCTCTGGCCACCACCAGGGGCGGCACCTTACCTCTGGGCTACTCCTTGGACCCTCCTGTGTCCAGGTCATTGGCGGGAGAGAGTGGGGTGGGGAGAGACTGTAGAGAAAGAAGGAGCCCTTTCTCGCCCCTGAGTTATTACAAAGACTGTCTCCTCCCTCAGACCAGCTGCCCACATGGCCCGGCTTCAGCCCGGCTCACAAACCAGGGGTGGCACATAGTGATTTCCCTGCTCTGCCACTTTGCTGAATGGGAAGACTCCCAGATGCTGGATTTTCAAATCTCCTGTTTCTCAGACTCCGATTCTGTGATTCAGTGAAATCCCCTGGCTTGCTGGGAGGTTAGAGCAGGAGAGAGGAAACAGTCATCCTCTCCATGGTAGATGTATTGGTTTCCCGTAGCCATGTGACAAACCACCTCCAACCTGGTGGGAATTAAACACGGAATTAAAACACAAGTTATCGTCTTACAGTTTGGGAGGTTAGAGATCAAAAATGGGTCTCACTGGGCTGACATCAAGGTGTCAGCAGGGCTGCGTTCTTTTGGGGGCTCTCTAGGCCTTGCCTTTTCCAGCTTCTGCAGACCACTCACGTTCCTGGGCTCAAAGCCCGCCCCCCCCGTCTTCAAAGCCACCAGGAGCCGGCCAGTCTTTCTCACAGCCCGACACTCTGACACTGGCTCTCTTGCTTCCTGCTTCCCCTGCCAAGGTCCCTTGTGACCATATCGGACACACCTGGATAATCCCCGATGCTCTCCCCATCTCAAGATCCTTAACATAACCATATTTGTAAAGTCCCTTTTGCCGTGTAAGGTAGCACAGTCACAGGTTTTAGGGATTAGGATGTGGACATCTTTGGAGGGGGGTGGGTATTATTCTACCTATTACAGTCTAGGTGAAACCCTTTAGGTGAAGAAAGACCCTGAAATCCTTGGCTTTACTGGAGGGGCCTCTGGCCCCATGTGGGGCATCCTTGTCATGGTCTGATGGGGGAGACATGGTCTGTCCTCTGGAGCCCCGAGTCTGATGGAAGAGACATGGCCTGTTGCTAGGGCCCCCCGATCTGCTGAATGTGCATGGGGGTGATGGGTGGGTGACATGGGGAGGTCAGTGGTGAATGTGACAGGAGACCTATTCTCGTCTGTTCCCTTAACAGATCCCTCCGAACCTCCCATGCTCTGTGACATTGCAGCCGGGGCCTGAAGACACAGGGAAGGTGGGTCACCTCTCTCGGAGCATTTCTCTGGGTGTAGGACGTTTGTATCCCCAGGGCCCTGGCTTTCTCTCTGCTAGGTGCTGGAACCCTCTGTGTGGAAGCCTCCTCGTGTCTAGGCCACTTCAATACCACCTCAGATAAGCAGCCCCTTCATACAGGGTGGCTGATACTGTGTCATCCTCACCCCCACGTTCAGTTACGTGCAGTCTGTCCCGGGCTTGTTGGCTGTAGCAGAACCAAAATATTCTCCGCACTACCACCCGGCCTCACAACCTCACATGGGGGAGGTGCCTTCGTGGTGGCTTCACAAGTGGGGGAACTGGGGCTCAGAGAGAAGGGACACCTCCAGTGTCACAGGCCCCAGATCTCTGAGCCCCAGTTTCTTCATCTGCAAAATGGAGACAATAGGATGCACCTCCTCATGGGGTTGGGAGGGTGGAGTGAGACACTGAAGCACTGTAGGGTCTGCACACAGTACGTGCTCCCCCAAACAGGGGGGCTGAGGCACCCGCTGTTATTGCCGGGTGGCTGCCTTGGTGAGGACAGCCGCCCAGACCAGGCAGGTGTCGGAGAGTGGAGCCCAGTGAGGGCAGTTTGGGATGTCCAGTGTCGGGGGAGCTGGGAGAGCTCTGCGGGAAGGTCAGATGGGGGAGGCCGCCGCAGATGGAGGCGGCACTGCACTGGGGCTGAGCACAGGGCCCCTGAGTCAGGCTGAGGGGTGGCCGGGCTGTGGGAGTCTGGTGTTCCCATCCAGCGTCCTTGTTTGTAAAATGAGAGGGTGGGATGGCTGTGCTGTCGGGACCCTGCCCGCTCCAAGGCCCTGTGGTCAGCAGCCCCTTCCCCTCAGGCCTGTGGTGTGGACTATGAAGTCAAAGCCTTCTGTGCTGAGAACCTGGAGGAGAAGATCCACAAGCGGTGAGAAGGGCACAGCTTCCTCCCGGGTGTGGGCTGCCTGCTGGCAGAGGGAGGGAGACAGGAGCAGCAAAGTCTGAAGAAGAGATAAGTAACAATACCTGGAAGTGTGAGAGGAGGGGCCACACATTCCAGCCTCAGGAACTCTGAGAAGGGCACTCTGGAAGGCCGGCAAGTCATGGAGGGTTTCCTGGGGGAGGTGGCTCAGTAGCCCTGGCTCAGGCCTCATCATTTTTTCCTTTACACCACTGTACCTGCCTCCTCCATCTTCCTCCCTGCCTCTAGTCTTGCCCCGCCAGACTGCATGGCTTTTTATTTTGTTTTGGAAAGAAACACAAGATTCAGATTGTTTTTAACAGTGGACGAGATTTTTCCCAGTCACCCTGGAACCCCCCCCCCCCCCGCCCCCACTTCCCAGTTCTCCTCCTGGGAGGCCATCAGCAGGTGGTGGTTGGGGTGGGTGGGGGGACAGGGGGATGTGGGGTCAGTGGAGGCTTCTAAGCAAGGGAGGGAAGTGGAGTAAGTGAAGCCCCCCCCCCCCCGGGGAAAGTGAGGGGGGTGGTCAGCCCACGTGTCAGAGAAGGTAGTGCTCTCCCAGCCAGGCACAGCCCTGGGCAGACAGTCTAGGCTGGCAGGCGGAAACAGCTGGCCCTGACTTCTGAGCTGGACTGCCCAGCCCTGCTGTCATGCCTGCTCCTCCTCCAGGCAGGCCCTGCCCAGCCTCCTGGTGAGGCTGGTCTCAGACCCCAACTCTGATGTGCTCTGCCTCCCCAGGCACAATTCCTCCCGGAGGCTGGCTGAGGGAGGGGCTGCAGCTTCCTAGGGCATGGGCTGAGTTTGCCATCTGGTGGCCGAAGGGTGTATTGCAGGCATCTCTATCTTCAGCCTGGGAAACTCCTGAGTTTGGGGAGATGGGACCCTTCTCCCTGGCTTCTGTCTTCCTTTTCTTCTTAAGACCCGAGACCAGGGGAAAGAAAGGAGGTTGTGGGTTTTTGAAGGGGCCTCACCAGACCAAGGAAGAGGAACAACACTGAAGGCCACCACCCTCACCCCACCACCAATGGGACATTTTATGTCCATACTACTACTAACTGCTATTACTAATGATATAGCAACTGTCATTTATCAAGGGCCAATTAAGGGCCAGACACTATTCAGAGTGATGAACGTGTATGAACTAATTTAATCCTCACAGCAACCCTGTGAGGTGGGTGTGGCTATTATTACCATTTTCCAGATAAGGAAGCTGAGACCCAGAGGTTAATTTTCTCAAGGTCATACACCTAATAAAGGGAGAGCTAAGACCTCAACCCTGGCTATCCAGTTCCAGGGAGTGGAGGTGAGAAACAGGGGTGCTGCTGGCATACCCAGCACGCCACAGACGCTGCCTCACCGGGTCCCATCCCTTCCCAGCTCTTGAGCCCTCCCTCATTTCCTCCCTGAGTGCCTGTCACCTTCACTGAGCACCATCTCTTCTCTGGGCCTCCATCTTCCCACTGAGTCTCTGTCCTCTTCACTGGCCAGCATCCCCCTGACTGAATCCATACCCCCCCCACTAAAGCCCATCACCTCTCTGAGCCCCCATTTCTTCATGGGGCCCCTCTGTGTATTTTGATTTAATAGGTATTTGGCGGGCGTTTGTTAGATGGCAGGCACTGTCGTAGGTGGTGAGAGCACAGCAGTGAACAATTTAGATACAAAATGTTGTCCTTAAGGAGCTTATGCTATTAGGTGACATAAGGGATGCAGGAAGTGAAAACATAGTCCCTTTCTTGCCATCCTGCTGGCTACCAAGACAGACCCACATGAAGGGCTTCCATGGGGTAGTTCACTTTGATGGTGTGGGAGTTCAGACCAGGAGATCAAGTGAGCTGATCCAGGAAGGCTTCTTGGAAGAAGAGGTATTGAGCTGGACCTTGAAGAAGGAAGCAAATGAGAGCAGAAGTGGGAAGAGGGTGTTGCAGGCAGGGGCTCAGTGCAAGTGAAGATGCAGAGAAAAGACTAGATAGACCATCAAGGATGATAGTGAGGAAGTGGGGGTGGCTGCGGACACTGGGGGAGGATGGAGTGGGGCCAGGTGGCGACTCTGAACACAGGTGGCCTGTGTTAACCTCTGTGGTTTGGATGGATTCTAAGGCCATGGGGAGCCATGGCAGTCTCTTGAGCAGGAAAGGGAGGATCCCAAGGGAAGTGGATGGAGGCAGGTGACTCTGGCTATCTTTCGCTCTGCCCATCTCCATTAGGAATTCCGTGCGCCTGGTTATCAGGAAGGTTCAGTATGCCCCGGAGAGGCCTGGCCCCCAGCCCACAGCTGAGACCACCAGGCAGTTCCTCATGTCGGACAAGCCCCTGCATCTAGAGGCCTCCCTGGATAAGGAGGTAGGAGGTTTAGACTTGGCAGGGGGTGGGGGCTGCTCTACTGGGGCTGGGACCTCAGATCCCAGGTCTTTCATGGCCTCTTGGGCTCCTTGGGTAGGAGCTTCTGCCCCCAGTCCTAAGGCCACAGGGTTAAGGGAATCTGAGACCTCCCTTGGGGGATTTGGGGAAGCCTCTGGGGGTCCAAAGGAGCGGCAGAGTGGGGCATGAGCCTGAAGGGTGCGATTGACTTTAGAAGTCAGGGTACCTCCCAAAGGGACCTGGGTTCTGGCCATCTCCCCTCACCCCTTCCCCCTTTTGAGGTGTGGACACTGCCCTTTCATCTCTGGGACAGCCAAAGGTAGGTGCTGGGGGCATGATTTGAGATGAGGTCCTTCAGTGAGCTCTTAGAGCCGGTTCCCTCAGTGAGCAGGTCAGCTCTTCCCCACCTTTCTCCTGCTTCTTTTAGACCCTCCTGTGTCTAAAATTCCTGGCACCCATTGTGAGCAGGGACTTGATACATCACTTAGTCCAACCCCTCCATTGAATAGAGGGGGAAGCCGAGGCTTAGACCGGTCCAAGGTCACGCTGCGCTCATCCTTCATTACCATTGTTTTATTGCTCTCATTATTTCTGGTGACCACGTCAGGACTGTAGCCAGGACTATCACCTTCTAATTCAATCATCTTTCAAAAATCCCACAAAGGAACTGAACATGCCCAGTGACTTAGCATCAGTGGGAAGTGGCTGATGAACTTGAGGCCAATGTCAGAGTGGACAAAGTCTGGGGATCCCCAGGAAGTGTGTGTGGGCCTCTTCTCTCTCTCCCTATCTAGAGCTTTAATACTCTCTGGTCCAACCCTTCTCCCTTCTTACCCCTCCCAGATTTATTACCATGGAGAACCCATCAGCGTTAATGTTCACGTCACCAACAACACCAACAAGACAGTGAAGAAGATCAAGATCTCGGGTACTCTGGGCACAGGGCCAGCCCAGGGGGGCAGGCAAGAGGGAATCCACCCAAGGGTTGGGGGTAGCTGAAGCTTCTCCCCTTGTGAACTTCTGGCCTGCAGAGAAGCCCAGGGCCTGCTCTAAGCCAAAGGGTAAGGCTTTTGAGGCTAGTAACACAGGCTGCTCGTTGGCCAGGTAATGAGTTTACTGTTTAAGCCACCTACTCTTAGGTTCCCTAGGTTCTGGGCAAAGCTGTCCTTGAGGGAGATGTTTGGTAATGGAAGGAAATGGGTGAGTTTGGGCTACCTCTTAGGTAGAAGACGGGGGTGGTCTCTTGCAGAATCCCCCAGTGCATTCTGGCCATTCCTGGGGCTGAACATCCTCAACTCAAGGGAGCCTGGCTTGCCTGGGAGCTGCACCCCTGGCTCACACCAGCTTGTTTCCCTCTTCCTCCCCAGTGCGCCAGTATGCGGACATCTGCCTTTTCAACACAGCCCAGTACAAGTGCCCTGTGGCCATGGAAGAGGCTGAGTAAGTGAGCACAAGCCCAGCCTTGGATGTGTGGGACTGGGTGGGAAATGAGAAGTTCTGGCTCCAGTTACAGGTGCAGATGGCTCTTTTCCACCTGGTAGAGGGCTGGACCTCAGATTTTCTTGCCACTCACAGCAGCCTTTTAGAAAACATCCACTTGATTTAGCTACAGGAAAATGCATGTGACAGTCAAGGGAAAGACCTACTTAAACTAGAATGACCAAATTAAAGCTAATGAATCTAAGGGGACTAGGGTCATGACTACACTGTACCAGAAACCTAGATTGAAGGCGATACTTTGCTCTGAGCTTCCTGGCAGCCACAGCAAAGAGGGGAAGGCACTAGGTACATAGCATTTCTTATCTGATAAAGGAATAATCCAGCTCATTGGGTAAAAGGGGTTGTATGTGGGAGGGTAGAGAATAATTATATTTAAAAAATTTAGGTTTAACTTAACAGAAGACCATGGGGGAGGGGAAGGGGAAAAGAAGATACAGAGAAGGAGGGAGGCAAACCATAAGAGACTCTTAAATACTGAGAACAAACTGAGGGTTGATGGGGGGTGGGGGAGAGGGGAAAGTAGGTGATGGGCATTGAGGAAGACACCTGTTGGAATGAGCACTGGGTGTTGTATGGAAACCAATTTGACAATAAATTATATTTAATTTAAAAAAATTTAGGTTTGAGGACAGCATGGAATCTTGTCCCAAACCTGTTAGCAGCTAAGCCAAGAGGAGAGATCTCAAGTGAAACATCTTTTCTTACCTAAAGGAAGTAGATGCTCCCAGTAGAAGACACATCTGTTTAGTTTAGTTTAGTTTTTTTTTTTTTTTTTCCTAGCCCTGCCTCCTTTTGGGAGGCAAGTGCATTTCATGTAATTTTTCATGCTTGTGTGTGTGTGTATGTGCGTGTGTGTGTGTGTGTGTGTGTGTTTACATGTAATAGCAATCAGTACTTTTGAAAATTAAAAACGTGTTTTAATGTTACTATGTGATCTTGGAGCTGTTCTGGCTGGGCTGGGGGTGATGGCTGGGGATTGGCTCTTGGTGGGGGGGCGGTATTTCCACACCCGCCTCCCTTCTTCCCAGTGACACAGTGGCACCCAGTTCGACATTCTGCAAGGTCTACACACTGACCCCCTTCCTGGCCAACAACCGAGAGAAGCGGGGCCTCGCCTTGGACGGGAAGCTCAAGCATGAAGACACGAACCTGGCCTCCAGCACCCTGTGAGGACCCACCCTCCCTACTCCCTGCCCCCAGTGGGTCCACACCCACCTATTCCCACCAGTGCCAGTACATGGTGTGGTTACCTTCTCCCCAGGCATTGTCCCTGGCCCATCCTCAGGAGCTTGAACTATAAGGAAGCTGTCCCCTTACTCCCATCCCTATCCAGGGGTGACCAGAGAGCAAGCTGGGCCCCTAGACCCAGCTCTCTTAGTCAGTGCTGGGATCTGCTGGCTTGCCTAGGGGAGGGCAACCTGGAGAGACTTCCTGCAGGAGGCAGCAGCTCCTGACCTAGGGTCTACAGTCATATGGGGTGTGTCCCTGAGGCAGAGTAAGGCTGGATTCATCCAGCAGGAGAGGATGAATCAGAAGAGGGGTGGGGAGTCTGGGAAAATGTGGACAGTGAGCTGGGCAAGACCAGATGGAAGTATGGCCCTCAAAGGCAGGGATCCCAGGGCCATATGATCACTCTTGCCTCATGGTCATCACTGACTCTGAGGCTACCTGCTTTAGTGGAGACCTGGGGTGTGGAGAACTCAGCTTGCCCTATCTGCTGAGGTCTGGCCCTTCAGTGGGGCTTTGGCCAGCCTCTGCAGCAGCCCTGCCCGTGACTCCCAGTACAGACCCTGTGCTCCAGCCACACAGTTGCTCACATGCACGTGCTAGCCACTCACTACTCCAAGCTTTTGCCCTCTTCCCCTTCTTCCACCCTGGCTCAAATCCTAACTGACTTCAAGACTTCCAGACTTGAGGGGCCACCTCCTTCAGGGTCTTCCCCGCTACCTCCGCCCCACTGCCTTGCCAACCTCCCTCTTTCTCTCTGAATCCCCTGCCTGGCGAGCCCTTTGTGTCCCACGGGTTGCTGAACAGTGAGAGAAGCAGACTCCGTCTATCTAAGGGTAGAAAGAACCTACCGCGCTGCTGGGAGTCAGGCCCAGGGAGGAAAGGGGCTTGCCAGGTGTGCACAGGGAGTGAATTTCACAACCAGATGTGGGACCCAGGGCTCTAGGTTCCTATCCGCTCAGGGCAAAGCTTACCTTTCTCACATACAGAGCTCTGTTTGCACATGGTGGCTGAGTGGCCCAGGAGAGGGATGGATGGCTGCTGCCCCCACTGCACCCTACCCTACCTTGTCTCATCTACCCAGCCATCCTCCATGAACCTGCTTCCCTATGTCACCTTGCAGGTTGAGGGAAGGCGCCAACCGGGAGGTCCTGGGCATCATTGTTTCCTACAAGGTGAAAGTGAAGCTGGTGGTATCTCGGGGCGGGTAAGTGTTCTAGCCCAGCCCAAGACTCTAAGCGCAGAAGGGGGCATCCCTGACCACCCACAGCCCACTGCCCCATTCTGCCTGTTTGTCGGACCTTTTAGCTGCAGCCACCAAGAGGGTAAACCGAGCTGGAGGACTTCCTGTTTTTTCTCTTCCCCCTTCATGTTCCTTTTTCTCCTCTTCTGCCCCCTTTCCCTCTCCTACTTCAGAGACTTTCAATCCCTTGCCTGCCCTCTCCATGTTTCTCTCTTCCTCCTCCCCCTCCTCCTCTTCTCTATCCCTGTCTGGGCACATGGGGTTGTTGTGTGGGGGAAGATTCCTCAGAGTCTGTGCTGTGGGATCTCCAGAGAGTTCTGTCCCCTCATCACATGTTGGGGCACAGCACCCACCCCTGCTCATGCACATGCTGATCTGCTGAGGACATGGCTAAAGGGGCTCAGAATCCCAGAGCTGGATTAGGGATGTTCTGACTCCCATTTGACAGATGGGGAAACAGAGGCCCAAACCGTTCTCCACACATTTCCTGAAATCTCCTCCCCTAATCTTAGGTTGTAGGCTGGGTGCTGGGGTCACTGCAGTAGACCAGACACATTCCCTGCCCCAGAGCACAGTCTAGTGGAGGCTCAGACACAACTTCTCCCCACTGAATGGGCCTGCATGTTGTTAGAAACCTAGAATTAGGATTTATAATTTGTCATAGGGTTTTTTTTTTCTTGTTCATAAATGTCTATGAAAAGATTTGAATGCTAATAGCATTAGACATTGAATCCCCTTTATTACTAGAATGTGCCCACATATTACAGGACATCTCAGAACTGCAAATCCCAAGTCCTGTGCCCTGTGGCTCTTGCAGGATCCACAGTCTGCCTCAAGCTCTTCCTTGAGGAATCCTCGGTGAATCCCAGATTGATTTCTTCTGCCATCAGAGAGGCCTCCCCAGGGCGGGCAGCACAGGGGTCAGTTTTTTTGTCTCCTTTGCAGAAGAGGATCCTCGGGCTTAGTGAGGCCTCCTGTGAGGAGATTTGGCTGAGCTGGGCCTGGATTTCAGTCCCCCAGGCAAGGCTAATGCCGTTTCTGTGTATCTCTGAATGAGGTTACAGCCATGCAGTGGTGGGTGGGAGTGCCTCTCAGGGTCTTCCCTACCCCTGTGGGCAGCAAGGTGATGAATGAACGTACTTTCTGTTTTCTTCCTCTCTGAACTCTCTCCTGACCACTTCTCCCGCCTCCTCTGACCCACCCAGCCTGTTGGGAGATCTTGCATCCAGGTAAACTCCCTCCCTTCAACCTGATCGACCCACCTTCCTGGAGGGCCCAGAGATCCAGAAGTGCAGGGCACTGGGTTGGAAGGAATCTTAGCAGTCACTTTCGATTGCCAGTCATGTGCTGGGACTAGAACCCTCCCCAAAGGGACTAGGGAGATGCAGTTTCTCCTTTAAAAACCTTGCCCTGTTCTTCATTCCACCCAAGAGATAAGAACCTCTGCAGACAGCAAGGTCAGCTTCGTTGATCTGGGGAATAGCCCCGTAAAAGTCTGGCATTTTGGAGAAATGCGGGTTTCGTGGCTTCCAAACTTGTACACTAATGGGAATTAACTGCTGGCCATGCACTGCTAAGGAGAGGTCCTGGGGAGATCTGCTCTCCTTGTCGCCAGCTGGATCCATGAGCATTCCCCAAACGGCACATGCTCCACATGCAGTGGTTTTGCCTCCTCCTGTCACAAGATGGCAGCATTGTTCATCCCAAGAAATCATCTATTTGGAGAAGTGAAATTAATTCAATTCAGTTCAGTACAATTCAGCAAAGATTTTCTGAACCCAGGTTTGTGCTCAGCTTTGTGCTACATGCTGAGATCCCACGGAGGAATCAGACACATCCCCTGCCCTTGATCACTCAAGGCCTGCTGGAGTTAATGTCTAGATTCTTCCACCCACATCCTGTATGGTTTTAATGAAGGTTGGCAAACTCATTCTTCCATTCTGATAGTTCACTCTTCCAAGTGAATCTGGAAAAGCAATCCCCTTTGCATTGAAAAAAGAAAGAAAGAAAGAAAGAAAGAAAGAAAGAAAGAAAGAAAGAACGAAAAGCCAGACTATTGTAATAGCCTGTGAATCGCCCATGTTCCCATTGAGGGGAAGTAATGATTCTGGCAGGTACCAGTGTCACAGTTCAGTCAAACCTTTGACCTGTATCATCTCCTAGAAGTTCTAGTGGTTCTAGAAGGTAAGCATTGCTCTCCCCATTTTCCAGATGAGCTCAGTGAGACTTGAAGATGTAAAAGTGTCCCTCCCAGACAGTGCTGGGGCTGGGAACAGACCTTTCTGGTTGCACAGCCGGTGTCCCTGCCCACTCTGTTCCACTCTCCCTTCCTCCCACAGGCTGGGCTCTGGGCAGCAAGGTCAGTGAGATGAGGCTGTGCCTGAAGGTGCTCACTGTTGGCAGGGCCTCCAAGGTGACACCATCCCAAGCTGAGAGGAGAAGGTTTCATGGCTCCTTCTGTAGGAGTGGAGAGCAGAAGATGGATAGGAATCACCACCTCAATTCTGAGCAGTTATCACTCATTGGGCAAGGATGTCAATTATGGAGTCAGAATCTTATCACTTCCCATTAATAGCTGTGTGGCCTTGTGCAGTATTATTTTTCCTCCTTGTGCCTCGGTTTCCTAGTCTGTATATATGCTATACTAATGGGGTTGTTGTGGAGATTAAAGGAGCTACTCTAGAATAGTCCTTAGCAGAGAGTCAGCACCATATGTCTGCTCTTGTTACTATTCTGTTCATCAGGGCCAAGGCGAGGGAGGTCCTGGTCAGAAGCACTGGGTGTTGGTGGCACCTCCCCCTGTTCTTCCCCACCACCCAGATCCTCCGCCCCTACAGGGCTTCAAGGCTCTATGCACAGTGTAGATAGCCCTGGGGCCTGGGCCAATACAACTTGAATTCGATTAATTGACCTCAGCAGTGCATCATCCAGATGTGGGGGGCTAGGACCACAGGAGTACTTTTATAAGAGTCTCATGGAGATGTTGGAGGTGGGACTGAGTCGGCAGGAAGGGTTGTGTTAGGGAAGGCTGGGCTGGCTGTGGTGATTTGAGGCCTGCATGGTCCCAGGACACCTCTGGGACCACCCAGGGACCAATGTGCACACTGCTCTGGGCAGTCCTTTCCCCACCCCTGTGCCTCCTCCCAGCTCATGAGAATCCAAGGATCCTTCTCAGGAAAAGGGGAGGTTTCCTTTTTTTTTTTTTTTTTTTTTTTGGAGCCAGCAGAAAAGGGCTTCTAATTCACCTCCTAGAGAGAGTAAAGCTCAGAGAGTGGCAGAACTGGGGCCTGAGCAGATTTCCTGCCTTAGCTGAGACCTACCTCCTCTGACCATAAAATAGGGCATTGATAGGGCATTGAGTCTTACAGCCTGAGACTGGGCTCAAGGCTCACTGGGTCTGGGTCTCTGTTTCAGTGATGTGGCCGTGGAACTGCCCTTCACCCTAATGCACCCCAAGCCCAAAGAGGAACCCCCACATCGTGAAGGTGAGCAGGATCTGTGGGTCACTGGAGTGGGAATTTGCAGGTTGCTGACCCCATTCTCCACCAGTGCTGTGTTTCCCCATCATCCCATCTCACTCTGGGTTAGCCTTCAGGCCTGGGTTACCTTTTTCCTCAGCTCCCCAGGATCTGTTGTGAGGCCCACACTCCTCTATTTGCATCTGACTCCCCCAAGAGACAAAGAGGTCTGACTCCTTTGTCCATGGAGAGGCAGGCTGGGAGTGGAAGGGTCAATGACCAGATTGGTCATATTTCCTTAAATCAAAGGCTGTTTGAGTTGAAAGAGACAACTCTATAGTATGTACCACAAAGAAAGAAAAATGTTCTCACAATTAAAGTATCAAATGCCATTGGTTGTAAAACATACCCCAAGTTCAGAGATGTGAAATTGTGAGGAAAAAAAAAAAAAAGGGTTGTCGTAACACTTCGTGAAAGCCCCGTACTTAAGAAAAGAATCTAAGTCATGTGGGAGACATGCCAAAGGAGTAGGGTCCAGAGGTTTTTCTGTTCTTCTAGAACTACAAGGGGCCTCCTTGGACCCTCCTGGACCTTCCTTCCTGCCTTTAGGATGATTTGGGGGTGTTTTTGAGATCAAGGAGCAACGCTTCTTCCCCACTTCCCTTCTTCCGTAGCCCTCCCCTTTGCCCTGGAGTGGGGAGCTGTACCCACCTGCCCCTGTGCCCACTCACCACTAACCCACGGGCGCCCGCCCACCCTGTGTTTAGTTCCAGAGAACGAGGCGCCAGTAGATACCAATCTCATAGAACTTGACACAAAGTAAGCCAAACCCTGCCTGCAGACGTCCGGGGGGCGGGCCGTGGGTGGTGGGCGGGGCGATGGGATCATTTGCATATATGCTTATTAACCTCTGAGGAACAGCTGATCTAACCCCGTCTGCTGAGAGCCGCCTCTGCTCGCCTCTTCAGCAACCCGCTTGCCTGCATGTGACTTGAAGGACCCTCCGTGCCTGTTCCTCTTCCTCCTGCCTTGGTGGGGTCTGTCTTCCTCCCTCGTCCTTGCACGTCCGTCCGTCAATCCGTTCGTCCGTCCACAGCGCCTGCTCGGCTCTCACAGGGCTGGTTCGGTTCGCGGCCCTGGGCTGGGGCTCTCCTGCCCTGCCAGCGCCCAGCCGGTGGAATCAGGCTGCGGGGTGGGGAAGGTTCTGGGGCTCTTGTTGCTTCTGCCTCCTGAGGACCGATGCGGATTTCCCTGCGGTCAAAGGCCATCGCCTCACCTGACAGTGGCCCGAGGGGAAGGACCTAGGCCGACAGGATGAACCACCTCCAGAGCCAAGCAGCTTTCTCTCTCCAGCTCCAAATTCACCCTTTCCTTGTCCCCC
This sequence comes from Panthera tigris, assembly GCF_018350195.1. NCBI lineage: Eukaryota > Metazoa > Chordata > Mammalia > Carnivora > Felidae > Panthera > Panthera tigris. Next base: position 56,347,481 of record NC_056669.1, read on the forward strand.
AGGGGATATTTAGGATGTGGTGTCTCAAGCCACCCCATGAGGACACCTCATGAGGCTGGCTGAGTTCTGTGGGGCGGGGGACTTGGGTGGGCCTAAGTGTACATGTTATGTGATAGAACAGAACTCACTGTTCTTAAAAGCGGTCCTCAGTCCAGAAACCCCATTCAGGCACCTCCTTTCCCCACCCACCCTTCCCTCTGCCCCACTATTTAGATTTACTGCCCCCAGACCCCATCCTATCCAAGATCCCTCAGGATAGAGTGTGAGCTGACAGCTCCCTGGAGAAAGGGCTCTTGTGGTTTTTTCTTCCACTAAGCCAAGCCCACACCATCCTGTGCAGATACAGGAATGCTTCCTGAAGGTAGTTCTTTGGATGGGTGGTGGGGTTTCTTGGGCCTGTTCTGAGGGTTTCAGCATAGGCTATGAAACTACTGGGCCTGGCATCTCACAGTGGGAATCAGTTCTTCCTCTGGCCCCAGCCCGGCCACACTGCACCTCCATCCCCATTTGATATCCGCCTCGCACCCCCAAATCCTTAAGAACTGGGTCACTTCCCAGCCCTTAGGCAGGAAAGTCAAACCCACACCTCCCTTTGGTATTTCCACGACTAGCTGGAGTCCCACTGTCCCACTGTCACTGGAGGGCATCTGGATGTGCCAGCCTGGCAGGCCTTTCTGCCCAAGGTCAACCCTAGGGGCCAGCCTCTGAGTCCCATCTGACCCTCTGGATAAGCCTACCCTCCCTGCCATGCAAACACATCCCGTTTTGCTTGTCTTTTCCACCAGCGATGATGACATCGTGTTTGAGGATTTTGCCCGCCAGAGACTGAAAGGCATGAAGGATGACAAGGAGGAAGAGGAGGATGGCACTGGTTCTCCACAGCTCAACGACAGATAGACTGGGGCCAGCCCTCCCTCCGGGCAGCTCCGGGTCTGCTCTCCTGCACTAAGATGCTTATTCGTCTTCTTCCTGTTCTCGTTCCCCCCTCCCCTTTGTTCTTCTAGTTTCTACCAGGGGGCCCAGTGTTCTTCCAGGTCACGGTGGTGAACCTCTGGCCTCAGGATTGGCCCCACATCACCATGCCAACAAGGGTCACATGGGCCACCTTCACCCCTCTCACCCCTGTCGCGGGGCACCCCTCCAGCCCCTCTCTTTTCCTGCTGACCCCCCAGAAAGGCCATCCTGGCTCTGGCCTTGGAATTTGACTTGGGATGGGGAGCAGAACAGGGAGTGTGGGGCATAGGGCTTGGAGGGGTGAGGTTGAGGGCTCAAGACGTGTGAGAGGGTGCCCACGGTCCTAGGTGGCTAACACAGTTCTGGCAGCTAAAAGATGACTATGCTGAGGGCCACCCTCTTCTGGCTGGGAGGGGCACACCTGTGGATAGATTCTTACTGCCTTCAGGCAGTTGAGACCCATGAAACACCTCTCTGCATCCACCCCTCCATCCCCACCCTACATGCCTCTGTGTCTGACAGTGACCCTCTGTGTCTGTGGTGATGGTTTGCAGACCCCAGGAGTAGAGAAAAGCCACCAGACTGGCTTTCTCACCAGCAGTTACTCAGTCTAAGGCAAGCTGTGTGAACTAGCCCATCTATTTCAGTACTGTCAGGATGTAACATCCTAGCCACCTTGTATCTTATGTGTGTGTCTTGTCTGTACACATGCACAGAGAAATAAGGGAGGGGTCTTCAGAAAGCACCAACCGGAGGTAGAGTGAGCCCAAGCTCTTGGGGAGGTTTCCCGAAGGGTGGCTCTGAGAGATGGGGTCGGAGTAAGAAGATGAGAATCTGCTCTGTTCCCTCCTTTGCGGACGTAAGAGCAATCGGTGATCCCTCAGGAAGTAAGGCTGGTGGTCCAGATAGGGCTGGGGACACCGGTATCCTCCGGCTTTCCCTTGCGGTTCATCCGGGCTGAGCTGGGCTGGCCCTGCAGGCTGGGAGAGAGCGCTCGAGGCCACTATGCCCACAGTCAAAGGGGCTTCTTCGCAGAAGGTGGCATGGTCCATCAAGATGCCGTCACCTGAAAGGAAGGGGACTGCCAGGTAGCAAAGAACCCTTCGTTTCCTTAGGGAGCTGATGACCCTCCGCCATTCCCAGTGTCATGGATACTCACTACCCATTGGCTGGTGTTTTGTGTGATTGAGACCTGGGGTATTTTTAAGCAATAGAGTGGGCAGATGATGAGGTAGAAAGTGTTAAAAGGTATTCGTTCTTGTCTGACCTTTAAGGCCCACTTACTGTGTGACCTTGGGCAAGTTCCTTTCCTTCTCTGGGCCTGAGTTCTTCACCTGGGGTTTGACCAGATAATCACAAAGGGACCTCCCGGCTCTGGCCTCTAAGAATCTGTAAACCTTAGAGCTTCTGGTATGGTAGGTGGAACCAGAGCCAGACCACTGACTCTCGTTTGTCTGCCGCCAGAGGTGATTCATTGGTAGTGGGGCCCTGGAGAGCTTCTAGCCACCGCCTCCCCAGGCCTGAGAAGGGCCCTTCTTGGGCCTCTGGAGGGTCATCTGATGTCAAGCTGTGGCCATAGCTAGCATGAGCTGCTTGGCCCTAGTACCTGAGTATTACAGAATGCCAAGCTCGGATTTGCTTATGACAGGGCTTCTGGTGCCTCACAGCTCCCTGTGGATGGCAGACCCCCTGAGGTTTACCTTATACCCAAGCAAATATATTGCTTAGCAGGGCAAGGGGATCTCTCCTCCATCCCTGCTCCCTTTTATCTCTGTCCCATGCTTGCCTGAAAAAGGAGACAACAAACTTTTATTATGCTAGTTGGGTCTCAAACTCTCCAGCCCCTCCTGGGGTGGGCTGCGTAACCATTATCCATGGCGAGATTACCCAGTTCACAGGCCTGGCACTGCACCTCAGCCCTTCCACTTCTGAATCTCATGAGGATCTGAGGCTAGGGACTCCCTGCCCCAGGTCAGGACCAAGTCAGCTTGGGGCAGCTCTACTCTCCTGGCCATCCCTGGGGTCCTAGCTGTGGATGCCCCAGGCATCCAGCCTCTACCAGAGATTGCTGGCAGTCCGCACCTCACTGGACAGCTGAAGAGTTGACGAAGGGCTGGAACAGCATGGGCCAAGCATATGCTCTCCAGTGTCTTCCTCTGGAACCTTTGAGGCTGGTACGAGACCCTTTAGGATTTGAGGTGATCGATCACTCCCCTACAAACCTCTTCCTCTATCCCTCACCTACACACATGAAAGATTTGTCAGCCTGGTTACTTGAGCTTCTTCACCTCAATATCACACTCACCCTTTGGGCTTTATCCCAGTATTTTAATGGAAATTTCTCCAGCTGTGGGAAGTATCATAGCCCCATCTAGACTTTTACTCTTTGGGCCCAGGGCTGCAGAAGGGCAGTGGTCAAGTTCATTTGAATTTGGCTTCACCGCTCTTGGCTGATGACTTCTGCTCAGTGCTGGGCACTCGACACACAGAGATAGGTCAGTCCCAGCCCCTGTCCTCAGAAAGCTCATGGTCAGGTGAAAGTTATAGTGGGAATAGGTAATAAGAGCCAAGTGCTTTCAGGGCTCCTTGGCTGCTGCTAGTTCGTATGGTGCCTTGCTGTGAATTAGAAGCAGTGCCCCTTCCAGGTAGATTCAACCCATGTTAGTTAGAATGCAAAACTTTGTGAATGGCGCATAGATTGGAGTTCAGCCCCACCTGCCCAGCCCAGGTGCCATGCTCAGGCCAGAGTGTTTCCTTTGGCCTCTTCCTGGGAGAAAGACCTAGATCATCTTTCAAAGCTTCCACTCCAGACCCCACTCCACCTGCGGCCCCCAACCATGACCGAGTCCTTCTATGCAGGGCCCCTCTCCATCTGGAGTTTAGCCTGTCTGGAATCAGGTGAGACCTTGGAGTGAAATTGGGGGTGTAGGAGCCCCACTGGGCCCCAGGCGCCAGCCCACGGTATTGGCTCTTTCTGTACACACACTTGGGCTCTATGCTGACCACACAGCTCCACACTGGTACCTTCCAGTGGGTCTTGTGGATGGCATATACATAGCAATCTGGGCAGGAGGAAAGAGCATGGCCCCAGGTGAAAATCTACAGGCAGAGGGCCAGTGGGGCGTCCTCAGCACTACAACTGTGAGAAGAGTTCAGTCCCCATGAAGATAAGGACTGAGTTATTTGGCTGGACTCCATGGGCCGCCTCAGCCTCAAGGCGCAGACAGGTGAGCGTGGGCCAACCAGGGGCTGGTTCAGCTGGGTGTATTGCTAATAAGCTGGTTCCCACATGGTGCCATGAAAAGCATGCTGGCCTGGAAGTCCACAGTGCCTCCTGCCCAACTGTCACCAACCAGCTGAGTAGCCTTGAGCAAGTCACTTGACCTCTTGGGCCCGGTGTCCCTAACTGTAAACTAAGATCGTAATCCCTTCCCCACCTGACTTAAGGAATTGGGAGGCCCAGAGGAGATGGAAGTCAGCTCTGGAAGTTGCAAATGGCTGCACAGGCCGTGGCACTGCCACTGCAGGGGAGCAACCCAGAGTCACGTGGGAAGGTCACTGTGGGCAGAGTCCTCCTCCCAGCAGTCTTCATCTCTTGCCCCCTTCTCACTTAGGCAGATGTCAGCCAGAATGAGTGCAGTCAGTTTGGCTTTGGTGCCTCAGCTGAAAGAAAAATCCAGACGCAATTCAGGAATGCCTCGCCCACAGATAGTGGTCCCAGAGATCCTGACAGAAAGGATATCAGCCATGGATATCAGTGATTGAGCTGGGGGGCATCTGGACCATCCCAGGCCTGGTGCCACCCACACCTCCTATCTTTCAGATCCCACAGAGGCCAGCAAGCCTTGGCTCTGATCCCAGGTTAGGGAGAGCCCCTAACCCCCAGGCCCAAGGAGGGCTGAACCACTATTCCATCTAAGAACCCCAAGGGTGAGGTGGAATAGAAGTTGCCCTTCAAAGTAGAAGGTCCTCTCCAGCATCAGACACAGCTGCTAATGCTTGGTGACAGGAGGGATTTGGGCCCAGGGAAAACCCGGGCCTCTTTCCCTGAGAGCTGAGCCCTGATGACCTGTACCCAGTGGCTCCAGTATCCCACAAAGGCAGCTTCTCTCCTGCCAGTGACTGGGGACCAGACATCCTCCACCCATCCCAGAGGAAGTCATTGGCCCCAATCTTGAACTGTTATTGGGTCTCGTGGGCAAAGGCCTATATCTGTTCTGATGTTTTTAAAGTCAGCAGGGACCAAAACAGACCCCCCTGACCCTCATGCATATGCCTGCACTGAGCTTGGCATTTTGCCTTTCTTGTCCAGGAAGGTCCATTGCTTCTGTCCTCCCTCCAGGACTGAAATGGCCTACCTGTGGGGCAGGATCCCCACCTCTCCCACTCCCCTGCAGTGTCCCTGCACAGTGGCTTCAAAGGCCCATTGAAGGGGGAGCATCCCCCCTCCCCCTGCCCGCAGGACTCTCTCCCAACTCCTCACTCTGAATGAGAAATCAAAGCACAGGTCCCCAGGACCCATGATCTATAGACACTCTGACACAGTGGTTTTCAAACCAGGTGCTGTGGAACCCCTGGGTTTCACAGAGCTTTGTCAGGGGCTGCTAAGGTGGGAAGATGGGGGGTGGAGGCAAAGGCTAGATCTCCAGCTCTCCCCCCATCCCCACTTCCACCAGGACAACTCTGCTTTTATCTGTCTTGCCTATTGAGGTTTCACCTTCAAACTTGTGAAGGAAAACTTCTTCAAACCACCATTCTAAGGTTTGATCTTCAACCAGCAAGCATAGGTTCTATTCTTGCTCTTCATGTTGGAATGGCTCTAGCATTCCAATACAAAGTGTCTTTGTATTGGAACTTGGGTCGCAGACCCAGGCCCAAGCATTTGCTCACACACACACACACACACACACACACGTGTGTGTGTGTACACATTTGATGGTTTTGTTGCTCACCCACCCTGAAGCTCTGGCCTGAGTTTAATTTGGGCAGGGGCCTGGTGCTCAGTGAGGGTGAGTCTTACCTTGATATCAGCCCGTGCAGTGTGAGGGACTGCGGAACAAGGACTTAGGCCCAGCCCCCACCCCATGACTCATGTCAGCACCCCAACTCCCTGCCCCAGGCCACATGGTGGGAGAAGGAGAAACTAGACTCAGGTTCTTCTTTACATACAGCCAGATGGATGGATGTCCAGATTTTTTACAAAACAAATGCTGAGGGAGGGCTTCATGACAGAAGTCCCTCCTGTGAGAGCATGCCCCTCCAGAGACTTTTAAAGTAGCAAGTTTCCCTTGAGCAATTCTAGTAGGATTCCACTCCCACATCTGTGGACAAGCAAGTGTGTGGGCAACAGAAAGGTGACTGAAGAGATGCTGGTCTCCCACTCACAGTCTCCCATATTCTTTCTCTGCCAGCCTGCCTCTCTGCTTGGGCCCACGACCAGGGCTAAGGGGTGGGTACACTGGTGAGACCTGGACCAGCCCTTGACACAGAATCCTGTCTGGGCCCACTGCTGAGGGAATTCTATGGGGAAAATGTGAAGGTCAGGGCATAGCCAACCATGTGGCATGGGAGAAAGCGTTCTATGTTCAGTCTAAGCATGCCCTTGGAACCCCACTGACCTCAGTCTCCCCATGTGTAAGATGGGGCTAGTGCCAGGCTCTGCCTTCCTCACAGGGATTACAGCAAGGAAGGGTCATAGGTGGGCATGATAGGTAGTGTCATATGAGAGGGGATCTGCACAAACTTGGGGTGTGGTCATGGCTTACACTGCAGATCAGCAGACTGCTTGGGGGAATGATTATGAGATGTACCATCTTCCTGGGGCATCTCTGCTTGGTGTTAAGGTCTAGCCACAGACACTATGGGAGACGTGTCTCTTCCTATCCAATGGGAGCCAGCATTGAGCCTGGCACAGTGACTGTGTGGATCCTGGATGCAGGGAGTGACAGGTAGCTGGGACAGGTCTCCAGGTCTGTGGCTCTTCTGTTAAGTGATTATTTTGTTACACCCTCATTCCTGGGCCACCTGCCAGGTTTATCTGTTGTACCTGTGGCATTCCTTATAACGTCAGATAAGTTATTACAGTTTATTCAACTCTAACAGGACAAATGAACAAAAGAACCATAAATAAGAGACCATTAAAGGTCTTTTGTGACAGATCCTGGATGTGCTTTCATTTCTGTCTTATTAGCTCCTAGTAAGACACAGACCAGTAAATTCTCTCCCTGCTGCCCTGGAATGGTGGACAGGACCTGTGACTGGGTCAGGTGTTTTCTGTGGCCCGAACTCCAACCTGGTTCCTGCACCCTTTTTGGAAACTGCCAAAGAGCTTTCTCCCCGCTCTGCCATTTACCAGTATTATGGTCTTGGGGAAGTTGCCAAACTTCTTTTCCCTCTCAGGCATCACTAGATCCCATGACCCCTGGTATGCTCCTCAGGTAAAGTTATCCCATATTCTTTTTGGCAACACCAACCACTTCAACTGGAATCCTACCCCAACCCCAGACCTGGTTCTTATTCAGTTCTCATCTCCTGCTCTACTGGGTCTCCCTGAAGTCACTTCACTTTCCATGACTTACCCACTGTCTGTTCCAAAAGAACACATGGGAGGAGTGGGAATATATGTGAGGAAGATTCAAAGTTCTACATGATAATGTGCTGTATTAACACAAAAGAAAAACGCTGATGAATGTAAGATGACTTTCCCAGAAAACTGATTATGTATGAAAAAAAATTTTTTTTTACATTCCTCCAAAATAATGTGCAACCTAGATCAAAGCATTGCCCTCCTGGTTAACCAGAAGGTGGTCTGTTTCCTCTGATGCTCCCTTTAGGCCAGAAAAGGGTAGTGGGAAGACACTGACATTTGAATTAAGAGACCTGAGCTAGGGCTTTCGTTTTGCCCTCCCTCGTGGTCTATATCAGTCTGAGTCCAGAGAAATACCCCATGCCTGTATTTCAGGAGCAGGGATTTTACTGATGAAACTGGTTATAATATTGCAATAGTTAAAAGGGCAAGTGAAATTGGAGGTAACCCAGAGATCAGGTGCAACTGGAAACCACTACCACCTGGAGGTTGGAAGGACAGGGAGAGGAGTTACAGAGCTAAGGAACTAGGGACATTGAGGGAGAGGGTATCTGAGGAATTCAGACCACCATAGAAACACATCTGTCACTGGGGATGCTACTCAAAGCAGAGAGAGTAGGAGAAATATTCTGGTTTCTCCTTTCTTTCTGCCCTCCAACATCATGCCCATGCCTACTATTGGCAGAATCTAATCAAAAGCTAATTTTCAAGGAATCTTAGGATATGTGGTTTGCAATGGTTGATGCCCTGCAATACAGAGCAGGGGAGGATCGTGGGATTAGATCTGAGACCAAATAGCAAATCAGCTCTTCCTCGAATCTTCTCATCCAAAAAATAAAAATAATCATACTGGCCCGGATACCACAATTTGAGGAGTGCCCTGACCTCTAAACAGGACTGTAAATGTCGGGGGGTGGGGAGAGGGAGTATTTGTTTTTGCCTCTTAGCTTTGAGCTTTTCTCCTGGTGTCACTGTCTTCATGGTGCTTTGGGACTTCATTTCTCTTAGCTTTTTTAAACTCTAGAAAATCAAGATGAAATGGGTAGGAGTTTCAAATTATAGCCAAGAGAGTAAGTCCACTACAGCCTATCACTTCAACTGATTACATAAAAATTCCTGACAGAAGTACTAAACACACTATCTAATGACTCTGAAAATTAAACAAAAGCAGGCAGATGGTACATAGGAGTCAAAATTTGGAGAAGTAAGCTGCATGGGGTGCATTTCCTTTTTTTCTCTCTTTTGTGGATTTGTGCTGAGGTTAGAACCACCACCAACAGAAGGTGAGAGAACTTAGGGTCTGAACCTAAATTAGTTGATTGCCTCTTGAAACAACAATAGCAAAATCAACATTCTTTGAAGAATTATAATGGGACCCCAGAGTCTAAACAGTATAACATTTACAGTGTCCTTTTCAGATATAGTAACTTGAAATTATGCAATATACAAAGAGCCAGAAAAACATGACCAAATATCAAGAGAAAATACAATCAACATATGCCAACTTTAAGAAGACTTAGATGTTGGAATTATAAGAAAAGATATTGTGGTTGATTATAACTTGAAATGAATGGGAAGATAGTTCTCAGAAAAGATATAGGGGTGCTTGGGTGGTTCAGTTGGTTAAGTGTCCGACTCTTGATTTTGGCTCAGGTCCTTATCTCACAGTTTGTGAGATCAAGCCCTGCATTGGGCTCTGCATTGATAGCATGGAACCTGCTTGGGATTCTCTCTGCTCCCACCTTCTCTCTTAAAATAATAATTTTAAAAAACCCTTTAAAATAAAAAGGGATATAGAAACTTGAAAATGAGCTAAATAGAAATTTTAGAACCAAAAACTTCAATATCTGAAATAAAAAATTCACTGGATAAGCTTAATAGCAGAATGGAGTTGACAAAGGAAAAAGTCAATGAACTTGAAGATAGATTAATAAAATTATTCAATCTGAAAAAGAGGGACAACTGAGAAAAATTGACAGGGCTTCAAGGACCTATGACATAACATAGGTTCTGAGATTCATGTCATTGAACTCCCAGAAGAGAGGAGAAAAAGTCTGGTGCAGAAAAAAAAAATCTTTGAATGAAAGGTGTAAACTTACAGATTCAAGAAGCTGAGCAAACCTCAAACAGGTTAAACTCAAAGAAAACCATACATAGACACACATAACCAAACTGCTGAAAACCAAAGATAAACTCTAAATTCCTAAAAGCAGCTAGAGAAAATGACACATTTTTCTATCTTATTCTTTACGAAGAATGATGATTTGATGGAGCTTTCTCAATAGAAAGCATGGAAGCCAGAAGAGAGTGAAACAGCATCTTTAAGTGCTAACATGAAATAGTTGTCAAACTAGAATTCTGTATCTAGTGAATATATCCTTCAAGAATGATGCAAAATAGGGGTGCCTGGGTGGCTCAGTCGGTTGAGCATCCCACTTTGGCTCAGATCATGATCTCACAGTCTGTGAGTTCAAGCCCTGCATCGGGTCCTGTGCTGACAGCTCAGAGCTTAGAGCCTGCTTTGGATTCTGTGTCTCCCTCTCTCTCTGCCCCTCCCCTGCTCATGCTCTGTCTCTCTCTCTGTCAAAAATAAATCAACATCAAAAAAATTTTGTTTAAAAGAATGATGCAAAATAAAGAGATACTCACATGAAGGGAAACTAATAATTTGTCAGCAGACCTGCTCTTATAAAAACTAAAAATTTCTTTTGGTTGAAAGGAAATTATGCCAGAGATAAATCCACATCTTCAGGAATTAAGAGCAACAGAAACGGTGATTATTTGTGTAAATTATAAAAGACTACATTGCTCCCCTTAAGTTCCTTAAAATATGTATTGTTGATGAAAGGAAAACCGATAAATTGTCTAGTAGGGTTGTCACAGTACATAGATAAAATACTATACTATACTATATATACTATAATGTAAAGTTCAGTGGGGAAAGATAAAGAGACCTATCTGTAGAGCTTCTGTATTATATTGAAGTGATATAATATTAACCCTAAGTATACTGAGAAAGATTATTATGTATATTGTGATTTGTAGAGCAACAATTAAAATGGACCCAAAAATATAGATAAAATAGCATACTAAAAAATAAGCACATATTCCAAAAAAAGGCAGGAAAGTTGGAACAAAAGAATGAAAAACAGAGGGGACAAACAAAAAAGTAAAAGTGGTAGACCTAAATCAAACCATATCAGTAACTATATTAAATGTAAGTGGTCTAAATATAACAATTAAAAGATAGAGATTGTGAGAGTTGATTTAAAAAAAATCCCACTATATGCTATCTACAAGAAACCCACTTGAAATATAGAGACAAAGATAAGTTCAAAGTAAAAAGATGGACAAGATAACCATGCAAACAATAATAAAAAGAAAGCTGAAGTGGTTATATTAATAGAAGGCAAGGTAGACTTCAGAATAAGGAATGTTATCAAGGATAAAGAGGGACATAATATAAAAATAAAAATGCCAACTTACCAAGAAGACATAACAATCCCAATTGTATATACATTTAGTAATTGTGTTTTTGAAATACATGAAGCAAAATCTGACAGAACTGAAAGGAGAAATATACAAATCCACAACACTATATCTAAGGATGTAGAAGACCTGAACACTATCAATAACTTAACTGATATTAATCAAATATTTCACCTTTATTAATATTTGATATTTTATATTAATCAAATATTTCAAAACAAAATGAGCATTATTTTCAAGTACACATGTAACATTCACCAAGAAAGACCATTTTCTGGGTCTAAAAAACCTTGGCAAATTTAAAAGAATTTAAATAAAAAAGATGTTTCAGATTATAACAATTAAACTAGAAATTAATATAGAAAAGCATCTGGAAAATTTACAAATACTTCGAAATTAAGCAACTCTTGTAAATGGATCAAAGAGAAAACCACACAGAAAATTAGAAAATCTGTGAATTAAATGAAAATGAAAACAAAAATAAGTAATTTTATGGGATGCTGCTAAATTACTTCAATAGATGCACAAAAATGGCATTTGACAAAATTCAATATCCATTCCTTTTTTAAAATTTTAAAATGTTTTTATTTATTTTAGAAAGAGGGAGTGGGAGAGGGGCAGAGAGAGAGAGGGAGACACAGAATCTGGAACAGGCTACAGGCTCTGAGCTGTCAGCACAGAGCTTGACACAGGGCTTGAACTCACAAGCCCTGAGATCATGACCTGAGCTGAAGTCGGACATTCAACCGAGTCACCCAGGCCCCCCTTCAATATCCATTCCTGATTAACAACAACAACAACTGTCTTAACTAGATAAAGGGCATCTACAACAAACCTACAGCTAACACCGTATCTAATGTTGAAATGGTGTGGTAGTGGTGAATGATTTTCTTCTAAGATTGGGAAAAAGGCAAGGATGACTGTTCCCATCACTCCTATTTAACGTCCTACTGAAGGTCTTAGCCAGTAAAATGAGGCAAGAAAAAGATATAAAAGGCCCACTGACGGTAAAGAAATAAATAAAATGTTCTCTATTCATAAACAACATGATTATTTACATAGAAAATCCCAAGAAATCTACCAAAGAAAGTGCTAGAACCAATCAGTGAATCTATATAAGTTGCAGGATACATGATCAATATACAAAAATCAATTGTACTTCTGGATAGTAACATCAATTGGAAAATGAAATTAAAAAGAAAATGCCAGGGGCGCCTGGGTGGCTTAGTCAATTAAGTTTCTGACTCTCAATTTCAGCTCAGGTCCTGATCCCACAGTTTGTGAAATGAAACCTCACATTGGGCTCTGTGCTGATAGCTCAGAACCTGCTTGGGATTCTCTCTCTCTGCCTCTCCCCTGCTCATGCTCTCTCTCAAAATAAATAAAAAACTTAAAAAAATGCCAAATAAAAAGATAGCACCATTTAACAACAGCACCAAAATGGAAATACTTCAGTATTAAAATATGAGCATCAAAATATGAGCATAATATTGATGCACATCTCTAAAGCACAAAATATTGGTGAAAGAAATCAAAGAAGACCTAAACAAATTAAGACATTTACCACGTTCATGGACTGGAAGATTCAATACTGTTAAGATACCAATTCTCTCCAAACTGACTACAGATTCAGTGAAATCCAAGTCAAGATCCCTGCAGGCTTGTTTTTTGCAGATATAGACAAGGTGATTCTAAAGTGTATATGGAGAATTAAAAGAACTAGAACAGCCAAGCAATTTTTAAAAGGAAAAACAAAGTTGGAATTATCTACTACCTGATCTAAGGACTTACCACAAAGCTATGGTAATAAAGACAGTGTGGTAGTGGTGAAAGAATAAACATCTACATTGATGGGACAGAATCCAGAATCAAGAAATAGATCTGCATATATACTGTCAATTGATTTTCCAAAAAAGTTCAAAGGCAACCCAGTTGTTGTCCTTTCAATAAATGGGCTGGTGAGGATGTGGGGGAACTGGAACACTCATACACTGCTGTTGGGAAGGTAAAATGTATGGACACCTTGGAAAACAGCCTGCAGTTTCTTATAAATTTAAATATACTTATATAAGACTTGACAGCGCTACTCCCCAAAGAAAGGAAAAGTTATGTTCTCACAAACATCCACATGTGAATGTTAATAATGCCTTTATTGTCAAAAGCTGGAAACAACCCAAACGTTCTTCAGTTAGAGTGAATGGATGAACTATTGTACAGCCACACAATGGAATACTACTCAGCAATAAAAAAAAGAACAAACTAGTGATACCTATAACATGGATCTTAAAATACATTATGCTAAGTGAAAGAAGACAGACTTAAAAGAACAAATATGTATGATGCTATTTATATGACATTTGGAGAAAACAAAACTAGGAAGATAGAAAACAGACCCTTAGTTGCCAGGGGCTGGGATTGAGGGTGGCCTGACTACAAAGAGACTACAGGAGGGACTTGGGGGATGATGGAACTGTTCTGTATCTTGATTGTCAAAATCAACTGTAAGCCCAAAAGAGTGGATTTTACTTTATGCAAATCTGAATCTCAATAAAAAAGCAAAAGCAAAAAAAAATAATAAAGCAAAAAAGAAAGTAAACAATTTATATCACAGACTGCAAATAATATTTACTGGGCATGTGCCATTTGCTAGAACTTATGATGGACCCTTGAAGACACAAAGATAAATAATATAACCCATTGAAGGAGCTCACAGATTCATAGGAAGATCAGGTATGACAACAAAGGTTTGGAATTGCTGTTGAGGGATATTGGAGATGGGGCTGACATGTAGTCATGGCATGCCATGAGAGCACTAAGTAGGGGTCATCAGGTATAGGTGGAGTGGGTAAGATGGAGAATAAGGCAGGCTTCCTAGAGGAGGAATTGCTTCAACTGAGTTTTGAAGGATGAGAAGAAGTTAGGCAGGTGAGGAGAGGCTATGGACATTGGCTAGGACTGGCCTCCCATTCGATATTTGAATATTCAGTCTCAGCACTTTGCACCTGCTGTTTCTTCTGCTTGGACTGATAGATAGATCCTATAGACTCATTTCTTCCAATCCGTCAGGGTAAGCCATCTTCTCAGAGGGGTCTGCCTGACTACCCTAGTCAAAGACATCCTTCCCCATTGCTCTTATATCACTCTGTTTATTTCCCTCATAAGTCTTGCTTGTTTATGGTATAAGCACATGGGCTCTGGGTTCTAAGCCCAATTTGGCCCTTTATTAGCAGTGTGGCCATATTAGCAGTGTGAGCAAATCATTCACATTTTATGTGTCTGGTTTCTTCATTTCTTTTTATTTTATTCATTTCTAAATAGGAATAATAATAACTACTTCACAGGACTGTCATCAGGCTAAAATGGGTTAATATAGGGGCGCCTGGGTGGCTCAGTCGGTTAAGCGTCTGACTTCAGCTCAGGTCACAATCTCGTGGCCCGTGAGTTCGAGCCCCGCGTCGGGCTCTGGGCTGACGGCTCAGAGCCTGGAGCCTGCTTCCGATTCTGTGTCTCCCTCTCTCTCTGCCCCTCCCCCATTCATACTCTGTCTCTCTCTGTCTCAAAAATAAATAGACGTTAAAAAAATTTAAAATAAAATAAAATAAAATGGGTTAATATATATAAAGTGCCTAGAACAACCCCCAGTTTCTTCCTAGCACAGTGCTTATAGCGCATAATAGGCACTTTATAAAATGCTTGAATGGATTGTGAGGAACTGAAAAGAAGGAACTTTCCTATATTCACCAGCAGATGGCGTATGTATGCAAAGAAAAATTAAAACTCGTTCCACTTTGCCACAAATTGGCCAACAGATGTCGTTGCAGCTCTCTGGGTAAAGGAACCAAGACCTGTGACTGAGCTGGCTGAGCCAGTGGTCAAACCCAGATGGGATGATGGACAAATATTCCAAATGGAGGGCCAGAAAGTTAGAATTGTATTAAAAAGCCAAAGTTGAGGAGCTAAGGATAAATTATGTTTTACACGATTGCATATTCTATAGCCGCATTTTCTTTCTGTTTTCTCACTTTACTAAACAGTAATAAGGAGCTAGCCATACAGGCATCTTCTATAACGGCAACCTCAGTTCAATGATGTGGAAGGTTATGGGAGTCAAAGGGAGTGGGTATCTGACGGGCAGCAGAGGGAGGCCATGAGCCCTGCGGGATGTTTCTTCCCTGGTGCTTTGGATTTCTGTGGGGCAAGGACAGTGCTCACAAATCTCTGTCCTCCAGGATTGGGAACCCAAAAGGGAACTGGACCCAACCCCTGAGGGGAACTTCTGGTCTGGTGTGGACAATGGGCCAGAAAACCAATCTATACAAATAAAGGTCTAGCGGGTGTAGTGATGGGAAGAAGAGGTGAGGGGAGGACAGCAGAGGGGACTAGAGATGTCCTGATGCTTTCTGCATAGGGAAAGCATTTCAGGCAGAGGGTACCAGGTGAGCCAAGGTACGGGGTCTGGAATCACTGGGCTTAGATTTTAGTTACTAAAATCTAAGTGGTTTGGTGTAGCTGGAGAATAGACGTTCAAGAAGGCTGGAGGATAAGGTCAAGGACGGAGAGTGTATTAGTTATCTAGTGTTGGTAGACTAGCTAGTCTAGCAGTCTTCACGTCTTGTTAAAAGTCACTGGAGTCCAAGGCCCACCAGCCTGGAACAGTCCTATATTATTCTTGTCCCAATATAACTATTAACAGTGGCCTCTTTCACTCTCCAAAGTTTTCTGGTTTGGTTGGTCACCTTATTTAGGGGCCCCATGTGCTTCCATTATCACAGTGACCCAGTCTTTATTGAGGACAGAAGCAGGATCTGGTCCATCTCACCAGGTGCTGAGGTTCAGGAAGAATGAGTTTTACACGTGGGGACCACAGAGCTTGGGGTTCCAGAGCAAACCCTTCATTTCTCTCAGGGAAGGATAGAGATACTCCCTAGCAGGGTTTCTGCCTGCAGGAGGTTTCCAAGGCCTGCTGGAAGCTGCTGATGGGAGGCTGCAAAGTCCTCCAAACCCTTTGTTGTTGGCTTCCCCTCCCCATTGCCCTCCCCTCCCCCTGCCCCATCTCTAGGCTACCACAGGCTTGGGTCTGGCTTTAAGAAGAGTGACCAGAGGGATGGAGATAGAGAGTGAGGAGACGAGACAGCCCTGCCAGATACTCAAACCTAGAGTAGGGCAGGGATGGCCCCAGAGGTATCTTGGGTTCTGGATCTGCTTTGATTCTGACAGTTGGGGTGACCTGGCTGGCCTCCTACACTCTCTGGGCCTCAATGTCCCCATCAATACAATGAAGGGTTAGTTGAAGTGGTCGCATGGGACCAGCCGGCCCTAGGTGAATTGACCTGGGACGGTGCTGAAGGAGGGGGTGGGGATGGTGAGGGAGGGGGTGGAGGAGGGGACTCCAAAGGCCACCAAGCACATTACCACAGAAATATTAACTGCCCCATCACTTCTCCCAGTCCAGCAAAGGCCATGTCCATAAATTAGGGCCGTGAGTCTGCCAGGCAGAGACTTAATGAAGGAGATGAACTTCAGTGAGAGCAGGCAGGACCTCTGGAGGTCACAAGTCCAGTCCCAGCCTGGACAAAAAGAACCTGGAACCAGAGAGGGGCACGGGGTGTCCAAGGTCAATGTTGGACTGGGCCAGGAAGCCAGGAGCCAGCTCTGCCATGTTCACTGTTGTATCTCTGGCACCCGGCACACAGTAGGGTCTCAACTAGTATTTGTAACGGAGGACCAAATGGTGTGGCAAATAATGCTAAGCTCAGATGGAAACCCAGACCTCTGGACTCTAGCCGGGCCCTTCCTAGTTCCCACAGCAGACCCGAAGGGCATGGGTAGGAAAGGGGCTGCAGAAGTAAAAGTCTTCTCAAGGAGATAGGCCACTGATTCCCTTTGTTTCTGAGAGGAAATTTCAGCTTTTACAGGGCCACAAACCCTGGTGTGTCTGACATGTTTCTCAAAGAGCGTAGCTGGTTTCATGTCTATCACATTTCTGACTGTTACACACCTTTTCTCTCCTTCTTCTCTCTTTAGGGGGACAAACCAGATGGAGTTCTTCCCCCTGGCACTTGGCCCTTGCACCCCCCTGCCCACCTCAGACTTCCAGCAGCATAAGAAGCATTATGATTAGAGCGGAAGGCTGGTCATTCGATCGATGAGACTTCGGCACTGCTGAGACCATCCGGAGGGGTGGGTGGCATCAGGGTATCAGGTCAGGGCCAGCCAGACCCCTCCATCTTATCCTTTCCTGCAAGGCCTCTTCTGGGTTCCTGTGGAAGCCACAGCCCTTATCTCCTTGCCCATCTGGGCTCCCATGGGCATGGCTTAGATCTGATTCCTCTCTCTGTCTCCAGTGCCCAGCGTCTGGCACAAAAAAGATGGGCAGAAGGGAGCAAAACGGAAGAGGCACCGTGCAGTGATCCTGCTTCCCATATCCTCTAAGGGAAGAGATCCCTCCAGAGCCTCCCAGTGAAGAATGTGAGGAATGCAGATCTGACTTATGTACACACACCCACCTACCTAACCCCAGCCATTAATGGTATTCTCTAATTCTCAGACTAACAAGATCTTCCTGCCTCCAGTTCTTTGCCCAGCTGATACTTCTGAGTTTTCTCCGTTCTTCAAAATCCTACTCCTCTTTCAAAACCCTGCTCAAATGTGACTTCCTCTAAGTAGAAGCCTCTCAAGGCTGGGCCAGGGGCCCCTACTCCAAGCTCTGTTTCCTGGGACTTCTTTTCCCTAGATCATGATTAAATAGGATTCTCCCTGGGTCATTAGCTTCTCTAGAACTGGCAAAGTTGTATTCAGTCGAGGCTGAATGGCTGGCTGGATTTGTGGGGGAGGCAAGGCTAGGGGCCCTGGGGACCTGCTGATAGTCCCATACGGCCAAAGGCCACTGACAGGCTGCAAGAAGGATGACAGCCCAGAAATGACATTTAACGGGAATCAGTGAATGGCACTGAGGTTAAATACGAACTGGCATACATTAGGCACTCAATTAGTTGATTTTTGACAACTATTGATTTGGTACTTAGCTTAACAGCAGCTCTCATATAAAACCCTCAAAGATTTTTGCTGACAATGAACCCACAGCTAACAGCATGCTTTATTCGCCAGGACTCACTGCAGTCTTATGTTACCTTACGAGGGCATATCTTTGGAACTCGGGAGGTGACCTGTTAGAGACACAGTTCTCTAACCTGTGTTAGAGAGATCATTACTGTTTTGTCCTGGGGGACTGGCAGGGCACCCTTTGAGGGTCATTCACAGATGGGAACGTTTCAAGAGAATCTGACCCCCTCTCATGAGGAATGACTGGGAGAAGGGGTAGGGAATTTGCTGGGAACAGATAAGGAGACTCATGGCACCATCTCCAATTCTGTGAAGAGCTATCGTGGGTGACCTACACGCCTGGCCCCGGGGCAGAGCTGCCACTGTCAGGGAGTCCCAGGCAGACACCTCTGGCAATGAGAGGGATGCTCCCAGGAGAGGAGGGAGTGAGCGCCTCATCGAAAGAGGGTGCTCCTTATTGGGATGATCTAGGTGGCTTCCCACTTTACCTCTGAGGTCCTTTTCAGCGTCTAGAAGGCACAAATTCTAAAATTATGTGGCCCTAAGATTCTAAAATACCAGAATTCTAGCCTTCTGCCATGTGGTTCTAGGGCGCCAAGACCATGAATGCAAAATAATCCAGTCTGGGGACCTTAGGGCAGGAGATACGCCGCTTACCCTGGCCCTACTGGCCCAGAACCCACCTGTCTTTTTGCTCCACATTATCTCGAGGGGTCATTTTATCCACACCCACCCCTCTCCACCTCTAGGCTGCTTTTCCTATTGCATACCCAAGGTGCAGGTCTTAGCCTTCTAGCCAGGACAGCATAGCATGGCACAGGTCATAAGGGAATGTCAGGTAACTCATCAGAGGGGATGATATCAAAGTGGCAAATCATGACCCCTCTGTTCCCGCCTGAATTAACTGCCTCTGATTCTCTGTAGCTGGATTTCCTCCCCGAGAGCCTCATCTGATGCTAGCGTTTGTCAGTCCAACTGCATCTCCCCCACAGCCGCCACCCTCACCGCAGTGATGAGGAAGAATGACAGGGTTAAGAGGATGTAGAGGAAGTGTAGGATCCCACATGGGCTGTGGATAACCCCCTCTCAGAGGATAAAAGGCAGGCTGGCTTGGAGAGCAATGCAATCACAGTGGGAAGTCCCTCCATGCCTGCTACATGCAGTCAGAGCCTATCTCTTCCCCCATACGCCAGGCGGAGACACCAAAGGTCTCTGCCTCACTTCAGGGAGGTCCAAAACACCCTCCCAAGTGTCCCCCCCCACCTCCTTCAATGCCCCAAGGTCAGCAGGAATGACATGGCACCACTTACAAGAGTAGAGTATCCGAGATTATTGCAGACTTTATAGAAAACTGCCCAAGGGAGATCCAGATGTCCTGGGTGGGGGTGGGAAGGCAGGCCTCAGTCAATACGTTGAAGGAGGAGAGCCTTCCTGTGTGTAGAGGCAGCACAGGCCAGCCATTCTGCCTGACCTAGGGGATGGGAGTCAGGGAGAGGCAGCCCCCTCCCCACTCACCAGTTGTGCTTTGGGATCATGCAGAAGGCAGGGCACTGAGGCTCTGACCCTAAACAGGATGGCTTGTGCCTGAGACAAGAAATGAGGCCCCTCACCTCTTCCAAAAGGCATGGGGGAGGGGGGCATGACAGCAAGGAAACCCAGGGAGAAAAGAGTCACATGGGTGGGAAAGGGTGTGTGGAGAGCAGCTCCCAGCCCTTCAGAGCCCCTCCCCTACCTCTCTCTGAGGCCACAATGTACAGGTGACCCTGGCTCTGAGGCCCAGCCAACTACTTTGAACCCCCAGGAGTCTCTCCTTCCTCATGGGCATCTGGTTGGGGCCAGTATGGTTGGAGGACGCTTGGCACCTGCACCTGCCTTGCCGGGCTGGAGAGCTCATCCTAGGAGGAAAGAGGGTGGGCACATCCCAGGAATGGATTCCTCACTGGACCCTGACCCAGTGAATGGCAGAGGTGGATAGTGAATGCAAGTGATGGGTGTAGGAGGGGATAGATAGCCTAAAACTTGGGCAGGAAGATTAAACTCAGATCCGGGTGAAGAGCTGAGAGTCTGGAGATTAGGGACAAGCACTGAGTATTAGGGGATCAGAGAGCCCCGGTGAGAAAGACTGAGGATCGGTTCCATACTAAGGCTATAATGGGGTATGACTGTCCCGGGGATGGGAGACAGTTGGAGCTGAGCCCCAAGCCTGGGCCAAGGAAGGGAGCAGCCTGAGCCACAGCTGCGGTAGTGGGCAGTATGAAATACATCCCCTTATTGGGGGAGGGTGCCTAACTCTCAGAGTCTGGGGATGTGGGTGTTTGCAGGATGGAGGGCTCAGAGCTCCAGGATGAGAAAAAAGGTTCGAAGTCCACAAAAACCTTCAGGTGGGGGTGCTCTGCTTCTGAGACCAGAATGGGATGTAAGGGTCCCTGAGCCCTGGGAAGGAAGTTGAGGTCTCCAAGCTGGAGATGGGAGTCAGTAATGTCTAGGATGGTTTCCCAGTGAGAGGGCAGGCCTCAAAGTACAGGGTGGTGGAGGCAGTCTCAGGGCTTTCGGATTGAAGGACAAAGTTTCCTGGAGAGTCTTGAAAAGGGAAGGTGCTTTTGGTGGTTTAGGAGGGATGTGTCAGAGCCTGGGATGGGCAAGTAGGGTTTCTGAAATCAGAAGGGGGTGTCTCTCGATCTTTGATGGTGAGAGCTCTCAGAGGCTGGGGAGAGGGGGTACAGCTTGGGGTCTCTGGGTCGGGGGGATGCCATAATCCAAAGGTCTCGGGCCGGGAAGGGGCAAGTCTCGAAGCCCCCAACTCGCGGGTGTCTCATACCCATGGCTTCAAGCCAGACAGCCCCAGTAAAGTCATAAGCTGGCAGGAACAGCCATCAACCCCCAAGGGGTGACACTCAGAGGCCCGAGCCCGGGGAAGTGGCACGGGAGCCAGCGGGGGCAGCCGGAGCGGGCGCGCGGCGAGGGTCGGCGTCCTGCTCATAGCGGTAGTGGTAGCCCTCCATCTGGTCCCGGCAGGCCTCGCGCAAGTTGCGCATCCAGCGCTGGATGCCGCGGCGGTTTAGGTAGAGCACCATGAGGAAGATGAGGCCGATGAGCGCCAGCACCAGCCCGAAGAAGACGTAGGAGGCTTCCAGCTCCGGGCCGGCGAGTTCCACTTCTTCCCCGCGACCGTATGCATCGCCGTCGGCACAGCGCAGCCGAGCCTCGTCCAGGTCCAGGAAAGGCCGGTCCTGTAGCGCCCGCGGGGCGGCGCAGCGCAGGCGCCGCGCGTCGGGTACGCGCTCAGTGGAGTTGCGCAGCCAGGCCAGCAGGGGGCGCGCGGCACAGCCGCAGCTCAGGGGGTTGTCGGCGAGCAGCAGGCGCGGCGCGGGGAGGCCGCCATCGCGCTCGAGCGCGCTCAGCTCGTCGGGGCCCAGGCCGGTCAACGCGTTGAGGCGCGCGTCCAGCTGCTCCAGGCGCGGCCGGCTCAGAGCTGCGGGCGGCAGGCGGCTGAGCGCGTTGCCCGCCAGGCCCACCAGGCGCAGCTCGTCCAGCGGGGCGAGCGCGGTGTCCAGCGCGGCCAGCAGCGTGGGGCCGCCCCGCGCCAGCGCGTGGTTGAGCTGCAGGGAACGCAGCGCGGGCAGTCCGCGGAAGGCGCCGCCGCCCAGCGCGCGCAGAGGGTTGTTGCTCAGGTCGAGCGCCGTCAGGCTGGGCAGCCCGTCGAAGGCGCCGTCCTCCACCACCTCGATGTTGTTGTGCGTGAGGCGCAGCGCGCTGAGGAGCGGCAGGCGCACGCCGCCCGCTGCCGCCTCCTCCTCCTCCCCGTCAGCGTCCCCGCCGGCGAAGGCGGCGGCGCGAAGCACGGTCAGGTTGGCGCCCACGATGGTGAGGTTGCGCGCGTCGGGCGGCACGTCCCGCGGGGGCTGCCGGAGCTCGGCGCCCGACGCGCAGCGCAACAGCAGCTTGGGGCCGCCGAAGCAGTAGCACTGGAAGGGACAGGGCGCGGCGGGCCGGCTCAGCGCCGCCGCCACCAGCAGCAGCCCCGGCAGGAGCGGCCCCCTTTGCTCCGGCTGTCCCGAGCGCGGGGCCATCGCAGCTGCCCCCGCATCCAGCGCCCTGGCCGCCGCGCTCACCAGTGAGTTCGGAGCGCCTGGGGGGGCGGGGAGGGGGGCGGCCGGGGCAAGTCCTTGACCCGGAGCGGCTGGCGGTCGCGGTCGGTCCGTCCGCTGGCTCTAAAGTCCGAGGAGCCTTCACTTTCCTGTCTGGGGCGAGAGGGGTCAGGCGGGGAGCGGAGCCCCCCGCCCCCGGTGCCCTCCTCGCCCTGCGCGCCGGCCTCCGACTTCCGCGGCCGTTCCGGGCTTGGAGCCGAGTGGGCAGGGTTTGTCGGTTTGTCTCCCCCCTCCCCGCCTCCCGGCCTCCTCCTCCTCCCCCAGAGGAGCCTCCGCGCCCTCCTCGCCCAGAGGAGGGGTGGGAGGCTCCGGAGAATCAGAGCTTTCCGCTGCTGCGCTTTCTCTCCCCCACTCTCCAGCTCCGGGGCTGCTGAGAAGTTTGGCTTTCCGAGCCTCTGACTTGCTTCCCCCTCATCTCCCCCCATCCCCCCAGGTTGAAGCTGGTTCCTTCCTCCTCCCTCTAGGCACGTGTGGGGCGGGGCCGGGCGGGGGAGAGCTGGCAGGTGGGTCAGCACCACAGTGCGAGAATTTGCGGGGAGGACCTTAGAGTTCCCCCTTCAAACACAGGCAGGGGTGAGGGGTGGGCTGAGAAAGTTACTCATCTTTCAGCCTCTTCCTGATCTGTGTGGCCAAGGAGAGGTCTGTGCTAGGAGAGACTGGAAAATCCCCAGCCTTGGTTCCCCCCTCAGCAAACCCAGTTACATTAGGCCTGGCTGGGTCACCACTCTAGCAGGTCCTGTGGGACCAACGTTTTCTCAACCCCATCCTACCTTCACCCAGGGGAGTCAGCGACACCCCCTCCTCCTTTCTTTCCCCCCACCCCAACTCACTGGCTGCTCTGCAGGGAGTTCTTACATCTGGTTTCCTCCACCAGGCTGGACTCCACCCCCAAGCACTCTCCTAGGCCCTAGGACTTGATGGGTGTGGTGATTCAGCTCTTTGCTGTCCCCTCCCAGTACTTGGGCACCCCGTTTGATTGTTCTGCTGGGTCTCAGGATCCTGGGATTGTTAGATACCACTGACTGCCCCTCCTCCCCTCCAGGGTATCCCACCTGTAAATGGTGAATGGGTGAGAGGGTTTGGAGTTCCAAAGATTTGGAGAACTGGAGTAGATTTTGAAGCATTGGGAGGGAGTGGGGTTCTCAGAGGGGGCCATGGCTGAGCTGCTTATAGGTTTGTTTTGTTCTGGATTTTTTTATTTTTTATTTTTTTCAGAATTGGGAAGCTCCAGACCTGATTTAAAGAGATAGGCTCCCGAGAAGGGAGCATTCCTTGCCTTGACATGAATTATTCAGGCTGGAGAGGCTGACACTTGATCCACAGGCCATTCTGGTATCAGCAGAGCTGGTTGGGATGGAGGCTCCACCCTCCCCCCCATAGGAATCAGTCTTTCTCCTGAATTAGGGACAGTTGTTGGATTGACTTCTTCCCTGAGGTTATATTTAACAGATTGGCCAACAGATCAATACCACTTAAGGAGAAGAGGCAGACCCTGCGGTGGCCGGGTCCCAGGCAAAGACCAACAACATCAAGGACCAGGTCTGTTGATGCTGGCGTGGGGGGTGGGAGCTCCCCTCCCCCTTCCATCTCTCTCCCCATTCCCATAATCACTCCCAGCTTTTAGCAGATGAGAACAAGAAGTTGCATGTGCAGGATTGGACATGTCTATAAGATGTACACGCATGTGTACTTGTACATGTAGAAGCAAGTTTGACACATGAACAGCCCAAGGTACAGCCACATGTGAGGAAATACAGACTCATGCTTACTTGAGTGTGCATACACATGTATAGGAAGGTGTGCACAAGCTTGCACATGGTTGCAGGCAGGCTCAGATAAAACTCATGCAAGTACATGCAAGCTCATTCATACATGTAACATACATACATGTTAACATAGATTTGAGTACATCCTGGTATGTGTCCATACATTCATAAGCACATACACACTTGAATATTCATTTTTCTGTTATGTAGGTTCCTGGGTACATTCTCTGAGGGGCAAGCTTACAGACCCATGCATGCAAGCACATGCATCCAGAGATTGGACAACACACCCTGAGCCCATTTCTGCCCTCCACCATCCCCTTGGTCTGTATAAGTAACAGGCTGAGATGTCTTTTCTCATATGGGCACAGGTGCTCAAACAGCCATTGGGGCTGTGCCCTCAGCTACTGCATTCCCACCACTCCTGGCCCATATCAACGCTAAGCCCTAGCTCTGACATCTCCCTAGTGAGAGGCACTGGCTCTTCTTCCTATTGTGTTTCCAGGACAGGAACTAGCACCAGTGAGTGTGCAGTAAATGTAGGTGGGTGGATGGATGGATGGATGGAAAGGTCTCTGCTTCCCTGTCCCACTGCATAGAACCCTTTCTGCCTCCAGCCTCTTAGGAATTACAACCCAACTGCCAAGGCCAGAGCCCCCTCTCTAGGACCCCATGGTGGCTGGTTCCTGGTGTGCTGATGGACTCCTTGAGAAAGGGCTGTAGGACAGCAGGCAGCCTTAGGGGGGAAAGGGGGAGCTAGACATCTCAATTGAAGATGGAGGCCCAGAGAGAACCTAGAAACATCAGGTACCAGAGAATAAAGCAATGACCATGTTTTATAAGTGGGGAGTCTGAGGCCAGAGGGCCAGGGACTTGCCTCAAAGCCAGTGGCTGTCTGGGCTTAGCCTAGGACCTGGCCCTAGGCTCCTTGCCCAGGCCTTTGTCCAAGGTATTGGCCGCATCTTAGCGGGGCCAGTGCAACAGGGAATCTCATCCTGCCCCCAGGAAACTGAAGCCGGCTACAGACACCAGGATGGGTATGGTGTGACCTTGGACCTCTCTCCGCCTCTGTCAACTTCTGGAAAGTAGATGGGCTTCTGAATTCCTATCCTTCTTAGTCTTCTCAGAGCTATTGTGACAATGTGAATGGAAAGTGATTTGCAACAAGAAAAGCCTTATCAACAAGGGCCCGGGGGGGCCTTGTCCCCTCTGTGACAGGACATGGCATTGTCCTTTTCTGGGACTAATTAGCTCCCATGTCATTTTGCCCTGTTTAGTCTTCCTTCTGCCCCCAGCATAGCAAATTCATGATAGGTGGTAAAAGGAATGAATCTCTACTTGCAGTCTCTGTGAATGTCCCTACCCAACCTCCTCCTCTCCTCCCCTCTCCTCTTTATGCAGGTGTTCCCCTTTTCTGTTCAAGTTCCCCTGGAACCAAGTCTGTGAGCTATTTTGGGGTCTCTCTTCTCTGGAGGAACTTCTCTCTCCATGTTGTCATGCATTCAGCACGCAGTAGGTGTTCAATAAATGTAAGTCCAATTGTGTCTGGGGCTGTATTCATTCCCTGATGCATCCGGTGGAATTATCTTAGCTCACATTTTTCCCCACTTGGGGTGCTCTCTCCCCTTCACTCTGTTCCTTCAGCACAGCCCAGTCAGAGCTCACCTTGGGTTCTGTCCCCTCCAGGAAGCCTTCATGGCTTCCTTTTCTCTCCTTTGAATTTCACTTAGCAGTCAGAGGGCTGATGCTCCTCTGAGCCCCCTAACTGTCAGCAAATGAGCTCAGGACTGGTCTGGTCTCCTGTGGTGTCATCTCAGAGCTCAGCATGGAGAAGGGACCAATGGGTGAAATAATGATTTAAAAATCTCTTGCTGA
This sequence comes from Panthera tigris, assembly GCF_018350195.1. NCBI lineage: Eukaryota > Metazoa > Chordata > Mammalia > Carnivora > Felidae > Panthera > Panthera tigris. Next base: position 56,373,361 of record NC_056669.1, read on the forward strand.
TCCTGAGACAGGCAAGATGAGGAGCCCCCATCTACACTTCACACAGCCTCCCAGAAAGGTGAAGTGCTTTCCCCAAGGTTGCACAGCTGACCCAAGCCTGACAGTAGCTCTGGTTTCCTGCTCATCTTCTATGCTGCAGCCCTCCCAATCCTAGGCTCTCTCTCTGTAGAGTGTGACTAGGTTAGGTCCCAGGGGACCCTGTGGGCAAATAGTTCAAGCGTTCAGGGTTTCCTTAGGACTCAGCAAATGAGTCATCCCAGCCCCACCCAAGCAGAGTGACGGCCCTTTGCAGGTTGAGAATCCCCCCATGTCAGCTTCACTGGACCTAGTTCTTGAATTTATTACCACACTAAGCTCCAGAGCCCCTCTCTGAGCCTTCCAAAGCACTCTCCTCTCTAAAGGCCTTGCCCTCTGTAAGGTCCACTGAGCCTTGGCAGGGAGCCTGCAGAGGTTTGGCAATTTCCCTGAGGTCACCCACCAGGTAGTCCCTTCCCCACCTGCCTCCAGCTCCATTTGTCCATCAGAGGTGTCTCAGTGTTCCAGAAGTCTTTAGGCAAGTCTGCCTTCCCAGATCTCAGTTTCCCTGTCTGCAAAAAATGTGTGTGTGTAGACAGGATGATCTTGGAGGGCTTTCAGTGCTGTGCCCCTTGACCTTTTAAGGATGCGGGTCATGGAAGGGAAGGTAATACTGTGATTTGCCCAAGTTGGTGAGCCCACCTTGATGTGTGACCTTGAACTTGGCCCCATCCCAACTATATAGTGCTGGTGTGTGACCTTGAACTTGGCTCCATCCCAACTATATAGTGCTGTAGCATAGTCTGGTGGGGGAGGACGGTCTTCCTAAGTCTGTAGCAGCCTGTGATATCTAGGGCCCCTTTATCTTGGCAGACTCCCTTTTCGTCTGTTCCCCCCTTCCTCTGAGGCAAGTGGAGGAGCAGCTGGGCAGGGCTGACATGACGAAGCTCAGTCATTAGGTAGTGGGGGAGGCCCCAGGTTCTCTCCTCTACTGTAGCTTCTGCACTGGCAGGGAGGGGAAAACTCCACTTCAGGCTTTGCTGTTCCCATTTTTCACTCCCCTCCCCCCCCACCCCCCACTGACTGTGAGACACAGGAAAATCCATAGGCCCAAGATTCATTTTCTCCATTGAGTCAGCAGAGGCCACGCTCTGCTTTTGAGGGGCCAGCAACTGGCTTTTAAATAACTCTCTGATATTTAATACCCTCCTCCTCCACTCTGCAGCCTGGGCCTCTGGGGAAAGGCTAGAATAAATGAGCTGGATGAGTCCTCTCAAAGTCGTAAGTGTTCCTGCCTCCACCTCAACCCACCCTCCCCCACCCAGACTCCCAGGCCATTGGGGAAAACCTGATTCTTTATTAGCCTTGCACTGTGCTTTACAGTTTTTAAGTGGTGTCCCAGTCTGGGTTTGTTACCCCCAGGTTAGAATTGAAACCTGAAGTTTAGAGAAGGAAAGTGACCCCATTTTGCTTTTGGTCTTGGTCTACTAGTGGCTGGCTGTGTGACTGTGAGCAGGTTCATGTCCCTCTCTGGGCTTCTCATCCCTTCACTGTGCTACAAGGTGGTTCAGCCGGTGAGTTGCTGCTGGTCCCTCTAGCTGTAAAGTTTTCATGAGTTACTGCCCTGATCTAGGTCTCCTCTCACGGAACTACTTTTTGCCTCCACACTCTTCTTCCTGGGGAAGCTGAAAGGCAGAGCAGACTTAGGCTCAAGGCCAGCCAGGGTTCCAGTATACACACTCAGTTGAGTCAGGGACAGGAGTTGGTAGGGGGAAGGGGAAGGAGCAGGGTTGGGGGTTTTCTTCTCCTCTCCTCCCCTCCCTTCCCATTTCCTTTCCTCCCCTTTTCTTCCTATGTTTTGCAGGTAGAGGTTGGGACAGGTCAAGGGCAGTAGCCTATTTAAATCTTGATTTCCTTAAAGCTCAAGGTCTCTTCAGCTATAGATGCGCTTTGAGGAGGTGAGAGCTAAACTCTCTAAGCTGCACCAGGTTCAGGCTCCTGATAATGGAAGTTAGTGAGGCCAGTTCTCCTGGCTTCACCACTGTTCTGTGTCATTCGAAAAATAGGAATTGATACCTCTGTTGGTTGTAAGAGTGATGCTTGGGGGCCACCCCAAACTAATAATGCAACAAGCCTATTTTATAGGTTTTCTGATTCCCAGTTTGGTGCTCATGCCACTGCCTTGCCATATGCAGGAAGTTGGGGGCTGAGGAATGGGAATGGGAGAGGCAAATGGGTTCTTGCTTAGATCTAGGAGTGACCTTAGTTTGTTTGGCTTCCTTGTTAACTCGGGTCCTCATGATCCTCCTCAGCTACTCTAAGCCTTCTACTTCTAGAATTATAGGATCTTGGAATCAAAGCACTGAATTATAAGAACCACAGAGTTTGAAGGCCATAGAACCATGGTCTGTTTGAATCAGAATGTAAGACTCTTATGGTGGTAAATGAAACACTTAGAACTTGTGGAAGGTTGTTATATTAATGTTCCCCTGCAATGAATCCTGCCTATTTCTATCTATACTTTTGTGATGTCCCTTCCCACACTGACTAGTTTGGCCAGTTGAACTCCTTTGGTTATTGAGACATCAGCAAATGTGATGCAAGCAGAGGATTTAAAAGTGCTTGTGCATTGGGGCTTTCCTTCTCCTGGTCCCCTGAGATCTCCATGTATAGATACCCGGGCAAGCTTCTTAGGGGAAGAAACCAGAAATGAGCCACCCCAGCTGAAGCCCTCTAGACCAACTGGCTCCCAAGTGATCTTCCAGCCAGCTGCCTGAGTGACCCTAGAGAAGACCAGGAGAACTATCCAGCTGACCCAAGCCCAAAATTGCTGACTCACAGAATTGTGAACAAATAAAGTCGATGCTGTTTTAAGTCATTATGTTTTGGAGGGGGGTGGTTTGTTACGCAGCAGTAAATAACTGATTCAGAGGCTTAGAATTAGAATTGTAGAGTCTTAGTCACAGATTCCATATACCCCTACAAGCATGTATCTTGGTTCCTGGCAGCAGAGACTGGAATCTTTGATGTAGCAACTGAGGACTAAAAGGGTCCTGACACCTCTAACCAGTGAGACCCACTCCTTTTCTTTATCGACCGACGGGGAGACCAGTTGACTCACTCACCCTCTTACAACCTGGAGCCTTCCCTCCACCCACAAGGTCTTTTATTCTTTGGCATTTTGTTCATTCTGTCACAAGGTCTTCTTGTCCTACCCCTGGGCTGGCTTCTCAATCCCTTCCCTCTGCTTTAGGAAGCTGTCTCATGCTGATCTGCTTGTTTTGGTCTTGGGGGCTAAATGTGTATGTGGTGGAAACTCATCTTGGTATTTATCCCAGTGCCTGGTACAGTGTGAGTTAATGAACATGTGTGTCCTGAAGAAAACTGCCACCACTACCACCAACCTTCTCGCCTTTCCCTGCTGTGTCCCCTTACTACAGTGTTCCTGGATCTGTCCACGGTGCTGAATGTCTTTATCCTTCTTGCCACTGCCTGCCTCAGAATGGCTACTTCTAGAAGGTAAGAATCATTTCTGTGTCCTAGAATTAAATCTCTCAATCAATGCCCACCTCTGTCTCCTTCCCTCCCTCTCCCTCCTTCCCTGTCTTCCTCTCCTTACCTCTGTCCCTCCTCTCTCCATCTCCTCCTCCCTGCCCTCCCCCATCACTCATACAGATCATTAGGCTGCAGTATTTAATGAAAACTAATATGTGGTGATGTATACTAATTAGGATTAGGTTAAGTGGTATGCATCAGAATGCCCAAAAACAAGGGTCTCTTAAAGGATAAAAAAATAAAAGTAAAAAAAAAAAAGTCCAGATGTAGACAGTCCAGAGTCTGAATGGTTTCTCCACATTCATGAGAACCAACACTCCTTCTAGCCCCCCACTCTGCCTTCCCTAGGGTATAGTCCTCATTCTTTGGTACAAAATGGCTGCTAGAGCACCAGCCATCACATCAGATAGCAAGTGGAGACAGAAGATAAATAAGGGGGCCACTTCCCTTACTTTTATCCAGCACTTTCACTTACATGGCCACATGTAACTAGCTTCAAAGAGCATGGTCAATAAGTCTTTTAACTTGGAGGCAATGTGCCCAGCAAAAGGTTATAGTCATTACTATTGAAAACGAAGGAAAAATAGCTATTAAAAAGTAACTGGATATCTCTGACAGTGGTATTGATGGCGACAGTGACTGTGGCATCCTAGTTGTGGTGTTGACGGTGGTAATGCAACGGTAATGGTGGTGGTAATGGTAGTAGAAGGGGTGATGATGGTGATGGCGGTCATGATAATAGTGATGGTGATGAACAAAGAGATAATGGCGAGGATGGTGATAATAAAGCTGGTGGCCAATATAAGCTTTGGTCCAGGAACACAGACTCACTCAAGCATCAGCCTGGCCCAGGAGAATACCAGAAGATGGACCCAACAGACTGCAAGGTATCTGGAGCTTGGAGTCTGCTCCAAGCCACAGGGGCACTGCTACTTTTCAGCGCATCAGCCGTGAGCCTCTTGCCTTCTTAAGGCCAAGTCACCCCCGAGCAAAGCATGAATCAGATTCCTCCCATTTAGGCTGGAAATAACTCTGGAATGAAAACTTAAGGCCTCAGGGAAGTGAAGCAGCAAGAGTGATACTGGACTTCCATTTATTAGACAATAAACACTGATGGAATTTGTTGTTGCAGTCAGAGTTGGCTTTGCTGTGAAGTACACAGGGAAACACGTGGATATGTAGTCTCAAAAACAGGAATAAACGGTTCTAAGGACAGACATACAGAAAGAGTTACAGATTTGCAGAAAGAAACAGCCCATAGTCCTGGAGACGCACAGACACATTTAGTATCCTAAGGAGGCACGAGGCCGACCCCTCTCCCCAGAGACACAGGCCGTCCAGCCATCTTATTCCATGGGACAACTTTCATTTTACCCCTGGGTCCCTTGCACTGAAGGTACCAGGGACCAGAAGTGACCTTGATGAGGGGGCTCAGAGCTCAGCAGCCAATCAGAGAAGGAAACAGTGTGACCTTTGATACCCATCCCACCTGCAGTGAGGTTGCGCCGGTGTTCCACGGCCTGCCCCAGGCCGGCCCAGGTTCTGTGGCTGAAGGTGACCAGAACAGTGGGACTTGGGATGGAGGGGGTGTGTCCTCCAGGATGTCTCCCCCAGGGGCCCAAGGACACACCTGGAAGCCATTAGCAGAGGAGCCATCAGGCAGCAGGCTCTGGCTCCAGGTGAGAAGGCGTGATGAAAACATGTGGCAGCCTCCTGCCCGCTGGAGATGGAGGGCGGAGGACACCTTGGCCTGAGTAATTCCAGCATCACTCCCCTGGCACCCACCTAGAACGTAAAGGTCACCACAGGCTTTGGTTCTCAAGACGGTTGGTGAGCCCACCTCCTGAACCTTTGACACCATATTTCTTGACCATTCACGGTGACACTTCTCTTCTAGGAAGCCTTCCTAATGACTCCTCTGCCCTCTGCCTCCTTTGTCTCTTTCTCTGCTTCTGCTCAGGGCTCCTCCATGACATCCCCCTGACCTGCCTACCCTTTCCACTGATGTGTGATTCCTTATAAGTGGCACCCCTGCCTGGCTCTAGCTACTGTGGCCCTTCTCCTCTCCGTCCACTGGGAGCAGCTTTATTTCACCGTGGTTTCCGTTGTTTCTTAGTGATTGAAGATGTTCAGGTCCCACCTTGGGTCTCGGCCCCATTTGCTGCTAATCCCTGGCCCTGGGACGCCTGACTCACTCATTTCCCATCTCTGGTGTGCTGGAGCTCCCAGCTCATGAAGGAGCCTGCAGTTAGACCATCTATTACCACGAGACTAGGCCCTCAAAACTGGAGGTTCTTGCCACCCCAGAGCTGCTTCTGCCTTTCTAGCCTTACGTTGGTCTTTTATCAGGATGGTCTAGTGCTGGTTTCCCCCAGCAGGTAAGGTTCTAAGTCCCTAGATTTCCCTAGCTGTGTCCCAAAATGATAGAGAAAGCGTTCAGCTTCAGGTGCACTGGGTAGCTTCCCCCAGCTCTATAAGGGCACAATATCCCTGGGGATCATTAGGAGCTCGTCACTCTCTGGAAGTCTGTGGGTGGGCAGGAAGACCTTGAAAGCTGGCCAGAACACTGATTGCTGGACGCCCCACATATTCCTGGACTTAAGACAGGAACCTCAGGACAGATGGGTGGACAGCAGCCTACACAGTTCCCTGTTGGGCCAACCCCAAAGTCTGTGCCTCAGCAGCTCCCATGGCACACCCAGGATAAACAGCTCTCACCCCTCCTTAGTGCATTGCCTGCCTATGGTGGGGGCTTCAGCTTGGCTCTGCCAGTATGTCCCCAGCACTGCCCTGGGAAAGGAAAAAAGAAGCCAGTTGGAAGTTCAGAAAAGGAAAGGCTAAAAAGGAGCCCACAATCGGCCCTAATTAGCCACTGGGAGAGAGAAAAGGAGGTCAGAGGCCTGAGTCTACTTCTGAAAGAAAGCACCTGGCAGGCAGAGGCATGGCTGGTCTGTACCCCCACACTACACAGCACGGGGCTTGGCCCCACGCAAGCCCATCCGACCCTGGCTCTTAGGACCCCCAGCTGGGGAAGGTCTCGACATCTACACACCTACCCATAGAACTGTCATGGCCCACTCCTCTGAAAGAGGCAGCTGGCTATGGGGAAAGAGGGAGGAAGACGGGAGGGAGGGAGGGCAGTCAGACGTGAGTGAGCATCCACTGTATGCAGTGTGCTGAGTTGAGAGGTTTACATACATGATTGTATTTAATTTTCACAGTGGTCCTGAAATGGAGGTACTTTGGCCTCAAATTTTAAATAAAGAAGTGGACCCTCAGGTTAAGTAGTTGACCCAAGATCACACAGCTTAAAAGGGGCCGAGTGGAGAGTCCAGCTTAGGCTTGTGCTCGGCAGCCTGTGCTCTTGGTGCTATAAAATGAGTGCTTGGAGGGCAGAGCCCTCGCCTGCATCATCTCCTGTGCCCCAGTGCTCGCCCCAGGGAGGGGCAGGCACGTGGCAAGTGCAGAGAAGAGCTGTTGTACTCAACAGGCAGGACAGGCTGAACCAGGGAAGGACATAAAAAGGGGGGGAGGGAGGGATGTTGGAGGCAGTACAGAGACAGATCACTTCCATCCCCTGGGACATCATGCAGGGGACCCCTGGGGCAGCTTTCCTGGGGCTGAGGACAGTGCCGGACTGAACACAGCTTGTGCCTGGCCGTGGGGGAGGCAGGGGAGGAAGAAGTGAGGGAACAGTGCATTTCTCTTTCCCTCTTTGCCACTCCTCCTACCCTCCCGCCCACCCCAGATGGTTAAGCTGAAGCAGAAAACAAAATGAAGAACCTTTAGCCCCTGCTGGAGCCAAGCCACCTCTGCTTAGCTCGGGCAGATCACCAGCAGACCAGCTGGGCCAGGGCCAGGCTGTGGTCCAGAGCGGGCTGGGGGGCATTGAGGAGAGGATACACTAGGCCTCAGGGCAGGGCCACTGTGGGCACAGCACCTTTCCATGCAGGCTGAATCTTCTGGCAGCGGCTGAATGTTCCTAATAGAGGAGAGCGGCAGCAGGATGGGGAGAGGGAAGAGGACCCTCCTTTGGCCCCGCCTATGAGCACCCCAGCAGTAACTGGGGAGTAGGAGAGAACACATTTTGGGTGAGGCAGACTTTACATAGCTGCTGTCTTTACAGCTTTACATCCTCAAAGGTAGTGACTCTCAGTCCTGATTTTAAAGATGAGGAAACTGAGGCCCAGAGAGGGTAAGTAACTTGTCCAAGGCCACAGCGTGAGTAGGAGGAGGGCTGAGATTCCACCCCCAGCCGTTTGGCTCCAGGCCTGCTTTTAATCATCATCATCTCCTGAGAGGAACAGCAGAAGCTTGCCTGTCTGCACCCACCAGCAATTAGGGGCCCCTCGGTATTGTGAAAAATGTCAGTGGAGTGTGTCTGATTAGGCTCATCAGTGCCCAGCATGGGACACATGTGTTTTTAAGATGGATCACCATTATCCTTGGCTGAAGAATTGCGTGGGGTTTTCTAATTACAAATTATTCCTGCTGGATTTCATTATGCTCCCTCTTGTCTGGCTTTTTATGTTCTCCATCTTACAAAACTTTGAAAATCATAGTTGGCTAAGCTTATTTTCTTGGTCTTAAAATATACAGCTAAGCTTTTATTAAGGCACAATGTTGTTATATTTTTAACAAGTGAATGTTTGACTCAATATTACAAGAAGGCAGCGATTATTTGAAATTCACCATTCTACATTTATAACAAGTCGAAAGAGCAGGATGGAAATTTACCTTCCTGTAGAAAACCTTCATTCATTTGGAAGGCAGATTTCCACCTCCCTGTGGTAGAGGGAGGTTCTCATTTGAGTGTTTTGCACTGCTTTCAGCCAACGGCCAACTGTTGTAGGCAAGTGGCCTGTGTTAGATCATTTCTAAGTGAGACTTTTCACTGAAGACTAAAAATTCTTCAGACTTAACAGCATTAACAAAGACAGAAAAAGAATGGCTTGTATCATTGAAAAAAGAAGACGAAAATGCAGTGCTCACCAGGACCCAGCAGAAGTTTACTTAAAGGAAGTCAGGCTAATCTCCCCTCTCTCCTCCTTTGGGAGACCCTGAGTGATAAATCAGGGGTCTGTCAGAGTCCTAAGAATCTTGATTTCAAAAAGGCATTTGGAACATCTCCCAAGGTGTTTTTATGGCAAGACAAGGGGCGGGATCAAATAGTGATACTCTAGGGGAATCCCTAGCTGCCTGGACAGTTGGTGGAGAAAAATTGATTAGTGGATCAATGGCAGTCTGGAGGGCAGACTGTAGCCCTGCCCATGGCTTGGTCTTCCGTGCTGACATGCTTGGTCTGATGTATTTTTGAAGGACTTAGATGAAACCAAATAAAACGTGTATCAGATCTGCAGGCAGAAGGGTGACGATGTCAGGTGGCAGGACTGGGTTTCAAAATGATTTGGATTGACTTGATATGTAGGTGACAGCCATAGGTTCAAGTTCATGGAAGTAAATGCTAGGTTCCTATTAGGGCTCAAAGGTTGGGGTGGGGAGAGGGAAAGGAATTATTGAGCACATACTGTGCTCACATACTGTGCCATAACTTTTGCATAAGGTAGCTCACTTAGTTATGAAAACTCTCGGAGGAGGACATTGCTCTCATTTTTTTTTAAACATTTCTTAAGTTTATTTATTTTGAGAGCGAGAGAGTGTGAGAGTGCCACCAGGGGAGGGACAGAAAGAGAGAGAATCCCAAGCAGGCTCCATGCTGTCAGCGCAGAGCCTGATGTGGGCCTTGAACTCAGGAACTGGGAGATCATGGCCTGAGCTGAAGTTAAGAATCCGATGCTTAACCGACTGAGCCACCCAGGCGCCCCTGTTCTCGTTTTATGGGGGAAGAAACTGAGGCCCCGAGAGGCTGAGCGTTTGCTTGAGGTCACAGCTAATAAGCAGAGGAGCTGAGGCTGGTCAGACTCATAGGCCCACCTTCTCACAAAATGTCGAAGACAAAGGAGACGGAGCTTAACGGCAATTATGTGCAAAGAAAAGAAAAACACACGTTTCTGTGTTGTTAGTCCCATGTTGTAATGCTGAGCCTTTTCTGAGCCTCTCTTTTGGGGCCACCCTGGACCCGGGCTTGGGGCGCAGAGGGAAAAACATGTCCCTCCTAAGCAAGTAGAGCTGTTAGGGGAGGAGAACCCAACACAACAACAGGCAAATTGGTAGCGCCGGGTGTCCTCCATGCCACGGGAGCCCTGGGAAAACGGGACTCCTGCTTCAGGGAGTCCTGGCACACTGCACAGAGGAGGCAGTACCTGGCCTGAGGCCTGAGGATGACTGGCTTGTCTGGGAGCCCAGGGAGCGCATGGCTTGCGGGTCCAGATGGAGTGTACCAGTCTGGGCACTTCATTTCTTTCATCCTTCAGCTCTGAGCCCCACTGTAAGGCCCAGGAAGAATCTGGGCTGAGGAGATGGGGAGGTTTGCCCATTCTCCACCCCCAGCTCCCAGACCAGGAATGGAAGAAGAGAGCAGGAGGGGAGCGGGAGATCTGGAAGGCATCTGGGAGCCAGAGTCAGGGCTTTTCCTCTGGGAACACTGGGAGGTTCTGGGACCTTGGGCTCCAAACCTGCCGGTTACTTTGTAACCATAGGCTGTGTCCACAGCTGTTCCTTCAAGGGCCAGAGATTGGTGCTCAGGGCCAGGGAACATGCAAAGAACAGATGTCCTGGGTGTCATTTGGAAGAGAAAAGGAGGGCAACCCAAGTCTTTGAACCCATGGGGCATCCATGTGAATAGCACGTGCAGAGGCCTGAGGTCAGGGGACAAGGCTTGATGGGCCAGAGATGGGAGGGCAGGAGATGGAGGAGGGGGGTTGCTGAGATACAGTTGGCGAGGTCTGCAAAGGCCAGGCCTTGCAGATCTTGTCAAGATTTTAACCTTCATCCCAAAGGCAAGGAGAAGCCACTGAAGGCTTTTAAGCGGAGAGGTGATCTTTCAGGATCTTTCAGGATCTTTCCTTTCAGGAAAGATCACTGTCACTTTGTGATTGGAGGGGGCTGACTGCGAGAAGACAAATGAGGTGCCTGGGGTACAGGTGGGTGACAACAGCACTGGAGCTGGGTGGTAGTGTGGAGGCGGGAGGGGTGGTAGGCTTGTCACTCGGGGCCTGGTGACCAGATAGTGAGGCAGAGGAGGGATGGCTCTAGGATGTCTGGCCTGTGGATGATGGGACCATCCATCGTGAGCAGAAAGACCAGGAAAGGGGTGGGCAGAGAGTGTGAATTCGGCCTTGGTGCTGATGAATTAGAGATACTGAGGCATCCAAGTGGAGATGTTGAATGGACAGTGGGATATTTGTCTGGAGTTCAGGAGCTGTGTCAGGGCTGGAAATGCGAAGCTGGCATTGTCAGTATTTAGGTGGAATTGAAGCTGCCTGCTTACTGAGAGCCCCCATGGGTCCGTTGTCTGCTCTGAGAGGCAAACCCCCCCACCCAACCCTGCCCCAAAGCTAGCTCAGGACTGCCTCTGGGCTTCCACCGCTTTTCCCTGCACCGTTTGGTCGTGTCTGTCTCCCCACTTCAATGGCAACCTCCATGAGGGCAGGAACCAGATGTATCTCTGCATCCCCATCAGCACAGATCCTGGCACAGAGGAGGCATCAGTGGCAATTTGATAGTTGATGCATGAAGCAGCTCTCAGAGGAATGGGCTGCCATAGAAGGGAATGAGCTTTCTGCCCCAGAAGGCACATGAGCAGGGGTTCTATGGGACTGTGGGGAGTAAGGGAGATTCCTATACCCAGCAGGTGTCCTCTGGGGACCCTCTCTGCCCTGGATTCTAGCTTCCCAGGACCTGAGTCATTTCCCCTAGGGAGTAAGGAGTGTCATTTCCTCTTATCCCTGAGTCCAGAGTTTGGGCTGGGACTCTCTGTGGTTTCCTCCTCCTCTGGAGAGGTTTCTGGAGGCTGTGCTGACCTCAGCAGGTGCTCCCCTCCCCCACGAGCCTCTCAACTCTGGAGCTCCACCCAAGCGTAGATGCCTTGCTGGGGTTTGCAGAAGCTGCTGAGGTAGCTTTGGCCCCGGCTGCTAGGACTGGCCGCCTGCCCTGCCCAGGCTCCTCGACCTCAGCCTTGGCCTGAGCCCTCCTCCCTCCCTAGCCACCTCTGCTCTACCCCACTGCATTCTTTACTGCAGCAGCTTGGTCACTGCAAGAGCCAGAGTGGGTCTTAGCCTGGAGATTCTGGGAGCTTTATAGGAAGGAGGCATACCTGGAACCTGGAGGAAAGGGAACAGATTAGTTGAGAAGCTGGGAAGGGAGTGGGAAGGGGAGGGGTCTGGAAAGGGGCTAAGGAGACACAGAATGTCTCCCTTGCTTTGGAGCACCTTCAAGAGTATCTGGCTCCCTCATTTGGCTCCCTCATTTCTCAGAGAGAAACTGAGGTGCAGGGGAGGCAGGTGGAAAGACTCCTCGTGGGGGAGATTGGAGTGGAGGATGCATCGGGCATAAGGAAGCTCCATATGATTGGGGAGGTGGAGAAGGGGAGGGAGCAGAGGGCCCTGGAGGCCAGGGAAGGCCATGGTAGTTGACTGTTCCACCTGGAGTAGGTGTTGGAAAGGTATGGGAGTCCTGGGACAGAACTTTCTGGAGTCAAAGCTGGCTGAGACTGATTTCCTCCTGTATGAGAATCAGCCCCGCTCTCCTGTCTTTTCTTCCCATCTCACTGGGAACTTCTGTAAAATAAGGACCCCCTCTTCCATCTGATTGAAACATTCCTAAGGTAGGGAATAGTCTGGAGGCTCCCTGAGATTGGAGGACTGCCTCCCTCACCAGACTGGGGCCAGGACAGGACTGAACATCCATCCTCCGTCCATCCACAGCACTGGGAGCTGGAGCAGTGCAGGGAAGAGAGGGGACTGGGGGCTTGCCCCTCAGATACGGAGACGCAGAAGGCACCTCAGAGGGGCTTAAATTTGACACAACTGACCAGCACTGCCCCATTCAGAGAGGAGAAGGCGAACCTTAAAGCCTGTGAGATGAGAGATAAAACCAACAGAGAGAATTTCAGCTCCGGGGGCTGAGTCCTTACCTTACAGCGTAGCAGGGCCTGATAAGGCACACGTTGTTAGAAGAGGTGGGAATGTTGAGTTATTCCCACCCTGGCTCGGAGCGCTCAGCCTGAGATAACTGTGGTGACCGTGGTCCATGCCAGCTGGGCTAGCTCTGGCAGCAGACACTGCAGGGGACTGCCAGGCTGCCCCAGAAAACCCAGAACTACGTTGACTTCCAAACCACTACAGGACAGGACTACAGGAACTTAGAGAACCAAAGCACGGCCTTGCCATCTCTTTGTTAATATAATTTTATGCCTGTTTTTTTTTAGAGTTATTTTGATTTTTTTTCCAGAGTGTGCTCACTATAGAAAATTTGAAAAATGGAAGGTAAAAATAAACACACCTATGATCCCACTATCCAGAGACATTTTTGACAAATTTCCTTCCCGTCTTTTTTCTAAGCGTATGTTCTCCATAATTGTGTTAACACTGCTCTAATCTTTAAAACTTTTACTTTTATTTTTTTCTTATGATTATTAAGGGAAAGCATGCTGTTAGTTAAATCTTTTTTTAATGTTTATTTGCTCTTGAAAGAGAGAGAGAAACAGAGCATGAGCGGGGGAGGGGCAGAGAGCGAGGGAGACAGAATCCAAAGCAGGCTCCAGGCTCTGAGCTGTCAGCACAGAGCCCGATGTGGGGTGAGATCATGACCTGAGTCCAAGTTGGACCCTTAACCTACTGAGCCACCCAGGCGCCCCTAGCATGCTCTTAGTTTAAAAAAAAAAAAAAAGTATAGGAAAACATGAAAAAGCAGGAAAAAAAAAACTACTCAATAATCCCATTATCCCATCAATCATTTTGTGAAGACATTGGAATATTTACTTCTTGACATTTTTCTGTGCCCCCACATGTTTTTGTTTTTGTTTTTGTTTTACATGTTAGGAACCGTAAGTACAGTGATTGGCTTACAGTTTGGGAGACAGCATGATGTCTTTATAACAACAACAAAAACCCACCTGTATTCAAATCCTGGCTCTATCACTCATTAGCTGAGTGGCTTTGGAAGTTACTTTCACCTCTAAAACCTTAGTTTCCTCAGCTATCAAATGAGATCAACCATTATCCAGTTAGAGAATTGCCTTGCAGATCTGTGTATATAAAACATCTGGCAATGCATCTCATACTTAGTGAGTCCTCAATAAAAATGTAGTGGACACTTGTCACATTTTTTGCTGCCTAAAACAAATCCATTTTTATATTTTGAATCCCCCAGGAGGTGAAGCCGTTGGGAGCTAGGACCCCACCTTCCATTTCAAAGCCGAAGGGGGCCAGATAACTCTCCCACTGTCACCCCCTGGCAGTTTGGCCAGCCATTCCTGGCTCAGGACTTCGATGTGACAGTTAGTGAGGCTGGGAGGAAGATTCATTAGAATATATCTGTGCTCATGCCATGCAGCAGTGCAACATCTGGAGGTGTAGTGCTGTGGAGATGTTCAAAGGCCATGCCAGTAGAGGCGTTGGGACCAGCTCTTCCTATTGTATGACCTTGGCTGTGAATTCAGGTGCCCACTCTTTTGATTCTCCAGCTTTCTCATCCACTCTGAGATGCCCAGTGGAACTGCTAATAATTTTTTTCTGTTTTGCTTCGTCTGAGTCCATTGCTGTTGCTTGCAACCACAAAGGTTAGTTCCTAGATCTTTCAACAGTGAAATAAATTTCAGGCACTGGCTTTAACCACCAGCCAAAGTTTTAACGCAGACAATTCCTGGATGTGCTGGAAGTGTTGGGCTTACTGCTGGCCCTTTGGACGATGAACAGAGTGATCCTAGATCTGTGCCTCACTGCTCAGCCCAGAGCCTGCCTGGAGAGAGGAGTTACTCAGAGCTGCTGAAGGCAAGAATGAAGGAAAGGAGGGATTTCTACATGCCCGCTTCCTACAGGCAGCTTGTGTGTGGTTCACTTGAATTCCTAAGGCTCCTTGGACCTCCACCTGCTTTATCCTGTGACTTAAGCAGCCTGAAACCTTTGCAGCTCATTTTCTTCCCCTCCAGACCTGGGTTTCCCATAGGATGGCATGCTGGAGGTAAAAACCCTGGCTGTGTCCTTCCAGTCCAACTTCCTAAACATTTCTTAATCCATACCTTACCTCCGTCTCCAGGATATCATCTCAGCCCACCCTTATGGGGCCCTTACTCACCATTGGACTGGTCTTCAGGAGGCCAGTTAGGTATCAGGAGCAGGCCCCCAGGGGCCAGCTCAAATTTAACCAGTAAGACTGCTTGGCTGGGTATCTTAGGCAAGGGGCTGCAGGCAGGCGCAGCCCACAAGTAGAACTCCAGAGATATCAGCCAGGCCTGAATCCCACCTGGAGCCTGGCATACTGTCAGTGTTCAGGAAGCATGGATTGATCAGAGACTCTGGGATTATTGCTTCTGTCCTTTCTTGGCATGCCATAGGCAGTGAGACCTGGACCTGGCTATCTCTCCTGCCTCATCTCCCCCATTCCTGCCTTATGCTGTAGGCTCCATCCACATCAACTAGTTCCCTGAGTGTATGCCAAGCTGTCTCACTGCCGTGCCTTTGTACATGCTGTTCCCTCTACCCAAGGCCCTCCCTTAACCAGGTCAGCCTGAAGAACTCCCACTAATCCATCCTTCTTATCAGGCACACTGAATGCAAGTGTTGCCTCCTCTAGGGAGCCTTCTGGAACTGGCCCTGGGAGGCCTCCCTCACTGTGCCCCCTCTGGACCCTGCCCCTGCAGTCCTCTGTTATACTGCTTGGCACAGAGTGTTGCAGGTATATGTCTTCCTCAGAAGGCAACACTTATGAGGGAACTGGACTTGTTTCTCTCTGTACCTTCAGTGCCTAGCCAGGATCTGGCACAGAGGGAAATCCAGGACGTGTTTGTTTCCTTTCTACACACCCCCACTGCCCTGGAGGTAGGAGATGCGGTGGGAGAGGCTGCAGGACCTTAAATGCCAGCTAAGGAGAGAGGCGTGGTCAGATTTTCACTGTTGAATGATTCTAGTGGCTGGGACCCCTCTCATTTGGGGTAAGAAGAGTAATTTTTCAATTTGGCTCTCTCTCAGCCCAGAAAACAGGGGGTTAGTTCTCAGCAGGAACACGAAAGATGGGCCTTTACCTGGGGTCATCACTCCTTCTTTCCCTGGACCCCCTTGCCCTTTCTGCATTCACTTTTAACTCTTGAAGTCTCTCCCCAAAGGCCTGGGGTCTAGGACCCACACCCACTACTCAAGGGCCAAGTGCAAACCCCAATCCCCTGTTATGTAAGTGAATTATCCTCTGTTCCCAACCAGCGCCAGCCAGATCTCCTCCTCCTAATTGATTTAATCTTCTCATACCAGAGAGTTGGGCGGGGCTGGGGAGACAGCACTGATCAGAAGCCAACACGTCAGTGACGTAGGCTCATTAATTACAGGGAATCTAGGTCATGGATTGGCTCTGCGTGGCTCTGATCCTCCCCCTCCCCAGTCATTTGGGTCTCTGAAAGGACATTTTCACCTCCTCCTCATTTGTCAAACCCAGTCCTACAGGGACAGAAAGTTGAGGGTCCCATAAGCACTACCTTTCTCTCAAATCTCCCCAAACTCTCAGCTCTGGCCAGCATTCCAATCTGAGCACAGGGCACAGCCTAACATAATTTATTGAGAAATGAAGAGATGAACAGATGATATAATTTGGGGGTGGGAAGAGACCTTGGTGTTGCCTTTTTAAAAACTTTTTTTAATGTTTATTCATTTTTTGAGAGACAAAAGAAAGAGTGTGAGTGGGGGAGGGGCAGAGAAAGAGGGAGACACAGAATGGGAAGCAGGCTCCAGGCTCTGAGCTGTCAGCATAGAGCCCAACATGAGGCCTGAACTCACAGACCACGAGATGATGACCTGAGTCAAAGTCAGATGCTTAACTGACTGAGCCACCCAGGTGTCCCGGTGTTATCTTTATTTACTTTCTACACCAAGCAAATCTTCACTTTGCAGCTTCTCTGATAGCGGATGTCCAGATCTTACTTGTGTACCCCCAGAGATGGGGGGCTCACTCCCCTGAGATAACCCTTCCCTTGTATGATGGCCTTTCTCAAATGGGGCTGAGACACCAGCCTTGTGACTTCTGAGACCCAGCTTTGCCTCTGGGGCCACAGGGCCTGCCCCAGAACAGGCAGCCAGATCCTGAGACATGGTGATTGCTCTTCTTCAGGCTGAACACTCCTGGCTCTTTCACTAGTTCTTTATTTGGTAGACTTTACATATTACTCCCCACTGTATCTCTTCTGTGGACAAGGCATGGAGATCATCATCTCCCCAGATGCACAGAGCAGAACAAAGACTTCAGGACAGTGTGAACAGGTCAGGGCAGGACTGTCACCTTTTCTGATGTTGATATTAGATTTCCATTGATAGAGCCTGAAATTGATGGAGATCTTTTGAGGCTGGATAGCACACTTTTGACTTAGCTTACACACAGAGTCAGCAAATCCCCATCATCATTTTTTTTTCTGACATTAGCAATGGAAAGTCTCCATGAAAATGATCTTTGTGATAATTAGGAACATCTCCAAGTTTCTTCCCCATAATTCTTAACATCTACCCTGACATTTCTCATACAATCATGCAATTATCCATCTACCCATTCACCCACACTACTATCTATATATTCATCCATCCATTCACCAACCTCACTCTCTGCCTACATACTGTTCTACTCAGCTGCCCATAGATTCATTCATGCACTCATTCACCCGTCCATCCACCTACCTACGAACCAGCTCATTTACCCATTTATACATTTCTGTCCACCTGTCTGATCATCTACTTAACTGTTCATCCATCCATTCACCATCTACCAATATAAACCTCCTGTCCATCCACACATCCATCTCTTCATCTACTCCCTGTCCCAGTCACTCATACATCTATATTCATCATCCATCTGTCCATCCATCCAGTACTTACTGGGGTTCTATTATATTTTAAATCTGTGTTGAGCATTCTGAGTGATTCAAAACTGAGTAAAATACAGGTGCTCATTCTTTGGGAGCAGTTAAAGCAGATGATGATGAGTACTGTAAAACAGGAACAATGAAAATGCTTTGGGGATTCAGAGGAGGGAGAAGTGGTATCTGGATAAGGCTATGGATATCTTCTTGCCAGGGTAAACTTTCGGGTTGGGCCTTAGTAGAACAACAGTATGTGGACATACATAAATGCATTGGAAGTAATTCCAAGTAAAAGAAGCAGCATATCAAAGATACAGAGAACAGAATTCATGTCTTACTCCTTATGCCCCCACTAAAGTACGAAATACAGAGCTGGGCACACTTTAGTAACCTGATACATATGCAGTGATTCATATTGTTCCTTCTCTGACAGGGATACCCCCAGTAGTTAATCAAGAGTTTAGTCTTTCTCTTTAAGAGGATTCTACAGTTGCCTTGCTGGATGGCCTTGGAGAAGTAACAAAGCCTCTATGGGATTCTCTGAGTTTGGAGTTGAATTTCTGTCTCTATCAGGTGGTCCTTTCCCCCTAATTTTAATTATTTCTACTATGTTCTCTGCTCTCTTCAGAGACATCAGCATTTCCACATATCTTAAATTTTATTTTCTTTTGTTGGCACCAATAATCTCAATCCCACCCCTCTTCAGCTGCCTCAGCCACATCCCCAGGCAAGAAATTCTGTAATATGGAGGAAGGGAGAAGTTCTGTGTAAAGGAAATAGCACTGAAGTAGAAGCCAGGAGTCATGAATTCAAAACCAGCTTTGCCACGAGCTTGCTTTGTGACCTTAGGCAAGCCTCTTTCCCTCTGTTTTAATCCTCCCCATAGAATCTAAGCACTGAACATAGCATTTGAGATCCTCTCATCCAATATCCTCATCTTATAAATGGAAAAAACAGGCTCATAAAGAGCATGTGACTTGTTCTAGATCCTATCTGGATTAGTGGCAAAGCCAGAACAAACTTAAGATTTCCTGACTTTTGGCTCAAGGTTTTCTTTACCCAACCACAATTTTTCAGTCTCCAGTCACAGCCCCTGTATAT
This sequence comes from Panthera tigris, assembly GCF_018350195.1. Classification (NCBI taxonomy): domain Eukaryota; kingdom Metazoa; phylum Chordata; class Mammalia; order Carnivora; family Felidae; genus Panthera; species Panthera tigris. The sequence goes on from NC_056669.1 coordinate 56,391,986, forward strand.
CTCAGGAAGAGCTTCCTCTCCCACTTCCATTCCCCAGGAAAGAACGTGTATCTTCCAAATGTTTTGACTGCGTATTATTGACGCATGCCTGGGTGGGGGCTGGAAAGGCACTATTTAAGAGCAAGTATTCCCAGCCTGACGGAGTTAATTATGTTCATCAGGAAGAGAGAAGAGAAAGGAACAATGCGCTCTGCTTATCTACTGGGCTTTAATCAAATTGAGAAACGAGGAAATCCATCACCCAGAGGCTAAGGGAGTTGGAGAGCTTGGCTTCCGCTGGCTCTGAGAACTGTAATGGGTTGGGCGCTGTCCAAGGTGCTGACATCTTCACTTACTGCTCTGAGTTGCTAGGAGAGGCAGAGGGACAGCAGCTTTTAGAAGATGGACCAGGATAGAGTAAGAAAAGGTCTGGACCTGCTGGGGACAGGCTTGAGTTCCTATTCTGTCTTCTGAATCTTCCCTTTTCCATTTATTTGTTTATCATCTTTAGGAAAAATATCTCTTATGGCTAGAGTCCTCGGCTGGGATTGAAGAAATAGGAAGAGAGGGAAGAGCCCTAGACCCTTTGCTGTCAGGGAGATGGACCCCAGTATGAGGGTGGAAGCCCTTTCTTGTCCTTGAGGACTTTCCCATATTAAAGGGAGATGTGAGTTATGCTTTTATAAAATCCTCAGTCCAATGATAGTTATGAACTACCTTTGAGAATTTGTTAAAGTGGTGGAGAAGCATCACTGTGTCTTTAACTCTAACTCAAGTATGATATAAGGGAGGCATGGACCATGTCTACATGGAGCCTTCAGTCTTATGAGGAAGACCTGGTCTTCCTCTGGAAAATCAAAGTTCAGCTGAGGAGACATGTTCTTGATTTAGAGGGAAACCTCAGTTATAATCAGGGAGACAGGATGGACAGAGACATTAAAATGTGCACAATAACCTACCAAAGAACTCAGATCTTCACGCTTCTGATTGAGGTTTTTGGTGCTAGACATTTTGTGTTAATAAAGGAAAATTTGCTGGTAGAGGTGAGCTTGAGCTGAACTTAAAGGAAAGCAAGAGACTTGGGTCTCTAAATCTTAGGCCTCCTGAGAGTCATGACCATGCCTTCTCCTTCCCTTATATCCCCTTTAGAGTAAGCACAAGTCTTGGCACAGAGCAGATCCTTGTTCAATGTATAATTGCCAGCAGATAGAGAGTGAATGTACTTCCTCAGTGTTTGGGGAGATAGCAGAGTGAGGATGGTATAGAGATCAAGGAGGAGGGTTGGTTGGAATGAAGAGCCCGAGGCTAGGGTGGGGGGATAGTGGTGGAGTGATAAGATGGACACAGGGAGTAGCCCAATGTATGTCCAGGTCACTGAAGTACAGCATTTGGAACAACTCCTTCATATTTCTGGAGCTTCTGAGAGACACTTTATTGAATCTTGGACTGTTAAAACTAGAGACTATTAAGGTACAAAATCATAGACTGCTCAGCTTCTAGAGCCACATGACCATGGATAGTTGGAATATTAAAACCGTACCAACTTAGCAGGGCAGAACACAGTGTGTTGAAGTTATAGAAATACTATAGAATACTAGAGCCAAAGAACCAAAAGTCCATATTAGGGAATATTAAAATCCAAGAATCTCAGTGTCAAAAGGGAAAAGAAACCCCAGTTTATCTACTCCCACTATTTGTATCAGTTATGGTGCTGAGAGTATTCTAGTATATTTTCCCATTTAATTTCTACTATAAGGTTTAAGCCATTTATTCCTGTACCTACACAATGGAGTACTTCTGTCAAAAGTTTATCAAACATATACTTGCATAAGTTTCATGACAGGGGAGTCATTATCTGTGTGCATACCTCTACTCCCTGCTGAATGGCAGATAGAAAGTTCTCTCTTATGTAAGCTGCACTCTCTTCCTGTAGTGTCCCCACATTGGTCCAGTTCACGTCCTCTGAGCTACACTGAGAAAGTCTAATCTCCCACTCACATGACAGCTTTTCATATGGCTAAAGACAGTCTTTATTTCTTTCTTCTCTAGGATAAGCTGGTTTGTTCATCATGTAGCTAGAAATGGGACAGCAAATCAAAGAATATCTGAGCTGGAAAGGCCCTTAGAGGTCATTTTGTCCAGAGACTTCCTTTTACCGCTAGGTGGTACAGCATCATGGTCAGGAGCCTGGGTTTTAGAGAGAGATGAGTCTGAATTCAGAATCCAGAGATCCAGCACTAATTTTGTGTGTAACCTTGGGTAAATTACATAATATGTCTGGATCTCAGTCTCCTTATCCATAAAATAGAATAATAATATTGACACACTATAGTTGATGCGAGCATTGAATGAGATAATGCAAGGGAAGCTCTTAGTGGAGTGCTTGGCACAGAGTAAGCAGTCAATAAATATTAGCTATAATTATTGGAGGTCCAGAGGGGCAGGGACTTGCTCAAGATCACATGGCAACTTAGAGGCAGAGCTAGGGTTAGACCAAGGCCGCCTGCCTCCAAGGCCAAGTCACTTTCCCATTTACATTTCCACTCTATCTGCCTTGGGAAAAGGAAATAACTCCAGAGGGAATTGGAATACTTTGCTCACTAAATCAGTTAGAATGCAAGTAAGAGAATACCTGATTTAGAGGCTTAAACCTTTTGTTTCCTTGACAAGGAGAGGGGAGGAAGGTAGGTTCAGGTTTGTCTGGTGACTCAACCATGTTTAATGATCAAGGCTTTCCCAATTCTAAGCTCTGAGAGGGACTCCTCTGTGATCACAAAATGGCTGATATGGCACCAAGCACCATGTCTTCCCAAGCAGGAAGAAAGGGAATGGGAGCATAAAAGGTCTTCTTCTCTCATGCCTGTGTCATCCAGGAGGAGATTTTTCCAAGCAGACCATCCCCTTACATCTTATTGACCAAAATGAAGTCACATGTCTACTCTTAGACTAGTCACTGGTGAAGAGGAAGGCATTTCCATGAATGGTTTGGATTATCCCTGTGGCTAAGTACCTTGCTACTAAAACAAGGAAAGGGAATTGGCTATAGGAAGTCAACCAGTAGTGCTTGCCATATTTAACTCTGTCTCCTCTCTGGATTGGCCTCTCCTGTCCTTTTCACCTCTGCTAGGGATCCTGCCCTGGTTTCCACCCTTGTCCAGCACACCCTCTTCTACCACATAATTGAGCATCACCCAATTCAAGTCTACTTTGCCAAGCTCTTTCATCTGTTCATGTTCAAGTCTTGTTGTCCCACGCAGTCTGTGAGCATTGGGAAACTAATAGCAGCTACTAATGAATAATTGTGTGCCAGACACTCCTCTGTCCACTTGTAACCAGCTTCCAATGGCTGGTTCCAATGCTCCATATCTCCTGGTGTTTACCACTTTTGTGTTCCCCTCCCACATTGTACCAGGGTTAGTCTGTGTGACCAACAGAATATGAAAAAGTTATGGCATGTCACTTCTAAGATTGTATTAGAAAAGACACCTATGGCTTCCATCTTGGTAGCACACATTCTCTTGGATCATTCATTCCAGGGGAAGTTAGCCATCACGGCAAGAGTACCCTTATGGAGAGGCTTGTGTAAAAACTTTGACCAACTGCCAGCAAAAAATGGTTGCCTGACAACGACCACAGAGTGAGCCTGGAAGTGGATCCCCGTTAAGCCTTCTGATGACTGCAGCCCTGGCTGACACTTGACTGCAACCTCATGAGAGATCCTGAGCCACAATCTCACAGTCCACTTCTGGGTCCTCAATCCTCAGAAATTGTGTGAGATAATAAACATGTGTTATTTTAAGCTGCTTCTGGGTTCTCAATCCTTAGAAATTGTGTGAGATAATAAATATGTGTTATTTTAAGCTGCTAAGTTTTGGGTTAGTTTCTTACTCAGCAGTAGTTAACTGCTGTAGTGCTATATTGTCACATTACACCCTCACAACAACCCTGAAAGGTAGAGTTTGTGTCTTCCATTGTGTGTGTGTGTGTGTGTGTGAGAGAGAGAGACAGAAAGAGAGAGAGAGAGAGAGACAGCAAGCATATGCATACACAGAGGGAGAGGGAGAGAGAACTTTAAGCAGGCTCCATGCCCAGCACAGAGCCCAATGCGGGATTCCATCCTACAACTGCAAGATCATGACCTGAGCCCAAATCAAGAATTGGATACTTAACTGACTGAGTCACCCAGGCGCCCCATTCCTTCCATTTTTAAGATGAGAAAACCAATGCTGAGTGCAGTGACCTCTCACACCTGGAAAGTGGCACAGCTGGGATTTGCCCTCATGTTTATTGGATTCCAGAGCAGAGGGAGAACCTGGTTCTGTTTTCTCAGCTGGAATGTCTGCAGGGTGAAGTTTGAGGAACAGAACAGGAGGAGGAGGTCTCTTTCTCTGATGTGTCTCCTCTCATTTTTTTTTTATTCCATCACATTAGTTAGCAGCCACTACATCATCAAGTGTGTATATGTGATTCTGTGGCAAGAAGTTTTATTAGAAAAAACAGTGGAATTTTGAGAGGCTCTTGAGTAACCTTGGACAAATGTTTGTGCTTTTCTAGGCCTTAGTTTATTTGTCCACTATATGGGAAATATAACCCTTGTCCCACATGCCTCACCAGGAAACCGTGAAGATCAAGTGTGAAGGGATTGTGTAAATGTGTAAAATGTGTAAATGTGTAAAATGTGTAAAATGTGAAGTGTTGTTGAGTATGGAAAGGTCTGCTTTGAGTACAAAGCACCCCTGACCCAGGGCCCTCCCAGTCCCACACAGCTACCTCTGCACAGGTGGCCAGTGCTCCCCCTCTTCTCTCCCACCTGAGTTTTGCTTCCAGAGACAGAATATTGAGAGAAGTTTAAGGCCCCGACTCACTTCTTTAGCCTCATCCCTCACCATGACCCCTCTCTTAGGCCACACTGCAGCCATGCTGAACTAGTGGAAATTCCCCAAGCCTGCCAGGAGCTTTCTGTATGCTGAGACTTTATCTGTGCCCTTTCTTTTCCCTGGACACCGTTCCCAGCTTCTCCACCTGGTGTGTTCCTACTCATCTTTCAAGACTCAGCTTAGATGTCCCCACTTCTAGGATGCCTCTCTTGACCCGGTTCAGGACCTCCTAATTCTCCCCTTGATTAGCGCACCAGCCTCCTGCCTGAGCTCTTGGCCTCCAGCTTCCCTTTACCACTCAAAGCCCCCATGGTGCAGCCAGCAGCCTTTCTAAAACACAAATCTTGTCATGTCACTCCACTTAAAATAACCAGTCAATGGAATTATCCATCAATCAATGCTTCAAGGGCTTCTCCTTGCCCTCAGGAAGATATCCAAAGCCTTCTGCTGGAACTCAAGGCTTAGTCCCCAGTGGTGTCTCCAGCCTCAGCTCTCCTGTCTCACCTGATTGCCCCACCCAGCACAGTACACCCCTGCCACATTGCTCTTGTGTCATATCTCAGACACACCTTGCTCTCTCATGTCTTCCTATCTTTGTGCATCCCAGTGTTTCTCATGCCCAATCCCTTCATCTTACCTGGGGACTTCCTGCCTAATCTCCTAAGCCAGCTCTGATCTAACCTGTTCTGGAAGACTTTCCTGATGGCCCCAGGAAGAGTTTGTGGCTTCCTCTTCTTTATTCCCTATATGACTACTCATGTTTTTGTCACTGTGTGTCAGCTTGTCTGCTTACACTAGGAGTTTACTGTATCTGACACGTGACTGTGTCCCCAGCAGTGCCAGCACAGGTGCATAGAGCAGCCATGTAGGATTTGTTGGTTGGGTGGGTGGTTGAACAAACAAACGAATGAATGAATGGTGAATGAATCCATCCTTGAACCATCACTTCTTGGTCAGCCCCAGAACTACTGTTTCCCAGGGTAAGCCCATTTTATAGCAAAAGGGGCAGCAGGGGAAGGGACTGCTCTAGAAGGGAGAAAGAAAATCAATAAAAATGTAAATCTAGTTGAGAAAAGCTGTCCCAGGCTGGCTGTGGGGAGAGATAAGGCTGGGCAGGCTGAGCCCTGGCTGACAGTGGAAGAGAGATTAGGGGACAAACAGAGCTGCAGCCAGGGCAGTGTGTCTCCCTTCTTGGTGGCTCCTCCCTCTGTCTTCACCCCGATCCTGCCCCCATGTTCTATGTGTGCCTTAAATTCTTTCAGGGACAGGGGAAGGAAACGTACAAATATTGGTCATCAGGTGCACTGCCTGTATGTTATTATTTGGTCTTCACAACTTTTGGGAGACAGGAAAGAGGAAGGATCAGCCTCACCTTACAAGTGAAGAAATAGATGCAGAGAAGTTAAATCACTTGTTCAGGGTCACATTGTGAGTAAGTGGCAGTCAGGATTTGAACCCAAATCTCACTGACTCTAAAACTGTTCTTTTCACTCCACTCCACCAGAGGTCTACAGCCAGACTTCAGATGGTCTCCAGCCTCTGAAATCAGATGCACAAGTGTTTATATGACTGTGTGCAATTTTAATGGAGATATATCTTTTTATCAGTGTCTTTAAGGTGGTTGTCATCCACCCTCCATTACCTCTACCAGGCTTTCTCTGTAGAGGTGGTGGCCTTTGAGTTGAGTCTGGAAGATTGGGTAGGACTTCATGAGGTGGGATGGAAAGCCAAGCAGTGGGGTGGGGATGAAGCAGGCCTACTAGGTAGCGGGAAGTGCCCGTGTTGGGGAATGTTAGGGGGAAAGAATTCAACGTGGCCACCAAAGAATGCTGAAGGTGCTATGGGTTCTTGCTCTTCATTTGTTTGCACTCCAATCATGGCTCCTGGCTCCCAGCTCCAGAGAGGCATCTGCCTGACCTGCAACTTTCCAGGGTGGGTCTGCCAAAGGGCCTCTAGGCCAGGCATCAAGATGTTCGTTCTGGTCCCAGGAGAAACTGCTAGATTTTACCACCAGTTGACATGAGCATGGAGACTTTAATGACTTCTCCCAACTTCCCATGGCAGGGTGAGAAGAAAGTGAGCTCACAGATGCAATAGCTTGTGGCTCCTCATTGGCCAGAGGCCATAAGAGGCCCTGGGAACCCCTCCAGCCCTGACCTGTTCCACCCCTGGCTCTCAGCCCCATGTCTCTCTTGCAATGACTCCTGGAGTCTCCTCGCCCTGACCAGCCTGGGAGATTTTAAACACAAGGACCTCATTTTCTCCTTCAAAGCTGAGCTTGACCCAGAGGCAGATTCAGCATGAAGCTAATGCTGCTTGAGTATCCGGGTCTCTCTCTAGGCCCAGGAAGGGGCCTCTGCAATGTGTTCAGGTTGTCATATCCTTGGGAAATCTGCAAAAGTAAGATGCTTTAACCACAAGCAGTTAAGATTGCTAGTTCCTTCTACTCCAGCTACTTGTGTCCCAGTTTCTCTTTATGTGAGGTGGTTGGAGGGGCCATGGGCATTTCAGGGATCTGGCTAAGGGGCAGTTGAATTAGGGATCACCTTAATTTGGGCTCATTGGGATATATTTATGTGATTCTCAGTCCCCTCTGTATATAGATAAATCATTGCTAGCTACTTCTGTATAGAGAATGGCCTCTAGGAATCTTCCTCCTCACTGTCCAACTCACTCAGCATTGTGACATCAAGGTATCATATCCAGAGGTCATCTCATAGCATGAATGTGTTTTATGCTACCTGGCCCTGGAAGTACATGGGCACTAAAGAAGACAGAACCAGAAGCGAGGCTGAAGAAAATCCTTCCAATCGTCAGGGGGGGAAATGTATTTTAGAGGTGTGCACAAGAGTTAGTAAAAAGCATGCTATTCTCCTGAATTGTGTGATGTTTTTTTTTTACTTCTTTTCTCATTGTTTTCAAAGAGATAAATTTTCACTCTTTCTTACCAATTTTGTGTTCTTTTTTCTTTTAAAGAGGGCTCCCCAAAGTTTATAAGCTTCAATTCGCACAAAACCCTGGCTTCACCATTTATATTCTGTCTGATCTTGGCAAGTTGCTTAATTTTTCTGAACTGTTTCCTTTTCTGTAAAACGTGAATGACAATTTGGACAGGTGAAGCCTCACAAACTTCATGACGTGATCCCATTTCTGAAACCATGACTAGAGGAAGTAACCCAGTCAAATGAAAATTAGACCAGAATATACAGACAGGGAAAGATGTCATATATAAGAAATAATAGTGAATAATGAATCCAGTAAAACTTAAATCCAAATAGCTGGAAGTAATGTGGTTGTTGCAAACTCTAATGCAGTTTGTAAGAAAGGAATTTTGTAATAGAAGAGACATTATGCAAGAACAAATTTAATAATAAGCTGTATCTATAACTCCAAATTATTTCTGCAAAACCTGGGAAAAGGAATATAAAACGTAAACAGCCTCTTCTTGTTGGAGGAGAATTTGAAATTCTTGGCATTGATAATAATAGGCTCAGATAGATGTTAAACATTTAAAGATACCAGCCAATAGAATCAAAATGGGAGTGAGAACTTCTGTGCCTTCCCTTTCCTCTTTCACATGGGAGAGCCTCAAAGCCCTGCCACAAGGAGATGCTCAGAGGGTCAGAGCTGCATTGCCCTCCTGCCCCCCGCCTGCCCCCCAGCTTCTCCCCTGCCTCCAGCACAGGGCTTGGGAAGCTGCTGCTGACAGATCTGTCTCTTGCCTCCCAAGCAGCAGGTCCCAGCCAGGTCAGGTATGTGGTGGCAGCAGAATGGGTTGGAGTAGATGGGGGAAACTCTCTCCCCCTCTCAGGGAGATAACCAGACTAGCCATAAAACAAGACAAGGCCACTGAAGATAAGGACCAGTTGGTTCAGACACAAGCATTCCACAGACCCGCTCATTACATAGAGCCTGACATTAACAAGTCCCAGCATTCTAGGCCTGGGACTTACAAAGAACAGGTGCTTACACCAACTCAGGCATCACAGAGAACCAGATGTTACCCCCAAAACATGGTTATCACAGAACCAGGCATCTATACAGCCCCAGGCCACAAAGAGTAAGGCACCAGGAAGGAAATGGTGAAATTAGGATCTAGTCACAAAAGTAACAGTGACTTTGGTGGGCCCTGCTCAGAGTGAAATCTTGGCAATGCATAAGTACCAGTGAATGTGTGCAGAGTGTGGTCTTTGAAGTCAGAAAATGCCCAAGTGTGGGACCTGGGTCTCCCTCCCCACTGGAGCCCTGAAGGCAGAGACTAGGCCACACCCAGACTGTGGTTCCCTGAGGGCAAGGACTGGGACTTCCTGAGTCCAGAGAGCGAGCCTCCGCCTCAGCTAAACTCCCCAGGGGCCCTCACACCAGGTTTGCTGGAGGCCCCGACCAGCCTGGATGTCCTGTGAGGCCAGCTCCCTCCCTAGTAGGTCCCGCTCAGAGTTCAGGGCTCTGCCTCCAGGGGGCGCCAAATGGACACTTCTTGTCGGAGACTGTCCTGGCCCCACCTCCAGGCTGAGTGGGCTGGGGATGAGACCTGAGTCCATACTGACCACACAGATGGTCATAGCTGGAAGAGGCCTGAAAGCTGGCAAGTCCATTTCCACCTGGCAGAGGTGGTGGCTGAGGCCCAGAGAGGGTGCTCCCGGTGAGTGGCAAAGCTAGGCTAGGACCAGGTGTGCAGGGCAGCCTGGCCTACTGTTGTCTACTTCTCTATCTTAGGACCTGGGAGAAAGATATGCAATCCTTCCACCAGGAAAGCCTGGTCAGGTCAGCCTGTCTGGCTGGGGGAGGAAGGGGGAAGACCATCTTGCATTAGAAGTGGCCAACACACCAAACCCCTAGACAACTCTTTGGTTCAGATGAGTCACAAAAGCCCAGAGAGGGTCAAACTTGCCCAAAGTCACATAGCAAGTTAGCAGAGGAGTCTGAATTAGAAAACGGGGTTCCTGACACCCAATATTGGGCAAAGAGCCCAGAGGAGGTATTCCCAGTGGCGGCTACTCTGGGACCAGCTCACGCTCTGAATTCCTCAGGCTTCTTTTCTGGCCCTGACACTAATGGCTGCTGTTGCTGTAGGCCAGGGATGGATACGGTGACCTGGGTCCTCTCCTCTTTGTCCTGCTGCCTTAGGATGGCCAAAATCAAGGCAAAGCAGGCCAGGGAGCCTGTCTTGAAGAAGAACTGGAGGCCGACAAACCTGGAAAAGAGCAAGGGACCTGTCAACTCAGGACCTCCCTTGTCTAGGGCTTAGATGGCCTTGGCCTGGGGCAGAGTAGGGTCAGCAATCATCACCCATTGTGTGATCAGAGACATTGAGACCTTGCGGGTGGAAAAGAGGCTTCCAGCCCCAGGGCAATGGACCCTATCACCATGGCCTTGGTTGGGGAGATGGGGAAGCTCCTGGAATTAGCCCCTTCCCTGGAAAAGGGGGAAATGCTCTGCAGAAGCAGTCCTGAACAGGGAGGCAGAAGCCTGGGCATCCTCCCTGCCCTGTCCCCAGCTGGCTTATAGCCTGGGACAGTCCTCTCTGTCTAAGGGCTCAGGGGGCCTGATAGTTGCAACTTGGGATCACCCCACCTGCCACAAGAGGATTCCCTCTCCACTCTTTCCCTAACTCACCAAAGCTCTTATTTGATCTTTCTTCCTATAGAAAGGGCACTAGTCAGTCCCAGCCCACAGGAGCCATGCCCTCCTCAGAGCTGGAAGTGACCAACTCCCTGCTCCCAGCCCTGTTAGCGAGTCCCCTTCAACCCCCTATCCCATCCCAGCAGCTCTCTGCCTTCAGGTTTCTTTGGGTTCCCCATTACACAGATGGGAAGACTGAGTTCCAGAAAAGACAGGTCTTCCAATGAAAGAGACAGAGCTGGGCTGGATCCCAAGCCTCCTGTGTCCTAAATTGGCCTTCTCCCAACCCCACCTCCACTCCCCATCTTTCTCACAGCTGGGCTGCTCCCCTGATCCTCCCCCATGGTCCGCCACGGTGACACATGTTCCTGCACAGACCATGGTTAGACCATTTGGGTTCGAGGCCCAGCTTTGCCTGTTAGTTGTGTGACCTTGGGCTGCTTTAATGGGTCACTTTCCTCATCCAGAAGAGTGGGGGGACAGTGGCTAGCTCGCAGGACTGGTGAGCTCAGTACTGGATATAGCACCTGCTGCCTAGCAGGGGGATATCGATGGGCCTCTCGTCCCTGCTGCTGTCCCACCTGAGACCCCAAGAGTATTTCCGGCAGCCTCCCCATGGGGCCCCTGGCACCCCCCACCTCAGGTCTCACCGGTTTCGGAGCAGGTCATGGTCATAGTAGCGACAAACGGCCCGCCGCCCACAGCTCTGGGCCCAGTACACACAGGTGGTGTCGATGGCGCTGCCGTGGATCACTGGGCTGGGCATCCAGGCTGGAGGAGGACATGCTCAGGGGACAACGGGCCTGGCATCCTGCATTACCCAACCCCCCTACTCCCTGGCATATGCAACCCCCCCAGAGCCACTGGGGCCTCTTGTCCCATAAGTCTTTGGCCCTCAAGCCCACCCCTCACCCTGGTGTGAGATGCTGCCTCCCTGGACGGCCCTCTAGCTGCTTGCACACCCACCTCCAGGGTACCAGGTCCAGTTTGCCCAATGGGCCTGTGAACCCTAAGGTCAGGAACTGGGTCCCGCTCATCCCTGTGCCACAGGCCCAGCACACAGTGGGTGTCTAAGGGCCCCAGGAAGGTTCTTTACCCAAAACTCTCAGGAGCATGAACTGGATCCCCACAGCCAGCGTCTTGTCTTCTTTTTTCACTCCTCTAAGAAGCAGAAACACAGTGACATGAGGATTGAGAGGGTCTCGGCCCTCAAGGGGCTCTCACCATCCCCTGCTCTCTCACCACCCAGGGGCCAGCCTTCCCCCAGTCTGAAGGTCTGTGGGTTTGGGGTTGGGTGGGCTCAGGTTCCATACTCCATTTCCCTTCAACCTGTCGAGCCCAGCGCCCATGTTTCAGGCACCCCCACTGGCCATCAGGGTCCTGTGCTGGCCTCCCTATGTTCCTGGCCACAGATGCCTCCCCTCTCCCTACCCCTGGGCCCACCAGATTCCCCTCTCCTCCTACACTTGGCAAAACCTGAAGCTAGGCAGCCAGACATGGCTTCCAACTTCCCCAAGTGCCGTGAAGCCCCAGCCTAGTTTGCCCCGGAAATCACTGGCTCCTCCTTCGTAGTAATACCAGCAGCTGGTGTTTTGGGAGTGCTCCCTATGAACTCATTTTGTACTGCAACCCCTGCCTCACCCCCATGAGGTCGTTTATGCCATCAGGCCCATTTTACAGATAAGGAAACTGATGAATGTTTAGACAGGTTGACTTGGCCAAGACCCCACAGCTGGTGGGCGTCAGAGGGTCAGAATCTGTGAGGGGCGCCTGGGTGGCTCAGTCGGTTAAGCGTCCGACTTCGGCTCAGGTCATGATCTCACGGTCCGTGGGTTCAAGCCCCGCGTCAGGCTCTGTGCTGACAGCTCAGAGCCTGGAGCCTGTTTCTGATTCTGTGTCTCCCTCTCTCTCTGACCCTCCCCCGTTCATGCTCTGTCTCTCCCTGTCTCAAAAATAAATAAACGTTAAAAAAAAAATTAAAAAAAAAAAAATCTGTGAGCACACAGTAACTGTGAGCACTGCAGTAACTCCTCTTAAACGGGCTGCCTTGCCAGGGCATCTGATTCCTCTACCTTCTTTCTTTTGGCCAGGCTGCTTTACAGATCTACATGTCTTGTTGTGTTTATGAGGGTCTCCATCCCCCTTCTCATTTTCTAGAAAACAGATGGGGAACCAAAATAATCCCAACATGATGAAAATTTAGAATTGTCCTGCTCTGAGGTCCCCTTAGTCCAGCCCCCACCCTAGGAATGCTGACTTTGGCCTTAGGTAACAATTTGTCGGTCCCAGCAGGCACCCTCAGGACAAAGACCAGAAAGACCATGAACCAAGAAGCAGTGCTCTGCGTGGGCTGGGTCCACAGTGGACAGGCAAGTGCTTATAGACTTGAAGGCTCATGAGCCACAACTTACAGGGCTTGGTTTTCTGGATGTACCTCCTGTGGCCCACTCATCACAGGTAGGGTGGGGGCAGGGAGTCGGGGGACACTCCACTTTCTCCTTGCTGTGCCTGGGTGGCCAGGGCAGGGCCTTAGGTGTGGCCGCCCGTCCCCTGAGGCAAGTGAGGACCTGGGCTCTGGTGCTGGCACCAGTACTATTCCGCCCAGCGGCTGTGACAAGACCTGGGGCTGACATCTGACTCTCTCTGAGCCTCGGTTTTCCTATCTGTAAATGGGGAGGAAACTTCACTTTAGCAGGTTGCCATGAGGACGAAGACGGGGCAGCGAGAGCCTGGCCTGTTGCGGGGGGCCCAGCACACCCGAGTGGCCTCCTTCTTGGAACCCCTCCCTCAGGATTCCTTGTCCTGCCTAGGGTTAAGGACTTCTTGGTATCCACCAGGTGTGGCCTGCCCCTGCTTTCACCTTAGGATGAGCATGAAGGAGGGTGTGTGGGTGAGACTGGCCAGTGCCGCACCCAGGCTGACCAGGAACATGAAGGGCAGCACCAGGTGGCTGCAGGCGGAGTCGCAGGAGCCCGCGGGCACAGGGCCTCCCCCTACCACGCAGCTGCAGTTGGCGTAGAAAACCTAGGGTGGGGAGGGGGCAGAGAAAAGCCTTCAGGAGCCTCCAAGGGCAAACAGCTGGCCCAGGCCCCAGAAGGCCCCAGAAGGCCCCAGAAGGCCCCAAGGGCACGAGCCAGCTGGGGTGGAGCTGGCTGGAGGCTGGGATTTCTGACCCTTGCAGCCAAGCACGACCCTGGACACGCACGGTTCACACACACATGGGCTGAGGCTGCCGGGAGAGGGAAGTGGTGAACAGAAAAGAGAGAGGGGCCTGGAAGAGCATCAGCCCCACCACACTCACATACACCCACACTCACACAATCATACACATACACACCACACACTCTCTCTCCCACACACCACAGTCCCACAACATACACTCACACACCCACCCACACACATACATCCACACTCACCCAGTCACATACACACACGCACATGTGCACACACACTCTCTTTCTTTCACCTGGTAATGCCAGAGTGTTCCAAATTCCCGACTGTCTGCACAAGGAATCAAAGTAACAGAGTGTTTTGGGGAAGGAACTCGGATTTTCCAGCTCAGCGTTCCTCTTCCAGGGCACTGGGTTCCAGACTAGACTCTCAAGGGGAAATGGACATTTCTCTCCAAAAGGATGGAGAGATGCAGACAGCACAGCGGGCACCCTGGCTCAGCACGTGAAGGGCAAGGAAGGCTTCTTGGAAGAGGGGCGTTGGATTTGGGTCTTGAGGAATGAATAGTTTTCCAAGAGGAAAACTGAAATGAGGAGAGGGAAGGTCAAATGCAAAATCCCATGAAAGTGGCAGGAAAGAACCTAGCAAATCTTTCAGTGAGCCTGTGGCAGAGCGTGCACGCGGGAGAGGGCAGAGGGGAGGCGCTCCAGGATTGCGTTGGGAAGACATGGTGAACAGCTTGGGACACAAAAGAGGAACCTGGACTGCTGTTTCCAGAAACACAGTGCACCAGCACCCTGCCAATCATACTGCCAGCAACTTAAAATGCTGGATGAAGTATTGAAAACATTGTTCTGAGTGCATCCATGAGGGGGCAGAAAGTGAAAAATACTCGGGTTAGTACTAAGAGCCTGGAATCCAGGGAGGTGAGCAGAATCTGGAAATAAGCTTTGACCGCGATATGCTTGTGGAACTTGTACTAGGGAGTACAGCTTTCTGAGGTCTGGGGGCTTCAGGGCCAGAGGATAAATCTTAGCCCTCCCTCCTGCCAGGGTGAAGTCTACTAGGAGACCCCCAGAAAACTGGGACCCCTCCAGAGGCTGAGGTCTGAGTAGAAGCTGACTCCTTTTCAAACTGTAAGGAATGGCCCCTAGGCTGGCCCAAGGGTGTGTCTGACTGTAGCCCAAATTCCCACCCCCTGCCGTGGCCTGGAAAACTTCCAGCCTAGGATTCTTTCAGAAGTGGTCTAGACTGCCAGTGCCCTCAGGCGCCTCACAGGAGCAAAGCAAGCCAGGAAGCCTAGGCTTCTCTTCCCCATAGATCAGAGTTTCTGACCGGGTGCCCCAGGGACCCTCGGCCTCTGCTGGGAGACAGGTGTGCAGGGATGGGTCCCATCAGCCCTCGAGGGGGTCTGGTCGGCCTGGGGCAGCCTCTCACCTCCAACCCTGGCGGCCTCAGACACTTCCCATGGTGGAAAGGGTTGGGAGGCCCTGAGCTGGACCCTGGGAGCCTTGGGAAGATTGTAAGCTTGGAAGGGACAAGACCTGACAGTACAAAAGCTGCTCTGGCCCCTGGGAGGGGACGGCCCGGGGAGGGGGAGGGTGGGGGGCGCGAAGACAGGCCAAGATGCCCCATGTGGAGAGAGTGGTAGGGAGGCAGGAGGAGGGGGCGGAGAATACAGAAAAGGGTTTTGATTTGAGAGCTATTTAATAGATAAAATTAGGGCAAGGCAAAAGAGAGAAAGAGAGAGACCTGGGATTCAGGCTTGGGTAACTGGGTGCTCTTTCCATTGCCTCACAGAGCTCCTGCACGCGCTAAGGCTGAGCACACACCATTTGGACCTTTGCCTACAGGCTAAGCAGCCCACCAGTTTCAATGGAGGGACAGGTAAGGAGAGAAATATGCGAAGGCAAGATTACTGGAAGAGAAATCACCTGCCCCCGTGCCTTTTCTGGGGAGCAGAAGATTGCAGGGGTGGACACAAAGTGAGAGGCCTTTCTCTTGGGGTTTTCCCAGCCCTCGTTCACATTCATCTAATTCTGGCAGGAAGTTCTTCCTATGGATGACTTCAGTCTCTCCAGCTGCCTCTGATTCTCACTCCCCAGGGGGATTCAGCCTTACCCCCTGAGCCCCAGATCCCACCAAGCACCCACCTCTTTCCATCTTTCTCCTGGTCCTTTACGTGTTCATAAATGGTTACTGAGTGTAGCCATGCTGGGCGCTGACTGACCCAGCCCTGAGCCCATGAGCTCACCATCGACCTGGAGAGGCAGGCCAGAGACTATTCCAGGCCAGGGCGACAGTTCCTGATGCTGACCAGGGCCCAGCTGCACCTTCCCCCAAATACTATACCCAGACACAACCTCTGAGGATGCTCTGGGGAGGGGGCTGGGCTGGGAGGCCAGAACCCTGGGTTTTAATCCCAGCTCTGGCACTAAGGCTTTGGGCAATGCCTAATCCTTCCCTGGGCTTCCATTTCTCATCTGTATAATGGACTTAGCAGGAGTGTGTATCACCGAGTGCTTAAAATGTCCCAGCCACTAGGTACGCTAAGTGCTTTTCGTAGGTTATGTCATATGGCTCTTCACTTGCTATTCAATGAATTCAGCTGAGGCAAGCATTTGGCACAGTGGCTAGTATACAGTGGGTACTCATTATGATCACCTACATTTTGTAGACCAGGAAACTGAGGCACAGATCAAATAATCTGCCTAAGGTAACAGAGCCAGTTATAGGTAGAATAGGGATTCGAACTGGGTGGCCTGGCCTTAGTGCTCAGGGGCCCATATCCACAAACGTTTACTGTTCTCTTGGGGATCTTGCCTCAGCTGGCAGGGCCTGGGGTCCTCTGGAAGGGTCTTAGGGAGATCAAACCAGGCAAGAACAGTGAGTGCTAAGGAGGCCCAAGGCCTGGGATTATGATTATTGCAAATACAGTTTGCACAGCCCAGGTGGCTCCTGTTGGTTCTGAAACCCCATTGACCAGGTGCTTTACTCTGCACTAGCCGTGGGGTCCAGGTCTCTCTACTTGGAGGAACCTTGGGCTTAGATGCTGATACCCAGCAGGATGCAAAGGCAGAGGTTCTGCATGACAAAGGTGGGGAGCCCTGGAGACAGGGACATGGTGTCATAATGACCAGCCTGACACTGTACCCCCCCCCCCCAGCACCTCCCCACACACACACACACACACATGTTAATCTACAGCCTGGGGGCCTGAGGAAGGCTGATATTATCCTCATTTGTCATTAGGGGGTACTGAGGAGAAAGGGAAAGAGGAGTGGCTAGTCTCGGTGACTTTTTTAAGGCTCACAGAGTGCACGCTGATGATTATTCTGCCCTCTCTTCCCTGCTGGGAGTCCCTTGAGGGTAGGGCCTCTTGCCTCTGGGTCTTCAGTCCCCAGCACAGGGCCTGGCACAGAGGAGGGATTCTGCGAAGGTTTGTTGACTGACTTGTTGACCGACCGGGCTCACTGTGCCAGCCTCCCCACCGTCTCCCTGTCTCCTAGCCTGCACTCTGCTCACCTTCCTCCACACTGTGGTCTCAAGTGTGATCAGACACAGATCGGACCCTGTCACTTGCCTGCTTAAAACCTATCCAAGGCTCCCCATCACTCTCTTGATACGGTCCCTACTGGTGGCCTGGCATTCAAGGTTCTTCTTTGCCTGGGCCTCGCTTTCCCTCTTTGAAACCTTATGCTTCTGCTCCAACAAGTTCTTTGCAGTTTCTTGAAACGCTGTGTGCGTGTGCCATGTGCATGTGCTCGCTCTCAGACTCTGCTTCTGCTGCTCCCCCTGCCTGGAAAGCCCTTTCCTAGTTTGCTCACTCATCCTTGAAGATCCAGCTCAAAGGCCACTTCCCAGAAAGCCTTCCAGGACCCTTCTAGGCAGGATGTATCTTCTTCTATCCTTGTCTGTACTTGTGGGGACCCTTTTTCCTGCCTACCACCACCCCTGGAATTCCTGACTTGTTTCCTTTTGCCTCTCTCCTGCACAGACAGCTGGAGCCAGATCTGGTTCACCCCTGTGCTCTGGGGCCTGGCCCATGGCTGGGCCCAGACTGGCGATAAAAGTTTATTGTGAGAATAATGTTCTACATCGGCCAACAGAAGGAGACAGACTGGCCAACAGATAGACAGATGGAAAAACCACAGAATGAGAATGTTCAAAGATGGAGAGTGTGATGGGTGCACAAAGACAGGGAGGGGCGGAGAGCCCCAGGGAGGCAGAGGGAGCCGTCAGAGGCCGGACCCACCTGGCTTTTGTCCAGAGCCTCCTGGACCACCCGGCTTGTGCAGCCTGCCTGGCAGGGTGTGAGGTACTCCACATGGGTGCTGGGGTCGCAGATAGGGTTAAAGTCGTCCAATGGACAGGAGCAATTCCCTCTGCAGGCTGGAAACTGTTCTAGTCCAGGCAAGTTGCTGGGGGGAGAGAAAGCCGGCAGAGTTAGCCTGGATTCCTGGCCCCCTCACCCCTGCAGCCCAGCTCCCCACCCGAAGAGCGATGCCCAGATGTTTCAACTCCACTCAGAGATTTGTTCACTGTCAGGGCTGTTCCATGAAGGTGCAGTGGTGGGCACCTTGCAATGGAGATGTGCAAGCAGGGAGATGAACTAGAAGCTGCGGGAGGCCTCCCAATGGGAGAAGCAGGGAGCACGGTCAGATGGAGGCCTCTGAGACCCCTTCTAGCCCCAACAGCCTACAAGACTTTGAATTTTTGCAAGCATCTCCACTCTTCAGTGGCCCTTCTTTAGGGAACACAAGATAAACTCATCCCAGAATTTAGTCTCAGATGAAAAGTGCTTTTTTCTTGATGAGCTGGATTGCTTCCTCTTCTTAGAAAATTCTAGTTATGTGTGTTAGGACCAGTCAGGGCACCTGACTAGCTGCAGGATCACTGACCTGTCCCTGCCTCTCACTGGGCCTCAGTGTCTCCCTTAGCTCAGGTGGGGACCCCCTCCTATCACCATCCTGTAGTTTCACAACCTCTCAGCTCACATCACTACCCTGTTCACTGTGGCTACTGCAGGACTTAGTCCCACCAATTCCCTCTGGAGGGCCTGCCCCCAAGTCCCAGGAGTGCCCCCACTCTAGTCAGCTGGGGCAAGATGGGGTGGACAGGGGCAGGAGATCAGAAGAGAGGATGAGTTCAAGGGGTAAGTCACCCTGGGAGAGGTGCAGAGGGGGCCCCTGGGACTCAGAATGTGACCTGACTTCATAACTAAGAGGGAGAAAACCTGCCAGGGAACCTATGGCCAGGCTACAGAGGAGGCCAGAGTGGTCCTGTGGGCTTAGGGTGGGTATGGACAGAGTGGCAGGCCTGGCCAGCTTTGTGCCATCCCGGTTCCCTGGAGAAGAGGCCCAGCAGGGGCAGGGGAAGTGAGTAGGACAACCGTTGAGTCAGCCAGCCTGTAGCCAGAGTTGGGACGGGGTGGGAGAGCATCAGGGCAGAGGTGAGTTCTACTCCTTCTCCTTCCCTCATGTAGGGGTCTGCCTCCAACAGTGTGTGTGTGGTGGGGGGGGGCGGGGTGTGGAGATCATCTCTCCCTCCTTTTCTGCCAGGCAGGGGAGGGAATGGGCTGGCACTGCTGGAACTGAGGCTGCACCAGGGGACTCCATCCAGGGGCAGACACTCATCAGGAAGGCCGAGTGGATGAGAGCTGGGGGCTCTTCCTCAGCGCCTTGCTCCTGTGGGGAGAGCCCTGGCTTCAGGCTCGGCCCCTCCCAGCTGGACAGCCCTGGGTGGGTGACTTCACCTCTCTGAGCCTCTCTATCCTCATCTGTGAAATGGGGATAATGATAGGACCCATCTCAGAGATCCTGTGAAGATTCAATGAGACAGAATATGGGAAGAACTGGGCGGGACGCTGGGAGCATGGGAGACCCTCAGTTCTTCGCAGCTGTAAGTATCATTAGTTGGGCTGGAATATGAGAAATTTTCCTTAATTTGCTCAGTTTGTCCCAAAAGCCTTCTTCAATGAATTAGAGCCCAAAGCTCAGTTGAGTGAATTGCACAAAGAGGAGAACACAGTGAGATGAGATGTCAGAATCAAGGTGAGAGGCAGAAGGGAAGGGAAATTGGCATGTGTGCTAGGTGACTTTTTTCCATTTCCTTTTTGCAAAACTGGTGCTAAAATATCCATTTGCTCTTTACTCTACAAATCATTTAAAGGCTCTGGCTCGCTCCTCAAACAGGGGACTTTAGAGGGCCTGGCTAAAGTTCCACCAGCCATGCCTCGAACAAGGGCTCTGCAGACAGGAGGCAGCAGAGTCGCCTCAATGGGAAAAGAAGGGAGAAGGAAGGAGGGGAAGGGAAAGGGAGATGGGGGAGAGGTTTTATTGTGGGACCAGGGACAGAGGGAAGAGCTGAGCATTTCTGGGCCCTGAGCTGTGCCTCCTGCAGGTGGGGAGAGATGGCATGTGGGTGGAGGGAGGAAGTGCCCAGAGAGAGGTGGGCACGGAGACAACTGGGGAATTCTAGCTGCATCTTGGGCCAGCCTGAGCCTGGAGCAGTTCCCGGGAAAAGTGAAATCATTCTGAAGAGGCAGCAATGTATCTTCCAACATCCTCTCGAAGACAGACCCCACTGGGAGAGGGCATTTGCCTGCGGCAGGGTGGGGGGACAAAGAGATGGAGAAGGGAGATAGGCATCAGAGGCTTTCCTCCTGGTACTGCCCAGATGTGGAAAAAGAACTCTATAAAGGTTTAAGGTCGTGGGACAACAGAATTTTAGTTGCCAGGCTCTAAAAACCCCAAATCTTTGAGGTCTGTAAGCCAACTCTTTCCTAGAGCTTAAGCCCCTTCTGCAGCATCCATGATAGATGGCTTCCAGCCCCCTGCTCACCCCCTCTCTCTATACTCCTGCCCCCCCTTTCCCAGGGATGGAGAGTATGCAGGCTCCCAGGCCAGCCTTTCTTCTGGCCAGAAACAAAGTGTTCCTCAGCCTGAGCTGGGTCCTGCTCTCTGACGTGGCCTCTGTCTCACCTCCCCTTGGCTCACAGGGCTTGGCCACTCTGGAGATGCCATCCCCACAAGTGGCTTTGCCCTGCCTTGGCTTCCATCTCTCCGCAGACCCAAACTGTCTTGTCTGTGACGTTCCCTGCCCCTTCTAGTGATGTCTAACACCTTCACTGGAGACCCGGAGACAGAAGCCCCACTGCTCTGAAGGTAGGTGGGGAGGGGAGGAGAAGGTGCTGGTGGAAAGTGAGATTTGAGGTAGATGGGTCCCCTAATTCATCTGGCCTTGTCTTGGCCCCCTCCCTGACATGTCTCCCCGCCTGCTTATGCTCACGCGCTCTCGCATACACTCACCCAGGCTCGTGGGTGATGCCTGCAATCTGGTGGGTAGGACAGCCCATGAAAAAGAGGGGCAGGCTGAGAAGTAAGCAGAACAGCGCCCCCAGCAGGCAGAGGGCTCCACAGCGCATGGGGCCCAGGTGGAGGCGCTTGACCAGCATGCCCCCGACCACGATGCCTATAATGGCCGATGGGATGGTGAGGCCGCCTATGAGCAAGTTGGCGTAGGACGCTGTGACGGAAAACTGGCGCTCCAGGAACTTGGGCAAGAAGGTGGCCATGCCTGCCACCATGGATGACATGCACACCTGAGACAGGACCACCAGCAGGAAGATGGGGTGGCGCAGGGTCCGCAGCAGCACCCTGGGGAACACTGTTGGGGAAGCGGGGAGAAGGTCAGAGTGGGCAGGCCAGCCATTCTTTCATTTTTGTCCCATCCTGCCCTGTTCAGTTTAGACAGATCTATTCCTTCCATCCCATCTCATTTCATTCTACTGCATTCGCTTCTATCCCATTACAATGGACTCCTGTCCATTTAATTCTATTCTGCTTTTGAAACTCAGTTTCATTACATTCCATTGAGTTAGATTGCACACTATTTAATCATGCTTCTTTCCGTTTGATTCTATCCAAACTTTGATTCCATGTAGTTCTATTGGATTCTAGTTCATTCATCTCATCCCACCTCATTCCATTTCTACCCATTCACATCGTAGTTTTCCCACTTAGTCCTTTTCATCCTGTCCTGCTCTAGCTCTTTCCAAGCCAACTTGGCCCTTCATCTTCCCTCTGGTGTCCCCAGCACAAAACATAAATAGTTATATTTCTCCATAGCACTTTACCTAACATACCACATGTTTCACTCACTCAGCCAGTTTCTAGTCGCTCCACTAGAATATAAACTTCTTTTAGAGCAGGGGGATTTTTGACTGTTATGTTAATTGCTGAATCTCCAGAGCCTGGGGCATAGCAGACGCTCAATAAATATTTATGGAATAAATGAGGGAATGAACAAATGGACAAACAGGCCCATATAAGATCAACTATCAAGATGCTGGAGCAGGACCAAGACCTCCAGAGAAGGAGAACACTGAGCAGGCTCAGTGCTGGGTGGCTTCTCAAGGCAGGACAGGGGTAGGGCCTGAAGAACGGGTCTGAAGGAAAAGGAATCCCTATAGGGACGCAGCAGGGACAAAGGCACGGAGAAAGGCATAGAAGTGACGGGTCTGGCTTTGATGACCTCCCCGGTCTCCTTTTAGCTCCTAAACTGATGTCCAGCATACAGGTTTCCTCACTGCAAATCTGCTAACCCAAAGGGCATGTAACATGGGGTAAGTCTGAAAGAGCTTCGGGGCCTTCATCAGCTGGGGCAGCCAGGGTGACAGCCAAGAATGCTTCCTGTTCTAACATGCGCAACTCTCTCTCCACTAACATCAAAAGAGAAAAGACGTGTTTCTGCCTGCAGGAGGGGAGGTGGAAGTTAACTGGAGGCGTAGGGGAGAGAGGAGGAAAGGCCTTTCCAAGATCAGAGGAGCAAAAGGGACTGGTAGGGAAAGACAGCCATGGGGCTCTTCTGGGCCAAGTGGGGCGTCCCTTTTGTTCCTGCAGTGGCAGGACCAGGGCCTCTGTCACTTGAGATCTCTATCTGTCCTTAGAGCATGGCCAGAGCACAGTCAGCTGGCCCTCTGGCCCTCTGGGCCAGGCCAGGAACTGTTTCCTTAGGCGCCAGAAAATAAAGACAAATCATCTAGGCAGGGTGGGTAGGAGCTGGGGCTGTGGAATCCCCCTTCCTTGTCCCAGGCCTGCTTCCTGTCCTGAGTCCCTGCCACGCAGCGCATTCAGCCAGCACTTGGAATGAGAAGGTATCACATGTGGCCTTTACCCCAAACAGCTGCTCTGGCCTCCTTCCCTCCCATGAGCTACCCTGGCCAGGACTGGCCTCATTGTACAGACGGTACCATAAAACTCACCCAAGTTCACCTAGAGAGGCCAGGCCATGGCCAGGGGTTTCCAGAGGTTTCCTAACTCCGAATGTAAAGGTCATTCTGTCTGCTATTACCTCCCCTGCCTCTCGCACATTCCTGTGCCCCCTCTGGTTGCCTGACTCCAGAGGTCTGTCTCCTTGTTTCTATCCCATTCTCCTGTGCTAATCATTGCAGTGCACTTTGTACCCATCCTCTATCTCTCTTCAACATCTTCAGCCTATCCCTAGAACAGATGGAAAATTCCTAGAGGCAGGGCTATGCCTTTCACTTAGGGATACCTAAAGGGGAACTCCAGGGGCACCTCCATTAGGTAGCTACCTCCCTTAGCTGAGTACAGTGTCTCCTCTATCACATAAGCTAGGGCTTCTTCCCATTCAGAGACCATGTCTTTCTTATCAGACAGGAGCCTCTCACAGCTCAGAGGCCAGGTCTTCCCTCACTTTAGGGACTATGTTTCTCCCATTTGTCAAGGGCCTCCCTTAACTCAACAATAGTATCTTTCCCATCAGACAAGGGCCTCCTCCAGCACAGAGGCCACCTCTCCTCCATTAGACAAAGCATTTTCTCCCTCCATTCAGGGTCTATGTATCCTCCATTAGACAGCCCCCCCCCCCGCCCGCCCCCCAGCACAGAGATTGTGTCTCTCTCATTGAATAGGATCTCTCCCAGCACAGGGACTATGTTTCCCCCAGACAAGGACCTTCTCTAACTCAGGGACTGTTTTCCCCTAAGAGTTTAGGCCTCCTGCAGCTAAGGGCCATGATTCCTCCTCCCTCTGGCTCCCCCATGGTCCCATATGGTCAAGGCCAAACCTCAGGTCACAATGATCTCCCCAGAACTCAGCAGTAAAGCTCAGAAGTCAAGCTTGCTGACCAACTTCAGGGCCTATGGCTAGCCCTGCCTCAATCTCCTCTAGGCTCATGGAGAAGCTGAAACAGCCAGAGACTATCTGCCCAGGACACCCATTCCAGGATCCAATTTCAGTGATTGGCCCCAGCTTCCCTTTGGGCAGAAGCCAAAGCAGTGATTAATAAACTCTCCTATGGAGAGTGTGCTGGGGCCTTCCAGCAGCTGTGGGTGATCTGAGGTTAGGAAGTCAAAGTCCCTCCTGTCTCTAGGCCCAGCCCCATGGGGTCCAGCTCCCTCCCCCGCCCCCCCCCCCCCCCCCCCCCCCCGCCCACATGTCCTGGGGATACTGAAGAACTGGGGGCTGGATTACTGGCATCCCAACAACAAGTCTTAGGACACACTTCCAAGAATTGGGCCTAATTTACTTCCTCTTTCAAAAGTCCTCAGTGGGGGCAGGGATGGGTGTTGAAGCAAACCCTGTGGTTATCACCCTCCTAAACCATAGGCAGCTCACCTTACTGTCCCAGGACATGGTCAGAATAATAGCAATAGGGCACGGGTGGTAATCGAAATAATAATTGCACCTTATATAAGTAAAGTTGTTTTTTTTTTATATTATACAAAAGGCTTTCCATTCATCACCCCATTTGCTTCTCCTAATAGTCCTTGAGAGAAGCAGAGCAAGGATTATTGGCCCTGAGGGTTCAGAGAGCTGAGAGGAGGGAGAGCCAGGCTTGTTGGGGGAAGGAGAGGAGTAGCACTTGAGCTTGACCTAGAGGGACAAGGAAGATTTTGATAGATAGCAATAAAAACTAATGTTCCAGCCAGAGGGGATCATATAAGCAAAGACTTACAGGAGCGTATGGTGCTCATGAGGGGCCTGTAGGTGTGAAAGATAAATCAAGAAGGGCAGGAAGGGGCTGGATCCCGTGCAGCCTCAAATGCCCCTCTGGTCCCCCTTCCCCATATCCTGGCCTGAGCTCTCGTACCTTTGATAAACTGGATCACAGTCAGGTCTGGTGCAATCTGGACTAGGCCATCCTGCTTCTCTAGAGGTTCCTGCAGACTCTGCTCAGAGGGAGAATCTTCACCCTGGAAGACACACAACCCAGGCAGTCAGCTGGATGCCAGACATTCTGCCCAGATATGCCTGTTGGTGCGGAAACACTCTGAAAGAGAAGAGGGTATGGGGCTGTCACCTCATTGGGAGCAATAGGGGCCAGCAGTGTTCCATTTATTCTTGGCTCTGAACAGGCCTGCTGGCTGGGGGGTGAGACCTCTCTGGTGCCTCAACACCCTGTAAGACCTCAGGACCTTTGCTTCACCTTGGTGGGGGAACCCTAAGAAAGGCTGAAGTTGAGTGTCTTGCTAATCCAGCAAGATGGGCATTCAGAGTAGAAGGTAAGTTGATTTGAAGAGAAAATAACGATCTTACATATACATGTACGTCCAAGTCAAACCTTGTTCAGGGTCTCTCTTCTGCTGGGCTCTGAGCTCTGCAAGAGCTCAGGGATCATCTTTATCTTATTCTCTGTTGAAACCTTGGTGCCTAGCATAGGGCCTGAGGTAAAATAGTGGGCATCTGATAAATATCCATGAAAAGAAGAAACGCAACAGATGTCTCTAACAGGCAATGGGTGCGGCCAATGCTGGCCTCTTGGAAGAAAAATGAGATCAAAAGGAGATGCTAATGTGATGTAGGCAAGCTTGTACACTGCTCAGAAGTGGGTTCAGTTTGGTTCGGAATAGGGCAAAACGTCCACACTGAGTACCCCAGGGGCCTAGCAGAATGGGGATTCCAGGATATTCCAGGCCACCAGTATGTGGGCTCCTGCTCCATCCTCCCTGGGACCTGCAAAGGAAGGGGTCTTACACTTCACACCTGAGCAAAGAAGCTGCGAAGTGAGGTAACTTGCTCAACATTGCACAGAACTATGATCTGAGCTCAAGCTTACCTGAGTAGAAAACTCATGCTTTATCCACTAAGCCCTGTGAGTTGGAGGCCCTGATGCAAGACAGGCAGAATTGGGAGGCACCTTTGTGGTGTTATGTGGAGGGGCCTGAGAGCCCACACTTTGGGTCTTACCCACTCTGGGTAAGTTACCAGGGGCCTGTTATTCATTTATACCTTCGAGTTGTGCTGACACAGCAGCCACCGGCCATGTGTGGTCACTGAGCACCAGGATTATGTCTTGTCCAAACTGAGATGTGCCATGAATACCAAATACAGGCTGCATTTCAAAGACTTCGTATGAAAAAGATGGGAAAATACCTCGTCATTAGTTTTTTTCATATTTACGATGTGCTAAAATGAGAATATTTTAGATATAGTGGGTTAACTTAATTATTAAAATTAATGTCTTTAACTTTCGAATGTGCTGCCAGAACATTTAGAATTACATATATGGTTCACATAATATTTCTTTTGGACACACTGTCTTTAAGAAAATCAGGGAATCTCCTTACGCCTTTCTTAGTCCTAGCTGAGCTATGGAGGGCGGTGCAGGAAGGTCCTGGGACCCCAGGGAGGGGTACTAGGCCTGGGGTACTTCCCAGAAACAGAAGCAGGAAGCAGGAAGGGCTAAGGTAAACTATTAACTTCCCAGCATTTCTTATCAGGGATGGAAGGACAGGCTCGACCTTTGGACAGGCAGAACCTTGTGAGTTCCTTGTTTTCATGTAAACAGTAGAGTCAACCACAGTGTCTGCCTGTACAACCCGATATGGTCTACCCAGCACTTTCACATCCACTGTGTCATCTGATTCCCGTAGCAGTCTGGTGAAGGGGTTATTACCGCACCTATTTCGCAGAAAAGGAAACTGAGGCCCCAGAAGGGGAAGTGTCACCTGGGGAGCAATGGGCAGAGCAGGTTCTCAAATGTGGGTCCTATAGTACCACACTGTCTCATGCTGTGAAAAAGAGCATGGGGTTTGGAGACAAGAGGGGAGGGGCAGACCTTCAGGAGCTGGGAGGTCAGGGAAGGTATCCAGGAGAAGTGAGGTTTGAGATTTGTGGACTGGAAGGAAGAGGTTATTTGAAGCAAGGGCATAGTCTAGCAGGAGTGTGGCTGGGGCAAGGGGTCTATCAGTGCACAAAGTGATGGGGAAGCCATCCTGACTATGGGTAAGAGTTGTTGGGGCAGGAGCTGGGCGGTTGGGAGCGCCATGCTAAGGGACTTTACTTGGGCCTTATCTGGTAGGTACTGGGAGCACTGACCTAGCTCCAGTCCTGTGTTCTCCACAAGTTCCCGCCTCTCTCTCCAGATCTGTTCTGAGAACTCCTGACTAAGAGCCAGCTCCTGAAACCGAAAGCCTTGTGATTTGGAGTTGGACACATCTGGTTGTGGTTTGCCCAGGTCAGCAGGCCTGCGCTAGTGACCTGGTTAGAACTTCCCCTCTCGGGGCCGTGTGTTGACTGCTGCAAGCCTGCAGGACATCGGACACCATGTGTGGTCCCCCACATGAAAGGACCCTGTCTGCCGGGCCTCCAGGGAGTCATCCTCAGAGGAAGCTGGGTTCCTGGAAAGCTCTATGTGGAGCTGTGACCCCAGCCCCATGGAGCCACGCTGATCCTGGCAGGTGATGCCCTCAGCTTCCATCACAGGTGGCCACGGCAAGCAGCCACAGGGAATGGGGTTATCTGCTAGACTTCCTACCTGCTGCGGGAGGGAGGTCGTGTTTCTAGCAGAGTGCCTAGAGATCTGAGCTTCACAGAAGATTGTGACATGCTTCGGGCTTTCTCGTATTGAGATCCGTGCAACAGGCCATGCCTCTCTTTTCCCTTTGACTACCAGAAAGCTCAGAACCAAATAAGTGGTTCAGTTATAACAACTGACTTCATCTTTGTGGTCCATGCTCCTATGTTTCTCTCTCTCATTCTGGCAAACTTTTGCTGCTGTTTCTATTTTCTTGCTTCTTGGTCTCGGCTGAGCGATTCAGCCCAGGTCCTGCAATGCTCTTCCTGGGTCTGAATCCCAGCTCCACCATTCACTAGCCATGTGGTCGGGTTATTTAATCTTTCTGTAACTCGGCACCTCAGGTGTTAAATGGGGGTAATAGCTGCATCTACTTCATGGGTGGATTACAAGGATTAAATGAGATAATACATACCAAGGGCTTAGAACAATGCATGGTACAGAGTAGGCAATAGATGTCAGCCTAACTCCCCACTCTTTTATTAGCACTGTACGTGAATTTGGTGTGAGCTGTAAGAAGAATATTAGAAAAAAAAGATAATTTTTCCATTATTTTTCAAAACTCTAAAGAGCTGGCTGGAGCAGAGAAAGATACTAAGAACAAGCATTCCTGGTTGTCAGGCATTGAACAACCCACTTCACACTTTGTTTCATTCTTACAAAACCCCCAAGATGTGAACGTTGTGATTATACCCATTTTATGGATTGCAGAATTGTAAGTGCAGAGGCAGGATTCATACCCAGGCTGGTTTGGTACAGACACCATATGTCTAACTCCTGTTGCTGGCCTCCCGGTAGGCCGGCACTCAGACACCTCAGGCACCAAGGAAACTCTTGGGCCAGATCAGCTTTCAGTCAGCTCTCTTCTTTAGCCTCAGTCTCCTCGGCAGTCAAACGGAGGTATTGGACTAGATCGGTGTTTTGAAAACTGGGTTTTTAGCAGCAAAACCTTTTCCCCAATTGAAACCTCACTCCAAAGACTGGTACAAAAACACATAAAAGTAGAATCTGTCTGATTGAAGTGTGTGTGTGTGTGTGTGTGTGTGTATGTGTGTGTGTATGCGCGCGTGCGTGTGCACGTGTGTGTTCAGGGAGGTGGAAGGCCCTTAGTTCTACTGGGGACACCTCTCTTCAATCTCCATATGGTGGCACCCTTGGGGTTCTCCTACGGTGGCACCTTTGGGGTTCTGTTGAAACCACTCAAGCAGGTCACCCCAAAGTGCCTTCCAGCCTCAGTGTTTGAGGAAGCTCTGATCTACACCAGGCCATGAAGTGGGGAGGACTCACTATAGCCCTTTGGGCCAAGACCTGGCCTTATATAGACTGGTGCAAGGTGGGGTGGTACTGGTCCAGCTTTGGGAACAACCTTGACCCTCTCTGGGCCTGAATCCCTCCATCTGTAAGATAGAGTGGGGGTTGAACTGGATGATCACACAAGACCTTCTACCTTAGAGAGTTGAGGAGGGGTGGGGGTGGGGGGTAGTCACAAGGCCTGGGTTGCTAGGGACATGAGCCAGCCTAGGCTGATGGCAGTTACTGCAAGGGAGAGGTACCAGGCATAAGAGAGACACAAGTCACCTTGGACCTCACAGGGGCTGTAAAAGGAGCACAAAGTCCAAAGGGAACAGAAGCCTCCTAGCTGGCCGTAAGTCCTAGGCTTTAAGGGCCATTGCTACTGCCCACTCCTGTCCCCATCCTTGACCATTCTCCCAAAGAAGCACATCAGGTTAACAATTGGGAGGAAACAGATTTCACAGACTCCTAGACTCATAGGCCCAAATTGTAACCATGTAGAAATATGAATTTTTGGAGTCACAGACCATATGAGGCATAGAATCTTAGAATAATAGAACACAAGTACTTGAGAATCTTTACTAGAAATACAAAATTTAGAACTTTATAATATTAGAATCCCAGACTCTGAGAGACAGCCTAGAATGATAGACATGGAGACTCCTGGGAAATTGGAACCGAGAGAAGGTGACAGAAGCCAGCGGTGCTCAGAGGCTGGGCAGGGACAAGGGATCTCGAAGGATGAGACCTTTGTCAGCCCCTTGCCTAGACCCAAGGGTAGGCACTAAGAGGGACCTGAGGGTGTGGAGGGCAAAGGAGTGTTGCTGATTGAATGGGGTCCTAATGGGACCAGATGACCTGCTGGGGAGCCCCTGAGAGGCCATTTCTACTCCACAGGCTCTAGAGAGCCATCTGCCAGGAGTCCTGGGGCTTGACTTAGAGACTGTCTGGTTATAGACAGGGTGACTGTGGCTTGCAGAAAGGTAAGACCTGCCCTGGTTCACTTTGAGAAGGATGTCTGGTAGCCACCAGGAGGCCACAGACACATGGGCAGAATCAAAGGCAGGCAAGCAGAGCTTTTGCCCCTTCATGTCCGTGTAGCCTCCCCCATCTACCATTGTATAGTCTTCTCTGTGGAGACTGTTCATGCTCCCCTCCCTGTAGGCAGAGAACTCTAAGCATCGACCCTGGAGAAACCTGAGCTGTCAGTCAGTCATCCCCCTGTCTGAGTCTGGCCTTCCTTCATTACCTGAGAGCTTCTTGGGGCAGAGGCTGTGGACGGCACCCTTTTCTCCCACAGGGAAAGGGCTCACGTACTGCTCCAGAGATAGGGAGCCATTCTCGAGGAGAAGAAGACGTCCTCGAATCTGGTAAACCCTTGTCCAATCTTCTGCCCGTTTTAGAGATAAGGAGACTGAGGTCAGAGACCTTCGCCGGGTCACACAACCCTTATACTACATACCATCACACCACCTTTAAAAACTGCATTTGCTATAGGAGGGTATTTAGGGGACCCCTGAGCCTGGGAGAAGATGCTTGAAGGGATGTGAGAAATAGCCTCCCTTCACTTTTCCCCCAGCCTGTTCCCGCTCTCTACAGAAGCTACACTTCCCATGTCTGTGGGCCTGGACTTTCTGGCTGCCAGTTCTGCCTAACTGGGCCCTTCCTCTTCGTCCATCTACCTCCTCTTCAGTGGCCTGAGTGGGCTGGGCCAGTCTGAGTAACTGCGAGCGGAGCTGGCCAAGGCAGCTTCAAGGAGGCGGGGGAACAATTCCTCCCACATCAATATTTATTGCCTGAGAGCTGCTGGAAGCAGATCATCATGTTCTCAGCCTTCGGTTCTTTTTTAAGAACCTCTCACCCCCTTCCTTCCTCACTCCCCATCCCCAATGTGCTGACAGAATGAATCCAGACAGCCAGACAGGTTCACAGCCGGGGAGCCAGGGTTTCAAAGCATCACAGAGATGCAGCTCTTAAAACCCAAATCTCTGCATCACAGCAGCTTCAACTCCAAAAACTGTGCCTTCTTAGACTTCGAGGCACACAGTATATTGCTCCAGGAATCCAACCTCAGTGTCTTCCATGACAGAACAGAATGGGGAAATGACTGGCTCAAGGTCACACAACTGACACATGCCTCACCCTTGCTTCTCCCACAGATGCCACCCCATGGCTCAAGTGGTTGTTCTCTGCTCAGATTTAAGGCCCAACTTGGAGACTGCCCATAACCAAAAACCCAGGTTCTTCTCTTTCTCTATGACTACCCCTACTTCTAAGAACTCATCTCCAAGTTCTAGGAATCCTTACCTCATTCAAATTCTGGCCTGAGCTAGGCAGAACCAGTAAGTGCCATGTGTGATTTCAAGCTGTCTTCTTCCCGTGAAACTGGTCCCTCTGCAGGGCCTGCCTTCCCCTGCCTCCAAGCCCAGCATCAGCCCAGCCCTGCACCATCTTGGATGCCCCATAGCAAAGCAGCATCGGGGCCCAAGCAGTCTTCCTCCTGGGAGGCTCCTGGACTCCTCCCTTTGGCCTGCCTCACTGCCAATGCACCGGTTCCCACCTGGACCACAGCCATGGCTGCTGCATCAGTCTCCCCACCTCCAGCCATGCCCACACATTTCCTCTGTCCCTTTCTCAGCTTAGAACCTAGTGATAGAGCCACGGGACCCCTGTTTACCCTCCTTTCAGGGCTGCCGGCTGCTCTTGAAGCTGGCAGGCAAGGCCTTTCCTGTTCTGGCCCCTATTGGCTGTTCTAATATCAATTCTCGTTGGTGTCCCATGTATATACCCTCTGCTCCAGTGGTGGTGGTGGGGGCGGTGCTGGTGGGGGCAGAGGGAGATGGGTCATGAGGGTCATAGAACAGCCAAGTTTGGGGTCAGACAGACTTGGGCTCAAATTCTAGCCTTTCTAGGTGAAGACATTTTCAGCCCTCTCTCCAAGGGCCAAACTTTCTTGCTCACATCACAGCAAGCATATTCAAATGCACCGACCTGCCTCATGAAATAGAATTATTCTTGTTGCAAAATATTCAACAGTCTTTTTTACAAATCATCTCTTTGAAATTAGAACTACTTAGCAACAAATAATTTATGATTGTGATTTCTCCACAATTACTAATAAGAAATATATAAACATAAATAAATAAGCAAATATATATGTGTGTGTGTGTATATATATATATATATATATATATATATTCCTGACACAGAGCTCCTAAAACTCTTGTAAATAAGAGTGCTTAGGAGAATCTTCTAATACTTAGTCTTTGACCCCAGTTCCTGACATGGAGCCCTAAGATCTGTATAATTTCCTAAGGGCCCGGAGCATCTATCACCAAGCTCCTAAATCCCTTGGAATTTCCTGGATGAGAGGAACATCTTTTGTTCTAATGAGATGACTCTCAGTGGGCTCCTGGATGGGAAGTGGTCACCAGAAAGACCAAACCATGATTATAAGCTTAGAACTTTCAGGCCCCCCCACCCCCACCCCCAATTCTTCAGGGAGGGGAGAGGGGCTGGTAATGGAGTTAAGGACAATCATGTCTATATGGAGAAAGCCCCCCAAAAATCCTAATAGTATGGGGTTTGAGGTTGGTGAACACATCCACGTGCCAGGAGTGTGACACACCCCAACTCCACTAGGGACAGAAGCTCCTGCATTGGGGACCCTCCCAGACCCTGCCCTATGTAATCTCATCTGGCTGTTCAGCAATGCCCTTTATCATATCCCTTGTTACATAATTAGCTGGTAAATGTAAGTCCTTTCCTGAGTTCTGTGAGCTGTTAGTCTAGAAAATCATGGAATCCAAGAAGGGGGCTGTGGGAACCTGATTTGCAGCCAAGTAGGACAGAAGTTGTGGGTAACCAGGGGGTGAGCCTATTGTCTGCAAATGAAGTGGGACTTCAACTGTGAGTCTGAGCCCTAACCTGTGGGATCAGATGCTACCTCCAGGTAGACAGTGTCAGGGTTGAGTGGGACACCTTGTGGGTATTGCCGAGAACTGATCGGCATGAAGAACTCCACACATTTGGTCACAGAAACGTTGTGTGTGTGAGAACTTGGGAAACAAGAAAATCAAATGTACAGATTTTCAGAATGTCATGAAATGTGTGTGAGTATTAAAGAAAACCTGATCAAGCTGACATTACTTGTATATTGAACTTTTATGAAACGTTTCTATTTTGTCATTTTCTTTTGTGCTTTGGAGCCAATGTATTGTTTTTAGGGTCTCGTGTGTTGGTGAGTCTGTGGAAAACAGGGAGACCCCCCGACCAGTCATCTGATCTGCCCAGTGGGTCTCTTCTGAGGAAAGACCACCTGCCCCACAGCCAAGCAGGGGTTTCAGCGAGATGTCCTCCAGCACCTCATGGCTTGTTACTTATCTATGAATCTCTGTCCCCACTAGGCCATGCCTATTTTAAGGGTAGAAGCCATGTGCTGAGCTCCAGTGTCGGCCTGACATCTGGCCTAGAGGAGGCACTCAATGTGTGTTTGTCCCCTCACTGCTTCTAAAAAGGCCAGATTCATTTCAACAGCTGAACTCTTTGGCCTACTGTGTCCACACCTAGAACGCCCTTCTCTAGGCTCCCACCATCCTTCAAAGTCCAGCTCAATTTCCACCCCTTCAGAGAAGTCTTCTCAGACCCTCCCACCCATTCTCCCCTCCCCCTAGCTCTCAATATTGTTCCGGCACAGCACGGTTAGAACTCACAAAAACCATGAAGTGATGAGCAAAGAGGTGGAAAGTGTAGTGTTTAGAGACAGGGCATGGGATCAGAGAGGCTGGGGTTCTCATCCCAGTGATGTCCTCAGTGGCCTTGTGGCCTTGGGAAGGTCATTTCCTCCTCTGGCCCCTAATCTCCTCAGCTGTGGAAGGGGCCGGACATACTCATTGCGTGGGGCTGTAGGCAGATGCTGTGGAGCCTGGACAGGAATGGATTTGCAAGTTGTGAAGTGCAGTGCCGGGGAGGGATGAAGTTTAAGGTTACAAAGGAGAACAAGTAGGTGGGGCTGGAGCCTGGACTCGGGTGGGGATGTGAAGGGGGCTTACTTTGCTGACAGGTGAGTCTGAGACCGTCAAGACCTTTCGCCAAAAGCGAAGTTCATGCTTCTCCTTGGGCATCTCCCTGGGGAAGAAGAAGTAGGGGACGGCAGCCAGGGCCACTGCACCAGCGGAGATGAGGAAGCCCAGCCACCAGGCACCCACCCATCGGGGGTCCTTTGAGGTCAGGCTGATACCACCTGAAAGAGAAGACCATAGTGATGTTAGGATCAGGATCCCACCATCGGGGACTGGCTTCTGAGACGTGAGGTGACTTGGACCAAGAGTCAGGAGACCTGGGCTTCAGTGGTGGCTTTGCCAGTTACATCGCATTTGACCTTGACCCTTCTTGGACCTAGCTTTTTCAACTACCCAGGCATTGGGTGTAGTGGTCGATGTTATGGACTTGGGAAATGGACCGTTGAGTCTGAATTCCCATTACTAACATAACAACCTTGGGCAAATTACTTAACGTCTTTGTGCCTCAGTGTCTTCCTCTGTAAAATACAGACAGTAGTAGTACCTATATCACAGGTGATGAATCACAGAAACTGACTCATGTAAAGCATTTAGAATAGTGCCAGCACAGAGTATGTGCTGTATAGGCGTTTGCTCATCTTCCTCATCTTACTGTTACTATTGTGATTTATTATTATTATTATTATTGTTGTTGTTATGGTCAGGGCTACTCCTGTGCTTCTCAGCACAAGATTCTCATCAAAATCACCAGAGGCTTGTCAAAAATACCCAAGACCAACTTAAAACTACCACGGGGTGGGGTGGGAAGGTGACCCAGGAGTCTTACCTTTAACAAGTTCCCCAGGTGTAATCAGGACTAGACTATTCTAGATGTGCCTCCTGGCTGGAACGCCCACATCCCCCATCCAAGTCCTGACCTCAAGGCTGAGTCAGATACCTCCTCCTTCAATTGCTATAGCATCCACAAACACTTTATAAAGACACAGATGCATAATGACACCAACCCCATGAGCGGGGCTGGTTCCCAGGTGATTGGTCCTGAGCTTACCTGGCCAGGGGCCAGAGTACACAACTGGCACTCAGCAAATGTATCTGTAAAGCTGGGAATGAAGTTGTTTTTGCACTAAATCCCTCCTCCACCTATTATTTCCCCTGCTTCTGTGCCAGCCTGGCGAGCGTCAGCACACGTATCTCCCTGACTCCTCCGCTTCTCACACACCCAGCTGCGCCTGCAGCAGACACGCCGCGCCCACCCCCTGAAATCCCCCATAGAGAAAGTGTAGGGAGGTCAGTCCACAGGAACACCACATCTGCCTGTGAAGGTGCCACATCTGCCAGGATGATGTCAACTGAGCCAGAAAACACACACACCCCTTCCCCGGCACTGGGACGTGTCTGGGAAACCTAAGGACAATAACCAGAGCTCACGCTTGGCTCCTGGGCCCAGCTTTCTAGAAGAGAGGAAGGTGGGGCAAGGCTATTCCTAGCGAGACCTGTTCAGAGCTGCCCAGACCTGTCCTGGAGGCACCCTTGTGCAAAAATCAGAGAACAAGAAGCAGAATCTGCGTGTCCATCCATTCATACGTGTGTGACCTTGAGCTTTCTAGAGCTTGCTGAAAATCTCCAGGTGAGGGATGGGGCTTCTGAGTAGCAGGAAGTAGAAGGCATAGGTTGGGGCTTAGAGCTGCTTAGATGTGACAATCAGGCAGCTGAGATGCCGCAGTAACCTGTTCTAAAAGGAATCTTCTCCTATTCCCTGTAGGGTGCCAGAGCATGGGGACCCCTACCACTGCCCTCTCCTGGCGCCTTCAGGCCAAGCTTCCATCCTACTCCTTGGCCCACCCCAGCTACAACCTGGAGTAGTGACTGAGGTTCCCTAAATGGTGCCCTCGGCACAGGTTCCCAGACCCTTAAGTGGTCAAAACTAGAAAGGTCCTTAGAGGTCAACCCAGTAAGTTTCCATCTGAGGTAGGCCCAAGGTAACTGAGTCCTGCTCCAGAACTTCTCTCCTGCGTGCTTCTCCATTCCCCTGTCTGATGGCGCTTTACAGCTTATCTTCAGCTTTCATTGGATTCTGATTGCAGCTCTGGGAGGTGGACAGGACAGAGAGTATCTTAAAGATGAAGAAGCTGAGGCTCAGAGAGGTTAAGAGGCATGTCCAAGGTCAGTGGGGTTGCTGGGATTTGAACCTGAGTCCCTTGGCTCATTGTCTCCTATTAGACCAGCTATCCATAAGCTAGCTAGCATCTGTGTGCCCCCGGGGACAACTGTGCGCTCCTGAGGCTCACCTTCTGGCATCCGGTCGATGTCTACATAAAGGCGCAGCATGAGACCGCCCAGCCCATAGGCCATGCCTGGCCCCATCATGGTTACTGCAAACAGGATCCCTGCAACACAAAGGCTGGGTTAGTCTCCTCTGGCCCTGGCTTCCCTCAGCAGATCAGTGCCTGCCCAGTCTCTAATAGGCAAGAGCAGTTGGTTAGGCCCAGGAAACTCTAGGTCTTCTCTGGACCTTTACTGGTCACATGGAGCAGAGGTCAGGGACTCATGCCCAGCCCCTATTTGGGCCTCTCATCCCCCTTCCTCTGAGCCTGGCCCTCCCTCAGACCCCGGTTCTCACCAAGGTAGAGGGGCGAATTGCTGTTGTGGGCAAAATCATCGATGTAGGAGATGCCGAAGGGCTGAATGGGCACACCGCCCACGCCGAGCAGGGTCTGTGCCGTGAACATTATCCCCACCACAGCCAAATGTTGGGTCTCCGTGTAGCTTGAGCAGCTGCTGTTGGAGGGAGCTGGGGTTGGGTCTGGGACCAAGGTTTTGGACTGGCACAGAGAAGCCTCAAAATCCTGTGGCATGTCCACTAAGAGATGATAAAAAAATATTATGGCAAAAGCTAAGGCTTACAGAGCGTGCACCAGATGCAAGGTAGCATTTTAAGTGATGTATGTATAAATCATTTGACTCCCTCCCCCAACAAACCTAGAGGATGGTTGCCCTCATTACTCCCATTGTACAGATGAGGAAACTGATGCTCAGGCAGCAACTGGCAAAGGCAGAGCTGAGATTGGAACCCAGGAAGCTCAACTTAGAGTCTATGTCCTAAAACCACCCTATGCCACCTTTTTGAGGAGAGGTATGTAGAAATACCATGGCCACCATGGCTTTTGAGTAGGGAGGGGCTGTCAAAGGAAGTAGAGTTTGAACAAGGCCAAGAAGAACAAACAAGATTTTCCAGAAAGAGAAGGTGGAAAGGGTGTTCCAGGGAGAGGTCACGGCATATGCAAACCCAGGGGCTTGAGAAATTCAGCATGGCTGGCTCACAGAGGGTGAGGGGCAAAGCCAGGGCTGAGGGCAGGGCTGGGCAGGGGAGGGATGCTGGGCCTGGACTGTGGAGGGCTCTAGTGCCCTTGGCCTTCATTTTGGGTGGGCTCAGTGTCAGCTCAGGACACAGATGCAGAGTTCAGTAAAGGGGAATTTCTTAATTTAGTACCAGACAGTTGTTCCCTGTAGCTCACCAATATTTGGTGAGCAAACTTAAAGAGACCCTCATGCTATTATTATCCCAAATGTGGGTGTAGAAGTGGCTTTCTCTCTGTGGCAGGCCCAGCCCTTTATGGAAGCCAGGACTCTGAGAAAAAGCCACGTGAACCAGGGTCAAGGACCCTGACCTTCAACCAAGGTTGCCTGGGTAGAAGACTGGGAGACTTTGACAAGAAGCCTTCAGCCCATCTGGGCCTCAGTTTCCTCATCTGTCAAAAGAGTCTCCTAGAATGGAAATTCTACAGAAACTCAGAAGCACAATAATTCAGTGGCTCAGGGACTCTAGGGCCAAGCTACCTGGACATGTCATGGCCCCACTAGCTGTGGGCCTTCGGGAAATCCCTGTCTCTGAACATTGGTTTCCTTACCTGTAAAACGGGCTACTGAGAGAATACCTGCTATAAGGCTGTAAATGTTAAGAGTGGTGAGTGGTGCCCACACACAGCACCTACGAGACATTAAATGTGATGATTGTCATAGAGCCCTGTCTTCTTTGGCCACCCCTACTAACCCTAGTGCCTATCAGGGGGCCTGGCACATAAGTATTAAAAATAAATTAATTAATGTTGGGTGAAGAATGAGTGAATGAAATAGCCTGGAATACCAGAGCAGGATGAGGGCTCAGAGGTCACTGAGCCTCATCTCTCATCGAAGACTGAGGCTCAGGCAGGAGAAGGCTTTACTCAGGGTTTCACAGGGCTCCTGTGGCAGAGGGGTGTTCTATGGCAGGGAGGATGAAGAAGAACGTGTATGACTCTGTACAGAAAAAGCTCTGTGAAAGTGGAAATTCTGGACACAGAAATTTTTTTTTTCAGCCTTCCATCCAGCCTCTTGACCGCTTTCCACTCAGGCCTAGATAACAGCTCTGAGCTCTTCATGCACACTATCTACTTCTGTACTTCCCTTGCCATTACCCTTGTGGTTCCTTCCACTCGAAATGCCCTCCTTCCCCCACACTGCAGTCCACTCAGAGCTCTAGTGGCTCTCTCTAGCTGACTCCCAAGGAGTTGGACTCTTTCCTGGGGCTGGTGCTACAGAGTGGGAGCCCCAGGATGTGCGCTGATGAGAAGGCAGGGGAGGGAGGGAGGGAGGAAGGATGCTCTTTGAGACACTCCTCCCCTGGAAGCCTTCCATGATGCTAGGCTGGGGCATGGGCTCCTTCAGTCCCTGTGCTTCTCTTCTCACACAAGGGACACACTATAGGGTTTT
The DNA here is from genome assembly GCF_018350195.1 of Panthera tigris. Taxonomy (NCBI): domain Eukaryota; kingdom Metazoa; phylum Chordata; class Mammalia; order Carnivora; family Felidae; genus Panthera; species Panthera tigris. The sequence continues at coordinate 56,430,522 of NC_056669.1, forward strand.
TCTTTGCCGTCTCCTGTCCCAGACTGGGAGCCCCCTGCAGGCAATATTGAGTCCCCTGAGAGGGCCTGACACAAAGTCTGCAGCACGAAGGGTTTCTTGGGTGGATCACTGGATGGATGGATGGATGGATGGATGATGGATAGATGGATAGATGGGAGGGTGGATAGATGGACGGGTAGTTAGATGGGTGAATGCATCGAAGGGTAGATAGATGGGTGAATGGATTGATAGGTAGATAGATGGGTGAATGGATCGATGGGTAGATGGGTGAAGGGATTGATGGGTAAATACATGGGTGGATGGGAGAGAGAAGGAATAAAGCTCAGGCTTCTTAGGTTGTTCTCCAAGGGACGGGCATCTATCTGTCCAATAGGCCCTCAACAAAATCTCACTGGGCTAAACAGGGGCTTCACTACTCCTCTCTAAAATTCTTTCATTTTTTAATTTGTTCATTCACTCATTCATTCTTTCATTAACATCTTGGCTTCTTGTGAGGACTAAATAAATGCATGAATACACCTAAATACTCAGAACAGTGTCTGGTACACCATAAGTGGTATGTGACACCGTTATTACTATTTCGCAAACCTTTCCCGAGGACTTACTACGTGCCAGGCCCTGACGGAGGCTGTGTTGTAATTCACCCCACCTGAAAAATACAGTGACATATAAGCAGGCCCTCACTAAGAGAGGATCAGAGGGTTTCAGCCCTCCGCCCCAAGACAACCCCACTCTCCAGGACTGCCAGAAGGACCCACCCGGACTGGGACTGAGGGAGTGGAGAGGAACGGAAAATGCCCGTTCTGACCAACGGGCCTGGGGATGGGCCCCGGTGCATGGTAACGCGGCTCCTCACGTACGTCTCCAGCCCAGCCCTTCCTGGTCTTACCGGGGCTGGCATGGTCGTAGCGGTATGGCTCCGAGATGAAGTGTGGGAGACTCATGAGCAGGCCTGCCAGGGCCACAAGGACAGCCCCATAGCCGATCAGTCGGGGCCGGTGGACTCGGCTGCCAAAGTAGCTCACAAACACAATCAGGGCTGTGTTCCCCACCTGCCGAGGGATGAGGGGACCCATTCGAATGGAGCAGAGCCGCCAGAGGCCAGCACCACCCTCACTTCTGTCACCAATCTGGGGTTCCCATCCGAATAAAGGACTAGCTGGCTGAATGAGAATCATCTGGGCCCCTCTTATGCAGATTCTGGGTCCCCCTAGGAGGGTCCCCACTGTCCCATTAGGGGAGAGAAATGAGGGCAGAGCGGACAAGGCTAGCAGTTCAATTTCATTCTGGAAAATGGGTTGGACCCCATGTTAGAACATGGAAGGGGGGGACAGTTAAGGAAAGGTTGTTAAGTTTCTGGGATATCACAATTGAGGCAAACAAATAAAATCTAAAGCCAGAGGGCTAAGAATTTCTTGGAATTTCAAGCCTTAGAATAAAAAACTTAGGATGTGGGCACTGGAGGGGACTTGAGAGCTTGCAGCGATGGGGCAGGCTCTACGACCAGCAGCTGAAATGTGCTGCCCATTGCTTTTTGGCTGTGACACTCGCCCTGAGCCCCAGGCTCCTCGCTGCTGGGGGGGTGAGGCAGTATCTGCAAGAGAGTTGGTAGGTGGACCAAGTCTGAGAAGGGTAGCCACTCTCCATTTTATAGACAGGACACTGAGGCTCTGGGGGGTGGGGGGGGGTGAGTGGTGGAGTGGCTTCCCTAAGGTCCCAGAGCTAGGTAATGACCTTTCCTTCCCACCTCTGACATCTGGAGGTGGGGTCTGAGAGATATCTGAGGGTGCCGTGTAGTCGGCAGGCCTTGGGTTGAATGTGACACATCACCCCAGGGGGAGACAACTGCACAGAAATCTGCTGTGGGGAGGGGAGAAAGGGTACTGTGGACAGTGGCCCTTCTCTGAGGTGGAAAACATCTGGTGGAGGGGGGGGGCTGGGGCACAGCTGGACCCTGATCTCTAAATCCCCCCAAAGTAGCCTGTCCCCTCCTCGTCACTTGGCTGTCGGCCCCAGACTTGTGGATCTCTGGGCAACTCTGAGGAGACACTCATCCCATGGTATGGCTCCCTTCCCCCACCACCCACTGGTCCACAGTTCTGCCTTTGATCTAATTTAAATCTCTCCCTCTACTATTGAAGTGACTTCCTCTGATTCCTTCCTGGGACAGGCAACAGCCAGGTCCCTGGAAAGGTAAAGGAACCAAAGGGAGAGTGGGTAGACACGGGAATTCTGACTAGCTCTAAAATACCCCATACCCCCCGTTAGAGTGCCCCCGAGGGCAGGACTGCCAGTGCTCTGACGTTACAGGGAGGCAGAGGTCAGTTTCTCTACCGGAACATGAGAAAGGAGCTAGCTGAGGAGAAAATCTTAGGGGAGGAAGCTGTAATGGGGTCACCTGTGGGCACCAGGAGGGGAAGGGCCTATGTCATGTTGGTGAGAGAGGAGGATGAGGAGGCCAGGTGAGAGTCGCCCTCAACGCCCACCCCTGTGACTGCTTCAGGGCCAGTACCTCATTGAAGGCAGCCAGCAGCCCTGAGGTCTGACTGGAGAGGCCGAAGCGCTTCTCCACTGTGGAGATGGAGCTCTTGAGGTAGCCGGAGATCATGAGCTGTGCCAGCTGCAGCAGGCTGTGGCACAGGACGAAGAACTGCCGGAGGGGCCAAGGCGGTGGCAGCCGGCGGGGGAGCAGGGAGACAGGTGGGGATGCAGTTAGAGAGGGTGGTGGTTGGGAGACAGAGACGGAGTTGGGGGAAGGGAGGAGCAAGGAATAAAGATGGGGAAATAGAGTCAGAGGAGATAGACACACAGGAGAGAGAGAGAGTAAGGACAGGAGGGCCAAGAACAAGAGGGGCGAGAGAAAGAGAGAGAGAGTTATTGGAGTAGCCCATGGCTTCTCGCACAGGCCTAAAAACTACACAAGCTGTCCTGGGTGCCACCTCAGACCCACATGACTGAGAGTAGGGTCTTTGTGGGGCCAAGAATGATGGGAGTCACTCTGACCCTCAGAGCCCACCTGGGCTAGACTGGACCGTCCTCCCTATTCCACCACCCTGTCCCCTTTCTCCGGGAAGTTCTCCTGGATCCTTCCCTACTCACTCCACCCGGTCCTCCCCTTAGAGCTCCTCTGGGAGACCACGTGCACACACCGAATCCCCAAACTGCCCACCCCACCCAACTCCACCCTAAACGTCTGGCCTCCCTCCTGGTGAACTGGCAGTATTCCCAAGAGAAGGAAAACTTGCTTCAAAGAAGGGTGTTTATTCCAGAGCTTAAAAACAGTCTCTCTGTTCCTGAGTCTTGGTTTCCTCTTGCACACAGCAAGGACGACATCCCTGCCACTCAGGGTGACTGCGAGGACTAAACAAGACGTCACTCGGCACAGGCCCTGGCACCCAGGGGTCACTTGCATTTTTAGGGCTGCCCTTGGTGGAGCCAGAGCTCCCCAATATTCATACAGATAGGATCTCTGGGGTCCTTCTCTTTCCTTGCAGGGACATGGGGAGGCAAGGAGACTGGTGCCCCACTGCCTCCGGGGCAGCCCTTGTTTCTTCTCAGGAAGGAGGGAACATGTGCCCAAAACTAAGCTAAATGCTTTGGTAGATTGTCCCTTTGACTCTCACAGCCACCCAATTCTACAGATGAGGAAACTGAGACTCAGAGAAAAGCAGCAGCTTGCTTGGAGTTACACGGCCTTCTCTGCCAGGTCCAGACACCCCTGCTCCCGGCAGGCCCTGAGAGATACCTTGATGCTATAGAACACACTTCGTTGCAAGTCCTGAGAGTTTGGGCTGGCCTTGCCTTGAGGTATGTCTTCTGTGCTCATCATGGCCTTGGTGTCCTTGTCTGACATCTGGGGCTCCTCACCCACTGGACCTGTGGGAGAGACATCCAGGAGGTGAGGGTAGAGATGGAATCCCAGAGGATGTCCCTGACTCAGGTCACCCAAGGTATTCCAGGCGTTGGTGAGAATCTGAGAGTCTGAGCACCTTCAGCCTCCCTGAGTCCCAGTGATGGGAGGGCCCTTCCTAAGAGGGTATGTGCCCCACGTGCCCATGCTGGCCAGATCCTAACGGGAAACACCTATCTCACAGTGACTTCATTCCTTTCCCAGCATAAACCTTCCTTCTAGGGAGGCATTGCTGGCCACACTACATAAGTTTCAAGCAAGGTCTCCAGGAGTAAGAATGTGCAGACTTAGACCCCCTTGGGCCTGTAGCTGTGAGACATTGGTGCTCATAGAGGCTGAGTGGCTGTGGGTCTGTCTGGTTCGGTGTGGGATCACAGGTTCGGGGTCAGGTGCAGGGTCAAGGCTTGGTCCACGGTCAGGTAAAGGCTTTTCCTGGGAGTAGTTCAGAACAGTTACCAACACCCCCACAGGGCACCATCCTGCATGTAATCATAGAGCTAACCAGCCCAATCTCTAACTCATGAGTCAAACCATATTGCTAGTTGGTGCAGAAATGGCCCTCAGAGGTCATCCCATTTAACTACCTCCCTCACCCTGGACAAACTGAACTCCCCAAGTGTTGTGATGACTCAGGAAGCAGAGCTATGGTTAGAACCTGGACCCTTGGCCCCATCAGTCATGTCTGGGTTTTTCCATGGAAACCGGTAACCGTGTCAGCATCTTACTCACTGCAGTGAGAGGAAAGCTGAACCCCCACAAGGGCATCTCCTGGGGCCTCCTGACGTTCTTTTGTTTTGTTTTTTAATTTTTTAATGTTTATTTATTTTTGAGAGAGAGAGAGAGTGCAAGCAGGGGAGGGGCAGAGAGAGGGAGACACAGAATCTGAAGCAGGCTCCAGGCTCTGAGCTGTCAGCACAGAGCCCGACGCAGGGCTCTGACCCACAAACCATGAGATCATGACCTGAGCCCAGGCACCCCTCCTGATATTTAATCTCAGTAAGGAGCTTGAAGTCCAGCCTTGGGAGACTCCACGCCTCCACCTAGATGGAAACCCCCACCACCTTGGCCTTCCTCCTTTTCTGGAGCCCCACTTCCTGCGGAAGCCTCCTCCATTGTTTCATATGTTTCTCAACCTGGCAGGAGTTTCCCCTCATTCAACAAGCTCCTTCTAGAGTCTGGGAATGGACTCAGGACACCTCTGACCCAGGTAGGGGGGTAGGGACTCTCCATCTCCAGACCCAGAAGGCAGAATCAGGGAGGGGCTACAGAGGCCTGGAACCACCACAGCCAAAGGTTTGTGCTCCTCACACGAGGTACCTGAGAGCCTGAGGAATTTCTTTTTAATTGGGATATAACTCATATACCATAAAACTCACCCTTTTAAAGTACACAATTCAGTGCTTTTTGGTATATTCAAAAGGCTATACATCATCACCACTAATTCCAGAATGTTTTCATCATCTCAATAAAGAACCCTATACCTGTTAGCAGTCCTGCCTCCCCTCCAGCTCCTGGCAACCACTAATCTATTTTCTGGCTCTCTGGGTTTGCCTATTCTGGATATTTCATATAAATTCATATACACAAAATAGTACAATATGTAATTATTTTGCGCCTCACTGCTTTCACGTAGCGTAATGTGTAAGGTGCCTCCATGTTGTTGCACGTATGAGTACCTCCTTCTTTTTATGGCTGGACAACATTCTATTTTGTGGATGTAAATCACATTTTGTTTATCCATTCATCTGTTGAAGGACATCTGGATTGTATCAGGTGTTGTGAACATTCATATATCGTACACATTTTTGTGTCAACATGTGTTCTCAGTTCCTTTGGGTATGTAGCCAGGAGCGGAATTCCTGGGTCATGTGGCAACTCTGTTCAACTTTTTAAGAAACTACCAAACTGTTTTCCGAAGTGGCTGCGCTGTTTTATACTCCCACCCTCAGCATAGGATGGTTCTAATTTCTCCACATCCTTGTTAAAGAGTTATTATCATGTCTCTTTGAGGATAGACATCGTAGTGGGCATGAAGTGATATCTTGTATGGTTTTGATTAACATTTCCCTAATGACTAATGATGTTGAGTCTTTTCACTTACTTCTTGGCCATTTGTATATCTTCTTTGGAGAAAGGTCTATTCAGATAGCTTGAGGAATTTGAGGAAATGAAAGTGTGTGTGGCTGGGGAGGAATCCCTTTGGGGGATGTAAGTATTCAGAGGAAACAAGGAGATATTGAAACAAAAGTGACACCTGACCGGGAGGAGATAAGGGGCTGGCCCAGTGAAGTGGGGGTGGGATGGGCTCTGTGGAGGTCACTGAGGAGAAAAGGAGGTGAGGGGGCTCCAGGTGAACTTGCCCAGAGGAGGCTGATAGGACGTTTGCAAGCCCTGGTTCCACTCACCAGCATAGACGGTCACCTACTACAGCAGAGATTCTGGGCTACACGCTTTACATGCAACTCAGCCTTCACATGCACACAAACCTCTCCATAGCTCTGTGCCTTTGGTGCTCTCGTTATCTCTGTATCTGATGAGGACAGAGGCTCAGAAGTAGCTAGCTCTGCTGATTAATGTCGGTGCAGAGACTCAAGCCCAGGTGTTAACCTCAACATCACTCCATGTTCCTTGCACAGTATGGATGAGGGGAAGACGCTCTTCTCTGTCTGAGCCCAACCAAGCCTAACCAGGCCACCTGAAAGGGGCCAGTGCTCACCCATCAAGGGGGCAGGCCAACCAGATGATGAGGCTGGAGCTGAGTTGGGGGGTGGGCAGAAGTCGCTGACCAGGAGCCCCAGCTCTGAAAGAAGTCCAGGATATGGATGAGGGAGGCGGACAGAAGATCAGTGGACCAGCTTAGAACGTTCCACCTTCCTGTGGTCTAGTAGAGGGAAGCTGTGGCCCCTGGGATCTGAAAGCAGCCACCAGTTAGTGCGCAGGGTGGTCAGTTGGTCACTGAACACTGAACGGGGCTGGTCAGGCAGGTAGCCAGACCTCTCCAAGCTCTTCCTGTGGGCTGAGGCCTCTGAGTGAGCTGGCAGCAAACAGTCCAACTCTGTGAATAAGGACAAAGCTCCACTCGACAGGAGGATCCTGAGACCAGGAAAGTAGGTCCTCCTTATGTGACATCTCTGAGGACCTTCCCATCCAGTGAAAACTTTGTCAGGGGTCATCCCTGACAGAAGAGCGGGCAGCTGTGGAGGTGAACCTGGGCTGGGACTGGGTGTCCTGTGGGAATGAGGGGAGAGGCAGGAAGTCAGGTTCCAGGAAAAAATCGGAGTCTGTTTCTCTCCCAGGTGAGCAACCAGGTTTGGGGGCTTTAGGTAGGCCAGGTGGTTCCCAGGGCTGGAGCCCATGCCCCTAGAGGGGCAGGCAAGGGGTCTGTGTGTCTGTCAGTTGGTTACATGGCTGGCCACGCACACAGGCCAACTCATGTCCATCAGCTGGTAAGTCACTGGTCTGGCTGTCTCTCAGAAGACTTGTCTGTTCAGACAAGCTAAACTAGCTAGCTAGCCAGTCAGACAGTCATCTTGAATGTCTGTCAGAGACCTTCAGTTCACTGAAGGAGAAACTCTGAATGTCTGCAAGGCAGAGGCAGAGCCTCTGGGCTCTGGCCTGGGGTCTCGCTGCCCCCTCCATGACAAGAGTCAGTATTCTTCACACCAGCTGGATCCATGGTGATGGGGACCAAGGTTTCAGAAAGTAGCCTGACAGGAAGGACTACCTTTCTCTGCCTGTTCTTTGCTGGAAAGGCTCAAAGTCTGGCCTCCTCCAGCCACCTCCCAGCTGCAAAAAAGAAAATTCCAGGCAGGTGTGGGGCTGAGTGTAGGTTTCAAAGTCCTCAGACCTAGGCCCGAACCCCAGCTCTGCCACCGGCAGCTGTGTGAGCCTGGACATGCCCTTTCATCTCAGAGGAAACATCTGAGCAGTTTCCTCATCTAAGTGAGGCATCTAGGGGGGCTGGCTCAGGCCTGGGATACAGTAGGCCCCACTGAGGACGATTGCCCTCCCCTCTCCTTATAACCTTCAAGTGCTTCCGAGGCCACAAGGTCAAACTGAACCCATTCCCTTCCATGTGCACCTGACCCCTCCAAGTTAACACTCCTTCTTCCATCCCTAGATTGTCTCTCCCTTTCATCCAGGTCCCCATTTACCACAAGACCTGAGGACCTGAACCCCTTCCCTCCATGCACACTCACTGGCTTTAGAAGCAATTGCCCAGGTTTCAATCCCCACTGGCTGCAATCCTGCTGTGTGGTTTTGGACCAGTGGCCCCTTTGCTTTCTCATCTGTGACAGGGCCTGTAATCCCTACATCCCAGTACACAAAGCACCCACCGACAATCAGATCCTTCCACCCCATGTTTAGCCTGGACACTGAAAGCCTGGAACCACATCTTATGGTCTGCACTAACTTGACTTTGCAATTCCACTGTCTTCATTAGCATTTTTTCTTCTTACTCTTCCCAGACTGACCAGCTCAAGCAAATGGCTTGATTGTTCATTACAGGGACTTCCTGAAAGACTGCTGGACTCTTCAAGGGAAACCATCAACAGAGTGTGTGCCTCTGATTCTTTGAATCTCTGTGCACAAAATCCTTACCTTCTGTTTCCACCAACAAACTGTTGTATCATGATTCCTACCCAATCCCAGTCAAGCCTCCCTCTTCCACCTCCCTCCCCATACTAAAGGACCTGCCTTAAAACAAACTTTCAATTCTCAACAAATATTGACCTTGCCTCCCCACTCTGAATCGTGCCAAAGCTTTGAGAAGTGGTATTATCCCTTATCATGGTAAACTTGGTCTTACCAACAGGTTATGTCAGTAATATGTGGGGAGCCAGCATGGATACAATACATAGCAGATGTTCAGTAAATGTTGTTTTATTCCCCATCAGGCAGCCAGTCTTTCCGTTAGCTGTCTATCCTGACACAAACTCCCGACAGACCTCCATACTTGCTTTGTGACTGCAAGGAACATTACCACATCTGGAACTTGAGAATTCAGAAAAAGTTCAACCCAGGAAGGCTGGAAAGTTGGGAGGCTGGGAGACTCAGCTCTCTGGCTCACCCTAATCCTCTACAAGAAGGGACTTAGAGGAGCTTGTCTGAGGGGCTATCACAGACCAAGCAATACTATGTGCTGTGCTTGGTTAGGCTGGGCTCCCTCACCAATCCTCCAGACAACCCTTTGAGACAGCTGTTGTGACCCCATGATATAGAGGAGGAAACTGAGGCACAGAGGGAAAGCAACTTACCCAGAGTCCTGGGGCTGGTGAATGGGAAAGCCTGGACCAGAACCTGGATCTATCTGACTCCTGGGCCCCCAACAGCAACCATAAGAAGGTTGGCTGCAAAGATGGCATTAGAACACATGAAAAATTATCCCCATGTAGCCATTTCTTATTCTGACCTGGTTTCCTGCCTGTGAATTGTCGAAGGTAGTTTTATGGGAATAGTCTTCCATTCTACCAGCTGATTCTTTAGCTAGTCAGTCATTCCCTGCAAGTCAACAGCCTCTCCTGATGACCTCAGAGAGTGCTGCAGAGAGAAATGAGGGAAGGGGGACATGTGGGGATCTAAGTCCTATACTCTGGGGGACCTAAGTATGGTGGGAGTTCAGGACTCATCACCAAGGCCCAGAATTGAACTTTCAGGAGGGATCTGCTGAGAAATGTGACAGTTCCCACATCCTGAGAACTAAGGAGGGGTGGGGTCAGGGCAATGACTCTTTCTCTCAAGAAAGAGCCTGTCTCCAGCAGAGAGAGCAAGATCAAAGATCACTTAGACCCAGTATGGCCTTGGGCCAGCAAGTAGACTTCACTGAGCCTCTGCAAGATAGGAATACTAAACCTTGCCTCTGAAGCCTGTGTGAGGGTCACACAGGATAACACCCTTTGTCAATATCAGGATGTCCCACAAGTAGCAATTTCGTCAGCCTCTGCCCCAAACTCACTAGGGAATCTATTTCCAGGTGTGGTCACCAGGCCCCAGAATAACTCATACTCCTTCCTGTGGGAGACTCAGGCCTGGTGTCACTCTCTCACCTCCTTCTGATCCCTGAAGCAATACAGCCCCTCTGGATGCCTCCCTCTGCCATTTCTTGTCCTCTCCCCAACCCATCTCACCAGCTGCATTCAAACGTCTTTTTTTTTTCCTAATAACTTCCCTGTGCAAGAGAACGAAAGTTCTCTCCTCCACACTCTTTGCCAAAGCCACCAAAGGAACTAGCAGAGATAGAGTATAGGGCAGAGGTTACAATGGGGAGGCCCTGGCCAAAGGCCCATGTACAGTTGTGTGGGCTGTGCACCACAAAGTGAATGGTGCCCTCTGGAGTGGTGTGGCACATGGCAGTCCTGCCTGGGTGGGGTACATCTGACTTCTAGACATTTTGGGGGGCTTGCACAATGCTTGCTTTCTCAGTGTTTTTAAGCTGGTTGCCAACATTTAAAAACAGGAAACTTGACATAAACTCCAGATTTTTTTGCTTCTTTTTGAAAGATTAGCAGATCTGGCAATACTGGGCCCACATTCTCATATGCCAACACTCAGCTGGTCCAAGCTTCTGGGCCTGCATGTGGCAATTTGCCCTGTTGGAGTCTCTTTGGTGGGGGGGTGCTTGTCTGGTCTGTTTGATGGACCTCTTCACCTGCTTGTGACTCCACAGCAATACTGGGCCAGGGGAGTCCACTGGACAGGAAGCCAGGGCTAGGTTAACGCTTTGAGGAATGAGGAAACAGGACCAGAGAATGCTATGATTTGCCCAGGGTCACCATGTGGGAAGAACTGGTCTCTGCTGGTTCTAGAAGTCACAATGAAGATTTATTCCACATATCCTGACAGCAACCTGAGGCAGGCCTCTGGGGACCCAGAGGCCAGCAGCCCCAGTCCCTGTCCTCAGGGAGCTCCCAGTGTATGTATGGGGGGGGGGGTGCGCGGAGGCAGACATCTAACACAGAATCACAGTGAAATGTGCTCACTGATGTGATACAAGGAGTTTCAAGCCTACAGAAACAGAGCAGAGGCCCCAGCCTAGACTGCAAGTTTCTGGAAAGCTTCCTAAAGGAAGAAACATCAGAGAAAAGGGCAGAAGTATCAAAGCACAAAGAATGCTCAGGGAACAAACAGTCTGACAAAGCTGGAGCCCTGGGGCCAAGGTTGAGGGGGTGAGACTAGAGTGCTTGGAGGAGCCAGCCTTGACAAGCCTTGAATGCCAGACTGTAGGGCTGGGCTTTGTTCTAAGCTCAAGGATGAGGTCCGATTTGGCCTCCTGGGAGACCTCCATGTCTCTGCGGGGAACGTGGAGAAGTCAGGCGGTGGGCAGGGATTAGGGCAAAGGCAGGGGTGGGGTCCAGAGCAGCAAGGGACTCTGGGGCCTGGGTCAGGTAGTGGCAGTGGGAATGGAGAGTAACAAGCCAAGGTACCACAGTGGGAAGTAGGATGGGCAGGACTTCATGGAAAATCAGCTATGGGGGTTGCAGGAGGCTGAGGAATCCTGGGGGCAGGGGTGGAGTGGGGAGAGGCACAGCTCTGCATCTGGACATGCCAACATTGAAGGCCAGGATTATAGTGTGGTACTGAGTGGTGAGCTCAGCCTTGGCCATGGTGAGCTTGGGGTGGCCAGGGGGCACCAAGGGAGAAATGCCTAGGAGGCCACGGGCTCCAGGAGAGCCCATGAGGGGATATGGGCTGGAGCCAGATCTCTGGCTGTCTGGAGACATGAGTGGAGAGAAGGTAACAGAAACCACAAGTGGGCAACTTGCCCAGTAAGAGTGAGACACCTCTGCCATGTGCCCCATCTGAAGAGAACAGAACGAAAGAGAAACCCGCCCTGGAACTGTGGTCAGATGCCAAGGTCAGGGGAGGGGACAGTGTTCCAAAGGCGCCAAGATGTTTTTGGAAAATCCACCAGCCTCCAGCACTAATGCACGCACAGCCCCCACAGCCCAAGCCTGGGAAGGGAAATATCCCCCACGGCAAGTATTGGGCAATCTGTCCCTCATAACAACAGCAGACAGCTCTCTCTGGAAGTGCTGGGGTAGAAGGAGGCCAGTGTGGCCAACCCTTGCATCGAGCCCTTCTTACCTCCTTGCTCTGTATTCCCTCGGCTTGCTGGTCCTTCTTGCCTAGCTCCTGCAGCCCATACCAGCTGTCTTTCCTTCCATAAAACCCCTTCCTGGGCCAGTTTCCTAAGCCCTTACTCTGGGCCACAGGGCTGGTCAGTCTCCTGCACTACTTATGTCCCCCTGATTAAGCAGTGAACTCCCTAGGGCAGAGCCTGTCCCGTCCTGTGTCCCGAGGGATCATGTCAAGTGCTTGCTGAAACCCTCTGGGTCAGAAGACTTTGGATTCAAATATTTGCTTTGTTACATTGTAGCTATGTGACCTAGGGCAGTTTATGTAACCCCTGTAAGCCTCATTTTCCTTCTCTGGAAGCGAGGGAAGAGTGCCCGTCTCGTGGCGTATTTGTAGGATTGAAGGAAAATGCTGTGCCGGGTACATTGCAGTCCTCAACAACAGTTAGCCCCCTCCTCCTTTCCCACCCCATCCGCAACATGTGAGTACAGACACCTCAGCCTCAAGAGGGCAAGGCCCCCAGGAACTGTTCCCGCTTCATCTACCCACCCCTAGCAAACATTATTCTCTGGCCCTGTAGATGCTTGACCTTCCCCAAATTCATCCTGTTCTTTTCACCCCTCAGCCTTTGCATGTACTGTACCCTCAGCCTGGAGTGTCCTTCCTCCCCAGCAAACCACTTCTTATCTTTCAAGACCTGGCTCAGCTTAAAAACATGGTTGTTGAATTCAGCTAAGCTGGGTGAGGGCGAAGGGAAGGCCAGGGCCTGGAGAGGAGGGGCCCAGGTTGGGGTAGGGGTGGAGTGGGCCTCCTTAGTGCTCCAGTTCCCAGCATGGCCTGGTGGGCTCCTGGAGGAGGAAGAGTCAAAACCACGAAGGGCTTGGCTGCCATCTTTGGGAAATTCCTGCTAGCAGGACTTTGGGTGGTCTGTTGGGAGGACAATAGCATGCTTGAGGTCCAGCTACTGCAAGCTTCAGCTGTTGCTTCTTGAAGGAGATCCGTGCAGGGTGGGGGAGGAGGCCAAGCACTTTCTGGTGGTTTCCAAGCTGGGTCAGGCACTCTGTGCTGGGACTTTCTGTTTCCAGTTCTGGCCCTGGCTATCCTATCTGAACCCAAGATGACCTTAAAAATAATGAGGAGGGCCTGGGGGGAGGGTGAGCCTTGAGCCCACAGGGAATTCACGTCAGTCTCCTTCAGCTTAAAACATTGAGCATAGGCTCAGAGACAGGTAGCCACTGACTTTGGCCATGCTCGGTCCCCCAACCGTGAGTCCCAGCTCATTTCTCCATGCTTACATTTACTCCTTGGAGCCCTATCATACCCAACCTCACTCCATATCATGAGTCTCCTGTCCTCAAGGAGAGTAGGCTTTCACAACAGGTTGGAGGGAAGGAAGGAATGTCATGGGGGGAGGCATGGAGTGAAGGAGGACAGTCTATGTACCGTGACTTTCCCAATGCCCCGCCTCTGCCCAGCCTGTGCTCAGATCTGGGCCCTCAAGAAGGGAATCAAATGTGGCCCCACCTCCAGGGAGCCCGCAGTCTGGTGAGACTGGCATTGTTCTCCATTGTTTCAAGCATTAGTGCTTAGGGCTCTGGGCTGTAGCATATGAGGGGTGCTGGAACCAAGTTTATGTCTTTACTTCTTCTTGACCCCCAGGGTGCAGCTGAAGTTCAAGTTGGCACCCTGGAAATAGCCAGGCTCCCTTAACACTGATGGGGAGATCTCTTCCCCTACAGAGAGGCCCTTGCTGCACTGCTCCTTGCAGACATAGAAGATTGAGCTTCTCAGTACAGGAAGAGACCAAACGACCACCTTGGCCAACCCCCTCCATCTACTGCACAGAGACAGTGGGTCTCAGAAAGCAGACTGGGCATTGAATGCTTGGCACCCAATTGTAGGGTATAGGCTAGCTTGACATCTGGTTCACAGCTGCCTGAGATCTGCCCCAGTAGGCAAGGCCTAGCCTGGGATGAAATAATCATCCCCAACCCTGCCTACTCCCCAGTCACTAGCACAGAGAATAGTTTGCTTTGTCTGGAACCAGTGGAGAAATGCCCAAGTGGGTGGAGTCTCACTAGTGTGGGGTCTGTGGAAGGGAGGTGGGAGCCCTGAGGGTAATGGCAGAGAAAGGAAAGAGCTTTGGCATCAAGACAACCTGGGTTCTGACCCCCACTCTGCTGCTCCTTTGGTGGGTGACCTTGGGTGAGTCACTTGCCCTCTCTGCGCATCTGTTTCCTCAACTATCAGAAAGGTTGAGAGATTGTCACTTCATTCTCATAAAGCCAGTGATACAGAGTTCAAATTTTAACCCAGGACTGCTGGTTCTTTCCCTTGCCCTACCTGTCTGCCCTAGATTGGCTCACTTTGAACCCAGGGGGGTTCGAAAGCAACAGAAACAATATTAGGAACAAGAAAAGATGAACCTCAAAAAAGAAAAGTGAAACAGCATATATGAGAAAGATTACTTCCAGCTGGGAGAATTGGTCTGGAAGGCTTCCTGGAGGAGTTGGCATTTGGAGAGTTGGCAAATTTGAAGGAGGAAAATAGCAAATTTCACCAGAATGGGTGAAGAAAAATGGACAAATACCTTCCTGGTGGAGGTAAAAGCTGAGCAAAGGGGAAGAAGTAGGAAAGTGGCTTCTCTGAAACCACAAAATGGGAATGGCCTTGGAAGATCATTTTCTCCAACTCCTCCCCCACAGACAGGGAAGCTCTGCATGTTGCCTAAGGACATGTGGTGAGTTGGTGGTGGGGTTAGGCCAAGAGCCAAATCTGACCCTGACTGCTCTTTGTGTGTCAGCCCCTGGCTGGTAGAGCTGCCTCCCTCCCTCAGGAAAGCTGCTCCCTGCTCTTTTCCCAGGATCCAGGCTTTGTACCCAGCCCCACCTGAATTCCCACATCCCTCAGAGTGCCCTCAGACCAGAAAGAGAGCATGGAGGAAGACTAGCCTCTCAGCTTAAGTTAGAGCTCAGGAAGAAAGACTTTTGGTGGCCCAGTGGGTAGATGCTGGGGTCAGCCTCCTGCTGTATGTGTGGGATGTGGGGGCAGCTAGAGAATATTCCAGAACTGAGCTCTGCAGGGGTCAGAATAACAGTGGGGCAGGGGGCAAGCGCAGTATAGCCAAAGTCTCTAGTTTCTTCCCATACCTATAAGATCACCAACCCTCCCATCCTGCCATGAGCCAAGGCTGATGGGGAATTTGGTTTGTCAGTGACCCATCTCCAAACCAATCCGTCCAACTCTGATCTCACTGTCATCTCTCCTGTGAGGTCCCTAGAGGAAGCATCCATCCCACCCTTCCTGCCATGCCATGGTCCGCAGGTGTGTCAGCTTGCCCACGAAGCCCTTACTGTCGCGTGCACGAGACAGGGAGCAAGTTCAGTCTTGCCTGAGTGGGGGTGAGGCTAACACAGCTGGAGGAGGACAGACAGCTAGAAAGAGGCCAGAAGTGATCACCACAGGGCAGCCAGCCCGGAGGGCCACCCCGTCTGAAGAACCCTTTGTTTCCTCCTCCTCCTTTGCCTGCCCAAGAAATGCTCAACTGGGTGCTCCGTTCACAGAACCGCCACCGTCTCCACGTGGTGCTTCAGTCACACTCCAGGCTTGGCTCTGCAGGTCTCTCTCTGAACCTGTTTCTCTTCTCTGCTGATCTTTCAGATTCTTCGTGGCAGGTCTCCTGTCTCTCTCCTGTCTCTGTCTCTGGTTCCCTCTCCCACATGATCTCTGCTTCTCTTCATTTCTCCCTGTCTCTTCTGCAGCCAGCTCTCTGGGGCTGACCTCCCTCCCTTTCCCTGCATGCTCCTGCAGACACCTGCTGGTCTTTGTCTTCTCCTCTGTCCTGTCGCCCTTCTGTCCCAGCCTTTGTCTGACTGCATATCTCTGGATTTGCTCTGTCTCTGACTACACTTTTATCTGTGTTTTTCTCTGCTTTGTCTGTATCTCTGCCTACTTCAGAGGGAGAACAGGGCTTGGCTCGGTGAGGGGCTCAGTGGCCTGAATTTCCACTGCCCTTTCAACATCCTTGTGTCATCAGGGAGCATAGGCTGGGTTCCCTGCCTCCAGCTGAGCAAACAGTATCCCTTCCTGCCCCTTTGGTTATTCACTCATTCATTCAATACACCTTCACTATATCTGCTTATGTCTGGCTCTGCATGGGGAACACCAAGCCCCCCACCCCACCCGACTTCACCCCAGTTTACCCATTTTGGCTCTACAACCTCCTCACCCTCCACACTGGGAACATAGCCCCCAGACTCCCTCCCAATGCCCCTTCCTTACGTCATCTAGACTTACCTATCCTGGGTCCCATGATTTTTGGGGTGCAGTGAATTCCAGCCCGTATTTCAATTTCAAGAGTGGAGCTGAGCAGGAGAGAGGGAGTGAGACCTTATCGGGAGGCCCCTGGAGACAGCAGTCGCGAGCCACTTCTAGAAGGGAGGCGCTAATGTGGAGACTCCAGGCACCAGGCTGATGCTGCCTGGGCCACACTGGACCGCAGCCACCTCTTCCAAGATGGGTTAGGAATTCCTGCAAAACTTGATCCCACTCTCCAAGTGCCTGCCTCATGCAGCCACTTGTTCCTTCTGTCTCTGTCTCTCTGAATTCCTCTGATTCCTGGCTGGGACAGCCCAGGGCCAGAGTTCTGTGGGAGGCTGGGTTTGTTTAGATCCAGCCCTATTGATGGGAGGAGGCTGCTGTGTCGCCTCCCCTCAGCCTCTTGCCTCAGCATTCCCCTGGATATTTTCACTTCCTCTGTTAACAGGAGAGAGATGGCAGGGAGAGGGAATTTCAATGATCCCCATGCCCTGGGATCATTCAGTCCCGATTCTCCAGTCTCTTCTTATACTCGCATTCTCAGTCTGTCCCTGACCAAGCTCTTGTCCTCCCCTCACAGAAATTTTGTCACCCTCCATGAGCCCCATCTAGAGCCCCTGTTCTCCCCCACTGTCCCCCTTCCTGGAATCCCTGTCTCCCGCAAGATCTCATCCCCTCTCACCAAAACCCCATCTCCTCTCTGAGCTCTGAGGATCCAGAGCCAAGAGGAAGTCCATTCACCAGGAATCACAATGGCCAGCCCGCCTTGGGGAACTCATGGTAGCAGCTCCATAAAGTACAGGCATCTTGGTGGAGGGGGTTGGGGAGCAGAAGGGTAAATATGACATTTCCAGAGTTTTCTGGACTGAAGGCTGAAGATGGAGACCTTGGAGCCAGACAGACCTGGGCCTCTTTCTCAGTCCTGTCATTCACTGGCCGTGTGGCCTCAGGCAGGTTTCTGCACCTCTCTGAGTGTCATTTCCCTCATCCATAAAGAGGGGACAGCTGGCCCCTCACTTGTAGGGCTGCTGTGCAAGTTCAGTGAGTGAGAAAAAAAAAAAAAAGACCTGAAGGTCTGGAGCTCAGAGAAGGAAGCCAGGGCTCAGAACAGGACAGCAAGAGAAAACACACCTGTTTGCCTTTTCCAGCTAGTTCAGCATTCTCACACATGAGACCCCATTGGGTCCTCCTATTGGCCTCATAGGCCAAGCATTTATTCTCCCATTTTACCGATGAGGCATTGAGTCTCAGCAACTGCCCAGATACCACCCAGCTAGTAGGTGGTGGGGCCATGCATTGAAACAGGCTTTTTCCTCTACCCAGGCAGCATTTTCTGAGGAAGACCTCTGGGTTTCCCCAAATCCAAGATACAGAAGTGAACTTGAACCAATTCCAGGAATAGGGCCTTTGTATGAAATGGGGATGTAGCTTTGGAATCCAAGTTTTAGGGTGCAATGATAGAGAAATAGACATCAGTCCCACTTGGCTCCGGGGGCTATATGAAGGAGCTAGTGGGAAGTGGGGAGTATTTGAAATAACCAATGTGCATCCTGACACAGAGTGGTGCTCAATAGGTACTTGTGGCATGACTGAGTCTTTAAGAAACCAGAAATGTGAATGCATGACCACTATACTGGGAAAGGTCAATAGTTGACTCAGATTGATATAAAGACCAGGCTCCGTTCAGCTTGAGGCTCCTGCTTGAGAAAACCAATTGGGTCTATTTTCTCTAAATCCTTCATACTGAAGTCAGCGCTGTGAGTCCTCACAGAGACCGGCAGAGGTGCCACCTTCAGATTCCAGACTTCAGGTGCATAGTTAAGAAAGAGAAGGTCCCTTTAGACTTTCTGGAAGCTCAGGTGCCTCCATGTTAGTTTCAGAGGTTTGAAAAACTTCTATACATGGATTGGTTTGGGAATATGCTGGGACCAGCTTGGCAGGCTACGTTCATGTCATCAATCTTTGAGTGAGACAATGTACAACACACAACACCCCACAAGGCATGGAATATACAGGAACCTCAGACATGAGTGTTCTTCATTCATCACTTCAGCCTGCACAGGCTGACGCAGTCTGGTCCAAGAATATTCCTGAACCCAGCTTGGAATTGGAGCAAGGGTCAGGTACCCAGGAGCTTCTCAGAGGTAGGCTAACAGGTCTTCAGATGGCTCTTGGGCTAATCCTGCAGTGAGGCCCCATTGTGGGTGGTCCCAGCTTGTTCAGCCAACCTGGTTGGCACCCCAGCTTTACTACTTGCCAGCATGGGGTTTGCCGAGCCCTGTGCATTTTACAGAGCCGCATGGTGTGTGTAGATGGCAACACCATCTGTGGATTCCCACAGTTTGCAAAACTTGTTGCCTTTTTTAGAGTCCCATGCTGTTGGCATAGCCCAGCACAGTTTGCAGAGCTCTGAGGCTTCTGGGGCCCCATGATGTGCGCACAGTCCTGTGTCTCATGCCAAGCCTGATGCCGTTTCACAAACCCTGGCCTGTTTGCAGAACCCAGGCCTTTCCCTTCTTTAGGCCAACCCATGTTGGAGGTTTGCAAACCCAGAAAAATAGAGCACACTTCATTTTATAGAACTATCTGACTTTGGGTGTAAGGGAATAGTCCTGAGTCCTCGACTGGAGACTCCAGTTCCAATCCCAGCTCTGTCACTAATTAGCTATGGGACTTGCAGCAAGTCCTTTCCCCTTTCTGGGTCTCAGTCTTCTCCTATGTTAAATGGAGATCGTGACATCCAACCATCCCCCTTTGGAACTGTTATTAATATCAGTGTGAGAATGTCCAGAAGATGGGGGGCAGGGGTGGGAAGGGGAAGGGTAGCCAGTGCCTCCTTCCTGAAAAAAGGTTCCAAACTGCTATTTCAGCACCTCTGCTCCCACTTCCCTTCTGGCCTGGCAGCCAGGGAGCGGATGTCTATAAATGAGCCCTTGGCTGGGCAGACAAGTGAGGACCTCAGTCAGAGTCTCAGCCTTTCCTGCCCCTGGACACTGCCTGGAGTCAAAACCCAAGCTACACAGACATGCTCCCATGCATGGCTCATTTAATCTGCCCAAGGAAGGCTGTGTCATACTTATCTCACCATGAGGACCCTGACACTCAGAGAGTCCATGTGATTTGCCCAGAGTTACAAGTCAAATATACAGCCTAGGCTGGGATCAGAGCCAAGGACAGCAAGGATGGACGCATGGTGCTTAGAAGGTCAGAGTGGGAAGAAACTGGGACCTCATTTAATCTATCCCTTTCCTTTTTCATACTGGGAGACTGAGGCCTGGAGAGATGACAAGGAAGTCACTCACTCTCCTTAGGCCTCAGTTTCTCTTTCTGGTGGATGAGAAACAGACCCCTTCCTGCCAACAGTTCAGGATCTTATCCCTCTTTGTTGGCACAGCTCTTAGATCAAAACATAGGAAATTCCCGAATCATCTGAGGAGAAGGAAAGGCCTACAGACAGGTGGGTACTTGGTCTGGCCATGCAGCCCCACCGGCCCTGGCTCAGCACAGCCAGCTTTGCACAGCCCATGCTGTGGGCTCTTTACAGCTTACACCACCCTGGAGGTTCCTCCCCAGGAAGACTTTTTGCCTCAACAACAACCTTCCCTGGGTCCAATTGCATCCACCTCCCACCAGGTTCCCCCTTCAGCCTGGAGAGAATACTATGCTAGAAACTCTGCATCCCTCCCTGAAAGTGGCAGCCCCAGGCCCCAGAAAGAGCATGAGCTTGGCCATCAGATAGTTCAAAACTGACCCAGTAAGAAGATTTCAAAGACTCAGTTTCCTTATCTGAGATAACAGGAAACCTCCAGGCAAATCTGCAATAAACCTGACCATCTCACCCTATCTTCAACTTGGTACGTGCATAGCCTCCCTATCCCAGGAGACTATAAACTCTCCCAAGGCCTGGCTGGGTGACCAGGGCTGTCATAAGGCTCAGATGAGCTAATGGATGGATTAGCACTTGCTAAGTTCTAAGAGCTGAGCAGACGAGAGCCATTATTAATATGGTGACGATGGTAATGGGATGACTCTTGTAATTCTGGAAACAGAGGATGAGGAGGAAGTAAATCATGGCAGGTGCGTGCCAGGTCAGTCTGACCTGACTGACAAACCCCATGGGAATAAATCACCGAGAAGGCCCCCTGAGGTGGGAGGGAACTGCAGGGCAAAATTGGGGCGCAGGCAGGCAGGCTGGGTGACCATTGTTAGCAGCTATGGGTGCCGTGGGGCGGTGCCCTCTCACAGGCTCTAGACCAGGCACTGGCTGGCCCGTGGCTCCTAGCCCTGGTTCTGCCACTAACACACTTCCATTGGTCAGATCCCATTTCCTGCCTGTCTCCAGTTTCCTTAGTATAAAATGGTGGTGGAGGGATAAAAGGAAGGGTCTCACTCCCCACTCTTGTCTTTGGGGAAGAACCACATGAGTTTATCGATGTATCACTGTTTTTGTAAAGTGTCAAGTGTGGGGCATGAGGGATTATGGTTATTAATAATTTGGCTCCTGGAAAAGAGGACGTGGGGGAAGGGTGCAGCCAAGGCTGGGAGGAGAGACAGAGGGGAGCCAGCATCTGCCCCCCACTGCAGGTAGTTTGAAGCAAGGGCCAACTCTCAGAAGGCTTTGCAACACTGCCCCCTGGGGACCAGAGAGGAGGCTGCACCCTGAGCTTTTCCTCCCAGAGACTCCAGTCAGGGAAAGGGAGTGGAAGGACCACTGTCAGAGGAGGCTCAAGTGGGCAGGCCAGGAGGAGCCCAGTGAGAGCAGTCACAGCTTGCTCCTGCCTCTCTCCCTTCCCTCCACAACTTTCTATTTTGCTTCACAAGTCTTTCAAACTGGCCCACTTCGTCCCATTCCTCTGTCCCCACCGTGGTCCAGACCACCAGCGGCTCTTGGCTGGGACCTGCCCCAGCTTCCTCCCCACCTCCAGCCCCTCCTCCTAAAAGCCTGAGGGATCTTTCCAATCCTTAAATCTAATGCTGCCCCTCCCTGCTTAAAACTCTGCCCTGCCCTGCTCTCCCCAGCGGCCCTCAGGATAAAGCCATCTTTCCCAGCCTGATGGCCAGTGCCCCAGTCTCTCTGTAGTCTTCGGCCAGGTCAGTATCTCCACTTGCAGATGAGACAAAATGGCAAATGGTCAAGAACAAGGCCTTGGGGCAGGACTTCGGGGTGTGACTCCTAGCTTCTCTACTTGGTAGCTGTGTTACTTAATTCTTTGCTTGTTTGTAAGTTGTTTTGTATCATGGTAAAATACACATAGCATAAGATTTACCATTGTTACCACTGTAAGTGTACAATCCAGTGGCATTAAGTACGTTCACATTTTGGGGCAGCCACCACCACTACCCGTCTCCACAACTTTTTCATCTCCCCAAACTGAAACTCCATATCCTTGTGTGACTTTATGCCTCTGTTTTCTCATCTGTAGGATGGGACTAATTAAGGGGATGTCTTTGCACAGGGCCTGGTAGGTGGGTAATAGGTACTCAGTCAACATTACTTGTTATTTTATCCTCTTGAGGCAACTGCTCTGGAAAGTACATGCAGCAGCACCACATGGGTTATCTACAGAAACCCAAGGGCCCATTACTCCCCAGGATTCATTTCTGTGACTCGGGCAGAGTTTACGCCAGCTGCCAGGGAAGCATGCCGCATGCTTCATCTAGGAAGATGAGTCACTTCCTCCCTGATGGGGTTGTAAGCCTGCAGATAGGGAAGACAGGAAGCAGAGCAGCACAGGCAGCTGATCTCTGCCAGGCTGGCCCTCCGCAGATGCTCCGGTGAGAATTGCTGGGGCAAATAGAATTCTGTCTGGCATTAGGGCCCAGTCTGGGCCAGGGCAGGACTCCCAACTTGCCTCTGTTCTAACTCTCAGGAGCAGCTGGAACAGGCTAGCTGGTTCCATCAGTGCTGTTTATTTGGAGCATTGTCAGTTTGCATTTTGTTCAACTCTCTCCTTCTCACGTTCCACCCCAAACACACCTACTTCTCCCTCTCGGCATACACTCTTCCTAGATTTGCTCACTCCGACTGTTCTGGCACTCATGCCTAGAACACTCTCACTAGCAAAGTGGTGCTGTACTTATTTAAAGGCCTGCCCTTTTTTTTGTCCTCTGGGTGAAACACACATGAGTCTTACTGGAAGAAGGGAGAGACCAGGCCTGAGATGTCCCAAATAGAGCAGACCAGGTCTCTGGCAAGGGCGGGGTGAATCTCTCTACCAAATCTGAGCAGGGCCCAGAATCAGAGCCCAGGACCACAGAATCTCTTCCTCAAGGGTCCTTAGGCTGGGGACTCCTGTCTCTTGAGTTAAAAACATCAACCGTCTTCCAGAGATAGCCACAAGGGAAGGAAGTTCAGCATAAGCAAACCAATTCTGTCTTTGGAGCCACGTAGGCCTGAGCTCTGCCCACAACTAGCTATGTGGCCCTGGGTGGCTACTTAATTTTTCTAAGCCTCAGTTTCCCCAACTATACAACTGATATAATAAATATGGCTGGTATTCATTACATGCCAAACACTGTTCTAAGTTCTTTACATGCATTGACTCAGCTAATGTTCCCAATCGCCCATTATAACCCCGACTTTACAGATGAGGAATCTGAGGCACCGAGACATTAGAGACTCGCCCACAGCTGCTAAGAGGCAGAACCAGTATTTAACCTATACAGTCTGACCCCAGATTTTGTGTCCTGAATCATGGCACTTAACTATGTCAGACAGCTAGTTTGAGGACTCAGTCATCTGTCTACCTGTCCTTAAGCCGTGGGGTTGAATAGAGTTGAGTACTGAGTTAAGCACCTTTGACAGGGGTCCAGGCCTATTCTACTGATGACCATCTGAATGAGTTTGGGTGTGTCACTTTCTTCCTCAAATCTCAGGTTTCCCTTTCACAGCAGAAAGGGCTTAAATTCCAGCAGATTCCTAGATTCTGTTCCTCCTGATGTCCACCTGTTTCTGGGGGTCACCCAGGTACCTCCAGCTCAGCAAGAGCTCATCATTGGCATGGAGACTTGTCCCTGCCAGGCCCCTGTTAAGCGCCCAGTCTCATTGGAGTCAGGCCCATCCCTGACTCCCTCCCCACAGCAAGTCTCTGCCCTCATATTCTTGTCTCCTTCTCCCCAACCACCTTAGATGACTCCACTCCTAATCCCTCCAAACTCTTGCAGTCCCTTTGCTCTTCGGTGATTCTAGTTTCTTTGTTCTAATTCATTCCCCCCATTCTCCCAGAGTCATCTCTAAACCCCAATCTCATGGCACCCAGCCTTGCTCCTCAGAGCAAAGTTTATTTTTTAGCCTAAAATTGATGTTTGTCATTTCGTACCTACAACCTACCTTACCAGCCTTCCCACCTGCAATGGTCCCCTGCCCAGAGCGTACCAGACACACTTATGTCTTGGTACTTGTACATGTGCAGTGCCCCCCCCCGGTCAAATGCCCTTCCTCCCTTTGTTGCAGGATTAGCACTCACCCTTCAAGGACCACTGCCAACCGCCACCACCACCCCCCCCCCGGCCCCAAGTGTTCCTTCTGACTCTTTCAGGAAGAAAATGGACAAGGTCAGAATCATACCCTAGTTCTCTACACAGACCTTGGTCTGTGAGCACTGAACAGTCTGGCCATACCTTCAGGGAGGTTTCCACAGCCAATTCTTCTGCCTCCAGCCTTCCAAGGTGAAAAACCTTAGAAGAGAAGACATCCAGGGGAGTGGCCTCTCTGTGGCTATGGTGGTGATGGCAATAGAAAACTTCCTCACAGCCCTTCAGCTTGCAAAATACTCTCACTTAGAGTATCTCGCTAGACTTTCACTGCAGCCACTGTTGCTGGTGCTTTCACTGGTGCTCCCCATTCTCTCAGGGGAGACAGAGGCAGAGAGACCATGAAGTCATTTGCCCAAGTGGAGTGATAAGTGAAAGAGCTAGGGTTTGAACCCCCAAAGCTGGTGCCACCCTGCCTCCTGGTGGCAGGAGGATGGTGACAGGGATGAGAATGCTAGAGGCCCCACCCATGTGGGCCCTGATTCTGGACGCTCTTCCCTGGAGCTCCATGGCCTCCTGCCCACAGCTGGAAAGGCAGCCTAGGCTCTCCCTGAATGTATTTATAACTTCCCTTTCCCCCTTGGCACCTTCCTTTTCCAGCCTCTCGAGTCTGTCAGAGCGTTGTGCCAGTGAGGGGGAAGAGCGCTAGGGGCGAGACAGAGAGACAGAGCGTCATGGACTTTCCAGGGCGAGGTGGCACAGGCAGCTGGCCTCTGCTTGGGTGGGAACTTCAGAGGGCCAGGTTGTTTTCTCTTCTGAGCTCAGAAAAGCTCCTGAGATGCACAGGCTCCTCCTGGAGACATATCTGGACCTCTCCCCTTTCTAAGGAGCAAGAGGCCTGGACTGTGAGAGTTACCAGCCCTCCCATGGCCCCAGGCGAGAGGCCAGGCAAGAGGGACAGAGCTTGTGCGATTTGGGTGGAAAATGCTTATGACAACAGCTCGCACCATTCACCTCTTCTCAACTCGCACCGCACGAACACAGAGCTTGCACTCTAGAGATACTTACTCAATGAGCAAACCCCCATTTTACACAAGAGGAAACTCAGTCTCAAGAAACTAAATGCCAGGCTTGAGCCCAATCAGTCTGGCACCAAGATCTGAGCACAGACCTCTATAAGAGGCTCCAGCTCCCATTGCGTGGAGAACAAACTCCCCACAGCCCCTACAGCTTCACAAAATTTTCCCACCACTCTTGTCTGAAATCAGACTCCCCCCACCCCCCGACCACCGACACTGCTAAATCTGCAAACTGGCTTTTACCCCCTTCTTTTTTTAACCACCACCTCCCACCTTCCCAACTCCCCCACCACACCTGACTCACCAGGAGTCCAGACCTTGGACCCTGAAGCTCCTCTTCTCCTCTGTTGACCATCCTTCCCTGTCCCATTTTTTTCCCTCCTCTCCCTCTCTACTGGCTTATTTCCACCAACAAATGCTGGGAAACCTGCTCAAATATCTCCAATTAAAAAATACAACAAAATCCTCCATGACCCCTCATTGCCCTCCAACCACATGCTTCTCTTCACAGCCAAACATCTTGAAAATGCTGTCTATCCCTCTCTGCACTTACTCAGTCCCCAAACTTCCACACCCACGGTTCCCCTGGGCCTGTTCATTCCAATGTCACCAGCAGCCTCTTCCTCGCTGGGCCCCTGGACAGTCTCTACTTCTCATCCTTTGGTCCCATCAGCGGCTTTACTGCTGCTGGCCACATGTGTCCTTTGGAACTCCTCTGTGATATCAGTGTGGCTTCACGTTCTCTGGGCATTTTTTTCTCAGCAACTTTTACAGATTTTTCTTGTTCTTCTGCCCCTATCTCATGCTGGTTTCTTCCAAGGTTCTGTCCCCCTCACTTCACACTCTCTCCTTAGCTCCATAAAACAAAGGCCTCCTCCAGTCCTTGTCTGCAACTCAGCTCTTTCCTGGGCTCCAGGTTTAATCCCTCAAATATCTGCTGGACATCTCCACTTGAATGTCTCATTGGCTCTTCAAATGCAACATGTCCAAAACCAAACTCATTATCTTCCTCCAAAACTATCTTCCCACCTGCACTGCCCACTGCCCACCACCATGTCCCGTGTCTCAGTCAACATCACCACTATCTGCCTTGTCACCCAAGCCAGAATGCTTGGATTCTTCCATGCACAGTTATCAAATTTTGGCCATTCAGTCCCTTGATGGTTTCTCTAATCCTTGGAGATGGATAGAATTCTAACAGTGACTCACTGTCAGCCCAGAGGAGGGACAAGAGCAGGTTTAGTTACTTAACCTTTCTGAGCTTTCTCATCTATAAAGCCAGGGTAATGAAAACCAACACTCGGATGAACTGCGATGAAGCATGTGACCACCCAGGCACATCATTAGCACAAGTAAACACTCAGGAACATCAGCGGTTTCTGCCATCAGGAATGCTGTTACTTCTCCCCATTCCTTTTCTCACCAATCAGCTCCCCAGCTGGCCTCCCTGCCTCTAGCCACTCTAGACAGCTAGTATCTGCTCTCCACCTGGCAGTGGGGGTGATCTTTCTGGAACAGGCAGCTGACTGGTAGTCCCCTGCCTGAAAACTGGCCCTGGCTCTCCAGTGTCTCATGCTGAGTTCTTATTCTGTGGTCTGGAATTTGAGCTCTTCTCTCTCTGGCCCCTGCCAACTTTTGTAGCTTCACTTTTTGAGACTCTCAGTCTTCCCCTCTGTACTGCACCCCAAATTCTCTTCTATCTGCCCCTCAAACACACCTCTGCTTTTTCAGCCCTTCCTGACTTTGTCTCTGCCTCATTGGCCTGAAGGGCTCTCTTCACCTGCTTGTAATTCACAACCAGCCCAATAGATGTGTTCCATGATACAAGCCTGCTTTGTTCCCTCCTCTGAGCCCTCCAACTCTATAGTAGTACACATCACACTGGATATGATTGCTTGTCAGTGTTGTCATTGACTACCCCCACTAGACTGTGTCGATTCACTGTGGTCAGGCAGCCAGAACACAGCCAACTTCATTCAATATGGAATGAATGGTGATCCTCAGTTCTCTTTATTTTTAAAATGATCAGCATAGGTAGCCAGGCCTAGTTAATCCAGAGGAATGCAAGAGCACTGGGAGCTGGAGGAAATGAAATCACAGAGGGCTTCCTGGAGGAAGCTGGACTGAGTTATAAAGTGTCTGACAAAGAGCAAGATTGAGCAAGAGAGGGCAGGTGAGTGTGAAATAGTGAAGATCTGAGAAACTGAGTGGCTCCCTGCTGTCACACTTGTTTCTCTAGCTTCAAAACACTCAAGGCCCTACCCCCATCCCCTGGCCACTAGCACAGGACTGGTTTCACATTTACATAGAGAGTTTTCACAAATTTTTCCTCATTTGTGTGGTTGGTTGGCTCAGAGACTAGTCTGAGAGTTAGCAAATGTAAGACCTCAGATCCCCCCTTTGCCGTGGGCTTGTTGTGTGACTTGGAAAATCCCTTTCACCTCTGATCCCCAGTTTCCTCATCCATCACACAGGGATACAAGTTATTGGTGAATAGCTGGGAAAATGTCCACAGACCACACAGTTCTGAGCCCCGGTGAAGACAGTTACTCTTGTTGTTCTCATATCAGCAAAGCCCAGTGGTTGCTACTAATTAGCCACTTGGGAGTCTCCAGAAAAACGTTACTCAGGGCCCCAGCAGAATGGGATCTCAAGGGGGAGAGCCTCCAGAAGGCTAGTGATGGGCAGGGCTGGGAGGTTTAATGGGACCAGGACCAGACCCACATGGTTCTCTCCATCAAGGCAGCGCTGACCTGGAGAGAGAAGGGGGCAGCTGAAGTGGCCTGGGTTGCAGGAGAACTTGGCCACCCTGCAGAGATCTCAGGTATGAAGGCCACAAAGGAAGAGTCCAGAGCTGGTCAGAGCCCAAGAAGGGACAAGGTTTTAAGAGGGCAGGCTTCAGGCGGGCAGGTAGGTAGAGACTCTCACCCTATTATGAGAAGGACTCTAAGAGAAGGGAGATGGGTTAAAATCTTTCTGCCCCAATTTATAGCATTCTGGATGGTCTGGTTCTGATTTGCTAACTGTGTGATTTGCTAACTGTGTGATTTTAGCCAGGTCATAGCCCCTCTCTGGACCTCTCCCTCACTATCAGCAACAATAAGGGAACAGG
The DNA here is from genome assembly GCF_018350195.1 of Panthera tigris. Taxonomy (NCBI): domain Eukaryota; kingdom Metazoa; phylum Chordata; class Mammalia; order Carnivora; family Felidae; genus Panthera; species Panthera tigris. Next base: position 56,458,489 of record NC_056669.1, read on the forward strand.
ATCATAAGGTCTCCATAAAGCCAAGTGTTGTCTGATTCTGCAGGAATGCTGGAGAGAAAGCCCTGAGGTTGTGGGTGTCGACAGCCATGCTCCAGTGTCTGTCTGTGGAAACACCGGGAAGCAAGATGGGTCCCACTGAGAGGCTGGTTTTGTAGGAGATGAGTCAGAGCCAATCTCCAGCCCTAAGGAACTCCCAATGAGGGAAACAAGAATGACAATTCCCGGAATGATGTGGGCCTCCAGACAGGGGAGCTTCAGTGCCTCTCCCAAAGTGGAGAGGCAAGGTGGCCCCAGGGTGGCTCAATCGGTTAAGCATCCAACTCTTGGTTTTGGCTCAGGTAATGATCTCATGGTTCGTGAGTTCGAGCCCTACATTGGGCTCCACACTGACAGTGCAGAGCCTGCTTGAGATTTTCTCTCTCCCTCTTTCTCTGCCCCTCTCCTGTTCACTCTCTCAGTCTCTCTCAAAATAAATAAATAAACTTTAAAAAAAAAAGTGGAGAGGCAAGGAGCCAGGAATATGGCTTCCAGTACAGCTCTGCCTTCAACCCCTGTGTGACCTTGATCAAGTCACTCCTTTTTATTTGAAATATTGGGAGAAATGGGGATTGGACTATATTGCTTGCTTTTAAGTGCGCTTCTGTCTCTGATGTTCTGTGATTGCCCAGCAAACCTTGCATGACCAGCTTACATGGGCCTAGTTAGTGGAGGGGATAGCCTCTCAGAATTGTAGCAACTTTGAGGGAAATGTGGTTTGTATCAATCTAAATGCTAAAATAAAAGAAAATAGAAAACCCTGTGGACTAGTCCATTGTGGGAAAAAGTGGAGTTTGACTCAGGTTTACCCTTTCATTCATTAATTCATTCATTAAAAAATATTTGTTTTGGGTGCCTGGGTGGTTCAGTCAGTTAAGCGTCCGACTTCGATTTTGGCTCACATCATGATCTCATGGTCCATGAGTTCAAGCCCTTGTCAGGCTCTGCACTGACAGTTTGGAGGCTACTTGGGATTCTCTCTCTCTCCCTCTCTCTTTGCCCTTACCCTGCACATGCTCCCTCTCTCTCTCTCAAAATAAATAATTTAAAAAATATATCTTTGTTGAGGTTTTCTGAGGAGCTGGTTTTACCAGGCACGAGGTGTATAACTTTTCTGCTCAGGACATGGGGCTTGGCTGCCATGAACTTTTCCATGCAGATGTGTGCCCAGCCCATCTCTTCCTTAAGTCACGACTTGAAAAGAGCATTTTTGTAGCCACGTAGAGCCTGTTTGTAACCAGTCCATCTGAAACTGTTAGAAAATGCCCTCAAAAGAAAATAGAAATTTAGAGCTGTCTCTGACATCAGCCTAAGAAATGGAGAGAGGAAAAATAAACCTTTAGACTGATTTTCCCCTCGGTGGAAAGCAGAATTTCCCAATTCTCGAGCTGTCCTGGCTTTGCTGGGCCAAGTCCAAGGCCAGAGCCAGGAGGCCCGCTTCACAGGACTAACTCTGGCACCGACCTGCTGTTGACTTGGGACTGTTTCCCATCCCATTCCCGCCCGGTTCTTCCTTTGTGAAGAAAGGATCAGGGACTCACCTATCTGCAGGGCCATTTCCACTCTTACATATTCTGTGACCTCAGGAGGGTTTTGTTAAAAGAGAAGGAAGCTGGAGGCGGTCTGGGAAAACCAAGTGGAACTGCTCAAGTGGCAGTTGGGGCAGAGAAGCAGTGATTTGAATGTGGGCGTAACGTGGCCCTGGATCATTTAGTCCAGGTAGAGGGCGAACCAACACTTCCCTCAGCTCAGTTCTGGGGGTTGCAAAGTCTCACTTGAGTCTTGGGTGGCCAGAGTTGTGTGGGACCTTATTCAACAGCTTCCAGAGAGCACAGTCACTGAAGAGTGCTCACTCGGCCATCTCTCCTCTCCGGGTTCTGAGTCTTCTCAATTCTCTGCAGCGCCCTCTGCAGCACCCACTGCGCAAGAAAGGAAGGCTCGGGTATTTTGATTGGGATGGCATTTGAATGTGTAGATTGCTTTGGATAGTATCTGCATTTTATCAATATTTGTTCTTCCAATCCACAAACACAGAATGTTTTCCATTTCTTTGTGTCTTCTTCAATTTCTTTCATAAGATTTCTATAGTTTTCAGCAAACAGATCTTTTACCTCTTTGGTTAGGTTTATTCATAGGTATTTTATGGGTTTTGGCGCAATTATAAATGGGATCGATTCCTTGATATCTCTTTCTGTTGCTTCGTTATTGGTGTATAGAAATGCAACTGATTTTTGTACATTGATTTTTATATCCTGCGACTTTGCTGAATTCATGGATCAGTTCTAGCAGTTTTTTGGTGGAGTCTTTTGGGTTTTCCATGTAGAGTATCATGTCATCTGTGAAGAGTGAGAGTTTGACTTCTTTGCCAGTTTGGATGCTTTTTATTTTATTTTGTTGTCTGACTGCTGAGGCTAGGACTTCCAACATTATGTTGAACACAGTGGTGAGAGTGGACATTCCTGCCACCCTGCTGATCTTAGGGGGAAAGCTCTCAGTTTATCCCCACTGAGGATGGTATTAGCTGTGGGTCTTTCATATATGGCTTTTATGATGTTGAGATATGATCCTTCTTTCCCGACTTTCTTGAGGGTTTTTTTTTTTTTAAATCAAGAAAGGATGCTGCATTTTGTCAAATGCTTTTTGTGCATCTATTGACAAGATCATATGGTTCTTATCTTTTCTTCTATTAATGTGGTGTATCATGTTGATTAATTTGTGAATATTGAAACGACCCTGCAGCCCAGGAATGAATCCCACTTGAATAATTCTTTCAATGTATTGTTGAATTCGACTTGCTAGAATCTTGTTGAGAATTTTTGCATCCAGTTTCATCAGGGATATTTGCCTATAATTCTCCTTTTTAGTGGGGTCTTTGTCTGGTTTTGGAAACAAGGTAATTCTGGTTTCATAGAATGAGTTTGGAAGCTTTCCTTCCATTCCTATCAAAATAACACCAGCATTCTTCAGAGCTAGAACAAACAGTCCTAAAATTTGTATGGAACCATGAAAGACCCTGAGTAGCCACAGTAATGTTGAAAAAAAAAAACCCAAAGCTGGAGGCATCACAATCCCAGACTTTAACCTGTATTACAAAGCTGTAATCATCAAGACAGTATAGTGTTGGTACAAAAACAGACATATATCAGTGGAACAGAATAGACAACCCAGAAATGGACCCACAAATATATGGTCAACTAATCTTTGACAAGGTAGGAAAGAGGATCCAATGGAAAAAACTCTCTTTAGCAAATGGTGCTGGGAGAACTGGACAGCAACATGCAGAAGAATGAACCCAGACCACCTTCTTACACCATACACAAAAATAAATTCAAAATGGATAAAATACCTAAGTGTGAGACAGGAAACCATCAAAATCCTACAGGAGAAAACAGGCAGCAACCTCTTTGACTTCGGCCACAGCAACTTCATACTTGACATGTCTCCAGAGGCAAGCGAAATAAAAGCAAAAACGAAATATGGGGATCTCATCAAGATAAATAATCTTCTGCACAGCAAAGGAAACAATCAACAAAACTAAAAGGCAATGGATGGAATTGGAGAAGATATTTGCATATAACATATTGGATAAAGGGTTAGTATTCAATCTATAAAGAACTTACCAAACTCAACACCCAAAAAACAAATAATTCAGTGAAGAAATGATAGACACTTTTACAAATAAGATATTCAGATGGCTAACGGACACATGAAAGATGCTCAACATTATTCATCATCAGGGAAACACAAATAAAACCACAATGAGATATCACCTCACACCTGTCAGAATGGCTAAAATTAGGAAACTCAGGAAAGAACAAATGTTGGTGAGGATGTGGAGAAAGGGGAACCCTCTTGCACTGTTGGTGGGAATCCAAAATGGTGCAGCCACTCTGGAAAACAGTATGGAGGTTATAAAAAAATTAAAAATAGAACTACCCTACAACCCAGCAATTGCACTACTAGGAATTTACCCAAAGGACACAAAACTGCTAATTCAAAGGGGCACATGCACCCCAATGTTTATAGCAGTGCTATCAAGAATAGCCAAATTATGGAAAAGCCCAAATTCCCATCAACTGATGACTGGATAAAGAAATGTGGTATATATACATATACAATGGAGTATTACTCAGCAATCAAAAACAATGAAATCTCACTTGTTGCAACAATGTGGATGAAACTAGAGTGTATTATGCTAAGCAAAAGAAGTCAGTCAGAGAAAGATAAATATCATATTATTTCACTCATTTGTGGAATTTAAGAAACAAAACAGATGAATATAGGGGAAGGGAAGGCAAAGTAAGATAAAAACAGAGTGAGGCAAACAATAAAAGACTCTTAAATACAGAGAACAAACTGAGGGCTGCTGGAGGGAGGTGGTGGGGTGGGTTAAACTGGTGACAGGCATTAAGGAGGGCACTTTTCAGGATGAGAACTGGGTGTCATATGTAAGAGATAAATCACTGGGTTCTACACCTGAAGCCAAGACAATACTGTATGTTAACTAACTTGAAAATAAATTAATAAAAAATAAGTAAATAAATAAATAAGTAGAATGTTGTAACTTAAAAGAAAAAAAAGAAAGAAAGGAAGGAAGGGTCGGGGTTACTGGGCATAAAATACTTAAACAGTAACAACACCTGCCAAGCTACAGCAGCTAGGAAGGGGCGAGACATATGGAAGTTCCCTGGAGTCCATTTTTTTTCCCACTAGGGGGAGAATTCATCTCCAACTCAGATTCCATTCGGAAAATGACTCCTTCGACCAAAGGTACATACAGTACCTCTACCCTTGTGGGGTAACCAACATTTGATTTGCTGTGCATGGAGCTATTTCCTGGGACATGGGAATTTCAGTGCTAACACGAGGAAGTTCTGGGAAAATCAGTTCTTGTTGCTCCATGGAAGACAGGTCACAGGTACCCAGTTTGGAGACAGACAGAGGCCCACAGCCCCAGCTACACAGAAAGGGCGACTGTTCCTGAGTTAGGCAGACAGCAGTCTGTAGTGCTCCTTGGAGCAAGCAGCCCTCCCTATGATATCACAGTAAGATATCATAGAAAGGGAGTCCTCAAGCAAATGGAAACGTAGAGACAAGGGACACTGATTCAAGAGACACAACGCCCCAATCCAGATGGTGTGAGATGAGAATGGGGTGGGACGTGGGGTGTAGAAGAGGAATTGAATCCAGAGCTATATAGAAATGGTTCTCTCAGTGTCTCTGAAGAAGGCTTCCCACCAGTCCCATAGAGCTTATGAGTTGAAAGCCTTTATCAGAATCCACTGACAACCCTTAGGCTTAGAGGTATGTAAGTAGGGTCAAGGGAACCTTAGAGTAAGGTATGTAGGTTTTTACCACAGACTTTAGCTTCGTTGTTCTCTCTCTCTCTCTTTTCATATGTTTTATTTTATTTCTGAGGGAGAGAGAGAGCGAAAGCAGGGGAGGGGCAGAGAGTGAGGAGGCGAGGAGAGGATCCCAAGCAGGCTCCACACTAACAACAGGGAACCTGATACAGGAACTCACCAACCATGAGATCACAACCTGAGCCGAAGTCAGATGCTCAAGTGACTGAGTCACCCAGGCCCTTGCTTTGTCATTATCAACCAGTGATCCCATTGTCCTTATGAGGTCTCAGGTTAAAGAACTCCACCAGGAACTGCTATGTAGATATCTCTGGACTTGATGGGCTTGTGACAAATGACTGCACTCAAGATTCTAGCACTGACAGAGAGCAAAATCCAATGAGGGGCTCATCCACATTTCATACCAAGAATGTTCCTTCACCCACGGTGGCAGGAGGTAGGCTACCACATAAGATAGCCTTAAAGGAGCTACTGAACTAACTAACAAAGTAGCTACTTGATTTTTAGTTGACATTTGAACTGAAATGGATGCTTCCCAAGACTTATTCTCTTGGATGGAATATGTCTGCCCACGAAACTCCACAATCTGATTGATGTGATTCATTTATGTTACTTTTTTTTTTTTAAGAACCAATGGATCTAGGGTTAGAAGGCTGCATAAAAGTTTTGTAATCTAGCTCTTACCCAGATATTAAAATCTCTCTGTAGCATTTCAGCCAAAAAGCCCCCAGCCTGCATACCTCTAGTTATATGGAATCTACTAATTTTCAGGCCAAATTTGTACCTAATGGGATAGTTCTAACTGTAAGAAACTTATTCCATGTGTGGGGCTGAACTCTGGGCTCCTGGAGCTACTAACACTAGCACTAGTTCTTGGTAAGCATGGCTGCCCTTTAACAGCCCTTCAGGTGTTTGTGTCCACTTTTCTTCCCCCAGACAGGACCAGCTCTTTCAAGCATTGCTCATTAGACACCTCATCATTATGGGCATCTTAGATGTGAAATGAAATTCTAGACTCAAAGAAACTATTGGGATTGAGATCTATGGTTGAAAAGGGAAAGATGAATGTTCTAGCTAATGTTTCTCTGATTGTTCTGGTTTCTAGATATGTGCTGATGGAAGCCATCTGTAATGGATCAGAGAACTACTCACTGGTCTTCTACCTGGTAGGCATCCTGTCTCTGCATGAATCTTTCTTCCTCCCTGTCTTCTTGATTTTCCTCTTAATCTACCTGCTCATCCTGCTGGGAAATGCCTGATCCTGTTGGCTGTGGTGGCAGAGCCCAGCCTCCACAAGCCCATGTACTTCTTCCTGATCAGCTCTGAGCCTTGGACATTCTACTACAACCGTCGTCCCCAAAATGTCATCCTTATTCTTACTTGGGGACCACTTCCTCAGCTTCCCTGCCTGCTTCCTGCAGATGTACCTCTTCCATAGCTTCTCCTGCTCAGAAGCCTTCATCCTGGTGGTCATGGCCTATGACTGCTATGTGGCTGTCTGCCACCCACTGCACTACCCTGTCCTCATGACTCCACAGACCAATGCTGCACTGGCAGCCTGTGCCTGGCTCACTGCCCTCCTCCTGGCCAACCCAGCAGTGGTACAGACTTCCCACATGGCTTTTGACAACACTGCTCACATCTATCACTGCTTCTGTGACCACCTGGCTGTGGTCCAGGTCTCTTGCTCAGACACCATGCCTCATGGGCTTCTGTATTGCCATGGCAGTATCCTTCTTGCCCCTTGTCCCGGTGCTTCTCTCCTATGCCCACATCCTGGCCTCGGTGCTTCACATCAGCTCCCGAGAAGGACGCTCAGAAGTCTTCTCCACCTACAGCTCCCACCTCCTGGTGGTTGGCACCTACTACTTATCCATTGCCATAGCCTATGTGGCCTACAGAGCTAACCTGCCACTCGACTTCCACATCATGGGCAATGTGGTATATGCTATTCTCACACCTGTGCTCAACCTTCTCATCTACGTGCTGAGGAACAAGGATGTCAAAGCAGCCATCATCAGAATGGCATGTCCCTGGGACCCAGGGCATTGGAGGGACCCTTGATTCTTAGATGTAGTTAATTCTGTTCCCAGGATACCGGTGTGCTAAAAATAAATTATGTCATTAAAAATGTTTTTTGAAGGGAAGAGTGCCTTAGAGTAGGGCCCAAAATATACCATTGAGACTTCCATTTCCATTAATGATATATTGGCTATGAAATCAACCCTTCTGTGGAAAGAAAAAGGTCAGATGAAACAGAAGAAGTATTTTCTTAAAAGTATCAAAATTATCACCTTCTTAACACGCTGGGCAGTGAGTCAGTCTCATAAAAGTATCAAATAGATTTTTTAATATAATAATGCTAAAATAGTAATAAATATGAGAACACAGAAAAGTTAGTTATTAAGACATGGGTAGAATGTAGATCAATAGAACAGAATAGAGAGCCCAGAATCAGACCCTTAAATATATGAACATGACACAGCAGAGCGGTGTGAAAGATGGACATATAATAAATGGTATTAATACCATCAGGTATCCACATGAAATTTGTCCCTTACCTCAAGCAAGCATTAAATAATCATTAAATATCTAAATATGAAAGGCAAAACTATAAAAATATATAGAAGAGTATAGCTCTCATCTTGGGATGGGGAGGTATTTCTCTTTTTTTAAATGTTTTTATTTTTATTATTTTTGAGAGAGAGAGAGAGAGAGAGAGAGAGAGTATGAGCAGGGGAGTGGCAGAGAGAGAGGGAGACACAGAATCTGAAGCAGGCTCCAGGCTCTGAGCTGTCAGCACAGAGCCCAGTGAGGGGCTTAAACTAATGAACTGTGAGATCATGACCTGAGCCAAAGTCAAACGCTTAACCGACTGAGCCACCCAGGCGCCCCAGGGAGGTATTTCTTAAGCAAGATTTTTCAAAAACTCTAGACCTAGGGAAAAAAAATGATAAATTTGACTGCTTTTAAAATGTAGAATTTCTGTTCATCAAAAGGCACCAAAGAGAGAGTGGAATGCTGAGCTCCAGAACAGAAAAAGTTATTTGCAATGCATATCACCAAGGAAAGGACCCAGGATTCATCCAGAATACAGAGAGAATTAATTCAGGTCAATTTTTAGAAATAGTCAAGTCATAAGGAAAATTAGCAAGATGCTTCACAATCAGGTGACCAGTAAGTCTAAGAAAACACACTCAACCTAGTAGTAACAGGAGAAGTGCAAATTACAACAACAAATAGTTACCACTAGAAAACCCATCAGATGGGCTAAAATGTCCAAGTCTGACAATATCCAATATAGGGAGCATATGGGTTGATGGAACCCTCACACTTTGATAGTGGGAGTGTTTGTAAATACAACCACTTTGGAAAACACTTCATCACTGTCTTATCATGTTGAAGATCCACATACTTTATTATCTGGCATGGCAGCATTTCTATAACTTGTAAAATTTTCCTTAGATGTAACACTGGATGCCAATAAAATATGGCATACATATGAACTACGTATATGCACTACAACATGAGGAATCTCACAAAGTGTTGAGCAAAAAAATTATGACTCAAAAAGATATATATGATATGATGCCACTTATATAAAGTTTAAAGACAGGCAAGGCTAAACTACATTTTTTTATATTAAATATAATTCATTTTCAAATTGGTTTCCATGCAACACCCAATGCTCATCCCAACAGGTGCTCTCCTCAATGTCCATCACCCACTTTTCCCTCTCCCCAACCCCCCATCAACCCTCAGTTTGTTCTCAGTATTTAAGAGTCTCTTATGGTTTGTCTCCCTCCCTCTCTGTAACTTTTTTTTCCCCCTTCCCCTCACCCATGGTCTTCTGTTAAGTTTCTCAGGATTCACATGCGTGAAAACATTTGGTATCTTAAACTACATTTTTTTATAAATGCATACAGATGGCATACATTGTGAAGAGAAGGCATATTTCTTATAAAAATGAAAAGTGGGGTTCTTTTTTTAAAATTTTTTTAATCTTTATTTACTTTTGAGAGAGAGAGAAAGAGAGACAAACAGCATGAGCAAAGGAGGGGCAGAGAGAGAGGGAGACACAGAATCTGAAGCAGACTCCCAGCTCTGAGCTGTCAGCACAGAGCTCGAAGTGGGGCTTGAACTCACCGACCGTAAGATCATGACCTGAGCCGAAGTCAGATGCTTAACCAACTGAGCCACCCAGGCGCCCCTGGGGTTCTTTTTTAAAAAATTATCTTGTTTATTTATTTGTTTAAACTTACTTATTTTGTGAGAGAGAATGTGCAAGCACGGGAGGGGCAGAGAGAGGATCCCAAGCAAGCTCCTTGCTACCAGCACAGAGCCCGACCCAGCCCAGAGCTCCACGCAGGGCTCGAACTTACAAACCACGAGATCATGACCTGAGCTGAAACCGAGAGTCAGATGGGCTTAACCGAATGAGCCACTCAGGTGCCCCAGGGTTATTTCTGTAAGAGAGGGAGAGGGTTGTAATCAAGGAGGAGCACCTGGGGCCTTATGAGGTGTTGCCAATGTTTCATTCTCCCATGGATGGTGACGACATGGTGTTTACTTTACAATTAAACTGTATATTAGACTTTATATATGTTTGTTCTATGTGAATATTGTATTTTATAATAAACTCTTACAAGGCATCATTCCATTGGGCAGAGGCTGCCAAAGTATTTCTCAAAGTTCACTCCAAGTCTTTCCGTGGGTATGGTGACTTGAGGTGGTTTTCACATTCACAGTAAGCATCAAGCTGCTGAATACAATTTTCCCCATTTGTCCATTCACTTAAGAAAATTTTAATTGGCAGGGTGCCTAGGTGGCTCAGTTGGTTAAGCATCCGACTTCGGCTCAGGTCATGATCTCACAGTTTGTGAATTTGAGCCCCGTGTCAGGATCTGTGCTCACAGCTCAGAGCCTGGAGCCTGTTTCAGATTCTGTGTCTCCCTCTCTCTCTGCCTCATCCCTACTCATGCTCTGTGTTCTCTCTGTCTTAAAAATAAATAAAACATTAAAAAAAATTTTTTTAAAGAAAATTTTAATTAGCCTTTGGAAGGTGCTAGACCATGCTAATAGAAGCTAGAGATGCAGAGAGAAATCAGGACAGTCGCTGCCCTCAATTTGTTTACGATATCTAGTGAGGAAGACAGACAAGGGCAGAAATAGCACAGTGTGGTTTGGGAGTCCTCATGGAGTTAACAACATGGTGGATGTGGACTGATTGAACGGAAGCCCTGAGCTGCTCCCATCAGAGAAAGAGAGGTTTCATTCTAGAGCTGGCCAGGAGGCTGTGTGGCATGCTGGCTGCTATCTATCATGGGGTGTTGATTTTTAGCTTGGACCCCCTCAGTCAAGAAACGGAGTTCACAATCAAACCCAAAAGACTTTGCCACTCAGTTCTCTTCAGGAATCACACAGGTCAAAAAAAAAAGTCTCTGGAATGAGCAGAACTACAGCGCCCCCCAAAAAGGCAGGAAGGAAGACCATTCTCAGAAAAGTGAGTGGCACAGACAGTGACATTTTTGTTGCATGTGTTAAAGGGAAGAAAACCCTCCTTAGAAAATTGTGATAAAGATGCAGCATGTGATTTAGGCAAGGGCATTAACAGAGAGTGAGAATTTCAGTAAATAGCAAATAGCAAATTTCAGTAAATAGCAAAATAGTCTTTAATAGACTTTTAAAGTCACAATGATAACAATTTTAAGTCAAAATTATGAAACAAGGCATCGTTAGTGAATTCTCCCCTCCATTTCTACTCCCTCCGTTTGCATGCCCTTTACATAAATTGTTTTTATTCATATTTTTTCTTTTTCATTTTAATAGAAGCAAATCTGTATGCTTACACACATATGTATAATATATAAATATGGCTATATTATCTCTTCCTTAGGGAAATAGTAGCATTAGCATACTATAAGACCGTTCTGCACTTTGATTTTGAAACTTTAATCAACAGTTTGCAGAGATCAAGTTTTTGTTCAAGGTAAGCAAAAAAATGGGTGGTGAGAGAGGGAGGGGGCATTGCTGGAGTGACCAGCTTTAGGTAGGAACATGAAGAAGAATTAGTCCATGGGAATAGGCGGGAAGACAGACTGTGGGCATGGATGCTGGCAGGTGGGCGGGTGTGCAAAGGGACTCTGTGCATTTCCTTCCTGTTTGCTGGAGGGACAATGGGAAGAGGTATTGTGGATCATGGAGAGAAGAGAAGGTTTGAAAAAGTCATCTGGAAGAGGAGAGGAGGGAACAAACCAGGGACATATTGAATGACCTGTCAGAATCAAGGTCTGTGGATCCCTTTTACACTAAGCTCAGATAAGGTACACCTACATCAGGAAAATACTTTCTTAAAATCCACCTCACTTTTTCCTAAGGGTGCAGGGCTCATCCTGAGTCAGGGTATGTATGACTGATATCCCAATGTTATGGATTCTTCCCAGTGGAGTTTTTCTGTTTTTGTTTTTGTTTTTTTTTTTAACCAATCATTAGGATAATTACATAGGCCAACTTGTTTTACAGGCAGCAACGATTTGATTTTTTTAAAAATCTGATCGTTTATCTGTCCTCACCAATGGCTACCTATGCTTCTTGTCAAGATAATAAAATCCGTCAGCTAAAAGACATAAGGTCATTTATATAGTAACTATATATGTCATGAGTGTACTATGTGCTATATTGTATATCTCAATGTTACAGGGAGAAGAAGGAAGAAAAAGCACTAAAAAGTGAATTCTAAGATTTCAAAAGCTAGTTTAAATCACTTCTGAACTCAATTACAACGTTAAGCTCTAAAGCTGGCTCCACTTATCAGTTACACGTGGTGAAAATACTTAGGTAGTCATGAGATTATGACTCCATTATAAGAACGATATTTATGGTAATACCATTTCCTCTGCATTAATTCCTTATATTCTTGATGGTAAGTAAAATGCTCCTAGTATGCTAAATTCTTATTTGGGGCTGTTTATATTTCCAGCAGCGTGGTTCAGTTTAATCTCTTTTATCTTCCTCTTATGTGTTCTTCAAATATATTCTGAGAATTGTCTGTGCTACCTTGTCTAGTTTCAACTTTGAAGCCGTCATTATTTCTAAACTAGATTTTTTGGTTCCAAGCCCTATGTGTTTTAAATAACCTGCCCATGTTTTTCTGTGCTATCTTTAAAATAATAAACTCTATCACTGAATGCTACTTCCACAAATATTTGGAAATTAAAGAGCACCCCCCTGAATAACGAATGGGTCAAGAAAGAAATCATGAGGAAAATTGGAAAATATCTTGAGCTAAGTAAAATGAAAACACAGCATACAAAAATCATAGGATGTAGCTAAAACAAGTGCTTTGAGGAAAATGTAGAACTGGAAATGCTCATTAGAAAAAGAATAAAAATTTCAAATTAATAGCCTATTTTTTTCAAGTTTTTATTTTAATTCCAGTTAACACATAGTGTAGTGTTAGTTTTCGGAGTAGAATATAGTGATTCATCACTTACATACAACACCCGGTACTCATCCCAACAAGTGCCATCCTTAATCCCCATCACCCATTTCAACCAATAGTTAATAGCCTAATTTTTAACTTTAAGAACTTATAAAAGAGGAGCACCTGGGTGGCTCCATCCGTTAAGCATCCGACTTCGGCTCAGGTTATGATCTTGCCGTCTGTAGGTTCGAGCCCTGCATCAGGCTCTGTGCTGACAGTTCAGAGCCTGGAGCCTGCTTCGAATTCTGTGTCCCCATCTCTCTCTGCACCTTCCCTGCTCTCTCTCTCTCCAAAATAAATAAACATAAAAAATTTTAAAAAAAGAACTTAGAAAAGCAAACTAAATTCAAAGCAAGCAGTAGGCAGAAGATAACTAAATATAGAGTGGAAATAAATGAAAAGAGAATGGAAAGAATTGACAAAACTAAGATTTGTTCTTTGAATACATCAACAAAATTGACACACATTTAGGTAGAGAGACTAAGAAAAAAGAGAGAAGATCCCCAATTACCAAAATAAAAAATGAGAGAGAGAACATTACTATGAACCAAAGAGAAATAATTACAAAATGTTAAAGGAAGAGACCACCACGCCAACTCTGAAACAAAAGGCTGAACCTAATCATTAGCTTAAGCATGGGAATGCTATCATTTATGGCACAGTCTGGTTTGGAGCGACATGGCGAGCTGATCTTACACAGGGTTGTGGACAACACGAAGATGAGAGGCTGCTGGACCTTCAGGGGTGCCAGCATCGAGGGAATGGTTTGCATGTAGCGGTGGAAGTGTGGTTTGCTGGAGTGAAGCTGTTGCTGGGCAGCTGACTTTTCAACTGGCTGGCTTTCAGGAGCTTGCATGCTGGTGGGAAGCAGTCATTAAACAATACAACAGGTTTAAAACAAGTTCTGAAGACTATGTGTTACCATGGCTATAGAACAGCCTGTCATTTCCTAGAAGCCTGAGAACACTTTTCTTCTCAGAGGTAATGAAGTAAATCATATTTTATCCCATGATGTTATACTAGTAAGTCTTAAAATGTTGGCTTTTTACAAAGAAATCCCAGCCAACAGTTTGGCTCTCCTGTTTTGGGCTCACTTTTGTAAGTAAAACAAAAGAAAATTGGGAACCTAAAAGGAAGCAAAGTCTTGGTTTTTGTTTGTTTTCTCCTACCTACTGCAGTTCTACTGACCATTGGGCTCCATGTGACCGCTTCCCTCCAAGAAATCACACCCCTTCGTTAGTTTCATCGGGGACATCCTGGAAAGCCCTTAGTCCTTCTCATGCTGCCAAAAGCTGGCTCTGGGTGGTTTTTTGTTTTGTTTTTGTACAGACCTGGTTAAAAAAAAATTTTTTTTTCAAGTATAGTTAACACACAATGTTATAACATAGTGATTTGGCAAAGTCTACACGTTATGCTATGCTCCCAAGTGCAGCTACCATGGTTCTGGGTGTTTGTTAAGGAGCTCTGTAGTGTCTGAACAAAACAGAACAGAACAAAAGAATCCACCTAACAGTCCGGTGGTTCTGCGGGATTCTTTGCCTTTAACTTAAGAATGGTTAGATCTTCTCCTCCAGAAAAACCTTCAGCATTTACCTTTATGGCACTGAAGCAAAGATCCACATATACAAATTTATCCCAAACCAAAATTCCTCTCTTCAGTCGGAAGGAGAAGATCTGGAGAGGACAAAATAGCAAAAAAAGTTCTGGTTTGTTATTCAAAGAAATTTCCAAAACCATCTTCAGTCCCATTGTGACATTGGTTAGATCAGAAGGGGCTGTAGTCTCTGCTGTATCATTCTTTTGGTTTCCATCAAGCTGCCAATGGCTTAGTAATCTTGCGTCCTGCAGTTGTGTATCTACAGTCGACATCTATTATGCAGGTCCTTTCTGTGGGCTGAAATGAATCGCTCGCGCATGGTCTTCCTCTGTTCTGGGCAGCAGCATCAGGCGCAGCAAGGTCGTCTCAGTCATTTCTGAGGTTCGTGGTCTCGAAGCCTCTATGTTTGAAACCGGACAGTCCCTGCACATGCACACCCTATTATTATTCCATTTTAAAATGTGCTTGCTGCTTGGCCCAGAAGTTCTACTTCTAAGGATCTGAGACAAATATCTGGGTGCCCATCCCCCAGATTCATGTTAAAAGGACATTAATAATAATATTGTTCATAATAGCAATAATTGTGCACAACCTAGATGTTTGTTGGCAGGGAAATGAACAGTCTATGTCATATCCATACTATGAAATACCAAACATCAGATAAAAAGAATGAAGTATGTCAGATGGAAAGGTTCCAAAACTTAGTAATTTGGAATATAAATGATGCCATCAAGAGCAAAATGATTCTATTTATGTTAAAAGAAAAACAAAACAACCCCCTCCCCCCAAAAGAAAAACAAAACAACTCGCCCCCCCCCCCCCATGCTTAGAAAAGATCTGGAAGGAACACACCAAATCATTACCTCTGGGGAGGGGAGGGGAGAGGAAATATGAGGAAGGTCTGGTGTGAAGAAAACATTCACTTTTTACTCCATAAATAAATCTCCATATTGATTAAGATACTTTACAATAGGATCTATTTATTACTTGTGAAATTTTAAAAAATTGTTTAAATTTTATACAGATTAGTAAAAGAATGACAAGAGTCAGAAACTGAGAGCAATGGAGCTAAAGGAAGGAATCTGAAAGACTGAGGTACAAAGGCTCGGCCTGGCACTGGCTGGGGCTAGGGCACAGACCCCCACCTCACATTCTTCCCACAGAACCCCCAAGATCCTCATTGTGCCCGAGGAGTAGTGTGCTCCAATCACACAACAGGGTTTTACTATTTCGGTTGGTCAAAATCTCAGCTCTCACTTACTGGTTTACTGTGTGGGAGGCACTGAGCTAAGTACCGAAAGCTTCCCAGGAGCCTGTGGGTTAGGCAGCATTTTTATATACCCTTTTCACAGGAAAGGAAGTAAAGGCCCAGTGAGGCTAAGGGATTTGTTCAAGGTGACATCACTGGAAAGAACTCAGGTGTCAGCCATTAATTGATGTGCTGCTGAACCACTCAACAGGAATTGGGTCCAAATCCCAGCTCTACCAGCTGTCACTCCTGTGACCTTGGGCTAGTAAGTCACTTCACTTCTCTAGATCTGTTTCCTCAAACGTCTGATAGTAGGGACAATCCTGGCTCTGCTTGTCTTCCCTGGCTGTTGTGAGGCCTGATGGAAAAACAAGAATTAAACTGTTCTGTTGCTGATAAAGTTCTGGGACCCAGGAGGATTGTTAATGATGTTGTTTCCATTACCTGCAAAGCCCAGGGCCAAGTCCCCTGCTCCACCGAGGAAGTTGTTCCCAGCTGGTGGGCGTGGGGTCTCTTAGAGGGAACAAACTTGAGGGAGGGGCCCCAGCAGGCCCTGACTCCAGGGTTTAATGGGCCATGCGTGGCCCAGCTCCTACCTGGCTCTTCCCCCAGGGCCAAGTGTGATGACTACACAGAAGACACCAAGCACCAAGGTGGATCAGCCTTGAAGGTGAGCTGAGCCGGGGATGGAGTGTGCAGAAGCAGGCAAAGGCTGGGGTGAACGGACAGCCTCAGAGTGGCCAGGGATGTGTACAGCCACAGTGAGGAGCCCAGGGACATGTACTGATGGGTGAACATCAGGATCCCAGTGTGCACACATGGTCTGTGTGGCCCTGGGCTAGACACCCTGATGGGACAAGCAGGGTTATGCAGTCACAAGCAAGAGGCTGATGATCTCGTAAGAGAGCTTCTCACAGAGAGGCAAGGTCGATGACAGTGAAGGAAATGGAAATATTTAGTGAGGCATCTGTAACACTATGAGTCACAGAGGAGGGAATTACAGTGCAGAGAGGGAAAGTGGAAAGTGCTGAAGCCAAAACGGAAACCCAGGACTTTCTAACTCCAGTTAATGAACACAAACTCTGTCATGCACACATATCCTGCTCCTCGGCTATGGGAATGACAGAGGATACTGGAAATATTGTGAGAGGATGGTGTGGCTTCGGGAGTTGTAGTGAAGCACAATGACACAATGGCTGTAAAGATTAAACATGCCACAGGGCCCTTGCTTTCCTTCCTCAGAGGCTGGCGGCAAGAGATGGCCATTCTGACCCCTCATTGGGCCAAACACAGAGGGCACACACCAAAATGCTAGCTGAGCTAGAGGAGACCATCTCTTCCAAAGCCCTCCTTTTACAGGTGGGAAAACTGAGGCTCGAGGGTCCAAAGTCACAGCAGGCTTGTGGCAGAGCTGGTCCAAGAGCCAGCACTCTTGGTTGCCAGGCAGGGCTCAGTCCTTTGCAGCAGGCTGGCTCCAGAACTCCTGCTCTCACCCTCCCCAGCCCTGACCTCAGACTGACCCTCAGTTTCTCCTTTGTTCAAGGGGCATAACCACTCCCTGGCAGGCCTGGAGGATGAGAGGAGAGGGTGTATGTGAAGTGCAGCATCACATTGGACATTCCAGTAATAGGTTTTTCTGTCCTTCTCTGTCCCCTGCCAGCACTGTAACTCATGGCCCACAGATAATCCCGACCAAGGAAATGTCCCCTAACAATACCTTTGGTGTCCTTAAGCACTGAAAACACCCCTGTGATATATATTCAAAATAAGTCCCTCAATCTAAACTACAAAATAAAAGTAAGGAAGTCCAGAAAGTTCCTGATTATTACCATGATGCTACACCAGTGTTTTTGAAAACTATCAAATACTAAATTCTGTCAAAAACCTTTTTCAGTGCTCCTATCTAGTTGGCACCTAAGCACATGTTTGTTTGTTTTTTTTAATGTTTATTTATTTTTGAGACAGAGAGAGACAGAGCATGAATGGGGGAGGGGCAGAGAGAGAGGGAGACACAGAATCGGAAGCAGGCTCCTGGCTCCGAGCCATCAGCACAGAGCCCAACTCAGGGCTCGAACTCACGGACCGGACCGTGAGAACGTGACCTGAGTCGAAGTCAGGCGCTTAACCGACTGAGCCACCCAGGCGCCCCCCTAAGCACCTGTTTTATCTGTTGCATGGATGCACTCTAACAAAATGAAAGTTTAGGGAAGTGCTTCAGTGCCTTTGGGGTGACCAAATAAATCACTTGGTTGGTCTTGCCTCTGGCCCCAGTCTGGAGGGCAGGCAGAGGTTATGCTGAGGCTCCAAGTGATAATCCGCCCCTCCCCCACCCAATAGTCTAGTTCTGGTTCTGTCACTCACTTACTGTGTGGCCTTGGGCAAATCACAGCCTGTTTCTGACTCTCCCTTTTGTGTGCCCTCTGTGTATAAGAAAAGGGTTAAACTAAAACTATTTAATTGCTAACGACCCCTTCTTTCTGGTTGTCTGATTCAGCAAGCAACTGAAGGCCTACTGGGAAAGCTGCCTTCTGGCTCCTGTCTCTGGAGCACTGAGCTCCTGGTAAGGGTGGGGTTCACTTTTCAATAGAAACAATCAGGCTCCATGACAGCCCTCCCAGGGCTGCCAGTCTGATGGAGCCATGGACACACAAAGTAGACAGAGACAACGCAGTATGATCATAGTGATGACAAAGGAAGGCACAGTAACTGTGCAAGCCCAGAAAAGAGGGCCCGAGACAGCCAAGCCCAGCCAAGCCTCTTGGAACAGGGAATATTTGAGCTAAGTTAGGCAGAAAAACAAGGCAAGAGCAAGGAGTTGCCATTTGACCAAAGTAAGAAGAAATAAGGCTGCAAGAAGATAGACTTTGGATGGCAGGCTAGGGAGTCATCTTTCCTCAGGAAAAATCCTTAGGAACACTGGATAGGAGCCAGAAGACTGGGTTCAAGACCCATCTTTGCTGTGAACTTGTTGGTTGACCTTGAGAAGACACTTTGTTACTCGACTTCAGACTCTGAATTCATACTCCCTACCCCCACCCACATTGTTGAATAAAAGTGGGACAGAGGAGGGATGACAGGGATACAAATAGATTTATGGCTCTGAACTTGAGCACCTCAAACCACAATTCAGCTTAACTCAGTGATAATCAATCCAAAGTCAATTCCTCTGAGCTATAACATCATGTAGGAAAATGCAGTTGGCATCAATTTGGGTGTGAGGAAAACCTGGTGAGTGGCTCAGACAGGTTGTGTCTGGTGGTCTGGTCAGCTGAGAATTAACTCTTTTTAGTTGGGGGCAGCAGGTTTGCTTTCCTGCCTGGGTACTGGGGCACTGACCTTCAGCACACTTTTTTTTTCTTTCAAGGAAGCATTCACAGTGGAGTGGTTTGTTCCATGCATCTTTCAGAAAGACGTTTATTCAGCCTTCACTCCCTAATGAGGAACCAGGCCACCCATCACACTTAAGAGACTAAAGAACAAACTGAAATTTCTGATTGTTGCTGACAATTTCAGCTTAGAAATGGAGAAGAAAAGAGAAAACCTTTTTCCCAATCTCTTCCCACATGAACACTTAAGCTTCCAGATGATCTAGAGAAAGAGCCTGTGTCTGGAAGTCAGAGGCCTGGGTTCTGGTCCTAGCTCTGTGGCTGACTGATCCCATGTGATCTTGGGTAAGCCCTTGACCTTCTTGTCTATAAAGAAGAAAGCTGGCTGGACATTTCCAGGTTTGGTATTTTTATGATTTAATGACATAAGAGAGGTTTTGTCACAAATAAGAGAAACAGGACAGTTCTGGGAAAATCAGGGAGGGAGTAGTTTTAGAATCATCGGAGTTGATAAAGCAATGATATAAACGTGACCATGGATTTGCTCATGGGTCGTTTATTCAGAGGGACATCCCAATGTATGAGAGGAGTCATTAGATCCCCTCAGTTGAAGATCTCCAATTCTGTGGGTGCTTGGAAGCACACATCCCCCCTTGCTTGATGAAGGGAGCCTCTGGGGTAGGGACTTGTGCCTTTGGCACTGTCACAAGAATACAGTGTTCTTCTCTGCAGCAGTGGCTCCTAAGACCCTAAGTTTCTAGTTTACTGTAATACCTCCTTAGCTGGAGCTAGGGAAGCCTACAGGCTAGTGGACATGAAGTGACTCATCAGGAACATCTGCTCTGCAGCAGTACCAACTAGGAGGGAGGGAAAAAAGCATATTACACAGGAATGCCGTCCAATCTCTGGTTCTGCCATTGGTTAGAGTATACCTGTAACTTTGACTCCTATCAGGAAGTGACTCCAACAAAAGGCATCCTCTGCCATTCCTTTCATTGAAGGAGGACAAAAAGCTATACCTTGTTTATTCAAGGTATAACTCAGGTATAATAAAGCCTACAAATGTTAGGCACAGATATAGGTCTAGCTGTAAATATAGATAAAGATATAGACATCATAGACATCCACAGATATTGGTATAGATACATAGATATATAGATATAGATATAGATATAGATATAGATATAGATATAGATAGATCAGCTAAAGATATGGCACATTTCCAACAACCCAGAAGATTCCCTTGTGCCCAGCCCAGTCAAATAAATCCCTCCACAGAATTTAGTCACTGTTAGGACTTATATCACCATAGATTAATTGTTTTCTATCTTTGTTCTTCAACTAAATACAATATGTAGTCTTTTGGATATGGTCTCTCTCGTTTGAAACTGGACTGTGAGCTTCATACATCTTGTTGCATGTAACAATAGTTCACCCTTTTTCCTTGCTATGCAATATGGATGAATATACCATAATTTTTCCATTCTACTGATAATGGACATTTGGGTTGTTTCCATTTGGGGATTATAAGTAAAAGCTGTAATGAACATTTTTTTTATCAAAGCAGAATTCACCAATCATAAAATTCATGATTTTAACCATTTGAAAGTGTGCAATTCAATGGCTTTCCATGCATTTACAGTGTTGTTCAACAATTACCACCATCTAACTCCAGTAGCTTTTCATCACTCCTCAAATAAACCCCGTATCCATTAAGCAGTTACTTCCCATTCTCTCCTTCCCTAGTCCCTGGGGATCACTAATCTTTCTGCCTCTGTAGATTTGTCTATTCTGGACATTTCATACAAATGGAATCATACAATATGTGACTTTTTTATCTGACTTCTTTCACTTAACATAATATTTTCAGAGATTACCCACATTGTAGCATGGATTAGTGTTCCATTGCATTTTTGAATAATATTCCATTGCATGAATATACTGCATTGTGTTTATCCATTCATTAGCTAATGGGCATTTAGGATGTTCTGCTTTTTGACTATTATAAATAATGCTACTATGAACATTCATGTACAAGTCTTTGTGTGACATATGTTTTTAATTCTTCTGGATTTATATTTAGAACAATGCACATTTTTATACATGTATCTTGGTGGACACAAGCAGTCCTATCTCTTGGCTTTGTGTCCATATGTGTAATTCCTGGGTCACAGGTTTTAGAAGGTTTACCAAACAGCTATCCAAAGTGGTTGTATCATCTGCATACTCATAAGCAATGTATTGGAGTACCCCTTGCTCCGTACCTCACCAACACTTGGCAATCCTTTTCACTTTAGCCTTTCTGGTGAGTATGTAATGGTATCATTTTATTTTAATTTACATTTCTATGATAACAAATAATGTTGAGCACTCTTTATATACTTTTTGGTCATTTGGATGTTCTCTTTTGTGAAATGCCTATTCAAGTCTGTTGCTCCTTTTCCTGAAGGGTCATCTATCTTTTTTTCTTAATTTATGGAAAGCTTTTATATGGATATATGCTGGATACACATTCTTTGATATATGTATTAAAAATATGGAAATATCTTCTCCAAGTCTGTGTCTTACCTCCTCATCTCTTCATGTTGTATTTTGAAATTGAGGTAAAATTTACACAGAAGGTAATTCACAGATCTTAAGTGTATGACTTAATGAGTTTTCATAAACATAAACACCCATGTAACCACCACTCCACTCAATACAGAAATGTAGAACATTTCCATCACAACAGGAAGCATACTTCTGCCTATAACTTGCCAATCCTCACCTCCTTAGACAACAACTGTTTTGATTTATAACACTATAAATTAGTTTTGCCTGTCCATAAATTTAATATTAATTAAATCATATAGTATATATTCTTTTTATCTTTCTCTGGGCTTTACTTTTGATATTTTCTACTGATCTATTTTCCAGGTTTATAATCCTATCCTCTTCTGTGTCTTCTTGATTGTTGGTCACATTTTCCTGACTTTTTGCATGTCTAACAATTTTTTTATTATGGGATGAACATGTTTATAATAGGTTCATAGAGGCCCTCAATGATATCTTTCACCAGATCAATTTTTCCCTTGCTTTTATTTATTTGTTTTAATTTTTTAAATATTTGTTTATTTTCTGAGAGAGACAGAGTGTGAGTGGGGGAGAGACAGAAGACAGAGAGGGAGACACAGAATCTAAGCAGGCTCCAGGCTCCAAGATGTCAGCACAGAGCCTGACACAGGGCTTGAACTCATGACCTGTGAAATCATGACCTGAGCTGAAGTCAGCTGCTTAACTGACTGAGCCACCCAGGCACCCCTCTCCCTTTGTTAGGAAACAGGGTAAGGGCTGATCACCTTGAGCTAATCAAGGCTTGAATTAGGCTTGGTTTTAGTTTTCATAAGATTTAGTCTAACTTTGGTTCTCCTGGGCCTTGGGTTGATAGCTTGGCTGGTCTCTGTCTCCTCAGCCCTTAAAGATTGTGGAAGATCTGTTCCTATCCTTTGGAGGTTTTGAACTTATGTCTTTAGCAAGCTTACCACCCACCTTCTCAACATACACACACACACACACACACACACACACACACACACAAACACACAGCTTCAAAAATTTTGAAAATGTTTTAAGGTAAGACTATTGTATATTTAATGGAGGGTCTTTCTCTCTAACCTCTTAAGCATTGTGAGATTTGTCTTTTAGAAGCCTTCAGTCTAGCTTCCTAGCCTCTTTTGTATGGCCCCCAAATTCAGAAGCTGTCCCACACACAGGGAAAACTTGTTATGCGTTTAGAGAGTGCTTTAAATTTTTGATTGCCAAAAAGCATTGCTGACCTTTCCTTCTCTCATCTGCGTCCCTCTGCCTGGGCCAAGTCCAAGCTGCACAATGGTCCCCAGATCAAATATTCCCAGAGAAGAAAAGAGCTGGCGATTGACCGTTCACTTGGAGGGGCCCTCCTCCCTGGAGTTCTATTCATCTCGTCCTTATTGTAGCGATGTTTCTCTAACTTATTATTTTTAAAAAAGTGTGATTTGTGTAATTTATCCAGGTTTTCCTAGTTGTTGCAGCACAAGTGTTGGGCTTTTACGAGCTATTATATCCTATACAGGAGTAGAGGTGCAGAGACATAGCTAAAGAGGTATATGGAAGAACCACTGGTCAAGGCATACAAGCAAGAAATAGGTTTAATAAGTATGTGAGCAGCAGCATGTTGCAGAAAGCTTGGAGAAAGCAGCCCTTACAAAGCAAGATGGTAGAACTTTGAGTGAGTGCAAAAGAAGAAACACAAGCTTAAGGACTTGATTTGGGAGATCTGACATCCCAAACCAAACAACATGGAACCTAAGATGAAGGTCCGAAGAAATCTTTCCAAGTACTTTTCACAATTATAATTCAATAATCAACTGTTTAGATCCGACTTTCCCAGTAAAATGTAAACTCTAAGAAGGTAGGAATTTTGCCTGCCTTCTATACTTTCACCACTGTATCACCTGAACATAAGCGTAATGATTTCCATTTGGTAGGTTATTAGTTAAGTAGTAATTAATATTTGTCCAAAGAATAAAGGTAGGAATTTTGGATTCACATGGTAGAAATCAACACCACAGCCTACCATTAGTCTTCTAGAGTTGGTTGTAAATAATTGTGATTATATTATCTATCTATCTACACATATAAACATTTATATTAACATTATAAAATCTCATTCCAGAATCTTTTGTTTCTATGATTTCCAGATATTCCATTGTCCAGATGTTCCAGCTGCCTATCCCCCAGAAATCCAGATCTGACTTGCTATGGAGGCCACAACTTGTAACGGATCAGTGGATGGATTACCAGTCTTCTATCTGGTGGGAATCCCCTCTTTGCCAGAGACCTTCTTCCTCCCTATGTTTTTTATTTTCCTCCTCTTCTATCTTCTCATCCTTATGGGAAATGCCCTGATCCTGGTGGCTGTGGTGGCAGAGCCCAGCCTCCACAAGCCCATGTACTTCTTCCTGATCAATCTCTCTACTCTGGACATTCTCTTCACCACAACCACTGTCCCCAAGATGCTGTCCTTATTCCTGCTTGGAGACCACTTCCTCAGCTTCCCTGCTTGCTTATTGCAAATGTACCTCTTCCAAGGCTTCACATGTTCAGAAGCCTTCATCTTAGTGGTCATGGCCTATGACCGCTATGTGGCTATCTGCCGCCCACTGCACTACCCTGTCCACATGACCCCACAGACCAATGCTTCACTGGCAGCCTGTGCCTGGCTTACCGCCCTCCTCCTGCCCATCCCAGCAGTAGTCAAGACCTCCCAGATGGCATATAACAACATTGCTCAGATCTACCATTGTTTCTGTGATCATTTAGCTCTGGTTCAGGCTTCCTGCTCTGACACCATGCCCCAGACCCTCATGGGCTTCTGTATTGCTATGGTGGTATCCTTCCTGCCCCTTCTCCTGGTTCTTCTTTCCTATGCCCACATCCTGGCCTCGGTGCTTCGCATCAGCTCCCAAGAAGGACGCTCAAAAGCCTTCTCCACCTGCAGCTCCCACCTCCTGGTGGTTGGCACCTACTATTCATCCATCGCCATAGCCTATGTGGCCTACAGGGCTGACTTGCCACTCGACTTCCACATCATGGGCAACGTAGCATATTCTATTCTCACACCAATCCTCAACCCTCTCATTTACACTCTGAGAAACAAGGATGTCAAGGCAGCCATTACCAAAATCACATGTCTCAAGACCCAGTCTGGGATAAGAGCCCTTGAGCTTTAGATGCAGCTAATTCTGCCCTCAGGACACCAAATAACAGTGCCCAGAACAGATTAGGAACTCAGTAAATACTGCTGAATAAATAAATTAATGCATACAGAATAGTAAAAGAGAATGCAACTGAACAGACACTTCCAACAGGCAAAGTCAGGTAGACAAGATGATCCATCCATGGATTTCAGTCAAACTTTTAATGAAAATAAAGTCTACACCATTGGAATAAAGTGCTGAGTCCTTCAGGACTGTTAATGATGCTCTTCTCATTATCAGCAAAGTCTAGGAACAAATCCTACCCTCCCTTATATATGTTCTAAGAGATGCCAGGGAATTGATCTCTGCAGGGTGGTGGGTGCAGTGCCAACAGGAGTACCATCTTGAGGGGAAGCACCCTAAGAGACCTGCCTAGAAGCAAAAAGCTGAGGGTTTAGTGGACCATGGCTCACCTCCCAACAAGGCCTTGTATGGAGACACCACAGGAGCACAAGTGTGGACCAGGTTTAACAGGTGAGTAGGGCTAGGGATAAAGTGCTCCAAGACAGGCAGAGAATGCTGGGGTAGGGAAACAGGGTAGGTAGTCCAGAGCCTATAAAGGAAGACCAGGAATCAAGAAGACACTAGACACAGGCAACCAGGATCCAGGTTGACTGTGCACATGTAGGCTGTGGGAACTTGGACCACATATCCTGGCAGAGCTGGGCAAGGGGGTGCACTTAATGGGTGGGATTCAAATAATCTTGACCAAGGCTTTCCCACAGGAAAGCAAGGCTGATGATAGCAGTCACCACTGGACACACTAGCAAGCCCTGAGCCCAACATGTTCTAGGCTTGTGTAAGTGATGTTTGAGCATTCTTTCTGTAAGCATCACAACAATCCAGGAGGTCACAGGTGAGGAAAATGAGCTCTAGGAAGGGGAAGTGACTTGCCTAAGGTCACACTGCTAGAAGTAGGAGCTAGGATTGGAATCAGGTCCTTTCTGACTCACACTTGACCACTAAGGTCCATGTGATAAGATGAAGGGAAAGAACCCAGCTGGCAACAGGTGCTCATGAGGCAAGATAGTCCCTGATCTCTCCTTTTGGGGCATGGGCCATTGTGCCATCTGATCGGCCAACCACAGAAGGGACCCTCAGAAGAGGGCTCATTGAATTGGAAACCCCCCAGAGATATTTTTCTCCAAAGCCGTCACTGTCCAGATGAGAAAACCAAGGCTCAGGGGCCCAAAGTCATAGCAGGCGGGTGGCAGAGCTGGTCCAGGAGCCAGCACTCTTGGTTGCCAGGTAGAGCTCAGTCTTTTGCAGCAGGCTGGCTCCAGAACACCTTCTGCTCTCACTCTCCCCAGCCGTGGCCTTGAATGGACTCTCAGATTCTCGCTGGCTGAAGGGCATAGCCACTCCCTGGCAGGCTTGGATGATGAGAGGAGAAGATATACATGAGTGTGGCATCAGGTTATGTGTTCCAGTGACTGATTTTTTTGTCCTTCTCTGTAACTGGCTGGTGGACAATGCAGACAGGGAGCACCTGCCAGGGCAAGTTCTGTGCCCTGCCTGAGAAACAGCAATTTTTGGGCCCTGAGCACACGACTGCAACACTCAGATATACTGTGCAATTCAGAGTAAAACAAGGACCCTAACCTTTAACTTAAGTGTAAGAGGGTCCAGTCAAACTTGGATATTTCCTAGGATGGGCTAGTTGAACGATGCTTTGAAATACCAAAAGCGAAATTCTTTCAGAAATGATTGTTGGTGCCCCTGGTGGTGCCAGGTGGTGACCCAGCACCTGCCTGGTGTGCCTGTTGGACAGTCCAGCTCCGCGTGGCAGTGAGAAGCCATGTGCCACCTGTCCTCCCAGGTCATAGCATCTGTGCTTCAATTTGCACAGCGGTGGAGCAGAGGAGGGAAGAGAAAACGGCTGGAGTTAATGGCCCCTTAGGACCCCTCTGGCCTTGGCTCTCTGTGTTCCTACCTCTCTGATGCCCTACTCTGCCTCATCTGGGACTGTCAGCCACAGCTGCCTGAGGACAAAGGTGCCCAGGACAATGCGGTTTACATCCATTTGGGTCTGAGAAAATCCCAGTGGGCTATCATCTCAGGATGGGGTTAGATATCAAGGGATAGCCCTCTCAATTTGGGACAAAGAATTTTCACTCTTTTGCTAGATCCTTGGGTCTGACTTCTGGAACATTTCAAAGGCGGCTTTGAATTGACAGATACCAGGTCTTGATTTAGCACTCACCATATAGAACTCAGATAAAAATTTGAAATATAGAGTGCTTGGGTGGTTCAGTTGGTTAAGCGTCGCGATCAGGTCATGATCTCACAGTTCATGGGTTTGAGCCCTGCATCAAGCTCTCTGCTGTTAACGCAGGAGCCTGCTTCGGATCCCCTGTCCCCCTCTTTCTGCCTCTCCCTTACTTGCACGCTCTTTCTCTCTTTCTCTCTCTCAAAAATAAAGTAAACATTTAAAAATATGAAATATAGATTTATCTGTTATCAATGAAAAAAAACAAAACAAAAAGGGAAATAGAAAACCTTAGTCCTAGTATTTTTCTCCCTCTGAAAAGTTGAACTTCTGGATCTCCAGGAAACAAGGCATAGAAGAAAGAGCCCTGTTTTGGGAAACAAAGGCCTGAGCTCTGGTGGGGGCTTTGCAACTTGCCTGTGGCACCTGGGAAAGCCCCTGCCCTTTCTGTGCTCAGTCTCTGGCCTGTGGGGGGAAGTGGTGGGACTTGAAAATAAAAGTGTTTTTTTCCAGTTTTTATATTGGTGGTCTTACGCATGAGAGGTGTTTTAAGAAGAGGGGCATCTGGGTGGTTCAGTCGGTTAAGCGTGTTCCCTTCAGTTCAGGTCATGATCTCATGGTTCAAGAGTTTGAGCCCCATGTCGTCAGGCTCTGTGCTAACAGCTCAGAGCCTGGAGCCTGCTTCGGATTCTGTGTCTCCCTGTCTCTCTGCCCCTCCTCTGCTCATGCTCTGTCTCTCTCTGTCCCTCAAAAAATAAATAAACATTAAAGAGGTGTTTTAAGAAGAGAGAGAATTTAGAAGTGACTCCAGAAAAATCATGGGGACACCACTCATGGAGTCACCAGGATCAACCAGACAGGAATACCAGTTATCAACATGGATTTCTCAGGGTCACTTAGTCCAAAGTGGAGGGTGAATCAGTATTTCTTTTAGCTCAACCCCCCAGATCTGTGGCTTGAAAACATTCCCTTCTGATTCCTCTGAAAGGGATTCTTTTTTCCTTTGAGCTGCTACTGCAAACCAGTTTCTCTTTATGGACAATGCCTCCCAGGGCACATGACAACTTCTGCCCAGGCACGAGTCAGCCTGCTGGGTGGGGGGCAGGGGGCAGGGGGTATGCAATGGTTAAACAGGAGCACCTGCTGAGCTGAGGCAGCCAGTGGGAAGGTAAGTTCAATGGAGTCACACAGATATTGTCTTGGATTCTTTGTTGCTGCCCAATTGCGGGAGAATCCACTATCTGTTCCGACTCAGGAATGATTCTTCCCATCAAGAGCATTTTCAGCATTTCCCTTCACTGTAACCTAACAAAGAGCCCCACACCCAGAGACAGGATATGGAGACAGGCAGAACCACTGCACCAAGCGGCTGAGGAAGAAAGGAGCGATTCCCTGGTTAGTAATTATGGTGGGAAGACAGCATGTTGCTATAAACCTTGGAGAAATCAGTTCTCCCTAGCAACTTGGTAACAAAGATGTCACTTTTTATTTTTAATTAATTAATTAATTAATTTAACAGTTTATTTATTTATTTTGCAGGAGAGAGAGGGAGAGAGAGAGCGAGAAAGGGAGGGGAGGGGCAGAGAGAGAGAGAGAGAGAGAGAGAGAATCCTAAGCAGGCTCAGCACAGAGCCTGATTCAGGACTTGATCCCACGAATCATGAGATCATGACCTGAGCTGAAATCACGAGTCAGACACTCAGCCAACTGAGTCATGCAGGTGCCCCAAAGATGTTACTTTTTAAAAACTTAAAGCAAATGCTGGGGCGCCTGGGTGGCCCAGTTGGTTAAGTGTCCGACTTCGGCTCAGGTCAGGATCTCATGGTTTGTGAGTTTGAGCCCCACGTGGGGCTCTGTGCTGACAGCTCAGAGCCTGGAGCCTGCTTCGAATTCTGTCTCTCCCTCTCTCTCTGCCCCTCCCCCACTTGTGTTCTCTCTCTCTCTCTCTCTCTCTCTCTCTCTCTCTCTCAGAAAAAAATAAACAATAAAATAAACATCAAAAAAGCAAATGCCAAAAGAAAAAAGGAGCTTAGGGACATGGTTTAAGAGATCTGTTATCCCCAAAAAGGATGATATGGGACATGGGAAAGAGAACCAGTTCCTCCATAACACTTAACCCAACTATAATTAAATTGTTATTCAGGGGCGCCTGGGTGGCTCAGTGGATTAAGCATCCAACTTCAGCTCAGGTCATGATCTCATGGTCTGTGAGTTTGAGCCCTGAGTCAGGCTCTGTGTCAACAGCTCAGAGCCTGGAGCCTGCTTCGGATTCTGTGTCTCCATCTCTCTCTGCCCCTCCCCTTCTCTCTCTCTCTCTCTCTCTCTCTCTCTCTCTCTCTCTCTCTCCCCCTCAAAAATAAATAAACATTAAATAATTGTGTGATTCATTGCTTAATGTCTCTCTCTACCACTAGAATTAGCTCTATGACATTGGAGACTGTCTCTGTCTTATTCAACTGTCTACTATATACCCAGCATGTAACACATGGTTTTGTACATTGTAGATATTTTTCCATACTTTACTATAAAAGAAAAGAGGTTTTCCTTAATTATATAGTAACCATCACATAATTATCATTCCAGAATCACTGATTGTTCTGGTTTCCAGATATGCCTGGTTCCCAGATGTTTCCCCTACCCACTTCCTTGGCATCCAGATTAACCCACCATGGAGACTAGAGCCTATAATGGATCAGAGGACTCCTCAACCATCTTCTACCTGGTGGGAATTCCCTCTCTACCCAAATCTTTCTTTCTTCCTATCTTCTTTGTCTTTCTCCTACTCTACTTACTCATCCTGCTGGGAAATGCCCTGATCCTGGTGGCTGTGGTGGCAGATCCCAGCCTCCACATGCCCATATACCTCTTCCTGATCAACCTCTCAGCCTTGCGCATCCTTTTCACCACAACCACCATCTCCAAGATACTGTCCCTCCTCTTACTGGGGGACTGCTTCCTCAGCTTCCCTGCCTGCTTCCTGCAGCTATACCTCTTCTATAGCTTCTCCTACTCAGAAGCCTTCATCCTGGTGGTCATGGCCTATGACCGCTATGTGGCTGTCTGCCACCCACTGCACTACCCTGTCCTCATGACTCCACAGACCAATGTTGCACTGGCAGCCTGTGTCTGCTCACTGCCCTCCTCCGGCCCACCCCAGTGGTGGTGCAGACTTCCCACATGGCTTTTGACAACATTGCTCACATCTATCACTGCTTCTGTGACCACCTGGCTGTGGTCTAGGCCTCCTGCTCAGCCCCAGACTCTCATGGGCTTCTGCATTGCCATGGCAGTATCCTTCCTGCCCCTTGTCCTGGTGCTTCTCTCCTATGCCCACATCCTGGCCTCCCGAGAAGGACGCTCCCGAGAAGGACGCTCAAAAGCCTTCTCCACCTACAGCTCCCACCTCCTGGTGGTTGGCACCTACTACTCATCCATCACCATAGCCCATGTGACCTACAGGGCTGACCTGCCACTTGAATTCCACAGCATGGGCAATGTGGTATATGCTATTCTCACACCTGTCCTCAACCCTCTCATCTATACGCTGAGGAACAAGGATGTCAAAGCAGCCATCACCAGAATGGAATGTCCCCAGGACCCAAAGAATGCTGGGGAACCCTGACTCTACTCACAGATGTCAATAACAATAGAGGGAAAAGTAGACAATTCAGATAGCCAGATAGAACAATAATTCTCAAAATACAGTCTTAATTGTTCCTCCTCCATTGTAATAATATAATGATTTTCTTTCCTTAATTCACAGATAAAATGTATAGGCTTTTTCTATTCAATTAAAAAATTTTTTAAATGTTAATTTATTTTTGAGAGAGAGAGAGAGAGGTGGAGCATGAGTGGGGTGGGGTCAGAGAGAGGGAGACACAGAATCTGAAGCAGGCTCTAGGCTCTGATCTGCTAGCACAGAGCCCAAAGCAGGGCTTGAACTCATGAACTGCGAGATCATGACCTGAGCCAAAGTTGGACGCTTAACTGACTGAGCCACCCAGGCACCCTTAGATTTTTCTACTCAATTTTTATGTTGTGAGTCCGAATCTCATAAGACTATGAAAATAATTGTGGTCACATTTCCATTAGTTCAAACAATTTTGAATCTCAGAGATTTCAAGCATTTGACTAGCAAGAACTTCAGTCTTTCCCCTTTTATCTCTTTCTATCTATTCATATTTCTAGCTTTCCCCGGGACTGCTGACCGATAGTGTGAATCATCCTTGCCCTTTCTGCTATGGTAGCAACTTAGAAAGCCCCTTCAAGGAGAAAGTCTGAACCTGCTACCATCTCAATCTTTGTTGCCTGAAAGTTCACTGCTGCTACAAATATTTCAACATGAGTCACACAGGAAGTTTACCTCTGGTATGTAGACATTCCTGTCAGAAAAGTAGAGTGTGTCCTTCCTCTAGCTGATGCTAAAGCAAGGGTATTCCTTCCCAGACCTGTGTGAGCATCAAAGCATGACAGTCCTTTTATTTCTCAGCCGTTCCACAACAATGGGGAGCTAAGTAGAGAAGTGTGACCTTATTGTTAGTATGCTGTGTCCACGACCTTTACTCTTTCTCAAAATACAGTCCCATGTCTTCCTCTTTCTGGCCTTAGCAGCCAGTCCAGGCTCCTCATTTCCTTCCCCTATGTCAAATTGTCTCATAAAGACCTGTCAGGCTTGTCCAGCCAGGGACATGCAGACCATACAGTGAAAGTGTCTGGGGGACCCAGGTGACAGATACCCTCATCTCTGGCTCAGCACAGATATTCTTGTTCCAGTTTCCGGGATTCAAGTTTCTGACACTCATGGCACCAACTTTAACCATTTTCCTGTTGCATAAAACCCAGTGCAGCTGGGAATTCAATTGGTGATGCAGGTCAGCAAAGGGTATGGTTTGTTCCTGGACTCTGTGTTTGGCAGTCTTGGAGATCCTGCTACAGTCAGAAAGGGTTTTCAGTCTCCTGTTTCAGTCTTCAGTTTCCTGGCCCTGGGCAACTGGATCCAGGGCTCACATTCTTCTATTCAAACTGTGTTCAATCTGCAGCGCTTCTTTCCCTCAGTCCTTGAACTTGGTGTCCAGACTTCCTTGGGACCGCCATCCTCGAGGTATAAAAAAGACAACTTAGTAAGTTGCCTTGCCTCTGAGTTCCGTAAGCTCTTAGAATTTAACCTAAGGACATGGAAAGGATTTTTTTTCCCCCTCCTTACTCCACTACCGCCTGGTAAACAACTCCACAAGTATCACCACTTCACTACTGAAGTTCTGTCTTGTGTGACTGCTCTTCTTGTACCAAATTCAGTTTAAATTCAGTGCTTTGGTTTCCTGTGTCCCTGGAAGAGCCTCATGACATCTTGTCATCTTCACTTCCCCTCCTAGATGGAACAATGAATGAATCACACGGGGGGTGGGTCAAGATGCTACAGAATCCTAGGCTAGTTCTACCCCACTCACTCTGTCCCTGTGGTTCCTCCTAAACATTTTTCAGAAGTAGACATGAAACAATAACAATAACAATAACAATAACAATAACAATAACAATGTTTTCCACCTGTAGCCTCACCTGCCACGTGGCACAATCTCTGTATCTCCCAATTAAAACAATAGTTTCAACTTAAGTGCAACAAAGGGCACTATCAAGAAAGGGGAAAGATAATGCCCAGAATGGAAGAAAATGTTTGCAAAGCATATATTTGACAAGGGAGTAGTATCAGGAATATATAAAGAACTCTTACAACTTAACAAAAATGAACAACACAATTCAAAGATGGGCCAAGCAATTAAACAGGCATTTCTCCAAGAAGATATATAAATAGCAAATAAGCCCATGGAAAG
The DNA here is from genome assembly GCF_018350195.1 of Panthera tigris. Taxonomy (NCBI): domain Eukaryota; kingdom Metazoa; phylum Chordata; class Mammalia; order Carnivora; family Felidae; genus Panthera; species Panthera tigris. The sequence continues at coordinate 56,491,357 of NC_056669.1, forward strand.
ACACTCAACATCACTAGTTATTAGGGAAACTGCAAATCAAAACCAAAATGAGAAACCACTTCACACAAATTAGGATGGGTATTATTTAAACACACACACACACACACACACACACACACACACACACACACACAGAAAATGGCAAATGTTTGTGAGGATGTGGAAAGATTGGAACCTACGTGCATTGCTGGTGGCTCATGAATATAAAAGCCTAGCCTAGGGTCCGGCCCCTACTGAATGTTCAGTGTAGGACAATACTACAAAGGTGAGGGGGATTTCTGCAATGATGATAATGCACTTCATACAGTGCAACACTAAATTCCTGCTCATAGATGCTGAAAACTGTTCTGCGATTATCTTTGCACTTGTACTTTTCCTGTAAGTGGACAGGGTGCCTCTGAGACCTGGTCTCCCCCAGAGGGACCCAGCCCAGCACAGGATGGATGGGCCTCCCACTAGTACATAGACACATACCTACCTTTCCTCTCCCAACCTTCCAGATGCCCTAATTGGCCTCCAGAGGGGAAACGGATCTCATTGTAGGGCCCTAATTAATCCCTAGGAATTCGGTTCCCCACATTCTCCTCTTGCTCCACTCCAACTCCCCAGTTATTTGTTCCAGACAGGAAAGGAACTTTGCAGACTCCCTGAGGAAAGAGAAGCCTTGGGACGTGATCACATGTGTGGTCTGGACTGACTATTGTAATAAGGCCCTAGGAGACCCTGACTTATCAAAGCAGACCCTGAACTTGGAAAGTGAATGGTAAGGACCTCTTCCCCTCCCCTGTTCTGGATGCATGCTCACGCCCACTTTGTCCCACGTTAAAGGCTCCCCATGGGCATCTCTGCTCATACTGCTCTTTCTGTCCCACGGTTCTGGAGGCAGGGTCTGCCTGGCAGGTTGTCACTGCTGGAGGTCTTGCCCTGACAAGATCTACTTCTATCATGCACTTCTGCTCGTCCTTCAAGGCCCAGAGCTAATGCTCTTCAGTAAAGTTTTAGCCCAGTGCCAGGCCACTTGGCCCTCCCTGAGGCACCCAGGGTTTGTGGCTCCTGGCAGAGCTCTTAGTGCTGAGGGCCTGGAGCAGAGCTGGTTGTGTACTTCTGACCACAGCCCCAGGTCCATAAGTGAGTAGACAGATGCTGCATCTGAGGCAGAGGAGGCCTCCGACTTAGTTTTGTCTTACCATCATCTTTAGTCCAAAGCGGATGTTCTGCATTGTGTTTGTAGCTGTTACTGACAAATGGCTTCTGTAGTCAAATAAAATGAGGAAACAAGACATAAAGATTTCTTTAAGTGCAGGACTCCTCAGAGCCTTTACTATGTTCATATCCACTGTGAATCTCTGAGAAGGTTATGAGGATGCAACAGTTCCTACACTTTTTAGACTACAGACCTTGTTGACTCCTGAGCATCTGATGGGGCCAGTACTCTGTTGAATCACTCGTGAAGATTCTAACATAGATTACAATTCACATTGTAGGAAAATCATTTCAGAGCCTCACCCTGTACCATATGCCAAAATAAACCCTAGGTGAGTTAAAGAATTGAGTGCAAAAATGAAACCATAAAAACTAAAGAAAATGCAGGCAAGGGTTGTGGATTCCCAGAGCCTGGTACGGAGCCTCGCCCACAGGGCTCTGTGATTATCTGTGGAATGAAAGCGGGGTTTATGGTGTCACTGACAGACATGCTATGGAAGTAACATGTGATTTTGGGTCTTAAATAGGCTGTTTCAGTTGCTAGATTGATGAGGATTCATTTGGGCCATATTCCTCCTATGAAATTACATCTAGGAAACTAATAACCTCACACCTGGAAAAGCTCCCTTATGGCACCACTTAATGTGACCATCACATTGAGCCTGCATTAAATAGCTTTTCATCCAAAGCAGTGCCTTCAGCCCTGAGACAATGGTCCCCTGAAATATGGAAAGGGACCTGTACTCTCTCAGCCTTTCCCCTAGTAGGGACCAGTCTTTCTCATCAGGACTCATTCCTGAACAGGGCCCTGTGGGTCTGAGAAACAACCCAATAGAATGTGTATCCTAAGCTCAGGTCTGGCCACCATCACCCCTGGGCACCACATGTCCTCTTGCCAATTCTACCTTTCTGGCATCCTTCCCTCCATTTCCATCCACCACCACTCCAATGATTTAGTTTCATCTTCTCTCCCTTCAAGAGTTGCTGTCTCCTGTCTCCAGGCCTATGAGCTGCAAGGGCGAGGACCAAGTGTCCCTGCCATCCAGCCAAGGAGCTCATTTTACTGAATGGGTGGCTACAACTGGTAGAAAAAGTCTTAACCAGAGATGGACATGATATTGGAACAGCTGGGGCAGGAAGCTGAGCCCCTTCCAGTGTCCAAGTACTCGCCGCCACAGGGCAGGAACATGGTATGCTGGGTGATCGCCTGGGGCCCTAGATTCTGGTGTCAGGTCTGGTCCTAACATTCTGGGGCAACTGGGCAATCCTACCCTACCTAACCTGTGCCTCAGTCAAGTAAAGCATTGAGACCTGCAACCCCTGATGTGACAGAACCATCAGGGGGCCCAGTGAGAAACTCAGTCAACAAGAGCCTCCCCATCCTTGATGCTTTCCTGCTGAGCTCACCCTAACCACTAGGGGAGAGGTGGGTTGGCCAGGATGTCCCTTTCACCCAATCCCCCAGAGTGTTTTGTCTTTTTCCCAGTTCTGCTCCAGCCCTGTGTCCCCACCCCAGACGGCAGGCACTGGAGGAGCCCTAGCCCTGGCTCTACACTGACTTGCTATGTGGTCACTGCCCCTTTCTGGGCCTCTGTTTCTCCATCTGTACAAAGGGGGATTATAGGAGGTCACCTCTGGGCCCCCTGTGGCTCAGACATTCTCTGGTTGTCAGCAGCAAGAGGGAGAAGTGGCAGTGTCATTCACACCTCAGGCTGTAGGGACTCCGTGGAACAGGTCACCTGTGGGGCTTGGAACTCCAGAAGTTCTGGAGAGGCTGGAGCAGGGGCCAGTTGGGGAAGGCCTGGTGACAGAACTGAAGAGAAAGTAGGGGAAAGGTCTGGAAGAACAGTTTGAGCAAAGGCACCGAAGAGACAAGTGAAGAGGTCAGCCTTAAAGGTGCAGACAGGTGGGGGACAGGAGGATAAGATGGGGCCAGGTCATGGAGGATCCCAAATGTCAAGGAAGCTGAAGAAGGGTTTGGCACAGGGTTAGATATGTGCTTTAGAAGGGTCACTCTGACCAGAGTATGGAGAAGGGTGGGCAGGAACTGGGACATCAGCAAAGAGGTTCCTGCATTGGTCCAGGAGAAAAAAGGAAGTACTTTTTCTTCCTTACTTACTCTTTTTCTTACTATGGGGTGAGGTAGTAGCCACATTAGGAGGAGGGAGGGTGGATTGGGACACTTAGAGGGAGAGATGGCAGAACTTAGTCACTGACTGGCCCTGGACTCAGAGACCTTAGTTAACTCATAGATCACATATAGAAGCAGATAGGGAAAATGAGACCTGAGGATGGTCAAAGCCCTGCTGATAGTCACACAGCAAGATAGTGGTGAGACTGGTCTAGAACTCAGGAATCCTGGCCCCCAGCCCCAAACCCTTTCTCCACAAAAAAATAGAGGTAGGGCTACACAGGTTTCACAGAGCCTTGAATGCCAAGCCTGGGAATTTGGACCATTCCCACAAGCATTTGGGAGCCAAGACTGATTCTTACCACTTGGCAACATTGCCTATTTCTTTGCCTTCCCACAACAGGGAGCCTTCCAGTGCTGTTGCGAAAATGCATGACTTGGCTACTTGTAGGTCACCCCAAACCCCTGAGTCTTCACATGGAAGACAGAGGCATCCCCTTATCTTTACTAGGAGAAAGCACAAAGCCCAACAAGTAGAGATTCACCTAAAGCCACACAGCAAGTTAGTAGCCTGGATTTCCCCAAAGCCCAGGGCAGCTCTTCCATTCTCTGGTAATGAAATGCAGAAGCCTGAAATGATGGGTCCAGAGAAGGAAGGGTCTGACCCAAGGTCATCCCAACTAGGTGGCAGAAACAGGCCCTAGAGCAGGGGCGAGACCCCACCCCCACCCCCCCAACCCCCCCACCTCCCCAATCCCCCCCCCCAAGGCAGCTAGCCAGCGGCCTCCCCCTTCTCACCCCTCCCCTCCATAGCTGCAATCCCGTGAGGATGTCTACGTCCTGACTCTCTCCCTCAGCCAACATTGTGCCCCCATCTGTCTTGCCGGGGGCCAATTCTAGGACATCTCCAGGCTGCCTTCAATTATGAGCCAATAAATATGAGATGTGCTGTGTGAGAGCTGCCGCTTGGGCCGCCAGCCCCACCCCCTGCACCCCTGCCAGCCTCTGCGCCAAGGAAGATTGGATTTTGTGCCGTTCATTTTTTATCTCTAGTCCATGTCGGATGGGGAGATACAGGACGTGGGCTGTAGATAATTTTATCCTTCGCCACTTATCAGGATCGGGTGCAGCACCAAGATGGGGTGTGTGATGTCCTCAGGTCGCCTGCTGCCCTCACGTGGGGAGGTCCCCCACCCAAGCCACCAGCCCTGGGCTGCTCTCTGCTGGGGCAAAGTGACTGCTGTAGTGCAGAGTCCTGGGAAGGAAGACAAGGGACTGAGGTTCAAGCCTGGGCCCTGCTGCTGACCCACTATGTGACCTTGGGCAAGTGTCTGAAGACATTCTGTGAGGCCCTTCTCTATGGCAGGCCCTGTGCAGGCAAGCAGGGGCCACAGAGCAGAATCAGACCTGACCCCTGCCTTCCAGGAGCAGGCAGTCAACTCCAAGTAAAACAGACATTCCCATGGAAGGGTAGGAGGCATTGGCACTGGGCATGAAGGGTAAGGATGTGTCAAGCAGGGAGTGCGGAAAGGGAGGGGCAGGAGACATTCGGGCAGAAGCAGAAGGAACTAGTTGAATAAAACATGGCAGAAGGGGGTGAGTAACCAATGTGTGCTCAGAGGCCTGTGAGTGTGGATGGGACACGGTATAGATGGAATAGGGGACCAGAAGAGTTTTAAGCAGGTACATGTCATGATAAGATCTGCATTTTAGAAAAATCTCTACACCTATTGTCAGAAAAGCAGATTTGGGGGTGGTGATGGAGGATGAAGGCAGGGAGTTCTGTGATGAAGCTGATGAGATCAGTGGTCCAGGAGAGAGAAGACAAGGCCCTAGATTAGAGCAATAATGTGAATCCAGAAATGACAATAATCACTACCATCATTCTGATGAATCCTGCCAGTAAGTGTTACTACGGGATGGGCACAGCGTAAGTATTTACATCAGTGTTTCTAATCCTCAAAACAACTCTTCAAAGTCGGCTATTATCCCCACTTTGTAGGTTAGGAAATTAAGCCTTGGGTAAATTAAGAGTCACGTAGCCAGGATGTGGCAGAGGCAGGATTTCAACCCAGGTCTGTACAACCCTAAAGCCCCATACTCTTTCAACTGTGCTCTACAGCTTCCAGAGAGTCAAAGAGAGCATAGGATCCATCTGATTTCTGCAGTTGTTTGGATGTGGAAAGCAAAGGACAGGACTCATGGAGGCTATGCATGCTTCTGGCCAAGGAGTGGCTGACAAAAGGGTAGTCATAGTTGTGTGAGTGGATTAGGTCATTAGAGGGTGTGTATACAATGGACGGAAGATCAAGGCTGGAACTTAGGAGAATTCCAGTCCTTAGAGGATGAGCAGCAGGAAGATAGATAAGGAATCAGTGTGGTGCAAAGTGATGACAGCCCCTGAGGAATGGAATTGCTTCAAGGAGCAAATGATTGGTAAAATGAGAGCTAAAAACTGGGCTTGGGCTGGGCAGACAGCAGTGCAGCAGAGAAGCTCCATACAGCAGTCATTGGGAACCTTGGCAATGGAGTCTTCATGGACACATGTTACTGAATGGTTTAGAGGTCTATACACTTCTTACCCAGGACTCTGAATTCTCACTCTGCATTAGGCCCGGGGACATCTTTTGAGGCTGGCACACTAGCGACTCCTATCCAACCTTTCCCAGAAATCCTGAGCGAGATGATGAAAGGAAAGCTTTAGGAAGAGAGACAGAGGGGTGCCTGGGTGGCTCAGTCAGTAAAGCATCTGACTTTGGATGGGGCCATGATCTCATGGTTTGTGGGTTCGAGCCCCACATCAGGCTCTGTGCTGATAGCTCAGAACCTGGAGCCTGCTTTGGATCCTGTGTCTCCCTCCCTCTGTCCCTCCCCCACTCATGCTCTGTATCTCTGTCTCTCAAAATAAACATAAAAAATGTATTTTTTAAAGGTTTATATATTTATTTTGAGAGAGAGAGAGAGAGAGAGAGAGAGAGAGAGCGTGCATGAGTAGGGGAGGGACAGAGAGAGAGAGAGAGAAAGAGGGAAAGAATCCCAAGCAGGTTCTGTGCTATCAGCACAGAGCCTAACATGGGGCTCGAACTCACAAACTGTGAGATCATGACCTGAGCTGAAATCAGGAATCAGACGCTTGGGGTGCCTGGGTGGCTCAGTGGGTTGAGCGTCTGACTTCTGCTCAGGTCATGATCTCGAAGTTGACGAGTTCAAGCCCTGCGTTGGGCTCTGTGATGACAGCTCAGAGCCTGGACCCTGCTTTGGATTCTGTGTCTCCCTCTCTCTCTCTGCCCCTCACCCACTCAAGCTCTGTCTCTCTCTGTCTCAAAGTAAATAAACACTAAAAAAATATGTTAAAAAAAAAAAAAAAGAATCAGACGCTTAACCAACTGAGCCACCCAGGTCACCCAAAAAAGTTTTTTTAAAAAAGAAGAGAGACAGAGGAGAGATGTGAAGGAAAGAAGAAAGATTATAGGAGGAAGAGCTGAGAAATGGATTATAAAGATTTTAGGAGGAACAGCTGAGAAATGCCTAAAGACCATTAAGGAGGTATGATAACAGCAAAACCACCAAGAAGAAAAGGAGACTTATCTTGACTGTTTTCCAATAATCATAGTTACCAAGAAAGAAGCCACATGAGCCAAGAAGAGTAAGAACTGCATGTATGCAGTAAAATGGGACAGCGCGAGTATTGGTCTGTTGCCTCTACACTTGGATGCCATGTTGGCGGCTCTGACATTAGAGCCCATGTGAGCAGAGGGCAGAACTCCCGCATGATGGAGAAGACTCGGCCCAAGTGCCATCATCAGATGGGTTTTACCAAAGTCTTCAGTGTTTGCCTTTGCTCCTGTCTTTAATTTTGAGGACGACTTTGTTGTAGAAGTACTAGATCTGTAACACGTTTTACAATTTGCATGTTTGATTGATGGTTTCTTTCAGCTGTTGATGGGTACACATTTTTTTCCTCTGGAAAGGTGAGGGCACCGTCTCCCTGTGCTTAGGGCAGAGTGGGAGGAGGGTAAGTCAGTTTGAAGAGGGCTGAGGAAGTTTGGACAGCAGGTGGAGAAACTCCAGAAAATGGGCTGTGATGACCAGGAGAGAAAGAGGAGTATCCACAGCAGAACCAGGGATGGGGGAGTTGCTGGCATGGGAAAGTCGCAAACATGTTGAGTACTTAAGGAGGAGATAGAGAACTTAAAGGTGTCTGGGGGACCAAAGGGTGGTGATTGATGGGAACTTCTGGAGGAAACAGGCAGAAAATGGGCTCCAGGGCCTTGAACTGCAGTGGGGGCAGCTCTATGGCTACTATGCTATAGCAAAGGGTCAAGAGCTTGGGGTCACCAGTGAGAAGTCCTAGCTGTAAAACCTGACTCCACCAGAATGATGTGACTGTGGTTAAGTTACTTAACATGATGCAGAGGTATCAGGTCCTTGTTTTGGAAACAGGGATATTGACAGAGCCTATCCCATAGAGTTATAATGAAGATCCAATGAACTGGTACATGCAAAGTGCTTAGATCAGTGCCTGACACATATAAAGTGCTTGATGAAAGTTAGCTGTTAGTAGTCAGTAAAAACTAGCTGTTAGCTAACTCATCTTGTAAAGCCAGAGAGAAGGTGGGAAATACCGAGTGGCCTATGGAAATGCCACTTGGAAGGGATTCATGATGCTGAGCTCACACCAACAGCTTGCCTCATGGCTTCACTTCCTCTCATCATGACAAACCACAGTATTTCCATCTGGACAAAGCTTTGACCCAAGGGGAACTCTGAAGGGTTCATCACACAAATGGGTAGAGCACCGAGCACAGGGCCAGGCATGTAGAGGTGCTCAGTGAATACTTCTAGTTGTCACCTACTCCCTTCCCAGTTACATAGGCCTTGGCAGGAGGTCTGGGAAAGAGGGAAGAACTGGGGTCTGGAACTTTAAGCAGGAGAAGGTTTGCTGGGATGGGGGGTGGGGAGTGCGGGGCACCGAAAAGCCTCTGGATGGGACAATCACCCCATCCCAAGTCCAGGCTGGCCGGGAGAGGAGGAGAGGGAGGTCAAGAAAAGCTGCAGGGGTGAGGGAATCCAAGGTTGGAGGCCTCCATGAGGGTGAAGGCAAAGGGAAGGGGCCAGGAGAAAGGTCTGTGGTGTGAGGGGGATTTCTGAGTTTCAAACTCTTCCAAGAACCTACCATGTGCCAGGCACCCTGTGGGGCCCTTTGTACGCATCCAACCTCAACCCTCATCTGCTGTACCCACACCACAGATCTATGAGGGCCTTGTAACCTCCTGATCATGGCCAGATTCGTTGTTGTAGACATGAAAGGTCACGTGCAAGCAAAAGTTGGACACAGCTAGCTGGGTAAGTGGCAGAACTAGAGTTAGAATCCAAGAGCATTCTTCCTCCAGAGCCCACTCCTTCTGCCCCAAGTGAACCAGGGCTGCTTCTCTTCATCCCCAGCTCTTACCCTCAGACCCTGTTGCTCCTGAGAGAGGGGGATGATAAATCCTTGAAAGCTCAGCCATAGCCCTATTAAGTGGGAGCAGAATCAGATGCCAGCAAGAGGCTCTCCTAGCTGCAAGAGGTGGTTGGACTCAGGACTGATCCATTCATTCCCCAAACCTGCCTTCCCCTCAGGGTCTCTTCTTAGGATCCCCCAACTCCTAGTCCCTCTTGGGTATCCCCATCCCACTGGGGACCCTTGATGTTCATGCAGAAAGTGCCCACAGTGGCTGGGCACCAAGGTTTAGGGCTCTGGGAGGATAAGAAGGGGCATGCAGGACTCAGACAGGGGGGACAAGGACCAGACCTGAGCAGTGAGGGTGAGCATAAAAGCTTCCCCAGAGTGGGTCCCGGGTCTACAGAGGGCTCAATAATCTCCTTAGATCCTCACAACTTCCTAGTAAAGTCAGCACCATCCTCCCCATTTTACAGCTAGGGAAACTGAGGCTCAAAGATATTGCCACCTTTCCAAGGCTACAAAGCCAGAAAGTGACAAAGTTGGAATTACCCCTCTGACCTCCTGACTCCAAGCCCAGGCTCTTCCTGCTGCTATAGCTGCTGGTCCTTCCCAGGAACTGGCTTCCTCCCAAGGAGCTCCCACCCCACTCTGCCATGAAACATGGAATAGCTATTCTCTGGGCCAGTGGTCTCCCTCTCTGGGTATCAGCTGAGTGGGGAGGGGTCCACCGGCTTGCTGAGGTCTGGCTGCCTACTCTTGCAGGGGGTTACAGATAACCACCACCAGGCCAGGCGTCATCCCCGCCACTCCCCCTCCTCCCTAATAATTAATCTCCAGCCAGCAGTCCCAGCTGCAGTGCTTTCATCATCCAATTACCGGAGCTGCTGGCACAATAAATCTTGGTCACACAAATGCAGGCAAATCTGCAGCTATTTTCATGGCCATTACTGTGCATAGGACATCAAGACTCAGGTCATTTGCCTTTCTGATGTGGAGTCCTGCCCCCACTTCTTCCCATCTTCTCCATCTTTGTCATTTCTCATTGGGAGATGCCCCCCATCCCCCTTCACTGCAGATCCCCCCAAAGCACACATCCTCCCTTCCCCTCCCCTATCTGTAAGCAGAGGGGTCAAGATGGGAAGACTCTGTGTGACCTTGGCCAAGGCAGTTCACCTCTCGGAGTTTCTATTTCTTCACCTGTGAAACCAGAAATGACATTACTGACCTCATAGGGTTTTCTGAAAAACGAACATCCCAAGTTTGGTACATACCTCACTGGTGGCACATAGGTGTTTGTCGGTGGTTTCTGCTAATTTTTTTTAATAGCTACATATTTATTTTAGGGTGTATTAGGAAAAAATAAAACATATCAAACCTTTGATTTCATGAGTACTATTACTTAGAAGATAGTGAAATTAGGCATATACACAAAATATGCTAAAGAAAAATATTAAGAATACATGGATTTAGCAAAAATCACCGAGGAGGCATGAAAATGAGAGAAGCATGGAAACCCTGAAGTCACAGCTGTGTGGTGTTGCCTCCATAAATCTTTGTTCTGTTCCCCATCCTCCCACTTCCTGCATGGAGGAACGTGGGGACTACAGAGGGAGGTGACACATCCTGCTCTGAGAGGTGACGCAACCTAATATGGGGGGGGTCACCTCAGGGCCCCTCACTCACAGGAAAAACCTACCCCAGGCCTGCTCCACGCAGGCCCTGTGATGGGTGCTGACAGCACAGAACTCAAATGGCAGGTCCCTGCCTTCGTGGAGCCCCCAGTCTCCCTCACTTCAAAACTAAACCTTTTCAGTGTTTGCAAAGGGAACTGCCATGACCTTTCCTTGACAGGGTGTAGAGCAGGACTTCCCCTGAGGTCTCAGACTTGTGGGATTGCAGAGGAGGCACCCAGCTGAAGACAGGAGGCTCTAAGACCACACTCCGTGGAGACTGTAAAGAGATTGTAAAGAGACACATGGAGGACTTAGGAGGGAAAACAGAGTGGGGGGCGGGGGGGGGGGGACATCAGTGTAGCCCTGTGAGGAGTGCTCTGTTCCTGTGGAGAAGTTACTGTCATGATGGAGAATGGGGACTATTCCAGAGCTCCTCAGGGTAACTGGGCCTGCCTGCTAGAGGTGAACCTCCCTCCCTTACCCAGACAGGAAGCTTGCTGAGCTGGGAACCCACAGGCCCACCTCGGGACTGCCACCAAGCGGCACAGAGACTGGAACGAAGTTTCTGGTAGAGTGATCCTGTGGCAGGAATCCCACTGAGCGGGGGAAGGTGGTGTTCCAGGTAGGATTCAGAGGACCCCCTCCTAGTTCTTTCTGACTGTAGGCAGGCATGGAAGAAGATCACAGAAATTCCCGTGTTCCACACAAAGGGCACACAGGTTGGAATAGGGCATGTATACGTTGGGCTGTACAGACAGCCTTAAGCCAAGTAAGGGCGACCCCACCTACAGAACAGACTGGGCCTTGGACCTCTGACAGAGTCAAAGGACAACTCAACTGCCACCACTGAGCAAGGCCTTGACAACACAGGGGGTAGACAAGTGCCAGGGAAATCATGGCCACTATCTCTCAGCTAACAACAGACAGGTCATCAGGTTCATCAGTCTCAAATGGAACTGGAGTGAGGCGGATCCTGTGCTCAGGCACACACACAGGACGTCCTTCTCTGGAAAGCCATGGCCCCTCTCAGGCATCAGTTTCCCCTTGGGAACAACAGGTACTAAGTGGTGCTTCAGAGCAGTTTTGACAGACCAAGAAGAGACTGCTGGGATTGCCAACCACAGGCTTATGGTTGCCTGTAGCCCACGGCAAGTTGGGGGAAGATTGCCACCTGGTGGACGATGTTGGCAGTGCCACAGGGCCTCAGGTGAAACCCTGGTCTGAGAGCACTCAGGCTGAGGTGAGCCCGACTTTGTATGACCTTGGGCAAATCACTGCCACCCACTTCCTGAGCCTCACTTTTTCTCATCTAAGTGTGGGGTAGTGATGCCAGTCTCACAGGGCCATGGGGAGCATTAAACTAAACAATTGCACTGATGTACCTGTCTTGGGCAGGGCCTCAGTAAAGGTTTGACCACCTAGATCTTGTTCCAGCAGGACTTTGAGCAAGAGTCGGGCCCAGGAGACCAGGAGAAGGTGAGGCAAACTCACAGAGATCCCTGCTCCTCAACTTTCTCTCTTAGCCCCCACTCAGGACTGTCATTCTGTGTGTGGGGAACTGTTCTCAACCCAAACCTGGATAGTTCCTGGGGTTACCAAAGTGCAAGAAAAGTGGGCTGCTGACTCCAGAGAGTCTCTGGACCAGAAAACCTGGTTCCAGCCTCAGTTCCATCACTTGCTCTGTGACCTTCAACACCGTACCTGCACAAGTCTAAGCTTCTATTTCTTCTTTTATACAAAGCAGGTAATCTCTCCCACCCCAGAGGAGTGGAGAAGACTGACTGGACAGCCTGACAGGACATGGTGGGGGCTACTGCCTTCACCAGCACCAACCCTCCCAGTTGCCAGTAGCCAGGCTTCCTCCGTGGGTCAGCATGGTTCCCTCAATACAAGAGGGACGCCTTACGGCTCTAGACTCTCTGACAAACTGCCTCAGGCCCACTGGCACCACCCAGAGATGAATACAAGAGGGGAACAAGGGAGGGATGGAGAGGACAAGCTTGCCCATCCCTGTCCCATTGCATCACATAGACACACTCTGAATCCTCTCAACAACCTGAGGTTCATGTTATTGTGCCCACTTGACAGAGAGGAAATGCAGGCTCAACAAGTTTAATGAATTGCCCAAGGTCTCACACAGCTAGTTTAAACAAAACAGAACAAAAAGAAGGAAGAAAGGAAGGAAGAGGGAAGGAGTGAGAGCTAAAAAAAGAAAGAAGACTAAGAGCCTTTACTGCTGCTCCAAGCTTCCTCTTGATTCCCGGCATAACCCTAATTTCCTATCATTTTGCTCTGTTCCGTAAGTTTCTATTCAATGAATTATATTCTCCTAAATGTCATTTAAGTGTTACCCTCTCTCCCGCCAAGTCCTTTCACAAAGTCTTTTACTAATCCTTACCCAAAGGCCAGAGGTCCCACTGCCAAGTACATAGGCCCCTTTTGAGAATTGTCTGGATACAGAGCAACCATATCCCAGGCCCAGGTCACCCTCTCTCAAACATGGCAAGGAGGAGAGGCAACTCTTGGTCCCAGCACCTCCCAGAGATGCCAGGTATGGGCTCCTCAGTCCAGAGATCTGAGGAAGTCATTCTTATCCTCAGACACCCAAACCCAGGGGTTTCTATGGTCTACCCAGTACTAATTAGAAAAAAGGCATTTGCTGCCTTACAGGTACATGGCTTGGGGAGCTCCATGCTGGTGGATTTGGGGCCCCACTTGCCTCCTGGCCAGGCACTTTTGTATGATACATGAAAAGCAGCAGCCTTACCCAAACATATCACCTACCTGAGCTCCTGAACCTGGAACTCGTCTGTCCCTAGCTGGTGGGATCAGCCTCAGCTCCTAAGAATATATAAGTGTTTCTGCAGCCTGACCTTTTTGTCAGGCTCCATAGGGTTCAGGGAGGTCTGATGAGGGAGGATCTGCCCTACCTTCTGACTTTGGGCTTAATATGAAGGCCTGTCTCCTCCACTCACAATTTTGGAAGCACTGGGTTACTCACTGGCCTGGAAAACAAACATGGAACCCTACCTGCGAGCCCCACCCCTATCCTCCTGAATGTTATAAGGAAACTTACTTTCCAGCAAGAGGAGACCTTCCCATGAGAGATGGAAGGCAGTTGCCACACCTGACTCTGGCTTCAAGATTCGGCTTCTGCTTTAGGTCTTCTTTCACTGATTCCTGCTACCATCACGCTGACCTTGGGAGGGAGCATTACTCTCAACTTTCAAGGCTCTAGGCCAAGTGCGCTCACCCAAGCATCTCTCAATGCTTGACAACACAGCAGATGACAGTCTTCAGATCAGGCTCTAGGAAAGGTTTTCCAGTAACAACATAGACCGTGGAGCAAACCTGGATTACTGGAATGACAAAGAAGGTGTTCCTCAGCCCCAGCCTAGGATCTTCTTAATAGCACCTCCTTGAACACAGGGTTCGCTATAACTTGGGCTACCAGGGACCATCTTCTGGGTCATTTATATGCCATCAAGTCTCAAACCAAAGGAGTGAGGTCAGGAAAGGTGAGGGTGTCATATCCTAATATCCACCTCTGAGTTCTCAATTTTGGAGGATTCAGTGTGGAATGGCCATTCATTCATTCAACAGATTTTTATTGAGTACTATGCCAGGGGATGGAATAATATGGTGAACAAATGGACATTGTACCCTCCCCTCAAAACTCATAGGACTCGGCCTTAACCCAAACTCCATGGCCTATAACCATCTTTCAGTTTCAATACAGAAATCTCAGCTTCAAATCAGGCACATAGAGTAGCAAAAAGGGCACTAGAACTTCCTGACCATTTTCCAGTGTCTCAATCCAAAGAGATCTGGGACTAAGGCCCTTGAGGGGAAGGAGCTAAGGAGAGGTTATCAGGAGACAATAAGGAGGACCTTTGCCTATGGCCACACACAGCATGGCCACCTAGGACAGAAAATGACCATCTAGACCACACATAGGGTCATTACTGTCTGCTTGATGGGTACCATGTAGCCCTATTCCCTTATCCCCTGAATTTCACATTGGACCCTCATACTAATAGAGTTCAGCAAGCTCTAGCTTGGCAACTCTCCAGGCTTAATTGTGACCCTCACTCTCACCTCTGCACGTATAACAAGTTTGTCTTCACAGAGCTGAGTCCTCAGCCACCCAACTAATGCAAGGCCTCTTTTTCTTCTTCCCCAGTACTTGGCTAAGTATAGGAGTCTTGCAAATCTGCTTTACAGATGGAAAAAGCACCCTGTGCCAGCAGGCCTAGGTCCGTGCCCAAGCTCTGGTGTCACCTTTAATCTCCATGAGACTTGGCAAGAAAATCAATAGGAATCCCAGGAAATTATCATGCCATGGGAAAGCTAAATTCCTGACCCAGGAAAAATACAGATCACTGGCAGGCTAAAGAACCAAGTTAGACACTATTTGGGAAATAAAAGTTGGCTCCACATGGACATTAGTAGCATTGTATGTTCCTCCTACATCATGGAGCTGGTAAGGGTGTAAGTAGGAGGCAGGTGGGACAATGCATGGAGAGGTGAGTACTGAAACAGGTTATCAAAGAGTAGTCTGTGGGCCTGCAGCATTACTTGGGAGCTTGTTATAAATTCAAATTATCAGACCCAATCCCAGACCTACCAAATTAGATTCTTGGGGTGGGGGCAGGAGCCTTTTTTAACTTCTCTAGGTGATTCATATGCACACATAAGCTTGAAAAGTACTGCTACCACACTGTGCACACTGGATGGGCTAATATGATTACTACAGGGAAAAATCATAATAATCACGACAGATCCCACTTTTTGAATATCTGCTATGTGCCAGGCACTTTTTAAATTTTTATCTAAGTTTAAATACATTTTCTCACTTAACCCTCACAACAACCCTATGAGATACTTTTATTATCCTAGTTTTTACAGAGGAAATTATAGTTAAGATATGTGCCCAATCATTTAAACTTTCCAAGGCTCAGTTTCCTTGTCTGTAGGCTGGGGACAATAATGTCTTGCTTCCCTGGTGGTTGTGAGGATGAGAGACAATGTATGGAAGACCATCTACATGGCCTGATGGGCTCAGACCTGGCCACTGGGTACGGCTCCAGGGACTGGCCCACAGTGGGGAAAGGCAGAAGTAGAGTTGCTATCTCGAACTTGTGGCTCAATTGGAGACCAGCCGGTGCCTGCTGGCCCGGACCCTTCTCATTCAGCACTAAATCAGCTTCACCTGATCAAATTCTATGTTTACCCCTCAAGAGAATCCATGCTCTCACTCTGATTCTATTCCTAATTGATGACAGCACAATCTACATTTAGAATGACTGTGGGTTGTGGGAGGCAGCTGTTTTGCTGAAGTTTGGAGGTCCTAGAAAATAATCTCCAGCTAGATCTGGGCTTCCAAGCAAAGAAACTAATGCATTTCTCTCTTGGGTGAAATAAAAGGGGAAGACCTTTGGTCTGAGAAGCCACTTTAGTGCAAATGTGAGACGTGTCATTATTACAGGAATCATCATCACCAACCTCTTACCAGCTGCTGAATGCCCACCATGTTCCAAGGAATTAAGAGGCACTATCCCTACCTCACATCAACGGCAAGGTAAGCATCACCCACAGTTCTGCCACTTATTTGCCGTATGACAAAAATACTGGTTTGGAATCAGATCTGACTTCATCATCTACAGGTGTGTGACTTTGGAACACATCATGTAACCTTGTTGAGTCTCAATGTTTCCATCTCTAAAATGGGTTGTTGAATTAAATGAGAGAATGTACGTATAACTCAACCCACACTAGGCACTTTACAAATGCTATTCCCCTTCCACACTTCTTTTCCTATAATCTTGCCATGGCTGGCACTTTGGTGGGCACAGAAAACAAAGATGACTCAGCCCAAGTCCCTTCCTACTTGGGTTGAGATTTCCCTCTTCTATACACAGGCTGGATCATTCCTCGCAGAAAGGGAACAAAAGATCTGGGGCAAAATCAGATGGTTGGGCAAAATCATGGACCTACATTTTGCTAAGGACATGAGAGAGGTGAGGCAAGATGGCTGTCCAGCCTTGAAGTGCCCTCCTCAGTGGACCCTGCCTTCTTCTGCTCCCTTCCATCTGAAAGGGCGGGCCTACGCCGGCCGACTCCATCTTGTTCTGTGTTCTCCACCTTGAGGGACTATGTCCCCGACATGACCCCTTTTCCGGGAAAATCACAGAAACCTCAGACCTCGCCTCCTCCCCTTGAGTAACCTCCCGCTCACCCGTTCAAACTTCCTGATCAAAACACGCCCAGCGACCTGCGTAACAGGACTCCGACCCTTCCCCAGCCAATCGGCCGAGGCCACGACCCTTCCCCAGCCAATCAGCTGAGGCCACAGCCATTACCTCACCAACTGCCCCTAGACCCCTATAAAACCTTTGTGCTTTTGAAACTCGCTCTCTCTCCCTGGTATCTCACCGCTGAGTCGGTGCAGGTAGGGGATTGAGCTCGAGCTAGCTCGAATAAAGGTTCTTTTGCTTTTGCATCGGACTCGGCTCCCTAGTGGTCTTTGGGGATCACGAATTCTGGGCATAACATTTATCACCTTCATTTTCAGCATTTGATTTTCAAATGTTGCCAATGCTGATGGATAAGGGAGATCAACGGGTGAATGGTAACTTATCCTCTATTTACATGACACAGCACTGGTTCCTAAACCCTTTTGAGGATCCACTACCTCATCAGACCCACATAACTCTCAGTGAGTGCTGGGGCAAGAAGTATGCTCCTGCTATATAGCTGAATAAATTGATTTCCAGAGAGGGCCAGTGGTTGGCACAAAGTTGCCCAACAGGTCAGTGGTAAGCTCTAGGACAAAGACCCTGGACTCTTGACCCCTCCTAGCCTAGTCCTTCCTGCATTCTATCCCAAGGTCTCTCCTGGTAATGTACCCTTTAGACAATGCTGTTAACTTGAGTAGACTGCAGTGAAAGTTAATGAAGTTCTGCTCCAGGTAGTGGTTAACAGGTTGTGGTACCAAGTAATCCAATTTTCTGTGAGGATGGGCATTCGTAGTCTTTCACTTGCAAGCTGTATACACTCAACTCAAACTAGCTTCAGAGATAAATAAAATCAAAATTAAAACAAAACAAAACAAAACACTGGGGGCTTATTAGGTCCCATAACAGGGAGAAGTCTAGTAGATACCATTAGGACAGTTTCTGCCTGGCTCCATTCTTTCAGGCTCCTCCTGTGTTCAGGCATTCTCCACCCACTGAGGAGAAGCCAGCTGTCTGTGATTCCAGGCCTCCAACCTCACATGTAAATGCTCCCAGTGGAAACAGTACTTGTCTTAAATGGTACTCGTTTCCCTTTGGATATGCTATTACTAAATAGCTAGGAAGATGTGTGGGGGTGAGGAGGGGAACCTGATGAAGTCATTAAAACTCTGGGGAGGTTTATAAATTAGAACTCCCCAAAGGTGTAACCATAATAATAACTGACAAAGTTAAATCTATGGCATCAGCTCTTCTGTACTCCATTTTGGGATAAGGGAATCTTTTATAATCACTGGACTTATTTATGTTTTATATACTATTTATGGTGCTTGAAATGCTCAAAAGGATCAGCTATACTAAATTTGTAACTGATATATCATTCTTTTGAAGGCAGTTTAATCAAATTTGTTATTGTTTAGATATTCAAGAGGCATTCAATGTTTTATTGAATACGAGTTTGAAAAATTGAGCGCTGAAGTTCATGGAGTAGCGTGTATTCCTCTCAAGCCCAAAGGTCCCCAGACGTTAAGCAATCTAACAAAACACACAAAAATAAAATCGATCATTGGATTTTTAAAAATGATATCAATAACTATTATAAAACTATTTGTAAGGGGTAAATTAGCAGTTCTCTACATTTATTCTTTCAACATTATATGACTCTTTGTGTTATGATGAAAGAGATGCCCATTTAAAACTTTTTCAGGGGGGGTTCCGGAAGATGGCGGCGTAGGAGGACGCGGGGCTCACAGCGCGTCTGGCCGATCACTTAGATTCCACCTACACCTGCCTAAAGAACCCAGAAAACCGCCAGAGGATTAGCAGAAGGGAGTCTCCGGAGTCAAGCGCAGACTAGAGGCCCACGGAAGAGGGTAGGAAGGGCGGCGAGGCGGTGCGCGCTCCACGGACTGGCGGGAGGGAGCCGGGGCGGAGGGGCGGCTCGCCGGCCAAGCAGAGCCCCCGAGTCTGGCTGGCAAAAGCGGAGGGGCCGGACGGACTGTGTTCCGACAGCAAGCGCGACTTAGCATCTGGGAGGTCATAAGTTAACAGCTCTGCTCGGAAAGCGGGAAGGCTGGAGGACAAAGGGAGGGAGAGCTGCTGAGCCCCCGGACGGCAGAGCTCAGCTTGGCGGGGAACAAAGGCGCCAGCGCCATCTCCCCCGCCCATCCCCCAGCCAAAATCCCAAAGGGAACCAGTTCCTGCCAGGGAACTTGCTCGCTCCGCGCAAACACCCAACTCTGTGCTTCTGCGGAGCCAAACCTCCGGCAGCGGATCTGACTCCCTCCCGCTGCCACAGGGCTCCTCCTGAAGTGGATCACCTAAGGAGAAGCGAGCTAAGCCTGCCCCTCCAGCCCCCGTGCACCTTGCCTACCCACCCCAGCTAATACGCCAGATCCCCAGCAACACAAGCCTGGCAGTGTGCAAGTAGCCCAGACGGGCCACGCCACCCCACAGTGAATCCCGCCCCTAGGAGAGGGGAAGAGAAGGCACACACCAGTCTGACTGTGGCCCCAGCAGTGGGCTGGGGGCAGACATCGGGTCGGACTACGGCCCCGCCCACTAACTCCAGTTATACACCACAGCACAGGGGAAGTGCACTGCAGGTCCTCACCACGCCAGGGACTCTCCAAAATGACCAAACGGAAGAATTCCCCTCAGAAGAATCTCCAGGAAATAACAACAGCTAATGAACTGATCAAAAAGGATTTAAATAATATAACAGAAAGTGAATTTAGAATAATAGTCATAAAATTAATCGCTGGGCTTGAAAACAGTATACAGGACAGCAGAGAATCTCTTGCCATAAAGATCGAGGGACTAAGGAACAGTCACGAGGAGTTGAAAAACGCTT
Organism: Panthera tigris; assembly: GCF_018350195.1. Classification (NCBI taxonomy): domain Eukaryota; kingdom Metazoa; phylum Chordata; class Mammalia; order Carnivora; family Felidae; genus Panthera; species Panthera tigris. The sequence continues at coordinate 56,510,897 of NC_056669.1, forward strand.
TAAACGAAATGCAAAACAAAATGGAAACCACAATGGCTCGGCTTGAAGAGGCAGAGGAGAGAATAGGTGAACTAGAAGATAAAGTTATGGAGAAAGAGGAAGCTGAAAGAAAGAGAGATAAAAAAATCCAGGAGTATGAGGGGAAAATTAGAGAACTAAGTGATACACTAAAAAAAAATAATATACGCATAATTGGTATCCCAGAGGAGGAAGAGAGAGGGAAAGGTGCTGAAGGGGTACTTGAACAAATTATAGCTGAGAACTTCCCTGAACTGGGGAAGGAAAAAGGCATTGAAATCCAAGAGGCACAGAGAACTCCCTTCAGACGTAACTTGAATCGATCTTCTGCACGACATATCATAGTGAAACTGGCAAAATACAAGGATAAAGAGAAAATTCTGAAAGCAGCAAGGGATAAACGTGCCCTCACATATAAAGGGAGACCTATAAGACTCGTGACTGATCTCTCCTTTGAAACTTGGCAGGCCAGAAAGGCTTGGCACGATATCTACAGTGTGCTAAACAGAAAAAATATGCAGCCGAGAATCCTTTATCCAGCAAGTCTGTCATTTAGAATAGAAGGAGAGATAAAGGTCTTCCCAAACAAACAAAAACTGAAGGAATTTGTCACCACGAAACCAGCCCTACAAGAGATCCTAAGGGGGATCCTGTGAGACAAAGTACCAGAGACATCACTACAAACATAAAACATACAGACATCACAATGACTCTAAACCCATATCTTTCTATAATAACACTGAATGTAAATGGATTAAATGCGCCAACTAAAAGACATAGGGTATCAGAATGGATAAAAAAACAAGACCCATCTATTTGCTGTCTACAAGAGACTCATTTTAGATCTGAGGACACCTTTAGATTGAGAGTGAGGGGATGGAGAACTATTTATCATGCTCCTGGAAGCCAAAAGAAAGCTGGAGTAGCCATACTTATATCAGACAAACTAGACTTTAAATTAAAGGCTGTAACAAGAGATGAAGAAGGGCATTATATAATAATCACAGGGTCTATCCACCAGGAAGAGCTAACTATTATAAATGTCTATGCGCCAAATACCCGAGCCCCCAGATATATAAAACAATTACTCATAAACATAAGCAACCTTATTGATAAGAATGTGGTCATTGCAGGGGACTTTAACACCCCACTTACAGAAATGGATAGATCATCTAGACACACAGTCAATAAAGAAACAAGGGCCCTGAATGATACATTGGATCAGATGGACTTGACAGATATATTTAGAACTCTGCATCCCAAAGCAACAGAATATACTTTCTTCTCGAGTGCACATGGAACATTCTCCAAGATAGATCATATACTGGGTCACAAAACAGCCCTTCATAAGTGTACAAGAATTGAAATTATACCATGCATACTTTCAGACCACAATGCTATGAAGCTTGAAATCAACCACAGGAAAAAGTCTGGAAAACCTCCAAAAGCATGGAGGTTAAAGAACACCCTACTAACGAATGAGTGGGTCAACCAGGCAATTAGAGAAGAAATTAAAATATATATGGAAACAAACGAAAATGAAAATACAACAATCCAAACGCTTTGGGATGCAGCGAAGGCAGTCCTGAGAGGAAAATACATTGCAATCCAGGCCTATCTCAAGAAACAAGAAAAATCCCAAATACAAAACCTAACAGCACACCTAAAGGAAATAGAAGCAGAACAGCAAAGGCAGCCTAAACCCAGCAGAAGAAGAGAAATAATAAAGATCAGAGCAGAAATAAACAATATAGAATCTAAAAAAACTGTAGAGCAGATCAACGAAACCAAGAGTTGGTTTTTTGAAAAAATAAACAAAATTGACAAACCTCTAGCCAGGCTTCTCAAAAAGAAAAGGGAGATGACCCAAATAGATAAAATCATGAATGAAAATGGAATGATTACAACCAATCCCTCAGAGATACAAACAATTATCAGGGAATACTATGAAAAATTATATGCCAGCAAATTGGACAACCTGGAAGAAATGGACAAATTTCTAAACACCCACACTCTTCCAAAACTCAATCAGGAGGAAATAGAAAGCTTGAACAGACCCATAACCAGCGAAGAAATTGAATCGGTTATCAAAAATCTCCCAACAAATAAGAGTCCAGGACCAGATGGCTTCCCAGGGGAGTTCTACCAGACATTTAAAGCAGAGATAATACCTATCCTTCTCAAGCTATTCCAAGAAATAGAAAGGGAAGGAAAACTTCCAGACTCATTCTATGAAGCCAGTATTACTTTGATTCCTAAACCAGACAGAGACCCAGTAAAAAAAGAGAACTACAGGCCAATATCCCTGATGAATATGGATGCAAAAATTCTTAATAAGATACTAGCAAATCGAATTCAACAGCATATAAAAAGAATTATTCACCATGATCAAGTGGGATTCATTCCTGGGATGCAGGGCTGGTTCAACATTCGCAAATCAATCAACGTGATACATCACATTAACAAAAAAAAAGAGAAGAACCATATGATCCTGTCAATCGATGCAGAAAAGGCCTTTGACAAAATCCAGCACCCTTTCTTAATAAAAACCCTTGAGAAAGTCGGGATAGAAGGAACATACTTAAAGATCATAAAGGCCATTTATGAAAAGCCCACAGCTAACATCATCCTCAACGGGGAAAAACTGAGAGCTTTTTCCCTGAGATCAGGAACACGACAGGGATGCCCACTGTCACCGCTGTTGTTCAATATAGTGCTGGAAGTTCTAGCATCAGCAATCAGACAACAAAAGGAAATCAAAGGCATCAAAATTGGCAAAGATGAAGTCAAGCTTTCGCTTTTTGCAGATGACATGATATTATACATGGAAAATCCGATAGACTCCACCAAAAGTCTGCTAGAACTGATACATGAATTCAGCAAAGTTGCAGGATACAAAATCAATGTGCAGAAATCAGTTGCATTCTTATACACTAACAATGAAGCAACAGAAAGACAAATGAAGAAACTGATCCCATTCACAATTGCACCAAGAAGCATAAAATACCTAGGAATAAATCTAACCAAAGATGTAAAAGATCTGTATGCTGAAAACTATAGAAAGCTTATGCAGGTAATTGAAGAAGATATAAAGAAATGGAAAGACATTCCATGCTCATGGATTGGAAGAATAAATATTGTCAAAATGTCAATACTACCCAAAGCTATCTACACATTCAATGCAATCCCAATCAAAATTGCACCAGCATTCTTCTCGAAACTAGAACAAGCAATCCTAAAATTCATATGGAACCACAAAAGGCCCCGAATAGCCAAAGTAATTTTGAAGAAGAAGACCAAAGCAGGAGGCATCACAATCCCAGAATTTAGCCTCTACTACAAAGCTGTCATCATCAAGACAGCATGGTATTGGCATAAAAACAGACACATAGACCAATGGAATAGAATAGAAACCCCAGAACTAGACCCACAAACGTATGGCCAACTCATCTTTGACAAAGCAGGAAAGAACATCCAATGGAAAAAAGACAGTCTCTTTAACAAATGGTGCTGGGAGAACTGGACAGCAACATGCAGAAGGCTGAAACTAGACCACTTTCTCACACCATTCACAAAAATAAACTCAAAATGGATAAAGGACCTGAATGTGAGACAGGAAACCATCAAAACCTTAGAGGAGAAAGCAGGAAAAGACCTCTCTGACCTCAGCCGTAGCAATCTCTTACTCGGCACATCCCCAAAGGCAAGGGAATTAAAAGCAAAAGTGAATTACTGGGACCTTATGAAGATAAAAAGCTTCTGCACAGCAAAGGAAACAACCAACAAAACTAAAAGGCAGCCAACGGAATGGGAAAAGATATTTGCAAATGACACATCGGACAAAGGGCTAGTATCCAAAATCTATAAAGAGCTCATCAAACTCTACACCCGAAAAACAAATAACCCAGTGAAGAAATGGGCAGAAAACATGAATAGACACTTCTCTAAAGAAGACATCCGGATGGCCAACAGGCACATGAAAAGATGCTCAACATCGCTCCTTATCAGGGAAATACAAATCAAAACCACACTCAGATACCACCTCACGCCAGTCAGAGTGGCCAAAATGAAGAAATCAGGAGACTATAGATGCTGGAGAGGATGTGGAGAAACAGGAACCCTCTTGCACTGTTGGTGGGAATGCAAATTGGTGCAGCCGCTCTGGAAAGCAGTGTGGAGGTTCCTCAGAAAATTAAAAATAGACCTACCCTATGACCCAGCAATAGCACTGCTAGGAATTTATCCAAGGGATACAGGAGTACTGATGCATAGGGGCACCTGTACCCCAATGTTTATAGCGGCACTCTCAACAATAGCCAAATTATGGAAAGATCCTAAATGTCCATCAACTGATGAATGGATAAAGACATTGTGGTTTATATACACAATGGAATACTACGTGGCAATGAGAAAAAATGAAATATGGCCTTTTGTAGCAACATGGATGGAACTGGAGAGTGTGATGCTAAGTGAAATAAGCCATACAGAGAAAGACAGATACCATATGGTTTCACTCTTATGTGGATCCTGAGAAACATAACAGAAACCCATGGGGGAGGGGAAGGAAGGAAAGAAAAAAAAAAAAAGAGGTTAGAGTGGGAGAGAGCCAAAGCATAAGAGACTGTTAAAAACTGAGAACAAACTGAGGGTTGATGGGGGGTGGGAGGGAGGGCAGGGTGGGTGATGGGTATTGAGGAGGGCACCTTTTGGGATGAGCACTGGGTGTTGTATGGAAACCAATTTGACAGTAAATTTCATATATTAAAAAATAAAAAAAAATAATAAATAAATAAATAAATAAATAAATAAATAAAAATTAAAAATAAATAAATAAATAAATAAAAATAAAATAAAATAAAACTTTTTCAATGGTCTATTTGTTTTAGAAAGCAGAGTACAAAGTTAAGTACGAGTCATGAGTTAAGGTTATCACCCCACTTCACTGAGGTATTTGTGGCCTCGCCAGCTACAATTTGGTATTAAAAATCTCAGGGTTTTTTGCAAAAGGACATAAGATGTGCAGTGACCAGCACCGGGGCTGGTGTCAGATGGGGTGATTCTGTGTATCCCAGTTCCCTCACTTAATCACTTAGTAGTTACTGTGTAATACACAATCTAACCAGTTATGGTAATCTCTGCCCTGTTTCCCCCCACCCCTGCAATAGGCAAGTAACTATGTTCCAGTGACAATGTGTACAATACAAAGATAATTTTTTTAAGGTTTATCTATTTATTTTTGAGACAGAGACAGGGTAAGCGGGGGGAGGGGGTGGAGAGAGGGAGGGAGAGAGAGAGAGAGAGGGAGAGAATCTCAAGCAGGCTCTGCACTACCAGCACAGAGCCCAATGTGGGGCTCAAACCCACAAAACTGTGAGATCATGACCTGAGCCAAAACCAGGAGTCAGACGCTTAACCGACTCAGTCACCCAGGCACCCCAAGTACAAAGATTATTAGTAAAGCTTTCTGAAAGTAAAAGTCCTTCGGAAAAGCAAGAAAAGTCCTTAGGAAAAGTCAAATCCATTTTTCAAAAGAAGTTGGGTACAAACTAGACAGAAGTATTAGGATGATAATCATCTCACTGTTCGACAACAACAAAACAAACAGCAGTCATTGTAATTAGGCTCTTTATTCATGTTCTTTGTTTCAGAGTCCTGGTAGTTGCTATGGTACAGAGGGCACTTCTGGCACTTGGTATCACAGAGCCAAGACATGCTCAGACCACAATGAACCAGAGCACCCCCCTCTGACAGGCAGTTATAGACACTCCAATCAGGGACAGAAGGGAAATACCACTGAAATGACAACCCCAAGTCAAGGCTTAGCTTCAGTCTTAGGCTGTCATCCTGGGACATCCGGGCTGACCTGGAAGCAAGCCAGCATAGAGAAGACTAATTTAGAGTGAGTGCTCAGCAAGTTTAGAACACTATCCAATCTACAGGGGATACAGTATACTTCTCCCTGTGGGGGAGCTTGCCCTGGCCTTGTCTCTTAGCTCCAGAAGGCCAAGGATCTTTGACTCATTTATTCCTTCAGTGAAACTTTACTGCTGTCTGTTCTGTGCCAGGCTCTGTGACAGGCCCTGTGCCGGGTGCAGAGGACAGAGAAGAATCGGACACAGTTCTTCTTACCTTCAGGGAATTCAGAATATAATAGAAAAAGCATATATTTATAAAGCAACCATTGTGATTCAAGGTAAAAAGGACAGAGGGAGGATTCATAGAGACTCGGCCCTCAAGGAATTTAGAGCCTCGCAGAGGCCTACAGGGCACAACAACAGAAATACATGGCAAGCTGTGGCGATGACCAAAGGGAGGCTTCCAGTGTGCACTCTGGCATCACAGGAGAGGATGGCATGACATCCACTGACTAATGCAGTGGGGAAAACTCACAGCCTACTGAAGAAGCCTGAGCAGCCTAATCTGGCTGAAATGGAAGTACTGAATCCTACTACCCTGGAGAGGAGGCTGCGCAGCCTTGGGCTGACCTCTATGGGTCCCTCGGGCTACCCAACAGACAGGGTGCCATGTCTCTGATCTGTGGCTGCAGCTGCATGATATCCCATGGATACAAGGGGGGATTGGTGACCAGGAGAAACAGGTCCAAATAGAGCATCCAAATAACGAGGGCCTGAAGTACATAATAGTGGCCTAGGAGTGAGGGCATCAGGAGTTGGGGAGCATGAGCAGCACCACCAGGTTGAAGGGATCGGAAGATGATCTGGGTACATATCAGCAGCAGGAGGTCCCTACCTATGCTTTCCTGCACTCCCAGACATGGGCCATGTGTGCTGGATGGATCCATTCTAAGGGTCCCAAGACAGGGGGGGAACATCTACAGGCAAAGGACCACAGGCTCTGTAGTCCTCTCTTCACACTTCTAGATTAGAGGCCTCCAGTCTGCTGTCCTCTTTTCTTCACAGCTGCCATCACCTGCCCAATATTTTTCATTCTACCAACCTGAGAGGGCTAGAAATGGGCTTAGTTAGGATACCAGTATCATGGCATTGGACCCAGGGCCCCAAAGGCTTGGGTAATCGGCACAGAGTTGGAGTGCCTCCAGCTGTTTTTGTTAGTCACGTGGAACATGGACAAGTTGAGCCAGCTTAAAGTTACAGGGCTGGGCAGGAACTTATCTGTAGCCTAAACTGTGGGCCCACGCAGGCCTCCTTCCCTTTCCATACGTGTTGGAAACAGCTCCAGCCTGTTATCATTTCTTCTTCACAGAGGCCTCCACCTACACCATCTCTCCAGCCTCTGTCTCTATCTGTGCCACATTCTCTCTCTTCCTTAAGGTGCCAGGATTCCTACCCTGCTGCTCTTTTGCTTCAGAGCCACCATTGCCCACTCTGTTCCTCTCCCTAATCCTCATTCTGGATTACTTCTGTAATTGGATTACAAATGTCGGATTACCCAACCCTCTTTTCTTGCTATTCCTGAAATATACACACAGCCCCTTTGCCTATGCTAATCACTAAGGAGAAGCAAACATGAAGCAAAGGGGAAGGAGAAAGGGAAGGGCAATTCAGAGATGGAGAAGACATCTAATGAGTGCTGGTACTGGACGGCTGTGGTCCACACTGGCATGTGACTGAGGTCCCTCCTTGGATGGTTCCAAAGAAGTCTTGATATTTTCATTTTCTCCATCCCTTAGACCTTGTTGGAGAACGGAGCCACCCCCCTGTTCCCATCTATTTGGGGATGGTGTTCAGGAACGCTTTGCAGAACAGGAAGTTTCTACTACTCAGGAGAGGGTTGCCCTTCCCCAGCTCCTCCCTATACCAGCAGCTCTGTCACCCCCTCCACTGCCATCTCGACAGAGGTCTTCTCTGACAGTGGGATTCATATGAAGGAGAGATAAGTATTCATTACCCCACCCAACAACTGGCAGCCCTACATGCCAGACAAAATGTAGACACCCTTTAGCAGGCGATGAAGAGCCACAAGTAATTTTCAACCAGGGAATGTCAATAGGAAGCACCTTACATTATGCAAGGCTCTCAAGAATATTTAGGTAAATGTACAAATGAATGAATGAATGATCATAACTGTGTGCTGGGAGAATAACTTTGACAAATGGCTGAGAGGCTAAGGGAATTTTAAGAAGTCACTCTAAGCCATGGACTTAAGCCATATGCAGGAGTAGGTGAAGTTAATCTCTGCTTTCATCCTGCACGACTCTTCCCCATAGGACTGGGGCAACCGCCAACCCCTAGCCTCCTAGGCTATGCTCCAAGACTAACACTTGCTCTCCGGGCCATTACTCAGCACCAAATATAGTTCTCTGATACAAGGTATTTTTCTCCTAAAATAGGGAGGAAAACCAAGTATCTCATGATAGAATTTCTGTTACAATAATAGGCTATGGGGAAAGAATCTAAAATAAGAACAACCAATCTGGTATCATCTGAGAGACCCACCACTGGCAAAGTTTAGCCCCAAACCTATCAGACAAAGAGGCAGCCCTACTCCACAAATGGTATTTGTAGCAGGTCCAAAAAAACAGGCCTGATTCAGAGGTCTGAGGTCCAGAGACCTTCCTAATGGTCTTCCTAAAGACATCCTCCATGGGTAAAGAAGTGGCTAGGCCAGAACAACATTCTGAGAAAAATGGGCCTGGGGGAAACCCAGAAGCCTGGTCAAGCCCTGGGGCAGATGACTCCAAGCACAATGAAGATGCAACTAAGACAATGACATCAAGAGCTACCATCACCTCAACTTAAAGCCCAGCATCTACAAACTAGCTGCATTGATCTTCTTGAATTCTCTCCCACTTCTAGCCCCATAAACTGTGAGCTCCTTGAGGGCAGAGACCATGGGAAGTTCTGTCCAATGCTTTAAAGTCCTAATCCATGTCCTTTTCTCATCAGGAACCATCCTAGTAAATGAACTTCAGGTTCATCTTCCATAAAAGTAATGCCATCAGAAACAATATGTGCACCTGGGTGGCTCAGTTCGTTGAATAACTGACTTTGGCTCAGGTCATGATCTCACAGTTTGTGAGTTCGAGCCCCACATTGGGCTCTGTGCTGACAGCTCAGAGCCTGAAGCCTGCTTCAGATTCTGTGTCTCCCTCTCTCTCTGCTCCTTCCCTGCTCATGCTCTGTGTGTGTGTCTCTCTCAATAATAAATGTTAAAAAAAAAAATTAAAAAAAAATGTGTGCCATTATCAAGGGCCACTAGCATTGAGCTTCTCATTTTCTCCTTAGGGAGTAAGCATTCCAGATAAGGAAGGAAGATTGAACACAGCTGCAAAGCTGGAGAAGGTAGGTGACCTCATGATCCTACTGTTTGGCCCAATTCCTCTAGGACAGAGAACCTATAGAGTTCTAAACATGATTAAAAGGGTGTGTGTGTGTGTGTGTGTTTGTTATTAAGAACAGAACAAAACATCCAGATCTTCCTTCGTGCCAGAACACCTGCGTGTAGCCTCACACCTGGATGAGTGGTGAGTCATTGGAAATGATGAGTCCTCTGACTTCCCTTTTGAGATCAGAGTCTGCTACGGAGCCAGCATTTGCTGATCATGGAGCATGCAGACACTCTGTCTTTCCTAGAAATGAGAAGAAGAAAAATCCCAGAACCAATCCTCTCATTTTACAAATGGAGACCTGACGCCCAGAGAGTTCAGGTGATATGTTCAACATCCCTCAGCAAGCCAGTGGCACAACCAGGACCACATCATGGTTTCCCAACTCATAGTTCTTTCCACTGTAGTAGCTATGGAAAAATTTTCATTTTGCTCCTTGGAGGAGAAGGAAAAAAGGTAGGGAGCACAATATTAAGTTTTTGGATTCTCTGTAGGCTTCAATAACTTCTGTTAACCTGGCCTCCATTATCCTGGCTGTGGTTGCCTTCTGTGGTTTCCTTTCCATGGAAAATTGGGTCCTAAGTCAGTTTTTAGCTTTCAATTGGCTCAGGGTTCTTATCAGGGCTGGTGAAGTCCCCATGCACATGGCTCAGGATCTCTCGGTCTGTAAACAGGCGGAAGGCAATCTGCTCACACTCTCGCTTGGTCCCACATTCAAACAGACACCCAAACAAGCCCTCCTTTTCCAAAGCAGCCAAATCAGAGTAGCCACAGGGCCCGCAGTGCAAGATCCAGGGGTGGGACCAGCAGGCAGCATCCAAGGGGGTCTGATTGAGGTAGATGCCTAAGTTGACCCTCCGCTTCTTACAGGTTGGGTGTGAGTACAAGAGCCATGATTCAGACAGTGTTCCAGCTTCTTGCTCTAGCCTTAGTGATCTGTCCAGTAGAGGGCTCTGCTGAATGGTAGAAGCATCTTTGCCATTAGGGTCCTGGCACCCACGTAAGATCTCCGGGGGCCGGAAACTCACCACACTGCCTTGGCAGCCATGCGGGGGCTCACAGAGCTGTCGGCTCAGGGCTAGTCTCTGAAAGCATTCACCACGGTCATCGCTGAAAGCCTCCGCCCGGCACCTGTTTGGTGTCCGGGCACTGCAATACAGCACGGGGTTGCCACCCCTCCCAGTCACCTCTGCCACTTCGCACTCCACTGTTGCCATGGGCTGAATGAGCCTGCCGTGGTGCCATGTGGCCCCTAGATCATCACTGTAGATCATCAGGGAATGAGGCTTGGCTTTACATGGTAGCCGGAAGCAAAAGAACCAGTAAGGGATGTAGTAGGCATATGCAGGGATGACCAGCCTCCCCGACTGTAGCTGGATGCCATGACCTGGGCCCACAGCGAATGTGGCCCAACGCTTCACCTCTGCACCAATAACCTCTTCAGTCAAGTCCCTCACCTTGCTCCATGAACAGCCAGTGTCTCGACTGCAGATGAAGCAGAGGCGGGCTGCATTCCTGCCTGACATGACCTGCTGACGCTCGGTGACATGGTCTCGCACACAGATGAAGAATAGGTATACACAGCCGCTTTTCTGCTCCCACACAGGACAGGGGTTCATGGTCCGATGCCCAGGTAATGTGGCTTCCATCAGTGGCTTCAAAGGTCCCCACTAGACAAGGGGAAGGGGGAGAGAGCAGGAGTGAGAGACTAATAGGAATACATGAGGCTCATTAAAAGCATTAGTCTTTTTCAGTGATAAGAAAGAAATGATATTAAAATCTATGAAATCATGAAGGCTCAAGTAGTCACTAAATTCTCAAACATTACAGGATGATTTATAAGGCTGGGAAGAGGCAATGCTAGATATTGTATAAGCTGTCCCCTCTGTCTAGAACACTTCCTCACTTTGTCTAGATGCCCAATTCACCCTCCAAACTCAAAAGTCCCCTCCTTTGTAAAGCTTTCTATGAACTTCCTCTGCTCCCCTCCTCTCACCAAAGCAACTGGTAGCTTCCTCTTTGTAGACACAGAAGAGTTACAGAACTTATTATATAATAATCATACTTTTTTATGTGACTGGCTCCCTTCCTAGATTATGAGTCTTTTGAGGAGTGCCCAGCACATGATAGGAGCTAAACAAATATTTTTTAAAAGAAAGAAAAACCAAGAAAAGTAGAAGGAAGTAGAAAAAAAAGAAAAAGAAAAGAAATGAAGAAAAGTAAAGCAAAGCGGACAAATATGAAATTTAGGCAAATAAAGGGAAATTTAAAACAAAGAGTTTTTCCTTCCTCTACTATCCTGGGGAGGCAATTCATAACACTGGCATTAAAAACTCAAGCAAGGAGTCAGAGATACCTAGTTCAAACCAGCCTTCATCACTCATTGTGTGACCTTAGGCAAGTTACTTGAATTTACTTTACCTCAAATTCTTTATCAATGAAGTGGAAAATGTAACAACATGCTCACACAGGAGTTGCTGTAAGGCTAAAATGAGATAATGCCTACTCAGACATATTACAAAGAAAGGCCTAATCTCCTTAATAGATTTTTAAAACTGTATTATAAATAGGTAAAAAAAAAAAAAAAAAAAAATTCCAGAAACCCATCTGAAATGGGCAAAGAGGAAGACCAGACAACTCACAGAAAGAGGAAAAAACAACAAAAACATGTGCAACCTCACACATAAAACAGAAAAGCAAATTAAAATTAAAATTGATGTAGTACCTTTCATCTAACAAACTGGCAACGGCATAAACTTTGACAATATTCTGTTGGCAAAAATGTGAAGAAACAGGCACTCTCTTATATGGACCAAAGTGTAACATGCTTCAACATTTATGTAGGGCATATCAAAATTCCAGATGCATTCATCCTTTCCCAGCATGCCTAATTCTGGGAATTTATCCTAAGGTATATCTGCTCATCAAATTAAGTATATACAAGATTACTCACTGTGGCATTGCTTGGAAAAGCAAAATATCATAAACCCAAATATTCATCAACAGGGGACTGGTTACATGAACACACAATGCAAGAGATGAGAAAAGAAAAAGGAAGGCCTCTACACCTTGAGATGGAAAGATCTCCCTAACATATTGTTAAATGAACAAAGCAAAGTACAGACCAGTGCATGCAGCATGCTACTTTTTGCATCAGAAATATGGAGGAAAAGGGCTTCCTGTAACAGCGAACTAGGTAATTTGAACCAACATTTCCATTGAGACTGGAGATGACAGATAAAATATTAAGACAAAAACATCTGGCTAAAAGCATCAGGGAGGAAACAAGACAATGAGGAATTATAGGCCAAGAACTGAGAGAAGTTCATTCAGAAAGGTTGACCTGGTATTTCAAGTCCTTTTTCCTCTCAGGGTATCTCTGCTAATTCTCAAAGAGATAACTGAAAAGCTGAGAAGCTGAACAATTTGTTTGACAGCCTTATGGGGCTAGGAGGACAAAAATTTGGGGCCCTGGTAAACCCCCATGCTTTAAGATGGAACTTTAAAGAGCTAAATGCAGAGCAAGGGTGAAACTGAAGTAGACTAGCCTTCACAACCACCACTCTAGAAAACTGGCTGGCATTATCTCCTGAAGGGGAACATAAACATACCCTATGATCCAGTAATGACATTTCTAGGCATAAGTCCAGCAAAAATGTATGCACGTATTAGCAAAAACATGTACAAGAATATTCAGAGAAGCCTGTACACAAGAGTTCAGATAAACCTCAAAAATACTGAACAAAAGAAGCCAAACATAAAGAATAAAGATTAAAAACAAGCAAAACTAAACTCCAGAGCTATAAATAAGGATAGTAATTATCTCTGGGAAAGAGAGGGGGGATAAGAGAAGGTTCTGAGGTACTGGTAGTATTCTATTTCTTGAGCTAAGTGATGAGTCCACAAGTGTTGGCTTTGTCAGTTCACAGAGCAGACATCCATGTTTTGTACATTTGACATTTATGTTATGTTTTCTACATATGTGTTACCACTCCACGTTATAAACATTTTAAAGAGGAGTATTGGGGCGCCTGGGAAATCTTGTCACACACTACAACACAAATGAACTTTCAGGACATTATGCTCAGTGAAATAAGCCAATCACAAAAAAACACACCTACTGTATGATTCCACTTACACGAGGTATCCAAAGTATCTAAAAACTCATAAAAACAAAGAAGAATGGTGGTAGCTAGCAGGTGGGGCAGGGGGAAATGAGGGTTGTCCAAAGAGTATAGAGCAGCAGTCTCGATGAAAACGTTGCAGAGATTTGTTGCACCACAATGTGCCCATAGTTAACAAAACTGCAATGTACACTTAAAATGGTTAAGATGGAAAATTTAGGTATATCCTACTACGATTAAAAATTTTTAAATGTTTATTTATTTTTGAGAGGGAGAGAGACAGAGTGTGAGTGGAGGACGGGCAGAGAGAGAAAGGGAGACACAGAATCTGACACAAGTTCCAGGCTCCTAGGTGTCAGCACACAGCCCGATGCAGGGCTCGAACTCACAAACCATGAGGTCATGACCTGAGCCGAACTTGGACACTTAATGACTGAGCCACCCAGGAGCCTCTATCCTACTACAATTTTAAAAAATTTGGGGGGGGGGCACCTGGGTGGCTCAGTCAGTTGGGCATCCAACTTCGGCTCAGGTCATGATCTCGCGGTCCATGTTTAAATAAACATTAAAAGGGGCGCCTGGGTGGCTCAGTCGGTTAAGCGTCCAACTTCAGCTCAGGTCACGATCTCACGATCCGGGGGTTCGAGCCCCGCGTCGGGCTCTGGGCTGATGGCTCAGAGCCTGGAGCCTGCTTCCGATTCTGTGTCTCCCTCTCTCTCTGCCCCTCCCCCGTTCATGCTCTGTCTCTCCCTGTCTCACAAATAAATAAACGTTAAAAAAAATTTAAAATAAATAAATAAACATTAAAATTTTTTTAAATAAAAAATATATATAATGTATTTTTTTTAAACCAGCAAACGTGAAAAAGATTAAGAGGTTTTAGCTGATGGTCTACTTAACATTAGTCAACTGTATTATGCAGCTGCCAAAAAAACAAATGCTACTTTATGTATTAAAAGACTGCATTAAAAGGATAAAAAACAGGATACCCACCTCATTGCTGAGCTGGTCAGTCTATCCTTGGAGCCCTAAATTCAAAGGACCATTCTTTGAAAAAGGACACTGACATCCCAAATCAAATCCCAAAGACAGTAATCACAGCTTTCAAGGGCCCAGAAACGAAATCAAGACTGTGGTCTTAAGAGCCACTAAAAGAATGAAGCTGGCAAGTGCCCAAATCAAAAGACTCAGAATGTATGAATACTGCTTTCAGGTACATCAAAGAGCATTCTCTGGAAAAGGGACTTTCTATTATGTATAGATTGGATGTCCCAGAAGCCGGAACAAGACCAACGGGTAATTATAGAGAAGTACAGGTTGTCTCATTCCAAAAACAAAAGTTAACAGTTGCCACAGGATTAAGTTCCTCATCTGAGGAGTTGTGTAAGCAGATCCTTTATAGAAGATGACTAATGTTGAATTCCTACTATGCAATTGCTATTATTAATTACATTTTATAGATGATGAAACAGAGAAGAGTCAAACGTCCCAGGTCACATGGCCAATAAATGGTAGGTCTTGCCTGACTCCAAAGCCATGTTCTTAACCCCTAAGATATTAGTAGCTACCAAGAGAATACAGAAGATCTCTTTACTGGGGAAGAAGCTAGGCTGATGACTCTTCTAACTTCAAGATTCTACAGACAGATAAATCAGAGAATGGAAGGGATAAAATACAGAGAAGGGAGAATGAGTTCAAGTGGACACATCTGTGAACGTTTCTGAGGTTACACAACAAGCATGGTCCAGTAAAAAGTGCTCAACAGCCTAACTGTCTGCAGTAGAAAGCAGGGCAACACGACCGCAGGCAATGCCTGTCCTGGAGGGAATAAAAAACTAGAACTCCAAGGTAGGCTGCCCCGCTGGGCCTCTCTGGAGGCCAATGATACAAGCAGAGGTGTGGTCCTAGGAAGCAGCCATGAGGAAGGCTCATGACATGATGGGTGAAAGAGCAGGGACTGAAGGTTCCCTAAAGTAAAAATCATTTCCACAAGGAGATGTGAGCAAGTCATCCAGAGCAGAGACAGGGGTTTCTGGCAAGGCCCACATTCAGCAGAAAAGCACTTGCGCTGTAATAGCGAAAAAAGAAAGAAGAAAAAAAAAAAAGTCATCCCTATAGAGGTAATGTTTTCATGGTGATATCTCCATGAGTAGAAAACCAGCAGGATTAGAGTGCCTATTATAAAGATATATATGTTTGTTTACAAAAGGCTCTCAAATCCATGGTCTCATCTGATCCTCACTTCAACCAGCTCTGCAAGAGAAAAGAAAAACGGGATCTGAAATAACCCTATACTCACAGGCCCAAGGGCAGCAATCATTCTTTGCTCTCGAAAAATGCAGTAAAAATGTGCTACTTAGGGGCAAGGGCTCCAACCCCACCTCTGCTGCTTAGTAGGTGTGTGTCTGAGGCAAACCACTTTTAATCCCATTTCCTCCTTTATGATGGGGATAGTATGCACCTCACATAAACCATGCAGAAGGGGGAGGATTGTTGTTATCCTTGCCCCCACCATCTGCTAGTTGTCTTGAACAAGCTACCTATCTCTTGGAATACCAGGATCCCTGATCAGAAAACTGGACTAACGATGCTTCCTTCCTTCCCTGGATGACTTATAAGAACAAAAGAAAATGTGAATGAAAAACACACCACATGTTAGCTGAATTTGAATGAACCGTGGAGGCCTCTGGAATCAGAGATGGAATTTAAAGCCTGTTTCTGCTGTTTTATTACAGCTATGTGACCATGAGCAAAGTAGCAACCTCTCTGAGCTTCAGTTTCGTCATCTGCAAAATGTGACTGACAACCGTGCCTATGTCACAACAGAGTGGTTATTGAGAATCTAATGTGCACCTAGCACACAGGAAGTACTCAGTAAGTGAGAGCCATTGCTTTTACTGTTTCTTTTTTTTCTTCCTCATCTCCCACGCAGGGTTCTTCCAGCACAGATGGGAAAGGGCACAGGCCCTGAAGTGCTCTAAGCAATGTGGAGAGAGATTGAGGCTGAGAGCCAGATCTGGGATCAGGAGTCACCTGTACCGAGTGCCCAGTCCTCAACCCTCGCCTCAGCACCAGGTGGAGAGCATCCTCATCCCTGCTCGTGGAGCGCTTCTCTGCAAAGGCCAGGAAGGTGTGGGTGGGGGGGATGTAGAGCAGGGCTGGGATCCGGTAGGTGATCCCTCTCTTGTCTTCCTGCTGGAACAGAGGGCTGCTGAAGGAGCACGATGTCACTTCTTCCATGACCTCTGCAAGGATAGGAGGCAGCTAAATATGGGGCCATACCCAAATGCTGGCCTGTGCACAAGTTCTGCTCTATCATTCTATTTCTGAAGATCACACACAGGGAGGCACGGATGTACTCAAACGTTTTACTTTTTTGTCCAAAGGTAACACCACGGTCTCAATAGCACAAAGCAAGCAATACGCATGCTCATTGAACAAATCTATCCTCCACACTCTGGGGAAATCCTATGCAGCCTGTGTCAAGTATGTCTTTATGGAGATTCTACATGGGCTGCTGACAAGCATCCAGGGGTATTACCAGCCTGGGTGGTTTCCCATGTCAATTTCTGTGGAGGTTTTAGGTCATTCGGATAATATAAATATAAATCCAAATCCATATGAGGAAAAGCCTGTGGTTAAGAACTCTCTGGGGAAACTTTCCCCCTCTATTAGAGCCTAGGATAAGAGGCAATCTTTATCATCTCTCTGTGTCAGCAAAAAGAATTCTTTTTACCTAGTCCACCATACCAGGGGGTGCAGACTTTCAAGGGACCTAGTTTCACGCAGCGATCTTAGTTCCACTACACCATGCGGGCCCACAGTTTCACTCACTGCAACAGCAGGTCTACTAAAGCCCAAACTTCTAGGTAAGTGAGAGCAGCAAACATCCAGGGCAACTGAGGTCAGGTTAAGGGGCTATCTAGTCTGGTTTTCAGTTTACTCTTGGCTTCTAGGTCCCGGGAATTTCTCTTACTTTCTTGCAATTTCAGCTATAAAGGACTTTGTTATATTTTATCTACAATGTTACAGGTTAGCTAGCCTGTCATAATGCTGAAAATGTAAGTCTGCAGGTACACTTCTCAAAGAAATCAGGGGTTCTACTTCTCAGAGGCCCAAAAAGGGAATCAAGCCAGACAGAAGCAGGCTTAGAATTTTTTTATCTTTCACTGTCATTCAAACCCTTTCATATAAATCACTTGTAAAAATTATCAGACTATAAAAATGAGGCCCAGAAGGCCTTATTCATTTATTTAGTAAATACTTCTGGGTGCCCACTCCAAGTCAGGCCAAAAGGTAGGTGCTGAGGCGACAAAAAGGAATCAGAAGTCCCTGCCTACATCCAAGTGAGGGAGACAGACATACAGGGACAATTACAGTATCATGCAATAAGTGCCACATTAGAGGTCAACATGATAGCGTGTAGGAAAACAGAAAAAGGATCTGTCTAGATCAGGGCAGTGGAGGGTTTCTGGAGAGAAAAAAACTGAGTCAAGTGAACTCCTGCCTCATATCCTTATGCTCTGTGCCTAGAACATTCTTGTTTCACATAACCACAGAGTTCACTCCCTAAACTCCTTCAGCCCTGTTCCAATGTCATCTAATCTATGAGGCCTTTCCTGACAACTCCCCTGCCCCTCTCTATCCCCTCTCTGCTCTCTTCTCCATGCCACTTATCATCCAGATTATACTTGTTTAATATATACTACACAACAGAAGCTCCATAAAGGGCAGGGATGAGTCTGTTCTATTCACCGCTACACCATTATACCTAGAACCATGCCTGGTAATTGATAGGCACTTGACGAATTATCTGTTGAATGACTGAATGAATGAGTGAGCTGGATCTTAAAGGATGAATAGTGAGTCAGCCAACTGAAGGGTGAAAAGGGCAGAGGGGGTGAATGTGAAAAGCCTACAAATGACAGAAAACAGTGAGCTGTGGGGACTGTCGATAGTGCAGCATGACTAGAACAGACTGCAGAAGTGGGACTGAAAAGGGGTCAGCAGATTCCAGGTCCTGGGAGGCCTTGCTACCTTATTAGGGTGTTTATCCCACAGAGAGGGAGCCACTCAAGAGTTTTTGGCAGAGGAATGGCATGATCAAGTATGCATTTTAGACCAATCTCCCAGGTAGCCTGTGGGCAATAAACTGAAAGAAAAAGTTGCACTGCTTTTGGCCACAGGTGTTTAGTGTCAATCAAGACAAACTTATCCAAAGGCATACCAATGATTCACTTGGTCACTTGTTTCTAACTTAAAGAAGAACCGTGACTCACTATCATGAGAGGAATGGGGAGTTAGCCTCCGGAGTCCAGAAGAAAAGCCTCCTCCCCTCACTCCCAATTCTGTGCTCTCAGTAGCAGAATTGAAAAGCAAGTGGGAATTGTCTTCTTCACAAAGTACTAGAGCACACCTCTCTCTCCTCAACTCAGGCTCTCCTGCCAGAGAAGGTCAGGCTCTCCTAAGTAAAGATCTATCCTTGAGCCAAGCTGGCGTGATGGTTAAGAACATAGGATTAGGCCCCCACTAGGACTACCTGACTTTGGGCATGTTATTTAACTTTCCTGATGTTTCAGGATCCTCATATATAAAACTCAGTAGAGTTGTTGAGAGAATTAAGCTAAAAATTGAAGTGGCTGTTACAGAGCCCATGCCATAGTATGAGCTCAATATATGGCAGTTATTATTTTTAGACTGTCAATCACTACACATTCTACAGTTGACCGTTGGACAACACAGGGATTAGGGGTGCTGACCCCAACTCTGGGGGGCATAAACTTTGTGTATCACTTTTGACTCCCCTCAAAACTACAAATAGCCTACTGTTGACTGGAAGCCTTACCAATAACATAAATAATTAACACATATTTTGTATGTATAGATGTATTATATACTATATTCTTACAATAATGTTAGAGAAAAGAAAATGTTAAGAAAATCACAAGTTATAGAAAACACATTTATAGTACTGTACTATATTTATTTAAAAAATGCTTCTTTAAGTGAAACTGCAATTCTAAGCTGTGTTGTTCAAGGATCAAGGGTAGTCTTATTCCTTGAAACCTGTGGATGGTGATGATGATGATGATGATAACAGTTACAACTCTCTTTCTTAAAAGTATTTAAATCCGTCTACGCCTCTGGGAAAGATTGTATTTAAACTCTTATGCGCCCACACATTAATTACAAGTGAATACCACACTATTAATGATCAGTTAACACATGATTATTAGTTCACACCCATGAATTCCCTGGGTGATAATAATAAAGCAAAGAATAGGCATGGAGTGGGGAGGAGCAACTAGGAAAAAGGAGAGGGAGAGGTAGTGGGGACAGCACCAAAGCGGAAGCACAGCTTCTCATATGGGGCTTGATTCACATCCCATCTATACTTCCGTGTGACCTGGTGCTAGTCACTTAATCTCTCTAGGTCTTGGGACTCCTATGCTTGTAAAATGTAGATAATACCTATATAAGATGACCAATATGAAGAACTACTCAAAAGTGCTTTCTAAACTTTAAACCACTATATAAGTAAAAATATTAAAACTTTCGATGTCTTCACAATTTCACTTATGGCTTTGCTATCACTATAACAATTAGAATCACTATCATTAACTTTTTGTTAATTATGGTTATGTTGATCATGGTGACGACAGTGGTAAGCAGCATAGATGACTCTGGCACTGAAACCCAAACTTTAACACAAACCATATACTGGGAACTAAGGATAGAGAAGGATTAGATACAGTTCTGCTTTGGTGTTGTTCATGTTAGCAGAGAACTCAAGCTATTAATTGCTACTCCATATAATCCTCCCTGCTCTCTTACTGGGAGAGAGTATAGTGTAGCCTGGACTTTGAAGTGTAATGTGCTTTGACACTTACTAGCAAGTCATTTTATCTGAGTCTCTTTTTTCTCACTTGTAATGAGGATAATGCCACTTATTTCTCAGCATAAAAGAACAACGTAATTTCAAAGACTCCAATTAATTCAGTGCAGCAGGCAGCCATCAGTGAACCCCAGAAAGAGGCCTCCCTAACTCATTTATTTATTCCTAACAATTAATATTTAAAAAGCACCCATCCTTTATCAGGCCTGTTGAGATCCAGCACTCCAAATCCCTCTCATTGTACACATGGGAAAACTCAGGCCCTCGGAGGGGAATAAGCTTGTATTAGGCCACTTAAGTTAGTAGCAGCAAGCCTGGACCAAGATTCAGGTCTCCTAAGTTGCAGCTCGGGACACTCTACAACCCATACAACCCTTTCTGGTAAGGGCTGCCCCTGGCTCGGTTCCCTTTCATCTCTAAAATGGTAATTCTACGGTTTAGGTTTGGCTTCGTTGGAAGGAAAACAAAAATAGACTAGCCAAGAATACTCTCTGGCCATGTCTGAATTCCTGGCCCACTGGAGGGCTCTGACTCAATATTCCCCTCAGACTGGATTTCCTAAGCCCAGGCGGTGCCGCCGAACCTGTCCCCACACTCAGAGTGCCCCACTTTTCGGGATCTCTGCAATGTCGCAGCCCCGCTCACCTTCACGGGACCCCGGCTCCTCCATCTCTCTCGAGCAGAGCTGGGCGCCGGGCAGCTCTCAGGTCTCGGACACCGAAGCGCGGGAGAATGAACCACGCAGGGGGGAGAGGGAGAGAGACTGCGGAAGACACGGAAGCAACACGAAAACTGAAAAAAAAAAAAAAAAAAAAAAGGGCGACACGGCCACGGAGAGAAGGAAACACCGACAGACCCGGACGTCCAGACTACCCAGCCGGGAAGCGAAGGCGGGGACGCGTGGAGGCTGCAGCGGGCCGGCGGTTGGACCCGCAGTTGGCCGCTGCCCAGAGTCGGCCCCGCCCCCATGGGACGGGCGCAGGCGAGGCCCCGCCCCCTCGCTGCCCCGCCGCCACAGTCCTTCCTCTCCCGCGCCCCTAGCCCAGTCCCAGACACCGTGTGGACCTGCCCCTTGCTCTCCCCGACCACCACCAGCTCCAGCTTAGCCCCGAGATTGGCTTTGGCTCAGGCCCTGGGCCTACCTCTGCTCCCGTGGGCCGGGCAGCAACCTGGCTCCGCCCCCCACCCATTTCCTCCCCCTTCATCCCTCCCCTCAGTCCCCTTGCCCCACGCTCGTATCTATTGGTTGCCTGTCAGCTCATAAGTATCACCGCCTAAAATTTCCCCGAACAGCCTGGGAGTCCAGCAAAGGTTCCGGCCCGCAAGAAAGAACTCCACAAAAAGAACCAGAGATCCAGAGCATTAGACGAACCCCTCCCCCCTAAAAAAATTAAAATTATATGTTATTTTGTACGTGTGTACATGATTATATGTTGACAAAATAATAGTATTATAATCCATTGAATAAAACCCATGAGTTCATATTGACATAATTCTATAGAATTCCAATTAATAAATGTGGACTCTGCTCAGACGATTTGAACACAATATAGCTTATTCTGAACACCTGCTTTTCTTCTGAGTCTGGAGTTTTGGTACATGCCAGGCAGAGGGTGCCAACATACCAGTCCCCAATAAAACTGCTGAGTCTCCAATGGATTCCCTAGGCAGAAACATGGTACACATGCTGCATTTTCCTTGCTGGGGGAAAGTGTGCTTAGTGCAACCCCTCAGGAGAAGGAGAGAGCATACGAAATACACATGGATTCCTTCAGACTCCACTTGTGTCTTTTTCTCTTACGATCCAATGTGTCTTTACTACATTGCTGTAATAATGTTGCTGTGAGTGCAACTATTAGGCTGAGTCCCGTGAGTCATTCTAGTGAGTCTATGAACCTAGGGGTGGTCTTGGGAACCCTTAACCAAATACCATATATAGTTTTAAAACTTGTAAAACAATACCATATAGTGTTGAAGAAAATGCATAGGAATAATAAATACTAAATTCAGGGGAGTAGTTACTTCTGAGAGTGCAGGGAGTAGGACATGATTAAGGATACCCAAGGGACTAATTTTTTAAGGTGGTTCATTTTATTATTCTGTAAACCTTATTATTTGTCTAAAACATTTGTTTTTAAAGATTGGCTCCCACAAAGTCCTAGGGCTCTTCACCCAGACTTCTCCAAACTCACAATCACCAATTCTGTAGATCAATCACCAAGTCAATTTTAGAAAAATATCTAAAGCTAATGCCAAATTTCTGTCAATTCTTTGACTGGTGGTCTTGGTCTTATGCCTGAGACAGTGAGTTGCAATCTCTATATTTGGAGGCGATAAGATCTTGGCTCAAATCCAGACTTCCCACTCCCTAGCTCAGTGTCCTTGGCAAGTTATTTAACTCCTGTGCCTCAGTTTTCTCATCTGTAAAATGGGCACTCTTGGCACTAATCCTCATTCATGGCTCAAATGAAACAAGTTTCACTTCCTGTAACCTCCTAGGCCTCCATGTTAAAATAGTTACTCCTCTTCCAACCATCACAGTACCTTACAGATCACTTCTGATGAATTTTGTTTGCCACTCTATTGGCCACCCTGATTGATCTGACAGAAATGGGACTTAATCCATCCTAAAAGGATAGTATCAACAAAACTCCAAGCAACAGTATGAGACCAATCTGCAGAACTGACCTTACCCATACCCAAGGGCCAGGGCTCAACTAGGCAGAAAAACAAACAACATAAAAAAACAAACAAGAAAACCAACCAACCAACCAACCAACCAACCATAAGCCATCAAGGTCTGCTTTAGAAAGCTGGGTGCCATTCTCTTATATCTGTATTGACCTTAAACCCAGCCTGAGGCATTAATCTGGGTACAGAGAATGTATTAGTGTTTGCAGACTCTACCTGGGCCCACAAGGAAGTCAAGGGCAATTCTATCATCCATAACCACAGTGAACTGAGGCTCACCCAAATGCCTTCCAGGGCTGAGGTGGTATCATTGTTGCCTTCAGCTAAAGTCAGGGATGAATTTCATATCAACATTTCAAATAGGATGACCCTCAAGATAGGATAACTTCTTGCAGAAGGTGCATAAATAAATCAGCCAACCCTCCGGGAAGTTCCCCTTTGTAACCAAAGGCAGCTTCATCTTGGAGGAATCTCTACAGTCATCTGAGGGCTACATGATCTAATGGTGCTTCTTCTTTAAACACTTGAAGGTTGCTTATGACCCTCCCTACGGAACAAGGCACCATGTTTTCAGGGAGGGGGCAAGTTAATGCCTGACTTCCACATAGAAGGTATAGTTCTGAGGTCATATGTGATACCCCTGTTTACAATTGTTGGGACCTCCTAACTGGGACCTATTATTAATTAGGGGACACAGGTTGACAGTGTCACTAATGACGCCTCCTGGTACCTGGTAGGCTTCAGAGTCCCCATCCACTTAAGTATGATTGAAACCAGGCCTTATTTTTGGAAAGACGGTCTGATGGCAGTTGGCCCAAACTGTCCCATACGTCCACACCAACAGTGAGGTGGCATTTGTCCACCCCATAAGGAAACAGCAATAGGTACAAGAATGGGGGTGACGGAGGCATGTAGAGGTTGTGCATTTTACAGAGAGGAATAGGAGCTGCAAGTGCACCTGATGTTTCCGATAGACTTCGCAGTAGGTTAAAGGGAATGACTATCAAATTGTGGTCACAGCCATCTAGTGGGGGATGTCAAACCAAGTAGTCAGTCAAGTTTATGGAGTTTGCAACAGCTTGGTAGAATTGTACTAGGCCATTTTCCTTTCAGAGAAAGGCTCTAGAGGTGACTCTTTTTCCAAATGTCATGATCTAGGACCATGTCAAACCAACGAGAGAATCCAAGTGCCTGAAACAATTCAATGAGAACCAGAATTCAATGTGACTAGGCTGCCACCTGGAAGTTGTAGTAACAAGGTTGGCCTGGGGATGCTGTTAGGGCAAATATAACATCATGCCTAACAATAGTCAGGGCTGAAAACAGAATTTTCAGGATAAATCTACACAACACTCTCCAATCCCTCTCATTTTGATCATTACACCATAAGCAGCTATGAGAGTTAATTTTATGCATCGATTTGACTGGGACACGGGGTCCCCAGATATTTGATTAAGCATTATTCTGGGTATGTCTGAAGATGTTCCTTGATCAGATTACCATTTGACTCAGTAGATCCAGTAAAGCAAACTGCCCTGTCAAAAATAGGTGGGTTTCATCCAATCTGTTGGAAACCTGAATAGGACAAAAGTTGGGGTAAGGGAGAATTCACTCTATCTGCCTGTCTTCAAGCCAGGAAGTGAACCTTTTCCTCCTCCTGAACTGAAACTTATACATCAGTTCTCTTCGTCCTTAGGCCTTTATTTTTTTTTATTTTTTTATTTTTAAATTTTTTTTTTTAACGTTTATTTATTTTTGGGACAGAGAGAGACAGAGCATGAACGGGGGAGGGGCAGAGAGAGAGAGGAAGACACAGAATCGGAAGCAGGCTCCAGGCTCTGAGACATCAGCCCAGAGCCTGACGCGGGGCTCGAACTCACGGACTGCGAGATCATGACCTGAGCCGAAGTCGGACGCTTAACCGACTGAGCCACCCAGGCGCCCCAAGCCTTTAGATTCAGATTGGAACTACACCACAGGCTCTCTCGATCTCCAGCTTGCCAAGAGCAGATCCTGGGACTTTTCAGCCTCCATAATCACGTGACCCATTTTCTTATAACACATCTCTTTATATATTCATGAACATATTCATTCTTTTTTTTCTGGAGAATCTTAATACTGCAGTAAAGACAAAGTGACCACTTTCTGGGGACAGCCACATTCAGTGGCCAAACTGCTTTACAAAGGTGTATTGACCAGGACAAGGTAAGTGAAGTAGTCAGAAATCTTGTGACTGTAGGCTGTTTTTTCAGTAGGCTGTCCCAACATTCAACAATAGTCGATGCCTATGGATGGAAGAGTGGAAAGTCAATCAAATACTTTGATTATCAGCCCTCTGCTGTTGAGTGGTTTTCACAATAAAGATTCACCACTGTCAGAATGTATGTGGTCAAGAAAAACAAAATCATGAGACAGATTAGTTTCAAGATCAAAACAGGGTAGAGTTGGCTGATTGATTAGAACAGCAACACTGTAACCTGAAAAAGTATCCTGTTGAAGCACTATTGGTAACCTCAAGAGGGAACCAAAGGCCTGACAGAGTTAGTCAGCCAGAAGTGGATGGAGGCCGTGCCTGGGCTATGTGGCTTCACTCATGGCTAGACTAACAGGACTTTTTTTTTTTCTTTTTTTAATGTTTATTTATTTTGACAGAGAGAGACAGAGAATGAGTGGGGGCGGGGCAGAGGCAGAGACACAGAATCCTAAGCAGGCTCCAGGCTCTGAGCTGTCAGCACAGAGCCTGACGCGGGGCTCGAACTCAAAGACCACGAGATCATGACCTGAGCTGAAGTCGGAGGCTCAACCGACTGAGCCACCCAGGCGCCCCTAGACTAACAGGACTTTTAACAGGAGTCACAAACCTGGCATGTAGTGGTAGCCTCTGCACCAGAAGCATGAAACTTTTACTCTGTGCCCAGGCTATGATGGTGCATGTAATGTCATATCTGGTATGATGATGGATACAGGCAATGATGGTGGCAATCTGAGTGGTTACAGGCTCTGTCAGCAGTTTGATTCCAGTTAGTCTTCAGTGAATAAGCCCCCACTGTGAGCATCTACATGAGTGATCCAGACAGTTCAACTAATAGCTGCAATTCATTTTTAGTTTGTGGCCCCCAAGAGTGTCTTTAATCTGACAGTCTATGTCTGCCAAGTGATAGACCATAGCCCGAGTCAGTAAAAATATAACATGTTTGGTCCCTAAGGAATGCTTAGAATGAGGGTCATAGCCTTCAACTCAGCCCATTGTGCTGACCAGCCTTTACTGTAGTCAGTTTCCAGAAACATCACTTGACACCGACAGCTCTTAACTTAGCTGGACCATAAGTGAACCAGGCCCAGGCATCTGACTGGGAAAGTCTCTGTAATCAAGGGCCCTTTTGAGCCAGTGGCTTTGCTTCAGGCAGCTGAGTCTTGGAATACAGTCTTTCCAAAGGAGTGGGTATCACTTTTTCAAGTAAAACTAAGATGGGCAGCGGCTGCATCCCCAAAATGCATCATTTCCATTTGACTAGGGAAGGCTGCTGGGCTTTTTGTTAATTTCAAGTTTGAGTTCATGTCACCCAAAGTGGGGATGTTAGGCCAGGTACCAGGCTTCTACAGGTCGGACATCATTTCAACAATAGCTCAGTAGTAGCCTCCCAGCTGTCCAACTTTTTCAAAGGGTGTACTTGGTGCCTGCAAAGGATACGTGGCACTGCTATATTAGGAAATGGGCTGAGTACTCCAGCAGTCACCAAGTTCTCACCTAACTAAAGCTGTTGATTTTCCTTTCTCACCTCTTAGGATTCTGTATTTTGTTATGCTACTCAAGAGGAAACAGGAATCACTTCTCTATAAGCAGTAGTCCCTGAATGGGAGACTTGCAAACTTTCACACTTCAATTTAATGTATAATTGCTGTCAATAACACATTACTGTGAAAGCCATACAACAGTAACACTGAGCCGGTGTAGAGGTTCCCCTACAGTTATTTAGTTTTCCTTTCCTACTACAGACTTTGCCCAAACCCTGCCAGGTGAAGTCAAGCACTCCCCCACTCCCCCCACCAACTACAGGCACTCAGACCAAGCAATCTGAGACCGATATTGCAAGGCACAGCCACAGCCACCAAGAAATCATGTTCCAACCCAAGAGTTTGAGGAAGTCACAGGAGTAGGAGAGGCTAGCCTGCAGGGGGCAGCTGGGTCAGCAGGAAAGTCTTTTCTCTGACTCCTGCTCTGGGGTCAGTGCTGCCTTTTCCCTAGTTACCTCTTGGCTCTGAGGAGCACCTAGGGTTCAGGGGCTATTTTTTTGTTTGCCCACCTTGCATACTACCATGGATCTGCCCCCACAGTCCTTGGTACTTCTGACCATTCCTGTGCCCAGGGCTCCCTGTGCCCATGGGACCAAGTAGGATGGTGACTTAGATGCTTATATTCAGTAGAGTTGTTAAAAGGGAGTCCCTCTCCTCCTCAAAGATCCCCAACATAAATAGCTTCTTTCCTTAAAACAAAGGGAGAAAAGGATCAGGGGTTATAGAGACTGGCCTTGTGCCAGTAAACAAGGTCATGTATTTACTTTCACTTCAAATGGCTACCTGCTTGGTCATAACAAACTCCTAATATATTTGGTCCATTCAAACTCTGTATCTTTGTTGCCATTTATTTTACCTTCGGGGAACCCTCTACTCATCAGCCACAGCCATAGAGCCTTCAGCTGGGGCCACAGGCTTACTGCCTTGTTGTCAAAACATTCTTTCCTCCTCCTGTCCAGAAAAGAGTGAACAACAACCTAAGTACCATTTGGGCAATGTGTTTCAATCCTACCTCTTGCTGTTTTGCCTCAAAAATTTCATTAACAGGTGGGACAGTGAAGGACCCTTACCCACTTGCTCAGCAGTATTTCCTACCAGACCCCAGGTTATTTTCTCACATCCTCTCACCCGACCCATGTCCTTTCTCTTGTAGAAAGCCATGGCTACCTGTATCCTGTCCTTGTTACCCAAACTGTCAGAGTAGCCTATGAAAGGGCTACAATTTTATCCTACTTGCAACTAACAGGTTAGCCTACTATTTTATCATGGATACTGGTAGAAGCCATGAGACTCCCAGATCAAACACAAAGAACTTTTACACTTACAGGAAGCAATGTGAGCAGGTTTGTGCTAGTTCTTCAAGCCCCCCTCTCCAACAAAAGTGACTAGGGGTAGGTCTAGATAGATGGATGCCTACACATGCAGGGGGATGTGTCACAGGAAAAGAACACTGAGCTTGGGAGAGTCAACATTTTTATAGTGCAAAGTAGGGAAGAGACATTACTTCAATTCTCAAGATTGCTTACTGCCAGAACACTAAGATATCCCCCAGGCAGTGGTCAGGGTCTTACATTCACATGAAGTGAGAACATGCAGGGGTGCTCAGGGCTCATGGTAGATTGCTTCTCCTAACAGTTCTTCATTCTCTAGTGGGTCCCCTTTAACAGCATGATAAGCCAAATCCAGGGAACTAAGAGCTTGAATACTACTCAATATTCATCAATGGTTTCCCATTGTCATAGGGTTTGACACAGGGAACTCTTCCCAAAGGGCCAAAGCTCCCTCACAGCAGTCAAGACCCCCTGCAAAAAGTTCCCAGTCCTTTACTGTGGTCTCTGAACAGATCTAAGCTTGGCCTGATAAATTGTAGGGGGGGGTTGGCTGTTAAGACAACTCAACAGTTGCCATTCTTCCTTAATAGGCATTCTGTACCCGAATCCCTTCTCTCGCAAGCAAACCAGCTGAAGTTTAGAAAATTCACCTGGTTTCTGCCCACAGAGGTAAGGGATTTCCCTCTTTTCGTGCTCCTGTAGGGATGTGTCTGTAACTGCTGTCTGAAAGGAGGAGGAACCTGCTGCCCACTCATGATGAATATTAGTGTCACTAGTTATAATAGGGTGGAGAGCCAAGGCTACCAGATTAGTGAGGAAATCCATTAATGGTGGGATTGGCCGACTGGAAAGTAAGCAACAACCAGGACACCTTCTGAGCAACTACCTGCCTCTGAACCTACTTTCCCAGTACTCTGAGCTTGCAACCATCTTCTCCAACCCTATTTCTAACAGGGAATAATGTATTTAAATGTATTTATGGATTTCCGGAGGAGACAAGATAGCAGAACAGCATGGAAGTTTTTTTTGTGTCTTGCGTCCGTGAAATACAGCCAGATCAACACTAAACCATCTTGCACACCTAGAAAACTGATTTGAGGATGAACACAATAATCTGCACAACATGAAGCACAAAATTAAGCAGGTACGCAGTGCGGACAGGTGAACTGGGGAAGAGAGAAGCCGCAAAGGGCAGGGAGCTGTTTTTGCTTGCAGACAGAGATGGGGGGGGGGGGCGGGGAGTATGAGAAAAGCACCCTCCCCCAAAGCAGCTGGAGAGAAAGTGGAAAAGTGGAAACAGCCGCAGGGACTTAACTAAAAAAGGGAGAAAGGAGAGGGTTTAAATTCCATTAAGGCTCTATAAACAGGGGGAACAGAGTCTGAAACTCCACAGCTCAATACCTGGTGGTGCTCTGGTGGGAAGGGCGAATCTCCAGGAGCAGAATAGCGTCTGGGAGGTCCACGGGCCACACAGAGAGAAGCAGTTCCATTGCTGGAAGGACATTTGGTAGAGACTGTGTGGCCGCCTGGTCGCAGCAGACCGCAGAGAACACCCACATTCGCTGGTGCTGGAACAAGGTCGTTAAGGGTGAAACCCGGTACCAGATGTATGTTGTGATTTTCCATAATCCCTGAAACGCTGGTGCTATATGATCGTGTTAACTTTTTCTGGGGCAGGCTGGCACCCAGTTGCAGTCTCCGGGCATCGGCAGCAGCACAGTCCTGCAAATATTCCTGGGTGTGGCCGGCACTGGCCATTGCTCGGTGAGACCCTCTCCCAAAGGATCTGAGCGGGTCAAAGCCACAGTCCCTCAGAATTGAGGGGTCAGGAAATACAGCCGCATCTGAGATAAAACCCAGGAGAGAGGTGCCTCCTGGCAAACTGAAGGCTTGGTCACAGACAGTGTAAAAGCAGGGAGTGGATAGAAGCCAGAGACAAAGGACAGGTGTGCGATTGCTGGCTGGGGAGAGCACAGAGTTCCCACACTTGAGACTGAATAGCTGGGCGACGCCGTTTTCACTCCTCCCGCGCATGCGCACACCCACCTACAAGCACCATAGCAATGCACCCAGTAAGGTAAGCAGTGCCATCTAGTGGAGAATGGAGCCATTTAAACTAAGCCCCGCCCAACCGGGCCAACCTCACTTTTCAGGAACACAAATCTCGCCGCCTGCTTAGTTTATGGACTATAAAGTGCTTCATAGTTTGACCTCTAGGGGAAAACGATGTAGTTTCAATCGTATTTCAGTCTGTTCACTGGTACAGCTATTCAAATTTTTTTTTCTTTTTCATGAATACAGAAAGAGAAAAGAATTATTTTTATTTTCAGTTTTTATTAAAAATATTCTTCCTTATTATTTTCTACTATATTTTTTACTTTTTTTTATATTTTTCAAATTCTATTTTACTTCCATCATTTCATTTCACTGTATTCATTTTCTCAAATTTTTGAATGTTTTTTTTCTTTTTTATCCCTTTTTTTTCCTAATCTATTAAACTCCTTTCAAGAACCAGACCACAACACACCTAGGATCTATATTATTTATTTGATTTTGTGTGTGTGTGTTGTTTTTAATTTTTTAATTTTTTTTTTACCTTATCAATTCCTTTTCTTCAAAATGACGAAACGAAGGCATTCAATCCAAAAGAAAGAGCAGGAAGAAATGACAGCTAGGAACTTAATCAACACAGATACAAGCAAGATGTCTGAACCAGAATTTAGAATCACGATAATAAGAATACTAGCTGGGGTCAAAAACAGATTAGAATCCTTCTCTGCGGAGATAAAAGAAGTAAACGCTAGTCAGGATGAAATAAAAAATGCAATAACTGAGCTGCAATTTCGAATGGATGCCACAGCAGCAAGGATACGAGGCAGAGCAGTGAATCAGCATTATAGAGGACAAACTTATGGAGAATGAAGCAGAAAAAAAGAGAGAGACTAAGACAAAAGACCACAATTTAAAAATTAGAGAAACCAGTGACTCATTAAAAAGGAACAACATAAAAATCATAGGTGTCCCAGAAGATGAAGAGACAGAAAAGGGGTAGAAGGGTTACATGAGCAAATCATAGCGGCAAACTTTCCTAACCTGGGGAAAGACACAGACATCAAAACCCAGGAAGCACAGAAGACTCCCATTAGATTCAACAAAAACTGACCATCAACAAGGCATATCATAGTCAAGTTCACAAAATACTCAGGCAAGGAAGAATCATGAAAGCAGCAAGGGGAAAAAAGCCCTTAACCTACAAGGGAAGACAGATCAGGTTTGCAGCAGACCTATCCACAGAAACTTGGCAGGCCAGAAAGGAGTGGCAGGATATATTCAATGTGCTGAACTGGAAAAATATGCAGCCAAGAATTCTTTATCCAGCCAGCAAGAATATCATTCAAAATAGAAGGAGAGATTAAAAGTTTCCCAAACAAAAATTAAAGAGGTTTATGACCACTAAACCAGCCCTGCAAGAAATTTTAAGGGGGACTCTCTGAGAGGAAAAAAGATAAAAAAAAAAAAAAGATCAAAAGCAACACAGACTAGAAAGGACCAGAGAACACCACCAGAAACTCCAACTCTACAAGCAACATAATGGCAATAAATTCATATCTTTCAGTACTCACTCTAAACGTCAATGGACTAACAGCTCCAATCAAAAGACATAGGGTAACAGAATGGATAAGAAAACAAGATCCATCTATATGCTGTTTGTAAGAGACCCACTTTAGACCTAAAGACACCTTCAGATTGAAAGTAAGGGGACGGAGAACCATCTATTATGCTAATGGTCGACAAAAGAAAGCTGTAGTAGCCATACTTGTATCCTTGATACTTTTATCAGACAATCTAGACTTTAAAATAAAGACTGTAACAAGAGATGAAGAAGGGCATTATATCATAATTAAGGGGTCTATTCACCAAGAAGACCTAACAAGTGTAAATATTTATGTTCCAAATGTGGAAGCACCCAAATATATAAATCAATTAATCACAAACATAAAGAAACTCATTCATAATACCATAATAGTAGGGGACTTCAACACCCCACTTACAGCAATGGACAGATCATCTAAACAGAAAATCAACAAAGAAACAACGGCTTTGAATGACACACTGGACTGGATGGACTTAACAGATGTATTCAGAACATTCCATCCTAAAGTAGTGGAATATACATTCTTCTCCAGTACACATGGAACGTTCTCCAGAATAGATCACATAATGGCACACAAATTAGCCCTCAACAAGTACAAAAAGACTGAGATCATACCGTGCATATTTTCAGACCACAATGCTATGAAACTTGAAATCACCCACAAGAAAAAATGTGGAAAGGTAACAAATACTTGGAGACTGAAGAACATCCTACTAAAGAATGAATAGGCTAACCAAGCAGTTAAAGAGGAAATTAAAAACTACATGGAAGCTGATGAAAATAACACCACAGCCCAAAACCTCTGGGACGCAGCAAAGGCAGTCCTAAGAGAGAAGTATATAGCAATCCATGCCTTCCTAAAGAAGGAAGAAAGGTCTCAGATATACAACCTAAACTTAACACCTTAAAGCTTGGAGCTGGAAAGTAAAGAGCTGGAAAAAGGACAGCAAATAAAACCCAAAAGCAGAAGGCAGGAAATAATAAAGATTAGAGCAGAAATCAATGCTATCAGGGGGAAAAAAAAAAAAAAAAAAAAAGAGATCAATGAAACCAGAAGCTGGTTCTTTGAAAGAATTAACAAAATTGATAAACCCCTAGACAGTTTGATCAAAAATAGAAAGGGAAGGACCCAAATAAATAAAATCAAGAATGAAAGAGGAGAGATGACAACCAATACAGCAGAAATACAAATAAGAGGAGAATATTATGAGTAATTATACACCAATAAAATGGGCAATATGGAAGAAATGGACAAATTCCTAGAAACCTTTAAACTACCAAAACTGAAACAGGAAGAAATAGAAAATTTGAACAGACCCATAACCAGTAAAGAAATCGAATTAGTAATCAAAAATCTCCTAAAAAACAAGAGTCCAGGGCCAGATGGATTTCCAGGGATTCTACCAAACATTTAAAGAAGAGTTAACATCTATTCTCTTGAAGCTGTTCCAAAAAATAGAAATGCAAGGAAAACTTCCAAGTTCGGTCTATGAAGCCAGCATTACCTTGATTCCAAAACCAGACAAAGACCCCACTAAAAAGGAGAACTACAGACCAATTTCCCTGATGAACATGGATGCAAAAATCCTCAACAAGATATTAGCCAATTGGATCCAACAGTACATTAAAAAAATTATTCACCACGACCAAGTGGGATTTATACCTGGGATGCAGGGCTGGTTCAACGTCCACAAAACAATCAATGTGATTCACCACATCAATAAAAGAAACAACAAGAACCACATGATCAACTCAATAGATGTAGAGAAAGCATCTGACAAAATAGGGTTTTGATAAAAACCCTTAAGTAGGGATAGAAGGACCATACCTTGAGATCATAAAAGCCATATATGAAAGACCCAATGTTAATATCATCCTCAGTGGGGAAAAACTGAGAGCTTTCCCCCTAAGGTCAGGAACAAGACAGGGATGTCCATTCTCGCCACGGTTATTCAACATAGTATTGCAAGTCTTAGCCTCAGCAATCAGACAACACAAAGAAATAAAAGGCATCCAAATAGGCCAGGAGGAGGTCAAACTTTCATTCTTTGCAGATGACATGATACTCTATATGGAAACCCAAAAGATTCCACCAAAAAACTTCTAGAACTGATCCATGAATTCAGCAAAGTTGCAGGATATAAAATCAATGCACAGAAATCGGTTGCATTCCTATACACCAACAATGAGGCAACAGAAAGAGAAACCAATGAATCAATCCCATTTATAACTGCACCAAAACCCATAAAATACCTAGGAATAAATCTAACCAAAGAGGTGAAAAATCTATACAATGAAAACTATATGGGAAAAGTATCCCATGTGCTGGTAGTTGCTGGTAGCAACTACGTGGATGGAACTAGAGGGTATTTTGCTAAAGCAAAATTAGTCAGAGAAAGACAAATATCATATGACTTCACTCATTATCAGGACTTTAAGATACAAAACAGATGAACATAAGGGAACGGGAAGCAAAACTAGTATAAAAACAGGGAGGGTGACAAAACATAAGAGACTCTTAAATATAGAGAACAAACAGAGGGTTGCTGGAGGGGTTGTGGGTATACATTTCCAGCTATAAAAGGGGTATAAAAGAGGTATACATTTCCAGCTATAAAATAAGTCACAGGATGTAAAGTACAGCATAGGGAATATAGTTAATATTATAATAACATTGTATGGGTTCAGATGGTGAGCACTGAGCATTTCAGAATGTACAGAAGCATCGAATTACTATGTTGTACACCTGAAACATAATATTGTATGTCAACCATACTTCAATTTAAAAATAAATAAATAAATTGGGGGAAAAAATAAATGTATTTATGCATTTCAAACTCTCATTCTGAATCAGGGGCCATAGATAACACCAGACTGTGAAAAAGATCCAGGGCACAAAAAAAGGTTATGAATCCTTGCAATTATTCTTAAAGTAGGTGTCGACATCAGAAGTCATCTGAGTTGAGCACATGTACCTTTGGGCTGGGTTGTTAAGAATATTCTATTTCATGAGGCTGTCAGCAGCAACAGGATGGATAAGCCCTACAAAGAATATTGTGATTTAGCAGTATTCTCAGATGGTTTCCATCAGGGAGACAAAGTTTGGGCTAGGGAGAGGAGTATCTAGCCAGGGGTAAACAGTTGTTGAGAGAAAGGACTCTCAACTTAGGAGGAACCTGGACCCCAAAAAATACCACTGGTGTGTATTCAAAGGAACTCTGCATTTTCTGCCATTCTATCAGGTTGTTCCGAAGCAAAAAGACTGTTTCTAAAACAAAGATATGTAAAAGCATCAAACATTAAATACATGTTAGCAGTTGAAATTTGCAAATAACATTAGATACCTTTCCCCATTCTCCTCAGTCTTCTATATTTTGGAAGATGCAAGTCCATCCTAGGTGGGTGTGGGGAGTTGACAGCCAGGAGGAAAATGTGATGGGGGTCAGAGTTTCCCAGTGGAAGGGGTGCTGCAGACCTACTCAAGAGGGAGAAGAGCAGCCAAGTGACACTCAAAATGGGCTGGGGTGACCACTGGCTGCTGTAGGTGCTGAAAGCTGGCGAGAGGTGCTCTGCAGCCCCACAAACGCACGCTGAGGCTTGAGCCTGTTCAAGTGATGGAAACTGTCATAAAATACCCCAAGTGGGGCAGGGGGTGGGAAGAGGGGCTGACCAAGTGCAACACATGGCCGGGCTGCTAACCCACTTCTTTATTTAGAAAATCATACTGCCTCAAATGGTTTCTGGAGTCAGGGAAAAAAATCCTTAAGAGATCCATGCAGTTTATGAAATCTCAAAGTGGGGTTTATGGGCAGATTGAAGGGATTACAGGACTTGTATCTTCATATTCCTAAGAAGTGTTTTCTATGTGGGGCATGTCTGGGGGTAAGGAGCCTAAATCATCTCAAAAGATACTTTTGATCTTTTGATCCAAAACTTCTTTGACAGGGCCAGATACTTCTGAAAGAAGAAACGAGATTTGTTGGAGGTCACAAGTTAGAATAAAGTTGGAAAACAACCCAGGTTTCTGGTCTCTCTCAACTTGAGGACCTACTTTTCCCCCCTCTCCCCTAAACTCACTCCTCCCTTGGAATAGTGAAAAACTAGAAACAAACATATCTTCTAATAGGGAAATAGTTACAATGTTTATACTCTGGTAGATTATGCAACTATTAAAAATGAGTCTGACCTGGGGTGGCTGGCTGGCTCAAGTGGTAGAGCATAGGATTGGTCTTGAGGTCATGAGTTCAAGCCCCACATTGGGTTTACTTACAAAAATAAAAATAAAAATTTTAAATAACAAAAAAAAATGAGTTTGATCGATATATACTGACAGGGAAAGTGCCTAAGAAATATTAAGTTAAAAAAAACAAAAACAAAAACAAACCCAAGCTACAGGTGGGGGAAGAGAGCAGGAAAAAACAAAAACTGTAGAACATATTTCAACATAATTCAGTTTTTGTAAAAAAACAAAACAAAACAAAGACACGGGTCTGTGATGAAAACAAAAAGGTACACCTGGTATGAGAACTCAAAGGAGTCACTGTGGAGAGGGTTATTCCCTAGGCCCACAAGCCCTGGGACCCTTGTGCCTAACAATAATTCCTTCATTGTAAAAATACAATTATCTAATTATACACTTTCAAAAGCTCCATAGCTGACAGAATAGGACTATCACCTTAAAAAGAAAGTTAAAAAAAAAAAAAAGAAAAGGAAACTAGAACCTCAGAGAATTACATGACTTACCCAAGGTTTATAAGAGTAAAGAGTATAGAATCCAAGGCTTCAGCTCCCTGTTCAGTGATGTTCCATATTCCCCCCACTGTGTGGCACTATATAGATAGGGCAACATTCCCATAGGAAAATGTGATAAGCGTTAATTTCTTATAAACTGAATATAGTTTTAGGTACTAGGCTCAGCTGGAACTGTACTTTTGTGAGCCAGAGGGACAATATTCCTACAGGTCAAAGGAGTTGGGCAAGTGCTCGGTCTTTTTCCGACTATAGTGGGAAAATACTGGAAAAGATGCCAACTCACAACTCTGGAGCCACACAAACCAGGTTTAAATCCCAGTTCTAATACTAGCTGTGTGACAATTATTCAACTTTTGTGCCTCAGTTTTCTCATCTATAAAATGGGGATAGTAACAGTCCCTACTTCTTGGGACTGCTGTGAGCATTGATGAGTTAATACACGTCAAGTACTTGGAACACTGGCTGGGCACAAAGTACTGTGTCATTACTGTTATCCCTGGAGAGCTAGCAGTTCCTCACCAACAGATTCACACAGGTTTCTGTCCAGTAAAACAGCCTAGAAAACAAAAGGAACCTATAGTAGTAAGCCTGTTAACACTTGCTGCTCTGTTCATTCCTTTCATCAAGACTATGACTCCATTTTTTCACATCTTCTTTCCTTTTATTGAAAAAAATTTTAGAAAATGGCAGTTAATAAAGGGCACAAACAAATCAACAGGTACATACTAGTGGAAAACAAGACAATATAAAACTAAAAATGCCACTGGCTTCTTTAATTGGTTAAAAGCACAAAATGTAACAGGCAGAAGGTCTGTTTTAAACAAATTAAAAAGCTGTGGTTTTTTTCCCAATTCTCCCCCAAGTCAGATATATACACACCCACAAAAATGGTGTGTGAAGGAAAGCTGTCATACACAAGAAGTTGTATCCTGAATTAAGAGAAATAGTTGTTGAAACAGGAATTAACACAACAAGGTCAGCAATAGGTTAACAATTTTAAAAATTGAGTCTTCAAATGCTGCATGGCACAAAGCTATGTGATATAAAGTACTGCTGGGTAGGAAGAAGTCTGTATGGCTAGCAAAAATGCTTTTCTAGAAAAGCAAATCAAAACAACACGATCAGCAGACCTAGGAGGCTAAAGCTAGATATCAGAGCTACAACTTCTCATATCTGAACTAGAAAATCCTATTTATCCAGAATGGACTAAAATTTCAGGACAAAACAGGGACATTTTTAACATATCTTACTTTATCCATTTTAAGTTCTCTGCTTCCTTCTCCCTCATCCCAAAATTCAGCATGATCCAGCAGAAAGATGGCTGCTTTTAAAATTGGCTATTTTATTTTTCTTTCTGTGGCAAGACTGTCGTGGAGCCTGGATATTTCAGGCTCATATGCATCCATGACTAGTGTCCCGCTGTGGTCAAAAAACTTAGCAATGGACTTGGTGAACTCGGCCTCTCGCTGCTGCTTTGTTCTTCCACTGATGAAGGTCAACTTCAGAGTATATTTGTCATCAAACCTAAGCAAAGATAAGAAGTCAAAACCCAAACATAGAGATTCAACTAGTAATACTAGAGCATCAACTGTTTTTGAAGAAAGGACTGAGCTGGCTACTGGTGCTGTAGGTCACACACAGATCTTTTAAAAAAAAAAAAAAAAAAAAAAAAATTCCAGAGGTTCCTAATTGCCTTCAAGATACAAGTTCTGATTCATTGGTACTACCATGTCTGTCTTACTGTGCACCTCCTTTACCTTGTCATAGACTGTTCAGTTATACAGACCACTCCTCTTACCTCTGGACTTTGCCTTTATTATGCTAGAAGGGTCTTCCTAGTAGACATTTCTCTCCCATCTCACCGGACTAGTTCCCATTTATTAATATTAGGGCATAAAGTTTTCTGGGAAAGCCTTCCCAAACTGGGTCAGATGTCTCACCTTTGTCATACACTGCACCATCAATCGTCAATTCAACTATTAAGCACCTATCAGATGCAAGGTCTAATGATAGCTCCCATGTGGTCAATGAAATTATCTACTGAAAGGATGTTTGTGTATCTGTGCTCTTCGCTAAACTCAGAGATTCTTGAGGACAAGAATTCTGTCTTATTTGTTTTCTACTCTTAGTTTAGCACTTGGTAGACAATCAAATTTTTATGAATAAATGAAGAACTCGTGTTTTCACAGATATTCACCAATTCTAGGCTGCTCGGTGCTTGTTCTCTATAATCAATCTAGTTCCAGGTTCTACCTTATTCTAGGACAGAGGGTATCTTTTACTATATGAATTCTAGAGATTCTTTACCTACACCTTAAGGTACCTTGAGGTCCTTTGCTATATCCACCAATTCAAAAGTGTTAATAAAAATCAACCTCTGGCAGGCTGACATTCCTCCCCTGACCATGACCTAACAGTTTGTCTCCATTTAATTAGGGCACATTCAGTAGATTGTCAAGCTGTTATTATCCTTAAGGAAGCAACTGCTTAAGCATGTTTCTGCATGTTTAAAATCGGAAAACTACCACATAATTTTCAAGATCACTGCCATGGTTAAAACAGTACCTATTATTAACCAGTGCTCAAAAAAATCATAGCTCAATAAATTATTGTCTAAGAAATAACAATTGTTGGTAAGGATGTGAAGAAAAAGGAACACTTGTGGACTGTTG
Source organism: Panthera tigris (assembly GCF_018350195.1). Classification (NCBI taxonomy): domain Eukaryota; kingdom Metazoa; phylum Chordata; class Mammalia; order Carnivora; family Felidae; genus Panthera; species Panthera tigris. The sequence continues at coordinate 56,550,137 of NC_056669.1, forward strand.
GAGAGAATGTAAATTGGTGCAGCCACTGTGGAAAACAGTATAGAAGTTCCTCAAAAAATTAAAAATAGAATTATCATATGATCTAGTAATTCCACTACTTGGTATTTGCCACCCCACCCCCCCAAATGAAAACACTAATTTGAAATAGCCCTGTATTTGTTGCTGCATTATTTACAAGAGCCAAGATATGGAAGCAGCCCAGGTGTCCATTAACAAATGAATAGATAAGAAAGTCACAAAAAAGGGATGAGATCCTCATTCAGGACAGACAATATGGATGGACTTTATGGGTATTATGCTAAATGGAAAAAGAGGAAGACAAATACCACATCATGTCACTTATATGTACAATCTAAACAAAACAAATGAATAAACAAACAAAAAGCAGAATCAGGCCTGTAAATACAGAGAAAAAACTGATGGTTGCCAGAGGGGAGGTAGCTGGGGGATGGGCAAAATATGTGAAGCGGAGTGGGAGATACAGGTTTCCAGTTATGGAATAAGTAACAGGGACAAAAGGCACCGGAGTATAGTCAATGTACTGTGACAGCACTGCATGGTGAGATGGCAGCTACACTGGTGAGCTACCTACAGAGCTGTTGAATCACTATGCTGTACACCTGAAATTAATATAACACCATGTGTCAACCATACTAAAAAAAAAAAAAAAAAACCTTGGCTAGCCAGTTATTCCCAACCTGAACAGCTGTGAGTGATGGTCTTTAAACTATTTTCAACACCTCAAAACTTTTCTCAAACTCCAGCCAACTGCTGTTAGTCGATTTCCATAATTTGGGATTTTTAGGCCCAGTTTCACTGGCAGTTCCATGGCTTTGATGGTAGGACATGATCTGATGAGTTGTGATCTGATGCACTTTAGAAATAAATACTCATTAATATTTTATTATTATATATTATATAACTTACATGTAATATATAACAATTACATCTAAAATAATTTCAGGAAAATATAAATGTTATTATATAATAATTATGTAATACTTATTCAGTACCAACTACACATGTCAAGCAGTTTCAGATGCTAAGGATACACAGCAGTGAACACAACAGACAAAGCTGTGTCTTTTGGGACTTTAGCGTATATGAAAGAACCAACAATAAAACAGAAAATATGATGTCCTTTTAAATATAGTAGGCACGAAAAGGGTTCACTAAGCAGATATTTAAGCAGAGCCCTAAAGAAAGGAAGAACAAGTTTTCTGGAAAAAGAATAATCCAAGCAACGAAACAGCAAATGCAATAGCCCTAAGGCAAGAACATGCCTGGAATGTCTGAAGAACATGATGGAATGAGAGAGGAGAGCCACAGGAAATAAGGGGTATGTGTGCTTATGTGTGGGGTGCAGAGAATAGATGAGTATAGACTTCTAAGCTGGACTTAGGAGTTTAGATTTTTCTCAGAGTGACAGCGTTTTGAACGGAGGATTGAGTTGAAGTGCCTTATGCTCTAAAAAGATCACTCTGCCTGTTGTACTGGAAATAGACTATGAGCAGGGAGAGCAGTTGTGGAGGTCCATGAGGACATTATTATAGTGACCTGAGAGATGAGGGTAGCAGTAGAGATGGCAAGTGATCAGACTGAATATATTTAGAAGACAGAGCTGACAGGATTTGCTGACAGACTATTGGAAAGACTGAGAGAGAGGAGTGAAAATGACTGAGTACTGGCCAGAGTAAATAGGAGGATGGAAGTGCCATTTATTGAGATGGGAAAACTGGGGGTAGAACAGGTTTGGATGAGGGATAGCAGGCTTAGGTTTTGAATATGTTAATTTTGAAATGCTAAATAGAATCCAATGTCAAACAGAAAAGTGGAGTTCAGGATAGGTCTAGGATGAAAATACAGATTTAGAGATTTTCAGTATAAAGATGGTATTTAAAGTCTTGACAGTCTAGATAATATTACACTTAGTGAATATAGATAGAGAAGAGGTGCTAGGAACAAGCACTAGTGTGGCATTTCAAATTTAGAGCTGTTCCTTCAAATACTGAAGAATCACAAAAGCGACCAGAAAAGCAGACATTAAGGTATGAAGAAAATTAGGAGATTATGGTATCCTAGAAACCTAGTTAAAAAGCAAGTGTAACAAGGAGTGAGCGATTCACTGTCAAATGCTAATTGAGTACAAGGATGAAAGAGATATAAAGACAAACAGATCCAAGAGATACAGAGAGAAGAAATGGGGAGCAGAGAAATAAGACCATGTGGGGAGAATAAGGAGAACAAAACCAATTTTTTTAGTTGGAAGAAATTACAGCATTTTTGTATGCCACAAGAAATGATCCAGCAGAGAGGGGAAACATCATGTAAATGAGAAGGGAGAGAAGCTAGTGGATAAATGGAGAGGAGGCTTTAGATGGGAACTCCGGAAGAAACAGACTATGATGAGCACCACAAGCAGGTAATGATGGGGGCTTCTGACTGCTTTGATTTTCTCAGCAACAAAAGAATAGGAGGATAAATATGAGAGAGTAGGATAGGTATGAAGACAGAGGAGAAGGTATAAAAGGTGCTTTAGGACAGTGAGAGTAACTGGACTACAGAAATGCCATGGAACCGAAGATGGGTAAGGAGGAAGTAAGACAATGAAAGACAAAAGAGACAGTGAAAAGGTGGGAGGCTCAATGCATTAGATAGAGACAGTGAAAAGGTGGGAGGCTCAATGCATTAGAGATGCCAGTGAGGCTGAAGAACCACTGGGACAAGAGAACTAGAAAAATAGGAAGCAACGGTCATAGAGCGGGATACTGAAACTGAAATCATTGAAGGTAATTAGTTACCAGTATCAGCAAGGTTTAGGATATGTCCAGGGAAGTAAGTGTTTGAGCCATGGTAGAAAACAAGATGATCAGAGGAGAGGCCAGTGAACAGGAATTATCAACTATTTGGATAATGAAATCACCAAGACTTCCAAAGGAGCTATGTTAGAGAGAATGCCAATGAGCCAGGAGCTATCTTCTTCTTCTTCTTTTTTTTTTTTTTGCCAGGAGCTATCTTCAAGGAAAGAGAAGAGAGTCTATATTTAAGTGCAGTGAGAAGGAACAGAGGTGGCATACCTCCTCACCACAGGAAACAATAATGTGGCAGCTGGTAAAAATCAGCAGAGAATGTGGAAAAAACCAGAACCCTCGTGCACTGCTAGTGGGATTGAAAATGGTGCAGCTATTACAGAAAACAGTCTGGCAATTCCTCAAGCAATTAAAAGAGTTACCGTATGACCCAGCAATTCCTCTCCTAGGTAAGTTACCTGAGAAATGAAAACATTATATCCACACAAAAACTTGTAGGTGGACTGTTTATAGCACCATTATTCACAATAGCCAAAAGGTGGAAACCACTCAATGTCCATCCACTGATAAATGGATTAACAAAACGTGGTATAGCCATGTAATGGAATATTTGGCATAAAAAGGAATAAAATATCGACACTTGCTACACCATGGGTGAATCTTGGAACATTATGCTAAGTGAAAGAAGCCAGTCACAAAAGATCATGTATTGTATGATTCCACTCACATCAAATATCTGAAACTGAGAAATCTATAGAGACAGAAAGCAGATTAATGGTGACTGAAGGCTGAGGGAATCGGTGTGTGGGGGGGGAGGGCAGGGGAGCACATAGCTAAAGGGTACAGGGTTTCTTTTTGAGATGATAAAAATGCTCTAAAGTTGGCTGTGGTGATGGTTGCAATATCTGAAAACACACTAGAAACCAATGACCTGTACACTTAAATGTGTGAACTGTACGGTACGTGAACTATATCTCAATAAAGCTGTCAAAAAAATGAGAATGTGTGTATGAATGAGATGAAATGCGTGAATGGAAATAATGAAATCAAGATGCTGCTAGGGTCTAGAATTCTACAACTGTTTTAGGGACCTGGCACAAGGTACAGACTTATGATGGCTGAGTTCAAAGGGCAGCTGGGGGCCCTGCCAGGAGAACCCAGCTAGAACATCAGAATCATATTCTGCTCCTCCTCATAGGCATTGGCACAAGCCAGTAAGGAGAGGCTGTTTGGTGTTGATGCTATGCTTGCCATCATATATGTGAATAACCATACTTGTAATTTGAGAGCCTACTATGTGCTAGGAACTGTCCCATGTGTTTTTAGGATAGTGACTAAAAGCGTGAGTTCTGGGCTCAGATATGGGCTGGAATACCAGCTAGAATTTACTTTTGGGCTCTAGGAATTAATTAAACCCTTTGGGTCTGTGTTCTTACCTATAAAATGGGTGGTTCTAAGATTTAAATGAGATAATGCACTTGGCACGATACCCAGTATATGGTTAACGCTTCACCAACGTTTGCTATTTTTATACTTGGTATATGTACCAGCTGGCATCTTCCCAACAACTCTATGAGTCATTCTTGATCCGGTTTTGACTAAAGCTCAAATAGTTTACATGATATACCAAACATCATACAGCTAGAAAGAGATGAGCTAGAACTTAAACCCAGCTCTGGATACCTAAAAAGACCTCAGGTGTCAGTTGTACTAAGTTATACCCACAGCTGGTCAGGAATTTGGAAAGGTGATTCTCTGAGTTGCCCAGTACATTGCTGCAAAAATTTCTGACTACACAGACTGTAGTCAAGATCACGGAAGATATAGAAGCTAATGGGGTTCTTCAAAGATAATTCACTTCACACTTTTGGCCTTCTTAGTTCTGCATTCTAATTGGCTCCGTTTATTGGCCACAAGGAAAGAGACTCATTCTTCATCCTTCTACCAAAGTACTTCCTCCCACAGTTTATCCTCAGAGCACTTCTGTGATAATACAATCTCAGAAGTACAATGTTAGGAAAAACCTTCTAGACCATTCATACCCCTTTCTTCATTTTACATGACTGGTACTATGATCTGCATGGAGTAAGCATACAATAAAATAGTCTGTTGAAAATGACTCAACTCCCAGAGAGAATCCAACAGCAGAATTTAATAGTCTTTGAGGATAGTCATACCTTTTGAGACTGGAGGACAGTTGCCAAATATCATCAGGATCCATTCCTGTAGGATCTTTCCTGTGGGCCACAAGAAAGATGCTCTTCTCCTTATATGAGGTATAAATGGTCAGGATCCCCATCATCACAAAATAGGTTCAGATAAAGTTAAGGAAAAAACACACAAACACACACAAAAGAACACACATATATACATATATATCTGTACGTGTGTCTGTGTGTGTGTGTGTGTGTGTGTATGCATTTTTAGTGTTGGGCACAGGGGAGTCATTACCATTACATATGGAACTGACACAATTATAAAAAATACCATGATCATGTTTACTTTAAACACCAAACAAATGAAATTTTATCACGGTAGTTCTCTTGGGAGGTCATACATTTACAATTATGTTGCTCTCATTGTTTAAACCTCTTTTGGAATTCCTTTGGGGATTGTCTCCAGAACCTACAACATATTCTCTGGAACCACCTTAATGGTAAAAAAATTCATACTGGGATGATTTATCTGATTACTGAAAGAAGTCAAGGTGCCAATTCTGGGACTATAATTTGGGATCAATTTGGAGAATACCATTTTTAATCAGGGCCTGCTTTATTAAATGGCTTGCTAGAAGAAAAATTCCCAAAGTACATTTTTTAAGAACTATTTCAGGGACACCTGGGTGGTTTAGCTGGTTAAGCACCTGACTCTTGATTTTGGCTCAGGTCATGATCTCAGTCATGAGTTCAAGCCCCATAGTGGGCTCTGCACTGGACGCCGAGCCTGCTTAAGATTCTCTCTCTCCCTCTCTCACTGCCCCTCTCTGGCTTGAGCACACAAGCTTGAGCAACTCCCTCTCTCCAGCTTGCATGCACATAAGCACGAGCTCGCTCTCTCGTTCTCAAAAAAGAAAAAAATCTTTGTAATTCTGAATGTCTGTTGCATATATATGTAACTGAGCAGCATTCAAGCAGACTCCAGTAAGTTCTTCTTAGCACAAGATCACAAAACAACTTCCATTTCAAACCCAGGTCCTCCAGCTCCAGAATAGGATTTAATTCCACTGTTATACAAGCCACACCTCTACTCATGCTCACTAACTCTCAGTCCAGCCCTTCAGCTTCAAGGAAACCTGAATCTCCAAAATCTGATCCTTTCCTAATATCCCGGAATGAGTGTCTTAAAGCAAACTGGGTCCAATGGAAATGCGGTAGGCTAGAAATGAGAAGAACTGGGTTTCACTATAATGTGTGGTTTGCTATTAGGCACTCACACATGGATTATAATGACCTCTACATTAACAAGTAAACAGAATTAAAGATAAAGTAACCACACTAAATCTAAAATATCAATGATAATTACTACCTACAACTACAGATGCCCATGGCTCATACTGTTAAATTCTAACAGTGGCAGGCCCCGGAATCAAAGTTTGTTTTTTGTAGGGAGCAGGGAGGATGATCAGTAGAGATTCTAATAAACAGTCACTAGAGAACAAACCTGAGCATAGATAAAGGATATGATACGACACACAAAGCCAGAACAGGCTTAGATTCTGGAAAGGGGTGCATATAATCCCAGATCAAAGCCACTATGGCAAAGAAACAGGAGATGGTACAGATGGTGAGGCGACCGTCAATCAGACCAAAATTCTCCACATACTTGTACTTTTCCAGAAGTACCTAGTAAAAAGAACAAGGAATCAAGCTCACAGAATTGCTTCCTTCCTAGTACCTGTTTTTAGTCTTGATTTCCATGTAAAAGTTATATTAAGGATCATATAAATTACCAAGTAGTTCTCTCCAATCAGGATTTCACCACTCTAAGCAAAAAAGACTCAAGCTGTTCACAATGATCCCAGAGAAAAAGTTCATTAACTTCTCATACATTTTGTCTTTTTTTTTAATCCTCAACTTTTCCTGTGGGATGAAGGGAAGTTTCTCTTCCCTTTTTAAATAGAGAGATGACCAACCATGAATGAATATCCTATATTCCCCTCAACCCTGTTGGCTCTAGGCTAATTAACCTCAAAAACAATAAACTACCAGCTTTCTGTAATTCAAAAACTAGAGAATTTGACAGAAGCTTGAGGTAGCTAACATTTTAATGCATATTCCTTCATAAAACGTTAAGGATTTTAGAAACTGCTTTATGGCTCAATTCCTACAACTAAAAACTACGGTCATTCCCAGTCACAAAAGAAAAAGATCCTGCAGATGTGCCATAAGCTGTACATATGCTAACAGACTTCCTACCTCAAGAAAATACTTTTTTGGAGCACCTGGATGGCTCAGTTAGTTAAGCATCCGGCTTTGGCTCAGGTCATGATCTTGTGGTCTGTGAGTATGAGCCCCATGTCGGGCTCTGTGCTGACAGCTCAGAGCCTGGAGCCTGCTTCAGATTCTGTGTCTCCCTCGCTCTCTGCCCCTCCCCCGCTTGCACTCTGTCTCTCTCTCTCAAAAATAAACAGACATTAAAAAAAGTAAAAAATTAAAAAAAAAAAAAAGAAAATACCTTTTTGGCAGAATCATCCAAAGAATTCTTCACAGCGGATCCATCCCATTTGTCAATTTTTACAGGCTTATCATCAATTTTCCACTGTAAAACAGAAAAGTTGTGCATCACCAGGCATGGCATCTTATTGAAAGTAACATGAACTACTTCCTTAAGTGTCTAAAAAACAACAACACAGGTCCCAAATAGTGTTCACTTTAGAGACTCAAGACAGTAAACTAAGACCTAGTACCTAACTGCAGTTTCAACTCCCCAGAAATATATCCAGTTAATACAGGAATTTCCTGTTCAGCACTAGGAAATTTACTGATAGGCCCCTTCCATTCACTTAAGGGTGATCTTGCTTAAAACAATGGCTTCTTTGCTAATAATTTCCTTTTTTCCACTCCCTCTCTAGCTTTAAAAATCTTTTGTTTCTGTAGCCTTTTGGAGCTCCCCTCTACCCGCTAGATGGAATGCTGCCTGATTCATGAATCGATCAATAAAGCCAATTAGATCTTTAAAATTTATTTGAAGTTTTACTTAACAAGACCATCTTTCAAGTACATGTAACATTTACTCTTTGTCCTCTGATGTTACACAGCTAAAAGACAAAACACTTAAAAATGAAATTGAATGAGATTAGGTCACCAGAATCAGGTGGTACTCATATGATGTTGCCAGTCTTCTATGCTAGAAAGCTCAGTCTGGGCTACAGAGACTACAGTGTGAACTCACATATCCCATCCCCATTTCACCCAAATGTGGGAATAGGGAAGAACTCCACTTGTTCATCCTTTCATTCTGTGACCACAAAACTCAGACAATATACACCCATGAACTTTCAGACACTAACAAGATGAGGAACATCTCTTTTAATACATGTTCATCAGCTAACAACTTTTATATTTTACCAGTATGTCTTAACTGTAGGAAAACAGCAAATCCAGTGTAGTCTGTTGGAAAGAACATTTTGAATTAAAAATCAAGTCCTATTATTAGTTAGTTATAGGACTTTGGACAAACTCCACTTCAATTTCTCTCATCTACAGAGGTTTAGAAAGGTTCTCCAATACTGTGCTAGTTAGAAGCAAGTAATTGTCTCACACATTGCTGGTAGAAATTCAAAATGGTGTAACACCTACTAAGGCAATTTAGCACCTTGGATTCCACTTCTGGGAAATTGTCCCTATCTGCATACACAGGAAATAATATACAAGGCTACTCACTGAAGCAGCATTTGTAACAACAAAAAGTAACTCAAGTACTCAACTATAGAGGACTGGTTAAACAAACTTGTAGTGTACCCAGATATCTTGAGAAGGTAGAAGGACATGGGTGGGACTGACTCTTTAATGTATGCCTTTTTAATTTTTAAACATGTGAACATTTCATATAGTAAAAACAATTCTCAAATGTAAGTGATTCCATGAACAAAGCTTAAGTGGAACAGGGTGCTACAAATAATCTGATAAACCTGTCTTTTATAGATCACAATGCCCAACTTTAAAAAAATTTTTTTAAGTTTTTTTTTTTTTTTTTTTTAATGTTTATTTACTTTTGAGAGAGACAGAGACAGAACATGAGCTGGGGAAGGGCAGAGAGAGAGGGAGACACAGAATCCAAAGCAGGCTCCAGGCTCTGAGCTGTCAGCACAGAGCCCAACGTGATCTCACAAGCTGAGATCATGACCTGAGCCAAAGTCAGATGCTCAACCGGCTGAGCCACCCAGGTGCCCAGCAATGCCCAACTCTTAGTTTTTTATATCAAGCGAATACCGCATTTCATAAAAATTACAAACCAGCAGGCCAATACAAAATTGGAATAGATTTTACAGAAAGAGAACAGAACTTCATATTTATCTTTCTGATTGAGCACAAGTTCAGACACTGCATATGAGAAATAAGGAGACAGACTAAACATCTGTAGAAATAGAATACAACAAACTTGTTTTTTAAAACTGTGATCCTACGTACTATTACACAAAAAAGAAAAACTGTTCTGTGAAGTTTGTTAAGAGAAAAAACATGAACTACAACAGCCATACTTCAAGTGATTAAAAGTCAATCAAGGTTTTTTGCCTTTGGTGTCTCATAAAAACAAGAACTTTCTTTGAGAAAATTACTCATGGCAAATACCATTTTGATAACAGCAAGCAAAAGAAAGAACCTGCACAGCCAGAATTCATAATTAAAATTATTTGTGAAACAAAGTCATTAAAACATTTTGGGGTCATTCCAAAAAGAAAAAATCATATTCTCATAGACACTCAGCTACACATCACTATCTGCAGTACATTAAAGAAACATGCCTTTACAACTTAGAGGATAATTTCTCAGCAATCTGGGGGGATAAAACACAGAAGCTATTACAGCATGTGCTGAAATAGCCCCAGCTCTACCTCCACTGTCTGGCAGCTAGAAGCAATCTTCAGTAAGTGGCACAGGAACATTTCCACTGACTCACAAAGTTTATGATTTCTGAAGAGATGGGAGCATCATCCGTTTTGTGTGCATGAAAACCTTTAGCCTATTCAGAGAAAAGAGCATCTCTGCTATAGTACAGAGACACATCTAGAAAAAGGGCAGGAGGGTGGACATTAGATGCTTACTTTTCTGACTTATTTTCTGTCATTCTCAAAAACTGCTCAACTAAAATGTATACTACTCTTCCATTTTTCTCTCTCCTGCTATTCAGAGCATTTTAAGAAACTTTTTTTTCCCTCTCTCTCTTATCGTCTTACACCATAAGGGCAATTGCTTTCCTTTTGTAATAAAAAGACAAAGCAAAGGTTGGTTTCTTTCATATGGGACCTCACAGGATAAATTACCAAGAAAGGTCTGTGCAGAAAAGAGATAAGATAGGCCTGAGACCGCCATCCTTACAAAGGCCTGCTTCAAAGGCTGGCCCTTGCTTGGTATTTGGAAAGTTGGCTGGTAAACAGTGACTTACACGGATATAAAACTTTCCCTAACTGGTAAGAGTGGCTCATTGTGCTTCAGCTGTTTGTATAAATGATGTAGTTTATGCTACACATGAGTTTTCTTTCTAGGAGTCTGGAATTTTGCCACAGGCTAGGCAGAGGGTGCATACTTAACCAGCTCCCAGTAAAAAACCTGGACACTGAGTTTGTAGTGAGCTTCCTTGGCAGACAACACTCAACACTCCATACGTACTGTCACATCATACTGTTACTGGAGGAATTAAGCACAATTTCTAGGACTCTACTGGCAGAGGGCTCTCAGAATTTTGTACTTGGTTTCCTCCAGACTTCATCCTATGCGCCTCTTCCTTTTGCTGAAATAAATCTTGCCCACAAGTAAAACTACATACTCAGTCCTGTGATTCAGTCCTAGTGAATCACTTGAACCAAGTGGACTTAGGGATCCCTGATACAGGCAGTACTGCCAATTAAGATATAGCAATGCTGTAACTTCACACAATTCCTCTTTCCCACACTCCCTCTTGCATGGTACAGATACATGTATACTGGGCCCAATCAACAATCATAGGCATCGACTTTAAGACCATTGCTATTGTCAATTCCCCTCCTCAGACACTACTTTTATCTCCTTTTGGCTGAATTCACACTCACATTAATTTTCTCTGCTCCCCCCACCACCATCTTTTTAATACATCATAGTAGATCACTAGTGATTTGGTCTTATACCTTAATTTTGGCTAGATTATCCAAACTGTACATTATAATCATAAATGCTATTCACAGATGAGTCATGTATTATACTAGGATTACTTTTTCTTTCCTGATAACTTTTTGTTTTCCTTGGAGCTACTGTTGTTTTGGTTGTTGTTTTCAATGTATTTATCATCAATATAGTGATATTTCAAATTCTCACCCAATTGTTTAAATTTCCTGTCAATATGTGCGAAAGTATTCATCATTCTGTGAATTTCATCTTTTTGGAGTAATTGGTCTTAGAGCCTCCTGACCTGCTTTGATCTGGGTGGACTGCTTTCCAGTCTTGCTGTATAGCTATCATCCTGGAATTTCCCTTCACTATCACTCTGGGGGTTCCCATAACCTTCTCTTGGGCTGGACCCCCTTTTCTTTTTTTTTTTTTTTTTTTTAATTTTTTTTTTCAACATTTTTTTAATTTATTTTTGGGACAGAGAGAGACAGAGCATGAACGGGGGAGGGGCAGAGAGAGAGGTAGACACAGAATCGGAAACAGGCTCCAGGCTCCGAGCCATCAGCCCAGAGCCTGACACGGGGCTCGAACTCACGGACCGCGAGATCGTGACCTGGCTGAAGTCGGACGCTTAACCGACTGTGCCACCCAGGCGCCCCTGGACCCCCTTTTCTTAGATACCATGTCTTACTCTTTTCTCAGTTTACTATTCCCTTGATCTGGTGAACACATCCTCTAGTGGGTCCTTGAAAAATGCACACGGGAAATCAATTTTGAGACTACACATCTGAAAACATCCTTTTAGTCTACCCTCACAATTAATATAAATAATTTCTCTTCAAAAATTTTAAAGTTTTATTCCATTGTCTCAAGAGTTTAAGGAACTCCTGAGATTCCTGAAGCCATTCTGATTCCTGATTCTTCATATACAATGTTCTTTCCCTTACAAGAAGTTCTTTATGTTGTGTGTCTAAAAATTTCAGGATGATATCCCTTATGCAGGTCAATTCGCATTCACTGTTAAACTGCTAGTACCACTGATAGGCCTTAAGCAGATTCTCAATATGGAAACCAGTGTCCTTCGGATTAGAAAACTAGAGTCCAGGGATATTAAGCATCACACAGCCAGTAAGTGACAGGCAACTAAATTACTTAGGGCTAACTTATAAACACACGGTTCACCATAAAACTGTCCCTTCTTCAGTGATAGAAACTTACTTTTACTTGCCTTAATCTCTGAACTCAACCCCAAGGCAGATTCTGTTTGTGGCCTTCTTCTCAAAGACATACTATATTCAAATCAGAACCTAACTGAATTTAGATTCACTACAGATGTAGGCAAATGCATTCTTTCTTCACTTAATAAGGCAGCCCTTACTATGCAAAGGAGCACAATATAGTGGTTAAAAGATACAGCTTTGGAGTCAGACTACTTGAGTTTTAATTCTCACTTTCCTATTTAATGGATGATATTGGGCAAATAATTTAATCTTTCTTTTAATGTTTATTTTTGCAAGAGCACATAATTTAATCTTTCTATAGCTTTAGTTTGCTCAACTGTAAAATAAAGATAAAAATATCTATTTCACACGTTAGTATGAGGATTAAATACTGTAATTAAAAAACAGCAAAATGCCTGGTACACACAAATAGTTATTAAAAATTAGCTACTGTTGTTGCTATTAATTATGCAAAGCTAATATACTGCATCACAGTTAGCTGGATTTATATAACATCCCCCTCACTGGGTAACAGGGACTACATGTTTTACATTCTCAGAGTCAGGGACATAACATAGTGTCAACAGCTACTTCTTGAAAAGATGTCTAAACAATCTTATAAAGAAAAGGAAAAGATTTCTAAAATGTTAACTTTCAGTTTAAATTTAACAAATGTATACGTGGCTGAAGTAATCTCACTTGGTTCTTATCCACAGAATTTGAGGGAGGTATAACCAGAGCTATTACTGAGTGCACAATGTGTCCTATATATTGTACTAAATGTTTTATATACACCATCTCTTTTATTTATTTATTTTTTAACGTTTATTTATTTTTGAGACAGAGAGAGACAGAGCATGAATGGGGGAGGGGCAGAGAGAGAGGGAGACACAGAATCGGAAGCAGGCTCCAGGCTCTGAGCCATCAGCCCAGAGCCCGACGCGGGGCTCGAACTCGCGGACCGTGAGATCATGACCTGAGCTGAAGTCGGACACTTAACCGACTGAGCCACCCAGGCGCCCCTACACCATCTCTCTTAATCCCTATGATAACGCTACTAAGAACAATTACCATCTGCTATGGACAAATGTTTGTGTCTCTCCCTGCAGATCAGATGCTGAAATTCTAACCCCAATGTGATAGTATTGGGCTATGGGCCTTTGGGAAGTAATTAGGTCATGCGGGTAGAGCCTCCATGGGAGGGATTAGTGCCCTTACAAAAAGACACAAGGGGCGCCTGAGTGGCTCAGTCAGTTAAGCGTCCAACTTCGGCTCAGGTCATGATCTCACAGTTCGTGGGTTCAAGCCCTGCATTGGGCTCTGTGCTAAGAGCTCAGGGTCTGGAGCCTGCTTCGGATTGTGTCTCCCTCTCTCTCTGCCCCTCCCCCGCTTACACTCTGTCTCTCAAAAATGAATAAATGTTTAAAAAAAAAAAACAAAACTTTTTTTTCAAGAACATGAGAGCTTGTTTCTATTCTGTTTTCCACCATGTGAGGATCCAAGAAGGCTGTCCGCAAGCAGAAGGGCCTTTATCAGAACCCATGCTGGCACCCTGAACTCAGACTTCCCAGCCTCCAGAATCATGAGATAAAGATTTCAGTTGTTTAAGCTACTCGTTCTATGGCATTTTTGATAAGGCATCTCAAACTGACTAACATCCTTCTTTTATAGATAACAATAAGGGTTTTAGAAATTTGCCCAAAGTGACAGGAAGTGGTAAAGCCAGACTCAACGGAGTTTTCATGATTTCAAAACCCATTCTCTTTCTCATTATTCCACACTGCTTCCCACAAAGTATAAGGTGCTTCCCACAAAATATAAGGAAAGGAATTATTAGCTATCAAAAACAAAAGAAAAAGACATAAATCCCTGAAGTGATAGCCTTATAGAGGATCCTGATTCCTACCTAATAAGTTATAGCTAACATAAAAAGAATCTAAAAATGATTTTAATCTTGAATATACCAACAAAACCCACAAAATAGATTTTGAATTTTCCATTTCCCTCCATTTAAAACCAACCGAAATTTAACTGAAAATATAGCTCAAAAAGTCCCATTTAAAATAAATCACTTCCTTGTCAGTACCAACATTAAGAAATAAAAACACTTTATTGGACCAGCATACCTATTGCCAGATCTAGACAGCTAACCAGTCCACAGAAAATATGCATTTTTTAAACTTTTTGTTAAAGTGTATTTATTTGGGGGGCGGGGGGGGGGGGGCGGGAGGGGTGGAGAGAGAGAGAATCCCAAGCAGGCTCTGTGCCACTAGTACAGAGCCGAATGTGGGGCTTAATCCCATGAACCATGAGATCATGACCTGAGCTGAAGTAGGGCACTTACCTGACTGCACCACACAGGTGTCTCAAAAATATGCATTTGATGGTTTTGACTAAACATTACAAAGACTCATTTCAGTTACAATTCTCTGCTGCAAATATGAATAAAAAGTTCTACAGAGATACTTCACTGCAGATATGGCATTAAGAACTTCACTTTTCGGGGCGCCTGGGTGGCTCGGTCGGTTGAGTGTCCGACTTTGGCTCAGGTCATGATCTCACGGCTCATAAGTTCGAGCCCCATGTCGGGCTCTGGTGCTGATAGCTCGGAGACTGGAGCCTGCTTCGGATTCTGTGTCTCCCTCCCTCTCTGCCTCTAACCCATTTGCATTCCGTCTCTGTCTCTCTCAAAAGTAAATAAGCATCAAAAAAAAAAAAAAAAAATTAAAAAAAAAAAAGAACTTCACTTTTCTAAGGACTTCAGGAGGGTATTAAACATAATCCAGGTCTTGAGAATATGTAAATAGTACAGGAAGGTATTTTTTGATTTAACCTATTTAAGGATTACAGGCTTTTCCTGTTCCCCATGCATCTTCTGGCGTTAAAGGCAAAAAAAGGACAAAATCCTTGGTCATTAAAGGTATGTCCAGCAAAGCAAAATTGTGTTGAGTATTAAATAACATAAACACTTCTATTTTCTTATTCTAATAGCAGTGAAACAGAAATAAGTTATGTAGTGATAAAGATCTCCATGGATTGCTTCATGAAGTTCCTTAGCTTCACAAAGGCCAGTACACAAAGCTTGACAAAGGCTCAAAAGATTCCTCGATTCACACTGAAGAGATGAAGGCTACCAGAGATTAGTGCCAATAGAAGGACCTTGCTCTGATTTACAAAGAGCTGAGTATGGCTCTAAGAAAAACTAACACTTTTTCTCTCCCTTCTTTGTAAGGTCTCTCCCAGTTTAGAAAGGGGATATAGGCTCCAAAGGAGGAAAAGTAGTAGATGAGGCACTTAACAGGGAGTATATCCTAGATAGTCTTGTTTAGTTTACTATGTTAAGGGACTTGGACTTTATTCTGAGACAAACAATTGAGAATACTTTAAGCAGAGGAACAAAATAATCAAATTTCTGTTTTTTAAAGTCATTTTTAAAAATATTTATTTTGAGAGGGAGGGAGGGAGGGGGAGAGGGGGAGAGGGGGAGAGGGGGAGAGGGGGAGAGAGAATCCCAAACAGGCTCCACACCATTAGAGCAGAGACCATGCAGCTCAAACTCATGAACCATAAGATCATGACCTGAGCAGAAATCAAGAGTCAGATGCTTAACCTACTGAGCCACCTAGGTGACCCTAAAAGCCATTTCTAGTGGCAACCTGCTAGATGGTCTGGAGAGGACTAACAATGGAGATAAACACATCAGATTCAGATGACTGATTAAGATGCAGGGCCTAAATAAGAGCAACAGCCAAGGGATAAAAGAATTCAGACTTAGGTAACTGAGCTAACGTGATTTTCTAAGAGAAGGTACACAGATGCAAAAAGGAGAAATACCCATTTGTACATGTTGAGTTTGAGATGTTTAAATTCCAGTTATACGGATTTCAGAATTTTCTAAACCAAAATAAGGAGATTATGAAAATTGACGGTAAAGTCAAAAGGCGAGATTACTATATAAGTTGGAAATATGGACCCCCACCACCCATATGAACACATTTAGCAAAAGATGAAAAGACAGTAAGTTCAAAATAAGAAAAAAATGTTCAATCTGGGGAGAAAATGATGTCTGTCTTGAGAATGTGCACCATCACCTAACTTAGATCCCAACTCGGAAATACCATGATATCTCAAAGAGAGAGATTATAGCTCTTGGCAACATACTTAATTTTCAATTTCAATCTATTTTTTATAAAAATGACCAAGAAATACTGCAAAGAAAATTACTTAATTTTCTTTGATGAATGAGTGGCTTATTAACAGCTGCATTTATCACCGGAGTTAAGTTGGAAGTTAGAAATTACCATGTGTTAATTATGAACATGAACATTAGTGGCAACACCAGAGAAACTGGAAGTAGACTGACTCTGGCTATTTAGTCTAATATGCCTATGAGATATCCATGTGAAGATGGCAAGTAGACAGCTGGACACAGAAGTCTGGGGCTCAGAGGACAGATCCAGGTTGAAAACACATATGTGGAAGTCATCAACTTACAGATGTATTTAAGCCATGACACTGGTATCTCCTTGGGATGAGTATAGATAGAGGAGAGGGGTTTGCCAATATTTACGGGTCAGGAAGAAGACAAAACAGTAATAATAATACAGAGGCCAATGAAGGTGGAGGAAAATCAGGGGCAAATAATCTTCTAGAAGCCACATTAAAAAAAAGAGAAAAGTTCAAGAAAGACGTGTTCAGTGAGTCAAATACTACTGAAAGGTCAAATAATATGAAAAACTATTAGTGAAATTTGACAAAACAAAGGTCAGAGCAGAGAAACAATGTAGGCAACTGCTAAAAAAAAGGGGGGGGGGCTGGACAGATGGAGATTGGTAACATCTGTGATATCACTCTTAAATAATTGTGAATGACTGGCTAAGAAAATAGTAATAATTTGAAAACTTTAGAGGATACTCCATAAACACTGTAAAGACAAAAAGAAATGAGTTTTTAAAATTGATATAATTCACATACCATAAAACTCACCATTTAAAAATGTACAATTCCAAAAAATGAACTATTGGGACCTCATCAAGATAAAAAGCTTCTGCACAGCAAAGGAAACAATCAACAAAACTAAAAGTCAACCAATGGAAGGGAAGAGGATATTTGCAAATGACAGATCAGTTAAAGGGTTAGTACCCAAAATCTATCTAAGAATTTGTCAAACTCAACACCCAAAAAACAAATAACCCAGTGAAGAAATGGGCAGCAGACATGAATAGACACTTTTCCAAAGACATACAGGTGGCTAACAGATACATGAAAAGATGCTCAACATCACTCATCATCAGAGAAATACAAATGAAAACCACAATGAGATACCACCTCACACCTGTCAGAATGGCTAAAATGAACAAGTCAGGAAACAACAGATGTTGGCGAGGATGCAGAGAAAGGGGAACCCTTTTGCCCTACTGGTGGGAACGAAAACTGGTGTAACCATTCAGAAAAACAGTATGGAGGTTCCTCAAAAAATTAAAAATAGAACTACCCTATGACCCAGCAACTGCACTACTAGGTATTTATCCAAAGGATACACAAATGCTGATTCGAAGGAGCACATGCATCCCAATGTTTACAGTAGCGCTATCAACAAGAGCCAAATTATGGAAAAAGCCCAATTGTCTACTGACTGATAAAGGGATATATATGTATATATACATAAAGGGATAAAGAAGATATATGTGTGCACACACACATAGGAATATTACTTGGCAGTTGAAAAGAATGAAATCTTGCTTTTGCAACAACGTCAATGGAACTAAAGTGTATTATGCTAAGTGAGAACAGTCAGAGAAAGATAAATATCGTTATTTCACTCATATGTGGAATTTAAGAAACAAAGCAGATGAACATAGGGGAAGGGAAGGAAAAATAAGATAAAAACAGAAAGGGAAGAAAACCATAAGAAACTCTTAAATACACAGAACAAACTGAGGGTTGCTGGAGGGGAGGTGGGTGGGGGTCTGGGCTAAACGGGTGATAGGCATTAAGGAGGGCACTTGTTAGGATGGGCATTGGGTACTATATGAGTGATGAATCACTAGGTTCTGATTCATACGCTGTATGTTAACTTGAATTTAAATAAATTTTTAAAAATAAATAAAATGTAAAAAAAAAAAAGACAATGTGCAATTCAGTGGTTTTTATTATACCAAGGTTGTGCAATCATCACCATTAATTCTAGAACATTTTCATCACCCTAAAAAGAAACCCCATAACCACAAGTATTCATTTCCTATCCCCTGCTCCCTACAACCACTAATCTACTTTCTGGGCACTTCGGTTACTTCTACCTCTTAGTTGTTGTGAATAATGCTGCTATGGTAATTCGTGTGCGAGTTTTTATTCAGACATATATATTCAGTGCTCTTGAGTTTATACCCAAGAGTGGGATATACTGTTATATGGTAATTCTATGTTTAACTTTCTGAGGAACTGATAAACTGTTTTCCAAGGTGGCTGCATCATTTTACATTCCCACCAGAAATGTAGGAGGGTTCCAATTTCTCTACATCCTTGTCAACAATGGTTATTTTTTTCTTTTTTTTAATTATTATTATTATAGCCATCTCAGTGGTATCTCACAGTGGTTCTCATTTGCATTTCTCTAATGACAAATGATGCTAACCATCTTTTCATGTGTTTACTGGTCATGTGTATATCTTCATATGGAGAAAGGTCATTCAAATTCTTTATTCTTTTAGAAATCAGTTTGTCTTTTTGTTATTGAGTTGTAAAATTTTCTACATAGTCTAGATACTAGGCCCTTATAAGAAATAGGATTTGTAAATATTTTCTCTCATTCTGTGGACTACCTTTTCACTTTCCTGATAGTGTCCCTTGACACAAGAGTTTTTAAGTTTGATGCAGTAAAAAATAATGAGTTTTGAGATATTAAAATTCTGCTTCCAGGATGCTTGGGTGGCTCAGTCAGTTAAGCATCCAACTCTTGGTTTCGGCACAGGTAACGACCTCATGGTTTGTGGGTTTGAGCTGCCAGCACAGAGTCTGCTTGGGATTCTCTGTCTCCCCCTCTCTCTGCCCCTTCCCTGCTCAAGCTCTCTTTCTTTCTCAAAAATAAACATTTAATTAAAAAATAAAGTTTAGTTTGCAAGACAATGTTAAAAAGCCAGCACCTTGTTTCTTTAAACACACACACACACAATTACAGCAAAGCCATAAAACTATTCATCTTCTTTGTCAGAGGTAGGTCAGGGTCCAGACATGCCACCCAGAAATCTGGCAAGCTAAGATACCATGGAGGACAGCAAAAGGCGATACGTGACCTGTCTAAGGACACATGGTTGATATGTAACAAAGCCAAGACTTGAGCCTAGGTCTTCCAACCTCAAAATAGACACTCTTTTCACTACTGCAGTAGTTATCATATGGCCTGCTCCAGTATGAGAGGCAACGTACTTAAGAAGTAAGGTAAGAGCACTGGATTAAGAACCGGGAAGCCAGGTTTGAGAACTGTAACCAACTCAGTGTGTCAGCTTGGGCAAGTTGCTTCATTTCCCCCTCTTCAACTGTGTCCATGTCTATAAAATGAGGAGGCTGGCACAGATAAGCTTCAATGTCTCTTCACTATAAACATTTTAGAGAAACCACTACCGACTAAACAGAACAGTTGGAAACAAAACAAACAAAAAACTCTTAATATATCAGAACCAGAAAGGATTTATAAAATAATCTAAGATAGTAGTGCTTAACCCGGAGGTAACTACTAAAATGTAGAGGGGCACCTGGGTGGCTCAGTCAGTTAAGCGTCCGACTTCAGCTCAGGTCATGATCTCGTGGCTGGTGAGTTCAAGCCCCACATCGGGCTCTGTGCTGTGACAGATCAGAGCCTGGAGCCTTGTTTCTGATTCTGTGTCTCCCTCTCTCTCTGCCCCTCTTCTGCTTGGGCTCTCTCTCTCAAAAATAAACATTAAAAAAATATTAAAATATAGAGGAAATAAATATGTAAATAAATAAATAGCTATATGTAAAAACATGCAGCTGTCCAGGTCCCACCTCCAGAGAATCTGATTCAGGTCTGGGATGAGGTCCAGAAACCTGTATTTTTAACCAAAACCCCAATGGAGTCTGATGTCTTCATATCGTGTTAGGAAAAAATAGGAAGCTGAAGCCCAGAGTAACCAGCTAATTAGCAGCAGCTATATATAGACAAATAGATAAGTGCTTACTATATGCCAGATATATAGTGCCAGACACCTTCTAAGGTAAATATTATTATTATTCCCACTTTACAGATGAGGAAACTGAGACACAAAGAGATTTATTAACTTGCCAAGAATACATATCTGCTAAGTGGCAGAGGCAAGATTCAAAGCCAGACATACAGCCTGGCTCCAGAGCCTTTGTTCTCAACTACTAAGGTATAAAAGCTGTGCTTTAAGATCAGGATGAACAGTCCAGCCAGGAGACAAAAATTCAGGTATGAAGTTAAAAGGGTCTGAATATAGTTTCTAAAAAACACAGTTTAGGGGCGCCTGGGTGGCGCAGTCGGTTAAGCGTCCGACTTCAGCCAGGTCACGATTTCGCGGTCCGTGAGTTCGAGCCCTGCGTCAGGCTCTGGGCTGATGGCTCGGAGCCTGGAGCCTGTTTCCGATTCTGTGTCTCCCTCTCTCTCTGCCCCTCCCCCGTTCATGCTCTGTCTCTCTCTGTCCCAAAAATAAATAAAAAAACGTTGAAAAAAAATTTTTAAAAAAATAAAAAATAAAAAACACAGTTTAATACCACATTTTAATAGCCAAAACAATTCATCCAGGAGATAAAAATCCATGGACAAGGCTAAAAGGATTTGGATATAGTTCTGGAAAGCATGGTTTAATACCTATGTCAATTTTAATAGCTAAAACAATTAAGCAAGTAATTTTTCTTTACAGCCTGCTATGTAGAACAAAATGCTTTGATGTATTTTGTGGGCAAAAAAATCTCACTGCAATAATCTAAATTATTCTGTGATAGAAGTTGAAAAATTATATTTGCATAGTTATTTTTAAGATCAGGAAGGTAGAATTGCTTTGTTCTCAGTTTCATAGGCACAGAAATTCACATCTGCTTACAGAAAGCTAGAAGCACATTTGCATCTCTTTATTACATTTCTTCACAGGAAGTGCCACTACAGCTGCAGGAAATAAAAATAAAAGCCCTTAAAAAAATCAAGACAAATAAAATTAAAGAGGCTGTAAGGTAACAGCCTCTCAATCCCACAGAGCAAAAACTTATTTATTCATTTAGATCCTGCTCCACTAAGAATAACATTTTTCCCCATGTTTCCCTTCCATAGTACCCTCAGTTTTCAGACAATTAGAGGCACCATCTCAAAAGCAGTTTCTGATGATGGAGGGGGCAGATCTGAAGGTTTTTTGTCTGCTAAATTCAATGCTGTAAGTATTTATTCTGTATTGATCACCTCAGAGAACTATAAGAACCTTTCATGGGAAACTGGACAAATACAAATTGGTAGAAAAATACAAGACAGTAGGTCAGGTCATATTAAATGACAGTTTAATTCCCATGTGCAATAAATGCTAGAGAAATTAGAGGAACAACCTGATGTAAAGCTAAAATAATGTTTTCTGAGAAAAAGCACCTAAACACATCTTGACTTATTTTCTCTCCCCTAGGTCCCTCACTTCTTGGGTTAATTCTGCAGAGTGCTCCTTTGTGAGGCCTTTTATCTACTTCTGCTGCTCAAGCTGGGGTTCTCATCACCTGGTCATTTTCTCTTTACAGCCATTTACAAAGAACATTTACCAAACTGTACAATTTAATATTAACAACAAGCCTATAATACATATGGGAATCCACATTGTTTACATAAGGAAATTCAAGTTCAGTAATACCATGCAACTTATCCAAGGCCATGTGGCCTTTATCATGCTGCACTAGAACTCAAACTTGCCTTTCTTTTTAAATAAATCTTATACGCTAGTAAGGTATAAGGCCTTATCAGAAGACTTTTAATTTCTACTTCAACTTATCTAATTTTCCAAAACCACTGTATATAGTCTCAAAACCTTCAACAGCTTCCTACTCTTACTCCAAGCAATCCATTTCCTCTTCAATCTGATTCTACCTTCATGTCACTACAGGTCTCTTAGGACAGTCCATAGTCAACTCACCACCCAAAACATCAGGCACCATCTGCACTACCATTTGCTCAAGGACATTCTTACCTAGTATGCTGTCCTCTCTTCAAAAATAAGGTACTAGCTCCACTCTCAGACATGAACGAGGTCTTCCCCTGGGGCCCTCACCCGCTTATCAAGTAGATCTCAGGGATCGTTCTCTCTTGCATTTGAACTTCTGTAAAAAGCACACATCTGAATACACCAAATACTTTTAATATATTGGGTACCTCCATGTCCTATAATCAGCTATACTGAGTTACATTATTTTTTTTTAAGTTTGAGAGAGAGAGAGAGAGAGAGAGAGAGAGAGAGAGAATGAATCCAGGCTCCACACCGTCAGCACAAGCCTGACGTGGGGCTCAAACCCACAAACTGTGAGATCATAACCTTAATGGAAATCAAGAGTTGGACATTTAACCAAGTAAGGCACTCAGACACCCCTCTGAGTACTTTTTTTTAAATTTTTTTAATATTTTATTTATTGAGAGAAAGAGAGGCAGAGCATGAACAAGGGAGGGGCACAGCGAGAGAGGGACATAGAATCCGAAGCAGACTCCAGGCTCTGAGCTGTCAGCACAGAGCCCGACGTGGGGCTCGAACTCACCAGCCGTGAGATCATGACCTGAGCCGAAGTCAGACGCTCAACCGAAGGAGCCACCCAGGCACCCCCTGCCTCCAGTACTGACAGAATTCTTTATGTTTTCCTTTGCCATTGAACATATGTATTAGACACTATAGGTCAAAGAGATCATTCATGTATATCACCTCATTTGATTCTCCCCAAAACTGTACTAGTTCAGATGAAGAAAAGTAAGCTTAGTGAGGTTAACTGACTTGCCAGGCCTCATACAGGGTGAAATTAACAAAGCTACTTCAAAGCCTAAATCTTATGATCCTCAAATCCAGGTTCTGCCAATAATGCAATGATGTTGTATACTTTTCAGTAATCATTACCTTAACAGAAACACCCATGCGTAATGTTTGCTGGTAATGATCTAAACAGAGGGAAAACAAGAGCACTCAATGGGACAGGATAAGCACAGGCTGTTGAGATGCTCACCAGCAGAAAAGCAGGATTTGTGTACAAAAATGACTATCAATTCCCAATACTCTCACGTGTCTTGGAGCAATTTACCATCCCACTTCCCAGAACATGTTCTCCTCTCTTAAAAATGATTAAGACTGGGGTGCCTGGGTGGCTCAGTCGGTTGAGTGACTTCGGCTCAGGTCATGATCTCACTGTTAGTGAGTTCAAGCCCCATGTTGGGCTCTGTGCGGACAGCTCAGAGCCTGGATGGAGCCTGCTTCCGATTCTGTGTCTCCCTCTCTCTCTGCTCCTCCCCACTTGTGCTCTGTCTCTCTAAAAAATAAATAAACATTAAAAAAAATTTTTTTTTAAATTGGTTAAGACTGTGAGAACCATGTGACTCAAAACCAATGACACTTAGAAGCAAAAAGACCTGGATCTGAACCCCTCAATATGATCATATATTTATTTCTTAGGCACCTACCATATGTTAGGCACAAGGAATTCCAACAAAAGCTGCTTTCGATTAAAGCAAGAAATCCTATTTACTATATTAAAAGCTCCATACTTAGTATTTCTCATCAAACTGGCCCAGGGCCC
The DNA here is from genome assembly GCF_018350195.1 of Panthera tigris. Lineage (NCBI taxonomy): Eukaryota > Metazoa > Chordata > Mammalia > Carnivora > Felidae > Panthera > Panthera tigris. The sequence continues at coordinate 56,574,245 of NC_056669.1, forward strand.
CCACAATGAGAGAACTGGAAGGGACTAACGCACTTTAGGCTAAGTCCCTCATTTAACAGATGAAGCAACAGGGAGAACAAAGCATTATTTGAAGGTCACACAGCTAATTAGAGGCAGAACCAGTACTCCTTGCAAATGTTTTTAACAAGATTTTCTGCAAAGGGCAAGAAGGCCCAACAGAGGAGTTTTCCCTTTTTCTTTTCCTTTAAGCCTTTGTTGCTAGGACCGCAGTTAAAAAACAAAACAAAACAAAACAAAAAAAATGGATTGGCGGAGAGAGAAAGAGCCAACCTAGAGCATGCAGCAAGTTCACGAATCCGACTCATTGACTGCAATTAGTGGCAGGCATAGGGGGAAAAAGAGGGGGGAGTGGGAAGAAAGCCAGAGAAAAAACAATCTCAAAGGCTTCCTGTCATCCCAATAAGGGAAGTTCAGTAATAGCAGTACCGTGATAAAACACCCAGAAACTTGAGTAAGCAAAAGGTCAAGGAGCACTTAGAATCTGCAACAGCACCCAAGTGTGGTGACCGTGATGGGGAGTTTGGGGACTACTGACTTCGAGTAGCCGCTTTCATTCCTTCGGGCTTCAGATTTCCCAGTGAAATGGGCACATCAACTGTGACCCCCAGCACCTCCGAGGAAAACGATGGCTGCATTGAAATGTGGGAATAATCAAATTATCCCAAAAAGCTGTGGTAGCCAGCGTTAAGGACCAGGCACACTTCCAAGAAGGAAAGAAAACCTGAAGGGAATGAGGCAAGGTTCGAGTTATGGAGATCGGGCTACAAGCGCCCGTAGGGTTCCCAGGGTGGGCCAGGGGAGGACAACCCGCTGAAAAAGCCACAGAAGAAAAGGGGGGCGGGGATGGGAAGGTGGAATCGCTGCCTCCCGGGCCTCCCCAGGTCTCGGCTGTCCCCCCAAAGCGGCTCCTCACCTTATCCAACAAGCCACTGCGGCTACTGCCTGTCCCGCAGCTGGGACCACCGCCAGCCCCACTGCTGCCTCCTCCACCACCAGTCCTCCCGCCCTGTGCAGACGCCGCCGCCATCTTGTCTGCCTCAGTGTCTCCCTCCCCTCCTACTTGTCCGAAGCCGATTGGCTGAAGCTGACGGCGTATCGCGCCGCCAAGAGCCCATCGGGATCCGTAGTTCGGAGCTGGCTGACGTGCGGTGGCAGCGGAAGTGGCCGCGGAGCTTGCCGGGACTTATAGTAGTTAGAAGTTCCGCCCACCGGTTGCCGCCTACGCGGCCTGCCGCAGAGGCGCGGTTACCAAGGGGTGGAGAGGGTAGTGGTAGGCGCCACCGTGGAGAGGCTACGGGATTCCCGGGAGGGTCGCGGGCGCGCAGCCCGTCTTGTCCGGACGCGGCCTCCGCGGACGCCTCGGAGGCGGAAGCGACGACGGAGGCAGGTGCGGCTGGAAACTTAGTTTGTGTGAGGGGTTAGAGTCTCCTCTGCTCCAGAAGAGTTTCCAAAGAGGCGGCAGGACTCTTCCTTCGTCCTTCCTAGCCCCGTTACAGCACTTACCGGTTATTCTCTCTAGTACTGTCCTCTTAGGTGTCAGTAACGTTTTCGTGTTATAGGGAACTCGCATTCGCGGAATATCCACCGTCTGCCAGGCTGTGTACTGTGTGCATTTATTATATCCGTCCTGTCAGGTAGTCCACTAACAGCCCCGTCAGATGAGGAAAGTAAGAAACTTACCAAGGCCAAATAGCGTGTATCCGGACCTGGTTTAGAAGCCAGGGGTTTTTGAAGTCAAAACGCGTGGTATTTTCCTTCTGCCACTCTACTTTTAATAGTTTTAGGATGTAAGAGTATTCTACATTTTCTGTTCATTTTTGTTAAATAATTTCTATTCACCTTTTCCATAAATATTTATTGAGAACCAACATTGCTCAGAAGTGTACTAAGGGGTACTGGAGGATCAAGACAGACCTGTTCCCTACTCTCTTGGAACTGTCTACTCTAGTGACCTAGAGTTATCACATAACGGGATTATATTATACTATGAACTCTTACATTGCATCGCTTGTTTTTGTTTTTATCTCCATTAATCCCTACTAAGTGTCCGAATAATTGAACAAATGCTTACTGAGTGCTTACTATTTAGCAGTCACTGTTTTGGTAACTGGGGATATATTTCTAAATAATGGGCTAAACACCTGTCTTGGTGAAGCTAACATGTGATAATAATTATCACTAAATAATATTAGATGGGATTGCTTCACCTGTGAAGCAATCCAGGAAGATGCTCCTGTAGCTTTTTACTGTTTCTCTTTTACATCTTTTCATTTTTCAAGACCCAGCTCTAATGTCACTTGCCCTGTGAAACCTTTCCTGATCCTTAGTTTTTCCTTCTTTGCAGACAGAATGAAGACCTCCTTGGCATTGTGTTTATAGTTCAGTTTAGTTCAGTAAACAATCATTGCATCCATTCAATGGGCCAGACCCTGTATGAAGTGCTGGGGATAAATATATAGGTAGGACCTAGGCCTGGCCTTTGAGGGGCTCACACAGCCTGGGATTGGGGGTGTGAGGAGTGGGGAACAGACATGTAAGCAGGCCATTATACTACAGCATGATGGAGTGTTTCCATTAAGAGGTGGGCTGAGGTGGTAGCACAGAGAAGGGTCAACATGAGGAGTGGGAGATACAGTAAAGTTGCCTCTGTGAGCTAGGCAAAGAAGAGGGGCAGATGTGTCATAGGCCAAAGGAATGGAAGGCACATGTATGCAAATGAGCACCATTACTCTGTGTGTGTTGGAGCTGGGAGGCCTTACAATTAGGCTGAGATTAGCTGCTTCAAGTTTGAGATAGAGACCCGAGGTAGCTGAAGCTAACTAAGCAGGTGGCCTCTGAGTCTGGAATTTGGACTTTCTTTTTTCCACCATCCAGGTAAAGTTCATACTTGCTTTAGAGTTACTTTCTAGACAATGTAATGTGGGGATTATGTGCCCTTCCTAGCCCACTAGTTGTAAATCCACACCTCCTTACCTGGTATTCTTCATAGGGAACTGGAATTTCTAGGATTAGTTGTGTCCAGGTCTGTATGCTCTCGACAAGTCTGAGTCTGATTCATCCTTTGTATATGTATGCCAAATATCTTTTCCCAGACAGTGTCTTATCTTCCAACTCTGTTTTTGCAGTTTTTATCATGTATAAATTTATTTTGCATTAGTGATTGTATAAATGATCCTTTCCTTCCTGATTTGTGACTTGCACAACTTATTTAAGCACTCTAGCTCCACCCCATCGTCATAAAATTACTCTCTTGTTTCGCCTTCCCATCCATGTTTCTGTCTTTTTGTATTTATGGGATCTTTAGTTTTTTGGTATTTTTTTAAGGCCCCAGCTGAGACACATTTTGGAGCAGAGGGTCACATTAAGATGTAATTAATGAGAAAATACAAGAGGTCTGAATGACAGGCTAAGAAAGAGTATATCTATTTTACAGGTGAAGAAACAAAAAAAAAAGGAAGTCAAAGGGTCTTTCCCAAGATCAAAGATCAAGTAAGTACCCTGCAGATCAGAAACAAGGTTCTCATATTTTGTAAGTTACTGGAGTCTTTTCCCAACAGTCATCATCTCTAACATTCCCCAGCCAGCTGTTTACTCATTCATTCATTCACCTATGTAGCAGATAGGTGTGGTGGGTCACAAGAGAGATTACCGAAAGACAGATTGACTGACTCACTATTGATCTTTTTCCATCCATCTATCAATCCATTCATCTTCCCAACACATTTTTAGTGAATACTAGGTTCTGTGCCAGGCTCTGGAATTACATAGGTGAATAAGGTATCATAGGTCCCACGGCAGGTGAGAAGTTGGTAAGGGGAGCAAAAGTTGGTAAAGGGAGCAAAGAAAAGTGATAAGCACTATACTAGAAGTATAAGATGTTGTGTGAACACCTAGGAAGGGCATCCAATCCTTTTTGGAAATTCAGTGCCCTGTGTTGAACCAAAGGAGATACCAACAACACTCATTCCACAGATAATTGTGGAATCTATTATGTGCCAGGTGCTGTGTTAGGTAATGGGAGTAAAGAAATGAACACCATAGGTGTTCTCCTTCCTCTAAAGGAATTTAGAGTATAGCCGGGGATATCAGAAATATGTATAAAAACTCCTGGGCCCTGGGAGTACATCATATTCTTCATTTGGCTCACACACATTTATTGGGATTTCCTATGAGCATTCCAAAGGTGGAAGAGGAAACAGTGAATTGGATATGTTTCCAGACGTGGAGGTTCACGGGCCATTGAAGGAACCCCTTCATGATTGTTAGTAACCTTATGAGCTAGAAAGGGCTCCGGCCATGAAAGAGAGAAGAAATACTCCAGTGTTTAGTCAAAGCAGCAGCTATTTCCCTCTGTAAGGTTCAGTGAAGGCATTGCAGAAAAGGTGGCATCTGGACTGGGTCTAGAAAGAAGCTTTTTAAAAATTTATTACCTCGTTTAATTCTTACAATAATTCTCCAAGACACAGGTTTTTATCTTCAGTTACATGTGAGAAATTTGAGATACAAAGAGGTAAAGGTATTGCCTAAGGTCATTCAGCTTAGTGTTAGCAACTAGACTCAGATTTAAGCCTCTAATCTCTAAAATTGTTGCCCTTCTTACTGCATCACTCTACCTTGCATATTTGTCACTTCCCAGAAACATTTTCTCAGGACACCTGATCCTGTCTCCTCACTCTGCTCCTTCCTTTTAGTGAATTTTGTCCTGGACCCTCCATCTCAGGGACCATATCCTTGCCCTAGCCAGGAATGTACAGGTTCCAAAATCTCCGCTACCCCAAGTTTTCTGAAGCTGTTCCAAGGCAGATCTGGGAATGGCTGGATCTCTTTATTTTTTTTTTAAGACTTTATTTTTAAGTAATCTCTGTACCCAACATGGGGCTCGAACCTACAACCCTGAGATCAAGTGCCACACACTCTATTGACTGAGCCAGCCAAGTTCCCTGGCTGGCTTTCTTTAAAGAAAAATCTCAAATCTCTTAAGAGCTCAAGGTTTAAGAAATTTGGGTCATTGATTAGAGATTTATTCCTTACAGAAGTAGCATTTGAACTGAATCTTAAAGCATGATATTAACCAGATGAACAAGATGGAGAAGGCTATTTTAGGCCAAAGGAACACAGCTAGGGAAGAATGAATGTGTTTGGAGAATAGAAAATGATTCTATGATAGGGGTGAAGCTAATACATATTGTAAGAACTTGTATCTCCTAGAGCTGGGCCACCAATTTGATCTTTTCTAGTAATGTACTCTCTGAAAGAACTTTTAGCCAAAAATCTTGTTCTCAGAAAAATATAAATCTCAACGATTGCAATTAGCATCTTATGTCTAAAAAGCCATCCTCATTTAAAACTGTTCATTGGTAAGCTACTGGTAGAGTTTCCAGAAGTGTTGGGTCTCTGGGAAGGGCTTATCTAGAAGAATCTCCTCCCCAAAATGCATCAGGACCACCAGTGATATTTCTTTTTAAATCAAAATACGATGTTTAAATGGCCCATGTATGTTATAAGGCACTTATTTCTGATACAGAAAATAAGGTCATGCTCTGTACAGAAAATGCATTAGCTTGAGAATTGGGAGAAATGAGCTTTGGACCTGTCCTGAACAAATACTAGTCATTGGCTACAATATAGTACTGAGTATCTGCAATGTTGCTGTCCAAAAAGAGATGTTCTATAAATGTAAAATATGTAAGTGGCTACTAAAAAATTTAAAATCATATATATGTGTATATATATACATATATACACGTACATACATATATACATACATATATATGTACATACATGTACATATATGTACATACATGTATATATATGTATGTATATACATATGTATACGTATATATATATACACACACACACACATACATATCCTTGCCCTAGCCAGGAATGTACAGGTAGCGGAGTATTTTGGAACCTCAAAAGAGATGTTCTATAAATGTAAAATATGTAAGTGGCTACTTAGCCACATTCCTTAGCCAGGAATGTACAGGTAGCGGAGTATTTTGGAACATCAAAAGAGATGTTCTATAAATGTAAAATATGTAAGTGGCTACTAAAAAATTTAAAATCATATATATATGTGTATATATATACATATATACACGTACATACATATATACATACATATATACATATGTACATACATGTACATATATGTACATACATACATACATGTATGTATATACATATGTATACATATATATATACACACACACACACACATACATATCCTTGCCCTAGCCAGGAATGTACAGGTAGCGGAGTATTTTGGAACCTGTACATTCCTGGCTAGGGCAAGGATATATACATATATATATATATATATATATATATATATACACACATACACACACATATATATAAATTATTTCTATGAGCATGAGCCTGATGGGCAGTGCTGACTGGAGCTGGAAAGGTTAGGACATGGGACTCCAGGGGCCTTCAAGAGCAGGCTCAAGTTTGCTCAGTGGGAATCCAATGAAAAAGACTGTTTTAGTATTCTAGGTGGGAGATAGTGAAAGGTTTAATAAAAACAGTATAATGAAACAGTCTTCCTGAGCTAGAATTGTCTTGACTCAGTGACCAGTTAATGGAATCCCATCTCACCTAGCATTGTTTTTCTCAGACCTCTCTTTCCAAAGCACAGCTTGGGTCATGGTTTTCCCCAGCTCAGATACTGTCCATAGCTCTCAGTTACCTACAAGGGAAAGCCTGAGCTCCTAGCCTGTCACTGAAAGCCTTTGAGAGCAGGCAGCATCCTTTCTGTCCAGCCTTATTGTCCAAAACTCTCAAACACACATCCTTCTCCTTCCTAGGTCAGGTTGTTTCTTTACTGTGCCACAAGTGCCCACTACCATGCATTTGGTCCTGTGGCCCTTTTTGTTTGGAATGCTTATCCTTTTCTCTATTAGCAATCTCAGTTCATCTCTCAAATCCTGTTTATGTGGTTCAAATTTCATTACTTGCACAGCACATCATATTGCCTAAAATGTGAACTCCCTCTTTCCTGAAGTCTGTTAAAACAAAGAACATTTCTAGTAAGCACTTAAAAGGTACTAGGCACTACCTTTTTTTTTTTTTTTTTAAATTTATTCTCAAGTTAACATACAGTGTAGTCTTGGCTTCAGGAGAAGATTCCAGTAATTGATTACTTACACATAACACCCAGTGCTCATACCAACATAAGGCACTACCTTCCTAACTTGATCCTCCCTTCTGTCTGTTAAGGTGGGTGTTATTACTCCCATTTTATGTGTGAGGAAACCGAGGCTCAGAGGGGTACAGTCACAGGGTGAGGAAAGGTAGTCAGGATTTAGACCAGGTCTGTCTGAGCCCAAAGGTGGTCTTTTTAGTGTTCCACTGAGTTAGGAGTGATTTGAACCAAAAAACCCAAAAAACCTTGGTCTCCCTCTCTCCCTCTCCCTCTCCATTTGAAGGACCAGTCCATTTTTCTTAAAAAGGGTGGGGGAGGGGATGCCTGGGTAGCTCAGTCAGTTTAGCATTCCACTCTAGATCTCAGCTCAGGTCTGGATCTCAGGGTCATGAATTGGAGCCCCGCATCAAGCGCTATGTTGGGCTCCTTGTTGGGCCTGAAGCCTACTTTAAAAAAAAAAAAAGACCAGCCCATTACAGGAGAGGGGCCTTTTGGGTCTCAGAAATAGAGCATATTTCGGGTATGATGGTGCTGGTGGGCTCACAAGCTGTGTTTGGTGAGAGAGCTATGTTGCCCCTTCTCACACTCCCTTACTTTCCTTGCTTGACTCTTAGGGAGATGGCTTCCTCAGGAATCTATAAGCTGGATAACGGGAAGCCTTATTTGAACAACTGCTTTCCAGCCAAAAATCTCCTTCGGATGCCAGAAGAAGGTCAGGTGACTTCTCTAATTGATACTTGGGCTTCAATTGACACCTTTCTCCTACTTCAGAGTGACTCTCATATCCACTCCTTTCTCTCCAACCCAATTTACTCCTCTCCCCTGCTCTACCCAACCTCATCCCTTCCCATCCATTTTCTCTCTGAATTCGCAGGGAGCTTTCTAAGTGCACATCTAACCATAGTGTTCCCTTCTGTTCAGTTACTTCTCATTGCTGGCTTTTTTACCTGATATTCTGTATTCAGAGTCTAGCCTTCCCTTATCCTTTGCTACAACCCCATTCCTTTACATATGCCCTATTCTGTAGTGTTTTCTTTTCACATAGCTTGTTTTATTTGCCAGGAATGTTCCAGCTATCATTCTAGTTATCCAGACTTTTTCCCATCCCATAAGACCCAGCTCTTCCAGTAAGCCATGTCTAGCTACTCCAGCCCTCAGTGACCATCCTCTCTTGTGAGCCGTCTTCTTCTCTGTGTTTATTATTTGTTGAGTAATCATATTCTGCCAAGCTCCTAAATAAAATGGCTAAATAAAATGACTCTGCTAAGTAGTTTTTCACACATTCATCTCGTTAAAAACTCCCATGGGGCAGGGACTCCTCATAACACTGAGCAGAGCCCTACAATGCAACACTGCCAAGAAGTAGGAGTTGACTAGATTGAATTTGTTACTTTGAAAGCGTAGAGCAAGGGGGAAGTACCCCTTGTTTACTCCAGATGAAATGACTTGCTGGATTCTGTATGTGGAATACTGGAAGAACTTTCTCCTCCAATCCATCCTCCCCACTTCTCTAGAGTGATTTCTTTTTTCACGTAGAGACCTTCTTTGGCCACCTACAAACCCTCCTGTGGGGCTCTCAGTATGAGCTCATAATTTTATACCCACACCCCTTTACACACACAGAGAGATAGATAGAGAAATAAATATAGCCATGTGCATCTGCGTGTGTTAGTATATGTATGTATATTTCCTAGGCTACTGAGAGCAGTGACGCCTCAGTTGCAAAGAGTATACCTGCTGCCTAGATCTTGGTTTCTGAATATGATTCTCCAGTAAAAGAGCCAGGGCTCCTCAAAGAAAACATTGTTCCAGGGCTGGGGCCAGAGAAATACAAATTGTACCTGGAACGTTGTATGGTAATAGAAAGTACAGAAGTGCTCAGAAAAATGAGGAGGGCGTATAAGAAGGACATAGGAGCTAACCTGAAGAAGCTCCCAGTGGCCAAAGCTGGGACAACCTAAACAACAAAATAAATAAAGGTAGAATTGGGTTGTAAATAAATATGCATGAGCCCATACTGATAAAAATAAATATTTGAAGATTTAAATAAGTGTAGGAAAAGGAACAACTCTTCCTACAGTAGAATTTCAGTTAATGCATGAAGAAGGAATGAAGGAAATAGAAAATCACTGTTAAAACATCACAATAATACTTTTTACAGATAAGAAGCTTCTATGGTTGTGTATCAGGATTCTCCAGAGAAATAGAACCAATAGGATATGTATTTATATCCTACTCATTCTGTTTCCATATACATATGTGTATTATGGAATTGGCTTATGAAATTATGCTGGCATAATTATGAATAATATGCTGGCAAGACTGAAATCTGTAGGGAAGATCTGATGCTGAGGTCTTAAGGCAACAGTTTTTCCTCCTTTAGAAAACCTCAGGTTTTGCTTTTAAGTTTTTTCAACTGATTGAGTGAGGCCCATGTACATTATTGAGGATAGTCTCCTTTACTTAAAGTCAACTGATTGCAGATGTTAGCCACATCTACAAAATACGTTGACAACAACACCTAGATTAGTGTTTGATTGAATAACTGTTTACCATAGCCTAGCCAATTGACATATAAAATCAACCATCACAGATGCTAGAATTAGTGGGTAAAAGTATGGTGAGGAACAGGACATTTGCATTGTCTCAAGGTATCTTTATTAATTACAAAGTGAAAAATAATAACTTCTCAGTAGGGAAGTTGGAACCACCACCCTAACCAAGTGATCAAAATTAACATCACCAGTAATCAGATATATTGATATCATCTGTCATCTGATAGCATGCACTGAGAAGGGCACAGCATCACTTCTGTGCTAGTTTTGCCAAAGCACAGAACCTTAGTCTAATTATAGGAAAGCATACAACAAATTCAAATTGAGGGACATTCTATAAAATAATTGACCAGTCCTCTTCAAAAGTGTCAAGATCACATAAAAAAAGAAAGACTGAAGAAGTGTCACAGATTGGGAGATTCTAAGGAGACATGACAACTAAATGAAATGTGAGATACCCTGGAAACAGAAAGGGGACATTAGTGAGAAAACTGGCAAAATTCAAAGGAGGCTTTGGATTAGTTACTGACGTACCAGGGTTAATTTTTTGCCTTCAATCATTATGATTATTTAAGATGTTAACATTGGGGGAACTGGGTGAAACCTGTAGAGAAACTATTATTTTCACAACTTTTCTAGAAGTCTTATGTCGTCTCAAAATGAAAAAATACAGTGGGGGGAACATTCCCATGGATACTCTTTGTGCTAAAAGTCTACCCCTTTAAAACCCAAGCTTCTTGGGATACCTGGGTGGCTCAGTTAGTTAAGCGTCCTACTAGGTCATAATCTCCCAGTTCATGAGATCGAGCCCCCTGTCAGTCTCTGTAGTGTCAGAAAGATTCTCTCGCTTGCTGTCTCATAAAGAACAAACAAACAAAAATCAAAAAACCAATCTCCTTATTCTGATCCTCCAGACCTTTTCTGATCTGAGTCTGCTGACCTCCTTAGCCTCATCTCTTTTCCCTCATGTTCATCCTCTACACAGTCTGAGCCTTACTTTCTGGTCATGTTGGGAATTTGGGCACTAACTCACACTGGAGTCTCTGGGAGGGCTATTAGAATAGGACAAAGGTCTATGCCCCAGATGGGGACAACCCTGAGAAATGGATTATCTGGAATGTCAGGCCCAGAGTGGGAGTGGGAGTGGGAGATGGTTCATGGCAGACATAGGGCAGGAGCTGCATCCAAGAGGCAGGTTGAGTCAGGGCAAGCCCCTGAAGCAGGATAGTGGACTATGAGGACAGGGAGTCAATGCTCAGAGGCACTGAGCTGATTCCCACAGCTCTGTGCTGTTCTTCTGCGTGCTCCTGATCTTTTTTGCTTCTGGGTACTTCTTGTGCTCTTCCCTCTGCCCAGGATACCTGTCTTTTCCATCTCCATCTAGTCAACCTTAAACTTACTAGATCTAGCTTTGCCTAGGCTGGTAGCTCCCCTTTCAGTGCTTTTACAGTACCCCTTCTATTATTAAGCTCTTTGAGTCAGGGCCTCTGTCTTACTCATCTCCACAGCCCTAGCTCCTAGCACAATGTTGATGCTCAGAAAAGGTCTGGATGAGTAATTGTGGGTAGGGGCTATGGCTCAGCATTCATTCAGCCATACTCACAATATGGGAAATTCTACGTAGGCCTTGGGAATACTGTGACGAATCAAAGTCTCTGCAGGGCAAAGCAGACAAAAAAACAAGCAAACAAAATAATTACAGATTGCGATGAATGCCTTGGAACAAATAAACTGATGTAGGAGGGCACAGATTCTAGAATGTTGTCATGATTTGTTAGGTGAACTTACTGGTAAACCTCATATTCTTTTTTGCTTACACAAATTTTTGAGTTCTTAACACAGTAAAATGTATTGAGTTTTTTTTAAGTGCCAACTGTCCTATCATTTTCTTTTGGCGTGGAGTCCAATGCAGGGCTTAAACTCACAACCCTGAGATCAGGGCCTAAGCTGAGATCAATAGTTGAACGCGTTAACTGACTGAGCCATCAGGCACCCCAGAACTGTCATCTTCTTATCCTGAGCTCCTAATACAACCTTTCCCCTATAATAATGGGATCCAAGGTAAAGTCCAGCAAAATGGAGCCTGATGAGTTGACTCCACTCATTTAGCTCTAGCCAAGAGATGAGAGATGGGAGAGTAGCCAGTGTAGGAAAGAATAATCAAGTCTGCTGAGGAGAGTCAGAGAAGGCTTTGTAAAACAGGAAATACTTGATCTGGGGTCTTAAAAGGAAAATTAGCATTTAGAGACAAAAGTGTGGAGGAAGGAATTGAGGAGGTCATTCCACCTCTTTGAGTCTTAGCCTTTTCATCTGTAAAACGGGGACAGTAACATGTCTTTCAGTGGGGTTTGGGGCCAATTAAATGAGGTGGGTATGCAGACACACCTCACCAGCAGCAGCACAGTATCTGGTGCATATCAGGTAATGTGGAGCTATTTTTGGTTTTGGTATTACAGGTACTCTGTACAGTGTAATACTCTGTAAGCACACTAGTTGTAGCTTTTAGGGGAGTTTGCTCCTTCTCATTTTTCTGATCTTCTCAACAGGCCGAGGACACTGGTTAGTGGCTCGGAAATGTAACCTCAAGAAGAAGCCCAAGAATGTGCTTGAGGCACCAGCTGAAGGTCAGGAAAGCCAGAAGAAGGTTTCTTTTGAGGTCAGGGAGAAGAAAGGGTCTCTACATGAAAAACAAGAGGATGTTCCTGGACACATACTGGACCAGGCTTTTCTGGTGAGAGTTGAATATATCCTGGAGTGGCTGGCAGCATCAGCTGATGACTGTCATGATGGGAGACAAGGACTTGCCCTGTTCCACTCTGGTACAACTACCCCCAACCCACCCCAAACTATTAGAGTGATCTTGGCTGAGTACAGTCAGGATGATGAAGGGACCCAAAGCTTTCTTTACATGAAAGCTTTCTTTATATCCACCTTGTGAGATAGGTATTATTGTCCCTATTATGTTGTTGCCAGTGTGCAGATGGGAAAACTGAGACCCCAAGAGGTAATATGCCTTGGCCATGGTCCCATAGCTAATAATTAGAACTCTGGTCTACTCATTATTAGAACTACTCGGGATGAGAACTCTGGTCTACTGACTCCAAAGCCTGTGCCTTTATAGTTTATCAGGTAAAAACTCAATTTAATTGAGTTAGAAAGGCAAAGGAGTAGGTCAGGGGAACAGTAAATTGAAAATCCCATTCCTGTACCTGGTAGAGGGTGGAGATTCCCTTTTTCCAGGAATGGGGGGACTGGGGAAATTCCACACTCCACAGACTTTGTCCTTTGGGTTTAGTATCTCACTGAAGTCTAGGGGAGCTGATCAGATAGTACCTAGTACCTGGGGCAGGCTTTACGAAGAAGACCGGGGTGGCTGTATTGGAGACCAGCCAGGTAGATCACATCTGCTCTGTGCAATGCCTCGGTGGCTTGGCAAAGAAAGACAAATTTGTAAACCAATATTAATATCTAGTCCAGTTTGCCTAACTCCCTATGAAGAACTCTCCAGCATTCTACTCTGTTCTCAGGCTCTACTTATGGTTCTCAACAGGTGGCTTTCTACACAGATCAGATGTTTAAAGAGAGCTTTGAGGAGGAAGCTCTGAGGTTGCATCTCACCTCAAGTGGGTAGTGTAAGCTTTTTGCAGAGTCCCATGGTATTTCCTTCATCACAATGTCCACTTCTCACTGGGGGGTGCGGAGGACTGAAACAACAGTACTGAGGAAGGGCAGAAACACTTACTATAGTAGTCTTCTTTTCCCTTTTGTTTCTCACGACATATATATTCCCACATTAATCGACATGGTTTGTTACCCATGTTGCTCCTTTATATGGCAGAAGCAATACGGTGTTTTTCAGGGTGATGGGATACCTACCTATCTGCTGGATAGTTTTACTTGAATGTTCCACTGGCACCTCATATTGAGCTGTGCCAATCCCCTTACAACAAGTCCCAAGACATACCCCTTTTCTTTTTACTATACTGCCTCAGTAATGGCACCAACCCAGTAACTTGGGGTTAGCTCGACACTTGCCTCTCCCTTACCACCCCACTCCCACCACTACCAAGCCTGGCACTTCTATTAAATAGTTTTAAAATCTTTATTTTCCTAATCACCACTGTCTCTACCCTAATCTGAACAACCATCATTTTTTATTAGATTAATTCAGGGGCGCCTGGGTGGCTCAGTCGGTTAAGCATCCGACTTCGGCTCAGGTCATGATCTCATGGTTCGTGGGTTCGAGCCCCGCATTGGGCTCTGTGCTGACAGCTCAGAGCCTGGAGCCTGTTTCAGATTCTGTGTCTCCCTCTCTCTCTGCCCCTCCCCTGTTCATGCTCTGTCTCTGTCTCAAAAATAAATAAACGTTTAAAAAAATAAATAAATAAATAGATAAATTCAATGACCTCCTAACTAGTTTGAACCAACTAGGATGCTTTTATTTCACATAAAAGAAGCCAGGGGCATTGTTATTCCAGGGTAGGTGAGTTTAGTGTTAAAGGCCCAGATTCCTTCATCTTTCTGCTCTTATTTCCTTAGCATGTTAACTTGTCCTCTTGGGCTGATTGCCTTCATGATCCCAAGATGGCTGCAGCAACTCCAGTCATCACATATAAAGAATGACATCCAGAGGTACAAAAAGGATTGTCACTGTCTTATGTCTATTTTCATAAATAAAAAGAGCTCCCCAGAACTGGCCTCCCACTCCCAGCAGCCAGTGTCTGTTTCATTGGCTAGACCTATATCATAGGTCCCAACAGTCATTATTTAGGGGAACATGACCTCCAAGCTTGAATTAGACAGTCAGGATTTATCCTTGGAGCTTGGGCCTAAGGACACATCCACTCAGAGAAGTGTGAATAACTTTGGGATTCTTTAATATGGAAGTAGTAGAGAACTAGCTCTAGGGAAGGTAATTAACAATGTCTGGTGTATTGGTCTCTCATCGTCTTTTCTGTGTGTAGTGGACAAAGCTATTTTTATAAAATTGCTGTCAGCTCTTGCAAAAAAAAAAAAAAAAAAAGTCTGTTAGCTTTCCACTGACTGTAGAACAAAATCCACACTCCTTTACACAGTCAGTATGGACCCAGGTGATCCAGTGGCTGCCTCCCTTGCCTTGTTTTTCATCCTCTCAAAAGCACCTGGCTGTTTCTTGCCCTGATAGCTTTCACAGGCCTGCCACCCACTTCCATGGGACCAACTCCTACTTACCTTTTGGGTCTCACCTGAAATAGTACTTCCTCAACTAAATATTTCCTCACTTTCATACTGAGGTTAGGGCCTTCCGTTATTGTCTCCTGTAGCATCTTGAATTTCTCCTTTAAAATATTTATCACATTTAGGGGTGCCTGGCTGGCTCAGTCAGTAGAGCATCTGACTCTTGATCTCAGGGTCGTGAGTTCGAGCCCCATGTTGTGTGTAGAAATTACTTAAAATAAATAAATCTGTAAAAAATAAGTGTCACATTTATAAATACTTGCTACTTGGCTTCCATGCTGTTATTAGAATATTCAAAATGCTTAATTCCATGCCTAAACGCAGTAGATGCTATAACAAAATTATTAACAGAAAAAAGAGTGAAGTTTGGTCAAACAGAAATAGAAGCTCCAATATTGAGATTGTCTTCAAACTTTTTACTTATAAGGAGCAACATATGGTAGTCAAAAGAGCACAGAGTGGATTCAAATCATCTATCACTTACTGCCTGTGGGACCTTAGGCAAGGCATTTTTTCTCTCTTAACCTTATTTCTCTCATTTAAAAAGGAAAACGATCATACTTATGTCAAAGGGTTTAGTTAGGATTAGAAGAAAATGTATTGATGTATTTAGCACAATACATGGCTCAAAGTAATGCTTAGTAAATAGTGAATTAAAGAGTGAACAAACGAACAAATAATAAATTATTATACATGTAGTGAGATTGGTAAAGCCCCAGAAATACAGATTTTTTTTTAAAGAATCAGGTAGAAAAAGTGGGGCTCAGAAAAGACAGGGAAGGAACAGAGATGAAGGGATCCTCCTAAGAACGCTATAAAGTCAGTGTGACTATCCCCATCTTGCAGATGGGAAACTTAGAGGTAGAGGGCTGAGGTAGCAGCTCTGTTCTGAGCAACTCCCAAAGCCCATGCTCTTTGCACTGTACCAGGCCGCCTTTCTCAACAGGGGGTCATTTGTTGTTTTGGCCAATTATTAAACTTTGAGAGCTGACTCTCTGCACTGTGTTCCAGCTGAAGCACCATTGTGTAAGGAAGCCATCAGACCTGTGCAACATTAACGTGAGCGGCCTGAAGTTCTCCAAGGTAGGGCCAGCCAGCAGAGATGGGATTGAGATGAGCCAGACCTGAGGTGGCTTCTGGCTGTTTGTCCACTGTACCACCAGAGTCCCTGAGGACTAGGGACTAGGGGGTGGGGAGGGCCAAAGACTCGCTGTGTGGAAACAACATTTAGATACAATCTTTTGCTGTAAGCCATTGGCCCATGTGAGGTGAATTAAAGGAAGCAGCATTGTGGGAGTTGGTTTGAATTTGTCATAGAATTCTGTTGGGGTGACACTGAGTTCCCATCAGAAAAAATTTCTCTCAAGTTTCAATGCCAGGAGTGGTAATGGTTGTCCCAAGATGCTGGTTTGTTCTTACACACACTGTGACTCATGTAATGAGTCATGTTTCTTTCTTTAAATTGGCTAATAGGTAGCCTGGAGCCACATTTGTGGCCCCCATTAGCCAATGTTTTTGCAATTATGGCAAATGTTTTTGGTTTGTAGGCCTTCCATGGCATATGACAAGCAATTGGTGGTATAATACTATACAGAAATTAAAATAAATAAGTAAATAAGTAATGGGGCACCTGGGTGGCTCAGTCGGTTGAGCATCCGACTTCGGCTCAGGTCATGATCTCACAGCTTGTGGGTTCGAGCCCCGCATCGGGCACTGTGCTGACAGCTCGGAGCCTGGAGCCTGCTTTGGATTCTGTGTCTTCCTCTCTCTCTGCACCTAACCCACTCGCATTCTGTCTCTGTCTCTCTCAAAAATAGACATTAAAAAAAAATTAAAATAAGTAAATAAAATAAGTAAATCTCAAAAGAACTATGTGTATCAACACAAGTAAATCTCAAAAACATAGTGTTGAGTGAAAAAGGCAGGTTGCAGAATGACACCTACAGTATGATTTGCATATAAGATAGTGTTTTAAAACATGTAAATAATACTATATATGGTTTATGGGTACATATATGTAGAATACAAGTATGAAACAAGTATGAGAATGATAATCACCAGTTTAGGATAGCTGTTATATGTGAGAGAAGGAGAAGGATACAGTTGGGGAAGGATATGGGGATGGGGGGAGGGCATGGCCAACTCTATAGTATTTCATTTCTTTAAGGAAAATTGAAGCAAAGGCCATAAAATCTTCATATTTATTAAAGGGGGATAGTGGTTACAGGGGTCTTCAGAGTTTCATTCTCTAAACTTTTCTGTACATTTGAACTATTTCATAATAGAAAAAAAGAAGCAGAAAAGTCATTCTGGCCCTCAGCAAGTGGGTGCTCTTTGCTAAGAATATAGCTTATCCCTGTAGGTCTTTGCTCCTTCTGATAGCAGTTCCGGAGCTTTGGCAAGGCCTCCAGGCAGGGAACAAATCTTGTGTTCTTTTGAAATGCTTTCCCACAGGCTAAGGAAAAGGACTTCAAGCATTTTCACTCGGTGATTTACATCAATGCCTCAGAAAACCTGCTGCCTTTAGGTAAGCTTTTTTTCCTGAAAACTATCTTCTGCATCTTAGCCAGCACAGCCAGTCGCTTGTGTTAGAACTTCCCTGTCAGTCCATCCATGACTGGCTGCTCATCTCTTTTTTGGAGTGTGATAGGCTGGGTTCTGGAGAACCCCTGGACTGGGATTTCAACCTAGAGCTGGCACTACCTCCTTCAGAGCGTTTCTCTGTGAGCTGGTGCTTCTCTTCCTGTAAATGGAGATAATTCCTTTCCTTTCTTCCTCCCCAAGGTAGGATGCCTTGTAGGTGAGATGAGACAGGTATATAAAAATGCTTTTAAGCTTATAAGAATTCCTATAGGAGCATAAAGGCTTCTTGTTTAGTCAGCAAGTCCATAGCGACCCCTGCTGGGTGTCAGGACTATGTGAGTGCTTGGCTTTTAGAAATGAATGGGTCCAGTTCTGTTCTGGTGAGCTTAGTTTGTTGGGAAAAATTGGTTCAAACACAGACAGTTATAGCAGGATATGGTAAGTGCAGTAATAGAGGGAATCAGAAAATAATACGCAAGCATATAAGCAGGACATCAACGCAGACCAGAGTGTCAGGAGAAACTTCTGAGGAAGGGGGCACTGAGCAGAGAGACCTAAAAAATGAACAGGAGCACCTCAGGAATCAGAAGGTATTTCAGGTCAATGGAGCAGACGTGGGACAGCAGTGCCTGATCAGGACCCTGCAGAGGCTTTGTATGTTTGCAAGGCATGTGAGTAGGGTAAAATAGATTCTAGAAAGCTTGGCAGGGACTAGAGTATCAAGAGCCCTGAGTTGTTGCTAATCCTGCAGGCAGAAGAGAGCCTTGAAACGCTTGTAAGTAGAGAGGCTCAGTGATAGCCATGAGGAAAGTAAATGATAAGAAGACAGGGACCAGAAAATCTGGGAGATGATTTCATTTTTTCCAGGGGAGGGGTGGGGAGGCCTGAGCTAGGCAGTTGGGGTAAGGAGGATTGCAAGAGAGATTCAGAAGAAGGTAGAAATAACAGGATTTGGTAGCTACTGGGCATATGGAAAGAGGAAGGAACCAAAGGGTTCACTGAGACAGAGAACACTAGAGGAGAGGCAAGTTTAGGGAAAAATATGGTGAGGTCAGTTTTTAATGGTTGAATGTGAGGGATGTATTTAAAGAAGCATGTGACACAGTCTCTGCCCTTGAGGAAACAGGGTGGTCTATCAGGAACATGGGCTTGAAATACAAAGGCCAATAGGCCTATGAAAAGATGCTCAACCTCACTAATAATTAACAGCATCACAATCCTATATTTTGCCTATCAAATATTGGCAAAAATGAGGACTGATGACAGCCAGCATTGATGGGGACATGGATACTTTCATATTCACTGGCAGAAGTGTAATAAATTGGGGCAACATCTTTGGAAGACAGTTTGGCAGTGTCAAAGTAGTCATTGCCTTTAATCAAGTAGTTTCACTTTCAGGAATTTATCCTACAGAAACAAACTTGTACAAGGACGTTCATTGGAAACATCCTGAAATACCTACCAAGCAGTCTTTTTCTTAGGCTCTACTGAATATTCTGACTCACAAGACCACCATAGACCCCACTGGACACCAGAAGGCTCTAAGTCATTCCATGCAGTGTCCCAGCAGCACAGCATCTGTAGGTGCTCTTTGGTGCACTCCTCACAGCAGTTCATGTAGCAGTCTGTGCCTCCATTCACGGGCCGTTCTCTGTAGCCCCCTGCTCAGGTCCAAGGTCCAAGAGAATAAGACTCTTCATTGGGTAGATGTAGGAGCCACTCTAGATTAGCAGCCTCATTCCCCACAAGAGCAAATAGCTATTGTAATACTCCATAGACATGGCTCCTAGAGTTCTTGCAGAGGACATGACTAATGATGGGAGTCACCACACATCCAAAGCCCAAAGTTATGATGCCCCCTTCAGATGTTTATAGTTCATTTCTAGTTTCTCCTAGTCCAGATGTGATTTACCAGTCTGGTATCATTTTTACCACAATAATATTGCCTAACTATGTTACCATACCATTTGTTTCAGGTTACCAGGGAACAGGGCGAGAAAGTTAACCCAAAGTCCAATTCTCACACAGAAAGGGAAAAGTGTTCTTATTTTTTGTCCAGATAGCCTAAAGGCTATCGATAAGGGAATGGTTAAATAAATTAAGGTATGTCTATAATATGGAACATAATTCAGACATATGCAGATCTACCTGTTTTGACCTGGAACAATCTTTAAGCCATATCGTTAAGCAAGTCACAGTGTGTATGGTATGATTCTATTTGTGTAACAAGGTGTGTGTGTTTCACTGTACACATGAGAAAAATTCTGGAGTATTATACATGAAACTTTCAATGGTTATCTCTGGGTGTTGAGATTCAAGGGAACTTTTGTTCTTCTGTATTTTTAAACTTTTTTTGGTAGGCGTGTTTTACTTTTATAATAAGAAATGACAAAGATAATTTTTAAGTGGGCTTTGGAGTTAGACATTAGATTCAATTCTTGGCCCTTTTATTTCCCAGCGATTCCATTCTAGCAAATCACTTAGCCTAGCCAAGCTTCGATTTCCTCAGCAGTAGAATGAGAGTAGTAATCCCTATTGTTCAGTGTTGTTAGAGATTTAAAGGACATATGTACAAAGCACCTGACCACAAACCTGGCCTAACCCAGTGAGAAGCCAGTAAATGACCACTGTTAACTCTGTCTTAAGGTCTTAAGGTCTTAAGGTCCTTCACAAGTAGCTGATTCTCTCTTTCTCCTGTAGAGGCATTTCATACATTTCCAGCCTTAAAGGAACTGGAGCTCGCACTTAATGGAATCAAAACCATCTACGTGAAATATGGAGACTTTAAGTTCTTGGAAGTAAGTTGGAGGTAGGGAGTTTTTGGTGCCCACCTGTTTCCTTGTAAGGAATGGGTGTAGAGGTCTCTACTGATTATAACTGCTGGGAAGGAGCTCTCTGGGCCTTTACAGCCAGCCCCTTGCTTGACAGTAGTCCTCTGGTGAGGGTGGTAGGGTTGGTGGTGGTGATGAGGGTAGTGGTAGTGGCAGCAGTGATATATAGGTGACACTGTATCATACCAATGGGCATTGTACATGGTCTGGGAAAATAAATGCCAAACATCATGTCAAAGGAGTCTGTGCAAAAAAAACGAGTTTAAATAGAATACTCTTGGAAGTAGAGTTTGAGGGGAGGTCTGGATCCAGTGGCAGCTAAAGAGCCTTGGAGGTTAAGTGCTAGACATAGCAGATTGGACCAGCTGAACTAGAGGCATTATGGACTGAATCCAGAGACCCATCCTGGTCTGAATGAGCCAGATTGGCTCCAGTGGGCTCAGATAAAGAGGCTAAAGGCCTAGTTCATAGGCCCAGAGGGACTGTGAAATAAAACATGAATTCTATGAGCTCTACAGTATACTCTTGACATTTGTACATCCATAGCTGTTCTCTAAATCTCAGATTCAAAATTACAGTAAAATTTGTTTGTATTCTTGTCTTTATCCTAAATTAAGTTTCCCGTAGTGATGTATTTTCTATGCATGTTCTCATACTTCAAGTTAATCACCTCTTCAACTTCCATGAAAATTTTAGGGCCATTTTCCACAAAGAAACAAAACTTATGTCACTACCTCAGAGGCACTGCATGCATGGAGATTAGAGAACCACAGAATTGGAGCAAGGTGTGGGGTTGGGCACCTGGCCAGGCTGATTCACTGAATAATGGACTCTTCCCCACATGTTGGCCTTATAGTAGAAGTGTTTCAGATTCAAATCTCAGCAGAATGTCTGTATGTCATAAACCTTGGGGTTGACCCCAAAGAGTTAATAACTTAAATTATTTAATGGTCAGCCACTCTTCACAAAAGCCTCACTTAACTTAGTCTTGCTAAAGAGAGAGAGAGAGTCCTTCCACAAGAGTGAATATTTCAGAGTTAATGCCCTTTGTATGCCAAAGTTTTAAAAAGTTTTAACTGTTTGGGATGGCAATCTTCCTAAAATGGATTATATGTCCTTGTGTTCTTAAAACATGCTATACTCAATGTAATGGTACTTTTTCTCCATGGTTTCAAGTCATATTGAGGATAGCAGTGATTTACTATGATTTGTAATAGGAGTGGTCCTAAGAATTGTCCAGGAAGCAGAGCTCTTAAAAGTCCAGTAAAACAGAGTTAGTGTAAATTGATAACAACTGGTGTGATTTTGTGCTGTGTTAAAAAAAAAAAAAATTGTATACAATATTTCAGTATAAACAGTGGAAAAGAGATTCCAGATGTTAGAGATAGCCATTAGCCAAATGGGTAGCCATTTCTGTGACGTACAGACCTGGAAGCTTCTTATAACCTTCCATTCTGGGAGTTATTTTACTTTTTAAAAGAGTAGTCATTTGAGTTCCTGTGTGTCATGCATCGTGCCAGGCATCTTGTCTTCCTCACACCTACTATTTCAAACCCCTATTTCAAGTGCCAGTGGGCCATAGGAAGGGGACATGACTATAGGCTCAGACCCCACAGCTGACTAGCTTGGCTCTAATGGTTCACTGTAATTGATTCTTGGATGTCCCACTTCATAGTTTGATACCTTCTGATAAAGATTATTTATCCAGCAGACCCAGCCTTACCCAAGGGAATTTATTTACATAAGAGAGCAGACCAAAGTCAAGATGCCGAATATAAATGAGAAAAGGAAATCTCTTGGCTAATCATTTGTTTCTGTCTCTATGATTTGCAAGGTCTCTCTAAGAAAAAAGCATAAAGCTGTCAAAAGTCCTGAATTTGCAGTTCACAGTAATGAATACTTTGAAGTGTAATAAAACTTGATGTGACTCAGCAGATGCAGGAGGTTAGGAATCTTCTGTTCTTGTTTGCCAGAAAGGCTGCCACCAGAAGAGTAGAATTCTTCAGCAGTCAATTTAGAAAAACTTAACTTTGCCATGATTTGGTTTTCTACATTCAGGTCTGAAAAAGGCTCAGTTGGAGCCCTGCCCTGAGAGTCAGGAGAGCTTGTTTCTTGTCTTGATTCTGCCACTACTCTGACATAGTTCCTTGGCCAACTCACTTCCCTTCTCTGGGACTTAAACTCCCCCCTCTATAAATTCTGGGCCAGCTATGAAGTTCTGTGACCTGTGATTCTAAGGCTATTCATTTCTTTGAGCTGCCCTTAATTCTATGGAAGACAAATTTGGACCCAATATTGAATAGCCAAACCAACTAGGACAAGGGTCAGCAAACTTTTTCTGTAGGAGGCCAGACAGTGAGTGTTTTAAGGTTTGTGCTCTGTATGGTCATAACTAGTCAGAACTGTCATAATTAGTTCTGTTATAAAGGAAAGCAGCAATAGATACAATGTAAACAAATGAGCATGGCTGTGCTCCAATAAAACTTTATGGTGCTCAAATTTGAATTGCACATAATTTTCACACATTAGTCTTTGATCTTTTTTCAACCATTTAAAAGTGTAAAAATTTTTCTTAGCCCAGAGGCCTCACAAAACAGACAGCAGGATGGATGTGGCTCAGAGGCGTTAGTTTACCAACCCCTGAGCTACAACACTGATGAAACAGCTCAGTGTGGTTGGAATGGAGAGTGAAGCACAGTAGAGTGTAGTGACAGATGAGCCTGGAGAGGTGGCAGAAGAGAGACCGTGGGAAGCCTTGGAAGCCTTCCTAAGGAGTTTGAAGTATCCAGTGGATAATAGGTAGGGTTGCTGCATGAAGAATGAGTTGGAGGGAACAAGAATGAGAGATATTAAGGAGATAGAATCCATAGGTCTTATTGACTGCCCACATATGGGTACGAGGGAGAGGATTTTCCCCACGTTTACAAACTGTGTATCCGAGCCAGCTTTCCAAGTCTTCTTCCTCGAAAGCTTCTCACTTTGCCCCTGCCAAGTGGAATCACACCTTGTGTGTCTCAAAACTTGGAATTTGCTGATGGCGGCATGAACTCAGCACTCCTTTGGTGCTTGGTAGCTTTCATGGCCTGCCCAGTCTTATCAAGCCCTCTGTTATACCACAGACTCTAGTCATACCCAAACTGTTTACAGTTCTCAGAACAGGCTAGGCTACCTCTTGCCTCCTGGTTTCTGTACATGCTTCTTGCTGTACTGCATGTCTTTTTGCCCTCAACAATTTGGTGACTACCAACTAGTTTCTGAAGATAACCCAAGCATCACCTGTTCTGTGAAGCTGCTGCATCCTTTGGTAGAGCTGACTATTCCTTCCTGTGTGCTTCCATTGGTCTGTGTTCAGACCTCTATCCCAGCAGCATTGCTACTTAATAGATACATGTATGTATCTAGCTTTCCAACTAGGTTGTGAGCTAGCAGAAAGAGGACAGAGACTGGTACAAAGCAACCTTTAGTGTAAGGTTCTTGAATGAAAGGATGGTTATAATGATGACAGCCAATATTAACTAAGTTCTTACTGTGTGGCAAACTCATGCTAAAGGTTTTATCCACATAATTCCTCATAAGGACTCATTATTAAAGTTTATTTATTTTGAGAGAGAGTGAGCGAGCAGGGGAGGGGGCAGAGAGGGAGAAAGAGAATCCCAAGCAGGCTCCACGCTGTCAGTGCAGAGCCTGATGCCGGGCTCCAACTCACGAACTGTGAGATCATGACCTGAGCTGAAATCAAGAGTTGGACACTTAACTGACTGAGCCACACAGGCACCCCAAGGACTCATTATTATTTCTACTTTGTAGATAAGGAAGCTCAGGTTAAGTCATTTGCCCAAATCACACATTTGGCCAGTACTCAAACTCAGGTCTACAGGGACAATAAATTAATTATAACAGTGGAGTCAGACCAAACCCAGTCCTCCTCTGGCAGTGACCTACAGTCAGTTGTTTATATGTCTGACTGTGTAACACTGACGTTGTCGACCAAAGACCTTGTTCCTTCACCAGCTGGATAAGATGCTGAAATTGCCCCCATATTTTTCTTTTTCTTTTTCTTTATTTATTTTTTTAATATGAAATTTATTGTCAAATGGTTTCCATACAACACCCAGTGCTCATCCCAACAGGTGCCCTCCTCAATGTCCATCACCCACTTTCCCCTCCCTCCCACCCCCCATCAACCCTCAGTTTATTCTCAGCTTTTAAGAGTCTCTTATGGTTTGGCTCCCTCCCTAAGCTTCAAAGGGTATGTATGGATGGAAGGGGAGGAGAAGAAGCAGATTTATACATAAGTGCTAAAGTGAGTGTCTAGAGAGGCCCAAAAGAGAGAGAAAAAAGACTAGTTGATATCATTTATCCCAACTGCCTTTGTTTTTGCACATAGACACTCAGTTTACCGACAGGCCCCTGACCCAATTATTTCATAAGTCTAGGTGGCCTTGGTTGATAATGAGGTGAAAGTTTGGGTCATTGCCCTCATAAGCCAGTTCATTTCAGCTGATTTTTTATATGCACCTATTATGTGCAAGGTCCTATGCTAGATTACAAGGATATAGCAATAGAGGAGCATGGCCCTTGACCTGACAGTTTATGGTATAGTCCACCACTGTGTGCCAGGACTATGCTAGGTACATCCATGTACCAATATCCCTATTCTTAAGATGTGTATCCAACTATCAGATACCTGGTTGACTGTGAGAAGTACCCCTAGATAAAGCACTTAACGTCAGGGGAGAGCGAGATTCCATCTGGCTGGGGGATTAGGAAAGATTTTATAAGGATGCAGCTTTTGAGTTGCCCTTTTGGGGCTTGGATTCAGACACATGGAGAAAGGGCATTCCTGGTTGAGTGAAAAGCTCAAGCAGTTATCTCCAGGTGGGATGATGCAGGGAATGGGAAAGATGTCACTTTGGTCAGCACCACAGGACAAATCAAGATTTGCAGTGGGAGCTAAAGCTAGAAAATAGGCTGGGAAAGGACTATAATAGGCCTTGAATGTTAATCCAGGGAATCAAGAGGGTTTTAGGCTTGTGAGTGATGGGGCTGCCCAGAAGGTTAAAAAAAAAAAAAGTAGTTAGCTCCCACCTCACATATGAGCATCATTGTCATGCATAGTGCTTCTACTCTCCCATCTTTTATCTTTGTACCATAGTTCCTGGACCTTTCCTTTAACAGCCTGACTGCAGAGGCCATTTGTGATCTGGGGATTCTGCCACACCTCCGTGTCCTGCTCCTCACAGGCAACGGGCTCACTTCCCTGCCACTCAATTTGGCTGTCACAGAACAGTAAGTTCCACATTCTAAGGTCCATGCCACGTGTTCCCTCATGAACCTTTGGGTGCAAGTTATGCAAAGAAATAGCCCAGAGCAGCTCAGAAGTGCTATAAAGACAGGCTGTAAGTGCTCAAAGCAGGGAAAATGCTACCGACTGAAGTTCCTAAGAAAGACAGTCATGGAAGCAGGGACCCAAAGAATGACTAGGCCTCAGATGGGTGGCCTCACACTCCTCTATGCTATTAGGAGACGTTCAGGTATCTAACAAGTCCCTTTCCCTGCCTCTGATTGGTCATGGGTAAATTGTGGACATTGCTCTTGCCAGACTTTTCCCCTTCACAAACCTACTATGCTTTGTATGTTACCATTTTGCACCTTTGTTCAGGCCATGCTTTCTGACCAGAATGTACCAGTCCTTTCTCTGTTCGTAATAATGCCATATACATAGTGCTTACTATGTGCCAGACATGGTTCTCAGCACATATACATATTAACTCATTTGATCCTCACAACAATCCTATGAAATAGGTGTCCTATTATTATCCCTCTTTTATAGATGAGGAAATTGAGGCACAGATATGTTAAATAACTGCTAATAAGTGGCTGAGTCAGAATTTAAGCATGGTCTAGAGACCATGCTTATGGCCATTATGTTCTTTTCTTATGTAGATTCTGCATGTATTCCAAGGGCCTGCTCAGGCCCTCCTCCTTTCCTTACCAGAAGGCTTCCCTGACTGTTTTAGACCATACTTCCTCCTCCCTTCTCTAAGTATCTGTTGAATTTAATGTTTTCCTTCTTACTTTAGAACTTAGTACATTCTATTGTGACTTACACCTCATAAATATACATAAATATATGTATAATAGATAAATGGATGATATACATATAGTCTCCCAAATAGATTGTGAGCACTGTGAGGGCAGAGGCCCTGTCTTACTTATCTTTGATCTGAAGCATCTGGATGATGATCTAGTGCTTTCACACAAGAAGGTATTCAGTGGATGTTAACCAATTCAGAGATGGTGAAGGTGAAAGTCAGGGTGATAATGTTTATTGTGATGATGGTAGATGTGATGGAGATTACAGAGATGAAAGTGGTTGGTTAGTTTCTCAAGGGGTTAGGACAATGATAGTGATCATTATATTAGGGATTTCATTAGGCTCCTTTTGTTTGCAAGTGACAGAAATCAACTCAAACTAGCTTAAACAAAAAGGGAATTTATTGGCTCACGTACCTGTAAGTCCTAAGGTGAGTGCTGGATTCACTTATGGCTGGATACAGGTGTGATCTTTTTTCCCTCAGTGTTGGCTTCATCTTAACCAGTTTTTCTTTATGACCAGACACATATCAGTCAGGAATATAAAAACCACTTGAGGTATTGCAAATGGAGAGTAGTTCATTGTTTTTAGTGGGGAGAGATAATAGGTGGCATTTCATTGTGGAAAATTCCAAACACACATAGAAGCAGAGTCAATGGCAAAATGAACCTCCATTTACCCATCACCCAGCAATTATTGTCTGACAGTTCTGAGGTCATAGCCAATCATGTTTCACCTATATCCCCACCACACCCAACCTTAGATTATTCTTAAGAAAAATCTCAAATGTATCCAGCCATAAATGAATATAGCAGATTCATGTAGTTTCATCTGTAAATAATCCAGTGTACAGTTCTAAAAGATAAGGACTCTTGAAAAAAACCAATCAGAGTACCTTTATTACACCTAAATATTAGCAATAATAAATGGAGGGAATTGGTTACATAGGTGGTGGAAGGGCTGGAAGAGCACAATGGAGAAGAGGGGTATGGAAAGAGCAAAAAGGAAGAAGGTTGATACTCAAGAGATCAGAAGCTGTTCACACTGCTGGACTGGGGCCTACAAGCCTATCCCTGCTGCTGGGCTTTAACTTTTTTTTCAATGTTTATTTTTGAGAGAGAGAGAGAGAATATGAGTGGGGGAAGGGGCAGAGAGAGAGAGAGAGAGAGAGAGAGAGAGAGAATCCAAAGCAGGCTCAAGGCTCTGTGCTGTCAGCACAGAGCCCGACATGACCTGAGCTGAAGTCGGGCACTTAACCGACTGAGCCACCCAGGCGCCCCATCCTTGCTGCTGGGCTTTTAGGTCTAAAAGTTGTAAAAGTGCTATAGTTGTAGATCCGCAGCAGATGTGCTGCCTCAGTCAGGGCTGGAACCTCTGCCAGCACAGATGCTGCTGTTAGAACCACCTGTTGTTGTACTGCTGCCACCAGCAAGCTGTCAGGAACCAAATAAGATAGTTGCTGTTCCACCTGTTTTGGTCTTCCAGTCTCACCAATCCCTCCCTTGGCAGTATCTCACTGGAAGCCAGTTGGGAAGGTGGCCTGGGAAGCGTAGTTTAAGGGTGGCTCTGGCCCCTTACAATACATAGCAGAACACAGAGGAAAGGAATAAAGGTTAAGAACAAATAGGCAGATGACTGGTGTCACCCACCCCTTGGAAACCCAACATCTACTCTCCTCCTTCTCTCCAAATTTAATTTTCATATAACAGTAGCAACCACAGTATACCTTCAGCTTACATGAAGGAATTTTTTTCCTCTTAGGACACTTTTACCCTCTTCTATAAAAGGATGAGACATAGTTCCATCACTCACCATATCCATCTCTGGATGATATTACTCTGTCTTCTAAAGCAGTCACAGTGCCACCTGAATATTTTATAACCTAAAAACTAAGCTGCAGAGTCATTTACCACTAGCAATTTATACACATGCACACATACACACGTACGCACACATGCACGTGCACACATGCACACACACAGCAAGCTAAAAAGAAAATATACACATTTGCTATAATGTTCTTTTCTTAATTGGTCAGGAGGCCATAGTACATATTTATGAATCCTTATTCCATCACCTATTTAATGTCCCCTTCTTCCTTATCCAGCATCTTGGCTGTTTGGACTCTTTAACTGGTATAGTATCCCAAACATTCATTCCTGAAGGATCAAAGTTATTAATGCTTTTTTATTGGGTTGTAGTCTTCTATTAATGCTTTTTAAAATTGTGGTAACATACACATAACATAAAATTTACCATCCTAACCATTTTCAAATGTGCAGTGGTGTTCACTTAAGTATGTTCACATCATTGTCCTATCCCCACCACCATCTGTCTTCAAAACTCTTTTCATCTTGCAGAAATTCCATTTACTTTGACTAATGGAGAGGACACTTCCAAGAGGAACACCTTGTAACTCCCTGTATTCTAATCATATTCTGTCCTCATGGTATAACAGCGATCATACCTACTTTTGATAATCAGTATCAATCACTCAGCCAATACAGTAAATTCCTTGTTTCCTGCCTGTTGGTTTAGTGGAATGAGGAACCCAAGTGGCCCTCAGCAATCTCAGCTTTTAGTTAAGAGAAACTGTTCTTTGTGTCCCTGTAAAAGCATTCCTCCCTAGGCAACTAAGATTCTACTTGCAGGAATGGAGGCAACAATTCTGGAAGTGGATAACTGTAAGAGGATCTGTTCTCATTTCCTTCCATTAATTGCTAGATCCTATGTTCTAGTTATGAAAAAAAAATAGCATCATTATTGGTTGCTGGTTTATATGATACCCCTTCCTGTAAGTCAGAGTGCCCACTTCACAGGGGGTGGTCTCCTAGCTGGTGCGATCAATGAGTTGTTAAAAAAAAACAAACCTATTTTACCTTTTAGATCAGCTACTTCTACATCATGAGATACATGGTAAAAAAGTGAATTACATGTTTACAAGCTCATTATTGTACTCATTTGCTATCAAATGTGTTCCATGGTTAGAAGCAATTGTATGTGAGGCACCAGGATAATGAATAAGACATTCTGTAATTCTCCAGTGATGCTGGAAGAATATTGTGGTCAGGGAATGCAAATCCATGTCCAAAGTACGTATTTATTCCAGTAAACAAAACAAATTACTGCTCCTTTTATGAAGGAAGGTGCCCACAGTCATCTTCCCACTAGATGGCTGGCTAATTCTTTCAGAAATGGTGCCATGTTAGGGGCTTAACATTGGCTTCTGCTGTCGGCATTTTAGGTACTCAGCAGGGATGATGACCAGATCTGCTTTGGTGAGGGGATGTGTGTAGCCTCCATGCCTGTGCTAAGGGCATTTTGCAAGTACTAGGGTATCCAAGGAGAGAGACCCAACTGACTTTGTGAAATGGGTCATCTTGTCCACTTGATCATTGAGTCTCCTCTGAGTGGATCATCTTTGGGAAACATTCACATGGGATGCAAATAATCCTTGAACTCTCTGTCCATTCTGAGAGGTCCGTTCACATAATTGCCCCTTAGACCTCTCTGTCAGCAGTTTCACAGTATTTTTTCCAAGCTTTGACTATTCAGCTAAACCATCAGCCACTGCCCATGAATCAGCATAAACCAAGCAAATAGATATATTGCCGTAAGTTTTACGTTTTGGGAGGGTTCCTCTTCCCCTGTCTTTCAGAGACACCCTCCTGTAAAGTTGTAATACTGCAATAGTCTTTCTTTAGTGTCAGAATGTCATGCACAATCATTCGTAAACCCAGCTGGGGGCTCTCTCCTACATTAACTGCTCATAGACTCTTAGTTGTGGGTTGATGGAGAGGTAATAGTACAGCAGGAGTAGGCATCATTGGAACCAAAGCCATATTCATTCACGCAATTTTTCCAGACTTGCTTGAGCCAGATCTCACATATTACTTCACTTGATGAGGGAATTCTGTGACACATTCAGTTCATGATGAGCCACTGAGGTCACATGGCCACTCAGTGTTCCTGTGACCAGGTGTTCAGTCTTTACCAACATGGGGCAGTAAGGCAGAAACTGTTTTTCAAAAGGAAAATAGTTGTTCACAGAATCGGCATAACTTTGCTCAAAAATGATTCTGCAATTGACACCTATAAAAGGCTCCATTCATAGGCCACGTTAACTTCTCATCCAAACCAGGATATATTTGAGAGGGAAAAGGAACACTATTAATTATTTTGTGATAACAGGTGAAAACTCAAACTGTCCTTGAAAACCAGGATGTAACCCTGTACTGTATAGCACACCTTTTTGCCTTAGGCACTTAGAGCATAGTTGGACCTATCGAGTCATATTGCCCAATGCCTTTGGCCAAGGACCTAATGTCCAGAAAACAATTCATGCAGTTGGACCTGTTGCAGAGCCTTGTTTTGCTCTGAGCCTCACACAAAACTGGCATCCTCATGGGATACTCAGTAAGGGTTAGATTGGCACAGATGTTTTATGCATTGCTTCCAAAGTCCAAAAAGGTCAACAAAGCTTTGTGCCTTTTTCATAAGTAACAGGTGGTGCAAGGTGAAGGATTATGTCTTTCACGTTGGAGGTATATCCCAACATGTTCCAGATACCTGGACAACAAGAAAATTAATGAAGGTAGTAGTTCCTTGAATTGGTGGTGGGGGTTCCCTCCATCCTTTGACACACATGAATCTTACTAAATCATCTAGAGTATTTGCAACTTACTGCCCATTAGGTCCAATCAACATGATGTTTTGTGGAATACCAAAATAGATTGGTGGTAGATGTAATAGATTATGGTAAACATAAAGAGTTGATGTTGCCCTGGGAGAAGAGGACAAAGATGTACTGTTATCCCAGTCAGACAAAAGCAGACTGTTTCTGGTAGTTCTTGTTGTTTGGTAAGGAGAAGGCAGTATTTGATAGGTCCTTAGCTAAATCCCAAGCACCAGGGGCTGTGTTGATGTGCTACAGTAAGAAGAGTCCACATGTGGAACAGCAGCTAAAATTGGAGTCACCACTTGATTAAGCCTGCAGTAAGCTATAGTCATTCTTCAAGACCTGTCTTCTACACAAGACAAACAAGTTTAACAGGAATATCATAAGACTCAGTATCCTTTTACCTTTCTTGTCTTCAGTGATGACAGTAATCTCTGTAGTTACCTCAGGGATGGGGAATAACTTTAGGTTTACTGTTCTAAAAGCAAAATTCCTCAGGCTTCAATCTGTCCCTGCCTTGTATAATAGCTCTCACTTTGTTGGTCAGTAAACAAATGTGGTTATTCTGTTGGTTGCTTAGTATGTCTATTCTAATTATACATTCAAAAAATAACTATATATTCAGGAACTGGGGAGATAACCACGATGTAAGTTGATGACTTCACTGGGTTCATTCACAGGCTAAATTTCCATTCTTCCACCTGACCTTTGTAATCCCCTACTTTGAATGATAGACCACCATGCCTTTCATATCCCCAGATATTAGCACCAATTTGCAGATATTGTCTGGTAATCCTTGAAAGGCCTAGTTTAGGACGGTCAGAATTTTCTGCAGTGTTGACAGTGTTCTATATCTGCATTGTTCAATATGGTAGCCACTAGTCATGTTGAGCACTTGAAATGTGATCATTGTGACTGAAAAACTGAATTTTTACTTTTATTTAAGTCTAATTAGTTTTAATTTAAAGGTAAATAATCAGGAAACTATGAGACGCCATGACCTCTGGGCAACTCAAATAATTTTTTTCTTACCAACTCTAGACTTTTTTTATATATATAATTCGTGCTTAATTATTTGAAGCTAGTCTTCAGTCTCTGCAAGGACCACACTGTTTCTAGTTCACACTTCCTCCTAGGATTTAGTCCTTCAATGTCCTAATTTAAGGTAGGGGCAGTTTATCAGGGCTTCCCTTCTGTGGCATACCCTGGAATCTAATTTTTGGCCTCTAGACTAGCATAGTTGTTAGAATCTCTGCTCAGCATCTCAACCTCTCTGCCACTTCTGGAGTCAGCAGATAGCCCTAGGGAAAAAGAGACCCCAAATTTTACAAGATCCCCTTTGAGTTTCCTTCTTTTTCCAAATCCCAGCCCCCTAAATTTTCACAGGTTGTTAGTTCCCACATGCCTTAAAGAAATTTATTTTGTTTTTTTTAAGTAGGCTCCATGTTCAACATGGGGCTTGAACTCACAACCCTGAGATCAAGAGTCACATGCTCTACTAACTGAGCCAGCCAGACATCCCAATTGTTTTTAATATATATATTTTGTCTGGATTTTCTAGTTCATACTCAAGGGATAGTTGGCCTACATGAGTTAGTCTGTGATACCATAAACCTTTCCATTTATTTTGGCCAGATGCCTAGGAACACTCAGTATGAAACCATTTTAAACTAAACTAAACTAGCTGGATATTCTCTGAACCACTCTGATGATACAAATTTGGGCTGTAATTTTGCAAGAGGACCAGTCTGCCCTCCCCCTTCCTTTCTTTTCACCCCAAGGCAGTTTTCTTCTAGCTGTGGGATGAGGGGCATGGGTTTAGTGCTAGTTCCCTCTCTCCTGAGGATATATCTCTTTAGGATCCTACATTCGTGTAGGGGGTCTCCAATTACATGCCCCACCTTCTGTTTCGACAAGATCAGCAAGTGTCCTCAAGGCAAACATGGCTTCTTGTGCTTGGTTTCTGTCTCGACTTTTATATTTTGGTACTACTACTTTACTGTCTTCACATCTCTTATGTGTTTTTAAATGATGAATCTTTTGGGGCGCCTGGGTGGCTCAGGAGGTTAAGCAACCAACTTTGGCTTAGGTCATGATCTTACAGTTTATGAGTTCGAGCCCCGCATCGGGCTCTGTGCCTGGAGCCTGTTTGGAGCCTGCTTCAGATTCTATGTCTCCCTCTCTCTCTGCCCTTCCCCCTTCATGCTGTCTTTGTCTATCTCTTTCTCTCTCTCTTAAAGAATAAACAAACATTTAAAAATTAAAAAAAAATAAATGAATCTTTTTATGTTTTATTCATCATTTTAGTTGTTTTCAGTGGGAAGCCTTGTTGCATACAGTAAGGCAAGTCTCCACCACTATGTCCTTCTATTTCTTTATAAGATGGGTAAAATAAATGCACTCCTACTTACATCAGGATATCAATTGAAATAATTGTGCTTTGAAAGCTATGAGGCTCCAAACAAGTATTACTGTTATTTTCTTCCCATTTGTCTTCCCACACTCAAAATGCTCTTTGGATTCCTCTTCTTCTGCCAGCCTCTTAAATGTTGATCGTCCCCAGTTTTCTACTCTCAACCCACTGTTTTTATTAATCTTTATAATCTTGATAGTTTCATCCCTTCCAAGTCTTCTTTATTTCTCTACTTCACATCCATCTTCTGAGCTATGAGCCCATGTCTTTTACTTATTATATCAAAGTCATCATGCATATGCCCATGCCAAGATCTCCTCCCGTGTCCCTGGCCTCAGTGATGGGCACTGCTCTCCATCAGCAGTGCAGTTGTCTGAGTGAGAAACGTGGGCATCAGCCTGAGTTCTTCCCTCCCTCACATCCACTCAGTCTCCAGATGCTGTGAATTGTACTTTCTAAATGTTTCTCAAACTTGGCCATTTCTGTTGTCCTCCTGTTCAGTCTCACTGCAGCAAATCAGCACAGCCCATGCTACTTGGGATACAGCTAAGGATCTGTCAAATGTTTCTTTCTCTTGATCACCTCCCAACACACCCACCTTACCATCAGCCAGAGGGATGTTCCTAAAATGCACATCTGATTCGATCACTGCTCTACTTGAAGTCCTTCAGCAGCTTCCCAGTGTTCTAAAGATAAACTCCATTAACATTGATCACAAGGCTTTTCATGACCTGACTCTGCTTCTCCATCCTCCTTTCTCTTGACTTTTTTCCATTTCACCATATACCTCATTTATTTTGGACTATTTGTGTCTCCATTTCTGGATAGATCACACTTTATCTCTGTCTGGGTGAGTTAGGGGGATATCTGACCTACTTGTATCATTAGCCTGTCCTATTACATGTTTTGATTGACATCTGAGACTTTGGCTCTCCCATTAAGCCTGTTCCTTTTCCCCCTTGGACCATACGTGTCATCTCTCTCAGGCTTGACCAGCACGGGGCAGAGGGGATGGTTACCTCCTTTTTTCTAAGCACTGTTTTCCTAAAAATGCCTAAAAGAACACCAGATCTTTAGCAGCCACATTATAAGTCCTCTTTTACACAAGCGAGTTGTGAAGCCATGTCTCTCTCATCCTGGGTTGCACTGTGGGTTTTCTGTATCACAGGAGCTGATCTGACATTTTAATGGGCATTACAACTTGCTAAATTTCATCTGTTTTACTGCAGCTCTTAGTCCAGTCTGTTCTGCAATATTTTTGGCTTAATCAGAAGTCTTACAATGTAAAGTAAAAGAAATCCTCTTTCATCATGTAGATAGGGGAACTGACCAGGACCAGATATGCTGGACACCAGGTAGAAGTCACCCAGCAAGCAAAGCAGCAGCAGCACCACCAGAGCCACAGCCTAGGGCTGCTGGTCCCCATTCCCATGCTTCCTTAATATGGCACACAAATTCCCATTCCTGAATCCAATCACTGGGGCATACTCTTAGCTTCTAAAAAAATTAAGTCAAATCTGTTGTATTTTAAATGGTATTAAATTCCTTTTGGCAAGAGAAGGTATAATAAAAATAGCACCACTCTGAACAGCTGGAAACTTCAGCTTCTCCATACTGATAGACTCCTGCCACTTCAAAGAGCTCTTCTACCAAAACTGCCATGAGAAGGACTCCATTGGAGAGCCTGACACTTTCCTCTGCAGCCTCGCTTCTTGTCCTCCTTACCCACCTACTGACTGCCCCCCTATTTTAAGACATCAGTATTAGAGACAAAATTAGGCTTTTCTATGTTATAATTAGGGTACAGCTTTTAAAAGGCAAAACACGATAACTTGTCACAAAAGACAGGACAGAGCTACCTCCTTCATTATGGAATTTAAGAGGAATTTTTCGAAGGCTTATTTTTTAGCTGTTTCACATCTCACTGGAGTGAAAAAGATTGGCCAATTAATTATAAATCAACAGAGCTGCTGTGCACCCTCCTATAATTGCTCTCAGGTAGAGATTAAAAATTTAGTGCATGAAAGTTGGTCTTTTCAGGAGAAGAAAAGAATCGCCTGTGACCTTCAAATACCATGAACTAAAGGCTTCTTTCATCCTTTGTTGAGTGTATTGAGTGTTTAATTTGGGTATATGGAGAAAAACGAGTTGGAGGGAGAACTGAAAACATGATTTGAGTCATCTGTGTTTGTGTACTTAAAAAGGGGCACCTGGTTGGTTCAGTTGGTAGAGCATGGAACTCTTGATCTTGGGGTTATAGGTTTGAACCCCACATTGGGTGTAGAGATTACCTAAAAATATAAAATCTTTTTTTTAAGTTGGAAAAAAATAAAAAAGAATTACATAGGTCTTATCCATCTAGAGGCACAAATGAGGCCACATTAATGGTAGTACCTAAAATGCCCTGACTTCCTGCCCTGCCTGTGTGATTCAGGATCTCAGCCCGTTAAATTCCACTGTCAGGTGTTTCTGGGTCTCCTCAGAGAGTTTGAATTTAAAAAGAGACTTCTCAACTCCTTACTGATATGTGCTTTTTATTAAGTTGCTTTAGAAGAGAGCCTCACTGCAGCCAGCCTACCTTACCCCACATGGACCAAAGCTGTGGTCCATGCCAAGGGGTTTGTCTTCTGGTGATCCCATAGTTACCAATCCTTAGGGTGACACAGCATACCCAGGAGTCTGACCTGACCCAAATTTGTGCAGTATTCTTTCTTCAGAATGTTTCCCCCCAACTTGGGCATGCCTTATTCACTCTGGTATTTTCCATGAGCATTACTAGTGCACCCCATCCTGCCCCAGTCGGGTCTCACTGAGTCCATCTGTGGATGTGTGCAACCTTTCTCCATACAGAAGACTGTATGTGTGAGTAGGATTTGGGGAAGGGGTCAGTTGGGGAGGGAATTACACCTTCCAGTCCCTCTCTACAGGGACCTCTGTGGGACACTAAAGAGGGTTCCCAAGGTGGTTATATCTCTTGATTGATTTCCTGTTCTCCATCTCCATTCCTATTCCCATTCCCACTTCTTGGGGATGGTGGAGTTTGTTCCCTGCCCTTGCTCATTACCCAGGATCCTTGCACTTACAGGGAGGCATCTGTAACGTCACTGACGAACAAGAGGTACATCCTGAGGTTCCCAGTGCTGGAGACACTGATGCTGGATGACAACAAGCTCTCCAGCCCCAATTGCTTTGCCAGCCTGGCTGGGCTCAGAAGGTAAAGCCACACTCCTCTCTCTGAAGGACCCCCTACCACTGCCAACCTGGCCCACACCCTGAGTGCTGCTTTGGAATCCAAAAGGCCTGAGTTGAAATCCCAGTTCCACTACTTACCTCTGCTGTGTGGTCACAGATAATCCATTTCTCCCCTCTGAGCTTTAGCTCAGCCATAAAAGTGGGGCATCAGTAGGACATTTCTGATCAAGTGACTAGATTAGAAGTGGCAAAGAGAAGGGAGGATAAAAAGAGATATCACCAGAGATAGAGTCCTGACCCCTGAGAGAGGAGACAGAAAAAAAAAAAACAAAAAAACAAAACCAGAATCAGAAAGATAAGAATTAACTGCTATATTCTACCTATTTAAATAATGAAAATGCTGGCATTTATTTATTATTATCATTTTTTAAATGCTGGCATTTAAATGGTTAATTTTTAGATCCCTGGAAAATTTATTTTGGAGTCAGTTACCATTTACTGCATGCTACTTTGTGTAGAGCCATTTACATTGTCTAATTAAACTTCACTGGAGCCTTGAAAGTTATTAACTATCATCCCCATTTTAGAGATAGGGATATTGAGTCTAGAGAGGGTAAGTCACTGGCTCCAGGTCACACAAGGAGTAAGGGTCCAAGCCTGAGTTCATGTTCTTTCCCTAAAGTTGCTAGGTAAATGCTCCTGAGGTATCATTATTGCTGTGATTCTGTATTCACTTTCCTTAATTAAAGACTGAAGAAATTAAGCCTGGACCAAAACAGGATTTTCCGGATCCCGTACCTACAGCAGGTTCAGCTCCAAGACGGGTCAGGGGACTGGGCTAGAGGCAGGGGGAGTCCCCAGAAAGTGCCCCAATCCATGCTGCAGCCCAAGTCGTGGATGTTTGAGGCCTCAGATGAACAACCGGATTATACTGTACTGCCCATGAAAAAGGATGTTGACCGGACAGGTGAGTGGTGCCCCTTATTCCAGAGACTCTAGCCCCATGGTGGGAATAAGCTTCCAACAGTTTATTTTGAAAATCTGTGACTCCTTGAGGAGCTGCTGCACTGAAGCTGCTGGGTCTGGGGAGGTGGAGGTATCCCATGAATTATTTCAATGGCTTCCTAACTGATTCTCCATTAAGGTATTTTTAAAATCCAATTAAAAGTAAATTTTTAAAAATCTCAAATAACAAGGGGCACCTGGGTGGCTCAGTTGGCTAAGCGTCCAACTCTTGATTTCAGCTCAGGTCATTATCTCAGGGTTGTGAGATCAAGCCCTGCATCAGCACAGAGCCTGCTTAAGATTCTCTCTCTCCCCCTCTCTCTGCCCCTCCCCTGCTTGCTTGCATGCACACATGCATTCTCTCTCTCTGAAATAAAATTTTAAAAAATCTCAAATAACAAGAAACTCTGAAGTTAGGCTTTCCAGAGATGGCTAATTCTGGGGTACATTGATGTTCTCAAGAGATTCAGGTTCTTTCCATCCTCTTTGCTGCCATCCTTGGCCTGCTTGTTTATCTTTGTAGGTTGATTCCAATTGAGGTCTAAAGATCACTACCACAGGGCCAAGAATCATGTCCAAATGGCAACACTAGAGGCAGAAAAGAAAAGGAATGTCACCTTATATTATAAACCAAAATCTCTTTAATGTATGAGTATATTTCTGGATTATATATTCTGTTCTATTGATCTATTACTGTGCCAATACCACAGTGGGTTTTTTAAATATTTATTTTAAATTGAGAAGTAACCAACATAAAGTAAAAATATAGAAATACTGTATAGATCTTGAATTTTACATGTATATCTCCTTTTAACCACCACCCATATTACAATGTAGAGCATTTCCAGCATCCCATTTTGACTTCTGTCACCAAAGATAGGTTTGGCTTGATTTGAAATTTATGAATATGGAATTATACAGCATGTGCTCTTTGTGTCTGATTTATTTCACTCAACATTATGTCTGTCAGATTCATTCATGTTGTTGCATATATTGGTCGTTCACTATTTTTCATTTCTTATATTTTTTCCAAGTTATTTACCCTTTTTACTGTTAATAGACATTTTGGTTATTTTGAGTTTGAGGCTATTATGGATAAAGCTACTATAACTTTTATATCTTTTGGTAGGCTTAAGCACCCATTGTCTGTTGAGTATATACCCAGGAATGGAATTCAAAAGTATGTTTAACATTATTTAGTACTTCTAAGTATTTTTCCAATGCAGTTGTACCAGTTTTAATCCCCATATTAATGTAAGAGAATTTCACTTCCAGTTACTCCATATCCACACAAATACTTGGTAATGTCAGTCTTTTTAATTCTACCTATTTGGGGTAGGTAGGTAGTAGTTTCTTATTGTGGCTTTAATTTGCATTATTTAATGATTTTTCTTTTAAAGACAGTGAGTGAGCTTGAGCAAGGTAAAAGGGCAGAGAGAGAGAGAGAGAGAGAGAGAGAGAGAGAGAGAGAATCTTAAGCAGGCTCCATACTCAGCATGGAGACCAACGTGGGGATTGATCCTGTGACCCTGGGATCATGACATGAGCTGGAACTGACTGAGCAACCCAGGCACCCCAACAAGTTCTGTTTTAATTCTTGGTGTTTTCAATGTCCACCCAGACACCCCTAGTTTGCATTTCTTAAGTGACTAATGATCTTACGTACCTTTCATATGTTTATGGGTCACTTTGACCCATATCCTCTTTTGGCAGTGCCTAATCAAGTCTTTGCCTGTATTTAAATTGGGTTATATTTTTCTTTTCTTGTTGATTTGCTTGAGTTCTTTATATATGCTGGATACAAGTTCTTTGTAGACCTAAATATTAGAAAAATCTTTTCCCAGTCTGTATGTAGCCTCCTTTTTCATGTTTCTAATGGTGAATTTTGATGAATAAAAGTTCTTTATTTTAATGAAGTTCAGTTCAATCTTTAATGGTTAGTTCTTTTTGTTTCCTTTTCAAGAATTTATCTGTCTGAAACCATTAAGATATTTTCCTATATTTTCTTCTGGAAGCTTGATTATTTTAGTTTTTACATTTTGGTCTATGATCTGTCTAGAAGTTTTGTATATGATGTGAAGTAGAGTCCGTTTACTTTTTTAGATGGATATCTAATTGACTCAACAGCACTTGCTGAAAAGACTATATCCTTTTCCCCACTGAGTTGTAAGAGAGGTTTTATGGTAAGGCAGGGTCTGTATGTGTCTAAAGTGCTATAGCTTTTTAATATGTTTTGAGAACTGATAGTGAAGTTCTCCAGCTATGTTGTTGCTCTTCAGAATTGCTATAACTATTATAAAGCCTTTGAATTTACATATAAATTTTAGAATCATCTTGCCAGTTTCCACACAATATCCTGCTGGGATTTTGATTAGAATTGTAGTGATCCTATAGACCAATTTGGAGTGAATTTATATTTTTACAATATTGGGTTTTTTAATTTATCAAAGTAATATATCCCACCATGTTTTAGGTCTTTTGAAATTGTTCTCATCAATGCTTTGTAGTCTCCCGTGGTGAGATCTTGCATATCTTCCGTTAGATTTATTCCTATGTATTTGGTCTTTTTCTATGGTATTGTCATTGGTATTGCTTTTTCATATTACATTTCTGCCTGTTTGTTGCTAGTACATAGAAATTTTGAACTTGTATCCAGTAACCTTTCTAACCGGAGATTATAGGCAGAGGATATACGTTCATGCAGAGTGTGCTGTAGCTCATCTTTCTAGATATGTCTCCCCAGGGAATCACTTTTGAGCAACCATACTTGCAACGATTGCCCATCCTCTTGCTAACTCCTACTTTGTTTCTTGTATAAACTTATCCCCAAATCCTTTCCAGACACTTGTTGTAGGAGAAGTTGTTTGGGCCATGTGGTGTTCTACCCCTATTATCGTTTACTTCATTTTCAGGTAACCTTTATTAATATAATACCATTAATGTGTGGAAGAGGTCCTGTTAGCCAGGGCAGAGGTGAGTAGTGTCTGCACAGGATCCAGTCCAAGAAGATGCTTAGATTTATGGTTGAACTCAGATATTTATTGGCTCATCTCATTCTGATGGTGCCAAGAATGAAATGACTCCACAGCCTCTTCCTTACTACCATGCTGCTGGTTATTCTTAGTATCTCTTCTGGATTCACTGTCTTAATATATTCTGTTTCTACTAACATAACAGGATATTTTCAAATCCTTTGACAGAATATCATTTATATACATTTCTTTGTTCTAACACAGTCTGATCAATACTGACCGCCTGCTCAGTAAGAGCTCTCACATGTTGCAAAGTCAGAAGGAAGGTCAACATGGCTGAAATATAGTGAGTGAGGGGCAGGATAGCAGGAGATAAGATTGGAGAAGTAGACAGGAGCCAGATCAGGCAGGACCTCAGAGGCCTGGCCAAGGAATTTGGATTTTATTCTGAGTGCACCTCACTACCTGACAGGTATCACAGCCAGCTCCTCTTCCCAGTTATCATTAGAGATGTGAACCAATGGGAACCCCTCTGGGGGGACCCCTGCTGTACACAGTGGATGAGAGACCCAGACCCCAGCCTCTCTGGGGGCAATCCGTGCTCTCACCAACCTCTGTTATTTTTCTTTTGTTTCAGAGGTTGTGTTCTCATCTTACCCTGGATTTTCAACCTCTGAGGTAAGAACTGCCTGTTTTATATTTGTGCCCTTGAGTTAGAACATTATTTTAATACACAAAAGTAAGCTAATAAAGCCATGAGAGGCATTTATATGTATCACACTGAAGAAGCCCGTTCAGTGAACAGATACTTACTGAGTACTTAGTGTGTGCCCGGCACTGTGCTGGTCTAGAAACATATAGTGGTAGACTAGACAGTCCAGTCCCTGGCCTCACACAGCCAACAAGCTCGCTTTCACTGTTCTCAGATGTGTTCAGTAGTAATGGTTGGGGCCTCAGGTGGGCAAGCTGGCATTGAAATGAGGCTGCCACCAAGATGAAGCCTGGCGGCTCCCTAATAAGAGCCCCCAAAAGCTAGACTGATCCTTGCCAAGTATACTACCATCTGGGGTCTAATCCTTGGTGTCATAGGCTTAGATGCTTGATTTTCTTCTGGACAGAAAATTTGTTTTTCTCTCAGGGTTAGACAACTACTAACCAAGCTCACGAGGACTGATGCACTAAATATTGATGGATGCATTTACAATAAGAAGTACAACTATACATTTGGCCAACCTGCATCCTTGAAAGGCAGCTCAGTACATTCACTCCCTCCTCACAGATAAAACTGGGTGAGAAATTATATCAGTTAACAATTGGCATATAACAAACCAACCCAACAATTACTTCAAACAATAGCAATTTATTCTCACAAATGTTTGGGCTGGTTAGGTGGTTCTGCTGGTTTTTCCAGGGCTCATTCATGCAGCTGGCTGGTTCCCTGGGGCCTGGGTTCATGGACAACTGGTATGGCTTGGCATCTACATGAAGTATTTATTAAGGACTTCTTTACAACATGGTGGCCTTCGGGTTCCAAGAGAGCGAGGATGAATTGCAGGGCTCTGAAATTCAAACGGTAGCACTTCTGCCACATTCTGTTAGTCAAAGTAAGTCATAGAAATGACAGTGCAGCACAATTCTGTCTGGAGGTAGCACAGACCCCACAAGTTAAGGGCACAGTGCCCAACAGGACTGCCCTTACTTCAGATGCTAGCTGCAAGTGAGCTATTCACACTTATAACAAACTGGCTACAAATTCTGGAGTTCCCACGGCCTTTACAGGCTCAATAATTTAGTAGAACAACTCTTAGAACTCAGGAAAGCCCTATCTTTATGATTACAGTTTTACTATAAAGGGTATAAATGAGGACCAGCCAAATGAAAAGACAAATAATGTGAGGTCTAGGAGGGTCCCAGAAAATGGAAATTCCCAAGCCCTATCACTGGTTTTTGTTTTGTTCTCACCCGTGACTTACCTGTCCCACTCGGTACAAGTTAGAGCCTAGGAGGGCACAAAACACTTGACCCCAAGTAGGTGCTCTGCTAATGTTCACTGAATGAAAAAGTAAAATTTAAGTGACTTGCTCAAGATTACACAGTGATTAATGGAGCTTAGAACAGAATCTAGTTCACTTGAACTCAGTTATTAGCCCAGCATCTACCCTGTCATTTCCTTTGGTCCCATCCAACTTAAGGAATCAGTGAGTGATTTGTAGGCATGGTTGACCCAGTAACTTCCATTATCTGCTTAATGAAACATGTTGATCCTGAGGCAGGCTGGGCTGTACTGAGAAACCATGACTCTGCAAGTGACCCAGATGCAACAGGCCACATTCAGGCCCGGAGGCCTGCTTGAAGTCCTCCAGGACTTAGCTATTGATTTATCCTGGAATGAAGAGCCTCCACAGTCGGATGTGAGCTAGCCCATCAGGCTCAGGTTACTCCTGCTCTCCATCTCCCCACTAGGAAAAGTCTACTTTAAAATATTGGGGTATCTGGGTGGCTCAGCCGGTTGAGCATCCGACTTCGGCTCAGGTCATGATCTCACAGTCCGTGGGTTCAAGCCCTGTGTCGGACTCTGTGCTGACAGCCCAGAGCCTGGAGCCTGCTTCGGATTCTCTGTCTCCCTCTCTATCTGCCTCTGCCCTGGTTATGCTCTGTCTTTGTCTCTCTCTCTCTCTTTCTCAAAAATAAATAAACGTTAAAAATTTTTTTAAAAAATAATAAAATGCAAGCACCTGTCCTTTTGCCATTTGCAGAAATTTTAGCCCAACTGTAGAGAAGGGCCATTTCAGAATAAGCTGCCAAAGGGCAGAAAGTGAGAGGTAGGGGCAAAAAACCTCTAAGCCTACACCACTGCTGTATTGTCATTTGGCCTCATAGAACTTGTAACTGGAACTTTGGGGGCCAGAGAATCAGCTCATCATGTGACCTCAGAGAACTTGAAGCCAGAACTCTGGGCCCTTGGTAACATCTCCCGTTGTGACCCTAGATGCCTCTTTTGGCCAACCCTCTCTAGAATGTCTTGGCAGCATTCAGCTTCTTATCTTTGGGACACTTTGACATAGATCTTTTTTTCCTTCTAAGGAAACCAAGGTATGTGCACTTCCTCCCATATTCAAGATTCTTCCCGTGAAGTCACTGAAGGCCAGAAACCAGACGCTGGCCCCGCCCTTTCCAGAGCTGAGGTACCTTAGCCTGGCCTACAACAAGGTGACTCTGCTCTCTGCCTATTTCTTCAGGGGCACAGATGGGAGGATGGGATGCGATCTGCTCTGGCCTGAAGGCCAGCCTTAGAGTTCCCTGCATTACAGATATGTGAGCTCAGGAATTCTCAGGGTGGGAGAAGTGGAGAGTGTAGGCCAAGGCAGAAGTC
This sequence comes from Panthera tigris, assembly GCF_018350195.1. NCBI lineage: Eukaryota > Metazoa > Chordata > Mammalia > Carnivora > Felidae > Panthera > Panthera tigris. Next base: position 56,618,335 of record NC_056669.1, read on the forward strand.
CATCCATTCAGTCCCAGATATTTATCTAATACCATGTGCCAGGCTCTATGCTAGATACTAGGTATACAGCAGCTCAAAGAAAGATTGGGCCGCTTGCCTTTTGGAGCTTGTCACCCATAGGGAAGACTGATACAGCACAAATAGTCTCAGTATAAGCATGCATAGTGTTATGAAGAAATTCAAAGTGCTATGAAGTATATGACAGGGGTAGTCTAACCTAGTATTTGGGATCAGGGAAGGTTCTTGAGAGAGCGGTGCTTTATCAGTTTAATGAGGTGAAGTGTGAGGAGGAGTGAAGTGAGAAATATTCTAGCTTATAGGAACAGCAGATGTAAAGTCCATGGGACACATTTAACATGTTTCTCCTGCATGTTTTATGGTAACATATTTTTCCAATATCCATGTTCTGTTTGACTTCTGTAAACCCCACCAACTGAGCTCTACTCAAGTCTGAAGTGTAGGCAACTTTGAAGGAACTCTGCTTACACTCCTTCTAAGGCAAGCAGTTGGTACAGCCAAATTCTTCAAGTGTTTCTTCCTAAGAGTTTTATAATTTTAGCTCTGAAATTCAGGTCTTTGATTCATTTTGAGTTAATCTTGAGATGTGGTGTGAGATAGGGGTCAAACCTCATTCTTTTGTATGTGGATATGTAGTTTCCTCAGCACCATTTATTGAAAAGACTATTCTTTCTCCATTGAATGGTCTTCTCACCCTTGTCAAAAATCAGTGGCCCATAGATGTATTATGGGTCCCCTCTCATTCTTGAAATTGGTCATTTGTGTCTTCTATTGATCCAAAATAGTTAGAAGTTATCCCTTTTTTTGACTTAAAAAAAAAAACCAGCTGCTGCTTTCACTGGATTTCTCTACTTATCTCTTTTCCCATTTCATTAATTTCTGCTCATAACTTGATTTTTGCCCTATTCACATGAGTTTAGTTTGCTCCTCTTTTTTGTTTCCCTCTATAGTGTAATTTTAGATCATTGATTTAGACCTTTTTATTCTTTTTAATATAAGCATGTAAAGCTATAAACTTCTTCTCTAAGCACTGTTTTTGCTGCATCCTACAAATTGTAATTTGTGTTTTTATTTTCATTTTGTTAAACTTTTTCACTTTTTGTTTTGATTTCTTTATTTACCCATTGGTTTAGATAAGTGAGATGCTTAATTTCCAAATATATGGAGATCTTCTAGATGTCTCATATTTATTATTTCTAATTTAATTCTGTTGTGGTCAGATAACATAACCTGCAAGATTTCATTCTTCTGACATCTATGGAAACTTGTTGTGTGTCCCATCCTATATGCTATCTTGGTGCATGTTCTCTATGCACTTAAAAAAAATGTGTATTCTGCACTTTGGGGGATAGTGTTCTATAAATATCAATTACATTAAGGTGGTTGGTAGTATCACTGAGATCATTTCTGTACTATTGTCTCTTCATTTTATCAGTTATCGAGAACAGCATGTTAAAATCTCGTTAGATTGTGGATCTGTTTATTTGTCTCCTTAATTATGTCAGTTTTTGCTTCATGTATTTTGAAGTTTTACTATCACGTACATAAACATTTAGAATTTTTATCTCTACCTGATGTGTCGATCCTTTTATTATTATGACTTGTCTCCCTCTGCCTTGAACAAAATTTCTTGTCTTGCTGTTTTGTCTGATTTTAACATAGATACACAGCTTTCTTAATGCTTGCTAATTGCATAGTCTCTTTCTATCCTTTTACTTTCAACCTCCTTATAGCTTTGTATTTCCAGTCCATCTCTTTGGGACAGCATATAGTTGGGTCTTGCTGGGAGGCCAGAGTGTTTTTCTCTGTGTTCCTATTCTGTACTCAGCTCACAGCCTTCCCCGTGCTCCTACACTTCACATGGATTGTCTCCACACTTGTGTTCCTCTCACCTAGCAGGAGACTGCTTGTGCTGGTTACTTAGTGCTTGCTCTTCTGGTGGTTGAGGGCCAAGAGGAGGGTCCAATCCCAGTCTTAAGAGGACGCTGGGTTCCTGTGTCTGTAGGATGGACCTTCTTAGCGATCCAGTCCCCTGCAAGCAGTGGGAGACCTCTCAGGTCGTGGGCCCAGGTTGGTTTCCTGCCTCAATCTCAGAACAGCGGGTTTTAATTTTTTCCCTCCCCCAGATGTAGGACCCTGGGCCCGACAGGTTTTTCTGACCTTCCTCAGAAACTTAAGGCCTTTGTTCACCAGGCAGAGGGTTGGCTGCCTTTCTGACCTTGGCAGCCGCTCTCTTCCTCCAGGCCCACACCCTGGAGACGGCTCTCTCCAGTCTCATTCCCTGAGTCCAGTCTTTTGCGTACAAACAGCCATGAATTCTCCTTCTGTCTGTAGCTCTCAGAAGTTCTACTCTAGCCCACACTTAGCCTTTAGTGGGCCATTAAAATGGTGAGCTGATTTCTTCCCAATTGCTTGTACAGCACTTGCCATCCCTTCCTCCCGTGTTCTGCCACATGTGAGCCAGTCCTGTGTCCCATCTCTCCTTGGAGGTGCTTGTCTTTCCTTAGGTTTCAGGCCACGTGATTGCCCTGAGACCTTAGCTCTCTGGTCGATGCAAGAAAGTTATGATGTTATAGGCTATTCTGTCTTTTTTCTTGTTGTTAAGGAGAGGAAGCAATACATGCATACATTTTCTACATGCTCACTTGAGTTTTAAATTATATTTTTCTTTATAACAATTATCACCTAGCATATTATATATCTTTTTCTTTATTACCTGTTGTCTACTGCCAGAATGTAGGTTTGTTTGAGAGCCAGGACTTTGTTTTGCTTACAACTATATCCTCATCATCTAGAATAGCACCTGATACATGATAGTTAGTCAGTAAGTTTGATAAATGAATGATGTTTTGATCATGTCAAGGAATACTCATGCTACCTGTGTTGAAATTAATATTCAATTTATTACAGTTACAAATTTTAAAACCAGTTCTGCATTCAACTAGAACTTAAACATCTAGAATATCCACTCAGTAATCTAGTAAGTTTTGTGCCAAAAGTAAAGCAATCACTTTAACTCAACCTTTAACTAATATTTCCTTAGTTCATAAATTTGACAGATTAAGCTCTATTTGCCTTAACCCAATGAAATTGGATAGAAACTTTAAGTTGTCCCTGGAGCCCGAGTTTATTTTCAGGGGCATTCAACTCACCTTGTGGGGATAGGCTAGCTATCCTATCTGGTGGCCAAATTCTTCTCACTATATCAGCCAGAATCCCAAACCCATATCTTTTAGCTGGGACTCAATTTCACAGAAAATATGACATACATGCCTTGGGTATCTTTCAGCTTTCTACCAGTTTTAATTGTAACTTTCTTCAACTTTTTAGTCACCTGATTTGGATAGGTGGAATTTTGCATCCTGACAAAATTCAATTTAATTCTCCCTCCCCCATTCTGTTGTGACTGCTTCTTGACCACCTGTTTTGCATATAAGAGACTCTGTACCCACTTTAGCCACCATTTTATAGTTATTTATGAACACATATTAGGCTTCTTTGTAGCTTCATCCCCTTTTCCCTCCTTCTCTAGAGTCTAGATAAGAAGTCAGCAAGTGTTTTCTATAAAGGGCCAGATAAATATAATACTTTGTCCCAACTACTCAACTCTGTCCTTGTAGAACAAAGGCAGTATGTAAATGGATGTTTGGTTTTTTTTTTTTAATTTATGTATTGTCAAGTTAGCTAACATACAGTGAAGTCTTGGCTTCAGGAATAGATTTCCATGATTCATCACTTGTATACAACACCCAGGACTCATCCCAGCAAGTGCCCTCCTCAATGCTCATCACCCATTTTCTGCACTCCTCAACCTCCAACCCCCATCAATCCTCAGTTTGTTCTCTGTATTTAAGAATCTCTTATGATTTGCCTTCCTCTCTGTTTGTATCTTATTTTTCCTTCCCTTTCCCTATGGTAATCTGTTAAGTTTCTCAAATTCCACATATGAGTGAAATCAAATGATATCTGTCATTCTCTGAATGACTTATTTCACTTAGCTTAATACCCTACAGTTCCATCCAGATTGTTGTAAATGGCAAGATTTCGTTCTTTTTCATCACTGAGTAGTATTCCATTTGAGCTCTTTCCATAATTTGGCTATTGTTGATAGTGCTGCTGTAAACATTGGGGTACATGCACCCCTACGAATCATCACTCCTGAATTCTTTGGATAAATTCCTAGTAGTGCTATTGCTGGGCCATAAGGTAGGTAGTTCTATTTTTATTTTTTTGAGGAACCTTCACAGTGTTTTCCAGAGTAGCTGCACCAGTTTGCATTCCCACCAACAGTGCAAGATGGTTCCCCTTTCTCCACATCCTCACCAATCTCTGTTGTTTCCTGAGTTGTTCATTTTAGTCTACCAGCATGAGGTGGTATCCTAGTGTGGTTTTGATTTGTATTTCCCTGATGATGAGTGATGTTGAGCATCTTTTAATGTATCTGTTAGCCATCTGGATGTCGTCTTTGGAAAAGTGTCTATTCATGTCTTCTGCCCATTTCTTCACTGGCTTATTTGTTTTTCGGGTATTGAGTTTGGTAAGTTCTTTGTAGATTTTGGGTACTAACCCTTTATCAAATATGTAATTTGAAAATATCTTCTCCTATTCCATTAGTTGCCTTTTAGTTTTGTTGATTGTTTCCTTCGCCATACAGAGCTTTTTATCTTGATGAGGTCCCAATAGTTCATTTTTGCTTTTGTTTCCCTTGCCTCTGGAGACATGTCAAATAAGAAGTTGCTTAAAAAAAAAAAAAAAAAAAGTTGCTGTGGCTGAAGTCAAAGAGGTTGTTGCCTGTTATCTCCTGTAGGATTTTGATGGTTTCCTGTCTCACATTTAGGTCTTTCATTTGTTTTGAATCTATTTTTGTGTATGGTGTAAGAAAGTAGTCCACGTTCATTTTTCTGCATGTTGCTGTCCAGTTCTCCCACCGCTATTTGCTAAAGAGACTGTCTTTTTTCCATTGGATACTCTTTCCTGCTTTGTCAAAGATTAGTTGGCAATATATTTGTGGGTCCATTTTTGGGTTTTCTATTCTATTCCATTGATCTGTGTGTCTGTTTTTGTGCCAATACCATACTGTCTTGATGATTATAGCTTTGTAACACAGGCTAAAGTCTGGGATTGTGATGCCTCCAGCTTTGGTTTTCTTTTTCAACGTACATAACTTTGGCTATTTGGGGTCTTTTATGGTTCCGTACAAATTTTAGGATTATTTGTTCTAGCTTTGAGAAGAATGCTGGTGCTGTTTGTTGGGATTGTGTTGAATGTGTAGATTGCTTTGGGTAGTATCGACACTTTAACAATATTTGTTCTTCCAATTCATGAGCATGGAATATTTTTCCATTTCTTTGTGTCTTCTTCAATTTATTTCATAAGTTTTCCATAGTTTTCAGCATACAGATCTTTCACCTCTTTGGTTAGGTTTATTCCTAGGTATTTCATATATTTTAGAGCAACTGTAAATGGAATCGATTCCTTGATTTCTCTTTCTGTTGCTTTGTTATTGGTGTACAGGAATGCAACCGATTTCTATGCATTGATTTTATATCCTGCACCTTTGCTGAATTCATATACCAGTTCAAGCAGTTTTTTGGTGGAGTCTTTTCAGGTTTTCCACGTAGAGTATCATGTCATCTGCAAAGAGTGAATTTGACCTCTTTGCCAATTTGGATGCCTTTTATTTCTTTGTGTTGTCTGATTGCTGAGGCTAGGGCTTCCAACACTGTGTTAAACAAAACAACAGTGGGGAGAGTAGACATCCCTGTCATGTTCCTGATTTCAGGGGGAAAGCTCTCAGTTTTTCCCCACTGAGGAAGGTATTAGCTGTGTGCCTTTCATATATGGCTTTTATGATGTTATATTCCTTCTATCCTGACTTTCTTGAGGGTTTTTATTAAGAAAGGATGCTATATTTTGTCAAATACTTTTTCTGCATCTATTGACAGGATCATATGGTTCTTATTCTTTCTTCTATTAATGTGATGTATCACATTGATTGATTTGCAAATATTAAACCAGCCCTGCAGCCCAGGAATGAATCCCACTTGATCATAGTGAATGACTCCTTTAATGTACTGTTGAATTTGATTTGCTAGTTCATGTTGAGAATTTTTACATCCATATTCATCAGGGATATTGGCCTGTAATTCTCCTTTTTAGTGGGGTCTTTGTCTGGTTTGGGAATCAAGGCAATGCTGACTTCATAGAATGAGTCTGGAAGCTTTCCTTCTGTTTCTATTTTTTGGAAACACCTTGAGAAGAATAGGTATTAACTCTGCTTTAAATGTCTGGTAAAATTCCCCTGGGAAGCCATCCTGCCCAGGATTCTTAATTTGTTGGGAGATTTTTGATAATCCATTCAATTTCTTTGCTGGTCATGGACCTGTTCAAATTTTCTGTTTCTTCCCTTTTGAGTTTTGGTAGTGTGTGGGTGTCTAGGAATTTGTCCATTTCTTCCAGATTTTCAAATTTGTTGGCATATAATTTTTAATAGTATTCTCTAATAATTGTATTTCTCTAGTGTTGGTTATGATCTTTCCTCTTTCATTCATGATTTTTATCTATTTGGGTCCTCTCTCTCTTTTCTTTTTGAGAGGTCTGGCTAGGCATTTATCAATTTTGTTTATTCTTTCAAAAAACCAGTTCTAAGATTCATTCATCTGTTCTGGGTTGTTTGTTTGTTTGTTTGTTTGATTTTGGATTCTATCTTGTTTATTTCTGCTCTAATCCTTATTATTTCTCTTCTGCTGGCTTTGGGCTTTCTTTGCTGCTCCTTTCTATTCTAGTTCCTTTAGGTGTAAGGTTGGGTGGTATATTTGGGGCCTTTCTTGCTTCTTGAGATAGGCCTGAATTACAATGTATTTTCCTCTTAGAACTGCCTTTACTTCATACCAAAGGGTTTGGTCTGTCATGTTTTCATTTTCATTTCTTCCATATATTTTCTAATTTCTTCTTTAATTTCCTGGTTGACCCATGCATTCTTTAGTAGGATGTTCTTTAACCTCCATGTATTTGGGGGCTTTCCAGATTTTCCTTGTGGTTGATTTCAAGTTTCATAGTGTTGTGATCTGAAAATATGCATGGTATGATCTCAATCCTTTTTTATTTTGTGACCCAGTATGTGATCTTTTTGGAGAATGTTCCATGTGCACTCAAGAAGAATGTGTATTCTGCTTTTGGATGAAAAGTTCTAACTATATCTGTTAAGTCCATCTGGTCCAATGTGTCATTCAGTCCATTGTTGTAAGTGGAGTATTAAACTCCCCTACAATCATGGTATTAATGTCTATACATTTACTTATGTTTGTGATTAACTGATGTATATATTTGGGTGCTTTCACATTGGGGGCATAAACATTTACAATTGTTAGCTCTTCTTGATGGATATCCCCCTTAATTATGATATAATGCCCTTCTTCATCTCTTATTACAGTCTTTGTTTTAAAATCCAGCTTGTCTGACAGAAGTATGGTTACTCTGGTTTTCTTTTGCTGTCCAGTAGCATGATAGATTGTTCTCCATCCCCTCACTTTCAATCTGCAGCTGTCCTCAGGTTTATAATGAGTCTTTTGTAGTCAGCATATAGATGAATCTTGTTTTTTGTTTGTTTGTTTGTTTTTTGTTTTAATTCATTCTGATACCCTGTGTCATTTGATTGGGGCAGTTCATCTACATTCAGAGTGATTAATTGAAAGATACGGATTTCGTGTCATTATGTTATCTGTAGATTTCATGCTTGTGGTGATGTCTCTGGTCCTTTGTAGTCTTTGCTACTTTCTGCTCACAGAGTCCCTCTTAGGATCTCCTGCAGGGCTGGTTTAGTGGACACAAACTCCTTTAGTTTTTGTTTGTCTGGAAAAGCCTTTATGTTTCCTTCTATTCTGAATGATAGCCTTGCTGGATAAAGGATTCTTGGCTGAATATTTTTCCTATTCGGAGCACTGAATATTTTCTGCCACTCCCTTCTGGCCTACCAAGTTTCAGTGGACAGGTCTACTGCTATCCTTATGTGTCTGTCCTTGTAGGATAAGGCCCATTTGTCCCTCACTGCTTTCAGAATTCTCTCTTTATCTTTGTATTTTATTATTTTCACTATGATACATTGTGGTGTTGACCTGTTGATTTTGAAGGGAGTTCTCTGTGCCTCTTGGACTTGGATGCCTGTTTCCTTCCCCAGATTAGGGAAGTTCTCAGCTATAATTTGCTCAAATAAACCTTCTGCCCCTTTCTCTCTTCTTCTTCTGGAACTCCTATGATATGGATATATTTTGCTTCAACGAATCACTTAGGTCTCTAATTCTCCCCTCATGGTCCAATAATTTCCTTTTCCCTCTTTTTTTCAGCTTGATCATTTTCCAAAACTTTATCTTCTGTTTCACCTATTCTCTCCTCTGCTTCTTCCATCCTTGCTGTCACTGCATCTAGTTTATTTTGCATCTCATTTACAACATTTCTTAATTCATCGTGACTATTTCTTAGGTCTTTGAGCTCTGCAGCAATACATTCTCTGCTGTCTTCTATGCTTTTTTCAAGGAGCATGACAGTGTTCTGATGAAACTTTATTAAACAGATTGAGGGGAGACAGATTTGGCCCACAGGTGTTATCTGCTGACCTTGGTTTTCGTACAGCCTTCAAGCTAAGACTGATTCTTATATTTTTAAATGGTTGAAAAAAATCGAAAGAAGGATAATACTTCATGACATATTAAAATTACATGAAATCCAAATTTCATAGTCCATAACTAAAGTTTTATTGGAAAAGAGCCACCACACTTATTTATGAGTTGTCTCTGGCTGTTTTTGTGCTACAACAGCACAGTTGAGTAGTTGCAACTGACATGTTAAGGCCTGTAAAGCCTGAAACATTTACTCTCTGGTCCTTGACAGAAAAGGTTTGCCAAGTCCTGGTCTAGATCTAGATGACCAAATGTTAGAGTTGCTTAAGGCCTGCTCCTTGTCCCTTCTCTTTTAATCACTCTGTACTCTCTCCCTAGGGATGGCTTCACGTACCCACAGGGCCAATTAACAGTGGCTCACAAATTTATAATTCCAGTACAGACCCCTTGTACCCTATGTACTCTAGACTAGGGTATTCATTGCCTACCTGAATCTCTACTGGGAGGTCTGAAAGGTACCTCCATAGTACACATATCCAAGTGAATTAATGAGCTTCAAATTTGAGTTTCTTTCCTTGCCCTGTATCTTAGAGAATAGCTCCATCATGCATGTGGCTCACTCAAGCCAAAATGTGGCTGTCATCCTTGATATTTCTCTCTCCTCTACATCCCTCCTCACCATGCATATCTAATCTGTTACCAACTCTTGTCATATTTAGGTCCTCATATTTCTGAAAATCCACATATTAGGTTCTCAAAGACAAAGATCTTTCTAGCTTTTGTCTGACCCCTATTTGCATGTCCAGCCTCATTTTCTGTCTGCTGTTAATCACACTGGCCTTCTTTACATCCCTCTAACAGGCTTTCCTCCTCCTTGCTGTGAGGCCTCTCACACTTTGCTCTCTGCATGGAGCACTTCCTCTCTGTGTTAGGTAGAGCACGTACCATGAGCTGCTGCAACAAACTTTAAATTCTCAATGACTTCACACAGTAAAAGTCTATTTCTTTCATAAAATCCATTGTAGGTATCCCAGATGGGCTGGTGGCCTCCCAGGTCTTTCGGAGACCCAGGTCCCTTCTGGCTATGGTTCTGTAATCCCATAGGGCCTTAAGAGGATTTCATTGGCTCCTCTGCATCTGGTGGATAGATGGCTGAGCAGAGGAGGGGAATGAGAAATGTAGAGGATCACATAGGAGGTTTCAAATGGGCTCTGCCCAGAAATGATCCCTTCTACCCAGGTTGCATCAGCTAGAATAGAGTCCTGTGACCACATCTAGCTGCCTAGGAGGCTAGAAGACAGTCTAGCTGTGTGCCCAGAAAGTAGAGGAAACTGTTTTGGTTAATACAGAGGATTCTGTGCCATACAGTCTGTTCTCCACTGCACTCACAAATTTCCCCCTCCCCATACTTTGGATCTCAGGGAAGCCTTCCCTGTTTCCCTGATTGGAACAAATCACCTGAGGACTTCACACACCCTCCCTTGTGGCACTAATCACAGCTTCAGAGCTATCCTCTTTCGTGTTACTACTTCTTCAATGAGTGTTTCCCACCAGGCAGTGCTTCCTGAGGACAGGAGTTCTAGCCGTTTTGCTCATTTCCAACCCAGTGCTTGGCATATGGAGGCATTCAGTAATACTTATTGATTGGATGAACACAAATGAAAGAGAATAAATAAAGTGGGGCTCCAGAGAAAGATAAACTGAAGGGCCCTCTCTCTCGCAGCCCTCAGGCCTTAATTGTCTTCCATAGGTCCTGAGTCTGACCTTAGATACCCAGGCATCTGAAAGGCCACTGCCCAACTCTTGGGCCCTCTGATACTGTTCTGTTGCTAATAGACACCCTCCCTAAGGATGTTCCAGCCACTCTGCTCAACAAAGGTTGGGTATTTTTTGCCCTTCAGAGGCCGGCCTCGTGGGGATAGAGCAGCGTTTGGGCCACAGACAGCCATGAAGTCTTCCTTACTGGCTCTGCTTATCCTTTAGATGAATGGGTCCCCCTGACTGCCTGCCCCCTGTCCCTCCCCAGATCAGTGTCCAGGACAGGCCTTAACGAAAGACATCATCAAGAATGCTGTCAACAGACTGAGGCGTGTAGAGGTTGCACTGAGGAAGGTGAAGTGTCAGACAGATTGTATCCTGAAGTCAGAGTCAATGCCCTGCCAACCTTCCAGAGTCCTTGTGAGACAAGTGCTATATGTGTTTGTCCCTGTTTTGTCACCAACATCTTCATTACTTGGTCTGGGCTACATTTCCGGTGTGGAGAAAGGAAAACAGTTCTTAACTTTCAAACAAGAAACTATGATGTGGAATTTTGGACAGGGGTGGGGCAGGGTCCTCTGGGTGTGAGCAGGTGACGTTGTAGGGACAGACGCTGCCCGGAACTGAGTCCGAGCACAGCAGCATAACTAAGCCGGCTCCACCTCAGCCCTAGCAAGCATGCGGCCTACAGTGTGGGGACTGGCAGCACCTGGGCAGAGGGGGGGCAGTGTCGACCTGAAGCTTTTCCCCACCTTCCTTACAGATCGCGAAGGAAGATGCCATCCTGCCGGTAGCTCTCTTCCCGTCTCTCTGCGAGCTCATCTTTCATAACAACCCTCTGGTGGCCCATACACGAGGTATGGTACCTGCAAGGCTGCGCCCCCATCCTGGTGCCCAGGGGCAGCGTGGGCACCCCTTAGCCCCACCTCATCAATGTCCAGCCCTGGGTTCTTTGGAGATGGAGAGAAGCACAGATACTGCCGAGCACCTGCTCTGTACCAGCTTACCTGACAGCAGCCCTGTGTGGCAGGCATCACTGTCCCCGTGCACAGTGAAGGAAGCTGAGGATCCAGGAGGTTCATAACCTAATCAAAGTCCCACAGCAATAAAGAGGCAGAGCAGGGAATGGAATACAGAATTATCTAGATCCTGTGTGAGATCCTTAAGTAACACCCTGCTTTGTAGAGCAGTTCTGCTGTGACCTCATTTCCTACTTCCCAGTTGGGGAGGGGTACAGGGCCCTCCCACCCAGAGCATCCTGGGTATACTGGGTGCTGCATTAGCAGCTGCATCTTGTTGGCACTTTAGAATCCTGGGTCCTGGGGTGACACCAGCAGAGTTCTCATCCTTGCTTTTCACTATCCTTGTTATCTTGGGCAAATTTCTTAACCTGTCTGTGCTTCAGTTTCCTCACGTATTGAATGGGAATAATATAGGTACCTACCTCCTGTGGTTGGTCTGAAAATGAAGTAAGTTAATACATGTCCAGCAGTTTGAACAGTGCTGGACACATAAGAAGCTCCCAGTAAATATCCGCTAATAGTAATCTCACTTCCCCATCGTGGCTCCAGGGGTCCCTCCATTGCTGAAAACCTTCCTCCAGGAGCACCTGGGGATCCACTTGATTCGAAGGAAGATAGTAAAGGCTAAGCATCATATTTTGATGCCTCGGAAGGACTCTCGGAAGGTAAGCTTCCAGGGCAGGACTGCCAAGCCCAGAGGAAGTGGAGCCTATTTTAATGCATGCAAATTGACCTGGGGAGGGAGAACCCATCCCACTCATGGATTCCTTCCCTTAGGTCTGTAGTAGTGGCATTGTCTTCTTTCCATGTCTGTTACATACAGACGCATCTAGGGTCACAGGGACCCAGGTGTCAGAGTAGGTAGAAGCTACTATGTGAATGTCATGGAGTCCTACCCCATGGAGAAGGAGCTGTGGAGAAGTGAGGGAGAAATCAGTCTGAAGACCCAGGGATAAGCCTGGCTTCGTCACTTTCCACAGCCACCTGAACTTGGGCAAGAGCTTCACTCTCTGAGCTTCATCTTCTCAACTCTAAGCCTCTGAGCTGCTGAGAGGACTGGATGAAGCGACAGATACAAAAATATGTTATGAGTTGCCTGGCTGGTTCAGTTGGTAAAGCATAAAACTAAGAGTTGTGAGTTTGAGCCCCAAGTTGGGTGTAGAGATTACTTAAAAATAAAATCTTCAAAAATAAATGTTATAACCCCCCAAGCCACTATCCATGCAAGTAGTAGCCACCTGTAGGAGTCATGGATGGCTGTGCCAAGCCTAGAATATGCATCTTATGCCTCTGCCTCTGGAAGCATTTCCTTACATTGAGAGCAGTCCGCTCCCATAGCCAGTGGTCTTAGACTTGCCTTCTGGGATGCCATAAAGTAAGTCATTTCCCTCCCTCATCTGAAGAATTGCAGAAATTTCTGTGAAATGCTTCCCCTCCTGAACTTTAGCCTTCCTGTAGCTCTAAAAGCTGAATTGGGCATTGCTGGTCCCCAAAGTTAAATAGTTATTCCCTTTCCACCCCCTCTACAGCTTCTGTCCAGCCAAGCTCTATTCTGGAGCCCTAGACCAGCGCCAAATTACAAGCCAGAAATAGACAGAAATTCAAAAGGTTTCCATCATATTCCTCTTGTTTGTTGCCTCCTCTAAGGATCGGACTACCTTGTTCCCATCAGCCAGCAGAGTGAGCCAGATGCTAAGTTTATAATCCTCATCCCCCAAGACGATTGGCTTTTGCTAATTAAGGAAGCTGAGAATTTCAATAGGAAAGAAGTTATTTCCTTAGTTCTGAACCCTGAGAGAGACTTGCCTTGTGAAACTTCATCTAAGGTATGGGAACCAGCATCCTAAAAGGGGCCTGGTGCTGCTGCCTACCAGAAAGTGCAGGACCATCTCCCACAGGCTTTCCTAGGAGTCCCTGAGGAAGGTCAGGTGCACTGTGTTAAACCTTGATCAGAACAATGAGGCTATTGAGAGCCAGAGTGATATGATAAGGGATGCAGAATGAAGCCCAGAGCCCAGTATGGAAATCAGGTAGTCCGGGCTCTGCCATCAAATAATTCTGTGACCTTGGACAAGGCATTTTACCTCTCTGAGCCCTAGTTTCCTCTTTTATAAAATAAAGATAATTATTTACTGGGTAGTTTGAGGTATAAATAAAGCAACATCCGTCATGTATAGGGCACATTGTAGATGCCCAGTTAGTGTGATTTCACTCCCTCCCTCCCCCTAGGAGCCCTCACCCAGTCCTCTGATCACTGTACCAAATGGCCTTAGGCTTGTGAGGTCCAGGAGGAGAGACTCTGATTAGGAAGCAAAACAATCCAGCCTTTCTCCCATGACAGGTGAAAACCCAAGTTCCAAAGGTGCCAAAGCAGCCTCTGATTCTTCATCACCTACCCGTGCCCACAATCAAGTCTCCCTCAAAGGAGATGCCAGAGTCTGAGGCAGCGCCAACTAAAGAGCTGTCCACCACCAGAAGCAGTCCTCTGGAGCCAGAGATGCCCATCGAGGGCCTGGAGGGCCTTTCCCTGTCCCACCGGCCCTTTGTGCCACTGCCTCCCATCTGCTCTGACTCTACTGTGCATAGTGAAGAGACCATGTCCCACCAGAGCAACAGACCTGGCCACCTCAGCCCAGAGCACCTGTCAGATGAGGACACCAAGAGCACAGAGTCCATATTCTTGACCCAGGTACCTGGATACCCCTGCCCTTGCCTTGTGCTTAGCTCCCAGAGGCTCCTATACCACCACTGCGTAGCTGGGTTGCTGCAGGCAGCCGGAAGTAAGCACAGGGCAGGTCTGGAAACCAGAAGGAAGCACCCCTGGCAAGACCTGCAGGCTCGTCTGGGAGACCTGCTGAGCCAAGGCCTCCGGTGGGGGTACCCAAAGGGACAGGTCATGGTCCTGTGGCACAGACAGCATCTGGGGTCTGGCTGGGGCATGGTTCTGACTAGTTTTTCAGAAGGGCTTCCTGCTGCCTCTGCCTATCTACATAAGTCACGTCACTTCTGATGCTGTCTCTGAATCCTGGGAATACAGATTGCTGAGATACAGATCCTCGAGATGTCCTTAGTCTGATGGGGGTTGGATTGTAGGAACAATGCATTGTCAGTGCCAAGACTGAGGAAAACCCAGGGGCTGGGAGCCTGGACGCAAGAGGGATCCTCTGCCCAGACCAGGAGGGCTCCTGAAAGAGGTTCCGACGAGCTGAGCTTTGCAGGCTGAGTAGGCAGTAACAAGGTGCGAACCTGGGCAGGAAGGGTGTTCTGGGCAGAGCAAACAACATGAAGCAGGCTGCAGAGGAAAGAAATTAAAATGGCATGTGCAGAAACCACAAATGGGTCAGTGTCTGGGCAGCAGAAGGGTGACATGTAAGAAGAGGGAAATATGAGGCTGGAGGCATTGGCAGGGCCTCCTTGAACTTTTATTATTGTACCATTGCCTTTGCTCATCTCCCTACCTCCAGTCTTGCCCTTCCAATCTGCCAGATCTTTCCAAGTGGTACATCCATCTCTTATTCTACAGATGACTTACAGTGACACACAAATTTATACAATATAAAAGTATCTTTATGAACTGTATCAGAACCTTTTAGAACAAAGCAGAGTATAAATAAATATTTTAAAATGAACTTGAGAAAGTTGGATGAAAGGAAAATACAGACAGGAAAGGAAATGAGTCCCAGGATAATTCTGTCACTCTAACCTGCTCATTATGCTCTGCCATTCTCCTAACAGAGGTATATTGCAAAATGCAATTCTGAGCTTCCTAGGAGCCAAAGTAGGACAATTAACTGTGGGTCACCGTGACTGAAAAGGCTTTATTTTCCTTGTCAAATTGCCCAGGCTGTGACCTCCAGTGCAGTGTTGAATAGAAGTGGCAAGAGCAGACAGGTCTTATTCCTGATTTTAAGGGGAAAAGTTTTCAGTCTTTCACCATTGATTCTGATGTTAGTTGTGGGATTTTCATAAATGTCCTTTATCAGATTGAGGAAGCTTCGTTCTCTTCATAGTTTATTGAGTGTTTTGTTTTTGTTTTTTTAATCACAAAGGGGCATTAGATTTTACCAAATGCTTTTTCTGTGTCTATTGAAATGATTGTGTGGGTTTTGTCCTTTATCTATTGAAATGGTGAATAACATTAATTGATTTCCATTTGCCTAACCCTTGTAAACCAGGGGTAAATACCACTTGATCATGGCATATAGTCCTTTTTTATATGTTGCCAATTTGGGTTGCTAGTATTTTTTGAAGATTTTTGTGTTACATTCATAGGAATGTTGGTTTCTATCGTCCTTTTGTGATGTCTTTCCTTAGTTTTGGTTTTGGGGTAATATTGACCTCAGAGAATAAGCTGGGAGTATTCCCCTTTCTCCTAATTTTTGTAAGAGTTTGTGAAGGATTGGTGTTAATTCTTTAAATGTTTGGCATAGGAGCGCCTGGGTGGCTCAGTCGGTTAAGTGTCCAGTTCTTGATTTTGGCTCAGGTCACGATCCCAGGGTCATGGGATGGAGCCCTGTGTCAGGCTCTGAGTGGAGATTCTCTCTCTCCCTCTATGCTTCCCTCATTCGTGTGTGCGCTCTCCTCTCTCTTTCTCTCTCTCAAATTAAAAAAAAACAAACAAATGTTTGGTAGAATTCACTAGTGAAGACATCTGGTCCTTGGCTTTTCTTTGTGGTAATTGTTTCAATTACTAATTCAGTCTCTACTTGTTACAGGTCTGTTCAGATTTTCTATTTCTTTTCAGCCACAGGCTTTAATGAAGGGCATAAACTATATCCCAACATTAAATACAGGTTTCATTAATATGTTTCTTATAAAACCATTAGGTTAGGCTAAAAATGGGAGTTCAGATAATGTTCCCTCACTCCCTTAAAACTCTTTTGTGGCTTGCCATAGTGAGGATAAAGAAAATAAAAACAAAAACAAGGGGCGCCTGGGTGGCTCAGTCACGTAAGCATCCGACTTCGGCTCAGGTCACGATCTCATGGTTCCTGGGTTTGAGCCCCACATCAGCCTCTCTGCTGTCAGCATGGAACTCGCTTCGGATTCTCTGTCCCCTCTCTCCCTGCCTCTCCCCTGATTGTAAGCTCTCTCTCTCTCGAAATAAACATTTTTTAAAAATAGAAAAAACAAACCCCCTCAGGTTGGCTTTTAAAAGTCCTTCCTGATCCGAGGCCTGCTTATTGCTCCAGTTGCCCATCTCTTCACAGTAACCCCAACAATACCAATATGGAGCTCCCCCAAATACACCTTACAGCGTCTTATCTGTGGGTCTCGGCCCCCGCTATTCCTTGCCTACAACAGCCCTCTCTCCTCATCACCTGTAGCTCACCCCTCTCCCCACCCTGCCTGGGGATGGCTCTCCTGCTTCTTCAAGACTTAGCGCAGGTTAAGGCATCTCTTCTTCCAGGGAGCTTCCCAGTCACCCCCCACCCCAGACGGGGTTAGGGCTTCCTGCGGGCTCCCCCAGAACCTTTGTGCTCCATTCTCCTACTGCACTTACCAAGGTGCATGATCATTGCCTGCTTTCGTATCTGCCTGTTCTCACCCCAGTCTTGGTTCTTGCCCTTAACGGGGCCCAGCATGGGGACTCGCACAGAGCTAATGCTGGCGTCTGTTAATGGAATGAATGAGTACGTTTTTCTTTTGGTCACAGGTGAGTGGGTTGCCTTCCTCCATCCACCAGAAGGATGATTCAGCCGTGAAGGAGGAGGAAGAGCAAAGACCACCCCGCACAGCCCCCAGAGAGGTAAAGAAGGCTTGGAGGAAGCTCCCATCTGCCTCCCTCCCCAGCAAGTATCGTGGCTATGAGGAGCTGCTGACGGCCAAGCCTGATCCAGCCTTTATTGAGCCAAAGGGTATGTGAGGAGAATGGCTCCAGGGCAAGGGGCCCTCTCTGCAGCCTGGAGCAAGTTGGGGCAAAGCTAACTTTGCCCGGGATGCTGTCCTCTCCGTGTCTGTCAAAGGGCCCCTGAGGATATCCTGGTTTGGAGCCTTACATATCAAGACCCCTGGCCTGGGCCTTCATTGGATTTTCAGGAGCCACAGCTCTTCCAAAATTCCAGCCAGTCCAGGCCCAGCTGCTCTGGTTGGAGAAGTGTCTCCAGGAAGGGTTTGATGAACAGACACCCAGACTGGCCAGATTCCTGAGTTCCTTCCCAGCCTAGCTGAGTCCCAAATTGAACATCCAAAATCCTCTCTACGTGACTTGAGGCAAGGGGGTAGTGCTCCCTCGGAGCCCCTTATTTCACACTGATGTGTTAGTAGTATTTGTGCTCTCAGAGGAACTAGCACTTGACTGTGTGCTCTCTTGGGTGCCAGTCCCTATGGCATAACCCACTGTGTTTAACGAGGTTATGTCAGGGTCATTCCTTCTCTCCATGCCAGTGCTACTTTTCCATGAGGATCTGTGCACACAGGGGACAGTTATTCAGGGAATGGATGGAGGAGGTCCGGGCACTGCAGATCAGGGAGAGATGAAGCAGTGTGTTCTTGGGGCCTCTCCAATCCTTCCACCCAGGGCTGCTGTGAGACTGGGGAATGAAGAAGTTGGAGGAGGCATTCAGTAGGTGGAGGAGGAGTGCCTTGACCCAACCATGCCTTTTTGCCTTAGGAATCCAGAAGAACACACAGGCCCTGCAGTACGTGCTGAAGCACCCGCTGCTGTTCCGCTCCTCCAAGCCCAGACTTGACACTCTTCAGAAACGCTACGTTCCCAAGGAGAAACGGGTAAATGCGTAACCACCACCTTGTTGTGTGTGCCAGTGGCTCCTCAGGACCCCCAGTTAGACACGTGGCTGTCACCTCAGGACCTTCTGAGGGCTGTGCTTTCCCAGTGCCCCCAGGTGCCCTCCTGCTTGTTGCTGCATCTGCATGAGGGGATGAGGCCAGGAGAGGCGGAGCACTGGACTGTGGTGACACGTTCCTCTTACCTTATGTTAGGCCCAGAGGATCGCCATTCCACCCCCACGGAAGACTCGAGCCCAGCTGTTGGATGACATTCTTATTCGCATGCGGGATCCCCGGAATATTACAGAGGCTCCACTAGGTATAGCTGTGCCCACCCGGTCCCCATCCTCAGTGGCCAGAAGTTTACTCATCTGCTGGTGGGAGGCAGCCGGCATGGACATGTCAGAGCAGGAAGGGCCCTTAGCATCTGCCCCGGCCCTTCCCCATGTGCAGATGGAGAAGCTGGGGCCTGGAGTCACACAGCACGTTACAGGCCAGAACTAAGGCTTGAGGTAGAATTCAGAGGGGACGTCACTGGCTGCCTAATGCCCCAAGCTGGGGAGGCCATTTTCAGTCCCCATAGCATCCTCCTCTCACACCGTCCCACTCTCTGGGGTGGGGGGGCTCTGGACGCAGTCCCCACTGCTTCGGGCTAGCTGGGACCCAGAGCGAGTTTGGTGTCCCTCTGGCTTCTCTCCCTGCAGGAGCTGTCCTGCGCCAGCGGACTGAGCAGAGGCTGGTGAACCAGAAGCAATACCTGGAGGCCAAGAGGCTGCTGAAGGAGTTTCGGGCACGCTACCGGCAGCTGGTGCGCTGCTCACTGCGGACAGTGTTCAGGGCCACAGCGCCACCCCCAGGCCACCCAGCACTGAGCGAGGGCCAGCCTAGGTTTGGCCGCTTCCTCAAGTTCATGGATGAATTCTGCCAGGGTCCCACGGCCAGTGACTCAAAAGACTAAGGGCTGCGCACGGGGCAGTGCCCAGCCGGTGCCCCATACCCTCCCTGAGGGCTCCGCACCCTGGACCGCGCCTTGGGGCTGGGTGCGCCGGGTGCAGGCCTCAAACCTTGGTTTGGCCTCGCTCGCTGGCCACAGAGAGTGGGGAACTAACTGGTGAGGACCTCCCCTCCCCGGGCCAGGCAGGACCCAGCGCCTGGCCCAGCAGCAATAAAGAGTGGGTGCACAGAGCAAGGTAGTCCGCGTGCTTTCTTGTAGATGGTCAGGCTGCCACGCTGGAGGAGCACCCGGCTGACACACGCATCCTTTAGGAAACCTGCTTGAGTCGCACATCTCCAACAGAGCTGCGATCGGCAGTGGGCTGAAAAAACAAGGGGGCTGATGGAACAGAGCAGCAGCACGGACTCCGAGGCTCAGAGAAGTTAACTAACCCATCCACAGCCGACAAAGTGTATGTGTGTTGCTGGGGTAGGGGGCAAAACTGAGGCCTCCAGGCCCCCTCCAGGCCCACCATGGGGCCATGGTGGAGTGCTTTTTTATGGGGCAGCTTTTTTCAATTTTGAGGGCAAATGGAGAGGAAGGGGAAGGGGGTTGGGAATTCCCTTATTGGATGGTCATGGCCACAAAGTTGGGATAGGCTGAGGGCAGGACTTACATGGAATTTCCTAAGGTCCTCTCATCCAGGACACGAGCTAAAGTCCCATATGCAACACTGTGGCTCTAAAACAGATCCTGGGGCCGTGCAGAGTCAGCCTGGGCTCACAGTAAGTAAACTGGTTCTGGCCACAGCAGCCTGTGGGGCTGCCCCATTCTTCTGAGTGCCCAGGAGTCACCATCTACTCCACAGGTGGATCTAGCGAAGGCCACTGGCACTGAACTCCAGAGATGTGCATTTGGGAATGGACACCGAGTGTGACTGGTCTCCTGAGCAGCCTTTGCTGCTAAGGCTACTCTCCTGAGGGTACCTACAATTCAGACCTGGGGAGCAGGCATGTAGGTCCCAGGGTCCAGGAATTGGTGGCACGAGGATTAAGGCTCCTCAGCAAGGCACAAACTCCTACAACTCCAGTTGCAGGTAAGGTGATTATTGAGATCTAATCTTGTCTTGCCGCCACAGGTCTGACAGACGCGTGGTGGAGTGTCTGCTATATTCTGACTGTGAGACTGTTAGGACACAGAAATAGCTTTACTATCATACTTGGCCACACAGTCTCACTCACACACATGGCCAGTTACACAATTACACCTAGCTGTGGTCATACCAGATGCATACATCCGCGTTCACGAAAGTCACACAGTCACGTACACATATCTAGTTACAGAGGGCGTTACGTCACACTTGATACAGGCACCTGGACAGATACATGTAATACAGGGTCACCCACGGTGGCACTCACCTGCAGAGTGTGTTGCTAACTCGCTGCCTTGGGTCTCCTGGGGCCCAAATCCCCTTCCCCTAAAGTTAGGAAGGATACTCTACCCCAACATTTACACTGTAAGCCTTGCTAGGTTCCAGTTCTAGAGAAACGGATTGCATCTTTCAGCCAGAAACACTATCAAACCATAGGCCCTCAGGCTTGAAAGGCTCCTAGGAACGTCCTACCCAGCCTCAAGACAGGAAGCATCTTGCGGTCCCCCTAACAGATTGTTCAGCTCCTTCCTGCATCCCTAGTGATGGGGAACTAAGTCCCTCCAAAGGCTGTCGCTTCCTTTGTTGGGAAAGCTATCTGACAGTTCTGACCACTGAGCTAAGCTGTGGCCGAAGTCCCCCGGGGCTCCTAGCTCTGATTTTTAGCCAGGCATATATCTGCTCTCTCTGCCCAGCCAGGCCAGAGCCCTTCACCAATGTGAGAGCATCCTGAAGAGGCTTCACCTATCCAGGTCAAACGCTCGTGAACTGTTTTTCCACATAGGATACCATCTGAATAAATTAGTTGCCTCTCCTAGTGCCTGTTTTAGGTATGAGAGGCAGCGTATCACACGGTCTACTCAGCCTCCCGTGCAGGTGAATTGCTGCATCTCTGGAAGCCATACAATCGTCTACCAGTTGTGTCCAAGTGAGCAGACTTCAGTTGCTTGGTTTCCTGAGTTTTGACTTCTTTTGAAGAGATGTGAACTAGTTGTCTCAATGAGTAAAGCCTCTGACTAGAATTGTCAAATGAACAGGAATCCATAACTAATCAAGGAAGCCTTTTGGGTGGCACCAACCCTCCCTGTTACCAGCACACTCTCCCTGGCACATCTGATCTGCTGCTAGATGATTCAACCCCCTGGGCTGCTTTCACCCAGAGCCCCCTTCCTTTGCCATAAGCAGATGGGAGCTGGCTGCCACACTCTTCTGAGCCTTCTCCAAACTTCTAACAAGAGCAAACCAGAAGAAATCATTTCTCCTACCACTAATTCTCCAAAACTAGGTAGGCCCAGCCTGTTCTCCTCGTCACTTATCCAAGATGGCCAGTAACTACCTGGAGCTGGATGTGGCCACAGGAAAGCGAACTGATTTAGATACAGACTCACAACCCTTGCTACTGTAGGATACCTCCCACCCCTACAGTGGGTGCAGAGGGAAGACTGATTTCTCTGGCCCTGGCAGGCCCAAGTCCAGAAGCTCCAACCCAGAAAGCAGCTGGAACCCTAGGGTTAGCCAAGACCAGTGGCGGAGGATGGCACTACCCTCAGTTGATTAAGCCAGGGCAACAGGAAAAGATTGAATAATCAGTGGCCTTGGAGTCAGAAGACCCAGCTTCCAGGCTATGTTAGGGCCAGAGTCTCCCATCCTTTCGCCAGACCGGGCTATCAGGGAATCCATGAGCGTGATATGTAGTACATCTCCTGTTAAGGGCCAAGGGACAAATTCCATTCTTCTACCTCCAAGCAGCTGCCTTGTTTCTTGCAAATCATTTCAAATACTCTCTTTTGGAAGAGTCTGGGCCAGATTTCAAAGGACCCTTACGTGCTGGTTTACCATGTATGGCATTTCTTACATCAGTCCTTCAAGTTGGCTTTACAAGTTTAGATGAAACAGGCATACGTTTGTTCTGTGTTTGATGAGAAACTGGCACCAAGGGTATTTTGATGAATTTCTGCTTCCAAAGCTGATTTTAAAATCAGATGTTTGGGGTACTGCCCCAGTATGCAAGGACAGTGTCATCCTGTACATCTGTTCTTTACTCAGACTCTTGTGCCTTCATTAGGAGTAAGAATGGTTGAATAGGAGAATGACAGTTATACATTGGAAATAACTCCAAACTCATGCTCCAGCAGCATGCCATGGAAACCCCATCTCGCCTCCTAATTTCTCCCATCCCAGTCTGAATGCCAAAGCGAGACATTCCAGTGTGGGGCATCTCCCAGAGCAAAGATAGCACCAAAAGTCAAACACACATAGTCTATTAGCCCAGATTTGTCTGAGATTACACGCTAGAGGTTAAAACTTTAACTAGAAACAGAACATTCACTTTCATGAGTTTGCTTTACTGTATTCTCAACTTGGGCCTCTCCTTAAGCAGGCAAACACACACTGAAGAATGCACCCTGGTACTGTTTAAATAAACAACACATCACCCCATTTGATTCTGTGCCATTTCTTTGTGGGCAGAAGCATCCCTGACCAGGCATGCCCTGTTCTGAGTCTTTGTCAAAATGCTCTTTACGATGAGCTGGAGAGGAGGCAGCCCGCAGTGGTGGTCCACAAGGATCCAGGCCCCTTCTCCAATTCCAGTGAAGACAGCAGGTAGAAAACCAATATGCATCCCATTTTCTGTTTGTAGGTGGGAAAGGGAAGGGCCCTAAGGACAACAGTGTCTGTACAAATTGAGAGTAACAATAAAACCATTAGATGGCATTTAAGATAATTTTTTTCCCTCACAAAGTTATACATTCTCTCCTTAGGAATTGAAGTGTTCTGCTGCAGGCTAAGGGCCAGACCCAGGGCCCAAAAGCTTCTCTTGAGCTCTAATAATTTAATCTTTGAGGAGTGCATTGCCTGTTTTTACCTCTTATTAGAGGGAAGGAAGATGAATAAGCCTGGCCTTAGCTCAGCTCTGTCCAACCAGTTGATTTAAGACACCGAGCCTGCCACGCTTATTAACAAGACATTAAGGAAGCATTTACTCACAAAGCAAAGTGTGTAAATATTTTTCTTAGGAAGAATAAAAATACTGATAATACATAGAACAATGTGCACATTCAGTCTTGGCACTTTTTCTTCATCCAATTTAACCAATCTCTAAACTGGTTGTGACCTCTGCTTATGTCTCTTTTTCCTATAGAACGATCTTCTTCAGAAAGCTACAGTGGGTAACCATCACGTGTAAAGATGCATTTTCTGTATCATCTTTGGAGCAAAATCTATTCAACAGCAGCTTTCCCTAGAATCTCCCTGACCCAAAAAAACATACCTGCTTTGTCACTAACTCACAAGAATTTATAAGCAACTATGTTCACTTCTAAAAACCAGGCTGAATACCACTCTTTTGGTTGATGGGGGAAAAGGCTGGCTGAGAAAGATTTAAGTCCCTAAGGAGTTCTTGATTTTTTCAAAGAAAAATGAAGGGCTGGCATGGTTTTAACCCTTGGTGGTTAAAATGATGACTATTCCAATCAAAATATATCACTTCCCAAGATTCCATATTCACATTAGTCACATTATGGGGTTTCCCCTATCTGGGTATGTGTTCAGGGGACAGAGGCATATTTTAATTCTGAAAAATTTTAGAAGAAAAAAGCTATTAAAACAAAAAGCTTCCTATATCATTTGGGTGTCCTCCTCGTTAGCAAATTGTGTGTGTGTGTAACTTAAAAAGACTATTTAGATCCTAGGAAACTACAGTGTCAACAGGGCATAAAGCACTGGACCTCAAGTTCCTTATTAGAAAAAAAAAGGGGAAGCAGGTGGGTGAGTTTGATCTGAGTTATTTCCATGCCCTTTCCAGCTACAGCATTTTATGATTATAATCCAGTATAATTCAGTTTTTCTTTCCTTCCTCTCCTGTTGGCTTTCCATCTCAATGAAAAGCCAGGCAGGAAAAAGGAAAGGAATCCAAAGTTGCTGCCAGCTCTGGTGAGAGGTCTGGTTGGGAGAGAGGTTAGGAGATCAGTAAGGTGGGATGTGGGCCTCCTCTGACCATGTCAATGATCCACACCCTGCCTCATTTCCTGGAGCTTATGTAAAAGCAGCTCCTGAAGAGAAATTATTGTCCTGTATCACTGGAGGAGAAAATTCATTCTCCTCTGATAAAATTACTTAGGAAATGGAAAGCAGTGTTGCAATCAAATTGAGAAATACTGATGGGGGTGTCTAAAATGTTCAGTGCAGCCTGCCAGGTGCTGGACAGTATCTCAAATGACTCCATCCAAGATCACTATGAAGAAGTGGCCTTTCACACGAGCATGAACAAACTCTCCAGCCACATATACCTTCAAATACATTCCATTAGAGGCTGAGCTTCTTAGGAGCAGGGACTGTCCTTTCCATCCTTGTATCTCCATGACCCAGCACAGGGTTGGCACAAGTTCGAACGAAGCTCAGGAATGTCTGAATGGAACAGAAAGAATGAACGGCACAGCCTTCGGTCATCAGCTTCACCAGTCAAGCACAGTGGCGGTTTCCCACCTTAGTTTGTCACTTTGTAATCAGACAGCAATTAATTAAGCAGCTTTAATCCTTAAGGGCATTTTTTTCTTTTAGGAAAAATGAGAAAAAAAAAACAAAAACAGAAGGCATTCATCACCAGTTCTTCCTCTAGACAAAAGTCTAAAAATTAAATTAAAAAAATAAATGAAGCCACTTACAAAGGGTTTTCCTGGGAAGCTTCAGCCAAGGCGAATTAACCTTTTAAAAAGAGGCAATTATACGAAAGGGGCCAAGGGCTGGATGCTTAATCGCCTGATTTGACACCAACCCAACAGGCCCAGATGACTTCTTCCAGCAGATACAATCAACGGGTCATGAGCATGTTCCCAAAGTGTCTCTCCCACTCTATGGAAAAGGGCTGAGCTCCCCCTTCCCAGGGCACCGCATTTCTTGGACTTCCCATCAGAATGACCTTGATCCTCCAACCTCTCAGAACTTCCCCTTTAATAAAAAACACAGAATGCATATACACAAAGAACAGAGTTAGTAGGGCATGGGAAATTTTTAGGGTGAATCAGATTCCAATGATTCATGAGAAATGTTTGTTTTGTGAAATGGTATTTCTCTCATTCTAGCCTACAAACCCTCCCATCGCTCTATTTTCCTTTTCTTGTCTTTCTCCGTCTCCAAATAATTCACATTGACAACTCCATTTGTGACAAACTTCACAAGCAAGCAAGCGAGCAACAGGACACAGAATTCTTTCAGAAGCAAAAAGTGTTCAGGTTTTAGTTAAGTAAGGGAAGCATTTTAAAATACAGATAATACCTTAGTGGTTTTTTCCTCCTCCAAAGCCGAGCAGATCAGAGGTGAAGCCTTGTCGCTCCTTAACCTAAACCACTTTGCCTCTGTGTGAAGGGCTACTGCTCAGCTGGAAGTTTGGAAAACAACAATTGTTGATACCATTCCAGGCACAACAGTAGGTACAAAGGGGAAAGTCAGTAAGTTGGATCCAGCGTCTGGAATGTTCACTTAACAGGAAGTAGCTTTTCACTCTGCACCTGAAACTAAAATTTGTTGCTACTGCTATGCAATTTCTTAAAATGAAAGTAGTACTTTGGGGGAAATATTTAAAATATATATCTTTTTCTATTAAAAATATTTATCTTTTTTCCAAAAACAAAAATCAGTTCCAACCAAAATGTTTTTCAAATTACTGGAGATATAGAAAAAGGTGGCAAGTGGAAAAATAAGTGTCTTTGCTACTACCGAGACTAGCCTTCCGATATTATGTACTCCGAACCAAGGGGAACTGTGTGAAATGGCAGGAACTGATAATTTCTCTAAGGGCATTAAGTCACCCTCCTCTTACTCCGCAGACCAGCACCAGCACCAGCTCTTCTGTCTTGGGTACCAACCCTCCAGCAGCCTTTGGAGACATATGTTGCTGGCAGGGCCTAGAACTGAAGTGGTGTGAATATAAAGTAATGAGATTGGTGCATGTTTAAACATACATTTGCATGTGTGCACGCACACAGACACACAGAACACATACATTCGAGTGACACTCCCACCAACGTAGTCACTGAGGAGCCTCCACATATCTCCATGATGACCAGAATGCTTAAGACATCTCTGGAACGTCTCTCTGGGAACTGTTTAGGAGCAGAAAATAGCTGCTTTATGGCTGTACCTCATCTATGACTCCAAACCCTCTTGACCTACCTTCTCTTCCAGAGGCTTCAAATAGCCTCTGACTAGTTTCAAACTTAAAATTCTCCCTTCTATAACCACAAAAGATTAAAGATTTGTCCAGAGAAGAAGGGGCAAATCTCCCGGGAGGAATCAAAAGAAGGTGATGTAGTAAATCCCTAGTAATCAGTGAGTCACCATTCCAAATCTTAGCTTCTGCCTCAGTAAGAGGAGGAGGTTGGAATAGATGACCTTTAAGATCCCTTCCAATTCTAACATTTTAGGAGTCTATATTTCTAGACGTTTCTAGACTTTGAGGAGAGTTCCAGAAATGTTTTTGCCAATGGCAACATCATTAGAAAACTATGTGGTATCTTGCTGGGCCACTCAAGGGAGACAACATACACTGGGATATAGAAGCTCTAAAGCCTTTGTTAAAATGCCAGTCACATGACTTTATAGTAACAGCTCATACATGCACAGGGAACGCCAGCCCATCTGAGATTCCCTAAAATCATATCTTAATCCCTATTCTCAATGAGCCCAGATGGGCAGAAGCACCAAGCACCACCAGGGATGCAAAAGACACATGGTGTCAGCTGCTAAGGAAAATAAACCCCAAAGGTCCATGGGACTGAATTTACCAGCTGCATCCAGCTAGATACCTTGTTTCCATAGTATGGAGTTTCAGCATTGCTCTTACCTGACTTCTGGGCAATTGTTTTGGATTTTAGATCAACATTGCAGATAACTCTTGGACACGTAGAGAGTAGTAAGGAAGCTCAACTGTACTTTGTCTCACAGGGTGTATTTTGTCTCCCTCGCCCCACCCCCAAGAAAACAAAAAGGTAAACTGTGCCGGGAGAAGGGAAGATAACTGCATAATATTTGTTTGTACTTCCCGTCAATCTCAATGATCTGCCTATGGATTTTGCACAATCAGTATTCACATGCCCAGCCAGCTTCCCTAGGCTCCTTGGGTCACAATCCATTACAGCAACCTGTCAGTGTGGAAAATCTATGGGATTTCTTGTCGGGAGACCCAACAGTCAGTCTGGGATGTTCCAACTAGTAAATGAGAGAATCTGAACACGTGCCCTGCAGCTCCATCATCTAAAATGGGGCTCACACCGCTTACACGTTAGCACTCCTGAGAAGACCAAATCCAACAGTGACTCAATGTGGTCTGTCAACTATATAGCATTACTCAAACGTTACTTTTTAAACAGGGAAGGTAAATTAACTTTTGTAGAAGGGAAAAACTCAACCAATTTCAGTAGGTACATTTACTTGTGGCATGGATAAGGAGAAGGGGGAACATAATCATTCTGGAATCTGCCAAAATGCAGATCCACTTCTACGACACAGATGGAAGTAATGTTTATCTGCAAGGCTGATTTAAAATAACACCCTGTTGAAAGAAGTCAGGAGGTCTGTCGGTTTAAGAAGGTATCCCCCCTCATTCCTCTACCATTTGTAACTCTGGCCACTGTGCTCCTGAATCTCATTCCAAGTGGGTGCTGCCCGATTTGGCCCAGGAGCCCTCAGGGACAGGTCACTTTGGGGTGAGGAGTGCTTCTGGCCTCGGTCGCAGGGAGGCAGAGACACAGTTCCCTTGGACATGGACTACGAAGGCCCCGGAACCTCCCAGAACTGTATCAGACAGTGTTTTGCCATTGAAAGAAACCCAAAGTGAGAACACTCAGCTCTTCAGGATAAATGATCAAGCCCAAAGACCTCTTAAAAATAGGTAACACTGTTCATTAGGTGCTACTTGGCCCCGGCCACGTTGCTGGACCGTAAGAGATACTGATCCACGGTTCCTTTTCGCCGACTCACAGTCCGCCTCTCGTTGTCAAACATGCGCTGCAGCTGCAGAGCCAGCCGCCGGTCCTCTTCCTCTTGCTGCAGTTTCTGCTCCATCTCCCGCAGCACCGGCTCTGCCGGGGCCAGGACCACCTCACCACCGCTCTGTCGCAGTTTCTTAAGGGAGCCATTTTGTTCCAAGTGCTTGGTCTTACAGTGTCTTTTCCGGCCCCGACGCAAGGAAGGAAGAGGCTCCTCAGCTCGGCTGTCTGCCAGCACACCATTAGGCAGATCAAAATGATTCGCTGTCTTCAGCTGCTTCTTTGTTTTGAGGACCCCACCCAGAACTCTATTTTTGGGTAGCGCTGAATGAGCTGCCGAGATTTTCATGGTTGCGCTTACACAGGTTTTGTCTAACTTGGCATCTGGGGTTGGCCCCGGCCCTTCACTCTGCTCCGTCTCCAAAGTACCACTGGCTCCCACTCTAAGTTCTGAGGAACAGCAGGTTTCCAACGGGATCTCAGAGCTCCTTTTACTATCGCTGCCCTGTTCCACTTTTGTTTGGCTAACGGAGGGGAAAAAATCAAGGTCAGTGAGGGTGGGTCCTACACACTCAGAGAGTACTTGCCCACTGGCCAGTCTTGTATTTAAAGCCTGAGGTGGCTTCTCCTTGTTAGAATGGATAACTTCAGCGACCAGTGAGTCTTCCCCTGTTTCTGGAGCCAGGGAGGTGAGGGTGGCTTTCGAAAGGGTCTTTTTGATCTGCCGCTCCTGAAAGATCTGTTCCCACTTCTTGAGGATCCTTGGACTAGCCTCATAAGAAGTCTGCTTCTGCAGGCTTCTGTTTAGGTTGCGGGGTGTTGATTTGATGATGAGGGGACTTAGCACTCGGCCATCAGGGAGTCTCTTGGGAGGAGTACATGGTGAGCAGACAATGGGCTTGAAATGGTTTAGTTCTTCGGAGATGCTGTCATTGCTCTCAGGACTGATGGAGCGCTCGGGCTTATGCAGGGAAGTCAAGGATGAGAGGGAGCTGAAGGGTAGACGCTTCTCGACGGTTAAGTCAGGGGCTGAGAGGCAGCGGTTGTTCTGAGTGGACAAGAGGACACCAATGATGGGGTTGGAGGCTGGGGTTATAGCTGTGACCTAAAAGAAGTTAAAAAGATTATACATACATGCGTATATATTTTTTTCTTCATAACTCTTTTATGATGGTAGAAGGGCAGTGGGGGAAGGGTAAGAAAAGGGATGGAGGGTGATGTGAGCCTAAGAAATGGGGAAAATCCCTAACCTAGAATATGCACCATTTGCAGAAATTCCTACACACTTGAAACAATTAATAAAATTGAAAACCTACAGGGGAAAAAAAACCTCATCTAGAACTTTTAAAAAAGTTTTTCTACTGGCCCTCATTCTACCCTTCTGGCTACTAATTCAATGCAAACTCTCTTCCTTTCCATCTATTCGCAAACTTCTCCAACATAATTAGTATACCCAGGACCCATTCTGCCTCTGCTTGTCTGGAATAGTTTCTGGGGTACCTGGCTGGCTCAAGAGCACGTGACTCTTGATCTCAGGGTCATGAGTTCAAGCCCCACATTGGATGTGAAGCCTACTCAAATAGCGTGTGCAATAGTTTCTGTCGTGGCCATGTGGGGAGCTACAGGATGGAAGTAGAGAGCTCCAGAAGCCTGTGTCTGAGATGTACCTTGGTTTTGCTGGTTGGGGCTGCTCTGAGTCTGCTCTTCGCTCTTTCCTGAGCTGTGTCACTGCAGCTCTGACTCCTTTCCACCTTGGAATTTAGGTTCCTAAATAAATAAATAAAAGACAGATAGTCAAAAGTAGCCCATATGCTAACTAAGGAAAAAAGAATAACAATCTCTTCTGTGCCCTCAAAGCCATCTACCAAGAAAGACAATTCCCTTGGCAAGCTACAGATAGGAAATGAATTGATTTATTAACAGAACACATTCTAAGAACAAATCCTGTCAAAAGAGAAAGAGCTCTCCAGAGAGGACATTCAGTGTAAGCCTTGGTTTCCAAACTAGATCCTGCTTAAATATGAAAGACCAATCAATGGCTGTTCTGCTCGAGCTTAGAGAGATGTAGGGATACTTCGCCTTCTTTAATAGGGTGGATAGAGTATTAAAATCACCTTTATGAACAATAAATTTTTTCCTTTTATTAGGCCCAACCCTCTCCTCAAGCAATCTAAGTCAGCCAAGAAACAAATATTTAAGTACTTACAAAATACATAGCACTGCACTAAATTTTTATGCGGGGAGTCAAAATTAAATGTAGTCTCTTCCTTAATTTATTACATTTGAGCTTCCAAAGGCCTAAATCGGTTATTCAAGAGATTTCATGAACACGTGATTTTTTTTGTCTGACGCATGCAAAATTATGACTTTACAACCCAATCCAAAACCCAGAGTACCTGTATTATAACATGAATCTTATTGTGTAAGGATTATATGCAGGTGACTGTCACCTATCCCACTGACAAGGGGGAACCATAAGTAGGAGTTTTTGATTATCTTATTACTCACCTTTGTTTCCTGATCTCCAATTTGTGCCTAATACATGTCCGGTGAGAATGATGCCTTTACAAACATGTGCAGCTGTTATTTTCCCTGTGCTACAACTCTATTCAACAAGCAATTATCATACTTACTATATGCCAGTCACTGAGGAGCACATGTGGGCACTGGGAATACTGAGAAGAATGAGACACAATCTAGGGTCTTCAAGGACTCAGAGTCCAGTGGGGCAGGCAAATAAATCAAACAATACAGTGAAGTGGTACCCAAAAAAGTATGCCTCGAGTGAGTTATTAATTACCTGGATGGAGTGAGGACAGGGTGGAAAGCCTCCCTATGGCACATGTAGTCTGAAGGATAAATAAGAATTTGCCAGAAGTCAAGGTGGATACATAGCCATGTAGACGATCCCAAACAGAAATTATTTCCTCGAATGATTCTATTTAGCTTTGGAATGAAATACATCATCACAGCTACTCTTTTGTAGCAAAAGATT
This sequence comes from Panthera tigris, assembly GCF_018350195.1. Classification (NCBI taxonomy): domain Eukaryota; kingdom Metazoa; phylum Chordata; class Mammalia; order Carnivora; family Felidae; genus Panthera; species Panthera tigris. The sequence continues at coordinate 56,649,541 of NC_056669.1, forward strand.
TACTCTTTAAGTTTCACTGTGCCAGGATTAACTCAGAAAACTTACAAAGGAAGTAATAAGGTGCATTCCCCCAGTGCCTTTCCTCTCCCTATGTCTCTAGCAAAGGCTTCTTTTTTAATATTTATTTATTTTTGAGAGAGAGAGCGAGAGTGAGTGAGCGCAAGCTGGGTAGGGGCAGAGAGAGGGAAAAAGAGAATCCTAAGCAGGCTCCACACTGTCAGTCCACAGTCCAAAGTGAGGCTCGACCCCACAAACCACAAGATCATGATCTGAGCCAAAATTGAGAGTCGGCTGCTCAACAGACTGAACCTCCTAAGCGCCCCTACCCACAGTGGCCTCTATTCCAGCATTTCTGTGCTATTCCATTCAAAACCCTCTAATCCTATGTCTCATGGCCACATCACCTTGCTATATGGTTCCAGTCTGCAGAACTAATCTATGCTACCGTATTAATAGGAGAAAGTGGTGGCCAACCTGCATCTCATGCCTGCACTTTACCAAGAAAATTCAACACTGAACCTAAGCAAATAATGTGAGAGTTGTACCTTCTAGTGGGAAATGTATTTTGGAACAGGTAGGAAACTTAGACATCACCCTATAAAGGCAGCTGCTTAGAAATCAGCATGTTTTGTATTTTGCCTGGCATCATATTGAAATTCACTTGCATTCCCAGAACTCACACAAACTGTCAGTGGTGTAAGCCACCCAGAAGTAAAATGGATGACAGATTAAAACGCTGGGGTGAACAACATATACTTTGGGTCAGGAGGAATGAACATAGGGCTGAAAGAGAAGGCATTATTATTTCAAATACATGACTTGTTTGGCATCATTCCACTGGAGAAACAGTAGACACTTAGAGAAAAAGATGTTCTGCTCAACATAAGAAAGAACTTTGTAACCTTCAATACAGCAGTTCATTAATAGCTGCCTTGGTATTCAAACTGAGGCTGTACCTATATTTAGGGGTCCAAATACTCCATAATTAAGAATTAGTTTAATATAATTTTTAAAAACATGCTATGAATCCATATTGTCAGCAGTAGCAGAGTCAAATTTAAAGACACTGGCTACATGCCCAAATTATCAGATCTACAAATGACAGGTACCTATTGCTGGGGGGAACCTCTTCATATGCCCCCTAAATTCCATTTTGGTGAAAGAAAAGGCCCAGGGAGGAAACCCATACCTGGGGCACTCAAGCACAACAAGGACACCCAAAGTAGTTTCTGACTATCTAAAACCTTTTTGGTAAACCTCAGTATAGCTGAAACTGTCACTGTCTGTCTCTTCCGTTCCCTTAGCCTTCTGACTTTACTGAGTACCAACTCGGTGCAAGGCATGAAAGACAGATTGATGAAAGATAATCTTGACCCACAGGCGCATCCAGTCACTGAAGTCCACCCTACCATATCACAAAAGTGCTATAAGAGCAGTAATTCTATAGTTAATCTCTGTTTCCTTCTTAGAGTTTATAGCTATAGCCCTTACATTTAGGTATCTGATTCAATTTGATTTATTTGGTGTGAGATTGGGGTCCAATTTCATTTTTTAGTATATGGATATCTAATTGTTGTCCCAACACCATACGTGAAGAAACTATGCTTTTTCCCCATAGAATAGCCTCGGTACCTTTACTGAAAATCAACTGACCATAAATATATGGGTTTATTTCTGGACTCCCAATTCTGTTCCACCGATTGACATATCTACTTCTATTTCAGTACCACACTCTCCACTTATTTGTATCTTCAATGTCTCTCATCAACGTCTTAATGTTTTCAGTATATAGATCTTTCACCTCTTTGATTAAATTTATTCCTAAGTATTTTATTTATTTATTTTTTGATGCTATGGTGAATGAGGCTATTTTATTTCTTTTTCAGATATTCCACTATTAGTGTGTAGAAACACAAGTGATTTCTGTATGCTAATTTTGTATCCAGCAACATTACTAAATTCACTGATTAGCTCTATAGTTTGTGTGTGTGTGTGTGTGTGTGTGTGTGTGTGTGGTCTTTAGGATTTTCTACATATAAGTTCATATCGTCTGCAAACAAAGACAATTATACTTCTTGCTTTCCAATTCAGATGCCTTGTTTTCTTCTTTTTCTTGCCTGACTGCTCTGGCTAGGACTCCAAGTACTATGTTGAATAGGAGTGCTGAGAGTGGGCACCCTTGTCTTGTTCCTAACCTTAGAGGAAAATCCTTCAATCTTCTTCACCATTGAGTATGTTGTTAGCTGTGGGCTTGTCTTATATAGCCTCTATTATGTTAAAGTATATTCCTTCTGGGGTGCCTGGGTGGCTCAGTCGGTTAAGCGTCCGACTTCGGCTCAGGTCACGATCTCGCAGTATGTGAGTTCGAGCCCCGCGTCGGGCTCTGTGCTGACTGCTCAGAGCCTGGAGCCTGTTTTGGATTCTGTGTTTCCCTCTCTCTCTCTGACCCTCCCCCATTCATGCTCTGTCTCTGTCTCAAAAATAAATAAACGTTAAAAAAAAAATTTAAAGTATATTCCTTCTGTACCAAATTTGTTGAGAGCTTTTATCATAAAAGGATGTTGTATTTTGTCAAATGCTTTTTCTGCACCTATTGAAATAATATGATTTTTACCTTTCTTTCAATTAACGTAGTGTATCACATTTATTGTTTTGCCTATGTTGAACCATCCTTGTACCCCAGAGATAAATTCCACTTAATCATGGTTATGAGCCTTTCCATGTGCTACTGAATTCAGTTCACAAATGTGTTGGTGAGATTTTTTGCACTGATATTCACAATCTGGGATATAAACCTGTAATTTTCTTTCCTGGTAGTGTCCTTGTCTGGCTTTGGCATCACGGTAAAGCTGGCTTCATAAAACGATTTTGGGAGTGTTTCCACCTCTACAATCTTTTGGAAAAGTTTGAGAAGGATTAGCATTAATTCTTCTCTAAACGTTTGGGAGAATTCACCAGGCAAACCATCTGGTCCTGAGCTTTTCTTTGTTGGGAGGTATTTTATTACTGATTGAATCTCCTTATTTTTTATTGATCTGTTCAGATTTTCTATTTCTTCATAATTCAATTTTGGTGGGTTGTATCCATCTAGGAATTTATCCATTTCTTTTCTAGGTTATCCAATTTGTTGGCATATAATTGTTTGTAGTAGTCTCTTGCGATCCTTTGTATTTCTGTGATATCAGTTGTGGTATCTCCTCTTGCAGTTCCAATTTATTTCTTTGAGACTTCTTTTTTTTCTTAGTTAGCCTAGCTAAAGGTTTTCAATTTTATCTTTAAGAAAAAAAAACCCCACCAACTCTTTGGTTCATTGATCTTTTCTATTGTTTTTCTGGTCTCCATTTATTTCTGCTCTAATCTTTGTTATTTCCTTCCTTCTGCAAACTTGGGCTTCTTCTAGTTCCTTGAGGTGTAAAGTTAGGTTGTTTATTTGAGCTCTTTCTTTTTTCGTAAAAAAGGTTGTTTTTTATGAAAGGGTGTTTACTAAAAGGGTGTTTATTGCTGTATACTCCCTTTTAGAATGGATTTGCTGTATCGGACAAGTTTTAGTATGTCATGCTTCCATTTTCACTTGTTTAAAGATATTTTTTATTTCACTTCTTCTTTGATCCACTGGTTGTTCAGGTGCATGTTGTTCAATTTTGTCATATTTGTGAATTTTTCAGTTTTCCTCCTGTTATTGATTTCTAATTTTATACCACTGTGGTCAGAAAAGACATCTGGAATGATTCCAATCTTCTTAAATTTTCTAAGGCTTGTTTTGTGACCCATATTATCTATCCTGGAGAATGTTCCATGTGCACTTGAGAAGAATATGTATTTTGCTGCTGTTGGATGGAATGTTCTGTGTGTGCCTGTTAGTTTTATGTTGGTCTAAAGTATAGTTTAACTCCAACATTTCCTTATTAATTTCTTGTCTGAATGATCTAGGCACTGTTGAAAGTAGGTACTAGAGTCCTCCACACTATTATTATATTGTTGTCTATTTCTCCCTTCAGATCTGTATTTCCTTAATATATTTAGGTGCTCCCAAGTTGGGTGCATTTATGACTGTTATATCCTCTTGATGAATTGACCCTTTATCATCATATAATGACCTTCTTTGTCTCTTGTTACCATTTTGGCTTAAAGTCTACTTTGTGTGACATAAGAATAACTACTCTGTCTTTTGGTTTTCATTTGCATGCAGTATCTTTTCCATCCCTTCAATTTGGGCCTGTATGTCTTTAAAGCTGAAGTGTGTCTCCTGAATGCAGCATATAGCTGGGTCTTGTATCCATCTAGCCTCTCTATGCCTTTTTTTTTTTTTTTTAATTTTTATTTTTTGAGAGAGAGCATGAGTAAAAAAATTTTTATTTTTTGAGGGGAGGGGCAAAGGTAGAGGGAGGGACAGAATCATAAGCAGGCTCCATGCCCAGTGCAGAGCTTGACACACGGGGCTCAATCTCAAAACCATGAGATTATGACCTGAGTCAAAATCAAGAGTTGGATGCTTCACTGACTGAGCCATCCAGGTGCCCCTATATGACTTTTGATTGGAGAATTTAACCCATTTACATTTAGAGTAATTACTGATAGATAGGGAGTGATTAATGCCATCTTAGTTGTTGTTTGTAGCTGTTTCATACTTCCCTTGATCCCTCCTCCCTCTCTTTCAGCATTCCTTTGTGAATTAATGATTTTCCATAGTACTATTGCTTTGCTTCCTTTCCCTTTTTTTTCATGACTCTACTGTTGGCTTTTGCTTTGTGCTTTACCATGAGACTTACATAAAATATTTTATAGATATAACACTCTATTTTACACCAGTAACACTTTAACTTCCATCACATACAAAAGATTTACCCCTTTACTTTTTTGATGTCACAAGACACTTCATATGTATTCATTAACAAATTATTTTATAGTTATTTTTAATACTCTTGTCCTTTAAACTTTATACTAGAGTTAAGTGGTTAATGTACCACCATGTTACAGTATTAGAGAATTCTAATATGACTATACATTTACCTTTACCAGTATGTTGTGTATTTTCATATTTTCATGTTACTAGTTAGCATTATTTTGTTTCAGTCTGGAGAGTTCCTTTCAGCATCTTTGTAAGGCTGATCTAGTGGTGATGAACTCCCTCAGCTTTTATTTGTCTGGGAAAGTCTACCTCCATTTCTGAAAGGCAGCTTTATTGGATAGAGTACTCTTGGTTGGCAGGTTTTTTTCTTTCAACCCATGAATATGTCACCCCATTCCCCTGGTCTGTAAGGTTTCTGCTGAGAATTCCGCTGAGGGCATATGGGGGTTCCTTTATAAGTTACAATCCTCTTTTCTCTCACTGCTTTTAAGATTCTCACTCTGTCTTCCATTTTTTACAGCTTTATTATGTGTCTTGGTGAGATCTCTTTAAGTTGAGTTTGGTGACCTATGAGCTTCCCAAATTTAGATATCCAAACCTTTCCCCAGATTTGAACAGTTCTCAGCTCTTACTTCTTTAAATAACCTTTCTGCTCCCTTCTCCCTCTCCCACCCTTCTCCTTCTGAAATTCCAATAGTTTGAAAATTATTATTATTATTATTTTTTGACGGTATCCCACAGGTCATACTGGCTTTCTTCACTGTTTCCCATTCTTCTTTCTTCTGCTTAGTCCACCCTGCTATTAATGCTTTCCACTGCATTTTTCTTTTCATTCAACGTTTTCTTCGGCTCCAGAATTTTTGTTGTGTTCTTATTATTTCTCTTTATTGAACTTCTTTTTCTTTTTTTACTGTACTGCTGTCCTGATTTAGTTGAATTGTCTTTCTGTGTTTTGTTGTAGCTCATTAAGCTTTCTGAAAACAGCTATTTTGAGCTCTTTATTGGGTACATCACAGATCTTCATGTCTTTGGGATCCATTACTGGAAAATTATTGTGATCTTTTGATGGTGTCGTATTTCCTTGATTTTTCATGTTCCTTGAAGTTTTTTTTGCATTGCTGCCTTCACATTTAAAGTTGCAGTCGCTGGAACCACAAAAGGCCCCGAATAGCCAAAGTAATTTTGAAGAAGACCAAAGCAGGAGGCATCACAATCCCAGACTTTAGCCTCTACTACAAAGCTGTCATCATCAAGACAGCATGGTATTGGCACAAAAACAGACACACAGACCAATGGAATAGAATAGAAACCCCAGAACTAGACCCACAAACGTATGGCCAACTCATCTTTGACAAAGCAGGAAAGAACATCCAATGGGAAAAAGTCTCTTTAACAAATGGTACTGGGAGAACTGGACAGCAACATGCAGAAGGTTGAAACTAGACCACTTTCTCACACCATTCACAAAAATAAACTCAAAATGGATAAAGGACCTGAATGTGAGACAGGAAACCATCAAAACCCTAGAGGAGAAAGCAGGAAAAGACCTCTCTGACCTCAGCCGTAGCAATCCCTTACTCGACACATCCCCAAAGGCAAGGGAATTAAAAGCAAAAATGAATTACTGGGACCTTATGAAGATAAAAAGCTTCTGCACAGCAAAGGAAACAACCAACAAAACTAAAAGGCAACCAACGGAATGGGAAAAGATATTTGCAAATGACATATCGGACAAAGGGCTAGTATCCAAAATCTATAAAGAGCTCACCAAACTCCACACCCGAGAAACAAATAACCCAGTGAAGAAATGGGCAGAAAACATGAATAGACACTTCTCTAAAGAAGACATCCGGATGGCCAACAGGCACATGAAAAGATGCTCAACGTCGCTCCTTATCAGGGAAATACAAATCAAAACCACACTCAGATATCACCTCACGCCAGTCAGAGTGGTCAAAATGAACAAATCAGGAGACTATAGATGCTGGAGAGGATGTGGAGAAACGGGAACCCTCTTGCACTGTTGGTGGGAATGCAAATTGGTGCAGCCACTCTGGAAAACAGTGTGGAGGTTCCTCAGAAAATTAAAAATAGACCTACCCTATGACCCAGCAAAAGCACTGCTAGGAATTTACCCAAGGGATACAGGAGTACTGATGCATAGGGGCACTTGTACCCCAATGTTTATAGCAGCACTCAACAATAGCCAAATTATGGAAAGAGCCTAAATGTCCATCAACTGATGAATGGATAAAGACATTGTGGTTTATATACACAGTGGAGTACTACAGGGCAATGAGAAAGAACGAAATATGGCCCTTTGTAGCAACGTGGATGGAACTGGAGAGTGTGATGCTAAGTGAAATAAGCCATACAGAGAAAGACAGATACCATATGTTTTCACTCTTATGTGGATCCTGAGAAACGTAACAGAAACCCATGGGGGAGGGGAAGGAAAAAAAAAAAAAAGAGGTTAGAGTGGGAGAGAACCAAAGCATAAGAGACTCTTAAAGACTGAGAACAAACTGAGGGTTGATGGGGGGTGGGAGGGAGGGGAGGGTGGGGGATGGGTATTGAGGAGGGCACCTTTTGGGATGAGCACTGGGTGTTGTATGGAAACCAATTTGACAATAAATTTCATATATTGAAAAAAATAAATAAATAAAGTTGCAGTCGCTTCCTCCAGTCTTAATATTAACTGCCTTTGGGAAAGACATACTTTCCATCTGCCTTGGTAGGGATTCTGAGGCTTCCTCAGATCTTCTATGGACATATTTGCTCCTTGTTTCTTGCTCCCTCTTATGGCAGAATTCTTAAGCTTGTATGACTTGTCTTGATCCTGCAGCACACCAGGCCATGCACTGACACAAAAGCATCCTTTTGCTTTTCCAAAGGTGGCACTAAAACTGAAGTTTGTGGTCTCTCCCTTGCCCACAGAGTTTGGCTGGCTTTCTACACACGCTCACTGGTCATGGGTAGAAATGTGCAAAGTGAGCCACAGGGTGGAGGCGTGAACGAAGTGTGTTTAGTGCTGGGAGTGCCTGTGACTCAGGTGGGAGGATCCACAGATGAAGATCTGGTTATTTATTTGACATTTTTCTTCATTTTAAATATAGAAATTAGAATTATAAATTTCCCTCTAAGCATTACTGTTACAACTACATCCCAAGTTTTAGTATGTTGGGTTTCATTTTCATTCCTCTCAAGGTATTTTTTAATTTCTCTTGTGATTTCTTTTTTATAATTTTTTTTTAATGTTTACTTATTTTGAGAGAAGCAGAGCATGAGTGAGGGAGGGGCAGAGAGAGAGGGAGACACAGAATGAGAAGCAGGCTTCAGGCTCTAAGCTATCAGCACAGAGCCCAATGCAAGGCATGCACTCACAAACCACGAGATCATGACCTGAGCCAAAGTCGGGTGCTTAACCAACTGGGCCACCCAGGTACTCCTCTTGTGATTTATGTTTTGACCCATGTGTTTGTTTGATTTTTAATGCATTGTTTAATGTCCACATATCTGTGAATTTTCCAGTTTTTCTTGTTATTGACTTACAGCTTCATTCTATTGTGATCAAAAAAGATATTTTGTATTATTCCAATCTTTTAAAATTTATTGAGACTTATTTTATGGCGTAACATATGGTCTACCCTGAAGAATTTTCCATGTGCACTATAGTAGAATGTGTGTTCTGCTGTTGTGGGGTGGAATGCTTTATATATAGTAAGTCTAATTGGTATCCAATATTGTGCAAGTCTTCTATATCCTTCTTTACCTTCCATCTATAATATTACATCCATTATTGAAATTGCGTGCCAAAGTCTCCAACTATTATCATTAAAGTGTTTACTGTTCCCTTCAATTCTGTCAGTTTTTGCTTCATATATTTTATGCATCCATTATTAGGTGTGTATGTGTTTACAATGTTGTGTGTGTATGTGTGTGTGTGTGTGTTAAGTAATCTCTACACCCAAAATGGAGCTCAAACTCACAACCCCAAGATCAAGAGTCGCATGCTCTACTAACTGAGCCAGCCAGGTACCCCATACAATGGTTATATCTTCTTAAAAGATTGACCTTTTTATCATTATACAATGTCCGTCTTGTCTCTTGTAATAATTTTTGTCCTTAAGTCTACATTGTCTGATATTAGTTTAGCTACTCCAGTTCTCTTTTGGTCACTGTTTGCACAGAATATCTTTTTCTATCCTTTCACTTTCAACCTATTTTTGCCTTTGGATCTAAAGTGAGTCTCAGCCTATATCTGGAACATATTTTTAAAAAATCCATCCTACCAATATCTGTCTTCTATTTGGAGAGTTTTAATTCATTTATATTTAATGTAATTACTGATGAGGAAGGATTTACTTCTGCCATTTTGCTATTTGTTTTCTATATGCCTTATACCTTTTTTTGTTCATCAATTCTCTATTAATGCCTTCTTTTGTGTTAGATATTTCCTAGTATACCATTTTGAGTCTCTTCTTATTCCTTTATTAAATGTGTTTTAATTATTTCTTAGTGGTTGCTCTGGGGATTACAATAAACATCTTATTTTACAACAATCTATTTCAAAATTAATACCAATTCAACTTCAATAGCATAAAAAAGCTTTTTTTGTTCCTATATAACTCTATTATCACCCTTTTACATTGTTATTGCTACATGAAGAGCTACAAAAATTATTGTAAAAACATCTTATAAGTCATAAACATATTACTGTAGTATTTGCTCAAAATAAGAGGCTTCAAAATACTGGCTGAGGGGTGAGTGGATGACTTAGTCAGTTAAGCCTATGACTTGACTTTGGCTCAGGTCACAATCTCACAGTTCATGGGATCAAGCCCCCCTTTTGGGCTCTGTGCTGACAGCATGGAGCCTGCTTGGGATTCTCAGTCTCCCCTGTCCCTCCCCAACGTGCTCTTGCTCTCTCTCTCTCTCTCTCTCTCTCTCTCTCTCAAAATAAATAAATAAACTTAAAAATATTATAGGCTGAGAACAGTCAAGACCAGTGAACTTGATGATGTTCTTAGGACTGAAAGAACTTAAACAACATCTTCACTAAAAAAATAAGTGAAGTAACTACTCCCATTACTTTGTGTACATCCATTTCTGTACCCCTAAACACCACCACACAATGGATATATTTAATAAATTTCATATTAATGAATAAAAATATATACAGAAAGGCCTCTCTATTATGAAAAAAAGAGAAAACTTAAACATTGATTAGGAATGTAATATCTGTCAGGCACTATGCTACTTTAAGTATTCTGTATCTCATGTAATCCACACAGAAACTCTATGAGATAAGCATCATCATCCTCACTTACAGTCAAAGAACTGAGGGAGGTGATCTTCCAAGGTCACACAGCTGAAGCCAAGGTTTAAACCTGTATCTCTATGATTCTAAGGCTTGTGTTCTTTCTACCACAAGATATTGATCTTACATTCTACTCTACTGTGGCATAAAACAGACCCAGCACATCTAGAGAAGCTCTCTCTTCCAAACACATAATGAAGTCATAAACAAGAGAAAGCAGCATTGTCTAAAAGGCAACTGGCTTAAAATTTCCATTGCCAAGAGACCAGATGGTTTCTGGGATGTAGAGTTAGGCTAAAAATACCCACCAACACAATGAGTCTGACTTACAAAGAAAGAAAGGAGGGGCAGCCAGTATAAACATGCAGCTGGAAAACTAGAAGATTTAATGCTTATAAAATACTGCTTAAAGGGTTTTCAAATGGTAATACATGATACAAAAGATTAGATAGCTCATGCTCTGAACTGTTCAATCACCACTCTCACATATCCAAACCAGAGTAGCTTATTAATTAAACTCTCAGGTCTGGCAGAGCTGAGTTCCACCTAGAAGCTAAAGGCTGGAGAGGAGCCTTCTTCCAGCCCCTAGCCTGGGTGTATGAGCCCTCCCAAACGTCACCACATACACACATACTTGAATGAAACCAGAAACCTTCTTAGGCCCAGTGGTAGCTGCTGTGCACCCAGAAATGGGTGAGATTTTGTTATAATCCTTCCCTTGTGTATTTATGATCTGGGTTATCTGCCTTGTGTACACTAGTATTATTTCTTTTTTTAAGTGTACAGTTTAATGGTTTTTAATTCGCATAGTTATTTAACCATTACCACAATCAATTTTAGAACATTTCCATCACCTCATAAGGAAACCTCATGCCCTTTAGCTATCACCCCTAAGCTCCTGCTTCTCCCCAAGCCCTAAGCAACCACTGATCTATTTTCTGTCTCTACCTGTTTGGCTATTCTGGACACACAGCAGTAGATGTTGGTGATAGATGGAGGAACACTGCTTTCACAGCTATATTCTAAAAGGACTAGTATCATGCAAAAGGACTTCAGTCCCCTCAAAAATGAGGAAAATTGGACAAGTTCTTATTTACCTCTGTAGCAACCCTTTATCTTTTTAGAACAAGGCAGGGTATAAATTAAACAAAGAGAAGGAAGGCAGTTTTCCCTTGCAAAGGTAGATCATTTCAAGATGAGGTTCCAAGTGCAGAGCCTTTGGTCACAGGGTTCCTTCAGTAGTTTGATAGAAAGTGCATAGGTTTGGGATAAAGAGAGACCTGAGTTCTAGTTCCATCTCTGTCATTATAATGCGGTGAGAAGCTCTTGGGTGAGTTACTTAACCTCTTTGAACTGCATTTTCCTTAGCCGAAAAATGGGAATAGTATAAAAAATCTTGTAGGATTAATGTGATAACTAAATGAAATGAGGTGTGTAAAGTACTCAACATGACCGGAAGCACCGGAGAAAAGCTAGTTCCCCTGCTACCACTCACCATCCCACCCTCTGAAAACTACCCAGGGCCTGGTGTGGCAGAGAAATTACTGGCACCTATAAAACCTGCTGCTCTCCTTATGTTCCACATCACTTCTCCTTAAGCTATGTTCCCTTTGCAACCACATTCCACTACTTTTAACACGATTTGTCCTCTTAATAACCAGTTCATCTGCTTGATTTGTTTCAATTCCTTTATCCCTCCCCAACACACACACACACACACACACACACACACACACACACACACACACAATGTGCCCCAGACCATCATCAAGTCTTGTGGTTTCTTTTAACTCATTACCTCATCTTTCTCTCACAGCCTCCTCTCCCTTATGGTTACCATTTGACTGTTCCCCACACACAAACTTGCTAAGTCTAATCCTTAGATTTTTACGGAGTTTTCTAACTCCCCTCACCCCTTTCTTTTCATGCCATGGCCTCATTTTCTCCACTCTTAAAAAGTCTGCTTTAAGCCACTTCGAAATTTTTTTTTTAATGTTTATTTATTTTTGAGACAGAGAGAGACAGAGCATGAATGAGGGAGGGTCAGAAAGAGAAGGAGACACAGAATCTGAAGCAGGTTCCAGGCTCTGAGCTGTCAGCACAGAGCCCGAAGCGGGGCTCGAACTCACAGACTGTGAGATCATGACCTGAGCCGAAGTTGGAAGCTCAACCGACTGAGCCACCCAGTAAGCCACTTGCAGAGGCTTTAGTTGAGAGGTGGAAAGAATCTTAAGAAATTATCCAGTAGGGATGCCTGGGTGGCTCAGTCAGTTGAGCATCCAACTTCAGCTCAGGTCATGATCACACAATTCGTGAGTTCGAGCCCTGCATCTGGCTCTTGGCTGCCAGTGTGGAGCCTGCTTCAGATCCTTTGCCTCCCTCTCTCTCTGCCTTTCCCCTGCTTGTGCTCTCTCTTCAGAAATAAATGAACATCAAAAAACAGTAATCACACAGTAAAAGACCCTGCCCAGCAAGCAGGTAGGCCTAACAACCTGTCTTTTGCATAGATGAGACAGAAGTGGGTCCAATGAGTTTACTCAAGCTCACACAACGTCCCTACCATCTCCCTAGACTATCCTCCCCATCTCCACCTCTTTGGCTGTGCCTCCTTTCATCAATTCTGCAGCTAGTCCTCCAATATCATACCGCTCATGTCTCTATTTGGTATCTGAAAGCATATGTATTTTCATTTGTTCACTTTAAGGAAGAGGGACAGGTCTGCATATTTTAAGGAAGAGGGACAGGTCTGCAACACTGACTGGGCATGCATTTATTATTGCTGAGTCTGTTAGTTTCTGTCTCTATCTCCCCTCAAACACACCTTATAGTAAGCATCTTAGGTATCATTTGATGTGCCCCACCCTGAGCCACAGACTCAGGCTTAAAGTATTTGGACATTAGAAAACAAAATATGTGGTTAATTTCTACTTAATAAAGGCTTAATTACTACTCAGTGGGAAACAGTTTTCTTTTATAGAATCTCTAAAAAAAGTACCATCGTAAGCTATTGTTAATGCATTTGAAGGCTAAAATCAACTTTATAATATATAAAACTTTATAATATATACACTTTATCAGTGTGGTACTAGACACCCCCCACCCCGTATTAATCATATGGAATCTAGTCTATAAAAACAACCACCAGCCAGTGTGTCCCTCTACAGCGACCTGAGCCCTCCCTCCTATGCTGCAAGTTTGACAAGTTTGACAATCGATTTTGACAAAGCTCCAGTTTAACCTACTACAGCACAAGACTTACTCAAACATTCCCTAAGTATTTATTGAGTGGAGGCTCGATATGCCAGACACTGTACTAAGCAGAGCAACCATAATGGTGAACAAGATGCTGTCCTTGGTTGCAAGGGGTTTAAAGTCTAGTGGGGAGATGGGCAGAGGCAGTATAGGGGTCTATAAAAAGGTGATAGGGGACAATTTTGTAAAGTGGAAAGAACCAAGAAACCTCGGTTCTAACTCAGATTCCTACTATTCTAGCTATCTACGATTTGGCAAACCATGTTCTCTCTCTCCGGGCTTTAGTCTTCTCATCAATAAAAAAAGAATTAGGTAAGATAATATTTAAGATCCTTTTCAGAGGGAGGGGCCAACATGATAGAGAAGTAGAGGGATCTGAAGTTCCCTCGTCTCTCAAACACAGCAGTGTTGAGGCCAAATGACTTTGAATTCCAAGAGTCCATGTGGCAAAGTGACAGAGACTTCTCCAGGGACCCACCAGGACAACCTGTCAGGCCATAGATGCGTGGCTGCGAATTGGGAGTGATAAAATGGGCAGACGGCAGAGGAACAGGGGAGGGATCCCCTCTGCAGAGAGACAAAGGGAAGAGAAAGGCTGGGGAAGTGTAAGACTGTATCTGGACAAGAGAAAGATCTAATCTCTAACTGTGGGGCTTTCTCCAGACTGGGACCTACTGCCCCATTCACACACCTGGGGAGGAGGGGAGCCAGCCCTGTGCTCGGTAACTAGTTCAGAGGCACAGTCCACAGTGGGAGAAAGCAATCCCCTCTCTGGAGTGCTGTGGGAAGAAGGTATATATCCTTTCAAAGAACAAAGATTGCCTGCGCCTGCCAGCCAGAGACCCTATATCCAGCGGCGCAGAGCGGCACTTTCCCCAAACCAGGACAGATGGAGTGGAACCTTAAAGACATAGGGGTTTAAGTCCCAGAAGAGTGCCAGGGAGGCACGGGAACTGGCGGAACAGGACAAAACACCTCGTTTGTGCCCACGGCACAGTGAGGATAGCTTGAACAGAGTGATTTGGGACACCTGGTCCGTGGAGGAGAGCCTAGGGTGTCACCATTTTTCTCCCCACCACCAAGGTGGGGCTTCAGGGAAGGGACAGTGGGCCTACATCAAACCACGCCCCTCCACACCTGGTAACTGCTATCTCCTGGAGAGGCATAGACGCTGAGGACCAGACAGCCCCTCCTCCAGACTGTGGCTGTTGCATTGCCTGATTAAATTCTCGGACAATTATATATATATATATATATATATATATATATATATATATATATATATATTCTTCCTTCCTTTTCTCCTTCTTATCTCTTTCCTCCTCTAGTCTGGTTAATGTGGTTGTTGGTTTGTTTAATCAGACATATTTAATCTATTCTCTTTATACATGTTCTACACCTCCTTCTTTATTTTCCTTTCTCTCTGGATTAAGCCGTATAGTTTTTCTGGGTCAATTTTCTTTTCTTTTTCCCTGCCTCCTTTTTTATTTTTCTTCCTCTCCCTCTCTGGATTAAGCCGTATAGTTTCTCTGTCTGGTCAATTGTTATTTTATTTTATTTTTCCCTGCCCTGTCATTTCTCTCTTTGTATGGGATAAGGCCTCATCCATCAGCACTGCCTCCACCCTGTTTACTTGTAGCTGGTGTTTCTGTTTTTTCGCTTTTTTTGTTTGTTTGTTTGTTTGTTTATTTGTTGTGTGTTTGTTTTTGTTTTCTGTTTTTTGTTTGTTTCCTTTCCAGGGCTACTTCAATGAACAAATCAAAACATACCTGGTGGAGGGTCCAAAACATCACCACGAGTAGGGAGAAAAAGTAACCAAAGTCACAACAACAGAGAGCAAGTAACACCTCCAAAAACACCTCCTGAAGGGTGATGCCCTGGAGAGTGTATGACCCCTCTTTAATATAGTGCTCGCAGGTGCAGGGCACATAACAAGCTTGTAAAACACATAAGGGACAGAAAACTAGCCAAAATGACAAAATGGAAGAATTCTCCTTAAAAGAAATTCCAAGAAAAAAATGACAGCTAAAGAATTGATCAAAACAGATGTAAACAATATAACTGAACAAGAATTTAGAATCATAGTCATAAGATTAATCGCTGGGCTTGAAAAAAGCATAGAAGACAGCAGAGAATCTATTGCTGCAGAGATCAAGGAACTAAAAAATAGTCATGATGAATTAAAAAATGCTGTAAATGAGGTGCAAAATAAACTAGAGGTGATGAGAGTGAGGACTGAAGAGTCAGAGGGGAGATTAAGTGAAATAGAAGATAAAATTATGGAAAAAGATGAAGCTGAGAAAAAGAGAGATAAAACAATTCTGTTCTACGAGGGGAGAATTAGAGAACTAAGTGATTCAATAAAACAGAACAATATCTGTATCGTAGGAGTTCCAGAAGAAGGAGAGAGAGAGAAAAGGGCCGAAGGAGTATGTGAACAAATCATAGCTGAGAACTTCCCCAATCTGGGGAAGGAAACAAGACATTGAAATCCAGGAGGTACACAGAACTCCCTTCAGACGTAACTTGAATTGATCTTCTGCATGACATATCATAGCAAAACTGGCAAAATACAAAGATAAAGAGAGAATTCTGAAAGCAGCTAGGGATAAACAGGCCTTAACCTACAAGGGTAGACACAGAAGGGTAGTAGCAGACCTATCTACTGAAACTTGGCAGGCCAGAAAGGAGTGGCAGGAAATTTTCAATGTGCTGACTAGGAAAAATATGCAGCCCAAATCCTTTATCCAGCAAGTCTGTCATTCAGAATAGAAGGAGAGATAAAATGTTTTCGCAGAGAAACAAAAACTGAAGAAATTCATCACCACTAAACTAGCCCTACAAGAGATCCAAAGGGGGACTCTGAGTGGAATGTTGCAAAGACCACAAAGGATCAGTGACATCATTACAAGCATGAAACCTGCAGATAACACCATGACTCTAAATCAATATCTTTCAATAATAACACTGAATGTAAATGGACTAAATGCTCCAATCAAAAGACATAGGGTCTCAGAATAGATAAAAAACAAGACCCATCTATTTGCTGCCTACAAGAAACCCATTTTAGACCTGAGGAACCTTCAGATTGAAAGTGAGGGGATGCAGAACCATCTATCATGCTACTGGAAGTCAAAAGAAAGCTGGAGTAGCCATACTTATATCAGACAAACTAGATTTTAAACTAAAGGCTGTAGCAAGAGGCGAAGAAGGACATTATATCATAATTACGGGGTCTATCCATCAAGAAGAGCTAACAATTATAAATGTTTATGCACAAAATTCAGAAGCACCCAAATATATAAAACAATCACAAACATAAGCAATCTTATTGATAAGAATGTGATTATTGCAGGGGACTTTAATACTCCACTTACAACAATGGATAGATCATCTAGACAGAAAATCAATAAAGAAACAATGGCCCTGAATGATACACTGGACCAGATGGACTTGACAGATATATTCAGAACTTTTCATCCTAAAGCAGCAGAATACACATTCTTCTGGAGCACACATGGAACATTCACCTAGATCACATACTGGGTCACAAAACAGCCCTCACTAAATATAGAAGAATTGAGATCATGCCATGCATACTTTCAGATCACAATGCTACAAAACTTGAAATCAACCACAAGAAAAAGTTTGGTAAACCTCCAAATGCATGGAGGTTAAAGAACATCCTACTAAAGAAAAAATGGGTCAGCCAGGCAATTAAAGAAGGAATTTAAAAATATATGGAAACAAATGAAAATGAAAATACAACAATCCAAAACCCTTGGGATGTAGCAAAGGCAGTCCTAAGAGGAAAATACAATGCAATCCAGGCCTATCTCAATAAACAAGAAAAATCCCAAATACAAAATCTAACAGCACACCTAAAAGAACTAGAAGCAGAACAACAAAGAAACCCCAAAGCCAGCAGAAGAAGAGAAATAATAAAGATCAGAGCAGAAATAAAGAATACAGAATTAAAAAAGAAACAACAGATCAATGAAACTAAGAGATGGTTTTTTGAAAAAATAAACAAAATTGATAAACCCCCTAGCCAGACTTCTCAAAAAGAAAAGAGAGAGGACCCAAATAGATAAAATCATGAATTAAAATGGAGTTATCACAACCAATCCCTCATAAATACAAGCAATTATCAGAGAATACTATGAAAAATTATATGCCAACAAACTGAACAACCTGGAAGACATGGACAAATTCCTAGACACCCACACACTACCCAAACTCAAATGGGAAGAAACAAAAAAAATTGAACAGACCCATAACTAGTGAAGAAATTGGATCAGTTACCAAAAATCTCCCAACAAGTAAGAGTCCTGGGACAGATGGTTTCCCAGGGGAATTCTACCAGACATTTAAAGCAGAGTTAATACCTATCCTTCTCAAGCTGTTCCAAAAAACAGAAATAGAAGGAAAACTTCCAGATCATTCTATGAAGCCAGCATTACCTTGATTCCCAAACCAGACAGAGACCCCACAAAAAAAAGGAGAATTACAGGCCAAAATGCCTGGTGAACATGGATGCAAAAATTCTCAACAAGATACTAGCAAATCAAATTCAAAAGAATTATTTATTCATATATATATATATATCCCTGAGATCAGGAACATGATAGGGATGTCCACTCTCATCACTGTTGTTTAATACAGTGTTGGAAGTCCTAGCATCAGCAATCAGACAACAAAATGAAATAAGAGGCATCAAAATTGGCAAACAAGAAGTCAAACTTTCACTTTTTGCAGATGACATGATACTCTACATGGAAAACCTGAAAGACTTCACCAAAAGACTGCTAGAACTGATACATAAATTCAGCAAAGTGGCAGGGTACAACACCAATGTACAGAAATTGGTTGCATTTTTGTACACCAATCATGAAGCAACAGAAAGAGAAATCAAGAAACAGATCCCATTTACAATTGCACCAAGAACCATAAAACCCCTAGGAATAAACCTAACCAAAGATGTAAGAGATCTGTATACTAAAAACTATAGAAAACTTATGAAGGAAATTGAAGAAGACACAAAGAAATGGAAAAAACATTCCATGCTCATGGATAGGAAGAATAAATATTGTTAAAATGTCAATACTACCCAAAGCAATCTACACATTCAATACAATCCCAATCAAAATTGCACCAACATTCTTCTTGAAGCTAGAACAAACAATCCTAAAATTTGTATGGAACCACAAAAGACCCCAAATAGCTAAAGTAATACTGAAGAAGAAAACCAAAGCAGGAGACATCACAATCCCAGGCTTTAGCCTCTACTACAAAGCTGTAATCATCAAGACAGTATGGTATTGGCACAAAAACAGACACATAGATCAATGGAATAGAGAACCCAGAATTGGACCCATAAATATATGGCCAACTAATCTTTGACAAAGCAGGAAAGAGTATGCATTGGAAAAAAGACAGTCTCTTTAGCAAACGGTGCTGGGAGAACCGGACAGCAACATGCAGAAGAATGAAACTAGACCACTTTCTTACACCATACACAAAAATACACTCAAAATGGATGAAAGACCTAAATGTGAGACAGGAAACCATTAAAACCCTAGAGGAGAAAGCTGGAAAAACCTCTTTGACCTCAGCTGCAGCAATTTCTTGCTCGACACATCTCCAAAGGTAAGGGAATTAAAAGCAAAAATGAATTATTGGGACCTCATCAAGATAAAAAGCTTCTGCACTGCAAAGGAATCAACAAAACTAAAAGGCAACTGACAGAATAGGAAGATATTTGCAAATGACATATCAGATAAAGGGTTAGTATCCAAAATCTATAAAGAGTTTACCAAACTCAACACCTGAAAAACAAATAATCCAGTGAAGAAATGGGCAGAAGACATGAATAGACACTTTTCCAAAGAAGACATCCATATGGCCAACAGACACATGAAAAGATGTTCAACATCACTCCTCATCAGGGAAATACAAATCAAAACCACACTGAGATACCACCTCACACTGGTCAGAGTGGCTAAAATGAACAACTCAGGAAACTACAGATGCTGGTGAGCATATGGAGAAATGGGCACCCTCTCACACTGTTGGTGGGAATGCAAACTGGTGCGGCCGCTCTGGAAAACACTGTGGAGGTTCCTCAAAAAATTAAAAGTAGAACTACTTATGACCCATCAATAGCACTAGGAGGAATTTACCCAAGGGATACCGGAGTGCTGATGCAGAGGGGCACAGGTACCCTAATGTTTATAGCAGCACTTTCAACAATAGCCAAACTATGGAAAGTGCCTAAATGTCCATCAACTGATGAATGGATAAAGAAGATATAGTTTATATATACAATGGGAATACTACTTGGCAATGGGAAAGTATGAAATCATGCTATTTGCATCAACGTGGATGGAACTGGAAGGTATTATGCTGAGTGAAATAAGTCAGAGAAGGACTGATATATGTTTTCACTCATATGTGGATCTTGAGAAACTTAACAGAAGACCATGGGGGAAGGGAAGGGGAAAAAATAGTTACAGAGAGGGAGGAAGGCAAACCATAAGAGACTCTTAAATACAGAGAACAAACTGAGGGTGGATGGAGGGGGTGGGGAAGAGGGGAAAATGGGTGATGGGCATTGAGGAGGGCACTTGCTGGGATGAGCACTGGGTGTTGTATGTAAGCGATGAGCCATGGGAATCTACCCCAAAAACCAAGAGCATACTTTACACACTGTATGTTAGCCAATTTGACAATAAATTATATTAAAAAAAAATAACTAATAAAAATAATTGAAAAAATAAAAACAAACCCCCTCCCCCTCAAAAAAGATCCTTTTCAGATCTACGAGTCTACATTCTAAAAGAATATAACAAAATAGCAGCAGTAACAGTCACTGAATTATCATGTGGCAGAAATCTTGCTGGGTACTATTTACTTAAGATACAATTTTATATGGAATGGCAGTACTGGCATTACTGCATCACTTTCTTTCTTCTTCTTTTTTTTTTTTTTTTCATTTTTTAAACTGGAAAGAGGATAGATGGTTAAATTATATCCTTTTTACGGTTAGGCCCTAGTTCCAAGAAGAATCCAAAGTGACTTACTGCAAAAATACATAAAAACTGAGCCTTAACAGAGGATATAGATCACATTAAGTAATAAATATGAAAAAAGTATACCAAAAAAAATTTTTTTATTATAGGCTATGTTGAAAGTCATGACGATTGAATTGAAAACTCTGTCCTAATCCTAAACTTCCAGATAGCAAAAGCAAAGAGGAAAATGCAAGTGGACATGTAGCCTTTTGAAAAGATACCACCTCAACAGAGAAAGTTTTCCAGGCTGAGCTTTTAGAAGAATTTGCAATCAGGTTTGGTTTGATTCTAGTGGCGAAGAAGGGAATGAAGAGTGTAGGGAAATAAATTTAAACCAATTTTTCAGATATTTAAAATAAAAGTTTAACTTTACAATTATATATCTTATGGTTTAAGTTAATTAAAAATTTTTTTTTAATGTTTATTTTTCAGAGAGACAGAGTATGAGTGGGGGAGGGGCAAAGAGAGGAAGACACAGAATCTGAAGCAGGCTCCAGGATCCGAGCTGTCAGCACAGAGCCCAACACAGGGCTTGAACTCACGAACCACAAGATCATGACCTGAGCTGAATTTAGACGCTTAACTGACTGAACCACCCAGGCACCCCTCAAGTTAATTCTTCTCAATTAACACATATTTTGTGATTAACTTAGAAATGATCTTGGATTAACTATTACTCTGCCTACTTGAAAGACGTTTCATTTTCTTTTTTTTTTTTTTTTCTAACGTTCATTTATTTTTGAGACAGAGAGAGAGACAGAGCATGAACGGGGGAGGGGCAGAGAGAGAGGGAGACACAGAATCGGAAGCAGGCTCCAGGCTCTGGGCCATCAGCCCAGAGCCCGACGCGGGGCTCCAACTCACGGACGGCAAGATCGTGACCTGAGCTGAAGTCAGACACTTAACCGACTGAGCCACCCAGGCGCCCCAAGAAGTTTCATTTTCAATAAGGCTCTAGAATTTTATGAATAATACTCCAAAGCCCTCTTTGCTTTGAATTTTTCGAATAAATGGAGACAGAGCTGTTGGCAAGACTCATAGCCAGAATCAACCAATGGATTCCGTCCAAAATAGCTATCCTATCAGGCTTACTCACTCTTACCTCCATGCCTTTGGGCTTAAGACAGAAAACTTTACAAAGTAGGTAAGTAAAACAAATACAGATTGATTTCCTTTAAATACAGTTGTAAAAACTTTCAAAGCTTTGGGGCACCTGGGTGTCTCAGTTGGTTAAGTGTCTGACTTCAGCTTACTTAGGTCACGATCTCATGGTTCATGGGTTTGAACCCCGTGTTGGGTTCCACACAGAATCCCTGCTTGGGATTCTCTCTCTCTCCCTTTCTGCCCCTCCCAGAGACTTGTGCTTTCTCTCTCTTAAAATAAATAAACTTTAAAAAAAAAACAAAAAAACAAAAAACTCTGAAAGCTTTTACATATGACCTCTCTTTAAGAAAAGAACTTACAGACAAGACCTATTCTCTTGTTGTTTGTTGCTTAACACATGGAAAAAAAATGCATGTGAAATATCCAGAAACGATTAACGATGCTAATACGTTTTTTAATGTGGTAAAATACATATAACATGAAAGTTACCATTTTAACCATTTTAAGTTTACAGTCACATTGTTGTGCAACATCACCATGCTAATTATTTTTTAATATATCCGTATGCTACATCTCATTGTGTTAGAGTAAGCAGTTAGTTAGGCTTTAACAGGATGCCTGGAGGCCAACAAAGGAGGTGGGGCTCGCTAGCCTAGCAGGGAAGTTAGAGACCTTTGCTGGCAGCACACCAAAAACAAACCCACAGAAGCCAGATCAAATCAAACAGGCCCAAGATGAAGAAGGCCAGACAGAGATGCAGACCAAGTAAGGGAGAAAAGGTATGAAATCCTGCTCCCAAGAAATCCCCTCCCCAAGTAATAAATATTCCACCCCCTAGTTAACAACTGTCAATAAAAGAAACCCAAACCCCAGGGTGAATAGCTCTCCCTTGAGCTTGCCTCCTCTCACATCTTGGAGAGCATACTCTCACTTTAATAAACTTTTCTACTTGCACTGCTCAGCTGTTGTGTCTGGTATATCCTCGAATTCTTTCTTGCAACAAGACCAAGAGCCTTCGGAGACATCTTTGAGATGAGGGTTCCGGGTCTCCCCAGTTCACATGCAACAATTTCAGCACTAACATGTCCAAATTGTTTTTCTAAGTATCTTTTGGAACTGAAATTTAAATATTTTCTTATCTAAGGAAAAAAGTATGTTGACTAAATAAGACAGGCAATTCACAATATTATGGTAATAGATTTTCCAACCTAAGTTTTCCAGGACATCAGCAAACTATGTCCTAAAAAGATAAGCCTACCAACCAAATCCAATGAATTATTTTAATAACTGTACTTCATTAATAACTGAACTCAGCCCACAACCTTGGACATTTGGAAAAAATGAATGCTGAAACCCAGAAATGTGTAAGACAAATCATAAGCATTCCTTAAGAGTAAGATGTTAAGTGAATGTTTTCCTATAAATTAGTCCCATTGTGGCTCAATGATATACAGTAAGGGCAAGGATGGGCCGAGGAGCAGGAAAATAAGATATGTTACAGATATTCCAGAGCCACACATAACTGAAAGCATACCTCTGCATAAGGGCTTTTTACATTTTACCCTTTAGAGAAGAATTTTCTAAGTTCCTTGCTAGGCATTTCTAAGTAATGACATATTAACCTGCTACCCTCTTTAAAAGAATGAATTACAAGAGTAGAGACTAGAATTGGTGATAAGTAATTCAATGGCACAATTGATCAATATCCACTCCAACTAATTGGGGCAATTTGACCTTAGCATATTTGGATTTCAAGACAAATTTCTCTTTTTTCCAAGTCATTTCAAATTTATGAGATATTAATTAACTTATCACAGACTGCCTAAAAGCAACATTTATTTGTTTCAGTAAGTATTTACTGTGACTTGACTAAAATGAATGACATGATCTGTTTCTCTTCTCAGTAGACCTCTAATAATCATTAAAATATGCCTTCTATAAATGGGAGCAATCCATATATATACAATCAGCAACTGAAAAATCCTTAGTCAAGCAGTCTTGAATTTTTTAACTTTAGGGGGCATCTATAGTTCAAGCTCATATGCACAATGCAAGCATTTCATCTTTACCATAAATGGAAAGTAAACTGGCTTATATCTCACTTATTGGGTTCTGATTACATCAATCAAACCTAAGTGGTTACAATACAGTGGCCATTAAATGTCAAATGAATGAATAAATACTCTAGGAAAGAGCCTTCCTGGAAGGAGTTGCCATTACCTGCAGAAGGGGAGGCCTTTAAGGGAAGGGGAAGGGGGAGAGGGGAGGTTTAATTAAGTCTATTCTCAGAACAAGAAAATCAGACTGCTCCAAAAGAACACACACAAAAAGGATTTAGATATAAACATTACATCAGGAATCATAATAGTACATGCATTATACATCTTAAACTTGGTAGTTTTGGGGGTCATATTTATTAGTGATTAGCAATAAAAAAACTTAAAATGGAACCAAGTATATGTCCATAGGGGCAGCAAAAAAGAGAGATCTACTTCACAGTGCTGCTGGGAAGAAAGAGAGGAACCCTAGATATAAGGGTGAACAATGCTGGTTTTAACCAAAAACAGATAACAAAATGGCATAAAGATTGTGTCTTTTCGTCTTTATATTAAAACAGAGTGCATGGTATATAGTAGCTACTCACAAAATGTCTGTTGAATGAATGATTCCTTCTTACTTCCTTCCCCCATTTCTTCTTCCTTTCTTCCTATTTATCACTCCTTCCCCCTTCCTTTCTTCTCTCATTCTCTTTTCTTCCATCATTCCTCCTTCCTTCCTTTTCCTTCCATCTAGCGCTTCATTATTCCCTCCATCATCCAACATCCATCCAATTTCTCCCTCCTTTCATCTCCACAGCCTGCAAAGTCTAAAGGATCAAGAGATTTCTTGACAAGGTCTTAAAAACTTTGCAGTTTGTCTTCTTGAAACCTATTCAAGATATATTTTAGTTCTAGGCAGCGAAAATAAAATCAACTGTGGCCTCACTTCCTACTAAGAGAAAAAACTCCAGAGAGAGAATCGACGGATGTTAGCAGAAGCTGACATTGTTGTTCCTTCCCAAGATAGAAAGATCACACTTTGTAGCACAGAAAGTAGCATAATACTACTCTGAGGATACCAGAAACAAGTAAAAATTACTTTTAGATCAGCCCCTTGTTCCTAGTCCATATTTGAAAACCCAATTCCCACATCTTTCCCCCATTCCCACCTCTCCCTCCCAAAAGTAGGTACAACAAATACTTTTGCTCCCCCTACTCCATCCCTTTAGTCTCATACTCCAGAATGGAAGAACCTTGACTGACTTTAGTATCAGTCTCTTACCCTGCCAGGAAAGCTAAGGAGTAGGAGTTGTTCTTGGAAACAAATGCCGAGCGATGTGTCTGTGTCATCTTGCCTCGGGAAGGTTCTTCGTTCTCTGAATCTGAGAGGCGTGCAGGACACTGGCAGGAGACAAGGGAGACAACATTGTCTATTTGTGTTCCCATGGAATCTCCCATAGCTATTGTTCCACGTCTATTATATGTCATTTCTCTCTAAGCACCAATGTTTCCAACCGCTTCTTGGAGATCCCAATCTGGATATTCCA
Organism: Panthera tigris; assembly: GCF_018350195.1. Lineage (NCBI taxonomy): Eukaryota > Metazoa > Chordata > Mammalia > Carnivora > Felidae > Panthera > Panthera tigris. The sequence goes on from NC_056669.1 coordinate 56,674,725, forward strand.
AATAGTTCAAACTTAATATATCCAAAATTAAATTCAGTATTTTCCTCTCTAAGCCCCACTACCAACCCATCTAGAAGCCTCAATGTCATTATGACTCTTTCCTTTCCCTTTCTTCAAAGTCACAGAAACACTGCATAGAGGTTTTGAGTACCCCCAACGCTTCTAAATATTTTATTTCATTTATGCTTTATATCGGTCCTATTAAGAAGGGATTACCTTTCTTCTACAGATGGCAAACTGAGGCCCAGAATAATTAATTTGCATAGGACTGTAGAGTTAATAAGTAGCTAACGCTATTACTTAAATCCAGAGTGTCTGTCTCCAAGTGCCTTCATGCTAGTTCCACTCTACCCCATTCTACTCCTAAAATGCCTTTCAGACAGAACTCCTTCCATGTATACTCATTGTCATTGCCTTTCCTTAGATTCTCATCCTCTTTTTCCTGGACTGTTGCAATTATCTACTTACTGGTCTTGTTCTCTCCAGCCTTTTTTCCCTCTAATCCTACCATACTATTAAGCACACAAATATAATCCTGTTACTCCCCTGCTTAACTGTTGGTTAAAGGATAAAGTGGAAACACCTCAGTATGATACAATAATCTTCAAAAACTAGACCCAACCTTCTTTCATAATTTTTCTCCCACCAGGTCTCATAAAGGGAACTCCTTGAGCTCTAGTACAACCAAACTACTTTCTACTCTCCATGTACCATCAAAGACTTTCAAAGGGTCTGTTCTGAACATGCTACTCCCTTTGCCTAAAACTCCTATTCCACATTCTCTGCCTAAAAGAAATACTCATTGGCCCTTCAGAGGCATCTGAAATGTCACTTTCTCTGCAAGGGGTTCTAAATACCCCTAGAATCAGATTTTTCCATCTTGTTGATACTCATTCAGTTACCTTCATTTTATTTTAGAGTCTTATTTTGAGTCTTTCAATTTACGTTTGAAGTTTCTTTACACGTACTTAGAAAAGAGGTCTGGAAGGTTATTTACCAAAATGTTTCTAAGAGTTACCTCTAAATTGTTAGATGACAAGCAGTTTTTCACTTTTTGCTTTATAATCTTTGATAAGACTAAATTGCTATACCAGATTGTTTTCCAACAATTCACATTATTATTGGTATTAACCATACCATAACAAATCATAGATTGTCATGTCCATTTTATTTCCACTCCACATTGATAACAACAGATGGTAATATCTTCTAGAATAAGCACTTTCTTCCCTCCATTGAATTGAATTTGATAAACATGTACCCAACACCTATGATGTACAAAACAGTGTAGGAGATTTTAAAATAGCTAACTCAATTTTAAAGATTGAGTTAGATTTTAAAATAGATTTTAAAATAGCTTACTCAACAAACTTATAAATCTAGTAGAGAAACACAAATACACAACCATAATCTAAGGGAGAATGAAATAAATCCTGTAAAAGTTACAACGTTGGGAGGGGAGAGAGTTGATGATAGGAGTAGAGAAACAAGTGAGGAATCCCTAATAGGTTCCAGGAAGGTGACAGCTTTGGAACTGGGCTTGGACAGATGAACAGCTTTCAAACAGGTAAGCAGGGTGGCATTTCAATTAGATGAAAATGCAAGAGAAAAACTCTAAAGAAAGAAAAGCATAAAGCTATATATTTGGGGGGAAAGTAAACAGGTCTGTTCTCTAGAATTTGGGGGTATGAGCAAAGATGGAAGATAAGTTAGAATTACACTAAGGACTTGAATGTTAGAGTAAAGAATTCTCATTTACTTTCATAGGAAATGAGGTGTCACCAAGTCTTTGGGAGCAGGAAAGCAAAATGATCTGTTCAGCTCTAATCATAATGTTCTCTCTATAAAAAACAATCCTTCAGCTGGCTTTCCACTGAGACCACTTGAGCTTCTCTTATGTCCCCATTTGAACGTAGTCTTGGCTAAACTAAATGAAATTATTTTTTTAACACCAAAAACTCTTAAGACATATTTAAAGCAAAATCAGAGCCATGTAAAAGTCCTCAAAACAGACAAAAGCAAACAGAAAAAGAGGTAAAATAGCAAAAATCTAAAACTTTAAGTGTTCATAAGTGAGATTTTATTCAATGTGTTTTTGTATATAAAATGTTTTGAAACTGGGGCGCCTGGGCAGCTCAGTCGGTTAAGTGTCCGACTTCAGCTTGGGTCATGATCTCACGGTTTGTGAGTATGAGCCCCATGTCAACCTCTGTGCTGACAGCTCAGAGCCTGGAGCCTGCTTTGGATTCTGTGTCTCCTTCTCTCTGCCCCTCCCCCACTTATGCTCTGTCTCTATCAAAAATAAATAAATGTAGAAAAAAAATTTTTTTTATGTTTTGAAACTTACTACTACCAATAAAAACAAATCTGAGGATTTATACTTCTGGATTCCTTTTAAGATTACAATCAGGTTACAATTCCTTTTAAACTAACAAAATGCAGTTGATTTCTATTTCAAAGTTGGTAGTGGCAAAAGAAAAAGCAATTAGAGCAATTTCCTGGCCTTGACATGAATTAATACGAGAGATCTTTTCCTGGATGAAACTTGAATCCGGCAAGGCCAAAAACAGCAGGTTCTTTCTATCAAAGGACCACAGTGAAGGGTAAGCTCTCTTTGTCAAGACTGGTTTGTCCTAAAGAGAAAGGTCCTTCTGGATCATTTTGCCTGAAGGCTCTAAAGGACAGTCCTGTTGGGGTAAAGAGGCAAAGGTTGCTGTCTAGAGATCACAGACCACAGTTGGGGCTACTAGTCAGAAAACATACTGTAGGTGCAAGACATGTTTTATTCTCGCCATCCTAGTTAAACTGCATGCTGTCCAGTAGCAGTCTTTTTCCTTTTGTAGTTCCCAATGAACAGAGCATTAAGAGTACACAAGCATTTCTTATTTGTTAAATTGAATCTTATGGAAGAGTGAAACCCTCTAAAATGCAAGTGATTGGTTTTGATAAGAATTAAATAATAACAATTATTATTATAAATGGGATAAAAAATGCACATGCATGTTGATAGCAGCAATTACTATTGATCCAAGAAAGCTTAAGTAACTTCATTTCCTGAAGGTCAGGAAAAATACCTTTGCAAAGAGTAAAGCCAAAACACAGTGAAATTAAGTAACCTGGCCAAAGTCGTACAGTCCGTTACAATGCTGGGATCTGTTTAAGGAGCAGACTTCTGAAGGTGCAGAAAAAATTTTTTTCCTTCCATTCTATGTTCTCTGTATTAAATACAGTAAAGCTTTTATTAATTCCAGCTTATTGGGAAGCTAACCTGAAATACTAACAAGGCTAAATCACAAACTATTCTAAAAGATTATGACACTAAAGATATTGTAAGTACACACAGCAAGCAACAGAAAAAGGTCTGATCCAGTAAGACTTAACTAAAGAAAAAAAACCCAATTGTAATTATCCATTTGAGCATCCAGTAGGCCTTCCAAAAGTACTTTCATACATACATTAAATATACCATTTACAACCTTTTTGAGTAATTTGCTTGGTAAAAAAGTGATGAAAACAATTCAGGCAAGATTTGCAAGATTAGAAGTCTAGAGTTAGTTTAAACTAAGGGTTAGCGTTAGTTTAAACTAGGTAACTTAGGGTTAGCTTAAACTAAGTAATCTGATATTGAAGTCCTACCTTATATCTAGCACTGTGTTGCTTAAGGCATTAAAAAGAATAAAAGGAAATCAAATACAAGCTTTAAGGAAACCTAGTTGAGAATATAAGATGTACAAAACTCAAAGGTCAAATCACAACACAGAAGTCAAAACGACAACACACATGTAAGTAGTATTGAATAGAACAGTATTGAATAGTAGTGAATAGTATAGAATACTCCACAAGTAGTATCCTGTACTAGGTTTTTCCCCTCACTCACTTTTTTTCCCCACTGTTCCTTAATCTTTTCACCCAAGTCTCAATTGTCTCATTCAGAATTATTTTCTCCAGCTGTCATCGAGACACTAAGTTTTTCACTACTCTTAAACTGCATACTCAGCGACTCTTCTGGTCTCATAGCTCACAAACATAGGTTTGCAGATCCACATCACCTGGGATAATTACTGATTTGGGGCCAGATGTCCATCAAAACGGTGATCTACTTACATGTTCCAGATTTGATTTCAGTACTAATGGCTCATCTCTCTTTTTCTGTTCATCCATTTTTCTTTTCCCTGTTTCTGTATCCTCTGATAACAGCTTGTGGATTTGATCTTCAGAGGTTTTCTCCTCTTGCAACTTTTCTTCTCTCAGCTAAAAATACAAATCACACCGAGAAGGAGAGTTTTAGGCAACCATAGACTTCAAAACATTTTTTACTCAGTAGTCTATTAGAACAAACATCACATGGAAGTTTGAGACTATTTTTCTTATTAGATATAGAGCCCTCTTAATTTTTAAGTAAGTCTGCTTTCACTTGACTTTTGCCAAACATACACTGCATGACTTAAGATTTAACTGCTCCGCATTCTTAAGCAATATGAAATGATAAAAGCTAAAATAATATGCATAATCAAAAAATAAGATTTACTCACTTAGCCAAAAAAGGCTGAACCTAAAAACTTTCCTCGTTCCCAGAAACCAGATAAAACTACATTAGTGAGGAGAACAGCCAAGATGTAGGCCACAGAGGGCCAGGGGTCATTGGTCCTAGAGGCAATAGAAAAAATTATCACAGTTTCAATGTCCTGCAATTTATGCCATTATCTTGTGGTCCAGAGGACAGGTCAAAATACATTGTTTACAAATAAATTTAAGGCAGAAGCCAATGCTCCTCATTTGGAGGTGGCAGGACATTATGAACATAAGATGAGCATTGGAATAAAAACTCGGGTTCCAGTGGGTCTGTACTTATTACCAGCTGTACCATCTTGGGCAAACGAAGCATCATATGCTCACCTACAAAATAGGGATAATGCTACTTACTTTGTAGATACTGTAGTAAGAAATGAATAATAATATAAAGGATTTAATGTAGTGTCTTGCTGTGTACTTACAGTACATTAAGAGTTTCCTTTTATTTTCCTTTCACTGCCCTAGGGTTTTCATAAAACTTAAATGACATAAGGTATATCAAGGCATTTACAGGCTACTAACTTTCAATCATACTTGCAAAAAAAATAAAGCTAAAGAACAAATATTTTGCATTGGTTGTCGCCTCAGGGTTAAAAAGCAAAACCAACAATAAAAACAATTAAGATTTAGTCTTCGTCCCTGAAATGCAGCCAGATCAACACTAAACCAATCTTGCACAACTAGAAAACTGATTTGAGGATTAACACAACAATCTGCACAACCTGAACTACAGAACTTGGCAGGTGTGCAGCACAGAGAAGTGAACTGGGGGAGAGAGAAGCCGTGGAGGGGAGGAAACTATTTTTGCTTCTGGAGAGAGGATGGAGAAGGCAGGAAGAGTACGGGAAAGCATCCTTCCCCCAATCCCTGAAAGCAGCTGGAGAGAAAAGAAAGAGTATGCAAGGGACTGAACAAAAAAGGGAGAAAGGAGAAAGAAAAGGGTTTAAATTCCATTAACACTTTATAAACAGGGGGAGTGCAGAGTCTCAAACTCCATAGCTAGATACCTGGTAGTGCTCTGGTGGGAAGGGCGAATCCCCAGGAGCAGAGAGCGAGGTCCAAGGGGTCCTCAGGCCACACGGGGAGAGCCAGTTCCCCGGCCGGGGGGACATTTCATAGAGGCTGTGCGACAACCCCACAGGCAAAGGTCCCAGAGGACCCTGGAGAAGAACCACATTCAATGGTGCTGGAACAAGGGCATTAAGGGGGAAGGCTGGTGCCAGATGTGTTGTGATTTACCATAATCCCTGAAACGCTGCTGCTACACAATCACATGAACTTTTTCTGCTGTGGGCTGGCACCCAGTTGCAGTCTCTGGGCATCGGCAGCAGCACAGTCCTGCGAATGTTCCTGGCGGGCAGGCACCCTATCATTGATTGGTGAGACCCTCCCCCAGAGGGTCAGAACAGGCCAAAGCTGCAGTCCCTCAGTAGTAAGGGGCTGGGAAACATAGCCACATCTGAGACAAAACTCGGGAGGGAAGTGCCTCCTGGCAGCCTGACAGCTTGGTCACAGTATAAAAGCAGAGAGTGGACGGAAGCCGGAGGCAAAGGAGGGGTGCTTGACTGCCGGTCGGGGAGAGCACAGAGTTCTGATACTAGAGACTGGGTAGCTGGGTGACGCCATTTTCACCCCTCCCTCACATGCGCATACACACCTACTTGCACCACGACAACCCACCCTAGTAAGCTAAGCAGCGCCATCTAGTGGAGAATGGAGCTGTTACACTAAGCCCAGTCCAACTGGGCCAACCTCGCTCTTCAGGAACTCCTCAAGTCTCTCTGCCTGCTTAGTTAACGGACTATAAAGTGCTTCATAGTTTGACTGCTAGGGGAAACCGTTGTAATTTCAATCATATTTCAGTCTGTTTGCTAGTCCATCTATTCACTTTTTTTTCTTTTTCTTTTCTTATTCCTGAATACAGAAAGAGAAAAAAATTATTTTTACTTTCCTCGCTTCTTAAAAATATTTTTAATTTTTTTCTACTATATTTTTTACTTTTTTTGTAAATTTTTCAAATTCTAATTTGCTTCCATCATTTCATTTTATTCTATTCCATTGTATTCATTTTTTCAACTTTTCAAACGTTTTCCTTTTTTTCTTTCTTTTCTTTTCTTTCCTTTTTTTCTCTAATCTATCAAGGTCCTTTCAACAAAAAGACCAAAACACACCTAGGATCTAACTTCCATTATTTGATTTTTTTTTTGGTGTTGTTTTTAATTCTTTAATTGTAATTTTTGTACCTTATTAATTCCTTTTCTCTTTCAAAACGATGAAATGAAGGAATTCACCACAAAAGAAAGAACAGGAAGAAAGGACAGCCAGGGACTTAATCAACACAGATACAAGATGTCTGAACCAGAATTTAGAATCATAATATGAATACTAGCTGAGGTTGAAAATAGATTAGAATCCCTTTCTGCAGAGATAAAAGAAGTAAAAGCTAGTCAGGATGAAATAAAAATGCTGTAACTGAACTGCAATCTTGAATACATGCCATGGCAGCAAGGATGGATGAAGCAGAGCAGCGAATCAGCGATATAGAGGACAAACTTATGGAGAACAATGAAGCAGAAGACAAAGAAACTAAGGCAAAAGAGCCGATTTAAGAATTAGAGAACTCAGTGACTCATTATAAAGGAACAACATCAGAATCATAGGGGTCCCAGAAGATGAAGAGAGAAAAAGTGGTAGATTCGTGTGAGCAAATCATAGCAGAAAACTTTCCTAACCTGGGGAAAGACACAGACATCAAAATCCAGGAAGCACAGAGGACTCCCATTAGATTCCACAAAAACTGACCAACAAGGCATATCATAGTCAAATTCACAAAATACTCAGGCATGGAAAGAATCATGAAAGCAGCAAGGGAAAATAAGTCCTTAATCTACAAGGGAAGACAGATTAGGTTTGCAGCAGACCTATCCACAAAAACTTGGCAGGCCGGAAAGGAGTGGCAGGATATAGTCAATGTGCTGAATCGGAAAAATATGCAGCCAAGAATTCTTTATCCAGCAAGGCTGTAATTCAAAATAGAAGAAGAGATAAAAAGTTTCCCAAACAAAAATTAAAGGAGTTCATGACCACTAAACCAGCCCTGCAAGAAATTTTAAGGGGGACTCTCTGTGGGGAGAAAAGATGGGGGGAAAAAAAAGACCAAAAGCAACAAAGACTAGAAAGGACCAGAGAACACCACCACACCACCAGAAACCTCAACTCTACAGGCACCATAATGGCAATAAGTTCCTATCTTTCAGTACTCACTCTAAACATCAATGGACTAAATGCTCCAATCAAAAGACACAGGGTAACAGAATGGATAAGAAAACAAGATCATCTATATGCTGTTTACAAGAGACTCACTTTAGACCTAAAGACACCTTCAGCTTGAAAGTAAGGGGAATGGAGAACCATCTATCATGCTAATGGTCAACAAAAAAAGCCAGAGTAGCCATACTTATGTCAGACAACCTAGACTTTAAGATAAAGACTGTAACAGAGATGAAGAAGGGCATTATATCATAATTAAGGGGTCTATCCACCAAGAAGATCTAACAACTGTAAACATTTATACTCCAAATGTGAAAGCACCCAAATATATAAATCAATTAATCACAAACATAAAGAAACTCATTCATAATAATACCATAATAGTAGGGGAATTCAACACCCCACTTACAACAATGGACAGATCACCTAAACAGAAAATCAACAAAGAAACAATGGCTTTGAATGACACACTGGACCGTATGGCTTTAACAGATATATTCAGAACATTTCATCCTAAAGCAGCGGACTATACATTCCTCTCCAATATACATGGAACGTTCTCCAGAATAGATCACATACTGGGACACAAATCAGCCCTCAACAAGTACAAAAAGATTGAGACAATACCGTGCATATTTTCAGACCACAATGCTATGAAACTTGAAATCACCCACAAGAAAAAATGTGGAAAGATAACAAATGCCTGGAGACTAAAGACCATTTTACTAAACAATAAATGGACTAATCAAGAAGTTAAAGAGGAAATTAAACAGTCATGGAAGCCAATGAAAATGATAACACCACAGCCCAAAACTTCTGGGACGCAGCAAAGGGGGTCATAAGAGAGAAATATATAACAATCCAGGCCTTCATAAAGAAGGAAGAAAGGTCTCAGATACACAACCTAACCTTATGCCTTAAGGAGCTGGAAAAAGAACAGCAAATAAAACCCAAACCAGCAGAAGACAGGAAATAATAAAGATTAGAGCAGAAATCAATGCTATCAAAACCAAAACCAACCAAACAAACAAAAAAATAATAGAACAGATCATTGAAACCAGAAGCTGGTTCTTTGAAAGAATTAACAAAATTGATAAACCCCTAGCCAGTTTGATCAAGAAAAAGGAAAGGACCCAAATAAATAAAATCAAGAATGAAAGAGGAAAGACCACAACCAACACAGCAGAAATAAAAACAATAGTAAAAGAATATTATGAGCAATTACACACCAATAAGATGGACAACCTGGAATAAATGGATAAATTCCTAGAAACATATAAACTACCAAAACTGAGATAGGAAAAATAGAAAATTTGAACAGATCCATAATCAGTAAAGAAATAGAATTGGTAATCAAAAATCTCCCAAAAAACAAGAGTCCAGGGCTGGATGGATTTCCAGGGGAATTCTACCAAACATTTAAAGAGGAGTTAACACCTATTCTATTGAAGCTGTTCCAAAAAATAGAAATGCAAGGAAAACTTCCAAACTCTGACTATGAAGTCTGCATTACCTTGATTCCAAAACCAGACAAAGACCCTGCTAGAAAGGAGAATCATAGACCAATTTCCCTGATGGACATGGACACAAAACTCCTCAACAAGATACTAGCCAACTGGATCCAACAATACATTAAAAAAATTATTCACCACGACCAAGAGGGATTTACACCTGGGATGCAGAGCTGGTTCAACATCTGCAAAACAATCAATGTGATACATCACATCAACAAAACAAAGGACAAGAGCCACAGGATCCGATCAATAGATGCAGAGAAAGCATTTGACAAAACACAGAATCCTTTCTGGATACAAACCCCCCAAGAAAGTAGGGATAGAAGGATCATACCTGAAGATCATAAAAGATCATATGAAAGACCCAACACTAATATCACCCTCAATGGGGAAAAACTGAGAGCTTTACCCCTAACGTCAGGAACAAGACAGGGATGTCCACTCTCACCACTGCTATTCAACATAGTATTAGAAGTCTTAGCCTCAGCAATCAGACAACACAAAACAATAAAAGGCATCTAAATCGGCTAGGAGGAGGTCAAACTTTCACTCTTCACAGACGACGTGATACTCTATGTGGAAAACCCAAAAGACTCCACCAAAAAACTGCTAGAACTGATCCATGAATTCAGCAAAGTGGCAGGATGTAAAATCAATGCACAGAAATTGGCTGCATTCCTATACACTAACAATGAAGCAACAGAAAGAGAAACCAAGGAATCAATCCCACTGACGCACCAAAAATCATAAAATACCTAGGAATAAATCTAACCAAAGAGGTGAAAAATCTATACACTGAAAACTATAGAAAGCTTATGAAAGAAATTGAAGATAACACACAAAAAAATGGAAAAATATTCCATGCTCCTGAATAGGAAGAACAAATACTGTTTAAAATGTCAACACTACCCAGGGAGTCTACATATTCAGTGCAATCCCTATCAAAATAACATCAGCATTCTTCATAGAGCTAGAACAATCCTAATTTTGTATGGAACCACAAAAGACCCCGAATAGCCAAAGCAATCTTGAAAAAGAAAACCAAAGCTGGAGGCATCACAATCCCAGACTTCAAGCTGTACTACAAAGCTATAATCAGCAAGACAGTATAGTACTGGCACAAAAACAGACACTCAGATCATTGGAATGGAACAAAGAACCCAGGAATGGACGCACAAACACATGGCCCACTAATCTTTGACAAAGCAGGAAAGAATATCCAATGGAATAAGACAGTCTCTTCAGCAAGTGGTGCCGCGAAAACTGAACAGACATGTAGAAGAATGAACCTGGACCACTTTCTTACACCATTCATAAAAATAAACTCAAAACTCAAAATGAAAGTTCTAAATGTAAGACATGAAGCCATCAAAATCCTAGATGAGAAAGCAGGCAAAAACTTCTCTAACCTTGGCCGCAGCAACTTCTTACTCAACACGTCTCCGAAGGCAAGGGAAATAAAAGCAAAAATGAACTATTGCGACCTCATCAAAATAAAAAGCTTCTGTACAGCGAAGGAAACAATCAGCAAAACTAAAAGGCAACTGATGGAATAGGAGAAGATATTTGCAAATGACATACCAGATAAAGGGTTAGTATCCAAAATCCATAAGGAACTTATCAAACTCAATGCCCAAAAAACAAATAATCCCGTGAAGAAACAGGTAAAAGACATGAATAGACATTTCTCCAAGGAAGACATCCAGATGGCCAACCGACAATGAAAAAATGCTCAACGTCACTCATCATCAGGGAAATACAAATCAAAACCACAATGAGATACCACCTCAACACCTGTCAGAATGGCTAACATTAACAACTCAGGCAACAACAGATGTTGGTGAGGATGCAGAGAAAGAGCATCTCTTTTGCACTGCTGGTGGAAATGCAAACTGGTGCAGTCACTCTGGAAAACAGTATGGAGGTTCCTCAAAAAATTAAAAATAGAACTACCCTATGACCCAGCAATTGCACTAGGCATTTATCCAAGGGATACAGGTGTGCCATTTTGAAGCGGCACATGCACCCCAATGTTTACAGCAGCGCTATCAACAATAGTCAAAGTATGGAAAGAGCCCAAATGTCCATCGATGGATGAATGGATAAAGAAGATGTGGTATACATATACAATGGAGTATTACTCGAAAATCGAAAAGAATGAAATCTTGCCATTTGCAACTACGTCGATGTAACTAGAGGGTATTATGCTAAGTGAAATTAGTCAATCAGAAAGACAAATATCATATGACTTCACTCATATGAGGAATTTAAGATACAAAACAGAGGAACATACGGGAAGGGAAGCAAAACTAGTATAAAAACAGGGAGGGGGACAAAATATAAGAGACTCTTAAATACAGAGAACAAACAAAGGGTTACTGGAGGGGTTGTGGGAGGTGGGATGGGCTAAATGGGTAAGAGGCATTAAGAAATCTCCTGAAATCATTGTTGCACTATATGCTAACTAACTTGCTTGTAAATTAAAAAATAATTTTTAAAAACTTTTAATAATTTTTTTCAAAGTACCAAGAAAAAAAAAGATTTAGTTTTATCTTTCCAATTTCTATACGTCTGATTGCTACAGGCTTGAACTAGTCTTTAATATGCTGAGTCTAATTCAAGAGGTTACAAATATTCAATGAACACCATACACAATGTTATGTCAGGAAGAGTCTCAAATGAAATAACGTACTCCTAACTCTGCCCAAGTCAAACAAAAAAACAAAAGGATGAAAAGCAAACCATGGCCAGGAAGAAAGTAAATCTAAAGCCTATATTAATTGCCTACATGAAAGCTCAATGTCTTTTGATGATATCAGATGAAAAATTCTTGTTCAACAGATTAACCACAGGCTACATAAAGGGGCAATTCATTTTTAGAGGATAAAGAGGCAGAGTGGCAAAAAAGAGAACAAGCTTTAGCATCAAAGTAATTGCTATCATTTATTGAACTCTTGTGTGTCAGGTGCTAGGCTAAGCACTGTACATACATCATCTCATATAAGAAAACTAAGTTTTAGGAGTTAGGTAATGTGTTCAAATTCCCAGTGCAATAGTCCAGGAGCTAGAATTCCAATCTAGGCTTATCTCAGTTGTTCTCAAGCAAAGATGATTTTACATCCCAGGGTACATCTAGCAATGTCTGGAGACACTTTGAGTTGTCACAACTGAGGGTATGGGGGTGTGTAGGTGCTACAGGCAGACGTGGGTGAGGCCAAGGATTGCTACTAAACATCCTAAATCCACAAGATTGCCTCCAATAATGCCCCCCCCCCCGACAGATGTTGCTATTAAAAAAAAAAACTGTTACATTTCCTATTTTATATATTTTAGTGTTATTTTGTTTACTTAATGGTGTTTATATACTATGTCCTCTGGCTCTTCTAGTGTTTTAAAATGCATCCTTCTGCCTCCTACTAATGTTTATTATTGCTCTCAAAATTTTACAATGAACTTTGACATGGGCTGCTTCTGGCAAAACAACCTTTCTATTGCAATATTGAGTCTCTAACACACTGTCATCTTAACACAGCTAAAAACTTACAAAATGGAAAAACCTATATGTGCATTTAAATCTTCACATGAATGATATTTGTGTCTTCTCCCTACTGGGTTCTGTAGCAGTTTTTTTTTTAAATGTTTATTTATTTTTGACAGAGAGAGAGAGAGAGAGACAGACTATGAGCAGGGAGGGGGCAGAGAGAGGGAGACACAGAATCCGAAGCAGGCTCCAGGCTCTGAGCTGTCAGCACAGAGTCCGATGCAAGGCTCGAACTCACAGACCGCGAGATCATGACCTGAGCTGAAGTCAGAGGCTCAACTGACTGAGCCACCCAGGCGCCCCTTGAATAGTTTTTTATAAGGACTTGAGAACTTGGTGTCTAGGAAAGAGTTTTCACAGTCAGGGAAAATGACTTCGGGAGTGTCGGAAAGTAGCATATAAACTTGAAAAAGAAACATCAATAGCTGCTCTTTATTGAACTGTTCTTTGTGCCAGGCATTAAATTTAGAGAGCTTACCTCATTTAAACATTAAGGACTTTGTTTGATTCTATTATTATCATTTTATAGACACAAAAATTAACACTCAGTGGTTATTTCCCAAAGTCGCAGAGACTGAATACTGAAGAGCAAACCGCTGGCTTCAGATAACAGGATTTCTCAACCTCAGCACTTTTAGGCCATGTAATTCTTTGTTATGGGGAGCTGAACAGAGTCTGAGAAGAAGGCTCATGCATGAATACTTTGGGACTAGGAGTTGAATACAGAGTAAACTTACCAAGGAAAGAAAGCCAATGAAAGTGGTATGGTGCTTGGTCCAATAATTGGCTACAAAGGCCAATATGAGAAACTGTATAAAATGCATGTCAAGACTGTCGGTCTGAAGTGAGAAAAAGGGAAGCATGGATCTATTGATTCCTACCTCCCACCGACCAAAGTTTGCTTCACAAGGCATGAAATACCCCTCACACTGGTTTGTACAACCTAAGGAAGTTCCCATGGTAGGCACTGGAGAGCGATTACAGAGAAGCCCTAGTGCTAAAAGCAAGAGGCAAGCACTAGGAGCCTAAACAAGATCTCAGGCTGTACCAAAGTGAAGCTGCCCACTACTGTAAGTGGAATGGTTTTTACCAGTTCCATTTCTGGATGCTAATTATTAAAGAAAAACTATTGACTTCTGTACATTAATCTCATACCCAGTCACACTACCAAAAAAACACCATGTAATCTTTTCCTGAAAATATCTTTACTTTGCCTTCACTAGTTTTTTAAAATAAAGTCTTTGGGTACCCAGGTGGCTCAGTTGTTAAGCATCTGACTTTGGCTCAGGTCATGATCTTAGGGTTTGTGAGTTTGAGTCCCACGTCAGGTGAGCTCAAGCCCCGCTTCAGGTGAGCATCAGCCTCACTAAGGGTGAACATAAGCCCCACATCGGGTGAGCATGAGTCCGCTTCAGGTGAGCCCTGCTTCTGTCTCTCTCTCTCTCTCTCTCTCTGTCTCTCTCTCTCTCTCTCTGCTCCTCACTCATTTCCACCCTCTCTCTCTCTCAAAAAAATTTTTAAATAAATAAAAATAAACTCTTTAAAATCAAGGATTATAAACAGAGAAGTGTACAAATCATGAATGCAAAGTATGATCAATTATACAAAATAGGCATATCCATGTAACCACCACTCAGATCAAGAAACCAGTACTCCCTGTGCCTCTTTTTACCCAAAAGTAACCACAATTCCAGCTTCCAACACCAAAAACTCATTTTTACCTATGTGAATTTTATGTAAGTGGAACCTTTCATGGGTATTTTATCAGTCTTCCTTCAGTCAACATTCTATTTGTGAGATTCATCCATGTAGGTGCATAGAGTAGGTTGTACCTTCTCATTGTTTTATACTATTCCACTGTTTGACTATAAAACAATTTAACCATTCTACCATTAATGGATATTTGGGGAGTTACTAATTTGTGGCTATTCACAAATAAACTGCTATGAACATTTTTGAAGATGTATCCTGATACACATACTGTTCTGTGGTGTATATTGTAGAAGAGAAACTGTTTAGTCATAAGACATGGGTGCACTGCCATAGCTTCCCAAATTGGTTGTACAGAGAACACTTCCACCCCCCAAAGAGGCAGAATGACAGTTGCTCTCAGCCTTAACACTCAGTACCATTTGTCTATTTCAGTCATTCCAGTGAGTATATACTGGGACTGCATTATGACTAGATATACGTTTCTCTGGTGACTAAAGATATAGAGCAGCTTTTCATATGTTTATGGACTATTAGGAAATCTTCTTTTATGAGCTGCTTATTCACATTATTGTCCTTTTTTCATTTAGATATTTGGGTTTTTTTTTCCCTAGTAATGTGTAGGAGTTATTTATACTTTTTGGATATGAAGCAATTTTCAAGAAAAATATACATAGGACATATATATGTGTATACATATACATTTTCATGTATATGAAAATCAGAAACTTTCAGACAAAAGTTTCAGGTTTTAAGGTAGTTTAACTTCAGTGGGTTTTTTTTTTTTTTTTTTGAAGCTTATTTACTTTGAGAGAAAGAGCATGTGAGCAAGGGAGAGTCAGAGAGAGAGGAGAGAGAATCCCAAGCAGGTTCCGCACTGTCAGCGCAGAGCCCTGGCATGGGGCTTGATCTCATGAACTGTGAGATCATGACCTGAGCTGAAAACAAAAGTTGAACACTTAACCAACTCTTTGTGTATCCTGTTCAAGAAATTCTCCCATGTTACCGTTAAGAAAAAAAACTTTTTAAAAGTAAGCTGTATGCCCAACATGGGGCTTGAACTCATGACTCCAAGATCAAGATTCACATGCTCCAGCCAACTTGAGCTGGCTCCAATTGAGCCAGCCAGGTGCCTCACCTCCCATGTTATCTTTAAGGAGATTGTTATTTGACCTTTCATACTTATTTTATTTATTTTTTTAATTTACATTTAAGTTAGTTAGCATATAGTGCAATAATGATTTCAGGAATAGATTCCTTAATACCCCTTACCCATTTAGCCCATCTCCCCTCCCACAACCCCTCGAGTAACCCTTTGTTTGTTCTCCATATTTAAGAGTCTCTTATGTTATGTCCCCCTCCCTGTTTTTATACTAGTTTTGCTTCCCTTCCCGTATGTTCCTCTGTTTTGTATCTTAAATTCCTCATATGAGTGAAGTCATATGATATTTGTCTTTTTCTACTGACTAACTTCACTTAGCATAATACCCTCTAGTTCCATCCATGTAGTTGCAAATGGCAAGATTTCATTCTTTTTGATTGTCGAGTAATACTCCATTGTATATGTATACCACATCTTCTTTATCCATTCATCCATCGATGGACATTTGGGCTCTTTCCACACTTTGCCTATTATCAATAACACTGCTATAACCATTGGGGTGCATGTGCCCCTTCGAAACAGCATACCTGTATCCCTTGGATAAATGCCTAGTAGTGCAATTGCTAGGTCGTAGGGTAATTCTATTTTTAATTTTTTGAGGAACCTCCATACTGTTTTCCAGAGTGGCTGCACCAGCTTGCATTCCCACCAGCAGTGCAAAAGAGATGCTCTTTCTCTGCATCCTCACCAACATCTGTTGTTGCCTGAGTTGTTAATGTTAGCCACTCTGACAGGTGTGAGGTGGTATCTCACTGTGGTTTTGATTTGTATTTCCCTGATGGTTGAGAATTTTTTCATGTGTCGGTTGGCCATCTGGATATCTTCTTTGGAGAACTGTCTATTTATGTCTTTTGCCCATTTCTTCACGGGATTATTTGTTTTTTGGGCATTGAATTTGATAAGTTCCTTATGGATTTTGGACAGTAACCCTTTATCTGGTATGTCATTTGCAAATATCTTCTCCTATTCCATCAGTTGCCCGTTAGTTTTGCTGATTGTTTCCTTCTCTGTGCAGAAACTTTTTATTTTGATGAGGCCTCAATAGTTCATTTTTGCTTTTATTTCCCTTGCCTTCGGAGACGTGTTGAGTAAGAAGTTGCTGCGGCCAAGGTGAAAGGAGTTTTTGCCTGCTTTCTCATCTAGGATTTTGATGGCTTCCTGTCTTACGTTTAGGTCCTTCATCCATTTTGAGTTTATTTTTATGAATGGTGTAAGAAAGTGGTCCAGGTTCATTCTTCTGCATGTTGCTGTCCAGTTTTCCCAGCACCACTTCCTGAAGACTATCTTTATTCCATTGGATATTCTTTCCTGCTTTGTCAAAGATTAGTTGGCCATACATTTGTGTGTCCATTTCTGGGTTCTCTATTCTGTTCCATTGACCTGAGTGTCTGTTTTTGTGCCAGTATGACCTTTCACATTTAGATCTACAACCCACTTAGAACTGATTTTTTTTAAGTGAACTATGGTAAGGCATATCTACATCTAATAAAATGAACACTTACAGAATGTTTAGCTCAATGAGTTTTGACAAATGTATATGTCCATGTAATCATCACCCTGATCAATATATAGAACATTTTTACCTCTGAAGAAAGTCCCTTCAAGCCCACTAGCAAGCAATCCCCCTCCCTACTCAGTCCTAAGCAACCCCTAAATCTGATAACTGTGACTACAGATGAGTTTTGTCTATTATAAAATCATACAGCATATATTCCTTTGTGTCAGGCTTCATTCACTGAGCATATTTTTGAGATCTGTCCATGTTAATAAGTTTATTATTAAGACATTCCTTTTATGGGTGAGTTACATTCATTCAGTTGTCTGAATACACCAAAATGTGTTTATTCATATGTTGGATATTTGCGTTTTATTTAGTTTGGGGCTATTATGAATAAAGCTGCTAAGAACATTCATGTCTTTTTGTGGACAGATGTTTTATTTTGCCTGGCTAAGTGGCTACAAGCAGGTTTGCTGGGTTACACAGTAAGTATATGTTTAAATTTATAAAGCAATTGTCAAAATGTTTCCCATCATGGTCATACCATTTTATATTCCTACTAGCCTTGCATGAGAGTATCTGATGATTCACATTCTCCTATTCATTCTCATTCTTGGAATTGTTAGCCTTTTTAATTTGAGCCATTCTAAAAGATATAAGGGATATCTCATTGTGGCTTTAATAACTATTTCCCTGCTGGCTATTTATGTTGAGCATCTTTTCATGTGTTTAGTAGCATATCTTCTTTTGTGAAGTGTCTGGTCAAACCTTTCACTCTCACATTTTTCTTTTTTTTTAACTTATTGCTTGCTAAGTCCAAGAATTCTTTACAAATTCTGGATACACGTCCATTGTTAGATACACATTTTGAGAATATTTTCTCCCACTATTTGTTTTGCCTTTTTATTTCCCTAATATGTGAAATTTTTTAATTTTGATACCCATATATCAATTTTTTCTTCTGTGATTAGGATTTTTTGTGTTCCTGTCTAGGAAATCTTTGCCTACCCCAAGGTCAAAAATGTTTTCTTCTGCATAGTTTTAGCTTGTAAGTTTAGTCTATGATCCATTTTGAATTAATTTTGTATATTGTACAGATGTCAAGATTCACTTTTAGATATTCATAGGATATTCAGTTTGTTCTAGCACCACTGTTCAAAAGACTATACTGTTGCCACTGAATTACTTTTGTGCCTTTATGAACATCAGTTGACGATATATGAGTGGGTCTATTCCAGGTCTATATTCTACTCCATTGATCTATGTCTTTTCCTTATGCCAATACCATGTTGCCTTGATGACTAGCATTATATCAATTCTTGAAATCTAGTAGTAAAGTCTCCCAGAAATAACATTATTCACAGACAACATAATCCTCCATGTAGAACATCCACTATAATCTACAAAAAAAACTACTAGAATTACTAAATGAGTTTTAGCAACAGAATATCAAAATATAAAAATATAAAAATAAATTGTATTTCTATATACTTGCATGAACAATCAGAAATTGAAACTTTAAAATACCATTTACTATAACATCAAAAAATGTGAAATACTTTATATCTGACAAAAGATGTGGAAACTTAAAACCACAAATATTATTGACAGAAATTTTAAAAGATCTTAAAAAACTAATATACACCATGTTGATGGGTCTGAAGACTCAACATTATTGAGATGCCAATTCTCCTCAAATTGATCTATAGATTCAATGCAATCCCAATGAAAATCCCAAAAGGCTTTTTTTGTAGGAAATGGCAAGCTGATACTAAAATTCAGATGTGTATACTGAGAAGCAAGAACGGCTAAAATAACTTTGAAAAAGAACAATTTGAGGAATAACACTACCAGATTTCAAGAGTTGTTATAAAGCTACAATAACCAAAACAACATGACATTGGTATAAAAATAAACAAATAGATCAGTGGTACAGATAGAATATAGAGTTTAGAAATAAACCCAGAAATATATGGATAACTGATTTTTGACAAAGTTGCAAAGGCAATCCAATGGAAAAAGGATAGTCTTTTCAACAGACAATACTCGAACAACTTAACACTCATATGCACGAAAAGGAACTTGGATCTATACTCACACCACATATAAAAATTAACTTGAAATGGATCACAGACCTAAATGTAAGGCCTAAAACTATAAAACTTCCAGAAGAAAACAGAGGAGAAAATCTCTGTGAACTTGGGCTGGGCAAAGAATTCTTAGATATAATACCAAAAGCACAATCTACAAAGAAAAAAGTTTATAAACTATTTTTCTTGAAAGATATCCAGTAATTCTACTCCTAGCCAAAAAAAAAAAAAAAAAAAAAAAAAAAAAAAAAAAAAACCTGAAAACAAAAACTCAAAACAAAAAATATCTTGCTCTTCAGAAGACTCTAAGAGAATGAAAACATGGACACAGACTGGGAGAAAAATATTTGCAAAGCATATTCCTGATCAAAGATTTGTATCCAGAATACACAAAGATCACTCAAAATTGAACAATAAGAAAATACATCACCCAATTTAAAAAGGCAAAATATTTGAACAGACATTAAACCAAAGAAAATATATAGAAGGCAAATAAACACATGAAAAGATGCTCAACATCATTAGTCATTAGGGAAATGAAAATTTTTAAACCACAATGAGATAGATACCCCTACGCACCAATTAGAATTGCTAAAATTAAAAAGACTAATCATACCAAATGTTGGTGAAGATCAAGAAAAACCCGAACTTTCACACAGTTGGTAGGAATTAAAATAGTAAAACTACTTTGGAAAAGTTTGGCAATTTCTTAAAAAATGAAACACACACCTACCCTATGATCTAGCCATTTCACATCTAAACATTTACCTAAGAGGAAAAGAAATATATGTCTATACAAAGACATACATGAATGTTCATAGCTGATTTGTAATGGCCAAGAACTGGAAACAACCCAAATGTCTATTAAAAGGCATACAGGTAAACAGACTGTGACATATCCAGTCACAATGAAAATACTACTCAGCAATCAAAAAATAAATTATTGATACGTGCAACAAAGTGAATGAATCTTAACATAATTGTGCTTAATGAAAAAGTCAAACAGAAGCAACAAAAGAAAAAAGAGACAAATTGGTCTTCGTCCAAATTAAAAACTCTGTCCAAAGGATGTTTATCAATAAAGTATAAAGACAACCTACAGAGTAGGAGAAAATATGTGCAAATCATATATAAGGACTTAATATTCAGAATACATACATAAAGAGCTATTAGAACTCAACAACAAAAAGACAGCCCAATTCAAAATTAAGCAAAGGACTTGAATAGATATTTCTCCAAAGAAGAGACACAAGATGGCCAATAAGTACACGACACAGTGCTCAACATCATTATTCACTAGGGAAATGCAAATCAAAATCATTATGAGATACCCACTAGAATGACTATAATAATTTTTTTTAAGAGAAAGGAAAATAACAAGTGCTAACCAGAATGTGGAGAAATTGGAGCCCTCAGACATTGCTGGTAGGAACATAAAATGGTGCAGCTGCTGTGAAAAAGTTTGACAATTTCTCAAAAAATTAAACATACAATTATCCGTATGACCCAGTAATTCTACTCCTACTTAAAAAAAAAACTGAAAACAAAAACTCAAAACAAATACATGTACACCAGTGTTTACTGCAGCATTATTCACAATTGCCAAAAAGTGGGAACAACCCAAGTATTCGTCAAGAGATGAATGGATAAACAAAATGTGGTATGTCCATGCAATGGTATACTATTCAGTCATAAAAAGAAATGAAGTACTAAAACATGTGACAGTGTAGACGAACCTTGAAAACATTATGCTATGTGAAATAAGCCAGACCAAAAGGACAAATACTGTTATGATTCCACTTATATATCTAGAATAGGCAAATTTGTAAAAATAGGAAGTTAGTTAGAGGTTACCAGGGGCTGGGGGATAGAGAAACGGGAAGATATTGATTAACGGGTACAGAGTTTCTGTTTGGAGTAGTGAAAAATTTTTCAAAAAAAACAGCAGTAATGGTTGCACAAAACTGTGAATGTACTTAAGGATACTAAGCTGTATACTTAAAAATAGTTAAAAGGCAAATTTTTGTTATACATATTTTATAGCACTTAAAAAATTTTTGTGTCATATAGTATCATGAAGTTCCAGCTAGCTTTCCATCCTTTTAGATACTACAATAAATATCTTGCATGACAGTTCACTCAAGGCAATATTTTAAGTAGCAGGATTCTGGTCAGAATCAGGTAAGTGAATTTTCCACTAACAGCTAAACACAGCCAAATAAAATTCCCAGCCACAGGGCAATGTTCCATAGAAGGAACAGGCTACAGAGCTCACTAGATTCTTAAATCCTATCATGCAAGGGCAGAAATGCCTGTAAAATATTTGTAGCTAAGCCACATCTTGAACAATACTCATTTCACCATGAAAAATTATTTATCTTCAAAATTGCAGAATCTGGGTAATCAGTATACAGGGGTTCATTTTATTGTTCTCTCCACTTTTTTTTTTTTTTTTTAATTTTTTTTTAACGTTTATTTATTTTTGAGACAGAGAGAGACAGAGCATGAACGGGGGAGGGTCAGAGAGAGGGAGACACAGAATCTGAAGCAGGCTCCAGGCTCTGAGCTGTCAGCACAGAGCCCGACGCGGGGCTCGAACTCACGGACCGTGAGATCATGACCTGAGCCGAAGTCGGCTGCTTAACCGACTGAGCCACCCAGGCGCCCCAGTTCTCTCCACTTTTATATTTGCTGGAATATTACAAAATTTAAAAATTTAGAAATTATTTCTAACATATGTTATGCTAGCTAACAAACCTTAGGTGCTGGATGATTATAGAAATAATTGAAGGGCTTATCAGAGCCTATACAGTGAAGGTTCTGACAATATAGTCTTTCAAGTGCTACATAACACTTCAAATGTTAACTAGCCATGCTTAGAGATTAAAATAAAAAACACATATACATACAACACGATTTCAAATGAAGTATTTTTTTTTAATGTTTATTTATTTATTTTGAGAGAGACAGAGAGCCTGGGTAGAGGAGGGACACAGAGAGAGACAGAGAATCTGAAGCATGCTCCAGGTTCTGAGCTGTCAGCACCCACCAACTGTGAGATCAAGACCTCAGCTGAAGTTGGATGTTTAATCGACTGAGCCACCCAGATGCCCCCCAAATGAAGAATTTTAAAGTATATTTCATACCATCCAGAGAGCACTTCTACCATGGATTTCTGAAATAAACTACTGGGGCGCCTGGGTGGCTCAGTTGGTTGAGCGTCCGACTTCGGCTCAGGTCATGATCTTCACAGTTCATGCGTTTGAGCCCCAGCTTGCTGCTGTCAGCATGGAGCCCGCTTTGGGTCCTCTGTCCCCTTCTCTCTCTGCCCCTCCCCTATTTGTTCTTTCTCTTTCTCTCAAAAGTAAATAAAACGCTAAGAAAATGAAATGGATTACTTGTGTCCAATTCCTTGTTTTCAAGTCTCTCTGCCCCCAGACACTATGAGCTTCTTTTGAAGGGGACCATGGAACTGTGTGTGTCCCATTGCTCCTTGATTTCCCCTCTCCTGCTTGAATTCTAGACTGGGATCTGTGTTCAGAAAGTTTAGTTCCACCAACAGCTACAGAACACTAGAGTCTATGTGTCAGACATATTTTTGGTGCTGTGCATATACAGCCCTGATCAAAGATGACAAAGTTGTGCATGGAGCTTACTTTCTAGTAGAACACAGTTGAAGTGAGTAATAAGGTTGAGCTAAACAATTTTTAAAAGGTTCTTCCAACAAATATTCCCTGTGATACAAACCATACTGTTGTTGGTGACCGTACCCATCCCCATGCTTTGAGGGAGCCTCTCTCAATTCCACAGTAAAAGGTAACCAACCCTGATAGTACCATTTACACAGGGCTGGTGGGAGGAGTACTACCCCATGGCACTTTAAAGACAAGAAGCTCATTCATCTATAATTTTTCCATTTCCTTATCTGAGTTGGTAAAATGGTCCACTGCCCAATGATAGACTACAGAAATGGCTTGTGACAGCTGTAGGACCATACAGCATTATGGTGTTTCATTAATCTCTCTCCTCCACCAATAAGTAATAACAAATTTTTCCTATAAGAGGATGATATATGAAAACATTAAATAAATTCTATGAATTATACACATTTAACTCATTTTCTATATTTTCTAGTTATCTCTGGACCAAAAAGTCTCAAACTGGGACCCTAGACCCTTAAGATGTCCACAAAGCTGGTAATGGGAACCTTTAAGTTAATTTTCAATATATTTTTAACAATCTAACAAATCATACACTTAACAGCCCGTAGTTTGTACCCACTAAATACCACCATCTCAGCAAATACGTTGAATACATTTTTGTTGATGTCTGGGTTTATTCTTTAATAGAGGACATTAAAAATATTTTAAACTCTTACAGAGGCTATGGAAGAAATATAGTACAGGCTGATAAAGTATATAATACCACTGCTTCAGAACCATTACTTCAAACATGATAAACCTGTTAATGAAATTAGTGTCAGAATATTTCAATTTACTTTGGTATCTAGAGCAGTCAGTGCTTTATATCTTCTATCTGGTTCCTAGACTCTCATTTGATACTAACAGTTACCACCTCTTTTGGTCTAATTGGTGATTATTGCTGATGCTGCCATAAAAAGAAAGTGTTTTGACTGGACTGGATGGACTTAACAGAAATATTTAGAACATTTCATCCTAAAGCAGCAGAATACACATTCTTCTTGAGTGCACATGGAACATTCTCCAGAACAGATCACATACTGGGTCACAAATCAGCCCTCAACAAGTACAAAAAGATTGATATCATACCATGCATATTTTCAGACCACAATGCTATGAAACTTGAAATCAACCACAAGAAAAAATTTGGAAAGATCACAAATGCTTGGAGACTAAAGAACATCCTACTAAAGAATGTATGGGTTAACCAAGAAATTAAAGAGTAAATTGAAAAGTACATGGAAGCCAATGAAAATGAAAATACGACAGTCCAAAACCTTTGGGATACAGCAAAGGTGGACATAAAAGAGAAGTATACGGCAATCCAGGCCTTCCTAAAGAGGGAAGAAATGTCTCAAGTACACAACCTAACCTTACACCTAAAGGACCTACAAAAAGAACAGCAAAGAAAGCCCAAAACCAGCAGCAGAAGGGAAATACAGCAGAAACCAATGATACCGAAACCAGAAAAATAGAACAGATCAACAAAACTAGGAGCTAGTTCTTTGAAAGAATTAACAAAATTGATAAACCCCTCACCAGATTGATCAAAAAGAAAAAGGAAAGGACCCAAATAAATAAAAGCATGAATGAAAAAGGAGAGATCACAACCAACACCGCAGAAATACAAACAATTATAAGAGAATATTATGAATAATTACATGCCAACAAATTGGGTGATCTAGAAGAAATGAATAAATTCCTAGAAACATATAACTACCAAAACTGAAACAGGAAAAATAGAAAATTTGAACAGACCCATAACCAGTAAAGGAATTGAATCAGTAATCAGAAATCTCCCAACAAGAGTCCAGGGCTGGATGTCTTCCCAGAGAAATTCTACCAAACATTTAAAGAAGAGTTAATACCTATTTTATCGAAGCTGTTCGAAAAATAGAAATCGAAGAAAAACTTCCAAACCCATTCTATGACATGACAAAGTAATCAAAAATCTCCTAAAAAACAAGAGTCCAGAGCCAGATGGATTTCCAGAGATTCTACCAAACATTTAAAGAAGAGTTAACACCTATTCTCTTGAAGCTGTTCCAAAAAATAGAAATGCAAGGAAAACTTCCAAACTCTGTCTATGAAGCCAGCATTACATTGATTCCAAAACCAAAGACCCCCCCTAAAAAGGAGAATTACAGACCAACTTCCCTGATGAACATGGATGCAAAAATTCTCAACAAGATACTAACAAATCAAATCCAACAACACATTAAAATAATTATTCACCACGATTAAGTGGGATTTACTCCTGGGCTGCAGGGCTGGTTCAATATCCGCAAATCAGTCAATGTGGTATGTCATATTAATAGAAGATAAGAAACACACAATTCTCTCCATAGATGCAGAAAAAGCATTTGACAAAATACAGCATCCTTTCTTGATTAAAAAAAAAAAAAAAAACCCTCAAGAAAGTTGGGAAAGAAGGAACATACCTCAACATCCTAAAGGCCATATATGAAAGACCCACAGCTTATACCATCCTCAAAGGGGAAAAACTGAGAGGTCTTCTCCTAAGGTCAGGAACACAACAAGATGTCCATTCTCACACTGTTGTTCAACATAGTACTAGAAGTCCTAGCCTCAGCAATCAGACAACAAAAAGAAATAAAAGGCATCAAAATCAGCAAGGAAGAAGTCAAACTTTTATTCTTTGCAGATGACATGATACTCTACATGGAAAATCCAAAAGACTCCTCCAAAAAACTGCTCAAACTGATACACGAATTCAGCAAAGTCTCAGGATATAAAATCAATGTACAGGAATCAGTTGCATTTCTATACACTAATAGTGAAGCAGCAGAAAGAGATATCAAGGAATCAATCCCATGTACAATTGCATCAAAAAACATAAAATACCTAGGAATGAAACCTAACCTCAAAGAGATAAAAAGACCTGTACACTGAAAACTATAGAAGGCTTATGAAAGAAATTGAAGATGACACAAAGAAATAGGAAAACATTCCATGCTCATGGAATGGAAGAACAAATACTGTTAAAATGTCAATACTACCCAAAGCAATCTACATATTCAATGCAATCCCTATCAAAATAACCCCAGCATTCTTCACAGAGATAGAACAAACAATCCTAAAGTTTGTATGGAACCAGAAAAGGCCCTGAATAGCCAAAGGCATGTTGAAAAAGAAAAACAAAGCTGAAGGCATCACAATTCCAGATTTCAAGCTGTATTACAAAGCTGTAATCACCAAGACAATATGGTACTGGCACAAAAAGAGACACACAGATCAGTGGAACAGAGAACCCAGAAATGGACTCACAAATGTATGGCCAACTAATCTCTGACAAAGCAGGAAAGAATATCCAACGGAAAAAAGACAGTCCTTCAGCAAATGATGATAGGAAAACTGGACAACGACATGCAGAAGAATTAACCTCAACCGCTTTCTTACAATATACACAAAAATAAACTGAAAATAAATGAACGGCCTAAACATAAGACAGGAAACCATCAAAATTCTAGGGAAGAAAACATGCAACAACCTTTTTGACCTCGGCTGCAGCAACTTCTTACTAGACATGTCTCCAGAGGCAAGGGAAACAAAAGCAAAAATGAACTATCGGGACCTCATCAAGACAAAAATTTTCTGCACAGAGAAGGAAACAATCAACAAAACTAAAAGGCAACTGATGGAATGGGAAAAGATATTTGCAAATGACATATCAGATAAAGGGTTAGTATCCAAAATCCATAAAGAATTTATCAAACTCAACACCCAAAAAACAAACAATACAGTGAAGAAATGAATAAAAGACATGAACAGACACTTTTCCAAAGAAGACATCCAGATGGCTAACAGACCCATGAAAAAATGCTCAACATCCCTCAGCATCAGGGAAATACAAATGAAAACCACAATGAGATACCACCTCACACCTGTCAGAATGGCTGAAATGAACTCAGGAAACAAGATGTTGGCGAGGATACAGAAAAAGGGGAACACTTTTGCACTTTTAGTGGGAATGCAAACTGGTGCAGTCACTCTGGAGAACAGTATGAAGGTCCCTCAAAAAATTAAAAATAGAAATCACCCTATGGCCCAGAAATTGCACTACTAGGTATATATCCAAAGAATACAAAAATGCTGATTCAAACAGGCACACGTACCCCAGTGTTCATAGGAGCACTACCACAATAGCCAAATTATAGGAAGAGCCCAAATGTCCATCAATGGATGAATGGATAAAAAAGATGTGGCATATACATACAATTGAATATTACTTGGCAATCAAAATGAATGAAATCTTGCCATTTGCAATAACGTGGATGGAACTAGAATATACTATGCTAAGAAAAAGTCAGTTAGAGAAAGACAAATATCATATGATTTCACTTACATGTGGAATTTAAGAAACAAAACAGATGAACATAGGGGAAGGGAAGGAAAAAATAAGATAAAAACAGAGACAAACCAAAGAGACTCTTAAATACAGAGGATTGCTGGAAGGGTGCTGGGTTGGGGAATGGGCTAAATGGGTGATGGGCATTAAGGAGGGCACTTGTTGGGATGAGCACTGGGTGTTATATGTAAGTGATGAATCACTAAATTCTACTCCTGAAACCATTATTACACTATATGTCAAGTAAGATGGATTTAAATAAAATTTTTTTTTTAACGTTTATTTATTTTTGAGACAGAGACAGAGCATGAACGGGGGAGGGTCACAGAGAGAAGGAGACACAGAATCTGAAACAGGCTCCAGGCTCTGAGCTGTCAGCACAGAGCCCGACGCGGGGCTCGAACCCACAGACCGTGAGATCATGACCTGAGCCGAAGTCGGACGCTTAACCGACTGAGCCACCCAGGTGCCCCTTAAATAAAATTTTTTAAAAAGTGTTTTGGGTAAACTAGGACTACTTGCAGTTTCCATTTCATAGCATCCTGAATCATAGCAAATGATCTCTTGCATACAAAGTTAAAGCCATGATTTCTACTTGAGCAATCACATAAATAGCACCAAAGCAATTGACTTGCCCTTATGATTCTTATTTAATTTTAAGGATATCATATTTATGATACTATGCTGTCTTCATTTTAATTCTCAAACACCTTTCAATTTAAATGTTACATTTAGAGCTAAGCATATATAAACTTTTATGTCAAGATAACATTTTACAAATTTTCTCCTTTACGTAATAAGGTATTTAAAATTAATACAGGTTTTAAATTGCACACATTATGCAGAAATGCATATAAAATTAATCACAGGGATTCAAGTTTACACATAAATTGAACCAGCAGATGCTATAGAAGTCCTACATTTAATTGCCAAGCTAAAAGGCTGAATGAGGGGTGCCTGAGTGGCTCAGTTGGTTGAGCATCCAACTTCAGCTCGGGTCATGATCTCACGGCTTGTGGATTTGAGTCCCGTGTCGGGCTCTGTGCTGACAGCTCAGAGCCTGGAGCCTACGTTGGATTCTGGGTCTCTTTCTCTCAAAAATAAATAAACATTAAAAAAATTTTTTTTAATACATAAAATAAAAGGCTAAATGAACAGGAGGGAACTCACGTATCAGAAGTAGAAAGAAAGATCTCTAAGTCATTGATTATGAAAAGGCAAATACAGGCCTTCTTCACTGCTGAAAGTTCAAGAAAATGGAGAATCATTTGGTTCATACCACTAACTTTCCAACTTCCAACTATGACTTTTTGAAGGTCAGCCATTTCTTACTCAAATGAACAAACAAATGGCAGCAATGGAGGAATTTATTTTGTGCTAGGTTCTTCAGGATTCCAAATTTTAGAGAATAATAATAATTCTTATATATGGATTACTATGTGCCAGGCACTATTTCACAATAGCGAAGGAAGATGACTGCATTCCTCTTAGAAAGAAAATAAAAATGGTATCTGGAATTTATAAATAATTACTGAGTAGGTCTGAAGACCATCCTTGAGAAGGTTTGATTTATAAAGTGCCTGGCCCTCTGCTAAGGGTTGTATTTATGTTATCTTATACCTCTATAAGCCAGGTGCTATGGTGTTTATTTTACAGAGCCAGGATTTGAACTCAGACAGTGGCTCTTTCTCATTATAATAGAGTAAAATATCGACATCACACCTGCATTGTGATTTGAAGAACACCTGCATTTTTTTAAGTTTAAGATAAATAAACAAAAAACTTGAGTCTCAGATGTAAGAAGCATGAGACTTTAACTCTCATTTGAATCCGGAAAAATATAACCAACCTTGCAATTCCACTGAAAGCAGATTACTTGTGAATTTTCACACAAATTTGGCTAGAGAGGAGAAATTTTAAAAATTTTCTTGTGGAATCTTTTTGAAATATTATATTTTTAGAAGTTATTTTTCATTCTTGAATGTTTTTGGCTTTTAAGGAAAATATTGGCATACATGTGATATATCACAATGATATTTTCTGTTATTCTATATAATCATTATAAATTTTGGCATGGATCTAAATTTATTGACATGGAAATTTCACATATGTTTAACTAAAAAATCATTAAAAACGGTTTGTATAGTGTGATTCTTTATTCTGTAAAAAATCTTAAGCTTAAATTTATGATAAACATTTAAATTTGGCTATTAGATGACAAGATTACTGGTAATTTTCCTTTCTTCTTTGAATCTTTTCATTATCTGGACTTTTTTTTTCATTTTTACAATTCTGCTTACTTTTATAAGCAGGAAAAATATTTAATTTTTTAAAACCTTCACTAATCACACATTTCTACAAAATAAAATCGTTTTGTAAAAAGAGTTGCAACTGCTCTAAAAAAATTCTCTAGTTTGGCTTTCATAGTAGCATTGAAATGATCTTATTTAAACTGTTCTCTAAACCATAAAAAGTATTATATTAATACAATAATCTTATAACTACTGATCCTCTCCTCTCATAAATCAAAGAGACAAGGAAAGATAACACAATGCAGAAATAACTTTGAATAACCTTCTATTTAATTACATTTGATCAGGCTTTGAATTTCCCAAATGTGATTTTTTTTTTAATTGTTTTAATGTTTATTTACTTTTGAGAGAGAGAGAGAGACAGAGAGTGAGCAGAGGAGGGGCAGAGAGAGAGGGAGACACAGAATCCGAAGCAAGCTCCAGGCTCTGAGTTGTCAGTGCAGAGCCTGACGTGGGGCTCGAATCCGGGCTCAAATCCACAAACCGTGAGATCATGACCTGAGCTAAAGTCCAACACTTAACTGACTGAGCCACCCAGGCACTCCACCCCAAATGTTATTTTCTTTGAAAAGCCACTATATACTTGATAAAGCTGTTCCCCCTTGTCTGAATAGTTGTAAATAGCAAAAGAAGAAAACAACCATGTTTAATATTTTTAGATTTTCAGCAACAGATGTTTTTCCCTCAGGCAGTCAAAATTATAACCTACCATATAGCTTACTTTCTCTTAAAAATGTACTATGAGATTCTGTGTCTATTTTCTGGTTCTAGAAACAGGCACATCAGCACCTGCCAAAAGCAGGCATTTCCTCAAAGATTACATGATAACATTACAGAAGAATAAGAAACAAAAATAACAAACATTGTAGCAAAAAGAACTTTAGAAATCTTAAAATACATCTAGCTTTATTGTGAGCCAGATATACATCCTTACACCAGTCATTTATTTTAAAAGGAGGAGCTTTGAAACTAGACGATCAACCATTCAATCAGCATTCAGTGAATACCTATATGCAAGATACTACACTAAACTGTCTCCACTCCCTTCCCATCCATGATTTCGCTTTCTGCAGTGTCACTCAACTACAGTCTGGAAGCAAATGATCCTCCTCTAGACACATCATCAGGTCAACAGTAGCCTAGCACTACATCACAATGTCTACATCACTCGCCTCACCTCATCTCATCACATAGGTATTTTACCATCTCACATTATCATAAGAAGAGCGAGTACGGTACAATGAGGTATTTTAAGAGACCACATTCACATAACTTTTATTAGAGTATATTGTTATAATTACTCTATCTTATTATTAGTTAGCGTTGTTACTCTCTTACTGTACCTAATTTAGAAATTAAACTTTATCATAGGTATGTATGTGCAGGAAAAACCATAGTATATACAGCATTTGGAACTCTCCACAGTTTCAGGCATCTACTGGGGTGGGGGGCGGTCATAGAACATACACCCATGGATAAGTAGGGATGACTGTATCTTACATGCAGTGGAGAGTTGAGGAGACTAAATGAACAGATCCATCTGGAAAGATTTTACAATCTAATAGGAAAAAAAAATTTAAACAAGTAGTCTGCTGCTTCTGTGACAGAACATATTTTAAACTTTCTAGGTAAATA
The DNA here is from genome assembly GCF_018350195.1 of Panthera tigris. Lineage (NCBI taxonomy): Eukaryota > Metazoa > Chordata > Mammalia > Carnivora > Felidae > Panthera > Panthera tigris. The sequence continues at coordinate 56,706,099 of NC_056669.1, forward strand.
AGCTCCTTTTAAAATAAGTAAATTTTTTTAAAGGGAGGAGTGGGTAAGGCCAGCTCAACATTTGGTTCATGATGCATTGCATAGCCAAATAGATTTAAGTGAAATGTTCAAGTTTAAATAAAGTGCATTGTATTTTAAGTTCATGGCATAAAGATAATAAAAGAGACTTTAAAGATTTATAATTTTAAAAACAATGAGGTCCTAAAAGTTTACTTACCTTCAAAACATTCCTTCACAAAAGTTAGTGTCTGCCTCATAGAGACATTATTCACTTCAGTAACCCATTGACCATATCTGATTACACTGTGCTCTGGCTAAGGACTAAGAACTGCATGCTTACTACTTGAATAATTCAGCCAGCAATGGGGAGAAAATACTCCTCAAAAATGAGCCAGTAGGGAGAGAGAAAAAAGAAAATGGATAGGTCAGTAAACCAATTCAGAGAAAGCCTATACCACTCATGTGATCCACAGAATTACCAAAAGCAGTTCATCTTTCCCACTCCAGAAACCAGGGAGATAAGCAGTCTAGAAGCAGAGACTGTTTTTTCTCCTACTTACAACCTTTCAGAGTCCAACTGATTGAAAGAAGTCAAACAAGAGCATGTGGATTGTGTTTCTTAACTCTAACATAAAGCAACTATTTAACCTGGTGGTCAAAATGAAGCATCAAACAAACTGTAAGCAGAAGAAATAATGGTGTAAATAAAAAGCTTAATCCAACCGATAAATAGAACTTACAGAGATGAATCAATTATTTTAAAAGACAAAAATGACTAATAGTCTCATATAGCATATAAACATAAAAAGATATCCATATTGAAATAATTTCTTGCTAAAATTATTTTATTTCAACAGACATTTACTGCAGACAAGACTATAACAATATTCTTATCTTACATAATATTGTTATAGTCTTGTCTACAGTAAATGTCTGTGGGAAATAAAAAAATAATATATACATATATATACATATATATATATATATTCTAGAATGAATACAACAAAATTATTTCCTCGGGCAATGTAACAAGATAGAAGGCTGAGCACATGCTAATTTTCTCCTTCCAGTTAAAAACCCCATAAAATGTCAGGGAGAAAAAGAAGTCAGAAACTTTTTCAATAGAATACATCTACAAAGGCACAGGGGGAAAAAAAGCATCCTTTAGCAGTCAAGTTTACAAACGCTAAAAGATGGAACTGGTTTTCACATTCAAAGGTTGTGAACAAACAATGTACAGAAAACATATAAATTACTAGCTAGAGGAAGCATCTTAGGCTCACTGGTCATTTATATGTTTTCTGTACATTTTTTCTAGCTAGTTATCAGGTAAACGCAAAGTAAAACAATGAGATATTTTTATCTAACAGATTAGCAAAGTATTAAAAGTAATAAAAACTTGGCAGGGATTTAAAGAAAAGGGGCCTCCCTTTTACTGTTGGTGAAAGAGTAAGTTGAAAAAGTCTTTCTAAAAGGCAATTTGCTAATATCCACCAAAATACAAAGTGTTCATACCATTTGACCCTGAACTTTCATTTCCAGGAATCTAACCTAAAGGAAGTGTTTGCTTGCACATGTTCATGTGTATTCAGTGCAGCATCTCTTTAAAACTGGGAGAAATTGGGAAGAATTTAAATGACTAATGATAATGGAATAGTTAAGTGAATTATGCCTCATCCATATTTATGAAATATCTTTCAGGATGAAAAAGTATCTATATGAAAGCCTTACCTCCCACAAAAAAACAAAAAACAAAAAACACATATTTAGTGAAAGAAAGAGGAAGTTACAGAATAGATCAATTATTCCTCAAAAATCCTAGCTTCTTTGAAGTGTTTACTATAACCCCTCTTTGTGGTAGTCATCTACCTATCTCTCTGGCAATTCCCCTTATTCACAGAAAAACTCAGCACCTACGTTTCTCTCCAACTACTTCAATGATGATTCCTGAAGATTTCAACATCAGTATACTCTCTCAGTTCCTGTACCTCCTCCTAAATAAGTCTTTTTTTTTTCCATCCTACTTCAGTTATCTACTCCCTGATCATATTCTAAATCTCATCCTGTCCAATAACTAACCCACCTCCCAGTCTCACTTTTAAGCTTCTCACATTTAGACCAACACTTCCTAGCTTTCTAACATGACTTGCAGTCACTTGCTAGTGACCCTACTTTTACAGTCTCTACCACCATCAAAACTTCTAGCCCACTGACCCTACCATTCTTTCACTGTCCATAATGTCCGTCACCTTCTCAATTCCCTCCTTTAAATAACTTCAAAAACCATGGTCCAAAACTGTAACAACTTCCTTGTATACACTTGACAATTCATTGCATCTCGCCTTCTGTCATACTTCCCGCAAAACCCCAAGGCTGCTTAAACCCAAAAGTGCCTTAATTGGTCTTATTTTCATTCTTGTCCCATAAGTCACAGACTGCTAGCTACCTATCCAATATCCATTCTTTCCTTCCTTACCAAGAGAACCCATATTTTACTTGGGAGGTTAATGCACCCAGCTAAACCACTGTACTTCCTAGCCTCCCTGACAGCTAGAGAGTGTCTATGACACTGGACCATAAAGCACAAGTGAAGTCACTGAATGAGCTTTGGAGAAAACCCTTAAAAAAAAAAAAATCAGCTGATATGTGCCTTTCTGCCTCCGACTTCTGTCTACATGTGATTCTAGAGAAGGATCAGCCATCTCACACTACAAGGAGACAAGCACACTTGAAGATGTCTAAACAGAAAGACAAAAGGAACCTGACTTCCTGATGTCACATAGCTGCTATATCAGCCCTAGGCTGCATACATCTGGTTTCGGTTACTAGAGAAAAAGAAAACTCCTCATTTGTTTGGTCATTATTTTCGGGTCTCTACTATTTACAGTAAATACAATTCCTAACTTCTAGACCCATTATAGTTTATTCCCTACACAGCAACCAGAGACCTTTTAAAAGTATAAATCAGATCACATTACTGGCTTCACATCACACTTAAAGTAAATTTAGGTTCTTTACCAGGTCAACTAGGCCTTCTTTGATCTGGCCCTTCTATTTCTTCCAATTCATCTCCTACCAAATCCCTATACCACCCTTTCACCCACCACGTGCACACTCAAATCCCGCCACACTGTTCCTTGAACAAGCCAAACTTGTTTCTATTTCAGGGACTTTGCATTTGCTGCTCCTCTGCCTAGAATACTCTTTCCTCATACTTTTACTTGGCTTGCTACCTCACTTAACCCACGTAGCAACTCCAATGTTGCCTCTCTGACAGACCTTCCTGATTATCTAAAACAGTTTTTTTGTGTCTCCACAAGTTTCCTCTCCACCTCCCAGTAACTCTTCTGATCCTACTTTATTAATATATATTAAGTATTTGTTTGCTAATTTACTGTCTTTGGCACTAGAATGGAATCTCCCTGGGCAAGGACCTCAGGTGTCTGCAGAACCATATCTCCAGTGCTTGGCACACAGTAGGGATGCAAAAAATATCTGATGAGTAAATGACTATATAACATGAGCTCATTTATACTGAAAAAGACTAAAGCGTGTGTGTGTGTGTGTGTGTGTGTGTGTGTGTGTGTGTGTGTGAAAGTATATAAAGGACCTAAACTGATGTTACTAGTTGTTACTAGTTATCAAAGTTAACTATGGGGAGGATAATGAAAAATAAGGAAAAGAGGAATTTTCACATTTTGCTCTGCATATTTCTATATTATTTTTCTTTTCACAAAAAACCCCAAAATTATATATGATACATGGCAGGAAGAAAGTTTTAAACATATTTGGAAATATAAATCCACTCACAGAATCATAAAATTTAGAAACTCAGAGTAACCTTAAGCATACTACTCCCCCCATAGGTAGGATAATCTATGATTACTAAGTAAGTATCTTTTAAAAGAACTAGAATTAGAAGAATAAAATTTCTTTAAAAAAATTTTTTTTAATGTTTTTATTTATTTTTGAGACAGAGAGAGACAGAGCATGAGTAGGGGAGGGGCAGAGAGAGGGAGACACAAAATCCCAAGCAGGCTCCAGGCTCTGAGCTGTCAGCACAGAGCCCAACGCGGGGCTCGAACTCATGGACTGTGAGATCATGACCTGAGCTGAAGACAGACGCTCAACCGACTGAGCCACCCAGGCGCCCCAAGAATAAAATTTCTTATTAACTTTTCATAGCCCTTATAAAATTTTTTACTATCACTTAAACAAAATAAAATATACCAAATAAAAAGTATATCAGTAGCATGTTATGCATCAAATAGTAATGATGAGTTGTGTACAACAAATTCCCACTTACCATCCCTTGCTTAGTGGAAACTTTTAAGGATCTTCCTTCTCTAGATATACATCCAAATAATTATATATTTACTTTGTTTTCTTTTAGAAAATAAAATATGCACTCTAAGAGACACCTTTTTCTCTATCAAGTTCTCCATCCAGATGTCTAGCGCCTTTTAATTCTCCTTTACAACTTTATTAAGGCATATTTTACATGTTACATAATTTATCCACTTCAAGTGTATAATTTCAGTGACTTTCAGTAAATTTACCAATTTGTGGAACACACCATAATCAGTTGTAAAAATCTTCACCACTGCAATTAAATCACACAGGCCCGTTTATTCTTACTCCCCATTCTCATCCCCTCCTCCAACAAACCATTAATCTACTGTCTGTCTCCATATATTTGCCTATCCTGGACATTTTCTGTAAATGGAATCATACAATATGTGCATCCATTGTATCTGGCTCTTCTCACTTAGCATCTTTCTGAGGTTCATCCAACTGGTAGCACGTTCCATTTTATTGCTGAATATTAGTCTACTGTACGGATATGCCATACTCGTGCCATTTGATTTTATAACTTGAATTTGCATTTTCCAGGTTGTACAATGGATGCCAGATAACATGGGTACTTGCAGGTGGGTGGAGAGAGCTTTATATGTCATTTATTTAACCCAAAAGACATAGGTGAGCGTTTTTCAAGCCCAATCCAGTTTATATAGGGTGAGACTGCCCTAGCTTCACTTAAAAACATTCTGCCATCATTCCCTTTTAAAACTGCTTTTCTGTCCCTCCTTCCTAATAAGAATAAAAGCACAGTTCCCCAAGGTTTCCTTCTCTCTCCCAAAGCTTATTAAAAACCTCAGCTCTTACTATGCATTGTTTAACCTTCTTTTTCTACCTCCAATCCTTGTTTTCTTTTTATCTTCAAGCTGATAGGTTTAAATTTTCCATATTCTTTGTAAAAAAAAGTATATCAGAATTAAGTATCTGCAGATTCTGGAATTTTATTTAAGAAGAATCTGTGGTTCTTTTGATGTGGTCGCTAAAAATAATTTCTTCTTAAGTAGAAAAAAACTGTGTAAGTGATTTAAAAACAGAAACCAAAGTGGCAATCCCTATCAAAATAACACCAGCATTCTTCACAGAGCTAGAATAAACAATCCTAAAATTTGTATGGAACCAGAAAAGACCCCAAATAGCCAAAGCAATCTTGAAAAAGAAAACCAAAGCTAGAGGCATCACAATCCCGGACTTCAAGCTGTATTACAAAGCTATAATCAGCAAGACAGTATGATACTAGCACAAAAACAGACACTCAGATCAATGCAACAGAACAGAGAACCCAGAGATGGACCCACAAACATATGGCCAACTAATCTTTGACAAAGCAGGAAAGAATATCCAGTGGAATAAAGACTGTCTCTGCAGCAAGAGGTGCTGGGAAAACTGGACAACGACATGCAGAAGAATTAACCTGGACCACTTTCTTACATCATACACAAAAATAAACTCAAAATGGATGAAGGACCTAAATGTAAGACAGGAAGCCATCAAAATCCTTGGGGAGAAAGCAGGCAAAAACCTCTTTGACCTTGGCCACAGCAACTTCTTACTCAACACGTCTCTGAAGGCAAGGGAAATAAAAGCAAAAATGAACTATTGCGACCTCATCAAAATAAAAAGCTTCTGCACAGCGAAGGAAACAATCAGCAAAACTAAAAGGAAACCAATGCAATGGGAGAAGTTATTTGCAAACGATATATCAGATAAAGGGTTAGTATCCAAAATCTATAAAGAACTTCTCAAACTGAATGCCCAAAAAACAAATAATCCCGTGAAGAAATGGGCAAAAGACATAAACAGACACTTCTCCAAAGAAGACATCCAGATGGCTAACTGACACATGAAAAAATGCTCAACATCACTCATCATCAGGGAAATACAAATCAAAACCACAATGAGATACCACCTCACACCTGTCAGAATGGCTAACATTAACAACTCAGGCAACAACAGATGCTGGCGAGGATGCGGAGAAAGACAATCTCTTTTGCGCTGCTGGTGGGAATGCAAACTGGTGCAGCCACTCTGGAAAACAGTATGGAGGTCCCTCAAAAAATTAAAAATAGAACTATCCTACGACCCAGCAATTGCACTAGTAGGTAGTTATCCAAGGGATACAGGCAGGCTGTTTCGAAGGGGCACATGCACCCCAATGTTTACAGCAGTGCTACCAACAATAGCCAAAGTATGGAAAGAGCCCAAATGTCCATCGATGGATGAGTGATAAAGGTGATATGGTATATATATATACATACAATGGAGTATTACTCGAAAATCAAAAAGAATGAAATCTTGCCATTTGCAACTAACCACATGGATGCAACTAGAGGGTATTATGCTACGTGAAATTAGTCAGTCAGAGAAAGACAAATATCGTATGACTTCACTCATATGAGGAATTTAAGATACAAAACAGATGAACATAAGGGAAGGAAAGCAAAACTAATATAAAAACAGGGAGGGGGACAAAACACAACAGACTCTTAAATACAGACAACCAACAGAGGGTTGCTGGAGGGGTTGTGGGAGGCAGGATGGGCTAAATGGATAAGGGACATTAAGAAATCTACTCCTGAAATCATTGTTGCACTATATCCTAACTTGGATGTAAATTAAAAAAAAAAAAAAAAAAGGCAGAAACCAAAGTACCCTCATAATACTAATATAAAAGAAGCATGAGGGGGTGCCTGGGTGGCTCAGTGGGTCAAGCATCTGAGTTTGGCTCAGGTAATGATCTTGTATTCTGTGAGTTCAAGCCCAGTGATGGGCTCTGTGCTGACAGCTCAGAGTCTGGAGCCTGCTTCATATTCTATGTCTTCCTCTCTCTCTGCCCCTCCCCTGCTCACGCTCTGTCTCTTTCTAAAGGTAAATTTTAAAACACACTTAAAAAAAAATTTTTTTAAAGTTACTAGGTCATGATTTAAAAATAAACAAAATAAAATAAAATAAAATAAAATAAAATAAAATAAAATAAAATAAAATAAAAGGGAGCATGAGGACCCAGGTCAACATTTGACACTCTCACTTAAAAGAGAAAGTCAAAAAATGTATAATAATTAAGCAGAGTTCTCTATTTTCTCCTTCATGTGACCTCCTTAAATACTAATTTTTCCATTCAATATAAAATGCCACAATAATGTTATTGTCTCACCTGTTTTATGATGATGTCTGATTCAGATTAAGTGGATTATTTACCTTTACAAAACATTAAATATCCACATGTAGAATCATTTACGGAGGTGTGTAAGGTATGGTGGTATAGGGAAAGGGCTGAGGAAGGATGATACAAATCTTCTAACATTCTTCTTATTACCAGCCTTTTTGACATCTTAATTCTCTAAGTGATTCCCAGACAATTAGCTTGAGAACATCTAAAATAAGATGATGTGAACATAGCTAAAAGCTTTCCCAGTGGTAAACATTCTCCACCTAGGAAATTATTTCACTACCCTCTGAATGGCCTAAGTTACAGTTCTTCTGGAGTACATAACAGAGTAAAAGCAACAAAAGATAACACCAATTATACGTAATTAGAGGAACTTTGCAAGATAAGGAAAAATAGTACAAGCTATTATTATTAAAGCTTAAATGTTAGCTTTTAACCAACATTTAAATGCCAAGAATACCCCCTTGTTGCAGGTGTAAGATAGGCTTGGGGAGCTACATTTTCATCTTTGAAAGGATAGCTAAAAAGAGGTTCTTAGTTAAGGTTTACTCTACTTCTATTATAGCTACGGTATAAGGTAATACAGAGAAAGGCTCTGCATTGTAAATTAAAAACCCACTAAGCATTCTTTAATGTCATTATTTCAATTTACTTTAAGAATATGAGTGATATGCTAATGTGTATACTATACCTTTCTCAGGCTTTCATATTCCTCACGAAGTTCCCCAGGCTTGCTTAATTTGATTGGTGCTCTGAATATAAACTCTGGAGAAAAGGGAAAAGAAACACTTTTTAACAGAAGTTTCTAGGAAAGAACCCCAAACCTTGTCCTACTGCTGTCCTCACATTATAAACCACATGAAAAATTGTAGTCATCTTAATTTGAATAGTCATTCATTCGTTAACAAATATTTATTAAAGGGTATAAATGAGGCAGAGTTCTAAGTACCGGTTCAGAAGCACTGAACACATAAAGCCCTTGCTCTCGTGGAGTTTAGGATCTTACAGACAGTAAACAAACAAGTGTGTACATAATACCACTGGTGGTACTGTTATGGAGGAAAATAAATGTAGGATGAAAGAAAAAGATTATTTTATATAGAATGGTCTGGAAGGGCCTGGTAAAATAACATGTTAAAGGACCTCAAGGAAAAACTGTACTTAAAGTTCTTAGTTCAATGTTACTAAGTAACATTTTAAATGAGCTGAAGTTTTATTCATAACACTGTATCTTTCTATTTCTTTTTCAACATTGCCATTGCCAGCAGAGTATTTTCCTGTATCCAACCTGTAAATATTTTCAGTATATAACCTGATTTTTTTACCCTTAAAGCCTTTGTGGTTTTTATTGGCCTATAGAAGAAAGTCAAAACTCTTCAATCTGTCATTCAAGGCCCTCCAAAGACAGATCACAACTTCGTCTTTCTCCAGCATTGGATCTCTTAACCCTTGACTGTTTAGTTACAATAGATCCATGCCATATATTTTTAAACTTTCTACACTGTTTTCTTAGCTGAAATTCTGTTTTCTACCCTCATCTCTCTATATTTTTAAGTCCAAGCTATCCAGGACCACAGGAGACATACAGTACACACGGGTAATATAAATAGATGATAAAAATCTGAATTAAGAATACGAATAAAAGATAGTTCTAGGGGCACCTGGGTTGCTCATTTGGTTAAGCATCCGACTCTTGATTTTGGCTCAGGTCATGATCTCAGAGTTGTGAGATCAAGCCCTGCATCAGGCGCCATGCTGGGCATGGAGCCTGCTTAAGATTCTCCCTCTGGAAAATGGGTGATGGGCACTGAGAAGGGCACTTGTTGGGATGAGCACTGGGTGTTGTATATAAGCGATGAATCACAGGAATCTACCCCCAAAACCAAGAGGACACTGTACACACTGTATGTTAGCCAACTTGACAATAAATTATATTAAAAAAAAAAAATTCTCCTTCTCCCTTGTCCTCTGCCCCTCCCCCGCTAACGTGTGCACTCACTCACGCGCGGTTTCTCTCTCAAAATAAATAAATAAATAAGTTCTAAATGCTAACAAAAAGGAGCGGAAAAGTCCACATTTACACTCCTTAAATGTGACATTTCTATATAACTCTATGTATATGTAGTGGTCAAAATACAGTATTAATTTTAAGACTTTCTAAGAACTCTATATCCGACTAAGGTTGATAAATATTTGTTGTAGACAAGTAGGCTCCTCAAAAAAATTGACTTTTGTCCTTTTTCAGTTGTCTCAACTATTCTGAAAGACTCTAGCATACCTAAGAAATATGGAAGATAGAAACACTGGATCTAATGCAGAAGCAGGGAACAGTAACTTAAAGGCCTACAAGTACTAGAGAACTGTTAGACTTTGCGTGTGGGAGGCAAACATTCCACCACCTTCACTCACTTAAAAAAAGTCCTGATGACTATTTTCATCATATCCCTTAAGCACATTTCTAATTATAGGCAAACAGTATTTAAAATCTGATGCTTTAATAGAGAAGGAGAAGCAGAGAGGTAAAAGAAAACCCTTAAGGCAATACAGTACTTTGAATCCATTTATGGAGAAGCTATCACATGTAAAATACTTCATATATATTTTCTCAGTGAATCTTCACAGAAACTTTGTAAGGTAGGTATTATACCCATTTTACAAGAAGGAAAATGAGAGGTTAATGACTTGCCTAAGGCCACAAAACTAGTAAATGGCAAAACCAACAGAAAACTATTAATAGGAATAAAGAGGGAAATCAAATAATGATTAAAAAGGCAACCCAACAAAGAAGATATAATAATCACGAACTTGTATGAACATATACCACAGCAAAAACACTAATAACATTATAAGGAGGAATTAATAAATCCAAAATAATGGTAAGAAATTTTAACACACCACAACTAAAAACACATCAGGCAGTCCAAAAGGAAGTAAAAATGTAGAAAAACTGAACAAAAAAATTAACAAACTTTATCCTAATATTTTTATATATATGTGTGCACTCAATGAATAGAATATATATTCCTTAAAGCAAACAAGGAACAATTAAAAATTCACTAGGTCACAAAGAACTTCCAAAGAATTCATATTATACAGACTTTGCTCTTGGATCCTAGCTGCTATTTTCCAAGCCAAGTTTTCTGGCTACTTGGCTGGTTATTCTGGATTACCCAATATTCTTTTTCAATAAATTCTTTTTCTGCTTAAATTTGCCAGAGTAGATTTCTGCTGATTAAAACAGACAACCGGATGGTTGCATCTTTTAGGTGAAACTATGAAATGACCCATAAACCAAGCTCTAGTAAAACAGGTTAAGAAAAAAAAGAGAGAGAAGACAAAGTAATACCTAGAATAAAGAGAAGGACCAAAATACAGATATCAAGGTGGGGGGGGGGGGTTAAATCTCCAAAGGTTATCAAACAATGCTATAATGAATGATCTTGCATGCATATCATTTTGCAAGTATATTCATAGATCAAAGTGTTGGAATTACACTTACTGTGTCAAAGAATATGTACCTACGTGTTTTTGTAATTCTGACAGACAATACCAAGTCTTCCTTCCTTCCGGTAGCCTATACTGATTTAAGTCCCACCAGCAATGCATAAGAATGCCATTTCCTCATACCTTTTCCAACACAACAAGTGTTGAAACATTTTAGTTTTGCCAATCTAATAGGCGAAATTCTGTATCTTATATACATATTTTATGAGTGAAATTGAGTACTTTTCATGTTTGAGTAATTTGCATTTACTTTGATATGAAATGTTCTTTACTCCTTATATTAACTTTTTCTTCTTGATTTGTAAAAGCTCTCTTTCTATAAGGTAAATTAGCTTTATGTCACATAACTAGCAATACTTTTCCTAGTCTATCATTTGCCTTGACTTTGCTTATAGTGGTTATTTTTAGGTAGTTATATTAATCAAACTTCTCCTTTTATGGCTTCAGTATTTTTGTACAATTGGAAAGACCTTCCCCAGGCCAAAATATAATAGCAAATTCTATCATATTTTCTTCTGGTACAAAGTATAAGATTCTTCTCCTGTCTCCTTTTAAAAATTCCAAACCTTTATTTTTATTTGAGGAGCAACATGAGGAAGACAGTCTTATTCAGGCTTATAAATTTACTATCCAACACAAGGGACCAAAAATATTTTAGTGGTGGCCTGGTGGAAATGATGACAATTTTTATTTACTGTTGGAGAATTTGTTTTCTTGAAAACGGTCTTGCTAACATTTAGAACAAAATGTCCAAAGAGCTTACCATCTTCATCACATAGTGTAAATAATACAAAGTTAAAAGCCTGATCCCCAACTTAGAAGTTTCCAGAGCTTTGGAGAACTCATCTCAACTACTTCCTCTTCTGTAAAATCAGAGTATTATGACCGGCCATTATGAGGATCAAATGAGTATAATGAAAATGAAAACACTGTAAACTATTTCAGCCAGTATAGTGGCATGCAATAAAATCTACTAACTACAGGGGCACCTGGGTGGCTCAGTCGGTTGAGCGACCGACTTCAGCGCAGGTCACGATCTCACGGCCCGTGAGTTCGAGCCCCACGTCGGGCTCTGGGCTGATGGCTCAGAGCCTGGAGCCTGCTTCTGATTCTGTGTCTCCCTCTCTCTCTGCCCCTCCCCCGTTCATGCTCTGTCTCTCTCTGTCCCAAAAATAAATAAACGTTAAAAAAAAAAAATTTTTTTTTAAAAAAATCTACTAACTACAAAATTGTCTCTGGTATTGGAGAGAGAAAGAAGTTGTGGTTTGGTCTGGTTTACTTGAAATTACAACTTACAAGAAAAAAATATAATTATTCAATTGCTTTGATAAGTATATTACATTGCAAGTTAAATTAACTTTCGGACACCTATTAATAGAAATCTCAAAGTTTATGTATAAGGCCAAGTGGAACTCAGCATACTGACTGAAATCTGGGCCTTGACTTATTTGAGAGTAAAAGGTAATGGGTAGGGTAGAGGTGAAGTACCAATTTACATTCACCAAAATCAGTACTAATATAGATGAGCTTAATATCAGATTAAGATTAATAATGTTTAGGGGCAACTGGGTGGTGGCTCAGTCAGTTAAGCCTCTGACTTGGGCTCAGATCATGATCTCGTGGTTTGTGAGTTTGAGCCCCGCATGGGGCTCTGTGCTGACAGCTCAGAGCCTGGAACCTGCTTCAGATTCTGTGTCTCCCTCTCTGCCCCTCCTCCGCTCACGCTCTCTCTCTCTTTCAAAAATAATAAACATTAAAAAAAATTTTTTAAAGATTAATGATGTTTAATGCTTTAACAATACAAAATGCTAAATAGTCAAGATCATTTTTTGCCCCAACAGAACTGTGCTACATTAAATGGCATTGTGCCCCCAAATTCACAAATTACATAAATACAAAAAAACTGTGAATTGGTCCAACATGACACTAATTTAAATATTTAATCCTATTTCCCATTTTACTAATACCCTCTAGAAATGTCAACAAGGCAAAAAAAATCCCATCTTTATCCTATGGACTTGCAAAAAAAACCCCATATTAGATTCTAATACCTGCTCGGTCAATCAAGTGAAAGTATTTAGAAATGCCAAGGCTTCTCTTTGCCTTGGTCTCTTCATCTATCAAATAAAGATCAAAATACTGGCCAATCTACCTCCTAGGAATGCAGAAGATCAAAATTAAAAGAAGTAGGAGTAATCAATGAAGAATCCCTATAATAAATAAAAACAGCTAACATTTAATAAAAGTACACTATATACTAAATGTCGCACACACACACACACGCACACATACACACAATGTAGAAAAGAATTAACATAGCAGGCCTCACTGACTATCTCAAAAGGCCCACTTACAAGGTTGGCCCTTGGCTGACTGGGGCCTAGGAACTTGGATTTCAGTAGAGTTTGCACCCCCACAACTGATTAGGTACAGGTTTATTACACCTAAATTATTTATAGAAACAATACAGTTATGGTGAACACCTTCTTTCGGGCTGGGAGTCTGTAATTTTGGCACATGCTAGGCAGAGGGTGCCCATCATCAGCCCCTAATTAAAACTCTGTCTAATGAGCTTCCCTAGTTGGCAACATTTCACATGTGTTGTAACAACTCGTTACTAGGGAAATTAAGCATGTCCTGAGTGACTTAACTGAAAGTGGACTCTGGAAGCTTTCATCTGGTTTCCCCTGACTTTGTCTTATGTGCCTTTGCTGCTTTTGAATTATATCCTTTCACTATAATAATTCATAGCCATGAGCATGACTATATGCTGTGTCCTATTAGTACTGCTGGTGAATCATCATAACTGGGTGGTCTTGGGCTTTCCTGAGAAACACACACACACACACACACACACACACACACACACACCATGGACTAAAATTAAAATCTCTTTAGATCTCATTTCTACCTGAGAGACAAGGGTGGCAACACACTAGATAACTTGTAAAGTTAATGATTCAGTAACAATATTTTTATTTCATTTTAATTTACTACTCAATAGGTTTCTCCAAATTCTGAAATACTCTATTAAAGTTTAACATGATGGTAAAAATGCTATTAGATTTTAAACTTACATAAGAGTAGCTATAATATCTAAATAATTTCTTTGAAGCTTTTTGAAATGTGGTGTTTCAATCCGCTTGAACTATTGAGAAATGGGACAGAAAAGGGCCAGAAAAATGAAAATCTCCCCTTTTAAATCACAATCTTTTACAATGTCTCTTAAAGCTGACTGGAAAACATGTATAAAATCAACATTATTAATTATACTAAGATATTTATCAATCATTATTAACCTTTCAGTTTCCCCACCTTTTAATAAAGAAAAAAACAATCACTTATAATACAAGAGCTGCTGTCTGCTGATGTGGGACTTTTTTCTCTTTATTTCCCTCTGCCTTTCTAGGGTCATAAGTCAGATTCCTCCACTCCAAAAGATGAAATTATGGCTGAAACACCTGCAATACTACCACTAGAGCAGAGCAACTGGAGAAAACCCAGATGACCCTGGTATGGTGATGCCTTTTCATATATACTATCAAAAATATAATTCGTAGACATCGTTAAAATTAAAAATGTCTGCTCTGCAAAAGACAATGTCAAGAGAATGAGAAGATAAACCACAGACTGGACAAAATATTTGCAACAGACATAGCTGATATAAACATAAGACTATTACCTAAAATATACAAAGAACTAGGGGTGCCTGGCTGGCTCAGTCAGTAGAGCATGCAACTCTTGATCTCGGGGTTGTGAGTTCAAGCCCCATGCTAGATGCAGAGATTACTTCAAAAAATTTTTTTTAAAAATATACAAAGAACTATTAAATTCAAAAGAAAACAATCTGATTTTTTTTTAATGGGTAAAAGACCTTAACAGACACCTCACCAAGGATATACACATGGCAAATAAGCACATAAAAAGATACTCCATATCATAGGTCATTAAGGAGTTATGAATTAAAACAAGATACCACTACACACCTATTAGAATAGCCAAAATCCAAAACATGAAGAAAACCAAATGCTGGCGAGGATGTGGAGCAACAGGAACTCATTCACCGCTAGTGAGAATGCAAAATGGTACAGCCACTTTGGAACACAGTCTGGCAGTTTCTTACAAAACTAAACAGTCTTACCATATGAACCACCAATTGTACTCCTTGATATTTATACAAAGGAGTTAAAAACTTATGTCCACACAAAAACCTGCACAAAGATATTTTTATCTGCTTTATTCATAATCACTAAAACTTAGAGACAACCAAGATATCCTTCAGGGTGTAAATGGATAAATAAACTGTGGTACATCCAGAAAATGGAATATTATTTAGTGTTAAAAAGAAATGAGCTATTAAAGACATGAAATGACATGGAGGAAACTTAAATGCATATTACTAAGTGAAAGAAGCCACTCTGAAAAGCTACATATTGAATGATTCCAACCACATGACATTCTAGAAAAGACAAAATTATGGAGACAAAAAAAAAAAAAAAAGACCAGGGTTTGCCATGAATGGAGAGGGGTAGGGATGAGATGGCAGAGCACAGAGAACTCTTACCCCAGTAAAAACACCCTATACAGGGGCACCTGGGTGGCTCAGTTGGTTAAGCGTCTGACTTCAGCTCAAGTCATGATCTCACAGTTTGTGAGTTCAAACACCACCATGGCGCTCTGTGCTGACGCTCAGTCCAGAGCCTGGAGCCTACTTCAGATTCTGGGTCTCCCTCTCTCTCTGCCCCTCCCCCGCTCCCACTCTGTCTCTGTCTCTCTCAAAAATAAATAAAACATTAAAAAATTTAATAAATACTCTGTACAATATTATAATGATGGATATATATCATTATATATTTGTCCAAACCCAAAGAACATACAAGAGTGAACTCTAAAGCAAACTACAGACTGTGTGATTATAATGTGGCATTGTAGGCTCATTCTTGGTAACAAATCTAATATTTTGGTGAATGATATTGATAACGTGGGAGACTAAAAACACCATTACCCTCCTTAGTCCAGAGGAGTTAGTCCCAAACCCAATTCCCCTACCAGCTTCTATAGGGATTTTCAAGTGTTTCAGTAGCATAGAAACAACCACTCACCTTTCCTTCACTGCACAGAAAAGACAAGCTAGAAACTACTTCAGGTGTCACTGAGGTGCTGAATATCTTGGTATTTGTAAATGAATCCAATGGTTGTAATACTTTCTTAATGCCTGTCCTCCAACTACTACTATGTTTAACAGGAAGAGAAACTCTCTAAGGATATGATGCCTTAAGAATGACACATCCCTGTGGCTGGTGACCTAAACAGAGTATTGCATTCAGTCTAATGTGAACTGGAGAAGCAGCTATACTTCCTTGAAGGTCCTTCCTGAAAAGGATTTTCTCTGGGGTGGGGTGACTGGGTTATTAATAAAGGCAAACAAACAAAACAAAATAGAACACAGGCATTTTTCTAATTGTACCAAAACTTCAGGAATGAAGCATCACTGACAAATCATACTCAATACAAAATTAGAAAAAGAAACTCATTCAACTGTACTGGGAAGATGTTAACCCTAACACTCCCAAATCCAAAGTTAATCATTCCTTGGTACCTGGCTATGCTTGAGTTTTCACCCCTGTACATTCAAATTCTTATCAGTACATCAGAATGAACAAGAACTTTGGACTCAGGTCCCAAGACCTAGATCCTAATTTGAATACTCAGACTTTCTAGCTATTTATCCTTGGGCAAATAAAAAAAAAAAAAAATTCTCTTTGGGTAATTTCCATCTCTATCACCACCTGCAGCACCATTATGATGGCCAGCAGTTATGTAACACTTACATTATGCCAGGCTCATTTCTAAGCACTTTGTATTTATTAACTCATCTAATCGTTATAATGACCCAGAGGGGACATACTATTATCCCAATTTTATAGAGCATTTAATTTGCCCAAGGCTATGCTGCTATCAGTGAAAGAGCTATGACTTGAACCCAAGCAATCTGGCTCCAGAATCTGTGCTCTTATCCACAATTCCTTATTACTTCTTTAATAATAATTTTTTTTAAAAGCCTAAAATCCCTATAAAACAATAGGCAAACAACATGAACAGGTGGCTTATAGTAAAAATAAAGTCAGAGGTTGGCACCCAACTCTTGATTTCAGCTCAGGACATAGTCTTGTGGTTTGTGAGGTTGACCCCCTGAAGGAAGAAGCATGGAGCCTGCTTAGAATCCTCTCTCCCTCTATGCCCCTCCCCTGCTTGCATGTACTCTCTTTCTCTCTCTCAAAATAAATAAACATTTAAAAATAAATTCAGATGACTTATAAACATATTAAAATGCATTCAATGTCACTCATATTTTAAGATACCAAGAACTTTTAAAACAAAACACTTTTTATCAGATTAGCAAAAATCAAAGAGTTTGATAAAGACGAGTTAGCAAAGGTATCCTTTATCTTAAAGATATCTCACAGATGTGTACAAAGATGTTACGTATAAGAATGTTCACTGTGGGGGCGCCTGGGTGGCTCAGTCGGTTGAGCGTCTGACTTTGGCTCAGGTCATGATCTCAGGTTGACGAGTTCGAGCCCCGTGTGGGGCTCTGTGCTGATGGCTTGGAGCCTGGAGCCTGCTTCGGATTCTGTATCTCCCTCTCTCTCTGCCCCTCTCCTGCCCATGCTCTGTCTCTCTCTGTCTCAAAAATAAACATTAAAAAAAAAATTTTTTTTAAACAATGTTCACTGTGGATCCTCACAATACTAAAGACTGAAAACAACCTAAATATCCTTCAATTAGAGACACTGAATAAATTATCAGATGACTGGGATACCGTGAATCTATTACTATACTATCTGCTTTAATTCCTGGTCTGGTTTCTTGGTTTACGCAGTAATTTTTATTAGAATGTCTTTCATTGTGTATGAAAAACTGTAGAGGCTCTGGATGATATTACATTCCTACAGAGGATTCATCATATTCTCCATAAGCATTTAGAATGAGGGCAGATCACCTCACAATCCAATCAGGACAGGAGCTGATTCAAGGCTGGCTGCAGTCTTTGTAAAGCTTGTAAAGCTTACCCTGCTTTGTAGCCCTTCAGAGGTCCAACTGAGAGTCTGGGTGTTTACCAGGACTACTTCCCTTGGAAGGTCTTCAAATTTTCTCTCCACTAAAGAACTGCTACAAGAATCCTTTGCTTTTCAGTAGCTTTCTGTGAAGGTTCTTAGCCCTTTTTTTACCCTCCACAGTTTAAGAATCAACAAATCCTTAAGATAAAAAAGCAGGTAGACGGAGAAAAGGGAGTAGGGAAATGTACCTCCCTTCTCTCTGGGATCTTGGCCTCTCAAGTTCTTGTTGCTCTGTCAGCCTTGAACTACAATTTTTGTACCCCCAGCCCCATGAAGAAAGCTTTGCTATCTTTCCACCTCTTAAAGTTACACTCTCCATTCGCCAAGAGACCACAAATGTCTGAAGTCCTGGCTGCTTTAGCAACGTATCAATGCCTTCATATAGATTTTTTTTTTTAATCAGGCTTTTCTAGTTATTCTCAACAGGAGTTTTGGTCTGCTACAATCTGCTCCATCATAGCCAGAATCAGAATCTACATTTTTCATAAGCAGTGGAAAAGACAAATTTTTATCATCAGACAACAGACCATTACTATAGAAGGAATGAGCAGTGAGGAAGAATACAAAAGTAGAGAATATTCCTTCGAGAAAATCAAGAAAGGGATACAGTAAAGGTAAAAACATTTGTGTTCCAAGTCCTAAAGAAACTTAAAATCTTTCTAGGGGAGGAAAAACATACTTGGTTGGGTGAGACAATTATAGAATGTCAAAGAGTTATAAAACTAAACATTTAAGAGCTGCATAGAACAGGGGCACCTGGCTGGCTCAGTCAGTAGAGCATGTGACTCTTGATCTCAGCGTTATAAGTTTGAGTCCATATTGGATGTAGAGATTACTTAAAAACAAAATCTTAAAAAAAAAAAAAAGCTGCATAGAACAGCAAGAGATAGAGGTGCACAAAAGCAAAAGGAAGACAATGAATGCAAGTATATCTTCTATAACAAAACATACGTAAGTGCAGAGATCCACAGGATACAAGAGGGCATTATCCATATTAATTTCAAGGTTACCTGCTGGTACTATCCACCAAACAACCACTATCAAATAGAGTAAGTGAAAGGAGAAATCTTAATGTTAAATTAAGTATATCATTTAGAATTAGGAAGGTGGAGACATGCAGAGTGAACCACAAATCCATTCTAAAATGAAACTAAAGTGTTTTCTATTTTATCGACTATTTTTTGGTTTACTCCTTCTAACTCTAAGAGTTCATTCAGATGACAGCCAAGTACTAACTGTCCAAGTACTAACTGTCTTAAACTAACGCAACTGTTCATTTCCCCACTTGCCCAAGACAAATAACAATTTATAGCAAGCAATATAAAGAGTGGTTACCTGGGGAAAAGAAGGGCAGAGAGAAAAAGTTAAAAGCTAATAAAATGTTAATACCAAACTTTAAGACTGTTTACTTAAGTACTGTAATTAACACCACAAATTACCACTACATGAACTTATACTGCTTGTATTTTAAAACTATCCTTTGGCAAAGAACTAATCAAATCAAAATGTTACAGCTCACATACCAAGAACATATAAAATGCTTACAACTTTTGACCTAATAATTAATCTCCAGGAATCTAAGAAAATAATCTAAAATACATAAAAACTTTTACGTAAAAAGATTTTCATTGCAACCTATTCATAATTGCAAAACAAAAACTGAGAATAACCTAAAAGTCCAATTTTGAGAGAATGGTTAGGCTAATTACAGACAGTCTATATAATGCATGATTATTCTGCCATTAAAATTTTATATAAAGACTTTTTAATAATGGGAGATATAAGAAAGAAATAATAAGACAGAAAGATAGAAAACCATTTAGATTAAACGAGAGATGCAAGTTGCAAGACTCAATGCCTTATAATTTCAAACATAAAAAAAAAAACAAAAAACATTAAGCAGGGGCATGTGACTGGCGCCACTGGTAGAGCAACATTACTCTTGATCTAGGGGTCATGAGTTCAAGCCCCACACTGGGCATAGAGCCTGCTTAAAGAAAACAAACAAACAAACAAACACTAAGCATAGAAATAGCAATAAACAAGTGGAAAAAGAAACAGCAATATAAATGTAGAAGTCACAAAAGGAACAAAAATATTAAGTTATCATGTAAAAAGTATGTAAGAATAATGAAAAAAGTTTCCAGAGATTAGGAAATTAAAGCAGGAATGACCAGTGAAGAAGAAGGGAGTTGCTGTGGGAAGAAAAAACACACAAAACAAGGCATGACACCTGAAATTAATACTACACTATATGTTAACTAACTGGAATTTAAATAAAAACTTGAGGGGCGTTTAGTGGCTCAGTTGGTTGAGCATCCAACTCTTGATTTCGGCTCAGGTCATGACCTCACAGATACAAGATCCAGCCCCGTATCAGGCTCCACACTGAGCATGGAGCTTACTTGGGACTCTCTCTCTCTCTCTCTCTCTCTCTCTCTCTCTCTCTCTCTGTGTCTCTCCCCTGCTTGCATGCTCTCTCTCTCAAAATAAATAAACATTTTTTTTAAAACCCTTGAAAATAAAAAAAAAGTATGAGACCCTTTGCCCAAAGCATTTATAATATAGCTTATTAATGAAGACAAATTCATAAAGTTTTTAAAAAGATTTAAATAACAACAGAGATGATGACAGATGCAATATCACAAAATAAACAATTGCTTAGTGAAGCTTACAAGCCAATACTGCAATACTCATCTGCCCACCCACAGGAGGAAGAGAACCAGGGCTGGGAAGGAGAGGCAAGACTTTAAGATGGGACGAAGCAGAGTCTAACCGGTAAAATTTAGTTAAGTAAAAAGATGGAGAAAAAGCAATTCATGCAAACAACAAAGCATGAAGTATAAAGGCTGGACAGTGAATAACTAAAACAGTGTTTAAGTAAAACAGAAAGGTTGTACAGGCCAGAAAGGTAGGCTCAGGCTAGATTATGGAGAACCTTCAACAAGGTTCTCTATGAAGTTAGGCTAAGGAATCTAAACTTCACCCGGTTGGAAGCAATGATGATACTAACATATTTAATCTTATTAATATGGTACAACTATTAATAAACTATTAATAGTAGTTATAATAGTTAATAAACCTGTTATCCCACATGCTTGGGGAATAGGTTGTTCTTTACTTTTATGTGGTAACAATGCCAAATTTGGGCAGAATCCCCCCTACATACAGTATGAAGGAGGTACTTCTGTGATTCTACCAGGAGTGCTTGCCTGGGTTGGTCATTCAGTTAAATACTTTTTTTTAATATAGCACTTTACCAAACATATGAGTATACCTGATAACTTCTTAAGTACAAAATCCCGGGCTGTGGATACCACTCAGATACTCTCTGGGCACTCCACAACATCTCTAGCCCTCAGTTTCCCCATTCCCAAAAGGGTAACAATAACTCCCTTAATGAACTATTATGAATGATTAAATGTGATTTAATGTAATGTGTCTGGTACAGTGTTGGCTACATAACTGATATTCACTGAATGTAGAAACTTCCCTATAAGGATATAGGGATATATATCAGGGATATAAATCTCTTGGAATTGTAGGAAAATATGAGAAATTCAATGAAAAAAAAAATGGCACCAAAGTGTTTTTTCATATATGTATTAGTGGGTCAACTTTAAAGTACTTACTAAATTAACTGCTAATAAAAATTAATAAATACTCAAATTTCAAGTTGCATCTTGCTCCCTTAGCTTAAAGAATTAACCTGATTTGTACCGTGATTTGGAAAGAATAATGAGTAGCCCAAGACTATAGACTCGTGGCCAGAGAGTAAATATTTCAGGCTTTGCAGACCATAAGGTCTCTGTCCACTCTGCTACTGTAGCATGAAAGCAGCCATAGACAATAAGTATGGCTGTGTTCCAAGAAAAGCTTTATTTACAAAAATAAGCAGCAGGCTGGGTCTGGCCTGCTGACTCTATCTATCAATGTCTGGTACTAAATGTTTGCATTACCACCTCTCCACCCCCCCCCCCACCTGCAAATTCATATGTTGAAATCTAATCCCCAGTGTGATGGCATTTAGAGGTGGGGCCTTGCAAAGGCGATTAGGTCATGAGGGCTTTGCCCTCATGAATGGGATTAGTGCCCGTATGAAAGAGATGCTAGAGAGCTCCTCTGCCTTTCAACCAAGTGAGGACAAAAGCAGCAAGAAAATGAGTTCGTGAACTAGGAGGTGGGCCCTCACAAGACACCAAATCTACTAGCATCTTGATCTTTGACTTCCCAGCCTCCAGGACCATGAGAAAATAATTTCTGTTGTTTATAAGCCACCTAGTCCATGATATTCTGCTATAACAGCCCAAATTGACTAAGACACATGGATTGGAGAAAGACAAAGTAACAGAGATGAACAGAATTTGCAAACGCACATATTAAACAAAAGTAGAGTGAAAGCAGTAAGCTTCCTTGTTTAGTCCAGAAATGGCCCAAACAATTAGACATGGTTAGGCAGCTTGCATTGGATCAGCACAGTCAAATCAACAGGAGACACACAATAAAAGATGTCATAGATGCAAATACAGGTATAGGAATGCTGCAGAGAGGGAGGTCCTGTAGATGTAGGCAGAACAAGACCACCACATGGTTGTCCCACTATATCCATCATCCTAGCACAAAATCCTTTGGATTTAATTTCTGCTCTGTTTGAGTCAAAGAATCATTCACACTAGTCCACAAGGTGGAATGATACCAAAATTAGAAAGAGTGCTGGATTTGGAGCTATACTACATGCGTTCAAAGCTACCACCCACAGGATAAATATTAATAGTCTTTACGCTCCCAAAGCCTGTGTTTCTTCATCTGTAAAATGGGAGTACTACCTACCATAATAGGGTTGCTTTTCTCATCTAATCCTCCAATATCTAGGAGCGTCTGAGTGGTTCAGTTGGTTAAGCATCCAACTATGGCTCAGGTCATGATCTCACAGTTTGTGGGTTTGAGCCCCACATCAGGCTCTGTGCTGACAGCTCAGAGCCTGGAGCCTATCTAGGATTCTGTGTCTCCCTCTCTCTCTGCCTCTCCCCACACACACAACTCTGTCTCTGTCTCTCTCTCTCTCAAAAATAAATAAACATTAAAAAAATTTTTTTTAATCCTCCAATATCTATTTGGTACAGATTCTGTGTGTATTAAATGGTAGCCTAATTGCTCTCTTGGACTCTTTGTCTTTCCATCTACCATCAACACTGCTTCCTTGGTTTTCTATAAAACACAGACCTTACCCTATCATCCTCCTGGCTTCTTTCTGCCTACAAGATTTATAAACAGTACCCAATCTACCACTCCAGCCACATTTTTCCATTCCCGCAATACCTCTCCCTTCCCCAGACTTAAGACATCTATTCTTGGATATGCCATACCCTGTCTCCTCTATGACTTTATATATGCCACTTCCTCTTTCCAGAATGGTTTTTCTCCTTCTCACTATACAGTGATTACTTCCAAAGCTGATCCATTGCTCTCTCCTTTGTGAAGCTTTTCCCGCTTAACCCAGAGAGAATTACATCAGCTTCCTGTAGGCCTCATAACATTCTGCACTTCTCTCAATGGTAGTAGCATTTATTACCCATGTTATAATTATTTGTCACTGCCTCTGCCTCCCCAAACTAGAAGATTTCCTTTAAGATAGGGATGGTCTCTAGGTATGTGTCTCAGTGTAAGACTCAGTGGCCTAAAACATTTTTGTAGAATGAACCAATGAGAAAGATCTTTAATACCATTAGCACCATTTTATACCAAAGTCTTTCAAATAATTTGTTGTCTGAAGGAAGCTGAAGTTAATAAAGCTTTTCTTTATAATTAAGGCAAAGGTAAACTTCAGTAAAGTCCAATCTTTTGTTGAAGTTTTACAGAACCAAACACAAGCAAAACACAAGAGAAATGGCAAAACAGAAGGGAGTCAAAGGGAAAATAAGTCCACTGCTATTCAGAAAAATAAAAACCAAACCAAAATTGGAAATAAGTTATCTTCAAGCTTAAAAATTTTGTGGTAAATCATGTGATGAGGAAGATGTCTTGACAGTAATTCATGCCAAAAAAAAAAAAAAAAAAAAAAAAAAACAAGGAAAGAAACCAGTTTTGTTGCTGACAAATTCAGTATGAGTAAGGCTACTGCAATCTTTAGCAGTATTAAGAATTTTACATCCAGGGGCATCTGGGTGGCTCAGTCATTTAAGCATACACTCTTGATTTCAGCTCAGGTCATAATCTCAGGGTCATGAGATGGAGCCCTGCCTCAGGTTCTGCACTGGGCATGCAGCCTGCTTAAGATACTCTCTATCCCTCTCCCCCTCACTCTCTCTCGATCTAGAAAAAAAGAGAAGACAAGAGAAGAGAAGGAAAGGAAGAGAGAGAGAGAGAAAGAAAAGAATTAGCATCCAGAAGGAGGGACAGTAAGCCCCACCACACTTTGCATTAGTCAGGTATTATTTAAAGTATGAGAGTCATCTCTGAGTGGCATATTTAAAGAGGACCAACCAGAAGGAATCATAACATATAATCAAGAACTTTTAGGGATTTCTTTTTTTTTAGAAATCTTTTTCCTCCATTAAACATTTACTATGTATCTAATACATTCTAAGTACCATATGAAGTGCTGAATACATGAAGACATAATCTCTGACCTCAGAGAGTTCACTGCAGTGCCAGATACACAAATGAGGAACTGAAATCCAGTGACATGAGTGATGCATATGCTGTGTGGTGGCACAAAGGAAGATAACTGACTCCTGTATGAGTGTGAAAAAAATTTTACAGAGCACTTAATATTTCACCTGGGCCTGAGAAGATGAGTATAATTTGACGGGAAGATAGAGTATTCCAGGTAGGATAATCATAGGGGACAAAAGGCCAAAAAGCATACTATATTACAAGAACTCTAAGTACTGTAGCATGATCAGAACATTTGGAAAGGGAGGAAGAAGACCAAAGAAATGAATTTGAGAAGTTTAACCTAAAAATTTAGATAGAAGTAATCATGGTCTTTAAATACTTGAATACTAAAACTAGGGAAGTAGATTTTAATTCACTAGAAAACTTAACTTTCAAACCATTAAAACTGTCCAATATAGAGACAGCAATGAGTAGTCCCCACAATGGGAGAAATATCCCTATTCATGTATAAAATCAATCTCCCCTTGGTGTTCCAGGTCTCATCTTCTCTCACCTTAGCTCATCACTTTTCTCTACTCTCTCCAGCATCAATTTCTTCCTCTCTACTATGATAACACACAAATCTAATACACAAACATGACATAATATCAGCTATCTTAAAAAGAAACAACTCCTGAGCTCTTGCCCTCCAGCAAGTACTGGCCTGTTTCCCTGCCCCCCTTTACAGCAGACCCCTCCAAAGAGTAGTGTATATATTTGCTGTTTCTCCTTTCTCACTTTAACTCATGCTATTAGGGCCTTAGTTTGTTCCACCACTCTCCCAAAACTGCTCTTAATAAAGTCACCAAGAAGGACCTCCAAGGTTCCCCAGGGTCAGTTTACAATAGGCACGAAAGAGTTCAATGAATGGGGATAATCTGATAAACAAACAGAATCTTTACTTAGCCTAAGTACTAAGGATCTTTCAAATCAAAACAGCTAATAGCAGGCTTATGGAAAGTTATCAGTCTGGGATAAACCAGCTCAGCTTTTGCATACAACTATCTCCACAGTAATACTATCCATTTCTTCTAGAAAACCAGAAAGAAAAGTGAGATGTTGAAATTGGACAGTCTTGCACCATCTTTATCAGTATGACTAATCAGCACTCTTCTTCCCTTACATATCTTCATCACAATCGTCTGACACTTATTTTTAACCTAATCTTCTAAAATAGACTCAGGCACAGTTATTAAGTATGAAAGATAATTCTTCTTCCTTCAATGTTCCTCCTCTAAACATTCTTGCTCTCTTCAAGTCTACCCTTTTTAAGCACCTAGTTTAATGCCTTACACATCTAGATACTCTATAAATGTCTAGCAAGTAAACTATAAAACCTAACATATGGGACCTAATACAAAGTAAACTCCATAAATGCTATTTCCCTCTCCAAAACTATCCCAACTTTAAGAATGCATAAAATGATAAAACCTCCCTACCCTATATGAACAAGTTTATCTAGTTCTCTTTCTCAAAAGTACCTGCATTTTAAGAGAACCGCAAGAATAAGGGACCTAAAGAAAATATGTATTGAATTTCAGATACTACAGGATACATGTGAGTGATATCCTGAGGCAACAGAACCTTCCCTAGTCAATGAAGTCATTAAACATCAATTTGGCCCTTACATATCAAAAGAAAGTTAAACAATTTCTTTTTACTAATTATCATTTTTAAAAAGCCATATATAATATTTAGGCATAGGTAAAAAGCTAGTAAAGTCTGGCAGGAAATGTATAATTATTAACAATAGTTCTCTCTAGAAAGATAAACAATAATTGCCTGAACCATAATTTATCCCTTTATCCCTTTTCCTATCAAGGACAGCTGTTACTACTCTTTCCAGTACTATAATGAGCATCATTTTTTAAAATTTTGTAATTGTGTATAGGTGTATATACATGAATATATATCATAAATGTCATACACATTCATACATAGGGCAGACACCTATTAACGGAATTGCCACATGGCAAGAGATAAAGAATGTATCTCTTCAACCTTACTAGGTATGGCCAAACTGCTCTCCAAAATGGTTATACCAGGTTTTACTTCCCCAGCAGCATGTGGGTCCCCATTAATTATCATTAATTGATCATAAATTATGCAGTCTGGTAGCCTCTCATCATTGGCTTAATTTGCTTTTCCCTAATTATCAATGATAGTCAGCATAACTCCAGATGTTTATTGGCTTTTCAGTTTTCCTCTTCCATGAAATGTCTATTCAAATAGACTATTTTTTCACTATTTTTCTGGTGAGGTGTCTGTCATAGCGATTTGTGGTTTCTCATATATTTTGGATATTAATCTTTAATTGGTAATTTCATTGAAAACATTTTCTTCCACCCTGTGATTTATCTTACTTTACATTATAATACAGAAGTGTTTAATGTATCCAAATTATGTCTTTCCTTTATGCTGTTTATTTGTATGAAGAATCCTTCTCTACCTCATTTTCATAAAGATACTTCTAGTATTTTCTAAGTTTTGTGGTTTGACATTTAATCCATTTGGAATTAACTTTTTGTGTATAGTATGAGGTAAAGATCTATTTTTTTTTTCTGGTTTTCTATAAGGTTAGCTAACTATCCACAACAATTGAAAATGGGTTCTTTGCGACACCGAATAGCCAGAGTAATATTGAAGAAGAAAACCAAAATGGGAGGCATCACAATCCCAGACATTAGCCTCTACTATAAAGCTGTAATCATCAAGACAGTATGGTATTGGCACAAAAACAGATACATAGACCAGTGGAATAGAGGCCCCAGAATTAGACCCACAAATGTATGGCCAACTAATCTTTGACAAAGCAGGGAAGAATATCCAATGGAAAAAAGACAGTCTCTTTAACAAATGGTGCTGGAAGAACTGAACAGCAACATGCACAAGAATGAAACTAGACCACTTTCTTACACCATTCACAAAAATAAACTCAAAATGGATAAAGGACCTGAATGTGAGACAGAAAACCATCAAAACCCTAGAGGAGAAAGGAGGAAAAAACCTCTCTGACCTCAGCTGCAGCAATTTCTTACTTGACACATCTCCAAAGGCAAGGGAATTAAAAGCAAAAATGAACTACTGGGACCTCATCAAGATAAAAAGCTTCTGCACTGCATAGGAAACAATCAACAAAACTAAAAGGCAACCGATGGAATGGGAAAAGATATTTGCAAATGACATGTGGGATAAAGGGCTAGTATCTAAAATCCATAAAGAACTCACCAAACTCTACACCCAAAAAATAATCCAGTGAAGAAATGGGCAGAAGACATGAATAGACAATTTCCCAAAGAAAACATCCAGATGGCCAACAGACACATGAAAAGATGCTCAACGTCACTCCTCATCAGGGAAATACAAATCAAAACCACACTCAGATATCACCTCACGCTGGTCAGAGTGGCTGAAATGAACAAATCAGGAGACTATAGATGCTGGAGAGGATGTGGAGAAACGGGAACCCCCTTGCACTACTGGTGGGAATGCAAACTGGTGCAGCCACTCTGGAAAACACTGTGGAGGTTCCTCAAAAAATTAAAAATAGAACTACCTTCTGACCCAGAAACAGCACTGCTAGGAATCTACCCAAAGGAGACAGGAGTGCTGATGCATAGGGGCCCATGTACCCCAATGTTCATAGCAGCACTTTCAATAGCCAAATTATGGAAAGAGCCTAAATGTCCATCAACTGATGAATGGATAAAGAAGATGTGGTTTATATGTGCAATGGAATACTACTTGGCAATGAGAAAGAATGAAATCTGGCCATTTGCAGCAATGTGGATGGAACTGGAGGGTATTATGCTAAGTGAAATAAGCCAGGCAGAGAAAGACAGATACCATAATGTTTTCATTCATATGTGGATCTTGAGAAACTTAACAGAAGACCATGCAGGAGCGGGGGAAAAGTTACAGAGAGGGAGGGAGGCAAACCATAAGAGACTCTTAAGGACTGAGAACAAACTAAGGGTAGATGGGGGGTTGGGGGAGAGGGGAAAGTGGGAGATGGGCAGGGAGGAGGGCACTTGTTGGGATGAGCACTGGGTATTGTATGGGAACCAATTCGACAATAAATTATATTTAAAAAAAAAAAAGAAAAGAAAAAGAAAATCTTTGCCCCACTGATTTGTAATGCCATCTGTCATCTATCAAATTCAAATATATGAGGGCATGTTACTCAACTCCTTATTTTTTGGACTTTTTAATTATTTTAATTTTTTTAATGTTTATTTATTTTTGAGAGAGAGAAAGACAGAGCACGAGCAGGGGAGGAGCAGAGAGAGAGGGGGACATGGAATTTGAAGCAGGCTCCAGGCTCTGAGCTGTCAGCACAGAGCCTGACACGGGGCTCGAATCCACAAACCGTGAGATCATGACCTGAGCCGAAGCCAGACGCTCAACCGACTGAGCCACCCAGGTGCCCCTGGACTTTTTAATTATTTAACACTGGTTATCCAACTATCCTGACATCAGTACCTTTTTCAATTAATACGGCTTTATAATAGCTTAATATTTGATAAAGCAATGTGCTCCAAAATTGTCTTGAGTGTTCTTGGCCACTCACTAATCATCCTTATTGACAAGTTCCACTAAAAAAGAAAAAGTTCCCCTCTACTCCAGGTGTTCTAGCTTTTTAAATGAATGAATGGTAAATTCTTGTCAAATGCTCTTTTAAGAATCTATTGAGATGATCATATGGTTTTACTTTCCTTTAGTTCATTAATGCTGTATACTGAATTACATTAGATTCTTAATGTTAAACTGAACCCCTATTCCTGGAATAAACGCTACTTGGTTGTGAGTTTTTTTTTTAATGCACTACTAGATTAGTGTATATTTCATTTTGGATTTCTTAAATCTACATTCATGAGATTGGTCTGTATTTTTCCTTTCTTATGCTGTCCTTGTATGATTTTGATATCAAGTTGTAAAAGCCTTCCAAAAGGAACCTGAAAACACTTTTCTTTCCTGGAATAGTCTACATCCTGCAATATTTGGGTAACCTGTAAAACCCTGTGCCTGGTGCATCCTAAGCAGACAGAATTTTTCTTCTGCCTTTTATTACAGAAACGTCCCAAATATTTATTACAGATACCTGTATAATGAACCCCAACCTATCCATCCCCCAGCCTCAACAATCAATTCATTGCCAATCATATTTCATCTATTCCCCCAATCATTACCTCTCCCCACTCCCCTTGAAGGAATGATTTTGAAGCAAATCCCAGACATCAAATCATCTTATCTGGGAACATTTTAGTATCTCTCCTAAAGGACTCTTACAAAATATGTAACTATTGTCACGTTGAACATTTCATAATCTTTAATATCAACAAACATCCAAACAATGTTCAAATTCCTATCAAATGTTTTGACACAGTTTTTCAAATCAGGATCCAAATAAATTCACGCACTTAAATGTGTCATGTCTTTTCATCTACAGGTTTCCCTTCTATTGCTCTTCCTCTTCCTCTTCTTCCTCTTCCTCCTTCTTCTTCACATTATTTGTGGTAATGGGCCATGTATCCTGCAGTTTCCCACATTCTGGATTTTGCTTATTTTATCTACATATTACTTAGTGGATAGATTTTACTATTCATTTTCTTTTTTAGTTACATTTCTGTTCATATTTTCTATTTATTCTTAAGCAATCTGTGACAGATTGCAGTTTTTAGTAAATGAACTATTTTATGCAATATTTCAAATTCATGGCATAAAGCCCATATTCTATATTTACGGGATTTTTATATCTTTATCACATCTGTAGTTGTATTCTCTGTTGCATTCCTAATATCATTTATGCCTTCTTGTTTTTCTTTTTCTTTGACCAATCTTGCCAGAGATTTGTCCATAATATAAACCTTTTTTTTATTTTTTTAAATGTTTTTATTTATTTTTGAGACAGAGAGAGACAGAGCATGAGCAGGGGAGGGGCAGAGAGAGAGGGAGACACAGAATGCGAAGCAGGCTCCAGGCTCTGAGCTGTCAGCACAGAGCCTGACATGGGACTCAAACTCACACACTGTGAGATCATGACCTGAGCTGAAGTTAAGACGCTCAACCGACAGAGCCACCCAGGCGCCCCTATAATATAAATCTTGTATTACGACCTTCAGTGAATTAGATTTTGGCTTTATTAATCCTCTTCACTGTTTATTTTTTATTCCATTAATTTGTTATTTTTATTCTTTCCTATCTTCTACTTCCTTTGGGTTTAATCTATTTTTTTTTAATATTTGTTTATTTGTTTATTTAGGGAGTGAGACAGAGAGAGCACGAGCAGGGGAGGGGTAGAGAGGGAGAAAGAGAATCCCAAGCAGGCTCTGCACTGACAGTGCAGGGCTGGAACTCATGAACGTGAGATCACGACCTGAGCCACCCAGGTGCCCCTCTGCTATTACTTTTCTAACTATTTCGGTTCACCACTTAACTCAATAATGTTTAGGCTTTCTTCAACTCAAATATCTTACAGGTTCTAGGACCTACATTTCTTCATATTAACATCTCTGAAATTGGGATGTTTCTTACAGTTGAAGTCTTATAATCACTGTCAGCCAGGCAGCAGTGATGATGGCACTGTCATTGCTTATTTATGTATAAATGTACACAATTAAAGAGTAAGCTCACCAAAAAATGTATGATTTGGTGGTTATCCCTGGTGACTGGACAACTGTAACCTCAGTATTAGCCTATAAAGGCCATCTGAGGAAGAACTATAAATCTCATCTGAAAACATTTTGTTGATGCCATTTGGCAAGCTCAAAAAAGCATGAGCATCCATACACGATGGGTGTCAGCAGTGTTAAAGAACAATGTTAGATAATAGAAAACAAACTATGAATTTGACAGAGGGAGGGAGGTGGGAGATGGGCTAGATGGGTGATGTATACTAAGGAGGGCACTTGTTGTGATGAGCACTGAGTGTTAAATGCTAAGTGATGAATCACTGAATTCTACCCCTGAAACCAATATTGCACTGTGTTAACTAAAATTTAAATTAAAAAGTTCTTTTCCTTAAAAAGAAAAGAAAAATGTTAGAGCTGTGGAACACTCTTTTAAGAAATTCTGTATCACCAATGGTCTCAATGACACAGTAAACAATACTACATAGAAAAACACAACCTCTATGATTTAGAAGAATCAGGCTCTGAATATGAAGTCACAGGAATATTCTAATTTATCACGTTACTTCCTTTTATAAACATATGCTCAAGTGATACGTTAAATCTGTAATAAATTTATAAGAACTCTTTCAGTAAGTACAAAGTTAAAAAGTCTGAGTGACAGTAAAGCATTGTTTGGTAAATGACAGCACATCTTACAAATGATGGCATCTTAGGATTTAATGAAACATAATTCAGACACTTAAATTTTTCTTAGTTTTGCTTTAGTTATACTCCACAGATTCTGAGATAGTTGTTTACTATCTCATTGTTACTCAACTCTAAATATATTCCAATTTCCATGATTTTGTTCTTCACCATACATTATTTAGACGTTTGTTTCTGCTTTTTAAATTTCCAAACATGGGCTGGGAGGGGGATTGGTTATATTTGTCACTGATTTCTAATTTTATTGTACTGGGATGAGATAACAGTTTATATAGCAATCTTTGGTATCTGTTAAAACTTTCTTTGTGCATGTTCTACATTTGTTTAAAAGAATGTAAAATCTTGGGGTGCCTAGGTGGCTCAGTCAGTTGGGCGTCCAACTTTGGCACGGGTCATGATCTCACAGTTTGTGGGTTCGAGCCCCATGTCAGGCTCTGTGCTGACAGCTCAGAGCCTGGAGCCTGCTTCAGATTCTCTCTCTCTCTCTCTCTCTCTCTCTCTCTCACTCTCGCTCTCACTCTCTCTCTGCCCTTCCCCTGCTCACACTCTGTCTCTCAAAAATAAATGTTAAAAAAAATTTTTTTAATAAAAAAATAAAAGAATGTGTATTCTCTAATTTGGGAGGTGTATGGTTCTATATATATGCAGCAGATCGAGTTTACATTCCATTTCTTTTGGTGGTTACCCTTAAATTTTTAATATGCATCTGACCAAGAGCCTAAAGTTAATCAATATCTCTATCCTCCTGAACTATATATAGAACCTTACAACTCTTCAATGCTGATCACCTTCCCTCCCAGCTTACATTTTATCCTTGTCTGATATTTTAGTCCCATTTTGGTTTTAACCCCCACATATTAGTCATAATTATTTTTGCTTTATAGAGTCAATATTCACTTAGTTTACCTACCCATTTCTTTGTTCACCATGTTTTCTTGTATCCTATTTTCTCCCATTACATTTCTTTCTTGCTGATGTATATTCTTCAGTATAATAGTTCTTTCAGAAACAGCGTGGCAAATTCTCTGTATTTTTGTTTATCTGAAAATATTTTTATTTTGTCCTCACTCTTGAATTATAACTTAGCTGAATACAAAATTCAGATCTCTCAACACTGAGAAAACATTGTTCCATTTTCTTCTGGCCTCTCTTGGTTATAAGATGTCTGCTCTCAGTCTGTTGCTCCTTTGTTTTTCCTTTCTGGTTGCTTTTTAAAGTGCCTGTGGTGTTCTACAGTTTCATTGCAATGTGTTTAGTTGTGGGGGTTGTTTGCTTTGTTCATTTAATTCTTTCTAGGGCCTCATGACTCTAAAACCTAAGGATTCATGTCTTCTTATTAATTCCAAAATACTCTCAAGTCACCATCTCTTTAAATTCCATGTCTCCCACATTCTATTCTTCTCCTTCTGTAACTATTAGATGATGGGTCTTCTTGACCTTTCATTTCTCTTCACCTCTCTTTCAGATTTTCCTTTATCCTACTGTTCTGCATCCTCAGGATTTCCACATATCTAATTCCCAGCTTACTGATTTTCTCTTCATCCGTGTAAACTAGTGCTTACCTTATTCACTGAGCTTTTTTTAACCTCCCTGACTATATTTTGCATTATGTTTAGCTCTTTTTTAAATGCACCTGTTTCATAATGTCCTTCTCACTTCTTGAGATTTCCATTAATTCTTTAATGTCTTTAGTCACTTAAAATGTGCCAATTTAAATTATCATTTAAGCTGCTATTCTACTGTCCCAGTTCCTGGAGATAGAATCCCCTTGCTTGTTATAGCTACTAAGTCTCATTTATGTTAGAAAATGGTTTCCTCGTGTGTCACATTCAATTATAAGTTCATCTTTGGTTGGGCTTATCTCTTCTTAAAGAATCTCTTCTGGAGCGAGTTGGGAGTACCACAGTCTTTTTTTTCCTTTCTCCAGGTGATCCATGGGTATCACTAGTTTGGAGCCAGCTTTTATATTAATTTCTCAGCATGGTGATACTTAAAACCATATAATATAAAATCAGATCCCAAATATGAGCAAGGCATACATCGTGCGCTTCAATTTCTCAGGAAAGCTCTTCTCTCCATTTCCTCTCTGCATAGAGCCCAAGTAAATCAAGACAAAATTTCTTATTACTGGCTTGTACCAGTAGGAAGATTATTCTCTGCCTACCCCTTCACTTTGAATGCACATCAAGAATCCCAGTTTTATGCAGAAGTCTTAGTTTTGGTTCCTTTTTCTGTGGTTAAAACTCAATCCACTAGGAATAGAAAACCAGAAATAGCCCCTCACTCCACCCCTTCACCCCCACTCTAGGGCAACATAGCATGAGCTTACTAAAGTTTTGGCTTTTAGTTCCATTTTTATTTCTAGAACCTGGAGATTTTCCTGTCTTTCCTGAAAGCTCAGGAATTCTTTTAAAAGAATTGTTAGTTCAATATCATCCAGCTTTTCTGGATATTTGCAGCAGAAGCATCTTCTCATCTAAGTTAGCCCTCTTGCTAAAAGAGAATCTGGGCTCTCCCATCCATTTGCTACATTAACCCCATAAGAGTAATCACTCTAAAATGCAAAGATGGAACTCTTCTTTAAAATTCCTCAGTGGATCCTCACTCCTGAGCATGGCATTCAAAGTCCACTGTTATTCAGTAACTGCTTATTTCTGGAATTCCATCTCCTCCCACTCTCCCACATGTAGTCTATGCTCCAATCACTCCTACTTACAATCCCTGGAAGTCTCCTTGTTATTTCAGAGTCCTGTACTTCTGCATATACCGGTTTCCCTCATCTTCATCCTGCCCCCATCCACCTACTGAATACTCAGGGTCAAGTGTCTGCCTTTCACTGAAGCCATTTCTGACCCATCCAAGCTGGAAGCTCTTCATTGAGTTCTTTATATGCCAAGCATTCTACTAATTATTTAGTCTTACCAACATTATGATTTTGCTATTACTATCCCCATTTGCAAATGAGGAAACTAAGGTACAGAGTTGAAGCAACCTACGCAATGGCACACAGCTATAAATGGCAGAGCTGGAATTCAAACACAGGCAATCTGTCTCCAGATCCTGCTCCATTAACTTGCCCCATTAACATATTCCTTACTGCCTTCTACAATGATATCTTGCATTACCATTATAATTGCATTTATTACACATTTCAGTTGCATGTTTGTGCACCAATCTTCCCAACTACCCTGACTCAAAGAGAAAGAATCATGCTTTATTCTATATGCAGTTCCATTGCCTACCACACAGAAGACCCTCAAATGATTACTCAATTAATGCATGACGGAAGGAAACATCCCCACAGACACTGCTTTAGTCCAGGCCCTCTTCATCTGTTGACTGGACTCCCTTCTTCATTTCTATTCATGTCTTTCCTCCATACCCCAACCAATATTCTTTCTAAAGCACATCATTATGATGACGTCATTACTTAAAAATCTGTAAGGGCTCTGTACTGTCTATAGGACAAAGTCCCAAATTATTTTATCATGACATACCATGCCCTTTGTGATCTAACTTCCACAGTCCCTTCTCTTCTTTCCCACTTCAGTCCCACAATCCATCTATATTTAACTTCCTGTCAGTACCTGAATATGCCAAGAGACTTCATGCCTTTGTGCATGTAGGTTCTTCTGCCTAGAATGGCCATCCCCTCCTCTCTCACCTGGTAAATTCCTACCTTTTCAGCATAGAGCTCAAATTCCTCAGCTCTCCTCCAGATGCTTAGTTATCCCATTCCTATACTCTGTTGGCATTATGCATTTACCTCACTTACTACTTTGTAATATTTTTGATAAGGTGTTTCTCCAACCAGACTGTGGAATCTTAAAGAACAGGGACCATGTCTTATTCCCCTTTTTTACTGTATTATCTTACAGAGCATGTGCTCCCAAAATGCTCACTGAATTAGTGGGATGACATTTGACAAACATATCCCGTATCCTACACTCAAAAAAAAACCAAAAAACCAAAAAAACAAAAAAAAAAAACCCTCAGATATAAATGAATTCAAGGGTAGGCAATTGTCCGGATTAACTGGAAGTTTGGAAGTGGATAAGAAGAAAACCAAATACCTCCTAAATTCTTGAGGCTCAACCCTGAATTCTATAGGATACAGATATTCCTTTAATGGTAATTAGTGTTTAGTTGGCGAGGTAATCTCATTCTGAATTGTTTCCTGCATTAGTAGAACACATAAGGACACTCTCAAATTCTGGAATATGTGTACGTGTCATTCAGGATAAAAAGTTGAGTCATTTTATACATTTTACAACAAATCCCTACAGTTGAGGGAAATTCTTATCCTTTTACACTACAATCACATGATTTCATTATTCATTAGTCCTAAATGCAATTTAGGCTGCACACATAGCAAACATTGTCTGCCAACTGAGTAATAAACCAGAACTACTTGTTTGTCACAGAAAGAGGAATTTTTTTAAATGTATAATGTTAACCCTAAGTGAACAGGGAGGTTGAGGGGTGATGAAAGGGATGGGATAAATGAGGTACTATTCAATTTTTGAAACGCGCTTTTAACACTAAAATTTTTTTTTTAAGTTTTAACTGCCAATTTAAAAGATTCATTGGTGGGGCTCCAGGGTGGCTTAGTCAGTTGAGAGTCTAACTCTTGATTTTGGCTTAGGTCATGATCGCAGGGTTGTGGGATCAAGACCTGTGTCAGAATTCTCTCTCTCTCTCTGTCCGTCTGTCCCTCTCCCCGACTCGTGTTCTCTCTCTCCAAAAAACAAAAAAATAAAAAAAATAAAAAGGACTCATTGGCCTTTGCGTAGCTTTTCTCTTCAATTATTACCCAGGGTAGAAGAAAAAGAAGTATCCTAAAAAGGTCTTGGTTTCAATTTCAGAAGCAGTATAATTTAGAATGGTCACTCTTGATTTCATATCAAAAGACTAAATTAATTCTTAAGATTCATTAATTATTATCAATGAGACTTAAGTATTGCTGTTGTATATACAGATGACCATTGAACAACACAGGGGTTAGGGGCACTGACCCTCAGCACTGTTGAAAATCTACAGTAACTACTGACTTTCCAAAAACTTGACTTGTAGCCCTTTGTTGACCGGATGCTTTACTAATAATAGAAACTGCTGATTAACACATATTTTGTATGTTATATGCATTATATACTCTATTCTTACAATAAACTAACCTAGAAAAAAGAAAATGTTAGGAAAATCATAAGAAGGAGAAAATACATTTACAGTACTGTAATGTATTCATTGAAAAAATCCATGTATAAGTGGACCCACACAGTTCAAACCCCTGTTGTTCAAGGGTCAAATGCAGTTGCAAAAGTACCTATATATGCCCATGTGCTACAGTTTTTATTTTTAATCAATGGACCAAGACTGCCTCTAAATTTAGAATATAAGCTCCAAGAAGAAGAAATCTTTGAACATTTCATTCACTAAGGTCTCCCAAGAACCTAGAACAGTGCCTGGCCCAGCACAAACATTCATTACATACTTGTGAATATTGCTCAAAATGGTTCAAATACTATGTCAATATATGCGATGAGATATAACCTCAAGGAACATAAAGTTGAAGTAGCCTTCACACAATGTTGCACAAGTCAACTGATACTATATCCAAAAGCAAACTGACAAGGCATATAAGAATAAAACAAAACATGTTATACAGGAGTCCTTAGGGTTCTGAATTTTAAAGCTTGTCAGGAAACTGGTAAAAAACAAAAATGTCACAACACAACCAAAATTTTCTACAAGCACAAACTCTTATACTTATTATAGACAATTCAATTCCAAAAGAGCCATGGGGCTTCAACAAAATTAAAAAATATATATATAAGAATTTCACTGAAGCACCAGTGCATTTACTACAAAATTTAATTTCCAGTATTATAAAGGAATTCTGACCTTTCTTTTTATCAATTAACCTAACTATGCCCCAAAAAAACTGCTAAGCAATATACTTCTGAATATACCTAAAATTGCTAGTTCTGTTGCTGTTTCCCACTCAAAAACACACTGTAAGTTTTTATAAAACTGGTATTTTTAGTTTTCCCTATTACAAGTCATCATGAGCATTTAACTGTGAATTAAGCTATGTTTTAGCCCTTATTTATGGGTTATTGTTTTGGTCCTTGTTTATCTGCTACTAACTCATGACGACCATTAGCTGGTCACTTTCTACTCTCTTCTGGGCCTCAGTTCTCTCTTCTGTAGAATGAGGGACCTGGGTTAAAACAATGGTTCCTACAGTTCTTTCTGCATCCCTTTGAGAATCTGGTGAAAGCTACAGGTGACCTCTCCATATGAATGCACATACACATGTATATAACAATTTTATAACTGACTTTTTATAATAGCAAAAGATTGGAAACCATCCTAAATGTCTACCAATAGACAGTTAATTGTTATAGCCATTCAATGAAATTCCTTGCAGCTGTAAGCAGAATAAAGAAACCTTCTATATACTGATATGAAAAGCTTTCCATCATGTATCTTTATATGGAAAAAAGCAAGTTACAGAACAATGTATACAATATACAACCTTTTGTGTAAAAAGATCAAAAACTAAAATAAATACATTTGAATTTTTATGTAGAAGCATAAAGAAACTGTGGAAGAATAAATGAGAATCTTTGGTGGCAGTGGGAAATGAGTAAAGGGATAGGAGGAACCTTTCCATTGTACACTTTCTTACATTTGTGTTTGGATTATGTGAATGCACAGCATATTAAAATTCTAAATTAAAAAATTGTATATAACTCTAACAAGTCCAGACAACCCACTGAAGCTAGAAGATAATTCGCAAACCCTGTTCAGCAATATTCTCCTATAATGATTTGACTTAATAAGCCTGTAATTATATACACTCAATGATCCGACAAGAATATTTAAGGAAAAATATTTTTCATCACAGTCCTCATATAAACATATAAGTAATTGGTGGATACTCAGTAATTCAATAGATACTAATTTGGAATCTCATTTTATATAATTTTCCTTAATCACTGATACACTTTATGACAAATTTCTTCATCAGAAAAAGTTTGCACAAATTATCAAGCCATATTCCTTCTCATGAATCAAAGTCCATAACTGATATTTCACAGAGGAGTCCAGACTTTATGAATAAGAACAGACATCTCTATCTTATTTGACCATATAATCAATAGTACTAGTAGGAAGACCAGAGAAATTTTTACCATAATCTCAGAACTTGAAGCAAACTAAAGAGCATATGAGATCATCACTCAGCACCCACAAATTAGATGACATTTGGGGAGGCCTTCTCACCTACTCTGAACAAGGATCAGATAGAATTGGGGTTCACCCTTTGGCAAGTTACTTAACCTCTCTGGGCCTCAATTTCATCTCTAAAATGGAAATAAAAGTACCTCTCTCATAAGGATGTTGTGAAACTTAAAAGGAAAAATAAGGAATATAGCCAAGTAAGACAAAGAAATAAAAGTAAGGTATCCTAGGACAGTGGCAGGTGTCTGCTTTAATCAAAACAGACTGCATTCCGGAAACTGTAGTTTCTAGAGACTGCACTTTCATACACAAGCAATGCCTCCTTTTCCCTACTGGAAAAAAAAAAAAAAAAAAATGGCAGAATTCCCAACACAAAAGGTGCAAATATCTGACCTTTCCTAATTATGTTTCTTGGAAATCTCCTCCTAGGTAAGCATTTTTTTATCAAAGAACATAGACGTTGTGTTGACTGGATGTGTCTCGGAGTCCTAAGTTACACACAGTTCTGTTTTGTGTTTTTACAGGGCACTTTCAACGTCAAGCTCAGCACCAGAGGGGCAGGCTGTGGGAGGTATCGAAAGGCAAAGAAGTTGAAAGCAACAGTCCCGCAACTTTTAACTGCCAGGATGATAGCAGGAAACCTACACAGCCATGGAGACAGAAGCAGCCCCTGCCAACCAATCTCCATTTACGAAACTTAACCCCCACCCAGTTTTGTTGTTGTTTTGTTTTTTGTTTTGTTTTGTTTTGTTTTTTGTCGAGCACTACTGGAGCTTATTCATTTTTGGAGTTATTAATTATAAATATAAATAACCCCGATGTGCGAGGCTCTGTCAAGATTTTGTGAAAATTGCGCTTGTGAGTTCATTCTCTCAACCCACTCCACACTCTAGTCTGAAAAGCTCTCTTCACATCCTCAAATTCAACCCGCCCCCTTAACTCCGGATACTCCATACCTCTCACTAATCCATTTAGG
Organism: Panthera tigris; assembly: GCF_018350195.1. Classification (NCBI taxonomy): domain Eukaryota; kingdom Metazoa; phylum Chordata; class Mammalia; order Carnivora; family Felidae; genus Panthera; species Panthera tigris. Next base: position 56,746,464 of record NC_056669.1, read on the forward strand.
CCCAGGAGCCACTTCTCGACACGCAGTTCGACCCCAAGCTCTTCACCCAACACGAAACCAAGCACTTCTCTGATCCTCCAGGGCTCCTGCAAAGTTAGGAACCCTTCTCCCACACACCATTCCAACCTGGCCCTAACTTGTTCCAAGAATGCTGTTTCCCTCCAAACTTCTAACTTCCGTAAGGCGCGAGATCCCCTCACTGCCCCTCCAAATCCATCGTGCCCGTACTTCATTCTGAAGTTCAAAATTCAGAAACAGATGCGCCTGGACAGAGCCCAGTTCCAACCCCACGCGAACTCTACACAGCCGCTCGAGCACGGCCTGGGACCCTCCACCCCCCAACCAGGCCAGGCCGGGCGCGCTCGGCCTCGCTCCAGACCCCCAAAGGGAGGAGGGAAAGCTCCACCTGGCTCTGTGGCCGCGGCGCGCGGCTCCTGCTCCGGCCTGGACCCCGCGGCGGCCGCGCCCCCGTCCCGGCGCTGGCGGCAGCGCTCCGGCTGGCCGCGGCGGGCGCGCTCGCCCTGCACCTCCGCGTCGGCCTGGCCGTCGTCGCGGGCCCGACGGCGGGCCCAACCCGGGCCGCGGGCACGGCAGCGCGGGCAACCGGGGCCCGCTGCGTCGGCGGCGCGCTGGGCGCAGCCTCGGCACAGCGAGTGGCCGCACGGCAGGGCCGCCGCTTCGCCCAGGGTCTCCAGACACCCGGCGCAGCCCGACTCCTCCGGCCGCGGCGGTGGCGGCGGTTGCAGCAGCGGCGGCGGCAACACCAGCAACGCGGGACCAGAGGCCGCGCCCGGGGCCCCAGTCTTGGCTGCCGCCATCTCGTCACAGCGGCCCCGTCGGCCCCGCCGACTCAGAGCTGCCGCTGCCGCCGCGGAAGAGGCCCGAGTACTCGGACCTGCCGCCGCCATCTTGTTTCCCGTTTGAAGGGAGAGTCCGTTGCGAGGGAGAAGAGTAGAGGGCGGGGCAGTGCGCGGCGGGCGGTACCGGCTACATATTTATGAGGGGGCGGGGCTCCAATGAGCGGGGAGAAGGTTCTCCCCGGGCCCGATTGGCGGGAGGCGAAACCTCATTAATATTTATTAGCTACCTTCTATGTCGTCCTCAGCCTCGCCCTCCAGTTTTTGCAATTTCCTCTTATCGAACCTGGTGAAGTTGAGGACTGATGGGATTTGGAAATTCTGAGCGATGTTAAACTTTATGAAGTAATTACATTTATCCTGCACTACCTTCATAACTAAGGCTGAAGTGAGTGGGGGGTTATGTGAATTATCTAGAACCTTCCCTCAGTGCTTCATTTCATGAAAGGGTAGCTGTTGTGACCAGGCCTACTTAGTGACCAGCAACTAACTACCAAAAATAACAGCTTCTTGTCAGTTCTCATCTCCATATCTTCCCTATTCACGTCTCTTCCTGGAACTCCCCTCTCTTGGCTGGCAAAATCAGACTTTCCTGGTTTTTTTCTCAACCCCTCAGCCCTTTCCCAGACTCCTTCGATCCCTCCCCCTTATTTGGGGCTTAAGCCTGCTTTTTCTTCTAGGCTCAGTCCTCCTCTCTCTTTGGGTGTGCCACCACTCTCACCTCACACTTTCTTCCAGCTGAAACTCACAAACTGATACCGGCCATCCAGACCTCCTGAGTCCAGCCCTGCACTTTCAACTGCCTGATGGAAACATCATATTGAATGTCTGCATCCCTCGTGTATAAAACCAAAGTCACTGTCTTCCACCCTCCTTCAAAAACAGCGTATTTCTTATTTCCCTCATCCTGTTAAAGGTACTATCCTCCTAGTTCCTCAAGCTCTAAACCTAGGGTTCTTTACATTTCTCTCATCTACCACATCTGTCAGTTTGTTAATCCTGCCACTTCTCCCACCAAAGTGATTATTTTCCCACCTATCTTTTCCTATTCATTCCATTCCCACCACCCAATTCATGTCCCATCATCTCTCACCTAGATTGTTGCAGTAGGTTGTCTCCCTGCCCACAGCCTGTCTTCCTCCAATCCATGCTCCACAGCTCTTAGAGTTGCTTCCTAAAGGACAGCTCTTACCATGTCATTCCTACTTGGGCTAGTCACCAAGTGAGTGACTTTGATGCCAGCCCCCCTGGATGCAGAGGGTATGGGAGAAAGAATGGCTCTCTTCTGATAGATGGTTCTATAGCAATTCTCCTACCCTTTGCTTTCTTTGCTCTAAGGTAGATATGGAGCAGGAGGACATTAAGCAAATGGCATTTCCTGTTGGGAATCTTTATAAGAAAGCACAAGTTTTATAAGGAGAGCAAAATCAAAAAAAGCAATATAATGTAATGGAAGGCATCAGAGGCCCTGGGTTTCCATTGCCCAGAAACAGTGTCTGAACTGGTGGTAAAACAATCCAAGGCAGAGTGATTGGTGGAAGTCAGAGAGCAGGAAAAAGAAAGAAGTAGATTCCCAAGATGAGAACCAGATGGCTAAAGAACAGTCAAGAATTGAAGAAGAGTCAATGAGTAATTGAGACAAGGTCTTGTGTGCACAGAGGCCCAGTCAGAATCCTGGCAAACACAGAAGTATGGCTTCAGCTGGACTGTCCTTTATCCAGGGATCCTCCTCATTTCACTCCCCACTTGAGGTTCTTGAGGGCGCTTTGCCCAGATTCTGACAAGGAGGCCTGTGGTCCAGAGATCAAACTAACTACCATTAGGATTGGGGCTCTTGGTGTGGGCTCATTCTCGACAGTTTGGGGCTCTTGATCTGAAGCCTGTTTACTGTTGGAAGAGCTGAACGATACACATGCAGCATGCTTCCTTAGATACAAATAAAGATGGGAAATTTCCTTTCACAGAGGGAAAAAACAAGAGGTCTGAGTAGCACTAGACCAAAAGCCAGGAGATCTGGGATTGGTCCTGGCCCCTTTACCCTTCTCGTTAACTCATTGTATGATTTCAAACACCTAACTTCTCTCTGGGCCTCAGTCTCCTCATCTTTAAAACAGGGTATTGGTGCAACACCTGGGTGGCCCAGTCAGTTAAGCATCTGACTCTTGATCTTGGCTCAGGTCATGATCTCACAGGTCATTAGATGGAGCCCTGATCCATGGAGCCCCATGTCCACTGAGCCCCACATCCATTGGGCTCCACACTGACAGCACAGAACCTGCTTGGGATTCTCTCTCTCTCTCTCTCTCTCTCTCTCTCTCTCTCTCTCTGCCTCTCCCCTGCTCACACGTGCTTTCTCTCAAAATTTAAAAAAAAAGGGGGGGTATTGAAATTGAGCAGTTTGTGACCTGGAACACACCTCAGAAAGGTACACACACACACACACACACACCCCAAAATCTCACCTCAGATCTACTGAAGGTGAGATACCAGCATGTGTATTTTATTAATGCCATAGGAATTCTAATGAATACTCCTAGATAAGACCACTATAACAGATAAGTTCAAAGGTCTCTTTTACCTTTAACATTCTATGAATCTGACTCCCAATTTCTCCCAGTCTCTTCTCTTCTCTATGCTGTTGCCAGAGTAATCTTACTAAAGCCATAGCAGGGACAGAAGGTAAGGCAAACCTAAGAAATCTGGAGAGTTATTTACTGTGTGGGAAAATGAGAGTGATGGATGGTCCTAACATGTCAAGCCTAGGAACCCTACATGATGACCACAACTGACAACTGACAAAAACAGAAGTGGAAAGGAAAAGCAGTCTGAAAGATGAGGGCGTGGTGGATAATTTGTTTTATTTAGTTTACCATCAGCATCTGGAGTCCTTCTTACTTGGAGGAATGCCCCATTCTATGTTGTATTTGCAGTGTTGCTGAGACTAGGGAAGCTGAAACAGGGAGGTATTCTACCTGCCCCCCAGCAGCTACAACGTGACTTATGACCCAGGCTTGGCCACCTGGCCACACTTCTCTGAACTTTGAATCTTCAGGGAATGAAATGTAACGTAGACAAGTTTAGAATTATTCAGAGCAACAGAAACAGTAGGTGTCCAATCACAGTGGGTCCCTGATGGAGCTTGGGGGTATGGGAGTCCCTACCATAGTGATGGTGGCCATTCCAGATCATTCCTGAGGCATGGACTTAATTGTGGTGCCTGCTGCCTGGCTTTCCTAGGTTGAAACCCATTTTCCACATCCAACTCTCCAGCTTTCCTGTCAACTCTGTATCCTTCCAGTAAATTCTCTTTTTTTCTTAAATTTCTCACAATTTCTGTTGTTTGCATCAAAGTACTCTGATTAAGATAATGGTTTGTTGTTTTTGAAGTGTCACCTGGAAACAGTTGTCAAGGGTGCTTTGTAAGTTACGAAACAATCTAAGAAACTTAGTACAACAGCCTAGAGTAGAACGAGTCAGAGTTGTGTCTTTTTTCTAAGTCCCCACCTATACCACAGACCACTGAGGGAAGAGAGACTCACAGACTCACCTTAACGCAGTCATCAAAGATGCCAACTGGAGGGGCACCTGAGTGACGCAACTGGTTAAGCGTCTGACTTTGGCTCAGGTCATGGTCTTGCGGTCTGTGAATTCAAGCCCCGTGACAGGCTCTGTGCTGACAGTGTGGAACCTGCTTCAGATCCTCTGTGTCCCTCTCTCTCTTCCCCTACCCTGCTCGTTCTCTCTTTCTCTCTCTCTCTTTCACGAATAAATATTTCTTTTAAAAGATGCCAACTGGAACAAATAGCAGTGCATCATATATACCAATGCTCCCTCTCCAGCTGCTTTTGTTCTGTCACTCCTACCATATCTTCTGAGGATTGCATTGCTGCCCAGATTACCTGCTATCTTTCTCATCACGTGTCTATGGTTCCATACCACCACTAGCTCTTCAGAATCTCTCATGCACATCACTGCAAACCTTCCCTCCTCCTGGCATCTGGAGCCTCCAGCCTCTCCCAGCTGGACTGAAAGACTCAGATGTGAAGCAAGGCCATTCAGCCAAGTTCTGTGGGGCCAGGCTGTTTTGCCTTGCAGGCCCAAGAACCCCTTCTTGCTAAGCCAGGTGCTGAGTCCATCCTGAGACCTCACACATCTAGGAAGGAGAAGGATCTGACCATACCACTGCCCCCTCTCCTCTACCCTCCTCATCTCTTGGGATGACATCTTCTTCCTGTATTCTCTCTCCCTCAAGCCAGATTTCCCCCCTTGAGATTTGGCCTCTTCCCTGTTGCTTTAAAGATTCTTGCTACATTCTTACTATTATTCATCTTCAGTTCCTTCCCTTTTGTTTCAGAGGAAGAAGCGATTTTTTAAAAGTTTTTATTTATTTTTGAGACAGAGAGAAAGCACCAGCTGGGGAGGGGCAGAGAGAGAGGGAGACAGGAACTGAAGCAGGCTCCACACTGACAGCTGAGAGCCCAATGCGGAGCTCAAACCCACAAGCAGTGAGATCATGACTGGGACCGAGGTCGGACACTTAGCCAACTGAGCCACCCGGGCACCCAAGAAGCAGTTCTTTTGCAAAGCTAATCCTTCTGTCATCTTTCTAGCCTCTCCCAGACTCTTTCTAAACACTCTACAAATACAAGTAAGACTTGGTCCCTGCACCTGTCAAGGTCACAGCCTAACAGAGAGGCAAAAGTATAAGTGAAAAAAAAAAGTATAACAGAAACATGCTGTTTGACTGAGATACAGGGTAATGAGGAAGCAGAAAGCAAGAGGGCATGGACAGAAGGTTTCACAGAAGAGGGGAACATTTGAGCTCTGTTCTGAAGGACAAGACGAGTTCACCAGGCAGACAGAGAGGATGGCCTTCCTGGCATTCCTGTGTGGTGGGACTAATAAGAAATTCAATATGGCTAGAACACTGGATTGGACATTAGGCTAGAAAATTGGAGAAGAAAAGGAACTAGAATTTATTGAGCAGCTACAACATGCTGGAACACACTAAGCAATGATATGTTTATTTCATTTAGACCTAAAGTAACCCTGTGAGGTGTGTATATTATTGTTTCCATTTTACAGAGAAACTCAGGATATTGGGAGACTATTGAAAGATTTAACATTGGAACCAAAGGAGTTCTACATATGGATTTGTATTTTATAAGGATAACTCTCAATCCTATCATTATCAGTGAGGCATGAAAATCTAAGTAGACTTTCTCCTACCCTCATGGAGTTGAGATATTACTGGACAAAGTACAGTGCAGCTACCATTCACTTATTCAACAAATCTCTTTTGAGCACCTGCTAGGTGGCAGCATAAGACAGGTGCTAAGAATTCAGCAGTGAACAGGCAGGCCAGGTATGGATGCTGAGCCCATTCGGATGGGCCAGCTTTGGGTACAGTATTTGGCACATTCCAGGTAATGTGGGATGAATGAGTGTTATCCCTGTAGTCACGCCTTTAATGTTTAGTAGGGTTCAAAGTATCATGCACTGTCAGAAAAGAAAAAATTCTGTTTGCAAACAAGCACATTTGTGGAGAAAAAGAATTCTTTAGTTTCCTACAGTTTCCCCTCTAGATACCTATAAATCCACATGGAATTAGCAGCAGCTCTCACTCTGTCTCTGCCCCACCTCCCTTCCCCTTGGTTTTTACTTCTCTCTTCCCTACCCTCAGAGTCCCTATTCTTTTTCCTCTATGCTCTGGCCCAAGATTCCAAGTAACCAATTCCATCTTTGATTTAATTGTGGGGCTTTTTGGAGGAAATTGAGGTGACTTTAAGAAGTCCTTTGGGTTTGGGGCACCTGGGTGGCTGTCAGTTGGTTAAGTGCCAACTTTAGCTCAGGTAATGATCTCACAGTTGGTAAGTTCAAGCCCTGCGTGGGGCTCTGTGCTGACAACTCAGAGCCTGGAACCTGCTTCCCATCCTGTGACTCCCTCTCTCTGCCCCTCCCCCGCTCATGCTCACTCTCTCTCTCTCTCTCTCTCTCTCTCAAAAATGAAATAAACATTTTAAAAAATATTTAAAAAAAGAAGTCCCTTGGGTTCAACATATAGAGAATAAGGAAATAAATGGGCAAATGGCCTCCCCAATCCCACTTTGAATGAAACATCTAAAAGACAACCCTCTCTCTGCTAGTGTTACCTTAACAGTGTAAACCACATGCCTCATTCTAGCACAGTCTGTCTCTTCTCCCCACCCTACCAAAGAAAGCCTTCTACTACCTTCACTTTGGCTCATGGCCCTACTCCAGGAAGAGAGTGAGAGGGAGAGAAACCCTCATTTTGTCATAAATAAATGGATAGTTATACTGACCAGAATGAAGAATTTGCCTCAGAAGAGAGCACTGTGATGGGAGCAGAAGAAAAATTCAGGAGGACTACAAAGCAGCCTCCCAAAGACTGACTCCTTCTGGTTTGGAAAGAAATAGATATGAAATGGGTTCAGCTGGAGGCTGAGAACAGAGAGCGCGATCTCCTAAATTCCTTTATTCTGAAGGAGTATAGGATTCCATACCCACCTACCAGTAACCAGGGGGAAGCCTGATTGGTTCTCTTCTAGAATGGTCATTGTCCCACTGTTCTTTGTTTATCAGGCTCTGAGCTCTGCTGTCTCCAGCCCTGGGAAAAGCCTATAGCTGTCACCCTGACTGTGATGTTGCCGAGTGACCAGCAGGGGGCAAACTGAGACTACTGAGCTCTAACCATGTCTCTTCCACCTAGTTTCCATGGAGCCAAACTCCGAATGTCAGAGCTGGAATCTGGCTTTAGAAATCATCCAGCCTTCTGAACATCTTCGTTTACAGAGAAAAAAAACAAAGTCTAAAGAAGAGAAATAAGGTGTCAGGGCTACATAGTGAGTTAATGGTAAAAAGTAGGGACCAGAAACCAAGTCCAGTCCTATACGTGTTCCAGCACACCAAGCTTTCTCCTTTCTCAAATGTAATTCTAGAATACACTGTTTTTTAATGATATTTTTTCCTATGAAAAGGACTTGTGTCTCCAATTAGACTGTAAGCATTCAGGGTCAGGGACTGTGTTTTGGACCAGCCTTGTATATCATCTCCTCCAGCACGTATCATGTGGCTCTGCACGTAGCCTATGTCTGATACCAGATTGATTTCTGTTGGTGTTTTTTTTTTTTTTTTTTTTTTTAGTATTTTTTAACATTTATTTATTTTTGAAAGAGAGAGAGAGAGCATGTGAGCAGGGGAGGGGCAGAGACAGAGACAGAGTCACATAATCCGAAGCAGTTCCAGGCTCTGAGCTGCCAGCACAGAGCCCGACACGGGGCTCAAACCCACAAACCATAAGATCATGACCTAGGCTAAAGTCCAACACTTAATCGACTGAGCCATCCAGGCGCCCCTGATATCAGACTGATTTCAACAAGTACTGTGAAACTGCTATGTGACAGGCCCAGCAATGATTCCTGAGAATACAGAGAGGAAAATTTACTGTCCCTGCCCTCAAGGAGCTCTTTATCTGAGGGAATAGTCAGCTATGTCAACAAACAGCTATAATTCAGGACAGGAGATGGGTTTTTCAGTGGTGCAGGCATAGTGAACTGGAAGGCCAGAAGTGAGAGTGACTATCTAGATGGGATGCAAAATGGGGTCCTAAAGAAAGGATGAGAACTCACCAAAGAATGGGAATTCCAAATACAAGGAATAGCAGAATAAGTCAACACACAGAAATGTGGAGACATAGTGTGGTAAGTGAAAATGATTGCTTCTGAGTAGCTGGAGCATAGTATATGTAAGAAGTTAGAATGGGGGAAGGGGAATAGTAAATAAGACTAGAAAGATAGTTTGAGGCTAGCTGTAAAGTCGATGTCTGTCCATTCATTCATTCATTCAGTCAGTCAATAAACAGTAAGAACCCCCATGTGCAACGCAGCACTGTTGTTGATAATGATGATGGGGGGATGATAATAATATATGAGGTAATAATAACAGTGATGAAAATACTAATGTGGTTAAATTCCAAGGATTGGAGTCTTAAGTCTAGGGTTCACTTCTCACATGAATCAGATCATCCAGGTAAGTATTCTATCTTCCATTTATTTTCATTTATTTAAAAAAACAGTCGGGGTTGGCTCCATCGGTGGAACATGCCACGGGGTCGTGAGTTAAATCCCCCCGTTGGGTATAGAGCTTACTTAAAATTAATTAATTAATTAATTAAATTTAAAAATTCAGTAAGACTCTACTATGGGCAGGCACTGTCTTAGGAGCCAGGAGTATAGCAGTGATCAAGAATTAAGGGGGCACCTGGGTGGCTCAGTTGGTCAAGCGTCTGACTCTCAGGTTTCAGCTCAGGTCATGATCTCGCAGTGGTGAGATTGTTCCCGGTGTAGGGCTCCATACTCAGTGTGGACCCTGCTTGGGATTCTTTCTCCCCCTCTCTCTCTGCACCTCCTCTGCTCCTGCGTGCACTCTCTCTCTCAAAATAAATAAATAAACATTTTTTTAAAAAGTAACCCTGAAAAAAAATTTTAAACTCTGTATATTGCTGGAGAAAACACAGAGATAACTGGTAGTTCTTCGTTCCCATCTTTGGGTGGGTACAGTGCCTGCCACCGTCTGGCTGTGGGACCCAAGTTATATGGCACCGTTTTCTGGCACTCTAGCTACATCTTCACAGACCTATAGACAGAAATCTCTGAGGACAAGCTGCTCTCCAAAGGTCCCCTGAACATGGAGGAGGCAGTAGCATAAGTTCCTTTGGCTTGGCTGGTGATGGCACTTGCAGTAGGGAGGCCTCTGGCCGGTAGCAGAGCTTAGGGTCTGGATGAAGGATGATCCCACTCTATCTTCCGAAGACACTTGTTTCCCTCGTGAGGGCCCTGTGAAATTAAGGGCTATGCCTTCCCTCATCCTGTTTCCTTATACCTCTCTCCATCAGAATTTCTGTTTGCAAGCTGTTCTTGGAAGAGAGGAGGGCCCACTACGGTTAAGCAAACAAACAAACAAAAAAAGACTTAGACATGTTCACGAAGCCACACTAAAAACCCAAACAAATAAATACTGGTGAGCTTCAAGTTCGTCCTACAAACATTTATTTAAGCCAACTATATGCACAATATCTGGAGATTCAAAGGAATATGTCCTGAAGCAATAATAGGTTTTAAGTAAATGTTTGTTACACAGATAAGTAACTCTAACCTGGCTGAAGGGTGGGAGTGGAGTGGGGATTGTTCAATTTACAAATAAATTAACTCTGACCGTTCCTTTAAATAAGACTTTCCTCCCGCTGTACCTAAACTGGACCCAGCTTTAAAGACTCAATTTGTTCACATCATCAGGACATCATCAAGTAAAGGCAGTGTACTAGAGCTGATTCTAAGGACTCAGGAGAGCTAGCTAAGTGTTAAATTCTCAGGAATTTTGCAAGCTGGTTGTTTAACACTATCATTCTGAACATTAAATCATATAAACTCACAAGTAAGTTATATTCAAAACATTCAAACTCTTCAACCCCTAATTATATTCCTGCACTGCACCATCAATGTTCTTGAAATTATTTACATGTATTGGACCCGCTAATGGAAATACTACATAATGGTGTCCTATCGTCAACTCCACATTCAGTGATGTCACATTGCTAGCCTGAAATTGGCCACGGTGGGAGTATCTACACCATGGAAATTGGCAACTGCTATAAACCAGGGCTTTTTTTACCCCTAGAGAGCTGGTTGTTACACATTTACGAGCACACCGATGTAGAGTCTATTATGTAGTCCTCTTATATTCACTCTTAGGTGAATCTGCTTTTAGAATCTTACTTACAGAATTAAGTGGACTGGGTTAAGAAGTCTTTGCTTTATGCTAATCTCTCTGATCCTTATCACTATGCTAAGTTTTCATAATCAAGGAGCCTGCAGCCCAGGAGGAGGTCTTAGCCACAAATAATGTCACAAGAAGACTATTTGAAGGAACAAGGCTATTCTTCGACAAAACTTTATTTAGCACCTACTGTGTACAAAGCTGTGTGTGAAGGCTAGGGAAGATAGTAGTCTGTGTTCTCCAGGAACTCACTTTAGAGGAGGTGACATGAAACCTTTGATGATACAAGGTGACAAGTGGCATGTGCTACAATGGAGACACAGAAGCATGGAGCAAAGAGAAGCTAACTCAGACACCATGAAACAGACTTCAATGAGAACCTGGCCTACCAGCACCAGTGTCTCTCTTGTTCTCCACTGTGTCCTTAGCACCTAGCACAGTGCCTGGCACAGGGTTGGATGAATGAAGGAGGGAGCAGTTTTAATCCTGGAAAAAGTAAGGCTGCCAGATAAGAATGGGTAGAGGGAGGGCATTAGAAAAACATAGCACATGCAGAGACATGGGAAGCAAAAGCACTCAGTGAGTTTGAAAAGAAAAAATATAATGTGGCATGACGGGTCCAAGAGCCAGAACTAGTAAGGATGCAAGTATGGAAGAGGAGTCCTCTGTCTCAAATCTCTAGAGAGTTCTCAAAAGACAAAAGGAGTTGGCTTACTCTCTGCATCCTTGGGGGCAGAGCTAGGGGCAGTGAGGGGAGTCACGGAGAATCAGATATCAGTTAAAGAACTTTTTTTTTTTAATGTTTATTTATTTTGAGAAAGAGAGAGAAAAAGAGAGCTTTGCTAGCAGGGGGTGGGAGTGGGGGGTGGCAGACAGCAAGAGGGGGAGAGAGAATCCCAAGTAGGCTCTGTGCTGTTAGCGCAGAGCTGGATGCAGGGCTTGAACTTAAGAACTGTGAGATCATGACCTGAGCCAAAATCTTGAGAGCTGGACACTTAACCGACTGAGCCACCAAGGCACCCCAGTTGAGGAATTGTCCAACAGTGCATTGAATGGTCTGCCTTGGAAGGCAATGAGCAAGTTCCCTAAGAAGGAAGCAAACAGGTACCAAACTTGTAACCAATTGCTATGGGTAGATACTTTTTTTTTTTTTTTCTGAATAGATTTTGGAAGAATTTATCAAGTCTCCTTTCTTTAAGGACAACCATCTTCCTGGAGAACTATCTTCAACAATTCTACAGAAGACTCAGAGATTTTCCTCAAATGCTTGCTTCTTATGTCAATCATTGATTAAAACCGAGGACAATAGGGGTGCTGAAGCCTCCCCCGTGAAAGAATAATATCTTTTCAAATCACTGAGGTCTTCACTCATCCACGAAGCAATCATTTATTCCATTTCTTTGTGTGTCAGGGGCCTTGCTAAGTGCTGGAAGTACAGATATAAATGAAAAAAGGCCCCTGCTCCCCACAGTACTGAGTGGAAATGCAAATATTTACTCCAAAATGCAAATAAATATTTACACGCCGGTAGCTACAATACAAAGTGCTCTGGGAAACACAAAGACCAAAAATTTGCTTTGCTTGGGGGACTCAGGGAAGGCCTTGGAGAAGAAAGTGACTCAGAGCTGACTTTTGAAAGTGAAAAGGAATTCACTAGAGAAGGAAAAAGATGATGCAGGCAGGAGGAAAGCATATGCAAACATGTGAAGGTGTGGGAAATCACAGCCAATTTGGGGAAGTGAGTAGTGAAGTGTAGGGTTGATGGGAGTGGTAAGTAGGAGCCAAAATGCCCACAGTCCTGAATCCAACGTTACCAGTTTCGGATTTTATTCTGTATATGATAGGAAACCAATAATTTTTTTCTGTTATTTATTTAATAAACTTTTCATTTTGGAAAGATTTTTTTTTAATTTTGGAAAGATTTTAGATTCATAGAAGAGTTACAAAGATAGTAGAGTTCTTATCTAAGACCCCTATATCCTCTACCCTACTTCCCCCAATGCTAACATCTTACATAGCCAGGGAACCTTTGTCCAAACGAAGAAACCAAGATTGCTACATTACTATCAACTAAAGTATAGACTTTATTCACCAGTTTTTCCACTAATGTCCTTTTACTGTCCCAGAATCCAATCCAGGGTACCACATTGCATTTAATGTTATATATTTATCTATTTCCAATCATGGATTTTAAGGGGAAAGTGATGTGATCAGATTTGTCGGTAGAAATAATCAGAATAACTCTTAGGGTACATGGGAGGAACATAAATTGAAGGGGCCCAGGTTAGGGGTGGCAGCCTTGCTTAGAAGCTGTTGGCAAAATCCAGGTAAGGGATGACAATGGCCCCAACTCTGGGAGCAGTGAGGATGGAGAGAAGGATTGAGACATTTTGGGGTTTCATGGTAGAGACCTTTTCTGAAGTAAAATGGGCAGGATATAGGACAGGCCAATCTTAATTCGTCTCTTACAACTAAGACATGGATATATAGGTATAGCAGACTTTAAATAAAGATGGAGAGGGGCACCTGGGTGGCTCAGTCGCTTAAGTGTCTGACTCTTGATTTCAGCTCAGGTTATGATCTCATAGCTTGTGAGATCAAGCCCTGCATCAGGCTCTGGGCTGACAGCACAGAGCCTGCTTGGGATTCTCTCTCCCTCCCTCTCTCTCTCTGCCCCTTCCCCATGCACACTCTCAAAATAAATAAACATCTAAAAATAAATAAATAAAGATGGAGAAAGGAAAAGATCCCTGACTCAGAACCTTGGGATGCGACTGCACTTTCTGAAAGGCAAGGCAAAAAGGGAAGCACGATGACATGCATAGCTCTCATTATCTGTTAAGATAAGGTATACTCAAGGGAGAAAAAGAGACTGGCCGGATTGGAGTGGGAGAAATTAAGCCTGAAGGGCACCTTTGGGGCAGATCATGCTTGTCCCTGATTCGGAGAGCCCCGGGGAAGTTCTGTCTCTGAGATCACCGGTTCCTCCCCCCTGCTCTCTGTTCTGGAGGGGATGGCCTGGCAGCACTTGGGAATGGGGAGCCCAGCCTTATCGCGGGAAGCTATCTTTTCAGAAGTGTGCAGAGCTAGAAATGATTCTCTACCAGAGTGGGATGTGGCTTGGCCTCCCATCTCACCTCTCACTCTTCTGGGTGCTCACTGGGCTTTCCAGTAGCTCTGCAAGAGAAGCTGGGCAGGAAGCTGAGATCCAAAGCAGGATGGATGAACTTCACCAAAATGGCCCAGCAAGCTAGGGAGAGAGCCGGGAGAGACCCAGGCTTTTGATTTCAGAGCCTGGGTGTTTCTTATCTGGAAAGCTCAAGCGTCCTACTAATTCATGCACTCATTCCACACAAGGTATGGGGCATTAATCATGGGTTTCAGGGCGGCACCCACAGGGAGCTCACGTTGGTGGGAAAGGTGACTGACAATCAGCTCTCACTGAAGAGGAATGAACGCGGTCATCACGCTCAGAGAGGTGGGAGCCTTACCTGCAGAGACAAAGGAGAGACCATGTCCTCCTTTGGGAGTGGGAGGGGGAAAAGTAGAGAAAGACTTCCAGAGGAAGGGCCAAGAATCCAGCTGGACTGGATTTCAACCTAGGCACCGAGCGTGTGGGTAGGAAGGGGAACTGGTAAGGGTATTCTAGGTGCATGGGATTACGACCCCTTCTTTTTGAGATGTGAATACTTTGACGTTCATTACCTCATTTCATCTTCGCAAAAAGAAGTGGGGAGATATTAAGATCCGCATTTTAGATCCTGAGATGGCGTGTCCAAGACCACAAACAGAATTAAGAATGGCAAGTGTCCTGCCTGACTCCATCGAGAGTGATGTGCACGCACCGCCCAGAGCCCTACCCTGAGCGCCTCGCGGGTCCCGCAGCTCGCTTCGCCTCTCCCTCCCGGACATCTCATCCTTCCCCGCCCCCAAGTTTCACCTGAAGCCTAACTGGGTTGCGTCCTCCTGCGCTCAGGGCGCCGCGGAGAGTCAGGGGTTAAAGCCCGTGGCCCGGGTGGCCCCTTCCCCCTCCCCAGCCCTCTCGCCTCCTCTCGGCGCCGCGCCTGGAGCGTGCGTCCCAGAGACCCGCACCAGAGAGGAGGGGTAAAGTGGGCCTGTTTCTCGGGTGGCCAATCCACCGAGCCCGCGGTGCCCCAGAGGAGGCGCCAGCGCTAGGCCAGCGCCAGGCCGGGGCTGCCTGCTTCCCGCGGCAAAGTACAAATGCGCCCGAGCGCGGCGCCTGGCGCCCTTGGCGTGCACAGCCGGCCTGCGCTCAGCCAGCCCCCGTGGCCGCCGCGCCGTCGCCGCCGCCGGTACCGCCGGCCCGCCGGGCCCCAGGACCCCGCAGCCCGACCCCGAGCCCACCGAGCAGGGGGCGCCGGCCGATTGTAGCCCGCGCGCCGGGAACCGCCCGCTGCTCCCGCGCGCCTAGCCCGACGCTGCGCGCTCTGCAGACCCCTGTCCTCCCCGTCTTTCTCCTCCTCCCCTCCCTCTCACCTTCTCCTTTGCTTTTATTGCTTTCCCTTCTTGCCGTACCTTCCTCCATCTCTCCATCTGTCTTTCCTTTTCCCTTGTCCTCTTTCCACCTTCCTCTTATTCCCACCTTGGACCTCTCTTTCTGTTCTCACCGCCTACTCGACCCTTCTCTGACTCTCCACTGTAGCAGCAGCCCCCCCTGGTTGCTTTTGTGCCCCTGTGCCTCAGTGTCCTCATCTCAGTTTCTCCCGACGCCCCTCCTGGCTCAGCGCCTGGCGGCCTGGCCCCGGGGGAAGGAAGGATGGTTCCCGAGGTAAGGGTCCTCTCCTCCTTGCTGGGACTCGCGCTGCTCTGGTTCCCCTTGGATTCTCACGCACGAGCCCGTAAGTAGGGGAGGGGAGGGCTGGATAAGCAGAGGAGGGATGCGAGCCCCTGGGATGTGCAGGGAAAGTGCCAGGACTTGGGACCCCACACTGTTCTGGCAGCCTTCCAGGCAGCACCTGTGCGGGGAGAGTGGAGACTCCTCTGCCGACCAGTATGGGCTGATGAGTCTGGGATACTGGGGGGAACTTGGCAAAACTCAGGGCCAGGGGGGCTGCTGCCAGGGAACTGAGGAGAGGGGGACTGAGGGCAGTGGGAGAGAAGGCAGGACACTGTGCGCATGTGTGTAGGCTGGTGGTGGTGCTTTATATTCTCAGCAGAGAGCAGGGTATGTTTGGCTGCAAGGGTGTGAAGAAGGTGATGGAGATGTAAAGACTATTGTATTCAAAGGGAGCCGGTGCAAAGAAAGAAGAGCTCGCTAGGTAACCTCATTCTGTTATCTGTTGTGATCCTCACGTGACTCCCAAGAGGTGGGTACTATCATTTGCATTTTACAGATGAGAAAACTTAGGGTAACAGAAGAAACTTGCTGAAGTTTACAGAGCTAGTAAGCCATCCAACGCCAGAGCTCTCCAATTCCAAGTCCTATGCTTTTCCCCCTGCTGCACAGCAAAGCATCTGGAAGGAACCCTGATTTGGAGCTGTAAGACCCTGGGAGGCAGCAGGGCACAGGGAGATAGACCAGTCTTCACTATCCCAGATCTTCTGAATACCAGCTGATGGAGGGCACCTCTCTAAGCCTCAGTTTCCCAATCTATAAAATGGGAGTCAAAAATCCCAGGACTGTTGTGAGAATTAAATTGGAGAAAATATAATAAAGCAACTAGCTGGTACATGGTAGCGTCTTAAAAAAAAAAAATCAGTTCCCAAATTCATGCTTCTCCACTTAGACAGTGTAACCTCAAACAGTTTATATAATCTCTCTGCAGCTCAGTTCCCTCACTGCCTCTGCCAGAGGCTCCTGGACCTCCTCTCCATCCCCAGTCTCTTAGAATACTGTGAGGATGGAAAACAAAACCAAGATTCTCTTGATGAGAAGGAAGGAGTTTAGTTCAAACCCTGAAATACCTGATAAAGAAACTGAGGACAAGGAGGGGCAGTGGTTTGCTTCAGGTTACACATCGCAGAGCCTGGGATGAAGACCCCAGGTTCCCAACTCCCCGCCTAGCGCTCTGCCCTCCCCACAGCTCCACTCCCCCGTTGCTGCCTTTCTTTGGCACATGACTTTCCTGAGCTGGCAGTGCTGGATTTTGTTTCATTCTTGTCTCTGCTTGTGAGGGCAGGCTGCAAGTCTGGTCGTCTCTGGGCTGCCCTTAGCATGAGACTCATAGAAGTCCTTAGTAACAAGTAATGGAAGGAACTCTGTTGGGTTCAAGTCCTGCCTCTGCCCCTTAGCGGCTGTGTGACTTCTCATAAGTCACAACTTCTCTGAGCCTCGATTTCATCATCTAAGACACATACTTACCTGGAACCCAAAGAGTTCTTGGGAGGATTAAGGGAAGTGACTGTGTTCAGTCAGCCAGCACAATGCCTAGTACTCAGTAAATTCCTCCTCCCCTTCCTTGGGCCCTGGAGGTTTCCTCCTAACACTTACCTGTTGTTTCTTAAAAGGGACTTAGTACTGAATGCCCTCTATGCCTGCCTCCCTTCCTCTTGGCACATGGTTCTTAGCTCCCAAGGTGTTTCTCTGGGTACCGTTGCCCCTGATGCATCTTGGAAAGATGTCCTAGAATCAGATCGTTGTGCAGGATTGCTCTTGTCCTACCCACACCCCTGCTCTTGGCCTCCCATATCTTGTCAGGCCTTCACCACCTTGCCAGGTCAAACTTCTTCCAGCAAACTTTCCCTGGCCACCTGATCCACTCTGCTCTCCTTCTTCTGTGCCTCCACTGGCCTTCAGGCAGTGTCTTAGCGACAGACGCACAAGAAAACAACTCAGAGCAGACTTGAGTTAAAGTGAGGTGGACTGGTATTCAGAGGGGTGTGTTCAGATTTTGGGATGTCAGAGCTGAAAGAGCCTTTGAATATCATCTGCTTCTGGGGCACCTGGGCGGCTCAGTCGGTTGAGCACCCGACTTCAGCTCAGGTCACAGTCTCACATTTTGTGAGTTTGAGCCTCACATTGGACTCTGTGCTGACAGCTCGGAGCCTGGAGCCTGCTCCGGATTCTGTGTCTCCCTCTCTCTCTGCCCCTCTCCTGCTCATGCTCTGTCTCTCTCTCAAAATAAATAAACATTAAAAAAATTTTAGAAAATTGTCTGCTTCTACCCCCCCCCCCAATTTTCCTATAGTTAAACTGAAGCCCAGAAAGTGGGAGTGACTTGCCCAAGTTCACACAGCAAATTTATTAAAGAATAGATTTGTTGCTTATGGGTTGTGTGAATTTGAACAGATCACTTCCCTGCTCGGAGCCTCACTTTGTCTAGTGCTGACAATCTATGAATCTAGGAACAATCCTATTCTTTTTTTTTTTTTTTTTAACGTTTATTTATTTTTGAGACAGAGAGAGACAGAACATGAACGGGGGAGGGGCAGAGAGAGAAAGGGAGACACAGAATCAGAAGCAGACTCCAGGCTCTGAGCCATCAGCCCAGAGCCCGACGTGGCACTCGAACTCACGGACCGTGAGATCGTGACCTGAGCTGAAGTCGGAGGCTCAACCGACTGAGCCACCCAGGCGCCCCGGAACAATCCTATTCTATAGTCATTTGCCAGAGTCCTATTTGGAGGTCTCTTATGATGGTTCTTGTCTTAGTTCAAGTAAGATCTAAGGCCCGTTGTACATAAGAAATCTCCTGGTGACACCTTAGGTGCTTTCAGAAGTGACACCAACGGATGGGAATTCTCAAGTCTGTGTCATGTCAGACTCCTGAGGTGGCTCAGCCCTGCGGAATGCCAAAGGCCTGTGAACACACATGGCAGTTTGCTCCTCAGTTACAGTGCAAAAAGGCTATTCAAACAAAGGTTATTCTGTCCTTGGCTCTGTTTCCAGCCACAGATTGAATTCAACCCGGACTGAGTCTCAGCTCTGGCCACAGGCTGAGCCCTGATCCTCAAAGCCCTGACCACGGACTTAACCCCGATTCCAGGTCTGTGACCTGGTCACTGACTGGTACTGACCCCAGCCCCAGGTGAAGACACATACATGTATGATGTTAGTCAGTTTGGGTATCCATTTCTCTGTGGAACGAGAACCGGCCTAGTATCTTGACTCCCTCTCTGGTGCTCTTCCCCCTATGTCAGCGCCTCTTCCTTGTGCTCCTCCCTTACTATTGCCACCCCCTCCCACCCGCAAGGTATCCGGCTCGCTTCTGCTTTCTCTTTCCTCCTGCTGCCCAGTCCTGCTTTCAAGAGACAGTCAGTTATCAGGTAAAACCATCAATTGCTCTAGCCTCTCTCCAAAGGTGATGTGAACTGTGGGAATTGAGGCTTCTGTTCCCAAGTGACAGAATCCCAGACTGCAGAAGCAGAGATAGGGCAGGAAGGGAGCTCCCATCGTATGAAGTAGTACAGAGGACAAACTTGGAATCAGAAGGTCAGGGCCTCAGCCTGGTTCTGCTACTA
Organism: Panthera tigris; assembly: GCF_018350195.1. Lineage (NCBI taxonomy): Eukaryota > Metazoa > Chordata > Mammalia > Carnivora > Felidae > Panthera > Panthera tigris. The sequence goes on from NC_056669.1 coordinate 56,765,537, forward strand.
ATTCCAGCCATGCAGACACCAGACAAGTTGCCTTTCTCTCCCCCTCAGTTTTCCCAGCAGTAAAGAGAGATGGTTGACCCCAAGAGACAATCATTGAGGACACTTCTGGCTTTAATATCCCGTGATTCTAAGACTCTAAGATCCAAAGATGCTGTTGCCTTGATTCTGAGCCTGTTCTGAGCTTCGGGAAAGGAAGTCAGGGTGTTTACGTCTGCAGCCTTGTACTCCTGTCCTGCTAGGGAGGAGTCAATAGATCCTCAGACACCAGGAGTGGCCCCTCCAGTACTTAGGAGGCCTAGAACAGTGGGTGTGTAGGGGGACCCACCGGCAGGGACCCTGCCCTGCTTTTCAGCTTAGTTGCATCCCCATCTACCTGTCCAGATTTACACGGGGGAGGGGGACACCTGAGTGAAGGCTTGACATCTGGCTCCAGGCAGGCCCCTCTCTGGGTCTCTCTAGGTGGTTCTGCACTTCCTCACTCCCACCAGTAGAGGTCTCTGTCTCACTCACTGGCTAGCTGGCTGCTGAGCAGGAGCTGGGTAACAGCTGCGCAGTTGTTCCAGCTGTTGCACCTGTTCCAGGACTGGCCTCTCAAGTTCCCCCAGCCACCAGCCATGGCGCCGGTCTCTGGGAGAGGGATCCTGAATCCCTTGGACTCCCAAAGAAAAGGACTGGTGTGAGAGCGGTGCCCCTGGGAGATGCAGTGCTGAGATCATTTCAGGCAACCCCCTGGAGGGGATCTCATCCCATCCCAGAGAAGGCGGTTCCAGTCTTCTTATGTTACCCATTCTTACAGCTGGGATTCTTCCTTATATCTCACCTGGATCCTTTTGTTCGCAATTCAAAGCCATTTCTTCTGGTCCTGCCCCCTTAGGGAAGGGGTGTTCCTATAAGCACCCCCCCTCAGATCTGAAGACTGCCACTGGAGTTTGTGCTAGCATAAATCAATGATCTTAGGCAAGTCCCGACCTCTCTTCTCGGACTCAGTTTCCACATCTGTAAAATAAAGGATTGGATGTCATCTCTCAGTCCCTAACTTTCTAAGATTCTGTGAATCTAAGTATCTATGTCCAAGGCAGAACAGCATGTAAACGGTCTCATCTCTGCCCGCCCCCCCCCCCCGGCCCCCGACACTTGCTGGTAACAGAGCTGCCTTTCCTGCTTTGACAGGTCTCTCATTTCAGGTCCTTCTGTACTCCTGAACATCCATCATGTGCCAGAGAAGAGGAGTCAGGTTCAGAGTGAGGGCCCTTTCCCTAGGTCATACAGCTTAGTTACTGAGGACCTAAGGTTTTCACTTCTGATTCCCTTAGGAGGCATCCCCCATTGGGTGCCAGTGCCCAGAGCAGAGCTTATGTCTTAGAGGGAAGCAAGTTTGTTTGCATGAAAGGGAACTATAAATAAATAATGGCTGTGTGGGCGCAAGGGAAAAGATGTAAACTTTCTCACATTCCTGCGCAGCTGGCTCGCTCAGGTTTCTTGAGTTCTTGCAGGCTGGGGACAGGCCAGCCACAGTCCCAGGCCTCTCTCCTCACACCCCAGATCCCCTGGTCCCTTCCAGCCTCCCCTGCATCCAAGAAGCTTCTTTTTGGTTGTCTTTTCTGTTTCTTCTTGGAAGAATTCCCAATCACACTACCCACTCCTAACTATCCCCTATGAGGCCTTTATAGCATGAGAGTTTCAAAGCAGACTGTGGGATGACCTCGGATGGAACAGATTGGAAACTTTGACTTACATGTGAAGATCATGGAATTGCTCATCCCCTTACCTACTCGGGCTTCTGCCCTTTTTTACATGGTATTTGGCTTGGGAGTTTAGATGGCGAGGGCTGGAAAGGGGAGGTCAAAGGCTAGTTCCGGTTAGGTGGCAAGGTCAAAGTGCTAAGGGTCAAAGTGCTAAAAGTGCCATCTTACCACATGATGAAGTATTTTCTTTGTTAAAGAGGTTTCCAGGATTAAGGACCATCAATCACCTCCTCTTCCAGAACTTCCCCTCTCCGCTGACTCAGTTCTTTCATGGCACGTTTATTTATCGAGCACCAACTCTGTGTAGGACCTGTGCAGAGCACTGGAGACCCAAAAAGTAATGAGATGTGGTCCCTGCTCTCAAGAAGCTCACAGTTTAGTAAGGAAGAAGAATGCATTTAATAAGTACTTCAAACCCAGTGACAGGAGTTGTCACAGAGGGCTGAACTCAGTTCTGTGGGAGCCCTGAGGAAGGACTGGCAGCTGGCCTGGAAGGGTGGGGCGGCTTCACCGAAAGGGCAGCATCTAGACAGGCTTTTGAAGAATGAGAATGAGTTGGCCAAACATGGAGTTGGAGAATCACATTCCAAGTGAAGGAAACCGCATGGGAAGGCTCAGAAGTGCGAAAGAGCCTGGTGGGGTGGTGAAAGAGTGAGAGATTCAACAAGAGGAGGGGAGGCTGAAAACGAGGCCACCGCTGACAGTGTTGCTGGAAAAGCAGGCAAGAGCCAGCTCATGGCAGTCTGAGGTGACATGATAAGATTTAGAGTCTATATGGTAAACGCTGTTGCCCTGAAATCAGATGGGACCAACTAAGTCCAGCGACTTTAAGTCAGTGTCAAGCTAGGGAAGAGCTTTGGCTATGCCCTATTCAAGCGGATGCTTCAGGCAGGAAGGGGAGCTAGCACCCGGCACGTCCCAGCCACCTGCAGCGGCCTTGCGTGAACCACAGTCACCCCCACCTCTGTGCCTTTGCACGTAGCTCCTGACCTGCCTGACAGGTCCTTCCCCTCCGTCTGCATCTTGTTAACCCCTCCAACATCCAGGCCAGGCATCTTTTCTGGGGGGAAGCCTTCCCCAAAGACTCTGTGCTTTCACTGTCATAGAACTTGTCACACTGTATGTACAGTTGATGCTTGAACAATGTGGGGGTTAAGGGAACCAAGCCCCTCAGAGTCAAAAACCTGCCTTTAGCTTTTGACTCACCCCAAAACTTAATAACTGGTAGCCTACTATTGACTTGAAGCCTTACCGATAACATAAGCAGTCAATCAATACATATTTTGTGTGTTATATGTATTACATATGGTAATCTTACAATAATGTCAGCTAGGGAAAATAAAATGTTATTAAGAAAATCATAAGGAAGAGAAAATACATTTACAGTACCGTGGTGTAAAAAATCCACATATAAGTGGACCTGTGCAGGTCAAACCTGTGTTGTTCAGGGTCAGCTGTATTATATCTATCCATCTTCTTCATTAGGCTGTGAGCTTCTTGAGAATGGGGACTGTGTCTTACTTAGTCATGGCCCAGGCCCATAGACTTGTAGAAGACTTGATACACAAAAGCTCAATAAATTAATGAATAGCAGGAAGTAACATTACTACACCTAATGATAATAACACTTTCTGTTTTTGTATCAAGTGCTCCCCATTCACCTGGTTGTTCAGGCCTGAAACCTCAGTCCTCCTACTGTAGACTGTTCCTTTATCCTCCCCGCCCACATCCAGCCTGCCCCAAAGCCCGCCCACCATACCTCCTAAGTGTTCCTCAAATCTGCACTTTTGCCCATGGGCGCGGCTTCCGTCTTGGCCCAGGCCAGCATTCTCTCACAACCAGTGACTGCAACAGCCTCCCTGGTCTCTCTGCCTCCAGTTTTGCCCTCCTTCTCCTCCAACCCATTCTCCACTCCTGTGGCCACACTGATAATGCTAAAATGCAAACCTGACCATGGGCATGCCCCGGTTTAAAACTTTTCCGTGCCTTTCTTTTGCCCTCTGGATTCTCAAGGCCCCTTGTGAGCCTCTCCCTCCCTCTCCAGCCTCCTGACCCCTTTCATCTCTGTATCCCATCCCTGAGGTCTGTGTAGGCAGAGGGGGTGTTGAGGGAATCTGGCTTGTGAGTGCAGCTAGGAGAGTGTGGGGAGCCACAGGAAACAGGGTTGGTGAGGTTGTAAATGACACCTGGGAGATGTGACCTCAGTGGCAGGTACCCTGATATTCATGCCCTAATGGGTGTCTGGGGGCTGCCCATAAAATTGTGGGAACAAATGGAATACCATGACAAACAGACTGGTAGGGAAGTTTGGAGTCAGCACCCGGATCTGCTTTTTGTTTTTAACCTACCATTTACATTTATTTATTTTTGATAGAGAGAGACAGAGCACAAGTGGGGGAGGGGCAGAGAGAGAGGGAGACACAGAATGCGAGGCAGGCTCCAGGCTCTGAGCTGTCAGCACGGAGCCCGACACGGGGCTCAAACTCACAAACTGTGAGATCATGACCTGAGCCAAAGTCAGACGCTTAACTGACTGAGCCACCCAGGTGCCCCTAATCTACCATTTAACAGAGCATCTAATACATGTCAGGCACTAGGCACGTTGCATATATTATCTGATTTAATTCTACAATAACCCTGAGAGGTAGCCAAAACTAATCCCGTTTAACAGATATGGAAACTGAGACCTGGAGCGATTAAGTAATTTGTCTAAACTCAGGCTACAGATAAAAGCCAAATCCAGTTTGAATCCTGACCTATCTGACTCCAAAGCCAGGGTCTTTGGACTATATACACACACCTACATGCATTTTGAGGGGTAGGAAGCCTGTCCAACTTTAATTCTTCTCTGTCTAAAGCCTGGAACAGGGCCAACTGTCCTTTTCCTCCACTGCTGTCTTTTCCCTGAGTTAGACATCACTGCTAGGGGCCATTAACTCCAAAAGATCCTCAAGAGCAGGCCCAGTTGCCCCCTGAGTTGGGGAGAGGAATGTGGGTACAGGTAGATGGGATGAGGTACGGTGGTGGGTGGAGAGGGGCAGCGGGGCAGGCCCAAGGGCAGGGCAGGTGGGAGAAGGCCACAGAAGATCAAGGGAGCAGATGGGAAAGGAGGGGATGTGAGAGACAAACTTGGCCTCCTTCTTCATGTTACTCACTGGCTCCCTGAACCTTATCCTAGCCCACCTTGGAAGCCCCAAGAGCTTGGGTGTGTGGCACCACCAATATATCCTAAATCGTGGAAGCTTGAAATGATCAAATCTTAGAACCACAAAATCACAGAAGCTTCATGTTCTCATGAAATGTAGGCTCTTAGAAGCACAGAATTCTCAAATCTTCAATCTTAGAAACTTGCAGTCTTAGAATTGAGAAATCACAGACTCATAAGCAGTATCTGTGCAGAAACCTTTGGAGATCAAAGTTCACCACCCCCCTTATTTTGCAGAAGAGAAACTGAGGCTGAGAGAAGGAAGAGCAAGGCTTCCTCATTGTCACAAGGTGATTTGGTGGCAAAAGGAGTTAGAGCTCCTCCCAGCCATAAGCAAGGATGGGGGCTAAAGCCAGGACTGCAGGGATGGAAGAGGCTGCGGCCTGGCTGGTCCTCTTTCTGTTTGGCTTTGGCATGGCCTTGGGGCACTCACCTCCCTGGTATAAAAGGGAGCCCCAGGCAATGCCACCCTTCCTTGTGCCTCTCACCTTGGAAGGTGGGGTTGGGTGGGGTTGTGGCCGCAGGGCCTCCTGTGGTTGAGGGACCGGCCTGCCAGGCCCCACACGTTCTCAGCCACTGCCAGGTCTGTTGGTGGGGCAACCGGCTTCCTGGCCTGGGCATGGGCTGAGCCGTTCCCTCTGTCTCCGTGCTCTGAGCAGGCGGCAAGGGGGAGGGGTGCCAACTGGCACAGGGGCCAGGCTACAGGGCCGCCCCAAGGAAGGTGGGAGTGGAGGGTTTCTTCAGCAACGAGGCTCAGACCGAAGGCTTCTTCGAGGTTGTGTTGCAATCGGCCCCCTCCTGGGTGGGGGGAGGGGACTGAGGAAGAAAGACATTATTCAATCCTTGGAGAGTTGGGCTGGCTCTGACAAGCACCCCAGCTGGGGCTGGGTCCCGCCTTCTCCGCCAGCGGGGGCTGAGAGATAAACACAGCTCATTTGATACGGGCCAGCCTGGGCCTTGCTGGGAACGGGATCTGCTGTCTGATCCCCCCTCTACTTTAGGGAGCTGGGGAGGGGGTGGGGAGAGAACCAAGCCTTGTGCTGCTACAGTCCCCAGCGGCCACTGAAGCACAGACTCTGAGGGCATCATGACCGGGACTTCAAATCTTTGTTCCTGGAGGCCTGAGAGGCAGAGCAGGAGTCATGCAAGGAACCAGAGGGAGGCCGGTTCCAGCTTCTTACAGGGGAAACTTTCTGCAGGTTAGGAATGGCCCCTGAGCCTCTCTCCTCTGGAGGTGTGTGCCAGGGACCCGCCCCAGCACCCCCGACTTGGAGAGGCGATTTCTGCATTGCATGAGCTGCCCCTGCTGGTGTGCTGCTTTCAGCTCTCTGTGATTCTGTGTGGTCCAATATCTAACAGGAAGACTCTAGGAAGTGGGCAGGAGGAGGTATGAAAGGCACCTTCTAGATTCTAGACCAGTAGGGAACAGGGAAAGAAAATAGAGAACAGGGTAAGGTGTCGGCTGAGACAGAGAGAGGAGCCCCTAGGCCCTGGGATTGGGCAAAAAGCCATGGAGTGGGGAGGTGAACTGCGGAGGGCTCTGCCTGGGAGTAGAGTCCTGGATTTAAAACACTAGCTGGATGGCCTAGACAAGTGCATCCTCAGTTTTTCCATCTAGTTTTCTCATCATTACGGTAACAACCCCACGACCCTGTTAGAGGGACACTATCATCAAGATGACCCATCTTGCAGGGTCATTGTTACCACAATTATCATAATCCTAGCGCTCGACTAAGTGTTAGGAACTGGGCTAAGTAAGCCCTTGACAAGCATCATCCAATTTAACGTTCAAAACAATAATGCCAATGAGAGAATTAAGTAATTTATGTAAAGAGAAGATAGTCAATAAATGTTGGCTCCTTTTTCCATAGCTCAATCTCATCTAATTCCACCAACCTTGGGGACAGCTTAGCTTGTGCTAGGCATCCCAGTTCCTCCCTAAAAGAGTTTTCCTGTAGGACTGACAGCATCCCTTCTGGGTTGTAAAAATCACCAGGTACCTGTGAGGAGGAGATCTGGCGGGGACAGGGCAAAAGGCAGCAGGGTGAGGCACAGGGCTGTGAGCCAGACCTGGAGCCCCGACCCAAGCCTAGGTGGTGATCTGGTAAGAGGTGGGGGCAGGCGGGGAGACTGATTGGCTGTGTGAAGTGAGTGAGGAAAGCAGGATTGCAGGAGATGTATCTAACCCACCTGGTGAAACAACCATTTCTCAGTCATTCCTAGAAGCATTCATCTGCATATAGACAACTGACATGCAGATCACAAAAGTAATCAACCATAGTGCAACCATAGTAGTCGCAATGACCATTGTTAAGGAAATTTAGGGGTCAGCTTTCTAAGAACTTTTCACTACGTAGCCCTTGTTTTCCCAGTTCAAACACTTTCCATCACAGCTTGCTGAGCTGTAAGGACACAGTACAGTATGAACACAGAAAAATTGCTCTGAGTGGCTTTATTGAAAAGGTGGGTCATAGGACCCAGAGATGGTGTGTGTGTGTGTGTGTGTGTGTGTGTGTGTGTGTGTAGGGAGAGGCTCAGCAGTGGGAAGGGGTGGGGTGCAGAGATGTAGTAAATAAATAAGCAAAATGGGACCAAGGGAAAGGAAGCCAGTGTTATTATGAGGACAGAAGGAGCTCTGGACTGAGAGTCAGGAAGCTTGGGCTAGCATCCCTCCTTGGTGACTGACCCTAAAGGTGACTGACCTCCTTGGTGACTGACCTTAATTTATCCTCTCAGGGCCTCAGAGTGTTCATCTAATAACATTTATACCACAATTTAAATCTGTAAACACTTTCACTGTCTGATCCCCCTAACTGCCCTGTGAGAGAAGGGGGAAGTGACACATCCAAAGTCACACGGCAAGTGTGTGGACAAGCTAACAAACTCGGATATTCTGGGCCCCTGACTGGAGAGCACTTCTGGTGGATTCCCTTTCACCTAAGTGGTCCAGATGACGTCCTTCCTAGAGCCAGAAAGAAGAAGAGATGAAGCAGGGTCTTTGGGCTGGAGCCTCCTAGGACTGACAAAGTACCGGTTGGCTTGCCAGGCCCAGACATGTTCTGCCTTTTCCATGGGAAGAGATATTCCCCCGGTGAGAGCTGGCACCCCTACTTGGAGCCACAGGGCCTGATGTACTGCCTGCGCTGTACTTGCTCTGAGGTACGTTCCTTTGGCCGCGTGACCACCTGTGACAGGTATGTCCGGGAGACCCTAGAGAAGTCATCCCAGAGAGAGGGTGGGGCCATGCTACTTCCCTAGCGAGTACGCAATACGTGGGAACAGACAGCTGTGTGCGCCTCCCAGAGATCAGTCACACCACGGGTCAGTGGCTGGGCTGGGCTGGGGACCCGGCCCTTCCATCTTTCAGCCCAGCCTTCCTTCCATGTTGGCTGCTGCCAGCCTCCTTGTGTCCCATGCAGCAGAGGACAAGAGCCTCCCTGTTCTGACCTCCCATTCCTTCCTTTCCTTGTGCTATTTCCTTCCGGCCACCTCTCTTGCTGCCCTGCCTTAGGATGTGCTCTCCCAACTCCATTGGCTCAAATGCTGACTCTTTAAGGCTTCACCCAAATGCCCCCCTCACCATTAGCCTTATTATTGGATGCCTCGCCTGCAAGTGTGTCTCCTTCTTGGATGCCACATAAGATTCTCTGTCCCTTTCTCCTGATCACTGTTGGCCAAGTATAATAATTATCTGTGTCTGTCAGTTACTGCCCCTTCTACATGGGGCCCCTGAGAGCAGGTCTTCCTGGCCGCTACTCATGCCCAATTTGGTGTCCTGCCAGAGGCCGAACAAACTGGGGCAGAGACCAGATCTTTTTGTTCACTTCTGTGTCCTTTCCCCCACCCCACCCCAGCACCCTCCACAGAGCCTTGCACTATCAACTGGGTGGAATAAATAAGATCCCCAGGTGGCCCAGAATTCTCAGGCCAGGTATGAGGGTGGAGGGGTGAGGATGGAGGGGGAGTGATTTGGGAGGCTTGAAACACCCCTTCAGCTGCCTGGGCCCAGCCTGGTTGGTGCGATATCCTCAACAGTCTTTGTCTGGGTGCTGGTGCTTGAGGTGGACAGCGTACCTAGCTCCTACCTGGAGCCAGCCCCTTGGCATCTTTCCCTGAACAAAAGCCAAGAGAGGAATGCAGAAAGCCTATAAGGGCCTCCCTTGTTAAGACAATCCTCAAAGTGGGAGCACAGAAGAGCTTCTGGGAAGACATTGGGAGGTGGAGGGGGGTGGACTAGCCCCTCTCCTGACTCTGATCACTGGGGTCTCACTCCTCCTGGGATCTTTCCCTCTGATTCCCCACTGCTTCTACCATGTTGGTCTGAGGCAGAACACTGCTGCCAACGGAGACACAACCCCCCACAACCGCCCCCCCCCCCGCCCGGTTCTCCTTAGCACATCTGAGGCCAATCAGGCTTTACAAAAAGAACTTTATGAAATATAGCCAGAGAACAGAAAGAAAACCATAACAGAAAATTCCAGACATATCATGCGGTCCAGTTGACAAAGTCCAAGTTTTGTGATCCACTGGAGCTAATTTGTTTCTCCCTCCTCCGAGTTTCCCCAACCCAAGTGATCGTGCCGGTATCTCCAGAAAATATCCTGAATTCCTCTACTTCTCTCCACTGCTCCCCTTAATGAAAGCCACCTTCATCTCTCCCTGGGCTGTTACACCAGCCTCCCAACTGGTCTCCCTGTTCCCCCTCTAAATCTGTCCTCCACACAGCAGCTAGAATGATCTTTTCTGAACCTAAAACTGATCACGTTATTCCACTCTTTAAACCTTCTCATTGCACCTAAAGTAAAATTCAAATTTCCTGCTTTGGGTTCTACATAAGCTGCCTTCTGCCTCTTTCTCAGACCTCATCTCCTACCTGTGCCAATGCTTCAACCTCATTCCTACCTGGTGGTTCCTCCGCCTGAAATATGTCCCGCCAGTTGAATCTTCTCACAAATGGTCCCTTTCATCTCACAGTTTGTCACATAAAAGTGACCTCCTTATGAGGCTTTCTTTGGTAGCTGTTTCTAAAACACTCTAACTTGATTAGCCCAAGCACATCACCCTATTTTATTATCATTATAAGTTTAACATCTGAAATGACCTTGTTCCTACTTGTTTATTTTTTATAGTCTCTCTCCTACTCATAGGATGCAAATTCTGCGAGAGCAAAAACCATGTCGGGCTCACCGCTATGTCCCTAGAGCCTAAAAGAGGCTCTAGGGCCTGGCACCCCCGTAGTCTAGTCATGTAGTAAATCCTGAGAGAATGAATGAGTCCCCATCCCGTCCACCAGGGGCTGCTCAGCATCACGGAAGTGCAGGGACCCTGGAGACAGTGCTCACCTATTGTGTGGTCTTAGGCACTTTAACCTCTCAGACAGAGGCTCTTTTCTCATTGTGAAAGTGTGGATAGCAGTACCTACCCCTAGGATTGCTGAGCAAATACAGTGAGATCATATATTTATATATACAAGATAAAGTCCCTACCTAGTAGCCCCTCAGTAAATGGCAGTGATGACTTTCCTTAGAGGCAGTCTGGCTGCATGGCCTTCCACCTGGTCACCTGCCGTTCAACCCCTTGCCTGTCTCTACTTTATTCCTGGCTGCATGTGGCTGATCATCTCCATCCCTTGGCTCCTCCAAGGCTGGAATCAAGAAAGAGATCCTAACTCTTCAGGCCACACAGTTCCTTGCACTCTGCCCTAGTTTCTCATCTGAGGGACTTAGTTCGCCCCTTAGTTCACCTTATTAAGCACCCATGTGTGCCAGGCCTCTAGAAGGCCCCTTTTGGAGCTCAGACCAATTCTGCGGACTCTGGGATGCCCCTTAGCACACTGATTAGTCCTTGCAATCTGGCCGTCTTGAGAAGCGGTGGCCCCAGAGGGACTGGGGTCTGGTCCAGAGTTTTCCATGGGGCAAGAGGTGCTGTCCGGGAACTCGGTGGGCAAGGGGGCTAGAAGCAAACCCGCTGACTTCACAGTGGAACAAAACTGGCTCCCTCCCTTCATCTAAGAAAGAGGCCCTCTATCCCTTCTTTTCTGGCTCTTATTTATTCACTCACTCCTTTGTTCAGACTGTAACAGGCAGTAGCCTGGAGCAAGGCCCTGAGCTGACAATTCAGAGATGAACAGACGAGGCGTGACCCTTGTTTTTGGAAAAGAATTCGTGGATGAATGGACTAGACAGATGTAAATGGTCTGTGACAACATGTGGTCCAGTTGACAAAGTCCAAGATTCGTGATCCACTGGAGCTAATTCGTTTCTCCCGCCCCCGAATGCCATGACCCTTATAACAGAGGGGAGAGTAAGGTATGGGCCACCTAGGTCGGGCTGACAGACTCTGTCTGGTGAGCTGGGAAACCTCCAGAAGGGGCGGTGGCCTCCCTCTCTTTAGCTCCTCTGTTTCTGCTCATCACTCCCCCTCCCCCATTTCTCTGCCCCATCCCTTCTCTTCCATTTGCTGCCCTTGAAAAAGCGTAAAGAACTTTGGGCCCCTCCTTCTCTGGTGCCAGCTCCAAGGCTTTGTGCAAGGTTACCCAAACCTCCTAGAGATTCAGGGAGTGGATCGCAAAGCCCCGAGTCTTCTCCACATCAGGTTTCTAATCTTGTCCTCATCCCTGTCACCTGCCCTCCTGTGTCACATTTCTCTTGTAACCCCAAAGCTCAGGCTCAGAGGTAAAAGAATGAAGCCCCAGATGTAAAACAACAACAGTCAAGATCAATGTCAGAATAAGTCCAGCCTTTTACCTGTATTTCTCAAACACCGGGAAGGGGACACAAGGTCTGTGCAGGTCCGTGCACACTGTGGGGCACATGAGCAGGGGAAGGGGAGAGACTGGACAAATTGAGTTGATTGTTTTTGTTCCGTCACAGGCTGAAAACAAGTGTAGTGTCCCACAGCTGGGATGGGGTTTTGGGAAAGGTCAGGTTCAGGTGGGAGGCAGTGGTTCTTTGGAATCAGGACCTCCCTTCCATGTCCCCTTCAGAGTGCCCATGTGAGTTGTTACCGCCTCCACTGCCCGCCTGTCCACTGCCCCCAGCCTGTGACCGAGCCGCAGCAGTGCTGTCCCCGCTGTGTGGGTAAGTGGCCTCTCTCTCTTCGGCTCCTCTGTGTTTGCTCATCACCCTCTCTCTCTGCTTCTCTGCCCCATCCATTCTCCCCCTTGCCTGCTGACCCCATCCCAATGCAGGCTTCTGGCTAAGAGGCGCCTCTGGCATGAGAGGGGGCAGTCTCTACTATCAGAGGTGTTGAGATGACAAAGGTATTCGGGGGGAAGAAACATCCCAATCCCCACGGAGGGCTGGGGTAGCAGCAAATTTCTCATTCTTAAGTAGCTGGGCTTGGCAGAAGGAGGGAGAAAATGTGGAAAGTGGCTGAAGGTAACAGGGGCGTGCTTGGCCTGTGGATGGCACACTTGGGCTCCAATCTCTCTCTGGCTGGCCGGAGCTGGAGGGGGTGGACATGCCCTGTGTAAGTGGGGGTGAGTAAGCAGGGGCCCAGAAGCCCTGGAGGGAGATGCCAGGAGTCCCACCCTGGGGCTGGGAATGACTACAGGAGTTGGAGTACATGTATTTGGAGATTTCTCCCAGTGCCGAGGTTCAGGGACCCTATGTGTCTTGATGCTAAATGCTTATGATTCTATGATTTTAAGATTCTAAGAGCCTCTGAGACTGGGATTCTAGGAAGTGAAGGTAAAAGAGAAAAGAGGAGAGGTGGTCTGAGAAGGAACTGGCATTACCAAGTGTATATGTAACCACGTGGCCAATGAGGGGCAGCCAGTGGGGAGACCAACATAATGGTAGGGAGATATTGAGCGGAGAATTAATGCTTAGAAGCAACAGGAAGGTGATAAAAGAGGGCTCCAGACTATGGTCTCTAGGCTCTGGAACCAGGGCTCTCCTGGTGAGCTGGGGACCTGTGTGGAGTATGTGTGCAAAGGGGCTCATTTTCCATGCAGAACCCCAGTAGAGATCTGACCGACGCCCTGGCTCGGGTCACAGATGTTCCTGGCTCTCAGTCCCCTTGGGGAGTAGGGGCTCTGAGCTTCATCCTGCCCCATGAGGGGGGTCATCGTGCCTCCTCCATGGCAGAGGCTCACTCCAGGAGTCCTTACCTCTCCTTGCTGATTTTGTGCATTGGCTCCTTCCTTCTTACATGCTCCTCTCTCCCTCTCCGTGCCCTGCCCCTTTGCCTGCCTGGCTGTACATGTTCCTCATAACTCAGCTCAGCCATCAGCTCCTTTGGAAAACTCTCCCTGCCCAACCCCCCACCCACCCCACCCCTGGCTGAGTTAGGGGCTCCTTCTCTGTGCTGCCATGACTTCTGTGCTTCCATCTGCCCTAGCCCTTACTTCTACAGCAGCACTGCTCGTAGGATATTTCTCTAACCCCTCAGAATGTGAGAGTCCTGCTGGGAGGGGCTGGGTCTTACCCAGCACTCCATTCCTAATGCCTAGCCTGGTGCCTGCTACAGAGAAGGTGCTTGGTAAAGGTGTCTTGAGGGAATGAGTGGGTACTCTCAGGAATGGAGACTTATCCTGCTACCTGGCAGGATGAGGACTGGCTAGTTGGCAGGTGCTGACAAGTGGGGCTATGGTGGCCAGTGAATGACAGGAGCTTACACCAAGCACAGGGATAGTCTAGATCATTCCAGCTGACTCTACTAGGATATAACTCTGTGTGGGGCCTCATTTTGTTCACTGCTGTATCCCCACCACCTAGGACAGTGCCTGGCACTAGAGGGGATTCATGGATATGCTCATTGAATGTTAAGTGAACTAATACAGGTCCCCACTGAGTGGGGCTTTGTGGAGCTGAGGCTTCTGGCACTTGTCAGGGCCAGCTCAGATACTGAGGGGCTGAAAGGCCTTGGTGGGGACCCATCAGAGGGAGCAACATGGTCAGATGTAGTTATCAGTGAGACCTCTCAATTAGCTAATATGGGGACTGGCTGGGAGGGCTGAAGCCAGAGCTTGGTTTAAATGCCAAGATAGGATAAGCTGCGAAATCTTCGGAAAAGTGGACCAGTGAATTTTGACCAAGCTTTTGGAGTAATGTGAAACCTCAACTTTTTCTTCTTCCTGCCCCGCCTCCACTTGAAGAACCTCACACCCCCTCTGGGCTCCGGGCCCCCCCAAAGTACTGTCAGCACAATGGGACCATGTACCAACACGGAGAGATCTTCAGTGCCCACGAGCTGCTCCCTTCCCGCCTGCCCAACCAGTGTGTCCTCTGCAGCTGTACCGTAAGACCTTCCGCCTTCTTGTGAGCACAGGCCGGCACAGATAGGCCGGCAAAGCGTAATGGTGTGGTATGGTGGGGGAGACGGAGGGGGGGGGGGGGGGGAAGGATTGTTCCTCTCTGGTCAAAGCAAAGTGAGAGTGAACGGGCTCAGCGGGGAGGGAATCTCTGAGGTTTGGAATGTCCTGCCCTTCTCTGGGCTTCCGCATCCTCCTGAGCTGCCTATTGCAGCAGGGTCACCACAGTTACCTCGTACTGACATTTGCCCATTTCTGTTTCCCCCAGTAACTCTACACTCCTCAAATAGAGGGAGCATACCCAATTCATTGTATCCTCTGCTGCTACCAGCCCAGGGCCTGGTACACAGATGTGTATAATGATTGTTGAATGAATAAGTGAATGAGTGAATGATCAGCCCTGGGGTACGGAGACAGGGTCAGACTGCTTGTTGCAAATGGATTTAATCTGAAGTTGCTTATACTCCACCGGCTTGGGTCAGGGTTGGGCCTGGGGACAGGCAGAACTGACCCTGCAGTGTTATCAGGGGACAGAGACTAAAGCCAAGCGGGGCCGGATCTGGAAAGTCTTCACCCTTCCCCTCAGTGGGCTTAAGTGTGGCCCTGCTATAGGTTTACAGGTGGCTTTTGCCATGGCCTTCTTACCCTGGAGTTTAACTCATCTGTGCATTGGTCAGAGAAACTCCTGCTCTCCTGATTTCCATACTGTCTGCTCATCAAACTTCTCTGGGCCTCACTTCCTCCCAGTGTGGGAGGGAGTCTGACCAGGTGATCACCAACGTCCTGTTTAAAATAATAATCTGAGTTAGCAGTGACACAAGGGTAAGAGGCCTAGATTAGACGTCAGACACCCGTGTTTGAGCTCCAGCTCTGCCACGGTTCCCTGTGTGACCTTGATCTAGTCACTTCCCTGGGGCCTGTGTCCCCATCCATCTTTTCAGGGACAGGATCCTATCAGTCTGAGATTCAGAATCTTAAAGTATCTGTGCTGCAGAGCAAACAACTTACAAATGACAAAGAGTGACCACTTATAAATCAACCTAGAGAGCAATTATTTTTGTAGGGCTTGAGCCTCTTCCAGAGGTCTGATACATTATACCTGCTGGTTCATGGGAATGCCTTGTGTTTATAAACAGTACCCCAAAGACCCTAGGAAAAGGATATTACTGTACTTATTTTCAGATGAGGAAATTGAGGCTCAGATCAGTTAAGCAACTTGCCTGAAATCACGCAGCTAGTTAAGTGGCAGAGCCAGAATTCAGATGTAGGGCCACATGACTCCAAAATTCATGTTCCTTTCCCCGTGCTGTGCTGCTTCCTGTAAAGGGACAAGGGCCTGGATGAGGAGGAGTCTGTGGAAAGAGACAGAAGTGATGGCATGGCCTTAGGGTGGTGAGAACATTCTTATGATTCCTTGTCCCTTCTCCTTGGATACTTGGATCTCCCCTTCTTTCTTCTCCTCCCTGTTTAAATGGGACTGGCTTGACTCCTGGCCTCCTGAGGCTCACTGGAAAAGGAATAGGGAAAGGACTCAAGGTAATATCACTTCCTCCCAGGTACATCATGCCTTCCAGTTTAAGAAGGGTTTTCACAACCATTCCCTCACTTGATCTTCACAACCCAGATGGGAGTGTCCCCATTTCACAGAGGAGGAAATTGAGGCCCAGAGAAGAAAAGTGACTCACCACAGGTCATCTGGCTTCTGATTCCCAGAAGGCCCTTTCCCCTACAGTGTTGCCTCTCTAGGCTGGGTCCTGAAGCTGGGGACCTAGGGTTTTCAGTCAGAGCAAGATGATCCCAGGATGTATCCCATTGATCCCCCTCCTCTCTGCTGGGCCCCCTGTTCCAGGTCAGGGGGAAGGGTGTTGACTTCAGTAGGAAAAGCCCGCAGGCTGGGCTCTAATCCATTCTGCTGGGTTGCGTCTCTGACTTTAGGCAGTTCAGGCAGCTCTCCAGGCTCTTCACTTCTATAGGATGGAAGAATCCCACCTCCCCAGCTTGCTGTGAGAGCCTAGGCAGAGACAGGGTCTGAAAGCACTTTACAAGCTGAAGGATGAATGCTAACTAATCCGGGGCCAGGGGAGGGGGAGGGATTGGTTGGGTATAGGGGATCCTTCCTCTGAGTTGGCTGGGCCTTGCCCAGGATGCTTGGCTGCTCCCTCCCACCCTCACCTCAGGGGACACCTCAAGGCAATTTGCCCTCAGGGCAGGGGGGCTCTCCTCACCCCAAGGCTGCTCCTCATCACTCATGTCCTATTTGCTCTGTCAGGAGGGCCAGATCTACTGTGGTCTCATGACCTGCCCAGAACCAGGCTGCCCCGCACCCCTCCCGCTGCCTGCATCCTGCTGCCAGATGTGCAAAGGTGAGTCTGTCCCTAGGTCTGGAAGTGCCCACCACCCCCCCCCCACCCCAGGGACCTCGCCATGGGCTATTAGAGGTGGAGGAACCTCAGCTAGGGAAGGACAAATGGCTTGAGCAGAGTGAAGTGCACAGATGGTCAGACTGCTCCCTGTGGGTTGGGTTAGTCCAGGAAAGCTTCCTGGAGGAGACAGGACTGGAGTACAGGAGTACTTCACAGTAGAATGCTTCCCCAGATGTTGGCATTGTGGAAGGGCACTGGACCAGGAGCCAGGTGACTCCAGTTTAGTCCTGGTTCTTCCAGCAAATTCCTACAGATCCCTGTTCCTCTTTGAGCCTCAGCAATGTCATGTGTGCACTGAGAGGTTGGCCTCAGTGATTTATTTATTATTTAAAAAAAAATTTTTTTTAAATTTTATTTATTATTGAGAGACAGAACATGAGCATGGGAGGGGCAGAGAGAGGAGACACAGAATCCAAAGCAGGCTCCAGGCTCTGAGCTGCCAGCACAGACCCTGATGCGGGGCTCGAACCCGCAAACCGCAAGATCATGACCTGAGTCGAAGTCAGACGCTTAACCAACTGAGCCACCCAGGCACCCCTGGCCTCAGTGATTTCTAAGGGACTGTCTAATTCCAGGGTTCTTGGTCTTTGAACCAAGAATGCTTGGAAGGAGCCGGACAGTGTGTGAGGCAGGGGCTAGAGAGAGAGAATCCCACTCGGGGCCTTGTGTGCTGGCACCCCGGGGTGAGTGGGAGACAGAGCTCTAGGGTGTTCCAACTAGGACAGAGGGGACTGGAGGCGGGTACCTGGGAGGGTATAGTATAGACCAAGGCCTGGTGACTTCATATGTGGCTGGATAGGGTGGCTCCCCAGGGGACTGCAGCTAAGCAGGCTGTAGGGATGGGATTCCGGGCCCTTGGGTCACCCATGATACGCACTGAACAAGAATGTCTGGCCCAGCCAAGAGGGAGTGTAGGGAAACGGAGGCAACAACCCAGTGTAGGGAATTTGTCAACCCAACGGTGAAGAGCGGCTGTAACTAGAAGTGGGAATAAGTCCCCACTGGGGCAGAGGGCCCTGCCAGTGCATAGGGACTGCAGAAGTGTCACTAGGCCTGGGAGGTTGAAGGCCTGCAGGGCCCCTATCAGCAAGGCTTAGCGGGTGGAGGTTGACCCAACTTCCCTTTGGGTTTCCAGATGAGTCAAGTAAGAAATCAGCTGAAGAGGACACCACACAGTCACACCATGGGGCGGTGAGTGCACAGCTTTACTGACAGGCTAGGGAGAGGTGGTGAGGGGGGCTGGTATCCAGGGCCTCAATGCCATGACTCTGGAGCAGACAATACCAGTTGTTGTCCTCATTTCTGGTTTTGTCCCCTAGGTCAGCTCCATGCCCTCCACCACGTCCCAGCCCCTCTCCCTAGCCTCCCATCATGGCTGGTGGGTCAGCAGGGGCTGGGAACAAGTGCCATGCAGGGCAAGAGCAGGCTCTAAACTTCCCAAGTTCCCTTCTGAGAAACATTCTGACACTGACACTGTTCTATCTGGAGCCTGTATCTGTCCTTAGTTCAGCCTGCCTGTGGGCAGCACATTCCCCAGAGAATGTGGCCTCTGTCCTGGCCCAGGCTTCCCCACCCAGCTCCTGTGGTACTGGTGCTTTGTCTGGGGGTTACCTCTCTGTCCTCCCCTCTGTCTTGGCCCCTCTCCGTCTTAGTCTAGAGTTAGGATGGGCTAAACTTTCCAGCTTTCTCTGGCCAGAGAGGAAAGAGGTGTGAGGATGGGCTTACACACCGACTCGAGTCACCATCCACCCTCTGTGCTCTGTCTACAATGTAAACAACTTCACCTTCTCCTTTAGCCTGGGTCACCTGGATCCCGGGGGACGGGAGGCTGACCTCCCCTGCTCAGGGACTCCCCAGGGGTCTGGCCTATGAGCTCTCCCTTCTCCTCTGCTGGCTCATCCTCCCTTCTCAGGCTGGGCCTTTTCAGGTGGAGCGGGGCTCTGTGCCGCAGAGCCTGAGCCAGGCCATCTCCTCGCCATCCCACCCTCTCCCTAGGAGGCAGCATGCTAAGCAAAGCCCACCCAGGCTTAGTTCCAGGCCCTGAGCAGCTCCTTACTGGGTAATGTGAGCAAGTCCCATCAGAGGGTTGGGCTTTTCAATTCCTTCTTGCTACTGTTCCACTTGACAAGCATTTCCTGGAAGCCTCCTATGTGCCTGGGCCTGTGCTGGGGCCTGAGACGGTTTCCTGGGAGCTCCTATGGGCTCAGTCGGGCCATCAAAAGGCTGACTCAGACACTGTATGGGGCAGGAAGGGGCTGTAGAAGAAGGACTATGAGTGACTTGGTATTGGTGAGGCGGGTAATAAGCCCACCTGCTCCTACCCCTTGACCTCAAGCGCCGAATCCTCTTAACTAGGAGCTGTGATGCGCCTGACCCATTACACTGCCCTCACCCCATACCCTTTGCTATCACTGCTAGCCCTGCCAAGACCTGGTCTGGAGGGGCAGGGTTTCAGGATCTTGGATTCCAGGGGCTCAAGAAAGGGGGCTCTGGAGACTTGGTCTCCAGATGGGACCTGTTCTTAGTCTTCCTGCCCTGTAGGATTCTGGGGCCTGGTGGGACCTTCAGAGGCCCATCCCCTTATCCCATCACCTAAATCTTCTCAAGGAATTTCCTGACTGTCATCCTCACTACAGACCTGTAGTTTCTAAGTTTCCCAGGTTCCTAATTGCTGTGTCTCCCAGGTCAAGACCTCAGTACCCCTCTGTTCACCCCAGCCCCAAGGCCCTGGCTCTGATAGTCCTGAGAAGGGGTTGGTGGAGACTGGGTTTCCAAACCACTATCCTCTGAGAGTTTTCAAATATCCATTGTCTGAAAACATCTTAGACCCCATCCAGATCTTTCTATCCCTAGCCTGTGCCTCTCTTTACTAGGAAGTCATGCTGGTGTCTACCTGCAGGCCTCACTGCAGCTCTGTCTTGCTGCTCTTCTGCTGACAATGGCCCATCAGTGATCTTCATCCTTCCTGCCATTTGCAGAGACATTCCCAGGATCCGTGTTCAGGGGACAATGGAAGAAAGACGGTCCTGGGCACCCCAGCTCCCACTGGCCTCAGTGCTCCTCTGGGCTTCATCCCTCGCCACTTCCGACCAAAGGGGGCAGGCAGCACAACAGTCAAGATTGTCCTGAAGGAGAAACATAAGAAAGGTGGGGACGGAACCTCCTCTGATCCCTGAGGTGGGAAAAGGGGGCCCCGACTGCTCCCACCTCCCACCCCCGCACCCCCACCCCCCACTCAGTGGTCCCCTGATCTCAACTTGGCCATGAGCTTGTGGATTCACAAAATATCAAAACTGAAGGTGTCCTTAAGGGCATCAGGTCTAAGCCCCCATCTCACAGATGAGGACCCTGAAGTTCAGAGTACTGAGTGAGAGCCAGAACCAGTCCTAGAACCAGAACTATGTGTCAGCACAACAATATTTTTCGAGCCTCTGCCATGTCTTTGCTGGGAATTGAGGGGCACAGAACAGAGAGATGAAAAATGGTCCCTGTCCTCGAGGGGCTCCAGACATGCGAATAAATACTCTAATATAAGGAAGTGGTGAGGGAAAGTTTTTGACAAAGAAAGGAGGGAGCAGAGCTAGGCTGCAGCAAGATGGTCAGGATGCAGCAGGGAAGGAGGCCAAGTGGGCAATGGTGGCAGCAGAGGGGGAGGAAAGCAGGCTTACTGCGGGGGACCGCCCCCCGCCCCCGACCGGTGGAGCAGGAGGAGCTGCTGTCCCAGCCCCTTTTGTACAGATGGGACACTGAGGCTAAGAAAGGGGAAGGGACCTGCCAGAGCTCACACAGCCAGGTAAGTGTCCGAACTTGATTTCAGCTCTCCTCCCACCAGACATGCTGTGACGGGCAGGGGGAGTACTCTCCCTCTTCAGCAAGAACTTTCTGGGCACGTGTCAGCTCTGAGTGCTGAAACAGGGGAGAAGTCAGGGACAGGGGCCAGGTCTGCAGCTGGCCTCAGCTTTACAAGCAGTGTGGCTGGGCCAGACTGGTGGAGCAGGGGGCTCCCCAAGGCCCCACCCCCACCCATCACTGGACTCTGGCCCAGGTCTGAGGCACTGACCCTCCTCCCTTCCTGCCCTCCTTGGCCTAGCCTGCGTGCACAGTGGGAAGACATACTCCCATGGGGAGGTGTGGCACCCAGCTTTCCGCTCCTTTGGACCCCTGCCCTGCATCTTGTGCACCTGTCAGGACGGCCGCCAGGACTGCCAGCGGGTGACCTGCCCCACTGAGTATCCCTGCCATCACCCTGAGAAAGTGGCCGGGAAGTGCTGCAAGATTTGCCCAGGTACAAAGAGATGCTGGAGGCAGGGAGGGCACTGCCCTGAGTGGGCCCTGGGTCCCTGTCCCCAGGGCACAGATACTTGGAACATCTCCGACACAGATGGGGCAATGGACTCAGAGCCATAGGATGTAGGGTTTTTAGATGCACTCGAGTGGAAAATGCCAGACTCACAAAATATTAGACTTATGGAATATCTAATGTTATAGTGACAGATTCAGAGGCTCTCAGTCAAAGACACAGAATCAAATAATGTTCTGGGTTCTTTGAAATCATAAAATCATAGGATGTTAGGCCTTTTAGGAGGAATAGTCAATGTTTATTGTGCACTTACCATGTGCCAAGCAGGCATTTTACATGTGGGAGTTCATGTACTCCTCACCACAAATGGACAGGGCAGGTATCTTTGTCTCCATTTTACAGACCAAGAAAATAAGTGCCCTGTGCAAGGTCACACAGCTCAAATGACAGTTGGAATCCGAACCCAAGTCTGTCTTACTCCAAAGACAATGCTCTTGACCACTGTTGTCTTCCTTTAACCTTCATCTACATATGGGTAAACTGAGACCCAGAGAAAAGAAGGGACTTTCTAAAGTCACAGAGCAAAGTAGTCGTGGAGCTGGAATTAGAACTCAGGCTTCCAGACTTGCCGGCTGAGTTCCTCTAACGCTGTCATGTGACCCTAGGATTAATAAGTGTGCAGAAGAAAACATCAGAGTATCTCATTGGGAGGAACAGCCTGTGATTGTCAACAGTAGCTGTTGTGAGGAACAGGCCCATTCCCTCAATCCTGGAAGGAGAGCAGGTGGGGTAGAAGGTGCGGGCTGTGTTGTGCCTTTACCATTTCTGGTTAGAGGGCTGGGTTGGCAAAACAAAAAGGAGAGGAATGGGGAGGAAAAAAGGGGAAGGAAATGTGTGTCGAGAACCTACCGGCACCAGGTATTGTCCTGTGATTTCACCTAGTTCAATTAATCCTCATCTCTCAGCTGTTTTACAAATGAGATCACAGAGTGGCTGCAATCATCTTAAGTCTGCACCTACCCCAGGCTTTGACGTCAGGAAATGTGAGTCTATGTTAGCTTGCTTACCGACGGACTTCCCTAACTTACTGTTGTGAGCTTAGACAAGTTACTTTCCTTTCGGAGCCTCAGACAGAGTTGATGAAAAATGCTTTATAAATTGTAAATCAACATCCAAACAAAATCCAAATATAAGGGGTCACTATTATTTTTCAGAGTAATATGCTATTGGGACAGGGTTAGGGACAGAGCATGACAGAATGGCACCTGGAAGAAAACGAGGGGTGGGGCTTCAATTTGGATTCTCTTGGAGACTGGCTGTGGTTCACTGCTGGGCTCCCTCACAAACACACTTGATCTTGGGCTCTGCCACTGGAACCCAGTCCATTTCCTCTTAAAAATATGGAGACTGTAGCCTTACAACTCTTAGCGGGACATCTCTAAGAGTTTTATAACTAGGAAGAATTTAGAAGGAAGTGTGTATGTTTAGGGACTTAGTCCTTTAGTCCCTGAAAAATAGGGAATGTTGGTACATGGAAAGTTCCAGGAAATGTCCTTGGAATTCCAACATGTCCAGGCTTTAGGACTGGATCCAACCACTGTCGCCATCACCGCTCCCCGCTACACCCTTACGGTCCCCTCTACCACTACAGTCACACCATCACCTCCACCACCCTCCGTCACAACCATGATCATCACTATTGCCATCATCACCTCAACCCCTCCCAAACCTTTCACTCCATGTATGGTCATGAGAATCTGTGTTTGGTGATGTGGGTGACTCAAAAGACTTGGAGGACATGGCTCCTGGTCTTCATCCCGTGGGTCTCTTTTAGAGAAGAACATACCCAAGTGAGACAGTTACAAGGCAATGCGTGTCAGTGAGACTAAGGGCATGAGTGGGGGGCATAAGCAAGAAGGGCTTTAAAGGCCGCGAGTGGAGAAAAAACAGGGTAGGCTAAGCTGTTCCAGGTCGGCTGCCTGGAGAAGGTGGAAGGTGAGCTGAGCCCAGAAGGATGAGAAGGTTTTAATATGCTAATCAATGGGAAGTGTATGGGAGAAATGCCCCATCTCTTTCCCAGGGGCACCAGAACTTTCCCAAAGACCTTAAAGACCGGAGGGGGGTGTCAGACCAGGGCCCAGCTTCCTGAGCATACCAGGCAGGGGTCGGGAGGAGGGGTACAGAATGTTCACAGCTCCTTGTCTTTCCCAGAGGACAAGGCAGACCCTGGCCACGGTGAGATCAGTGCTACCAGGTGTCCAAAGGTGCCAGGCCGGGTCCTCGTCCACACATCAGTGTCTCCAAGCCCAGACAACCTACATCGCTTTGCCCTCGAGCATGAGGCCTCTGAGCAGGTGGAGATCTACCTCTGGAAGCTGGTAAAAGGTGAGCATGGGCCCACTCCCAGTCGGGCTTACCTCTGGCCTGTCCCCCTTATCAGGGGCCTCCGGGGCCCTCCAGGGCACCTCCAGGTGCCTCTAGCCCAGGAAGACCTGCCTCTGGCTACCCTTCCAGATTTGAGTCTCTGATTCCAAGGTAGAGGGAGACGGAGATTCTGTCTGTGATTCTCTGGCAGTTCTGATAAGCTCATCCAGGGCCTCCCAGTGCTCCCTCTCCTGGGGGGAAGGGGTTGTTGCACTTGCAAGGAGCCAGGACAGGGTAATGCCTACAACCGAAGCAAAGGCCTATCAGTAGAACTTCAGCACTCTGTGAGGGGAGATCTTTTCGGGCAGAAGGACATCCACAGCCTCCTCAAAGCAGGAGGGCCTTCAGGCTCATTTAGCCTTTTCTATTGGGTGGAGTCTATCCCTCTATGTGAGAATATATGTCTCATTCTGTGAGAAACTCGCCAAATCCAACAAGATGCTCCTATCACCGGCTGAAGGTGAAGAGGAGTTTTCATTGATGAGGAAATTGCTGAGAATTTGGTTTTCTGGGCACTTCTTGCCAAATATAGATCCCCTGGGTAGAGCAAAACAAACTAAACCCTCTAAGTGGGGGTTAGCTGTAAGGTCACTTTTCTCTACTGATGGGTCTTGCTGAAATGGGTGGGGGTGGAAGAGGGAATGATAAGAATGATGATAATGATGATGACAACCAATGTGTGAAGCACTTTAGAGTTTACAAAGTGCTTTCACATTCATTATCTCATTTGATCCTCAATGATCCTGAGAGTTAGGTATTATTATCCCCATTTTACAGATGAGGAAACTGAGGCTCAGAGAGGTGAAGTGCCTGGCCCAAGGCCACACAGCCAGTAAGTGGAGGATGGGAGCTAGAGCCCATGTCTTGTGACGTCAGATGCGGCTCTTTCCCTGCTCTACTCTGCCTCCTGTCCTAGGAGGAATGGACGAAGAAAGCGGAGCTGTTCAGCCTGGAGAAGAGAAGACTCAGGGGGACAGGACTGCTGGCTTCATGGCTCTGAAGGACTGCCCCAGGAAGGGGGAGCTGTTGTGTTCTGAGTGAACAACAAACAGGGGCTTTGGAATCAGACAGAACTGAGTTCGAATTCTGGCTCTGCTATTTCTTAACTGTGTGGCCTTGGGCAATCACTTGACCTCTCTGGGCCTCAATTTTTTCTTCTGTTAATTGGAGAGGAGGGTGTTTGGAGGATTAGATGAAATCACATAGGTACAGCCCCGACCTATAGTAGGTGCTAACGACGTTAGTATCCTCATCCCACATCCTCTTAGAATTGTAGAGAAGCACATTTCCACCAATGAGAGGAAGCACTTTGTCATACCTTGACAGTTTCTGTCAAAGAAGGGAGGGAGCAATCTCCATTCACAGGAGTGTGCAAGCAGTGGCTGGGTGGGCGTTTTGCCACAGCTGAGGAGTTAGCTTCAGTAACCCTTATAATTATTTTATGCCTTGAAACTCCATCAGCCCCTGGACAGGTGCTGGTTTACTCCAGACCTCCCCTCACCCCCAGCAAGGACTGGGACCCCAGGGAGTAGTAAGCCCCAGCCTCTGTCTTTGGGAGCCCAGGACTTAGTGACTGGGGTGCAGTAGGAGCTCACCAGGAGCTGAGTTGTTCAGGCTGGAAGGCTTCGTGGAGCAGGGGCCTGCAGCTGGTTAGGAGTTAGGAAGGCAAGAGGAACACATTGCAGGCAGAGGTGGCAGCGACAGCCTCAGACTGGCCCAAGAGCCTGTGCTGACATACCCCGTGCTCTGTGATTGGTGTGGAGCTCACCCTATGCATAATGTGTTTCATTTCATCCATATAAGAAACCTGAGGCATATGTATTAATGCACCATTTTGCAGATAAAATGGAGTCTGAGAGGTAAAATGACTTGCTCAAAGTCACACAGTTTATTTAAGCAGTAAAGCAAAGATTCAAACCCAAGTCTGACTGTCCCCAGTGCCATCTCCACGGAGGTGACCTAATGCTTTCAGAGAGGGGCCTGAGGAAGGTCAAGGTGTGCCCAGGATGGCGCAGACCGGAGAGTTGTAGCTCAAGGCCGGTCTCGTTATGACCAGGCCCAGCAGAAAAAGACCAGGTGGTGGGGACTCTTCAACTTCACAATGCCAGGCTGTCACTAGCAAACACCTCCTCTCCATCTCCTGACCCCCTGGGTGGCCAAATTGCCTCATTAGCCTCTCTGTTACCTCCCTGTCCCAGACTGTGGGGGTCAAAACAAACACTCCAAGGGCTATCAGTGGGAAACCCTGTTTCCTCACCCAGAGGAGCAGAAACAGCAGGCCTTGGGGGCAGGGAGAGGAAGGGGAGAATTGGCCTGGAGACAAAGGCACCAGGTGGACACCAAAACCTGGGCTAAGTGAGGCCACATCACCGTGAAGCCAGCCTCAGGCCCCAGAGGCTTGGCTTAGTGTTAAGAGCCTTTTAGATTCTGGAGTTTCAGAGTAGAAGGGACCTCAGGGGTCTCAATTCCAGCCCCTGTCTAGGAAGGAAGCCCCCCTACAGCCTCCCTGATGGTCTCTAGCCCCTGACGGCACATACCCCACCCCATCTCCACTGTGGATGGCTCCACTGCGAAAGGGTTTGTTTTCACATTGAGCTGAGCCTGCCCTATCTCCTGGGACTCACCTGCCAGTGCCGTCTCTGCCCTGGGGGTCCACAGAGCCCAGCTGCCCTCAGACCTGGCATGCCCTCAAAGGGCATGACCATGCCCCTCAGGCTAGCTCTTGATTCCAAGTCCAAGAGCTCAGTCATTAGGATCGTGCTTTATAGGCTATAGTACGAAGACCCTCCCTCATCCTGTCATCTCTCCAATCTGTGTTCTGGGGTATGTGCCGTGTCAGGCCTGGGCGGAAGAACCATCTGAGGTTTGTGATGTAGCCTGGGCCTTTGGAGTGAGTCTCTCCCATATCCTGGTCCTTGGCATCTGGGCTGGAGGGTCCTGAGAACAATGCTGGACATTCCCAGCCTCCTGGACCTTAGTGCTGCCCATTCTCCTCTGTGGGATCCTACTCAGATTTCCACAAGCAAGGCCAATTCTTAGTTTTCTTGAGGGCTGTGCTGGCCTAGCAGAGACCTTGCTGTCACATCTGTTCTTTCTGGCCACAGACCCTGGTGCTAACAGCTGGTGCAACCTCCCAGCCCATGTACTCAGGGCCTCAGTGCCATGTGTGGTGCCTGTGGCTAGCTCCCCATGGGATGCAAACATCAGGAGATCCAGATGATACCTTGTTCCTCTCTAGGGCCTGGCCTAGATTGGGTACACATATATTTACTTATCCATCCATTCATCTAGGGATTCATTCATTCATGTATTCATTCACTTATTCGTTCATTCATTTCTCCTACATGCCTAATGTGGGCCAGGCTCAGGGGAGCCAGAGAGGAAAGCCTTCCATGAGTAACCAGTCTAGTAGGGGAGGCAAGAATAGACACAAGGAGAGGACATTAGAAATAGGCCCAATCACAAACACAAGCTAAGAGCTGTGGGTGCCCCAAGGAAGGGAAATCAAGGAAGACTTCCCAGCTAAAGCTCAGAGAATGAGCAGGAGTTTACCTGGTAGCAGCAGGACAAACGGAAGTCAATAGGAGAAGGATTTGTAGCAAAGGGGGCAGCCTATGTACAGGCTTGGGCCCCTCAAAGACTTTAAGTAGTCGGTTAGAGCTGGAGCACAGGAAGGCCTCTCAGGGGTGGGGCAAACAGAGCCTTGTGCTGAAAGGGAGCCCTACCACTCTGACACTTGATGCTCTTTGGAGTCTGATAAACACACCTACTGATTTTTATCACACATTCTGTGCCCAAAAAACAGCCTGACCTGTCCACACAGGCCCCCTCCCCACCCCCATACACACACACATTGTGGACAGGTGAGTAGTGTGAGAGCAGGATGCTGAGGGTGACAGGTGCAGGGTCAGCAGGGAGGTGATGGGAGGTCAGGGAAAGGGAATGACAGGTAACGTATGTTTTTGAATGACTGCAGTTAGGATCACAGACTGGAGGGGGAGTAAAAGGGGCCAGAAGTCTAGTGTAGTGACCCAGGCAAGATGTGATGGGGCCCGGATGGGGAGAGTGGCAGTGGAGATGGGAGGATAGATTCAAAACCTTTAGGAAATTTAGTCTACAGGGTTTGATGTCTGGTCAGAATAGGGGAGGGGAGGGCGGTGACTAGGTCCAGTCTAGGTCCAAGTCACCCTGTTTCACTGACCACACGGCCCTACCTTTCCTGCTCATGCCCTTGCCTCTGCCCTCAGGAATCTTCCACTTGATTCAGATCAAGAAAGTCAGGAAGCAAGACTTCCAGAAAGAGGCACAGAACTTCCGGCTACTCCCCAGCACCCATGAAGGTGAGACGTCGGGCTGAGGACTGGGGCCTGGGAAAAGAGCCCGGCCAGAGGCCAGGGCCTCATGAGGAGTTCCAGGCTGCTGGTGCTGGGAGGGGGGCAGGGTGGTTGTCAGCCACAGACGTCAGTTCCCGGCACAGGAATCCAGTGGGCGTCTGGGCCAGAGATTTCTCAACTCAGGGCGCTTGGGAGCGGGAAGGTGAAGCAGAACCATCTGGATTTGGTCCTGGGAGTGAGGGAGACAGGACTGTGGAGGAGGGAGGCCTGAGCCCTCAAGCCCCAATGCTGCCTACCCACGCTGTATTGGAACGTTTCCCGCTGAAACCCTCCTAACCACTTTCCTTCTGATGCCCTTAACTTGCTCTACGGTATCCCAGGGAAGACGGATCCAGGTGGGGCTTTAAGTGGGGGAGAGGAAGTCACAGATGGGAGTGTCACTAACAGGTGTTAGGAAGCCAGCCCAGCCCCCAGATGCTGGTTGGTTGAAGTTGGGGTCACGTGCCAGAACTGATTGGGATGTGGGGTTATGATGGAAATATCCATCCCCTTCCTCCTATGAGCTCCAAACTCAGGCCCTCACCATTCTTCTTGTCCCAAGTTTTTCCCACCCCAGTCACTCTGCCTCTTTTGTGCACATGCATGCACCCCTGCACACACACATACACACCCCCCTCAGCCCCCTTCCCCCCCCACACACATACCCCTCTGCTTTTCTCCATGCAGGTCACTGGAACATTTTCCTAGCCCAGACCCCGGAGCTGAAGGTCACAGCCAGTCCAGACAAAGCAACCAAGACCTTATAATAAAGACCTAAACAGTTGCAGATATGAGCTTTATCATTTTTGTTGTTATATATTAATAAATAACAAGCTGCATTACCCCTCAATCCTGCCTGCTGAGTTTTATGTCCAGTCCCCGCACGTTCCCACAGGGACTACAAGGCGGGCCTGCCCATCCCCATTTTGCAGGGCTAGAGACTGAGATGCAGCCGAGGCAGAGACCGGCCCTGTCCTCATGGTGAATTGTTACCGGAGCCAGGGCTAGCTCCCCCAGCCTCACTGCCCAGGCCTTTGTCTGCTGCCCGTGGCCTCCCCCCCTGCTCTGTACTGCTTCTGTCCCTGGCCCCCCAGCTATGGCTCCTCCTGCTTTTATGGGCGGCCCCCCTCCTGGAGCTCATTGGCACTGAGCCTAGGAAAGGGACTGCCTCTAGATAGCCAGTGGAGGGGGAAATGGAGCCTCAAAGCACTTTGCCAGCAAATCTTCCAGGGATCCTTACGATTGTCAGCCCCATTCTACAATGAGGACACTGAATTTAGGGAGCAGCAGTAATTTGCCTGAAGCCACAGAGCGGGGCAGTGGCAGAGGTAAAACTGGTGCCAGGTCTCTTGCTCCAGGCTAGCCCTCCCCCCCCCCCCCCCCCCCCCCCCCCCCGGTCCACCGTGACCAATGTCATAAACCCAAATATTCTCACCTCCGAGGATTTCCAAGACTTGGCAGTCAAATTGCCAACCCTGGCACCACCATCTGGGAAGAAAGCCTAACAGTTACGATGAAAGACAACATTAATAATTTATCCTGCCTACATGTACAATTACTTGCAATTTCAAAGATGTTTTAATGCTCATGATTTCACTTAAGGTGAACGAACAGTGTAGGAATCACCCGCACCTTAGAGAGAAGGAAACAGAGGATCAGGATCGGCCAGTGTCTTCCCTCAAAACTTCACAGTGACAACAGGTGAGGCCAGGACTAGACCTCAGCCTACGGACTCCCAGACCCATGGTCTTGCTCCAGGACAGAGCTGCCCTCCACCCCAAGCCTGTGGGAAGCTGTGGAGAGGTGATGTAAAGTGGCCTATGGGCTGGAGTTCTGCCACCTGTAGTCACTTGGAGGGCTCTGACTATTGTTTCCAGAGCCTTGCTCTTTGTACCCGGGTGTCTGAGGGAGGCCTGGGAAGTCTGCTAAGCAGCCTATCACTGCCGCCCTCACTGAGCAGGGGCCAATGTCGCACTGCCCAAACTCCCCCTGCGAGCTCCCACGGGCCTGGTTTGAGAGTCTGGGGTTTGAGGAACATGGCTGGAATCTCCCCCTCCTCCCCTGAGTAGGAAGACGTTAGCTCTTCACAGCCTCCACCTGTCCATCCAAGAGAAGACAGCATTCTGGCCTTGCTCGCTCACCATGTAGGGTTAGCTCGGAACTCCGGGACGATGAACTCTGAGCATCTCACATTTAAGGCGCAGGAATCTGAACGCTCAGCCATTTACGTGGTGAACTCCGTCAGCCATCAACTTGGCTCAGGTGTCTCTTCTCAGGAAAGTTTTCCTGGATACCCCCACCCCCGCCCCTGCACAACGGCCCCTCCCCTCTGCTGGAGAATGGGGTTGGAGGCAGGACTCTAATCAGAAGTGGCTCCGGGCCTCAGCACAGGAATGGACTTCCCTGTATACTTTCCCTGGTATTGCAGGCCAACTGCCTTCCTGGTTTCTTTGAGGGGCTTATCCGAAGCCTGTGTGGTTCACCCCAAACCTTTTCTGCCATGGGAGACATGTTCAGCATATCAGCATCTCCTCCTTTGGGTCCAGACGTTTCTGAGTGTGCACACACAAGGCTTGCCTTGGGAACCGCTCAGCAGCTTGCTGGTGGTTTTACACCCCTCTGACTTGTTGTCTTCCCCTTTCGTGTGTTCGTTCGTGAAACACTTGCTAAGCTCCTCTGCGATAGGACATTATGCTAGACGACCCACACAGTGTAAGGAACCAACCCGGCTCTGCCTGTCCTTAGGGAGCCAAAGTCTTGAGGAGGAGATGGGGCATCACAACACCTTGTCACCTGCTGTGACAACAGGGCCATGGGGAGTACAAGCTTGCCCAGACTGAGGACGTTTCAGCAGGCTCTGAAGGATGAGGAGGATGTGAAGAAAAGGTGGAGGGAGGGAGACGGTGCAGGGAGAGACATGCATGGAAGATGTAAAAAAGCATGTCATAGGGAGAATCACCAACAGCTCACTGGACAGCTTGAGGCAGAGCTAAGGGAGGTGAGGCTGAAGACCCAGCTGAGAAGCTCTGGCTTCATCCGAGGGCAGCTGCGAGCCGTGGAAGGGTTTCAGTGCCTGGGTCAGGTCTGTGGGTTAGCAAGCTGGCTCTGGTTGCTGGGTGAAGACCAGCATGGCTGAGCGAGGCAGACACCAGGTACGAGGCTGTTGTGAGAGTCCTTGTGAGGGATGACGACGGCCTGGGCAGGAGAAAGGCGGTGGGGCTAGAAGGGAAGGCCACGCTAATGACGCTAATGGAGGACTGGATGAGGGAGAAGAAGGAGGGTAGGGCACAGCTGTGTTTCACATGGGGCCTGGGGAAGAACTCAGAAGATTCAGCTGAGCACACGTTGAGTCTCAGGAGATACCCCTGGCTCGTGGGGTATATTATGGATCTGGGAGAAGGCTCGGCCAGAGACAGGGGTTTGGGAGCCATTGGCATGCAGGTGGTAACTGAAGCCAGGAGGTGGGTGGCACCAGCCTGGGAGAGACTGTAGAGTGAAGAGAAGAGACAGATGAGCATCAGCAAAGGAACCACCGTGGAGGCAAGAGGGAAGCCAAGAGGGTATGGTGGCGGAGAGTTCAATCACACAAGGCCTGGAAGGGTCTCCCTCTGCCCTCAGGGGTGAGGGGGCTTCTGGTGCCTGTGGAAATGGGCAATGTCAGGAGAGCTGGGAGGCAGGAACAGGTTTTGGGAGGCTGAGGTGGTGTCAGGGAGGCGGGGAAACAGACAAGTCTTTGAAGAACCTTGGTGGTAAAGGAGAGGGGAGAAGCAGAGCAGTGGCTGGCAGTGGACATGGATGGAAGAAGCAGGTTTCTCAGATGGAAGAGATGTAAGTGAGTCTTGGTGATGATCCCTTATCACCTCCTCACAGGACAGGGGAAAGGAGAAGGAACAAGAGAGTGGAAGAAGGGAGGTTTAAGGACAAGTTAAAATCTACTCTGCCTCAGCCACTAACTAACTCACTGTGTAACCCTGCTGGTCTCCCCGTGTGTGTGATGACAGAGAAGGAAATGGTGGTCTTCCAGGACTACCCAGCTTTCCACTCATGAGGCTCCCAGAGATCCCAGCAGGGAGTCCTACTTGGTGGCCAGGCTAGGCACAGGCTGGGCTCTGGATGCAAGAGTGATGTCCCCTCCCCCATGCCCAGCCATGAGATAACAAGGCACATTCAAGTCTGTTGTTTCATCTGATCCTTAGGACAACCCAGTGAGATGGGGACTGTCAACCATATTAAGAGATGAGGAAACTGAGGCACATACAGGGAGAGGAAATGACCTAACCAAGATCACATACTGGTAAATGGAGGGGTTGGATTCTAGCTAAGGTCTGTCATTCTGTACCCTGATGGATCCCAGAACACTGGAAGTGCCAGGTCCTGGGCTGGGGCAGGTGCAGCTGACCTGGGCTCAGAGCCTCCACCTTCCCAGGTAGCTTCCTGGCCCCCAAACCTGATAGTCCAATTATGATGCCAAGCCTGGCCTCCGGGTTTCCTCCTCTTCCAGTAGCTATGAAGCCACCTCCCCCTGTCCCCCCACGAACCCTGGGCTCTGGGAAATGGCAGTATTTCTGAGAAACAGGACGTGGCCTGTGGTTTGGGGCTGGCTTGGGGGTAAGGGAAGGCCTGGGGCCCCACCAGGCACAATGGCATCTCTCGGCAGGGCAGGCCCAGCCACCCCCTTCCCCTCACCCTGGTCTCTGGAAGACACCCTGCCTGCCTTCTCCTCCTGTAAGGCCAGTTTATAGAAGATGAACAGGAGGTATTGCAGGAGGCTGACTGAAGTTGGAAGGGGGTGGGGTGGCATGGATTTCTGAGTACAGAAAGTTATCTCAGACCTTCTAGAGTGGGAATTAGGACCTGGATCTCTGGCCCCAGCTCAAGGCTGCTTGAATGACCATATGACATCAGAGGTCTTTCCCCAATCCTACCTTTATCACCTCTGGCACAAAACAGAGCCACAAGATTTGCCCAAAGTCCAACAGCAACCTACAGTTGGGCTCTAATGGAGCCCGCAGGGTCTGACTCCCACATTCACTCCCCTCTCCGTGCCCCATGATGTTGGGGCTAGGGGTGGAATTAGTCTTCCTATCAGCTCCCCTGCTGCCAGCAACCCCCTCCCCTTCCCCTTCCCCTTCCCAGCAAGTCTTACCCACCAACCCAGAATGATCTTTCAGAAACACAAATCTTACCCTGTTTCCTTCATTAAGCCCCTTCTTCGATACCTTCCCTCCTGGACCCCTGAAGATCTAGTTCTTGCTGCCTTTTTGCCCCCAATTCCCCCATCATCTGTCCCAGCAGCGCTCCAGGGTCCAGTTTGCTGCCCTACCTGACCCAGGTGGGATGGATCTGGGCTCCAAGAAGACCTGAGGCACAGACTCTGACACCATCACGACATTCTGTTGACCCCTGCATACCAATCTGTTCTTCCCAACCAACTCTTTCAAGAAGCAGACAGCACACTGCACTGCTCAGGTGCCTATTAGCTCTCAATCAGACAGGGTACAAAGGATCTGCCCTTCCAATTCCTATAGAAAGATTCTGGGGGAACAACTCTGGTTGGTTCATCTTGGGTACATAGATGGTGGTCTGGGCTGAGGTATCAGAATCATGACTGGAGTTGGGGGGGTGGGGAGCAGTTCCCTCAAATGAGGAGGTGGCACCCACACACAGTCACTACAGGGATCCCTGTTCCCAGTCACCACCACTACAATTTTGGATCACTTCTTAAACCAGTGTCCTTGCTTCCACACCTTAAACATGCTATTCCCTCTTTCTGGAGTGCCTTTCCTTAGTCCCTTCCTGCAGTATTCCAGCTTATGCTCCAAGTCCTCCTCAGAAAAAGCCCTCACTGGGCCTCCCTGCTGCCCCAACATCATATGCCCTTCGGTAACCAAACTCATGCTTTTGTATTGCAATGATGTGTTCCTGAGCCCTTCTCCCACTGGACAGTAAGCTGCTTGAGCCAGAGACCACGTGGTGGTTATCTTTCCATCCCCAGCCCCTGGTCCACAGGAGGCATTCAGTGTATGCTTATTGAAGAAGGAAATGAGGGAAGGAAGAATGGCATTAATGGTGAAGACAACAGTGAGACGTGGCTGACTCCTGACATATAGCAGGTGCTCAGTAAGTGGTTGTTGAGCCCTTGAGTGATCACCACTACCATTCTCACCACCATTACCACTGCCACCACCACCAGGGCCGCACCTCACATTGTAGGGTCCAGGAAGGAAAACAAATGGGGCCTACACATCACACCCTACATGTTTAAAAGTTACAAATCAAACTAATAAACTATTAAATAAATACATTCTATCTTTCTACCTTGACAAATAAACCTTCTTAATGACTTAAAAGCCCAACTTCAAATCTAAAATTGTCTGACCTCTTCTTTGCCAGAACATGGAAACACATGGAGAGCTGACCTTTGGCCCCTGACTTCCTCCTTTCAGTCCACCTTGCTTCTTATTTCAACTCTGTCCTGTAGTGTGAAGGGCCTCGTACACACAGGTGTAGACACCCCAGTCTGCAAGTCTTTGATGTTTTTAAAACACGTCCAGAATGCTTTTATACTCCTCCCATTGAGAAGTCTGGCCCATGTCCTCTCCCCTTATATCTGGGTGGGCTCTGACTCATTTTAGCCAATAGAATGAAGCAGAAATTATTCTGGGTGACTTCCAAGCCTGGGCCACAAATGGTGATGCAGCTACTGGCTGTTTAATGAGATACTTGCCCTTCGCATCTGGAACCACTAGGCAAGAAGTCTAACTAACTCTGAGGTCACCATGCTGTGAGGAAGCCCAAGCACCTGGAGAACACACAGCGATACTCCAGTCAACAGCCCCAGCTGAGCTCCCTGCCGACTACTAGCATGATCTGATATATGGATAAACAGATGATTTCAGCCCCCAGTCACTGAGTCTTCTCCGTGGAGGCCCAGACATCATGGAGCAGACAAAACCATTCCCATTGTGCCCTGCTCAGCTGACCCACAGAATTCATAAGCATTAAAAAAACAACCGTCTTAAGCTGCTCAGTTTGGGGGTACTTTGTTACCTAGGGATAGTAACTGAAAAATGTCCAAGCTTCATCCAAGCCCACCTCCCTTCTCCCCACTTTCTGGGCAAACTATCCCTCTGGCTTAAAGAACAGACTTGGAGAAGAGGACTATGCAGTCCTGGAAGCAGACTTGGGCTGTTTGGGTAGAGAATTCTAGGACCCTGGGTTCCCAGAGTGTGGGGAAGGAGGGGGGGCACATATCCTCTTGAACCAATGGACTCCTTGTGCTATGGGGAGGGGTGCAGCTGGAAGAAGGTCAGAGAGGGGCCTGGGTCTGAGAGTGGTGCTGGCCTCCACCATCCCCCACCACCACTATCACCACCCACTACTACCAGCATGGGTAATGCAACTGTCCTGTGTGTCCCACCGTGCCCTCAGAAAGACCCCGGTCTGGCGAGGGAGAAAGAGACATCAACAATGGCGATTGAGTGACACGTGCTTTGACAGAAGAAAGCACAGGGGCCATGAGAGACCATGACGGAGGAGAGGAGTATCAGAGAAAGTGTCCTGGAAGAGGGGGCACCCAAAATGCAGGTTTTAAAGAAGTAGCCAGAAGAAGTGGGGGAATCATGTTCCAGCCCTGGGAAACACATTCAGAAGCCTGGAGACGAGTCGTACATCTGGGGAAGGGCGAGCAGATCAGGCCGACGCGAGAGTTGCACTGGCCCAGTGCAGGCAGGGTGGTACAGGCAGCAGGGGATTGGCGGGTGGCACAGACAGTCTCCAGAGAGAAACCAGAGAGGCAGGCAGAGGCCAGCTCTCCTAGGGCCCTCAGAACAGGGCCGATGTGCAGGAAGGATGTGCTGGCATTGCTGTCAATGTTGGTGCCTGTTCTGATTGCCCAGGGCCCATCCCAAACCAGTAGTTACTCTGAATATCACTCCCCAGCCTCCACCCAACCCCCATCCCCGCCCTTTTTCTTGAGCCTGGAAGGATTTTCAGCGGGGATATAATTCAATCAGATGTGTGTTTTACAAAGATCTGTCAGGCTTCTGTGGGAGAAAGACTTAGAGGGAGCCAAGAACGGGAGCTGAGAAATCTATGAGTAAGCCCTCACAGCTACCAGTGAGAGGTGATGGCAGTCTGGACTAGGGCGTGGCAACACATGGAGAGAAATTGATGGAGTTATTCTTTAGAGGGCTGAAGCAACAGAAGCAAGGGTAAACCAGACATGGTCCCTGCCTTCCATGAGCTCAACAGAGAAACAGCAGAGAAAAAAAAGGTGTGGACATACCGAGCAATTAAAATCTGCTCAGTGAATCCTCCCCATGAATCTCAGAGGCAGGTACCAGTATTCTCCTTTTGCAAATGAGGAAGAGTGATGCGTTGTGGCAGATACTCTTGGGTGCCCACCCAGTAGTCATTCCCTTACCTCCTCTGTGCTAACAGAACCCCACTGGACAGGTGCTCAGCACCTGGGGTGAACTACTGAATGACCTAAGCGAACCTTAGCAACCCACTCTCCTCTGCTGGTGACTGGTCTAGGGCTGGGTATGTGATCCAACCTGGTGGGTTGTGGAAGGGGGGATTTTCCTCCTCAAAGGAGAGAGTCCTGTGAAGAGAAAGTCTTTTTGCTACCGCCCTGTTTTGCTTCTTACTTCAGATGCCATCGGCTAAGGACGTGAGATAGGGAGCTGCGGCAGCCATCTTGTGGCCATGAGGCTAAGGATATGAAAACCAGCCATGCTAAGGAAGGCTGAAAAGAGCTGAGTCCTCAGTGACATCAATGACTCACACTGAGCCAATCTGGGGACCACCTACGTCTCTTGTGAGGCAAACAACAGATGTCCTTATAGCTTATGCCACTGCAGCAATGCTGCCAATGACCCTCTCATCCCTTTAACATTTTCATACACACTGGCTCCCACTGTGCTTTCACTCCCAAAAGCCAGCACCTGCTTCCCCTTGTCAGAGGATGGCCTTCAGGCTGCTGGAACCCACTTTGCCTATGAGCATGAAAAGCCAGAAGAGCCTGGGAATTTATACCCCTGCCCCACCTCAAGGGAGGCCCTTAACCAGTGACAGATGAGTATGGAGGGGTCAGTCCTCCAGCTGCCTTGCACTGACCTGGCCAGCTCTGAGGAGTGACATGCACTGTCCTCGGAGCTCCTCTATAAGATGGAGCCGAAGTTTCTCTTTGTGGGACTTGTCTTGATGTCACCCCCCACCCCCCACCACCACCCACCTCCAGTCCTACTTCTCACTCTGGTTTCTCTTGGAAACCTTCTTCCTAATACACATCATTTTCACATGACTCCTTGCCTTAAGTTCTGTTTCTAAGAATCCCAACCTAAGACAGCCACTATTAGTCAAGTTTTCTATACTTGCAGCCTAAAGCATCCTAACAGTCATAACATAGCAAGGGGAAGGTCTTACAGCAAGTTTGCTCAAATGTAGTTTTCCTGCTTGCAAATCCTATGGTTTTTGTAAACGAACTAATTAATAAGCTGGTGATTAAAAATTATTTTTGTAAAGTGCTGTGTTCCAAACATAATTAGCTGGCTCATGGCAGCTAATCACTACTGAGTATCTCCCATGAACCAGCACCAGGCTGGCTTTACCTCAGTGGCCCCACTCAATCTTTACCAGAACCCTATGAAGTGAATATGATTTGTATTAGTTTTCTATTACTGGGTCACAAACTACCACAAATCTAGCAGCTTAAAACACATTTATTATCTCACAGTTTATATAGGCCAGAAGTCTGGGCACGGCTTAGCCGGGTTCTCTGCTTCAGGATCTCACCAGTCCACGATCCAGGTATCCACAGGGGTGTGGTCTCATCTAAGACTCAACTGGGGAAAAGACCCACTTCCAAGTTCCCCCAGGTTATTGGTAAAATTCATCTCATTGCGGTTATAGGACTGAAGTCCCTCTTTTCTTGCTGGCTGCCAGCCAGGGGCCAGCCACTCTCAGTTCCTAGCGACTACCAGCTGGTCTTACAACAACAGCTTACTTCTTCAAAGTTAGGAACAGAGTCTCTGACTCCATGGAGGATCTAGTTCCTCTCTTAAGGGCTCTTACCTGATCACATCAGACCCACTCAATCTCCCCTTTGAGTGACTTAAAATCAACTGATTTGGGACCTCAATTCTACAAAATCCCTTCACCTTTGCCACATTCCACTGGCCAGAAGCAAATCACAGGTCCCACCCACCCTCAAAGAGAGGGATTATGCAAGGTGTGAACATCCTGGGGAACACCATGGGGGCTGTCTGCCACGCTATTGTTATCCTGATCGCACAGTTGGGGAAACCGAGGCAAAGAGGAGTTTAGTAATCTTATCCAAAGTCATGCTGCCAATGAGTAGGGGTGGAATGTGGTTTCCAACCCGAGTACTCTAGTTCAGAGCCTGCACTTTTAACTGTGACCCTGCACTGACTAGCTTCTGCCCCAAGTACTGCCCCTTTCCTTATGTCCCCTAACCCCCTCAATAATCATAAAGAGGAAACAGAGGCTCAGAGAGGTTAAAAGACTCACCCAAGGTCACAGAGTGGTGGAGTCAGAGTAACAAACCAGGTTTATCAAACTCCCAAACCCAAGATTTTAACCAGTAATAAAAGACAGTGCCTTAACAGAGGAACAGAGTGCTGAAAAAGTTCATGGGAGGGGCACCTGGGTGGCTCAGTCAGTTAAGCATCCCGGCTCTTGATTTCGGCTCAGGTCATGATTTCAGAGGTCAGGCTCTGGATTGACAGCACTGAGCCTGCCTGGGATTCTCTCTCTCCTTCTCTCTCTGCGCCTCCCCTGCTCGTAATCTCTCTCGAAATAAATAAATAAACTTAAAAAAAAAAAAAAAGTTCCTGGGAGGTAAAGAACACCCCACTGGGACCGGGATGGGACAGGAATGGAAGAGGTAGCCTTTCAACAGGGTCATGAGGAAATGACAAAGTCTGGCTATTTGAAATAGAGTAGGGGGGTGGTAAGGAGGAAGTATTTTTCCACGGAAGGGACAGCTTGGGCAAAGGCAAGTAAGCAGGAAAGCACAGATGTTGGGATGAGGTGGAAATGGAGGGTGGCTTCATACCAAGATGAGGGACTGTGAGAAAGCAGCAGGAGATGTGGCCAGGACCCAATCTGGAACACCATCATAAGGAGTCAGAGTCTTATTTTGAAGGCAACTGGGAGCCACAGCACGGTATTGAGCAGCAGCAGCCATTCAGCAAAATACCTTTAGAGGTAGGTGTTAATGGCAGAGTGTGAGAGAGGGGACTGTTAGGAGTTTTCCTGCTTCTAATGGCCTTTCCCACTCAAGGACACCTTTGATTCTCAAGGTTGTGCCCATTTTGTGAGCAAGGACACCGATATCCTGGAGGACACAGTACACTATAAGGGAAATAAAACTAAGTCGTGGGGCCAAATGTCCCACTTCAGTCAGGATACTGTGGGGATTGGAAGCAAAGACTGTATTTTTCTAACAATATGGCTCATTTATCCTTTGCACATGCCACATTCAGGCACCAGAATCAACATGGCATTTGTTCAAAATGTGGATTTTGAGGCTCCAAGCCCCAAGGTTCTGATTCAGCAGGTGTGGAGTGGGGCCAGGTTTTGGCATTTTAAACAAGCTCCCCAGGCAGACTCAAAGGTCCAGGCTGCCCCTTTAGGAAACCCTGAAGAGCAGGGGCACCGGGGTGGCTCAGTGGTTAAGCGTTGGACTTCTTTGGCTCAGGTCATAATCTCATGAGTTCCAGCCCCGCGTCGGGCTCTGTGCTGACAGCTCAGAGCCTGGAGCCTGCTATGCTCTGTCTCCCTCTCTCTCTGTCCCTCCCCCACTTGCTCTCTCTCTCTCTAATATAAACAAACATTTAAAAAAAAAATTAAGAAACCCTGAAGAGCATAAGGTTCAAAACTTGGGTCATAGAGACCAGCCTTTCCCCTCAAGGCCTTCTCCTCCTCCCCATCCTCTAGTGGTTGCTCGCCGAGTCAGACTTCATCAGCCATCCCAGCAACATTTTAAGAGCTGGCTGCCTGAGCTGAATGCTAGTATTACTGGGGAAACCGAGGCCCGGGGCGCCCATGACGTGCCCCGGGTCCGTGCGCCTTAAAAAGCGCGATTCGAACTCGAGGCGGCGGCTCCGGGAGGGCTCCACTTCCCGCGGCTGCCAGCAGGGGTACGCGGAGCCTGGGGATCCGCAGGCAGGAGGCGGGGGTCGGGGCGGGGGCGCTGGAAGAACGGGGGCTTTGATTTCCATCTCCCGGCGCAGACCCAGACACTAATTAAAATCGCCTGGGCCGCGGGGGCGGCGGGGCGGGCACAAAGCCGGCTTTGACCGGGAGGCGGCGGCGCTGGCGGGCGCGGGGCCGCGCCGCACAGGGGCCGCTTGTGGGACGTGTTTGTTTTTGCTCGTAAAGCGCGGCAGCCGAGCGGTGCCCGGGCGGCGAGGGGGGCCGGAGCCGGGAGAGGGCCCCTGAGGCCACGGCCGCCCGCCCCCGCTCGGCCCGCTGCACGCCGCTCCCGCTCCGCTGCCCTCGACCCCAGCCCCCCCCGCCCCCGCTGCCGACCGCTCCCGGCCTCAGTTTCCCCGTGTATTACATGGTAATGATGATAACCTAGTAGCATTACTGAAAATGTTTATTGGGTCTTTACTGTATTCCAGGCCCTGGGCTGAGACCTTCTTCCACTTCGTTTTTAGTCCTCCCAACTTCATTAATATCCCCATTTTACAGATGAAGCCTGGAGAGGTTGACCTTGCCCAAGGTCACACAGCTCTAAATGAGAGAGCCAGGCCTGGAATCCAACCCTGTGTCTCCAGAAGTTATAGGAGGCTGTCTTCCAGCAGAAGGAGTGCAAGGCTAGGGCCAGATGGGTTCGGCACAGGAAGGTGGGTTTCAGCAGGAGGAATGTTCCTAGTCAGAGTTTGCTCACTCCCTATCAAGCTGTCCATTAGACTGGGCTCCCCAGCACTGGGGTGTTCAAGCAGAGTCCTAACACAACCAGTGGTGGCACTATGAGGTCCCTTCCAGCCCTGGTCTTTAGGATCCCTGACTATGGACGAAGGCACTGCCCTGCAGGGGAGGCACCTTCTTCCATCCTGGGCTGCCCTAGGTATTGGGGGTGGAGTGGGGTGCAGGTCTGTAGGTGGGTGGGGACCAGGAAAAAATGGGAGCCTCCTCCTTGGAAGCCTCTGTGGTTAGAGGGATCCCCTGCCTCATGGTCAGAGAATCACTGAACCTTAGGCTCGCCCTCTGGGCCTTTACACTCTAGCCTCCTGTGATCAGGATTTGCTCCAGCCGTGCGGATCTCTCTTCCACCGACTTCTCACCTGACTTCTGCTCACACTTTAGTTATCAGCTTAGAGCAAGTTCTACTCTCTCAGCACCCACCATTTGTCCTTTGGAATCCCCCTCACAGTGGTAATAATGTGCTCAATGACCTTGCCTTTCTTGTCAGATCAGGGCTGCTAAGGGTGGGACCGTGTGGGCCTTGCTCACCTCTCTGCCACCTGCCAGTCCCTTCCCTTGATGGATTGTGCCAGGAAGGTGCACTGGGACCAGAGCTCAACTGAGACCAGCACACGCTCAGTTAAGTCCTGCAGGTGAGGGTGGGTGTCATCAGAGACATATAGAACCCTGGTGGGGGCTCAAGTTCACTGCTTAAGGTGGTGACAGACCAGGCAACTGAGAGTTCCCATCCAGTGACATGGGCACTGACAGAGGTGTCCTGTGGTTAGGGGTCCCACCACCCCTCTGAGACTGGACTCAAGCAACCTGAGCTCTAAGCTTCTCCACCTCTCCCCCACCCCCGCCCCATTCCTACCCACCGTGTGCTGCACACAAATAGCTGTACCCCACTAACCCCAGCCACCTGCGAGGAGGAGAGCACGAATGACGGGGAGGAGGAGAACAAGGCGGGAGGGTTTCTCTAAGGCTCTCCTCCTCTCTAAGTCCTGAGAGCCAGAGCTTGGACAGAGACACTATTAACACAAAATTTGCAAACATGGCTTCTAAAAATAGCTCTGGCTGGCAAGGCCCACCTGGCACGGCTGCACCTTTGCGGCTGCTGGCCCCCTCCCAAAGGAGCACCGCCTCAGTCTGTCAGCAAGCGTGTCACTCTGCCCTCCCCCACCCGTCGTGAGGGCAGCAGCCACAGCTCTGGGTCTAATCGTGGGGAGAGACCCAGCAAGAAGATGAGGCCTGTCCCAATCTGAAGGGGGTGGGATGTGCAGGCTGAGGAGGAAGATGGTCTTGCCTATAAGGTGCGGTGGAGGACTGGGCGGGGGAAGGCAGCGCTGCCCAAGGGAGCTCCCCCATTGGGGTGGGAGGTAGGGTACATATATACAAAAGGCCAAAGCAGCATTTAAACTCCTGCAAATGAAGATAGCCCAATCCAAGTAAAAAATACCAAGAAGAAAGAAAACATACAGGGAGAAGGGCAGGGCCGGGAGAATGGTTTCCCTGGTCACAAGGAACCCAGATGGGGGTGGGCACATGGTCACCCCCAGCAAATCCTCAGGACTAGAGAGCCAAGAAGCTACCCGAGAACTCTTCTTGTCCAACCCTTTCTTTGAACAAAATGAGGAAGCTAAGGCCCGGACTAGTGATGTGACTTGCCCCAGTTCCCTCAGCAGGTCAGTTGCAAGAAAGACTGAGCTGAAAAGTCAGTTCCAAGACTGGATCTACCGACCTGATGCCCTTTTCAGAGGCCTGCCTCTCTGCTGGCTCTGATGGAATGACTGTCAGTAATAATGAGTCTCAAAATTGTCCTTTTCCATGTTGGTTTATTCAGAAAAGATTCACTGAGCACCTAGGATGTGCCAAACACTGGCTACACAAAGGTAAACTTGACAGGTAGGCCCTGATTTCTGGTAAATTCCGTTCCACTCTAATAGCAAGAACTGCTCAGGTGTGCACAGAGCTCTGGTGTTGTTCAAGGTGCCTTCAGGCAAACTCACAAAACAGAATACGTATTTGTGTTCTCCAGGTTGCAGTTGGGGAAACTGAGGCTTAGGCAGTGAATAACTTGTCTGAGGTCACCTGGTAAAGTTGGGACTAGAGCCTCCTATGTTGCCTCAGGAGGCCTCGGATTCCTTCTAAATCACTGGGGATGGCTTGAAGGAGGCCAGTCACTTGCTTCTGGAAACCTCCTATTCTGGATGACTCCATGGATAAGAGCTAAGAGGGTACTGGAAGGCCCCATGACCAGAAACACCAGATTACCCTGTAGTGCTTTGCTTTCGATTGGATTCATGGCATTCCCTGGACACATGATATAGGCAGATCTCGATCCTCACAGAAGGCATGGGAAGCCTGGCTGCTCCCTACTGGGTAGTTTCTACCCAGCTCTCCCTAGCCCTCCCCGTGGATCCATCCAACCAGACACAAATGCTTATTCCTGGAATGGGAAAGGAAAGCCAGAGCTATAATCTTCCTGGCTTTCATACAGGCCCCATTCGGGCTTCACACCAGGGAGGGGTCACGGTGGTCGGCAGATGTGAAGACACGTGACCTCCCTCAAGGGAGTCCTGGCTGTGCTGGGTCCCTCACAACAGCCTCTGGGCATTGGCCGCCTGTGGTCTCTAGACCCCAGGCTCACCCTGGATATGGACCTGGGTGCCATTTCTTCCTGTTTTGATGCCACAACTAATTCTACTCCTTAATGGGCTCATTCCGGGTGAGCTTATCCGGGGCCTGAACATTCACTCCAACCATTCCCCAACACCCACAGGGGCGCCTCACTGCATCTACATCTTTCCACTTGCTGCCTAGAACTTTCCATGACGCAATGCTTGCCTTGAGTCCCCATCTATCATACACCTTATGGGCTGACAGGGCTCTGACCGCGGGCCCAGGGAGTAACTGGCTGTTCCACTCTGCCCACAGACTCTGAGATCCATCTGCAAGAGAGAGGCATCCCCTGCCTCAGAGAGCCTGCTGCCTGCACAGTGCCTTCTGATGCAAGTGGACACTTTTGGGGCGCCCGGGTGGCTTGGTTGAGCGTCTGATTTCGGCTCAGGTCATGACACCACATCGGGCTCACTGTTGTCAGTGCAGAGCCCACTTCAGATCCTCTGTCCCCCCCCCCCCACTCTCTGCTCCTCCCCCACTCATGCTCACTCTCTCTCTCTCTCTCAAAAATAAACATTAAAAAAAGAAAAGAAAATGGCCACTTTGGGGACATATATTGCCAGCTTTGTTTATAAACCTCTTCCACCCTTGCCACACCTAAGGCAAAGTCACCATCTCTAGGCTGGATCTAAGAGAGACTAAGTGCTGTAAGAGGTGGCCTGGCTCAGGAATACTGCCCCCGAGGGACACTCCAGGGTAAGTAGAGACAAACCCAATCTGAAGGCACTAAGGATATTCACAATATTTTCTTCTGGTGAAACAGCTATGCTACCCCACCCCCTTTCAAAGAAGCAGAGCTGGGCAGGTGTTTGCACAGGGGAGGCCACTGATGAGACCAGAGGTAGGGAGAGCAGCAGCTCAGTTTCCCTAGAGCCCCAAGGTGGCCTCTGGGAAGAGTCTGTACAGTGAGGTGATCAGCTCACCAGGGGTAAATAGCTCAGTCTGTCGGAACGCTCCCTCCAGGGATCCGAACTGAGGCCCACCATGGCAATGGGCACATAAAAATGGAGGAGGATAGGGCATGTGTTTGCCTTGATGTCTGAGCCCTTCCCAGTACGAGGCCATGTGTTTCCCGTCCCACCCACCCAGAGAAGGAATCCTGAGATGGCCTGAGAGAGCCCATGCTCCTTGCAACCAAAATGCTTGTCTAGGTAATAGATTTTGTGTCTTCGAGGTTTAAACAGGAGGCCCAGAGGGTGGGCAGAGAAAAGAAGCAGAGACAAGTAGGAGGCTGAGTCATGGGACGAGGAGAGCCTAATCTAGGCGCTGGGGATGTTCCTGCAAAGGCCTCTGGAGGGGCTGCCAGGCCATCAAAGCTGCACGTTAGACACTGATACTGAAAAGGCTGTGCCGCTCTCGCCATCCCCCATGTCCCCACAGTACCTCAGTGGGCCTCGATTCCTTGCAACCTGAGCA
The DNA here is from genome assembly GCF_018350195.1 of Panthera tigris. Classification (NCBI taxonomy): domain Eukaryota; kingdom Metazoa; phylum Chordata; class Mammalia; order Carnivora; family Felidae; genus Panthera; species Panthera tigris. Next base: position 56,810,300 of record NC_056669.1, read on the forward strand.
ACCCAAACCTCCCACCGGACTCCTGCAAAAACCCTCTGGCTGGAAGGGAGCAGCCCCAACCATGGTGTCCACTGCCAGGTGACCCAGGTAAGTCCCTCGGCCTCTCCCAAACTCAATTTTCCCATCTAGAAATTGGGGAGACCAATCCCAGCTTCTCCAAATCCTCCAAATGTTGGCAGAGGGCAGGGGCTGCGCGAATAAAATGAGCTCACGAATTGGAAGCCACACCGAGGCTCAGCATCCAATTACACGTGATTCATCGTTTATGACCTCATCCGCATGAAAACACCAAATGGCAAATCCTCGCCATTCTCCCTTCACTCAGGTTAGCAGATCATTCAGTCATTCGGTCAACGGATACAGAAAAAGCCCCGCGTGGGCACCTGGCGCCATTTGGGTCTTGGGAGGCACAAGAGAAAGAGCCCCTGGCATAATAGCCCTCCAAGGGCTCAGTCTGTCTGGAAGGTGAGGTACGCACAAAACCGAATCACCACCATTTTCTTGGGCACTCTATGCCCCCACTTTGCCATGTGCTCTGTAGACGATGTTTCATTGAACAGATCACCCCGTCACAGGGGTACGAGTATTCTGTCCGCTAAAGAGGAACCTGAGATTCAGAGAGGTGCCGGGGAGGCTTGTCCAATGCCATCTGATTCGTGGCAGTGAAGCATCAGCACTGTGGTCTCTGCGGCTTCTCTGGCTGCCTGTGGATGCTGCTGAGAGGGGTCGGCGTGCACCAGGAGGTGCTGCCCACTGTCACTCCCTGAAGTCTGCTCTGGCCTGGCCCCACATCTCCCGGGGCTCCCTCGCAGCGTACCCACCCCACCCTGGCACATCTGTCCCCTCACTGCTGAGAACGGCAGCTCCTGTGTGTCATGGGGCTAGCTCCTCAGAAAGACTGGGAGCTCTCTGTTTGACAGGTTAGGGAGAATGAATCCCCTTCACCTTTGATCTTCCCTGGGATCAGGCCCCATGGGTCTAAGAAATCGGGGGCAGCTCACGGTCTTAACAACAGGGGCCCAGCGTGAGTCCAGGATGTCTGCAGGAGTCACACAGCTGCCATTTACATGGTTAAATGTGTGTGCCTAACTCTGGGCGGGCTACTTGCCCTGCATTGTCTTATTTAATCTGCACATGAGATGTTGTTGCTCTCCAACTTTACAGATGAGGATATGGGGGCTCAGAGAAGCTTAGTGACTTGCCCAAGACCGCACAGCTAGTAAATGATGGAGCCGGGCCTCGATCTTGTCCCCTGCCTCCATACATCCCACAGCAGCCTTTTAGGTAAAGATCCAATTCACCGTCTGGCATTTAAGACTTTGAGCAGGATGACCTCAAAACCATCAGCCAGATGGGCCTCCTCCTCACCAGACCCACATAGGCCTGCCCCTGCCTCCCAACATCTCTTCCTACCCTCCATCACCAGAGCTGTCCTCCTGCTCCTCCCCTTCCCAAGGAACTCTAGCACTTAAAGGATGGGGGGTGGAGACTGAGAAGGAGAGTTAGAAGGGGAGGAAAGGGAGGAAGGGGTCTCAGCAAACAAGGAAGTTAGGACATATGGACACGGGAAGAGAGGCCAGCAGGACCAGTGGGTTTCTTTTTCCCCTTCTGCATGCCACTTGGGCAATCAGTGTAGTCAGCTAAGTGCCACAGACTGTACGTGTCACCCTGGGCAAAGCAAAGCACAGTCCCTCTGAGTTCCGGCTACCCCGCCCATCCCCCCACCCCACCCCCACCCTGTCCTTGGAAGGAGTGTGCTTCAAGACCTCGCCAGCTCTGACACTCTGCCCCTGAATGGCAGCTGCTGGGCCTCCCCCCACCCCCTTCATGCTCCTGCTGCAGATGCTCCCTTGCTCCAGATGGGACAGTGGCAGTGACCAATAACCCACTCACCTACAGGACACACCAGTTCTCCGGAAGCAGGGAGGGGTCCAGCCTAGTGGGTGCTGCTACCCAGTGAGGGGGGTCTCAAGAACCCTGGAATAAGAGGCAGGACCCCTGGCTTCTGGTTCTACTCCGTTATTCACTCTGCCTAGTGATGTCGGGCACATTAGTTCTTTCTCTGCCTATTTCCTCAGCCATGAAATGGGGGTGGGGACCATGCTTCCAGTCCTGACAATGAAGGAGTTAGCTGCAACAGAGGAATTCCAGGCATGGGCAGGGGAAGTTTTGGGGAGGCTTTTGGGGACTGGCTGCTCTTTCCACCTGGGTGGCTGTTGGGACTGGCTGAGGAACATGAAGAGGAGGGACAGGGACCTACATAAGGAGAAGTGCCCGGCAGGGGACATGAGAATGACGAGGAAAGACTGACAGGAGAAGGCTGAGCGGAATAAAGGGAGAGGTGGAGACATAGAGGGAGGATGGAGAGCATCCCGGTCAGACAGGGGGGGAGGCGGGCAGGAGAGGGGCTGAATCAGGTCCACAGCTGCACACCTGGGGCAGGAAGCACCAAGGGTGGAGTGACCACTAGGCCACCAAGAGCCAGGGGTATGAAGGTGGAGCCAGTGCAACACTGTTTGCTATTTTTCATAAGAAAAAAATGGAGGACCACCGACTGTGGGAGGGCTAGGGACCCTCTGATGTCTCTCCTGAACTCTTCTGGTGCAAAATTGCAAAATCACACTGACATCAACTAAGTAAGAGCGATATGCATAGAGAAAAGCCTGGAAGGACCTCTCGTCTGGAAGGAGGGAGGAAGTACGATGGGAAACAGGTATACCAGACATCAATGATATATGTAACTGCATATTCTTAAGCCGGAGAGCAGGTACACAGGTGTTGATAATATTATTATTACACTTTTTCATACGTCAACATATCTTATTTTTTTAAAAATCCCTGTAAGGGAGGGGCGCCTGGGTGGCGCAGTCGGTTAAGCGTCCGACTTCAGCCAGGTCACGATCTCGCGGTCCGTGAGTTCGAGCCCCGTGTCAGGCTCTGGGCTGATGGCTCGGAGCCTGGAGCCTGTTTCTGATTCTGTGTCTCCCTCTCTCTCTGCCCCTCCCCCGTTCATGCTCTGTCTCTCTCTGTCCCAAAAATAAATTAAAAAAAAAGAAATGTTGAAAAAAAAATTAAAAAAAAATCCCTGTAAGGGAATTTGCCAAAGTCTTCGCACTGGTTCTTTGGGAGAATGGAATTATCACAACTGTTATTATCTTCTTTTCACTTTTGGTAGTTTCCAAATGTTCTACATTGGGCAGATATGGAAAAATAACTGAACCCTTTAAAGTAAACTCTTGCTGCTATGACCATAGTTTTAAGTCGTCAGTGGAAACTAAACACAACTGTTTGAGCCCCTCATCCTCATGCCCTTCCTCTCATCAGTTCACAGGCTCAATAAGCCAGCAGCTCCTCCACATTCTTCCTCCCCACCCTGCAACTGATGCTTCTCCAAAGCAAGGCTTTCGGCTCTCTTCATTCCTTGAGCCCAAGATTACTAGGTTTATAGTGGAAAGAAAAGGGCCTGAGTCTTAGTGACCTACTGGTTTGGGCACTTGACCACTCTAAGTCTTAGTTTCCCTATTTGCAAAATGACCCAAGATTTTTGTGAGGATCAAATGAGATGATACAGATAAAGCATTCAGCATGAATTAACAGTGCCTAGAACATAGGAAGTATTTAATAAATTTGCATCATCATCTTCATTATCATCATCATTGTTGACTGCCTACTGCTTCCTCTAGGAAGTCTTGACTTCATGAAAGAAATATTTCAGCTTGAACTGGGCACTGAGCTGGCCTTCTCCTGATCCAAAAAACAACCTGGATCCCAGTCTCCACTCTGTCAGTAACTGTGTGACATTGGGCGAGTTCCTCCCCTTTCCAATGCCTTAGTTTCCTCATCTGCAAAATGGTAGCCTTAGACTTCCTGTTCCAATAGTCTATGACTGGGGTAACCATATAAACCAGAATGTTTTTGAGAGAGAAATGGGCACTATCAATAATCATTTCAGGATGACAGGTTTAATGCAGAACAATCCCAGGCACACTGGGAAGTCTGGTCACTCCATCCTTAACAGATCCATTATCTCCTTGCCCACCAGGGTGGTAAGCAAAATAATTCCCCTTCCTCCCACAGACAGCCACTTCCTAATCCCCAGAACCTGAGGATATGTTAGATGACATGGCAAAAGGAATTAAGGTTGTAGTTCAGTTGACCTTGAGATGGGGAGATCATTCTGGATTATTTGGGTGAGCCCAGCATAATCATAGGATCCTAATAAATTGAAGAGGGAAGTAAAAGAGGGAATGCCAGAGTGACACAATGTAAGAAAGGCTTGACCAGACCTCACCAGCTTTGAAGATGGGTGCAAGGAATGCGGGCAGCCTCTAGATGCTCAAAAAGGTAAGAAAATGGATTTTCCTGGGGCGCCTGGGTGGCTCAGTTGCTTAAGCATCTGACTTCAGCTAAGGTCATGATCTCGTGGTTCTTGAGTTTAAGCCCCGCATTGGGCTCTGCTCTGACAGCTCAGAGCCTGAAGCCTGCTTCAGATTCTGTGCTCCTTCTCTTTCTCTGCCTCTTCCCCACTTGCATGCTGTCTCTCTGTCTCTCAAAACCAAATAATAAAAACATTTAAAAATGTTTTTAAAAAAAGAAAAGAAAATGGATTTTCCCCTATAGCCTCCAGAAAGGGATGCAGACCTACTGAAGCCTTGATTTTAGCCCAGTGAGACCCATTTTGAGCTTCTGACATCCAGGACTGTAAGATAATAAATGTGTGGTGTTCTCAGCCACTAAGTTGGTGGTGATTTGTTATAGCAGCAACAGGAAACTGATACACCTAGTATGGCTCAGTGGGTCCCTTTGGCTGGTTGTTCTGTAAATGCCATCCCTGGAACTTAAGAGAACTAATCTAAGCACCAGGAGAGCTGGAATCTGGTCCCTGCTCTGATATTAACTCACCCTGGACCCTTGAACAGGACAGGTAACTCCTCTTGGGCCTCTATAAAATGGGGGATAACATTCCCTGCCTCATCTATCCCTGTGGTGGTGGTTGGCGGGGGCGGTGGGTTGTCCCACATTCAATGACTCATTCTATGCTTAGCTCTGTGCTGGGGGCTGGAGCACCAAAATGAACCAGACCTAGTCCCAACCCTATCCCTGCTCTTGAGGTGGGTACACAGACACGTAAGCAGGTGATTAAAATACAATGTGATGAACAGAAAGTTTCGTATGAGTGTACACAGAGAAATATATAGGCCCACCTGCTGGGGGTGGGAGTGGGAGGACAGTCAGGGAAGGCTTCCTGGAAAAGGTGATACCAGAGCTGGGTCTTAAAGGTTGAGTAGGAGAAGCCAGGCAAAGCAGATAAGGAGGGCAGGGAAGAAGGAAGAAAGAACAATCCAGACAGAGAAATCAGCAGAGAAGCAAGCCCCCAGAGATGTGAATCAGCACGGCACGGGGGACAGAGATATGAGCAACTTGGTAGTATTGACCTGGAAAGCCTGAGTATAAAGGGGATGCTATGAGGATTCAGTGGAATGACGGGTGAAGGCATGATGTGAGCACAAGGTTGTATTATCGGTCTGCGTGTCCCCCAGACCAGTGCTGGGTCAGGAGACGATCTGTAACGTATGATTCCTCTTGACCTGGCTCTTCTGGTTGTCTCACCCTCACATTCCCCCCAGACATGTGCCAAAGGCCTGGCAGCTGCCTCAGCCTACTGTGGGGGATGGGGCCGTGCAAAATTACAGCCACTGAAAGAGGCCGGCGTGACCTCAGCAGCTAGGTTTCATCATTCTGAAATCATGCTCCTGGCCTTAGTCAGAGGCAGAGAGGTGGGGAGGAGAGGGTGGGAAAGCAGAGCGGGTGGCAGTAGGTTTGGGCGAGGTGCCGGGGCTGAAGGAGAAAGCAGCTGGCACCAGCAGGGGGTGAGACTCCAGCTTGGCTTGCATCCATCATGCTGTGTGACCTCAGGCCAGATCCTTGCCCATTCTGGGTCTCTCTGGGCAGCATGGGTCCTTGGTGCTGTTCCCAAGGCCTGTCCCCGGTGGAACCTCCTTATGGAGGTAAGAACTCTGGGATCTGCTGGTCATTCCTGTGCATGTGGCTCTTTGTGGACAGTAGGAGCCTGTGCCTGGCCTGTCGGGGTTTGGGGCAGGGCTCCAGCAGTAGGCTGCTCCATTGGATCCACATTTCCCGCAAAGTCATGCCTTTGTGAGGCACATGAAGCTAACTGGCTTCTGTCAGGGCCAAACCTATACAGATGTTTCTAAGCTTTGGGTTACCTAGCTCACACTACCCAGGCGTGTTCCATTTGCATTCTGCATCCTTGTCCAGTCTTTTAAGCAGCAGTGTCTGGGTGAGGCCGAATACCTTAATTTGCTAGGGCTGCCATTAGTAAGTACCACAGACTGGGGAGCTCAAACAATAGAAGTGTATTTTCTCACAATTCTGGAGGCTAGAAGTCCAAGATCAAAGTGCTGGTAGGGCTGGTTTCTTCTGAGGCGTCTCTTTGGCTTGTACGTGGCCACCTTCTCGCCTTGGCTTCACATGGTCTTTTCCTATGTGTGTCCTAACCTCCTCTTAAAAGAACACCCAGTCATGGTGGCCCAGCCCGTGATTTCGTCGAACTCAATTACCCCCTTTAAAGGCACTATGTCCAAATACAACCACATTCTGAGGGGTAGTACTTCAATATACGAATTTTGAGGGGGACACAATTCAGCCCGTAACACTGGGCTTTGGAATTGCTCGCGGAGTTTTTTTCTAAATGCAGCTGTCTAGGCCCGTCTCCAGAGCTTCTGAGGGTAAACTCCATGAAGGCGGGCCAGGGGCTTGCCCACTACTGTATCCCTACCGCCTAGAACGGTGTCTGGCACGTGCAAAAATATTTGTGGAACGAAAGGATGACTTAATAAGCTTGGGATGGGGCCCACGTGTTTGTCATGTACAAAGTTCCACAGTTGATTCTGATTCATCTAGGGGTGGCATCCCCTCGAGATATGATTGGGTTTCATCTTTCCTGTTGCTGGATGGGAAGCCTAAGGCTCAGCAAGGAGCGCTCACTTTGGCAGCACATATGCTAAAGTTTGAAGGAGACAGAGATTAGCATGGCCCCCGTGCAAGGGTGACACGCCAAGGTTCAGTAAGAAAAAGGAATACTGGGCCTGGCGCTCCAAAGAATGTGGGCTCTTTGGGTCTGCCCCAGCACCCCTCCAGGACGCCCAGGACACGAGGGAAAAGGGAAAGCGGGACCTAATGCTGCCTTTTGTACCTCTTTATCTAGCTCTTCATTGCATCCTTTGTAATATCCTTTCTAATAAACTGGTAAACAGCAGTGTTTCTGAGTTTTGTGAGCTGCTCTACCAAATTAATTGAACCTGAAGAGGAGGTTGCGGGAACCTCCAATTTATAACCAGTTGGTCAGAAGCACAGGTGGCCGTAGTCTCGTGAGACCGAGCCCTTAACTCATGAGATCTGATGGTATCTCCAGGTAGACAGCATCAGAATTGACTTAATGGCAAGCTCAAGCCCCACATCGGGCTCATCACTGATGGTGCAAGGCCTGCTTGGGATTCTGTCTCTCTCTCTCTGCCCCTCCTGCACTCTCTCTCTCTCTCCCTCTCAAAAATAAATAAACTTAAAAAAAAAAAAAAGAATTGACTTAATGGCTTAGTGGTGTTGGAAAATACACATTGGACCTGCCTTCAGCACCCTTCACATATGGCCCCTGCCAACCCCCAGCCTCACCCACCCTCACCCCTGCCCAGCCTATGGTTTAAACCACATGAAATCCAGCACCATTCCCTGATCCTGTCAAGCCACCTACCTTCTCATCTTAGCATGGGCTTCCTGGAATGCCTTTCCCTGCCTTGTTTGCCTAGGAAATGTCTCCTCAAGCTACTCTGGAGCTCGAGGCCTTCTCTGACTGCCGAGGCTGGGGGTCAAGGGGCATCTTCTGGGCCTGTAGAGTCCCCTGTCCTGCCTTCATATCATATGCTGATCACACTGGGGACAAATGCCCATTCTGATGCTGCCTCCACCAGACTGGGACCACCTGAGTGCAGGGCTGAGTCAGTTAGTATCTATGTCCTGATGCCTCGCCCAAAGCAGGGCTCTGAGTCTGAGTCCTCAGCAAGATTTCAGGGATTAAAGAATGAATGCTGAGGGGAAGAACAAATGCTCCAGAGGCAACCAGAGGAGGAATAGGAGAAGCTCCAAAACAGGGTCTCAATGCAAGAATCATTTTTCAAAAGGTGACATTCTTCCTATGCCCGCACATCACCATTAGTGGCAGAACTGGGCTTGCTGTTGCAGCTCCTGACCTCACCTTCACCTCCCCTACGTCCCAGCCCCACTCAGGCCTACGGAGTGTCCGTGAGGTGGCCTGGCATGGCAGGTGAGCTCTTGGAGCTGGCCAGTGCACAGTAGAGGCTGGGAAGCAGAATCTTAGCCTCAGGTGGAGACCTCAGGCTGGTTGGGCTGGCCAGGAAGCTCAGAGAGGTAAGAGAGCAGTGGCCCCAAGGAGAAGAGACTGGAAAATACCAGTAATGGGGAGAGATGGAGGGGTGGGGAGAGATGGACAGCTGGGAGGCCAGAGAGACTCGACTTCTCAGCACCGTTGTTCGGCCTCAGAGAAGCTCCCCTGATGTGACCTTTCGGCAAGTTCCTGCCTCTCTGGGCCTCAGGGTCTTAAACTGAAAATGGGGGCAGGCAGGCTGGACTAGATGGTCATTAATGTCTTCTCTAGCCCAGGCCAAGAAGATCTGGGAGAAGTGTAGCTGCCTTAAAGGTGCCATTTGAAAGGACTGTCTCCAGGCTGGCACACAAACTCTAGGGACTCACATCTAGCCAGGCATTGGGGGAATGTGTCTCTGGGCCTGGAAAGAACTGGAAGCAGCCTCCCCTCGCCTCCTGCTCTGGACTTGGCTCACAGTTCTGGCAGGCCCAATGCGGCCCTCAGCTCTAATGAGGCTGGCCACCTGGGGAGCCATAGAAACCCAGCCTGGCCTATTTTGTGGTGAAGCCATGGTCACTTCTCTGCCTAACCCTGAAGTGATGCTCCTGAATGTGGCCTGGGGGCTGGCAGCACCCTTCATGGGCCACCTGGGACTCGAAGGAGTACATCTGGTTGGGTGGGGACTGAAGGAAGCTCCAAGCCGCAGGGGCTGAGGGACCAAGTCCTGGGCCATGTGGACAACCCTTGTTGGCCCTGCACGCCCTGAGTCCCGCCCCACCAGGACAGGGCCTGCTGTCCTGGGCCTTTGCCTGCAACTATTCCCTGAGCCATGATTTCTGATTCAATTGGTGAAGACAGGCCTCCTGGGATGAGCCAGTTGGCCCCCCTCTGTTATTTGCTTCTTAAAGTTGGAAAAACTACGTTGTGCACCTGGCAGTACTTGCTGCTGCTGCGTTTTTTTTTCTTTCTTTCTTTCCTTTTTTTTTTTTCTTCAAGAAACAGAAAGTAACCCCTGTGCTTACTGCAACCAAATCCATTTTATTGGCCTTCTGCATCTCCCACTGCAGTAATAATAACCCCTTACATTTGATGAGTCTTTTACGGCTTACAAAGCACTTTCTTATCCATTCTCCCTTTTGGTCCATGCAATGGTTTTGGAAAAGAGGGCTGGCATTATTATCCCTGATTACAGGTGAAGAAACTAAGCCTCTGATAGTAAGATCAGCTGCCCAAGGTCACACAGCAAAATGGAGCAGAAGCAAAGAACCTGGGTCCTCTGACCCAAGTCTGTGGTTCTTTCCCCAGCACCACACACCCCTCATGCCACTTGAATGACCAGGGTCATAGACACCTTCTTTTAGAAACAAGGGCAGAAGGTTCAGCTGCCCCCACTCTGCTCTTATTTCTGAACTTTTTCCTTGGTGAAATTAACCATCACCTCTCCTTACCTAACACCTCTAAGACAATAGCTCTCACATCTGTACTTCCCTCTGGGACCTGAGAGCTTTAGATCTTACCCTGACTCTCCAGGTCTCTTTAATGTTCCCACCTGCCTCTCACCCATTTTAGAAAACTCAGCTTTACCTTAGTTTCATGTTTCTTTCATCTTCTAAATCCGGTTGGCATGGGCATTTTACTTAATTATTTTATTTTACTTTATTTTTTTCTTTTTGAGAGAGACAGCACAAGAGGGGGAGAGAGGCAGAGGGAGAGAGAATCTTAAGCAGGCTCCATACTCAGCACAGAGCCAGACACGGGGCTTGATCCCATGCCCTAGGATCATGACCCAAGCCAAAATCAAGAGGTTGGTCACTCAACCGAGACACCCAGGCACCCCAGTATTGTATTTAATTTTTAATTAAGTCATTTATTCTTTCAGGAAATACTAATTGTATGCTATACATTTACAGTCTATTCTGTATCCCTCTGTCACACAGTATTTAGCCTTGTGTGTCCGGCTTCTTTTCCTTAGTGTAATGTTTATACGGTTCATCCATGGTGTAGCATGTGTAAGACTTGTCCCTTTCTATGGCTGAGTAATATTCCTTTGTATGGATGTACCACTTATTTATCTGTTCATCAGTTCATGGACACTTGAGTTGTTTCTACTTTTTGGCTATTATGAAAAATGCTGCTACAAACATTTGTGTACATGTTTTTGTATGGGCATATGCTTTATTTCTTTGGGGTATATACCCAGGAGTAGAATTCCTGGGTCATATGGTAACTATAAGCTGCAAAACAGCCTTCAAAAATGGTTGCACTATTTTACATTCCCACCAGCAGGGTATGAGGGTTTCAGTTTATCCACATCCTCACTGACATTTGTTATCCTCTCTCTTCTTTATTATAGCCATTCTGGTGGGTATAAAGTGGTTTATCATTGTTATTTTGATTTGCATTTCTCTAATGACTAATGATGCTGAGCACTTTTTTCATGTTTTATTGGCCATTTGTATGTATTCTTTGGAGAAATGTCTGTTCAGATCCTTTGCCTGTTTTTCAGTTGGATTATTGTCTTTTTACCGTTGACTTGTGATAGTTCTTTATGTATTCTGGACACCATTCCCTTATCAGATAAATGATTTGCAAATATTTTCACCCATTTGGTGGTCTTTTCATTTCCTGAGAATGTCCTTCAAAGTCCACTTTACCTACCGTTTCTTTTGTCACTTATCCTTTGGGTGTTCAAGAAGGCTTGGTCTAACCCTAAATCGCAAAGATTTACCCCTGTCTTCTTTGAAGAGTTTTATAGCATCAGTTATTACATTTAGGTCTACGGTACGTTTTGACTTCAATGTTTTTATTAAAAAAAAATTTTTTTTGATTGTGGTAAAATATCCATAACATAAAATGTACCATCCTGACCATTGTAGAGTGTACAGTTTGGTAGTTTTAAGTACATGCATGTTGTCGTGCGACTAATCTCCAGAACTTTTCATCTTGTGAAATTAAAACTCTATACTCATTAAAGAATTCCCCTTTCCCCCTATCTTTAGCCCCTGTTGATTTAATTTTTATGTATACTGTTTAAGAAATGGGCTTATCTTTATTCCTTTGCATGTGGATATCCAGTTGTTCCAGCACCGTTTGTTGAAAAGACTATTCTTTTTCCATGAATTGTCTTGGCACTCTTGTCAAACATCAATTGACCACAAATATATAAGGGTTTAGTTCTGGACTATCAATTCTGTTCCACTGATCTATATGTCTATCTTTATGCCAGTATCAGACTGTTATGATTACTGTATCTTTGTAGTAAGGTTTTGAATCAAGAAGTATCAGTCCTCCAACTTTGTTCTTTCTTTTCAAAATCATTTTGGCAATGTTTGGTCCTTTGCACTTCTATGTGAATTAGGATTAGATTATCAATTTTGGGAAAGAAAAAAAAAAAGCCAGCTTGGATTTTGATAGAGAGTGCATTAAATCTGTAGATTAACATAGGGAGTATTGCCATCTTCACAGTATTAAGTTTTTTGACTCATGAACATGGAATATCTTTTTATTTAGGTCTTCTTTCTTTCAACAATATTTTGTGAGGTTCCAAATATAAGTTTTGCACTTCTTTAGTTAAATTGATTCCTGTTCTTTGTGATACTATTCTAAGTGAAATTTTCTCTTTTTTTAAATGTTTGTTTATTTATTTTTGAGGTGGGAAGAGACAGAGAAAGAGGGAGTCAGAGAATCCCAAGCAGGCTCCACATGGTCAGTGCAGAGCCCGATGTGGGGCTCAAACTCATAAACCAAACTGTGAGATCGTGACCTGAGCTGAAATCAAGGATCAGAAGCTTAACTGACTGAACCACCCATGTGCCCTCTAAATGAAATTTTCTAATTTCATTTTTAGATTGTTGCTAACCTGTAGAATATAATTGGCTTTGTATTGGTTTTGTATATTGATCTTGCTGAACTTTTGTATGTTGGTCTTGCTGATTAGGTCTAATTGTTTTTTAGTGGATTCCTTACGATTTTCTACATAGGAGAGCATGCCATAGAACTAGTTTTACTTCTTCCTTTCCAGCATGGATGTCTTTTATTGCTTTTTCTTGCTTAATTGCCCTAGCTAGAACTTCCAATACAATGTTAAATAGAAGTAGTAAGAGCAAGACATCCTTGTCTTATTCTTGACCATACAGGAAAAGCTTTGTCTTCCACCATTAAGTATGATGTTAGCTGTGGGTTTTCATAGATACCTTTTATCAAGTTCAGGAAGTTTCCTTCTATTTTTTTTCTATTAAAAATTTTTTTTGAGTTTTTAAAATCAAGAAACAGTGTTGGACTTTGTTAAATGTTTTTCCTGACTCTATTGAGATGATCGTGTGGTTTATGTGTTTTATTGATAAGGTATGTAATATTAATTGATTTTCAGATGTTAAACCAATCTTACATTCCTGGCCTAATTTCACTTGGTCAGAATGAATAATCCATTTTATATGTTGCTGGATTCAGTTTGGTAGTATTTTGTTGAAGATTTTTGCATCTGTATTCATCAGTAACATTTGTGGTTTTCTTTTCATGTCTTTGGTTTCTGGTATCAGAGTAACAATGACTTCATAGAATGAGTTGAGAAGTGTTTTCTCCTCTTCTAATTTTTGGAAGAGTTCGTGAAGAATTGGTATTAAATCTTCTTTAAATGTTTGGTAGAGTTCGTTCCTTTTTATTGCTGAATTGTATTCTACTACATGAATATTAACTTGTTTATCCATCACCTGTGGATGTTTGGGTTGTTTCCAGTTTTGAAATAAAGCCACTATGGACATTATAAATCTTTCTATGGACATATGTTTTCATTTTCTTGGGAAAATATTTACAAGTGGAATTGCTGGGTCATTTGGTAGGTGCATGTTAACTTTATGGAAAGTTCCAGACTAATTTCAAAGTGGTTGCATCACTACACTTTATACTCCCACCAGCAATGTATTTTGCTTACTGCATTATCCTTACCACATTAGACATGGCATGTCTTTGATTTTAGCCATTCTAGTGTACATGTTGTGATATCTCAATATTTTTATTTACATTTTGCTGATGAATAATGATATTAAACACATACTCACGTGTATGTTGGACATTTGTATATCTTCCTTTGTACAGAGTCTGTTCATGTCTTTTGCTCATTTTTTAATTGGATTTTAATTGGGTCTTCTTACTGATTTGTAGGAGTTGCTTACATATTCTAGATAGAAATCCTTTGTCAAACGTATAGGCATAGAGAAAATTTACTCTATGGCTCTTCTACTTATTTTCCTAATGGTGTCTTTTGAGAAGCTTTAAACTTTAAGTTTTGATGAATTCTATTTTATTGATTTTTCTTTTATGATTACTGCTTTCTGGATCCTAAGAAATATTTGCCTATCCAAAGATCATGAAAATAATCTTCTAGAAAAAATTTTCATAGCCAATTTTCTTAGCACTGAATGTTGAACAGACTTTTCTTTCCACATTGAATTGATTTTGCTTTTTAGATAAAAAACAATTAACTACTATTTCTAGACTCTAACTATTCTGTCCCATTGGTCTGTCTTTTATATCTTCATGCCAGTACCACAGTGTCTTGATTACTGTAGCATTCTTGTAAGCCCAGAAATCAGGTAATGTAAATTCTTCACCTCTGTCTTATTTCAAGACTGCTTATTCTAGATCTTTTATATTTCCATATAAATTTTAGAACTTGTTGGTTTCTTAAAAAAAAAAAAAAAAAGAACTGCTAGAAATTTGGTATTGCTTTGAACCTATTAATCAATTTGGGGAAAATTGACAAGTTAACAATATTGTGTTCTTCCAATCCATGAACATGGTATATTTCTCTGTTAATTTTCAGTTTCTTTAATTCCTCTCTTCAGTATTTTGTAGTTTTTAGTGTTGAGGTCTTGCACATATTTTGTGCAAATATTTTATGTTTTCAATGCTATCATAAATAGCATTAAGTTTTATTTTCCAATTGCTTATTGCTAGTATATGTAAATACAATTGATTCTTATATGTTAACCTGATATCCTGTCACTTTACTAAATTCACTTATTAGCTTAAGTAGTTTTTTTCTTTATTTTTGGTAGATTTCTTAAGTTTTCCTATGTCATGCTCTTTGAAAATAAGGAAAATTTTACTTTTTTTGATTTGTATGTCTTTTAAGTTACTTTTCTTGTTTTATTGCATTGGCTAGAACTTCCAATAATATAATATTGAATGAATTGATGATGGTAGATATCATTGCCTTGATCCCAAACTTAGTGGGAAAGTGTTCAATATTTCACTATAAAGTATCATATTTAGCCATAGAATTTTTATAGATCCTGCTTTACAGATTGAGGGTGTTTTGTTCTATTTCAATGTTTTGGAAAGTTTTTTTTTTCTTTTTTATCAAGAATAGGTGTTAAGGGGTGCCTTGCTGGTTCAGTTGGAAGAGCATGTGGCTTTTGATCTTGGGTTGTGTGTTCAAGCCCCATGCTGGGTGTAGGTATTACTTAAATATACTTTAAAAAAGAATAAGGGTTAAAATACAAATGGTTATCTTCCATGCATACTTAAAAAGAACAAGCATTATGCAATTATCAAGGGTTCTGTTCTGCAAATGTCAATCAGGTCAAATTTGTTAAGGTTTCTAAAGTCTCATATATTATCGTTTTGAGTGCTTCCCCCGCCCCCCATATGTGGGTCATACTTTCCATTTCTTTGCATATCTCCTTTTTAAATCTTGTTAGGTAATATATTCTAGCAATTCTGAAGTCTGATATTTTCTCCCTAGGGGCTATTGTTGCTTTTGCTTGTTTGGTAACTTGCCTGGACTAAATCTGTGGAGTCTGCAGTGTGCAGTCACTGATGTCTTTCTTGTTTGTTTCTTTAATTCTTGTGTTTATGTTTAAGTCTTGATTGCCTCTGATTCTGCATGGCTAATTAGCTGGCCAATGACTGGTGAGAGGTTCTGTTCAAATACACTGAGCCCATAAGACTTACACCTTCTTCAGTGGCTGTGTGATGAATCTAATGTGTGGGTTAGAGAATACATTCAAAATTCAGGCAGTTTATAAGTCTGCCACAGTTTTTACTTTCTGGTGGACACTATCATGTTCCTCTACCTGTCTGTATGCCCTCAAGTTCTACCAGCAATATGTGGATAGCCAGGGCACTCTGGTCAGTCCTGCTCATGTGCTTTGCCATAGATATGTGGGAACTTATCAAGACCAACTATGGCTATCTCATTCCCTGTGTATCCCTATTAAATTTCTGGTCCCTTGCTTGCCTCAACCAGGACCTCAACCTCAAGCTAGCTGAGTTGTTGGCCTTCCCTGTTTGTTTTGTCACTGAGATTGCTATTGTTTCTTTCAGTGCCCCTGGGCATGGGGTTTTTCAAATCAAGTAAGCTCCTTCCCAAAATAAAGACATAGTTTTCCATGGCTTACATCTCTATGTAGAACAATTACTGTGTTAACCTTGAGCTGGGGTGGTAGTGTGGGGGAAAAAGGTTAGTTAGGAGCAGCCACCGGCTAAGACATCACAGACTGCCACTGTTCTTCCCAAAGGTTCAGTAGTTTTTCATGAATGAATGCTTCTAAATTTATTGTAAGCCTTTGATCACTTTTGTTTTTGACAATTTCATATAGTTTTAATGTTTTGGGTTTTTGATTTTTGTTTTTTTTAAGAGGATTTTTTGAGCTCCTTACTCTGCCATTCCAGAAGTCCTGCCCCATCATTCTATATCCATCTAAATTGTGGATTTATCCACTACTTTTTTCAGTTCTGTTAGTTTTTAATTCATGCATGAATACAGCTGCCCTAAACATCCAGGTGTATGTTTTTGTGCAGACATAAGATATTTGTGTGGACATGTTTTCATTTCATTTGGGTAAACATCAAAGAGCACAGTTACTGGATTATCTGGTAAGACTGTTCAGTTTTGTAAGAAACTTTCTTCAAAAATGGCTGTACTGTTGGGGAGCCTGGGTGGCTCAGATGGTTGAGCGTCCAACTCTTACTTTCTGCTCAAGTCATGATCTCACGGTTTGTGAGTTCAAGCCCCACATCAGGCTCTGTGCTGACAGCATGGAGCCTGTTTGGGATTCTCTCTTACCCTCTCTTTCTGCCCCTCCCCACCCCTCAAATAAAGGAATAACTTTAAAAAAATAAAACAAACAAAAAGCAGTGCTGTACCATTTTGTATTCCCACCAGCAGTGAATGAGAGTTCCTAATGTTCCACATGTTCACCAGCATTTGGTGTTGTCAGTATTTTGGATTTTGGCCACTCTAATAGACGTATGGTGGTATCTCATTGTTATTTTAATCTATAAGTTCCTAATGATATATGACGTGGAACATCTTTTCATATGTTTGTCTTGTGTATTATCTTCTTTGGTGAGGCATCTAAGTCTTTTGCCCATTTTTTTAAATTGGATTTTCTTATTGGTGAGTTTTAAAAGTTCTTCATATATTTTGAGTAAGTCTTATATCAGATTTATCTATTGCAAATATTTTCTCTCAGCCTGTGACCTTTTTTTCTCATTCTCCTAACAATATCTTTCACGAAACAGAAGTTTTTAATGAAGTCCATCTTATCAAGTCTTTCTTTCACTGATTGTGCTTTTAATGTTTTGATGTTAAAAAGTAATTGCCATACCCAAGGTCATCTAGGTTTTCTATGTTATCTTCTAGGAGTTTTACAGTGCTGTATTTTATTTATGTCTATGATCCATCTTTCCATCTTGAGTTTATTTTTGTGAAGGGTATAAGGTGTATGTCTAGATTCTTTTGTTTGGCATGTGAATGTCCACTTGTTCCAGCACCATTTGTTGAAAAGACTGTGCTCCATTATACTGCATTTGCTCCTCTGTCAATAATCAACTTATTTACATTTAAAATTAAATTTACATTTATGTGGGTCTACTTTGGGGCTCTGTGTGCTGTTCCACTGATCTATTTGTCTATTTTTTCACCAACATCACACTGTATTGATTACTATAGCTTTATAGTTAAGTGTTGGAATCAGGTAGTGACTCTGAACTTTGTTCTTCTTCAACATTGTGTTAGCTATTCTGGACCTTCTACTTCTCTTTATAAACTTTAGAACTGGTTTGTCCATGTCTACAAAATAACTTGCTTGGATTGGGACTGGGATTGCATCAAATTTATAGATCAAGCAGTGAATTAAAAAATTGTTATATTCTTCAGTTCTATAATTTCTTTTTTATAATTTCTGGTTCCCTGTTGAGATTTTTCCTCATTATACTTTTCTCTAATGCCTCGAACATGTTTATAACTAATTTAAGCTCATTATCTGCTAACTCCAAACATTAATGTCACTTATGGGTCTGTTTCTACTAAATTATTTTTCTTCTGATTATGAGTCACATTTTTCTGTTTCTTTGCAGGTCTATTAATACTTTATTTTGTGCTGGACACTATGGATGCTACATTGTTGAGTGTGGATTTTGTTGTCTTCCTTAATAGGGTGTTGAGTTTTGTTCTGGCAGGCAGATAACTTACTTGAGGATGAATCTGATCCTTTTGAGGCTAGTTTTAAAGCTTGTACATCTAGAGTAGCATTTACTCTAGGGTTAGATTTTCCCTATGCTTAAGGCTTGGAATTTCTGAGAGCTCTACTGGATGCTTGGAGTGCTCAATGAGATCTCTATATTCTAGCTAGTTATAATTTAAACATACCTCAGTTCTCTGTATGCAGTGGTAGTTTAGCTTACACTTTTCCAGCAGTTGTTCTCTGCCTGGCCTTATGGATTATCTACCTATCTATGTGTATAGGACACCTATGTATATTTCTGGACCTCCTTTTCTATACAGCTCCATTCTTTCTGAAACCCTGCCCTGCAAATTTCAGCTGCCTTGGTAGTCCTGAACTATTTCCTCATCTTAGCAAATGTTCTGTTTGGCTTGCACTTCCCTGCATCAGGATCTAGAAAATGCCTCCAAATTGGGTCATAATGAAGCACGCCACATTTGTTTTCTTTCTATTCAGGATCAAACTCCTACTCTGCCTGTTGTCCAATGTCTGAAAACAATTATTTCATGTGTGGTATCCAAATTTACAGTTGTTTGTGGTGGGAGGGCTGATTTAGTATCAGTTACTCTGCATGACCCTCTTTTTTCCTGTCAAAATCAGGCTAATAGCTACTTTAAAATATTATTAAGATAAAAAGAAATAATATATATGAATTCCTGATAGTGCCTGGAGCATTTGCAGAAGCTCCACAAATGACTGCCATCTATTACTGTGGTTTTGGTATAATGTGTTAAAATCTGTATTGGGCAGATGTAATTGAAAAGGCTAACAGGCAAGCAACACAGATGGGTCAAAAATCATACTTGAAGCCTCAGGTCTCACCATCACATGCAGCAAAAATTCAGCAGCAATGGCATAGCCTGTAGGCTTTGGAGTGTCCTAACCAGCTACTGACATGCTCAGCTAAAGGACAGTGTCCTTGGAGCCAAGGACCAGGTGAAGGCCATTGTTTACAATAAGAAATGAAAGTGAGAACATCAAGCACAATTGACGGCAGTGTGATCTAGTGGAACGAATACACAGGCTTTGGAGTCAAACGGGCCCGAATTTCAGTCCCAGATGTGTTATTCGACTTTAGGTAGGCAACATAATCTCATCTATAAAATAGGGAATAATGTATACCTTGCAGGGTTGTTCTGAAAATAAGAGATACTATATGTAAAGTCTCCAGCATTTGGGTGACATGTAATCACTACTATTATCTCTATCACCTGGCTATATCACTTTCTTGCTTAATAACTTTCCTTGTTTTCTTATTTCCCTTAAGAAAAAATCCAAACTCCCGGGGTGCCTAGGTGGCTCAGTCAGTTAAGCATCCAACTCTTGATTTTGGCTCAGGTCATGATCTCACCATTTGTGATTTTGAGCCCCACATTGAGCTCTGTGCTAATAGCATGGAGCCTGCTTGGGATTCTGTCTCTCTCCTTCTTTCTCTGCCCCTCCTCTGTTCTCTCTCTCTGTCAAAATATATAAATAGACATTAAAAAAAAAATCGGGGTGCCTGGGTTGCTCAGTTGGTTAAGCATCCAACTTCGGCTCAGGTCATGATCTCACAGTTCGTGAGTTTGAGCTCCGTGTCGGGCTCTGTGCTGACAGCTCGGAGCCTGGAGCTTGCTTCCGATTCTGTCTACCTCTCTCTCTGCCCCTTCTCCACTCAGGTTCTGTCTCTCTCTGTCTCTCAAAACTAAAAAAGAAAAGCAAAGAAAAAATCCAAACTCCCTAATATGCCTTAGAAGACTCTCCATGGCCTGACTTCCTTTGACCTCTTCAGCCTTCAATCTTAATACTCCGAGATTCTTTGACTCTCACTTCAGCCACACTGAACTACTTTCTTAACCTATCCAGTCCTTTACATTGCTTTTATCTCTGTATGAAACATTATTCCCATCCTCCACTTGGCTTACCAATTTAGACATCACTTTATTCATTCATTCTTTGTTGATTCATTCATCAAATGTTTATGGGAGACCCATCATGTAGCAGGTACTGGGATACAGCAGTGAACAAGGTGTATACATCTCTGTCCTCATTGAATTTACCCTGTAGCTTTACCATATCCACCAAAGCTAGCCATGGGGGGTGGAGGGGGGCTGCTATATACTTTCATGATGCCCTGTATTTCTCTTCTTATAGCCCTTCTCTTAGTATTTTGTAATTGCTTATAACTTATAGTTAACTGTCACTAGATTGTAAGATCTGTGGAGACATGAACCATGTTGTCCTAATCTTCATTTCCACTGCCTAGCACATTAAATATGTGTTGAATCAACAGTAAAATACTGTTAGCTAAAAACTGAAAACTCAGCTTGGCTCTGAAACATTCCCAGAGCATCTACTCCATGCAAGAACTGTAGAAGATGAAGATATGGGCCCATCACACCAGCCCAAGTGCGGATAACAACCACCAAGATCTCTCTTAGGCCCGTGTCCCCACTTGCTAAGCTAACAAGCACATACTGATATTCCTTTGATTCTGCTGGCAGTGAGAACTCACCGTTGCTCTCCACACCCCCCCCCCCCCCCAGTTTAGCTTCTGCTGGAGAAGAGTTTTCTTTTCTGTGTTAAGGGTTCTTTCAGTTTCAGAGAACCTACTTAAGTCTGCAGGAACCACACTAAGCTCTGAACAGCAGCAGATGCACACACGAGAGTGCATCCTGTCAGTGAATGAACAGACCCCACATGAGGTACTTTCTGGCTTCCTCCTAGGCCTTTGGGAGTTTCCTGCTTCCCTTGGGTACTGCCATCTCTATAGCTTCATCTTCTTTCCCTAATTAATATTGCCAAAGCCTAGTTGTATTTCCTGTCTCCAAATGAATTAGTATGATTGGGAACTCAGCTTTCCTCAGTTTTGCTTAATAAATTAGATTACCTTGAGGCAGTGAAAAAGTCATTCTCATGTATTGATAATGAGCATCAAAGCTGGTACAATCTCAGGGCAATTGGGCAATATGTGTCAAGAGTACCTTAAGACTTTATATCCTTTGACACAGTAATGCTCTTCCTAGGAATCCATCCTAAGGATAAAAAATGCATCACACATTTGGTTGTAGTTACTCAAAATGCAAGCATAATGCTCAGGAGAAATTTGTCTCTATCAGATTTGCTTAAAGGTTGCTTACAAGACATTCAATTTTCAGATGAGAGTTGTTATTACAAAATATTTAGGTCTAAAATTTAGCCATTTGGAGGATTTGAGAGGAAAAAGAAGCTCTCAATTCTGTAAATGTGGCAGAGTATTGAGAGGAGTGAATAAAATTCCAAAGGGTAAGCTCCACCTCTGACTTGCAAGAGCACCGAACCTCCCTTTCTTCATCTACAAAATGGGGTAATAACTGTTCTATCTCCACTGAACAGGCATGTAAGGAGGGAATCCAACTTTCCCTTTTGTATATAATAGTGAGCTCTCCATAATGATAGGAATTGTCTTTACTGGCCCCTCTTTGCCTTTAGAATGACAAAATCCTTACCACAGCCACAAAGTTCCCAATACTCTGGGCCAGCCAACCTCCCTGTTGGTTACTGTTCCAGCCACACTTTTCCCCAGGGCCTTCACATAAGCTCTTCCCTCTGCCTGAAATCCTGTACCCCTTTTCCTGGCCAACTCCTGCTTATCTGTAAAATCTGAGCTTAAATGTCACTTTCATCAGGGTATCTTCCCAGACTACCCCCAACATGGGTAGGTTCTCCCTATTAATCCTCTCACAGTGCTCTCTGCAGATCCTTTGTAAGGCTCATCACAATGGTCCTTAAATACATGTTTACACCATTATTTATTTGGTTGCCTCTCCCTTTCAAAACTCCATGAGGGCAGGTTCTGTTTCTGACTTGTTCATGACTGTATTTTCAGGGCTTGGCAGAATGCCTAGCACAGAGACCCGAGGTAATTTGTTAAATGAATGAATCCTTATAATCTTAGAGTGCCAGGAACAGAGATCTAATGCCTTCATTTTACAGCCGACAAAACTTAGGCCCAGAGAAGATAAATGACTTTTCCAGGATCATATGGCCAATAAGTGGACAAGGTAGTTTTAGAGTTCATTCATTCATTCAATAAATATTTTCTAAGAGCCTACTATGTTCTAGGCACTGTCCTAGGTGCTGGAGTTAGAATGACGGCCAAGACAGCCCCTGACTTCCTGGAATTTACATCATGGTGGAGGAGATGGCCAATAAGCACATAAACAAATAGCACTTATCACTATCTCATACATTATAAATCTACGAAGAAAGAGGTGCTCTGAAGACAAAATCACATAACCAGTAAGGACTCAAACCCATGTTTTCTGCTTCAAAGTACAGGGCTCTTTCCACTACACCACGCCGCTTGCCCTAAGTAAACAAACAAAACCATAATTTATGAGGCTCTCTCAGCTGCCTGTGTGTGTGCTTGGTGGGGTGAAGCCCTCATGCTGTCCATGAAAAAGGGCCAACATCATCAGAAGCAGCAGCTGACTGGCTTGCCTGCTAAAGCAGGTGTCACAGTGTTAGCCAGCCTGGCCTCTGCTGCCTTGAAACTTCACATCTGGCACCTAAAGAGAGAGGGAGTGTGTTTAAATAAGACAGCTATTGACCAAGTGGCTTGAGGAGGGTTGGAGTTGGCTGGTCTCTGGGAATGATGCAAACCACAAGGGGACAGTACTCAGGAGGTGAACAGAGAAAACAGATGGGCTCAAACTGCAGGCATGACTATTGCCTGAGCACCCCATACATCATTGTGGGAGGTTGGGGGAGGTCTCTTCTCTGCTGGAGGTCTGTTTATCTTTTCATTTATAAAGGCGCCCCCTGATGTCTATACTTGGGGAAACAGAATGCACACTCAGACCGCTGGTTTTTCTCTAAATTGCTTCAAGTAGAAACATGGCTGAAACAAGTGTATAGGTTGCACAGCGTGACATGGCAGCTCACCTGAAAGACAGGCATGCTGGGAGATCAAAGGGGAGCTCGGACAGGTGGGCAGAATCACAAGGAAGCCCACCAAAACACTGGGTCCATTAGCATTCCCTCCTTGCTTTATCATAACATCATTTTTGATAGTTTAATGTGTTGTCTATAACATAAAGTAGACATTCTAATAAAGGACAGTTGAAAATAAATGATGATGGGGCGTCTGGGTGGCTCGATGGTTGAGCGTCCAACTTCAGCTCAAGTCATGATCTCATGGCTCTTGAGTTTGAGCCCTGCGTTGGGCTCTGTGCTGATGGCTCAGAGCCTAGAGCCTGCTTTGGATTCTGTCTGTCTGTCTGTCTGTCTCTCTCTCTCTCTCTCTGCCCCTCCCCCACTCATGCTGTCTCAAAAATAAATATTTAAAAAAAGGAAAGAAAATAAATGATGACAATTCATTTTTTCCCACATAGGTTAAAGCCCAAAGCACTGCTCTGAAAATAATAAGTTATCATTTACTGACCAATCACAATAAACCAGGCACTTTTTTATAATCTCTAGTCCTGACAACAATCTTGAAGTAGATATTACCTTCATTTTACAGATGAGCAAACTGAGGTTCAGAGAAGTTAAATGCCTTTCTAGAAGTCACATGGGTAGTCAACAGGCACCCAGCACCAGTCTATCCAACTTAAAAAAAATTTTTTTAATGTTTATTATTTTTGGGAGACAGAGAGAGAGAGACAGACAGAGTGTGAGGGGGGTAAGGGATAGAGGGAGAGGGAGACACAGAATCTGAAGCAGGCTCCAGGCTCTGAGCTGTCAGCAGAGCCCAACGCGGAGCTCGAACCCACGAACTGTGAGATCGACCTGAGCCGAAGTCAGACACTTAACCAACTGAGCCACCCAGGTGCCCCCAGTCTGTCCAACTTTAAAATCTGGTACTTTCTACAAACCCAAGAAGTGACAACCACTTACCTACCTGATAGCAAAAAACCAACTGCCTGTAGCTGCTCTGCTGCTCCTATAGGCTGAGAAGCCATGTAACTCATATCGTGAGCTATGCACAATTCTAAGGGGAAGGGGGCTTCATGCAGTTTTATTCAGGTTGGCTGTTATACTTTAGGGGTGAGCTCTGGGGTTTGCAGCAAAAAACTTACTGCTGGGATAAAAGTATTATCACTGAACGGTCCTGGGTATCATGGCTGTTCAGTGAGTGGCTGATACGCACCCTAATGATATGCGGTACTGCTTACTGTGCTCCGTACCCCTGGAAAACAACCCCTGTCAAGAATGGACAATGATAGGACACTCACAGTCAAATCCCAGCTCTATCATGAACTAACGGGGCAGCCTCTCTGATACTCAATTTCCTAATTCACAAAATTGGGCTGATATCTACACCTCACAAAATTATTAGGATTAAATAACAAAGTATATGGAAGCACTTGGTGGGGAATAGGTGTACAATAAATATGACTTTGGATGAATTTAATTGACCATTCTGGGACTATGGGTCCTTTTGGCCCAAAGAATTCCAGGGAGATGCAGTAAGTTCCAGATCTAAATCAGAGTTTGTGTTTGTGCGTCAGAGAATGGCCTACATGTATCCTTAGTGGAACTGTGGAACCAATCCCATCTCCATGGTTTAACTAGGACCATGGCTCAGGCAAGAGCCAGAGGATTTCCAAGCTTGAGATGACCCAGCAAAAGGCTAATCATTCTAGATTTGAAGCCACTCCCAATTCTCTCCTGTCATGAGTTTCCAAGGAAATCAAGAAGTCATTTGCCTAAAACTGAACTAAACCTAATTTCATATTATTTTCCTCTGCTTGCTCTATTGCAAGATGCAGGTGCAACTTGGCTCTGACTTATGACCTCCAGGTAATTCTCTCTTCAGTCTACAAAGGGTGATTTTTCTAACATACAATCCAGACAAGTTAAAATTCTTCAGTGGTTTCCTATTGTCCATAGAGTGAAGTCTAACTTCACTGTGATCTGGCCCCTGATCACTTATTTGCCCTCATAGCCCACTGTTCCACCTCTCCTCAATCCGCTTATAATCTCTAAGTACTCCAAGCTTTCTCTTGTGCCTGTGCACCCCTTATGCTGCATGCCCTGTCCTTTCTGCCTGGGATGGCTTCACGTTCTCATTTGGCAAACTCCTATTCTCAAAACCTTAATCTCTAAGGCAGTAGCAGACAACCCTTCCCGGGGCCCACAGCAACTCGTGGCCACATACCTCCCTTACACAGAGAAGGAAGGACATGGTACAGTGGAAGGAATAAAGGCTTCAAGTCAGAAGGCCTAGAGTTCAAATTCTGGCCCTCCAGGCCAACCAGAGGAGAGCGAGCCTCAGTCTCTAGCCTAATGCCCAGTGGCATGGTTTTCCTTAGGTAAAGATAGATGCAGGGCATCATAGCAAAGAGTCAGTGACTTGAACCACTGGCAAGATCATCCCTATCTGGGATCAACAATTTAAAGGTGTAATTCATTTTATTTCTTTTGTTCCAACGTCCATGTTCACTCACACACCTATCTGACAGGAAGTCAGCTTCCTATACAGGTTTGCTAATCATAACCATTCAAGTATTCCAGTTCCTCCAATTTTCCACTATAAATTTATTATTAAAGACACATCTCAGGGCTCCTGGCCGACTCAGTCAGTGGAGCATGCGACTATTGATCGTGGAGTCATACATTCAAGCCTCACTTTGGGTGTAGTGATCACTTAAAAAGAAAGTCTTAAAAAAAAAAAAAAAAAAAAAAAAAAAAAAGACATATCTTATTGGGCAAAGCATTTAAACTCTCTGAGCCTCCCCACCTTCATTTGTAAATGAAAGTGTTGTGAGGATTAGAGAAAGTAAATTTAGATATCTTGCATGAATTTTGGCCCTTGGTAAGCACTCAAGTATTATATTAGCATTATAGCACATTATAAGTATTGGTCTACATCTCTCCCTGCACTAGATAGCTAAATTCCTCAAGGGCAAGAAATTCATCTTTGTATCCCCAGCATCTAGCACAACAGAGCTGGGCACATAGTAACCTTTTAACAAAAGTCTGTGAAATGCACAAACATGCACATGTTTGCCTTTCCAATGATGGTCTCTCCCAGGCAAGCAGAGAACTTGTCATGTGCTTTTCTATTTTTCACAGCAGCCACCATGGTTGTTGGGCAAATCAGGAAGCATTTTCAAAGCACACTTATGGGCAGACCAACAGCTTCCTCTTATTAAAGGTTGCTATATAGTGGAAGAGTCACACAATGTGAAATCTGAACCTAGGTTCTAGAACATCTGGTTCACTCCCCCTTACTGTGAGATGTTGGGCACACTAGCTAAACAACCTAGGCTTGTTTTCTACAAAACAGAGAAGAGAAAAACTTTGTAGGTTATCACAAGGATGAAATAAGATAAAGTAAAGCACCATATAAAGGTAGACTATAATTGAGAGTTTCATATCAGGCTTTACGGCAGGAAAATGGTTCTGCTTCCTATACGCCCTATTCCAGGATAGAATAAAACAGAATACCATGATTATGCTATGTTTATATAACCTTCACACATCTCTTAGAAAAACCTGGTTTTGATATTCAAAATGGAAGACACTGCCTTGGCCTAAGCCAGAGCAATCAGTGGGCAACAAATGTTTAGGGGCTACTTCTCTACCTGCGAACCTGCAGTGTGGCTTAAATAGGATAAAGAAATACCAAATTTCCTCTTGATTTTCTTACATGGGTAAGTCAAAGGCAAGGCCAAGAACTGGACAATCTGTTTCAAAGAAAAACAGTGTTCTTGATTTAAACTGAAACCAATTAAATGCATTGCTTAGGGAACCAGGCTCTATTTAGACGAGCTTCCTGGTGATCTAAAATTAATCAGAAAACTTTATTTTATTCCAGCCTCTCTTTAAATTCTTCTTAACATTTATTAGTCCACTTATCTAACTTGGTAATTTAGTAAGCACAGTATACTGAGCATAATGGAATCTTTGTTTATAGATTCAAGACCACTTGGCAGGGATGCTGTAGAAAGAACTCAAGCAGCAGATGAGTGGTTGAGTTAGATAAACATTAAGATTGCCTTCACATCTCACAATCTGGGAACCGAACAACTAGTTGTACTTTCACTTATAAAAACGAACATCAATCATCACTGGGCAGTATCGAAGTGTGAACTAATATAGAGCCAAGAGCAAGATAGCATAGTGGCTAAGACTACAGGCACTGAAGCCAAATTGTCAAGATTTATACCTTGGCTCTGTGTCACTTGCTAACTCTGTGATTTTGAACAAGTTACTCAACTTTTCTGCCTCCATTTCCTCATGTGTAAAATGGGAATAAACGTGCCTATCTCATAGAGTTACTATGAGGATTAAGAGTTAATACTTCTTAACGTACTTGAACAGTGCCTGACACACAGTGGGTGCTCAAAAAATGGGAGTTACTCTGTTTTGTGTGAGTTTATTGTATGTCCAAATACTAGGAGCTGCCCATGCAGCATTTCATAAAAGCCTTAAACAACATTTGGGGCACTTGGGTGGCTCAGCTGGTTGAACATCTGACTCTTGATTTTGGCTCAGGTCATGATCGCAGGGTCGTGGGATCGTCAAATCCCTGCCTGGGATTCTCTCTCCCTCCCCCTCTCCCCAGTTTGTACTCTTTTTGCAATCAATCAATCAAACAAACAAAAACAACCCTTTAAGGTAGGTGGTAGCTCATCGTAAAGATGAGGAAACAAGTTCTCAGAGGAGGAGTTCCTCACCTAAGGTTAGTGCCTTTAGACAAAGTTTGAATCCAGAGCCGTCTGCCTCCCAAGTTGTGCTGTTTCAAAGCATCCTGCTTCCCCGTTGTGCCAAAATTGAGCACACATAAAATGGAGCTGAATTCATGCTAATCCAATATATATCCCACAAAGTACCTTTTGGAATAGTCCTTGGTACCTGCTTCTTTCTTGTCAGTATTCTCATTCTTAAGATAGGACAGAAATAACTCCACTAAAGGTTCACTTAATAGATTACCTATACCATGACTGTATAAATGATGAGTGACATTCAAACAGTTGAATAAAATCCACTAAAATGGTGAACCGTCCCTCAGCCTGTTTTCTTGCATTAAATTCTCTGTTGTTTTTCACAAAGGACTATAAAATGTTGCCCATTATGATTATCCTGGTACTTTTCTGATTATTAAGCTCCTGTCTACCCCTCATCTAAGCATCATCTCCACTGCTACATAATGCTATTTATTTAGGGTGCATGTCCTGCCACTCCAAAATGGTAACCTCTGAGCTCTTGCAGTCTCTAAAGTATCTTATCCAGGAATGAACAGAACTAGCATTCAACAACTGCTTGACACTTTGGATTTGCATGATCCAAAGCAGATATTAAACAACATGGTTTTTCCATTCTTCAAGAGCAGTCTAGTAAAAGATGTGAAAGAAGAACCTTAAGAAAGCCTGAAAGACCAAAAGAAAGAAGTTAAAGTAGGACTAGCAATGAGGAACTTTTAAGTATTTAAAAAAAAAAAAGAGAGAGAGGGGTAGAAGCCAAAGTGAAGCCTCAAGAAACAAGGAGTCTGGCAAGAGCAAATGAGAAAAAAGAGAGGGAATGGTGTGGGGGAGCCAGACAATATTTAGAGCTTGAAATGAAAGGGCAATTCTAGAATTAAGGTGGGTTTGGATCAGAAGCCTTACCAAGTTTCTCTGGCTAAAGAGCCTGGGTGGCAATCTGTGGGTGGCCCACACTTAAGAACACACAGAAAAAAACTGGACACAGATACAAGTGGTGAGAAGTGTCATGAAGCAGGGAGTGGCAAGAGTCAATCCTAAATGCAGTCATTTGGGTACAATGTGCCCTTCAGAGAGGGCATGGTGACAGCATGGGCTAATTTACAGAGCCGCCAGGGCAATAACTCAGAAAGCAATACTGCCTTCTCACAACAAAACGAGGCAGCCCCAGAATGTTTCATGGTGGTAAAAAGCTGCATTACAGCATACTAGATCCCGGAACCAATGAAAGGAGACAAGTTTACCAAAACGAGTCTTGACACAGAGTACGTTTCTGGCAAATACATTATTATGCACTCATTCTACTCATGTCCTGGCGAAACTATTTAGTTTCCTTATATGGCCCTTCTCTTCAGCTCTCTCCTGTAAAATAACTAATGTCTTCTTAGAGAAACAAAGATAGAAAAGAAATAGAACTGTTCCACCCGTCCTCCCTCCCCTCCTCAGTTCTTTTCAGGGAGGTGAGTGGAGGCACATATCTTTGAGAGTGTCTGAGAACTACCCCATTTTTGAAATCAATTTCAGAAAACTGAAAAGCCTCTGCAAGAGAAATCTGTGTTGATAGGGGAAGACGAGGGAAATACTGCAACTGTCTATGCTGGCTGCCAGAATGAAGCAGCCTTGTTTTAGCTGTGACATTTTTTAATCCCATTAAAACTTTAATAGCACTAGAAGTAGGATACAATGTACATGCATGGGTAGAAATACTATATGGCACATAAAATTAAAGAATATGCCAGCTGCCCTCTTAAATGAGAATCAACTTCTAATGTTATTTTATTCTTCTTAAAATTTTTCAGTTGGTCTTCACAGTCTTTACATTAAAATCCAAACTCCTTAGCCGGACCCAACTTCATTTCTCAATACATTTCATCTCTTTTCCCAAAGTCTACTGTCCATTTCCCCCCAAAGCCATGTTCCTCTGCCTGGAAAATCTTTTCCATTTCTCTTTGCTTGGTAAAATCCTACTCACCCTTCAAATATCCACTTAGCTTTCTCTCTTCCAGGAAGAATGCCCACACTCCTATGAGCTCTCAGAGAACCCTGCGCTTACTTGTCACTGCACTCACCATATCATATTATAATTTCATTTTAGTGGCTTGTCTCTTCCATTAGAGCCATTAGACAAGTGCTAAATTCTAGGATGCTACCTATATCCTCTTGTGTCCAGGTCAGAGGCCTGACACATGAGTAGACACACGTATTTTCATGTATAGTAAATACAGCCATCAATGAACCTCACTTTGTTTCAATAGAAAAGTATCTACTCTCTCTAAAATTTTTCAGAATATAGAACAAGTATCTTCCACCTTTGATCACATTTCCCGCCAGAATGACGACTTTCAAAGTAGAAATCTGGCTCATATCCTTGAAAACGTTTCAGGAAGTTGGTGGCTGACTGCATTTCTCACACCAGGAAGGAAGCCACCATTTGTAGACCACCTATGTGCTACAACTGTGCACCAAATTTAGGCTGCATGTATACACTTCTTCAGTCTTGACAATCTGTGGTAACTCGTTTTAGCTCTATTTTGACAAAGAACCTGAGGCTTAGAAATGTGCCCAAGGTCACATGGCTAACAAGTGATGAAGCCAAACTAACACAATGTGCAAGATCAGGACTACATTTTCTCCTAAATGAACTAAAAAATGATGTTGGCTGAAACTAAGGTTTCCCACTGGGTTGAAAAAATGATGAAGGCAGCAAATGACTTGTTCATCTCAGACTATGGGTGTGCAGTTTTAACAATATGAACTGAAAACCAGCCTTGTTCCTGTTCAGGGTTTGAATAATTGCACACACTGCTGCCGTCCTGTCAAATAACAGACTCATCAGACATTCAGTTTGAAGCACTGTTTTAAAACAACTTCTCAAATTTATTTAACTCATGTGGATAACATGGTAGAGTTTTGTATAAAAAGAAAAAAAGGCCACCACTCCCTCCCTCCTAAGCCTTGCAGACAGCTGAGTTCAGGCAGCATACTGGGTGTGGTGATCACAGGATCTGCATTATCCTTTCAAAGATGGAACTCCAACTACCACTGGAGTTTTCCAATTCAAAATTCAGTTTCACTAGAGAGCCCAGCAGAATTAAAAAAAAACAAAAAACAAAAAACTAGATTGTTGCTTTTTTAATTTTTCCAATTCTTATTTAGAAAAATTACTAGAGGCAATGACAAAAATTACCATTTAAAAGATCACTCTCCAGGGGCGCCTGGGTGGCTCAGTTGGATAAGCGTCCGACTTTGGCTCAGGTCATGATCTCACGGTTCGTGGGTTTGAGCCCCGCGTTGGGCTCCATGCTGACAGCTCAGAGCCTGGATCCTGCTTCTGATTCTGTGTATCCCTCCCTCTCTCTCTCAAAAATAAATAAACATTAAAAAATTTTTTTAAAGATCATTCTCCAGAGGTTTTTTGTAAAGGTAAGTCCAGGCTTTCCACCCTTTTACATTTTAAAAAGAAAGAGGGCTGTGGAATACGTCAACCTTTACTCTGCTTATGACACAAAGCGTCTGCCTTCTCAAGTCCTAGACGTAATGCCAGGACTCATCTCCCAAACTTCTGGTCTCAATCAAGTCCATGGGGTGCCTGGCTGGAGAGCCCTGGATGATGGCTGCTAAATATGTTCGTATGAATCCAAGGTCAGTTAGAATCCTAACCTTAAACAGTAGGTTTACTGGATGCTGACTGCATCATGACATACGCAGACTAAGTCAGACGTCCCTCGTCTGTCAGTTGTGAGTCATGCCAGCAGATGAGCCTGTGTTCTTTCCCTAGAGCTCACTGTACCAGATTACTACCTCACCACTTCGATCCACCAAGGTCACTGTCCAGCCATCATGAAAATCACTTAAAAGTTATCAATAGAATAGATGATTTTCCATAAGCAACAAATGAGAATGTGTTACTTGCTGTTTAGCCCTACTAACAACTCAGTCTCTCCACCTTTCTTGGGCAGCCTATACTTTTAGGCAAATGGGAGGGTTAAAATACAGAGGAGCAACATCTGTATAAAAATGTGTGCTTTATTTCTTCCTTGTTACCTTCCTGGAAAATTGCTGTTTCTGAACATTCAGGTTCCTTGAGAAGGAGAACTTTTTCTTAACTGTTGTACCCTGCATACAGAAAAGGCTTTCTCTTTTAGCCTCCATTTCATTGCCTGGGTTTCACTCTCTAGGTACTAACAGCGGGAAAGGGAGAGAGGAGGAGACAAAAATCACAAAGAGCAGCGTAAAACATGCCCTGTGTCAGCAACATGGCAAGGCCTCTACTATCGTCAATGCTGACACTAAGTAATTTCTGGTGGAGATGAATACATCATTACATTTCTATTTGTGCTCTGCCTGAGGCTTTTCCCTACCTACTAATTGCGAGTGAAGGTCGAGAGAGCTTTTGTGAAAGGGGCAGAACATAAGCAATGTGCTGGTCTGTAGCCAGGTGTCAGTGTACTTTATAACCGAGGAAGAGAGGATTAGAGGATTATAGGGAGATTTTTGTTTCAGCCTTTAGTCCAACAAAGATTTAAAAGACTTACAGAAAATGGCTTCACATAGAAGTATGGTAGTGGGGAAGGGATTATGGGGAGAGTGGTAAACACAGCCAGTAAAATTCAGGGATAAATGAAGACCCACACAAGTCCACAGAATACAAAGGAACAAAGAAGAATACTTCTTGAGCCATAAGTGCTCAGGACACAGGATTGGGTAGGGACCAGTGAATTAGCAACTAAATGGCTTCAGTGATAATTCTGAAACCTGTTCCAATTTATGTTTGGAGTGGATTCTTCTCCAGAACAGGTCAAGATTGTGCTTAAAAAAATGTCCTTAAAACACAACAGCTTCTTAAATATTCTTTTGCCTCTTGCTTCCAGGTGATTTCCCTTTGGTTAAAAACCAGAAACAGTATAAACCTCACAGGATGGAATAAGTCTTTTGATACAGGCAAGGTGAGGCACAGGATGAACTTACACAGTAAGTGAGAGTCTGTCTGTCTTGGTCTTCTCCCTTGACCACTCCACGTCTCTGAACCAACAGAGATGGCAGTTCACTTCCTCTGGAAGAAGCCAGTAATGGATACTTGTCTGTTGGCTTTGCCCAGAGCAGCAGTCCCTTTCTTTGGGCCCTTCCGTTCTTCTTTGGGTTCTTTTTTCACCGTCATGGCGGAGGGTCTATGTACGGAGGAGGTCTTCATCTTAAGCTCCTCTTCACTATCTGTGCAGGATTCACTCACATAGACTTTTTCAGTCACTGGCAGAATAAAAAAAAAAAAAAAAAAAAAAATGGGAAAGGAGTGGGTCGAGTCATTTAGAACACTGTTATTAAGAGAACGAGATGTCTTGTTCACTCCAATTCCTTCAGACCCTCTGATCAAGGGAGACCCTCTGATCAGCTCACCTAATACTGGAGCCTTCTCCCACTGGGAGATCAGATCAGGCCACCAATAGGAACTATTTATCTTAAACTCATATAGTCTCTAGTTGGGGCTCAGAGCCAACATTTACCCTTACTGTCTCGCTGCTATGTCCCATGCCTTTTGCCCAAATTCTGCATTTGGGTCCTGGTCAATGCTAGCTAACTTCCTGAACTCTACATTGAACTGTCTGTATCTCAAATACCCACTTCTACCTCCATGCTTTGACTGACTTCTTCAATCTCACTTCCCTGACCCACAGTGCCTGCCTATTTCCTTCCACTGCTGCTTTTCTGGATCTTAATCTCTGCTCTAGTCGCCAGTCTTCATCTTGTCTAACCAGGTTCACAGTCAGGGGCCCTCCTGGCTGGCTATATCCTGACATCACCCACTCACTCTCTGCACATCCTAAATACAAGAATTGCAGATTACTCAATTTTTCAGTTCTTAGTTCTAAATGACCCAACACTTACTAGTGGTCTGCATTGTGAAGATAACTGCCCCAAGCAAACTCAATCATATAACAAACTTGATTGTTTTAAGACAATGATAAAATGAGAAACAAAGTTACCAATTCTCTTAATGCCCTATCAGCCAAAGGCATATTTTTGCCTTTTCTTATACCAATAAAATTCACTAACCCCCTCCCCCTTTGAAAGTAATTTTACCAGTGAGCAGTCAGTACAAGGAAGCTGAAAAGGGCATAGGCACAGACAATAACTTCCAACAATGATGTCACAGAACTGATGAGGGTCTCTTCAGTATTACTGCAGCACACAAACCAATCATGAGAAACAGTACAATGCCACCTTCCTGTGACTTTAGAGAGCTGCAGCAGCTGTATAACCAACATCTTCTACATTCTTTCTCAGCTTTCCTGGTTGCAGCAGGAAGATGAAGAGTAAAGGAAAACATCTCCTCTTGGCTGAACACAGTAACCTAATATGCATCATAAATGCTCAAACGATTAAAGAACATTTTTGTCCTATTAAAGAACAATAATAGTTTTAAGCACTTAATTAGCGATTAAGAACAAACTACTCCAGAGGCAGTGGCTTTGGAATCAACTATATCTGCATACTAATATGTAGTCTGCCATTTATAAATTCTCAAACTTTTGATGTGCATCAGGATCACCTGCAGGGCTTATTAAAACAGATTGCCAAACTCTAATTCCAGAGCTTCAAATTCAGTAGGTGAGGGATGGACCTGAGAATTTGCTTTTCTAACATGTTCCCAGGGACTGCTGATGCTGCTGGTCTGGGGACTATACCTTGAGAAACATTGTTCTCTCCTCCCCTGTAAAATGGGAGTAACACTGCCTCACAGAAGGTATGGATGCACCTAGTGATCTTATTAGCAAGTACCCATCAATGCTGGTCTTTCCCTTCACAATGGCAAAGCCATGCCGGAGGTCTGTTGCTGGTAGAGCATTCCTTCACCATACCCATCTAATCCCATTAAGGGTACATAATTAACGGTTCCCTCACTAAGAGTTCCTAGGATTTGTCACTACTTTTAAGAGCCTAGAATTCACTTTGCTGATTCCTATCAACTTAGAGGCTACAAATCACTGAGAAGCTTTAAATATATATATGGAGATATATATATTTACATATATAAAGTGTTCTCAAAGGCCTTACTACTCACCTGTGCTCCACAGACCAGAGGCATTAGACTCTCCCATGATTTTATTAGAAATGCAGAATTTCAGGTCCTACCTGAGGGCCTACTGAATCAGAATTTGAATTTTAGCAAGATCTTCAAGTAATGTGAAGTTTGAGAAATGCTGCTCTAAGGTACTTAGGGAATTCCCATGGCATACCTATTAGTTCAGCAATTATGATCCCTGAACACTAGCCCAATCCCATCGGCAACTTGAAACGCATTATGCAACTGGATTATTGGAACAAACTTATGAGCTGCTATTTACTCAATATCTCAAATTAGGGAAGTCTGAAGAACCATATGCAGACATAGAAAAGAAACAACTTACTACTAGTTGGTGGTATAAAACTTGCTCCTTCATAAGCTATACTTTGTATTCAAATGGCAGCAGGTCTATAATGTAAAACTCCAACATCAATTAGCTCATTATTTCATTACTTATTACTGAAACCACTGGTTGTCTCATTGCCAATTCTGTGCAATGCATTGCTTGGGGGAGTTAAAACCAGTCAGGGCAACACCAACAAAATTTCTTAAGCAGCACACTTAGTATACCTCAAGAGCTAAAAGAAGGATTTCTATATTCAAAGATTTAGTTACTTCAAACTGTAAGACAAAGGAGATTTCAACTTAAAGATACAGAACCTTTATTTTAACTGAGTAACATGCAACTTTTCTGGGCTGCCATTAAAAAAAAAAAAAAAAAAAGAGCCCAGTTTACATGGATAACATCAGAATTATTCTCCACTCAATGTTTTGCTGTTAGAATTCTAACTTGTCCAAAAGTCTACCCCACACTAATCTCAGGGGCCCAACTCCCCAGTCCCTGAAGCAAAGTCACAGAAAAGGAAAGACCAGTTTTGAAAACCCCCAGACCAGCTCTCATCCAGCACAGGACAGGACAAGCCCCCTGTGCTGGTACACTTGGAACAGTCCAAACAGAAAGGAAAGCACAACTCCTTTGTTGGTAACAGGAGCCAAGATTCATTAGGTTGAGCTTGGACTACAAACCTTAAAAAAAAAAAAAAGTGCTATGTGAGCACGGTTTTCATTGTTGCATCCAAGGCTCTTAATGGTCCTGTCTGGAGACAGGAGTGTAAAAAGTCCACATCCCATACCTGGCCAAAACTTGAGTACTGTGTTTTGAACAAAGCAACAGGTAATTAGCCACAAACTCCCAGTAAATGCTCACAATGATATATCTGACATTTTTCTTTCGGGGTAGAAGGAGGGAAAAACTGGCACTGATGCCTTTGTCCTCTTAAATTTAAAACAAAGAAAAAGTAAGAACTTCAATAGTAAATGCACATATTATCACCACTAGTCAAACCAAAAGGCTTGAAAACACACTATTAGAAGACTGAAAGCAAACAAAACAAAATACAAAAAAGCAACCCTAACTCGAAGTCCAGAATTCATAGGCTCACAAAAAATTTGGCACTGAAAAGACCAATTTCCAGTGTAAGGAATTTTATTCCCCGATAATATGCTGCAATTAAAATGGCACAGGCTTGAGGTGCCGGGGTGGCTCAGCTGGCTGAGCACTGAACTCTAGCTCAGGTCATGATCTCCTGGTTTCTGGGTTCGGGCCCCACATACGGCTTTGTGCTGGCAGTGCGGAGCCTGCTTTGGATTCTGTGTCTTCCTCTCTCTCTGCCCCTCCCCCACCTGCATGCTCTCTCCTAAAAGTAAACATTGAAAAAAAAATCTTTAAAAAAAATGGCAGAGGCCTTTTCAGAGGAGTGGAAGGTAGGGAACAATGGGACAGGGT
The DNA here is from genome assembly GCF_018350195.1 of Panthera tigris. NCBI lineage: Eukaryota > Metazoa > Chordata > Mammalia > Carnivora > Felidae > Panthera > Panthera tigris. The sequence continues at coordinate 56,846,730 of NC_056669.1, forward strand.
TTGCACTTATTCTAACAACCACACAACCTAGGAAAAGTAGATTCTTCAGAATTGATCAATCTTTTTAAGATGAAAGTTTGAACCAGAAAAGGAGAGTCAAGAAAGGGAAAAGATACTTCTTTAGGAGAGCAGGTGCCACAGGAAGGGAGAAACTACAATTATAGGCTATCCAACTAACAAGAGGTTTCCAAGACTAAGCCCACAAGTCTCTGTAAACACAAAAAGTACCAGGATCAGAGCATCCTATTGGCCTGCAAGTGTGAAAGCCCCACAGAAGTTTGAGTCAACTGTGGAAGGGTAGAACAAGCTTAAACATGGCTGAAGAATTCAACCTATAACTAACTGAAAAGCTAAATTCTAATTCCCCTCTAGGTCACCATAAAAAGCACACGTTTTTATCTAACATGACTTACAAACAGGAAACATGAAGTGATTTGGAAGAGTCAAACCCCTCTGGAGAGATGGGACAAAATACCAAGAAGACTCTTGACACTCTCTTCAGAGTCTAATCATCAGTGGGGGCTTCCTTTCCACTGTTCAAATGTATAAAACAACCATTCTAGAAAAAAAAAGTTTCTCAAAGTCTAACAACATTTTATGTTGGTATTATGGTTTCCGTATCGAAAGTGCCTTTAAATGTTACCTCACCTGAATTTTCACAACAATCCCGCATATAGGCAAAATGGGTATTTTACCTCCATTCCATACATCAAGAAACTCCCTACCAGGTGACAGGACTTTTATCCAAGACCTCAAAGCTTATTTCTACAGGATGTGGTCCAAACAAGAACCCATGTTCTGCCTTTCGTTGTAGTGTTCTCTACTCTGCTACTCAGGGTGTGTGCCATATTTGGTGTGAGTCATGTGCACATTCAAGTTTGAAGCACACTGCTCTGTAAGAGATCACGGAGCCAGAAACTCTTCTTACCTATGCAGCCTTCCTCATCCACAAAGGTCTTAGACTTCAGCACCCGTTTTCGTTTTCTTTTTTCTCCATTTGAGCTCTAAAAGATCACAGGAAGATCAGAGGTTACGACATTCAGTTGATCAATGACTATAGAGAAAAAGAACAAGAGCTTTTTAATCTGCAATAATCACCCTCCAATATTCCATGATGATAAAAAGTTGAATGTGAAACTCTATCCATTTCCTTTTACGGACCAGTCCTACTATACAGACAAGTTACATTCCTATATATGGAAGCTTGATGTTTAATGCTTGTAAGATAACTGTGATCATTCAGGCAACAAACTTTTGGTAAGCAGTGCACCATGGTTAAAAAGACCAATAGGACAAGGACCTTAGCGGATGAGAGAAGCGAGGAAGACAGACCACTGCAATCCACTGTGGTAAGGGCTTTAATGGAGGGCTGTGGCAGACATTATGGAAGCACACAGGAAAGCTAAATCAGATGAGAGGTCCGTGGCATGTACCCTTGCTGTAGATACTTGCTATTTTAGCCTTGATGCTGCAACATTACCCTTGTCTAATTTAGTCTCACAGAGATACTACTAATACCAATTTCCTTTTATGTTCAGTGGTCTTTCATCCCATTTTCTTGTCAGCTAATGAGGAAATTAGTGCAAAATTTAAATGACAGTCTTAATACAATGAATTAAAGGAAAACTAATAGTTGTAAAGGAAAAAAAACCTTGTTAGCACCTTTCTTCTCAACTCTTCATTATCTACACTAATAGACAAAATGCAGCTGAAGACCATTGAAAACTATATTCCCCCATTTATTGCCAGCTTTTCTCACCCTGCCCTTTTCCAGAAGAGTTTCTGAAGAACAACAAATGTGCATAAGTTGTTTGTTCACTCTATTTCCCAAACTTTGCTCTGATGCAGGCAAGACCTTACTTTGCAAAATTCCAACAGGAGCTGGGTAACACAGCAGCCCTGATGCTGGAGGTCATGAAAAACAAAACCACTCCCAGGCCTGACCTCTGCAACCTTCCTGAGATGCGCCCTATAGCTGAGCTCTCACCGCAGGTGAGGAGAGGGAATGTCCATCCTGTAGTACCTACAGAGAGTGGAATGAGAAAAGAGCCATCTACTGGTGTCCCTGGACTATACAGCAGTGGCCGGTTCAGCATAGTTTCAGGTCCTTGGGAGGTCAGACACATGGAAAGGCAACCATCCCAGTAAAGTTTTACCTTGACAGAAGGAGGCTCTGGTTCAGTCTTAGGCACTGGTTCAGGAGGTGGAGAAGCAGGAGGAGGTAGGGATGGTGACTCAGCTTCATAATCCCCAGGAGAGTCTGGTATGACTGAAATAATGAAACAAGCTTAGCTAAGAGAACTGTGGCACTATCTGGTACAACGCCTTCTCTGGTGACTTTTTAAACGTCTGTATCCAGCAAAGGACATTTTGCAAGCAGTAATTCATGACAACCAAGGACTTTGCAGTTATAGATCTTTAAAATACACATTTTACTAATTTTATACAAAGAAAACCAGAGAATTAAGAGTTATTAAAGCTGGAATAAACCTTAGAGATTATCTTAGCTAAACCTTTTATTTTGTAGGAAAGTCTAAAGTTGTTTTATAAATATCCACTGATCATCTAACATGTGTCATGTATTCCACTTACAATTGTTTCATTTATCCTCATAACAACCCTAAGAGACAAATATTATTCACACATTACAGTTGGGTAAAAAGAGGCTCAAAGAGGTTAATTAACTTGCCAAGGTCACAGGGCTTACAAATGAGGCAGGAGGTTTTAAACCCAAGTCAGTCTGATGCCACAGCCTTACCATTCCAACTATTCTGTGCTGCCTTACCATTCAGGGCCAGACATTTTCTTTTAAGATTAAACAAACAGATATAATTCTCAGATTATATCAAATGTTCCATGCCAGAGTTTTCATGACTATGATCCAAGGATTATCTGCAACCACCTGAGATGTTTATTAGACTGAAATATTCCAGCTGATGTTAAGAGCATAAACTTTGGAGGAAAAATCACCTTTGAAACAGTCACAATTATAGCTCTTACAACTAAGACTGGCTTACTATTTTGTATGGGAATTATTTCTAGTGATTGCTCACTGATGAGGCTTGTTTTGTTGTAGTGAGAGTAACCGGAAAGAACACTTTTGGGAAAGCAATATTGCTCTGGAAGTGGTATCACCCGAGAAGAGAGCATCTCCAGAGGGATTCCATCATTCCTGAACAGTTCCAGAAATAGTGGTCTTGGTATAAGGCCCATGAGAGGGGGAAGTGAAAATCCTCAGCTGACCTACGGCTTAATCACCACAGAGAAACTGCTGGTAAAAAGACTGGGTAGTTGCTTAGCCTCACCTGCTCCCTGAATCTCCTGGCTGTATTCAAATTCTTAGCACAAGTCTTGGATCTGAAATTCTCCCAACTGATTAGGTCAGTGTTAAAAATTATGACAGTGGAGGGTTCAAGGCCAAATGACCTAAAGAGGTGAAGCAAAACAAGAGCCAGAACGAAACAATAAATTATACACTTCAAGTATGAAACGGGCCCCAAAACTTTATAAGCTCTGGGAAACAAGAGTCAGAAACATATGAGGAAAGTGGTCCAGCTAGTAACCCAGCTCTAGGAGAAGAGAACATGATGGGAGCTCAAGTAAGCAAGAGGAAAGTTAAACCACAGAGCCAAGCTCCCATTTCTTTGAAGGTATAGCAATTAGGAAAGCTGTGTCACATGCGTTACAGGGGCAGGAGGAAAGTTTACACAGTGAGGAAGCCAAAGAAAAGGAATTTTGAGTCCTCACAATAAATTTAGGAGTTTTCATTCTATTTCCACTTCTGTAACCATGAAGACACTTAATCCTAGTGGCACCCTCTAAGACCCCTGTCACTGCACTGTATACAAGTGTTTATCTAGATCCTCCTCTGACTCTAACCTCCATGGAGGCAGAGACACGACAATTTCCCTGGCACTGAACAAACAGTAACGATACTTTTAATAAAGGAAAACAATCATTTTTGGAATTTGGGATGAGGGGCTTCTAGGTCAAGGAAGAATCAGCATATACCTCCCCCTCCCTTCCACATCCACCCAAAGAGACACATTACAGTGATGACTAAGGAATGAAATGCTGTAAACCTGCCTGCCACTCCTATCCCTGCCATAACAGGGAAGAGAGTAGAAGAGGGAGCCAAGAACTTGTAATGAATAAGAATTTTCAACAAATCCCCAGATGATGGAAGGCAGATGGGAGAAAGGTGACAGGAGAAGCATAATGGACATTGAGTCCAATAGGAGAGTTTACAATCTATTACAAAACTTCTATTTTATCTGATTTTTCAAGTTGTGTATCACTTTAAATTTTTTTAAATAAAGCATTTTGGGGCACCTGGGTGGCTCAGTCGGGTAAGCATCTGACTCTTGACTTCGGCTCAGGTCATGATCTCACAGTTGTGAGATCGAGCCCCACGTCAAGCTCTGAGCTGGGCATGGAGCCTGCTTAAGATTCTCTCTCTCTCCCTCTGCCCCTCCCGTGCATGCACACACTCTCTCAAAGAGTTTTTAAATTTTTTTTTTAACGTTTATTTATTTTTGAGAGAGAGAGAGAGAGAGAGAGAGAGAGAGAGAGAGAGAATGAAGAGGAGACGGAGACACAGAATCCGAAGCAGGTTCCAGGCTGCCAGCATAGAGCCTGACGTGGGGCTTGAACTCACAAACTGCGAGATCATGACCTGAGCCAAAGTCAGTCACTTAACCGACTGAGCCACCCGGACGCCCCACAAAGAAATTTTTTTTAAGAAAGGAAGGATGGAGGTGCGTGTCAGGGTGGCCCAGTCAGTTAAGCATCCAGTCCTTGTTTTCAGCTCAGCTTCAATCCACAAACTGTGGGACTGGACCCCACATGGGGGCTCTGTGCTGACAGCACAGAGCCTGCTTGGGATTCTCTCTTTCCCTTTCTCTCTACCCTTCCCTTGCTTGTTCTGTCTCAAAATAAATAAACTTTTAAAAGAAAAAAAAGGGAAGGAAGGAAGGAAGGATACAGAAAACAACTAGAATTTTCTGGGCTTTACAAACATTAATCATTCATTCACATAATATCCCCCACAAAATCACTGTTACTATTATTTCTGTTTTATATAACTGAGGTTCAAAGAGACTAAAAAAAATTTGGCCACATTCATATGCTAGAATCCGTATGTGTCTGATTTTCCATCAAGGTAAATATATCCTCGACATACTTTTAGTGACATAAGCATAAGGAGGGTTTCATACATTGGTGTATTTTAAATATATTTATAATGAATTTACAGCTTTTCAGATGAAAGGTACTCAAGAAGTGCAATTTAACACTTACCCCAGGACAGCAGAATAAGAACTGTAGCAAAACTAGTTACTAGCAGAGTAACCACTGTTTACCAGAGTGCTATGGCAGAGATGGGTCATTTTGGAAATCACTCATAGCTTCCTAGGAAAATTTATAAACTACCTATCTTAACCTAAAAAGGGTGGGGTGGGGGGGGTCATTTGCTTAACATTCTTCATAAGTAATTTGCAAAAACTGAAAATGTTAGCAAAAACTTAATCAGCTAAAACTATTTCTTCCTAGCAATATATTTTTTTTAATTCTATCTTAGAGACAGAGCACGAGTGGGGAAGAGGGAGAGAATCTTAAGTAGGCTCCACACTCAGCACAGGGCCCAATGTGGGGCTTGATCCCACTACCCTGGGATCATGACCTGAGCCAAAATCAAGAGCTGGGCATTCAACTGACTGAGCCACCCAGGCGCCCCTCTTCCTAGCAATGAAAACATTACTCTTAATGGGATTTCTATCTGGGTCTGGCTTTTTCTTGCTTTACAAAGAGAGTATGTAGAACTGCTAATGGTGCTTATGACTCTGCCAAGAAGAGAAATAAAGGAAAAGTCTTTTGGGTGGAGAGTTAAAGATATGAAGTTGAAGGGAATTTTCTGAGAGAAGAGACTGCTGTTAAATACTTATGGAACACGTCAATAGAAAAAGTGGGGTGAGTAAGAAGAAAACCTGCTATGTCAAGCAGTGTCCTGGCATTGCTGACGTATCTTATTTGATGTTCATAAAAAGTCTACACAGTGTGATAACATCCCCATTAGAGATGAGGAAACAAGGAATTGAAGAAGTTAAATAATCTGTCTCCAGTTGCACAATAAGTGGCAGAAGTAAGGTTTTTTATTTTTAAAAAGATTTTTTAATTTACATCCAAGTTAGCATATAGTGCAATAATGATTTGAGAAGTAGATTCCTTAATGCCCCTCACCCATTTAGCTCATCCCCCCACCCACAACCCCTCCAGCAACTCTCTGTTGGTTCTCTATATTTAAGAGTCTCTTGTTTTGTCCCCCTCCCTATTTTTATATTCTTTTTGCTTCCCTTCCCTTATGTTCATCTGTTTTGTATGTTAAAGTCCTCATATGAGTGAAGTCATATATTTGTCTTTCTCTGACTAATTTCACTTAGCATAATACCTTCTAGCTCCATCTGCGTAGTTACAAATGGCAAGATTTCATTCTTTTTTATTGCTGAGTAATACTCCTTTGTACAGATATACCACATCTTCTTTATCCATTCATCCATCGATGGACACTTGGGCTCTTTCCATACTTTGGCTATTGTTGATACTGCTGCTATAAACATTGGGGTGCCATGTACCCAGTTAAGTGGCAGAAGTAAGATTTAAACCCAGGTCTGTTTTACTCCAAAGTCCCTGTCATTTCTTCCACTTCTGCTGCTCATTTGCTAATTTCCAGCTGAAGACAGCATATTGAATAGCATATATTCAGTGTGACAGGAATAAAATGGTAATAGATTAGAGACTGTGTAAAGGTTTAAAATAAAGGCCCTCTAGCTTTGAGATGAAGAAGAAATTCAGGAATAAAATGGCAAAGGTTTGCAAATTTAGTCAGATGCTAAAAATTATTCTGCCAGATAAAAAAATCTGAGAACCTCTCATTTATATTATCTATTATTATAGGTTGTTCACCTCTATCACATTTCTTCTCACTTCTTTCTAAACTAATAACCCCACTCATATTTCTAATCACCCACAGGTATTATTTTTGTGCACTAATGATCAGAACTCCAGAGAATATTTCAGAAATATGTAATGAGTGTTTAATCAACCACAGTAATTCCCTGACTTAGAGCTGACTCCTTCACTGGAGTATCTAGTTTACCTTTTCAAAGTACATTAGGTTGATGGCTTGAAAGCCTTTTCCAGATTCTTCCCCAAATCCTTTTCCTGGTTGGAAATAGGGAAGACAATTTCAATAGCACAGTAATATTCCTGTTACTTCCTAATTACTTTCCCATGTATCTTCATGGAGTCGCTTCTATTTCCTTAATTCTTAACTTGATGGCTCTTGTTTCAGCCACACACTTGGGTATCTTCCTTTCAGGTGTCTTAGTCAAAGCATTTTGATAAATGACATGGAATGAGTATATAATGACATCTCCTCTAGGATGCTCACAATGCCCTATCCCTACCTATTCCAAAGAGTCATTAAAAAAAAAAAAACCACAGCTCTGGTGGGACAATACCTCTATAGGATATCAGAGCTTATAAACTCCTACATGCAAGCATGACTGGTAGGATCCAAACCTATGGAAGAGTCAAAGATATACCTACATCATAGATTTAACTTCCTTGTACAATTTCTTAGGTCTGTTCATTTCTTTTGTATTACTGTCATCTGTATATATAAATGGCTTTCTCACTCATTTGTACATGTACAGTCACTGAGTTGCTTTCGGGGTGCCTCTGTTGTCATTTTCAATTCTTACAGAAATTTCTGGTAAGAGTAGAGCCTAACAAGTTTATTTTGTCCTTTACCAGCAGAACAAGTTCCTTTTCCTGCATTCATTATTCTTCTTTAATTTCTTTTAGCATTTGTTTGTTTGTTTTGTCATTCTACCTTCATCTGATGCTGAATTCCTTTGGAGTAGATTTGCCTGAGCCCTCAAAATGTTTTATACCCATTATGGCATAAATTCATAGAGAATGGATTATAGAAACTCAAGCTTCTCACCACCGTTCTCAAAGCAGGGTAGAAGTCATCTGGCATAGCAGTTTGACCAAGGCATCTTTCTTGTTAGCCTCATCCTCTTTTTTTTTTAATTTTTTTTTTAATGTTCTATATTTATTTTTGAGACAGAGACACAGAGCATGAGCGGGGGAGGGGCAGAGAGAGAGGGAGACACAGAATCCAAAGCAGGCTCCAGGCTCTGAGCTGTCAGCCCAGAGCCCGACGCAGGGCTCAAACTCACGGACCTCGAGATCATGACCTAAGCTGAAGTCGGACGCTTAACCAACTGAGCTATCCAGGTGCCCCAGCCTCATCCTCTTTCTATATACCTTCATTTACACAATTTGGGAAGAGATCTTGGCTCTTCGAACACCTGATATTCTTTGAAAAGGCATATGAATTTTCCAGGTAAGAATCTTGCCCTTATTCTGTTTATCTTACAATAGAGCCCACAGCATAAAACTAGAAGGGTCCATAGTATCATTCCCTTTCAACAATGACACTATAGATTCTCAAACTTAGCATGTTTTTATTTATGTGGCGTGGAACACCATATCACCAACACCCTTGATACCTACAATATTACCTGTTTTAAAAGATTCACATGAAGGTAGCCAAAGGAATATCTCCATTTCATTTTTTAAAAAGAAAAGCTCTTCAGGGCACCTAGGCAGCTCAGTCAGTTAAGCTTCTGACTTTGGCTCAGTCGTGATCTCATGGTTCATGGGTTTGAGCCCCGTGTCAGGCTCTCTGCTGTCAGTGTGGAGCCTGCTTCAGATCCTCTGTCCTCTCTCTTTCTGCCTCTCCCCCGCTCACACTCTCTCTCTCTCAAAAATAACATTAAAAAATTTAAAAAATAAAAAAGTAAAAAATAAATTAGAAAAAGAAAAGCTCTTTGATAATATACATAATAATAATCCTTATTCTCTTTCCTTTTATGTTAGTTACTTTGCTAAATTACCAAAAAACAATGGTTCTGATCAAAAAGCGAAAGGAGACTCTAATGGTGCTATTGTTTATCTCTCAATACTAGAATTACTATTGTCATTGTGACCTGTAATAAATTACTTTTTAACTCCGTGAGCGTCAAAGTAAGAATTGACCCCTGCTATCAACTAAATGTTTGTGTTCCCCCAAAATTCATATTTGAAGCTCTAACCCCTAACGTGATGGTATCTGGAGGTGGGGTCTTTGGGAGGTAATTAATGGAATCAGATTACCACCCTTATAAAAGATGCAAGAGAAACACTTTCTCTCTCTGCCATGTGAAGATATGGCAAGGAGATATCCTACAAACTAGGAAGAGAGCTGAGAGCTCTCACCAGGAACTACAATCAGGCAGTGCCTTGATTTTGGAATTCTCACCCTTTAGAACTGTGAACAGGACAAATTTGTCCTGCTTAAGCCATCCAGTCTATGGTACTTTTGCTATAACCCAAGTAATGGAGACAATGACACTAGCCAAAAATTAATAGCAACCTTTCATAGCCCACCTTCATCTTCACTGCTATCAGACTCAGGAAGTTTGATTCTTCTCCTCTTTTTCTTCATACTTTCAGTTTCTTTTGTCTCATCATCAGATAACTCCATTTGCTTCCCCCTGTTGCCATCCAGGAATAATTTAATCATGTTACACAAAATAAAAATATAAGTATGCATATGCTACTATGGGTCTTGCTTCATAACTCCTGGTCTTAATTCCAGAGGATAGAAGAGTCAAAGTAGACCAATAAGGATTCTTTTTAAGGATACTCTGCTGACCACAACTAAGTCATTTCATGGGGTGACCAGAATGAAACATTTTTCTAGCTCTCTATATAGCTCACTGGAAACTACTTACCAGCTCATCAATTATCATTACAAATTCCTTCTTACTTTTCCTACTGACCTTTCAATCATTCAACAAGCTTTAAATAAGCAGCTACTACATACACAGGCTTTTTGCTAAACACCGAGGATGCAAAGATGAAGAAAATACTGTTATCAAGAAGCTCTGGTGGGAGAAATAGATATAAACACCACCAAATGTAAGACAATGTGATAAATACTACTGGACAAATAAAATGTTATGGGACAAGACTCTTGTACGAAAACTAAAAACTAAGTGGAAATTCATCAGGTAAAAAAAGGGAGACAAATACTTTAAAGAGAAGAAAAAAAATGTGCAAAGGCATAGACATAAGACCTTAAGGTGATTCTAATGACATAATAAAAAAAACCTAGACTCCATCTTAACGTAGTTAGCTCCTCTGGATACTCTATCACACTATTCAGATATGTATAAAATGTGGTTTTTATCTTCAAGTAACTTATTCCTTATGTAACTTTATAACTTATTTTTCTACCTCAAGCTAGTAAAAGACAAACCCCAAATAGGTAAAACAAACAAACAAACAAACAAAAAACAACAAAAAACGATAAAGAGCAGAAATTAATGAAATAAAACAGAAAAAAACTAACAAGGTTAAAAATTGTTATTTTGGGGCAAAACATTAATGAAATTGATAAACCCTTCTATAAGACTGATTAAAAAAAGACAAAACAGGGGTGCCTGGGTGGCTCAATCAGTCCAACTCCGACTCAGGTCACAATCTCGCGGTTCCGTGCTGACCACTCGGAGGCTGGAGCCTGCTTTGGATTCTGTGTCTCCCTCTCTCTCTCTCAAAAATAAACATTAAAAAGAAAATTTAAAAAAATAAGACAAAACAACATATTACCAACACGAGGAATAAAAGAATAATCTGTAATGATAAGTACAGATTTTACAGATCCTCAAAGAATAAGGCTATAGTAGGAGCTTTATGCCAATGAACTCAACAACTTAGATGAAATAAATTCCTTTAAAAACACAACCAAAACTGACCCAACAAGAACAAGAAAATTTGGATGACTCTATTTAAAGAAATCAAATTAATAAAATAAGCTTCCCCACAAAGAAAACTTTGGGCTCAGGTTCACTGAATTTTATCAAACTTTTAAGAAAAAAAATAATACATATCTTGCACAAACTCAGAAACCACAGTTTTCTACTAATTCTATTAAGTTACATAACTTTGGTACTGAAATATAAAGACATTATCAGAAAAGTAAATAACTGGTCTATCAGCCTCACAGATGCAGTGGCAAAATATCCTTACAATATTAGCAAATAAAATCCAACAACTTATAGAAAGGATAATGTATCATGACAAAAAATTAGGTTTATCCCAAGAATGCAAGGTTGGTTTAACACTTAAAAGCCGATCAAGGTAATTCACCACACTAACAGAAATCCCAAAAGATCATCTCAATAAATGCAGAAAAAGCATCAGTCAAGATTCAGCACCCATCCATAAAAAAACAGAAAAGGACAGCCTCCATCTGGTAAAGGGCATCTACTTAAAACATACAGTTAACATCACACTCGGTAATGAAATACTGAACGCATTCCTGACTATAACTGTCGACAATGAGTGTTATGCCCATGGGCTGGGGACATTTTAACATACCAATCTCACATATTCCTAGGAGGTAAGGCCCACTGGACAGAGCCTTGACCCTCTGAAACTTGAGCATTTTGTTGATGTTTTCTACTAGAGTAGCCCCAGCCTTGCTACAAAAGTCAAGTATTTCTGGGCCTATCAGTGCTGACAGTGTCTTTAGAATTTCTTTCAACAGACTAATTCCTACCAACTATGAGGTAGTGTCTCAAATTCCTGGATCCATTTTTAACAGCTTGTGTGCTTTTTATTTTCTTTTCTAATTACATTTTACCACTTGAAAAATAAACTCATTGATATAAAAAGAAAACAAAGAACTTTTTCTCTTAAATTTGACTGGAAATAGTAACCCCTCACTTGGCAATCTAAAGTGAAAAACAGACACAGACACAATCAGGCACACTTATGCCATGTCCACAAATTTAAAATGAAGTAAAGAAAAAAAAGGATAATCGATTTAGTTCAATGGGGCCCAAAAAACTGGATTTGGGCTCTAAACCATCTACACTGGCTGTTCCACAGTTCTACTTCCCTAGATAAGCTACTGAGCTTCTCTCTTCATTTTGGTTATACAGCTGTATCCCTATGGCATTAAGTAGGATTTAGTACTCAACTGAAAACTGCCCACTGTCAATAAGCCCAAACAGACCTTCTCACCCCCAGCAGAGACACTCTTCCCTCACAGGCAACAAAATTTTCCTACCTTTTTTTTTCCTTCTGCTGCATCTTAACAGGCTCTGCTTTTTTGCCGGGTTTCTTCAGGCCTGTAGGGGCTGCCAGCTTTGGTTCAGTGACAGACACTGGAGGTTGCTCCACTATTTTCTCTTCTTTCACTGCTTGTTCTGAATCCAAATTGACTTTAAGTTTATCTACAAATATAGTATAATAGATGATATATAACCTCATCGTGCAATGTCAATCTACTATTCCTCTGATAGTCGACTAAGTGCCAAGTAATTGGTTAGGAGCAGGGGGCTAAAGGGATAAAAAAAACAGTCCCTGTCCTAACAGAACTCATGGTCTAGTCAGAGAACATTTCTCCTTTCCAACTACCACTCTAGCAGTAACTGTTTTCATTTCTGCCTCTTGCTAATCCTTCATTATATCACAACTCCCAGGCCAAATAATAGTAAAAGCAGGGCTTAGAAAAAGCAAATACAACTATATGAGGTATCATCATTCTCATTTATATATCACTTATTAGATGAGAAAATTAAGAGTCTGAGAGATAAAAGACGTTTCCCGAGTATACAGTTTACAAATAGTGACAACAGAAATTCGTACCAAAATCTTATTTCCTATTCCATTCTATCTTCTTAAACCTGGATACTCTTATCATCTCAGTATTATCTTAATTATATAATTAAAAGACTACTTTGGAATGAGAAAAGTTTGATGCAAACTTTTTCACTCAGGATAAGTTACCTAAAAGTCAATCTTCTCTGTAAAAACTGAATATTTATGAGATTACTGTAAGGATTAAAAGGGATTAGTATGTGAGGTTGTATGGCTTACCCAAGGTAACACTGACAGAAAAGGTTGAGAGACAGGATTTGAACCTAGGTCAGTTTAACTCCTCAAAATCCCTACCTCTTTCCCTACACCAAGCTGCAACTACTATGCCATGCAGAGGATTAAAAAATGCAAGCAGGATGGGCCTAGCCATCTGAGAAATCATAGAAGAATAGCCTTCGTGCTATATTCAGTGACAGTTTTTTTCAAGAAAAGTCATAAAATACTCTTAGCTGTGAACAGCATGAGGCTCTTCAATAAGTAGCTTTGGTTATATGTAAAATGGCTAAAACCAGCTACAGGGTAGGAAAAAGACCAATTGATAGCTTAGCCTTGGCCATTACACACGGCTTAGTATAATTTATAAACAAAGTATATTCTTTGAAAGAATAGATGATGGATAAAAGTATAACATGCAGCTTGTTTATACTTTATTTTTTGAAGACTTGACTGAGAAATCTGGTGGAATCCACCAGAGAATGGAGGCATTTTCTCTTGCCTTTTCAAAACTGTTGTTCTCAAGTATCAGTACTTCTCAAGTTTTTCCACCAAATAGTACAGGAGAGTAAACATGTATCTCTAGGGAGTCCAGAGTCAGTAACTGATTCCCAAAAAACCAGTTCTCTGAAGCTGCATGTATATCCTTAAAGTTTATGCAAAATTTGCATTGTTACATAATTTATATCATATTGACAGCAACTGTTTTAAAATTATATAATAGGGGCGCCTGGGTAGTTCACTTGGTTAAGTGTCCAACTCTTGATTTTGACCAGGTCATGATCTCACAGTCATGAGATCTATCCATCGATCGAGCCCCACGTCAGGCTACGCACTGGGTGGGAAGTCTGCTTGAGATGCTCTCTCTCTCTCCCTTTCCCTCTGCCCCTCCCCCACTCTCTCAAAAAAGTAGAATAAAATAAAATAAAATAAAATAAAATAAAATAAAATAAAATAAGTAAAATAAATAAAATAATTAGGAGGAAAAACCTCCAAGTATTTCCTACCCCACTCTTGGGGTAAGGAAAGCAAGGCTATTGCATACAGTCTACCAATTTCAGGAAACTGATCTTAATTAAAATACCAGTGACCAAAGAGATTCAGCATCCAGAGTTTTCACTCTGTCGTGGTTTCACAGTATTTGGGGAACTCCAAATTATTTACATATGCAGCTACAAATGGCCAATTAGCTGGTAAAGAGGCAGCTCATTGCAACACTTTCAGACTACTGTTAAGGAAAATTTAACCACATTTTCTTTTTTTCTGAATGATCAAATCATTTGTATCACTGACTAATTAAAAGCATCTCCTTTTTATACTCAAAATATGAAACACCTTTAGAAGCAAGATACAGATGATGACTTTTTAATTTTGTCACCAATGCTGTAATTTTTTTCACATATGGAGCATTACGGTTCTTGTTAATGAGATAATTCATATGCCAGAAAATGTATCCTTTTAAAGTATAAAATTCAGTGCTTTGTAATTGTGCAAATATCAACACTATCCAATTTTAGAACATTTCCATCACCCCAAAATAAACCCTGTATCCATGAGCAGTCACTCCCCAATCCCAACCTAGCCTGTAACACTAGTCTACTAATCTACATTGTCTCTAGATTTGCCTATTCTAGACATTTTGTATAAATAAATTTATATAACAGGTGGCCTTTTCTGTCCAGCTTTTTTCATTTCACATATTTCAAGATTCATCCATGTTATAGTTCAAGGACTCATTCCTTTTTTGGCTCAATAATATCCTATTGTGTGGTTATATCACATTGTGTTTATCCATTCATCAGACGATGGACCCTTGGGTTGTTTCACCTTTTTGGCTATTATGAATAATGTTGCTATGAACATTTGTGTACAATTTTTTATGTGGACATACAGTTTTAATTCACTCGAGTAGATATGTAGGAGTGGAAGCACTGGATAATTACTTAACTTTTTGAAATACTACTATACTGTTTTTCAGAGCAACCACATTATTTTATATTCCCCACAGCAGTATATGAGGGCTTGACTTCTCCACATCCTTGCCAACACTTGTTATTGCCCAGCATTAAATTTTAAATGTTTCAAGTCTCCTCAACTCTTTTCATCCAACTCTCTTCACTTTTATCACAATGATCTTGTCATGTCTCAAATACAATAAAAATATTTATCATTTTACTTTTTTCTTTAATGTTTATTTTTGAGAGAGAGAAAGAGAGAGGGGGACAGGAGATCTGAAGCAGGCTCAGCACTGATAGCACAGAGCCCCTCGTGGAGCTTGAACCCATAAACCATGAGATCATGACCTGAGCCAAGTCAGACACTTAACCCACTAAACCATTCATCCAATAAAACATTCATCATTTTACTCTAAACATTCATCCTTGAAAAAAATGTTAGATAAATCAACTTTAGAAGCCATTCTTTTTAGTAGGTAAGTATTTAATTCTTTTATTTTATCCAGTTTCCCTACTCCTTCTATCACTGTCTGCCTAGCAATTAAAATAATTAACTGTTTTATTCTTTATTGATTTGTCTGTCTCTCACAGTAGAATATAAGGACCATGAAGGCTGAGACCTTGCTTGTCTACATTTCCTCCACTGTATCACCATGTATAATAGTTGCAAGTACACAGTACTTGCTCAATAAATATTTCTGAAATAAACACATGAATAAATAAGTATATACTTCTGTATAGCTTGATTTTTTTTTTTTACAACTAGCGAATATTCACAGCTTATATATTTTAGAAATAATAAAATTTTTTAAATTCACTGGTTACAAATGCATAAGAAAACAAAACAAAAATAAAAACGTGGACCTAAAAGTCACCAAGGAACCACACACACTCTGATTGGGTTCAGTGGACCAGTACCAGCCATGCAGGCCAGTGACATTAGCACTATCTATTTTCACAGAAGTAGGGAGCCCTCCTTGTGCATTCTGCCTGCAACAATACAACACGCTTCCCAATAACCTGAAGTATCAAATTTTCTACATACTTTCAAAAGACAAAAACCTTCTCTGATGGATTTTATGGCAAATAAACACTATCTACCCCAACGCCTCCTCCAACCACTAATCCGACCATCACAGGAAAGCAGAATTCTGACTAATTTTTCTTGCACAAGCATGTAACAAAACACCTTCCCACAAGATCTTTGTAAAACTGATGCTCCAAGAAAGTGTGCCATAATTGTCCTGTGGCTCCTGAATGCTTTCTGGTATTATGCCACATAACCCTTAGGGGAGGTGTACTTGGTATGAGAAGTATGAAAATACGTGACTACTGGTTCTTTCCATATGAAAGAATTCTAATTAAAACAAAATTTTTAAGGGCATCTGGATGGCTCAGTCTGTTAAGCTTCTGACTTTGGCTCAGGTCATGATCTTGTTCATGAGTTTGAGTCTCACATCAGGCTCTGTGCTGACGGCTTGGAGCCTGGAGCCTGCTGCTGGTTTTCTCTCTCTCGCAAAAATAAAAATACTAAAAAAAATTTTTTAAATAAAGGAAATTTTGCTTTCTCAAAAAGTATTATTTTTAAATGGCTACAATCACCTGTGCCCTTCTAATTCATACTGAGGTCTAGTTCATTAACATGCATAATCTGTAAAAAATAACTACAGAATGTCAAAAAGATTTGTTTTTGCAACCCCTTGGGAGACAGAGGTAATAATTAATAATGGTCACACCAGGCAAACTGACCCCAGCATCTAGGATATTAACCTCAACACTATGCTGTTTAACCAAGCAACCTCCCTTCTATTTTATCACCCATTTTCAAGAGCCCTATGAAACAAAAAATTGTCTTTTCAAGGCAGGAAGTAAAAACAGGAATAGTAAACTACCCCCCAAGGTAAACTGAACTCAGCTCACCCGTTAAAATCCACTGTTCCAGTTGGGTTACTTCCATTCAATATATTGGTCAGTAGACTGCAAATTTATGTTAGGATGCAGCAAGTCTACATGGTACACCAGATGGGTAAAAACTGGGTAAGGTGGCTTTCCCCTCAAATATGTTATTATATTACCATTCATGTATTAATCAAAGGAAGGTAAAAACATGCTTACTCATAGCAGCTTTTCCAAAAAAATTGTTCATCACATTCCCTTTCCCTGGTGCCTTGTTGCCTGCAGAAGATACCTAGAAGCAGAAAACACATATGATTTTTTTTTTAGCGTCTAGGCTGTTCTTCAAGTCGGAGTCTCAAACAATCTCTTCAATTGCAGGGCACATTGTCACAATGGCACAGTCCCTATATAATCATGCCAAAATGTGTCAGCGTGAGATTTAAGAACCAATCCACACCAGAGTATCTGATGTTAATCTCCAAAGCTTAGTTACTCATAGTTCTTACAGAATTATTACCCATGAATGTGTCTAAACTTTGAGTATATTGAAAAACTGCTTAGTTTGATAGAATTAAAACAGATCAGAGGCAGTATGATATAACAAGGGAACCTCCAAAATGTTACATTTGTTATTATCAGAAGTGGATTTGAATTCTGGTTGTGCCATGTAATAGCAATCTGATATCCAGGCAATTAGCCCTTAGTTTCACCACCTACAAAATGGAGATCTCTTCCTCACAGAATAGTTAGGAGGATTTAAGCAAAGATCCAAACTACTGGCACACAGTAGTTCTATAAATGTTAGGGGTTTTCCCTCCACTCCCCTCTCCTTTTCCAAAGCAGAGGCCAAAAATCACAATGATGGTAATAACAATAATAATGATAATTATGGGGTGCCTGGGTGGCTCAGTTGGTTAAGCGTCTGACTTTAGCTCAGGTCACGATCTCCTGGTTCGTGACTTCGAGCCCCGCATCAGGGTCTCTGCTGAGCCCACTTCTGATCCTCTGTCCCCCTCTCTCTGCCCCTCCCTGACTCATTTTCTCTCTCAAAAATAACTAAACCTTAAAAAATAACAATAATTATGCTTTTCTGGAGTATTTTTTAATAGTTTTTAATGAGACTTTTCTTAAGTCAATGCACTTAAGTTAGTTCAGATGTATGAACAATAAATAAGGGAAGCAGATGAGGAAAAAAACAAGAAAAATTCATAAAACAGAATGAGAATGTTAAATACACTAGGAAGAAAGGCATACATGGCAAAGCTCAGAATATAAGATGTTCCCAAAATGACATATTGCTAATATACAATTCCTGGCACTTTATGGTTTTCAAGTGTTCTCACATGCATGATTTCAATTGGCTTGCAAAACAATCTTGTGATGTGCACAGGACCATTTTACAGAAGAATCCAAAGCTTGGTGAGAAGCATTTTCAAAAGAAAAAGGACAATTTCAGACGAGAATATCAAGAATTAAAGGATTCAGACCACAATGGAAAAACTAGACTATATTATTATATATTGGAACCTTATGTGATTAAACTACAATGCTCTTCTAGTTACCCATTCTGAGCTATAAAGACATCTTTAAACTTATGTTTGTTACCTCTTTAGCCTCTGTTTTGGTTTCCTTGTTGGCTTCTTGGGTTTTAGAAGCAGCTTTAGAGGCAAACATTCCCATTATTCCCTTGGGCTGCTGTAAAATCTGTTTGGAGGTAGGTGGACTATGACCATTGGTTGTCAACTCATTATTGGCTTGTGTCTCACTTGATACTTGAAGATCTGACTGCTCAAACTTTTCGGAAGATGAGGATTCAGCAGGAGCTCTGGGAACTGCAGCTGCACATTGTATGGCACTAAACCTGAAGTTGGAAATGTTACATTAATTTCAAAGTCTTGCTTCTTCCACACAATACTTTCTACCTCTAACACTATTAAATTAGAAAAGTTTAGAACTAAAATGGATTTTAGAAATTATTTTGTGCAGGGGTGGCTGGGTGGCTCGGTCGGTTAAGCGTCTGACTCTTGATTTCGGCTCAGGTCATGATCTCACTGTTCGTGAGTTTGAGCCTGGCCACGGGCTCTGTGCTGGCAGTGTGGAGCCTGCCTGGGATTCTGTCTCCTGTCTCCCTCTCTCTCTGTCCTTCCCTTGCTTGCTCTCTCTCAAAAATAAATAAAAACTCTAATTTAGATAGAGAAAAAAGTATTGGAGAGATGTTGAGAGACTTGTCCTAGATTATACATCTAGTCAGTAACAGAACCAGGACTGGAATCTGAGGTCTTCTACCATACCATATTGAACATCTTACTTTTTTGAAGAAAGCACCCCAATTCAAAACAGTAAGAATATACAAAAAAATAACAAAAGATTAGTAATGTCAACATCCTTGGGAAATCAAATGGTTATCTCTTGTGTTTAAAGACCTTCACCTTACAGAGCTACGTATGCAATAAATATTGACTGAACCAAAATTACGAGCTTTAAATACTAATAAAATTCCTGGCAACTCTCCTGGCCAGAGTGGGTCATGCTTTAAAATAAGGAAGAAGCTAGGAACAGAGCCACTGGCTCCTATGACCTGTGGTCCTTTATTGTCATTTGTTAAAAATTTCTAATAACACCCACTAACAGCACCAGACAAGTATGCCCAAAGCCAAGTGAAGAAAAGTGGAACGGTATGCATGGCATATTAAAGGGAGCATTCATCTCTTCTATAATCATCGTAGATGTGCCTTGTTCACACAAATCCCAGTTGTGCTTAAAGCAAAGTTCCTCAACTTTTCTGACAAAGAAAAACATTTTATTTCCCCCAGTCTTTAGCTTACTGGGAGTAGGTGAGAGCTCCTTGGAGGTAGGGAAGGGTACTATTCATCTTTTGTATTTTAGGTACCCAGTACAAGGCCTGGCACATAGAAATACGTGTGAAAGAATGAGAGAACTGAAGTCCCTAGAAGTGAGGCTTCTGGTTTCTCTCCCTTCTTTAATGTATCACCTCCACTTGAGGTGGGAAAAGTTAAGAAAGAAACTATGTGGTAATAGTAATCATTCGAGAGATCAACCAGGCACAACTTCTAGATTAACTGGCCTAAGAAAAAGTCCCTGATACATCATTTAATTTCAGAAGTAACCTTAGACTGAGCAGCCCTAAAGCTGAGTCTATAGCTCCAAAATCTTCCCCTGATTAGAGTCCACTTCAGAAAACCCCACACTAACACAAATATTTTGTGCATCAGAGTTAAGAACAGACGGAAATCATTTCCTTGTACCCACTAGTCTTCCTCTCTGGCCTTGCAGTGCTTCCATGTACACAGAAAAAAGCAATGGTTTATTTCATTGTCAACATCTGAAGTTGGCCCTGAAACAACTCTTTCTCCATTTGGTCTACATTCCACACCTTAGGGTCAGGACCAGAACTGGCAATAAGGAAGAGACCAAGTTAGGCTGGGAACATGTCCGAAGAGAGAAGAATCTGCTCAGTCCTAAAATTTCAACTTTCTTCCTGTCACAGCACTTCTTAAAACACACGAAACAATGAGTCAGATTTCAGTTGGCCCATAATTCTCAAGGGCAATTACAAACTTCTTTATTAGAGATAAATTCTTCACATTTCTACCCATTATACTTTAAGTATTTAAGTAAGGTTTCATTAAAGTGCTTCCTATTACCACATTTCTACTTTGCCATGTTTACTTTAGTGGTCCCTGAGTAAATATCATTTTGAACTTCTGAGTCCCCTTTACTCCTGTTTGTCTACTCAGATACAATAGAAGAACTGATTTTTAGAGCTTGACATGCCACAACTAGATTTTAATACAGATTATTTTTGAAATCTAATAGTACAATTTACATAAACCTATCAGGATATTCATCTTTTCTTGCAGTCCTTCCCTAAGAAACACCACTTATCAGGGTGCCTGGGTGGCTCAGTTGGTTAAGCATCCAACTTCGGATCATGACTCAGGTCATGATCTCACAATTTGTGGCTTCAGGCCCTGCATCAGGCTCTGTGCTGACAGCTCAGAGCCTGGAGCCTGCTTCGGATTCTGTGTCTCCCTCTCTCTCTGCCCCTCCCCCACTCATGCTCTGTCTCTCTTTCAAAAATAAACACTAAAAAAATTTTAAAAACCCCACCACTTATTACTCTAGCTATAGAATTATATTTATTTATTTAATAAATATTTGTGTGCCTATTAAGGTTTGAGCAGTAGAGTAAAAGAACTAATGTCTATCATCAATTCACTCAACAGTTACTTACTAAATGCTTACCATTTGCCAGGCACCATTTTTTGGTCACAAAATAGACACAATCCCTGTTCTCATGGAACTTACAGAAACTATGTTTGGCAAGTCTCTATTTCTCCTCAAGGACCTGGCTGTATCAGTTACCCCATCTCCCCCAGTAGCTTCAATCATTTCTTCTCTTATGGCTCTTTCTGAATAGTACAAGTTCAGGGCATTCTCAACAATGTATATATTCTCTCTCAGTCTCAAATCCTCTTTAGCTACCTCTCTCTTTCTCCATTTTACAGTCCAATTTCCTGAAAAGACTTGTCCATTTTTGCTGTCCCACTTTATCATGCTCCCATTTACTCAGTTCACCAGATTCTGGCCACTCCATGGAAAAGCCTCTCACCAAGGCCATCACTAAATCCAATGCACACTTTTCAGTTCCTATTCTACTTTGCTTCTCAGTAAGATATGATATTGCCAATCAGTCCCTACCTCTTAAAACTCTTTCCTTGCTTTTAGAGCCCCCTATATTCTCGTGATTTTCCTCTCATCTCTGGTTGCTCCCATTTAGGCTCCTCTTCTCTTGCCCATCCCTTGAAAAGTGGCTATCTTTAAATAGCGCTTACTACGTACCAAACACTATTCTAAGTGTTTTATATATATTCATTCATTTACTCCTCAATAACCTGTTGAGCTTTGTACCATTGTTAGCTTCATTTTACTGATGAGGAGACGGAGGCACAGAGAGGTTCAATAATTTGCTTAAGGTTATACAGCTAGTAACCATGGCCTCGAGTTTTACTTTCTGCCCTCCTTCATTCTACGCATTCTCTGTGAATGACTGTATCTACTGCTGTGTCCCAATTAATTACCTATTTTCTCTGATTCCAAAATCTCTATCTTCATGCCAGATTTCTCTCCTTAGCTCTAGACTCATCTATCTATTGCATGGACATCTTCACTTGGACTCCCCACAGGCTTCTCAAACTCAACATGTCCAAACCCAATTCACCATTTTCCTTCTCCCCACAAGCTTACTCCTCCCCACATATTCCCTTTCTTACTGATAACACCATCACCCAATTCAGCCACCAAGTCAGATATACGGTTATCATCCTTAACATCATGAACACTCCCACCCAGCCACATACACACACCTGGTCTCCAAGCGTGACAACATCCAGGTTTTGACAGCATGACTCTTTAACCTTCATACCTCTTCACCCTCAATACAACTACTATACTTCAGATAACTGTCATCTCCACCCTGAATCACTGCAATATCTCTCTTCACTGATGGCTTTGTCTCCCGATTATTCCCTTCTGATCGATGTTCACCATCTTATTGCAGCCAAGTGATCTTTTTTTTTTTTAATATTTATTTTTGAATGAGAGGAAGAAAACAAGCACAAGCAGGAGAGGAACAGAGAGAGAGGGAGAAAGAGAATCCCAAGCAGGCTCTGCGCTTTCAGCACAGAGCCTGATGTGGGGCTTGATCCTACAAACCATGAGATCATGACCTGAGCAAAAATCAAGAGTTGGACACTTAACTGACTGAGCCACCTGGGTGCCCCAAGTGATCTTTCTATAAATGCAGCTCTGATCATTTCACCCATCTGCTTCAAAATCTTCAGTGGCTCCCCAGTGCCCTCAGAATAAAGTCGAAACTCTTTAACCTACTAGTCAAAGTGTACACTGTGAGTCCTACTTTAGTCTTATATTTCATTATTTCCTACCTCTCAGTCTAAGTCCAGCCATAGAAAATGACTTTGGTTCCACACAAGCACCATGTTTCCTCACAGTTCTGTCCTCACTCTTCTACTTCTCCTTTTACTGGCTACTTCTACTTGGGCCTTAAGGCCTTGACTTAAACGTCACACCCTCTAGGAAGCCTTCTCTCTTTTGCCTCATCACTCCACCCCACCCAAAAGTGAGGGATGAGTGTCTGTGGGAAATCAAATAGCTATGTCCTGGGTTAGGCGATTATAAGGAAAGCATGCATTCTCCTAACCCAGGACATAGCTATTTGATTTCCCACCTATCCCCCTTTTTTGTTTGAAGAATCTTCTTGCTCATGGGAGTTGAGGAGGGTAATCAGTCATTGTTCATGACGTCTTGAGGAGGCCACTACGGTGGAGATCACTCAGAGGGCTATGAGAAGAGCAGGCCAGAAAGCAGTGTTCTGCTTTGCAATGCGTTCCCTATAATCTCCTAACACAGGCCCTAGCTATTTGATTTCCCACAAATGCCCCCCAAATAGCCTCCCTCAGTATTACTCCTATTATAGCACTGTCACGCTATAATATAAGTGTTTACCATAGGACCATTAGTTCCATAAGCAGGTACTGGGCCATATTCACTCTACAGTGTGTGGCATGTCATAGGTACTCATCAGAACTTTGTGGAATGAATTCAAATGATCTCACTTAGTACCTATCAAAGTAGTAGGTGCTTAATATGTCTGGGGAACTGATTTGAACTCTTAATACAACCCCACAAAGTAGGTATTACTATTTAAAAATTTTAACATGAATTTAATTTAAAAATGAAAAAGCCAAAACTCAAAGAGTTTAAGTAATTGGCCCAAAACCACCAGGCTATTAAGCAGCAAAGACACAACACAAGCCTGTGCATTATGGTCCATCACCTCACTGAAAACGATATAAAGTACAAAAACAAACAAGATGTGATCCTGGCTGTGGAAGATCAACTGTTTTTGGATGGAAGGTAGAGGGATAACAAATTAGAAATAGTTTTTGAAGGACGTTTACACTGGTTCCTGAAAAATGGGTAGGATTCAGACAAGCAGAGACTGGGGTAAGGGAGTAATGAGGGGGCACAACAAACATTTCTGGTGGCGGTGACAGGATAAATACATGAGAAATAGATTTATGGGGAGTCCACTGGGGTTTTCAATATGGGTTGTGGCTGCTATTTTTCACCTTATGATGTACTAATAAAACCAGGCATGTGTCTTACTGCAAGATAAATGGGGTTTTACTAGACTTGGCATTCACTCTTAAGAGGCAGCCACTGTGTAAACATCTTACAAAATCAATTCGTAAAGAAGCCCACAAGGAACATTAAGGAGCTCACTTGCTGCAGTTCTGCAAGTTGCTTTTAAGGATGTCATAGTCGGTATTGAACAGAGGCCCACTGTCCTTTAGCATGGCTTTCTGGATGCTGTACACATGGATGCTGGCAGTCACAGCTAGCTTGGACTTCACTGCTACAAGTCAACAGGAAAAGCAGTCTGTTAATACACAAACTTCATAGCATGTGGGGACTTTAACAAGAAACCCTTCTGCATTAAAACCATTTGCAATCTGTGGTGGTCCAAAAAGCCCTAAAAGGCCAAAGAGTCACATACACAGTATAACATCAACTCTTTTTTCTATAACGGGGACATAATGACAAGGTAGGTAGTGGTGAGTCAGTCCTAAGTACCACACCTGTGAGGGTATCACTCATCCAGTGGACATTCGGTAAACATTAATGAATGATTGATGATGACTATGATGTTTTAGGGTTTTTTTTTTTTTTTTCAGTCAGGGAAGAATCTTTAGCATATAACTGACGAATAATTTCTACCTGAGAAGACTCAATTATGTAATTCAATTTTTGTGCAAAGCAACTCTATAACAAAAATACTAACCAGATAAGTCTGCAGAGGAGAAACACAGAAGAACATCACAAGAACAAATGTTAGATTCCACGAAGAAAGGGAATGTGCTTGAGTCTCCAGCACGTAGCACAGAGCCTGACACAGTATAAATACTCATGATGTATCTACTGAATGAATAAATCTCACTTTGCCTACCACTGTGGGAATTCACAAAGAAAAAAGTGGACATCTCCACCACCCTAAATACCTCAGAGTTCTTTTGTAAGAAAATGACACCAATGGTGGGAGTCTTTATATAGGAAGTACAACAGTACAAGTTTTGTCTTGAGACAAAGGTCCAGATCATGTGGACCCTGTCATAAAATTCCTTTGAACTGGATTTTTAAATAGAACCATAGCATTAATAATTTTGAAATGGGAAGATAAATTTAATTTAGAAGTTCTATTAAATCTTTCTGACCTTGGAAAAGCAACCTTTAATTTTCTTCCTAAAAAACTGTCCTGGAACACAAAACAGTATTTAGAGACTACTGTCTTTTTACAGTTGATGAGGTGTTCCACATGTTATTCATGATAGTTTTTTTGCAAGAATCACATGAGCTTTGAAATCCTGTGATAAAAGTGCTTTATAAATGTCAGCAGCTACTGGTCTTAAAAATGGGAAGTTAGGCAGATGTGGTATCCTATTTTAACATGTTTCAGAAACTACTAATAAAAGGAATATTCAGCTCTTCAGTTAAATAGCTAAATATAATTGTATGCAGATGCTAGGGGCAGATTTTTTCTGTACCTACATTGATCCCAAAAGAGGAAAATCTTGCTAAGTTGCTAAAACACTTACCT
This sequence comes from Panthera tigris, assembly GCF_018350195.1. NCBI lineage: Eukaryota > Metazoa > Chordata > Mammalia > Carnivora > Felidae > Panthera > Panthera tigris. The sequence continues at coordinate 56,872,269 of NC_056669.1, forward strand.
TCCAATTTATCTTCTCTCACTACTGCAACCTTGTGGCACTGTAAGGAAATAACATCTCATTAGTGTTTAAAGTAGTAGTACAACTTCCAATTTGAAAGTTTCTTTGCTGATAATTCAATTGCACCTTGATGTGAAATTACGAACATTAGGTACCCATAAAAATCTGTATTACAGTTTCATAAAGTCAGGCTTATTTTTTAACTTAAGCTGTTTACTTTAAAACTTCATCAGGTTAAGGAAAGTGATAGAATATACATAACAACAATACAATGAAAAACCAAACAAATGGCAGCCCTCAGCTCACAGTGCTGCCAGCCCACAGGTCCCAAACCACAGAACAGGGTGAGCATGCAACCAGGCCAAAGCCCCCTTTCTGTGCAGCCCGGGCCTCCTGAACGCAGTGATCATGGTGGCACTGAGCTCGGGCAAGGTGTGTCATCGCACATCACAAAATACTTTGAGCTGAAGCCCCTCTCCCACAGGGACCCACTCTGAGACAATGGGCTTGGGACACAGAAATTGGTTAGCCAAGACTTTCACTAAATAAGGGAAGCTCATTTCAGACAATGTCATGACTCAGCTTGGCTCTTCGTGAGCTGAAAAATCTCACCCAACATAGCTGGGTATTAGATAGTTTTCCAAGGACACTTCCACAAGCAGAAGCCCTGGATCGTTTATCAGGTAGACATGGTGATTAATCTGAACATGCCCTTTGAGGTCATTAAACAACACCTCACTCCTTGCTAAATTCATCCACCTAGCCACCCGGTCTACAACATCAAATTCATCCCTCCCAAAACCGTGATGATCTGACTGGAGCACCTATCATCCAGTGTGAGAATAACAGACCAGAAATGGTTCTCAAGAGATGGAAGGCTTACAAAACCCAAATAGAACTGGTCCTGGAATATTACCTACCAGACAAAAGGGGTGTAGGATACATTCTCCACAACAGAAACTGATAAGATCTGGCCCTATGTATATGCTTCCCTACAAACAAAAGTTCCACAAATGAACCAGAAAGCATCAGTTACTTCATGAGGAAAATCGCATTTACCTAGTAAGATGAGCAGAAGCTCCTCATCCATGCATTTAGAAGCTCCTTATCCTAAGACTGGCATGTATGAATTCTTTGAGAATTCTATTAGTTTCATTTCTACTGATTTTATCTGGAAATTAAGGATGTGTCAAATGACTGAAATATGAAGATTCATCTTTTGAAATTATCTAGTGTTTTATCCAGTAATCTGTGGGTGTGCAATTGAAAAACATCAGAAATGTCTAAACTTAAAAAAAAAAAAAGTTTTTAATGTTTTTTTAAGTTTATTTATTTTTGAGAGAGAGAGAGACAAAGCACCCATGCATGAGGTGGGGAAGGGCAGAGAGAGAGGATACCAGGCAGGCTCCACATTGTCAACACGGAGCCAGAAGTGGGGCTTGAACCCACAAACCATGAGATCAAGACCTGAGCCAAAATCAAGAGTCGGAGGCTTAACTGATTGAGCCATCGAGGCGGCCCTAAAAAAAATCTTTTAGAGCAAATTAAAAAAGCAATTGGTAGTAACCTAACATTTGTTCAGAAGAATAAGTGGTTGATAAAGTTTCCTTACTTTATGGAAAAGAAACAAAAAAATTCCATGTTATTTGGGGAAAGTATCTTATAAGGGGCTTTTGCATAGACTGATCCAAAAAAGAAAAAGCATCTTCAGCACTGTGGTATATGGCTTTGTGAGATATTATGTCTATAAAATTCCAAGGAAAAAAAAAACTGGATTTACAGATTAGTTGCAGGATGCAAATTCACTGCTACCTATACACTAAGACACTTATAAACTAGTCACATATGCTGTATTTATTTTGTCATTAAACATACCTTCAGTTTACTCAAATTTTCAATTTACTAAAAAAAGTATTAATTAGCACATAAGAAAGTTCATTTTCCTAAGACTGTTCTTTTGAAAATACATGTGCACTGAGGGATGATTTACATCAGAAACAGACAGAAGTTCTTGCAAAAACACCAAAGCTGAATATTCAACAGAAAATGTAAGTAAAGTCTTATGTTTTCAAATGTTATGGAGTTTAAAAATTTGTGCTTTAGGATCTACTTGCTAGTTTGCTTTGTAATCAAAATGTAAGATCTGCCTTGTAATTAATAAATTAATTACAAAAAGAAGAATAAAAGAAAACCCATGGCACAAGGAAACAGAAAGAGATCATGTATGCTAGAGGAAAATTCCCTTGATATATATAACAATCATAATTAGTAAACAGCTATAGCAATTAAAAGCATTTACATGACAGGCTGAAAAAGACCAAAAAATAACTGAGTTTGCTGACTGAGTTCTTTATTCCTAATCAAAGAAGTTGATACCTGCTAGCATTCACTGCCATAGTTATGGCCACTGTTATTTGGCAGGAAGAAACTCTACCGGTGAGTATAATCTGAGTTGCCATATTAAAATGAAAATGATTTGATCCCTTAGTGGGGTAACAAGGATGCTTACGTCCTGTGGGGCATATGAGAGCTAGAGGAGAAACGTGACTCTTGAATGGTGTATTTACTCTTAATGTATGTACTTGGTGCTAAATCAAATGAAACAAGTCCTTGTACAAGCTGTTACTAACTGCCTTTGAAAATGTAGCCCATTTTATTCCAGGCACTCAAAACACAAATGCCAGCAAGTGGTTCTTATGTATTTTGTGGAGGAAAAAAACTTACTTTCCTTTCTTCTGATTTTTAAAACTTCAGTGTTGATCTTTCAAAATGGACCAAGGCTTTTAAGGATTATAGTAAACATTTCATTCTTCACAAAATTTTCTATAACGCCTTATTTGAATGTTAACATTATGTGCTCTCTAAAAATGTTGTGAACTCTTAAACTTATGAATTATCACTAGGTTATCAGGCATGCATTAGTATTAACGTATTAGAATAAAACTCCATTTTTTTTAAGTATATTTATTTTTGAGATAGAGACAGTACGAACCAGGGAGGGACAGAGACAGGGGAGAGAGAGAATCCCAAGCAGGCTTCATGATGTCAGCACAGAGCCTGATGTGGGGCTCAATCTCATGAACTGTGAGATCATGACCTGAGTCAAAATCAAGAGTTGGACGCTTAACCAACCGAGCCACCCAGGTGCCCCTTTGAATAAAACTAAATTTTAAAACAGTGAAAAATAAACACAAGAAAATGAACACAGCATCTCAAATAGTGTGAGTAAAAGAACCTCTTAGTAAGTTTTGTAAAGAGAATTAATATATAATCATATGGAACCAAATAAAAATTGGATCTGTCTCTCACAGATTAGAACAAATTCTAAACCAAGCAGAGATTTAAGTGTAAAGAATAAAACCATACATACACTAGTAGAAAATATGGGTGAATTCTTCTGTAAACAGATAAATTCTACTATAAAGTGATATGAGAATGAGGAAAAGTTTCCTAACTATAAACAATAAGAAGAATTTAAATAATCTATAAAAACTAACAAATGTACAATTTTTAGATGACAAAAATAAACTTTAAGCCAAAGTACAAAGAAAAATGATAAAGTGGGAAAAATACCTGCAACTCATATCACAAAGGGTTAATATATAGCTTCTAAAATAGAGGAAATAAACTCCTTTAGAAAAAATAGGCAAGAGGTATGAAGACAATTCATAGGAAAAGAAACACAAATGACCCCGAAACATATGACAACATGCATTATATAGAAAAGGGACTCTTATACATTACTGGTAGGAATGAAAAATGGAGAAGTATTTGGCAATTACCCAACAAAAGTACATACGCATCCTAACAATCCTAGGAAACGCAACCTTAAAAGTGGCAAAAATATTAAAAAAAAAAAAAAAATACAGGTTAACTATAGCACAATTTGTAAAGGCCATGTATTGTAAATAACTCCAAAAACTATCAATAAGGGACTGTTGAAAAACCTAAAGTATTATCAATGTAGCATCAGGTGGCTGTAATAAGGAATGAGGAATATTTTGGGGCGCCTGACTGGCTCAGTTGAAAGAGCATGTGACTCTGGGTCTCCAGGTCATGAGTTCAAATGTAAAATAGGGAGTATAGTATGAAAACTTTTATCTAAGAAAGGGAGTAATAAAGGGGCACCTAAGTGACTCAGTCAGTTGAGCATCCAACTCGATTTCAGCTCAGGCTGTGATTCCAAAGTTGTGGGATCAAGCTCCATGTCAGGCTCCGCACTGAACGTGGAGCCTGCTTAAGATTCTCTCTCCCTCTGCCCCTCTCCCCCACACTTGCACTCTCTCTCTTAAAAAAAAAGGGAGGGAGGAGCAATAGAATATATATTTGCATATATTAAAAATAGGGGTGCCTGGGTGGCTCAGTCGGTTAAGTGTCTGACTTCAGCTTAGGTCATGATCTCGCGGTCCGCGAGTTCGAGCCCCATGTCGGGCTCTGGGCTGATGGCTCAGAGACCGGAGCCTGCTTCCGATTCTGTGCCTCCCTCTCTCTCTGCCCCTCCCCCGTTCATGCTCTGTCTCTCTCTGTCTCAAAAATAAATAAACGTTAAAAAAAATAAAAATAAAAATAAAAATATATACAACAACAACGGAATAGAAGCAGAATCTATTAAAATAATTACCTGTAAGGAAAAGTAGGGAACCTAAAAACTGAAAGTGGGAAAAAATTTGAATTTAACTAGATACTTAATTGGTGGCTTATCCACAGAGAGGAGTTATTGCAAGTGACTCTAAAACACAGGCTGATTGGGGTGTCTGGGTGGCTCAGCTGGTTAAGCATCTGACTCTTGAGTTTGGCTCAGGTCATAATCTCAGTTTGTGAGATCAAGCCCCACCTCGGGCTCTACACTAAAAGTGCAGAGCCTGCTTTGGATTCTCTCTCTCCACCCCTCCCCTGTTCACACACTCTCTCTCTCAAAACAAATAAGCTTTTAATAAAAATAAAAAATAAAAAAATAAAATACTAGCTGATTGTGCATCCCTAGTAAGATATATCCTACAGACAAAAGGAACTGCAAAGAAATCTTAACCTGTTTTTGGTAATCATATTAAAGATAGTTTTGCTTTACTAAAGCAAATATTTTTCAGTATTTTAACATATTTATGAATGTTAGGAACTACCAAAACTCATATAACATAAGAGAAAAAAGCAGTATAAAATCAACTAAATTTTTTTTCAAAAGTGTAATTTTTATAAACTGGGTATATTAGTATGTTTCCATAATGCATTTTCTCCTTAAAAAAACAAAGGTCAGGGTGCCTGGGTGGCTCAGTTGGTTAAGTGTCCAACTTCGGCTCAGGTCATGATCTTGGGTTCGAGACGCATGTTGGGCTCTGTGCTGACAGCTCAGAGCCTGAAGCCTCCTTCGGATTCTGTGTCTCCCTCTCTCTGCCCCTCCCCAACTTGTTCTCTCGCTCACTCTCTCAAAAATAAACATTTAAAAAAAAAAAAAAGTCATTCCGAAAAATGTTAGGTTCTGTAAAACTGTACCAAAAAAATTATAGAGCTAATTAGAAAAGCAGCATTAGGAATTAACCACTCAAACTTATGCAACTTTCTAAGTAAGGCCCTACAAACAAAAATGGGTACCTTCAGGAGAAAATGTGGACGGCCTAGAGAGTTCAGTGTGGCTAAATGCTGCCTGAGGGGATACTGGCAGTTGAAATGCCAACTTGCTTATGCTAAACAATGCATACCAGGGTAGAGGTCTGATTCAGTGGGTTCCTCTTAGCAGTCCATCGCCTTAACCACTCGGCCACCTCGTCCCACTCAGTGGGTTCCTCTTAAGATGGACACAGGGGTGGGGTGCCTGGGTGGCTCAGTAGGTTAAGCATCTGACTTCAACTCAGGTCATGATCTCACTCAAAATTTTATGAATATGTCAACATACATATTTTTCTTTCAGATTCTTAAAGGAATCAGTGATCAAAAAAAAAAGAATAAAAACCACTGCTTTAAAGGAACACAAGGGGTGACTGAGTGGCACAGTCGGTTAAACATCCGACTTCAGCTCAGGTCATGATCTCATGGTCTGTGAGTTTGAGCCCTGCATTGGTGTCTGTGCTGACAGCTCAGAGGCTGGAGCCTGTTTCCGATTCTGTGTCTCCCTCTCTTTCTGCCCCTCCCCTGCTCACACTCTGTCTCTCTCTCTCACAAATAAATAAACATTAAAATAGTAATAATAAAAAAAAGGAACACAATTATTCTAAGGTAAAGAACTGGTAAGACTAGGGGCACCTGGGTGGCTCAGTCAGTTGAGTATCCGACTCTTTGGCTTACATCATGATCCCAGGGTCATGGGATCTAGCCCCATGTTGGGCTCCGTGCTGGGCATGGAGCCTGCTTAAGATTCTCTCTGCCCTTCTCCCCCGCTCATGCTCTCTAAAATAAATAAATAAATAAATAAATAAATAAATAAATAAATAAATAAATAAATAAATAAATAAATAAATAAAATTGACATGACTAGATTGAAGGCAACAACTAATTAAAGAAAGAGAGGGGGGCAGGGTGCCTGGGTGGCTCAGTCAGTTGAGTGTCTGACTTTGGCTCAGGTCATATTCTTGCAATTCGTGGGTTCGAGCCCCACATCAGACTCTGTGCTGACACCTCAGAGGCTGGAGCCTGCTTCAGATTCTGTGTGCCCCTCCCCTGCTTGCACTCTGTCTCTGTCTCTCTCTCAAAAAATAAACATTTAAAAAAATAATAAATAAATAAAAGGGCTTTGCCTTATAGAAAAAACAAAAGAAAAGAAAGAGGGGGGGTTAGTTAAACCTAGAAACAAAAGGAAAGAAGACATTCAGATGCAAACTTGGGCAGTATTCACTCTAAAGCTATGTGTGGAAAGGATTCTGGTGGCAGGTTTATTTCTGAAAGCAAATAAATCAGGTCTGCTTAATTTTGTGTTTCTGATATATAATGGCATCTGATTCTGTTTACACTTATAAATACCTTGTTATCACCTGGCTTGCCAAATAGCTTACCAATGAGGAAAGAATATGCTGGTCACAGAATATAAGGATCTGATCCCACAGCAGTTGTTTCTCCTTATAAATTACTAAATTGCCAATCTAGTTTTAATGTTTGTTTATTTTTGACAGAGAGAGAGACAGCGCGAGAGCGAGCGAGCATGAGTTGGGGAGAGGCAGAGAGAGAGGGAGACACAGAATTCGAAGCAGGCTCCAGGCTCCGAGCTGTCAGTACAGAGCCCAACACGGGGCTTGAACTCACGGACCGTGAGATCATGACCTGAGCCAAAGTCGGATGCTCAACCAACTGAGCCACCTAGGCGCCCCAAGTTTTAAATTTCACATGCTTGGGACTCTTGCTACAAGATGACCCCAGTCAATATATTGATAAATCAGGCTTTTCTGAGCGGAGGGCTCTAAGGGAAAGTCAAAAGAAAGAGAAAAACTCATACATTAGTGGATATCTGAGCAGGAAATCTAATCCTTGGGCTAAGTTCTATGGAGCTGATGGTGGTGGTGGTGGAAGCAAAAGAACTTTCAGATTAGAGATTTGGGGAAGTGAGAACAGAAAAGGTGTCCCTTACTTTTGGGAGGAAGACAGAGAGGAGAAATTATCAAAGTTCCCAAGGATCAGTCTAGTGAAGAAGAAGGAACGAGTTATCTCAGCAGAGCTTCTGATGCCCTCATCCAGGCATGACAGTAATAGAATGATCCTTGAGCCCTCAAGAGGGACAGGGAAGTAGCTAAGAGAAGTCAGCAGACCTGAAAAAGCTTTGTGCTCTGGATGATAAAAACACAGCAGTGACCTGTGCTGATGAATGACCAGATACCAGATGGGACTATAAATAGATACAGAAGAATAAAGGTGTTCCTGGCCTATGCTTCTGCACTGCATTAGCTCAGTCCCCTACTAACACCTCTGTCCCTCAGCCACTCAGACATAAGCCTACCAAGATGAAATTTTTCAAAATTTTAAATTGAAATCAAACTCAGTTTAAAAATAAATAAAATTGGACTTTCTGAACACCCAAGTTGTGGCTGGACATCTGAACAGGATGAAAATTAACCATCACTGTCCCCAGTATACTTTGAAGAGGAAGAAAAGAATAACAGAGCAAGAGTCTTCTAATCTTGTTGCCTAGGAAAACTGAATAATCATGATACTCTCTCTGCATCACAGCCAAGATATTACCCAAACTTAGAGTTTTAGGTTTAGTCTAAAAATCCAAAATAATCAGCATCTTGAAGTTTCCCTTTAAAATTTCCTTAATACTGAATCCTACTGTTTTCCCTTGTGTTATGTTATGTAACATGGTTTATAACTCAAACATACTCCAGCTCATAAGATTCTGACAACTTACAGAATGTCCATTCTGAATGAGACTGCCAGACACTAAATAGGTGACATGCAGTTGGGCTCCTGAATTCTCCTTTCGCTTCCTTTCAACATAATCATACAGCATCCTGTTCCAAACAAAAGGCACCAGTCATTATTAAGTTTTTACCCCATCAACTCTTAATTCATGGCTTAAAATATATAAAATCTGACGGTCCATCAAATTTTTACAGAATATTTTGATCCATCCCATAGACAGAGAGTTAAAAAAAAATGGACTTTAAACAGGACATACAGGTTTGGGTCAACTTGTATGGAGTTGGCACAGTAACAACAACACACAGTGGATACAACAATGAATCAAGAAAAAGTTCAGTCACTAACTATCCTGGATAAGTTAATTTTTCTAGGCCTCTTAACCCTAAGATATAAAACGAGGGGAATCAGTGACTCTTAGCCTGGGATTCTTGTGGCCATCTCTAACCCTCCACTCCCTAAACTGAAAGCAAGATACACATGTGTTTTTGGAAGGAGACAGTTCAGGGTTAATAGATTCTCAAAGGAATTACTCTAAAACAGTAAGAACCACTATGTAGATGATCATAAGTGTCTCATTCTGAAATTCAAATTTTATGTTCGCTCAGACGCAATGCTGTTTCAGAACTGCAGAATGTAACAGCTTACTCACACTGCCCAGTATTCAGAATATTCATCAACCTGAAATTGCCACTCAATGTAGAAATAAAATCGCTTTTAATGTTTTTTTAATTTTTTTAATGTTTATTTATTTTTTAGAGAGACACAGAGCATGAATGGGGGAGGGGAAGAGAGAAAGCGAGACACAGAATCCTAAGCAGGCTGCAGGCTCTGAGCTGTCAGCACAGAGACTGGTGCGGGGCTCAAACTCATGAACCGTGAAATCATGACCTGAATTGAAGTCAGATGCTTAACAAACTGAGCCACCCAGACGCCCCAATGTTGCTTTTAGTAGTATCACTAAACTAATTTTTATCTTTATGTCCCAGCAAGTATCCGAAGTTGACTCCCCCTAACTTAGTTTAACAAAATAATTTAACAAAAACAACAATAGAGGCATAGCATTTGTGTCTTTTATTTTAAGAAACATTTACTGTGCCTCTGATATGTCACACTTCTGCCAAAGACAGCTAAATACTCAAAAATTCCAAGGGAAACTCAACCTATACTGTTGACCACTCTTCTTGAAGCATCTGCTCTCTTAGCTTCCATGATCCCATGTCCCATTGAGTCTCCTGCTACCCCTTTAACTGCCTCTGCCCCATTTCCTGCACAGACTTGACCACCTCCTCCTATTCCATGCTGCTGGAGTTCTGTTGTCAGCTATCTTTTCCCTCTAAAAATTAGAGTGACCAATGATCTGGGTGTGCCTGGATCTGAGGGGTTTCCTGAGACATGAACTTTTAGTGTTAAAACAGACAGACAGTCCTGGGCACACCAGGATGGTTGGTCACCTAACTACATATTCTCATTTTGGTCTATTTCATTCACCCCCATGGTTTCATTTATTCCTAACAACAACATCATCCACTCAAACCACCCAAACCAGAAATCTGGAATCATCATCCTTCACTTCTCCCGGTCTAGTGAGTTACCAGATCTCATTAGGTCTTCCTCCTAAGTAATTCTTGACTCCAGGCCCCAAATCTCTTAACTGGACTATTTCAAGTGTTAATTCCGCCCTGCCCCTTTCCCATTCATTATCCACAAGGCCACCATGGTGAAGCTTTAAAAATGCAAATCATCTGGTCAACAAAATTTTACTTTACGTTCTATTTCTAGAGTATAGAGCAGTGAACAAAGGAGTCCAAATCCCTACCCTTACGCTGTAGAAAAGAAAGACAAACAATAAACTAACAAGTAAATATATGTCAGGCAGTAGTGAATCTATGAAAGAAAAAAAATAAATAAAGGTAAGGAGAATATAACTAGCCTGAGAAGTTCTGTGATTTTATATAAGATGATTAGGGAAGACCTCATAGCAGAAACCTTCGTGAAAGTAAGGGAGCCACCAATGTGGATATCTTGGGGAAAAATGTTCCAGGCAGACAGACTAAAAATGTAAAGGCTCTGAGGCAAGAATATAAGTAAGCAAAGTTCAAGAACAGAAAAGAGGCAAGTGTGGAGGAAGAAGAGTGGTGCCAGACTTGCAGGGCTTTATGACCCTACGTAGGACTTTAAGCACGGAAGTCATTAGAAGCTTTAGAACAGAAATAACAGGATCTCACCTTTTAGAAGGATTCCTCACTGCTGTGTGGAGAATATACTGTTGAGGGGAAAGGGAGGAAGCAGAGAGACTAGTGAGGAGGCTACTGCAGTAATCCCGGCTAGAGGTGATGGTGGGCTCAGACCAGGACGTTAGCAATGGAGGTAGTGATTAATGGGTGAATTCTGGGTACATTTTAAAGGAAGAAACAACAGAATTTGCTGGTGGATTGACTGTGGGGTATGAGAGAAAGGAGTCAAAGATGATTGGACTAAGCAGCTCAAAGAATGAAGTTGTCATTCACTGAGATGGGGAAAAACAGGTGTTGGGGGAGAAATTAGGAGTTGGGTTTAGAGGCATGTTAAATCTGAAATGCCTATTAGTCAATAAGTGATGTTGAAAGGTAATTGGATACTCCTGTCTGAAATCTTACTCCTTGTTCCAAAGTTCTCAGTCTTTTCCTAGCCCCTAAGGATTGACTCCAACACTCTAGCAATGACAGGTAAGACCCTTCTTGTTCTGGCCCCTGTATCTCTCACCATTCTCCCACACTCACTATTTTCAACCTTAGGAAACATTCTGCAGTTCCCCCTTGCTCTTTGGTATGCCCTCCCTCTGCCTAGAATGCTCTTCTCAGACCTCATCTACCTAACTCCTCATCAAGACAGCAGCTCAGGGGCGCCTGGGTGGCTCAGTCGGTTGAGCGGCCGACTTCGGCTCAGGTCACGATCTTGCGGTCCGTGAGTTCGAGCCCCGCATCGGGCTGTGTTGACAGCTCGGAGCCTGGAGCCTGTTTCGGATTCTGTGTCTCCCTCTCTCTGACCCTCCCCCGTTCATGCTCTGTCTCTCTCTGTCTCAAAAATAAACGTTAAAAAAAAAAAATTTTTAAAAAAAGACAGCAGCTCAGTTATCATCTCCTGTATGAAGCCTTCCCTAATACCACCTAGGCTAGCAGGGTCTCCCTGCCTTCTAAGTTCTAACAGAACCTATGCCATACCTATTAGAGCACTTATCACACTATATTCTAACTACTTCATTATATATCTGCCATCCCCACTAGACTATAAGCTCCCCGAGGACAAAAATGTGCCCTATTCAGGGGTGCCTGGGTGGCTCAGTCAGTCAAGTGTCTGACTCTTGATGTCGGCTCAGATCAAGATCTCACAGTTCGTGAAATCGAGCCCCAAGTTGGGCTCTGTGCTGACAGCATGGATTCTCTCCCCTTCTCTCTCTGCCTGTCTCCCACTCACACTGTCTCTGTCTCTCTCAAAATAAAAGAAATAAACTTTAAAAAAAATTAAAGAATAATTTCCAGGGGCACCTGGCTGGCTCAGTCACTAGAGCATGTGACTCTTGATCTTGGGGTTGTAAGTTTGAGCCCCAAGTTGGATATAGAGATTACTTAAAAATAAAATCTTTACAAATACAATAATTTCTGCATATCTTTTAAGTCTCTAAGATATGTTTATCTAACTGTATTACACCAAACATTTTACCTTTACTGACAAAATATGCAAAATATTCTTAAATATCAACGATACACTTCCCTACACATGATTAACTATACTTTCCCATTTTAATTTTCCCTAGAATGAATACAGTATATAGTCTATAATGCCTTCCCAAATCTATTTTAATTATTTTTTTTTTAATTTAAAACCACTTTTTTCAATGTTTATTTTTGAGAGAGACAGACAGAGCATGAGTGGGGGAGGAGCAGAGCGAGAGGGAGACACAGAATCCAAAGCAGGGTCCAGGCTCTGAGCTGTCAGCACAGAGCCCGATGCGGGGCTCGGACCCACGAACTGTGAGATCATGACCTGAGCTGAAGTTAGACACTTAACCGACTGAGCCACCCAGGTGCCCCTCAAACCTATTTTTATTCTTTACAGCACTTTTACAACTTGAAATTATCTTGTTGTTTTGGTTTTTTTTAATTTGAGAGACAGAGAATCTTAAGCAGGTTCCATGTTCAGCACAGACACCAACATAGGGCTTGAATCCACAACCCTGAGCCAATCATGACTTGAGCTGAAATCAAGAATCAGATGCTCAACCGACTGAGCTACGCAGGTGTCCCTGAAATTATCTTGTTTAAATCAATGATGAGAAAGAGCTAATCTGTTAGGTTTACGGTTTTATGACACAGCCTAAAATAATGCTAACAATAGGAAATGAAAAAAATACTCCTTTAAGAAATCCGGGGCACCTGGGCAACTCAGTAGGTTAAGCATCCGACTTCAGCTCAGGTCATGATCTCACAGTTCGTGGGTTCCAGGCCTGAGGTAGGCTCTGTGCTGACGGCTCAGAGCCTGGAGCCTGCTTCCGTTTCTGTGTCTTCCTCTCTCTCTGCCCCTCCCCCACTCGTGCTCTGTCTGAGATGAATAAACATCTAAAAAAATTTTTAACAAATCCAAGCAAATCAATAACATCCACGCCTAGTCACTGCCCTTAGTACCACAAATGATACTTTTTAAAAATATTTTATTCATTTTTGAGAGAGAGAGTGAGCACACACACCAAGCAGGGGAGCGGCAGATAGAGGGGGACCAGAGAGAGGATCCAAAGTGGGCTCTGAGCTGTCAGCAAAAAGCCCAATGCAGGGCTAGAACTCACAAACTGTGAGATCATGACCTGAGCGGCAGTCAGATGCTTAACCAACTGAGCCACACAGGGGCCCCTCGCCAATACTTAAAATGCTTCCCCTATAGATAAAATTTTAAAATATGACAGGACACTTAAGTCTCAATTTTTTCAACTGTTATAAGAGGTTGATAACACCCATCACATTGGACTGTGACAACATTATGTGAGATAAATGTATGTGAAAATATCTACCATAGTGCTTAATACTCACTCAACAAATATTTATTGGCACAGATTATGAGCCAGATGCTGAAGAGATGATTGTGGCATCCTGTATTTTCCAAAGATGGCTACAACAACATCTCCCACCCCACATGTTCTTCTACACCCTCCCATAGAGAGGTGGAGTCCATCCCCATGCCTTGAATATGAGGGCTAGTGATTCATTTTAACCCAAAGAATAAAGCACACATGACACTGCCTGACTTCTGAGGTTAGTTGGAAAAGGCAATCAGCTTTTGCCTTGTGCTGGAACACTAGCTTTTGGAGTCCTGAGCTGCTATGTAAGAAGCCCAACCACCTGGGCATGCCTGGGTGGCTCAATCCGTTAAGTGCCTGACTTCAGCTCACATCATGATCTCATGGTTTGGGAGTTTGCGCCTAGCACCGGACTCTGTGCTGACAGCTCAGAGTCCGGAGCCTGCTTTGGATTCTGTGTCTCCTCTATCTCTGCTCCTTCCTTGCTCATTCTCTCTCTCCTCTCCCCCTCTCCCTGTCCCTGTCCCCCACTCCACTCCTTCCCTCTCTGTCTCTCAAAAATGAACATTAAAAAAAATTTTTTTAATTAAAAAAAAAAAGAAGTCCAGCCACCTGGAGACACTATGCTCTGAGGAAGCCCAGCCCACATAGAAAGACACATGCAATGTCTGATCAACAGCCCCAGCTGAAGTCCCAGCAGATGGCCAACATCAACTGCCACACGTGCATAAAGATGCCCACACATGATAAGGCCCCCACCACTGAGGCTTCCAAGCTGAAACACCAAATGTGATGGAGCAGAGATAAACCATTCTGTGTCCTGCCCAAATTCTAAGCCAAAAGAATCTATGAACATAATAAAATGGTTGTTTCAAGCTGCTAAATTTTGGGATAATTTGTTATACAGCAATAGTAATTGGAAAAGTGATCAACGTGGTAAACAAGTTCTCTACCTTCATGGAGTTCATATGATAGTTGGGGCGAGCACCCTAGAAAATGTCAGATAGCAATAAGAATTGTAAAATTCTGGATCAACTGGACATTCACATGCAAACAAATGAAATTAGACCCTTTCCTTACACCACATACAAAATGATTCCTGGAAGAAAAAGTGCCTATTTACACATTTTAGTGCTTCATTTAAAATTAGCTTGAGCTGGGGCACCTGGGTGGCTCAGCTGGTTAAGCATTTGACTCTTGATTTTGGCTCAGGTCATGACCTCACAGTTCATGAGATCGAGCCCCACGTTGGGCTCCAAGCTGACAGCGTGGAGGCTGCTTGGGATTCTCTCTCTCAAAATAAATAAATAAACATTTTTAAAAAAAGGAATTTAAAATTAGCTTGAGCCAACACCTAATTTGAAAACTACAGTGTATTCGTATTATGAGGACTGAAGCATTTTTAATATGTTAACAAGCATATGTAGAAACCTTGAATATGTGATAATTATTGATGTAAGAGCTAAAATTACAAAACTCTTAGAATACAACATAGAAGTAAATCTTCATGACCTTGGGTTGGGCAAAAAGCACAAGCAATAAAAGATAAAAAAAAAAAAAAAGTGTGTTTGGCTGGCTCAGTCAGTAGAACATGGGACTTCTTAAGGGGGGGGCGGGGGGGGGGGGTCATGAGTTCAAGGCCCACGTTGGGCACAGAACTTTAAAATAATATTTTTAAAAAGATAAAATAAATTGGGCTTCATCAACAACAAAAACTTCTGTGCTTCTAAAAGTACCATCAAAAAAGTGCAAAGACTGCCCACAAAATGAGAGAAAATTTTTGCAAGTCATATATCTGATCAGGGTCTTGTATCCAGAATATATAAAATAATCTTCATAACTCAAAGATTAGAAAACAACCCAGTGAAAAAATGGGGAAAGGATCTTTCTCCTAAGAAGATGCACAAATGGCTAATAAGCACGCGAGAAGATGATCAACATTATTAGTTATTATGGAAATGCAAATCAAACCATGATAATGCCACTTCACACACCCTAGGATGGCTAAAACAAAAAAGACAAATGATAAAAAGAGTTGGCAAGAATGTGGAGAAATTGGGAACTCCCATACCTTGCTGGTGGGATTTTAAATTAGTGTAGCCACTTTAAAAAACAGCTTGTCAGTTCCTCAAAATGTTACACATGACCCAGAAATAGGTATATATATCCAAAAAAACTGAATACACATGTCCACACAAAAATCTGTACACAAATGTTCATAGTAGCATTATTCATAATACTCAAAATATGGAAACAACCCAAATGTCCATCAATTGACGATGACAGATAAAATGTATTATTTAAGTATGTTATGGGTTGGGGCACCTGGGTGGCTCAGTCGGTTAAGAATCTGACTCTTGATTTCGACTCAGGTCATGTGACCCTAGGGTCGTGGGATCAAGTCCCCACATCAGGCTCTGCACTGAGCATGGAGCCTGCTTGAGAGTGTCTCTGTCTCTCCATCTCTCTCTCTCTCCCTCTGCCCCTCTTCACAGCTCTCAAGCTCATTCTCTCTAAAAATTAAAAAAAAATTTTTTTCAATATTATGGGTTGAATTGTGTCCCCCCTCACCCAAAAAAAGGTATGTTGAAGTCCTAACTACCAGTACCTCAGAATGTGACCTTCTTTGGAAAGAGGATCTTTACAGATGTAATTAGTTAAGATGAGGTCATACTGGAGTAGGGTGGGCTCCCAATTCAGTATGACTGGTATCCTTATACAATGGCCATGTGAAGACATAAACACACAAGAAGTATGCCATGTGACAACAAAGGCAGACACTGGGGTTATGGAGCTATAAGCTAAAGAATGCCAAAGAATGCCAAAGACTGCCAGCAAACTGCCAGAATCTAGGAAGGAATGAAGGATTCTTTACAGATTTCAGAGAGAGCATCTGCTGACACCTTAATTTTGGACTTTTAGCTTCTGCAAGAGAAATTTCTGTTGTTTTAAGCCACCTAGTTCATAGCATTCTGTTATGTCAGCCTTAGGAAACTAACTTGCCATATAATGAAATATCATTCAGCCCTAAGAAGGACTTAAGTAGTGATACATGCAGGGACAAACCTTGAAAACATGGTGCTAAGTGAAAGAAACCAGACACACAAGAATACATATTACAGGATTCCATTCATACAAAATTACCAGAATAAGTAAATCTATAGACAGAGAGTATATTAGTGGTTGCCTAATACTGGGAAGAAGAGGGTGGGGGGATGAGAAAGGAGTGGAGAGAAAGTGGTAAGTGACTGCTAATGGATACAGGGTTTCTTTTTAGGGTGATGAAAATGTTTTAAAATTAATTATAGTGATGGCTGTATAACTTTGTGAATATACTAAAACCTACCGAGTTGTACATTTTCAATGGGTGAATTACATGGTATGTGAATTATATCTCAATAAAGCATATCTCTTTATACCTCTTTCTTCTTTTGAAGAAAAGAACTAACAGATTGATACGACAGGAAGTTAGGAAAGGGTGGGGATACCTGAAATAGAGCATTATAAAGGGTTGTTGCAAAAAGTAACATGTGACATTTGAGCTACAACTTGAAGGATGAGGACAGCTGGGAGAAGAGCATTCCAGATAGAAGGAATGGTGCAAATGTCCAAAGGTGGAAATGAGCCCAGCATATTTGAGGAACAAGTGAGGTAGACAGTAGCATGGGATGAAGTTGTTTGAGAGACAGGGGCTAAACAGTATGCTGATTCTATAAAAATTACAGATCATCAAGGTAACTACAATAAAATGGCAGGCAACTTTATTTCATCCCCAGCTCTCAATATGCACCTTTAAGCCCCAACAGGCTTATATCGTAATAGTTATTTCATAAACATCTGTAGCCATAACAATTACTCTTATATATGTCCATTCTCAAAGTTACCTGAAACTCTTGGGTTTGGGCCTGACTAGCATTAGCAACAGAAATCTCAGAGAGTCAAAATCAATCCAAATCAATCCCTAGGCCAAGAGTTTCAGGTCCTGGAGGCATAAAAATCACAGTCAAAACCAGATTCTAGATCTGTCCAACAGCAGCGCACATAAAGCCAAACTGACCCATTCTATATATCAGGAATTTTCTAAGACTCATGGAATATTCCCTAACTCAAAGAAACCTTCTATGACTCAAAGAATGGGGGAAAAAATCAGACCATCTTTAGGAATAAACTGAACTAAATGGGCATTTAATTCAATATACGTTTTCTCAGCCTGTTCACCAATTCGTCCCCTTGGGACAGAGACAACATTTTCAAGTTAAGAAATTTTGAAGTTAATTCAAAACCTTGCCTTTTCCCTTTTGGCCTCAAGTTGGACTATAAGTTTCAGCAAGCAAAGGTGATACAGCAAAATTCAAGGACAATGCCCTGTGCCATCCTGAACACTCCCTTTTTACTGTCACTTAAATAGTTCTCCCCAGGCTTATATTGTTACACAGCCTGTATCAAACACCTGTTGACCTCATTGTGAAAGTACTTCAGTAACAGCCAGATGTGGGCCTAAGGAACGCGTGTGAAATGTAACAAAGATATAACAGGCATATAAATTTGAGACATAAACAGAATTGGCTAGCCCATTTAATAAATTTGAAATGACAAAGTGACGTTCATCAGAAGCCAAGACTACAAATAAATCCAGTAAATGTATCACCACACATTTGTATATAAGTAGGTAAGTCCACCTATCTCCTAAATAATGGGCAAAATTAGTAAAAAGTATAAAAAATAGTTCTCTTTCCCATTTTCCAGGGGAAGAAAAAATTACCTCAAGGCTAACTGTAAAGCTAAAAACAAAGCAAAACAGGGGCACCTGGGTGGCTCAGTCGGCTAGGCGGGTTAGGCATCCGACTTCGGCTCAGGTCATGATCTCATGGTTCATGAGTTTGAGCTCCGTGTCAGGCTCTGTGCTAACAGCTGAGTCTGGAGCCTGCTTTTGGGTTCTGTGTCTCCTTCTCTCTCTGCCCCTCCCCCGCTCATGCTCACTTGCATGAATGCTCTCTCTCTCAAAAACAAACATTAAAAAAAATTTTTTTAATAAAATAAAAGTAAAGCAAAACAAACAAAACAAAAAATTCCAAAGTGAATAAAATTAGTAAATTGGACTTACTGTTTAGCCTGGTTAACATGAACTCCTAGTGTATAGCTCAGCCATTTGTATGTCACCTACAAGAAGAAATTTTTTTTAACATTTTATTAGATAACTCCAGAGTGCAGGTCAGTCCCAAGGGCTCCTAGAGATTCCTACTCTTTGATGATTATGCCTTATAAATTACAGTAGCTGCCACCCTAGTTTTGGCAAGAACGATCCATCTGGGCAGGTAGGACTGAGATATTTATCTTACAAATACTAAAAAGTTTGTTTCACAGGCTAATTAATGCAAGAGTCTAAAAAGAAGGGCTGAATATACAAAGAAAAAGCTCTCATTTTCCTTACATTCTGTTTTACTAGTGCCCTTTATTCACATTCCATCCTTTTGTGTGGCCGCCACTGATAAATATCTAAAACTCATCCAGGAGCTAGATTACTTTGAAGTGTATACCGTAAACTTCTAAGGAAAGTTGCAGCCATACAAACGTTAACAGGCACAGATGGTGTAGGGGTAGGAATGAAAAAAGTGGATGAATACTGTATCTGGGGTTAGACTGGAAACTACAGGCATTAAGCCTTGTTTTTCCTTCCACCCTTCCTCGAACTTCCCGTCATTTGTCACTTCCTTGTATGCTCCTCACCTCTCAAAGTCTTCAATTCTAAATGCTGAGTTTCCAATAATTAAGACATAGACGAAAGCAATAGCAAAGGAGACAGACGTAGGTTGGAAAACTGCCTATCCCTTACTAACTACCAAGAAGTTATTTGGCTCGTCTGCTTCAACTTCCTTTTTTTAGGGTTACTTCCACCGCCCTTTGGGTGGGTCCTGTAAAGATCAAATGCAGTCATGTATATCCCAAGCTCACAGTAGGCACTCAATTATCACGGTTTGCAAAGTCCATTCACATTCATCGGCTCACTTGATCTTTTACTCAAACCCTATGAAGTATTAATACCAAATTTCCTAGAGGAGGAAATCGACTGTTGAAAGGCTAAAAAATCCGTCACCTAACCCAATTAAGGCACAATTTCCTCAACAGTAAACTTGGGACTTTAAACGCCAGCCACCTTATCAGACAGGTGAAGAAACGCCTTACAATTATTATCTACCAGTGCCCCTCCCTCCGCGCCTGTCCTCTAAGCCCCGGCTCCTAGCAAAGTCCCCAACACGCCCACCCAAGGGACGCGGACTTGCGCGCGGCAGAGAAATTCCCCTGCGAGTCCTCGCTCGCCCAGGGGCACGAGGCGTGAGGACTTGTCTCCCCTCCGCCAGTCCCCACCAGGCCACGCGCAGAGGGGTCAAGGCCCCCAGCAACCCTGGCCTGGCCCAAGACTCCAATCGCATGCCCACATTCCCCAGTCCTAGCTCCTCACGATCTTGTTCTGGTCCGTGACGAACTCGTCTATATTTTCCAGATAAAGCTGGTCCGCCATGGTGCTGCGGCGCTGAGCCCCGCCGCCACAACCGCAGCTCCCGCCGGCGGGAAACGTCTTTCCACCCTCCCAGGTCCCGGGTCGTTTCCCACAGCAACGAATCCGACGCGCTACGGCGGCCGCCCGAGGGTCAAACTAGTCTCCGAGAAGGCGCAGGCTCAAGTAGGCGGAGCTAGTAAGTTGGAGCAGGCGGAAGTGTAGAGCTAAGAGCGTGCGCGTGAGGTGGAAGGGCTGTTCTTGGAGCTGTGGTTTCAAATCTCCCATCTGCAGTTTAATGACTAACCCAGGGCAAAATACCTCACCTCTGGGAATCACAGCCTTTCCACTTTGTAAATTGATAAAATAATCCTTGCCTTTTCAAACCTTTATTCAACAGATACTTATCAAGTACCTATTCCAGGCACTTCTTAGGCACTGAGGACACAGGAGTGAATGATAAAGACAGAAATAAACCAGTAATTTTAGTAGAATGATGCCAGCTGGGATAAAGTACTGCTGATTATAATCCCTCAAAATTGAGAAATTAGAGATAGTTTTCAAGAAGGGATGGGAAGAGAAATGTTTCAGAAAGAGGCAGGAACATTTGCTGGGAAGAAAAAAAGAGTTTGTTGCAGCTGGAATGTTGGGAGAAGAGGGCAATGAGGAGAGATGAGACTTGGGAAAAGGCAAATCATGCTGCACGTACAAGGCTATGTGAAGGGGCACATGAACTTGATTCTCAGGAAAAGGTTTCAGGTTGGGAGATTTCAACTAAAATTTCTCCTTACATCAGCTAAAGAACCCTTAATAACTGACTTCCACATAAGCCAGAGGGCAGCATGAGGGCAGCATGGTTCAAGAGGGCAGCATGGTGGAAAATGGAGCAAGCTCTAGAGTTAGACCCTGGATTTGAATCCTGGTGTTGATAATTGTCGTGTGACCCTAAGTAAGTTATTTAACCACTACAAGCCTTTTACCCCATCTATAATATAGAAATAATAATAGCATCCCCTTCAAAGTTTTGTTGCAACAAGTACTGATTCAAGACATAGCAACAGCCTACTAAGGGCCAGGCACTGTTCTGGGTGCTGGGGTCAGCTGGGGTCAGCAATACACAGAGCCTGTTCACATGTAGCTTACATTCTCATAAAGATATGTGAGGGATGGCAAGGGCTTAAAATAGGATAGTGGGAAATTGAAAGAACTGAATGACTTGGGTTTTCTTTTTAGAGTCAGCAAAACCTGCTGATGAGTAGATGAATAGAGTGTGGGAACGGCAGGAATGAAGGAAAGTACCTAGATTTGGAATCTAAATATTTAGGTAAATGGTGATGCTTTTGACTACTGGCTGTGGGAGACTGAGAGAAAGGGCAGATGAGAATATCAAAGAATATCAAAGAATTCTATTTAGTCACAGTTATATATACACACATATATATATATATATACATATATATATACATATATATATACATATATATACATATATATACATATAAACATATATATGTGTATATATATACATATATATATACATATAAACATATATATGTGTGTATATATATATCCCTCACACCATACCTACACACAATAAAATCAATGAACAGTGGATTACATTACTATATACTTATATACTATGCCTGGTGTATAGTAATGAGAGTGAGATTTCATTTAATCCCCATAGCAACCCTGCAAATGAATTGTGTCTGTCCATATTTTATAGATTAGATTGCTGAGGTTTAAGAGAGGAGAGATGAATTTTCCAGGTCACAGTATTGAGTAGTAGTACTAGGTTTGGAATTCAAGCTTCTTGTCATTGTTCCACAGGGATGGGAAGTAAGATGATTGACCAGAGTCTTGCCACTACCCCCACACCTAAGGGAGCAGGTGATAATATACCTGAAACAACATGGCCCTAGATATATCAATGTTAAAAGGGTTGTGTGACTTTTAGAAGCCAGATTAGTAGTTAGCCTTGGGAGGCCTATCCAGTTTGAACAATCCTACCTCAGGGGTGAGGGACTGAATGGAATGCATGCAGGCTTCGGTGAAAAAAATTTTTTTCTTTAAAGCAAGCAAACAAAATCCTGGGCTTGAATCCCAGTTTAACCACTTCCTAGCTGCGTGGACTTAGGCAAATCAACTTAACTTCTCTAGCCCTCCGTTTCCTGATCTTTAAAAGAAGGAGCAATAAACTGGTGTACTAATAAATGTATAACAACCAAATTTAAAAAGCCCTGATTTGGGGCTCCTGGGTGACTCTGTCAGTTAAGCACGCAACTCTTAATTTCAGCTCAAGTCATGATTTCATGGTGGTAAGATTGAACTGTCCATTGGGCTCTGCACTGGGCATGCAACCTGCCTGAGATTCTCTCTCTCCTTCTGCCCCTCTCCCGCTTGTGTGCACACATGCAGCCTCTCTCTCTCTCTCTCTCTCTCAAAAATAAATAAATAGCCCTGAGTTGAAAACTTATGTGGTGTGAATACTCCCATCGTGGCAGATTTCAAGCTAGTGATATTGATGTCACTGAATGCAAAGTACGTGGAGACACACAAGATCATGAGATCACACCATTATTTCCTCAATACACATAGAATAAACAAATAACCTCAAGAGCATATATGGCAGTAAGGTAATTAGGAAGTGATGATATTCGAATATATATTGTCTTTGTTTTTACTATTATTTATTTAGTTGTAAATTTATATAATTTAATTTTTAGTAATGGCTCTTGTGAAAAGATAATAAAAGGAAACCTAGTTTAGAATGGAGTTGGGAGGCCAGCAGGGGGAGCTCTCAAGCCCTACCACTCCTTGTCAATTGCAGACCCAACTGGGCAGGTTCTGTGCCTGGGGCGTTTAGCAATGTAAAATTAACTCATCTTCTTATTCTAGGCATCTGTAACATTTTCCCTATTTGAAATGTAACAGGCAAACCTCCAAAAAGGAAAAGTACCACCATTTCTACCTTAAATGCTGCTTCTTAAAAAAAAAATATTCAGTCCCTGTTCCTTATAGATGAAGCTTAATAAAAACGTCAAAAACAATAGCAGTTCTCCAGGAATCTGAACAACCAACCAACCAAAGTATTTCTAAACAAATGAGGCCAGACAAAACTTGGGGATGGCAGTGTCAGCTGATACCAGAAGTGGGAGCCATAGGATCAAGACTCTTCAGCCTTCATGTTTCAAAAGAGGTTGATATTAGAAACAGAAGACTAATCCTTCTTTTTCCTCCTTTTCATCCCAGAAATGATTAGCATCAGAGAGGCTAATGATTGTGACGAGGCATGGGATAGTGAATCTAGACTGGACTCAATCAATATCGGGAAGAGAATAAGGAGTGGTCAACCTATATGCAGGCAGGACCCCAGACTCAGAGTAGGGGAGGGACACCAGGCCCCTGACCAGGAAATGGGGCCTGTGGGAGCTTCTCAGGAGTCCCACCAGAGAACTGGGCTACAGGGCTCCTGCAGATTTCTGGGAGATAGCATTCCAGGCAGAAGAACAGATCAGAACCAAGGAATACAAGATTAAGAGCTATAATTTAGGGGCCACATAACTGTCCAAGGGTTGTTCCAGATCCCAGGGACCCAGAACTTATTAATACCATGCTATTAGCATTAGATCATTCATACATTCATTCATCAAATATTACTCAAGGCCTCCTGTCTACCAGGCCCTGTGTGACTACTGGGAACAGAGCATGGTCTTCCTCTCTGAGAGTTTAGTCTGTGGGGAGTAAATAGCAATACAATGTGGGGAAAGCACAGGGTGCCATGGGAACCTGGCAGAGGCAACTAACCCAGCCTGGAGCTCAGAAGAAATGTGGAGAAAACTGGATTTAGGTATCCAGGACTAGATAGCATGTAATCCCTCCTTTCACTTTAGGTGAAATATATAGGAAATCAGAGTGCTGTCACTGTTATTAACACATACAACAAGCCAATATAATAAAAGGTATTTTATGAGAACATGTGTACCTTGTGCAGGCTATCTTGTGGAATGTACAGCTATCAAGGCCAGGGCACATCAACCTTCTTGACAGCTGGTGAGGCAGGAGCCCAGGGAAGGGTAAAATAACATGCTGTTCTAACACACCTTATCAGTTCTATAAAAATCAATGTAAAACCCCTCTGTTACCAAAACAAAGTGGGTGAGCCAAGAGGGCAATCAGACACTGGTTCCCCTGTTTTATACCCACTGCCACCCCACCATATCCCCAACCCAAACTTACACCTCAGCCTGTTTATTTCTCAACTCAATCACCAACAGTTTCACTTTGCTACCTTTGTTACCTCAGTCACACAGAAAAAGAGCAGGAAGATCTCACCCCGGTCCCATCTTGCAATTACTTTGTATATTGTTTTCCTTTCTCAATCCCTTTGGAGGCTGGAAGGGTGCTTTGGAGGAGTGTGTGTCCCTATTTTCGCTGTTAGCATTTTTGTTGTAAGCATTTTAGCCACATAATTGGCCAAAAAGCAGTTTTTCCATAAAAGATAAGATCACAAAAAATAAAAGAGGGACATTCATTAAAAAGGACACACTGAAGAATGAATAACAAAATTAAAAAGACACTATGGCAAAATACAAAGTATTTGAATGCATTCAAAATATATAGTGTAGATTCATGGCAATACTGTGTAAATAACTGACTTTATTTTGTGGATTGTATCCGAGCACTTGTCTTGAAAATCTTTTGTTCATAATATTATATAATTTTTTTGCTTGTTGATTCATTTCCTCATTGGACATCAGACTTTTTTTGCTAAATTTTTTTCCTTCATTAATAGAGGTATCAGTTTCCAAATAGGAGGATGCATATTTGTAACTGAACTTTGTATTGCGTTGTGACTGCCTTCTACACTGTTGTTTGTTCTTGGCATATGTCCATTGGTAGATGTTACAAAGTTCTAAGGGAAATGTGGGTTCAAAACTCTGCCACTCTATAGACCACTATGAGGGCTAAGACTCACATAATATAAAAATGGGAGTACTGTGTTAATGAAGAAATGAAACCAAACTCAACCAGTTGATGAAACCAACAAACTGTCAAACCAAACTACCAACCAGTTACTTTTCTCTTTTATGGCAAAATTGACTTAGAGCCAATTAGTTATGTGGCAAAGATGTTTATGGCAAAACTACCTAAAACCAGAAGGGTGATGGTAAAAGTGAAGATAATTGGAAATTGGTGATGAGAAGTTTTGTCTTAAGCACATCATTTATGAATTATTAAATTGGGAGCAGGAAGGTGAGGGAGACTTGGCATCCAGGGCTCGAAAGAAACGTGATCCTTCTCTAGACACCATTGCTGTCTGGCTTCCGGCACTGCTGGTTGGAAAGACTTCCTGAGGAAATGTCATGTGGCCTCACTTTGGTATGGAGTAAAGAAGGGGCAAAGGCCATTCTACATACAGTGGATGGAGTGGCTGCTCTCTTTGCCTCATTGTCTCTCTCCTGGCATTACTGCTTCTCTGTCTCTACGACTATTCTGTTTGACTTTGGCTTAATCACAGTTTCTACTTCCTTATAATTTTAGTTTAAACAGAACCATAAGTTACCAAGGGTCATCTACACCACTACCTCCAGCTTTTACCGCATCATTACAGATGCTTTTGACAATTCCCCATCCTGTAATTCCTAAATGGTTGAACTTGATTTGCTCAGCTTATCTCAGGGTTTTGGTTTTTTAAAATCTCAGAGTATTGCTATCTTTCTCAGGATACTGACCAGCCATGTACAGGTTCCTCTTGGATAGGTGCTCTTTTACTTAATCCTCAATGGTTCATTGAATTCCTTCTATGAGCCCACTATACACATGAGATACAGTAGAATACATGATGCCCAGATGCAGAGTTAGATTGGGGATCCACAACATTCTGTTTGGGCCATCAGAGGGAGTAGATCACCCAGGGACAGAGCTGAAGAACAGAACTCCAAGGAACATCAGCACAGAAAGGACATGCAAAGAAGGAAAGGCCTAAAAAGGGAACTGAGAGAGAAAAGGAGCACTGGTAGGTTTCCATATGGAAACAAAAAAAAGTGAGTTTGAAGAAGAGAGTTTGCAACAGTGTAAAATGTGAAATGGTGTTGGGTAGGGGTTGAGAGGAACACATAGGGGTTTGACAGTCAGGAGGCCTCTGATGAAGTACAAAAGGAGTGAGAGACACAAAAGCCAGATGGCAGTGAGTTAGGAGGGAGGAAATGTAAGAAAAGAAACTGAAGATGGAGGGTAAAGGCAACTCTGGCCAATTAAGTATGTGGAAATGGAGAAATAGGAGTGAGGGTGGTCATGAACTTTACAACATATGTGCCTAAGCGATAGGGGTGGGAGGTGGTGGTGGGTATTTGTCTTAGAAAAAGGTAGGACAGGAATTCTGGGGTCTTTTTCATCCAGAATGTCCTCAGTAGGGTTGCCTCAGAAACTTCAGGCCAGAATCTGCAGGAGGAGGGCATAGGGTAGATCCTCGGTTTCCAAAGAATGGAAATTTCTTAAAGGTCTTTTCATTCCTGGATTCCCAGCACCCAGCATGGCCATAGATGGCACAGGGCAAATATGTGTCTCTGGCCCTTAGCAAATATGTATTGACTGGTAACTGAATGGCTGAATGAATCAATGGATGGATAAAACTGAATTAAATATTGTTCTGTTCTATAATCCCTTTGTTGATCTACAGACTATTGTTTGTGGAAGGTGTTGTCTACCTTCCCTTCCACCACTTGAACTATTACATAGTCTGTTATCAAGGTGAGCATTACTGATAAGCTAACTGGGGAAATCCAGCTTCCTTCAAAGGCCCAGAGATCAGAAATGAGGGCACAGGGTGGGGCGGGGGGAGGCTTTTATGGACAAAAGCTAGGACTAAGCACAGGTCCTAAACAGGCTTGAGAATTGCAGAGAGCACTGTTGCTGGAGACTTCAAAGTGAGGTTTCCTACATTCCTATATATATAAACTTCATACACATACACATTTATCTAGTGAATACTCCATGGATTGAGTAACCTGAAGTATCCTACCTTTCAGTATTTCTCCCAAGACTCTAGACCAACAACAAAAACAAGGGGGTAAACTTCACCCAAACAAATTCTCGTTTCCCCTTTCTCTGTCCATGAGAAGATGCCTCCATCACACCTTTGATCTCTCTGTACCTGTCCAATTTCAGACTCTCCTTATCATCAGTCAATTTTTCTTAACTTGTTTTTCTGCTTATAAAGGAAAGCATCATCCTCATCTTCTCCAGCTTCATCTCGGTTCCAATCCGCCCCATGGTCCATCTTTAACTCCAGTTCCAGGATGATGTTTCTAAAACACAGATCTGATGATGTTACCCCCCCCACCACCACCACATACAACCACAACTCAATTTTAAAATACTTCCATCACCCCCAAAACATTCCCATGTGCCTTAATTCCCCACTTACACAATCAATCCCTGATCCCACCCCCCAACTCCAGGTAACCACTGATCTGTTCTCTGTCCTCATAATTTTGTCTTTTCATATAGATGGAACCTACAACGTGTAGTTATTTGTGTATGGCTTCTGTTTTGGACTGAATTGTGTCCACCCCCCAACCCAACCATATATTGGAGTCCTAACCCTCAGCCCCTCAGAATGTGATTGTATTTGGAGATAGGGTTTTTAAAGAGGTAACTAAGCTAATATGAGTTCATTAGGGTGGACATTATCTGTGTAAGAAGAGTAAATTCAGACAACATTCACAACTAGAGTAGAGACCAAGTGAACACGCAGGCTCAGCAGAACTGCCCCATAGAGGGAGCCATTGTTCAAATGGGTATAC
Source organism: Panthera tigris (assembly GCF_018350195.1). Taxonomy (NCBI): domain Eukaryota; kingdom Metazoa; phylum Chordata; class Mammalia; order Carnivora; family Felidae; genus Panthera; species Panthera tigris. The sequence goes on from NC_056669.1 coordinate 56,899,961, forward strand.
TAGAGATGAAAAAGGTTAAGTCCCAGATGTTTAGTGACTTTCCCCAAGCTCATACACCAGAAAATAACTGAACTTGGGACTTGCACTGGGACTTTTCGATTCCCATCCAACCTAGGATTCCTGATAGACTAGTTGGGGAGAAGGCTGGGTGTGGGGAGGGGCATTCAGTGTCCATGTAGTGACAGATTGCTATATGTCTGATCTCAGTATGAAGCCAAAACAGGCTGGAGTTAATAAATGAGCAAATTGAAGTTTTATAAAAATTAATCTAGTAGCACAAAGTACAACTCATTGACAGACATTCGTAGTCCCATCTTTTCATTCTCTGGATCCGAGGTCTCCCCAAGTCTGTTTCTCTTCCGTCCTGTTCTCTGAAATCATTTTTTTCTCTAATTTTCTTACCTTAGCCATTCCTGAAGATCTGTGACAGCTTCCAACTTCCTTTGATATCTCCTGCTCCAATCCCTTCTCCTTTCCCTGCATCTTTTTCCAGCCACACTTTGTGCTCTGTACCAGTACATCCCTGATGCTTACCAGAGGACACTCTGGTTATGGGTTTTACCCAGGAGCTGGCCAGGCATTTTCTGGGTATTGGAAAGAAAGACCTCCATGTGCCTCCGACACCCATCCATAAAAAAAGGAGCCCATGGGGCACCTGGGTGGCTCAGTTGGTTAAGCGACCGACTTTGGCTCAGGTCATGATCTTGCAGTTTGTGAGTTCGAGCCCTGCGTCGGGCTCTGGGCTGACAGCTCAGAGCCCGGAGCCTGCTTTGGATTCTGTGTTTCCTCCTCTCTCTGCCCCTCCCCTGCTCACGCCCTGTGTCTCTCTGTCTCTCAATAATAAATAAATGTTAAAAACAAAAAAGAAGGAGCCCATGACAAGGTCTTCCAGATCTGACCCTTTCAGAGGGTGGTGCTGGAACTCTAATAAAGGACTGGCAGGTATGTACTGTCAATGAGCAGCAGATGGCAGAGTCCCCTCTCCTTCTGTCATCTACCATTAGGAGGTGCTGGTGCTCCTTCTCACAGGAAGAGTAACAATAACTAAGGACCTCAACAACTAATTAGAAGAAAACACTCTGGGAGCCAAACTTTAATTGAATTAATTGCCTGAATGTAAAGAACCAGGGATTTCACATTAAAAATCAGATTTTAGGTCTTATTAATCCAAACATCTAGCTGCCGTCTTCTGCCAAGGGTATTTTGCCATTGGTCAAAGTATTTGTACTGTTAGTTTTCTTAAACTCTTTTCTTGTCAGTGAATAGTTCCTGACAATGTATTCAACAAAACGAAGAAAGAGCTAGATTGAGAGGACCACAAGTTTCAAAAAAGGAGGGGGAAAGAACCCAGTTTTTGTGAAAATGAAGTAATCACAGTGTTGTCTATGTTTAAAGAATACAACCTAAATACTATTATGAAAATAAAGCATAATAAGACCTAAGAAGAAGATGGAAAAGATGTGAGATGAAAAAGCAACAAAATGGAAAAAAGGACTAAAACATCAACAGAATTGATTCTTTTTAATGCAGATAAGTGTTTCTGCTATAAACTGTAATTAAGAGGGGTAAATTATAAATGAATAAAATAGAACAGAATAAGTAAAACAGTATCACCCTACAGAGGGTGTAGGCATTTGAGATTCTGTCTAATTCAATCTCTTCCCCCAGAACCTCCCCTGCCTGTTTACGGATGGGCTAGCTGAGGCCCAGAGACATTGGATAAACTGTCCAAGGTCACAAAGGTAGGAAGTGGCAAAGCTGGGAATAGAAATCATGTCTTTGGACTCTATATCCTCTACTTCTTCCATATATCCTATTGCCACAGAGCTTGACGAACATTTTTTGAGTTGACGAAAGGAAGCATAGTACAAAGGAAGGAACACTAAGTTGTGCTGGGGAGTCCTAGATTCCAGTCCTAGCTGTACAACTGACTGGCTGTGTGAACTTGGGCAGGTCACTTTCTCCCTTTGGACCTCAATATCAACATCAAAGTATAGAGAAAGCTAAACTCAAGACTTTGAAGGTTAATTGGGAAGTATGTCACATTAGCCAACTATAGCCTTTTTGATGTGGGGCTAAAAACTTGGCCCCCAAGCGAAAGGAGTAAAGACTTCATGGTGATAAAGAATAGATGTCAGGGGCGCCTGGGTGGCGCAGTCGGTTGAGCGTCCGACTTCAGCCAGGTCACGATCTCGCGGTCCGTGAGTTCGAGCCCCGCGTCGGGCTCTGGGCTGATGGCTCAGAGCCTGGAGCCTGCTTACGATTCTGTGTCTCCCTCTCTCTCTGACCCTCCCCCGTTCATGCTCTGTCTCTCTCTCTGTCCCAAAAATAAATAAAAAACGTTGAAAAAAAAATTAAAAAAAAAAAAAAAAAAAGAATAGATGTCAGCTCTTGCTGATTTGAATAAGAAATATATTTGATGATCTTCTAAAGCTCATACAGTCACCAGAAAAACTGAAGAATTAGGCTAAAAAATGGGCTGAAAATGAAGGTATACACCCACACAGACACTTGTACATGAATGTTTATAGTGATATTATTCAAAATGGTCAAAAAGGAGAGAAGACCCAAATTCCCATAAACTGATGAATGAATAAACAAGATCTGGAATACGGTGGAATATTATTCAGCTATTAAAAAGAATGAAGTACTGACATAAGATTAAACACAGATGAACCTTGAAGAAATTATGCTAAATGAAATAAGCCAGTCGCAAATGGCTGTATACTATGTGATTCCATTTCACATGAAAGGAATAGGGAAATCTGTAGACAGAAAGTAGATGAGTGGTTGCTCAGGGCTGGGGGGAGATGGGGTGGGAGAAGCAGGGGTAGAGGATGGGAATGATAGTCAAAGAGCGTGAGGTTTCTTTTTGAGACAATAAAAATGTCCTAAAATTGATGGTGATGAATAATCTAAAAAGTGAATTGTAGGGGCATCTGGGTGGCTAAGTCAGTTAAGCATCCGACTTTGGCTCAGGTCATGATCTCACAGCTCGTGAGTTCAAGCCCTATGTTGGGCTCTGTGTAGACAGCTTGGAGCCTGGAGCCTGCCTTGAATTCTGTGTCTGCCTCTCTCTCTGCCCCTCCCGTACCTCACTCTCTGTCTCTCTCTCTCAAAAATAAACATTAAAAAAATTTTTAAGTGAATTGCATACTTTAAATGGGTGAATTATATGGTATGTGAATTATATCTCAATAAAGATGTTTAAAAAATTGGCAGAAACAAAGGGAGCCAGGGCAGATACAACCTCATCCCTAATCTATCATGCTACAGAACCAATTCAATAAGCCATCTTGACCCCTGCCCTGAACACTGGACCCAGAGGTCACCACTCACTCTGCTGGCATTGGTGCCCTGAAACCTACACACTACTGCCATTGTCCCTACCCCTGCCAAACTCTCCACTGTCCCTGCTTCTTTGCAATACAAGTATCTTATTCTAAGTTCCAGGAGAATGTACCTGATTGACTGAGTCTAAATCATACGTGCATACCCTAGCTGTAAGGGTGGGCTGGAAAGCAAATTTCTGGCCTTGGGTTTACTTCTATAATAGGAGACAAGATCTGCCTCTCCAAGAATCCCATGGTGGAGAATTCTCCATATATAAGAAAGGGGCTTAGGGGGTGCCTGGGTGGCTTAGTCGGTTAAGTATCCAACTCTTGACGTGGGCTCAGGTCATGATCTCACGGTTCATGAGTTCAAGCCCCAAGTCAGGCTCTCTGCTGTCAGCACAGAGCCCACTTTGGATCCTCTGTCTCCCTCTCTTTCTCTATACCTCTCCCCCGCCCTCTCTCTCTCTCTCAAAACATTTAAAAAGAAAGAGAGAGACCAAGAGGAGTTAGCCAAAAAGAAAATGCTGGAAAAGAGGCATTGCAGGTGTAGAGAAGAGCATGTTATGGGGCCACGAAAAGGTGCCTTGCAGATCTCCAACTATAGGAGTATAATAGACCAATGGCCCCAGACACTGCTCTGTAAAGTCTGCTGCTGCTCAGTTTGTGCTGAAACCACACCTCCTTTGAGCTGCTCCCAGCCAAGGGCTGTGTGCAGCAGGAAGGCTAAGTAGACATATTCCTGAGGGACAAGGACTCTTCTGACAGCTAAGTCTGGCTTCATGACAGCCCAACCTTCCTTAGACTGTACACATCCTCCCAACTGTCCCTCCCCTTCTGCTTACTTAGGGTCAGACTCGCATGGAGGATTTATGGTTCAACCAACCTCTCCCTTCTCATTTTTTTTTTCACATGTTGTTACATGAGTAAAATCCTTGCATGTTTCATCCCCTCTTGGCTGTGTTTCTTGGAAGACCTGGATGAACACACCTGTGTAAAAGTATAACGCCTTTAAGAACTCTGGACTTCACTCTGAATGAATTCACAACACCTGGGTTACCTTTAGTAAGGTATATAGAGACAAAATAAAATTTGAAGTTTGAAGGTGGCTGGCCTGGAGGCGTGGAGAAAGTGGAGAAGGGATGGGATAGCAAATAGTTGTAATTGTTTTGGGCTGCTGAGTTTTAGGACATTTTCATGTTTGGAGAGTTCCCCATCTTATGAGATAGACAGAACTAGCTTCCCATTATAGAAACTGAAAATGCCAGATTTGCTTTCCCAGCAACCCCTGCAACTCAGGCATGGCACATGACCTAAGCCCTGCCAGTCAGATAGACCTGCCTTAGGTCCACTTTGAATTGGAAGCTAGTGAGGCAAAGAATAGTGGCATGCAAATCAGCGTAAGCCACGGCTGGTAGCAGCAGAGCCAGCAGCTGTGGTGGTAGAGTCCAGGTCTGTCATTGGTCGTCTTGATGGTGTAGGCGGTGGAACCCACTCCCTAGAGCAGTGGCTGTCACGTGTTCACTGGGCCAGTTCTACGTGGTGAATTTGGGAGTTGTTCCTGGGGTGAAAGCTTCTCTGGTCCTCCCCGAGATTCTGTGAGCTACCTGATATCCCTTCAACAATTCTTTTTCTGTTTAAATAAGCCAGAATATGGTTCCTGTTTGCAGTAACAAATCCTGCTTGGTAAAGGTAGGAAGAAATAGGAACTATCAGCAGCCTCAATGAATGAGGATGGAGAAGGGAAGTAGGAGAGAGAGTGTGATATGATGTGAAAATCCTTAAGCTCTGCAGCCAAGGGACTTACATTTGTGTCCTAGCCCTTCACCTGCGTGTCAGTGAGCTCAGACTGCTGTAACAAGATGCTGTAGACAAACTAGTTTAAACAAACATTGATTTCTCAGTTCTGGAAGCTGTGAGGTCCAGGGAGAGCCCTTTCTGGTTTGCAGATTACCACCTTCTTATGGCATCCTCACATCACACACACACACACACACACACACACACACACACACACACAGCTCTAGTCTCTACTTATTCTTATAAGGGCACCAATCCCTTACAAAGAACTCTACCCTTACAACCTCATCTAAACCTAATTACCTCCCAAAGGCCCCACCTCCAAATGCCATCAAAATGGGGATTAGGACTTCAACATATGAATTTGGGAGGATACATTCATTCCATAGCAACCTAGTAGCCAAGTGACCTTGAGAAAATCATTCATCTTTCTGAGTTTCAGTTACCTTACCTATAAAATGGGGATATTGAGTTTTACCTCTGTTTTAGGGCTGTTGTAAAGATTAACTGAGAAAATAGGTATGAAAATGCTTTGTAAACTATAAAATGAACTCTGTGGATGTTTCTACTTTATCTTAACAGTGCTTAACACAAAGAATGGCAACCAGAAAGTGCTCTTTAAATGTTTGAAGAAAAAAGGATAATAATTACTGTAAGCAATTACTATTGCCAGCCACTTTGATAAATGCTTTATCAGCATTATCTCCCTAATAACCTAAGGCGACCAGCCTTCCTAGTTTGCCTGGGACTCTACTGGGTGTAGCACTGAAAGTCCTACATCCTGGGAATCCCCTGAGACCTGGACATAGGTTTGAGTATGATGCCCATTTTACACATTAGGAAACTGAGGCTTAGAGAGATTGTGCAACATGCCCAAATCACATTTGGTAAATGGCAAAGTCAAAGTTTGAACCCAGATCTGTCCAGGAGGAAACATGGGAGGAGAAGGATCTTCAGAATGAAAGAGGATCAAAACCCCGCTCTTTAGCTACATTACTCCATCTCACGCCCAGTTTGGTCTTAGGGACTGGCGTTGGGAGATTGCCCAGAGAACGCCAAAAGCTGGCCCAGCCCCAGGTCACCTGTTCTTCCAGGGCAGTCCCTGGCAGATCATGGTTCTTTGTTTTGTTTTTTACTTCATAGAAACTCTCCTGTTTCTACAGGGTAATTAAACCCTCATGCCTTATCCTGTTTATATTTTTGCCTTTGTGTTTTGTTTTGCTTATGAATGAAAGAACAATCAACATTGCTAATCCAAACCATCTAACCCCTTAAAGCAGGTGTTTTTGGGTCTTGAGCAATAGCATTGCTATAAACACTTATATGGAGGTAGAGATTTCTGTGCCCAGCCAGGGTCAGAAGCAAAGTATTTATCAGATGCTGATGGGCAAATTTTGCTTGAGGTGTATAGGAATGGTGGTCAGGAGGGAAAGAAAGCCTGGTTAACCTCAACATTATGCTTCCTTTCTGCTCAGATATGTCTGTAATTGCCCCATTTTGCCTCCCATCAATTTGTCCTATGCTATGCCATTGAATCTAGAGTTGGGAGGCTGGCACAAGGCCCCCAGCTCTGCCACTAGTAATGTGTGTGACCTAGACAATCTCTTCTCCCTCTGAGTTCAGTTTTATCATCTGTCAGATGAAGGAATCAGATTGTCACATTAGGTGCTCCCCTAGGGGTACTTGTGTTGACACTCCAGGACTCTGTAATGATACACATAATTGAACTGCTTCTGAAGGCAGGCTCTGGGCTGCTGCTGCTGCTGCTGCTGGTGTGTGTGTGTAGATGTGAACATGTGTGAGTATGTGTGCATGAGAGATGGAGTGGGAGTGAAGGCGTGTGACTGTGTGAACATATAGGCATGTAGGTTGTTCTCAAAAAACATACTCAGGGCTTGCTTGGAATTCCAGCTTAGTGAAAGCCCTTCATCCCACCCCTGCCTGACCCTCCTGAATTGCTTTTCCAGACTCAGCTCTCCCATATAGTGGAGCTAAAAGCATCTCTTCTGGTAGACTTCATGGACAAGAATGAGCACTGACTCTGGAATCAGACTTGGGTTCGAATCTTAGCTCCACCCTGTACTTGGTATGTAGCCTTCAGCAAGTTACATTTACCTAAGCCTAAATTTCATCAATGGTAACAAGGAGCTAACACCTAGCTCAGCACAGTTAGAGGCTGGAATGACACAAGTATGTCAAGTACCTGGCCTAGAACCGAACACATGGGACACTCTCAATCAGGAGCAGTTGTGCAATTTGCGAGGCCCACTGCAAAATGAAAACATCGGCTTATTATTCAGAAATTATCAAGACTTTCAAGATAGCAGCAACAGACATTAAACCAAGCATGAGGCCCTTCCAAGCACAGGCCCTGGGCACCTACACAGGTCACATCCTATCAATGGTAACTTTCTTCCAGGCAGGTTTGGTTAAGCTGTTGGGACAAGAATGATGGATGGAAGGCAATGTCACAGGTAAGGATCCCCAAATAACTCAGGAAGCAAAAATTGAGGCTTGGAAATCTCTTCCATTCCCACCCTCTCCCTGAAACTACCCTGGCCATGAGAAGGCATAGATGAAAGTCAGAGCAGGTGACTCACTTGCTTCCTTAAACACTGAGAATATTTTTCCCACTCTGTGAATTCAGCCTCCTTCCCTCCCAGACAGAGACTTAGCTTAGGATAAGACATCACGCATCCTTTCCCAGAGAGTCTGTCTTCATTTCTTGTACCTCTTTTACGTCACCTAAGTCCTTCTGGATCCTCTGGGAAGGAACTGAGGTCCTGGGGCCCAATGACGAGGAAGGAGTTTCTGAGGGAGGTCACTGTCTGCTGGTCAGAAGGGATCTTCCAGACCAGAGTATCACTGAACACTTGGAAGCTGGGAAATCAGCCAGTGTTTCATCTTTTGTTTTTTCCTCCTGGGGCTTCCTGTCCCAGAGGTGGAGAGAAAGGGGTCATGGGGGACTTCCTGATCACTACAAATAAACCTTTCCATTGTCATTGGCCAGGCAGCACTTCCAGCCTAGACAGACCAGACTGATGGGAAGTAACAGAGAGACAACAATGTTGCCTTCAGAGAAGGCTCACCCCTAGTTCCATCAAAGGTCCCAGAAAGAAGAGGCTATGCTCTTCTGGGGTGGAAAAGGTGGCCATGTGGGAGGCCAGGACTGACTGCCCATCAGGAGTAGGGGGTGAATGGGAACTGTGTGGGGAAGAGCATCAGAGAATATGAGGACGGGAAGTGTCCTCAGAGGTCATCAAGTTTGTTCTCTGCAGCTTCCCAGTGCCCAGAACAGCTCCTGGCACATAGTAGAGGCTCAACAGCCATTTACTAAATAAATGTGTGAATCTAATCCAGCAACTTCATTTAACTGACCCAGGGAAGCAAGGCCCAGAATGGAAAAGAAGTTTCCCAAGGATACACTAAGTTAATAACAGAACTCAGACTAAAGCTCAGAGTTCCTGAATCCCACATCAGTGTTCTTTCTACTGAATGGCAATCAGTGCACAGGGTGGCGGTGTGTGTGTGTGTCGGGGGGGGTGGTGTATATTCTCCTCCTTCCTTAAGACAAGGGAGATAGGCAACTTCCAGAAAGCCACTCGGAGAACTTAACATGTGACTCTGGAGTCTGGGAATCATAAAACATAATTTCACACTTGCTTGAGGAACTTAGTGATGAGAGATCGAAAGAAACCTGTAGGACAAGGAGAGAGATGGTTATGCTGAGAACAAACTGTTCTCCCACTGGCCACGGGAAAATGACAGGTGCGTCCTAGGGACTGATGTAGACCTAGAAGAAGGGAGATGCCTGAAATCTTCTTAAAAGTGAACTGCCCTCAAAGAATCGCATGGAGGGTACTGTGATCCCAACTAAGAGGATGGACTGCTAGAAGCTCAGGGGCTAACCTGGGAGAGAGGCCTTGCCTTATCAAGGGAAGTCCAGGCAGAAGCTCTAGGGGAGGATCTCCAAAAGGCCTGCTAAAGCTTTCCAAAAAGAAAGAATTGGCTTAGGACTTCTGACCACCCCACAAAGCAGCATTACACTGCAGTGGATGCCTTGTGGTCCTCCCTTGGAGCCAGAGATGGGTATACCTTGAAACTAACAAAGTTTGTGTTTTAGGACCCCTCCCTGGAATGGGTCCCTTTAGGCCCCTTTACAACTTTGGATTCTTTTTCTTAAAGATATATTGGTTTTCTATTGATGTGTAACAAATTACCACAAACTTAGCAACATAAAGCAATACAGAATTATTATCTTAGTTCTGTATGCTGAAGGTCTGGGCATGGCATGACTCAATTCTCTCTTCAGGGTCTCACCAGGCTAAATTCAGTTTTTGTCAGGTCTGGGGTTCAGGATCCTCTTTAAAGCTCTGATCATTGGCAGAATTCAGTTCCTTAAATTTGTAGGACTGAGGTCCCTGTTTTCTTGCTGGCTATCAACTGGGGACCACTCTAAGCTCCTAGAGGCCACTTCCAATATTTTTCCATGTGGCCCCTTGTTATGTACTGAATTTTTGTGTCTCCCCTCCTGTCTCCCCCCCCCCCATAATTCATAGGTTGAAGTCTTAATCTCCAATGTGAGTAATATTTGGAAATGGGACTTCTGGGAGGTAAAACTAAGCTTCAGTAAGGTCATAAGGGTAGGACCCTGATCCAATAGGATTAGTGTCCTTACAAGAACAGACATCAGAGCATACTCTCTGTCTCTCCATGCACATGCAGTGAGGAGAGGCCATGTGAGCACACAGAAAGGAAGTGGCCATCTGCAAGCCATGAAGAGAGCTCTTACCAGAAGCTAACCATGCTGGCACCTTGATCTCAGACTTCTAGCCTCCAGAGCAGTGAGAAAACAAATTTCTGTTGTTTAAGCCATCTAGTCTGTGGTATTTTGTCATGGCAGCCTGAGCTGACTAATACATCCCGTATGCAGTTTACAACATGAATGTTGGCTTTCTTCCAGACCAGGCAGAGTGTATCTTTCTAATTTTGTCTTCTTTTTAATATTTGAAAGCACTTGAAGAGCTCTCATTACCTGAGGACCAAAACAAACAAGCAAACAAAGAACCCAATGGGGTCCGTCCAAGATTTCATTTAGTAACAAGGAAAGACCTATTCAGTAGAGAAACTGGTGGGAGAAAATATGGTTTTCTGTCTACAGCAGTATGAGTTCACTTTGTTCACCAAACTATCTACTCTAACATTGTAAGAGAAGAGACATAAATATAATACAACTAATATACAGAACAACTATGCGTGATAGTTCAGGAAGTGGCCAGAGTAGAGAAAATCATGATTTGGAAGTTCAGAGATTGGGGTGTAGTCCTGATTCTGTTATTGACCACTTTAGTTGCAATGCGGAATATATACAAGATGAACAAGCCACAGAGAAAAATGGGTAAATGATATGAATAGGCAATTCACAGAAGAGGTAATACAAATGGACAAGAAACATGAAAAAATGTTCAAACTCACTAGTCATTAGGGAAATGTAAGCTTTAAAAAATAGGATGCAGGGCATCTGGGTGGCTCAGTCGCTTAAGCATCTGACTGTTGGTTTTGGCTCAGGTCATGATCTCATGGTTCGTGAGATTGAGCCCCATGTCAGGCTCTGTGCTGGCAGCATGGAGTCTGCTTGGGATTTTCTCTCTCTCCCCCTCTCTCTCTGCCCCTCCCCTGCTGGGTGCTCGCTCTCTCTCTCTCTCTCTCTCTCTCAGAAATAAATAAATAAACATTTAGAAATAAATAAATAAATCATGGAAATAAAAATAGGACACACTTTTACAAAATATGACAAAAATTAAAAGTCTGAGAACATCCAGCTGTTGTTAGAGAGTAAGAAAATGGACATCATTACACATTGTTGGTGAAGGTGTAACATTATACCCTAATCTCTTTGGAAAGTATTCTGGAAGGATCTATTAAAATTTAAAATGTATGTACCCTTTGGTCCAGTAATCTCTCTTTTAAGACTCTATATTATTGGAGCAAATGTATTAGTACCTAAAATAAATAAATATGTCAGAATCAATATCATTATCAATATCTACATATATCTATATATCTATAGATATTGATCTATTTATCTATATATCCATAGATATCTATAGATATTGATAGTGATATCGATACAGATATAGATAGAGATATTTATGGGGACATTGCTTAGAGTGTCAAAAACAAACAAACAAACAGAACACTGGATATAACCTGAATGTCCAATAGTGGAGAAATTATTGAGTACATTTTTGTGCACTTACATTATATTACAGAATATTATCTAGCTATTTAAAATAGGAGTTAAATTTATATACCAACCAGGAAGAATGAATATGGAATATTAAATGAAAAAGCAAGTTGCATAGTAGTGTGTATCACATGTCTCAATACTTTCTAAGAAAAAAAAAAGGAACCCCCTTTTTTAGGTTTATATATTTGTATTAGCAAAAAGAAAGGTGCAGAAAGTTATACAACACAGTGTTAATATTGGTAATTAGGGGTGGGGTGGAAAATGGTAGGGACGGAGTAGTGAAGGTATTAGAGGGAATTAGGGAAAGATTATTAACATGTGCTTTATATGTTAACTCTCCCATTGTTTGACATATTATAAACAGTATGTATTATACTCCTTATTTTTTAAAAAAAGTATGTTTAGGAACACCTGGCTAGGTCAGTAGATGGAGAGTATGACTCTTGATCTGGGGGTTGTATGTTTGAGCCCTGCATTGGGTGTAGAGGTTACTTAAAAATAAAATCTTTTTTTAAAAATTATGTTTAAATCAGGAGACTATAGATGCTGGCGAGGATGTGGAGAAACGGGAACCCTCTTGCACTGTTGGTGGGAATGCAAACTGGTGCAGCCACTCTGGAAAACAGTGTGGAGGTTCCTCAAAAAATTAAAAATAGACCTACCCTATGACCCAGCAGTAGCACTGCTAGGAATTTACCCAAGGGATACAGGAGTACTGATGCATAGGGGCACTTGTACCCCAATGTTCATAGCAGCACTCTCAACAATAGCCAAATTGTGGAAAGAGGCTAAATGTCCATCAACTGATGAATGGATAAAGAAATTGTGGTTTATATACACAATGGAGTACTACAGGGCAATGAGAAAGAACAAAATATGGCCCTTGTAGCAACGTGGATGGAACTGGAGAGTGTGATGCTAAGTGAAAGAAGCCATACAGAGAAAGACAGATACCATATGTTTTCACTCTTATGTGGATCCTGCGAAACTTAACAGAAACCCATGGGGGAGGGGAAGGAAAAAAAAAAGAGGTTAGAGTGGGAGAGAGCCAAAGCATAAGAGACTCTTAAAAACTGACAACAAACTGAGGGTTGATGGGGGGTGGGAGGGAGGGTAGGGTAGGTGATGGGTATTGAAGGGGGCATCTTTTGGGATGAGCACTGGGTGTTGTATGGAAACAAATTTGACAATAAATTTCATATATTAAAAAAATAAATAAATAAAATAAAAAAATAAAAAGTATGTTTAAAAATTAAAAGGAATAAGAAAAAGCAGTCAGAGAAATCTAAATTTGAACTCCCATTCTATCATATACTGGCTGGATAACCATGAACAACTTGTTTAAACCTCTCTGAGCCTCTATTTTCTTATCTATTAAAATGGGGGTGGGCACCTGGCTGGCTCAGTGGGTTAAGTGTCTGACTCTCGATTTCGGCTCAGGTCATGATCTCACAGTTTGTGAGTTCAAGCCCCATGCCGGGCTCTGTGCTGACTGTGTGGAGTCTGCTTGGCATTCTCTCTCTCACTCTCTCTCTCTCTCAAAATAAGTAAATCAACTTAAAAAAATGAAAAATAATTAAAGTAAATAGTTACTGTGTGGTTTTTTTTGTTTTGTTTTGTTTTGTTTTGAGAAAGAGAGCATATGTGCAGGCGCTAGCGAGGGAGGTGCAGAGAGAGAGAGAGAGAGAATCTTAACCAGGTTCCATGCTCAGGCCAAAATGGGACTCGATCCCACAACCCTGGGATCATGATTTGAGTCAAAATCAAGAGTGGGATGCTCAATTCACTGAGCCACCCAACCACCCCACAAGATGATGTATTTAAGTGCTGAGCATATAGTGGGTCCTCAAATAAATGGTAGCTCTTATCAGCCCCAACCAAGATTGCACTGACTTGTAGAAACCCTGAGAATATTAATGATTTGGCACCTCCCAGCAGCTGGGTCTTTAGGGAAACAGAATTTACACTAGGTATTTTAACAGAGAGAATTTAATGTAAGTAATTAGTTAAACAAGTAGTAGAGAATTGAAAAAGAGAGAAAGGAGATAAAAGAGAGAATAACTGCATTAGCAGGTACCTCCACCAGAGATTAGGGAATAGAGGAAAGAGGATGGGGTTCATGGAGATCTAGAAGCTTAGAATTTGGACTCGTTCTGAGACAGCTCCCCAAATCTAGAGACTGACCCCATCTGCTGCTGTCAAGGTGAATGGCTTTGGCTGGGGTGACGCTGATAGGAACGGGAAGCAAACTGGAAGGAACAAGTCCTATCTCCCTCCTCCAGTGTTCCAGTCTTCCTCCAGCACCCTTTGTAGGGGGAGGTGGACAGGGGATGGGGCTGGCAAAAGAAAACGTGGCTTGCAGAGTCCCAGCCTCAGCACCCCAGTGTTCTGAAGGGTAGGTTTGCAGCTAAGAGATACTAGCACACTTTCTTCAAACCAACTTTCTTGAAGAAGGTAGTTGAGTGCTATAAAGGGGAAAGGCAGGAAGGACATCCAGAGGTGGTAGTGCTAATCTCCACCTTTATTTTCCAGGGCAATTCAGTTATGACCCAGATTTGCATATTCCATTCCACAAAACAAAAGCCCCCTTAGGAAGCTGTTGTGTAAGTGTTCACTGTTATTCATCGCCATCTTAGATTATTAATCAAAATGTTCCTTACAAAAACTAGAGTACTCTGCCCCAGAGGAGTTGTCATATACTCAGTTTTTCTCACCTTGTTCAATTTCCTGCAGTATTTTGGTTTTGGTGCCCCTTATGAACTGACCCTTCACTCCAAGTCAGATCCTCATTGTGTGACCCTGAGTAGGTCACTTTAATCTTTGGTCCTCAGTTTCCTCTGGTATCAAATGAGAATTTTAGGCTAAATTAGCCCTAAAATTGCTCACAATTCTAGCATTCTATAATTTTGCCTATGCTGTGAGCAAAAGATTAATAAACTAAAAATGGGTTTTCTAAAAAGTTAGATTTTTTATGACTCTGAGGCTATGTTTAGGGCATTTAGGTTAAATCTGCACCCTGACATTAAAGAGTTTGCTACTTTGACCCAACCTAGGTATTAAATGTCAATTAGCATTTATTAACAAGTTCTATACCATGGATCCAGAAAAAAAGATAAAATACCACCAAGCTTCAACTCTTAATGGCCCATAATCATAGGAATAATTAATAAGCTAACAAAGCAAGTGATCAATACATAAGTAATGTACCAACTTTTTGTTCTGAACAGAAATTGGCTGGGTACTTTATTTTATTTGTAATGTTTGTTTATTTTTGAGAGAGAGAGAGACAGAACATGAGTAGGGCAGGGACAGAGAAAGGGAGGGAGACACAGAATCTAAAGTGGGCTGTCAGCAACAAGCCTAATGCAGGGCTCGAACCCACAAACTGTGAGATCATGACCTGAGCTGAATGAAGTCAGACACTTAACCCACTGAGCCACGCAGGCACCCCTTAGCTGGGTACTTTATAAAGTTGGTTGGTGGTACAAGGGTAAGGAGATTTCCCAAAGGAAATGAGCAGACTTCTTTAGAATTTCATATATGACACATTTATATTTCTAAAATAATTAAAAAAATAAATACATACATAAAACTATGGTGGGGTACCTGGCTGGCTCAGCAGGAAGAGCATGCAACTCCTGATCTCAGGGTTGTGAGTTCAAGCCCCACATTGGGTGTGGAGATTACTTAGAAAAATAAAATTTTTAAAAACTTCTTATTTGGATCGTGGCTATTAAAAAGACATTAAAAGTGGCAGAGGCAGTAAAGAAAGATAAGAAAATTCACACTTATGGTTAACCTACCAAATTGAAATGTTGTGTGGAATTTTATTGACTACTTAATGTAATGTATTTATCGAATAGTGCTTGGAGCTGGGTGATCAGACTGAGAGGGTAGATTAATCTCCTACCCCCTGTCTGTACTTCTAGTGTATTATCCTAGGCACTAGGAATGTATTTTGGAAGTCACCAGGATACCCAGGAAAAAGTAGCTCTGATTTTCTTTACTTAGGCCACTGGCCTTGCTTGAGTACCCTTCTCATGGCTCTTCTGAATTCTTCCAATCTTCTGTCATCCTCCAGGATCTGTACAGTCTAGCTCAAACCCCAGCTCCCAAATATTTGAAATCTCCCCAGTGTGTGAAATAGTGGCATATAGTGATCTGTCCTTTCCACTGAGTAAAACAGAGCTGACTTTAACACTATCTATCTGTACTCCATTCTCCTATTGTCTACGATTACAGCCACCCACAGGAACAATTCACTGTCCCCTCCAAAGAGTAAATATATAGTCTGGGAGGGTGTGTGAATACAGATCAGTACTTGGAAACATGTTTACCATTGGCATTCTCTCTCTCCATCCTCTCTCTTCCTTCCCTCTGGTTTCCCTCCCTTTTTCTCCTCCTCGACCATTTTCTAAGTCTCTTTAATCTTCTACCTCTTTGTAGGGTCCCCTCATCATGGAAGAGGGAGCATCAGGTCCTTGAAAAGGTATACATTTTTGGAAAAATCTTCACGTCCTTCAGCTTCTATAGAATGAGAAACCCATAAGACAAACAAAACTTTCTCTTAAAATTTGATTATTACTCAGAACATAACTTCATTGTGTTACCATGCAAACAAAGTCTCTGTGTCTCTACTCCTTTCCAAAGACCATCCTTCCCTGTTAGAACAACAGAAAGAGAAAACTCAGATTTGCCCCTATCATAGGCTGAATAATGACCCTTAAAGATATCAGCTCCTAATCCTTGAAACCTATAAATGTTACCTTTATGGAAACAAGGCTTTTGCATGTGAATTTATTTTTTATTTTTTATTTTTTTTAACGTTTATTTATTTTTGAGACAGAGAGAGACAGAGCATGAACGGGAGAGGGTCAGAGAGAGAGGGAGACTCAGAATCTGAAACAGGCTCAAGGCTCTGAGCGGTCAGCACAGAGCCCAATGCGGGGCTCGAACTCACAGACCGCGAGATCATGACCCGAGCCGAAGTCGGACGCTTAACCGACTAAGCCACCCAGGCGCCCCTTGCATGTGAATTTAAATTAAAGATCTTGAGGTAGGGAGATTGTCATGGATTATTAGGATGGGCCCTAAACGTAATCATGAGTACCTTATAAGAGAATGGCAGAGGAAGATTTGATGACCCATAGAAGAGGAGGGGGCAGTGTGACCAAAGAGGCAGAGATTGAAGTGATGTGGCCACAGGCAAGTAATGTTGGCAGCCGCCAGAAGCCAGAAGAGGCAAAGAACAGATTCTTCCCTTGATCCTTCAGAGGGAAGTGTGACTCTGCCCTGAATCATTGCTTGTGGCCCAGTGAAACTGAACTGAAGTTCCAGCCTTCGGAACTGTGAGAAAATAAATTTTCTGTTATTTTAAGCTACCAAGTTTGTGGTGATTTTCTCTTTTCTCTTCTCTTCTCTTCTCTTCTCTTCTCTTCTCTTCTCTTCTCTTCTTTTCTTTTTAATTTGAGAGAGAGAGCGCCAGGGAGAGGGGCAGAGGGAGAGAGAAAGAGAATCTTAAACTGAGCCTGGAGCCTGATGCAGGGCTCAATCCCATGACCCTGGGGTCATAACCTAAGCTGAAATCAAGACTGAGCCACCCAGGTGCCCCTTGGTGATTTTTTTTTTTTTTTTTTTTTTTTTTTTTTGCAGCAATGGAAAACTAATACAACTCCACTAAGAATTAACCACACCAACTAGTGGGGTATTCACCCCTCTCTGCTGAGCTAGAGCTGGTACTGTTAAAATTGAGGAAATCAGGACCTCTGGCTAGAACAGAACTAATACTTCTGTGATTCTTGCTGCTGGTGGTTGGGCTCTTCAGAGGCAGATGCTGAGATAGAGTCTGATGTGCTGGATATTTATTAGGGTCAACACCTGTGGAGAGAAGAGAGGCATAACACTGTCAAGGGGCAAAACTGTAAATGTAGATTGTTGCCCTGTCAATGTGTATGTGAACTGTTTCTGACACTCTTCTCTAATCAGAATAGAAAAGAATACATTTGCCAAGTCAATGGGTTTATATCATGTACCTGAGGCCCTGTTAATCTGCTCTGCCCAGAGGTTGTAATAGATCTACTTGGCATGATGTCTCTAATTGAAGCTACTACACGGTTAATTTGTGAAGACTATTATCATTCTCTAGGATCATATTGTTTCAAGTAAGTGAAATGGAAATATGATGGGGACCATCTTCCCCACATCATTTAGATCCTTAAAGGTAGCACTAATTTTCACCATCTCTCTGGAGTGTGATATTGTTCCTTATTTACTATCTTGACTGGATAGGGAGTAGTTTCAGAGACTTCCATTTGGCCTTTCCTACTATGATAGCTCTTATCCTACAGGCTCAGGACTCAATGTAGGGTTACGTCAACTACAGGTATGCCAACCTCAATTATACGTTTGAGAACTAGGAATATTTTCACTGAGTATGGCTGCAGACTTGGTGGACCCTCTGTAAGTTGAATCACACATTATTTGGTGCCCATAAGCCCTGGCTCTAAAAGAGGAGCCATGATAATACTTTGAGTATCTGGGTATAAATGCCAACTTGGACCCTATGCCCAAAGCCCCCAAATATTTTGGTATTCTCTTTCCATATGGCGGTGGGGGGAAGGACTGAGAGGGAATTATTACCATGTATACTTGCCAGAACATTATAGGATTCTTTCTCCTGGGGACCTAGCCTCTTCTTCAATCAATGGGCTCTGGTATGAGATGTGGCTTGGGATTATCAAATTTTAATTTGGTCCATAACTCTTAATGGATCAAGCCTCCTTAGCTGACACTCCAACACTTGCTAATTATGATAATTGCATCCACCTGGTTTCTAGCTGTCTCTAGTGACTCAGAAATAATCTAGTGGCTAAGCACTGCTACCTGGTTTCCATCATTTTGTATTTCTAACATCCCCAGGGCTACTTAGTGTGCCTAGTGACAGATTCTCTCACCACTAGCCCTGGTGTACCAAGGAAGGCCACCACTGAAGTTTTAGTAAAGCAGGTGCCCCTCTCACCAGCATATTCCTTGTAACTTCAGTAAATGGTGTAAACCTCCCTTGGAGCATAGTTATCTGGTGAGTCTTCTGGCCCTACATGACATACTCACTTTCCTGAGTCTTTCTATCCTTTCCTCCACCAAATGCATTGCATTGACACTTCTGGCATTTTAGCTTCACTTAGTATGAGCCTTCACTTTTCCCATGCTTCTAGGTTCCATCCTAACAGCAAGTTTGCCCATTACTAAAATAAACTCTCCTCTATCCAGTCTTACATTTTGGTTCTCTTGATCAAGCCTCTTCAGAGTCCAGTGCCATGTGTATGTCCTGGCTCATGCCAGTAAATGATGGCTGGGCCTTGTAGCTCCTCTGCAGATCCTTTGGTGAACAGTCCTTTACTCCCTACTATAGGCTCAGCACACTCCCAGCTGTACTATGCTATGAATTAACCCTAATTATGGACTTAATGTCCAGGAGTGGAGGTGCAGGGCAGACCCTGTCTTGAGGGTCTGAGTTCTCTGCATTACCTTTAAGAAAGCAGGATATGCTAGCTCTTAAAAGGAGAGGAAGGCTACTTCTGCATGCTCAGATAATTTAGAGGAGTCTGGGAGTTCAAAATATACCCAGATATCCCCATCCTAAGTATCAGAGTCCCATTAGCCTTGTCATATTAGATTTGCCTTCGGTGGTCATTTAATCTTCTCTGGAGCTTTCCTACCCTATTAAATCCCACCCCAGTGCCTTCAGCTTTCTCTGCCCTCCTGCTGCAGGAGATGGAACCTTTTTTGGTAAGTTTTCACACTTGGCTTTCCTTGCCTGCAGCAAGGAATATCCATGGATTTAGCAATAGTTACTTAATCCCATTATCCTTGCAGTTACTATTTCTCCTATACTTCTCAAATGCTAAATACATTGCACCAGCTAGTACATTTCCCTCCATGGGCATACCACCCTAACTCCTCACCACTAAGAATTGGATTACCATCTTGTGCCACATAGTGTTATCTGCTCCATGTATCACCAATGATCAGATCCTCATTGCCAACCAGGTGGTAGGAATGATCTAGCTTTAAAATCCCAGCTTACCACCTGCTTCTTTGGACTGCTCGTGGTACCAATTTCTGCAGGTTGGGTTCTCCAGATGCAGGCACTGATATCTACAAGAATATGGTCTGCAGAATATTTATCAAGCATCCACATCTTTGAAAGGGAGGAAAAGGAAGAAAACTGGGCAGAGGGGAAAGCCCAAATGACATACAAATCTGACAAAGCTTCAGCCAACCCATGAGGACCTCTGGAGCATTTGTAACCCACCAGCCTTGTCCCATTGTGGGCCAAGATGGCCAAGCCTTTATACCCCTGCCCCATTCAGTCACCTAACATGGGATGCCCCAGGAAGGGCAAAGCCTTGGGTGAAGTAGCTCTCTATACACCTGAGGCAACTCCTGAAGGAACTGATAGCTAGAAGTTGTCTACTGGCACCACTCCTAGCAACTGGGGCAAAAATCCTCCTTGAAGTAAAATCTGGGGCTGCAGATCTGTGATGTTAAGTTAGACTGCAGAGCAATTTATGCCCCAGAGCATTGTTGAAAACAGAAAAGCAATCAGCCAACAATTAGAGAAGCCTAATATCTGTGTGTGTGATACCAAACAAGGCACACAGTTTAACAGAGAGATCAGGGAGAGAGACAAAGGGAGCCCTACTAAAACCATTGGTATCCCAGAGTGACTGTGTGCATGTTCAAGGTTGTGTCCTCTGAGGAATGACATCAGGGACTTCACATTGTGGGGGAAATAGACTTCACTAAAATAGTCCAGCCAAGGGGTGCTTGGGTGGCTCAGTCAGTTAAGCGTCCAAGTCTTGATTTCAGCTCAGGTCATGATCTCACAGTTCATGAATTTGAGCCCTGCATCAGGCTCTGCGCTGACAACACAGAGCCTACTTGAGATCCCCTCTCTCCCCCTCTCTCTGTCCCTCCCCTGTTCCTGAATGCTCTCTCTCTTTCTATCTCTCAAAATAAATAAATAAACTTTAAAAATTAAAAAATTAAAAAAATTAAATAGTCCAGCCAAGTCCTTAAGCAAATAAGCAAACAACAACCAAAACAAGCCTCAGAGAGGAGAGAAAGGAATCAAGATCCAAGAAACTACAATATATTACCTAAAGTGATCAGTTTCAACAGAAAAATATGAGACGTACAAAGAAACAGGAAAGTGTGACCCATACACAGGTTAAGAAAAAAAAAACAACAACAGGCATCAGAAACTGCCTATGAGAAGCCCTAGATGTCAGATTTAATACACAAAGACTTCAAAGTAGCCATTATGTTTCATGCATTCAACATTCAGGATTCAAAGTTCAAAGAACTCAAAGAAAAAAGCTGAAAGAGTTTTTTGCTAGCAGACCCACCTTGAAAGAAAAGCTGAAGGAAGTTCTTCAACCCAAAAGTAACTCACCCCAGATGGTAATTCAAATCCAAATGAAAAAACAAAGAACACTGGTAAAGGTAATTATGTTACCTTTTATAATTATAAAAGACGATATAAATGCGTAATTCTCCTTTATCTATTAACTGATTTTAAAAGCAATTGTATAAAGCAATATATGTATTTCTTATACATAACATAAAAAGCTAAAACACCAAAAGAAAAAATAAACTGGGCATCATCAAAATCTAAAACTTGGGTGCTTTATTTTTTTTAACGTTTATTTATATTTGAGAGAGAGAGCGCACGCACAGGCTGGGGAGGGGCAGAGGGTGAGGGAGGGAGACACGGAATCCAAAGCAGCTCCAAGGTCTGACCTGTCAGCACAGAGCCTGACACAGGGCTCAAACCCACAAGGTGTGAGATCATGACCTGAGCTGCAGTCAAAGGTTTAACTGACTGAGCCACCCAAGTGCCCCAAAAACAAAGATATCATCAAGAAAGTGAAAACAGGGGGCGCCTGGGTGGCGCAGTCGGTTAAGCGTCCGGCTTCAGCCAGGTCACGATCTCGCGGTCCGTGAGTTTGAGCCCCGCGTCGGGCTCTGGGCTGATGGCTCGGAGCCTGGAGCCTGTTTCAGATTCTGTGTCTCCCTCTCTCTCTGTGCCTCCCCCGTTCATGCTCTGTCTCTCTCTGTCCCAAAAATAAAATAAATGTTGAAAAAAAAAAAAAAAAAAAGAAAGTGAAAACAGGGGCTCCTGGCTGGCTCTGTCAGTAGAGCATGTGACTCTTTGATCTCGGGGTCATGAATTCAAGCCCCATGTTGGACATAGAGATTACTTTTTTAAAAAAAGGAAAAACAAGTATACAAAATGGAGGCATAAGATAGTTCCTTCCATGCTTATGATTCTCTAATTTAAGTACTTTTCTTATTTAGTTTTGCTTTTTATTTGTTTTTATATATTTATGAATAGGTCCTGACTCCCTTCAAGAGCAGGAAGTGTGTGTTAGTTATTTTAACATAGCTCAGTGGTTACTTTGACAATAATTATGGTAGTGAAGATAGCCTGAGCACAGCACTATGGGGAAAGGAGATCTGAACAGGGGAATGGTTACACATGGTTTGGGAGACTTTGCCAAGCCCTATTGTAATCTCCTGTGGGAGCCAGACGGGAGTACCCTGGAGCCGGCTATGGCTCCACCAATGTTAATGGATTATTTTCAAAAATAAAAAAACAATCCCACTGGCAAGGAATCTTTCTTTACTGATAGCAATCTGTCTACTTAAGTTCCTGATAAAATGCTCTGCGAAGTCCAGACAGGAACAAGGGCATTGGCCTTGGGCCCCTGGGAACATTTGACAGCAGGTGTTATGGCTTCTTAGTGGTGTCAAGACCCAGAACATGCAAGGCACCACTTAGGCAGGTTTGTGAGATGGATGAATGAAATTTCAAGAGAAAACAAAATAATTCAAGGCCAGAAACAGAATCTGTCAAAGGAGCTTTTATAACAGAGAAAACATCAGAAGAAGACATAATAGCCGTCTTCAGGCTTTTATACCCTGGGGCCAGTGGTGCTGGTAAATGTTCAACCAATCTCTGGGGCACCTGGGTGGCTCAGTCAGTTAAACGTCAGACCCTTTGTTTCAGCTGAGGTCATAATCTTGCAGTTTTCTGAGTTCGAGCCCAGCTCAGAATTCTGTCTCTCCCTCTCTTTCTGCCCCTCTCCCACTCATGCTGTCTCTGTCTCTCTCGATGTTTAACACCAATCTCGGGGGGGGGGGGGGAGTCATGTTTGCAGATCTCCGTGGTGTAAATACTCCCACCAATGGCCAATTTCAAACTGCAACATGCATGCACACAACAAGCTCTGCGAGCCATGCACTATTAAGTATTTCAACACTCGAACACACGTGTGAGGTCACATTATTTTTGTTGTCTTACTCTACGCTTCCCCAGACTCTCTCACTACTGTGCACCTTGATCTGTATAGTCTCCAGCCTCTTACCAGGCTTAACTCCCCATGTCTTTTAAGACAGTTCAGGAATCACCTCCTTTGGGGGAAAAAAAAAAAAAAGCTGTGTTTTGACTATCCCAACTGGATTGGGGGTCTTCCCTTGCATGCCCACTATTGCCTGCTACTCCCTTTGTCACAGAATGGATCACACCTGTACGGTTTTGTGTGCTTGCCTCCCTTTCTGGCCCCTCCCTCCATGCCCACCGTGTAGTCCTGGTGGGAGTTGCCAACTACAATATACCTTCCCCTCAGTCCAAGGGAGCTCCAACCTACGTTAGATGAAATTGAGTCCTGCCATAGAAGTTTATGAGCTGGAGTTGCAGAATTCAGGTTGAAGTATGAGATGGGAATTTTGCTTGTCAGAAGGAAAGAACTCTGAGAAAATAAATCCCATGTGCAAAGTAAAGCAGAAATAGATGGACAGCTACATGTACATTAAATATACATATACATTAAATGGGACAGTTGTAAGATCTACGTGGTGGTATGAGTATGTACAAATCTTTCAACTTTTCTGTATATTGAAATTGTTTTTAATTTTTTTAATGCTTATTTATTTTTGAGAGAGGGAGAGAGCAGGGCAGAGGCAGAGAGATGGGGAGAGAGAGAAAATCCCAAGTAGGCCCTGCACTGTCAGCGAGAAGCCTGACTTGGGGCTCTAACCCACAAACCACAGGATCATGACCTGAGCCCAAATCAAGAGTCTGAGCCACGCAGGTGCTCCTGAATTTTTTTTTTTTTTAATGTGAGCTTCGTGCCCACTGTGGGGCTTGAAGTCTTGACCCCCAGATCGAGAGTTGCATGCTCCACTGAATGAGCCAGCCAGGCAGGCTTGAAATTTTTATAATAAATTATTGAAGGAGGGAGGAAGGAAGAGACAAGAGTCAGAGAGTGACAGAATCCTGAGGAGATTCCAACCTCGGGGTCCACTTGTCCTAAAGGGCCCGGCTGCTTTATTGCCCTTCTCAGGATTACATTGAGAAAAATTTCCCTTTATCCTCTGCCGAGGTCAAAGTGGAATTTTGTCACTTACAGTGAAGGAAGTCCTGACAAAAAGAATAATATAATGCAACTGTTTTCACACCTGTCTCCTCCACTGAGCTGTAAACTCTGAGAGGACAAGGATCCTGTAGCACACCTGCTTTTGTCTCCACCTCCCAAACCAGGCAATTTAGTGGAACGGTAAATAGCACGGCTTTAGCAGTCAGAAGACTCGCGTATGGTCTAGGGCTGCTATCTCACTGCGGGATAGTGGGCAATTACTTAAATCTTTCTCAGCCTCAGTTTCCTCATTTGTAAAATGGAGATAATATTTGCTGAATTGAATGTGAGGATAAAATAGGTACTGTAGGCAGAGTATTCAGCCAAGCATCGGGCCTCCAACAAGTGCTTGATAAATGTTAGCCACACTTCCTGCTAGCAGCTGACGTATTGGGCTGGAGCCCAAATAGAATTCTCCTATTCTCTGCCCTTGGTTTTTAAAATTACTGAATCCTTTCTCTTCTATATACTTTTTTTATTTAAAAATGTTTAATGTTTATTTATCTTTGAGAGAGAGAGAGAGAGAGAGAGAGAGAGAGACAGAATACGAGTGGAGGAAAGGCAGAGAGAGAGGGAGACACAAAATCTGAAACAGGCTTCAGGCTGTCAGCACAGAGCCTGACATGGGACTCAAGCTCACAAACTGTGAGATCGTGACCTGAGCCAGTCAAACGCTTAATCGACTGAGCCACCCAGGTTCCCCTGAGTCCTCTCTATTCTAAACTGCCATTGATTATAAACAACACCATAGTTTTAATAGCAGTTTATCATAAAAATGAGAAAATAGTAACACATTATATATATGGAAAGAGTACAATTTGATGGCTTAAAATATGGGTGCTAGAGATAAGCCACCTCTGGGTTTTTTTTAATTATTTTTTAATTTTTTAAGTAATCTTTACACCCAATGTGGGGCTCGAACCCAAGACCCCGAGATCAAGAGTCACACACCCAACTGACTGAGCACCCCTACACCACTTTTGTTTTAATGACCTTGGATAAATAACTTCTCTAGACTCAGTTTCTTCATTCAGAAATTCTAAATGTTTGGGACACCTAGGTGGCTCAGTCGGTTAAGCATCAGACTTAACAATCAGGTCATGATCTTGTGGTCCATGAGTTCGAGCCCCATGTCAGGCTCTGTGCTGACAGCTCAGAACCTGCAGCTTGCTACAGATTTTGTGTCTCCCTTTCTCTCTGCCCCTCCCCTGCTCATGCTATTTCTCTCTCTCTCAAAAAATACATAATACACATTAAAAAAAAAAAGAAATTCCAAATGTTCCATATGTTCAAAAAGTTAAATAGAGCCATGAAAGACATGAAAAAAGACACAAATCAAATCTTTAGAGATGAAAACCTCAGATGTCTGTGATGACAAATACACTGGTGGGAGTAAGAGTAGATTAGAATAGAAGAAAAGATTTGCAAATTTAAAGACAGCAATATAAACTATACAGATGAAATACATAGATAAAAATGAATTAAGAATAACAGAAAGAGCGTGAGTGAAAAAACGTGACTATGGTAAATTTTGTTTTCAATGTCCAATCTTTCCCCTTCTCACTACAGTCATGAAGAGATACCACAATAAATGTAGTCTCGGGAAAGACCCTGCATCAAGAAACTTTATCTGCCATAGGTCCCATGTCTATGCTCTGGCTATAACTTTTGAAACACAGAATGTTAAAGATGGGTAGGACTTCACCAAGCATTCTACACACACCCACACCCCTACCCCATTTTACATGGTGTAAGCCCAGAGAGTTTAAATGGCTTGTCCAGACCAGACACTGTAGTCGCAGGGCAGAGGCTGGAGCCCAAATCTCCTGGCTCCACGCAATCCCATTCAATATAACAAACACCTAAGTGAGCCCCTGGGAACCAGGCCATGGGAAAGGAGTGGTGGGGGGTTGCTGGGAAGGGGCTCTGGATGTAAGTGACTTCACTGGGTGGGGGCTCAGAGCCAGAGAACATTTGATTGTTCCTAGACCCTAAGAATCTCTCCCCATCCCCCACCCCCAGTGGGTGGGTCCTGGGTAAACTAACTTTGTGTAATACAAAACTAGATTAAATTCCTGCAAACCATGAGGATAAGGAAAAGGTATGAGCACACAGGAGGAGGAGAGCTTAATTCTGTTAAGAATTCTTAAAAGGCAGGAAAGATTTCTGTAGATGGACCTGGCAGAGTGTATTTTGGGCAATGTCTCCCAGCAAAGGCCATTTGCATGTTTGAGAGTTAGGTTTGAATCCAATTCAGCCTTTTGAGCAAATTCCTTTCACCTCTCTGAGCCTGTTTCTTGAGCTATAAAATTCAGATTAAACTATCTCCATGCAGACTGAGGAAGATGAAGTGAGATAAAGTAAGAAAAGTGTTTAGTGTTAATGATGGCTATTAGAACCATTATTACTGTATCCCAGGAGCTTGCCCAAATAATCGTTACAACAGCACTGAGATATAACATTTTTATTGATTAGGGAAGTAGAGCTTGGGGAGATTAAAGACTTTCCCTAAATTGCTTACTGAATACTGCTAAGGGTACGTATGAGTATGTATGGGTATGTATGGGGGGGGGGGAAGGGAGGCAGGGTAAAATGGTAAAATAAATGTCAGATATGTCTAAATTTGAGTTATTTCCCTAGAGGCCCTGTGCACACCTTTTTTTTTTTTTTTTTTTTTTTTTTAACAACATGATAATAGATTGTGGTTCATCTTTTTGGAGGTCATTTTGACCTTAGGTGGCAGGGAGAAAGACTCTCAGTGGACTCTAAAAAGAAATTCTTAAAAACGAGAATTGTTCACCAAACAGCTAATAAAATGTTTCTCAAACTCAGGTAATGGATGGGTTGCTATTCAAAATTCTCACAGACTAGGGGTGCCTGGCTGGCTCCATCTGGTCAGTGGAGCATGTGAGTCTTGATTTCAGGGTTGTGGGTTCGAGCCCCATGTTGGATGTAGAGATTACATAAAAATAAAATTTATTATATATATGTATATATAATAAATATATATGTACATAATAAATAATATATATGTTATATATATATGTAATGTTTATTTATTTTTGAGAGACAGAGAGACAGAGCATGAGCGGGGAGGAGCAGAGAGAGAGGGAGATACACAATCTGAAGCAGGATCCAGACTCTGAGCTGTCAACACAGAGCCCAATACAGAGCTCGAACTCACAAGCCATGAGATCGTGACCTGAGGTGAAGTCAGACACTTAACCAACTCAGTCACCTAGGTGCCCCTATTTATTTATTTTCAATTTATTGTCAAATTTGCTAACATATAGCATATACAGTGTGCTCTTGATTTGGGGGGTATGTTCCTGTGATTCATCGCTTACATACAACACCCAGTGCTCATCCCAACAAGTGCCCTCCTCAATGCCCATCACCCATTTCCCTCTCTCCTGCCCCCCTCATCAACCCTCAGTTTGTTCTCAGAATTCAAGAGTCTTTTATGGTTTGCCTCCCTCTCTGTTTGAAACTGTTTTTTCCCCTTATGTGGAACTTGAGAAAAATAAAATTTTTTAAATATATTTTTTTAATTTTCACAGATTCACTCCAAAATGGACTGATTTTTTATTTTAATACCACTTACATATTTGTAAGCACAAAACTCAGTACACGTTCCTTGTGCTCACAGTTCCATAATTCTAAACCAACACAAAAGGAAAATAAAACTATAAAACCTCCAAAACTCAAAAGATTTCTATTGAATGTGATAGAAGACGTTGATGTGCTGAAATTAAATTGCTGCTTGAAACCTGACTGTGTCTCAAACACCTAGGGCTTAGTTCTTTTGAGTCTGGCATACTCACAGCACTGTGCGACTGCAGGCAGCCCCCATTATGCTTCTCTGGTCAAACTCATGGAAAACCTTCATTTTGATAATACACCAAGAACCCATTTGACTTTCACTTGGCACAGGAGCATCATTTACATTAAGTCCACCTCCTTGTATTCCTCAGGCTCTAACAATTGATTCCTGGGCACCAGAGTGATCACGAGCATAAAGGAAATGCCAAGGTGGCTTGGCAGGTGGTGGTCTTCCAGACAACTCAGAACAGGTTTATTTTAATTTGTTTGGATTATCACCAGAATGTAATATAACCTTTAAAAGATCTCATAGACACATTTTAGGCTCTGAAAATATGTATCTATGAGCCCTGAGGCTCAAACAGACTCAAATTTGAGAAACTCTGGTCTAATGACCTCCAAAACTCTGGAATGTCTTTACCTGAAGAACTATAAGGTAGAACATCAGTCCCCTGGAAATGGAATGACTGGGTCACTTATGCATATACTGTTCTGCTGTTTCCCTCCATCTGCCTTGTCACCTTCTACTTGTCCTTTGAGTGGATTCATCCTCTGGAAGCCTTTCCTGGTTTCTAGAAGCTGAGTGAGCCTTGCCCACTCTGCACCCTTACCATACCCTATATGCTCAGTCTATAGTCCCATAGGCCCTGGTGATAAAATTATTCATTTACCCTCTTGCCTTGCCCCCACGTCATCTCCCCCATCCTTTAGACTATAAGCTTGGTGAAGGTAGAAACTGAGTCTGAGCCTTTTGTGGCTCTCAGCTCGCTACACAAGGCCAGGCACAGGGTATTTGCTCAAATAGGAATACTGAATAGATGAATGAATGAATGCGTGAATGAATGAGTTAGACGACCTCTCTTCCAGCTCTGGGATATTCAGCTCAACTATCCAGCTCAACATTTTCTTTCCTCTCTTCAACTCCCACTATGATATGTCCTAGAATATGTCCTAGACTCAGAGTATCAGAGATGGAAGAACCCAAAGAAATGAACATAACCAAAATGCAGAGAGGGGAAATGATTTGCCCCCAGGGAACCCAGCTAGGATGTGAAAGCGCTAGATCAGAGCCATGTGCTCTGATTCTCATTTTGAAAACATTACTTATTTATCATGTATTCATTTATTTGTTTTTGGTTAGGTCTGTCTTGGGGGAAAGCCATGTTCCCTGTGACCTCACCTCCGCGTGGCAGTGTTTTGGGAACAAACTGGATTCTCACGGTTCTCCCAATGGTGGCAGGGTGCCCATGTCAGGCAAGGTATTTTTCATAATGAAAAAGAAACAAAAATAGCATCTGGCCTCATTTGTAATTTCCCCATAGCAGCCAGAGTCTAAAATCTCTTTGTTTCCCTTCTCAGTTTATTATGCTGCCCTTGTCCTTGGTAAAGTGGAGGAAAAAAAGTGGATTTGAGGGCTTAAAAAAAAAAAAAAAACCCTACTTATTTATTTACGTAGTAGTTACTCCCAGAAGCATTTATTTTTGCAGCAAGGGCCAATACGGACATCCTGCAATTCCCACCCGCCTTTCCTCCTTAATTTGGATATCTCACTTCTCTCCCATGGCCAAAACACTAGTGTCATCCCTGACCCCCGGATATCCTTCTTCCTTCCAGGGAGAAAGGCAGCCCGACTCCTCAAGCCAGGCCTTCCCAGCAGGCCGTCCTGGCTTTGACCCCACAACCACCAGATCCTCGTTCAACATTTAATCACTTCCTCTCTCAACACCCATCCTGCTCTCCCTCATCCTGCCTCTTGGCCATGGTCCTGGAACCCAGGTGAAGATAAATCCAGAAGGAAGGAAGAAGGAAACTCAGACATAGAGATTGGCCACTGTGTACCTGAGACCATGATTTTTTTGTGTGAGGGAAAGGGGGTCTGGCTTCTCTTGCTCTGGTCATCTGTCAAATGATCTATCTATCTATTTATTTATATTGTGGTAAAATATACATTACATAAAATTTACCATTTCAGCCATATTTTAAGTATAGAGTTCAGTGACATTAACTACGTTTACACTGTGGTACAACCATCACTACTATCCATCTCCAAAACTTTTTTATCATCCCACACTGAGCCTCTGTACCCATAACTCCCCATTCCCCCTTCCCCCAGTCCCTGGTAAACACTCAACACTTTTATGTACATTATTTTATTTAAGCCTCACATCTGCCTTACAGTGTAAGTACTGCCATCCTATCCTTAACACCTGAGAAATCTGAGGCTCTGAGAGGTTAAGTAACTTCCCCAAGGCTACTCAGCTCTTAAGAGTCCAGGCTGACACTCTGGAAAGCAGTGTGGAGGTTCCTCAGAAAATTAAAAATAGACCTACCCTATGACCCAGCAATAGCACTGCTAGGAATTTACCCAAGGGATACAGGAGTACTGATGCATAGGGGCACTTGTACCCCAATGTTTATAGCAGCACTCTCAACAACAACCAAATTATGGAAAGAGCCTAAATGTCCATCAACTGATGAATGGATAAAGAAATTGTGGTTTATATACACAATGGAATACTACGTGGCAATGAGAAAGAATGAAATATGGCCTTTTGTAGCAACATGGATGGAACTGGAGAGTGTGATGCTAAGTGAAATAAGCCATACAGAGAAAGACAGATACCATATGGTTTCACTCTTATGTGGATCCTGAGAAACTTAACAGAAACCCATGGGGGAGGGGAGGGAAAAAAAAAAAAGAGGTTAGGTGGGAGAGAGCCAAAGCATAAGAGACTGTTAAAAACTGAGAACAAACTGAGGGTTGATGGGGGGTGGGAGGGAGGGGAGGGTGGGTGATGGGTATTGAGGGGGGCACCTTTTGGGATGAGCACTGGGTGTTGTATGGAAACCAATTTGACAATAAATTTCATATATTGAAAAAAAAAAAAAAAAAAGAGTCCAGGCTGAGATTAAACTCCAACTGACGGAGCTCTTCCATTCTTTTCTTTTGTGTGCTCTTTCTCAGGCTGTGAGAGAGTGAGAATTGATGTATAAGGAATGGTCTTTGCCATTAAAGGGCCTATTCTTTTAAGAAGAGCAAGTCTAGCTTGTCTAAATATGTGACTCAACATATACAGAGGCTATGGAGTGAGGGTGGGGCTGTGGTAAATACCATCAGGACTGTGCATTACCATGTATTCCTTCAGTGGTTACTGGAAAATCGCTCCATATAACTAAGGGCCTCTGCTGGGCCCAGAGAGCCAA
Organism: Panthera tigris; assembly: GCF_018350195.1. Classification (NCBI taxonomy): domain Eukaryota; kingdom Metazoa; phylum Chordata; class Mammalia; order Carnivora; family Felidae; genus Panthera; species Panthera tigris. The sequence continues at coordinate 56,930,851 of NC_056669.1, forward strand.
GAGATACCATCCTAACCTGGAAGAAGCTGATAGCCTAGTGCAAGAGGCAGGGATCTAAACAGAAGTGTACAAGGCAGTGTGCTCTCTCTACCAAGGGCCATGGTAGGCAGGACAGGAAATAGAAGGCCTCAGGAGGAGGAGACAAGTGAGGATGATTTAGGAGGGTGGCCAGTGGAGAAGACATGGTAGGCCATTCCAAGCCGAGGCATAGCATGTCCTAGAACACAGAGTGATCAGGAAACAGCAAGAAGACAGGGGACCCGGCAGGGAGGTGGCAGGACATGGAGATGGTAAGATAGGTCGGGGCAGGATGATCAACCTAAGGGAGTCTGGACTTGTGTTGACAGTGGGGAGCCAACATCTCCATGTCCAGCCCAGACCTCACCTCTCAAATTCTATCCATTTATATATAGTGTATTGACATTTCCACTTGGGGGTCTTATAGTCACCTCTAAGTTTACATTCCCAGAATGAATCCTGGCTTACAGTGTTTCCTTGCCCAAAACCCACCAGCAGAGATGTTAAAAAAATTTAGAGCAGAGGCACCAGCAGGTCCCCAGGGTTTGGGATCAGCATCATGAAGGCCAATAGCTGTGCCAGGTATTAGCACTTTTAGATGCTGGAGAGTGGAAAGATGTGAGGGTCTCAGGAGAAAGCCCAGGCATCTGGGGTAGCAAGGGGGCTCAGAGCAGCAGTGCTTTTCCTAAGAGGCACAACCATCCTGCAGTCCAGAAATGCACCAGCTGTACATCAGCCCTGCCCCCCATCAAACATAACCCTCCTGTGCTTTCCCCATCTCAGTAATGGTACCCTCATCTGCCCAGGAGCTCCTGCTGGAAACTGAGGCATTATCTCTGGGCGTACACCAAAAATACAGTGCCATAATCCGAAATGGTTAAATGTTATACATCAGATTGAATCAATTACTTATTTATTAAGAGATAAAGTCTCCTTAACTTTATTGAGGTATTTTTACATACAATAAAATGCACACCTTTTAAGGGCATAGTTTGAGGGGCTTTGACAAATACATTGTGTAACTACCACCCCAATCAATTACCATTACCCTAGAAAGTTTCCCTAGGCCTATTTGTAGCCAGTTTCCCCTCCTCTCTCCCACAGGCAACTACCCATCTAATTTCTATCACCGTAGGTTAGTTTTGCCTGTTATAGGACTTTCTATAAATGGAATTAGGCAACGTATTCTTTTGTGTCTGGCTTCCTTTGCTCAAAAGCTATGGATATTTTATGATGGAAAGCTGGCAAAATATCAAAGATGACTGAATTTAATGGTGTTCTTTTGATGAATAGCATATATGTGTAAAAAAGAACTATATTATTCATAAAGATTATATATTTCATAAAATTTGTTCTTGCTTCATTTCAGCAAAGTCACTAATTACATGGTTATACTCAAGATTTTTCAAATAATTTTGTTTGATTGACAATAAGGTCCAAAATTAAATAAACTTTGTTGAATCACTGTATATTTTAGACTTTCTTTTTTACTTACTAATTTCAATTTGGAAAAACTTTCCAGTAGTAACTGGAATTGCCAATAAAATTCTGAAGGCAATATTTTAGATTTTAAAATGTATCATGAATTTTATATATTATGGTCAAATATTGTTATGGGAACACATAATACATTATATATTTCATAATAATTATATTTATGTCTCAAGATAAATTTATAAAAATTAAAATATGTAATAAATTATAAAACTGAGAGCTTTTCCCCTAAGGTCAAGAACAAGAGAAGGATGTCCGCTCTTACCACTTCTATTCAACATAGTACTGGAAGTCCTAGCCACAGCAATTAGAAAACAAAAAGAAATAAAAGGCATCCAAATTGGTAAGGAAGAAATAAAACTTTGACTATTTGCAGATGACATAATACTATATTTAGAAAACCCTAAAGACTCCACCAAAAAACAGCTAGAACTAATAAATTAATTCAGTAAAGTTGCAGGATATAAAATCAACATCTAGAAATCTGTTGCATTTCTATATACTAATAATAAAGCAGCAGAAAGAGAAAATGAGAAAACAATCCCATTTACAATTTCACCAAAACTAATAAAATACCTAGGAATAAAGTTAACCAAAGAGGTGAAAGACCTGTACTCTTAAAACTATAAAACATTGATGAAAGAAATTCAAGAGACATGAAGAAATGGAAAGACATTCCATGCTCATGGGTTGGAAGAACAAATATTGTTAAAATGTCTATACTACCTAAAGCAATCTACAGATATAATGTAATCCCTATCAAAATACCAACAGCATTTTTCACAGAGCTAGAATAAGCAATCCTAAAATTTGTATGGAACTACAAATGACCCTGAATAGTCAAAGCAATCATGAAAAAGAAAAAAAGCCAGAGACAGTTCTGGACTTTAAGTTACATTGAAAGCTGTAGTAATCAAAACAATACGGTACTGGCACCAAAAAAGACACATAGAATCAATAGAACAGAATAGAAAACCAGAAATAAACCCACAATGATATGGTCAATTGATCTTTGACAAAGCAGGAAAGATTTTCCAATGGGACAGCAGTCTCTTCAACAAATGGTATTGGGAAAACTGGGCAGCAACATGGGGAAAAAAAGGAACTGGACCGCTTTCTTACACCATACACACAATAAATTCAAAATGGATTGAAGGCTTAAATGTGAGACCTGAAACCATAAAAATCCTTGAAGAGAGCACAGGAAATAATCTCTCTGACATCGGCAGTAGCAAAATTTTTCTAGATCTGTCTCCTGAGGCAAAGGAAATAAAAGCAAAAATAAACCATTGGGACTACATCAAAATAAATAGCTTTTGCACATCAAAGGAAACAGTCAACAAAACTAAAAGGAAACCGACTGAATGGGAGAAGATATTTCCAAATGACACATTTGATAAAGGGTTAGTATCCAAAATATACAAAGAACTTATACAATTCAGCAGCCAAAACACAAATAATCTGATTTTAAAATGGGCAGAAGACATGAACAGACAATTCTCCAAAGAAGACATACAGGTGGCCAACAAACACATGAATAGATGCTCAACATCACTCATCATCAAGAAAATGCAAATCAAAACCACAATGAGGTATCACCTCACACCTGTCAGAGTGGCTAATATCAAAAACACAAAAAACAACAAGTGTTGGTAAGGATGTGCAGAAAAAGGAATCCTCATGCACTGTTGGTAGAAATACAAACTGGTGCAGCTACTGTGAAAAGTAGTATGGAGATTCCTCAAAAATTTAAAAATAGAACTACCCTTTAATCTTGTAATCACACTACTGGGCATTTACCCCTCCCCTCCCAAAAAAACCAATAATTCAAAGGGATACATTGGAACCCTATGTTTACAGCAGCATTACATACAATAGCCAAATAATGGAAGCAGCCCAAATGTCCACTGATAGATAATGGACAAAGAAGAGGTGGTGTATAAATATAAATAAATATATATATATATATATATGTATATGTATATATGTATATGTATAGGTATATGTATATATATGTATATATGTATATATATGTATATATATTAAGGAATATATATATATGAATATTATATTCCTATAGGAATAATATAATATTCCTATTGGAATATTATATTATATTCCTTTATATATATAAAGGAATATATATATATATATATATATATATATATATATATATATAGGAATATTATTCAGTCATAAAAAGGAATGAAATCTTGTCATTTGCAACAACATGGATTGAGTTAGAGAGAATAATGCTAAGTGAAATAAGGCAGTTAGAGAAAGATAAATACCATACGATTTCATTTACATGTGGAATTTAAGAAATAAAAAAATGAGCAAAGGAAAAAGAGAGAGAGAGAGACAAACCAAGAAACAGACTCTCAACTATAGAGAACAAGAAGATGGTTCCCAGAGGGGAGGAGACTGGGGGGGGGGGGGGGAATAGGTAAATTTATAAAAATTAACATATGTAATAAATTATAACAAGAAATAACCCAAAATATTTTAATTTTATTATATAAATCATCAACAGTTATATTGTGACTTTCATTGTTCCTTAAAGAAATATTTAAGTCCATAAAGAATCAGTATCTTCCCTGATGAACATGGATGCAAAAATCTTCAACAAGATATTAGCCAACCGGATCCAACCATACATTAAAAAAATTATTCACCACAACCAAGTGGGATCTATACCTGGGATGCAGGGCTGGTTCAATATCTGCAAAACAATCAATGTGATTATTCACATCAATAAAAGAAAGGACAAGAACCACATGATCCTCTCAATAGACACAGAGAAAACATTTGACAAAATACAGCATCCTTTCTTGATAAAAACCCTTAAGAAAGTAGGTATAGAAGGGTCATATCTGGAGATCATAAAAGCCATATATGAACGAACCAACACTAATATCATCCTCAATGGGGAAAAACTGAGAGCTTTCCCCCTAAAGTCAGGAATAAGACAGGAATGTCCACTCTCACCACTGTTATTCAACATAGTATTGGAAGTCAGCCTCAGCAGAAAACACATAGGAATAAAAGGCATCCAAATCAGCCAGGAGGAAGTCAAACTTTCACTTTTCACAGACAACGTGATACTCTATACGGAAAACCCAAAAGATTCCACCAAAAATTTGCTAGAAGTGACCCATGAATTCAGCAAAGTTGCAGGATACAAAAATCAATGCACAGAAATTGGTTGCATTCCTATATACCAATAACAAAGCAACAGAAAGAGAAATCAAGGAATCGATCTCATTTATAATTACACCAAAACCCATAAAATACCTAGGAATAAATCTAAAAACTATAGAAAGCTTATGAAAGAAATTGAATACAATGTGTCTCCACTCGGAGTATATCAAAATAAAGAAAAAAAAAAAAAGAAACTGAAGAAGACACAAAAAAATGAAAAATATTCCAAGCTCCTGGATAGGAAGAACAAATATTGTTAAAATGTCAATACTACCCAAAGCAATCTACATATTCAATGCAATTCTTTTCAAAATACCACCAGCATTCTTCACAGTGCTAGAACAAACAATCCTAAAATTTGCATGGAACCACAAAAGACCCTGAATAGCCAAAGCAATCTTGAAAAAGAAAACCAAAGCAGGAGGCATCACAATCCCAGACTTCAAGCTGTATTACAAAGCTGTAATCATCAAAACAGTATGGTACTGGCACAAAAACAGACACTCAGATCAATGGAACAGAATAGAGAACCCAGAAAGGGACCCACAGACGTATGGCCAACTAATCTTTGACAAAGCAGGAAAGAATAGCCAATGGAATAAAGACAGTCTCTTTAGCAAATCGTGCTGGGAAAACTGGACAGCAACATGCAGAAAAATTAACCTGGACCACTTTCTTACACCATACACAAAAATAAATTCAACGCGGATGAAAGACATAAATGTAAGACAGGAAGCCATCAAAATCCTCGAGGAGAAAGCAGGCAAAAACCTCTTTGACCTTGGCCGCGGCAACTTCTTATCAACACGTCTCCAAAGGCAAGGGAACAAAAGCAAAAATGAACTATTGAGACCTCATCAAAATAAAAAGCTTCTGCACAGCGAAGGAAACAATGAGCGAAACTAAAGGAAACCAACGGAATGGGAAAAGATATTTGCAAATGACCTATCAGATAAAGGGTTAGTATCCCTCTTATCAAACTCAACACCCAAACAAACAAACAAACAGACAAATAATCCAGTGAAGAAATGGGCAAAAGACATAAATAGACACTTCTCCAAAGAAGATATCCATATGGCCAACCGACACATGAAAATTCTCAACATCACTCATAATCAGGGAAATACAGATCAAAACCATAAGGAGATACCACCTCATACCTGTCAGAATGGCTAACATTAACAAGTCAGGCAACAACAGATGTTGGCAAGGATGCAGAGAAAGAGGATCTCTTTTGCACTGCTGGTGGGAATGCAAGCTGGTGCAGCCACTCTGGAAAACAGTATGGAGGTTCCTCAAAAAATTGAAAATAGAACTACCCTATGACCCAGCAATTGTACTACTAGGTATTTATCCAGGAGATAGAGGTGTGCTGTTTCAAAGAGGCACATGCACCCAAATGTTTACAGCAGCACTATCAACAATAGCCAAAGTATGGAAAGAGCCTAAATGTCCATCGACAGATGAATGGATAAAGAAGATATGGTACATATATAATAATGGAGTATTACTCGGCAATCAAAAAGAATGAAATCTTGCCATTTGCAATTACATGGATGGAACTAGAGGGTATTATGCTAAATGAAATTAGTCAGAGAAAGACAAATATCCTATGACTTCACTTGTATGAGGACTTTAAGATACAAAACAGATGAATATAAGGGAAGGGGAGCAAAACTAATATAAAAACAGGGAGGGGGACAAAACATAAGAGACTCTTAAATATGGAGAACAAACAGAAGGTTACTGGAGGTGTTGTGGGAGGGCGGATGGGCTAAATGGGTGAGGGGCATTAAGGAATCTACTCCTGAAATTGTTGTTGCACTATATGCTAACTAACTTGGATGTAAATTTTAAAAATTAGTTAATTAATTAATTAATTAATTTAAAAAATCAGTATCATGTTGGGGTGCCTGGGTGGCTCAGTCAGTTGAGGGTCCAACTCTTGATTTAGGCTCTGGTCATGACCTCAGGGTCGTGAGATTCAGTCCCATGTGGAGCTCTGCACTGGGTATAGAGCTTGCTTAAGATTCTCTCCCATGGGGTGCCTGGGTGGCTCAGTGGGTTGGACCTCCAACTTCAGCTCAGGTCATGATCTCGAGGTTCATGAGTTAGAGCCCCACATCAGGCTCTCTGCTGTCAGCACAGAGCCTGTTTCTGTCCCTCTCTCTCTCTCTCTGCCCCTCCCCTGCTCACTCTCTCTCTTTCTCTCAAAAATAATTAAAATATTTTTTAAAAAAAGATTCTCTCTCCCTCTGCTGCTCCCCACTCCTCTCTTTATCTCTCTTTCTCAAAAAAAAAAAAAAAAAGAATCAGTATCATGCTCAAACATGTTATAACCAGACCCTATGTCCATATGTTTACATATAAACACATGTAAAAGTTGTATGAATTTTTAAATATTCAAAATATTTATTAACTGTCATGTGCAACTGTTACAAATACCAAGCTATTCTTGGGTTCCTCCTGGGCCACAAATTGGAACACAAAGAGAAACAAGCAAATGAACTCTGTTCCTCTGGGAAATGATGTCTCATTATGCACTCATGCTATTTGAGAGAAACAATTCCACAGGACCTGTTCATGTGTTTATCTCTTCTTCTACCCAAGAGCTCTGCCACTCACAGGCTCCCCATACTCCAAAGCAGTGTCCAGCTCGGATCTGGGCAGCAGCACAAGCTGCAGAACTTCCGCCGTGTAATGAGAATGGTCTACATTCATGATTGAGTGGGATGGTGGTTATACAGATGGGTACATTCACCTCTCCAAACTGTGCATTTAAATGGGTGCACTTTATTGTATGTATAACATGCAATTTTTTTTTGTATTTAGGATGTAAAGCAAGACATGTGAAGTGTTTTCCCGAGGCCTGACTGAGGTTAAGCACGAAAAGGAATGTTTGGTGTACAGGACATGCAGTGCCAGCGCTAAGCACGAGCTCTTGAGTGTCAAGTCAATCATGCATTCTTTACTAAACTCTGGGGGGTGGGCTGTGAGTATGCCAGGGAGGGAGGTGGTACTTAAGGCCTCTAAAGTATGAGGCTCAAGGAAGAGACTCCTCTTGTACTGGTCCAGGGGAGGTATTGAATCCTTGATTCCTCCTTTTTCCTCACTCCCCACATACCCAATCATCAGCTGGTCCTGTGGATTCTGCCTCCAGAATATATCTTAAATCTCTCCTCTCTCCCATCTCTGCTGCCCCCATCCGGCCCATGCCACCATCATCTCTCTCTTGGGTTACAACAATCTTTTCTTTTTTAAGAAAAAAAGTTTATTTATTTACTTAGAGAGAGAGAGCAGGGGAGAGGCAGAGAGAGAGGGAGAGAGAGAATCCTAAGCAGGGTCTGTACTCATGCTGTCAGCACAGCACTCATGGTGATGTCCAACATCACCAACTGTGAGATCATGACCTGAACAGAAATCAAGGGTTGGACGCTTAACCAACTGAGCCACCCAGGTGCCCCACACAACAATCTCTTCTTAACAGGCCTCTCTGCTTCCACTCTTGCCTTCCTTCTATCTGCTCCAGCAACCAGCAGAATATTAAACATAAATAGCATCAGAATTGCTATCTTGCTGAAAGCATTCAACTGCATTCCCTTTGCTCTTAAGATAAAAACCAGTAATTTTAGTGACATTTAAGGCTCTCCAGAACTGGTCCCTATGCAACACTCTGGCTTCAAGCCGTCCTCCTGATTTATTCTCAATCAGCACTCTGTTTAGTGATTTGTGGGATTGCCCACAGATTTTTTTTTTTGTCTCCCCCACCCACCCAAAGCAGGCTGGGACTGTTTTGTTCATCACACTGCTACTTGGCACAACAAAAGCATTTAACAAATACTGTTGACCAAATAGATGAATGGACTTTTTAAAACTGGGGAGTGGCACAGACAAGTCTGGGTTTTTGAAACGTCTCTCAATGTAGTGTGAAAGGTTAGATAGACAGAAACAGGCTGGAGGGTGATAGATGCCATCTGTGTATGGGCTTAAGATCTCACTGGACCAACTTCAACTTCCACTGTTAAGAGCTAATGACAAAAAAAAAAGAAAAAGGAAAGGAAAGTAAGATAAAAACAGAGAGGGAGGCAAACCATAAGAGACTCTTAAATACAGAGAACAAACAGAGGGTTGATGGAGGTGGGTTACATAGGTGATGGGCATTAAGGAGGGCACTTTTCAGGATGAGCACTGGGTGTCATATGTAAGAGATATTGAATCACTGGGTTCTCCTCCTGAAGCCAAGACTACACTGTATGTTAACTAACTTGAAAATAAAAGACAAAAAGAAAGAAAATGGGCAAAGATCTAATCAGTCTTTTCATAGATGAAGATGTATGGATGGCAAATAAACATATGAAAAGATGCTCAACATCCTTTGGCATTAAAGAAATTAAAATTAAAACCACAATGAGACACAAGAAGAAGGAGAAGGAGAAGAAAAGAAGAAGAAGAAGAAGAAGAAGAAGAAGAAGAAGAAGAAGAAGAAGAAGAAGAAGAAGGAGGAGGAGGAGGGGAGGAGGAGGAGGAGGAAGAGGAAGAAGAAGCTGGAGGAGGAGGAGGGACTTAAAAGGCTGAGACAGGGAGGGAGAGGCCAAGAAGCAGAGGCATTCTGCTTTATACAATGGGGATCTATGTAAAAATTTAATAGGAAGTCTCCATTACTAAAAATGGATTTCAGAACCCATAGTATAACAGAAAGAACACACCAGGCTGGTAGTCAGGATCCCTGAGTTCCAGTCCTGTTTCCTTCCCCGTATGCTCTTTGGTAAGTCCCTTGCCTTTCCCAAACCTTATGAAGGGCAAGGATCTGAATGATTTCTGAGGTCAGTGCAGCACTAACAAGTAGAGTCTACACAAGCATGACAGAGCCCTTACAGGCCTGCTCTGGCTCGAGCCCTTGCTTCGTTTTACCTGTGACTCCTTAGAAGCTGAGAAGAGGATCTACAAACTAGAGATCAGGAAACTGAGAGGTCCCAGATCTGTATCATCGCATGCTTAGGGTCATGCTGGGCCCCTGGCCATTGCCAATCAGGAAAGGGAGGGAGCTGATGGGAACTGGCAAGGGGGCCATGGTTGGCTGTGACCCTGGAGCTAAAGGGGCCCAACAGTCAGAATAAGGGTCCAAAGGGATATGGCTCAATCTAGGGGCACAGTAGCCAACCAAAACATCAGGATTCAGACCACAGACAGTGCTATGGATCCTCAGGGAAAGATTGCATCCAGCAGCCAGGAAGCGGCTCTTCTGTCTCCAGTTACATGGACTGGAATCAGGCAGGACCCTGGTCCAACAGGGACCTGGAGCAGATTTTAAAAACCCCAAATTGAGTTTTCTCCCAAAGACCAAGAAGTGTTCCCTGATCCCACCCAGGTAGAATTAGTGTGGCTCTCTCTTTTGTGTTGCTCATTAAATGTTGTACTGCCATTGTCTGTGGACACTTCTGTCTCTACTTCTGTGCCAATCCATTTTGTATCACTGGTACTCACTGTGGAGTGGGGTAGGCAGTAATTATTCATTGAATGGATGGATAAAGGGAGGGATGGATGAATGGACAGATGGAATAACACACTAACCCCATATGTGGAGGAAAGGCTGGGACTCAGTAGGCAGATGGGTACTCAGGGAACTGCAGGAAACACCCAGCTTTCAGTTTATTGCTTTTGTTTATTCATTCAACAAACATTTTTGTTGAGCACCTATTATGTGCCAAACTATGAGTGCATGCTATAGGGTATATGAATCCTGGGTAAGGGCAAGGATTCTATAGCCTGACTACCCAGATTTGAATCCTATCACTAGCACTTACTAGCAGCTTAATAGTAAGCAAGGTACTCACCCTGTGCCTCAGTCTCTTCATCTGTAAAATGAGGAAAATGATAGTACCTACTTTATACGTTGTTAAAATATTAAATGCATTGATGATTTTAAAGCTTTTAGAGTTCCCTGCACATGTTTTTAGCTTTACTTTTGTATTCTCAGGTCATAGGTCAAATGGGGGAGGGAGGGTGATCAACTGAACCCACAAGAATCTAGGCAGACTAGGTATTAGCAGAGGTACAGGCACAGTTATTGAGGAAGAGGCTGGGGAGGCATTATGGAGCAGGCAGTCTTTGAGCTGAGGCTTGTGGGTTGAGTCTACGTTTGATTCAGCATGCTATGAGATGCACACTTTTTAGGGAGATAGTAGTCAAACATCCATTCTCATGTCCTGAAAATTTAGGGTCAATAGGGACCTGAAGGCCACCTGGACTGTTTCCTTTAATGGTCAAGACCCCTGATAAAAGGTCCCAGTTCAAAGACATACAGCTAGTTATTTATTAATAAATCACTCATTCATTCTACAAATATTCACTAAGAACTGTGTGCCAGGCATTAGGGTAGGTGGGGATCTAGGGATCAAAGTATGCATGACCTACCCCAAAGGAGTTCATATTCTCAAATAGTGATAGACACAGAACACGAATCCAGATCCCAGCCTTCCAGCCCAGGGTTCCTTCCAATTCCCATCAGAGCCTTTCTCAGACTAGAACACTGAGTTCATCTTTTCCAAGAACAAACTCATGAGTTATTTTCCCCACACCATACATACTTATTTATAGACTGTAGGTTCCCTGGGACTGGGCTTATAAAATCCAGCCTCTATTTTCCCCTCAGAGCCTGGAGCTATCTGAATGCTATGTTTATTTTTAAACAACAGCCATTGATGACTCACAAAGACTTTTATAATCTGCTCTGAAACCTACCATTGTATATATCTGTCCATGTTATACTGTCTCCCTTCCCGATTTATTAGCCTGAGCCTCATTCTGGCTACCTTCCACTTCCTCCTCCCCTACCCCTATGGATTATTCTCCAACTACACAAGGATTCGTTGATTTTTTGGTCTGAGTGTCTATACTTCCTTAGTCCCACAACTTGCATGCTGAATCTGGCCCCAAACACTTTAAAAGGCTACTTTCTTATCTAGGACAGGGCCTGGGGCAGAGACAGATCACACCTTCCCTCTCTCATCATTCTCAGATATCTTGTATCCATTAGGTACCACAAGCCCAGCACTTGAAGCTGACAAGCTTCTCAAGGGTCCAGAAAAATGTTTAGGACCATTCTTCTCCCCCCGCCCTTTTTTTTTTTTTTTTTTTTTTTTTTTTTTTTTTTTTTTACAGAATCCAAAATATAAAAACTATGAAATGGAAAGCAATAAATATTTAACAAATGTCTACAAATGTAAATTTATATCATCTTTGTTAGCTTTTCAATTTAATTGTGACAGTGACTGCCACATATCCCATTCTTTCTTTAATAGATTGCCCAAACTTTAGCTAGGCAAAAGGTGACCCAGCAAAAGACTATATTTCCAAACCCTCTTAAAGCTAGATGTGGTCAGGTGAGTAAGTTCTGGACATGTAAGTACAAGTGATACTTACTACTTTTAGTTGTGCCAAAAGTAGTGATACTTACTACTAGTAAGTACTTACTAGTAAGTACAAGTGATACTACTTTTGGTAGATGTGGGCTTATCTTCATCTTCATAGTCATAGTACTTGAGACTCTTGTGAACCATACATTATGCCACTCATGGAAGATAGTTTGTCCATTTTAATTGCTGAGCAGCATTCCATTATATAAAAATACCACCATATATCCATTCTCTTATTGATAGACACATGAACAACTTCTAGTTTGGGAGTATGATGAATAAAGTTGCAGTGAATGTAGTAGTTATACAAATCTTTTTGTGGTATAAATGTTTTCATTTATAATGGGTAAATTCCTAGGGAAAAATTGGGTCATAGCATAGGTGTATATTTAGTTTCATAAGAAATGCCAGACTTTTACTAAAAGTGTTTATATCATTTTATACTGCCAACAACATTGTATGAAATTTCTGGTTGCTCTGCAACTATGTCAACACTTGATGTTTTCAGTGGTTTTCATTTTATCCATCCTAGTGAATGTGTAATATCATTTTGTTGTGGTTTTAACTTACATTTCCTGATGATTAGTGATGTCAAGCACAGGAAACAGTAAAAAAACAAAACAAAACAGAGAAATAATAAAGAGAACAAGCAGAAAGATAAAATGTCAGGCTTAACCTTTAATATATCAATAATTACATTAAATCTAAATGGGTTAAATAAACCAATTAAAAGATAGAGATTGGTACAGTACAGGGGTTAAAGCATGACCCAACTATATGCTGTTGATAAGAAATTCACTTTAAATATAATGATAAAGGCAGATTGAAAGTAAAAGGATGGAAAAAGATATATCATGCAAGATTAATCAAAGGAAAGCAGGAGTGACTACAAAAATATCGGACAAAGTAAACTTCAGAGCAAAGAAAATTATCAGAGACAGAGCAGAACATTATAAAATGAAAAAAGGATCACTTTGGCAAGAAGACATAGCAATATTAAATGGATATACACCAAACAACAAAGCTACAAAATATGTGAGGCAAAAACTAATAGAACTTAAGTGAGAAATAGGTAAACACAATTATATTTGGAAATTTCAACACCCTTCTCTGAACAATTGGTAGAATAACTAGATAGAAAATCAGCAAGGATGTAGAACTCACCAACACCATCTACCAAAAGATGTTAATTAAAATTTAAAGAATATTGCACCCAACAACAGCAGAATATACATTTTTTTAAATCTTTATATTTATCTTTGAGAGACAGAGAGACAGAGAGACAGAGTGTTAGCGGGGGAGGGACAGAAAGAGGGAGACACAGAATCTGAAGCAGGCTCCAGGCTCTGAGCTGTCAGTACAGAGCCTGATGCAGGGGCTTGAACTCAGGAGCTGTGAGATCATGACCTGAGCTGAAGTCAGACACTCAACCAACTGGGCCACTCAGGTGCCCCACAGAATATACATTTTTTAAGCTGCCCACAGAATGTATACCAAGATAGACCGCATGCTAGGCCATTAAGAAACTTTTTTTTTAGGGGCACCTGGGTGGCTCAGCCGGTTGAGCATCTGGCTTCAGCTCAGGTCATGATCTCGCAGTTCATGGGTTCAAGCCCCACATCAGGCTCTGTGCTGACAACTCAGAGCCTAGAGCCTGCTTCGGAATCTGTGTTTCCCTCTCTCTCTGCTCCTCCCCGACTTGTGCTCTGTCTCTCTCTCTCTCTTTCAAAAATAAATAAAAACATTTTTTAAAAATTTTTTTTAAAAGAAACTTTTTTTTTTTTTTAAGAATTGGAATCAAATAGTGTGTTCTCTGTCCCAGTGGACTCAAACTAGAAATCAGTAACAGAAAGATAACAGGAATACAGTATACTTAGAAATAATACATAAGTCACAAAGGAAGTCTCAAAGGAAATAAAAAAAGATACATTAAACTGAATGAAGAAGACCATACAATATATCAAATTTTGTGGGATATAGCTAAAGTCACACTGAGAAGGAAAAATTTGCAGCACTACATCCATACACTGGAAAAGAGGAAAAATCTAATATCAATTCTCTGAGCTCCCACATAGAAATTATTTGGAAAAGAAGAACAAAATAAATCCAGAGCAAGCAGAAAGAGGCAAATAATAAAGAGCAGAAATCAATGAAATTAGAAACACAAAAACAATGGAAACAATGAAACAAAGAGCCAATTCTTTGGAAAAATAATAAAATTGACAAATTTCTAAAAAGACAAACAAAGAAGAGAGAGAGAACACAAATGACCAGTATCAGGAATGACAAAACGGACATCATTACAGACAACATAAGCATTAATAGGATAATAAGTGAGTACCACAAACAATTCTACATACATAATTTGAAAACTTAGATGAAATAGACCAATTCCTTGAAAAACACAAACTACTATAATTCACCCATATGAAATAGATAATTAAAAAAAATTTTTTTAACCTTTATTTATTTTTTTGAGACAGAGAGAGACAGAGCATGAACGGGGGAGGGTCAGAGAGAGGGAGACACAGAATCCAAAACAGTCTCCAGGCTCTGAGCTGTCAGCACAGAGCCCAACGCGGGGCTTGGACTCACAGACCGTGAGATCATGACCTGAGCTGAAGTCGGACGCTCAACCAACTGAGCCACCCAGGCGCCCCTGAAATAGATAATTTTAACAGACCTATAATTATTAATAAAATTGAATTTGTAATTTTAAAACTTCCCAAATCTCCAGACCCAGATGGTTTCACAGAGATTCTACCAAATGTTTAAAAAAAGAATGAAGACAATCTACACAATCCCTTCCAGAAAACAAAAAAGGAAAAATACTTCACAATTCATTTTATGAATCTAGCATTACCCTATACCAAAACCAAAGAAGCACAAAAAGGGAAAACCTGAAACCAATATCTGTCATAAACTTAGATGCAAAAATCCTCAGCAAAATATTGGCAAACCAAATAGAATGATGTATAAAAAAAATTATTCACCATAACCAAGTGGGATTTATTCCAGCTATGCAAAGCTAGTCAACATCTAAAATTTAATCAATGATATCTACCACATTAACAGGTTAAAGAAGAAAAAAGCCACATGATAATGTATCATTGCAAAAAAAAAAAAAAAAAAAAACTTTTAACAGGATTCAACACCTTTCATGATAAAAAATAAAATAAAAATAAAAAAATAAACCTCTTAGGAAAACATGAATAGAGGGAAACTTCCTCAACTTAATAAAGACCATCTACAACAAGCCTACAACTAACCATTTATTTAACAGTGAAAGATAAATGCTTTTCCCCAAAGACTGGAAAAAGGCAAGGAGGTCTGTTCTTACTACTCTTATTCAAAGGCAAAACAAAGGCAAAACAAATCAATTAAATGCATACCCATCAGAAAGGAAGAAAATAGAACTATTTGCAGATGACAAAATTATCTACTTATCTACATGGAAAATCCTAAAGAATCTACCTACAATTCCTAGGGTTAATAAGTGAGTTCAGCAAGGTATCTTGCAGGATGCAAAATAAACATACAAAACTCAATTGCATTTCTATATATTTGCAATGAACACATGGACACAGAAATTAAAAATACAATACCATTTAGAATTATTCAAAAGAGAAATATTTAGGTATAAATCTAACAAAACATATATAGATTTGTATGCTGAAAAGTACAAAATGCTGATGAAAGAAGTCAAAGAAGATCTAAATAAATGGTGAGACATACCACATTCATAGACTGGAAGACCCAATATAGCAAATATGGCAATTCTTCCTGAATTGATACACACGTTCAATGCAATTCCATCAAGATTTTTTAGATATATACAAGGTTATTCTAAAGTTTATATGGAAATGCAAAAAACTAAAACAATTTAGAATAACTACAACAATTTTGGAAAAAAGAAGAATAAAGTGGGAGGAATGAGAATATTTGATTTTAAAACTTATTATATAGTTACAGCAATCAATAATATATGGTATTGGTGTGGGGAAAGACACATAGTTCAATTAGTGTGGGGATCAATCATAGAATCCTGAAATCAGCCCATACAAATGTGCCCAACTCTTTTTTGTGGGTTTTGTTTTGTTTTGGTTTGGGTTTTTTTGCAATCTCTACACCCAACGTGGGGCTCAAACTCATGACCCCAAGATCAAGAGTTGCATGCTCTTCCAACTGAGCCAGCCAGGTGCCCCTGTGGGGTTTTTTTTTTTTTTTAACATAAAACAGTCTTTAGTATAATGACTGAAATAAACAAAACATGATTAAAATAATTTTTTAATTATTTATTTCTTAAATTCCAGTATAGTTAACATAGAGTGTTATAGTAGTTTCAGATGTACAATATAGTGATTCAACAATTCTATGCAATACTTGGTGCTCTTAGTCCCCTTGACCTTATTTCACACATCCTCCACCCCCAGCCCCACCTCCCTTCTGGTAACTATCAGTTTGTTCTCTATAGTTACAAGCCTGCTTTTTGGTTTGTCTCTTTTTTTCCTCATTCATTTCTTCATTCATTCACTCCACATATGAGTGAAACCATATGGTATCTGTCTTTCTCTGACTTATTTCACTTAGCATTATACCCTCTAGATCCATCCATGTTGTTGCAAATGACAAGAGTTCATTCTTATTTTTATGACTGAGTAATATTCCATTGTATATATAGACCACATATTCTTTGTCCATTCATCAATCAATGGACATTTGGGTTGCTTACATATCTTGGTTATTATAAATTATGCTGTGATGAACGTAGGGGAGCATATTATCTTTTCAAATTAGTATTTTCATTTTCTTTGGGTAAATACCAAGTAGTGGAATTACTGGACCATATGGCAATTTTATTCTTAATTTTTTGATGAAACTCCATACTATTTTCCACAGTGGCTGCACCTGTTTGCATTCCCACCAACAGTGCATGAGGGTTCCTTTTTCTTCACATCCTCACCAACACTTGTTGTTTCTTGTTTTTGATTTTAGCCATTCTGACAGGTGTGAGGTGATACCTCATTGTTGTTTTGATTTGCACTTCGCTGCTGATGAGTGATATTGAGCATGTTTTCATGTGTCTGATGGCCATCTGGATGTCTCCTTTGGAAAAACTTCTGTTCATGTCTTCTGCCCACATTTAATTGGATTATTTGTGTTTTTTTGGTGTTGAGTTGTATTAGTTCTTTATATATTTTGGATATTTACCCCTTATTAGATATATAATTTGCAATTATCTTCTCCCATTCAGTGGGTTGTCTTTTTGTTTTGTTGGTGGTTTCCTTCACTTTGCAGAAGCTTTTTATTTTGGTGTGGTCCCAATAGTTTATTTTCACTTTGGTTTCCCTTTCCAAAGGAGACATGTCTAGAAAAATGTTTCTACAGCTGATAGCAAAGAGATTACTGTGTATTTTTTCTTCTAGGAATTTTATGGTTTCAGGTCTCACATTTGTGTCTTAAATATATTTTATTTTTGTGTATAGTGTAAGAAAGTGGTCCAGTTTCATTCTTTTGCATGCAAATGTCCGGTTTTCCCAACACCATCTGTTGAAGAGATTATCTTTTTCCCATTGCATATTCTTGCGTCCTTTGTCATAGATTAATTGACTATATAACCAAGGGTTTATTTCTGGGTTTCCAATTCTGTTCTGTTGATCCATGTGCCTAATTTTTTGTTTTTTGCCATTACCATACTGTTTTGACTACTACAGCTTTGTAGTATATCTTGAAATCTGGGATTGTGGTACCTCCAGTTTTGTTTTTCAAGATTGTTTTGGCTATTTTGGCTTTTGTGGTTTCAAACAAATTTTAGTATTATTTGTTCTAGTTCTGTGAAAAATGTTATTGGTATTTGATAGGGATTTATGCCAACTGGTTTTTGACAAAGATGTAAGAGCAATAAATGTTGGAAACAGCCCTTTGAACAAATGGTGCTGGAGCCTGGAATACCCATAGGCAAAACAAAATTTAAAAATAATGACCAAAGTTTCAAAACTTAGGAAAAACACAGGAGAAGGTGATCAGGATCTAGAGGTAGGCAAAGATTAGACCAAAAGCACAATCCATGAAATGAAAAGTAGATAAATTGGACCTCATCACAATTACAACCATTTGCTCTTCAAAAGACCTTATTAAGAGGATGAAAATATAAGCCATAGAGTGGGAGAAGCTATTTACAAACCATTTACAAATCAAAAAGGACTAGTATTTAGAATATATAAAGAATTCTAAAAACTGAACAGTAAAAAAACACAATTAGGAAATAGGCAAAATACATGAACAGACATTTCATTGAAGAGGATATTCAAGTTGAAAATAAACACACGTAAAGATGTTCATCATTAGCCATTAAGGAAATACAAATTAAAGTCACAAAAAAATACCACTACACACCCATCAGAATGTCTAAAATAAAAATAGTGACAATGTCAAATGCTAGCAAGGATACAGAGAAATTAGATCACTCACAGATATATTGCTGGTGGGAATGTAAAATGGAACAACGAGTCTGGAAAGCAGTTTGGCAGTTTTTTGAAAAACTAAACATGCAAGTACATATGCCAGCAATTTTACTCCTAGCCATTTATTCCAGATAAGTGAAAACTTATGTACACACACACACACACACACACACACACACCTGTACACAAATGTTTGTAGCAGTTTTATTCAGAATATCTGAAAACTGGAAATAACCTAGCCATTCTTCAACAGGGTAATGAATAAACAAATTGTGGTACATCCCTACCATGACATAATACTCATCAATAAAAAGAAACGAACTATTGTTACATCCAACAACAATCAGAAAATTATGCTGAGAAAAAAAAGGAAATTCCAAAAATTTATACATTGTATCATTCCATTTATATAACACAGATTTGTGTTTCACAGGAGTTAAATAGTACAGATAAAAAAGCAGATCATGAGGGATCCTTGTGGTGATGGAAATATTCTATATCCTGACTGTTCAATGTCAATAACCTAATTATGACATTGGCAAGGCATTACCATTGGGTAAAGGGTACACAAGATCTCTCTGTATTACTCCTCACAACTGCATGTGAGTCTACAATTTTCTTAAAATAAAAAATTAAATATATATAAAAATATTACCTTTGTGGTTTCTCTCTTGTCTGAATCCCAATTGATGCAATTCATCACACTGGGGAATTTCTCTTCTCTTCCTAGTTCACTCCAGTTTGCTGGGAGTTTTAGTCAGGGTATATGTTGATTTTTGCCAACTGCTTTTTTTGCATCTACTGAAAACATATAGTTTTTCTCTTTTATGGTGAATTATACTGATTTTATAACGTTAAACCAACCTTGCATTCCTGGGACACGTTACTTTATCATGATGTAATAATCCCTTTATACATTGCTGGATTCAATTTGCTAATATTTGCTTGGGATTTTAATGTCCATATTAGGAAATGTCTTTCAGATACCTAAGGGAGCAATGTTATTCGTTTCTAAAATTAAAAAGATACCTGGGAAAAAATAGTAAAATACTAAAATTTGACAAGGCTGGAGGGTGGTAAACAATAATTTGTTACATTATTATCTACACTTTCCTGCTTTCTTATTTTTTTTTCTTTTCTATTGAACAGTCCTTGGCTGCAGCTTGTAAGATAGATTCAGATGATAGATTGAGGACATAAAAACTGGGTTCTTTATGCTATTAGGAATACAGGGATGGGATAGCCTTATGAATCCTGTTTATCTAGCAATGGGCCTAACAGCACATAGTTGCTACTCAGTAAAAGTTTATTGAAGGAGTCCAAGTTTATTTAAATGACAATCCAATACAGGGGCACCTGGGTGGCTTAATTGGTTCAGCATCCGACTTCACTCAGGTCATGATCTCACAGTTCTTTTTTTTTTTTTTTTTTAATGTTTATTTATTTTTGAGAGAGAGAGAGAAAGACAGAGTATGAGCAGGGGAGGGGCAGAGAGAGAGAGATACACAGAACCCGAAACAGGCTCCAGGCTCTGAGCTCAGAGCCTGACGCGGGGCTTGAACTCACGAACCATAAGATCATGGACTGAGCTGCAATCGGACACTTAACCGACTGAGCCACCAGGCTCTCCATGATCTCACAGTTCTTTAGTTCGAGTCCCGCGTCGGGCTCTGAGCTGACAGCTCAGAGCCTGGAGCCTGCTTCGGATTCTGTGTCTCCCTCTGTCTCTGCCCCTCCCCCGCTCATGCTCTCTCTCTCTCAAAAATAAACATTAAAAAAAAATAATAAATAAAATAAATAACAATCCAATACAACATAATGGATGCTGTGGTCCAGACCCACTCTCAGGATCTAGCCAGTCATTTCCCCAGCTTCTGGAAGTAGGCTGCTTATGGCTCATAATTCTTCTCTGGGAATTGCCTTCCACAGAAGGAATGAAACTTGCCAAAAGTTACAGATAGCCTCTATCACTGGTCAATGATAGGATATAAACTACTGGCCCCTGTTCTTTAATTTGGAACAACTCTTAAAGGTCATCCTAGGCTCAGAGTATTCTTTGAGGTTGGCTGAGGCCTCTAAAGCGATTGTTTCAGTTTTTCTCCCTCTGCGATCCTGCTTCCATCACTCTCTCGCAGGCGGGGTCTTGACAGTAATCCCCACCCCCTCCCCGCCATAAAATTTCTGCACGTTCACCTGCTTTTCAGAGTCTCTTCATCGGGGAACTCCACCCAGGACACACACTAGCCTATTTTATATTTTTTTCCTAGCACTTGTCAATGTGTGAAATAACCTTGTTTATTCGATGCTTTAATACTTGCTTATTTAAGACTGTAAATCAGGCAACTCCACCCAGGACAGACTTTTTTCCCCATACACTGTGCACCACCAGGCGCCTAGAGCAGGGCCTACAGAACACAAGCAGACCCTAAATACTGGTTGTTGAAATAAATGAATGGAAGAAACACACCTGATGCTGGGTCTTGGGCTCACAATCTCTCTAGAGCTAGAGGAGCGGCAGCCGGGGAGGGGCCCCGAGTCCCCGCCCCTCCTGGCACGCCCCTCCCTTCCCCGCCCGCCGGCCTAGGCAGGGGGCGGGACCTCGCAGAAGGAGCTGCTGACGCGATGTTGCAGCCCGTGGTACGGCTGGTGCGGCTAAATCGGCTGCCCTACGCGGAGCTGCTGGCCCTGCAGGAGCGCTGGTTGCGACGGCTGCAGGCCGAACCAGGCAGTGAGGCCCTGTCGGCGGCTGAGGCGGGCGCGCTCCTGCTCTGCGAGCCCGCGGGGCCCGTATACACATCTGGGCTGCGCGGCGGCCTGACGCCGGAGGAAACGGCGCGGCTGCGGGCCTTGGGCGCCGAGGTACGCGCCACAGGCCGCGGTGGCCTGGCCACTTTCCATGGGCCGGGCCAGCTGCTCTGCCACTCGGTGCTAGATCTGCGACGCCTGGGCCTGCGCCTGCGCACCCACGTGGCTGCGCTGGAGTCGTGCGCGGTGCGCGTGTGCGAGCTCCAGGGCTTGCACGGAGCCCGCGCGCGGCCCCCACCCTACACCGGCGTCTGGCTGGGGGAGCGCAAAGTCTGCGCGATCGGTTAGTGCTATGGGCTAGGGCGGGGCTGGGGGCGGGGCTTGGCAGAACTGGACCAATGGAGGTGAGGGCAAGCGCGGGCTGGGAGGAAGTGGATCTGGCGCGGGCTTTAACAAATCAGAATTGCCCGCTGCGTTTGAGTTTTTAAGCCTTCTCACGGATCTCATTTTCGCAGCTCTCAGGAGGGCCTTCAATGGTCATTTCCAATATTCATCTTTTTGAGAAGTGAATTGCCATGTTACTTCCAATGAATCACAATGTCTGGACAATAATGAAGCTTAGTAGTTTTCAAACTTTTTTTTTAAACAACTTAACCTGTTAAAAGACATTTTCTGGAATTTCCATAATTGCAGCAGCTGTGGAGCCACACACTCCTCTCCAGCTTTGTCCCCCTCCCCCGATCTGTGCACAACCCCTTGAATGCTCAAAAACAAAGCTGGAAAACCAGTGATCCAGTCCAGTTCCTTCATTGTACCGAGGGGATCTTGAAGCCCAGGGAGGAAAGGTATCTACTCTGAGACCCTTTGGCTTGTCTTGCAGGAGTCCGCTGTGGAAGGCACATCACGTCCCACGGCCTGGCTCTGAACTGTTCTACAGACCTCGTGTGGTTTGAGCACATCGTCCCCTGCGGGCTGGTTGGGACAGGCGTCACCTCTCTGAGTGAGGAACTCCAAAGGCACGTCAGTGTGGATGAAGTAATACCACCTTTCCTTGAGGCCTTTAGGGAGACCTACAAATGCACATTTATCTCAGAGGACAGCCCCAACTAAAGGATGTTCATGTTATCACAGCTGGGAGGTTGTGCTTGAAAAGCACCAAGCCTGACTTGGAGTCACGGAAACCCAGATTCTAGACCTGGCCCTGTCATTCACTCACCATGAGACTATGAACAAATTATGAGCCCTTAGCATTGTTTCCATATGTGTACTGGTTTATTTATATCTTCTCATCTACCTCAGATATAGTAGATTTGAAAACATTCTGAAAAGCAACACATGCTATATAAATGTAAGACATTAGCACTGCTATTGACATCATTTTCTCAGCTTAGAGAAACTTAGACGTAATCAGTTCTCAAATATTTATTGCTTCCTAAATACTGTATTTAATTGGACAATTCTGAGATCCAGTTCCTTTGATTTTATAGGAATCATACCTCTGGATAGCCCAGGTGAAGGTAATGTGGTGGGGTGCTTTTTCATTCTCAAGAGATCTAGGTGCTTTCTGCAATGGAAGGAAAAAAGGGAAGGGATCTTTAAAGAACAAAATGAGATTTTGCCTTCCTGGGTTGGATTCTCCAAGCCCAATAGCTATTTTTAGTTAGGTAACCTGAGCTAGACCAGAGCCAGGGAAAAGACCAGAGTAATATCTTACATTATACAAATGTCAAAGGTAGAAGTAAGTTTTCCTTAAGTGAGATCCCTCAATTTATAAAGCTGTGTAATTATTCATTGCTATGCAACAAATCACCCCAAAATGTAATGGCTTAAAACAATAAACATTGTCTCATATATATTATGTGGGTCAGGAATTTGGGAGAAGCTTAGCTGGGTGGTTCTGGGTGGAGATCTCTTATGAGGTATAGTCAAGATGTCAGCTGGGGCAGCCATCATCTGAAGGCTTGACTGGGATTGGAGGATCACTTTCAAAGATGGTTCACTCTGATTCGTTGGTACTGGTTGTTGACAGGGGGCCTGGGTTCTTCACCATGTGAGCCGCTCCATAGAGCTGCTTTTTCTCCTGGAGCAAGTGATGCCTGAAAGAGACAAGGTGGAAGCCAAAATGTCTTATGACCCAGCCTTGGAAGTTACAGAGTCATTTCTACAGTCTCCTAACACGGGAACCCTGCTCAGTGTGGAAGGGACTGCACAGGGTGATGGGAAGTAAAGATCTTTAGGACTACCTTAGAGACTGGCTACCACAGGCAGTTAGGGTGGAAAGATCCTTGAATGAGAAGACAGGTGACCCAGGTTGCAGTCCCAGCTTTTTGAGCAAGTCATTTACCCTCTCTGCACTTCAGTTTGCCTTACACAAGCACTGTTCAATAGAAATACAATGTGAGCCACATTGTAATTTTATGTTTTCTAGTAGCCACATTAAAAAGGAAAAATAAACAGGTGACATTAATGATACTTTAATTAACCTAATAGACCCCAGATATTGTCAGTATAAAAATGTTTTACATTCCTTTTCTCCATACTATATCCAGATATTCAGTGTGTATTTTCCGCTTTATAGCACATCTCATTTTGGAGTCATCACACTTCACCTCTTCAGTAGTCACATGTGGCTAGAGGCTACCACACAGTAAAGTGCAGCTTTAGGTAATATGGTATCTAAAGTCCTTTTTTGAGCTTCCAGTATCCTGTGACCCCACTGCCTTGGAGAAGAAAGAGGAGTTCTCCCACTTCTGGGGTGCACAGTTTGTATCAGTTATTCAAGCTGGAAGAGAATTTGGAGGTATGTTCCTGTCTCCTCATTGTACAGAGATGAAACAAGACTTTGGAAAAAACTTGCTCAAGACCACACAGTAAGTTAATCACAAAGCTAGGACTGGGTCCCAGATATAAGCCCATTTCTCATGCTCTTTTCCTGCTCTGCATACTGACTTAGAGCTCAGGGTAATATGCTTTCCATCATGGACACTTGGTCAGTATTCGTGGATTGCTAGTTTGTCCACCCATCATTAACCTATATTCTTTCTAGGCCTTTTATTTCCCTCCATGGAGCCAACAGTACTGTTGTAGGAATGTGGGAGGTGAGTAGTAGTTGATAATTACTTTGTAGTATTACTGCCAAGAAGGAAAACAATTATTCCCGGGAAAAGTGGAGTTAGGTTCTCATGGTTGGAAGGCTGTGCATAGTGTTGCTCCCCATCTAGTACTCGACTCCCCTCTCTAGCAACCCTAGCAACTGACCATAAAGCCTGATCTTGAATACCTCCAGAGACTGGTAAAGAAACATTCACTCCATTTATTTTTGGTACCAGGTACTGTGTTAGCCCTCTTAAGTACATTCTCTCATTTAGCAACTGGATCACTGGGAATCGTTCTGCATGGTGTAGTGACTGAGTTACCTGGCCTTCCTGAGCCTGTCTCATTAGGCTCAAGGCTTGACACAGAATAGGCAGCGGGAAATGTATGGTAGTTATTAATGTTCACCAAATATTTCAGGCAGGGGGCACCTGGGTGACTCAGTCGGTTGAGCGTCCGACTTCAGCTCAGGTCATGATCTCACAGCTTGTGAGTTCGAGCCCTGCATTGGGCTCTGTGCTGACAGCTCAGAGCCTGGAGCCTGCTTCAGGTTCTGTGTCTCCCTCTCTGTCTCCCCCTAACCCACTCGCATTCTGTCTCTGTCTCTCTCAAAAATAAAATAAACATTAAAAAATTTTTTAAAAAAACGTTTCAGGCAGGATGGTACTTTGTGGCTCCCTTGTGGTTGGGTGGGGCCAAGTAACTTGTTCTGATCAATGAGTTATGAATGGAGGGGACATGCCACTTCTGAGCTGGAGCATTGAATTGCTGGTGTCAGACCCTTGGGGTTTCTCTTTCCCTCTGGAACGGTGACCAACAACATTCAGGATAGCGGCTGCTTCCGGAGGGACTGCAATGAGCAGAGGCCCCTGCTGCTGCTGGACAGGTGGTATGGTTAAGCCACTGAAATGCAGGCATTGTTCATTACCACAGCATAATCTAGCCTATTCTGACTGATATAATACGTATATAGTAATTAGGAGTCTTGTATGTGCAAATGTAGAAACCCCACTCAAGTTCACTTATGCAAAAATAAATAGATAGATGAATGAATGAATGAATGAATAAATAAATAAATAAAAGAGTGACAATGGAGGCATTATTGGAAAAGGTACTGGGGAGGGCCTCATAAAATGCAAGGGTAGGTCTGCCACTGGGCTCAAGAATAGAATTGGAGCATGTAGCCCTTTAGGAACCCAGATAGTCCTTTCTCTCCTATTCCCTGCCAGGCTTTTTGGTGTCTGCTTCATTCTATCTGGCTTCAGTCCAGCTTTCTCTGTTTCCCAGGCTGCATGGTGGAAGATGGCTGCTGCTGCTGCTGCTATCATCCATTAATATTGGAGTAGTCAAGGAAAACCCCCAGGTTTCTGGCTTGAGCAACAAGGTGGATGCTAGAGGTATTGCTGGGATGGGAAACACTGGATGGGGACCAAGTTTGGAGAGGAAGATAACTCGTTCAGTTTTAGATAAATCAAGTTTGAAACACTTTTGGGAGATGCAAGTGGAGAGGACCAAGAGGCAGTGGATTTGTGGATCTGGAGCATGGGTGTGATGAGTTATGTTTTAGGTCTGGAGACAGAAGAGAAGGGCAGAAGACTGACAAATGTGAGGCATGGGCAAAGAAGGGCAGGCAAGGAGGCACAAAGGCAGTAGGCAGAGAAATAGTTGGGGGCCCAGAATGAAACAACAGGCAATCTCATTCACTCCTCTGGCAGCAGAGCAGCCTAGGTAGGATTATTTTTTATTTTTTTTGTTAACGTTTTATTTATTTTTGAGACAGGGAGAGACAGAGCATGAACAGGGGAGGGTCAGAGAGAGGGAGACAGAATCTGAAACAGGCTCCAGGCTCTGAGCTGTCCGCACAGAGCCCGATGCGGGGCTCGAACTCACGGACAGTGAGATCATGACCTGAGCCGAAGTCGGCCGCTTAACTGACTGAGCCACCCAGGCGCCCCTAGGTAGGATTATTTTAAGGATGAGAAAACCAAGGCTCATCAAGGCTAAGTGATTTGTTTGAGGCTATGCAGTTAGTAAGAAGCAGAGTCAGCCCCCGGCTCTTAGGCTGGGTCTCTCCACTCTTCCACAGTAGCCTCTGAAGGGTGAGCATGCCGGGCATCCTGGAAGAGCCAAGCCTTCAAGAACAGGTGGGCTGTGGGTCAGCAGAGCCAAGAGGATGCAGAGCAAAAGGTCAGAGTAGGATTGAGGCCAGGCCTGTGGGATCAGGTCAAGCCACTGCTGTGGGTTCCTGGCTCTTCTTCCTGCTTGGACAGAGCCCACCTCCGGTTTCCCACAGGGGCCCTTCCTCCAGGAAGGAAGCTGAGCGTATGAAGAAGGATATTTAGCACCTCCAGAAGGCCTCTTCTTGTTTGTGCAGAATCTTTTCCCCATAAAGAGATTGTTCAGGGTCTGGTAAATGAGTGTTAAACATAAGGTTGTGACCAGCTGCTGTGTCTGGTTCAACATCTTGTTCCTCCAGTGAGGCTGGCAAGAAACCAAATCAAACCAGCTCTTGGCACTGTGACCCAGTACACCTTACTTCTTGGGGAAAGCCTCTCTCTGAAAGCCCTATGGAAATCAGATCTTTGCAATCTCAGTCTGATTTTCCTTTTTGCCAAATTACAATTTGCCATACACATAACCCTACCATATTGTAACACCTATAAATTTTAAAAAGAAAACAATACTTGCACTCCCACCTGACAACACATCCCATCCATTTGCGTGTCGCTAGTACTTTATCATGAATAGACATTTTATGTACTTGTATTTTATGTACCTGTAATTTATGTACTTGTAATTATGTGGGTACAATTATGTACCAAATGTAACCAAACATTACGTACATTTTCCCACATTGCTACATAATCTTTATAGTTATATTTTTGGATGTCTTAATTTTGTTTTCATTTTGCTTAAAACTTAGAATTTAATGTTTTTTAAAATATAGGTAATGCATGCACATGGGATAAAATTAAAAAGGTACAAAATGGTAGCACTGAAATGTAAGTCTTGCTCTTATTCTTTTCCCCTGTAAACTCAGTTTCTTTCCTGGAGGCCCAAATGGTGGTAAATTCTTTTTTATATAATTCAGAGATATTTTATGCATCTGTAAGTGTGCATGATTATATATATACATTCTTTTTCATATAGTAACATACTATAGACACAGTATTGCACTTTGCAGACTGTTTCAGATCAATATATAAAGAGCAACCTCATTTTTAAAACTGACTACAGAGTATTCCATTCAGTGGATTTCCTATGACTTATTTAGCTAGGATCCTATTGAGGACATTTAGGTTATTGCTAATCTTTTGCTTTTACAAACAAGGCTGCAGTGAAAATCCTTATAAAAGTGTGTGTGTGTGTGTGTGTGTGTGTGTGCACGCGTGCATGCCTGTCTGTCCTTCTGTCTGTGTGTATGTGTTACATCACACATGGTGAGTACATGGGTTGCATTTTTAGAAGTGATTTTCTGAATCAAAGGATATGTGTGTTTTTATTTTAATAGATATTGTCATATTGCCTTCCATAAAAGTTATACCAATTTATACTCCAATAATGTACAAGGGAGATGGCTGAATTTTAAATGTTCCAGCATTTTAGGGGCACCTGAGTGGCTCAGTCAGTTAAGCCTCCGACTCTTGACAGCGGCTCAGGTTGTGTTATCGCCGTGGTGAGATAAAGTCCTATGTCAGGCTCTATGCTATCAAATTCTCTCTCTCTCTCTCTCTCTTTGCCCCTCCCCCACTTGCACTGTCTCTCTCTCAAAATAAATAAATAAATTGAAGGTTAAATGATCTAGCACCTTAGGTTTTTTCTCATTTTTGAAATTTTTTTGGTATAAAATCTTTTTAGCATACGACAGTGAACCCCTACATACCCATCAGGCCCCTAAAGTAGTCATCAACTCATGGCCAGTCTTAGTTTGTCTAAACTAGTACCTATTTCCTGCTTTCTCCCTGAATTATTGTGAAGCAAATCATAGATACCATATTATTTCACCCATAAATATTTCAGTATGTATTCCCCAAAGATAAGGACTCAAAAAAACAAAAAACAAACAAACAAAAAAAAACAACCCACAATAGCATTATTACACAGGAAAAATACTTCGGTATCAACAAATACTCGATTAATACTCAGATTTCCCCAATTGTTTGCTTTTTTTGGTTACACTTGGTTTGTTCAAATCAGGATTCAAACAAGGTCTGCACACTGCATTTGTCATGTCTCATAAGTGTCTCTTTAGTCTCTTTTCACCTACAGATTACTCCCACAACTTAAAAAAAAATCTTTTTCTCCTGTGTTTCCTGAAGATTGAAAGGTGAAACCAGATACTTGATCTGATTCAGCTATGGTTTCTTTTGGGCAAGTTGGCTTCCTGGGTGGTGGAGTGTTCTTAAGGCACACAGTATGTTTTTCCTTTTTTTGTGATGATCATTCCCTAGATCCATTAATTTGTTAGGAGTTTATAAAATGTAATACTCTGATTCTGTCATGCCTTCACTTACTAGCTGGAGTATGGTTATAGAACTCAACAAGACCAGTGGCATTAGTGTTGTTATTGACATTTTATTAGTTTTTTAGTTCTTTTCATATTCACTAACAGTCTGTATTGAATACAAAATTATATATAAAAGATTTACTTTTTTTTTAACGTTTTATTTATTTTTGAGACAGGGAGAGATAGAGCATGAACAGGGGAGGGTCAGAGAGAGGGAGACACAGAATCTGAAACAGGCTCCAGGCTCTGAGCTGTCAGCACAGAGCCCGACGCGGGGCTCGAGCTCACGGACCGCGAGATCATGACCTGAGCTGAAGTCGGCCGCTTAACCGACTGAGCCACCCAGGTGCCCCTAAAAGATTTACTTTTATGGTTGCATTAGTTTTTACCGAGTTTAAATCTGAACATATTTAGATTGCCAACACTGACTGCCTCAATAATTTTGGGGGGATCCATACGTTATTCAAATTCAAGAGACACAGGTATAAGACTAAAGTCTTAATGTTTTTTGCAGTTTACCTAAATTGTGAGGTTTTCTAATCCAGAGACTGTTTGTTCATGTTTGTACTCGAGTACCTGGCATGTAAAAGGAAGCAGGTTTAATGTCTATGTTACTGTGAAGAATTTCCTACAGCCTCCACATTTGGTTCTTTTGTTGATGGATATGGATATCAGGTCTGTGAAGCAGTCACAGTGGCCATGCTCACAGCTTCCAGCTCTTTCAGATATGGAGCAGGCAGCTTCCATTCCTGAGTGATTCTGATTGTGAGAAAGTTAGTCGTCACTCTAAACTGAAACTTACCTCTGACACTGTCATAATTCTACCCCCTGCAAGGCCTCCTCTGAGAGTCCGTTCCTGGCCTCATTCTACATCCCCCTCAAAAGGCAGTAACCACAGCGTGTTATAGTTACTTGTTTCCATGTCTGACTGTGAGCTCTCCAGGCAGGGACTGTAGCTGCATCCTCTGTGGCCTCCTGGGGACCTGCCCAGGGCCTCATGCAGAAGGGGTGCCCAGAAATGGCCTGTTGAGTCAGCAAATGAATTCTATCCCGGGAATGGTCTCTTCTTCATGTTTTCTTTCCTGATTCTTCTGTTCTTCACAGAACATGGCTTCCAGACTCCGCACCCCTGCCCTTATCTCATTAGGCTTTAATTGGCTAATGTGCGTTTAATCTGTGTTGCTTGGAATTGAAGATAACATGGCTGGTATGGTCTGGCCAGTGTGAGGTCTGTCAGCCTGTGCTGGGCCTTGAGGAGGATGGATCCGACTTGGTTCCTGTCTTCAAGGAGCTCATAGCTTTGTGGAGGAGACACACCTGTAAAAACAATTCACAATAAACTGTCACAAGTACCATGAGAGAAGTTTGCACAGGGTACTGTGGAAACATAAAAGAAGTGACAGATTTTAAAAGGGAGGAGGGGGGCAGAAAAGGCTCAAGGTGACATTGAATTAGAATTCTAGGTTCTAAGTAAGAAAAAACCCAGCTCAAACTAGCTCAAATGAAAAGAGTATCTTAGAACTCAAAACTAAACAAGTCTGGGGCTAGCTTCAGGCACAGATTGATCCAGGAGGAGGTAGCATGTAAGGGGGGAGTTAGCCAGCCCCCGGAGGAAGGTGCTCCAGGCAGAGAGACTAGCACAGCAAAGGCCTGGAGAGGATAGAGAGCAGGTGGGTATTTGAGGAAATCCAGGTTGTCTTCCTGCCTCTTTCTAGGGTGAACAGCCTGCGTTCACAGCCTCCCCCATATTCCTTCATTCTCCTACTCCCTCCCTCCGCCCCCTTCGTGTAGAGCAGGATAAAGAGGAATGGGGCAGGCTCCCACCCATCAGACTGCTGCCACTGCCTGTACTCTCTCCCACTAGGTGCTCACCACCCTTCTCCACTACCACAGGCCTCCTTGCTCTGGAGCTCCCATCTGCGCTAGAGCAAAGGGAGACAGTGGTAGACGACTATAAGGAAGGGAGGGAGTAGGGGCAGAGAAGGATATTTATTTCCTCAGCTCTCTCCCTGCTGGGTCAGCATGGGTTGGGTACAGCCTCTACCAAAAGCCACAGCTCCAGCCTGCTGCCCTCTGCGGTTTCCTGTAACCCCTTCCTCCCCTGCTCTCTGGGCCTAGTCACTGTGTCTCTCTCTCCACCCTGGCTAGCCAGGGGGGTGGCACCATTGCTTGCTGGTTTCCTGAACCTTCCTCGTACTCTCTTCAAATTACCCAGTTTCAGGGAGCCTTCTGTTTCCTACCAGAATGCTGACACCCAGCTCTCACCTGCAGCCAGAGGTGGGCTGGGGGCACGCTGGGCCTTGTGAAGTACTGGGTTCCTGTGAGGGGATAGCATTACTCAGGTCAACTCCATTCCACCACAGACGCCTCTCTCCAGCCTGACCCACAGGGATCCAAGGCTGTGCTAAGCATTTTACACGCTTTATGTCAACTTCACAGCAAATAACAAACCCACAAGGTTGAATTACTGACTGTTTTACAAAGAGGAGAGCGGCTCAGCTGAAGGTTTGCCCAAGTTCACAGTTAGTTAGAGGCAGTCCATGGTTTGAAGTCAAGTCTGGACTCCAAAGGCCGTGTGTTAAACAGCACTCCTATGACCCCCACTCTGCTTTCCTCATAGGTCAGGGGAAAGAACCAAATGAGACAGTTGGTGCTTTTGAGATGCTGAAAAGCCAACACACCTGGTTGGCCTGAGAACTGTGCTATGTCCCATCCCTCCCAAGAAGGCCAGGCTGAGTTTTTGACAGAGCACTGGAAGGTCAGAGCCGGCAGGGGACCCAGAGATCAGACAACCTCATCCCCTCCTATGCCCAGGAGGAAACAACCCCAAAAAGGACAAGTGGTTCCTTTTAGGTCCCACATTCCTGCAGGAACCAGAATTCGAATCCAGACTGTCTGCAGACATCCCGTAAACATATCAGCAAGAAGGATGTAGCATTCCCCTCAGAGAAGAGTTCAGAAGAGAGAAAAACAGATTAAGATGGGAGGTGGGGAGGAGCTGATTTCTGGACTATAGGATTTCAGATTTGGGGAATGCAAGGCATGTCAGAGCCCATCTAGAAAATTTCCCTGATAGCAACTCTGAAAAGGAAACCCTGCTTGCACACCTCTCCAGTGATGGGAAGCGTATTCTGGCCAGCCTGTTTCTTGTTCCCAGTGAGCGGAGATCTGGGTCCTGTGACTCCCCCGTCCCTAAGCACAGTTCTGGGTCTTCTCTCTGGGATCCATAGAACATGTCTGCTCCCTCTGCCCCAGATGTGTGAGCTGTGCTCACAGCACACTTAATCCCCTCTTCTCACTTTTGCATGGCTGTGAATCTCTGGGTGTCCTCCTCCCTCCTCCCTGTCTGCTCACTTAAATGTCCATTTACCCTACTTCCCCTAATAACACCCATATCTTCCTTAGGAATTGTACTCCCACCGACTTTATGTTTATGTGTTATTTTTTATTAAGGTGTAATTGGCATAGAACATAATGGTTTCAGGTGTACAAATAATGATTTGATATTTATATGCATTGCAATTTGATCACCACTCTAAGTCTAGTTAACACCTTACAGTGTTCCAAACTTTTTTTTCCCAGTGATGAGAAATTTTAAGAACTACTCTCAGCAACTTTCAAATATGCAACACGGTATTAGTGACTATAGTCACCGTGCTGTATATTATGTCCCTGTGACTTGTTTACTTTATAACTGGAATTTGCACCTTCTGAACACCTTCACCCATTTCTCCCACCCAAGCTTATGTGGTTTGAGTAAAGGTGACACCCCTGCCAGCCTCTTTCCCTGGCTTTCTGTGACTGGTGCAGAGATGGGCACTGGGCCTCTTTTAGGACAATACGAGTCAGACCCAGACTTCTGCCAGGAGGGTTGTGGGGGGAAAGGAGCTCTTCCTACTGGCTTTGCAGACAGAACAGAGTGTATACATGGAACTGCAGACAGCCATCCTGTCACCACAAAGTGGGATCCTGCCTGAGAAGGGAGCAACAGTGAGAGAAGCAGAGCCAAAAGATTCAAATAGCTTCATGAAGACATCATCTGAGCTCCTGGATCTAGCCATGCCTGAAGTCAGTCCTCTGTTGTAATTACATGAGCCAATAAATACCATTTTCTGCTTAAGTCCGTTTGAGCTGCATTTTCTGTCTGTTGCAATTATGACTCCTGACTGAGACACTCACTTCCTCTGTACATCTCAGTCCTAACTTATCCTACTTTCTTCTGCCTTCCTTTATTGTTTAAATCATAAGATTTAAATGTCCATATTCATACCACTATGAACAACATGCCCTCATTAATAGTTATTCTTTATGTAACACTTGCTGTGTGCCAGGTACCAGCTAAAGCACTTTAGAAATAATATCTTACTGCAATTCACAGATGTAACTACTTTTATCCCCATTCTACAGATAAGGAAACTAAGACTCAGAGAGGTTAAACTCTCACAGCCAATAAGTGTCAGGGCTAGGATTCAAACCCAGCTCTGTTGGACCCCAGAGGCAGTGTTCTGGACCAGCTGCTTCCCAGGACATAGCATGTGTGAGGGTGAGGTGGGGAGAAGATGCTACAGAGATCTTTAGTTTCCTGACACCACACCATCCCGCCCTTGCTGTACCTCTTCCAGTGCTCTTTTCACTGCTCTGTGCTGCTTGCAGAGGCAGGAGAAAAGTGATGCTCGGAACAAGGAGACAAAGTGTTCTGAGGGTCAAACTGACAGGCCAAGAGGAGACAACTCACAGAAGTACGGGCTGCTGATGAGTAATGGCATAAAATAACTTGATGTGACCATTAAGCTTCCTCTGTGTTTCATGCTGTATTTTCCCTAGTAACCCAGGCTTTTAGCACTGTTGACAGATACAATCTGTGCTCACCCTACCTCTGAACCCTTCTCCCCCAACCCACTAGACAGACATTGAGTTATAGCCTGTGTATTCTATGGTGAAAAAGACACACCTGGTTCTGAAGGGGCACATGCACTCGAATGTTTATGACAGAGCTATCAACAATAGCCAAAGTATGGAAAGAGCCCAGATGTCCATCGATGGATGAATGGATAAAGAAGAGTGATATATACTACAATGGAGTATTACTCAGCAATCAAAAGGAATGAAATCTTGCCATTTGCAACTACGTGGATAGAACTAGAGGGTATTATGCTAAGTGAAATTAGTCAGAGAAAGACAAATATCATATGGCTTCACTCATATGTGGAATTTAAGATACAAAACAGATGAACATAAGGGAAGGGAAGCAAAACTAATATAAAAACAAGGAGGGGGATAAAACATAAGAGACTCATAAATATGGAGAACAAACTGAGGGTTACTGGAGGGGTTGTGGGAGGGGTGATGGGCTAAATGGGTAAGGGGCATTAAGGAGGACACTTGTTGGGATGAGTTCTGGGTATTATACATAGGGGATGAATCACTGGATTCTACTCCTGAAATCATTATTGCACTCCATGCTAACTAACCTGGATATAAATTTAAAAATTTTTTAAAAAGAAAGAAAGAAAGAAAAAGATACACCTGGACTGTATTCTTGTAGTGCCTACAGTCTGATGGGGAAGGCAGACCCCATGTCAGTACACAGCTAAATAGGAGACTAGGTTGAGTTCTCTGGAGAAAACAAACAGGAAACTGGATTGATAATCGTTCCATTTACTGAGAGAATGAAGACTGAGGGGAGCCAGGGAAGGAAGTCAAGGGTTCCAACCCCAATATGTCATCCAGAGATGTCAAGTAGGTAGTCAGATATAGGAGTCTAGTGCTCAGAGGAGAAGTCTAGTCTAGAGGTTTAAAAAGCATGCTATTATCCTTCCAGGCTTTCTCAGGTTCTATCTCTTCTTGGAAGTTTTCCCTGATAACGTAATTCCCAGTGATCTCCCCTTCATGACACTGATTCATCGATTCATTGATTCAACAAACTCTCAGTAAGATCTACTCTGTGTAGACTCAGTGTTGACTACTGCCCTCAAGGAGCGTACGTTCTAAGTGTGGAGTCAACATATAAAGTGGACAATTATAAGACAGACTGGTAAGTCCTGTGTTCAAGGGAAGTGCAAGGGGCTGCAGGAGAATGGGCCTGTGTATCAGCCAGGTCCTGTAGGAAGCAAATGGCCATCTCAGGTCAGTAATTTGAGGAGGCTCTATTCAAAGAGGTGGGCAGGGAGTAGGGAAACCACAAGGATCATGAAGTACCCTGGGGCTTGAAACATTTGGGCACCATTACCTCCCCAGGCCTGCAGGGGAGAGGGAAGAGGGTGGTTACAGGAACGCGGAAACAAGTAGAGCTCTGAGATAGGGCTGACAGAAGCTGGGAGCTTCAGCTGAGGAATGCAGCAAGAGAAACAACAGCAAAAGATTTTTTTTTAAGTTAAATATATCAGATGATGTTAAATGTTACTGAAAAACCAGGCGGAGAAAGGGGTTAGGGAGGGCAGCGGTAAGGAGGGACTAGGATTTGTATATGGGATGGTCAGGCAAGACCTCAGCCAGAAGGTGGCACTTGAGCAAAGACTTAAAGGAGGTGTTATCTCCAGGTGAGTCTTTCCCTGACCCCTTCAATCATCCCACCCCACTCCCCTGCCCAACCTGTCCTCAGGTCAGGGCCTTGTCTCCAATTTCTTTGGATTTGAGAGTCCCCTGAAGGCTGTTCTCAGACTATGGTCTTCCTGAGACAGAAACTCTGTTCCATCCTTTCTTTTCTCATCTGATAACAATAGGAGCTGCCACCTATTAAGCACATGCATCACGCTGGACCCAGCTCTGGGCCCGTTACACACATTGGGTCATCTAAGCTTCATTGCAAACCTGCAAGGCACAGAAAAAGAAAATGAGGCATCTCAGTCCACTTTCCAAGAACCCCTTAGGCACCTGGCTTCTCTAACACGGTTCCTGCTCCATTCTCACTCCAGAGCAGGGGAAGTGGAGGACAGACCTTAAATTTCTGAAGGACCAAAAAAGGGAACGAAAACTAGGCATACACTTTATGTCTCCAGTGGGCACAAGGACCAAAGGGTAGAAGTAACTGGGAGGCAGTTTTTGTCAAAACGTGAAAACATCCTAACAATCAGAACTTTGGCTGCCTCAGAAGCAATGAGCTCCTTGTCACTAATGGTGTGCCAGAGAAGCTGGACAATCTCATGTCGAAAATGAAATGTAGGTGGGGCACCTGGGTGCCTCAGTCCATTAAGCAGCTGCCTTTAGCTCAGGTCATGATCTCGCAGTCCGTGGGTTCCAGCCCCACGTTGGGCTCTGTGCTGACAGCTCAGAGCCTGGAGCCTGCTTCAGATTCTGTGTCTCCCTCTCTCTCTGCCCTTCACCCATTCGCGCTCAGTCTCTCTCTGTCTCTCAAAATAATAAATAAACATTAAAAAAAATTTTAATAAAATATAGGGGATTCTTAGGTGAGGGATTTGACCAGGTAACTCCAAGGGTCCTTCCAAGTTAGGTTCTATCACTAAATGATTCTAGAACTCTAAGATGGTGTGATTTTAAGTCTATGATTCTAGAATTTTATTAAAATGAGATAATCCTTATCTTCAAAGAACTTGCAATCTAGTGGATGAGGTGGGCAAATAGTTACTTTTGATAAGCATAATAAAAAGTCCTATAGAGTAAATGCAAGGCCCTGGAAGAATGGGGAAGGAACCAGGACTGTTTTCTCAAGGCTGATCTTAAGAACCACTCACGTTGGGGCGCCTGGGTGGCTCAGTCGGTTAAGCGGCCGACTTCGGCTCAGGTCATGATCTCGCGCTCCGTGAGTTTGAGCCCCGCATCAGGCTCCGTGCTGACAGCTCAGAGCCTGGAGCCTGTTTCAGATTCTGTGTCTCCCTCTCTCTGCCCCTCCCCCGTTCATGCTCTGTCTCTGTCTCAAAAAATGAATAAACGTTTAAAAAAAAGATTTAAAAAAAGAACCACTCACGTCAAAATCATTGGGAATCTTTTTTTTTTTTTTTTTTTTTTTTTTTTTTTTTTTTTTAATGTTTATTTCTGAGCTCCATTCCAGATCTCCTGGATTGGAACTTCTGGTGTGGCATCCAAGTCTACTTTATAAGAACGAGCTCCTAGGTGATTCTTAGGCAGACTGAAATTTGGTACTGCATGCCCAGAGTCAGGATGACTTTTCTGAGAGGTGATAATCGGACTGAGGAAAAGAAGTAGCTGGGTCAAAATACGTAACAGAAATAAAATGGCAGTACTGTGTTTTGATAAAGAATAGCAGTTTTGTACAGCATTCCCTCCATGTGGTAGATCTTTTCAAAATGATAGCACTTCTTAAATACAACCTGAGATTCTGTGATAAGGGCCCCAGATATCCTGGAACAGATCTTTGTTTACAAGGGAGCAAGATCTGGCCTCAGTTTATTATTAATTAGCCCAAGGTGGGAGGCTGTTAAAGAGGGCTCTGATAAGGACTCCCACAGAACCCCTGAGAGGCTATTCTCTGCCACTGTCCGCTCTGCTGCCCATAGCCTCCTGGTCCTCATTTTCCAGCTGCCTCTGGCTGCTTATCTTTTCTGGAGCCTGCAGTGTCATCAGCAAGAAAGTAATAGTGTGAGGGAGGGCCTGGTGGCCACAAGTGCAGGGTGTTCTGGGACATGAGGTACAGCTGGACAACAGTTGTGTGGGCATGTGGGGAGCTGTCGACACGTGGAAGGAGGAGCATAAGCTGGGGTGAAGGAGAGAAAGTGGCATAGTAGATTCTAAGTCTGAGCTCCGCTGCTGGCTTCTCGGTGAGCCTGGGCAAGTCCCTTCCCCAAGCTGGCCTCTGCATTCCTGCCTGGAAGAGACGGTTTGTGTGAGATGATTTCTCCAGTGACCACTGGCTTTAATATTTTGGATGCTACAATCTCATCTGACCCCAGCCACCACCGTGTGGTGAAGAATGCATGCCAGGAACCGTACCCATTTTACAGCGAGGAAGCTATGGCCCAGCACGGGGCAGTGACTTGCCCACCACCACACAGCCACTTAGGAGCAAAGCCTTATTCCCCCAGCACCCAATGTTCAGCCTCGCCTTTTGATCAGTCTCAGGCTGGATAAACTGAAGCAAAGTGAGAGGCATTTGGTCTCCCGTCCAGGAAGCAGGCGCTGCAAGAGACGGAAGGATCGGAGCCCTCGGCTGTGTAAGGCCAAGCAGCTGCGCGGAGGCGCCCTAAGTCAGCCAGAGTAGAAGTGGGTGTGCTGGGACCGGGCGGGGCTGGGGGAGGAGGCGCCCTGGGGAAGGTTAAAGGGAGCAGAGCGCGGGTCGGGGCGCAGAGCCGAGGGGGCGAGCTGTGTGCTAACTGGCCACCCGAGCGCCAAGGGGTGCTGTGCGGAGGCACTGGGGAGCACAGAGTGCGGTGTCCTACCGACGGACGGGCACCCCTCGGAGGCTTGCCGAGAGGCAGGTAAGGCGCACTAGCAGGGTCGGGAAAGCTGGGTTGCAGCTGAGGGTAGAAGTGAGGAGTCTTCCCGCTTCCCGGGAGAACGCCGACCCGAGGTGCGGAACGGCTCACGTACGGAGCTGATCCTCCCCCGACCCGAGCTGCAGGGATCCCGGGGCCCACGTGGCGCGGAGCTGGGCTCCTGGCACACCCAGCCTGAAAACCGTGGGGGCTTGCACCGGCACTCACAGGCCCCCGGACCGCGGCTCGAAAGCTCTTTCCACGTCCACAAATGTGCGTGCGAACACCGGCTGGTCCGCCGCGAGAGCACACGCAGAAACACCCTTCGGGGACCCTGCGTGGTCTTTTTGCTCTGCCGGAGCTGACTTGCCCATTTGCTACTGCATTGTGTCCTGCGCCTGGGGACTTTCAAAGGCACACCTTCTGTTGCTAATAACAGAGGTCTAGGTTGGGAGTCGGGAGACTGGAGTTCCAGTTTACAGGTTGTGTAAACCTGTGCAAGTCCCTTACCGGCTGTATGCCTTGTGCTTTCTTTCTTTCTTTTTTTTTTTTTAAACTTGTTTTATTTTTTATTTTTTTAAACTTACATCCAAATTAGTTAGCATATAGTGCAACAATGATTTCAGGAGTAGATTCCTTAGTGCCCCTTACCCATTTAGCCCATCCCCCTTCCCACAACCCCTGCAGTAACCCTGTTTGTTCTCCGTATTTATGAGTCTCTTCTGTTTTGTCCCCCTCCCTGTTTTTATATTAGTTTTGTTTCCCTTCCCTTATGTTCCTCTGTTTTGTCTTAAAGTCCTCATATGAATGAAGTCATATGATTTTTGTCTTTCTCTGACTGATTTCACTGAGCATAATACCCTCCAGTTCTATCCACGTACTTGCAAATGGCACGATTTCACTCTTTTTGATTGCGGAGTAATACTCCATTGTATATGTATACCACATCTTCTTTATCCATTCATCCATTGATGGACATTTGGGCTCTTTCCATACTTTGGCTATTGTTGATAGTGCTGCTATAAACATGGGGGTGCATGTGCCCCTTCGAAACAGCACACCTGTATCCCTTGGATAAATGCCTAGTAGTGCAATTGCTGGGTGTAGGGTAGTTCTATTTTTAGTTTTTTGAGGAACCTCCATACTGTTTTCCAGAGTGGCTGCACCAGCTTGCATTCCCATGCCTTGTGCTTTCTTTTCCTGGGTCACTACCTGTAGAATGGGCCTCTCCGTCTTGTTGCCCCACACTCCGTGTGACATGAGGGGAAAGAGGTCTGGACCTGGGTGGGATTCTCTTATCTAGAAAGTAGATGAGTTCAGACAGACCCTTGTATGAAGGCCCATGAAGAGTATCTCCTCCTTTCCCTCCTCCCCATCTTCACCAATTTGCATATGGGGAAACTGAGGCAGCAGGGAGATAGCTTGCCTAGGAACATACCAGGACCAGAGAGAAGCAAAACCCAAGCCTTCTCACTTCTAATCCAGGGCTCTCTCTACTTCACCTACAAAGGTGCATTGTAAAAGTGTAAGGTCCTCATTTTGTAATGCCATCTATCAACTTTGGTGGTTCCAAATGGAGGAGACCCCTGCCTGAGGCATGGAAACTGCTTTCATATTTTCTTGATTCCTCAAGATGATAACCAACAACGTTCTTCATCCCTCACTCACTTCATACATTTCAAAACACATTTCTATCCATACACTGAATGAGCAGGTGCTCAAAATACCTACTAAGAGGGAATTAAGGCAAAACCCCCATCTTACTGATGGGGAACATGAGGCCCAGAGTGGAGCCTTGACTTCACTGAGACACACAGCTAGACACAGCCAAATAGGGGCAGGTCTCTTGATTCCAATTCCTGTGTGTTCTCCATTAACTATAGGACTACCAAATGGTACCCCTCAATGGAAAGGGACTACAAGGGCTGATCAGAGTATGAGAAACAAGGAAGGCTTCTGAAGGAGGAAAGTGTGTCAAGAATCAAGAAGAGTAATAAGAACCTGTTGGCTTCTTCAGAGGATAGAGAACTAAGGCAGTGGGCGTGGGGCAACACTTGGTAATCTGGAGGTGGGGTAGAAAAACAGAAAAGAAAACCAGGTGACCCGACTGCCCAATAATTGTCTCTTATGTTTCTATAATACTTGGCAATTTCTAAAACACCTTCCTCTGTTGTCTCCTCCAGTTCCCATGTGAGGTAAACAGGGCAGGGATAATTATCCCATCTCATACATGAGTTTCAGAGGAAATAAATGCAGTGCTCAAGGTCACATACCCAAGCATACAGCCAAGATTGGAACCATGAAACGCACACATGAAAGGCAAAATCACAGGCTGGGTGACTGGAAATTGGACTGTGTGTGTGCAGTGGTTGGGTGTGTGTGGCCACACCCCGAGTAGGTACACAGGGAAGAGGGTGGCAAAGCCACTGCTAGTGTTTTGGGGCCAAGAATGTTTGCCCTTTGGATTGAATGGGATTCAGGTGCAGGGAACATCTGGGCTTTCAAAGAAGTCTTAGAATTCCTTCTCCTCTGAGTCACTTCCCCACCTGACTGAGACACCTTCTTTTCTTTGAGCCACCCCTTCCCCAGACCAAATCAAATATGTTTTGGCCTGCTCTTGCTTTTTAAGTACTGTAAGCTGTTTTCATGAATGTCTATGTGTGTACTGGATAGGGGATGGTCTAATAAGAAATGGCATTGATTCATTTTTTTTAATCAATTTTTAAAATGTTTAGTTATTTGTTTTGAGAGATAAAGGGAGAGAGAACACAAGCAGGGGAGGGACAGAGAGAAAGGGAAAGAGAAAATCCCAAGCAGGCTCCACACTGTCAGTGCAGAGCCTGATGCAGGGCTCGAACCCACAAACC
This sequence comes from Panthera tigris, assembly GCF_018350195.1. Classification (NCBI taxonomy): domain Eukaryota; kingdom Metazoa; phylum Chordata; class Mammalia; order Carnivora; family Felidae; genus Panthera; species Panthera tigris. The sequence goes on from NC_056669.1 coordinate 56,972,044, forward strand.
ATGAGATCATGACCTGAGCCAAAATCAAGAGTCAGATGCTTAACCAACTGAGCCACCCAGGTGCCCCTGATTCATTTATTCTTGAGTGCCTACTATGTGCTTGGGCCCAGGGCATAAAGAAGTATATGAGGCACAGGTCCCTGCCCTCACACCTCACAGCACATAGTTTAGCATACATATCTACATATATCTATACCTATACACACATACACTTTCAGTACAGCATAGTGCTCTAATAGGGTTTTATGCAAAGCACTTTAGGAACAGACAAGAGGGAAAGACTAATTGGCTAGGGAGTGGGGAAGGGGGTCTCTCAGGAGGGGGTCTATAGAGGTGACATTAGAGCTGGGCCTTTAAGGATGAGTAGGAGTTCACCAGGAAGATAAAAAGAGGAAGGAAACTCCTCTGCCTAAGAAAACAGCATAAGGAAAGGCAAGAGGTGTGCAAATGTGAGGAATGTTTGGAGAATGGTCTGTAACTCAGTACCAGTTGGCACAGGGAACTGGAGAGAGGCAGGGTCATATCCAAAGAAGCTTCAATGACAATCTGAGAAGGTTAGACTTTCCTACAGGCAACGGGGAACTGATACTAGAAAGGTCCGTGGATGCAATACCAATTTGTGATCCCAGTTCACGGGGCTGTGAGACCTTGTGCAAGTGGTTTCCTCAGGGAGGGGGTGCTCTATTTTCCTGTTTGGATGGGGATTGTACTAACAACATAATTATTAAGATCCCTTTCAGCTCAGATTCTATCTCTGTCTCCTTCCAACTCTTTGTTAAGGTCCATACCTTGAACTCCTCCTCCCACTCCACTGGCTCCCCAGTCCATGTGGTGATAAGATTACCAGAGGGACCAATGGCAAAATTGTGTGGTCCCAGGGATTGTCTTTGGATCTCCATCTGCTTTGTGTGACTTTTTCCCCCTCACGTCTCTTTACCACATTTCTAAACACTTAAGATGTTCACTCTGAAAGAGTAGCTAAAACAGAGCAGTGGGAAAACCAAAAGAACCGATGGCGGAGTTTCATTTTTCCCCAGAGAAACCTGAAAGAAAACCTAAGATGCCCAGTTCATCCTTCAGATGACAGCTTTACAGCTCCACCCCCAGGTTAGACACCTTTGAGTTCTAACTCACAGGGATGGGGAGTTGGGGGATGAGGTACCTGGCTGGCTCAGTTGGAGCATGTGACTCGAGTTCAAGCCCCATGTTGGGCATAGAGCTTACTTAAAAAACAAACAAACAAACGAAAAAAACATTTAGGAAGAATCTGTTAAGGTGCAGGAAATAGAAATAGCAATAGAGTGTGGAAGAGGAGAGTGAGCCTGGCGTTTTGGGGGATCAGGAGTGGGTCTAGAGCAGAAAGGACCATAGGAGATGAGATTATAAAAGAAGGTTAACTCCTCGTCCAAAACATGCCAACATCCACCCCCCTCCCCCATCCCTACTAGATCCTCGATTGGTGAGAATCTGCAGTACAGGAAAAAGTATGGAGTTAGAGGATATGATGCTACAGGACACGAGAAGACTGTGTTCCATATGATGCACAACTCAGATGCCAGGGAATGTTGCCATTGGTAGTGGAAAGAGCACCTTAACAGCACATGCCCCCAAAGACCTCGGTCCTCATCAGAGCTCTGCCCGTCACTAGTCGTGTCATTTTGGGCAAGTCACCCTCCCTCTCAGAGCTTCCATTTCCCCATCTACAAAATGGAGGCGTTGGCCTAGAATCTAGATTCTAAATAATCTTTACAATCTCTTTCAGCATGGTCAGTTCCTATTAACTGGTCTATCTTCTGTTTCAAGTTAAGAACTCTCCGGAGCAGAGCTCTATCTGCCCCATTATGAACTTTATAATCAGTGACTATCTTGACAAGGGAAGCCAAGGAGCTCAGAAAGAGGAACAAAATTCTCATTGTTGCCAACTGCCAATCCTTGGACCTAGAGGCAGTTCACAGAGAACCAACCCATTCTTCATCAGCTTTCTGTCTCTCCTGACCCAGCAATGCCCTTGCACCCAGGCCCTCATTCCTACCCCAACCCAGTACCTAAAGATAATGTAAGAGTGACTTCTTTGCTTCCCCTGTCAGAACCACAAACTTCCAGGTCTATCCAGAGGCCCCAGAAGGAGGATCTGAGGGATCAATGATTTCATGAACTTTTACTGCCCTCACTGAACCCTGCATTGGAGCCCACCCCATCCCCCACACTGTCCGTCCACCCTCATTTTCTGCACAGAGTCTCCCTCCTTCCCTGGCTAGATCGCCTGGACAGATGAACTGTTAAGAAAAAAAGCCAAAGTCAACTGACTTGGCTCTCAGTTTATCTAGGCAGGAATATTCAGTGTAACTTAATCCTTGTCTCAGGTACATCTTTAATCTGTGAGAAAAAAGTCTGCAGCCTTCCTTATCTTGTGATTCAGGGGCTTAAAAAGACCCCAAAACACCTCTCCCACCAACCTGTCCAATCTCCCATAATCTCACAGTGTGGTTTTGTGATCTGTACCTTTGTGGGATGTTAGAGTTTACTGCAACCTTGCCAGATTACATAGTTAAAATGCCTTCATTTTATAGATGCAGACAGAAGCTGAGGCCCAGAAAAGGGAAGTCACGTGCCCAAAGTCACACAAGTAGCAACTGAACCAAGACAGCTCCTTGGGTTTCCATTTCCTTAACTGTAAGATGAGGGAGGTTAACTAAAGGTTAGACGAAATGGCCTCTGAAGGTCCCGCCAGCCTCTGCTCTGCAAAAATAAAACCGTCACCACCCCTGTGCGGCACCTGGTACCAGACGCTGCAATTTTCTTCTTTAATTTTCACAATGAGTTTTGCTACAGATAGTGCTGATGCTGTGATCATGTATTACCCAGTCTCTCCAAATAGGTTCATTGGAAACATCATTTGTGCCTATGTAAAATATCAACCCACTGCCAGCTGCCACCCTGCCACACACATCATTCCCTTGGGGCTCAGGCTCTTTGAACCTTTTAGAGACTTCTGTTAAGATACCTGTACCCTTAGGAAAGGGAATATTTTAGTCTGCACTATTGGCAGCTCCCCGAGCAGGAGTCCACATGTTAAACTGAGGTTTATCACAAAGTCACCCAGTAGAGACATCGCGGGCCTGGGGTTGGGGGACAGCAATCAGATGTCCCTTAGCCACTGCACAGTTCCTGTAACTGCAACCCTAGGCTGGTCTGACCCAGCTGCTGCATAAAGGGGAGGGGAAGTGGGGGGTGCACAGCAAAGCTATTGCACAACCCTTGGGGCCCCAGCCTTAGGAGATCCACCCTGGTTCTGAAGATTTTTCTGTGTGTCTGATTTCTTCCTTCCCTGCCTCCTCCCCTGTTTTCCAGCACTGGGCCTTTCCTTCTCAGCTCTCAATGTCAACACTGAGACCCCAGATGTGTCCAGAGACACCCTGAAGAAGCTGAGGGGCAGGGGAGCCTTAGGGCACCCACAGAGAGATTTCTGAAGCTGATTCAGAGCCAGAGAATTTGCCTACTATTTGGTGAGTCTTCCAGATATAGGTTCTCCTTCCTCTGCCCTGTCAGTTAAAACTACTTTGCAAAGGATTTCTAAGAAAACTGGTAACAGTGACTGCTCCGGGAAAGAGTCCTGGACCACTGGGAATAGGGAGACTTCGTCTTCACTGCATGTACTGTGTATACATACTTACTAGATTTAAACATTTTTTTCACCATAATAAAAGTGTATGCTCAAGCAAGCCTGGAGGGAGGCAGGACAGGGATAACAGTCTTTTGTTGTTGTTTTTAATCATGGTTTAAAAAATACATGAAATTTACCATTTTAACTATTTTTAAGTATACAGCTCAGTATCATTAACTGTATTCACATCGTTGTGCAACAAATCTCTAGAACTTTTTCATCTTGCAAAATTGAAACTCAACCCATTGAATAACTCCCGATGATAATCATTTCGACAGATGAGAAAACTAAAGCCAGAACATGGCAAGAAGCCCATTTCTTTCAAAGTGGGATCCTCGCGCCTGGGTGGCTCAGTCGGTTAAGTGTCCGACTTCAGCTCAGGTCACGATCTCGTGGTCCGTGAGTTCCAGCCCGCGTCGGGCTCTGGGCTGACGGCTCAGAGCCTGGAGGCTGCTTCCGATTCTGTGTCTCCCTCTCTCTCTGCCTCTCCCCCATTCATGCTTTGTCTCTCTCTGTCTCAAAAATAAATAAACGTTAAAAAAAAATTCAAAGTGGGATCCTCCAGGCACTCCATCTATCTGTTACCTGCCTGTAAAACTGTCCAAGGCTCCTTCTTCCCTAAGCCATTCCCCACATACCTCTCACAAATCACATCTGTGAGATCTTAACTCCTGCCCCCACCTTGTCATCCCCATGGTCCCAACTCAGGACTCAGTGTCTTCTGCCTGAACTATTTCAGGACCCTTGTCATTAGGCTCCCTGCCTCAATTCTTGCCTCCTCCAGTCCATATGGCAGCCTGACTGTCCTTTCAAAGCACAGATCTCATCACTGTATTCCCTTTTAAAATACTGTTCCATGGCTCTTCCCCAACTACAGGATAAAGTTCCAACTCTGCAGCCTGGCACTCAAGGCTCTCCATGATCTACTTCAGAGAAGTCTCTCTATCCCATGTTCTATGTTGTTGTTTTTTTTTTTAATTTAAATTTTAATGTTTGTTTTTGAGAGAAAGAGACAGAAAATGAGCAGGGGCGGGGCAGAGAGAGAGGGAGACACAGAATCCAAAGCAGGCCCCAGGCTCTAAGCTGTCAGCACAGAGCTCAAAGTGGGGCTTGAGCTCATGAACCATGAGACCGCGACCTGAGCTGAAGTCAGCTGCTTAACCGACTGAACCACCCAGGTGCCCCTCTTCTAAACATTCTTGTTGTCATGCTTGTTTACCTCTTTGCTTTTCTTGCCTTCTCTACTTCCTAAAAGCCCTTCGAGGTCCAATTCAAATGCCTCTGTCACTGAGTACTCTCTGAGCCTTGATCAGAATTTGTCCCTTCTTTCTCTAAGCCCCAGTAGCCCTTGGCTTGTTGCCTTCATAATACATCAGCTGGCAATGTCCCTAAGTTCAGGGACCGGGTTTGAGCCTCCGCAAGCTCCCAGCATGAGGCCTGCCTAACAGTGGGCCTCCATACATGATGACTGGCTGAATGATGAGTTGAGCCATTAATTTCATTGTGCTGCTCCTGTTTTCCATTGGTCCATACAAGGGAAGAAGAAGGCACAAATTTCTTACCTGACAATTGAGGTAGTAGATGAGAATCTCTGCCTTCTGGATCTTAACTCCACGAGCCCTTGTTCTCTTTCCCTCCTCCGTCCAGACAAGGTAGTTCAAGTACTACTTACCAGGGAGCCCCAAAGGCCTTGCACGAAATGTAGGCCAGTCCTGGGTGATTGCTGTATTATTTAAATTCTTTCCCCTAACTTCTTCATTCATAGAGTTGTTCATGAATATTGATCATGGTCATAACAGTCATCTTTTGTTTGGAAGAGACCATATGTAATATTCAAGTTTGTTAGTTTCAGTTAGGTTGACATATCTACCTGGATAAAGGAGGGCTTTGGAACCAGTTAGTGAACTCTGAGTGATTGGCCTGTAGAAAAGTCCCTAAAATAGCCATTTTTACTGGAGACTATTGAAGGAAGAACAGCCAGTTACTAGGTAGACCCCTGGGGAAACACAACACCCAGCCAGTCTCAGGGTAATCCCCTAGACTTGAGGGAGAGATACAGTCCTACTGACCAGGAGCATGTGGTCTGCTAATACCCTTATCAATAACAAGAGAATAGCCACACAGTGCCTTACATGTAAGTGCTGGTCAAAAGGGAGGGCTGCAACAATAAAGCTTGTGGAATATGGTTAAAGGATAGAGAGCACTCAATGAAGTCTTCCTGAAAGAAGTGAGTGTGGATGGAGCCTTGCTTAAAGAGAATGACATGATTTTTCAGAGATTAGGATACAAGGTTGTCTTTGGATGTTTTTCTATATTATGGACTAAGGATCTCTAAGAAGAAGAGGAAGGAACATTTATTATACACCAGGTACACAGTGACTTTGTGCCAGAAGGCAGGAGAGTTGAGGTGCCTGTCTCTTCCCTCTCTGGGGTAGGAAAGCTCCAAACCAGACTGAGTGTTCCTTTCACTCCCCTGCCCTCAGGTTCAACCCTGTCCTTCTTTTCCCTGGTGTCTTCAGTGGTTATCAGCCTCTCCCTGTTTCCCCCACCGCCTCTTTTCCAACAGAATTTCCCCTAAATAGCTAGCAATACCTAGAGCATTTGGGACATAATGTGCTTAAGAGATCAAATGACCCAGCCTCTGGCCTCCAGGTAGGGTGAAATTTAAGCCATCCCCAAACTTCTTATAAATGCTGTCCATGGAATATAAAAAAAACTGTGCTGAAGGAGGACTCTGGGTAATGTCTTCTGACGGTGCCACACAGTCCTGCCGAGAGCTGGCCCGGGAGCCAAAGGAGCTGTAAGCCGGCCATCACAGAGAGGGACTCTGTCTTGGCTCTACTTCCAATATTCTCTGTGATCATGGACAGGCCACTTAATTCTCTCTGGGCCTCAGCTTCCCTTTGTATAAAAATGGAAGGAATTAGAGTAAATAATCCCTAAAGCCCTTGTAGCCTAAAGCTCGGTGATTTATAGAATCAAAAAAAAAAAAAAAAAAGAAAGATTAATATGGGTTACAATGGTTGAGGAAGGCTTTATTCCACAAGTATTTATTGAGCACCTACTGGGTGCTGTCTTAAGTGCTTGCCTATAGCAGTTAGTAAAACAGACATAGTCCCTGCCTTCATTGACCTGGCAGTCTAGTGGAGAAGACAGACAAGTAAACTAATAGGTAGAATAAACTGTGATGTTGGGATTTTCGCTGGGGTTTGTGGGAGTCGGGATGGAATTCAAGCTGCAGATGACAGAAGCTATCCCCTTTCTCTTTTCTGTCACCAACAGAGCGTCCTCCAGTTCTTTGCCCACTTCAATCCCTTTTGCCATGGAGACCACCAACGGGACTGAGACTTGGTACAAAAGCCTGCACGCTGTGCTGAAGGCTCTAAATGCCACTATTCACAGCAACCTGCTCTGCCGGCCAGGGCCAGACAACCTGACAGAGAAGCGGCGGGCCAGCCTACCTGGCCGTGATGACAACTCCTACATGTACATTCTCTTTGTCATGTTTCTATTTGCTGTCACTGTGGGCAGCCTCATCCTGGGATATACCCGCTCCCGCAAAGTGGACAAGCGCAGTGATCCCTATCACGTGTACATCAAGAACCGTGTGTCTATGATCTGATGCTAGGGGACCAGGAATGGCAGAATATCAAGACACCAGAACTCAGTGCTGGACCACATCAGGCCTCAGTGTCCCCATCTATAAGATCAACAAGAAAAAGGGCTAGAAGAAATCATTAGGGTGGGAGGAGAGGGGCTGGGAGACCTGGGCCTTGCGGATAAAGATTTTTTTTTCCAGCAAAAGTAGACTTTTGGGAGCCCCATGAACAAATATATAGAAGTGGCAAAAGATAGTAACCACTACTGGTCCAGCGGCTGGAGTACTGGGAGCTAGGAGCTGGAGGCTGGAGGAAGGAGAAAAGGAAGTTGTAGCAGAAGCAAATGAAACGGGAAGATGCACAGAGGACATGTTTTTTGATGCGTTATCTTCAAGGACCATGAAAAGCAGCAGTGATTACCATATCACAGATAAGAAATGAGTAACGTTACTTATTTATATTTGTTCACATTTTATATTTTTCCAGACATTTAACATTTGTGATTTTACCCCCTGTGAGGGAAGCAAATTAAGTACCATTCTGCCCACCTGGGCCAGAGTAGTGCCATAGCTGGAACGTAGGAGCTCTGGTTTCCTTGCCTAGTGCTTTTTAAACATGGGACAGGATCCAGGCCTGAAACTTACACAATCCTGGGGGTCCCCTTAAGAAAAAGAATTCAAAATAATTTTGCTTTTGCAAATATTACAAAAACATATTGCCATGTCAATACATTACTAAGACCCCTCCCAAGACCCTAAGGAGCCATGCAAGTGCAGGGCCCTGAATGTTAAGGCTCTTTAGTTCCATGATTCGTGCACTTCTCCAGCCAGGTCACAGTGCCCTTCCGAGCCACATCTCCAATCACTAACTCTAACACAGCCTCTTCTGATTTGATTAAACTCTGGGAAGAATTTTCTGACACCAAATTGAAATCTGCTTCTAGAAGGTTATTATCACACCTAGAAGATTACCATATTAAAAGAAGGAGAGCATGCAAGGCAGGTACCTGGTTCAGTGGAAGGATTCTGGTACATGAACTGAGTGGTCATGCCTTTCTCTGATCCTTTTCCCACCTCCTCACAATGAAACAGTTCAACTTGAAAGTCTCTAAGAGCTCTACTAGTTCTGACATTCTGGTCTTCACATACATTAGATTAAAACCATAAAATTGTGTTTGTAGGTCAAAAGCAGCTGAATATCAGTAGTTTTCATATGGTTCAGCCTAATATGTGCAATGTGACGAGTGAATATCTTACAAGCTACAAATCCCCAGCTGGAACCTCGCACTGTTCTGTTTGATTTCTGTTTAAGGGATGTACAAAGGGTCTCCAGAAAGCCCTATTGAAACATACATATTTGTATATAGCAAAAACCCTGAAAGAATATTTTGATAGTAATTATCTCTGAAAAAGGATTGTGATTTTCCCTTTTTTACTTAAAAAATTATGTAATATTTGATTTATCTGACCATAAGTATGCTACTTGTATAATCGGGGGCGGGGGGGGGGAAGCTACTTCCACCTTGAAAAAATAAAAATAAATGCTTGTGTGTTTCTTGAATGGAAGATACAGAACACATTCATTCCCATGAGCAGTCAGTTGTGTTAACTCCCTGCAAATCTGTGCTGAGCCCCATATGTGCTCAAGCCTTTCCTTAATTTTTTTTTTTTTAATGCTTATTTATTTATTTTGAGAGAGTGAGCATGAGCAGGGGAGGGGCAGAGAGAGGGAGAGAAAATCCCAAGCAGGCTCCATGCTGTCAGCGCAGAGCCCGACGTGGGACTCAGTCCCACACCCTGAGATCATACCTGAGCTGAAATCAAGAGTCAGATGCTTAACTGACTAAGCCACCCAGGCATAGCTTTCCTTAGCTCTTCGTGAAGGAGAAGGTAGAGACCTATTTAAGAAGATTTGACATATGGGAAGACAATGATTCAGAAGTCTACAGTTGAATGAGACTTTAGAGACCACCCAGTCCAAAGTCCCAAATAGGAAATGGAATCAAGAATAGGAATGAATGGTCAGGCTAGAAGGGTTTTAAGAAATGAGATTGGGTAGATTTTGAGGAGTCAGACAAAGGTAGAATTTGAACTGAGTTTTGAAAAGATAGGACTGATCTAAGTGGGCACAGCAAAAGAAGAAAACAAACCAAGGGAAGCTTGAGGGTAGAAATGTGGTGAAACCACACGCCTAAAGAGAGTGGTTGGCTGGGAAATTGGGCAGGAAGCAGATCCAGTGTGGCAACTCTGGGACTTCAGTGTCCCTAACCATGGTAGTGGCTCTCCTTCACAGAGTCCTTATGCTTACAGGATTAAATAATAAAATAATATAAATTCTTTTGCTTGCAAGTTGCAGAAACCCGGTGTATATTAGCATTAACAGGAAAGAGGATTTGTTGAAGGGAGCATGGAGCAGTCAGTCACAAGTTCAAAAGAAGAGCTACTCCTGAGTAGCACCGGGGCAACTCCTGAGCACCAGGGCAGCTCCTGAGCCTAGAACTACTTATTTGCCTGAATTCACAAAGTAAGGGCTCTATATACCTCGTTACTACCCTCTCCACCCTCCAGCTCTACCCCACCCCAAATGTTTGCGAGTTAAGTGGCAATACCCTCTCAGCGCATAGGATTTTTTATCGGCACCGGTTCTGCCCTCTGCTGGCCAGATCCCAGAACATCACCTTGAGCCCTCAAAGCAAAACTTCAACAATCCCTCATTCGCCAGACATTTATTGAGGGCCCACTACGTGCCAAGCACTCATCTAGGCACTCTTGGAATACATAAGTAAAAAAGATCAAGGAAACCCCTGCTCTAACACTTAAGAGCATTTATTATATGTCAGGTAGTGGTCTAAACATTGTATATACATTAACTCATTCAGCTTGTAATACCCATATAACAACGCTTATTAGTAGGTATTCCTTATAATTACTTCAGTAGAGCCCACTAGTTCTTCATCTAACTGCTGTACCACATTCAATCCAACTTTGGCACCATGGTACATCCAACCCAGGGTGTGGATCTGAATTGTCCCTTGAAATGAATGGGAAAGTGATCTGGGAAAATGGTAGCAGGGCACTGACACTGATAGGTTGAGGTTGGGTTCCCTAGAAACAGAATTTGAGACAGGCATTTATTGATGGGGCACTTTTCAGGAAAAACCTTCAAGGGAGAGAGGGAAGTAGATAGGAAAGGGAAAGAACCAAAATGTGTTCTCATGTCATGTCCCTGGCCTAATCCTCAGGGAACTGTTCTACATGGCAGGGGCACAAACCACACAGCAGGATTACACCCCCTTGAGGCAAGGGGGATGGCTTGTCATATAGTCAGTCATTGGTTGTGGACCACCCTGGTTGGGAGGGGGGGACAAGAGGAAGGTTGTAAGGAGGATCTCATCAACGGAGGGCAATTCTCTGGAGACAGGTGATGGCTGCTAGAGGGGGTACTTAATCTCGGAGGGGCACTTGACAAGAGCTTAGTAACATGACCACAACTGGCTCCAAGGCAAGTAGGCAAATGAGGTTCCTGCCTGGGCAGCGATGTCCTAATCAAATCTCTATTACTGTGGAAGGGAAGAATGGATTTCGGTGGACAGCTAGTGGTCTTCACCCTACCCTCCTCACTCTTTCCCCCAGGACTGGCCATGAAAGAAAAATGTACAGCCTTGTCAAGAAGAAAGAAGTGCTGTTACTCTGATTTGGTCATGTTTTTTTTGGGGGGTGTGGGGGTTGGAGCCTTGTGGGTATAACTAAGCCTGTCCTGGCAGTGTGACTTTTACTCATTTTTTCCCCTGGTATTGGTGAATCTTGTCTCATCTCTCTTTGTAATGGTAATATCCAAGATATTGGTTTAAGCATAAGGGAAATAGACAAAGCAAGGCTTTCAGCCAGCCTTGTGTAGGGAAAAGAATCCTGTTTCAGGTGCCACTAAGAAGCCAAGAATATGATCTGCCTAGATGAAATCAGAGGACCCATCCGTGGCAGTGGTTAAACACTGACAGAGAATGAGCTCCTGGGGAGCAGGAGAGTCAGAAATTAGTGACCAGGAAAAAGTGAAGAAAAACTAGTTTTTGATGTGCAGCCAGTCTCTGCTAAGCACTGTGCTGAGAATTTGCATGTTACCTAGTTCACCTTCCCAAAATCTCTTAACTTTTTTAAATCCTCATTTAATAGATGAGGAAACAGAAGCTCAGAGGTGAAATAGCTTCTTTAACATTCACTTAATGCGTGAGGCTGTCTAGATTTTAACACTGACTTGCCTGCATTCAAAGCCCATGTTGTTTCTGATGTGGGAAACAATGGCAGAAGAAAAAAAAAATTAAATTTCCTGACAACTTAACAGCCCATTGACAAGTCCTTGGGACAGGCAGAGTGACTTTCCTCTAGGAGCTCAGCTTCCTCGATGATGACACTTTGCTAAGGGCAAAGGCAATCTTAACATTATCCCAAGCTCCAGGATCCTGTAAGTCTACTTAAACATATAAAAATTGCTTTGGAGGGGCGCCTGGGTGGCTCAGTCGGTTAAGCGTCCGGCTTCAGCTCAGGTCATGAACTTATGGTTTTTGAGTTCGAGCCCCTCGTCGGACTCTGTGCTGACAGCTCAGAGCCTGTAGCCTGCTTTGGATTCTGTGTCTGCCTCTCTCTCTGCCCCTCCTCCGCTCATGCTCTGTCTCTCTCTCTCTCTCTCTCTCTCTCTCTCTGTCTCAAAAATAAATAAACATTAAAAAAAATTTTTAATTAAAAATAAATAAGTAAATAAAAATTGCTTTGGAAACTTCCTTTATCTCTACCCCACAAGATATATGTTGGCAATCATACTCCAAGCTTACAGCCCCCTGATATACATGTGAAGGGTCTCATGACTGAGTTTTTACTAAACAATAACAAATGATCTCTTCTTAACAGCAGCTAGCCCTTCAAGGTCCTGGAAACCTTGTTTCCAAAATTCCTTAGAGGCTTACCCTATCCCTAAAACCCTCTCCCAACTTGAAAGTATATAATCAGTCACCCATCACAACCCCAGTGCAGCTCTTTCTGCCCAGGGGTCCTGTCCCCATGCTTTAATAAAACCACCTTTTTGTACCAAAGATGTCTCAAGAATTCTTTCTTGGCCATTGGCTCTAACTCCAACACCTCAAACCGCATCATCCCCACCATAGCTGGTTCCTTTGAGAGTCACATTAGATCCTTTCTTGAATGTAAACCCTTCTAATCTCCCAGCAGACTGTGGCTGGCCTCTCTGTTCCCCTTCAGGGATCAAGTAGAGCAATCACAATCTCATCCCTGCCCAGCTTCTTCCATCCTCAGTCAAGATGCCTCAAAGAGAAGAGAGGACATTGTCATGATTCTATGGGAATAATAAGCCAACTGGGACGGCTCTCAGGTGAGGGTCCCTGAGTCCCTACAACATTGACTCCAAACACTGGGGACAAGGGGAACAGAGACACCAGCCACAGAATCTGCTGGGAGATTAGAAGGAGTTAATCTCAAGAAAGCATCTAATGTGAATCATTGCTGCATCTCCCTTAGTCAGAAACAGGATGGGATTATTTAAGTACATCTGAAAAGAGCTCTGTGGGACAACTGCAGGCTGACAGTTCTGCTTTTGGTTTATTATGTATTCATTCATTCAACAAATATTTATTAGGTACTTAGTTGTAGGTAAAGTGTTTGGTACTAAGAGAACAGCAACAAATAAGGTAGGCATGGTCCCTGCCTTCATGGGGGCAAAGATTAGCTCACCACTTCAGGTTTTCTACCTATAAAAACATTCTATTTCTATGAAGTTTTACTTTGAACCCACCTCTGCCCCTCCCTAACATAGACTGAGGCTACTTTCACCCATCTTACTGCCCGGTTTATGATTCTGTGATCATTTTTACCACGTTGTACTCTTTCGGCACGTCTTTTTCCCTCCAAGAAACAATGCAAAGGTGCAGACAGGGACCATGTCTAATGTATCTCTATGCCCCATCAACTAGGATAAAGCCTGGCACAAAGTAGATGCTTAATAAATATTAGAATGGATTAACATTATTATGAGTATTGTGCTACATAACCTCTCACGTGTATATGTACTACCAATCTTTCAAACTATTTCTCTCTCCATTATCTCATTTGGTTTAGAGAATTTTGTTCAGTGGTTTCAATTGAAAGTGAATATGAGAGCACTTTGTAAAATTTATTTATTTTTTTTTTTTTTTTAAATTTTTTTTTCAACGTTTTTTATTTATTTTTTTGGGACAGAGAGAGACAGAGCATGAACGGGGGAGGGGCAGAGAGAGAGGGAGACACAGAATCGGAAACAGGCTCCAGGCTCCGAGCCATCAGACCAGAGCCTGACGCGGGGCTCGAACTCACGGACCGCGAGATCGTGACCTGGCTGAAGTCGGACGCTTAACCGACTGCGCCACCCAGGCGCCCCAGCACTTTGTAAAATTTAAATGGTGAAGCAGGGCATCTGGGTGACTCAGTCAGCTGAGTGTCTGACTCTTGATTTGGGCTCAGGGTATGGTCTCCCGGTTTGTGGGTTCGAGCCCTGCATCAGGCTCTGACAGTGCAGAGCCTGCTTGGGATTCTCTCTCTGCCCCTCCCCCACACCCTCTCGCACGAGCACGCGGGCACACTCTCTCAAAAATAAATAAACATTAAAAAAAAAAAACTTTAGTGGTGAAGCATTGTTGTTGAGCTCTCTTGCTAGCCCTTAGGCTGGGATAATTTAGGTGACGTACTTAAGGTCATGTAGCAGGAGTGTATGCTAGAATCTGTCTCCTGATTTTCATTTCTGGACTTTTCCTTCCTGCATCAAGGGGAAACTGACAAAAAGAGAGGAACAAAGTACTCAGGAAGCCCATGAATGTGAATGCAAACTCCCACGAGTGGATTCAGGGTTCGGTGCCCAGATCTTTCGCATCACCCAGCTGCTGGGAATGTGATCTGCTCCCGGCTCCCAGCCGCATCTCTGTGTGTTGTCCTGGACCACAGATAACTATTTCACCACCCCTCCTGGAGGTGACTCACAAGCAATGACAGACTGATGCAGGGATATATAAAGTTCTGGTTCCGTGGCATCAGTTTGGGACAATTCAGTTGCCACCTCAACTCCAGACCTCCTCGTTAGGATCAGATGAGGCTTCAGTTGCAACCACTGTGTGAGTTAGCTTCTCCCTCTGTCTACTCCTGTGTCCTCACTTACTGAGGTACCTGCCCCCCAAAACCTGCATGCCACTCTCTATCTCAGTCTGGTTCTAAGGGAATCTTTCTCTGGAGATAGAAATGACAGAGGAATGAGAGGACAGAATATAGATGGGGGCAGTTAGTGGTTCTAACAAAACCAAAAAGAAGATGAGACAGTGATCAATTCTTTGAATAAGAACTAGAGAACTTGAGAAAACAGCGTTATGGTCATTGAATAAGAACTAGCCACTAGAGGGCCCACCACTACAGGCCTAGAGCTCTGCTGCTAAGTTAGAAGCAAAATTCTCATTTTGCCCTTCACTTGGCAGATGCCCAGCATAACTATGCGCACTATGTGCACTAAGTGGCCGAACAGTTCCTGTCCTTTTACCTCGTCCATGAACATCAGTGCCCTAGCCTGTTCTAATACCGTTACCAAGCCCTCTGTTCCATTACATATAAACGTACTCCTATAAATCAAGGCTTCCAAAGCCTGTGTTTTTTCCACCCACTGCTCATTGTTCTCAAGGGGTTCAGAAGATCTGAAATGTAGAATTCCAAATGGTTGGTTTGGAAAATTCTCACCCACAAATTGGGAGAATCAGCAACATATTCTCTCTAGTATTGTCCTTTCCCTACCTCCTCCGCTTCCCCAGTTTGGAGTAAAGATAAGACCTGCAAGCTTAGATGTGAAATATAGTGGCCAAGGGAGAAACAGGTTACAGGAGACTTCACAGAAGACGAAAAAGTTTGAGGTGCCTGGGCGGCTCAGGAGGTTAAGCGTCCGACTCTTGATTTCGACTCAGGTCATGACATCATGATTCACGAGATGGAGCTCTGCATTGGGCTCTGCGCTGACAACATGGAGCCTACTTGGGATTCTCTCTCTCCCTTTCTCTCTGCCCCTCCCCTGCTTGTGCACGCACACTCTCTCTCTCCCAAAATAAATAGATAAACAATTTTTTAAAAAAAGAAAAAAGAAAAAGAGGGGCACCTGGGTGGCTCAGTTGGTTAAGAATCCCATTTCAGCTCAGGTCATGATCTCGTGGTTCGTGGGTTCAAGCTCCGTGTTGGGCTCTGTGCTGACAGCACAGAGCCTGGAGCCTGCTTCAGATTTTGTGTCTCCCTCTTTCTCTGCCTCTTCCCTGCTCATGCTCTGTCTCTCTCTGTCTCTCAAAAATAAACATTAAAAAAATGGTTTTTAACTTTAAAAAAAAAAGAAAAAGCTTGAGAATATGGTGTAATTGAATGAATTAAATCAATTAATTTTTTTTTTCTGCTTAGTAAAAAGACATAGAACATTTTCATCTGTACCCTTTTTGGAAGGACAGTTAGTCCTTTGTAGGTTGGGAGGCTTTCTTTACCTCAGGGGAAAAACATTTAGAGGTCCTTTTCCAACATATATATTCTTGAAGGGACAAAGCTGGATTATTTGGGAGGGTGACTCAAAGCCAAGAGGATGAAGGGGTGGTGGGGACCTGCACTTGGCTCTCTCCCAATATTTTTGGCAGTGGTAACTATAAGGATGCCATGGCTTTGGGAGTCATACAGGAACTCTTGGCGGCCAAGTTTAGATTAGAAAGAGTAGATGCCTTGACCAATTGGGCCAGATACATCAGACTACAACACACCTCCCTGAACAGTGAGCTACAACTATGATGGGCTAAAGACACTTCCCCAGGTTTTCTAGGTTGGGGAAGCCCTGAGATTTTGGCATCCCCATAAAAGCTCTGAAATTTTATGTCCCACTAACCTGGTAGGTGAGAGTGAAGCTAAATTTAATTAGATTTGAATTAGAGAAATTAAAATTTGACTTGATTTGATTTAGAAAAAAGTAAAGAAATCTAATGTTCTTCCACTCGTTATTGAATAAATTAAATGAGTTCCAATAGTTGGTCCTCTGATATCACAATAGCAAATCTAGTGTGGTCAGGTTTAATAAAAGGATAGTAATAATCCTTTGAGAGATTACCATGTGTTAAGCAATGCATTATTTCTTTTAATCCTCACAATGACCTATGAGGTAGACTGAGACAGAGGAGCACAGTGGGTCACCCTAGGTCACATGGCTAGTAAATGGCAGAACCAGGTTTGATGGATTCCATGTCTTTCTGACTTCTACAGCCACTCATTCCCTGCTATCTAGCCATGTTTTCACTGACATCTAATCCATCACTCCCTAATTCGTTTAGCCAGATAGTCACTTAGACAACAAATGATATTAATGCAGTGCTTCTGTTACTGGAACAGTGAGATAGATCTACCAGTAGTTCGAAAAACAAAAGAATCTTAGAATTATAGAATGTTTGCACCGGCAGCTGGTCTAGTGGGAAGAGCAAGAGCTTTAGAGCCCTGTGGGCTAGCTTGGAATCCTGGCTATTCACTCCCTATGTGACCTTGAGTAATTTATTTGACCTCTTTCATCTCAGCTTCCGTATTTGTATATCACAAATAATAGTACACATATATTTTCACTAGACTGATGTGAGGATGAGAAATAATATTAGAGACAACCTTTCTCTTTCTCTCTCTAGATACACAAACACACACGCACAGGATCAGCTACATAATGTATGGGGCCCAGTGCAAAATGAAAATGCAGAGCTCCTTGTTTAAATATTACTAAGAATCAAGATGAGTCAAGAATCAAGATGGTGACAGCAGATGGTAACCATTGATTAAGTCAAGCATGGGGCCCTTCTAAAGTCAGGACCCTGATGGCATGTCAGTGCATGACACAGAGTGAGTGTGCAATAAATGGTAGTCCTTTTTTCTCTCTAGATCATTGATTTCAAACCTCTCCTTTTGCAGATGAAGAAACTGAAGTCCAAAAATGATGAAAAATGCAAATTAGTGGCAAAGATGTGACCACAACCCAGACCTCCTCTGTTCCCAGTCAGTAGTCTTTACCTCAGCATTTCCTAAGTGTGTTCTGTGTGGTAATAGATATTCCGTGAATAAAAGTTTCCATTTGTAAGCAAGTTTGAAAAACACTGGACTAAGGCTAAACAGATATCTTTTGCAGAGCTCTTCAGAGACTTTTCTATGAGCAACATGAATCTTCAAGACAAGGATATAATATGGAACATTCCCTCAAAGTATCAATACGGAATCCTTTCTCAAGAGCATATTGGAACTCTTTTGGAAATGCTGTTCAACCAGTGCTGCAGAGCAGTGGAAGTTTCCATGGATTTTGATCTGTGGGGTGTGGTTGTTCTTAGTCTAAATTAGGAACAAATATATTCCTTCCATCAGGCCTTTCTGTCGGCATCTCTGCCCTGGCTGATTTGTAAGCCTGAGGTTATAAAAATAATGAAAACCAGACTCCAGGAAGAGCATACTTGTTTAGAGTCACCCAGCTGCATTCGAAGGGACATCACATCCACTCTGCCCTTCCTCCAGGAGCAGGAATATACAGACAAAACATACACATGACCCCCAAATTCCTTCCATTATAAGTAATTTGCTCACAGCCACCACATTTTAAAAGTAACAGCTAAAGGCCCACGTGATGGTACCCAAGAAGCCGGGAAATCATGCTTCTTGTCTTAGCCCCTCCATTTATTATTAGCCATTTGACCTACATGGTTAATTCATCTTCTCATCCTCTTATTTTTATTGAAAACCTTCTTGCGTCAAATTAATTTCTCCCTTCTTTGAACTACCACACATTTGTATTTCGTCTGTGACACTCCTTCCTTCTCCCCAGGCCTTTGAGAATCTCTATGAAACACAGTTTGAGAATCAGCACACTAGATGATCTCTATAGTTCCTTTCAGCTCTGATACTCTGTTATTCACATTTTTATATAGTTTTGCAAGCTCTTGCCTCTACCTCTTAACAAAGGACACTAGCTCTTTGAGAAATGTTCTTCTTAATTCCTGGGAGACTCAGAGAGTGATTCTCACATGCTGTGCTGTTGGGATGCCAGGTGACACTGACCCTTCTGGGGTCCCCAGTGCCCAGAACCTATTATATGGATTGTGCAGTGGAGAGAACGCCTTTCTCCCCGTATCATGTTATACTTTGTCACATGGGCTTCCAATAGGTATTATTTATGGCCTTTGACTCAGACTTTTATTAAAGCATCTCTTCTATATTTTGCTGATTCCTCCTCACCCCCATTCCCCTCCACAAATTACTAAGCATGTGCCAGTGGTAGGGGTAAGGCTGCATCGAGGCTAGGAAACCAATCTGTGATAAACCTAATGTTGAACTTAGACTCCTCTTTGATTTTGAAGATTCTGTGACTGGATCCACATTGCCTATAATCCTCACTTTCCTTAGGATAAGTTCCCTCCCAGGAGACACCTAAAGCCCTCATGAAAAATAGACCTTTGGTGAGTTGGCCCAACTAGGTTGGAAGTGCTTGTTTGGGACCTCCAGGAAGCAGATGGCAAGACAGAGTAAGCAGTCCAAGAGGGGCGCCTGGGTGGCTCAGTCGGTTAAGCATCCAACTCTTGACTTCCGCTCAAGTCAGGATCTCACGGTTCATGAGATCAAGCTCCGCATCAAGCTGTGCACTGGCAGTGCAGAGCCTGCTTGGGATTCTCTCTCCCCCCCCTCTCTCTCTCTCTGTCCTCCCCTTGCTCTCTCTGCCTCTCTCTCTCAAAATAAATAAACTTTAAAAATTAAAAAATAAATAAAATAAAAAAGTGCAATAGAGTTACTGGGAGAAACACCTTGTAAAAGATAAAGGGGAAAGGAAAGAGGAAAGCCTCAGACAGCAATGCAGTTCTGACACCGGTGAATGGAGGAGGAAGGAAGGAAGATTGGCCAAGAGCATCATCATCATCATCATCATCATAATAATAATAAATAATGCAGCTGTGAGAAAGCTGCAGGGCAGACTGCCCATTAGAGGAACCCCACGTTGGGCAGGAAAGGCTTGGCTCTAGCACATCTGCAGTGCCCTGTCACTGACAGGGAGAAGGACAGGGAAAGCATGACCGGTGTATTAACACTGGTAGATTCCAAAGATGCTACAGCTAGAGGCTGTCCACTAACTACACTCCTCCCAGGAGGCTCTCTGTATGGGAAATCTGAGCAGTGCACTCCCTATGCCTGCCACACTGGACATGCACACACCTGTGTGAATTCAAAAATGGGCATAATTTAAGCTCAAACTGAGGCCTATTTTACATATTTATGACAAATATTTATTGGACCTATACAAGATATTGCACTCAACACTGTAATACCCCTGCCCTCTCCAGTGGAATGACTGAATCTGGGAAGATTTCAAATAATTGGGTGGGTTTTTATTACCTTTATTGTCAACAATAGGCATGTATTAATAGCCTCTATTATATATTAATACTGTGTCAAGCGTAGTGCAAAAGAGAACAATCCGTACAGAGCTCAAGGTAGGTTAGCAATCAAATATCCCTCACCCCTCGGGAGCTCAGAGGAGACTTTTGAAGACTTTCCTCGTGCTAATGACTGGATGCTCCAAGGACAAAGGAGCCTTTTAGTAGAACTGGCTTTGGAGGTTACCAGAGAGACCTTGAAACTGATCTGGCAGCCTACCAGGTGGCACAAGGGCATGCTCCACCCGCAGGACCCTGCCAGCCAAGATTCAGGATTTGCTGAGAGGCAGGCCCAACACCTGTTGTGGCTCCTGGATTAGAGTCAAAATTTGAGAGACACAAGGTAGGGAAGAGGAAAGAACTTAGAAAGAGGAAATTATAGCTAGAAAGATAAGACGGGGGGGGGGGTGCTTTTCAGAACCATGCCGAAACTCATCCCAAACTAATCACCTGGCAAAACAGATAGTGTCAGGGGTGGAAAGAGTACTGGGGCTGACATCTAAGCTCAGTTTCTAACTCCCTGGCTGACCTTTGTCATTCAATGCCCCTCTGGGCCTGTGCTCCTTAGCTGTAATCTGCAGAACTAGGCCAGGCATTCTTTAATGTTCTTCCATTTGAACAGTCTAAGATTCCAACAACTTCCCTAAATTAATCTTGGAAGAGTCTGCAGAAAGGCATGAAAGAGAAGGGGTACAGAGTGAAAAGAATTTCCAGTGAAGCCAAGAATAATATGATATGATATGATATGATATGATATGATATGATATGATAATTACTATAACAGCACAACATAACAAGCATTATGACAGGCAGTAGAGTGTAGGAAAGAGGACCAGTAACATCTCTAAAGTGGAGCTAAATTCATGATCGAGACATCCAGGGCATCGAAATGTGACTCTGTTCTATCTTTATATAGAGGTGCAGATGATCTGGGAAGGAAAATAGTTCTCCAGTCAGCTGGCTCTAAAAGATCTAATATTCCCGTACATTTCAACAATACACAAACCCCCAATGTTGCCAAAGCCAGGGAGATGGAACTGTCCCTGTCCTTTACTGAACCTTCAGTTTTCTCTTATAAAAACAAGCCATTCTACTCCCCTTTAAGTCTGCATTTGCTGTTTATTTTCACCTAGATAAGAATGCTGGGAGAGGAAAGCATAGTGTGGGATTTCTTTCAGGTCCAGTATTTTAGGATTCTAAGAGCAACAGGGTTCCCGGCGCCCTTTTCATTTATTTCTCCTACTGAGCTAAGTACCACAGTTTAAAATAAAAAACAAAAAATTACAGGCAAGGGAATGGCATAATTAGCAGCCAATCAGGAGAAGGCTCCATAATCTGCAGGCCTTCAGATATAGTACCTTCCAGACTAGCTCCTCCCGGAGAGGATCGGGTTTTCTCTAGGGGTTTCTTCCTTTTTGAATTAAGCACCACTGAGGGCTACAGTCCAGAAACACAAACTCTTAACCTAGTCTCCAGCAAGATAAACAGGTCTAGGGAGATTGTATGACCTGCAGGGAGAGAGTGCTCTAGGTTCCCTGAGAGACCAGGCTAAAGTGAAGGGAAAGGGTATATTGTCCACGAGGATACAAAAGCAGCCACAGGAGGGCCGTGCAGCCTAAATAAATAATGGCCTGTTTGGCAGCAGACCCAATTCTAGGACATGCTGGGGCCTACAGGTAGGGAGTCTGCTAACTCACTTTTGCCCTTTAGATCTCAGCTTAAACATTATTTCTTCTGGGAAGCAGGGTGCCACACACAGTTGTGCAGGTTGCATACTGCACATACTTAGGGTATGCCAATTACAGCATAGCTATTACAGATTTATATATTTTTATTACAATTTTCTGGCAGTTGGAAGCTAAGTATTTTGAGGAAAGGGCACCTTTTTTTTCTGATTCCCAAACAGGTAACCATATAAGCTGTCAGTGACCCTTCTGTGGAGCTTTTACTAACTCAGATCGGGTTTAATGCCACTCTTACCTGCTTCAGAAGGACCCTGTACTCTCTCTATGTTCACATTTACCACACTTTATTCTAATTACCTGTTTACTGGTCTATATTCACACTGTTTTATCAGCTTCCTGAGAGAAGAGACTATGCCTTGTTCAACACTGCACCCTGGGCCTAAGAATGGTGCTTGGCTCTAGCACAGGCTCAATGGTATGTATTTATCTTATATTTATTTATTCTGGGGAGAGTGCAAACAAGGGAGGGGCAAAGAGAGGGGGAAGAGGATCTGAAGCGGGCTCTGTGCTGACAGGTTGACAGCAGTAAGCCCAATGTGGGGCTTGAGCTCATGACCTGTAAGATCATGACCTGAGCTGAAGTTGGACACTCAACTGACTGAGCCACCCAGGTGCCTCTCAGTGGTATTTATTGAACTAATGAGCAACATATTCTGAGCCAGTCCAGTGCTCTTGCCCAAGTGGACAGAAAGTGTGGCATAACAGAAACCGTACTAGCCACATCCTGGATTCAAGACCTTGCTCTACCTCTTACATACCATGTAACTTTCAGCAGGTCACTGCACCCCAGTAGCCTTAATGCAAAACAGGGATAACCCTACCCTCTCCATCATGGAGGATTATTGTGAGAAGCAATTTGAAATTACCACCTGGTAAATTGTAAAAATACTAAGCAGGAGAAGTAAGGGGCTGTTTCAGGAAAGCTGGATCTATGAGGAGCCCAGGACCAGGAGTAGCCTTATCTCTCAACACAGTAAGGAGTCACCTTCAACAGAAAACAAGAGTTTCTGGGTCAAGCAATACTTTTTTGGTTGCTGGGGACAGAAACCCAAAAATGTCAAAAGGCAAATTTATTCCCTCGTACAAGGGGAAAGTTGTAACTGGGTTTTCAGGACAAATGGAAACAGGCACAATAATGCCACAAAGTGGCATTCTCATTCTCCTCCCGCTTCTGCCCATCCTACCCTCCTACTCTCCCAGCCCTCTGCCTTCCTTTCTTGTCAGCCTTAGGGGTACAGCAAAGGACATGGCTACCACTAGCTCCTGACTCCATCTCACAGCTTTGCCATCTGAGAAGGACACTTTCTGAGAAGGATAAACCCCTTCTCTTCATCCCAATTTGCAAAATCTCCCTTTGCCCTGGCTCGAGTGACACATTGCCTCTGTGCCAAGGGTGAGGGGTACTGTGATTTCCACACCTATGGGAACCACATGATTAGAGTGGGGGAATCAGTGTTCAAGCAGAAGGGAGGCTACCGTTCCAAGAAGAGAAGGTGGGTGCCAGCCAGACAAAACAATAGATGTCCACTGCAGTTTTCTAAAGATCATTCCCATCCTGAGACCTGAAATGTGACCATTTGCAATCACTTAGCTTTGGTTTGGGTTCTGCTCCTCTAGGCTTATTTTTTCATATACCTTCTCCAAGTTCCTTACAACAGAAGAAGGAGACCAGAAGGGTGACAAGAGCAGGGAGACAGGCAACTAAGTGAAAAGTTAGAGTCCACTCTCCTCACAAACATTCAATAAATAATCAGAGGAGCAAGCTTAGTTCCCTTTATAGAACTGATCCTACTCAGTTCACCTGCTCAACATCAGATCCTAAAATCCTCTGTGCTTTGGTCAGGTTGGGGCTCAAATGACAATGTTACTGAAATGGAATACTATTCAGCCACACAGACCACTTTCACTTTCTGTTCTGTAGCATTCCTTTCTTGTTTCTTTTCAAATACAGTTGACCCTTGAACAACACAGGAGTTAGGGGCACTGACATTCTCTACACAAAGATCTGAGTATAACTTTGACTCCCCCCAAATCTCTAACTACTGAAAGCCTACTATTGACCAGAAGCCTTACTGATAACATAAACAATTAATTAACACATTTTTTGTACATTATACATATTATATACTCTATTCTTACAATAAGCTACAGAAAAAAATATATATATATTTTTTAATGTTTATTTTTGAGACAGAGGGAGACAGAGCACGAGTGGGGGAGGGGCAGAGAGAGAGGGAGACACAGGATTTGAAACAGGCTCCAGGCTCTGAGCTGTCAGCACAGAGCCCGATGTGGGGCTTGAACCCACGAACTGTGAGATCATGACCTGAGCTGAAGTCAGACGCTTAACCAACTGAGCCACCCAGGCGCCCCCAAAAATATGTATTATTAAGAAAATTGGAAGGAAGAAAAATTACATTTGAAGTACTGTACTGTATTTACTGAAAAAAATCTGCACATAAGTTGTACCCTTGCTGTTCAAACCTGTGCTGTTCAAGTCAACTGTAGCCTAACACACACAGGCTGGAGATGGAGAAATCATCTCAGAGAGGGGATATTTCTTACCAAACACCATATACCAAGGCAGTTAATGGCCAAACCAAGATCAGACTCCATGTCATCTGACACTTGCTTTTCACATAAAATATTTATTTATTTAATTAATTAATTTGAAAGAGAGAGAGACAGCATACACAAGCCAGAAAGAGGGGCAGAGGGAGAGACAGAGAATCCCAAGCAGCCTCCACACTCAGCATGGAACCCAACACAGGGCTTGATCTCACGACTGCAAGATGATGACCGGAGCCAAAATCAAGAGTCAGAGACGTTCAACCAAATGAGCCACCCAGGAGCCTTTGTTTTTCCCAATATACCACCTTTTGTTTTTCTGAACATTTATGACCTGAAATATGAGCTATCCCTTAATCTCACCCTTTTTCCATTCTTTTGTCTCTCTGGGTCACCTATTCAATGCTTTCTCTAGGTCAGTTTTACTATATTACTATTCAGTCACCTCTAGGTCCCAGTCAACTGCTGTTGTCTTATCCTTAACTGTCGGGAAGGAAATTCCAATAGCAGAGGGAACCCTTCACCCCCCTAATTATGCAGTATTCTCTACACTATTCCTCAATGTGAACCCACCATTTAAACAAACTAGTCTTGCCTTGTGGCAAATTTTC
This sequence comes from Panthera tigris, assembly GCF_018350195.1. Classification (NCBI taxonomy): domain Eukaryota; kingdom Metazoa; phylum Chordata; class Mammalia; order Carnivora; family Felidae; genus Panthera; species Panthera tigris. The sequence continues at coordinate 56,996,712 of NC_056669.1, forward strand.
AGGCATCATCTTGGCAAACTCTTAGTTATCTCTCAGATATCCATTTAGATCACTTTGTTTCAGGAAGTGAAATATATCTTATTTGGTCTGTCTCCTCAGTCTGGATCAGAAGTACCTCCTATAAGCACCCATTGTATCCCAAACTTTCCTCAACAAAACATTCATCTCCCTGGACAGTAACTTCCTGCTTATTTTGTCTCTAATTCCCCACTCCATTGTAATTCTATGAGAACAGAAACCATTCTAGTTTCCCTATACTATTATTTTCCCCAGGACCCATCGAAGGGCCTAGCACATGAAAATGCTGCATAAATATTTACTAAATGAATGACTAGAACTCTGACTCCATGGTTCCTAATTATTTGCATAGTAGTGATCAAATGACAAAAAGATGTGACTACTTCATAGTTGAACACATTATGTGTATGTCAAGGACTTATGTTAAAAGAACCCTTTGTACCAGCTATCACTATAATAAAAATTTTCTGTTTCTAACATGGAAATGAAAAAAAAAAAAATCAGCAGTCCATGCACAAAACTTCCCAAGATTCTTAAAATGTTTGCTATTGCTACAGGCAAACATCATCACCAGAGTCAAAAACCACCTTTTTGACATTACCCTCACTTCAAGAGTAGGCAGGACTTCCTGCCTCTGGTGTCTTCCTTAGTGTACTTGGTGTCCACAAATGGAGTGCTTGCTATGAGTCAGTCCCTGTTCTAACTTTTTACATGTACCATCTCATTTAATTCTTATAACAACCCTAGGAGGAAGGTTCTATTTTCATTACCTTTTAACAATGGGAATTTCAAGACACAGGAAGGTTCTGTGACTTGCCCAAAGCTATAAAGTGGCCTAAGATTCAAACCCAGCTTTTGCTCTTAATCACTATGCTCTAAGATTTTCTTTGTACTGTTTACCCCCTTGACAACAACCTAATTTACACTGGCCTGTTCCTGTTATCCAAACACACCTTGGACTTTCCAACTCCATGCATCTAGAATATCCTTCTATTAAGAATTCAAGATAGATTATCTTATCAAATACTCCTATGTTATCAATAGCAAAGTCGTAGTATGTGTCATAGAAAGATTACCAGCATTGGAACAAGGAGGACCTAAAGCCAAAGCCTGGCTGTCTCAGTCATCTGTGGCTATATAATAAATCACTTCATAATAGCAATTTACTACTTCTCACAGTTATGTGAGTCAGCTGGGCAGTTCCTCTGCTGGGTGCACCTGAGCTCACTCATGGGCCTGCATTCAGCAGGAGTGTCTGTGGGGTCAGAAGGCTTGTCATGATCTCACTTACATGTCTGGGTTTGCTTGGGCACCTTCCACATGGCCTCTCGCACTCCAGATGTATGGTGGTCTTGGTGACAGGAGCTGAAAATAATTTGTGGCAGTATTTAATTTACCTCACTTCCTAGTTGGTTGACCTTGGGCAATTTACTTTTTCTCTCCTGAGATCAATTTCCTTATCTGTGAAACTGTGAAAGTTGACTCCAGGTGTCTCAGGTTCTCCTAAGTATTAAATGAAATAATACATGTCAAGTACCTAACAAACTCCTTGCCATATAACAACTATTTATTCAATGTTAGTTTCCCTTGCTCTAAATCATTAGTTATTTGACATTTCTAGGGCATGGAGTGAACCCATGCCTTCCTCCCGTTCCCCATAATCTCTTTCCAGTCTGCTTAAATCCTATAGTTCAATCAAAATTAAATGCTACTCAAACTTTCTTTAGGAAAATTTACAAAATCAGTAGCCTTCAATAACTGTCTATATTAGTAAATTCCAAAGTTCTGTGCATAAATTAACAGTCCTCAGCCTTTTTTTCATATCCCCATAGAAACAATAAAGTTATATGTGAAATGATTTATTGTTATGCACAATGTATCATTTCTGGCTAGCTGGATATAATTCTACCCTTTTTTCCCCAACTTAAGGAAGCATACCGAAATGTGAATGTCTTTATTGTCCTTATAATCTGCTCTAATTTATTTTATAAAGGCAAATAATTTATAAAATTTGCTTCATTATTAGAAACAAATTACTTGCAATGGTTCACTGGTCTAAATCACTCATTTGACCCTAAGCACATGACCCTTTGTTTTAAAATCTTTTAAAGGATATATCCTGTCTTCCTGACTAGATTTAAAACACTAATAAAACCAAAGACTTTGATTTATATACATTCACATATATAAATAGATGCATTTATACTTAATTTATCTTGTAGTTCTATCATAGTGCATTAAACATAATAGAAGGGCAATGCATATTTGTCATATACTCGCTGTTGAGGTTTGTGTCAACAATGAGCAGGAAGAGGCTTAGAACAGTGGGAAAAAAAACTGGATGTACAAGCACAGGTTCCAAAGTTTATGTGCCAGCTCTCGGGCTCTGGACCAAGAAGTTACTCCCTTATCCCTTGAACTTCTCTGGTATAATGGCAGAAAACACTGGATGAAGAGAGTGAGGGCCCTTGGGTACTCAAAACTCACTATCTTAGGCCACTGAGTCCTAAGTGTGTGTGGAGGTTACTTTTTATCAAACTGAACAGGCCTGATCCTTCTCTTCTCTTACTCACTGATATACCCTAGAATGGGAAGGCAAGAGAGAAAGATAAATTTGGACTACATTCTCTTGGTGAGAACTGCAACAGCACCAGACTTTGAGTTTATTCAGTATAGTTAAATCTTAATAGCTTTGTGCAGTTGCAGGGAGACAGAGCCTTTCTCTATATCTCCACAATTATTCTGATTACCGAGAGCTATTTTTATTAAATTGAACCAAGTTACTGTTTTCGCAAAGTAGATTTCTCATCTCCAGGGGACTGGAGAGGGAAATATAGACATTCATAGGGATTATAAGCTCTCTACAGTCTATTTGAAAAACCCACCTTGCCAAATTCCTAACCGTGTAATCATTTCCTTCAATGCTTTTCTTCCTTATCACCATCAACTCATAAAAGTCCTTACAATGATATGAGTTTGCAGAATGCCTGGAAGATAGCAAAACGTTTGCTGCTTAACTAATCTCCAAGTGCATAAAGGACTGCTCTCTCTGTGATAATTCACACTAACAGTTTGTTATGGTTATATTTATATCTACCACAGTAGGAGACACCAGAAGGTGTTTAATAAGTGCTTTTGGATTGTCAAGAATGACCTGTACATCTTGGTTCTTTTCTGAAGCAGTGGAGAAAACCTGAGAATTTAATCCAACTGTGGCTCTTAGGCGCCCAGAGGGAAGTCTCTTATGAAAAAGAAAGAGGATTAAACTTTAGGGAAGTCGTTAGCAATTTAGCATTTCTGAGTCAGGTGGGAGCATCTAATTTGCTCAGTAAAGAGAGCAACTTCAGCTCCAGGGTGTGGCAACAACAAAGCTATACTAATACATAGCCCTCACATTTATTTAGCCCTTTATTGGTTACAAGATGCTTTCATATCTCTCGTCTCACTTGAGCCCCCGGCAACCTTATCAGGCAGATGTTATTTATCTTAATTTTACAGAAGCAGAAGCTAGGGCATAGGTGGCTTATATGACACGCCCCAAGTCACACAACTAGGAAATGGCACAGCTAAAACAGGTACCAAAATATTCCTAGTTGAATTAATCAGGGCCTTTTCAAGACAGGAAAGAAACTTGACATAAAACGGTTTAAGAAGGAAATAAACTTTTGGCTTATAATAGTTAGGAAGGCATAGAAGATATTTCGATGATCTCCCCCCAAGATTTGTTCCCTTTTCTCTTGGTATCTCCCCTATTTGTTTTCATTATCCATGCTCCCCCTCCATCCCTACTGTGGCACCCATGTGCTTTGGGGGAAACTGACCTACTCTTGATTGGAAGAGAAAAATTTATGCTCAGGTTTACACTCAGCACAATCCCACTTCCTGGCCATAGTTATTGGTTCAAGGATGGGCCTGTGATATTGTGTGGACCAATGAGAAGCAAGGAGAGGTTTGTTGAGAGTTTTCAGAAAAAGAATTTCCTGAATTTTCTAAGAAAGTATTTGGAAGCAATTGCCTCCCACCAGATGTGAGGGGAATGGATACAAGCCTTTTTACAACTATGTAGATATCCAGACCCTAGAATATGGATGGCACTGTGGATGGCAAACAAGGTCTATGGTACACTGTTAAACTACTAGATCAACTGATTCCAGAGGCGCCTGGGTGGCTCAGTTGGTTGAGTGTCTGACTTCAGCTTAGGTCATGATCTCACTGCTCACGAGTTTGAGCCCTGCATCAGGCTCTGTGCTGACAGCTCACAGCCTGGAGCCTGCTTCACATTCTCTGTCCTCCTTTCTCTCTGCCCCTTTCACACTCATGCTCTGTCTCTGTCTCCCTCAAAAATAAATAGTAAAACATTAAAAAAAAAAAACAACACTAATTCTGAAGCACAACCTATCTCTGGACTTTGCAGTTTCATAAGCCATGAGCTACCTTAGTATACTTCATGGCAAGTAACAGAAAACTCAACTCAAATTGGTCTAGACACGAATGGGCTTCCTGATACTTGCCTGTTTGCCACGCAGTACATTAATGTAACTGAAGGAATGGAAGGAGGGGTTTGAGAAATGAGGGCTTTGGGGACTGGAATTGATATCTCCACGGCACCAGGACTTTTCCTCTTCATCTTGCATTCTCCTTCTCTCTCATTCTCCTCTACTGCAGACATGCCTCTTCCACTCTGTGGCAAGTAAATAATCATCTGTCACCTCAGCATATGAGTGTGTGTGCTGACAGGAAAGAGAGGCCTTTCAGATTGAATACTCTGAGCAGAGTCTATTGAAGAGATTATACACAAAGATATGGATAGAAATACCACAAAGGATAATGTAGGGCCCCAGAGTTAGAAACTGCTTGATGAGGAGATGTCACTTCTGCAAAACCTATAGGGATGAGGGGAGGTAGCAGTTTCTGGAATCAGAAACAAGAGGTGCCTGGGTGGCTTAGTCCGTTAAGCATCCGACTCTCGGTTTCAGCTCAGGTCATGATCCTATGTTTCGTGAGTTTAAGCCCCGCATTGGGCTTCAAACTGACAGTGAGGAGCTTGCTTGGGATTCTCTCTCCTGCTCTCTCTGCCCCTCCCCCACGCCCTCTCTCTGTCTTTCTCAAAATGAATAAATAAACTTTTTAAAAAATTAAAAAAAAAAGAAATCAAAAGGGCTTGTGGAGAGAATCACCTGACATCAATTATATCAAAGGATAAATCAGATTGCATTCCAATTTCATTCTCCTCCTTCTTTCAGTTACCTGCTGGTGATCCCCATTGGCCAACCAGACTAGAAGCAGAAGAAAAGAAGCCTGTGGAGGCACTCCATATAGGTCAGCCTCCTGAGGCACAGTGGGCTGTAGAAGGGTGGAAGGCAGACTTAGAGGGGCATATGGAAGACATCCGGTACAACAAAGTTAGCAACCTCTACAGAATGACAGCATTTTTTAAAATTAAGTAATCTCTATGCCGAATGTGGCGCTCAAATTCATGATCCCAAGTCCCATGCCCTACTAACTAAGCCAACCAGGTGTCCTCAGAGCAGTTATTTACGTTATCTAAATGTCAATACCAGTAAAAGGAGTCTGGCCCTACTTGGGAGAGTGGCTAACTTCTTGAATTAATTGTGTAAACATATAAATAATTCCTTACCCCCAACAAACACTCTGTGGAAGAGTGTATCAGGGAGAGGTTTATTATAAAACATAAATATCACCATGAATGAGCAGAATATTCAGGTCTTACATGGTTTTCCACTGACCTTTTTAATTGATGCAAGTTAAATACAAGCCTAGGACTAACATAAGCATCTCAGATCAGTGTAGCAGTGTTATGGTGGGCAATCACATTATTATTGTTATTGCTATTATTATTATTATTAGGTTATGGCAGTATTTTTATTACTGCTAAAACAAAGTATTATTATAATTGTTATTACTAACTGTAGCTTAATGGTTAGAAGAAGGACTTTTGGTCATAACAGTAAAAACTAAAAACAACTTAAATTTTCTTACGTTCTCACAATGGAATATTAACCAGGAATGAAAATAGTGCCAACAAAATTTTGGTAACACAGAAAATCCCACAAGATAATATAGATATTAAAATCTTTTTATAAAAATAAAAAGTAAATAAAACAATATAAGTGATAACACACCTCCTCCCCAAAAGCAAACATAAAAACAAAATTTGAGAGGGTGGGTGTCTTTGAGGGGGAGGCAAGGGGATGATATAGGGATGGAGATCTTAGGAAATGTAGGTTATCTGTTTTTAATTTAGGTGGTAGGTTCATGATCTTCATTTTATTAGTACAGAAAAATAAATGAATACAACTAAGGTTCTTCGCTGGACCAATGATGACAGTGTATCTATCATAAACTGATGATTATATTTAATCCAATACTCTCTACTTAGGAAAAACAACATTCTTCACCAAGAATAATGTTCATAACATTATTAAAATTTTTCATTTGTAAAAGCAAAAAACTGAAAATAATGCAAATGTCTAACCCCAAAACACCAACTGAAGTTGGTGAATGATTAAACAAAATTGGCACATCCATATAGTGGAATACTAGTCAGCAATGAAAAGAAACAAACTCATATTAAGCACAATAATCTGGAGCACCTGGGTGGCTCAGTCAGTTAAGTGTCCGACTCTTGATTTCGGCTCAGGTCATGATCTATCTCAGGATTCATGGGCTTGAGCCCCATGTGGGACTCTGAGCTGACAACACAGAGGCTGCTCGAGATTCTCTCTCTCTGCCCCTCCCCTCCTCGTGTGCATGTGCTCTCTCTCTCTCAAAATAAATAAATAAACAAAACAAAAATCCCACAATAATCTGGATGAATATCAAGGACATTTTGCTCAGTGAAAAAAAGCTAATTTTAAAAGGCTACTCACTGCGTGACTCCATTTAATAATATTCTCAAGATGACAAAACTATAAGATGTGGATGCCAAGAGGGTAGCAGGGTGGGCACAGAAATATAACATTAGGGAGTTCCTTTGTGGTTATGCAACAGTTTTGTATGTTGAATGTGGTGGTGGTTACACAAATATACACATAAAACTGCATAGAACTATACACACACACACACACACACACACACACCCCAAAAAACCCAGCATATTATAAAGATACAGTATTCTAAGCATGTTGGCACAGACACATGAATGGACAAAAAGATCAATGAAATGGAAATATATACAGAAATTAAGTATCTGATAAAATGACATTTCAAGTAGTAACAAAAAGATGGTTTATTTAATAAAAATTATTTGACCTAAATAGATCAAAGATACTGTAAGTAAAAAAAAAAAAAAAAAAAAAGCAAAATGGTTAAAGTGCTAGGAGAAAACATGAGATAACTCTTCTTAAATACCAAGGAGAAACTCAGAAAACATAAAATATTTATGTAGATGACCACCTAAATATTAAAATAACACACATGAAATCATACAATAAACAATGTAAAAAGCTAAATGACAAGTTGGAAAAAAAATGTTTGCAAGACATACAACAGACAAAAAACTGATTTACTTTAGCTATAATGACCTTTGATAAGAGACAACCAATATACAAATGGGAAAAGACACAAAGGAAAGTTAGTAACAATAACAAACCAAAACACAGCTGCAAAATATATGAAATCTCATTCACAAAGAAAAATTTCTTAAGGTTTATTTATTTTTGAAAGATAGAGAGAGACAGAGCACATGCAGGGGAGGGGCAGACAGCGAGAGAGTCACAGAATCTAAAGCAGGCTCCAGGCTCAGAGCTGTCAGGACAGAGCCTGACATGGGGCTTGAACTCACAAACCGTGAGTTCATGAGCCGAGCCGATGTTGGACTCTCAAATGACTGAGCCACTCAGGCACCCCTCATTCACAATTTTAAATATATACATTTAAAAACTTTTTAAAAAGCTTTATAATAAATTGGAGCACCTGGTGGCTCAGTCGGTTAAGTGTCCAACTTTAGCTTGGGTCATGATCTCCTGCTTCGTGAGTTTGAGCCCCACATCGGGCTCTCTGCTGTCCACACAGAGCCTGCTTCTGATCCTCTATCTCCCTCTCTCTCTGCCCCTCCCCCCCTCTCTCAAAAATAAAATAAACATTTTTTTAAAAAATTTAAAAAGCTTTATAATAAATTGTATTGGCCAAGGTTTACGGAGAAAAAAAGGAACTAATTAACATCTTAGAAGGCCAGAGATCCTAAACCTTACAGGTAATTATCATTTCATTCCTATGTTTATTCATTTAAAAACTCAATACTTAGCATCTGTACATGCCAGGCATTATTGGTGCTGAACATGCAGCAGTGAACAAAACAGATAAAAAAAAAAAAAAACCCTGTGCTCATGAAGCTCACATTCATTCAGGTAAGGAATAGAGAGGCATGCTGAGAGCTAGCTTTGGATGAAGACAGGAGTAAGATAAGAGACAAAGGTAAAATTTACCTATTTCACAGCTTTACATACGAATCTCCTCCCTCTCAACTGCCTGGCAATATCCTGTCCATCTACTTCTGAGCTCATTTCTAATGAATCCTACCTCCTCCCTGACTTCTTCCTACCCACCCTACATCATAAAAAATATTTTTACAAATTATAAAACAGTATATAATATAGTGTTATATTTTCATTTCCTATAATGTGCACAATTGTGCCATGAACATTTTAGATGCTCGGTAAATGAATAAAAGAATTTTTGTCAAAGGCAGCATGTGGAATATGTAAGCAGTAGAGCTGTTATAAGAGAAAGCAGATGGCTTACAGGGAGGGGGCAGGAGAACAGATGACCAGGTTGCTGTTCCAAGATGCAAAATATACCTCTTATTAACTGTGCAATAAATGTGAATCATCAGTACTGTGTCAGCAAATACGAAATCATTTTCAATAGGCCAGAATGTAGCTAAAAGAAATAATAAAATACAGTAAAGGCAGTTCAACATGCATATCCATTTTTGTTTGACTATTTAAAAAAAAAGTATTAATAGGTAAGGCTATAAGTACAATGGAAATATATTCAATTAATACTAAATAAAAATACTGTATGGTCTAAGCATTGCTTTTTAAGCTTTTTACCACCTTAACTTTAATTAACTAAAGCTCTTTTGAAGTAGAACTTACTTAGTCTTTTTGAAATAAAGTATTTTCCCCAATGCTATTATTATAAAGCTTGAACACAACATCCTTGCCTTGGCATGTCATAAAAGCCACTTCCTTGTGTATGCTTGTAATTCAAGCATGCAGTAAAGAGAGACTGCAGAACATTCAGGAATAAAAACTGAGAACAAGAGGAAAAGAAACATAATAAAAAGCCAGGATTATAATGTTCAAATACATGTTGCTGACAGCCTTAATGAATGTACTTTTCAAAGGTTACATATCACTAAAATCCCTTTTCACCAACAGGAGGCCAGGGAAACAGAGGAAGTAACACAAAAGGCAGATTTAGAATAAAATGTGGCATTAATTCAAGTCAGCGATAAGTTAGAAAATAGTTCTTGAGCGTTAAATGACTCATAATCAATTTTAGGTGGTAAAATTTTCCAATTCTTATTTTGGGGAACACGTATTGCTCTACCCCTACTTGGAATCACTATTGCAACAGATAAAAAGTCATAAATAAAAATATAAAAATGAAATTTTAAAATAAAAAATGTTTTAAAAATTGTTTTCAATTTAAAAAAATGGAGTGGTTCTGCATCTGTGATGGGTAAAAGCAGAATAAATTCTGAAACTGTCCCTGTGACAGCCAGAATCCAAGAGATGGCTGTGCCAGGGTGTAATTGGACACAATGAACTGCCAAGAAAGGCATCCTGGGCGAGAACCATTCTTTAACAGTGTGTACCTGTACCAAATTAGGTTAGTTCCACATGAGGCAAAGTCCAACTTGGGCACAACAGAACCTCTTCTAAGTTAGTCTCAGCTTGCCAGTCACCAGGGTCACCTTAGGAGACAATGTTCCTCAACATCCCTTGGCTGTTCCATGAGTTGGGGAAGTGATAGCTTCTGCTCTGTGGAGAGGTCCTGCCAAAGAAAGCTGCGACTCTGTCACCAAATCCCTTCCCCTGAGGTCACCTCAGCAGGACAGGATCAAGCTGGCTGTGTTCCTCTACTCAAGACACCCTGAGAAGGGACAGGGGACATTGTGGCTACATAAAACTTTTCTGCCCCACTGGCCTTTAAGTTCTCCATGTCTTCCTCTGGTACTCTGCATTGTCATACTCCTCAGCATCACGCCTGTCTTCCTTACAAAATAACATAAAATGCTCAGCATGTACACATCCACCTAGCTCCCAGCTCTCATTGTTCCCTGACCTGAATCTATGTTTCTACACCTATCCCAACTCTTCCTCCTAATCTCAGTCCAGCAGTCAAAACAATCTTTCCTCCCGTGAGCTCTTTGGTTGTCATGGTAACCAAAAGACAAGTGCAAAGAAAGCACCATATAACAAGGCTGGATACAAAATTTGAGCTATCCCCAGGGGACTTGCTGAGACTACCTCATTCCTTTTCATCTTGAATGCACATAATAAATAAACTGCAATCTGTGTGGCTAGTTTTAACCATTTAACCTGATTAATTAAAGAAAGGTGTTGGGGTGGGGGACTGGCTCAACCTGTTTTAAAGAGGCTTATTGCCAACCTTTAAGACAACTTGCTTTAATTGCCACAGGTTTTTTAACACATCATGAAAAAACTTCAAAATGACTCAAAAAGGAATGTAATCAAATCCCACTCACTTCAAACAAAAAATATCCCATTTCTTGATGATAAAGAATGCTTTAAGTAAAGGTTGTCTGTAGAGCTCCATCTTTGCTTATTTTGCCTTGCTTGAGATCAAGCATAGAAACAGGGGTGCCTGGGTAGCTCAGTTGGTTAAGCTGTTGACTCTTGGTTTCAGCTCAGGTCATGATCTCAGGGTTCATGGTTTTGAGCCCCTGTCAGGCTCTACATTGGCAGCTCAGAGCCTACTTAGGATTCTCTATCTTTATGCCCCTCCCCTACTCATGTCTGTGTTTCTCTCTCTCTCTCTCTCTCCCTCTTTCTGTCTCTGTCTCTCTCTCCTTCCCAAAATAAATAAATAAATAAACATATATATATATATATATATATATATATATATATATATATATATGAAAAACTTTTCCAAGGAATACATTCTGGCCTTCCTTATCAGTATGTCCATGAGCACATATTACAGGGAAAGCAGACTGCTCTTGGGATAGACTTTATACCAAATACTTGAAAAAGTACTTTATGAGAGCAATTACTATTTTCTCTGATATAAAAGTCAATTCTTTCAAAAATAAGAAGTGAGCAACTAAGGTGCCTGGGTGGCTCGATTGGTTGAACATCCAATGGATCAAGTCATGATCTCATGGTTCATGGGTTCAGCCCCAAATTGGGCTCAGGCTCTGCACTGGCTGCTTGGGATTCTCTCTCTCTCTCTGCCCCTCCCCAACTTGTGCACACATGCGTGCACATGCACACACACGCACCCTCTCCCTCTCTCTCAAAATAAATAAACATTAAAAACAATTGAGCAACTACTAATTGTCATATTAACTCATCTCTTTCAACATTGATATGTAATGTTTTGATGCTCTCTCCCCGGAAATTTTGATGCCACAGTGCAGCATTCAAGAGCCTAAGATAGTATGGCCTCTCTGTCTCTTGCACTCTCCTTTGGTGTATAACACACACACACATTCTCTCCCTTTCTCTGTCTCTCTCTCTCTTTTTTTCCATCGCTCCCTGTCTTTAGCAGATATTGTTGTAGCGTCTCCATATTCCAATTCTTCCTATTCTCATGCTGGCAGAGCTCCACTTTTGATTAGATCCCATCTTCCTGCCCAACGCTCTCTAGCTCCAGCTCACCGCAGGAAGGAATTAGGACTGATCTAAGGCACTCATGTGGTCTCATTCTCCTTGCCAGGGATTGGTTAGGTATGTATCTCATTTGGACAATTAGTTATGAGCAGAAAGCTGCCCAAAACCTCTGTGTTTTTAATTTCAAATTCCATTTATTCATTGCAGGTGTATAGGAAAATGATTGAGTTTTGTATAGTAGCCTTATATCCTGGAGCCTTGCTATAATTGCTTATTCGTTGTAGGAGGTTTTTTTTCTCAATTCTCTTGGATTTTCTACATAGACATTCATGTCATCTGCAATCAAAGACAGTTTTATTTCTTCCTTACTTATCAGTATGTCTTTTATTTTCTTTTCTTATGTTATTGCATTAGCTATGATTTCCAGTATGATGTTGAAAAAGAGTGGTGAAAGGAGACATCCTTGCCTTGTTCCTCATGTTAGGTGGAAAGATTCAAGTTTCTCACCATTAAGTATGATGTTAGCTATAGGTTTCTGTAGATATTACCAAACTGAGAAGTTCACTCCTATTGCTAGTTTACTGAGTTTTTATTATAAATTGGTGTTGGGTTTTGTGCAATGTTCTTCCTTCATCTATTGATATAATCATGTGATCTTTCTTCTTTATCCTGTTTGATGAGATGGATTACATTAAATGAACGTTGAACCAGCTTTGCATACCTGGGATAAATCTCATTTGGTTATGGTGGCATGGTATGTAATTTTTTTACACATTGTTAGATGTGATTTGCTAATATTTTGTTGAAGATTTTCATATCTATGTTCATGAGAGATATTGGTCTACAGTTTTCTTCTCTTAATGTCTTTGTCTGGTTTTGGTAATAGGGTAATGCTGGCCTCACAGAATGAGTTAGGAAATAGTCCCGCTTCTATCTTCTGAAAGAGATTGTAGAGAATTGATATAATTTCTTCCTCAAATGTCTGCAAGAACTCACCAGTGAACCCATTTGGGCCTGGTGCTTTCTGTATTAGAAAGTTATATATTTTTAGGGGAGCCTGGGTGGCTCAGTCAGTTAAGCGTCCAAATTCAGCTCAGGTCACGATCTCACAGTTTGTGAGTTTGAGCCCTGCATCAGGCCCTGTGCTGATAGCTCAGAGCCTGGAGCCTGCTTCAGATTCTGTGTCTCCCTCTCTCTCTGCCCCTCCTCTGCTCGTGCTCTGTCTCTGTCTCTCTCTCAAAAATAAACATTAAAAAAAACTTTTAAGTTAATTTTTTAACTATTTATTTATTTATTTATTTATTATTTTAGAGAGAGAGAGAGAACACACAGGGGAGAGGGGTAGAGGGAGAGAGAGAGAATCTTAAGCAGGCTCCATGGTCAGTGTGGAGCCCAACGTGGGGGCTCGATCCCACAACCCTGGGATCATCTGAGCCAAAATCAAGAGTCAGATGCTCAACTGACAGCCACCCAGGCACCCCTATTTTAGAAAGTTATTAATTACTGTTGTAATTTTAATTTCCTTAACAGACACAGATTGTGTATACCTTCTTGTGTGAATTGCAGCAGATCTTATCTTTCAAGGAATTGGTCCATTTCATCTAAGTTATCAAATTTATGGGCTTAGAATTGTTCATAGTACTCTCTATTATCCTTTAAATTTTTTTTAAAGATTTTTATTTATTTTTGAGAGAGAGAGAGACAAAGTGCAAGCAGGGAGGAGCAGAGAGAGAGGGAGACACAGAATCTGAGGCAGGCTGCAGGCTCTGAGCTGTCAGCACAGAGTCCAACATGGGGCTCAAACTCGTGAACTGCGAGATCATGACCTGAGCCGAAGTCGGATACTCAACTGACTGAGCCACCCAGGCGTGGCACCCTATTATCCTTGTTTTAAAAAGTAAACTCTACCCCCAATGTAGGGCTTAAACTCATGACCCCAAGATTAAGAGTCACATGTTCTACTGACTGAGCCAGTCAGGTACCCCTATTTATTATCCTTTTAATGTCCATAGAATCTATAGTGATATCCTCTCTTTCATTTCTGATATTAGCAATTTCTGTCCTGTCTCTCTCTCCCTTCTTCTTACTTAGCCTGGCTAGCAGTTTTTAAATTCTATTGATCTTTTCAAAGAACCAGCTTTTGGATTTGTTGATTTTTCTCTGTTGATTTCCTGTTTTAAATATTCTTGATTCCTGTTCTAATTTTTTAATTTATTTTCTTCTGTTTACTTTAGATTTAATTTGCTCTTCTTTTTCTAGTTTCCTAAAATTAAAGTTTAGATTACTGATTTTAGATTTTCTTCTTTTCTAATATATGCATTCAATACTATAAAATTCTTTCTAAGGGCTGCTTTCACTGTATCCCACAAATTTTGATAACTTGTATTTTCATTTAGTTCAAAACATTTAAAAAAATTTTTTAATGTTTATTTATTTTTGAAAGAGAGAGACAGAGCACAAGTGGGAGAGGAGCAGAGAAAGGAAGACACAGAACTGGAAGCAGGCTCCAGGCTCCGAGCTGCCAGCACAGAGCCTGATGCAGGGCTCGAACTCACAAGCTGTGAGATCATGACCTGAGCTGAAGTCAGGTGCTTAACTGACTGAGCCACCCAGACACCCCACGGTTCAAGACATTTTTACACTTACCTTGAGATTTCTTCTTTGACCCATGTGCTATAAGGAAGAATGTTGTTTAATCTACAAATATTTGGGGGTTTTCCAATTGTCTTTCTGTTGTTGATATCTAGTTTAATTCCTTTGTGGTCTGAGAGTAGACATTCCTTCAAATGTGTTGAAGTGTGTTTCATGGCCAGAATGTGGTCTATCTTGGTGAATGTTCCATATGTGCTTGAGAAGAATGTGTATTCTGCTGTTGGATGAAGAAGTCTGTGAGAGTTCATTATATCCAGTTGACTGATGGTATTGTTGAGTTCAATTATGTCTTTATTGATTTTCTGCCCACTGAATATATCCAGTTCTGATAGAAGGGCGCTGAAATCTCCAAATATAATAGTGAATTCATTTATTTTTCCTTGCAGTTCTATCAGTTTTTGCCTTACATACTTTGGCAGTCTGTTGTTAGATGTATACACATTAAGAATTGTTATGTCTTTTTGAAGAATTAATCTCTTGATCATTATGTAATGTACTTCTTCAATCTGATAACTTTCCTTGTTCTGAAGTCTGTTCTGTCTAAAAGTAATATCGTTATTCCTTTCTTTTAATTAGGGTTAGCATGGTATAGCTTTCTCCATCCATTTACTCACTTACTTTTAATCTACATGTGTCTTTATATTTAAAGTGGGCTTCTTGTAAATATCATATAGTTGGGTATTGTTTTTTGATCCACTCTGAAAATCTCAATCGTTTAAGTGTTGTATTGGACCATTGACATTTAAAGTCATTATATTTATCGTTGGATTAATTTCTAACATATTTGTTACTGTTTTCTATTTGTTGCCCTTGTTCTTGTCCACTCTTTTTCTGCCTTCTGTCATTTTAATTGAGCATATTACACAATTCCATTTTCTCTGTCTCAGCATGTCATTCATATATATATATACACACATATATATATACACACATATATATGTATATATGTATATACATATACATGTATATGTATACACACGTATACATATACACGTATATACATATATATGAATATATGTGTGTGTGTATATATATATATATATATATATATATACACTTTTTTTTTTTTACTTTTTCTAGTATTTGCCCTATAATTTTCAATTAATCTAAGTCCATTTTCAAATAATCCTACACTGCTTCATGGGTAGTGTGAATACCTTATAACAAAATAATTCCTCCCTCCCTTTCATTGTATCATTTATTTCATTTATATACATAAACATATATAGTCAAATACTTTGCTGCTGTTACTGTTTTGAACAAACTGTTTTCTGTTAGATCAATTAATATTAAAATTAGGGGTGTCTGGATAGCTCAGTTGGTTAAGTGTCGGACTTTGACTCAGGTCATGATCTCACGGCTTGTGAGTTCAAGCCCCAAGTTGGGCTCTGTGCTAACAGCTCAGAGCCTGAAGCCTGCTTTGGATTCTGTGTCTCCCTCTCTCTCTATCCCCGCACCCCCACACCCGTGCTC
This sequence comes from Panthera tigris, assembly GCF_018350195.1. Classification (NCBI taxonomy): domain Eukaryota; kingdom Metazoa; phylum Chordata; class Mammalia; order Carnivora; family Felidae; genus Panthera; species Panthera tigris. Next base: position 57,012,683 of record NC_056669.1, read on the forward strand.
TGTTTCTCTTTGTCTCAAAAATAAATAAGCACTTTAAAAAAACAATATGAAAATGAAACCTTTTTTTGAAAAGTAAATGTTTTCATTTTACTTTCACTTTTACTTTCACCAATGCTTTTTTTTTTCTTTTTTGTACGACTTTCTGACCTGTATCATTTTCCTTCTCTCTAAAGAACATTTAACATTTCCTGCAAGGCAGGTCTACTGGCAACAATTCCTTTAGTTTTTGCTTGTCTGAGAAAGTCTTTATTTCTTCTTCACTTTTTAAAGATTAGCCTGCAAAGAATATAATTCTAGGGTTTTTTTCCTGTCAACACTTTAAATATTTTACTCCACTCCCTTCTTCTGCATGGTTTTTTGAGAAGAAGCTGATGTAATTTGTATCTTTGCTCATATATAGGTAAGCTGTTTTTATAATTCTGGGTTCCTTCAGGATTTTTTCTTCATCTTATATTTTCAACAATCTGAATATGATATCCCTAAATACAGTGTTTTTTGGGCATTCATCCTGCTTGGTGTTCTCTGAGCTTCCTGGATCTGTGATTTGGTGTCTCACATTAATTTGGGGGAATTCTCCTTCTTTATTGCTTTAAATATTTCTCCTGTTTCTTTCTCTTTCTTCTCTTTCTAATATTCCCATTATGAATAGTATATCATACCTTTTGTAGTTGCCCCATAGTTCTTGGATATTCTGTTTTTGTCAGCCTCTTTTCTCTTTGCTTTTCATTTTGGGGAGTTTCTATTGAGATATCCTCAAGCTCAGAAATTCTTTCCTCCGCTGTGTCCAGTTGACGAAAGAAGTCCATCAAAGGCACTCTTCATTTCTGCTACATGTTTTTGATCTCTAGCATTTTTCTGATTTTTTCTTACAATTACCACCTCTATGCTTATATTACCCATCTGTTCTTGCATGCTGTCTCCTTTATTCATTAGAGCCCTTAGCATATTAACAACAGTTATTTTAAATTTCTCATCTGATGATTCCAATATCCCTGCTGTATCTGAGTCTGGTTCTGATGATTTCTCTCTCTAAGCTGTTTTTTGCCACTTAATATGTCTAATAATTTTTATTGATATTTGCATGTGATATACTGGGTAAAAGAACCGCTTATAAATGGGTCTTTTGTAACATGGTAAGATGAAGGGAGAGTAGAAGTATTCTGTAGTCGATGATTAGTATCAGTCTCTTAAGGAGCCTGTGACTCTGGGTTGTAAACTTCACAAGTACCTTTCAGAATTCCCCCAACCCTTAGGGGACAGGATAGTTCGAGTGCACTTGGGTTGGGTATTTCCCTCCCCCCAGGTCAGTTAAACTCTGATAAAAATCCAGCAGGTTAGCCTCTGGTTAAACAGTTTCTCCTGAGGCAGGTCTTGTTAAGAGCAGATGCTCTGGTGTATTCAAAATGGTTTCTTCCTCCCTTGGCCTGCCAGAAGTATGAGGGATTTTTCTCCAATATTCACTATGAAAACCTGGTCAACCTCCTGGAGGTAAAACTGACAAAAGTATATACCCCCATATGACTGGTCTCCTTGGAGTTTTTGATTCTCAGACTTGGCCACATTGAGCCTCCCATAGTTCATCAATTGTAGTTTAGGTTTTCCAACCCTTGCACTGGTTCCTGAGGTTTCTGCTTGGGGATTTCCATTACAGTAAATTGTGATTCTTCATCTAGGCCTGTGTCTCCAGTTTGGGGGCAGCAGCTTGCACTGTGACATCACTTCTCTGATGGATCCAAGAAAGCTATTGATTTTTCAGTTTGTTCAGCTGTTTACTTATGGTTAGGATGCAATGGCATCTTCCAAATTCCTTACATGCCTGACTAGAAACCAGAAGTCAGTAGTCATCTTTTGACTGTGAGGCACCACACATTTAGGATGACAGAGCAGGAAGATAAAAAGGAGACTGGTCATTAATAATGTCTTTGACTTGCTGCACTTGGATTGCCTTCCTTGGGACTTCTTGTTATTTGGAAAACAAAAATACCTCTCTTTGGTTAAGTCACTCTAGTTTGGTTTTCAACACATGTAGCTGAATGCAATCATAACTGATACATACTTTTAGCCATTTCACTCTTCACTGATATCCCTAACTAAAGAGTGGGCAGGAAAATATGAGTGTGTGTATGTATTACTTGTTCCAGCTTGTGATTTATATAGACTTTTTTAAACAATGAAATCCACAAAAATAATACCTTTTAGTCCTCCCTTTGCCACATAATATGGGGTTATGTTTTCCTGTTGCTTTGAGTCTGGAATGTTTAATTTTCTTCAATTCCTAGAAATTTCCAGGATATATCAGGCTGAGGACATCACACCATCATAAAATCATAATTTCTCTCCTGGAGCCCAGAGCTAACCTCAATAGTTTCAATACCCCTTCATCCATAATATACTGTACTATCTGCATATTATAATAGAAGATGGATCTTGTATTTCATCAGGAAATGAAACACTGTTAGAAAACTGACTACAGTCTACCAGTTCTTTCACTAAATAAAGAGAAGATCTCTATAGAGAACAGGAAACCATAAAAAGTGCTATAGCACTTTTGTAAAATTTGTAGAAGAATCTAAAAGAATTTAATACATATATAAAATATAATAACTGAAATCAAAACTTCAAAGATGGAACTTCTGGGTTGGTGAACACATCCAGATACTAGGAGGGTGGCATGACCTGAGGACATGAAAACTCCATGCCACCCCATGCCCCCACACTTTGCCCTATGCATCTGTTCATTTCCTGTTCTTTTTTTTTTAATTTTTTTTAATGTTTATCTTTATTTTTGAGACATTAAGAGACAGAGCATGAGCGGGGGAGAGGGAGAGAGAGAGGGAGACACAGAATCCGAAACAGGCTCCAGGCTCTGAGCTCTCAGCACCGAGCCTGACACGGGGCTCAAACTCACAGACTGCGAGATCATGACCTGAGCCCAAGTTGGATGCTCAACCAACTCAGCCACCCAGGCGCCCCTCATTTGCTGTTCTTGAGTTGGAGGAGGAGAGGCCATGTGAAGACAGAGGCAGAGATTGGAGTTATGTAGCCACAAACTAAGGAACAATTACAGCCATCAGAAGCTGAAAGTGGCAAGGAAGGATTCTCCATTAGAGCCTTCAGAGGGAGCAAGGCCCTACTGACACTGCAACTTCGACTTTTGGCCTCAAACTCTGAGATATTAAATTTCTGTTGTTTTAAGCCAAGAACAAACAAACAAAAAACCCAAGGTCAAATCACTGCTCTGAAAAGAGGGCTCTCAGCCTTGGCTGCACATGGGAAACACCTGAGAAAGCTTAAAAAACAAACAAGCAAAGAAAAAAACACCCTATGCTCCAATCCAGATCAGTTGGGTCATAATCCCAGGGAGTGAGGTCCAGGAATCAGTTCCATAAAATGGTATGCATCCAAGGTTGGGAACCATTACTCTAGATCATGGATGGGCAAACTGTGGCCCACAGGTCAAACATGGCCTGCCACCTGCTTTTGTAAAATAAAGTTTTATTGGAATACATGAACACACAAAAAACCTAAGGCTCAGTTTAGTAAATTAGATTCTGATAAAAAGAAAATTAGGAAACTGGAAGAAGAGAAATAATATAGATTAAAGTGGAAATTAATGAAATAAAGAATAGAAAAGCAATAGAGAAAATCAATGACCCTAAAAGTTAGTTCTTTGAAAAGAGAAACTAAAATTGACCTATAGCTAGACTAACCACCTCCCCCCAAGAGTCAAATTACTAGAATCAAATAAAGGAGGAGACATTATTACTGACTTTATGGGGAAAAAAAGGATTAAAAAGAAATACCATAAACAACTGTATGCCAACAAATTAGAAAACCTTGGTGAAAGGGACAAATTCCTACAAAGAAACAGACTAATGAAACTCAAGAAGAAAGACGAGTGAATAGACCTACAAAATGTGAAGAGATTGCATTAATAATCAGAAAACTACCCAAAACTACCCAAAAGCCAAGACCCAAATGATTCTACCACTGAATTCTCTATTAAAAATTAAAGGAAATTTTATGCCAATTCTATACAAACTTTTCCAAAAGTTAGAAGGGAGCACTCATTTTATGAGGCCAGTATTACTCTGATACTAAAACCAGAAAAATATATCACAAGAAAAATATAGACTGTATCTATTATGAATATGGACAGATTAATCCTCAGCAAAATACTAGCAAAACAAATGCAGCAACATATAAAGACAATGATATACCACGAACAAGTAGAAGGCAAGTTTGGTCTAACTTCTAAAAAATCAATTAATGTAATAATTGTAATAATGTAATCAACATAATAAAAAACACAATTTTCATGTACACCTTAATAGATACAGAAAAGCATTTGGGGGCACCTGGGTGGCTCAGTCAGTTAAGCATCTTACTCTTGATTTTGGCTCAGGTCATGATCTCAAGGTTCATGAGTTCGAGCCCTGTGTTGGGCTCTGCGCTGACAGTACAGAGCCTTCTTGGGATTCTCTCTCTCCCTCTTTCTCTGCCCTTACCCCACTTGCTCTAAATAAATAAATAAATAGACAAACTTTTTTTTTAAGAAAAGCAAGTGACAAAATTCAACCCTCTCTCATGATAAAAACACTCAACAAACTAGAAACAGAAGAGAATTCCACCAACATGATTAAAAGCATCTACTAAAAACCCACAGTAAACAATACACGTAGTAGTGAAAGACTGAATGCCTTCCCCTAAGGTCAGGAACAAGACAAGGATGCCCACTCTTGCCACTTCAATTCAACATTGTACTGGAGGGTCTAGCCAGGGCAAACAGGCAAGGAAAAGAAACAAAAGGCATCCAGATTATAAAGGAAAAAGTAAAACTATTCACAGATGACATGATCTTGCATACAGAAAATTCTAAATTGCATAAAAAACTATCAGAACTAATAAATGAATTCAGTGATGTTTCAGGATGTAATCAATGTACAAAAACCAATTGTATTTATATATACTTGCAATGAACTATCCAAAAATGAAATTAAGAAAACAATTCCATTTACAATGACATCAAAAAGCATAAAATACTTAGGAATAAATTTAACAAAAAAGTGCAAAACTTACATTCTGTAAACCATGAAATATTGTTGAAAGACATTAAAGAAGATCTACAATAGAAAAAAATCCCATGTTCATGGATTGGAAGACTTAACATTGTTAAGACAGTGATACTCCCCAATCTACTCTATAGATTCAATGTAACCAATCAGAATCTCCAGCTGAATTCTTTGTAGAAACTAACAAGCTGACTGTAATATTTACTTAGAATTGTGAGGGAGTTAGAATAGTCAAAACAACCTTGAAAAAGAAGAACAAAGTAGGACTCACACTTCCTGATTTCAAAACTTACTACAAAGTAACAGTAATCTAGACATTGTGGTACTAGCACAAGGATAGACATATAGACCAATGGAATATATTGAGAGTCAAGAAATAAATCCATATGTCCATAGTCAACTAATCTTCTACAAGAATGCCAAGGCCATCCAGTAGGCAAAGAGTAGTCTTTTCAACAAATGGAGCTCAGATGGCCACTTACAGATGAGTTTAGATCCCTTCCTCACACCATATAAAAAAGCAATTCAAAATAGATCAAGAATCTAACATAAGAGCTAGAAACATAAAAGTCTTAGTAGACAACAAAGGGTAAATCTCCATGACTTTAGAATTTGCAAAGAATTCTTAGATATACACAACAGAAAAAAAAAAAGATAAATCAGACTTCCTCAAAACTAAAAACTTTTGTGCTTCAGATAACACCATCAAGATTGTGAAAAGACAGAGGATGGGAGGGATGGGTGAAATAGGCAAAGAGGGATTAAGAGGTTCAAACTTTCAGTTATAAAATAAGTTATAAAGACAAAAATCACAGCATAGGGAATACTGTCAATAATATTGTATGGTGACAGGTGGTGAGCACTCAGTAATGTATAAAACTGTCAAATCACTATGTTGTGCACTTGAAACTAACATAACACTGTATGTCATCTATACGTCAGTAATATAGAAGAATGTGAAAAGACAACCCAGAGAATGAAAGGAAATATTTGCAAATCATTTATCTGATTTGTATCAGGAACTTATATCCAGAAATATAAATAAATCTTACAACTCAATAAAAAAAAACAATTTAAAAAAGGGCAAAAGATGTGAATAAATAATTCTCCAAGGACGATATACAAATGGCCTTAAGCATATGAAAAGATGTTCAACATCACTAGTCATCAGGGAAATGCAAATAAAAACCACAATGAAATACAACTTCAGTCACTAAAATGGCTAGAATCAAAAAGTGGGATAATAAGAAGTGTTGGGAAAATCTGTGGTAAAACCCTCATACACTGCTGTTGGGAATGTAAATGGTGTAGCCGCTTTGGAAAACAGCCTGGCTGTTCCTCAAATGATTAAACATAAGTTACCACATGATCCAGCCAATCCACTCATAGGTATATACCAAAGAGAATGAAAACATAGTCTACACATAACTGTACATGAATTTTGTAGCAGCATTACTCATAATAGCCAAAAGACAGAAACAACCCAAATGTCATCAATGGACAAATAGGTCAACAAAATGTAGTAATACCCATACACTGGAATACTATTCAACTGTAAAAAGAAATTAAATACTCATACATGTTGCAACATGTATGAACTTTCAAAACATTATGCTAAGTGAAAAAAGTCAGTCACAAAGACCACATATTATATGATTCCTTTTGCATGAAATGTTCAGGACAGGGAAATCTACAAATATATACAGCAGATTAGTGGTTGCTTAGGCCTGGAGTGGGAGATTAGGCAATAGCAGGCTGACAGCTAAAGGGCATGAGGTTTCTTTCCAAGATAATGAGAATGTTCTAAAATTGACTGTGGTAATGTTTGTGCATATCAGTGAACATAACAAAAAACATGTAATTGTACACTTTAAATGAATTATATCTCAATATACGAATTATATCTCAATAAAGCTGTTTAAAAAAATATATTAAGGCACTCACTCTCGGGCACCAATCCTGCACTTCCACAAACCTGAAAAAGGAGCACCTCCTTAGATTTTGCCCCCCAGGTTCTTTGCCTTGCTTAACTCGAATCTCAGGCGTGCTCTGCATCCTTCCCCCTCACACAAAGATAATCACTTTTTGTTATTACTGTATTCCCTTGGAGTTTTATGCAACAGGGCTAAAAGTTGAAAATTGCTTCTTGACTTTTTTTTTTAATACAGATTTCAGTAGAGTTTATATCAACTATCTTTGTGAGCAGCAATACTTCCCTTTTCAGAGAAATCACACAGCAGAATGATAGATTTCCTCAAGATTTAAAGTCTTAAGATAGGAGAGTGAGGAGAGAGAGTCCCTGAGGTCTAAGGAATTGGCAAGATTTTAGAGGTGATGGCTATATGGTATACCTAGATAGAGGCTTTGGGGTTCATAGTCTTAACCAAGTTTCCTGGCCACAGCTTATGAATGCTTTGCAAGGAGAAAGCTGTCAGACTTCCAGAGACCATTAAGACCCTGGGCAATACAGACTGATGTCATGGCGCTTCGGGGAAAGAAGCTGGTGTTTCTTTGGGCCCTGGTTCTGAAGACACCGTCCAGGGACCGTGGCCCCTTTCTACCCACCCCTCCTTCTGCTTTTTTTCCTTCCCTACTCTGGCAGGATGAGGCGTGCAGGCCTGGGTGAAGGAGTACCTCCAGGCAAATATGGGAACTATGGCTATGCTAACAGTGGGTATAGTGCCTGTGAAGAAAATGAGAGACTCACTGAAAGTCTGAGAAGCAAAGTAACTGCTATAAAATCTCTTTCCATCGAAATAGGCCATGAGGTTAAGCATCAAAATAAATTATTAGCTGAAATGGATTCACAGTTTGATTCTATAACTGGATTTCTAGGTAAAACTATGGGAAAACTGAAGATTTTATCTAGAGGGAGCCAAACAAGCTGCTGTGCTATATGATGTTGTTTTCATTGTTTGTCTTGTCATTTATTGGATTATTAAACTGAGGTGATGCAAGTAAGTGCGAGTTTGGAATTTGTTCCAACTTAACTGTTTGGAGTACCATTTTGGTAAAAAATCAGCATCAAAACATTCCTAATTTTCCAATATTATGACTTTTTCCATTGACAATTACTGAATTGTTCTTGTTTTATAAATCACATTAGGTAATACAGTACTCTTTGAATACTGTTTCTTAATGATTCATTTTTTGCCCCTATTTTCAGGGGTATTGAGATGGCCTGAAGTCAGTCTGGCCCCAACAATTTTTTTTCCTATTGTTTGCCATCAGATTAAATACCGTATAATACTCTGTTGTTAGCATAAATGTATGTTTATGTTCACGTGAAGAAACCCAGCGGGAGAATAACAGAATGCCTGGAGAGCCTGATGCTGAGCTCTTGAGGTAGTGAACAAGTTTGTGATGGAATGATATATGTCTTTTCCCAAGCTGTCATCAACCCTGATAATGTACTCCCCTTTCTCCCTTCATTTGGTTAAAACTATAGGCTGGTTTCCTTTTACCTAACTTTTCCTCAAAATTTTTGATGATATGACTTCCCCTTCTCCTCTGCCCCAGGACCTCATCTTTTACCAAAGCTTGTTATTTTGGCATATTTCTTGTAGGACCCAAAACAAATGTATACTAGTCTAGTTGTTGTTTCATGTTAACTTTATACATACCATTGACTTGGCTTATAATAATTTTATGATTTTAGATGCTTTGGTAGGCCATTTGGTTATAACTTGTGATACAATAATGTGAAGCTAAAGTAATTGCTGAGCTCCAAATGGAAATAAAATCAACTGCCTCTGCTTTATTATGTGTTCAAAATAGATATTGAAAGTACTCAGGCATTGAACTTGGGGTTAAGAGTATTGTTGCGTTAATCCAGTATGTTTGTTTGTGGAAAGGAAAACAAAGATGGATAGAAAGAAATATTAAAATGTTCTTAAATACTCTGTATTGCTACTGTTTGGGATTTGTCCATTGATGGGCTCTAAAAATAAAATTTTTAATGAAATTAAAAAAAAAAAGACCCTGGACAATACAGTTGTTAGCAAAAACTTTGATGAACTAGAGCTATTGACTCTCTGTTTCCCCAGTACCATACAATAAAGCCTGAGTGAGAGGAGGGGCCCCTGATACTGATGAAAACTTAATTTCTTGCTACCCTGACAGAATGAGAGGTTTGAATCTCTTGATTAGAATTTTAAAAACAATAAATAAATGGCTATTTCTTATACACTTGAGGTTTCTCTCTTTTTTTTTTTTTTAATGTTTATTTATTTTTGAGAGAGAGAGACAGAGTGCAAGCGGGGGAGGGGCACAGAGAGAGGAAAACAAAGAATCTGAAGCAGGCTCCAGGCTCTGAGCTGTCAGCACAGAGCCCGACGCAGGGTTTGAACTCATGAACCACAAGATCATGACCTGAGTTGAAGTTGGGTGCTTAACCAACTAAGCCACCCAGATGTCCTGAGGTTTTTCTCCTAAATTTTTTAATTTAGAAATAATTTCAAATGAAGCTGCAAAAATTAAAATAGTACAAAGATTATCCATCTATCCTTTACCCAAATTCACCCGTTGTTAAAATGTCCCCCCATTTGATCTATTATTTGGTATTTATCTAACCATATGTTTACATGTATATTTATATAATACATATGTGTGTGTATATATTGAGGGTAAGTTATATACATCATGACCTTAAAATATTAGGTCATATATATATTAGGACCAAGAGAGATATTCTTTTTTTTTTTTTCTTTTTTTTTATTTTTGGGACAGAGAGAGACAGAGCATGAACGGTGGAGGGGCAGAGAGAGAGGGAGACACAGAATCGGAAACAGGCTCCAGGCTCCGAGCCATCAGCCCAGAGCCCGACGCGGGGCTCGAACTCACGGACGGTGAGATCGTGACCTGGCTGAAGTCGGACGCTTAACTGACTGCGCCACCCAGGCGCCCCGAGAGATATTCTCTTTAATGACCACAGTTGGTGTTGCCAGATTTAGCAAATAAAAATACAGAACCCTGGGCAAATTCCCATAAAAAAGAACAAAATGTTGCCACTTGTAACAACATGGATGGAGCTGCAGAGTATTATGGTTAGCAAAGTAAGTCAGTCAGAGAAAGACAAATACCATATGATTTCACTCATACCTGGGATTTAAGAAACCAAACGAGCAAGGGGGGAAAAAAAGAGAGAGAGAGAGAGAGAGAGAGAAAGAGATTCTTAATTATAAAGAATAAACCCATGGTTACCAGAAGGGAAGTGGGTGCAGGGATGGGTTAAATGTGACAGGGATTAAGGGGTGCACTTGTGATGAGCCCTGGGTGATGTATGGAAGTGTTGAATCACTATGTTGTATACCTGAAACTAATATTACACTGTACGTTAGCTGAAATTTAAATAAAGACTTGAAAAAAAAGAACCCTGGGCAAATTCCAACAGAAATTAAAGCTTCTGAACTTTCTCTGACTAGGAAAACTGTTATACTCCCTCTTCTGGACACACTTACACTATTCTTTGATTTGATAAGTTGTAGGTCTCTTTGGGTACCCCTCAATTCCTAAGCAATAAGCCAAAGATGCTGGGCAAGGTTTCTGGTAACCAGTGTATGTCATAATCTTGCTGATAAAATTGAGGGCTGGTTGATTCTGGTGTTGAATTAAAACTTGTATTTCTCCAGTCTTTTATACTTGTGTTATAGAATTCCATCTCTTAGAAGGTCTGTTGATTTAGTAGTGTTTCTCAGAATTGAATTAAAGAACTGTCTTATAAAAACCACTGCTTATCAAATTTAATATGCATATAAATCATCATTGGCTCCTGTTAAAATACAGATTTTGATTCAGCACAATTGGGATGGGGCCTGAAATTTTGTATTTCTTTTTTTTTTTTTTTTAACATTTATTTATTTTTGAGACAGAGAGAGACAGAGCATGAACGGGGGAGGGTCAGAGAGAGAGGGAGACACAGAATCTGAAACAGGCTCCAGGCTCTGAGCAGTCAGCACAGAGCCCGACGCGGGGCTCGAACTCACATACCGCGAGATCGTGACCTGAGCCGAAGTCAGACGCTTAACCGACTGAGCCACCCAGGCACCCCTGAAATTTTGTATTTCTTAATGAGATTCCAGAGGACACCAATTCACTGGTCCTCCTATCAAACTCTGTAGTCAGATCATGGCCACCTATGTCACAATCAATAGATATTTGTTAAATATGTGGGCACTTAGACCCTATTCCAAAGCACTGAATCAGAATCTCTAGGGCAGTGACCAGGAATACACTTTTTTTTTTTTTTTTAGAGAGAGAGAGCATGAGGGGGAGAGGGGAAGAAGGTGAGAGGGAGGAAGAGTAGGAGAGAGAGAAGAGAGAGAGAGAGAGGGAGGGAGTGGGAGAGAATCCAAGCTCAGCATGGAGACTGACAGCATAGAGCCTGACACGGGGCTCAATCCCACGATTCTGGGATCATGATCTGAGCCACAATCAAGAGATGGATGTCCAACCAACTGAGCCACCCAGGTGCCCCAGAAATACACATTTTAAATGAATTCCTAGGGAGATTTGAGAACCAGTGATGTATGGGTTTGAAATGCCCTCTACCTTTTTCTCTACTTATTAATTTTTTGACCTTTAAAGCCCAGTGCTTCTCCCTCCTGCTGCTTGTTGCTTTTATTGACTACCTCAGACTCTGAATTCTTTAACAGTTGTCTGAAGGAAGCATTTTCTCACATACATCTGTCTTCCCAGACACATTTTATTTTTTGAAATAAACAGTTTTGTTATATACTTTCTTGTGGCCTCAGCTCCTAGCATAATGCTTAGCATAGAGTAAATACTCAACATTTGTCATGGACAATAATGGTGACGATAGTAAACTATTAATTTCTTTTCAGGACACGTGGTTGTTTCCCAGGCCTTGTGTGATTAAAAGAACTTGCTAATTCCATAAAAGAAACACCCAACTGCTTAGCAGACTGTAAATCCCAACCATGGCACGTTATTTTTTAGGAATTGGCACTATGCTCTTTCTGTACCTTGGTAGCTTGGATTTTATTATGGTAAATGGCTTGTTAAAGGGAAGAAAGGAGTATTTTGAATTTATTAGGTCTTTTATCTGTGAACCTTCAAGCACTCTAAAGCTATTTATTAAGTTACTGTAGAGCCAGTAACTGTAAAATATTATTACACCCTCCTTACAAAAAAGCTGACTAGGGAAAGAGCTGTAAGATACTCGGCCAAAATCATAGAGCCATTGTAAGAAGGCCAAACCAAGAAACTGAGCGTCTGACAGGTAAGCCCTGCTCAGCATCTCTCAGTCCTCAAGTTGTGTGACTCTGCAAGGTGAGCGTTCCATAGCAGAGAGGCAAAATAAAAAATTGAGGATTATTTCAAAAATCTCATTTCCTCCTCCGTATGCCTATCGTCATTGCTCTTTACCTCTCTTTTGACACCTGAACATCGTTGCTTCTGTTATAGTTAAATGCTGACCCATCCTCCCTCCTTAACTTCTTTGTCTATTTTTTCAGTCATCTTGTTCTCCCTCCTACCCCACTGCAGCAACAGAACTACCAGCTGAAACGTGAGGTTGGCACCCTGGTTCCATTACGAATTTTGCCTTTGAGAAACTCCCTTCACAGGCACAGGCAGTTTCCTCTTTGTTTGTAAATTAGGACTAGATCACGCCCACCTACCTCACAAGATGGTTGAAGCGATAGAACATGACTGATAAACTGTAAAGCATTAAATGGATAACAGTGGTCCCCTTACTGCATCAGTCCTGGCTTAAAATAACTTCATTCTAAGGCCACATTGCGCAGCAAGGTAAGGGCAGGGCGCGTCCATAAGGAATAGCTTCGAGGCGGATCTTTTTCCTTTGAGGAAAGGGAGAGCGCGCAGCCGCTGGGAGTTGTAGTCTTTGCGGCGGTCTCTACAGATCTCCGGGAAAGAAGAGTACTACAACTCCCGTGAGGTCGTGCGGAAACAGGCCCGTGCATCCTCCCGCCAAGCGCGTACCCCAAGCTGAAGCTGGAGGGAGCAGGGGTCCTGCACGCGCGCCCGGGTCCCCGGAGCGAGCTCTGAAGCAGCGTGCTGGTAGCGGCCTTGGCAGCTGAGCGAGAAAAGGAGACGCGTGGGAGTGTGTGAGGACTGTTAACAAGGATAAGACGCGTGGCAAGAAGCAAATTAAAAAAAAAAAAAGGCCGCGCCACAACCCATCACACCCCAGCGGATCCTAACTTATGTTACTGCGAAGGCACCGGGATCGTACTCTCCCGCTGGTGCCTCACGCCCCAGGAACTTAAATCAGCTGGGGCGGGAAAGGGTGGGGCCAGTGGCGCGGGAGGCGGGGCGTACAGCGGCGAGTGCGGCGGCGGCGGCCGAGACCCAGACATCGGGGACTGTTGTTGTTCTCTCGCCGCCGGACCGCCTCAGTCCGTTGGCCCAGAAAGAGACCGGAGCTAGTCTGTGGGGAGCGGGTGGCCGAATCCCCCGTCTTTCCTGCTTCCGCAAAGCTGCGGCAGGAGCTGGTTCAGACACCTTGCGGTTGGTCTCCGATGCCCTTCAGTGAGGAGGGGGCGTCAGAACCTTGGTGAGCGCATCTCAGCCCCACCCCCAACTCAGTGTCTTCGCCGGCCCCCAGGCCCTCACACCTCAGTCCGGCTGCCATGGCTGAAAACGCGGAGGGAGACCTGAACTCCAACCTGCTCCACGCCCCCTACCATACCGGTGATCCTCAGCTAGACACGGCCATCGGGCAGTGGCTCCGTTGGGATAAGGTGGGTACCTGTTCAGCCTTGCATCCTCCTGTCCTCCCGCACGCCCGCCCGCCCATGCACAGTCCGCCCTTTCCCGTCCGCACCCGGTGGTCAGCAGGCTGCTGAGAAGATGGTTCAGGCCACGGGGTGGGAGACAGCGGAGCCGGGCGTTGCCACCCACCTATGCCTGGGCCGCCTCCCCGGGACCATCTGAGCCGGGATACCTGTGGTCACTTCCTTTTGCAGTGCGCGGAATTGCAGCCTCCCTTTCTCACCCACAGCCCCGCCCTTCAAGTGCATGTCGTCTCTTTAAAAAAAAATTATTGTTATCGATTATTTATTATTACTTTATCATCATCATGTCGTAAGTTCTACCCTTCATAGAACTATTTTCTTTCCTCTTTCTTCTCCTTTGACTTCCTTCTCTGCAAACCTGAAAGTGGTTTTTGGTACCCTTTTTAGGTGTCTCTAACCGCTCTCTGCTTTACTTCTGGTCTGGTGTGTTTCCACTTTCCGTCGCTAGGTAGTCGCTGGTGGTTTTCTCTATCACCTTTAGCTCTTGAAAAGGTAAGAATTCTCTTACCTCTTTATTCCCCTTGCCGGGAGTTATTTTCTGCAGTATCCTGTTCAAAGAATCATGTTTTCCAGCTTTCATATGATGCTCCTGATATGGAATTGTTTTTGCTTTACCCATTCCTTTTCCTCCTCTACTCCCCCCACCCCCTCCAAGTTGTTGGGGTGATTTCATCTTGTGCAGACATATGGGATGGATCTGTGAGAGCCAGAGTTAAAATGCAGCTCTCTCACTTGTAAAAGACGCCACTGGTGACTCCAGCAGAGGAAGATGATCCAAGCTTTTGCTTTGTCAAATGCATTAAATGCATTTGTTGAAGTAGCGAAGGCAGTGTATTTAAAATGGAATTCATAACACTGAATTAAGGAATTAGTATGGTAGTACATGAATTGTGTTGTACAAAAGAATTTCCTAAAGGATTCACTTTATGAAAAAGTTTTATTTTTACTTTGCTCAGTCATTCATGCATTTAGCAAAAATATGTATTGTGTATTGGGTAATGTTTTCAGAGCCTGTTAGGGCCAGGGAATGAATACTAGTGGTGAGGAAATAGAAAGGGTTCTGCCCTCAACACGCCTTCATTTAGCAGAAAAGACCAACAAATAAGCAATTACAATGAGTTAGTAACTGTTTCTTGGTCATGTGCATCTTAGACATTCTGTTCTTCCTCTAGAGTCTAAACCAGTGCTTCTCAAACCTTAAAGTGCTTACAGATCACCTGGGAATCTAAAATGCAAATTTCCGTTTGGTAGGCCTGGGGTAGGGTCTGAGATTCGGCCTCAAGAATGAGCTTCCAGGTGATACCATTGCTGCTAGTCTGTGGACCATACTTGGAGCGGGAAGAATCTCTAGTGTTCTGATTCAAATATCAAATTAAAGAAATAAGTCCCTTATTACAGAATTTGACCATAAAGATATATTTTTTAAATCAAGTGTGCAGAATTTGTGATATCCCATTAATTACTGTAAGGATGTGTAAAATGCAAATAACTTTAAAGCATAGCATAAGAGCTAAGGAATAGCATACAATAAAATCAAATGTACTACAAACCAACTATATAATGTCTTCAGCAGGGAAACCTACCCAAATTACAAATGAATGATAACTGTATATGTTTAATATAGTTAATTGTTTTTGTTTAAAGCCATCTGCTTTCATTGGTATTTTCAGGAAATGAATGTGGTTGGGCACTTATGTGTCCCTAAAGAGAAAGGAAGACTCATGAAATTTGAAAACACTTGTAGAATTACAACACAATTTAATTTACTAGTAACTACTAAGTATGTCAAGGTTGTTTGACCCCAACAATAGGAATTTGTTTTTCATTGCCATGGATGAGATCTTTTGTTCTCTTTAGGTGCCAGTTTTGACTATACTTTTCCTAATGAGTCTCTTGATTGATTTCTTTTTAAAGATTGGCTGAATGAATCAATATGTATTAATTGTCTATGCCTGGATATTATTGGAATATACTGAAATATAAAAAGACTATAAAATGCATATACACCAAAAAAAGATAACATTAGGGTTGTATTGCTGGCAATTAAATGTTTTATAGGCAGTCCTTATTGGAACAAAAGTAAGAGTGACCTGTGGACTGGGATGATCAAAGGAGACTTTATAAAACCAGGATAAATATAAAAAGACTGAGGTGAGCCTTCACTGAAAATGGAAGAGAGGTTCTTAAATTGTATTTAAAGTGCCCTCTCTATGTAAGATACTAGCTAAAAACTTGTGGGAGATACAAACATGAAATAGATGTGGATCATATCTTCAAGCAACATAGAAGGGAAAATAAAACTAAAGCTCGCAAAGGGAACAAGTAGTAAGTGCCTTTAACTGAGGAATAGATCCAAATAATTTAAATAATTATTTAATAAAAATAATAAATAATTACTTAACTGACTCCCCCCATAATGGGAAAGCATGCTTATAATTGGTAAACAAATGTGTATTTACTATAGACTGATAGTGTGGGTAACCTAGGCTATATCCCAGGGCACTGAAATTTAGAGTGCAGAAATGTAAAATAATAGATCAAACTTACAGTTTTTATTACATTACACACTGACAGCATAAATAGTCTTTTAGAAGAGAAACTGAGTTTAATACCTGATTAATACCTGTTTAGTGAAAAAAAAAGGAACCCCTATCAAATATGGCTGATCCTCAATGACTCTGCTTGCCTAGATCAACAAAATTGCTAGTTTTATCTTCATGAAAAAAAGTGTTATTTGTGCTGAACTTTCAGAATTAGTTAGAATTTAGATTTCCCAACATAGGAAGACTATTCCAAGCAGAGATAGAAACTTTGTGTATGTAGAACATTTGTTTCAGCTGTAGTTTAGGGTACATAGAAATTATCAGAAAGGTATGTAGGGGCCATAGAAAAGCTTCAGTATGTGTTTATTGGCCTTGAATAAGTAAGAGTGTGGTTAAGTGTTAAAAGGAAAATAATACCACAAGACAGGGTTTTTACTGGAGCAGTTTGGGGTACTCTGGGATGGCATTCTGTTGGTAAATTTACCATAGTCCAGGATCTGACCCTCAGTTTCTATGCTGTCAGACTAATTTGTTAGGCTGTGTTGTCTCAGGATGGATTCGCTATACTCGAAACTGAACCTGATGTCTGAATTCAGAATGCAGTTGTATTAATTTATGGTACAGATGTAAAATAAGTAGATTTGTCTGTAGTCAAGGTATTTTCTAGATGCACCATAAGGAAGTCAAAGATCATGAAATAAAATCACAAGGATTCAGATATATGCCTAAATGTTTAACAGCATTGGCCTGTAGTAAGTAAATGCATCCGTTTCTATGATGGGACTATCTTACCACTGGAACCCAAGTCCATGGATCAAGGTGTTCCTCTTCCAAGTAGTGCCCAGATGACTCTTCTATAGTGCTCACTCCCTTCTATGTGCTAGGGCTAACTAAAGCTCCCACTTTCTTCATACTTCTTTTGATGTTTTTTTTTACATCCTATCAAATTACACACAAGTCTTGGCTGGCCTAGAAGCCAGGTTCTCTTTAACATGACAACTATCACCTGTTTCTAATTTACTTCAAACTTTAACTTTTTGAAAGCAGATATAGCCAAAGTATTGAGTACTGCTCAAGTTTGGGTGTTTTAATGTGTGGGTGGGGAGTGGAACAGGACACAGGGCAGTGCTATTCACCCAGTTGGAGCAGCAACGGTTGTATATTGACAAAATGTGCAGGCACAGCTTGGCCAAGGCATTTTGAGAACTAGTGAGTAGAGTACTCTGGTCTCAAAATGTAGGTCTGTGTTGAGAAAGAATAGAGTGTAAAGATGGGTTAGGTTAGGTTAGGTTAGGGTTATGAAATGCCTGAAAATAGAAATAAAAGACTTCAGTCTAAGCCAGTGATTTTCGGATACCTAGCAGTGAAACATTTGCAAGCAAAATATAGCCCAGTAAAATGGAGGTGAACGAATTCCCTTTTAATCATCATTGTGTGATGGAAAAGACACCCAAGAAGCACCTCTACAAAGGTGGTCTAGTCTAACTTCATGGTATAGAGATCTAAAGAAGTTGTGGAAGTTATCCAGTTTGGGTAGAGCCTGGACCAGAGGTTGGATCTGCCACTTAGTTCAATCCAGTTTTTATAGTAGTAGTTTAGGTTACTTTTTTTGGTTCACATTTTCCTAATACTTAATTTGGTCCTTAAGCAATGAAGAGTACAGAATACATGTGGCTTTATTAATTTTGGGAAATATTAACACTACTACTTGAATTTATTTGTAATGTTTCAAACGTTGGAAAATGATCTAAATCTCATTTGATACAGCAGCCTTGCATGGCAGGCAAGCTAGATAGTAGTTTTCCCCATTTTTACAAGTAAAGAAAGTTTCAGAAAAGGTAAATGACTTACTCAAGGATGTATGGCTTTTAAGCAGTGGAGTTGAGACTAGAATTTAGATCATTTGACTTTTACTCTAATTTTCTTATCACTGTACTAGATTCTATAACCTGAATATTTAGTAAATGTTAGTGACATCATACACCAGGTTTCAAGGACTTCATTAAAACCATTTTATTGGCCTTTGTAAAACCTGAGTAGGATGTAATTGCAGAATAAATGTCATGGAATTTTTTTAAAGAGCTGAATTTGCGGCTCAACAGTTGCTTTGGTCTCCTTGGCAACAACATTCTCCCTCTGTCTGAGAAATTTAGTACAGATAAATGAAGGTTTGAATTTATTTTCCTTCTTAGAAATGAAATTCATTTTTTCTTTTTCTTTTCAAATTTCTTACATTTTCCCCTCAGTTTCTACCATTTCATATTCACTTCATTTGTATTTATTTCAAAGAAATACATGCTTATGATAAAAAAAAATACAAAAGGGAATATAATAAAAAACAATGTTCCTAACTGCTTCTTCTCATTTTCAATTTGCTCCTTAGAAACCATTTTTAGCTACTTGTTTTTAGTTATTCTCATGGTTACCATCAAACGACTAAACAATATACTAGTATCACTAGTCCTTGGTTTATTTTATATGTTACTTGGCAAATATATGCTGTAAAAAATCAGAGCTAACTTACATTATTCTCTACCTCTCCTAAATTTCAATAGTTATGTTGTAGTTATTCTTGTAAGTTTAAATAATGTAATTAGTGCTAACAGTCTGCAGAACAATAAGCCCAATCCACAAATCCAGAGCTCCTAATTGCCCATTTTATTTAAGAGGAGACTAGTTGAGGTGCCTGAGTGGCTCAGTCCGTTAAGCTTCTGACTTCAGCTCAGTGCTCAGGTCATGATCTCACCCTGGGTTTGAGCTCCTGAGATCCAGCCGAGCGTTGGGCTCTCTGCTGTCAGTGCAGAGCCCACTTCAGATCTTCTGTCTCCCTCTCTCTCTGCCCCACCCTTTCAAAAATAATAAACAACAACAACAAGGGAGACTGGCAGATAACATACATTTACAAAAATGGAGAAAACCCATACCATTTTCACAGAATAATTTATGGATATCAATGACTGACCAAGGATCAAGTTACATAAAACAAGCAACATTAAAAGCAAGAAAAACAAAGCAATGGCTCCAGAGGGGGGAAAAAATGAGGTTAATGAAGTACATAGAATTTTAAATTTTTTTTAAGTTAAATTTAAAAAGAGAATTCCATCAAATGAGGAAAGCTGCTATGAGAAAGGCATCGAAAATAGGAACGAGCTCTTAGAAGTTAAGAGAAAAATAAATGACTATCCGTCTACCTTTTGCCAAATGCAATAGAAAATATAAAAGCTTAAGTTGAGGAAACCTACAGCAAAAGGAAGTAGGAAATATAAGGGAAGTTGACATGGAGGAACTACCCCAATGTAAAGAAATCTCAGATGACCGTAGTGCCCTAGATCCACATTGGGCTTCAAGAAATGTGTCTTTAAAAAGAGTGCAACATCTATGCATAAATAGTAAAAATCTGGAAGATATTAATGATATGGTGAAGATGATATGTTTTTCTGGCAACATTTAAACAAATTGTTTTTAATGTTTATTTATTATTGCAAGAGCAGGGGAGGCCGAGAGACGGGGACACACAAAATCTGAAGCAGGCTTCAGGCTCCAAGCTGTCAGCACAGAGCCCATTGTAGGGCTTGAACTCACGTGCCATGAGATCATGACCTGAGCCAAAGTCAGATGCGCTTAACCGACTGAGCCACCCAGGCACCACCACCCTGGCAACAACATTTAAAAAAGAAAAGCAATTATCCAGGGGTTGGTAGAGAGGAAGGGAGGGGAGGAGGAAGGAAGGAAGACCTGAGTAAGCAAGTTATGGTTTGAACATGAAACCAAAACAGGTCATGATTTTGAACAACTAATTGATAGAGCTTAAGAAAAAATATCGTTTTGATCTCAATACCTTCAGGAGGTATAGGTAGGTCTGAACAGAAGCAAATTTTATCCACACCCACTACATAGATCCACAATGAACAATATTTAGATGATCTTAACCTTGTGCTTACATATTATTTTCAATTTTGAGGATCAACAAGACGAAACACAAGATTTAATTATTTTTTTATTGTGAAAAAGTGCATAACATAAAATTTACAGTCTTACGCATTTTTAAGTGTACACTTCAGTAGTGTTAATTATATTCACATTGTTGTGAAATGGATCTCTAGAACTTTTTCATCTTGCAAATGTGAAACTGCACCCATTACATAAGTCCTCTTTGACCCTCCTCCCAGCCCCTGCTAATAACTAGTGTTCTATCCTGTTTCTATGAATTTGACTACTTTGGATGTCTCATATAAAGAGAATCATACAGTATTTGTCTTTTTATGGCTGGTTTATTTCACTTAGCATAATATCTTTAAGGTTCATCATGTTGTAGCATGTGACAGGATTTCCGTCTTTAAGTCTGAGTAATATCATACACCACATTTTTTTTATCCATTCATCCATCCATGGACATTTGGGTTGCATCCACCCTTGGCTGTTGTGAATAGTGCTGCTGTGAGCACGGATATGCAAATATCTCGTCAAGACCCTGCTTTCAATTCTTTTGTCCTCATACCCAAAAGTGGGATTGCTGGAACAAAATGTAGATGTTATCAGCATAAATAGGGTTTTGGCTTATTGTATTTCATTTCATGCTTCTTTCTGTCTTTCAGAAATATGTTGAAATCTCATCTACTCCTCAGTATCCATTGACCCCTTCTCCAGTTCTTTTTGCATTATGGATTTAGTTATTTTATACCTTTATTGTCATGTAAAAAATTCTCAGGAGGAAGAAGAGACAAGTGCTTGAGGTTTCCATCTTCAACTAAAACTCTCTATTCTTTTTTTTTTTTTTTCAAATTAAAAATGTACTTAAAACTGGAAGCAACCCAGATGTCTTCAGTAGGTGATGGGTAAACAAATTTTAGTATATCCTATTTATTTATTTATTTTTGGAGAGAGAGTGCTCGTGTGTGCAGACACACGCATGTGGGGAAAGGGCAGAGAGAGAGAGAAAGAGAGAGAGAATCCCAAGCAGGCTCCACTTGTTAGTGTAGAGCCTGATTCAGGGCTCAACTTCATGAACTATGAGATTGTGAGCTGAGCTGAAATCAAGAGTGGGATGTTTAACCGACTGAGCCACCCAGGCGCTCCAATTCATTGATGTTTTAAAAATGAGTTATCAAGCCACAAAAGAAATGAGCCATCAAGAGACAAAAACACAGTTGAGAAACTTTAAATACATACTACCCAGTGAAAGAAGCCATTCTGAAAAAGTTACATACTGTCTGATGCCCACTATATGTCATTTTGAAAACAGGTAATTTTTGAAAAATGACTGGTTATCAGGGCAAAGGAAGGAGTATATGGAGCACAAGGGATTTTTAGATCAGTGAAGCTATTCTATATGATACTTTAATGGTGGATATATGGCATTATGTATTTGTCAAAAGCCGTATGTAAACTGTGGACTTTAGTTCATAATATTGGATCAAGGGCACCTGGCTGGCTCAGTCAGTGGAGCATGGAACTCTTGATCTTGGGGTTGTGAGCTCGAGCCCTATGTTAGGTGTAGAGATTACTTAAAAATATTAAAAATTCTTTGAAAAAAAATGGATCAGTATTGGATCAACTACAGCAAATGTACTGCACTAATACAAGATGTTAACAACATGGAAAACTGGGCTAGGGCATTTATGGGAACTCTGTGTACTATCTGCTCAATTTTCTGTAAACCTTAAACTGTTCTAAAAAGTAAAGTCTAGGGGCACCTGGCTGGCTCAGTGAGTAGCATGTGACTCTTGATCTCAGGATCATAAGTTCGAGCCCCATGTTGAGAGTAGAGTTTAAATAATTTTTAAGTTGAAAAAAAAGTAAAGTCTATGCATTAAAAAAAAAAATATATATATATATATATATGTATGTATGTATATATTTGAAAGAAAGGATTTATATTTGAAAGCACCTCCTTCTTTCCCACCTGAAAATTTTAAAATAGGCAGACTGGCTTTTTCTGCCTTTTATTTGGGGGTCTTCTTTGCCCTATTTTTTCTTTCATAAAGGATTTTTGTTTAGTTCCTTCAAGTTTTCCACAAGGCCATTAGAAAGCCTATGTGGATATATCTTTGATCTAGAATTATTTCCTTATCTCTTTCTTTCCTCCTATTTGAAAAATCTGAGAGAGCCTGGAGAACCTAATGAAAAGGAATTTGTCTTCATTTGGTTCTTCCAGATTTTACTTGTAAGATACACTGAACTAGCCAAAGAATGTAAGTATTATATTTCATCATCTTAGATTTTCATGGTTACTCCCTGGATTATCTAAATCAGGGTTCTTTCATCCTCTTAGACAGCTTGTTTAATTGTTTTTACATATTTTATATGCCCTGTTTTTTAGAAATATTTTCCCCCAAAACAAAAGGTTTAGTAATTTAGTGCAGATTTTACTAAAATATTTTTTCATGAGTCACTTTATCTATACGTGACTGCTAATTAGCACTAAGGCTACTGCCCTCTGGTGTTGGGAGTGAATGGAGAAAATAATGCTGGTGGAAAATAGACAGGTAGGTACTATATCTAATCCTGCATGGGATATTTTATACCAGATAATTTAATGAGCACTGAACCTTACCCAAAAAAACCATGGCATAGCCCAATCTAATGCCCAAAAGAATATGAAAATTGAAAAAAAAATAATATTAAAATTATAATATAAATGAAAAATCCTCTGCTTCTCAGATACATAGACCTTTTAGCTTTCAACTCATTAGAAAATCTCTTTAATGTAAATAGTGACTTTATTTTGTGGTTTCTGCTTCAGAATTTTTCTCATCTTATTTGCCCTCTGAAATACTTCATTATTTATACAGGTAAATATTAGAAAAAACCTAAATGCACACCAAAGGGGAAAGAGTAAACAAATTGGAACACTGCAGCAGCTGAATAGAATAGGTCTGGGATGAATGGATAAAAAAGTTATGGTATATATTCACCATGGAATATTATTCAGTCATAAAAAACGAGAAAATCCTACTATTTGTGATAAAATGAATGGAACTTGAAGACATTATGCTAAGAGAAATAAGTCGGACAAGAAAGGCAGACACTATGTTCTCACTTACATGTTGAATTTAAAAAGACCCAAAAAACCAAAAGACACACGAAACTCACAGATCAGATTTGTGGTTACCTTATTGGGGGGAGGGTATAGAATTGGAGGAAGGTGGTCAAAGGGTACAAATTTCTGGTTATAAGGTAAGTAAGTACAGAGATGTAACGGACAATTTTATTATAGTTCACACTGCTGTATGATATATAGGAAAAGTTGTTAAGAAAGTAGATCCTAGGAGTTTTCATCACAGAGAAATTTTTCCTTTTATTGTATCTACATAAGATGATGGATGTTAACTAAACCTATCATGTAATGTTTTCACAATACCTTCAACCACATGAAGGTTTGGGGCACCAACACGCCATGTAGTCAAAAATCTACATATAACTTTTGATTCCCCAAAAACTTCATAACCTACTGTTAACAGAAGCCTTACTGATAATATAGTCAATTAACACAGATTTGTATGTTATATGTATTATAGACTGTATCCATACAATAAAGTAAGCTAGACATTTTCTTTTGAAAATGTTAAAATCATAAGAAAGAGAAAATACATTTACATTATTGTACTGACTTTATCAAAAAAATCTGCATATAAGTAGACCTGCTCACTTCAAACTCGTGTTCTTACAGGGTCAATTGTATGTGTAAATTAAACCATCATGCTGTACACCTTAAACTTAGTGATGTCAATTATTTCTCAGTAAAAGAGGAACAAAACAAAACAAAAGTAGATCTGTATGTATGGAAAGAAACTCCAAGATACATTAAGTGAAATAAGCAAGTTATAGAACATCATATGCAATTTGATAGCATCTATATAAAATAAAGAGAGAAAGCTAAACTACATTTCTGTGCATATATAGATGCCAGTAAAGGTCTAGAAGGATACATCACAATAGTACTTGCTCCCTCACAGGAGTGGTCTGGGACTAAAGGTAATAGTCAAAATGTCTGTAGCTTTATCTGTATTATTATTATTTTAAACTAGGAAAATACATAGTTACAATTAATAATATTTAAAATACAAATAAAGAACAATTAATAGTCAACTTGTGGGGCTGCTTTTTAAGAGCGATAGGAATTCAAAGTCAGGAAGACTATGTAAGAAGTAGAATTTGACCTGGGCCTGAAAGGAAAAATAGGATAGGAATAGATGATGAATAGGGGGACAGAAAATTTAAGGTGGGAGAAATAGAAGAATAAAATGGAAAATGAAACTGATCAGGAAAGTGAAACTGCACAGCGTGCAAGAACAATGAAGATTTTTTTTTTTTTAACTCAAGTATAGTGTATGTGTTAGACTGCTGTGGCAATTTAGGCCACACAAAGGAAAAAGGATATCTAGTGTTTATTGAGTGATCATGTGCCAGCTGTGTTAATTAATAGATGCTTTCATGTAAAAAAAAAATCTCTTTTAATCCTTCAAGGATTGTTTGAGGTAGTTGTTATTCTCATTTTTAACCTATATACAAACTTGGGCTCAGAGAAATGAAGAGAGTATTTGAATCCAAAAAGGTTTTGAATTCCTCTGCCCTTTGGGATCTGATTCCCGCCCTTCCTGACCTTTATTTATATTTGAGGTAACTGGAATTGGACTCTATTGTTGGTTCTTGGGTGATTAATCTGGCAGTATGTAATTAGGATGAGATGGGTTGGAGATGGAGACTCAGAATTATGGATAACAAAGTTTTACATTTGGATGATTACAGAGCCTTCCAAGAAAACTAAAGAAGTAATGAGCCCTTTTAACAATTGTCCTATCCTTTTTAAAAACACAGAGACTGAGAGGCGCCTGGGTGGCTCAGTTGGTTAAGCGTCCCAACTTCAGCTCAGGTCATGATCTCATGGTTTGTGGGTTTGAGCCCTGTGTCGGGCTCTGTGCTGACAGCTCAGAGCCTGGAGCCTGCTTCAGATTCTGTGTCTCCCTCTCTCTCTGCCCCTCCCCTGATCATGGCTCTGTCTCTCTCTGTCTCAAAAATAAATAAAACATTAAAAAAAATTTTTTAACACAGAAAATGATAAACAGCTTCTATTTCGTTACAATATTTTGCCAAATTTGAATCAGAACTCCTTTTTAAAAAATTAAGCTACAGGTTCAGTTTAAATTCCCATATCTACTTTACATTCTCCTCCATCCTTTCCTCCAAGTAACCAAGGCATATCTAGGAATACTAGAGTTTTGTCTAAATTTCCTGTTTGTTTGAAAAATAGTTTTGTTTTTCATTTAGTCAAGTAAAGATAACCCTGAAAGTTAAACAACTCCTTTAAAAAAAATCACGTAGTGAAAAATATTTCAATGCCTGAAAACACTCGAATCAAAATTGAAGTATTATATTTTTTATAATATATACTTAATATATAACTTTTGAAAATGTGGACCCTGTTAACTTATCCCTAAATAGTAGCAGAAGCTATAGGGCAAGTCAACAATAAAATAACATCAAATACAGCCTAAGATGTTCTTTCTCTAAGTAGAAATGTCATATTTTACAAAGATAGTAAGTTTCATGTGTGGTTTCTGTAAAGTTAGATTCGTAACAACATAGATTTAATGACTTAATTGTTCTCCCCAACATCAAGGAACTTTTACATAATTATCAGGAAAAACTTAACAGTAAGAGAGCTGATATTATGCAACAGTACAATTCACACCCATGAATTTGTTTTTGTAATTTGTATGTCTTAAAAAAAAAAACTCTGCTTCATAAAGAGAATTCAAGTATCTTTCAAGTGTAATTTTTTTAACATTAAACTATATTTCTCAAATGTTTTATAAAGGGAATTGAAAAAAGCACCTAATATTGTTTGTCATTAATTCATGCATTATAAGGTAAAACCCTGTGTGCATCTGGATTTATGTGTATTTCTTCTACTTTAGTCTCAGCTTTAGAGTTTTTCTATATGGTTTGTTTTTTAGGTATAATTTACATTTACAAAATTGACAGTAAATTTAATTCTTTTAAGTGTTCTACTTAATGAATTTTGAAGAGTGTATACAGTTGGAAAACCAGCATCACAATCAAAGAGCATTTCGATCACTGCAGAAAGTTCCCTTGTGCCCTTTTGTAGTGAATCCCCTTGCTCCAGCCCCTGTCAACCACTCATCTAATTTGTCCTGTAGTTGTTGTTAATTGAGATATAATTCACATAATGTGAAATAACATTCACCATTTTAGAATGTATATAATTCAGTGGGTTTTAGTATGTTCAAAAGATTGTGCAGTTGTCATCAGTATCTAATTTTTTTTAATGTTTATTTATTTTTGAGAGAGAGAGTGGGGCAGGGGGAGGAGCGAGGAGCAGAGGGAGAGGGAGACACAGAATCCAAAGCAAGCTCCAGGCCCCGAGCTATCAGCACGGAACCCAATGCGAGGCTCAAACCCACAAACCATGGGATCATGACCTGAGCTGAAGCTGGATGCTTAACTGTCTGAGCCACCCAGGTGCCCCACCACTATCTAATTCCCAAACATTTTAATTATCCCAGAAAGAAACCCGGTATCCATTAGTGATCATTGCCCATTCCTCCATTCCCCCCCCTGCCCCCCCACCCCCCCCAGCTCCTGACAACCATTCATCTGTCTAGATTTTCCTATTCTGGACCTTTCATATAAATGGAACCATACTATTGTTTGTGGCCTTTTGTGTCTGCCTTCTTTTACTTAGCACATTTCAGATTTCATCCATGTTGTATCATGAATCAATTGGCTATTTATATATTTTCTTTAGTGAATCCTTTGTCCCTCTTAAAATTGGGTTGTCTTATTGTTGACTTGTAATAGTTCTTTATTGTTCCTGTAGTTTGCTTTTATAAAAATCATACAATACGTAGGCTTTTTGTGTCTAGCTTCCTTCAGTTAACATAATACTTGTGAGATTTATCCATTTTGTTTTCTATACCAGCAGTTTGTTCCTTTTTATTGCTGAATGTTACTCTATTTTATGGATGTACAATAATTTGTTTATTCATTCACCTGTTGATGGACAACAGGCTTTAACTCTTCAGAGTAAATCTACCTTTGAAATTCATTTATAGGTCTTTGTGTGAACATGTTTCATTTCTCTTGGGTAGATTCCTAGTGGAATTACTATTCAGCATTTACTGAGAAATTTTAAAATAGCTATTGGGTGTTGAGTTTTTTCAAATGCTTCCTTTGCATCTACCAAGATGATATTTTTTCTGTTGTTTTTTAAACTGAGACTTTATTTTTTAAGATCAGTTTCTGTCAAGAAAAGTATGTGTCAGAATACCTAGAGAAAAATAGCAAACATTTGAAATGTTTTATTTTGACTGTCTTTATGAGAAGTATTTTTTGTTTAAAGCATAACAGAGACTTAAGTATGACTATATTATTGAACACATGTGTGTGTTTTGTTAGAAAAACAATCCAAAAGTTAAAAAAAAGACTATATATATATATATACACACACACACATGTTTTGAAATGAATTAATCAACATTTTTATCTTTCACACGAATTTTGGCATGTTTAGTATTATACTTAAATGATAATATGTTATATTTAATGTCTTATTTTCTGCTTTTTGAGTAGTTAGAATCTTTATTTCCTGGATATGATTTTTATATTCATTAAATGGTCTCAAGCTTTATTAAGCCAATTATTATTAATGAAATCTCATTTTATATGACAAGAATAGTCATTCAAATTTGTTATCTAAGCCAACTTATGCTAATTTCTACAATGTTTTTAAAGATGGAGAAATTATTTTACTTATATGTGGAATCTGAAAGACAAAACAAATGAACAAACGAAACCCAGGAATAGACTTATAAATACAGAGAACAAACCAGGTGGTTGCCAGAGGGTAGAGAGGTGGGAACATGTACAAAATAGGTAAAAGGGATTAAGAAATACAAACTTCCAGTTATAAAATACATAAGTCACGGAGATGAAGAGTACAACATAGGGAATATAGTCAATAATATTGTATTAACATTGTATAGTGACAGATGGTATAACTACACTTATGGTGGTGAGTGAGCATTGTGTAATCTATAGAATTATCAAATCACTATGTTTTAAAACAAATACAACTTTATATGTCAACTATACTTAAATACAAAAAAAAATTTAAGATGGAGAAATTAAATTTAGAATTACACAAAGACTCTTAGATGGGAAAAAATTATTGGTTAGCAAGAGTATATTTTGGACTCTGAGGAAGCATCTGGTTTGGAAAACATGTTCTGCTTCAGGTCTCTAGATTTGGATCTTCAAGCTGGTTGACCCTTAGAAGTAAATGTCAGTTACATTTACCCTTCAGGTTTTCAGATGGCAGTTTCCTATTTTAACTTCTGTTGAGAAATAAACTTAAATATTTTTTTTTCTGTAGTTCTATAAAACTGGTATTTGTTGTTTAGGCACTAGCCTCTGTCAGTAACATTTTAAAATGTTATTTACAAGCTTTGCAATTTTAGATATATTTGAGCCACTAAGAAGTCAATTTTGTATATTACCTCACCTTTAGATATATAACAATATTAGGATTTTGATTGCAAAAAATATATATATAATATAATAATATTAATAGAGTAGATTCAAGTTGTATAAAAATTATACAATTATTAGGTTTATAAGAGAAGGAGGAAAGAAGATTTATAGGTGAATTCTTCATTGACAAACTTGATTTGTTTTATATGATGATTAATCAGTTTTTTATGTACTTTTATATACATTTATATTTATTATATATAGATAATATAGAAGCCCCCTAATTATGAACAGAATAGGTTCAGAAAAGCTTGGGTGAATCCAGAGTAATCCTTCATAAATGAATACTAATACTTTCGTTTCATGGCAGGTAGAGTTGGAATGATTTTGGTCTGGTATATACCTTTATTCACATCTATGAAAGTTTGTAAGAGGTTTGTTAAAGGAGGTACTTCTCTTTATATATATAAAGTGCTGCTTTTTTTT
Organism: Panthera tigris; assembly: GCF_018350195.1. Classification (NCBI taxonomy): domain Eukaryota; kingdom Metazoa; phylum Chordata; class Mammalia; order Carnivora; family Felidae; genus Panthera; species Panthera tigris. Next base: position 57,042,053 of record NC_056669.1, read on the forward strand.
TTTTATTTTTTAAATCAGTTCTTTCATGTTTTCTTTGAATTTGGGCCTTAAGGACCTACGCTATGGAAAAAACACAACTCCACAGAGTATTATGTAAGAAGACACTTTCTTTTCTTCATTTCAGCCATATAAAGTTGCAGCACTCCATAGGATTAGAACCTAAAGGAAAATTTTGGGTAAACAGGTAACCTTTGAAAATAATGCATGGCTTTAATTCTGTATTCTTTAGCTTACTGATTTCCTACTAAACAATCAGCTTCCTTCCTGATGAAGTATAGAAAATGCTAGTAGTCACTAAAATCTTTTTGGATTTTCTGCAGGATTACTTTTTTGGGGCACTAAAATCATTAGGATTCTAAAATACACTAGTTAAGAGCAACTTTAGTTCAGATTGAATGCATTTACTTTCCAAAAGGAATGTACATTTCCAGAAGGTATGTAAATCAAATAACTTCTCTGCAGACTTACAGTATAATTTTTAGAGCTTTCTTTACTGTTGGCATCACTTGAACCATTTTTTTCTTTTTTTGCTGATTAGCCTGCTCCTATCCTTAAGTAATGAACGCATTGTAAATAAGAGCACATTTAGAAAGCAAACAATAATTTGTATTTGAGAAAGCTCCAACATTTGTTTTATTAATAACCTTCTGTGAGTGACAAAAAAGCAATTTGTGAGGTAAAAAGTATCCATGGAGACCCACAATAGTAGTTTTTCTCAGCCATCAGAGAGAGAGATTTATTTAGTTTTTACCATAAAATAAGTAAAATATAAAATATCCAAACAGTACTAAGGCTGTACAATAAAGTCACTTTTCTGCCTCAGACCTTATGCCTGGTTTCTCCATCAGAGATAATCACTAGTTTTAGTGTCTTATATTAGCATGGAGTATTTCTGGAATGATGTAAGTATACATATACTTCTTTTTATACAAATTAAAACACATTATGTATGCTTCTGCTTTTCATTTAATGTATCTGAGTTTTATGTGGAAAGAGTTTTAAAAATAATTTGTAGTTCTTTAGAATCTTCATAATATGATAGCTTATAAAAATCATAGTTGTTTGAATATTTTAACAACAAAATAGAAATGTAATTTCATCCTCATGGAAAATGTATGATAATCATGGCTACATAGATTGCCCTTTAGGTGTATTTTTAAACATTTTAACATCAACATCTAATTTAATGTAGTTATGAAATAGTGGAGAAATCTGCATTTAAAGTAGATTTCATTTGCCTGTCACCATAATCACTTAGCACTTTTTACCATAAAAATATACGTCTGTCCAATGCATCGTGATTCTTTATCCATTTTTATTTTTCTCTAATTTACAGTCTTTTTCAGAAACAGGAATTAGGTTAGGACTGGTTGTAATGTTTATAACAGAGAATGGAATTTTTAGGCCCTACTCTAGTAGCTGTGCAGTTAAACATTAGGAAGTACTCAGTAACCTAATAATATTCATGTCTGGTGGGTCATTTTTGTATCTTATGTAGCTATAATTAAAAGGAATCATATTTGGCTTTATAGTTGGAGTTCATTATTATTAGGAACATTATTAACCTGCTCTGCATAATTATTTTGTTGTTGTGAGGTGGTATAGGATTTAGAACCAGACCAACCTGGATTCAAATCCTGTCTAGACCTCCAATGTTAGCTCCATGTTAATAGGCTCTCTAAATCTTAATTTCTTTATTAATACAGTGGTAATAATAGGCTCCCTAAATCTTAATTTCTTTATTAACACAGAGGTAATAATACTACCAGTAAGATGCTGCAGTTGACATTCTTGTATGAATAAATCTTGTTTGAGTAAAGACATTGCTATGGACAGAGATATTTATGGGCCAAAAGGCATATGCAGTTTAAATTTTGGTAGTTGCTATGATATCATTCTAAAAGGACTATCCTAATTTCTTTTTAAAAGAATTTTAAATCCTAATTTATTTTTTTAAATAAATAAACTTATTTATTTTTAGTAATCTCTACACCCAACGTGGGGCTCAAACTCATGACCCCAAGGTCAAGAGTCACATGCTCTTCCGACTGAGCCAGCCAGGTGCCCTAGGACTATCTCAATTTCTATGGCACGAACTGTATGACACTGCCATATACCCTCTACAGAACTGAAACTTTTTAGTCTTCAATTTTGCCATTCTTATACCTGTTTTTAAATGTTAGCCATCTTCAAGTCTCTTTGACCTTTGTACCAAATCTGGTAGCATCTTAAACATTGGGAAAATATAGAATAGCCCAGTTAGTCTTATTGTTTAGATTCTCCTCTTAATAGCTATTCATAGTTTTATGTAGGCTGTGTATTTGTTAGTGTGTGCCATTTATAAAATGGAGATTTCATGAGCTAAGGTCATTATACGTGTATATACATACATATATATACATAAATTTATATCCATTTTTAGCTGATTATAATTTCAGTTAATCAGAATTTCCATGGCTTCTCATTAGTTTGTGGCATGTACTCTGGTTACTTTAATTCCACTATAACCAGAAAAGCTTTTTGTTTAAATTTTTTTTTTTAATGTTTATTTATTTTTGAGAGAGACAGAGACAGAATGCGAGTGGGTTAGGGGCAGAGAGAGAGAGACACACAGAATCCAAAGCACGCTTCAGGCTCTGAGCTGTCAGCACAGAGCCCAATGCAGGTCTCGAACTCATGAACTGTGAGATCATGACCTGAGCTGAAGTCGGACGCTCAACCAACTGAGCCACCCAGGTGCCCCCAGAAAACCTTTTTGTTTAAATTATATATTAATATGTTTTTATTTCTTTGCAAGTACAAATCTATTCTAATATTTAGCACCTTATAGGTGCCTTGGTTTATCATTCTGAATATTCGTTATCATTGTATAGGCCATAGACATAGAAGATCTAAGCTGTTAGTATGGACTAAATCCATACTATATATAGTATGGAAGGGAGAAGTTGTGGTTCACCTTATTTTCATAATATTTGACTCTCTCTCTTATAAGGAAAATACTAGAAAATTCCATTCAAATTTTATTCTTATTATATAATTGCACGTCCATTTGAAACTTGCTTGTAAAGTAATATTTCAGTCAAGAGTATCCATGAGCTTTATGAAAATAAGTTAATGGATGTGATAATGAAATACATAATCCTAAAGTATAGATGTTGGCATGTCCTGCCTCACAAGCCAAGCTTGGACTGAATTTTCATTCTTATTCTTAACCAAGTCCACATTTAACATCTAAGACCTTTTTATGATCACCTTTACTGTAGATACATTGAATGGTTTTCTGTGACTTTAAAGAGCAGAAGGCTTACCTGGTCATTTTGAATCACAGAGGTTTAGGAAGTAATTGGTAGGCATGTGTTGATGGCTTTTATCCAATAGGTTCCTTATTTCTTTTAAAACTTAAGACAGACTCTAACTTACTTAATGTTGTTTTTGACTAGGAGGCTTATTTGGGTTCCATAGCTCTTAAGTTTATCAATTTGTTAAAAAATTCTTGAGTAGTATTACCAAAAATGCTATGACAATTAGAGATATGTGCATTGCCTTCGGTAAGGGTCTGGTTCTTTGGGGGGCTCCATAGATGACAGGTATTGTTTTATTATACATACTAATATTGATAAGTAGCACTGTGGAACTTATATTTAGAACCTTGTGAAATATGCATAATACTTACTGGCTCCTCAGAAGGGCTTCATATCAGGACTCTGCTTGTGATCCTGATTAAGTCTTAATACTTTTTTATAGAATCCCAAAACAAAAGAGCAAATTGAAAATCTGTTACGGAATGGGATGAACAAGGAGCTACGAGATCGTCTTTGTTGCCGAATGACTTTTGGGACGGCGGGACTTCGTTCTGCTATGGGGGCAGGATTTTGCTATATTAATGACCTTACAGTAATACAGTCAACACAGGTAGGTATTATAAAGTATTATGTATACTTTTTATCACTCTATTTTTTTGCTTTATAAATTAGGTAGGCTTTCTAAAACAAAAACAAACTTTATGTCTAGGAAGGTACCTTCTTGTAAGTTAAAAAACCTTGGGACAAATGCTAACCTTTGCTCTTGCACAGAATTTATCTTATAAGTCATTTGTGTATCTTCAAGGTCACAAACTAACTTTCTGATTAAGAGTTCTTATGATTACCATTGTCAACTTCTTGACATTTACTTTGCATTTGAAATCTTGACAGTTACTTTGCATTTGAAATCAGGACACAGATATTGAGATTTCCAATTAACATAAAGAAACAAATTTAGGAAAAAGAGAATTACTCATTTTGGCATATGGCCATTGATAAAGGTTAACCAGAATATTTGGAAAATTTAGTTGAAAATATTTCCCTTAAACATGGTTTTCTATATCCATTTGAGAGTTCTTTAAGACAGTGTATGATGTGATACAATTTATGTCTCCCCATTTTATACAACTTACCCTAGAAACAAATTACTTCTTTTTCTAGTGAAACATTCTCACTGCTTCAAGGAACTATACTTTTGAAGCCAAAATGCATTTAGAATATACTAAAAATAGTTCTGGACTAGAGAATTGCTCAGTAGGCATAATTCTAATCAATACTGTCAAACAGTAAATCATCCTTAGCTTTGTTCTGAGGGAATTCTCCAAAGGCAAAAGCTAGTGCAGAGGATGGAGTAGAAGGGATGATAAGATGACTAGACTACATGGGTAGGATACGTGCCACTTCCCCCATCCCAGACCCCTTTCTTCTCCTCGCCCCAAAATTCATCAGTTCACTCTTTTTAATATATTGGTTTCCTCATAAGCTTTCATTTTAAATGAAGATTCCTTGACTTTATAAAAAGGGGTGGAGGAGGTGTTTGAAAATAAATTTCTATGTAAGTGTAAATTTTTACTGGAGTTGAGATTCCATTGTGTGAAAGGGAAAAGCCAAATGGAATCTAATACTTAAGCCCTAACCCTTTTCAGAGTCTAGATAAAGGGGGATAAGACAGATATTTATACCAGAGAATAATAGGATGTTCTGTGAAGTTTTAGGATAGCATCGTTATTATAAATAAATTGGGGAAACTAGTCAACATGGGCTATATTAAGCATGCACATGTGTGCACTTACACACACACACACACACACACACACACACACACACACACATTCATAGGGAATGTAACCCAGGGACAGGGGGCAAGAGCACCTGGCTCTTGGGGTCCCAAATAAACCAGATTTGACCACTTGCCAGTGACAAAATCCAAAGAGAGTGGGGTGGTGGTGAAACAAGACAGGAATTTATATCAGTGATACCAACACCGGGAAGACAGCAGACTAGCATCTCAAAGACTGCCTCCAAAGTGCTGAAAATAATTCCAGGTTTGTATAAGGAAAATGTGGGACAAAGGTAGGGAGGTACTTGCAGGTGGGCAGTGAAGGTCAAGTCGCTCATAGTCTTGTAGTCAATCATGTGGGTCTTGCTGGCTCAGGGTAGTCACAGTTACAGTTTCCATAAGGAGATGCTTTGCCAGCATCTTTGCTGAGTTAAGAGATTAGCTGGGAAAAAGAACTTAATCAATTAGGAAATTAGAGCCTAAGGTCAAAATGGAGGTAATTGAAATCCTCTTTGAGGAGCAGGTTGAAAAGAATAATTACACTTGAAAGAGCCATGAAAAAAGGGTCCAGAGGTCCCTGGGGCTTCATTTGGTGCTGCCACATAGTTACTTAGCAGTGCCTGCCATCCAGTACTTCAATAAATTAGTATAACTTAGTTTTAGTTGAATGAATCGCCTTGGGCAATTCATTAAATGGAGCTTCAGTCTTACTCTGTCACCTCTTTTTTTGAAGAGATATTGAAAGACAAAAATAGAAAAGGTATCTGCATTCTTTCTTTTTGGGGTCTTGAGGATTAAATGTGGCAACACTTTTGATAATGGTTTTAAAGGACTATAAAATATGAAGTGTTATTTTCAGAGATGAAAGCATTTATTGAAGTTATCAAACCATAAGTTAGTTAAATGGTTTTAGTTTATCGTTGTGATATTTTCAGTATTCAGTGCTTCGCTTCTTTTTTTGTCACCAGTGACTGCATATTTTCCTACTTTATGAGATTTTCTTTCTGTGAGATTTTCAAACTAAGGAATTACGAACGGGATCAGCCATTTTAAGAAATGTTCTGATGAAGGTTTATGTTGCTGATTTAAAATGTTTGTGTCATAAATAGGTCAAATATTTTGGTTGGCTTCAGTCTTATGATTTAGCAAGGCCAAATATGGTCAAAATTCTATTCTCTAGAGCCTTAAGACAAGAAACAATTTCTTTTGGGTCTTCTGACAGTATTTTTTTCTTAGCATACTGACTCTCTTGTCCCCTCGTTTTCCCCTAATGTTTTATGTATCATATTGGATTTAATAGTTACTTAATTGATATTTCTGTGGTATTAAATGAGTCTGAAATTCCAGGAAATAAATCTTTGTCATCTCACATTTGAGGCTTGAACAGTATTGTTCCCAAATCGGTAAACATGAGTATGAAGGCGGAAGCCGGTTCCCTATGAGCCAATAAACTGACCACTACACATAAAAATAATAGATTTTAAGTTGTGGAAAATGCAGGTATTATTCAGGAACTAATCTTTTGTGTTTATCTGCTCCAGGGAATGTACAAATACCTTGAGAGATGCTTCTCAGACTTCAAGCAGAGAGGCTTTGTCGTCGGGTATGACACCCGGGGTCAAGTAACTAGCAGCTGCAGCAGCCAGAGGTACAGCATTAATTGTTTCAGAGATTAAGTTGGATTGCGATAGCCTTAAAAAAAAAATTAACAGTAGGATTTCTGAAACAGGAAACTGTCAAATAGAAATGTGATCACATGCTGATGTTTATTTTAGAGATGAAATAGAAGCATTTTAAAAAGAACGCTTAGGTTTTACAGGCAGGATTAAAATTTTTAAATATTTAGAGTTAGTATTTAGAATGGTATCATAGTTTATGTTATTTTAATACTTTGGCAAAAGCACCAGGTAGGAGTGATTAAATAAATTGTATTCTCGGGGCACCTGGGTGGCTCAGTCAGTTGAGCGTCCGACTTCAGCTCAGGTCATGATCTCTCGGTCTGTGAGTTCGAGCCCCGCATCGGGCTCTGTGCGGAGAGCTCAGAGCCTGGAGCCTGCTTCGGATTCTGTGTCTCCTTCTCTCTCTGCACCTCCCCTGCTCACGCTCTGTCTCTCTCTCTCTCTCTCACAGAAATAAAATAAACATTTAAAAAAAAATTGTATTCTCTCATTATAATCCCATTTAATTAGTTTTAGGTGATTTTCACACATAGTCATGAGACAGTGATACTTTTTTCCAGGGGTTACTTATGCAATTGTGTTTATCAGAGTCTCTTATTTCACTTTCCTGCATTCTTTTTGCCCTTTTCAGGTTTTATTTCTTAGTAAAGGAGCCATCAAAAGATGATTAAGGAAAAAGGAGGAAATTAAAAGATCAGTTCTGTTTCTTATTAACTTCCTTTTTAAAAAACCTTATTTATTTAACATTTTTAAGTTGGAGCATGAAGTTTAACTGCTGATTATAAGAATTGGTTATATTAGGCTACTATATGTTCAGAATAATTCCAATATGAAACATTTATCTTGTAGAAGGTTAGGTTTTAAAATCTATGATAAGCTAAGGACTGAGTGAAATCTCCCTCAATTTTTTTTTTAGACTTGCTAAACTCACTGCTGCAGTCTTATTGGCCAAAGATGTTCCTGTGTACCTTTTTTCAAGATATGTTCCTACGCCTTTTGTAGTAAGTGTTTTATATTATTGATTGTACAGTTTGTTGCCGCAAATTAAAAAAATGTCTTAAATCAACCAGGATTCAAATATTTGTCATGCTTACAGTGCTATATTAAGTGACATGAAAGACCAAAGGAAGGGAAACAAAGTTTACACTGAGTTTATTTTCATTCAACAAGCATGTGTTGAACCACCAAAGAATTTGATCTATAAGGAGATAACAAGTTTTAGCCTATTTCTGTCTTAATGTCTTCTCCTGTTACTCAAAGTTATTCCTAGGTCAAATGTGTAAGTAGATGGAAAGCAAAATGGAATTATGGTGTGACTGTTTTTTCAGCCATATGCGGTCCAGGAGCTCAAAGCAGTTGCAGGTGTGATGATTACTGCTTCTCACAACCGCAAAGAAGACAACGGGTACAAGGTAAACCTTGGACTCTTGATCTTTGCTTATTGTATAGTTCTTATTTTATTTAAATAATATGTGCTGAGTTATATTTTCATCACTGAGGAGCAGGGTTAGATGTTGGGGACAGGAATATAAAAACATGAAGGCCAGCCCTTGAAGGATGTGTTTCCCTAATGGCCCTATTACTTCTCAATGTGTACTACTACAAAAATCTCTTCAGTGGTCTTTTTACTTCTAGTATTCTACTGCCTTTGATTTCCCCATCCTATCTCAAACCCACCCTGTCTACATTTTAGAAACAAAGTCATACTGAGAACTGAGAACTTAAAGAATGAATGGGAGTTTGCAGGAGGAAAGCCAGAGGAACAGTACCTCTATCTCACTCTCCTTTTCCTACAACCTTCTACTGGGACTCTCCGTTGGCTGTAGGATCCATTTGATGTGTCAGCCTCCATGGCAGAAAGCAGGGCAGAGAGGGGTGAAGAGCAGCAAAGAGAGGGTACAGCACAGTATTGAGCCAGTGTTCGGGGCTCCTGGGTGATGAATGCATGATCTTATATTTGTTTTTCTTCTTGTATGGGAGGTCTTCAGGTACACTGAACTCTGTTTTATTAGGGAAAAGAAGATTTAGTACTAATCTATGGTTTTGGCCCTGGCCAGCTAAATGGGTAGTGTTACTATGCACAGAGGCAGAGAAGAAGCATGATTAATTCAGTTTGGGACATATTAAGTTTGAGGTCTTTGTGGGCCAACCAGGTAGCAACATCCGGTAGGTGACTGGATGTATATAGATCTTCTCTGGGGAGAAATCTAAGGTTAAAGTTACAGATTTGGGGGTTATCATACATATTAGAACATATAAGAATATTTGGAAGTCTTTTAGTTGGGTGAGTGGCCCAGAGACAGTATATAGTAAAAAATAGGTACAAAAGGGATCCCCAGGGAACATCAACTTTAAGGAAGGCAGAAAGAAGAAGAGCTGAGATAGAGGATAGACCAGGGAAGATTAGTGCCATAAAAACCAAAGGGATAAGAAGAGAGTTGCAAGGAAGGAGAAGTCAACTGTCAAAGAGAGCTGAGAACCCAGATCTCTCCTCTGAGCATAGATCAGATTTCTAAATCCAGCTATCTACCTGATATCCATTGGGATGTCTAATAGACATTTCAGAATTAGTGTCTCTCAAATAGAGGTCTTAATTCCCCCACAACCTGTCACATGCACACCCAAATTTGTTCCTCCCTGAATCTTCCCCACCTCTGTAAATTGACATTATCAGCCACCCAAACAAAGACCAAAAATAATTTTTATTTATTTATTTATTTATTTATTTATTTATTTATTTATTTACTGAGAGAGAGAGAGAGTGCATGCCATGTGCTCATGAGCAGGAGAAGGGCTGAGAGAGGAGGGAATCCCAACCAGGCTCCACACTTAGCATGGAGCTGATCCTACCCCCCACCCAGGTGCCCAACCAGCGCCCCCCAAAATTATTCTTGATTATTCCTTTTCCTTCACTCCCAACATTTAACCCACTAAAAGACTCTACAGATTCTACATTTAAAATGTATGTTGAGGGGTGCCTGGGTGGCTCAGTTGGTTGAGCGTCCGACTCTTGGTTTTGGCTCTGGTTGTGATCTCACAGTCAGGAAGGGGTCTGCTCCGAGCTGAGCATGGAGCCTGCTTGGGATTCTCTCTCTTCCTATCTCTCTACCCGTCCGCCACTCTCTCTAAATAAGTAAAAAATAAATAAACACACTTTAAAAAATAATAATAAAATACAATAAAATAAAATGTATGTTGAATATATTTGCTCTGCTCACTTCTACCTCCACCGTCGTCAAGCACTTTTATCTTATGTCAGAGCCATGGCATCCTATCTGGTCTCGTTCTGGTCCCGTTGTTCTCCCTGAAATCCATTTTCCACCAAGCAAGCAGATGATTTTTTTTAATATGAAAAGGTCATGTTACTTTCCTTCTTAAAATTCTCCAGTGGCTTCTCACTCTTCAAATAAAATCCACACTCCTTACCTTGGGGTTTCCAGGACTCTGTCTCCTGCCTACCTCTTCAACCTCATTTCATTCATTCCTCTCCTGTGTTCACTACATTCCACTCACACTACTGTTTCTTTCTGTTCCTTTGGTCCTCCAGTATACCAAAGCCTTTCCCACCTCTGAGCCTTTGTAATTATTTTTTCCTCTGCTTGGATTGCTCTTCCTTAATCTTGCAGATTTGCTTATTTTCATCCTTCAGATTCCTGCCCAGATGTTATTTCCTTGAAGAGACCTTCCCAAGCCATCTTATCTGAAGTGACTTCCCTCAGTGACTGTCTCATCATCTTGTTTATTTCCTTTACAGAACTTATCGCTGTCTCTGATTATCTGCTTTCTTTAGGATGAATTGCTTCTTTATTGACTTGTTTGACCTTCCCCAATCCCCTTCCCCAATATAAGCTCAGGGGTGGAAGGACTTCACCTATTATAGTAGTCATTCCTGGTGAACGTATTTGTCACATAGTAGAGCCTCAAAGATTTTTTTCCTTAAAATATAAGCACAATATAAAAAGGATAAAAGTTAAACAGTGTAAAAAGTTAAACAGCCAAAAGTACCTCTCCCATTTCTTTCCCCCAGTACCTCTATTCAGAAGCAAATATTGTTTCTGGTTTTGTTTCCTCCCAGAGATTGTCTATGCATGTATAATTATATATGTATTTGTCACTCCCACGTTTTTTTCCATAAATGGGAGAGTGTCACTCCCACATTTTTTTCCATAAATGGGAGAGTACTATATAGTGTTCTACACCTTGCTGTTTTTCACACAACAGCATGAAACAGTCTTAGAGATCATTCTTTCAGTTGATCAATTGATAGGTAGATAGGTCTACCTCATTCCTCTTTAAAAATCTGTATAAACGAGTCCTGGTTTATTTGACCAGTCCTCTGTTGAGGAACATTTCATTTGTTTCTGATCTTCTGCTACTCATAAACAGTGCTACAAAGAATGTTCTACATATGTCTTTGTTCATATGTTTTTTGTTTTTTGTTTTGTTTTTTATTTTTTTTAGCGTTTATTTATTTTTGAGACAGAGAGAGACAAAGCATGAACGGGGGAGGGTCAGAGAGAGGGAGACACAGAATCCGAAACAGGCTCCAGGCTCTGAGCTGTCAGCACAGAGCCCGACGCGGGGCTCGAACTCACGGGCCGCGAGATCATGACCTGGGCCGAAGTCGGCCGCTTAACCAACTGAGCCACCCAGGCACCCCTGTTCATATGTTTAAGTAGATTTGCATAGTCCGTATAGAATAGTTGGTTTTTTTTAATACGAAATTTATTGTCAAATTGGTTTCCATACGACACCCAGTACTCATCCCAACAGGTGCCCTCCTCAATGCCAATCACCCACTTTCCCTCCCTCCCACCCCCCATCAACCCTCAGTTTGTTCTCAGTTTTTAAGAGTCTCTTATGGTTTGCCTCCCTCCCTAACTTTTTTTTCCTTCCCCTCCCCCATGGTCTTCTGTTAAGTTTCTCAGGAAGAGTGAAAACATATGGTATCTGTCTTGCTCTGTATGACTTATTTCACTTAGCATAACACTCTCCAGTTCCGTCCACGTTGCTACAAAAGGCCATATTTCATTCTTTCTCATTGCCAAGTAGTATTCCATTGTGTATATAAACCACAACTTCTTTATCCATTCATCAGTTGATGAACATTTAGACTCTTTCCATAATTTGGCTATTGTTGAAAGTGCTGCTATAAACATTGGGGTACAAGTGCCCCTGTGCATCAGCACTCCTGTATCCCTTGGGTAAATTCCTAGCAGTGCTATTGCTGGGTCATAGGGTAGGTCTATTTTTAATTTTCTGAGGAACCTCCACACTGCTTTCCAGAGCGGCTGCACCAGTTTGCATTCCCACCAACAGTGCAAGAGGGTTCCTGTTTCTCCACATCCTCTCCAGCATCTATAGTCTCCTGATTTGTTCATTTTGGCCATGGAAGTGAAATTTTTGAGTCAAAGGGATATGAAAGAAAATTTGTCATTCTCTACTCAAGGTGGTTATACCAATTGATACTCTCACTAACAATGTATACCTTTCATATTATCAAACTTTTTGGTCTTTACCAATCAGGTGAAAATGTTAGGTTTAATCTGCACCTGTTCTGTGAGTGAGGTTGATCATCTTTTCACTTATTTACATGGTATTTGTGTTCCATTTCCTGAGAAGTCTGTTAAAGGTTTTGTCCATTTTTCTCTTGGGTAATTGCTCTTCTTCTTAGTGATTTTTGGGAACTCTTTATATGTGAAAAATAGCTCTTGGTCATCTGTTTTGCAGGTATTTTCCCCCATATCATCATTTGCCTTTTGACTTTATTTATATTTTCCATGCGTGGTATTATATTTTTTCCACTTGGGAAAAAATTATTTTGACATTTTTATTGGTATCATATTTCATTTGTAGATTAATTTAGGCAGCTTCAATGTTTTTACAATTTTTATTGAGTCTCTTTATTCATGAACAGGATGTATCTTTCTGTTCTTTCAAGACTTCTATTATATACTCTAGTAACATTTTAAATATTTTTTTAAATTTGTTTATTTATTTTGAGAGAGACAGGGCAAGTGGGAGAGGGGCTGAAAGGGAGGAAGGGAGAGAGTCCCAAGCAGATCCCATGCTGTCAGCACAGAGCCCGGTGTGAGGCTTAAACCCACAAAACTGTGAGATCATGACCTGAGCTGAAACCAAGAGTCAGACACTTAACTGACTCAGGCACCCCTTAAATATTTTTGATAGATTTTTCATATTTCTTTTGAAGTTTGTTCCTGAGTATACTTTGTTGCATGGATTCTTCTGTTATTGAATCAAATACGGATACTTTCTGCTATAGATTCAGAAAACCCACAAAAATGGTTTAAGCTGATAGGAGTTTATTTTTCACACATAAAGTCCAAAGGTAGGTGGCTACTGGCAGGGTTCTGTAGCTCAGTGTTGTTGGGCCTGGCATCTCTGCAGTTTTTTGGCCTTTCTCACCAGTGTGGACATCATATAATGGTTGTAACTCTAGGCATCACATCCATATACAAAGGCAAGAAGAAATGGGCAAGGAGAAAGGCCAGGAGCTTTTTGTCATGTTTTATAAATTTTTATGGTGAGTTTCTGAAAGCTATGGATATAGGCTATGGATAGAATCTTTTTTATGGCTTGGACTGTGGGAGGATCACTCAGATTAGTTTTTGGTATTGTTTTTTTAATTTCTTTAGAATCCTCAGGAGTTTCGCTGATGGGGAGCAATTTCTGTGTTAATTTAGACCTCAGATTTGAAAGTGTTTTCATACCCAGAAGAATAGACATGCTTCCTCATCACCTTTCTAGAATAGTGGGCAGAGCCTCTATACTGTAATTCTACTGATCACAAGGGGTGGGAGGGGAGTCTCAGATCTCAAATTTCCTGCCTTCCACATGGGTGTTACAACTCAAGAACCAGGGAAATAGTTCCCAAACCCCAGGCAGTCACAGCATTAGCTCACAGCCTCATCAATCTGGTGTTCAATTCTTTCCTTTTTTCCCATTGCCTGGAGTTTTCCCTTTTCTTCTTATGAACTAAGCTATACATTTTAGATAATGTTTTTCCAACTTTAGCTACCATTTTAAGGTGTTTATATTGTGAGAATTTTCATCTAGCCTACCATATTGTTTGGCACAGAGCTTAGTACATAGTTTATATTCAAATGTATTCTTCTTTTCATCATTCAGGATGCAAAAGAGGGTAGTCTTGTCATATATATGGTAGAAGTCAGTATAGATATTTTCTAAGCAGAGTCCCTTCTAACTTTGAGATCCTATGAATTATAGAAATACATTTTCTTGCTTTTTTGTTAACTGTTCCTAATTTCTTGTTGATCAAGCCACTTGACAAACTGACAGCTTAATGAAATGTATTTTGATTAATACTGAAAACACATATACTGAAATGTATATGCAGTAATTAACATGTTAGTTATCTTTCCTGATCTAGACTTTATCTGGTGTGACATAAATTCTACTTTAATTTATAGCTGATAATTTCTTCTTTATCACAGAACTACTTTATAATGCTAAAATTTTATAGTGTCAAAGTTCATGGATATCCCATAATTTCTTAGATTATCTGTAGTACATAGTTATAGATCTAAGAGTATGATTGAATACTATGGTATATGTATGCATTAATATGTTGTCATAAAGGTGCCCTGATTATATTGTACTTGTATTGTTATTAAAGTATACTTCTAAAAGAGAAAATAATACATGATCATTTTATTAACGAGTCCCTGAGGAATCTTTATCAGCAACATCCTTTCATATTACTTTAGTCCCGTGTTGACAGTTTCTACTTGATTAATTTGGTATGGTTCTTTATAAAGCCAAAGATCTCTACTGTAGCAAAAAATATCTGGCCTACATTTCAAGTAATTATAGCTGTATTTACCTATCAACTAGGTTTATTGGGAAACTGGTGCCCAGATCACATCTCCTCATGACAAAGAAATTCTGAAATGTATAGAAGAATGTGTGGAACCTTGGAATGGTTCCTGGAATGATAATTTAGTGGATACCAGCCCACTGAAGAGAGATCCTCTGCAGGACATTTGCAGAAGATACATGGAAGATCTTAAAAAGATCTGTTTTCACAGGTATCTACGGGGGGAATGTAGGATAGTATTACCATACAATAAGATAAATAAAGGAAAGACATAGGGATAAAAATGTGTTGGCTATGGATTATATGAAGAATATAGCTAAATAGCACTATTCATCATAGTTAAAAGGTGAAAATAACCCAAATATCCATCAACTAATGAATGGATAAATAAACTATGGTATATCCGTACAACAAAATATCATTCAGCTGTAAAAAGAAATATTGATGCATACCACAACATGGATAAACTTTGAAAACATGCAAAGTGAAAGAAGCCAGTCACAAAGGACCACATACTGTATGATTCCATTTATAGGAAATGTCCAGAGAAGGCAAATCTGTAGAGACAGAAACAGAAAGTATATTAGTGATTGCCTATGGCTGGGAGGAATGGGAGCGTTTAGGGGGTGGTGTCTCTGGGGTACACAATTTCTTTCTGGGGTAATGAGAATGTCCTGAAATTGATTATGGTAATGTTTGAATAACTGAACGTAGTAAAGCCATTAAATTGTACATTTTAATAGAAGAATTGTATAGTATAGTATACTAATTGCTTCCTCATAAAGCCATTAAAAATTATAGCTAAATATATGTGTTCTCTGTATGAGATCAGGAAATTCCTTCTAAAATTTGATTTTGCCTTACTTCCATATTTTCTTACTATTCCATAAATAGCTAACACTACTGCTAGAAAGCATCCTGGCTTGCTGAGTTTATTTGCTTTATCCTAAAAAATAAATTTTAGCTTTTTCTCTAACTTATTTTAATTATACCACAAGTACCAAGTTTTGTGATATTGACTGAATAATTCTTTTCCTTTACAGGGAATTAAATTCAAAGACCACCTTGAAATTTGTACATACATCTTTTCATGGGGTCGGACATGACTATGTGCAGCTGGCTTTTCAAGTGTTTGGTTTTAAGCCTCCTATTCCAGTACCAGAACAAAAAGATCCTGATCCAGACTTTTCTACTGTTAAATGCCCAAATCCTGAAGAAGGAGAATCTGTGCTGGTATTTTTTTTTCTTTATTTAAATTATTATGAGTGCGTTAAACTTCATCAAATAGCTAGAACTCATTTGACAATTCAATGATTACTTACAAAAGTAGATACCATCTTACTTTACATAATTTAAATTATATTGGAGCCATATATTCTGTTTTATTTGAAATCTCTATAGTAGATATTTCTACTTCTAGGCTTTTTTTTTTTTAAGTGTATTTTTTTATTTTGAGAGAGAGAGGGAGGCGCAGAGTGAGAATCCGAAGCAGCCTCTATACCATCTGCACAGAGCCTGATGCAGGGCTCAGTCTCACAAACCAGGAGATCACGACCTGAGCCAAGATCAAGAGTCAGACACTTAACCGACTGAGCCGCCCAGGAGCCCCTAGGCTTATCTTAAATTTAGCCAAACTTATATTCCTTCTAAAATTTATATCAACTAACATCATCCCTCCATTTAGAAATTAAATGAATTTAACATCTTTAATAAAATCCAATGATTTGGCTGTTTCAGGAACTTTCTTTGAGACTGGCAGAGAGAGAAAATGCCCGGGTAGTGCTAGCCACAGATCCTGATGCAGACCGACTGGCAGTAGCAGAACTTCAGGAGAAGTAAGTAAAGCCTGTTATTTAATTAAAAGCTTAAAACTTTGAAAAACAGTTTTTGATTTTAAGTCTTACAGGCTCATCGGAAATAATAACAATAAGAAAATAAATCTCCCAGAAGCCCACTATCCAAAGATAACCCTTAGGTTGATATTTTGCCATTTCCTTTCTATATTTTTTCTACTCAGATATTTGAGATATGCTATAATTGTTTCTATAAAATTGTTATTATACTATATATATTTTAATATTTTCATTGTCTTCCGCTTAATATTGAACTATGAACACTCTTCATATTGCTTAAATATTGCTTAAAATATTCTTTTCTTTAAATTTTTTAATGTTTATTTTTATTTTTGAGAGAGAGAGAGAGAGAGGGAGAGAACAAGTGGGGGAGGGGCAAAGAGAGAGGGAAACAGAATCTGGAGCAGGCTCCAGGCTCTGAGCTGTCAGCACAGAGCCCGATGCAGGACCTCAAGCCACGAACCATAAGATCATGACTTGAGCCAAAGTCAAACGCTTAACCAACTGAGCCACCCAGGAACCCCTTAAAATATTAATTCTTAAAATGGAGTAATACCCCAACAGATTGCTTTATGAATACGATCATTTTCTAATCTTGGTCCTTTGGGTTGCTGTGGATTTTTATCATTATAATGTTGTGACAAATGTCCTTGCACAGACAGGATATCATAGTCTAAATTTTTCTCTCATTAAGTAAGAGAATAAAAGTTATAATGTAATAATTTTTCAGCAGACATTGCTGCCATTTCTACCCAAAGTTCACCCCTGATGAGGTAGAAATGGTACTAAATGTTTTCTCAAAAATCTCATATAATAGTTCTTGGATTTTCCTATGTGAAGGATGGTAATTTGTTTGTATGTCTTAGGGTCAAGAAATTTTAATAAGAAGTTATAAAAGTGTTGAACTGAATTTTCATTCTCTCTCCAGTGGTCATTGGAAAGTTTTCACAGGGAATGAGTTGGCAGCTTTGTTTGGGTGGTGGATGTTTGATTGCTGGAAGAAAAATAAATCAAGAAATGCTGATGTGAAAAACGTTTATATGTTAGCCACCACAGTCTCTTCCAAAATTTTGAAGGCAATTGCACTTGAAGAAGGATTTCATTTTGAAGTAAGAAAAGATAATATCTGTGTGCTACTTTTCTAAATCAATTTTTTTTAAAATTACATGAGCTATTACTTAAACGCATTAATCTGACAATTTTTTCAAGTTTATTTATTTTGAGATAGAGAGCACAAGCTGGGGGAGGGGCAGAGAGAGAGAGGGAGAGAGAGAGAATCCGAAGCAGGCTCTGAGCGATCAGCACAGAGCCTAATGCAGAGCTCGAACTCACAAACTATGAAATCATGACCTGACCTGAAATCAAGGGTCAGATGCCTAACCAACTGAGCCACCCAGGTGCCCCTCTAAATCAATTTCTATACAATAAATTCACCTCCCCACTAAAACTGACTTTTATTGATTTGATTTATAATCCCCCCTTTTTTCTAATTCTGTTAAAATTTGCTCATCTTCTGACAATTCAGACACCTTGAGCCAAGTTCATCCAGTATGTGAATTTCTGGAACTAAGATAAGATGTACTTTAAAAATTGAATTAATGCTTATTATTTCATACAACAATACTTGGTTTTCATACTGAGAAAATCTTGCTCCTAGTGACCTCATCAGTAGCATAAACTCCATTCCAAAAAATTGTAGGTATCATCGACCACTGTTTAGGCTCTTCAGGTTCAGTCTTAAGAAAATTAAAGCAGTCTTCCAAATTGTAGATGAAGACCCAATGATTCTCCATCCAAAAAAACAAATAATGACTCACTCTCAGCACAGATCTGTAACCTCTGTGAGTCTCAGGCAGTTAAGCTGACAGTTTTTAGAGCTTCTGAGACTGATGCCAATTAAATTGCTTTTCCTCTGCCATCTTTGCCAAAATGTCAGTGTAAATGTCACCTCTGGGCCTTTTTTTTTTTTTTTTTTAGCCACAGCCAAGCTACAGGTCTTAACATTAATTGGCTGAATAAAATAAAATTATACCTGTTTTAATGAAATGGAACTTTCATTCTCAGGCTTTTAAAGAAATACAAACAGCAAAAGAGCAGAAATTGAAAATTTATTCAAGCTTGAGATTCTGAATTATATTAATGTTAACATTCTCCTTGTTAATATCTATGGCAAAAACAACATACAATGAGCACAAAAGAGAAAAAAGAACCTGATTCTGGAGACCAATATTATAAATTTGCTTCCTTGTGTTGTTGTATGTAAGGAGGTAGCAGAGGTTTTTGGCTTTTATTTTTTCCCACTGAGGAAGTAGAGAGGTGAATTGGGAATCATAAGTTAGTAATGGTCAGCTCTAGAATCAGTGTCTATCACACGCTCTTTCTGTTGACTCTAAAACAGTTCACGTCTTTTTTTTTTTTTTTAATCTTTATTTATTTTTGAGAGAGAGCAACAGAGTGCAAGCAGGGGAAAAACAGACAGAGAGGGAGACACAGAATCTGAAGCAGCTCCAGGCTCTGAGCTGTCAGCACAGAGCCTGATGCAGGGCTCAAACTCACCAACCGCGAGTTCATGACCAGAGCTGAAGTTGGATGCTTAACCCACTGAGCCACCCAGGCGCCCCATAAAACAGTTCATGTCTTTATTTTTTTTTTAACGTTTTATTTATTTTTGATAGAGAGAGAGAGAGACAGAGCATGCATGGGGGAGGGGCAGAGAGAGAGGGAGACATAGAATCTGAAACAGGCTCCAGGTTCTGAGCCACCAGCACAAAGCCCGATGTGGGGCTTGAACTCGGGAACAAGATCATGACTTGAGCTGAAGTCGGACGCTCAACTGACTGAGCCACCCAGGCACCCCAGACAGTTCATGTCTTTAAAGTGAACAGTAGCTCATCAGATGAAAAGTCCTTGAATCTAATTACCAAAGAAGGGCTCAGTAACTCTCTTGGGTTTATTTAAGCCATGGTATTATAGTAAGGAACACTTGGTTCAAGCATATGCTGTGATAATGTTGTAAGTGCATCATTAAAAAGCTTTATGGCCTTCAATTATTCAGGGGGACTAAATCACACCCTTTGTAGGGTGCTCTTATATTAGTACTTATAATACAGCCTAAAAGACAGTTTCTGAGAAGCAGTGTAATTGAATCCTGGCTCTATCTCATATACGGCATAATCTTGGGCAAATTTACTGAGCCTCTATTTCAGCAACAGAGTTTTTGTAAGCATTTAAAAAGACAGTGATATAGAGCACCCGTTAACAGTGCTTGATAAATAGTGGATGATCATAATAGATGTGTGTATTTATGTTACTTTGTGACTATCTGTATCACCACTTTCAACTGCTGGACTGTATTTGGTGCAAATCACCTATTTGTGTGCTCAATGAATAGTAGTTTATCAGTTGTGGCAATGTGAATCCAAGCATTTCCTGGCTGTATGCTTACCACTTTATAAATCTGTGTGGACCAAACACCGTAACAGAAGATCACTATGAGAGTGTTATGTGCGTTTAGCAATAGGCTTTACTATATTTTTATGAGGAGTCACTTAACTAGAGTGGCCTTCTGTGCATTTCAGGAAACATTACCAGGTTTTAAATGGATTGGATGTAGGATAAAAGACCTCCTGGAAAATGGGAAAGAAGTCCTTTTTGCATTTGAGGAGTCAATTGGTATGTAGTAAATATTAAAATCTTTGAAATTTGAATGAGAGCATCTTTTTAAAATAGTAATTCTATGGAGAGGAGTTTTTGTCTTCTGGTTTTGCATTTTGTGTTGTAAAAACCATAGAGAACTCAGAAATATGTGGCTGCATTTTTCATCGTGGGAAAAAAAGACCCTTAAAAATTCCCTAAATACCTTCAGTATCAATGGGTATCATCTATTACTAGGCTCTTAAATTCATTTGTTCTTCTGAAGAAATAAAACTATTGAAATTAGTATTTTTAATTTTTTTTAATGTTTATTTTTGAGAGAGAGTGAGACAGAGCATGAGTGGGGGAGGGGCAGAGAGAGGGAGACACAGAATCCAAAGCAGGCTTCAGGCTCTGAGCTGTCAGCACAAAGCCTGAAACGGGGCTCGAACTCACGGACTATGAGATCATGACCTGAGCCGAAGTCAGACGCTCAACCGACTGAGCCACCCAGGCGCCCCTGGAAATTATTTTTTTCAAGTTTATTTATTTATTTTGAAAGAGGGACAGCATGAGTGCAGAGGGGAAGAGAGAGAGGGAGAATCCCAAGCAGGCTCCATACCATCAGCGTGGAGCCAGATGTGGGGCTCGAACCCATGAAACCGTGAGATCATGACTTGAGCCGAAACCAAGAGTTGGATGCTTAACCACTGAGCCACCCAGGCACCACTAAAACTATTGAAATTATTATAGGCTTAAGTTTTCCCCTTTTTTCAAAAATGTGTTTTAATTCTCAGGTTTTCTGTGTGGAACTTCAGTTTTGGACAAAGATGGGGTGAGTGCAGCCGTTGTTGTTGCTGAGATGGCAGCTTACCTGGAAACCATGAACATAACATTGAAACAACAACTGATTAAGGTTTATGAAAAGTAAGTTATGTTATTATGAATTTCTAGTTTCAATTGCTGAATTTCTCAGTTTTTTGGTTCTCCTTTTAGATTTCTAAATTTGGTTTTGAAAATAGCCAATCCTTTTTAAAAAGTTCTAAAACTGAACTAAAGACTTCCACTTTCTACATAATACAATAATAGGCTTATCTTTAATATGTACTTTCCTGAAGAGTTATCTGACATCTGATTTTAACACTTTAAATTTTTGTGCAGATATGGTTATCACATTTCAAAAACGTCCTATTTCTTGTGTTATGATCCGATTACCATCAAAAGTATATTTGAAAGGCTTCGCAATTTTGATTCTCCAAAAGAATATCCAAAATTTTGTGGGACATTTGCTATATTGCACATACGGGATGTTACCACTGGATATGACAGCAGCCAGCCTAATAAGAAATCAGTAAGTACCCAAATATATTTTTTTAAGTTTTTTAACAATTTGTAGTACTTCGTACTATAGTGAAATGGAAGTTCAAGCCTGTGAGTGTCTTGAAACTAGGGGATCCGTTGTTTTTCTTCAGAGCAGTTTTTTTTTCAATTTTTTTGTTTTGTTTTTTTAATGTTTGTTTATTTTTGAGAGAGAGAGACAGAGTGTGAGCCAAGAAGGGGCAGAGAGAGAGGGAGAGAGACACAGAATCCCAAAGCAGACTCCAGGCTCTGAGCTGTCAGCACAGAGCCTGACACGAGGCTCAAACCCACGAACCGTGAGGTCATGACCTGAGTCATGACGCTTAACCGACTGAGCCACCGAGGTGCCCCATCTTCAGAGCAGTTGTAATCCCAGAGCCTCCCTGCCTCTGATCCTGTCCTCCTCTTTCTCCATGTGGGGAGATGGAAAAGAGAATTAGACAAAAAGAGAAAGGGAAGGAGAGAGGGAGAATGTGTGATGATGCTACATAATGCTGAAAATAAAGTCTAAAAGCCTGTTGTTTCAAAGTTCACAATTAACCCCCTTCTATTTGTAACTTCCCTTTTCGACCTTGTTCCCTATACCTGTAGCCAAATAGAACAGCTTAATAGTTTCTTACATGCATACATTTTTATTATAAATTTCTCTCTTCTTGCTCAAGCTATTTCCTCAGTCTTTGTTTCCTTCCTATTGCTGCAGGTCCACACCTTAGCCATTATTTAAGACTTCAGACACATGTCACCTCCTCCACATACCCTCCTGGTCCCAAAATTAGATATCTTCCTCCTGAGGTTTCATTATATATGGTGCCTTCCTCTTGTCACTTATCACTTTCTATTTTATCATTGTGTTGTACATGGCAGATAGATTTCTGATACACCTCTGTGCCTCTCAAGGCTCCTGCCTACGTGGTAGGTGCGCAACAAATATTTAAATGCTATAGATTGCTGATCATATGTATTTGGTTATTGTTATGGTTATTAGCCTAAATTTCCATTTATAATGTCCTGATGTCTCAAGTTGCTAGGGGCATAATGTATTTTGGGAAATCTGCAACTCCTTGTGTATAATATAGCTCATAATCCTTTTGTGTGTATATATTCATCTGGTCAGCAAATATTGGTTCCCAGTTGTTGGTATTCTGTATATGTGCAAGGATGTGTGTATTTTTCTGTCTTTGTAAACTACTTGAAGAGAAGAACCAAATTTTTTGCTTCTTTTTATTTCACTACTGTTGCTGTGCTCAGAATAGTTCTTGCTGTGATGCTTTTTTCCTATTAACCCCCTTTAAGCTTTATGATAGTCATTATTCAAAGTACTTTCCTGTGTGTTCTCTGCAGATGCTTACAACAATTTTATAAGGCAGGTGCTATAGATGTTGTTAATCCCCTAAGGTCACTTAGTGAGTGTCAAAGACTTTGTTAGGTTTTTCTTCACATTTCAGATTGATATTCATGTGTATGTTCAATAGGCATTTATCAGAATCCTTTGGTGCTACAGGTACAGACACACTGGAGATAGAGCAATGACAAAGGCGCTGTTTCTACACTCAAGAGTCTAGTGGGGAAATGGAATGAAACTGATTACAACATGACAAATGCAACCAGGGGGTGCATAAGGTGCCATGGAAGAGCATAGGAAGGACCCCTGCTCGGATTTGGGAGGCTTATGGAATACATTCTAGAGGACTTTTGGGAGCTGAGTAAGAGTGGGAGTTATCCAGATGTAGGAGGAACGGTGGGTGTTCAGGCAAACGGAGCAGCAGGTGCTAGATCTGGAGGTGAGAAGGCATGTTCTCTTTCACAGAACCACAAGGAGTTCTCTACAACTGTAGTGGTAGTGTGGAGTTTGAGGCAGAATGGCCTGTGCGGTGTGTGGGTTAGAGAGAGACAAACTCCCAGGCGGGAAGATCAGTTCATATGCTGTTTCAGTAATCAAGCTGAGAGATGATGGGAGCCTGAATTTTTTTTATGTTTATTATTTTTGAGAGAGAGATTGAGAGTGGGGTAGGGGCAGAGAGAGGAGGGGGGCAGAGGATCTGAAGCGGCTCCCTGCTGACAGCAGAAGAGTCTGATGCTGGGCTCGAACTCACGAACCATGAGATCGTGACCTAAACCAAAGTTGGATGCCTAACTGACTGAGCCACCCAGGTGCCCCTAAATTTAATATAGTAGCAGTGGAGATAGAAAGTTGGGCGAAGTAGAATACACAGGACTTGCTAATTGATGGTCTGTGAGTGAAAAAGAGAAGAAGGTGTCTGGTTTTTTTTTAATTTTTGTAACGTTTATTTATTTTT
The DNA here is from genome assembly GCF_018350195.1 of Panthera tigris. Taxonomy (NCBI): domain Eukaryota; kingdom Metazoa; phylum Chordata; class Mammalia; order Carnivora; family Felidae; genus Panthera; species Panthera tigris. Next base: position 57,065,814 of record NC_056669.1, read on the forward strand.
GAGAGAGAGAGAGAGAGACAGAGTGTGAGCAGGGGAGGGGCAGAGAGAGAGGGAGACACAGAATCTGAAGCAGGCTCTAGGCTCTGAGCTGTCAGCACAGAGCCCATTGTGGTTCTCAAACTCATGAACTGCAAGATCATGACCTGAGCCAAAGTTGGACATTTAACCAACCGAGCCACCCAGGAACCCCAGAAGGTGACTGTTTTAAGCAACTGGTGTATGGTAATACCACTGAGGGAGGGGTTTCACGGAGAGGACCAGGCTCAGGACACCTGGTGAAAGGCACCACTGTCAAACCCATGTCACAGTACAACCCCCACAGGTCCCCCAAGATACCTTCATAGACAGATCTGTGGTCCAGGAAGAGTACAAGTGTTAATCCATATGTTCAATGTCAAAAGTAAAGCTTTATTTCTTTTTTTAACTTTTACATAAAAAGTATACAATTTTTTTGTACCCCAGTAGGTTATTTGGCCTGTCCTCTAGGATATGGGCACTCTGCTTTGGAAGCTATTGATAAACTGTGAAAGTGCTTTGAAATTGTAAAGCACTTTGCAAATGTAGAGGCAGTTTGGACTTTGGTACAAATAGGCCTGGCCTCAGCTTCTTGCTCTGCCACTTTAGCTGGTTACCTCGACTAGGTTGTTTACTCTTTTTGAAACTTGTCGGTAAATTGGAAGTAATATTTACTTTGGAAGATTATTCTTGAGGCCTAGAGACCATGTATATAACCCAATGCCAGTACTATTATAAATGTTAAGTACATGGTATATTTATAAATTATTATGTATGTACTCTCCTTTTGTATTTTATAATTCTTCTAAAAATATCTTCAGCTGTAAAAAACACATAACATAATAGGTACCACCGTAACTGTTTAAGCATGCAGGCCCAGCAGTGTTAACTATATCTGCATTATTTTGCAACAAATCTCCAGAACTTTTTCATCTTGCTAAACTGAAACTCCATACCATTAAACAACTGCTCCCGCCCCCCACCAGCCCTTGCCAACAGCCTTCTACTTTCTGTTTCTATGAATTTGACTCCTTTAGATACCTCATATAAGTAGAGTATATTTTACAACTCTTGAAAATTAAAAAGGTACTGAGTGTAACTAAGCTGTTGTTAAAATTGTGCATAGGTGCTGCCTGTGAGTAAAAACAGCCAAATGATTACATTTACTTTTCAAAATGGCTGTGTGGCTACTCTTCGGACAAGTGGGACAGAACCCAAGATAAAGTATTACGCAGAGATGTGTGCATCACCAGAGCAGAGGTGAGAATTGATTTTTTAAATATACATATATATATATATATGCACATATATATAGTTTATTGAGATACAATTCACATACTGTACAGTTTACCCATTCAAAGTGTACAATTCAGTGGTTTTTAGTATATTGTGCAATCATTACAATCAATTTTTTTCTCCACGTATTCTTTTTTTTTTTTTTATTCTCAAATTAGCTAACATAACAGTGTAGTCTTGGCTTCAGTAGATTCCGATGATTCATCATGTATAACACCCAGTTCTCATCCCAACAAGTGCCCTCCTTAATACCCATCATCTGTTTTCCCCACCCTCATCAACCCTCAATTTGTCCTCTGTATTTAAGAGTCTCTTATGGTTTGCCACAATTTTTTTTTTTTTTTACTAACAATTTTAGAACATTTTCATCACCTCAAAAAGAAACACCATCCCCATTAGCAGTCACTTGCTATTCCCCACCCTCTTCACCCTGGGCAACCACTAATCTACTGTCATTATAGACTAGTTTATTGTGGACATTTCATATAATGGAATCATACAATATCTAGCCCTTTGTGACTGGCATCTTTTACTTAACATAATGTTTTCAAGTTTCATCCATGTTGTTGCATGAATCAGCACTTTATTCCTTTTTTAAAAAAAATTGTTTTCATGGCCTAATGATATTCTATTGTATGGGTTATAAAATTTTTTTATCCATTTTTCAGGCTGTGGACATTTGGGTTATTTCCACATTTTAACTATTAATGAATAGCAGTGCTACAAATATTTGTGCAAAAATTTTTGTGTGGACGTTTCATTTCACTTGGGTATATAGGTGGTGTAGAATTGCTAGGTCACATGGTAGTTCTATGTTTAACCTTCAGAGAAACTGTCAGACTATTTTCCAAACCAGCTGCATCATTTAGAAATTGAATTTTTAAATTTTAGTGAATTTTTATTACTGGAAGGTTCTGTGAGCTTTAACTGTTATATGTTGAACATAAAGAAATGATGAACAAATAATTTATTTTCAGACAATATTCATTTTTTAAATTTTTTTTTAAATTTTATTTTGAGAGAGAGACAGAGAGGGAGGGAGAGAAAGAGCAGTGGAAGGGCAGGGAGAGAGAGAGAGGGAGAGAAAATCCCAAGCAGGCTCTGTGCGCAGAGCCCCATGTGGGGCTCAATCCCACAAACTGAGATCATGACCTGAGCCAAAATCAGGAGATGGATGCTCAACCAACTGAGCCACCCAGGCACCCCGAGAATATTCATTTTTTACATCAAATATGATTTGACTTAATCTGCCTAATTTATTGCCTTTTAAGAGTAAGAATTGTGACTAAATTGACTTTAATAAACATCTCAAATGCTATTTAAACTTACTAAAAGTAGTACCTTGTCACTGATTAATATACTTTTGGGAAGGAGATTTTTTGGAATTGCCTGCAGAGTCCGAGGTACATTATTTTGTATGTTCCTAAGTCTTTGCATTTAAGAGTAGATTTTATTTCCTTTGGGGGCAAAAAGACATCCTGAAGTCATTCAGAGTAGAGTTTAAAGGAAACCAAACTGGGTAATGCTGTATTTGGCTAAAACTAAAGGATGATTATTAAAGTAATAAAAAATGATTGTGAAGTCAGTTGAGAAGAGGCTTTCCTGGAAATCTTTTGGGCAACAGCAGTGATGACTTTGAAGCGCATACCTGTAAGTGTATATTTATTTTTTAAACATCTCATTTTTCTAGTCACATCTCCCTCTGTACCTGAATCATGCCATGTCATCCCATAATATCTACTGGGTATCCTTCAAAGTTTTCAGGAAGCCATTTTAGCATAACACCTAGTATTGGTGTTCTAGGCCATTAAATTGCCTAACTCAGGAGAAATCTGTAGATATACCGAAACTCATCCACGTACTGTGTACCAAGGAACTCCCTTTCGTGAAATTCAACTTCAGTTGGTGATAATTGTGTTTTGTGTGTGTGTGATCGTTTCCCCTTTAGTCTTGTTTTGTTTTAACTGAGTGAACTTCTGCTTTGTTAACAAATTGTTTGATATCCTCTCCGGAATATGTCCTCTTAAAATTATAACAATTTAAATGAATTTTAAGGTGATGAAAATGAAGAATTTCAAAACCCTTAATCTTTCTCTTCAGTGACACTGCCTTACTAGAAGAGGAATTGAAGAAACTCATTGAAGCTCTGATTGAGAATTTTCTTGAGCCCAGTAAAAATGGACTGATCTGGCGTTCTGTTTAGTGCACACCAGTACATCATTTCTTTGCACTGGCACATGGAACAGAACAGCAAAGAACTCCATGTGTTGACGTCATATGAGCATTCTCTCCCTATCTCCTCTGGCCAAGTATCCTTTTACTTTTATTTTCTTTCTTTTGGTTGGCTGACTAAACAAACTATCAATTTGAAATGCAATGGTCTGGAGAGAAATGATTCAAATTTTTTCATAATCTTGAACAAAAGTCATTGCATTAATAGTATTATAGTGACACGTTGTTCTTCCTTTAACAGAAACAAAAACAATACATAAGTGAGTTTTCTTATTTAAGTGTGATTAAGCTTAGTTCCATATTATAATTGTGTAGAGCACAGTTTAAAAAAAAAAAAGGCAGATAAATGTTATATAATTGTAGAGTTAGTTAAGGAAATTAATCTATAAAATTGACAAGAAAATGGCATTGCTCCCATAATACTGTGGGAAAGTGTCATTGTTATGTCACAGGTATTAACTTACAAAGTAGAGTATTTGAAATAGGGTATTTGCATTTTTAGCTTAGAACCGATGTTACAATATGTGGTTTCAGCTTCTCTTTTTCAGGTGCTCTTAATGTAGTGTGAACTTATTGTACGTATTTAAAATTCTGACGTTTACTGAACGTAAAACAATAGTGGCAATGCTCCTAGTGGTTTCGTTCTTGTCAGATTTCTCAGTGCCTTCTCAGGGTATGGTATGAATTAAAACAGTGTTCCTGCATTGAATATAATTTAATCAGCCAATTTTCAGACAGTTGAGGAAATCTTCCAAACTATGTAGGTGCTTCCCCTCTATAGCAAATAAATTTGCCCTTTAAAAAAATTTTATGAATGCAAATAAAAATGTTAATAAAAGCAAACTCAGTGTAACTATACTGAAGGATCTTCATGTTAGAATTCAGGGTCAGTAATCACAGCCTTCAAGTAAAGAAAAAAATCTGAACTGAGAAAGGAGCTCTAAATTTATTTAAATGTCTAACTTTGGAATTACATTTTTATAAGTAGATTTATTCCTTTATCAGATGAAGTAATGCTAATTTTACTAAGAAATAAAATATCCAGATTTTAGGTGTTAGAATAACACTAAAACTACATGTTTTAAAACTAAATTCCAGTTTGTTCTAACATCTTGCTGGCCACTGTAGAATTTCTGATCTCAAGAGTACTCTTTACCAATTTGGAAAAAAATTTTGGAAGGTCACTTTTGGTTGATTCCCCAGACTTCTAAAAAAGTCTTAATAGAGAAATACCGTTTAATCTTCTTAAAGTGTATCCTGTCCTATATAACTCACAGAATTAATAATTAAACCCAAGTGCTATAGTTAAGAGGTAACAATCACAAGGCCTTGTGTGTAATTATACTGAACAAATAGCTAGTGGGATATAACTGGTATTAGAGAATTTATTTCCTAAAAAATAATAATAGCATAAAATTTAAACATTTATTAAATAACAGTTTGGTTTATTGCAGCTATCAGCTAACATTTGGTTGAACCCATATAGTCCAAGTATAATTTTCAAATTATTGTATTGCCACTATTGTTAATTTGTTCCTTCCTTTCTTATAGCTAGATCTCGTATGACTGTAGGTAATAGCTAGCTAAGGGTAGAGAGCACCATACTTCTGAATGACATTGTTTTCAAAGGCTTTGCACTAGGGAAAATGTGTATACTTTTTTGCTTTATTGGCTTTAAGGAATGTAGAATGTAACTTAGGAGATAGCCTATATTCTGCCAAGTATTATAAACGATGCTATATATATCAAAAATATGTATATTTGGCTTTAGTGTCTGTGTTTCCATGACTGAAGAACAAAGTGAAGCTAAAATGATATGATAGCCCATTCATAATCACTAAAGCCATGTCATGATTGTCATTCTATTATAAAGAGAACAGTTTGAGTGCTTTAATATAATACAATGTTTAAGTCATCTTAATCAAGGTGAAAAGTTATGAAAGCTTAGGTTATCTCAAAAATTTAAAAATCCAAAGTTAAAATTAACAAAATTTTACAAACGTTCCTGAAATGTATAGATTGAGGGAATTATTAGATTCTAGCCAAGCTCTCAAGTCTATGTAAGCATGGTATTTTAACATGAACTTGACATAGTGGGTATACAGTGGCCTAATAGAATAAATCAGTGATCCAAGTCAACCAGGAAGGGCAGAGGTGCTGGCCCATGAGTCTCAGCCTTGGGCTCTACATTGTTTAGCTTTTTCTTTATGAATTATATCACAAAAATGAATGCATTCTCCTTGAGTATATAGATCAAAACTGGGCTTCTCTAGAGTTTTGGGGAAAAGGAACAAACTAGTGGGGCAAGGTCAAAGAATACATTGAAAATAAGCAGTAGAAATAAACAATAGAAAAGTCAATAAGATGGCACAGGAACAACTTCTTGTGAAGGGCAAACTAACCTCTCAAAAAGTAGGGAATAAACTGGCTGTGGGCAAGTTATTTAGCTGTGTTTGTTATTATGATGAACAAATAGCGAACCTTTTGCTTTCTTTCCTTTATTAGCAACCACTAAAAAGAAGCCAAGTTTTAGGAGGTGAGAAAAAGTACCCCTCTTACTGATTCAATTCCTGCTAGGATGTTGTGTCTTAGGATCATATGGGAACTGGGGAGGAGAGGACATAGCAGAAATAAAAAGGAATATAATACAAATTGGAAAATAAGACTTGTGAGAAAGAGTTCGAAGAAGTAAGATCATTTAACTCTGGGGGGGAGAAAGCTGTTGAGATAGTTTAATAAGTCTTCCTAAGTTATTAGTTGAATCTTTTATTGAAAGGCTCAAAGTAAGAAGGAATATATCAAACTATTCTCTATCTTCAATGAGGACAGACTAAAAAAGAATAAGGATCTTTTTAAAAAAATGAAATAACAAATTTATATATTAAGGAATGTACTAAATGGATTTTAAAGGTTCCTTCCAATACGTTTTTTTAAAACTCAGGTTGGGACAACGATGATATCATAGCACTGAAAGTTACATTTGAGTTTTTGCTCCTTATCTAGAAGAATTTAGCTCACAAGAGACTTTTTGTGTATGTTGAGTAGTAGAGGCATGAGTGCAGTCTTTATTCACTGCATAAAGACCTGCTCGGATATTATTTTTAATTTAACCTGGCAAATAAATGAGACTGGAACACCATTTTATTCATCTTGAAGACTATATAGCATTATAGGATATTTGAGGGTTTTGTTTTAACTGTATTGTTATTTGGGTGTCCTAACTTCAGCAGAGAGGAAGACTCTGTATACTCTGGGCATAAAAGTGTGGATCCAGTGGAAAAAGACTGGATACTCTGGGCATAACTTTATATAGGAAATAGACCTCCTATTTCTTAAGGAGGTTGCTTCTGGAATTGATCGAACAAAGGTATTAGCTGGAGTTTAATGGAGAAATTGTTCTATGAACTATGAATTGCTGCTATTGGTATTTCTTTCAGATGTTTTCCACTGATATTTGTGATGCTTGAAAAATCCAAATTTTGATTGGATAAATTTATTTTATGCCTTTTTCTCTCTACCTCCCTTTTTCCCTAGGTCCCCTCCCACATTTTGTTACTGTGAAAAGCTATTGCCCTATTACCTCACTGATAAGAAATCTTAATTGTATTCATTCAGAATGCTTTAAACGTGTTCATAAACTATGTCTGTTTTTTGGACTTTTGGTTATTTTGTTATTATTGTGAGAATATTTAAGACATTGTAAGAAGTAATTTTAAATCTATTTCATAACCTTTTTGGTCTGTCTGGATACTACTATATGTTAATTTATTATAGCCTTTTACAATTCACTTGTTTTTCTGAGATTGCTCTAGAAACTGATGAGGAGAGTCATACTAATCAATTGAATGGTCAATTGATCTCACATATTATTTCAGGTTTCCTTGTACTTGGGGTATCCAAAGCACAAAATTTGAGGAAATCGTTTTTCACATTTGTCCCCACAGCATCTTACCATAAGCTGTAAGAAGTCCCAGGTGGAAAGAAGAGGATCTTTCTTTGCAGGACTTAACACAGCACGATTTTCTTTAGTTCCAGGTGGAAACAAAGTTAAAGTTTTCCATTGGTTACTTTAAAAAATTAACCATACTATTACATTCATTAAATGATCTTTTCTCTTTGTTCATTCAAGACTGTGTACTTGAAAAAGAGGACATATAAGAATGAGTAACGTGTCCAAGGTAAGGGCAAATGACATATCTAAAGTTTGCTTCTCAAATTTTTCCACCCTAAAGCAGAAGAGTATAAATACGTGGGGGGAAGGGGCCCAAGCACAAAATCTGAAGTAGTCTACCACTCGTGAAATTTCGTGTTCTGTCTTAAAAACGTAAGTTGAATTTTGCATTCTCCATAATAAAACTGTTTCGACATAAAGATGATTCCTTCAGTTTTCACGGAAACCAGTGCTGCCGGCAAGGAGCACCACATTTAGCACACGGCCTCTCAGTTTTCCCCCTCTGCCCTCCTCAATTGCCGCGTCCGCCTGGTGGTACACACACTGACTTTGGGAAATATAGGCATAGGACATACCTAGGATATTCCCTGCCTTTTAAAAGCTGAAGTTTGAAAGTATTAATGCCAAATTAAACTGAACTGAAACAGCTCCGTTACCACTGAGCCTTATATAATACTGTCAGAGGTGTTGGCCCGTTTGTTTTCGTTAACTCATTGGCATTTCTTGACCGAGAAGGAGCACCCAACTATCAGCTCCCTGAGAGCAGAGATCATGTTTTATTAGTTTTTCATACCCACACCCTCCCCCTGCCCCCCAGATATAGTACGTGTTATAGAGTGCCTAGTTGGTGACAGTAGGAATTAGGGGGTTGTGTTTTAAAGAAACTAATAGTTTAAGTAAGAAACAATCAAAAATGTTAATTTTCTGATTCAGTTTTTTTAAGCATTTCTCATTGCTGGAATTTATGATAAATCTTCATTAAGCATGCACACCCTTAAATACTGTTCCTTTTGAGAGAGCAGAGCATATTCCTATTTGCAAATTATATATAATGCCTAGTATTTTACACTCAAAGCAAGATGTTGGCCAAGTAGGCTAAGAAGGTATCTATGTAGACTTAATATCACGGGTTATAAGTGCCATTTTGAGCCTAATAGTGCTACCTTCCAAGTGAGTCACAACTAATTTGAAACTATTTGGTATATTTTTGTCCACTGTTATGATTCATCATATATCTTAAAAGAGGCACTCAAACAAGAGTCTGCATCTGTATATATGGTGAGGCCTTTTTGTTTTAGGCTAAAATAAACTCTTTGTATTATGTCATTGAATATGCCAGATAAAATATATACAGTTAAGAATGAATTATTTTTCTGACCTGTGCAGCAGTTGCTCAAAATTGTGCCGTTGTTTTAACAGTTTCTGTCAACATTTTCTCATTTTTTTCCCGATGAAAACACCAGGATGTATCATAAGTACTGCCTGTGAGAATTTGCACTTGAAGTGTTTGTGAGTGGATTTCTTGTGGTTTTAGCCAAATGAAGTGTTATCGGTAATAAACAGGCCTCTTTATAAGCATGAGTTTCTGTGTAATTTTTATTATCTTAATTACTGTGTGGTTCATAAAGTTTGCTATCCAAATGGAACATATTTTTGAAATATACGCATGGCATACCTAGAACCTACTTTCAGCCTAAATGAATATTCTAGCTTATTATTCACTAAACATGTTCATAAACTGGCTCATCAGAAGTCCCAGAAGAAAGAGCTAATATTCAAGTTTTTTCCATCTTATTTTTCTCTTTCTTTCATTTGACCTAATTTGTCTATTCACCTTAGCATCAGTTAACATAATAAAAAGTTAAATATATATTATAATATATTTGTTATTCCTGGTCCTTCCTTCCTGTCTTCCCTAAACTTGCACTTCCTCATTTCTGTTAGTGATAGGACCATTCTCCTGTCTTTATTTTCCTCTCTTTAATTCTGATTCTAATCATTAAATGGTCTCATCTTGCATGCAGCTTGCTTTAAATTATTTTATCCTTTGCTTCATTATTTTTTTTTAATTTTTTTAATGTTTGTGTATTTTTGAGACAGAGAGAGACAGAGCATGAGCCGGGGAGGGGCAGAGAGAGAGAGGGAGACACAGAATCTGAAGCAGGGTCCAGGCTCTGAGCTGTCAGCACAGAGCCCGACGTGGGGCTTGAACTCACGTACTGTGAGATCGTGACCTGAGCTGAAGTCAGACTCTTAACCAACAGAGTCACCCAGGCACCCCATGCTTCATTATTTCATTTCATAAATATTTATGAAGTTGGAAATATGTAGGTACCAAGGGCCCTCCAGAAGGCTACAAAGTAGGAAAAAAGACACAGCAGCCATTTTATTGTTGGAACAGCCTGTTCAGGACACTGTTCCCACTACCCCCAATCCACCAGATCACCTTTATCTATTCCTTATGTCTTTGGATTCAAAGCACTAGAAAGAAGGCCCAGTTGGCTTTTGTGATACTTTGGTGACATGCCTTCCTCCTAGCTGAAACCAAAAACTGATAAGAGAAGAATTTGACCCCCCAGCTTCCTTCTGAATGGTAGTAGGAGGCAGGCCACTGCATTTATACCTTTCCATCGAGACACAGTGGGAGAGAGTTAATTGACCAATTGGAAATTATGGGGAAGGCAAAGAAAGAGGGAGGACGCATCAAGCACAGATCAGCTTGAGTGTGCAGAGAACTGTAAGTGGTTTGCTATTGGCATGTTGAGTAGGGGTGTGAGTGGAGAGAGCCCTGTGTGCTATGGTATGGAGCTTGGACTTCAATCAGCAGGTGAGAGTATAGAAAGGCATAAACAGAAGGTCTCTGAGATGGTGGTGTGGGTGGGGAGGTGGTATGAGAGAGCCCATCCCTGGTAAGAACCTTAAAGTTCATCTTATCCAACCCTCATCAATTCCCACTATCTGCAGATTTATATTTGAACCTCTCCTGTGACAACTTGCCAAGACAAGTTGTACTCTTTTAAAGAAAGGCCAGTATAGGGGCTTCTGGGTGGCTCAGTTGGTTAGGTGTCTGACTTCGGCACAGGTCACGATCTTAAGGTTTGTGGGTTCGAGCCCCACGTCAGACTCTGTGCTGACAGCTCGGAGCCCGGAGCCTGCTTCAGATTCTGTGTCTCCCTTTCTCTCTGCCCTTCCCCTACTCACTCTGTCTCTCAAAAATAAATAAACGAAAAAAAAAATTTAATTTATAAAAAAAAATACTAAAGGCCAGTAGAGAGTTCTTTCTTGTGTTCAGCTGAAATATGCCTCCCGAAGCTTCTGCCCTCCAATTGTATTTGAAAGATCAATGTGATTCCAAACTGCATCTCCTTTTCACTCCAAATCCCTTTTCCCTCAGTATAAATATGCACAGTGCAGCTACTGTTCCTTGTATGACCATCCAATTGCCTTCCTGATCACCACGTGGACAGTTTTCAAAAAACTGGATCCAGAGTTAATATGCTACACCAGAAATGGTAGTACCAGCCCAGAGTAGTAAAAGGTGGGATTTAGTCCTGATATGGGAGGGGGCTCTGCCTGGGGCACACTGCGTGACACTTCTTCACTTTGCAAATAACTCCTTTAACCCTCAATTCAAGCATCATGCCTTCCAAAAAGCCTTCACTGCCCGGTTGCCACCTCCCACCCCACCAGCCAAGCTGGACAGGGGCCCTGCTCTATATGGCCATAGCTCCCTTTGCCAGCCTCTGTTACAGCACATCCCACACCAGGAAGAAATGATCTGCTTGTGTATTGGACTCTCCCAGCTCTCCTAAAGCTGGAATTGGCTGACTCAATGCAGTATCCCCCAGTGCCCCGAACTGAGCCAAGTGGATGATGAGCCCTCAAAAAAAAAAAAAAAAAAAAAAAAAAAGGTTCAGCTGAAGTGAACTGAATTGGAATATTGGAATTTGAGCTGAGCTTTTATTTTTTTTTTAATTTTTTTTTTTACGTTTTATTTATTTTTGAGACAGAGAGAGACAGAGCATGAATGGGGGAGGGGCAGAGAGAGAGGGAGACACAGAATCGGAAGTAGGCTCCAGGCTCTGAGCCATCAGCCCAGAGCCCGACGCGGGGCTCGAACTCACGGACCGCGAGATCGTGACCTGAGCTGAAGTCGGTCGCTTAACCGACTGAGCCACCCAGGCGCCCCTGAGCTGAGCTTTTAAAGGCAAGTAGGCTGTGAATAAGCAAAGGGGAGGAGACACACATGTTATATGAGTACATTCAACTCAAAGCAAAGAAATATGTGAATGAAGACTTGGGAAGTAGGACTACTTGAGATTTGCTAGAGGGCTTCAAGACAGACATAAACTGAAGCGGAAAAAAGTCATAAACTGAGGGGAGAGAAATCAACCTGAGGATGAATAAGGCATGGGGGAAGGGTAGAAGAGATTTGTTCCCATGTGGGGAGGGAACAAGGGCGGAAAAAAACCAGCAACTGGGTCAGTTTCTTCCAGTCGCTATTCCCCTATTCCATTCCCACATATGCATACTCCCCCCCCCCCCCCCCCCCCGCCGTGGACAGGGATCCACGACCCACAAAAGAAACAGTCCCTGCGCAAAGCAAGGAACCCAAATTCAGTGCAAGCATCTCTCTTGACAATTAGGGAAGCCTGAGGGTCGGATCAGGGACCCACTTGAGTCCACGGAGTGGATTTCTACAGGACCCAAGTTGTCTTACTCCCAAACTGCTGTTTCCCCGCCACTACGTGCCGCCCCCCTCCACTCCCATGACCTGAGGACGGCTAGTTAAAATTCTTTCAATAAATCTTAGTCTTTAGTCAGAAAGGGCCCTTCCTATTTCTATTCCGTTGAAAACTAAGGTCCAGAGAGAAGTGATACCCTGGGTCACAGAGCTGGTAAGAGACAAAACTGGAACTAATAGGTCTCCTGACTGGTAGTCCCTTCTCCTTCCGGTCCCTTCTCCTTAACCTGCTGGAAGCAGGACCGTGAATAAGAGGTTGGTAAGATGTCATCCATCTTTACAAAGACAAGAACAGTGACAGTGCAACAGAAGTGCTATAATAGTGGGGCGCCTGGGTGGCTCAGTCAGTTAAGCGTAGGAGGACTTCAGCTCAGGTCGTGATCTTGTGATCTCACAGTTCGTGAGTTTGAGCCCCGAGTCAGGCTCTGTGCTGACAGCTCTGAGCCTGAGCCTGCTTTAGATTCTGTGCCTCCCTCTCTGCCCCTCCCCCACACATGCTCTGTCTCTGTCTCTCTCAAAAACAAATAAGCAAAAGAAATGTTGTAAAAGGTGAACACAGAAATGGTGCAGGAGGAGAGAGGGGCAGCTGTGCGGGGTCCAGGAGGGGATCCAAACAATTGCTTGGGACTAGAGTGGAGCCTTGAAGAGAGAACAGGTGTCTGTTGGGCAGAGAAACAAGGAAAGGCCTTGCAGACCCAGGAGACAGCAAGAAAAAAGCAGGAAGAAGCATCCTGGGAAGGCTGAATAATAGGTTTCTGATCTTAGCCATTGGCACTTCTGATTTTATACACTCTTTCTGGGTGAAATCCCCATAGTTCCCACTATTGCTCTGAGAGTATACAGCGAGACAGAGGCAGGATAAGCTCAACAGACATTTCTGTTCAAGAAGGAGAAGCATGAAAGGGGCATAGTCATCCTTAAACAGAGCAATTCTGACTCCAGCTAGATAAACACCAGATGGGGTTCCAGCCTGGGAGAAGGGATATTCTAATATTCCTTGCTCTGGCCTGCGCTCTGCTCCCTGGAAGTGGCTCCCTAGTCCACTGATCTCTGTGCTTCTTGGCTCCACCCTCTGGACCCTCCCTCCTTGTCCATCTCTTTCCTTAGCTACTTCTGAAGCAGTAGCACATGCGGGGAGCTAGGTAGCAATGGGAATTATTTCTCAGTTCCTTTTAGTTCAAGCTGTTGGTACGTTGGCACGTACAACTCATTTAAAATTTTTGTGGGTTTTCTATGTATCTGATTATGGTCAACTCTATACTCACAACTGTTTTTGAGACATTTCCCTCAATTTTATCACTGCTATTTTGGAATTGGGCTTCTGTGGATATTGCTGTTAGGAAGGATTCCAAGAAGTCTTTTTGTCTAGGAATCTACTAGACATCACTAATTCTTTCAAAGTCTTTACAAACTGTGTTACAGCTACATCTTTGATATGATCTACATCTCCAGAATGTATTTTCCTGTAATAACCCTATGCTGGCTAGAGAGCCTCAAGATGAAAAAATTTTATTATTTATTTATTTTTTTAATTTTATTTTAGAAAGAGAACGCTCATGAGCAGGAGAGAGGCAGAGAAAGAGAGAAAGAGAGAGAGAGAGAGAGAGAGAGAGAGAGAATCTTAATCCATGCTAAGCATGGAGTCTGACATGGGGCTCAATCCCACAACCCTGGGATCATGACCTGAGCCAAAATCAGATGCTCAACTGACTGAGCCACCCAGGTGTCCCCCAAAAAGTTTTATTTTTTAACCAAGTCCTGTCCCTCTGTTCTCTCTAAATTCTTTTTGCCAGTTCTTTCTTTAGCTGGTACCTCTCTTCCTGTTACAAGGTTACACAGCTAGGAACACCCAACTGACACTTTCAACACTCTGCCTAGAGATCTCCTTAGCTAACCAAACACTTTCTGAGTATTTTCCCCCAGCTTCCAAGTTGCCATAGGCAACACTTTGGCCAATTGTTTTGCTATTATAAAACACAGATCACCATTTTTCCAGCCTCCAAACAATTTCCTCACCATTTTTTCCAGACTTCACTGTTTGCTTGCCATTTTTCCAATCTCCACCCATCCCTGATCCCAAAGCCAATGCCATGAATTTGGGGTTTTGTTAAAGGTAAGCATTTCACTTTCAGACACCAGTTTCTGTAATGGTCAACTTTTGCTGTAAAACAAACTACCCCAAAACTATTCATATGTCTCACAGCTTGGCAATTTGGACTGAGATCATCTGTCTGGTTCTTCTGGTCCAATTATCAGATGGGGGTCAGCTGCCAAGTTGATTGGGTGCTGGTTAGTTTAGGATGGCCTCAACTGGGTTGGCTGAGTTCTGCCTCATGTGGCTCCCATATTTCAGCAGGCTAGCCCAGGCTTGTTCACATGGGTGCCTGGGCAGGGATCCAAAAGGGAAGGTCACAGCATGTAAGGCCTCTTGAGGCCTAGGCTCAGAACTGGTACACGTCACTTCTATTGCATTTTATTGGCTAAAGAAAGTAATAAGGCCTTCCCAGATTCAAGGGGAGGAGGAATGCAAAGGGGAATGAAAAGAAATGCAAAATCATATAGTAACAGGTGTGGATACAGGGCAGAATAGGACCATGGCTATTTTTACAGCCCACCATACTTCCTCAGAAGCAGCCTCATCATGAATTTGGTATGCATCCTTCCCTTCCAATCTTTATAATTATGTGAACACAAAAATATTTTTTCCCATCACTGTTATATGTTTTTAAATGAATGACTTCACATATACCAAAGAATTTGTATAATTTAAATGTAAGATACAAAGAATAAAATGCTTTTGTAAGAGAGAAACAGAATTTTGGCAATACATTTTACCCTCCCTGTGTATCCTTCCCACCAAACATTCATTTCTCACCTGGACTATGCAATGGCTTCCTAGCTGACTTTTTCTGCCTCCAGTCTTGCTTCATCCAATCAATCAGGTCAACCCACCGTAGTAGTCACAATGATCTCTCAAAACAAAAATCGAATCATACCGCTCCTCTCTTTAAAACTGTTCACTTGTTTCCCCTTGGCCTTAGCATAAAACCAAACTTATTAACAGAGTAGGCCCTTCATCATCTAGCTCCTATTCACACTTCCTGCCTCATATTTGCCATCCATCCCCAAATGTGCCATGCTTTTTCTCTAAACTGATCAATGGGTATTGACCAAAGAAAGTGGCTTCCATAGTTCCCTGTACCTTCTCCTACATGGCATATATCACTGTTGTTGTTGGCCACCAGGCTCCTCTTCTTAATCCTGGGTGCTAAGCACAGCACCTAGAACCATAGATGCTCACTAATGGTTAAATGAATGCATGAAGAATGAATGGTAGGTTCTGGGGACAAAGAGAACTTCCACCAAAAGCTCCTAGTGTAGGTGGAGAACAGATTTAGATAGATAGACACACAGACAGACAGACAGACAGATCCATCTCTCTGCTAAACAAACAGCAAATAAATGCCTGACAAGGATGGTACATTTAAGTTAGCTTCTAAGTTCCACCAGGGGGCACTATGGGAACGCCTCAGGTTTCTCCGGAAAAATCAATGTCATTTCCTTGGAAAGACCCTACCTACTTTGGAGGAGATGTAATTTTCAAAGGTGATGCTTGTTTGTTTGTTTTTTGTTTTTGTTTTTGTTTTTTAATAAACTCCCTAGTCAGTCCACTTGAAAGAGCTGTATCTCAGCCATCTGTGAGTTTGAAGGACCGAAGTAACTCCTGTTGGTGTCCACTTTATTATCTGTAATGGTTCTTCAACTTGGAATCATCGCAAGAGCTTTCAAAAACATGACTTAATTTATCTTCCACATCAACTGTTGGGAGCCAGAATAGGGATTGTTGTTATTATTTCCATCTTAAAGATGGTAACTCTAAGGGTCAAGAGGTACCTTAGCAAAGACTTAAATCTGTCTTCCAAATTCAAATGTATTTAACTAAAAGTATATTTAGTTCCAGGCTATGTAAAAGATGATAGAAATACAAAGGCATTCCTTAGAAGTAAAGACTGTCAAAACTAGAGGGAATTTTGGAAATCACCTAATGAAGTGTCCTCAACTCAAACATGCATAAAAATCTCCCCAAGAGCCTGCTAAAAATACAGATTCCTTGACTTTCTCCTCCCCCTACCCCCACCCCCACCCCAAACACACACATTTTTTATTTAACAAGTCTTGGTGGGAATCTTGAAATGGAATTTTTCATAAGAACATCCATTTGTCCCCACCATGGTTCTGATGCAGATGAACTGTGGACTACACTTTTAGAAACATCAATCCACTGGTTTAATCCTTTCATAACAGAAGAGAAAACTCACGAGAAGTGAGTGGAAGTGAGTCCCACAGAAACTCTCCTTGGGTATAGTAAGGGAGGCTGGCCCCGGAACTGATAATGAGCACCTGAAGTAATGATACAAGGAAAGAATGCCCAACCGAGAACTGGAGATTCTGGGTTCAATTTCAGGCTTTACCATCTTGCTAATGAATTACTTAACCTCACTGAACTATGATTTTCTCAACTATAAAATGCAGAACAACAATACATGTTCCATAGACTTACTGTGAGGAAAAAAGGAGATAAATAGCATAAAGGGTTTGGCAGGGGACTGGCACGTAGAGGACCCTTGATAAAAGAGATTGGTTGATGGGTTTATTTTGAATGCTCTTTCTACTCCATTTATTCTATTTCTTTTTTTTTTTTAAGTTTATTTATTTATTTTGAGAGAGAGAGAGAGAGAGAGAATATGCATGGGGGCGGAGCAGAGAGAGAGGGAGAGAGAATTCCAAGCAGGCTCCACGCTATCAGCACAGAACCCCACATGGGTCCGGAACCCATGAACTGTGAGATCATGACCTGAGCCACTATCAAGAGTCGGATGCCTAACCAAATGAGCCACCCAAGCACCCCTAACTCTAGCTCCTTAAATGAGTAATGGCTGTTGCCAGGTAACACTAGGCAGTCCTGTCTACATGAAGCTTGTGATCTAGTGGAGCCGATGGTCATTAATTATAGAAATAAGAAATTACTATTGTAATAAATACTACCAAAGGAAAATATAAACTGTGCTTTAAATAATGTGGGGATTCAAACCTAATCTTCAGACAAATAAAACGTCCTGAGGAAATGACTCAAAGGATGAGTAGGAATTAGTCAGAAATTATACACGGATCAGGAAAGAGCTTGGCAGGAGTGGGAAATGAAAAGGCCAGAGTGGCTGGTGTGGAGTGAGCAGGAGAGAGGGGCATGAAACTAAGGATGATTACTATTTCTGGAAAACTTTCCTTTTATCCTGCCTTGATATTTATGTGAAAATTTTTATCTTTTCCTTCACCCTCTTTTCCATTTCAATTTTTTCCCCACTTTTACACTATAAAGCCTAATAATACTAGTAACATTTCCTCAAAGCTAACAGAGTAGTCCCACCGTATCTGCAAGGGATACGTTCCAAGACCCCCAGGAAATGCCTAAAACTGCGGGTAGTACTGAACCCCAAATATACTATGTTTTTCCTATACTAATTTATAAATTAGGCACTGTAAGAGATTAAGAACAGTAACTAATAATAAAGTAGAACAAATATAACAATATACTTACTATAAGAAAAGTTACGTGAATGTGGTCTCTCTCTCAAATTATCTTTTTGTACTGTACTAACCCTGCTTGTGATGATGTGAGATGATAAAATGCCTACATGCTGAGGTGAAGTGAGGTGGAGACGTAGGCATAGTGATGGAGCATTAGGCTACTATTGACTTGACAGGGTGTCAGAAGGAGCATCGTCTGCTTCTGGACCCTGGTTGGCCTCAGGTAAATGACACCACGGAAAGTGAAACTGTGAATAAAGGGGACTACTCTGCACATTTTTCAGTTTCTGATGTTCAGAAATAGGCATTGTCTACTAAGGCAAGTTTATAAACAAAAAAACACCTTGCTAAATACCAAACAGGAGTATAAATTGAGCTGTTACAATTAGCTGTGCTTAGAAAGTATCTATTCTATTGTCACATAGTTATTTGTACTGGTAGTATAATTCAGTTACATTTTAGTTCGGTTTTAGTTAAACTTAGAACCCTGTGCTACTCAGAGTGACTTTAAAACTCCTCTCTGGTGCAGAATTAAATTAAATATTATAATGGGGGACGTTCTAGTTACGGGAAGATGAAATGGACACATTCTACTGTGTCTCCCCAATGACTGCAGCTATGAAACCTGGACAGAACACATGGAAATGACATTTGAGGACTCTGAAAAGTAAATGACAGCAGGTAGATTTGGAAAGACCAGAATTTGAAGCATCACTGAGCTGGCATTAAATTTCCACTTTTCAATCCTCAATGGCCCTAAACCCAGAATTGGGACCCAAGGTGAGGACTGGGAGAGCTGCAGGAGAAACCCACTAGCTCTGGCTCAAGCAAAGAGGAATAGAACTCCCCTACTCAGAGGGGCGAGATCTCACGTTTTCCTTTGTTCTCTCTTTCCCCGTACCCCACACATCTCCCCGGGGCAATCTCACAGTGGTGGCCCCAATGGCAAAGGTGGCAGTGAGGTTCCTGCGGCTGTCTAAAACATTGAGTTATCTTATGTATTACATCTACCTACACTGAAACCATCTTAAATAATGCTGTAATTTTTGCTTCGGCAATCCTAACAGGGTGGGGAAACCCCCACTGATTTTTTTCTCTCTGCATCCTCCTGCCACTTGGTCCCAGACATATGTAATAATGAGAAGCATACAGCAGAATAGAGTTATTTGAAGCCCAGGTCTTTGGCCAGAGAACCAAAAAGGGAAGTATCAGTAGGCTGTAAACTATCAGAGAGATTGTAGAGAGGGCAAAGCTCGAGAGATCAACCCCATAATTCCTGGACTCACCCCTTAGCTCTGCAGGCATGGATCTGATGCTAAAGTACATACCATAGACCTAAGAACTGAGGTATGGGACAGACCACTGTCTGGGTCCAAATGTGGCACACAAATGGGACAAATCGGAAAAGTATTGCAAAAACTGAAAACTGAACTGACATTGAACTCATGGTCGCAGAAGGCAGATCAGAACTTGTGGCTTGAATCCAACTGAGTTAACTACAAGCTACACAAAAATATTAATATTTTCTATGTCATTTAAATAAGATCTAGGGAGGAGCCAAGATGGCGGAACAGCATGGAAGCTTTTTGTGTGTCTCGCGTCCATGAAATACTGCCAGACCAACATTAAACCATCCTACACACCTAGAAAACTGATTGGAGGATTAAAACAACAATCTGCACAACCTGAACCACAGAATTCAGCAGGTACGCGACACAAAGAGCTGAACTTGGGGAGCAAGAAGCCCTGAATGGTAGGGAACCCATATTGTGGGCAGAGTGAGGATGGAGACTGGGGAGGGGGGAACATATGGGAAAAACACCCCTCCCCAAAAGCAGCTGGAGAGAAAGTGGAAAATTGGAAATAGCCGCAGGGACTAAACTAAAAAGGGAGAAAAGAGAAAGGAGAGGGTTTAAATTCCATTAAGACTGTAAACAAGGGGAGCACAAAGGCTGCAACTCAGCAGCTCCATACCTGGCGGTGCTCTGGTGGGAAAGGTGAATCCCCAGGAACAGAGTGGGATCCAGGAGGTTCTCAGGCCACACGGGAAAAAGCGGTTCCACTGCTGGAAGGACATTTGGTAGAGACTGTTGAAGCCACCTGGAAGGCAGCCACATTTGCTGGTGCTGGGGCAAGGTTGTTGAAGGTGAAGCCTGGTGCCAGACGTGTGTTGCAATTTTCCATGGACCCTGAAACGCTGCGGCTACATTGTCTCACGATCTTTTTCTGGGGCGGGCTGGCACCTGACCGCAGTCTCGGGGCACCAGCAGCACCCGGGTCCAGCAAGCGTTCCTGGGTGCAGCCGACATTCGGCCATTGCTCGGTGAGACCCTCCCGCAGAGGGGCAGAGGAGGTCAAAGCCGCAGTCCTTCGGAAGTAAGGGGCTGGGGGAAAACAGCCGCATCTGAGACAAAACTTGGGAGAGAGATACTGCCTGGGGCCTGGTCACGGAGAGTGGAAAAGCGGGGAGTGGATGAGAGCTGAAGACGGAGGACCAGTGCGCATTGCTGATCCGGGAGAACAGACTGGGTGGCCGCGTGGCGCCATTTTTCACCGCTCCCGCGCATGCTCATGCGCACCGACAAGCACCGCAACAATCCACCCCAGTAGGCTAGCAGCGCCATCTAGTGGAGAGTGGTGCTGTTACAGCGGGCCCTGCCCTACTGGGCCAACTTCGCTATTCAAGAGCACAAACCTCACCACTGGCTTAATTTATGGACTATAAAGAGCTACATGGACTGACCTCTAGGGGAAAACGAAGCAACTTCAGTCCTACTTCAATCTGTTAGCAGGTTCATCTATTCAATTTTTTTTTCTCTTTTTCCTTTTTCTCTTTTACATTCTTTTCTTTTTCTTGAATATAGAAAGAAAAAACTCATTTTTATTTTTAATTTTTATTAAAAATATCTGTCTTTAATTTTTATTACTATACTTTTTACTTTTGTGTGAATTTTTTCAAATTCTACTTCCATCATTTTATTTTAGTCTACTTCAGTGTACTCACCTTTTCAAATTTTCAAACAATTTCCTTTTTTTTCTTTCTTTTTCTTTTTTCTCTTTTTCATTTCTTTTCTTTTTCTTGAATGCAGAAAGAGAAAAACTTCATTTTTACTTTCAATTTTTTTCAAATATTTTTATTTAATTTTTATTACTATATTTTTGCTTTTATGTAATTTTTTTCAAATTCTATCTTACCCCCATTATTTTATTTCAGTCTACTACAGTGTATTCACTTTTTCAAATTTTCAAACGATTTATTTTTTTTGTCTTTTCTTTTTTCTTTTTCAAATCTTTTTTCTCTTTTTAATTTCTTTTCTTTTTTCTTAAATGCAGAAAATGAAAAAATTCGTATTTCTTTTTAATTTTTATTAAAAATATTTTTCTATAATTTTTTCTACTATATTCTCTACTTTTGTGTATTTTAGTCTACTTTAGTGTGTTCATTTTTTTCAAATTCTCTAACGATTTCCTTTTTTTTCTCTCCCCCCTCTTTTTTTGTTTTTTTGGTTTTTTTGTTTCTCTAATCTGTCAAACCACTTTCTACACCCAGAACAAAACACACCTAGGATCTAGCATCATCTATTCGATTTGTGTGTGTGTGTGTGTGTGTGTGTGTGTGTGTGTGTTTAATTTTTAATTTTAATATTTTTTTAATTTTAATTTTTTTAACTTCAATTTTTCTACCTCATTAATTCCTTTTCTCCCTTCAAAATGAGAAAACGAAGGGGGCGCCTGGGTGGCTCAGTCGGTTGAGCGTCCGACTTCGGCTCAGGTCACGATCTCGCGGTCTGTGAGTTCGAGCCCTGCGTCGGGCTCTGGGCTGATGGCTCAGAGCCTGGAGCCTGCTTCTGATTCTCTGTCTCCCTCTCTCTGACCCTCCCCCGTTCATGCTCTGTCTCTCTCTGTCTCAAAAATAAACTTAAAAAAAAAAATTAAAAAAAATGAGAAAACGAAGGAATTCACCCCAAAAGAAAGAGCACGAAGAAATGACAGCCAGGGATTTAACCAACACAGACACAAGCAAGATGTCTGAACCAGAATTTAGAATCACGATAATAAGAATACTAGCTGGAGTCGAAAATATATTAGAATCCCTTTCTGCAGAGATAAAAGAAGTAAAAAATAGCCAGAATGAAATTAAAAATGCTATAACTGAGCTGCGATCACGGATGGATACAGCAGCAGCAAGGATGGACGAGGCAGAACAGAGAATCAGAGATATAGAGGACAAACTTACAGAGAATAACGAAGCAGAAAAAAGAGGAAGATTAAGGCAAAAGAGCACAATTTAAAAATTAGAGAAATCAGTGACTCATCAAAAAGGAACAACATCAGAATCATAGGGGTCCCAGAGGAGGAAGAGAGAGAAATAGGAGTAGAGGGTTTTGTGAGCAAATCATAGCTGAAAAGTTTCCTAACCTGGGGAAAGACACAGACATCAAAATCCAGGAAGCACAGAGGACTCCCATTAGATTCAACAAAAACCGACCATCAACAAGGCATATCATAGTCAAATTCACAAAATACTCAGGCAAGGGGAGAATCATGAAAGCAGCAAGGGAAAAAAAAGTCCCTAGCCTACAAGGGAAGACAGATCAGGTTTGCAGCAGACCTATCCACAGAAACTTGGCAGGCTAGAAAGGAGTGGCGGGATATATTCAGTGTGCTGAATCAGAAAAATATGCAGCCAAGAATTCTTTATCCAGCAAGGCTGTCATTCAAAATAGAAGGAGAGATAAAAAGTTTCCCAGACAAACAAAAATCAAAGGAGTTTGTGAACACTAAACCAGCCCTGCAAGAAATTTTAAGGGGGACTCTCTGAGGGGAGAAAAGATGAAAAAATATATAAATAAATAAATAAATAAATAAATAAATAAATAAATAAATACTAAAAGCAACAAAAGATTGGAAAGGACCAGAGAACACCACCAGAAACTCCAACTCTACAAGCATCATAATGGCAATAAATTCATATCTTTCAGTACTCACTGTAAACATCAATGGACTCAATGCTCCAATCAAAAGACATAGGGTAACAGAATGGATAAGAAAACAAGATCCATCTATATGCTGTTTACAAGAGACCCACTTTAGACCTAAAGACACCTTCAGATTGAAAATAAGGGGATGGAGAACCATCAATCAAGCTAATGGTCAACAAAAGAAAGCCAGAATAGCCATACTTATATCAGACAATCTAGACTTTAAAATAAAGACTGTATCAAGAGATGCAGAAGGGCATTATATCATAATAAAGGGGTCTATCCACCAAGAAGACCTAACAATTGTAAACATTTATGCGCCAAATGTGAAAGCACCCAAATATATAAATCAATTAATCACAAACATAAAGAAACTCATTGATAGTAATACCATAATAGCAGGAGACTTCAACACTCCACTCACAGCAATGGACAGATCATCTAATAAAAAAATCGACAAGGAAACAATGGCTTTGAATGACACACTAGACCAGATGGACTTAACAGATATATTCAGAACATTTCATTTTAAAGCAGCAGAATATACATTCTTCTCCAGTGCACATGGAACGTTCTCCAGAATAGACCATATTGGGACACAAATCAGCCCTAAGTAAGTACAAAAAGATCGAGATCATACCATGCATATTTTCAGACCACAATGCTATGAAACTTGAAATCAACCACAAGAAAAAATTTGGAAAGGTAACAAATACTTGGAGACTAAAGAACATCCTACTAAAGAATGAATGCACTAACCAAGCAATTAAAGAAGAAATTAAAGAGTATATGGAAGTCAGTGAAAATGATAGCACCACAACCCAAAACCTCTGGGACGCAGCAAAGGTGGTCATAAGAGGAAAGTATATAGCAATCCAGGCCTTCCCAAAGAAGCAAGAAAGATCTCAGATACACAATCTAACCTTATGCCTTAAGGAGCTGGAAAAAGAACAGCAAATAAAACCCAAAACCAGCAGAAGACAGGAAATAATAAAGATTAGAGCAGAAATCAATGCTATCAAAACCAAAAAAACTGTGGAACAGATCAATGAAACCAATGAAACTGGTTCTTTGAAAGAATTAACAAAATTGATAAACCACTAGCCAGTTTGATCAAGAAGAAAAAGGAAAGGACCCAAATAAGTAAAATCAAGAATGAAAGAGGAGAAATCACAACCAACACAACGGAAATAAAAACAATAAAAAGAGAATATTATGAGCAATTATATGCCAATAAAATGGGCAATCTGGAAGAAATGGACAAATTCCTAGAAATATATACACTACAAAAACTGAAACAGGAAGAAATAGAAAATTTGAACAGACCCATAACCAGTAAGGAAATCGAATTAGTAATAAAAAATCTGTCAAAAAACAAGAGTCCAGGGCCAGATGGCTTTCCAGGGGAATTCTACCAAACATTTAAGGAAGAATTAACACCTATTCTCTTGAAACTTCCAAAAAATAGAAATGGAAGGAAAACTTCCAAACTCTTTCTATGAAGTCCGCATTATCCTGATTCCAAAACCAGACAGAGACCCCACTGAAAAGGAGAACTATAGACCAATTTCCCTGATGAACATGGATGCAAAAATTCTTAAAAGATATTAGCCAACCGGATCCAACAATATATTAAAAAAATTATTCACCACGACCAAGTGGGATTTATACCTGGGATGCAGGGCTGGTTCAATATCCGCAAAACAATTAACGTGATTCATCACATCAATAAAAGAAAGGACAAGAACCATATGATCCTCCCAATAGATGCAGAGAAAGCATTTGACAAAATACAGCATCCTTTCTTGATAAAATCCTCAAGAAAGTAGGGATAGAAGGAGCATACCTTGAGATCATAAAAGCCATATATGAATGACCCAATGCTAATATCATCCTCAATGGGGAAAAACTGAGAGCTTTCCCCCTAAGGTCAAGAACAAGACAGGGATGTCCACTCTCACCACTGTTATTCAACATAGTATTGCAAATCTTAGCCTCTGCAATCAGACAACACAAAGAAATAAAAGGCATCCAAGTCAGCCAGGAGGATGTCAAGCTTTCACTCTTCTCAGATGACATGATACTCTATATGGAAAACCCAAAAGATTCCACCAAAAAACTGCTAGAATTGATTCATGAATTGAGCAAAGTTGCAGGATATAAAATCAATGCACAGAAATCAGTTGCATTCCTATATACCAACAATGAAGCAACAACAGAAAGAGAAATCAAGGAATCGATCCCATTTACAGTTGCACCAAAAACCATAAAATACCTAGGAATAAAACTAACCAAAGAGGTGAAAAATCTGTACACTGAAAACTATAGAAAGCTTATGAAAGAAATTGAAGAAGACCCAAAGAAATGGAAAGAGATTCCATGCTCCTGGATAGGAAGAACAAATATTGTTAAAATGTTGATACTACCCAAAGCAATCTACATATTCAATGCAATCCCTATCAAAGTAACATGAGTATTCTTCACAGAGCTAGAACAAAGAATCCTAAATTTTGTATGGAACCAGAAAAGACCCCGAATAGCCAAAGCAATCTTGAAAAAGAAAACCAAAGCAGGAGGCATCTCAATCCCAGACTTCAAGCTATACTACAAAGCTGTAATCATGAAGACAGTATGGTACTGGCACAAAAACAGACACTCAGATCAATGGAATGGACCCACAAACGTATGGGCATCTAATCTTTGACAAAGCAGGAAAGAATATCCAGTGGAATAAAGACAGTCTCTTCTGCAAGTGGTGCTGGGAAAACTGGACAGCGACATGCAGAAGAATGAACCTGGACCACTTTCTTACACCATACACAAAAATAAACTCAAAGTGGATCAAAGACCTCAATGTAAGACAGGAAGCCATCAAAATCCTCAAGGAGAAAGCAGGCAAAAACCTCTTTGACCTTGGCCGCAGCAGCTTCTTACTCAACATGTCTCCGGAGGCAAGGGAAACAAAAGCAAAAATGAACAACTGGGACCTCATCAAAATAAAAAGCTTCTGCACAGTGAAGGAAACAATCAGCAAAACTAAAAGGCAACCGACAGAATGGAAGAAGATATTTGCAAATGACATATCAGATATAGTTAGTATCCAAAATCTACAAAGAACTTATCAAACTCAACACCCAAAAAACAAAGAATCCAGTGAAGAAATGGGCAAAAGACATGAATAGACACTTCTCCAAAGAAGACATCCAGATGGCCAAACAACACATGAAAAAATGGTCAACATCCCTCAGCATCAGGGAAATACAAATCAAAACTACAAGGAGATACCACCTTACACCTGTCAGAATGGCTAACATTAACAAGTCAGGCAACAACAGATGTTGGCGAGGATGCGGAGAAAGAGGATCTCTTTTGCACTGCTGGTGGGAATGTAAGCTGGTGCAGCCACTCTGGAAAACAGTATGGAGGTTCCTCAGAAAACTAAAAATAGAACTACCCTACGACCCAGCAATTGCACTAGTAGGCATTTATCCACGGGATACAGGTGTGCTGTTTTGAAGGGACACATGCACCCCATGTTTATAGCAGCACTATCAACAATAGCCAGAGTATGGAAAGAGCCCAAATGTCCATTGTGGATGAATGGATAAAGAAGATGTGGTATATATACTCAATGGAGTATTACCTGGCAATCAAAAAGAATGAAATCTTGGCTTTTGCAACTATGTGGATGGAACTGTAGGGTATTATGCTAAGTGAAATTAGTCAGTCAGAGAAAGACAAAAATCATACGACTTCACTCATATGAGGACTTTAAGAGACAAAAGAGATGAACATAAGGGAAGGGGAACAAAATAATATAAAAACAGGGAGAGGGACAAAACAAAAGAGACTCATAAATACGGAGAACAAACTGAGGGTTGCTGGAGGGGTTGTGGGAGGGGGGATGGGCTAAATGGGTAAGGGGCATTTAGGAATCTACTCCTGAAATCATTGCTTCACTATATACTAACTAATTTGGATGTAAATTTTAAAAAATAAAAAACAAAGTTAAATTATAAATAAATAAATAAATAAATAGATAGATACGCTCTAGACACTTATATATTCAAAATATGTAGCACTTAATCCAAAATTACTCTGCATATGAAGAACTAGGGAAATGTCAAGTGTGAGAGAAGGCAACCAACAGACATCCAGAAAGAGATTAACACAAATGTTGAAAATTGTCAACGACGCAGGGTGCCTGGGTGGCTGAGTAGGCTAAATGTCCAGCCCTTGGTTTTAGCTCAGGTCATGATCTTACAGTTCGTGAGAAAGAGCCCTGACTCGGGCTCTACACTGACAGCACTGAGCTTGCTTGAGATTCTCTCTCTCCTTCTCTCTCTCTGCCCCTCCCCTGCTCACATGTGGTCTCTCTCTCTCTCTCTCTCTCAAAATAAATAAATAAACTTAAAAACAAAAACAACAAAAAAAGAAAATTGTTGAAGATTCATAAAGTGCTCTAAGGAGTAAGAATGAACACTCTTTAAATGAATGTAAAGGTAGGAACTATCAACAAAGAAATAGAAGATATAAAGAGAAACTCAATGGAAATGTTACAATTGAAATTAAAATAACAAAAGGAAAAAAGTCATTGATGGACTCAATAGCTGAATGGAAATGACAGCAAAGAATCAGTGAACTTGAAGATAGGTCCATAGAATTTATTTAATCTGAACAACAAAGAAAAAGTGTTTTCTTTAAATTGTTTTTATTTTATTTTTGAGAGAGAGAGAGAGAGAATGCAAGCAGGGGAGGGGCAAAGAGCGAGAGAGGGAGACACAGAATCCAAAGCAAGCTCCAAGCTCTGAGCTGTCAGCACATGGGGCTCAAACTCATGAACTGTGAGATCATGACCTGAACCGAAGTCAGTTGCTTAACCAACTGAGCCACCCAGGCACCCTGAGAAAAAGTGTTTTTAAAAAATGAGCAGAGCCTGAGGACCTATGAGGCAGTATCTAATTCATGTCATTAAAATTCCAAGAGTTTGTAAAAGTATTTCATGAAATAATATATGAACATTTCCCAAATTTGACAAAAGACATAGGTCTACATATCTGAGAAGTTCAGTGAACCCTAAACAAGGACCTAGTGAGGTGACGGACTAGAGACCCAGCCATTCACGCCTGTTGTGAGACAGCTCTGAAAGGGGATACTAGCTGCAGTCTCCCTGCCTCTTTTTTTTAGAAAAATTTTTTAAGTTTTTATTTATTTTTGAGAGAGAGACAGAGCACAAACAGCGGAGGAGCAGAGAGCAGAGAGACACAGAATCCCAAGCAGGCTCCAGGCTCTGAACTGTCAGCATAGAGCCTGACGCAGGGCTTGAACTCTTGAACAGCGAGATCATGACCTGGGCCAAAGTTGGAGAGGAAGTCAGTGGGACACCTAACAGACTGAGCCACTCAGGCACCCCCACTCCTGTCACTTTGATCAAAGCTTTGTCAGGCCTCTTTGACTCTTCCTGTGCCCTTCCCTCCTTCCTCTCCCCTTCACAGATGTTGATCTGTAATAAATATCCTGTACCCCAAACTCTGTCTCAGCATCTGCTTCTGGGTGCTGCAACATCAGTGCAAACAGTGTAAGTACAGAGCAGAGACGTGAACCCAGGTATGTGGATCCAGATTCCATGTTCTTAGTGCCTACCAGAGGCAGTTTGCCATAAAGCCTAAGCTTCAAAGCCCCTAATGTGCACAAACCCTTTCAGAGGCCCTCAGGTTGGGGGGATGAGGGAGCCTAGCAATGTCTTCACATTGCTATATGAATTTTTTAAATTTGCCAAAGAAAACTATTTTAACCACAATCGGTAAAGTTGTTTCTTTCTACTCTGACTTCTCCATTACACTTTCCCTCCTAACACTTCTCTTCATGGTAAGAATGGTGAAATGGCCATGGACCTTTGTTTGCAACTGAGTAGCCCTCTTGGCCTGTTTTCTGCCCATAGAAGATTGGGGGTATTGGTAGGCAGAATAATGGCTCCCTAAAGATGTCCATGCCCTAGTTCCCCAAATCTGAGCCTTTTGGTGTGTGATTAAGTTAAGGATCTTGAGATGGGGAGATTATACTGAATTAATCTTGGTGAGCCTGATGTAATCACAAGGGTCCTTAAAAGAATCAGAGAAGGAGATGCGACAGTAGAAGCAGTCAAATAGAGATTTAAACATGTTACATTGGTTTTGAGGAAGAAGGAAGGGGCTACAAATAAAGAAATGCAGGCAGTCCATAGAAACTGGGAAAAGCAAGGAATAGATTCTCCTGCCAGAACCTCCAGAAGAAACAGCCCTGCTGACACCTTGATTTCAGCCCAGTGAAACCCATTTCAGACTTTTGAACTCCATAAATGTAAGATAATAAATTTGAGTTTTTCCAAGTCACTAAGTTTGAGGTAATTTGTTACAGCAGCAATAGGAAATGGGTACAGGGGTCCAAAGGCATCTTTTTAAATTTCTTTCCTTCCTCCCTCCCTCCCTCCCTATCTTCCTTCCTTCTTCCCTTCCTTCCTTCCTTCCCTTTCCTACCTCTCTCCCTCTCTCTTTCTCTCTCTCTCCCCCTCCCTCCCTCCTTCCTTCTTTTTTCTCCCTCCCTCTTTCTTTTTTCCTTCCTCCCTCCCTCCCTCTTTCTTTTTCTGTTCCTTCCTTCCTTTCTTCCTTCCTTTTTCTTCTTTCTTTCTTTCTTTCTTTCTTTCTTTCTTTCTTTCTCTTTCTTTCTTTCTTTCTTTCTTTCTTTCTTTCTTTCTTTCTTTCTTTCTTTCTTTCTTTCTTTCTCTTTACCCCAATCTGGCAGTACTTCTTCTGATAAAATTATCTTAAAACTTTTTAAAAGTTTGTTTGCTTGGGGCGCCAGGGTGGCTCAGTCGGTTAAGCGTCCGACTTCAGCTCAGGTCACGATCTCACGGTCCGTGAGTTCGAGCCCTGCGTTGGGCTCTGGGCTGATGGCCCAGAGCCTGGAGCCTGCTTCCGATTCTGTGTCTCCCTCTCTTTCTGCTCCTCCCCTGTTCATGCTCTGTCTCTCTCTGTCTCAAAAATAAATAAACGTTAAAAAAAA
Organism: Panthera tigris; assembly: GCF_018350195.1. NCBI lineage: Eukaryota > Metazoa > Chordata > Mammalia > Carnivora > Felidae > Panthera > Panthera tigris. The sequence continues at coordinate 57,095,662 of NC_056669.1, forward strand.
TTAAAAATAAATAAATAAATAAAAGTTTGTTTGCTTATTTATTTAGGTAATCTCTACACTCAACATGGGGCTTTGAGCTCATGAACCTGAGGTCAAGGAAGTCACATGCTTCACTGACTGAGCCAGTCAAATGCCCCTTATCTGAAAATTCTTGGTGATTTCCTATACATCTTATTGGAATCCAGTCCTTTAGATAAAAGCCACATCTATTTTTCTTTCCAGGCCCTTCTCTCACTTGGTCTGAGAGTCAGGATGCTGTGGTACAACAGTCTTAAGATTCTTAGAAACATTTTTGCCTGGTCGAAATAGTCTGCTTTATAGGGGACACTCAAGGCTCTTAGAGGCTCTCTTGTTTACCAGAGAGAATCTAAATGAAATGCCCTTTCTTTGAAGGTCTGCTCGGCATGCCCTTAAATCTTCCTAAAGTTTCAACAAAGAGTCTTTAAAACCATACTTTTGAAAGCTTTTCCTTGAGGTCATGTTTTACTTGTAGTGCTCTGGGCTTGTTCTTTACCCTGCATCACTTCTTTATTTGAGAAATTTTAGATCCTTGGATAGACGGTTAGACCTTCTATATTTCCTCTAAATTTGGCTTAGAAACTGAGCCATTCCTTGTGTGTTTTTTGTATTTTATTGTAGTCTGCCAGAAGAAGCCAGTTGGCACTTTCATCATTCTGCCTGGAGACTTCATTAGCCAGATTCACAATGTAGTTATTAGAATGTCTTCTGTTTTCACATTGCCTGCAGGACAAGCTTCATTAACTGTTCTTCCAGTACAGAACAGCACTCAAGTGCCCTTTTCTCCAGGCTGTTTTCCTTCCTGTCCTTCAATCCCTCATCAACAGTCTCCTGGAGGCCCTTCCAGATTTTGCTAACAGTCTTTATGAGGGCCTTCAAGACTTTGCTAAAGCCAATGACACATGGTTTAAGTTAAGCTCCATCTTTATTCCCTCACTCAGAGACTGGATGCAGGCTTCCCAAGGAAGTTTTGAAATGGCTTGAGGTAAGGTTGCTCTCTGCTGCAGGACAGACCCCAAGGAGCTGACTACTAGAGACTCTCCTGACTACACTCTCTGGAGCTGTGCATCAAATCCTCCCTTGAAAAGGGATCTGGATGATGCATCTCTGTGTCTTCCGTGAGCAGTGCTATGCTGGAGCTGGCTCATAGCTCCTCATGGGAGCCAGTTGTTAACTCTTTACTGTGTTCAGTGATATCATCTCAGTACCTTGAAAGTGGCCATTGTGGGAGTTTACACCACAGAAGTTAGCAAATGTCACACATCGGGACTTTTATTGTCCTGGGGAGCCAGTTTACCAGCACACCTCTGAACTAGTCTATACATAATTAACATTGGGTAAGTTATTTATCCTCTCTGTGCCTCAGTCTTCTTATTTATAAAATGGGACTAATAATCCTCCCTATGCCATAGAGTCAGTATGAGAATTAAATGAGCTAATACATGCAAAATGCTTGGACAGTGCCTAGCACACAGGAAGCACTCAGTAAGTATTAACTATTATTTTTACTCTTGCTGTTGTTATTGCTGTTATTGCCACCTTAAAACTTCCAGTAGATTTTCATAAAGGATAGGCTAACTTTCTTAGTATGTCATGCAATGCAATATAACCTGACAGTTCCAACCACAAGGAACTTTTCATCATTTCTGGAACTCAGACTATTTTTCCATCTCCAAACGTTGGTACATATAGGTACCTTCTGCAAGGAAAGCCCATCCGTCACTTGCCTGTCATCTTCCAGACAATTTCTTTTCATCCTTTTGGACCTGCACACATTGCCTCCTCTGGGAAGCCCTCACCACCACCTACGCATGGCAGGGACTCCCTCCTCAGTGTTGCCGTTGCTCATTGCACAGCCCTCCATTATCCTGATAGCGCTTTATTGTGGTTACTTGTTTATGTCTGTTTCCCCTTGTGAGTCCAGGGTTGGATGTGCTGTTTCTCTGTGTCCTCAGCACAGTAATAGAGGTGCTGAATATTTGTTGAATGGATGAATGAATGAATGAATGAATGAATGAACATTGCCTGGAAAGGTGAGGACAAGAGTAAGTAGCCTAGTAGGATATAATAATAATAATATTTTTGTTTGCTTAAGTAGCCATAGGTATATGGTGTGGAGCAATAACCCAGGACCCCAGCGTTTTAGGTGTGATGGGTCCTAGATTTGTCACACCGTGACCCTGATCGCCTTCACCCTCTTTACCAGAGTTCTGCCTGTCTTTCATGATGGCTCAGATTGTCAAGTCTTCCGTGAAGTGTTTCTTCCTTCCCTCTGCTCTCCCACAGCTCTCCACCCACATCGTCATTACCAACCACATCATTCACTCTCCTGGATTTCCCCTTAAGAATCCAGTGGTGTTTCTGCATTCCCACCCTCCATCTAGAGGGGTGAATACTCGGGGGATGGCGTTGTTCAGCCATAGACCGGTGAATTCATCTCCCACACCCCCTGCCTCTGTTTCCCCCGAGTGTGAACGGGCCACAGCGGAAATCCTTCCCGGGCCCACGTCTTAGCGCGCGGACACGGAGGGCGCAGCAGCCCCCACGCAGGCGGAGGAGCCAGGCGGCAGGCGGGTGGGAGATGGAGAGAGACTGCAGGCGTCAGAGCAAAGGAGGGGAGGGGAGGCCCGAGGCGGGGCTGCAGGGCAGGCGAGCGGCCGGGCGGGGCCGAGAGGCGGGCCCGGCGGGAGCGGCGCGCGCCAGGGGCCTGGCGGGACCGTCCGAGGGGACGCGCGCGAGCGCCGGCATGGGCCCCGCGGCGCGGCTGGCGGCGCTGCTGGCTGTCCTGGCGCTCCGGGCAGGGGACCCGACGGGAGCCGCGGCGCGGGGGGACACGTTCTCGGCGCTGACCAGCGTTGCGCGCGCCCTGGCTCCCGAGCGCCGGCTGCTGGGACTGCTGCGGCGCTACCTGCGCGGGGAGGAGGCGCGGCTGCGGGACCTGACCAGGTGAGGGCACGGGTTTGGGGCGGGAGGGAGCCCCAGGGGCGCCGCAGTCGGGGAGACTGAGTCAGAGGACCAGACCGAGACACCCTGCTCTACGGTGGCGGGCGACTCGGTCTCGTTGTCCCTCTGCGTGGGACCTCAGACTCGATTTGAGACTGGGTAAGAGCCTCGCTAGACCGTGAGACTGAGACACCGTGGCCCAGTGTGACGGTCAGGTCCAGTGTGCGGGACCCCGAGATAGCCCCGAGGTGTGGCCCGAGGCATGAGGTCGTGGCGAAACAGATTGAGTGGGACCCCAGGGACGCCGTGTCACACGGAGTGGAGTCTCGAACTCCGTTGCGCGCGCACACACACACACACACACACACACACTAGCACCCCAGAGCCATACTCACACAGCCAAGTTGATAGCTGTGCAAAAGTGTAGTGGGGTGACTCGGGCTGAGGAGGAAGGACCTCACAAGGCACTGTGTCCAGCTGTGTGGGGCCCCAGGCTCTGTGTCACAGAGACACAGCAAGACTACAAGAGTGAGAGAGAGAAAATATTGTGAGGCTGTAGCCGTGTGTGGTGGCCATGTGACCCAGAGGACTAGTGTTTAGTATGAAGTGACTCTCTGTGACCGTGTATGAGATTTACATGCCTCTGGGACTGCGTGGGCAGCCACTATGGATATCTCTGTGTCTCTAATGAATGCTGCTTGTACAGCTCACTATATGACTAATGCTTCATGTTCATTAACTCATTCAACACACACGTTTGAGTGCCTGTTGTGAGCCAGGCACTGCTCCAGGCAGTGGGGATAAAATGGTGAACAAGACCCAACCCTGACCTCAAGGAGCTTGGAGTCCATAGCATTTGTTTCCTTTGCTTCAACTCTCCCTTCTCTCCCCATATATAAGAGCTCTCTAAATTCTAAATACAAGGGGCGACTGGGTGGCTCAGTCGGTTGGGCGTCTGACTTTGGCTCAGGTCATGATCTCGCGATTCATGAGTTCGAGCCCCGCATCAGGCTCTGTGCTGACAGCTCAGAGCCTGGAGCCTGTTTCAGATTCTGTGTCTCCCCCTCTCTCTGCCCCTCCCCTGCTCATGCTCTGTCTCTCTCTGTCTCAAAAAAAAATTTAAAAAAAAATTAAATTCTAAATACAAGGTAACTGACATTTGATATGTGTATGTTGACATCAAGAAAACACTGGGGAGGAGTGCCTGGGTGGTTCAGTCATTTAAGTGTCTGACTCTTGATTTCCACTCAGGTCATTATCTTGCGGTTTGTGAGTTCAAGCCCCGCGTAGGGCTGTGTGCTCACAGCTCAGAACCTGGAGGCTGCTTCAGATTCTGTGTCTCCCGCTCTCTCTGCCCCTCCCCCGCTCATGCTCTGTCTCTCTCTCTCTCTCTCTCTCTCTCTCTCAAAAAATAAACATGAAAAAAATTAAAAAAAAAACACTGGAGGAAAAACATACTTGATACTAGAGGATTATGGGTATAGCACACACAAGCAAATGCTCAGCTGTACTGTTTTGCTATGAAATCAACACACTCTAGTGCTACACACTGACATAAAATACTATATATAGACTTGGAATACAGGCACTGTAATCATGTATTGACTGTCAGTGTCAAACTCTGAAAGATGAATGATTGTATTATGGTACCATGTGTTGGAATAGGTGTTGTGCCTTCTCTGCTTGGGACATTAAGAAGTCTACAGCAGTGGTGTAACCACATTGCTAACTGAATATATTAATACAGCTCTACATCATCTGACTCTCTGCTGAGCCGAGACAACAGAGACCTGTCTCACAATGTGCTGCTGATAAAACTGAGTTGAGTGTATGTGATAGTAATACCGATTCTGGGGCACATGGGAAGAAGGTGTGTGGGGATGCTATGGCTGTATAAGAGAGCCCGGGTCGGAGAGAATCAGTTTGTGTATGGAAGTGTGTGTGAAAGATCTTGTTTGTTACTCAGTAGTGACTGAATGATGATGTAAGTTGGTATGTGCTTTTAAGTATGTAGCTTGCATATAAGCAGTTAATGCATGTTTAAATTCACTATTAGTTTGAAAGAGTATGAATACACACACATGTACACACACAAAATGTATGTATTCTAACAATAAAGATATTTTCTTTTTTTTACCACTTTATCTTTTTTTAATTTACATCTAAGTTAGTTAGCCTATAGTGCAACAATGATTTCAGGAGTAGATTCCTTAGTGCCCCTTTACCATTTAGCCCATCCCCCCTCCCACACCCCTCCAGTAACCCTCTGTTTGTTCTCCATATTTAAGAGTCTCTTATGTTTTGTCCCCCTCCCTGTTTTTATAGTATGTTTTGCTTCCCTTCCCTTATGTTCATTATATTATTTTTTGCTTCCCTTCCCTTATGTTCATCTGTTTTGTATCTTAAAGTCCTCATATGAGTGAAGTCATATGATATTTGTCTTTCTCTGACTGACTAATTTCACTTAGCATAATACCCTCTGTCTAGTTCCATCCATGTAGTTGCAAATGGCAAGATTTCATTCTTTTTGATTGCCGAGTAATACTCCATTTTATATATATACCACATCTTCTTTATCCATTCATCCATCGATGGACATTTGGGCTCTTTCCATACTTTGGCTGTTGTTGATAGTGCTGCTATAAACATTGGGGTGCATGTGCCCCTTCAAAATGGCATACCTGTATCCCCTTAGATAGATGACTAGTAGTGCAATTGCTGGGTTGTAGGGTAGTTCTATTTTTAATTTTTTGAAGAACCTCCATACTGTTTTCCAGAGTGTCTGCACCAGTTTGCATTCCCACCAGCAGTGCAAAAGAGATCCTCTTTCTCTACATCCTTGCCAACATCTGTTGTTGCCTGACTTGTTAATGTTAGCCATTCTGACAGGTGTGAGGTGGTATTTCATTGTGGTTTTGATTTGTATTTCCCTGATGATGAGTGATGTGGAGCATTTTTTCATGTGTCTGTTGGCCATCTGGATGTCTTCTTTCGAGAAGTGTCTATTCATGTCTAAAAAATGATATTTTCAATAATTCTTGTCACTCTTCAGAGTTGCAATTAAGTTTATTTATTTGTTTTGAGAGAGACAGAGAGAGTGTGGGGGGTGCAGAGAGAAAGGGAGAGGGAGAGAGAATTCCAAGCAGGCTCCCCACTGTCAGCACAGAGCCCCATGCGGGGCTCAAACTCACAAATCACGAGATCAGGACCTGAGGCAAAATCAAGAGTCAGATGCTTCACCAGCTGAACCAGCCAGGTGCCCCTGGGTCTACTCTATAAAGCAAAATGTTTTAATTTTGTTCTCAGTCCACATGCATTGGAGTCTCGGTTTGTTGGTGGAAATAAAAGACTCTTCTCTTTAATTTGAGATCCCAACATGCTCCCTGCTACCTACGTGCTCCTCTTTATTTCGATGGCTCAGATAGAGATGGGGAGGTTAGAATCCTGATGCTGGGCCTCTCAGGGAACAGGTTCAGAACTGAGAGTTTGCAGTGCTGATCAAAGTGACTGGCAGAGGGGATGGGGGGCAGGGCTCTGATGCTGGTCTCCTTTACTGTATTATCACTATTGTCGTTGTTACAGCTTTGTCAGAGAATACTAATCTCATTTGATTCTTACACACAGTGTTTTGAAATAGGTTTGTACTACTCTCTTAAACAAATGAGCCCAGATAATAAAAAAGAATCATGTGAATATGATAAGACTAAAATTTAGTACCTTATCCCAGATAGTAGGGTAGCAAATCCAGGACTAGGACCTAGTTTTTTTGATGGTTTCTTTCTATCGTGCCATGATGTCCTGACTGCTTGCTTTATCTGATGTGCCGGGACCCAGACCAAGCCCCATAACTCCTGAGGTTTTATGAGCAACTGGTGCACATAGTGGTTAAGAGTCTGGATTCAGGAATTTAACAGACCTCTGTTTGAATCCTTGGCTCTGACTTTGGGCAAGTTCCTTTACCTACATTCTGTAAAATGATGATAATGATAGTACCTACCCCACAGAGTTGTTGGAAGGATTAAGTACCACGTAAAGGTTATTTATCATTTTGCTTGGAATGTAATAAATGCTTAACAAATGTTAGCTCCAACTGTATGATTTTTATTTTGAGACCGCCTGGTGAACCTAGACTCTGCTTTTGGCTCTAAGCAGTAACTAAGATTGTGAGAGCCCAGATAAAAAAGAATCAGAAAAATTCTAGATCCTTTTCTCATATGACTTATGAGCATTTAATTTCACAAAGTTTAGCGTGGTATTTTACAGACTGTCTGTTCTTTAGTCAGTGCTTTAAAATTTAGTGAAATGTTTGCTTTTGAGAACAAGAATTTTGGCAATTCTTGTTCATTTTCCTATACTCCCAATCTGGTGACCTAATGTAACTTGAGATGTTATTTCTAAGGGACTCAGTTGATATTCTTCTTTAAATTTCTGAATTTAGCAATAAAATATTTTTCGATGTTGAAACTACGTCTTACCCCAAGTTAATGAAGAAAAAATTTTACCAGTTATAGTATATATAATTATATACCGGTATAGTGTAAATACTAGTTTTATATCTATAGATAACAGTTGTTGTAGTTTTTAAAAAACTACCAAAATTGAAAGAGTAAAATCAGCAGCAATAATTTTTCTGTTAGGAATTAAACATTCAGGATGTCTCAGAAGAACTGAGACAAAGCCATTTCTGAATTCCCAAGGAGAAACATATTGAATTAAAAAAGCTCATGTATTGCGGTTGGATAACCTACCCAGGCTATGTTTAATGCGGTATTGGATTGCGAATTTTATGTGCACATTCTTGAAGCAAAGGATCTGATTTTCCACTCTCAGCAACATTTGTTAAAGCAAAAAGCCATTTAGGAAACCTTGAGGTTTGAATTCAGCATCCAGTAACTCGGTCTCTGAAAACCAGCTATTTGCTCAAAGGCTGGGAATAAGGCCAACGTTTAGATTCCAAGCCAGTCTCAGATATCTGTTGATAGGTTTTTTTTTCTTTGTGTGACAGAAAAATGACGTATCTGAACACTGAATTGAATCATGTGGTGCAGTAGAGATCAAACCCCTGCCTTAAATAAACTGACACCGTAATACAAAGTGGGGTGTGAAGAGAACAAGGAGCTAGTGCTTTTGATGTGCTGGAGGACTTGGGGGAAATTTTCACCTCACTGCCTTCCTTCTTTCCTCTGATGCCTATTAAACGTTAGTCCTCAAGCACTAAGTGAAGAATCTATTCAGTTATGGAAAAGATGATGGAAAGAGAGAATAGAATGGTCGTGCCGAAAGAATCCATAGAGATCTTCTAGACTAGACCAGTTCTGTCATTTTAATTTTTTTAAATGTTTATTTATGGGAGAGAGAGAGAGAGACAGAGCACGAGCGGGGGAGGGGCCGAAAGCGAGGGAGACACTGAATCTGAAGCAGGCTTTAGACTCTGAGCTGTCAGCACAGAGCCCCACACGGAACTCGAACCCATAAACTGACAGATCATGACCTGAGCCGAAGTCAGATGCTTAACCGACTGAGCCACCCAGGCGCCCCCAGTTCTATCATTTTATAGATGAGGAAACTGACAGATAGTTGGGGGCTGTGTCAGGATACCTCTCAGGTCTCCTTCCAATCCAACTGTCTATGAAATTACTGCCCCCTCAGCCTCAGTTGTCCTTGGACACTTACTCTTCAGGCTGGACTCAGGCCCAAGTCTCTGCTTGCTTTAAGTGTTTTCGTCTAGCAGTGGAATATCTTCCACTAAGTAGTTCCATATGGAGCTGAAGCAGGAAATAATGGGCAGTAAAAAAAAAAAAAAAATCCCACACCCTGGAGGCCGGTTTAGTTTTTAAAACCGTAGAGTAGCCACTGTCAAAGTGCACTGTCTCGGGATCAGAGACATCCTCAGGCTTGACAGAGCTCTCATTTCCTCCCTGGAAATGAGATTCTTGTTCTTAGTTTGTGCTTGAACTCTTGGCTCCCTGGAAGCACCTGGAGGTAAATCATCTTCTGTTTCAGGCTCCATTCCCAGTGGCGGGCTCCACCCTTGAGAAATCCTTAGGGCCGACTCAGCTTCAGGGGAGTGAATCCCTCCACCCTGCCACTCCTCTATTCTTTACTTTCATCCCTTTCTGCTCACTGAAGTCTTCCACTCTGGCCAAAGGAGTCACACACTCTTGAGCACATTCCTATAAATACATATCCTTTTCATTTTGCACACACTTTTTTCTTTTACGTCCATTGTTGTTATTATATTGTTCTTGAAATTAATAATTTTAAGACAAGAAAAAGTTTAAAAAAAATTTTTTAAATGTTTATATATTTTGAGAGAGAGTGGGAGACACAGAATCTGAAGCAGACTCCAGGCTCTGAGCTGTCAGCACAGAGCCCATTGTAGGGCTTGAACTCATGTGCTGTGAGATCATGACCTGAGCCAAAGTCAGACGTTTAACCAACTAAGCCACCCAGGCGCCCCAAAATAAGAAAAAAATTTTAGAGGTTTACAGCTGGAACTCTCAGGACTGCCTTATTATAACTGATAATTTAATAATGTTAATTCCAATAGTGTGTTATAAATGGAATAACCTTAATATGCCAGGAAAGGAAACAACTTTTTTTTTTTACTGTTTATTTATTTTTGAGAGAGAAAGAGCGCTACGGGGGAGGGGCAGATAGCGAGGGAGACACAGTAACTGAAGCAGGCTCCAGGTTCTGAGCTGTAAGCACAGAGCCCGACAAGGAGCTCGAACCCACAAACCTTGAGATCATGACCTGAGCCGAAGTCTGGTGTTTAACTGACTGAGCCACCCAGGCGCCCCAGGAAACAGCATCTTTTGCTTGTGTGAATACTTTGTAGGACATCTGAAGAGAGAAATTAACTAGAAAGATGATCACTTCTGGTCCCACCATTTCTGGCCCTTTTCTACACATGTCGGCAAGCCAGAGAGGCTGGAAGCATGCTCGATGACCCCACGTTTACATCCCCCATTACAACCATCACCAGTTTCTATGTGGCCTGCTCCCTAAATAGCTTCATTGAATCTATCCCATTCGCAGCCCCCACTGTCATTATTATGGTTCAGACTCTCCTTACTCTTGCTTACAGTTTTGAATTGACCTCCTAACTGGTCTATCTGCCTCTGGTCATTCCCATTTCTGAACCCTCTTTCTCACCCTCTCATGAATTTATATATATAAACATGTCAGTGTGTCTGACTCTCACTTAAAACTTTTTGGTGGCTTGTGGGGTGCTCCTCACTTTTCCAGGCTAATCTACCCTATCCTCCAGCAGTGCTGAACAGCTTATATTCCCCTACCAGTTCTCTCTGTCCCTTCACACAGGTTGAGCTGTCTCTGCCTGCCTCTCCTCCCTTCCTCACTATTTGCAAGTTTTAGTTTATTATGTCCTCTGTAAAACTATCCCTGACTTGCTCTGGCCAAATTAATTCCCCCCTCTCCTTACGGCCCCCTAAGCCTTGTTCTTAAATCTGGTGTTCATCTGTAATATAATTATTTGTGTCTTATCTACTAGTCTGTGAGTCCTTGAGACTGAGGTTATTGTCTTATTCAAAATTCTGTTCCTAGATCCTAGAAGAGTATATATTAGTCATTCTTTCATAGAACTATTTATTGAATTTAGGTATAGAGTGATGAGAAAAACAGCTATCTTCTTGTTCATGAAATTCTCGAGCATTGGACCCTGTTCTTGACTTTGCATCCCCAGCATCTAGCATGGAGTCTGACATCTGGCAAGCAACCATTGTAGACTGACGTATTGAATGAATAAATATATCAAGCCTCTGTGCTCTGGTACATGTTGGTCCCTGTTGACTCAAAAAATATTCTGCCTACAATACAGAGAAGTTGAGCATGGTTTCTGCACAAGGATGCCATATGAATTCATGAAGTGTTCCATATTTTTTGAATCACTTTGTTGTGCACTTGAAACTAACGTAACACTGTGTGTCAACTATACTCAAGTTAAAAAAAAAGAACTAGGGTGTCTGAGTGGCTCAGTCAGTTAAGCATCCAACTTCAGCTCAGGTCATGAACTCGTGGTTTGTGAGTTCAAGCCCCGCGTAGGGTTCTGTGCTGACAGCTTAGAGCCTGGAGGCTGTTTCGGATTCTGTCTGTCTCTCATTCTCTGCCTCTATGCTGCTCGCATTCTGTCTCTCTCAAAAATAAATAAACATTCTAAATAAATAAATAAATAAATAAATAAATAAATAAATAAATAAATAAATTCTTCCTTTCTTTGTTCTAGTTCCATGGAAACAATAGGGCAAAATCAGCTGATAATAAACTTCAGAGTCAAATCTGGCTTTGTCACTCACAGAAAGTGTGGCCTTGTTTCAGTTTTCTCTCCCTGTAAAATGGGCATGATAAAATCTACTCTAAGGGTCGTTTGGGGGGTTAAATGAGACAATATATTTAGAGCACTTAGCAGGATGCCTAATAGAGGTAAAGCTCAGTAAGCAGTAGCTATCAAATGTTTCATCCTTTAGGACTCAGATCAAGTGCCATTTCCTCTGGGAAGTCTTCCCTTACACCTTCTAACTCCCACCTGGGTTAGGGGCCCTGCCTACAAATTGCTGTAACATTACATAGCATTGCAAGCTTATGTCTCATGGCAGGTATCACAGTTATTGCAATTAATGGAACAACATTTTTGAGCTTCTACCAGATTCTAAGTATTGAATATAGAGTGATGAGGGAAAAAAAAAAAAAGATTTTCTGGTTTGTGAATTCCTTGGAACATCTACCCTGTCTTGCCTTTGTATCTTTAGCATCTAGTGTGGTGCCTGGTGTTCTGTAATTGACCAATAGAGACTGACTCACTGAATGAACAAATGAATGGATCTTCTTTTGTTGTGTTGGTAGTTTTCATATTCTTTGTGCTTATTGGTTAGACTATTACATGAGTCTCGAGGGCGTCATGTTTCATTTTTAACGACTCTAAATGTACATACACCATGCTAGCCTTTACTAGGGGCAGTGGCTATCTCAGTAAGTGAGATCATTCAATTCCTCTCTTCCAGATTCTATGACAAGGTGCTTTCTTTGCATGAGGATTCAGCAACTCCTGTGTCTAACCCTCTGCTTGCATTTACTCTCATCAAACGCCTACAGTCTGACTGGAGGAATGTGGTACATAGTCTGGAGGCCAGTGAGAACATCCGAGGTAATGAGGAGGAGGGCTGGAGGGTAAGAGAAGATTCTATCTCCTGACTCTGGAAAGGAGAGAGATTCTGGTGGAATGTGATGAAGGGTAATGAAGTGGGTAGGTATTACTCGATCTTCTCAGCTCTAGCGATTACCAAGGACTAGGTCCCCTTGTTAATATGTTTATATGAAAGTACATTAGAAAGCACCTTCATATCCATTATTTCATTTGATCTTCACTACAACCCTATGGAGAAGTACAGGTTATATCATTCCGTTTACGTATTTGTCTGATAATTTCTATTTTATTAAATTGACACTATAACGTGATCTGTAGCAAGGTCAGTTTCCTCATTTATTCTACTTTTGTTTTTGTTTTTAAAATATTTCTTTATTAAGATACAAAAGAGATGAACACAAGGGAAGGGAGGCAGAAATGATATAAAAACAGGGAGGGGGACAAAACATAAGAGACTCTTAAATCTAGAGAACAAACTGAGGATTGCTGAAGGGGTTGTGGGTGGGGAGGCAGGCTAAGTGGGCAAGGGGCATTAAGGAGGGCACTCTTTGGGATGAGCACTGGGTGTTACATATAGGGGATGAACCACTGGATTCTACTCCTGAAATCATTATTGCACTATATGTTAACTTGGATGTAAATTTTTAAAAAATTTATTTATTTATTTATTTTGAGAAAGAGCAGGGGAAGGGCAGAAAGAGAGAAGGAAAGAGAGAATCGCAAGCAAGTTCTGCTGTGTCAGCCAGAGACCGACGAGGGGCTTGATCCCATGGACTGTGAGGTCATGACCTGAGCTGAAATCAAGAGTTGGATGCTCAACTGACTGAGCCACCCAGGCACCCCTAATTTATTCTACTTTGACTTGAAGAAATTTTTTGACTTTGGGGAAGTTAAGAGGAAGAAGAGTTGTCCCCGCAAAGGACAAGATTCCTGGAGACAGGATGGAACAACACGTGCTTCAGTTTTTACTAGAAAGCTTTTTTTCCTCATTCAGAAGATTGTATTAAGCATCTGCTCTGTGCCAGGAGTTGTGCTTGCCACGGGGAATAAAAACACATAAAACAGAGGCACCTGGGTGGCTCAGTCGGTTACGCATCCGACCAGTTCAGGACATGATCTCGTGTTCGTGGATTCAAGCCCCATATCAGGCTCTGTGCTGACGGCTCAAGAGCCTGGAGCTTGCTTTGGATTCTGTGTCTCCCTCTCTCTCTGACCCTCCTCTGCTCACTCTCTGTCTCTCTCTCAAAAATAAAAAAAACATTGAAAATAAATTAAAAAAATAAAAATAGAAACACATACAACATTATCTTTGCTCATGAAATATTTGACTAGGTGATTATGCCTTGCATGTATCAAATGCTCACCACCTGTTTTTTGAAGGATGGGGTGGATTGATGTTTTTACTGCCCTTACAGCTCTGAAAGATGGTTATGAGAAGGTGGAGCAGGACCTGCCAGCCTTTGAGGACCTTGAGGGAGCAGCGAGGGCCCTGATGCGGCTACAGGATGTGTACATGCTCAACGTGAAGGGCCTTGCCCAGGGTGTCTTTCAGAGAGTCACTGGCTCCGCCGTCACTGACCTGTACAGTCCCAGACGGCTCTTCTCCCTGACAGCAGATGACTGCTTCCAAGTTGGCAAGGTAACAATATTCAGAGAGAGAGCGAATTGTTCAGCTCTAATTTCTCAAGGATGAAATAACTATATCCTGATTGCTTTTACATACTTTCAGTCCTTCCAGCAAACTTGGAAACTTGGTATTATTCCCCACTTTCAGATGAAGAAGCCGAGGATCAGACAGGGAAATAATTTGCCCAAGGTTACGCAATTTTAAGTAGCAGAAATAAATTTTGAACCCAGGTCTTTTAACTCCAAATCACGTGTCCTTTCCATGATAGCTAAGGTGATCACATATGCCGGCCACTTTTGAGAGTGAAGGGGGTGTTATTAGTTATGCCAGGATGACAGACAAACTGGGACTGAGCTGGGAGAAATGGTCTTGTGGTCATCCCAACAGTAGCACCCTGCCAGCAGATGAACAGCTGGGTGGAGAGGAAAAGCAGGGTCCAAGGGTGGGGAAAGGGATAAGAGGTGGAGATGTGAAGGTAAGATCATGGAAACCAGGCTCCTGAGACTTTCTGGAATCCCTTGCAACATTTCCTAAGCATTTAGAAGTACTAAATTCAAGTAGTGTCAAAAAGCGGAGGGCATTTATTTTAACATTCCTTGAGGAAATAAACTTCAGGAACTTTCCATATGAGATATTTAGCCGATCTTTGATCATAACTTATAAGTACACTTGAGGTCACTTTACAATATACTCTTTGTTAGCCTTTGCCTTAATAAGTAATGGAGTAAATCCTTTTTAATTTTGGAGACGTGTATTGCAGGAAAGTGAATTTTCCCGGCAGACATGAGAGTGGGCCTCAGGTGCCCTGATTTCAAGTTTTGTGGATCAGTCTTCCAAATTAATGTAGGGTGTGTTGCCTAAGCCTCTCTATATACCATTTTTCCTTTTCTAATATTGTGATGGAATCAGAGCTCAACCATCAGGTTCATGGCTAATTTAAATTTAAGCCAGTTAAAATAGTTCTGTGTATGGAACCAATGTACGCTTGATTTGTGAAGCCTTTATGAGACGAAAACCATATGTTGAAAATTCAGTAAGTCACTTCCTGAAAGCTTTATTGGCAGTCTTAATTTCTGTATTTATTCACTTATTTTAAAAGATAAAACGTTTCTAATATAAGAAAGGTATATAAAATAACAAGCAATTATATCTATAACCGGAGATGAAATATGTTTAAATTTTGCAATATTTGTTTCAGATTTTTAAAAAGGAATTTACATAAAACTTAAGGCATTTAAGTTAATATTAAAAAATGAATTTAGGGGCACCTGGGTGACGCAGTCAGTTAAGTGTCCGACTCTTTATCTCAGCTCAGGTCATGACCTCAGAGCTCGTGGATTTAAGCCCTGCATTGGGCTCTGCACCGATGGCATAGAGCCTGCTTGGGATTCTGCCTCTCCTTCTCTGTGCCCGTCCCCCACTTGTGGTCTCTCTCTCTCTCTCTCTCTCTTTCTCTTTCTCTTCTCCCCCCCCCCCCGCAATGAATAAATAAACATAAACATTTTTTTTAAAAAAGCATCTGTCCGACTCTTGGTTTCGGCCATGATCTCATGGCTTTTTGGGTTCAAGTTCCATATCAGGCTCTACGCTGGCAGTGCAGAGCCTGCTTGGGATTCTCTCTCTCTCTCCCTCTCTCTCTACCCCTCCCCCACTTGCACTGTCTCTGTCTCTCTCAAAATAAATAAATACATTTAAAAAAGAAAAGAATTTAAGGGCATCTGGGTGGCTCAGCTGGTTGGGCATCTGACTCTTGATTTCGGCTCAGCTCATGATCCCGAGGTTGTGGGATTGAGCCCCATGTCTGGATCCGTGCTGAGCATGTAGCCTGCTTAGGATTCTCTGTCTCCCTCTGCCCCTCTCCCACTCATGCTCTCTCTCTCTCTCTCTAAAATGAAAAATTAAAAAAAAAAAAGCTTTTTAATGAATTTAAATATAGCTCCATAAAGTCCCCCTCCTGTTTCTTCTCACCATTCCCAGCCCCTCCCTTCTGCTCTACCTACCCTTGCCCAGGTGCCCGGTAACCATTGTCCTGAGGCGTGCAATATGTACTATCCTGAGTCCAGCTTCTTTCACTCAGCACCCTGTATCTGTGAAATTTATCCACCTTGTTGTATTTATTAGTAGGTAATTCCTTTTTTATTGTTGAGTAGTATTCCAGTGTATGAATATATTATCACTAGGAGACTGTTTATTATCCAGTCTCCTAGTGATAAATACTTGGATTGTTTCCAGCCTGGGTTACTGTGAATAAAGCTACTATTAACATTCTTATGTAAGTCTTTCTGTTTTTATTTCTCTTGAATAAACACCTGGGAGTAGTATTGGTGGGTCAAGGAATAAGCTTCAGCAATTATTAACATGTGGCCAAATTTGTTTCATCTACACATCTCCAATTTCCTCCTCCGTGGATTATTTTAAAGCAGATTGGCCTTTCCATTTTCTGAAATCCTTAGTTGTCTAATTGTAATACCCTACTATTTTGCCTGTTGACTCTTGCTAATGATTATTTCCTGATATGGTTTAGTATGTTTAATTGTGAGCTTACTTTTAGCAGGACTTTTTTTCTCCTAAAAGAATCTCTGTGTTTGTAGTTGTAGGAATATCACTCCAGAATGTTCTGGTTTTCTTCTTCCAGGTACTCTAATGGTATCACTGGCCTTAGGTACTATTTTTGGTTTTTTGTTTTTGTTTTTGGAGTACATTAAATCTGCATGACTTATTTATTTTAAAACTGGAAGTTTGTGCCTTTTGACTCCCTTCACCCATTTCAGTTACTCCCTACTTCCTGCCTGGGGCAACCAATCTGTTCTCTGTATCTATAGATTCAGGTTTTTGTTGTTTGTTTTTTGTCTTAGATTCCACATATATGTGAGATCATATGGTACTAGTCTTTCTTTGTCTGAGTTTCTAAAAGTTTGTTTATTTATTTTGAGAGAGAGCATGTGTAAGCAGGGGAGGGGCAGAGAGAGAGAATTCCGAGAGAGAGAGAGAGAGAGAGAGAGAAGAGAAAGAATTCCAAGCAGGCTCCATGCGCTCAGCTTGGAGTCCAAAGTGGGGCTTGAACTCATGTACTGTGAGATCATGACCTGAGCTGAAACTAAGTCGCTTAACTGACTTAACCAACTGAACTACCCAGGCACCCCTTTGTCTGATTTATTTCATGTAGCATAATGCAGTCAAGGTTCATCCATGTTGTTACAAATGGCGAAGTCTCCTTTTTTATGGCCGAATAATATTCCATTGCACATACACACACACACACACACACACACACACACACCCCACATTTTCTTTATTTGTCCGTTAATGGACACATAGGTTGTTTCCCTATCTTGGCTATTATAAATAATGCTGGCAATGAACATATGGGGTGCATATACCTATTCAAGTTAGTGTTTTCATTTTATTCAGATAAATACCAGAAGTGGAATTGATAGGTCATAGGGTAGTTCTATTTTTAATTTTTTGAGGAGCCTCCATATTGTTTTCCACACTGGCTGTACCAGTTCGCATTCCCACCAGCAGTGCACAAGGTTCTTTTTCTCCACATCCTCGCCAGCACTATTTCTTGTCCTTTTGATAATAGCCATTCTAACAGGCAAGAAGTGATATCTCATTGTGATTTCGATTTGCACTCACCTTAGATCCATTATTGTATTGATTTATTCACATGAGCATAGGCTCAAGATTGTGAATATCCTAGAGACACACTTTGTTTCCCCTAAACAATACCCAGACAGAAACAAACCAACTTTTTTTTTTTTTACTGTTTATTTATTTTTGAGAAAGAGAGAGCGTGAGTGGGAGAGGAGCAGAGAGAGAGAGGGAGACAGAGAATCCAAAGCAGACTTCAT
Organism: Panthera tigris; assembly: GCF_018350195.1. Classification (NCBI taxonomy): domain Eukaryota; kingdom Metazoa; phylum Chordata; class Mammalia; order Carnivora; family Felidae; genus Panthera; species Panthera tigris. The sequence continues at coordinate 57,113,270 of NC_056669.1, forward strand.
GCTGTCAGCACAAAGCCTGACTCTGGGCTGAAACCCAGAAACCATGAGATCACGACCTGAGCTGAAGTCAGTCACTCAACCCACTGAGCCACCGAGGTGCCCCATAAACCAACTTTCTTGACTCTTTGTGACAGTGGGCAGATTTTTTCAGGTCTACCCTTTCCTTTAAGGTATGGTTCTTCATGGATTTCGCTTTTATGAGTGTGTCTTCATTCCAACTCCTAGGTTTGAGGACGTGTCTGGAGGGCTCATATTCTGTCCTCATGTGGGTGTTTTAATTAAAGGTTGCTGAGAACGAGGACTACCAAACACCCCCATTCTAAACAGCTGTAGCATCTGCTCTTAAGCTTGTTGCTTGGGTTCTTAGCTCCTTTTTTGTTTCCTGTACCTGGACATTTTCCATTCTTTCTTGAAAATGTAAAATATTTGTTACATTTTATCCAAAAGTTTCAAGTAGTTTTGGTTAGAGGGATTCTAGTTAGCTCAATCTACCGTATTTTAGGGACGAGGGAAACCTTAATTAAATAAACTGTTAATTTAGCAGAAAAAGTTGAGTCATTTTGATTGTTATTCTTTTTTTTTTTTTTTTTTTAAGATTTTATGTTTATTCATTTTTGAAAGACAGAGAGAGACAGAGCACAAGCAGGGGTGGGGTGGAGAGAGAGGGGGACACAGAATCCAAAGCAGGCTCCAGGCTGTCAGCACAGAGCCTGACGCAGGGGCTCGAACTCACAAACTGTGAGGTCATGACCTGAGCCAAAGTCAGATGCTCAACCGACTGAGCCACCCAGGGGGCCCTGATTGTTATTCTTCAACTCAACTTTTTACAAACAGGAAACCTGAGGATCAGAGAAATAACACAACAGATTAATGGCAGACCTAGAATAGCCACTGATTTATTGTTTAGACTGCACAGTTTTAGTACCTCTAGGCTCTGCCCTGTCTTTCTGCCAGTCTGGAAGTTATACCAGAATTAGATTATTTTGTAAAAGTGCTTCCAACTCTGTTACTTTATAATTCCATGCTGTCTCCAACATCAGCTTCCAGGAAATTCCACCTGCTGGTATTATAGTTAACTGTAAGCTATTAGGATACAGAAACTAGGTTTAGTACGTATTGCTACATTCCCACCTTCCAACATTTAACATAGAAAAAAAAATGCATTGAGCTCTTAGAGCATTCCCATGTGGGTCTAATACATTGTGTTGCAATTACTGTTCACTCTCGTGCCCCTCATTTGACTGTAAGCTCTAAGGCCAGGGATCACCAGATACATTGTAAATACTGGGTAAATATTGAATGAATGAATGAATAAATAAATAAATGAAGGAATTCAACCCATTTCTCACATTGTTACTGGTTGTGTCTTCTTAAAAACATGACACTCACAACTCTTACTAGCTTAGCCCAGGCTGCCTTTTGAAGTTCATTTCTTGCTTCTCTTCACCTTAGGCTATAACCACAGTGTCCTACCTGAACACAAGCTTGCTTTGAGTGTCTGTTTCTGCCATTCCCTCATCTTAAAATGTTCTTCTTCTCAATTTCTGCTCCTTGAAATCCTTTTCTTTCTTTGGGGAAGGTCTTCCAGATGCCAGTTCTTCTGTGAAGCTTTCTGAGATTCCCAAGTCTCTTCCTTCTCTGCCTCTGTGACATATTATGCATATTTCCTTTGAGTATTCATGTCATTCTGCCCAGTATTACAATTAATTGAATATCTGTATCTCCCTTCTCCCCAGATTATGAATTCTTAAATGCACTCCTTCAATGTGTCTTCTCTACATCTAGAACAATGCATTGGATATAACGGATGCTAAATAAATAGAATTTAAATGAATTTGAGATGAAAACTTGCCTCCTGGTGTTCCATAGGCTCTCTCTCACTCTTTGTCATTTCCTCTCCTCTACCCGTGGATTAAGGTTTAATGATGGTACTTATGTTACCTACAGGTGGCCTATGACATGGGGGATTACTACCATGCCATTCCATGGCTGGAGGAGGCTGTCAGTCTCTTCCGAGGATCTTATGGAGAATGGAAGACAGAGGATGAGGCAAGTTTAGAGGATGCCTTGGATCACTTGGCCTTTGCCTATTTTCAGGTAGGGGAGTAAGTGAGGCTCACTACTTTTATCACAATAAATATAGTGCTTTGTATCTGCTTTACAATTTTCTCTGCATTTTCATGTCTCTCAATTTATTTCATCTTCCCAACAGGACCAAATGTGAGTCAAGCAGGGCAGTTGTTTTATTATTTCCATATTTCACATGTGAGTAAACTAAATCTCCAAAAAATTCCTAACTTGTCACAAAGTTCATAGAGCTGGGATTAGCGCCCAAGTCTGTCTGACTCTTTGTCTGGTGCTCTTTCCAGTGCATTGACCGCTTTAAAATCCTCTTCCATGTAGGAGGCAGGCTCCCATCTGTAGCACAGCAGCTGCATTGACAAATGTCTAACGGGTTCATAGTCAATGTAGATCACTCTTTTGCACTGTCAGCAACTCATATCTCTTCACAGATGTTCTGCCGTGATATTGCCAGTACCCAAGGAAGAAGTTTGATTATTACTGTAGGGGCCCAGGGCAGGCTGTCCCAAGATGGGCCACTTTGGCATAACGATTATTTTGAGTTAAAAGTAATCAAAACCAAGCAGATGAAGGAAAAGCTCTCTTTGCCTCCCTGCAAATGCCTAAATTTACATTGGAAAGGAGAGCCTGTAACAGGAAGAGAGCTATAAACAGGGACTCCCCTTTACCTTGTTTTTCCAAACAGCTCCTTTCACCTTCTTGCTAATGGTCTTTCTCCCCTTTGTGTCCTCTGACCCTACCCCTCTCCTTAGCTCATGTAAGCTTCCTGTTGCCTCAGTGTCTTTGGAATTCTGTGTCTATGTGGATTCTCCATATGTATGCCTATTAAATTTGATTTTCTCCTGTTAACCAGTCTCATGTCGATTTGATTCCATGTCCAGCTAGAAGGACCATAGGGCAGAGGAACATCTTCCTCCCCAAGATTATCCTCTGCCATCTGCAGTGGAGTCCCGCTGTAACTATGACTAGTGGCTGGCTACAGAGCTGGGGTCGTTGGTCCGCAGTGCCAGCTCAGTGCCTCCTCCAGGGGTTGCTTTTCCTTGGCACTTGATCTGTGAGCTGTTGTAGATCCTCCCGCGGAAGCTTATTTCCCTAAATATGGCATCTGCCATCCTTTTATATAGTTAATCCCATTTCCCATCAGAATTGTATAGTCTTCAAGAATAGACTGGAAATATCATTTACAGAGCCAATTCCTGAGAATTTCCAAAGCTAATAAACCATTTCAGCTCCCTACATTCCTTTCTTTTTCCCCCTTTTCCTAAGAAAAAGGAGGAGGACGTGGGTGGTCCAAACAAACCCACATGTTGCTGCCAAAACACGGATTTATTCTCCGTGTAGCAAATGGGCCTGTTCCTCTCATGGAAGTTCCTGGTAAGTGGATCCTTGTTGTAAAACTTTCCAGGATGCTCTTCCTAACTCTCCTACTCAATTTGCTACATATTAAAGCTGAAATAGAATCACTATGGTGCAACAAAGGGCAAGAAAAGATTGAATTTTAATAGAGGAAGAAAATGGAGGATTGACATAGAGACTAGGAGAAGACAAACTACAGCAGCTTACCCTGAGAGACAGAGCTTTAAATGTAGCGCCTGAGTATTAGTTTTGGCTTTTTTCCCCTGTGCTGACTTGGATTTGTCCTCTGCTCACTGGTAGACTCTCCCTTTCCACAATCGCGCTTTGTCTGGTAAATTTTATTCATCTCACAAGGCATAGCTCAGATGTCACCTGTTTTGTGAAGTCTTTCTTAATTCTCCTCAGACTCCTCAGACTTTCCTTCTTTGTGTTCTTACAGCATATTCTCTCACACCTCAATAGTAGAACACATAGGGCATTGTTTCATAGACAATTTATGGTTGCCTCGTTAACCCTTGTAAATCTGGGATAGATGCCCCTCCATGGGGCACTATATAATACTATATATTATATAATAGTTGTTCATGATATAGTTTAGTAAAAAATTATTTCAGTAATTGTTAATAATGATTAAACCACAGGTTCTGAAGTCATACTGACCTGGGTTCAAATTCTGTGAAAATTTGGGCAACTTACTTAACTCCCCGGACCTAAATTTTATTTTCTTTAAGAGGGGAATAATAAATGATGCTGTTAGGAAGTGGGCTGTGGGGGATGGGATAATTCTTCTCTAATCTTCTGAGTTCATGGCTGGGACCTCCCTGTCATAAAAGACAGATTAATCAGAGGGAAAATAACAGCAGTTTATTTCACGTATACCTTCCGTATACATGGGAGATGGGGTTGGGGAATGAGGAACTCTTTGAGGTGTTTGAAGCTGGCACCTTAAATACCATCTCCAGCTAAAGACAATAGGAAGAAAGGTGTAGGAGGAGACCAATTTTGGGAGGTTACCAGGAAAAGCAAACAAGGCTAAGGTTGTTATGCAGATTTAAGTGACTCTTCTCCTTGATAAGATTCTCATGTGATTCTAAGTTAAACTTCTTTTCCAGGTACACAGAGGGAGGCACTCTTACAAACGGAGGTTTCCTTTATAAATGTAAATTTCTCTTACAAAACGGGTAATTTATCTGGTCTTCAGAACTTCTCCTGTGTCTGCCATTTCTCAAAATACTTAGCTCAAAATAATCCTTATGCCAAAGAGGCATATTCTGGGGTGGCCTATTCTGCTCCCCTTCAATGCTCACCTCAAAGAGTTGCCATGAGGATTAAATGAGCTAACACTTGTATATCCCTTAACACAGTTCATGATACACATCACTCAACAAGGGTAAACTATTCTTATATTACACACTACAAGTATATGTTTTCCTCTTTCATTTAACATTACTTAGTGAACACGTTTCCAAAGAAATTTAACTGGGACACCAAAAGTAACTTTGTTCTTGATAAAATATAATTTTCTCATGAAAGAGCCTTTGAGTTTTAAAAATATGTAAAATTGTGTTTTAGTTCTCTTCATCTCAAAAGAGTTTGAAAAGCTATAATCCTGAGTTAATAATCTGACATTATAAGGTCTCAGTCGATTACTTAACTATCCCTGCGTTAAGTATGGAACAGAATAACTAACGGTATTAAATAAGTACAAACAATCTATACGTCTGAGTCCTCTGTGATATAGCTTCTAGATGGAATAAAATGCAGCTATTAAAAATGCTGTTTCTCTTGTACAACCACGTTCATAGCAGTATTATTCACAGCAGCCAAGAAGTGGAAGCAACGCAAGTGTCCATTGAGGGATGAATGGAGAAACAGAATGTGGTATATCCATACAATGGAATATTATTCAGCCTTAAAAAGGAAGGAAATTCTGCTACGTGCAACAACATAGATGAATCTTGAGGACATTATGCTAAAAGAAATAAGCCAATCACAAAAACACAAATACTGTATGATTGCTCTTATATGTGGTATCTAGAATAGTCAAATTTATAGAGACAGAACGTAGAATGGTGGTTGCCAGGGGTTGAAGGAAGGAGGCAATTGAGAGTTGGGTACAGAGTTTCAGATTTGCAAAATGAAAAAATTTTGGAGATTGGTTGCACAACAATGTGAATTTATTTAACATTACTGAACTGTACACTTAGAAATGGTTAAGATGATACATTTATGTTGTGTGTTTTCTACCATATGCAGTCTCTGAAGACTATGAAATGATATAAATAGTACCCGTGATAACAATGTAGAGTGAAACAATCAGGATATGAAAATGTGTAACAAATATGACTGTAACTATGTAAACACTATGTGTCATCTACGTGCCTGGGTTTCAGCAGAGCATGTTTTCCCCTATCTCTCATGTTTCATAGTGTGCTTATTATTGCTTTTATCATTAAACATGAATTTTTTTAACATGCAAAATTGAAATGATCAGAAGGAATACAAATCTCTCAGTTCATCATCATTCCTTGGGGCCTAGGGAAGTTTCACAGCCCACCTACACTGGGTTCTGTTCCCCAGGTTTGTCTGGAAAGCCCTTGTGAACTTCTGACCACATGCAGCCCCAGGTCCAATGGTGGCCAGAAGAGGTCATTACTATTCAGTGGGAATGTTTCAGGTTCAGTTCTTCTGTTGCCTCCTTCTCACTACCTTCGTAGAGTCTAGGACGGACTGAGCCCAGAGAACAAATTATATTTTTACGAGGGTTTTTAGAGTTCCTTATTAAGTTTAGTAGTGAAATATACCAAAATAACAACAGCCCACAGTTGTGTGGTTTTGCATGCTCTAAGATTTGAGGGCACTTTAAGAAAGTTTATTTTCATTTATTTTTCTACCTTCCCTGGTAAGGGTGGTAATGAGTCATTTGTAAATGAGGAAACTGAGGAGACCTGAGTTGCATTAGGGCTGCAAATCCTGAATTAGGACCAAGAACTTCTACATTTCTAGTCTGCTGCTCATTTCAATGAGTCTTATTGTCTACTTGTGGTAAGAGTATTTTATAGTTTTTTTCTAAAAATCCATTTAATGATTTGGTCAAAGGAAATATCCCCAGTGTAGTTAACTCTTCCTTTTCTTTCTTTTTGTTTTATAGGCCGGCAATGTTTCGTGTGCCCTCAGCCTCTCCCGAGAGTTTCTTCTCTATAGTACGTAATGATAGAAGATAAGCCACAGCTCTGATTTACTGGGAAATCCCTTCTGCTTCTGGCCTTTAATCCCTGCAAGGAAAAGACAGCTGTGTGTTTTTATTTTTCTAATTTTATGATCAAAGCCACATTTCTGATTTTGGATTGAATCTCGCCTATCTATTGATCAGTGCATCAGGGGAAAGTTTTTTGGTTTGTAGGAAAATGCTAAGAAGGTATCAACCTGTCCCTTTCCTCCACCGGCTATACCTTAGTGTTACTTCAGTGGGGAACAAGTCCAGGACTGGGAGCGAATGAAATCAATGAGAGCGCTGTGTGCAGGAGAGTGAGTGACTCCCCGCGGGATAACTCATTTTGGCTGTTTCCACAGCGATATCAGTTCTTTCCTTAAAACCAATAGTTCACTTGGCTATCAAGCATCCTGACCAGCTAGTGCAGGGCTCAGCTTCAACCCTGCTCACGTAGCACGTCACCAGACTTAAACAGCTTAGCTCTCTACTTGGATATTTTTGCTTAAAATTTTGAGGGAAGTTGGGGGAAGTATCTATCCCAATAAGATATTGAGATACTAAAGTAACTAAATAATCACTATTATATTTTAATATTTATAAACTATCTCACATAGGATTCTGCAATTGTATGTATTTATCGATTTTTAATGAATCCATTTAGTAACATTATTCCATTCCGATAATTGGGCAAACAGTGGGATAAGGAAGTAGCCACATGGTCTGGAAACATGTGAGTAATTACAACAGCCAAAGTGATAACCCAACTCTTCTTTATTTCTTTGTGCTTGATCTATTTTTTTTTTAATGTTTATTTATTTTTTGAGATAGATACAGAGTGCAAGCAGGGGATGGGTAGAGAGAGAGGGAAACACAGAATCTGAAGCAGGCTCCAGGCTCCGAGCTGTCAGCACAGAGCCCGACGCGGGGCTCGAACTCACAGACCTGAGCTGAAGTCGGAGGCTTAATCGGCTGAGCCACCCAGGCCCCCCCCCTGTGATTGATCTATTAAAATTCCTGTCTGGGGGCACCTGGGTGGCTCGGTGGGTTGAGCCTCCGACTTCAGCACAGGTCATGATCTTGCAGTTGGTGAGTTCGAGCCCCATGTCGGGCTCTGTGCTGACATCTCGGAGCCTGAAGCCTGCTTCAGATTCTGTCTCCTTCTCTCTCTATCCCTACCTTGCGCGCACACACACACACACTCTCTCTCTCTCAAAAATGAATAAACATTAAAAAAAAAGAATCCCTGTCTGTCCCAGAGAACCAAAACCATGTGCAGTTATAGGTGGATAAGCAGGACACAACAAATTGAGATTACTGGCTCCATTTCTGGCTTTGTAGTATTTTCACTGGGGTTTTGGGCTCATCATTTCCATTCTTCCAAACTTCATTTCCCTTTTTGTTAAAAAAAAAAAAAAAAAAAAAAAAGGACGGTAACTTCTGTCCCCTCTCTGCCAGAGTGGTGGTGGTGATAGTTAGAAGCACATTGAGCTCCTCGGAGAAAGATGCTTTGGGAGCATTAGAACAATTCAGCACGTCCTTCTGAGAGGCATTGAAAATCATGCACAGAGGCTAGCAGGTCATGGGTGGCTGCCAACCCATGGGGCATCTTACAGCCAAAGTGGGCACCAACAGGTGGGCACAAATAAGACATAAGACCCCCGTAGGAGCCCAGGCTAGAGCCAAAGTCTAGAACCCCTTTGTCTTATATTGCACTGTTCTGTGTCTAGGCCAGTTAGGAATTTTGAAGGATCGAGTAGATTTGGCAATGAATTGGCTTTCACTGCTCCAGGGAAGAATAGGTTGGGCCTCTCTGCTATAGGCTTTGGCTCTCTGGACTTCTCTTTCATGGCATTTATGGGTTTCATTGTAAGTAGTTATTTAACATATCTTTTCTCCATTAGGCTCTAAACTCTGAGAAGTTAGCCTTTAGCACAGTATCCAGTACACTGAAGATTTTTTGAGTGGGTGAATGAATGAGTGAATGAGTGAAGCTTCTTCCCTATACAGAAAACTTACCATCACGCTATCCGAGAGCGGCCATCCTTAGGATCCCTTGGTCTAACCGTGTTAAGTACCACTTCCCTTCCCGAAGTCCTTTGCACCCGCAGATCTACCAGGCCTAACTCAATCGTCTTTAATACCAGGTACTCTTCTGGAGGTGAGGGCCTTACATCCTCCTGTGCCTGGACACAGGAGTTATTCAGGGTGTCCAGTGGTTGGTCATGTGCAACAGGGAAGCTGTAGGAAACCTTGGAAGCACTCCCTGAGACCGCTGTTTGGTAATCTGTATTATTCCCTGCTCTGATTTCTTCCAGGCCCAGATAATAAGAGGATGTCCAGGAACGTGTTGAAATATGAAAAGCTCTTGGCAGAGAGCCCCACCCGGGTGGTAGCTGAGACTGTCATCCAGAGGCCCAATGTGCCCCACCTGCAGACCAGAGACACCTACGAGGGGTTATGTCAGACCCTGGGATCCCAGGTGGGATTCCTCAGGGAAAGAAAAAGGGGGAACAGGCTTAGCTCGAGAGAGAGAAGGTAGAATTGGAATGATGTGAGGGGAAAAGGCTGATGCATTAAAAATTAAAGCTCATTTGGACAGCCTCAGAGTGACCACATTCTGAATCTCCTGCATGCCGGGTTTTTTATGCCGTAGTTCCCCTATATTGGCTTCTGGTCCTAGACCCTTCATCTCTTATGCTGATTCTAGGCTTTCCTTCTAGCCTACTCACTACCAGATCCCTAGCCTCTACTGCTCCTATGAGACAAATTCCAGCCCCTACTTGCTGCTCCAGCCCATCCGGAAGGAAGTCATCCACCTGGAGCCCTATGTTGTTCTCTACCATGACTTTGTCAATGACTTGGAGGCTCAGAAAATTAGAGGACTTGCAGAACCGTGGGTGAGTGTCCCCAAAGCCTGCCAAGGACTTCTCTTTGTGTCATCACATGCCTGGAGTTCAGGAATGTGAGAACAGGCAGCCTGAACAACTGCACACTTTATCAGGCCAGGAATTCAAAATGCCAACAATTCCATAAAACGAATCAATGGTGAAAAAAAATCACAGTAGTTGTTGCTTCTGGAGGGAGGGGATTGGCTGGGAAAGGGGACAAGGGCATTTTCTGGGGTGTTGAAATGTGCTCTTGATATCTTGTTAGGGATGTGGAGTATGCAACTGTGTGCGTTTGTTAAAATCCAGCAAATGGTACGCTTGAGATCTGTGCATATCATTATATGTAAATTTTACCTAAAAAATTCAAAAGTAAGTATCCTTCCTCCCCAATGTCAATCATTCCACATAATGGGTAGAAATTTCTTTTTTAAAAGGGGCGAGGGGACGCCTGGCTGGTTCAGTTGGAAGAGCATGCAACTCTTGATCTCGGGGTCATGAGTTCAAGCCCCAAGTTGGGTGTAGAGAATACTTAAATATATAAAGCACTTTAAAGAAAAGGGTGAAATGATGGGCAAGGAATGATATCATAGCGCAGATTTACAGAATTACAGAGTGGAAAGATGATCTAGTTTAACTAGATTATTTTATTAAAGAGGAAACTGAGGCCCAGAGAGGGGAAGACACTTGATGAAGGTCACATATGTAGCTAGAGCCAGACTTGGAATTTAGGGGTACATCGATGGCTGCTCTGTTATTCTGCCTTCCTATCTCAGCTAACTCAGGCTAAATTATGTTCAGTAACAAAGCCCCCAGATCTCAGACACAACAAGACTAAAGGTTTGTTTCTTACATTATGCGTCTGCCTTGGGCTGACTGCAGGCGTGGCCCAGAACTGTCTTCACTTTGAGACCCAGCCTGACAGAGCAGCCTATGTTTGGGACATTTCCAGTCTCAGAGGAGACAAAAAAGACAAGATGGAAAACTCCTAGCTGGCTCCTCCAGCTTCTGCTTCGAAGGGCCAGACATTAATTCTGTCCCTGTTTCACTGGTCAAGGCCAAGCATGAGGCCATAATGGGTTTAATCATCCCCAGGAAGTGTGGCAAATATTGAGAGAAATACCGCAGTCTATCTCATTTTTATAAGCACGTTGCCTCTTTATAAATGGCACATTAAGGCTGTCTCTGAATAACTTATGTCATCGTGCCCTTGATGGCATGCTGTTCATCCAGGCAGTTATTTGGCTGTTCACCAATACAGAGCCTGCTGTGTGCCACACATTGTCCTGGGTGCTGGACACGCGCAGAGATTAAGTATTGGCTCTTTCCCTTTGGGAGCTCACAGCTTAATGGGGGAAAACAGATATTTACACTATCCTGTGATAGGTGCTGTCATAGAGGTGTATGCAAGGAGCTGTGCTATGGCGGCATCGCAAAGTGAACCTTCCTCTGAGGGAAAAGCGGATGGGAGGGGAGGGAGAAATGGAGAAGGCTTCTCTGTGAATGTGAAATTCATCCGAGTAACAAGATGGCAAAGGGTATGGCAGGAAGACAAAACAGTACGCAAGGACCCGGTAAGCAGTGTGTTCAGAGAATGGGGTGAAGCTTGGTGGCGGAAGTGTGCAAGGGATGGGGTCGGAGCTGATTGGAGATAAAGCTACATGGTGAGACGCCATGAGGAAGTGCAGAAAATACCATGCTGAGGAGCTTGGATGCTATCCCATAGGCAGGGGGAGAGCTGTTGGACGGTTTAAACAGGAGATGGGCATGATGAGGCCTGTTGATTTTAAGGAAAATTCTGACAGCAGACATGGATTGGAGGGATAAGAGTAGCAGTAATCATCTCATCCAGCAGCCCTTCCAGTGAAGTCTGGAATCTTTGTGCAGAAGACTTGAGAGATTAAGCTCTACTGGTCAGTTGGAACAAAGTATCTTTAGTAGCTTTGGCAGTTTAGGGAACCAGTGGTAGTATCTGGCCAGTAGCTGCTTTTTCTTTAGGACAGGCAGCCCACCCTGCAGTCGTTTGTGGCCAGGTCATCTATCTGGCCTGCACACACTTTGCCACTCTCCCTTTTCCCAGAAGCTGATCTGGAGATGCTGATCCCTGTCTGGTCTTTGGCTTTGCCAGGAATAAGCCTTGGCTTATAGGGTGGGGCTTCTACACGGGAACTGAGCTCAAAGGCTTTGGTGGCTTGTGTCGAATTTAATTAATCTGCTTCCTATCCCGGAGAATGCTCTCTTGTCACTTCTCCCTCTATCCACATCCTACCTACCCATCCCTGAAGACTCAGGTGAAGCCACATGCCCCCCTGGACCCATTAGCCCTGTCACTCTGGTGTACTTTCATGGGTTCTTTCAGTAGGAACTTATTTTTTTCTTCAGAGCATTTCTTGCGGCTACATACAAGAACTTCTCTTTTTTGAACTCAAAGCTTTTGTCACTAGTTGTCTTGTATTTTTTTCATTTATTCTGCCATTTTTGTGTTGTCTAGTATCACTAGCTGTTTCAAGGGTTAGCATCCTGTGTCCTCACCTAGACTGTAAAGTAGGAGGGATTGTATGTCATCTTTCTTGAAATGCCTAGCCCCATATTATGCCCATTGCAGCCAGAGTAATCTTTAAAAGGCTGCCCTTGCTTAAACTCTTTTATGGGTCACTTTAATGTCACTTAATGCTCCTTGGCCTGCCTGCTGCTGACCCCCTCCACAGCATGTGTCCCTTGCACTTGACACCCCAGCCACACTAAACAACTTGCACCTCCATGAACAGGCCATGTTCCCACTCGCCTCTGCACACACTCTTCTCTCTGCCTAAATCACTCTTCCCTTGGCCTCTTTTGACCTGTATGATTCTGGTTGTCTTCTGCGCATCCTGGGAAGCCTTCCTGTCCCCCATCAGAAGGGACTACATGCTCCTTCTTAATGTTTGTTTAGTGCCCTGAACTTGTCCATTATGGCCCCACTGCATGACTTATGTCTGCTCCATATGTTGTATTTTCAATGCCTAGCATTGTGCTCAGCACAGAGAATAACCAATAAATATCTGCACCCAAAAGTGAATGACTGTGCTGGTGTACAATAAATGTTAAAGGAATTAAGAGCAAGATGGTTCTTTAATAGGGAGGGAGGTGGAGCGGAGTATCCCTAGGATTTTTCTTTAAACCACTGATGTTGCCCTAGAAAAACGTAAGGGAGCAACTCCTCTAAGAATGTCTCCTCTCTCCTCTACAAAGGGCTCAGGGGAGGATGCTGGGTGAAGGACTAGACAGAAGCGTTATCAGTCACCTACTGATTTCCTGCATCCTGGTACCATAGAAGGATAGGCTGAGAGGACCTCCCAAGAATGTGTTGTTCACATGCTGCATTTTATAGCGAGGGTAATGGGTCCAAGGAAAGGACGAGACTTTTTCAAAGTTGTCTACCTGGGTTAGCGGGAACAATAATACTATAGAAGCCTCCAAGAAGGGAAAGGTGTCTGTCTTGTGCAGTTCATTGCCCTGTGTTCTGCTCTGAATGCATGTGAAGTGCCAGGCCTGGGTCATTAAGCACAGGACTCTAGTTCATTCATTCATTCATTCATTCATTTCACCAATAGTGAGCACCTACTCCCTGCCATGCTTTCTCTGGACCCTAGGGACACAGTAATAACAAAAGATTTGCCATCATGGAGCTGACATTCTGATGACAGATGCAGAAATAGACACATCCTTATGTAAATATTTCTCTTTCTGGGGTGCCTGGGTGGCTCAGTTGGTTGAATGTCTGACTCTTGACTTTGACTCAGGTCATGATCCCAGGATTGTGGGATCAAGCCCTGTGTCAGGCTCTGCATTGAGCATGGAGCCTGCTTAAGATTCTCTCCCTTTCTCCATCTCCCTCGGGGCACCTGGGTAACTCAGTCAGTTAAGCATCTGACTCTTGGTTTTGGCTCAGGTCATGATCTCACAGCTCGGTTCATGGGATAGAGCCCTGCAGTGGGGGCACTGACAGTGCAGAGCCTGCATGGGATTCCCTCTCCCTCTCTCTGCTCAAGTGCTCTCTTTCTCTCTCAAAGTAGATAAATAAACTTAAAGAATTTAAAATTTATATCTACACATTCAGAACAAAATGGAAACAGTTAAATTAATGACTTTGAACCTGTTTGGGGTTTTTTTCTCTCCCTCTCTCTGCTCAAGTGCTCTCTTTCTCTCTCAAAATAGATAAATAAACTTAAAGAATTTAAAATTTATATCTACACATTCAGAACAAAATATAAACAGTTAAATTAATGACTTTGAACCTGTTTGGGTTTTTTTTCCCCCATAATCAAGGCAGTTGCAGCCAAATAGATTTTGATTCTTTGTAGGGAAGGGCTTTGTGGGAATTGTTCAGAGGAGAGGGCTGTGCCCGAGGGTGGGGAATTTCCTTGTTAGAGGTGTTCATTTAATTTGACAAACACTGAGTGCTTACCTTAGGCCAGGCCCTGTGCCACTAGGAGACAAAGAAGAGTGAGAAACAGCCTTGTTCTGACAGAACTCACAATCTCAGATACAAAAGGGATTCAAATAGTACTTTATTTCAGTTAACAAACTTTTATCGAGTGCTTATAGGCTACCAGATATGATGCTAAAGGTTATTTTTAACTCAGATTTTTTTTTGTCATTTATTATTGCTTATTTTCGAGATTGATAGCTATCACTAAATTTGTAGCATGAGCAAAATAATTTTTTGAGAGAGAGTGCGCAAGCATGGGGGAGGGGCAGAGAGAGAAAGAAAATCTTAAGCAGGCTCCATGCCCCGTGTGGAGCCTAACACAGGGCTCCATCCCACGGCCCTGGGAGCATGGCCTGAACGGAAATCAAGAGTCATGCTTAACTGACTGAGCCACCCAGGCACCTCCCACCTTTTTTTTTTTTGGCATGTGCAAAATATTTCTAAATTAAGGAGGAATTGACGATTGTTAGGTTTACACTGAAGAGAGGGGCACGTCTATGGAAATGATACAGTCCTTCCCTTCACATCATAACCACTTGTACTTTCTCTTACGTCCTTCACATCAGTTACAGAGATCTGTGGTGGCATCAGGTGAGAAGCAGTTGCCAGTGGAGTACCGCATCAGCAAAAGGTAAGAGAGGTCCTTCCCTGTAGGGACTCTGGTCATCCTTGCTGCCTGTCCTCAGGCCTGTGGCAGAATGGAAGGTCAGCGATAGCCATCCAGAGATGCTGCTAGAGAATCCGTAGTTCATGTATTGTATCTGTACATTCTTGTTGAGAGGGAGGAATTTCTACTCCTCTCACCCAAGGGCCTATGACAGGTTATATGGTCTGAGGACTTAACTAGGAGGCCCTTAGGGAAAGACTTGACAAAACTTCTATGCCCCAAACCAGAAAATAAGTGTGTAGTTATTCTCCTAATCAGGATTGCTTTTCCAGAGGATTCAGTCCTGTCCCCATTTGGAATCTGACTTTATAAGATTCCATTCCTGCTTCCTGACTCATATTCAGAGCATGACTTGCCAACATTCAGGCAAGAAGGGTGGCCGGAATCTCTGGACCTGATGGCTTCTAGAGAGGCAGAAGCAGCTGAGAATCCAGCTTTATTTTCTTCCCTCAATCCTTGATTTGCACTGTAAAGACAGGACTTAGGATTGGTAAGAGGATGAGTCCCCATCGGAGCCATGGGAGACAGTGACAACAGCATCCATGGAGAGGACAGACCCAGGATGGGTGAATAGTTTTTGTTGTCTGGGAAGTGAGGTGAATAATGAAAGCTTTGATTCAGAATCATTTAGCTTAACTTCTTTGGTACATTTTGTGACCTTTTATTAGGAGTTGTTTTATAAACTTTGGAAGGTCCATATGGCCTCAGCTTCATTGCTTTTCTAACCTTTATGACACTGTAGGGTCAAAGAGAAAATTCGACCTTCTACTTAGACTCATTGCTTTTAGCGGAGTAGGTGGTATTCTTTTTACTTTTCAGGTAAAGAAACTGAGACCCTCATTACTTCCTCTTTTTTCTCTACCATCACTCTGCATCTGTTTGAATTTTGGTTCTGTCCTCACAGCTGCACTGGAACTGGTCCTTCAAAGGTCACCAGTGAACTCCTAATCACCAAATCACTTTCCTGCCCACCAACCTTCACTGATTATCCAACTACCCGCAAAGACCAGTTTTATGACCACGGTGTCCTCAGCTTTTTACATGTCTTGAACTTACTTTTCCAGCCTTGTTCTCATTACTTCTTTCATAGACCAAATGCTTTCACACTTGTGCATATTCTATATTGTTATACCTCCATGTCTGTGCTTATGTTGTTTCTTCAGCCTGCCTTCCTTCCTTGCATCCTTCTTTCTGGCAATTGATGTAACTCATTCATTCACAGACATATAGTCATTTCTGGCATCAGATCATTGATGCTCCAACCTGTGATGTGTTTTAGTGCCTGGCTGAAGGACACTGTTGACCCACTGCTGGTAACCCTTGATCATCGCATTGGTGCCCTCACAGGCCTTGATGTCCAGCCTCCCTATGCAGAGTATCTCCAGGTGGTGAACTATGGAATCGGTGGTCACTATGAGCCTCACTTTGACCATGCTACGGTAACTATGGGGCCAATGATCAATCTCCTGGGATAGGGAACCAGGGTATTAACTGCTCTGAGGCAGAGCCCTTAACATGCTCTCAGGGAACACCAAGTGAAATCTTAGAACAAAGATTCTTGTTGCAGGAAGGTCCGAAAGCCTTGGTTCCAAGCAGACTGCTGCTGACTCATTTCCTTTTGGGCCACAATCACCCCTCTCTAAAATTTGCTAGTGGGGAGAAAAATGTGGCTTGTCATGTAGTCTTCTGTCTTGTTTCATCCAGGGACTTCCCAGTGAAGATTGTCCTTTTTACAGTCACTTTCCTTTCCACATGATTTCAACTGCCCATCTTTGTTGATGTGTATTGAGCAAGTAATTTTTAAGGATTAAAAGATCTCCCCAAAATTGATCTATAGATCAATAACCCAAACTTTATCAAAATTAGAAGAAATGATAGAAATTAATAAGCTGATCCTAAAATGTATATGGAAATACAAAGGATCCAGGACAGCCAAAATTTTGAAAAAGAACAAAGTTGGAGGACACAACACTACTTGATTTCAAAACGTAATATAGAGCTACAATAATCAGGGCTGTGTGGTATTGATATAAGGATAAACACATAGGTTAGTGGAACAGAACAAAGTCCAGAAATAAACCCACACATGGCCAATTGAATTTTGACAAAGGTGCCACAGAAATTCAATGAGGAAAAGATACTCTTTTCAACAAATGGTGCTGGGACAATTGGGTATCTACTTGCAAAACAACAACAACAACAACAACAACAACAACAACTTTAGACTCTTACCTCACACCATATACAAAAATTAACTGAAAATGGATTATAGACCTAAATGTAAAATGCAAAACTATAAAATGTCTAGAAGAAAACATAGAGAAATCTTTGTGACTAGGCAAAGTTTCTTAGGATAACAAAACATGATCCATAAAAGAAAAATTAAGAGTGATAAATTGGACCTCATCAAAATTACAATCATTTGCTTTTCAAACACACCATTAGAAAATGAAAGGACAAATCACTAACTAGGAGAAAACACTCATAAATTGTATACCTGGTAAAAAAAGTTATATCCAAAATATATAAAAAACTTATAATTCAGTAATAAAACAACTCAATTTTTTCTTTTATCTCTATCTGTCTATGTATTTATCTATCATCTAAGTAAGCTCTATGCCCAATGTGGGCTTATGAGCTTGAATTCATAAGCCCAAGATCAAGAGTTGTGTGTTTTACTGACTGAGCCAGCCAGGCACCCCATAACTCAAATTTAAAAAATGGGCTTATTTGAGGGGTGCCTGGGTGGCTCAGTTGCTTAAGTCTCCAACTCTTGATTTCGGCTCAGGTCATGGTCTCACAGTCTGTGAGTTTGAGCCCCACATTGGGCTCTGTGCTGACAATGCAGAGTCTGCTTGGGATTCTCTCTTTCCTTCTCTCCCTCGGCCCCTGCCCACCCTATCAAAATAAATAAATAAACTTTAAATTAAATAAATAAATAAATAAAATAATATGTTAAAAATGGGCTTATTTGAATTAATATTATGTATAGGTTAATAATGAAATAGGTTATTTGAATGGGTACTTCACCAAATAAAATAAATGAATCGGTAATAAGTACACAAAAATATGCTCAATGTCATCAGAGAAATAAAAATTAAAACCACAATGAGACAGCACCATACTCCTATTACAGTGGCTAAATAACAACGATAATATCAAATGTTGATGGAAGTGTGCAGGAGCTCAAACTTTCATACATTGCTGATGGAAATGTGAAATGGTACAGCCATTTTCAAAGATAGTTTGGCAGTTTCTTAAAAAGTTATACATATAGGGGTGCCTGAGTGGCTCAAACATCCAACTTCAGCTCAGGTCATTATCTCATGGTTCATGAATTCAAGCCCCGTGTTGGGTTCTGTGCTGACAGCTCAGAGCCTGGAGCCTGCTTCAGATTCTGTGTCTTCCTCTCTCTCTGCCTTTGCCCAGCTTGCACTTTGTCTCTCTCTCTCAAAAATAAATAAAACATTTACAAAAATTAAAAGAAAAAGTTATACATACACCTACATATGATCCACCTATTCCTCTCCTAAGTATTTTACCCAAGAGAAAAGGAAATATGTCCATACAAAGACTTGTACAAGAGGGGCATCTGGGCAGCTCAGTCGGTTAAGCATCTGACTCTTCATTTCAGTTCCAGTCAAGATCTCACAGTTCATGAGATTGAGCCCTGCACTGGGCTCTGTGCTGACAGCACAGAGCCTGCATGGGATTTCTCTCTCTCCCTGTCTCTCTCTCTGCCCCTCCCCACTCACACACTCTCTCTTTCTCTCTCTCTCTCAAAATAAATAAATTAATTAATTTTAAAAAAGACTTGTATAAGAATGTTTAAAACAGATTTATTGATAATAGCTAAGAATTATAAACAACCCAAATGCTCATCAACAAGTGAATGAATAAACACATTTTTCTATATCCACACAATGGAATACTACTCAGCAATAGAAAGGAATGAACTACCACTGATATACCCAACAATATAGATGAATCTTAAAAACACTATGCCAAAAAACAAAACAAAACAAAAAAACACTATGCTAAGTGGAAGAAGCCAAACAAAAAAAGACTACATATTTTATGAGTCTATTATGAAATTTCTAGAAAAGGCAAACTATAGAGACAGAAAGTACATCAGTGGTTGCTCAGGGTTGAGGGTGGGATAGGCACTGACTACAAACTGACATGAGGGAACTTTTTAAGTTGGACAAGTGCTCTAAAATTGGATTGTGCGAGTGGTGCACAACCGGTAAAATTTACCAAAACTCACTGAAAAAAGTACCCTTACAATGGGTGAATTTTATGATATGTAAATTATATCTCAGTTAAACTGTTCTATGTCAAAAGAGTGTGTCTCTTTGGCAAATAACTGGGAACTCCAGTCTTACGACTTGGTGTTCGTAGTTCCTACAGAGTAATTATCTGTAATAGTGTATATGCAAATTTATTTCACTGGAACCGAAGGTACAGTTAACCTCAGAAACTATCGTACTTTCACTACTGACAAGCAGTTCTGTTTGATTAGTACAGTTGACCCTTGAACAACTCAGGCCAACCCCTTGCACAGTCAAGAATCTGTATAATTTTGACTCCCCAAACACTTAACTTCTCATAGCCTACTCTTGACTGGAAGTCTTGCTGATGACATAAAACATTGATTAACACATATTTTGTATGTTTTATATACTGTAATCTTACAATAAAGCAAGCTAGATAAAAGAAAAATGTTATTAAGAAGATCATAAGGAAGAGAAAACATGTTTACAGCACTTATTGAAAAAAATCTATGTACAAGTGGACCTGCCCAGTTCAAACCCATATTGTTCAAGGATCAACTGTATACAATTCATTTAAATGAGTCTCTGATAAATTAGTAAAAGAAAAACAGTAATTGAGTACCTGCCAGCAAGGGTGGGTACTCAACTAGGTGTGGCTCAAGGCTATAGCCCTTCTGTGACACCCCCATTTTCCTCCCTGTATTATGTTAGAATCCTGACTGTTACTGTGGTGCCATGTGCATAAAATAATGATATGTTTTATTTTTGTCCCAGTCACCAACCAGTCCACTGTACAGAATGAAGTCTGGGAACCGAGTTGCAACATTTATGATCTATGTGAGTCTTGCTTTGGAAGGACCAGAGCTTCTTATTTAATGACTATTTATACTGCTTTTATTTTATGGTTTTCAAAACCGTATCAGATACTGATTTTATCTATCTATCTGTCTATCTATACAGTGCAAAAATCTCTGAGACTTGTGACTTTCAGACAGCATTTTTATTAGGCTCTATAGGAGCTAAAGAAATATCAGTCAGGGTTCCTGCCTGCAAAGAGCTTATACTGCATACACTTAAATATGACCTTCTCATAGGCAGTAATTAGGAAGGGAAGTGGGGTTACATTGAAGGCCAAGAGATTCCTGACCAACAAAGGAAGAGAATGTGAAGGTCTCTCTCTTTGAAGTCCCATAGACTAACTGGTGTTGGAAAGCATGGACCCAGAGATGAGGTTGTAGAGCCGTGACAGGAAAGAGGAAAGAGAAATGAGACACCTAAGATTATGGAAGAATAGAGATGCCTACTGAGATGCTCTCTTATATGCAGTGAAAATTCTCTTTCCTATCTCCCCATAAAATGTTCAGTAAAATCGGCATTAAACCCCCTTAAATAAATTGGCCTCCTCTCCTAGTTTCTGACCTGATCCTACAGGAATTGAACCCAGTTGCTGTTATCTCACCAACCCCCTTCCCTTCAAATCGTGTGGGTTTACTTCATTCTCTATGGACAAGTCATAATTTCAGTCGTCTGTCACTTAAATTATAAGAGGTGTATTACTGTTCACTGAACATGTTAGTAGAAGGGCTCTGCATAACACCCAAAGATGAAGTCCTGTTTCAGGCTCATTGGAATAGCAGACACACCCCACCCTAGCATTCCCTCTTTTGTCAGTGCTGTATTGTCTCCACAGTACAGCCAAGAAAGGACAACTAGAGGCCACACTTTATGGTCTATAATGCTGGTGATCCCTTTGTGTTTCTTCACGTGACTCAGTTTTCTACTTCCTGCAGAACTGGAAGGCTATCACTTCCAATGTGTCTGGCCTCTAGTGGTTATTCTGAGTGTTCTTATCAGGCAGAGGGACGTCAGCTCTCCAGACAGGGGGCATGTCTTATTGCCTGCAGCTGGTTGCATCTCTGGTTGATGACTCAAGCTGGCATGGGTGGTCACAGACAGTGATGAATATCGTTATCAACCAAAGAGTAGGACATCTAGGGGCCAGTATCTCCCTGTCCTTTACTTCCCTAATATCTCCTACCACTGGTTCCCTGGTTACAGAGGTCCAGTTACTATGGTGAGGGTAGCATCGATGCAAGAGCCCTGCAATTTTAAATGGCAAAATGCAAGTGTGTGTGTATGGGGGAGGGGGGTGAGTGCACACAGACATGTGCATGTACATTTGGGTTTTAAGCGTTTGTGACAGTGGATTGGAATGCACTTTGGGTTTGCACAGTGGAATGGAATGCACTTAGAGTTGGCCTAATTCTGGTTCTGCCGCTTGATATATGTGGCCTCAGCACAAACACATCAATTCTTTAAGCTCGTTTTCTTGTCCTGTGCCTCCCATTGGGTTGTCTTGAGGATCTGATGAAATAACATAAGGGAACATCACTCTATAAAGTTTTATCCGGCATGTTTCTACCATTGTACCTCACAAGCAAGTATAGAACCCCTTAAAGGGGCACTGGCGTCATGGGACCTAGGAAGTGCTAGGTTATGCCCAATTCTTTCACCTTCAGGTTGGGGAAAAGACCGTCATAAACATTTCTAACAACAAGCATAGGGTTTGTGGAGAACCTAAGAGTTATATTGCAGGGAGAAAATAATGTATAAGATGTACAGAGGACTGAGCTGAAATCAAATTTGTAATTTTCTGTTCAAATTGGATAAGATCAGTCCCAGTACAAAACAGTAAAAGCTTTAGTCCTACCCCACCGTCTTCACAATCCTGTTCAGGCGCTTCATAGCACACAAGTCAGGTTCTCTTTTCAATTTGTTGGATAAGTCATTCCTTCCTACCATACTGCAAAACCACAAGTACAGGAATGCAGGAAAGTCCAGGTTCCCCCTGTGTAAACCCATAGTTGCCCACAGCAGGAGTTAGAACAGAATCATCTAGTTTGTTGGTTACACAAGGGCCAAATTGTTGCTCTCATCGACCTTCTCAAAGGTCGCTAAGAAATGCTAAAAATCACAGGGAGCTAAGAAATGCTAAAAATCACCACTGCCATTACCAGGTTCTGAAGCACCACGTCAATTCAGTTTCTTCTAACAAGTGCCAGCTTCCCAACCCCTGACAGGTGAATGTGGTGGGATCCATGACTGTTCTGATAGACAGGGCGAGGTAAGACTGGCACTGTCATGTGCTCCTAGTGCAGCATGTATCAAAAGTATTCAACGCATGCACACACTCTTGACTCAGTAATACTAATGGTCCAGACCCTTTCCTATGAGAAGAGCATAAGATGAAAAAATGATTTTACTCATTAAGAGTTGTTTATAATAGTAAACATTTGGAAATAACCTGAATGTTCAAGGGTGTAGCATAAAGATTGTAAGCAGGGACTCTGTAGTTAGCATTGGCTCAGTTAAATCAGGCTCAGTCACTGAGGAAGCCAGGTGACCTTTTGTGAAGTACTTAAACTGAGACTCAGTTTCCTATCTGTAAAAAAGTGAATTATAACAATAACAATTCTAATTTATAGGACTGTTGTGAGGAATAAGTAGGATATCCACGAGGACTTAGTATAATATCTAGCATATAGTCAATGCTGAGTAAATGTCAGTTACTAGTATGTAAATTATAACAATGCCTTTTTTTCCTCGATGATAAGATGAGTAATATTTTTAAGTATTTTCCTGTATTTTAAAATTATTTATATATTTGACAATCAGAAAAAAACTTCATATTAAGAGAACATATCCACAATTCTAGAATATACCAGTGGTGAAACTCCTTAGCTGAGGTTACCTAGAGAGAGATGAGTGGTGTGGGAAACATGCCACAGCTGCAGTCAGTGGTTCCTACAATGCCCAACTTTGAAAACTAACTGTTATCTAAACAGTGCTCTGCAAGCCACAGTCATGACCCATTCGTGGGCTGTGAAATTAATTTAGTGGATGTGGTCGGCATTTGAGAAATCGAACTAGAATAGAATGAAATAAAATGGAAAATAACAAAAGGGTATCTCATCTAAGAATGTTTATGAAACTTGTACTTGAGGGGCGTGTGTGTGTCTTGGGTTGTGATAATAAACTAGATTTCTTCCTGAGGGTCTCAAACTTCGAATCTACTTACTGTAGCCCTCAATAAGGATGTTAGCTGGAAGGATAAAGAAAGGGGGAATTCCTAAAGGCTTTCCAATTTGTGGCCCTGCGGGCAAACACTGATGCCATTGAGCAGTCTTCCTTAATTCCTAAATTGGGTCATTGTCTCTCAATAAGTATTTCTCCCAGAGCTGAAATAGAGGAAGGAATCTATGTGGAAATGACATCAGATGTCAGGTAGGGCAGAGTTGGATAGTCGGGGGCTATTTCAACGCTGGCTCTTCTCTGGCACTGTAGCTGAGCTCGGTGGAAGCTGGAGGAGCCACCGCCTTCATCTATGCCAACTTCAGCGTGCCTGTGGTCAAGGTGAGTGGGGATCTGGTCCCAGCACACGGTGGTAATAAAAGTGCAGAACTAACACTCGAGCTTTGGTGCTGTCTGTGTCTGCAAGCTTATTCCTGGGAGGGAGGATAAAAAGATGTTTTCCCCTGATTCTCGAAATTAAAGGTAATTCCTCAATGTGGATGGCCACATGATACTTGTGCCTCTATTTTTTAATTTTATGACTACTTATATTGCAAGTAGCTGGATAACATGTCTGCCTTCTCTATTACAATAAACTCCTCAAGGTAAGAACTCAGTTTTAGTGACCTTTGGATCCTCTGAACACTGAGGGCCGAAGGCACTGAGGGTACAGACAAAAACTCATAGTCCTTGTCGTCCAGGAGCTCACAGAGAAGTTAACAGGCAGGCAGGAACAAAATATGGCAATAAGAGCTATGAAATCACGTGAGGCACAGAGGAGGGCCATGTGATAAGAGGTTTTACTCCCCCCTCCCTCATCCCCTGGTTCAGACCAGTCAAGCTCCCTCACAGCCCCTACCTAATTCAGGAATGAAATGAACATATATAAACGATATCGTGCCTATAAAACACTTAGCACAGTGCCAGGCACAAGATAAGTACCGCATAATAAAATGCAGAAATCTTTGAATACTCGGGATTGGTGTCTCTTCTGGGCTTGGGGATGCAGATGTTGTCAGTGCATCTTGGGAAGCTGTTCATTACTTTGGGTTTAAACTGCTTCTAATGGCCAAGGTTAAACTAAGTGTATAGGAATTGTATAGGGGGAAAAAAAAAGCTGTGTATGGGATCAAAAAGAACATATAGCATTTGGAGTCAAAACACCTGGGTTTGAGTCTTGTGCTTCTTCTTAGTTGCGTTATTTAAAGCCGCTAAGCCTCAGCTTCCTTGCTGCTAAAGTTGGGAGTTATGATAATGCCTGCTTCCTGGGGGTGTTATTAGTAAGTGCCAAAGGAGGGGTAAGCATCTGAATTAAGTTAATTGTATAAGGAATATTTTGTTCCATTTTGTGGTTTTTCCTGAGTGCCTCTCCTCAGTGATCCCATGACATCACGGGATTCACCTTTCTCCTAGCACTTGCTATACCGTCTTGTTCTGGTTTGTTTTTATGTCTTGTCTCTCCACTAAGACTGTGGGCTCCTGAGAGCAGAATTGGACATGATTTGTCTCTGCATCCTCAGAGCCTGGAGCAGAGAAGGCCCTCAATAAATGGTGTATGCATGAATGAATGGGTGAATGGCAACTTACGCCATTTTGTGCCATTTTATGCATGACTTGCTTCCAATCTGCTTGGATAATTTTCTCATTTAATGACATGCATGCATTTGCCTTAGTCATGTACTTCCAAAGGACTGAAATTCTGGGCTTACCCTCTCTGGGGTGGGCCCTTTTGTTTTCAGAATGCAGCACTGTTTTGGTGGAATCTGCATAGGAGTGGTGAAGGGGATGGAGACACACTTCATGCTGGTTGTCCTGTCCTGGTGGGAGATAAGTGGGGTAAGGCCTGCCTTTCTGGGCATAAGAATAGGGCGAGGGGTTCAGAGTAAAGTGAAATAGGGGGTGGATGGAAAATAGCATAGCCTTGCCATTCCAATAGCTTCATTATAGTGCCACATTATATTGAGATGATCAGGTTGTTGGGTTAGTTGCCCCCAACAGATTGGGAAGCCTTAAAAGACAGATCCTCTCACAGAGAAGCTGTCAGTGAAAGTTTATTGACCTGACCAGACAGGCCTTGCTTTCTGAGCACAGTTGAGGAGGAAAATGGTGCTAAGTTCCAGCCCTCTAATCCAAGGAGAGAACCATCGAGCTACTATGTGTAGCATTTAGTGCCTCCCCGTGAGGAGATGGTCAACCAAGGAAGAGATAAATAAGCAGATGTATTTATGTCATATATGTGTCCAAAACCACGTAGCTCTGATGACAGAAAAAGAAATAGACGAGAGACTCTCGTGCTGAGATAGGGAATTGCCAGGAGAAGCCACCCCTTTATGCTCATTACTCTGGATTGGCACCACGGGGAAGGTGGACTTTTAGGAGCTACATGAATAAAGAGTAAGTGACCTTAGTACCCAAGGTTTGAGAATCAGTCTACAATAGACAGGCCCTGTCAAAGACTTTTTCTAGGGGACAATGTCCTCTTTGCTATTTATCTTTGCTAGAAGCAACATCCTGTGGTCTGTAGCAGGGCTGGGACGAAGATAGGGCAAGCGGGTTGCGTAGGGTGCAGAATGCAAGCAGGTCCTCACACAGCCCTGGGAGCGAGCATCACTGCTGTCTGCTCTGTTGAGCCTGCTCTCTTCTTCTTCTTCCCTATTCTCCCCCAGTGGCCAACAAGTGGATACATGAGTATGGACAGGAATTCCGCAGACCATGCAGCTCAAGCCCTGAAGACTAAAATGTTGGCAGAGAGAAGCTGGTGGAGTCCTGTGGCTTTCCAGAGAAGCCAGAAGCAAAAAGCTAAGCTAGGAGAGGAGAAAGGAGAGCTACCGGAAGAGGGCCTTGTAAGCATTGCTTGTTCCTTGCAAATGGGAGCTAAGGAAGTGATCTGTATCAGGGAACAGAATTTTCATGGTTTCTCCTCCAGTCATTGCAGTCAGAATAGAATGGACAGGCAATACAAAGAAGGTAACAAGAAATCCAAAGGGAGAAGTTTCTGGGGCTCAGGCTCTCTATGTTGGAAACAGGACTTACCAACAGTCCCTGGGGTTTGGTCAATGACGTTTCTGCCACTTTGAGCACTGACCACAGGGGCCCAGAAGTGGCAATGAGGACACCTGCAGGAAGGGGCTAGCCTGACTTCCATGGCTTTTTGCCCTTCCCTCCATTGACTTCTGCTGAGCACGGATTGTTTCTGTAACAGGAGTGTACCTCATATGATATTTTTAAAAAACAGAATGAAGTTTTCTTCTTTTTTTATGTGATGATTTTTTAATACAGCCATTAAAAGTGTTTATAAATCATTTCTCACAACCAAGAATATTCTCACATGATAACATTGAGTAAAAAAAAATATACATGTATATATGTGTGTGTGTGTGTGTGTGTGTGTATATATATATATATATATATATATATATATATAATTATGCTATAATCTCAACTTGGCTCACCTCCCACCAATCCCCTCTCATTACATTCCAGACACGTGAAATTCTTTCCATTCCTAAAACCACTATGGTCATTGCCATCAGTATCATCCCCACCTTTCAGGTCTTTGCATTGGCTGCTCCCTCAAATCCCCCATGGCCAAGTTCTTCTTGTCCCACTCTGGGCTCAGTGTCGCTTCAGAGAGGGCTTTCCTGACCGCCTGACCGTCCAGTCATTTTCTTTCATGTTAATGGATTTTATTTTCTTCATGTTTCTCAAATTGCAATTACTCTAGTCATTTAACTGTGGTCAGTTTCCTTCCCTGCAGGCTGTGTGCGTTAGGACTCCACCCTACTTTGTACACGCCTCTATAATAGCCCCCATCGCCCTGAATTTCAATATTTGTTTATTTGCTTTGCTACCTGCACTGGACTCTGTACTCCTTCTTCCTCCTGGTATCCCCAGAAAGTCTGGTTCAAATAAGTAGGCGTTCAGCAAATATTTTTGGATAAGTGAATAAAAAGGCATCTTTTGAGCTGTGCTTTGGAAGACTGGTAGAATTTTTAAGGTAGAGTCTAATGAGGAGAAGCATTTCCCAGCAGAAGGGCTAGCATGAGCTAAGGCTGTATTGGTAAGTAATTGTAATGTCTGAGCAGTTGTGCAGAGAACATTCCAGGCAACTTGACTCAGGTTCTTTAACAGGGGTGGGAGTGTGTATCTGGCTCACAAAGTAGGCACACGGTTAAGGGATTGGGTGGTTGGATGCTGTGTTGTCTCTGCCCCCTCCCTGCACCATGCACTTCAGGATTTCTGCTTGCCAGAGCTCTGTGGCCCCGAAGGAAAGAGTTCTGATGTGCTGATAGCCAGCTTCCCCCAGGGCCTCGATGAGCACCGGGTCACATCTTTAGTATTTCTGCCGAGTGTGCCAAGATTCTGGAAATCCTCTTACTGAATTACTAAATCTTGTCATGTAGGGGAAGGAATTTTAGCTCTACCCTTCTGTATTCTTAGCTGAGATCTCTGTAATAAAAGAATAAGAGAAAAACAGAAGTTTATGAACATGTATACCTCATGTATACATGAGAAACACTGAAGGAAAAATGAGTAACTCCGCTAGGTGGCTTAGAATTCAGGATTAAATATCATCCTAAAAGGGAAAGGGGAGGGGGAGGTGTAGGCCTCTTAGAGGAGATTTTTAGGAAAGATGAATGGGCCCTTAGAATAGATGAGGTATGACAGTTTGTGACAAAGTCTGTCTGGATGCCATGTCTACTTCTAGTCTCCTCTCCTGTGGTAAGAGTCAATCCTTCCCAGTCGCGGAAACTCCCAGAGGGGATTTTTGACAATTGATTTCCTTTTGAAGGATCTGTCTTTAGGCAGATAAGGGGAGTTCAGAGAAAGCTACTCCCTGCATTTACTGTTTTTCAAGTGCCTACGGCTCAACATCATTCAGATGCCAGAGTAGCATATTTGGGGGTGGCATGGTCTGCTAGCCTCAGTCACATACTGAGGCTCCAGAGGACCGGACTTGAAACAGAAAGCTACTGTCTGTGAGCAACACGGCTCGCCTTTCTTTACAGCTGCAGGGATCAGAGCTGGGCCTTCTCAGAATTGCAGGGTTGGTCTCAGCTAATAACAGCAATGGTGAACTTGGATGAGTTTACTGTACGATGGGCACTGCTCTAAGGTCTTATATGTATCAATGATTTAAATGTTCATCCCAACCCTCGCTACAGTGTTATGGCTGTTTTACAGATAGGGAAGCAAAGGTGGGGTTAAGTAACTTACCCAAGTGCCACAGTCTGGCTCCAAATCTTGTGCTTTGAACCACTACTTTTGCAATTTCTGATATGTGACAATTATCACACATCCTGATCAGGTGACTGAGGCCCAAGAACTGTCTGGCAGATGAAACAAATGCTTACTGAGCATTTCCCAGGGGCAGGCACTAGGCCCAGGCATGCTATGGGGGTGCTGAGAGGTACAGGACACAGTCCCTGGGAGCTAATGGCCAGTAGGGGGATAACACAAATGCATCCAGGGTTAAATGTAAGTTAAGCACAATATGAAAAGGTTGCACGCAATAAGAGATGAATTATTGAATGCCACAGTCCAGAACTGAAGGGATCACTGTGGCTTGGGGTGGTTGGGATAGCCTCATTTATTTATCGAAATCACATAGCCAAGGTGCTGCCTCAGTGCCAGGCCCTTGCAGGCACCAGGAATGTAGAGGGAAATTAGAATGCTGACCCTGTCCAGACCTTCAGATCATCACAAGACAGTGTAGCCACAGGTGGAAACAGGAACACGGCACTGAGAAGCTCCCCCGGGGGCTTCATGGGAAGGAGAGGCTGACGAAGTCTTGAAAATGCTGAGGGTCTGGAGAGGCGTGGAAGGGGGGCAGGGCTGTGCAAACAGGGGGATGCCTGTCTCTAAGCTATGAATAGTACCACCTTACTTTTGGCCAGTATGTTAGTTTTTCAAAACACTTTTAGCACTTTTCTTGAACCTCACCTACCCAGGGAGGAAAGAGCAGGCATTATGGAAAGCAAGGTCTGGAATGGTTAGTGGCCTGCCTGGGGTCATATAAGAGAGCTTGGTCTGAGGCCTGGTCCTTTGTCTCCTTCACCAGTGCTTTCCACTCAGTGGTTATCAAAGCTGTGTTCTTTCATCGTACCACAACTGGAGAGTGGAAAGGCCTTATTCTTTTATATTTGCAGCAGTCTCTATGCCCTCAGCAACTGACTAGTCCTGCTAGAAAGTGGTGTGTTTTGGGGGCCCAACAGTGCTTAGGGGGTAGGTAGCTAAACCTAGATAGGACTGACTGCTGCTTGGGGCATTGCTTGTTTATAATTTTGATTTCTTGCACCATTCTTCAGCCTTTTTCTTTTCTTTTTTCTTTAACATTTTTTAATGCTTTTATTTATTTTTGAGACAGAAACAGAACGTGAGTGGGGGAGGGGCAGAGCAAGACAGGGAGACACAGAATCTGAAGAAGGCTCCAGGCTCTGAGCTGTCAGCACAGAGCCCGACGTGGAGCTTGACCTTATCAACCATGAGATCATGACCGGAGCTGAAGTCTGACACTTAACTGACTGAGCCACCAGATGCCCCATTCAGCCTTTTTTCTAACAGCCTTGTCCAACTGAGCTCCTGGCATTGCACTGCATATCACGCACAAGCCTCACTCCAGGGAATATTCTTTTACGTAAATGATATCACTAGTGACCCCATACAGACCATGTACAGTAGGCCAGGCATGTGCTAAGAACTTGGGTGTACTTGTCTCCTTCAATTCTTACAATGAGATAGGTACTATTACCCCCATTTTGCAGATGAGAGAAACTGAGGCAGAGAACATGTAATTTGCCTGAGGTTACACATCTATACAGCGACAGAGGCAGGATTCAAACTCAGGTCTATCTCCAAAGATCTTAACTAGCCCTCTGTTGTCTGCATTACATGTTATTTGCCTGTGGTTATTTTGCTACCATTGGCAATAATATCTTTTGGAGCCAACAATTTTTAAGAGGAGTTTCTAACCCTTTCCCAGGCATTGAAAGGTCTATCCATTCTGCCTCTAGTGCCTAATGGCTAAGAATCCTATCAGATGTAGTTGGTTTTTTTTTTTTAATCTATTTATTTATTTATTTGTTTAAGTATGTTCCATGGCCAATGTGGGGCTTGAACTCACGTCCTTGAGATCAAGAGTCATATGCTCTACTGACTGAGCCAGCCAGGCGCTCCAGATGTAGGTATTTATTGAAACACAAATGAACCACCTCAATTCCACAGAGCTACACTGAACACTTATTGTGTGAACAGTTCCACGCTAGGTGCTCCAAGAGAATCCAAGAAAATGAGGAGGCCTGCTCATTGCCCTTAAGGCAAAATGAGCACACACCCAAATATAAGAAAGCTAATTGGATATAATCAAGTGGAAAGCTGTGTGGTGCTACCCTAAGGATCATGGCAGGTGGGAGAAAGGGGAGAACGCTAGACTGGGCGGAGAGGGCTTCCACACTGGGGCCCCAGGAACACAGTGGAGAGAACATGTGTCTATGAAGGGCAGGGACCAGCTACCACCTCACTTGTCCCCCTTTTACACACAAGAGGGCAGGGAGAGCTGTCTGGGAGAAGGAAGTAAAATAATTCCGGGGGGCCCTTGTCCAGCAGTGCCAAGGGCAGTCAGCATAAACTGCCCTTTCATGGAACCATTCAAAGAGTCTGCTGTCTGGGGGACTTGGCTGCTCAAGCTGGTAGAGGGCAAAGGAGAGGGGGTAGGGTGGGGAGGAGGGACATTTGTAGGCAGACACTTAGCACAACTATGAAATGAGCTAAAAGCTAGGGGGAGAAGACAAACATTTGTGCCAGCTATTTTATCTCCCTGGTCTTAAAACAATTATCTCTTCTGGCAAAGGAGGAAAAGGAGGCTCAGAAAGAAAACAAAACAAAACAAAACACACTGACTTCCCCAAATTCACATAGCTAGAAGCAGAGCTGGGATCTGGAGCGTGGAGTTTCTCCCCACCGGCTGCTAACTAACTAACCTCTTTCTGGACTTTTCTTTCTGCTTCACCTTGGGATCACCACAATTTTCTCCCCCTTAGGAAGGAGAGTCTGCTCCACCCCTTTTACCTTTTTCCTTGGTCACATGATCCTTCCCATTCAGTGCTTGATGGGCCTGTTTCCCCCTAGGGTCTGAGTAACCGAGGGACCCTAGGTGACGGCCAGGGGGCATATTTGCATATGAAATGGGTACCTCCAGGGGAAATCAAAGATCATTTCAAAGGAAGGAAGTGCTCAGGAGAGTCTTTGGCTAAGGGTTTGAGAGTAAGGCTCAGATGCATCCCTGTAGATAACTACTCTCTCCATCTTCTTTAAAGTTTGCCACATTTTCAGATGGAGCAAAACTGAAGTACTGACCATTATACCTCCTGTTCATCTGCTTATTACCTCATGGGGCAGGAGGGCAGCAGTCATTTTCCGCACGTGTAAGAGGCCAGCCACTTGCTAGTCTCTGCTTCCAAGGTTTCGCCTGGCTACAGGCTGGGGTTTTCTAGCAAACTCCTGGGAGAGGAAACCAGCTCTAGGAATAAGGGAGCCTCTTGAGTTTACATAACTTTCTGAGCTCTGGACCCAGACTGAGAACGTGTTGATTCTGGCCGCTAGTGGGACAGCCAGCTGTAGCGGAAGAGTTGGCTCAAAAACTCTGTTCCTGTAGGGGAGAGTGTGACTGCTTTTGCTTTTCTCTACTCCAGTTTTAGGCTCTCTTCTTGCTTCTCCCTTATTAAAGTCCTGACCTTTTAACTCCCTACCCCCATTTCTGATGACAGACCCCTGACTCCAACTTAAGGGTCCTTGACATCTCACCGTCCAAATCGGTTTGTGTATTGTTCATTCCACCTCCAAAATAATGAGCCTTCTCGGGGCGCCTGGGTGGCCCAGTCGGTAAAGCATCCGACTTCGGCTCAGGTCATGATCTCGCAGTCCTGGTCGTGCGTTGGAGCCCGGCGGCGGCATCAGGCTCTGTGCTGACAGCTCGGAGCCTGGAGCTTGCTTCAGATTCTGTCTCCCTCTCTCTCTGCTCCTCCCCCACCCATGCTCTGTCTCTCTCTCAAAAATAAACATTAAAAAAAAAAAGATGAGGCTTTCCTCTTATCCCTGCAGCCACTGTCCTAGTTAAGCATACCTGTGCCTTTTACCTGTTACAACTGCCTCTTACTGTCTCTTTCCCTGGAGTCTGTAAGTCAACATATTAGAGTTCCTTAACTTCTGAGGACTCCCCATTCTCACCACTCAAGGCCTTTATGTCCTGCCTCCTGCTGACTCCCCTGTCAGCCTGTACTCTAGCCATACTAATCCCACTCATCTATCAGTTATCAGACTGACTTTCAAGTATGTTGGGCTTGCGTATGCTGTCCCTTCTACCTGCCTTGTGTTTTATTTCCTTTCCTTCTTCACCTCCACCTTGTGACCATGCTTCAAAGCTCAATTCAAATTCTTTCTCAACCTGTTTCCAAAGAGGTTTAGTTGTTCCCTTCCTCTTTATGCAATGTGGTCACTATTTCTATAATAGTCTGTCTAGATTATGAGCCCATTTGAAGGGCTTCATTATCTGTCTCCAAAGTCCATTGGAAGCTTGGTACAGAACAGGTGCTCAGGTTTGCTTAATCAGCAAATAAATGCTCCTAACAGGTTTAGAAGAGGGTAACACCAAGAAGTCATTCACATCCAGCTCCCCTTATGCCTTTGAGTCCTCTCAATCTCAAGATTCTCCCCCTACCAATAGATCTATGGCTTCCCCAAAGTTTGCCTATATATATATATATATTTTGTTGTTGTTGTTGTTCTCCTTAGACATTCTTTAGTGCGTGTGTGTGACGGAATGGCCTTTGGTTTGGCCCAGGCATGCTCCTTCACTCTGTAGCAAATCCTTCATTCAGAGGGTCTGGTTCTCCTCTATTCCTTTCCTGAGTTCATAGTGGTGATCTGCAGGCTTCACAAGGATGTTGTTATGGCCAGCACATAGTAGGTGCTCATTAAAGATATGCTATGTGAACATATGAATGATTCCTTCCCTGCTGGGGTGCAATAGAACACTCAGTAGACAAAGATGCTGCTGCCTCCTAGCCATGGCTGTGGGCAAGTCACTTCACATCTCTGAGCTTCAGATTCTTTACCTTTAAAGTGGGGATAATAATGCCTACACTTCACAAGGATATAAAGGAGATGTATGTGACTAGTACAGAACCTAACAAAAAGTTCAACATATTCATTCTTGGTCTCCATCCGTCAAGCCTGAAGAAGTCTCAAGTTCCTGGTCATCATCCTTCTGCTATCTTAGTCTGGTATCTAGACCAAAATGACCTCTGCCTAGGGTCCCCTGTATTGTCCAGGAGGCAGTGTGGAGAGGAAACAACCTAGGTTTGAATTCTGACACCAGCACTTCTGAGCTGTGTGAATTTGGACCTGTCTGCCTACTTGTGAAAGGAACATAACGTCACTTACCTCATAGGGCTGCTGTGAGGATTCAATGAAATGAGTGTAAAGTGAATTAGATGACACCCCAAATCTGATGACTGTTATGACTTGCCTGGTGAACAGAAGTGCTGATGTGTGTTCCTGAAAACCATGCCTGTGATTGTGCTGCCCTCCTGTGGACAGAGGGCACACAGCCCAGCAAAGGGACCACCTATCCTCACACACACCCGACCAAGGGCTTGGTGGGAGAAATCCCATCACACACAAGGCACTTTTCTTCTTTGCTAGGGAGCTCATGCTTTATTCTGAAATATTTAGGGAACATCTAAACCAGAACTTCTTAGAATTAATGTGGTTGTTAGAGTGCAGATCAGTTGACTCAATAGGTCTGGGGTAGAGACAAAATCTTTAATAAGCTTCCAGATGATACCGATGCTACTGGTCCCCAGACAGCACTCTGAGTAAAGGTCTTAAGTACAATATAGCAGTGACATGACAGGAACTATTTATTAAATGCTTAATTTACCCTGTGCCAGTTACTGAGAGAGCCAGGTAACCTATATTAAGTTACACAGTCTTCAAGACTGTGAGGTAGGTACTGCTGATCATTTTTCAGAGGAGGAAACTGCAGCACAAAGAAAGTACGTGGCTATCTCACACAGCCTGTAAGGGGAGGGCCTTGGGTTCTAATTTAGACAGTCTGGCTCTAAAGCCCAATAGAAAGAAGACTCCCGAGAGTGTGTAGAGGATGACCAAGGGAGAGACTATGGTAAGAAACCAGCAAGGGTACTGAGTGAGCTAGCTGACAGATGAGGCCTAAGCTATGGCAGGGGCTGTGGGATGGAAAACAGGAGACAGAAAAGAGCATGGGTATGGGTTTGGTGGGAAGCCAGATATGGGTATAAGAGGGAGTCATCTAGAGAGCTCTGCGTGTCTGGTTTGGACAATGGAGAGATGGTGGTACCTACCACTTACAGAGCAAGGGAACATGGAAGGAAGAACAAGTTTTAGGGGGAAGGTGAGTTTGGTTTCAGGAATGGTTAATATGAGTGGCTTTTTGGTCATCTGGGAGAGATAGAAGGAGGAAGACAGATCTAAGTATCTAGAGCTCAGGATATGATCTGGGTTGTGGACAAAGTTCTGGTATTGGCTGATGTGAAGCCATGAGTGCCTGAACTCATGTGAACAGTGCACAAACTGTCCTGTTCTGGGCCAAAGCTGACCATGCAAATAACTGGAAGAATGGGACTGGAATCTGGGTCTCCCTGGCTGCAGTAGAGGCTGGCTCTGCCCATTCCACTGGGATTCTGGATGTGGGGAGGCAGAGCATATGATGCTGATGGGCTTCAGGAAAGGGGTTTCTAGAGCCCTATGGTGACTAAATCCAACAAACTGCCCCCTGCCCCCAGATCAACAGAAATAAGGACAACCCCATGGAGAAAGACAAGATCAATAAACATTGGGAGATATTTATTTTCTTTAAACAAGGTCATAAATAACAAAGAAACAAAGTAGGTCCCAGACTCTGGACCGTGCAGCAGGACAGGGATAGGAAGTTGTTGGGTGGAAAGGTGGAGGGGTTACGCATCACCTAAGACAGTCACAGAAAAGATGGGCTGCAGGAGACTGCCCCTTCCTGCCCTTGGAAATGGCGTGCCTGGGCAGTAGGGGGAGGCCGCAGTGCTGTGATGAGGCAGCCGGAAGAGGGCAAAGATTGAGGATGCTGGGCTGTACTGTTTCTATGAAGAGTGACATGGAAACCACAAATGGTGAAGATAAGCTGTGGGTCTAGAAGAGGCAAGCGGGCACTCTGCAAACCTCCAGGGACCAGTTATGAAAATGGTTAAATTTGATTCTTAAAAACAACTCCACAGGCTTTGGCCTATGGCTTTGTGCATGGGCTGTATTTAACCTGGGTTGTTCTGTGGCAGGTGAGGGCTCAAGAGGCCCCTGGAGCAGCCTGGCCTCAGCCCAGGGCAGGTGCCCAGACATGTGGGAGAGGGACAGTGGGCTCTCCCCAGATGGGAGGCCATGTGCTTGGACTGGCTGGACCTGATTTTCAGGCTGGTTTCTTGTGATGCTATCCAACACCCCTCCCCATTCCTAAGGATGGGATCCTGGCCTCTCTGGGTCTTCCAAGCCTGGAAGAGTAAGACTGGGATAAAAAGGTACCTGACTGGTATTTTATTTGAAAGGAAATATAAGGACCACCCTGTGCATGGTCCATCCCATGAGGTAGGGCAGGACCATACCAAGAACAATCTTAAGGAATGGAGGTCCCTGAGCCTGGGGAGACATTTGGACCCAGGTGCATTGCCTAATACCAGGAATAGGGGCCCAGGGTGGCAGTTCTGATGGAGGCTTCACCCTAGGCAAGGTAGGAAGAACAGGCAGGGGTTACCCCTGAACAGGGAAGGGGTGGGAGCTGGGGAGCCTTGGACTAAGTTGGTCGAGGTTGGTCAAAGGCCCTGGAAAACAATGCTTTTGGCAGGAATACACAAAAGGGTTTGTACATCTGGGGATGCCCGTCTAGAGGGAGCCGGTGTCACATGGTCGGGCGGGATGGTGAGGAGGAGACAGCGGCATCACAGTGGCCTCTGGTGCGATGTATTTACAACAGAGCTCAGTGTTGGGGGAGGGACGGATAGCAGGTTACTAACAGCCAGGAAACACACTGTGAAGAATGGAAAGAGAAGGAAAACAAATATGACCATTACTAGTTTTCTCCTGCTCACACTGTCTCCTCCAGAAAGCCCAGGCCTTCATGATCACAAGGCCGCTGCAGATTGTCCGACCTCCCCACAGCCCCATCTAGGTCTAGACACAGGGTCTGTGAAGTGGTGATATGACCAAAGCTCCAAATGGTCCAGGGGCCCCAGACACTATTATTATCAAGAAAAACTAAGTCTTTACTTTTGATTCCTGAGATCCATCAATAGTTAGTTGCTTGAGGGGTGGTTTCGCATAAAGGAGTCACTTGTACCAGGCTCCTGTCATCATTTCCAATGCCGACCCTGCCCTGTGATCCTCACTTCCCAGGCCCTGGCATTTAGAGTTTTCTAATGCAGAAGCGATTTCTTTTCTTCAACATTTCTTCTTCAAATTCCTAAAGGTAGGGAACCAGTTCCCCTGGACTCTCACCAAAATTAGGACTTTCCAACTGGCAGGTATGACTCATTGGGTTTGTGGGCTGAGAATCAGGGACATTCTGTAGCACAGATCAGGAGTTCCCTAAGGTGGGGGCCCAGTCTGTGTGGTTTGGGTAATCATGCCTCTCTTACTCCTCCTCCTTGACAGAGTCTAACTATGTCTCCCTAATCAGATGAAGACCTTCCTAGGGTGAGAGGCACCCTTTTCCCTTTAAACCAGTGGTTCTCAACTGTTAGTGATTTTGTCTTCCTTGAGACATTTGGTAAAACTTAAAGACATTTTTCCTTGCCATAACTTTGAGTGTGTATGTTGGAGTGCTACTGGCTTCTAGTGCGTTAGAGGCTAGGGATGCTGTCAAACATCCTACAATGCACAAGACAGGCCCCCAAATGTCAATAGTACTGAGGTTGAAAACCCAGCTCTGGATCTCTATACAGCTTCCATGGCCTGCCCAGCCTTCCTCAGCAGCAGGGCAGGAGATGGCATACAGAACTTACCTAAGAGCTTGGAAAAAGACGGATTCCTACCCCAGCCTCCTCAGACAAGGGGCACCTCAAGAAGTGGGGGGATTTCTTTAAGAAGTCAGGTGGAGTAGGGACTAGGCATAATTTAATCTCATCTCTGCAACAACCCACTGGACCAAAGCACACAGAAACAATCAACCATGGCTTAACAAAAACACACATACTTGGTTCCATGTTGAGGAGGAAGAAGAAAGGCATGGTGACTCAAACTGGGCAGGGGTAAGGTAGAGATATTTACAACATTACAAATATCTTTTTGCTGTGGTTGGCCAGCACTGCTGGGCTCTTTAAACCTGTGTTACTTCCTTACCACTGGAATCCACCGATGGGCTCTGCAAACCTGTGCCGGATCAGGAAAGTGGCAACAGCTTCAGCTACCTGGAAAAGGGAGAGATATTCCAGGCTATGTGACATTAACAGTGGGGATCACCTTTGGAGGTCCTGTATGCTTTTTTGGGAAGGTTAGGCTCTATAGTGGACTCATGGGACCTGCTGGATTTGAAATCTAAAGGATCTGAGTCCTGGCAGGGCCAGGGAGACTCTTCCCCACTGTCCTTGCCAGGGATAGCTCCAGAGAAGTCAAGGGGAATGATGTGAAGGCTTATTTATCCCTGGGAATTACAAAGCATCTTATTCCCATAGGAGGAGTACATATTAACTACTAACTATGCCTATAGTTTAGGAGGCAGTTTCTACCCCAATTTTCCCTTTTTACACCTGGCTTTTGGGGAAAAGAGAGAAGCAGAGCTCAAGATCTTAACCAGAGTGACCTGGGATGAAACAGCAAGGTGTCAGTGGCTCCTCAGCACATACACAGAAAGCTAAGACCATAAGCAGCTGCCAGGGAGAGGTTTGGGGAGATGGTGCAAGTTGTATCTGCATAGGCCCCACAAAAGCTGCTGAGGGCAACACAGGCTAACTCAAGGGTTTTTACTATTTTCTGTGAGAGCCAAGGTTACTCTCACAGCTGTCCTTCGACAGTCACAGAGCATCAGACTCACCTTGTCGGGGGCATCCTCATGGACTGCGTGGCCACACTGGGGTAGGACCTGCATCTGGAACTTTCCTGGAGAGGAAACAAATCCAGGTGATCTCAGGGACTAAAATGATCCCTTCCTGGGGCGCCTGGGTGGCTCAGTCAGTTAAGCATCTGACTCTTGGTTTTGGCTCAGGTCATGATCTCACAGTTCGTGAGTATGAGCCCACATCAGGCTTTGCACTGACAGTGTGAAGCCTGCTTGGGATTCTCTCTTTCCCTCTTCCTCTCTCCCCTCCCACACTTTGTTTTTCAAAAAAACAAACAAACAAACAAAAAACAAAAAAAAACCCCATAAATAAAATGGCCCTTTTCTTACCAGCTCTGCAGTCTCACAGGCTACACTAGGAGTTCAGAACCTCCCTAACTACTACCCTCCCCAACAGTCTGGACCCAATCACCAAGGTTTGAGGAGAATGTAATCTTAGGCAAATGATTTTCCCTTCATTTTTTCCTTTGGCACACATTTACTTTGGGCCAGACACACAGGAAGAAACAGTTCCTGTTTTCAGGGGATTTATAGTCTTGTAAGGAAACACAAAAAACAAAATTTTAATGTAGCATGTGGTTCCTATGATAAAAGAGTACACGGAACTGGAAAAACATAGGAAAGGAGGCTTCACAATCAAATAAGGATATAGGAAGGAAGGGGGGGGGGGGCGGGGGAAGCCTATACAAAGGAAAGGAGGATGAAATGGCATTTGCTCCCGGAAATAAAAAGGTTGACATGGAGCTCATGAGAGTTAACAATGAGGCTGGAGAGGAGAGCAAGGACCATACCATTAAAGGTTTTGTAAGCTATGTTAAGGATTTTGAAATTTATTATAACAAGAATAAGTTTCCATTTGAGTGCTTAACTATATGCCAGACTATACTAACCACTTTCTCACACTTGTAGAACATTGTAAGCTCACCATTAATGTGATAGCTATTAAGAGTGAACCAAGATAACTGATAAAGCAAGATCCCAAAGCAGACCAAAGGATATGGGACCTAAGTAGAACAGACTCTCAGAGCCTAAGTGGCTCTATTACAAAATAAGGCAATATGCTCTGAAGTCCTCTGGTCATCACATTGTAGGATTCTTACTCCAATTACACAGTGCTTTAAAATTTTTTCAAAATACTCTTCTATCCATTTTTTAAGTTGATTCTCAATCTACCCTATAAAACTGAACAGGACAAACACTGAAATTCTTTTCTGAGATAATGAAACTAATACCACGGTTAGTCATTTGTCCAAGTCTGCTTATTTAATCAATAGAGGAACTAAGACCGTTCCATTCAGTAAGGCCCAACTTATGCCCATCCTCTTGCTGTAGTCTGCCCCTGGGTGCTCCAGCCTAGTCCAGCCTAATCTCCTCCCTCTTGTATCTCCTAAGGTACTACTACTAACACATATGGATCCAAACAGAGCAGCTTGTGCCCCTCTTGTTTTGTAAGCTTATATTTTATATGCCACTGGTGGCTTGCCTTCCCAAGAGTATTCCATTTCTGTAAAACAGAGCCTAATATCATTACTTGCTCTATATTCCTAATAGAGCCCAACACAGGGCAAGACATTGAGTAACTGTTTAGTAAGTCTTAATGAGTAACTGAGCCAATGACCTGGTAACACAACTCCAATCACCCTGGGCTTGATGTGTAGGATGCATTTTTTTTTGTTCCTACATACTAACAACATTGTACCTGGTAAATAAAATAATGATCATGGGTAATCCTCACAATTATTCTACGAAGTGGGCATATTTCCAAACGCTTCCCTCTAATTTTACAGATAAAGAACCTTATGTTTAGACAGCATAAAGTATTTACCCAAGTAGTATCATGAATGAATGCTAGGTTTCTAGGAATCTATAACTAACTTAGCAGGTTTAAACACAATGCTGGGAAGGCTGTGGTTTGGATCTATGCCAACTTGGCCACTTCCCTTTGTTTTATGGGATGTCCCTCACTTCAGCCATTTACTTTCTATACTCATGGGATGCTTTGAAAGAGAAAGTAGTCTTGGCATAATCCTTACTTACTGGGGAAATAGCAGGAAATCATGAGTACTTCCTGAATATAATGAAGCCATCATTTGTCAGACTTACTTCACACACATTTTCTCAGTTAAATACCAAACAAATGTATTAAGATATAGCATTATTTCCATTTTACAGATGAAGAAATTTGGGATTAAAGAAGTTAGCAATTCATTCAACCGCAACACTAATAACAGTGACTCACCACCCAG
Organism: Panthera tigris; assembly: GCF_018350195.1. Lineage (NCBI taxonomy): Eukaryota > Metazoa > Chordata > Mammalia > Carnivora > Felidae > Panthera > Panthera tigris. The sequence continues at coordinate 57,153,648 of NC_056669.1, forward strand.
GACTGTCTGATTTCAAGGCTGGTGATCAATAATGGTTTCTTTCAAATGCTATTCAGTCCAGATCAACTGCTTTCAGATAGTCTCAGGGGCCATATCTGATTCTTCTGTCTGTCCAGCATTACACATAGGTCTTAGATAGAAAGACTGCTTAGGAAAGATTTGCTTGAATTGAATTTAAGGAAAGATGTCTAAGCTCAAAATTACCAACATCAGTGCCATAAAACTCACACAGTCCCAGTCCACGGTCTTGCTCCAGGCTTTAGGCTACTTCAGGTAGAGGAAGGGTAGGGGAGAAGTGCCTGGGTCCAGGATGTAATAATCATTCAGGAGCCTTTGAACAACTATTGTGAGGGAATATAGTCCCTTTTACTGTGGAGAGCTTAAGGACAGCTAAAAGAACAATTTGAGCCCATGAACATCCAAGTAGAGATGTCCAACAGGTTTGATATATGGGCCAGGTCTACAGCTCAGGAGAGAGGTATGAGTTGGACGTTTAGCTTTGGGAGTTATCAGGGTATAAACAGAAGCCATGAGATTGCCCAGAGAGAGTAAGCAGAAAAAAAAGAAGGTCAAGAACAGAATCTGGTTAAGAGTGAAAATTTGGCCTTAGAGTTAGCACCTCTTCTTCCCATACCTGAAAAGATGTCAATGCCTATTGACTTCACCTTTACCAAACTTTTCATCTATACTAAAGCAAGAGCCTCCACAAAACTGGTCCCACAGCCTCCACTTCCATCTGGCCAACACACCTGGACCTGAACACAATATGTCACTTTTCTACTCATTATACCTCATGATCCCTGTGAAGCTGCCATCAACTTTCTCATTTTATAGACTGAGAAATTTTATACTCATTTTATAGGGTGGTAAAATGAGTAGGAAAGAAGCAGTACTCAAAGTCAGTTCTCCCAACCTCAGAGTCTTTGCTTCTACCACCTCACCAGGCTATCTTCTAAACACAGTTTACATCTTTATGCATTCCATTATCCTGGATCTTTTCCTTTCCTATGAATTCCAACAATGATAAAAATACTGATCAGTAGGGGAGCCTGGGTGGCTCAGTCAGTTAAGCCTCTGACTTTGGCTCAGGTCATGATCTTGTGGTTCACAAGTTTGAGCCCTGAGTCGGGCTCTGTGCTGACAGCTCAGAGCCTGGAGCCTTCAGATTCCTTGTCTCCCTCTCTCTCTGCCCCTTCCCTGCTCACGCTCTGTTTCTATCAAAAATAAATTAAAACATTAAAAAAATTTTTTTTAATTAAAAAAAAAATTTAAATTTAAAAAAATTTTTAAAAATTAAAAAAATACTGATAAGTATTCAGAATATCTCCTTTCACAATATTATATATTTATAGGGTACTTTATGGTTTATATTGCTCTCTGCAAAAACACATTCTCATTTTAATCCTTACAACTCTGAGATGTAAATGGTAATTAAGTCCCATTTTTAGATGGCAAAAAAAAAAAAAAAATGAAGCTCAGAAAAGGGAAATATTTGCCTATAATCAAATAGTGGGTCAGGAATGGATGTTGATGTCAAGTTTCAGGTAACTCAAAGCTCATTAATTTCCACATGACTATGTCCCTTTCTCTGCCCTCAGAGAAAGACCTGGAGACAAAATTTCTTGATGACTTACCTTGCATTTGGCCAATAGTCAGATCCTTATCCAATCTATCAACACCTAGAACAAAATAGGAGAATCCGGAAGTAGCTTACTAGAAAAGGCTGTGCGAAACAGGTTTTGCTATTCAAGTAGGAAAAACTGCTACAAAGTTGTAAACATGATGACATTACCAACTCGTGGTAATGCCAATCCCACCCAACTCCTTGAGGGTATATGCTCACCACATGAAGCTTTCCAGAATGAGGTTCCCTTGCAATCTTTTTGCTCATTTAAACTGGTTTCTGAAAACAGGGTTTTACTTTAAAATTTTTCATTATACTCAGAATATCTTTATACCACTCTAGAAGGCCTTGGGCTTAACCAGGGATTGAAGGCAAGCCAGAATTAAGCTATCCCAGATGAATGCTTATGCTTAGTTAGGTTTAGGGATTTGGTATGGAGAGGAGAAAAGCACAAATGAGTGAGGATGGGACTTCACTTTGGAAGTCACTACCCATTTGATGAGTAGTTTTAACAAGGACATATTCAGATGATGATATACCTACGCTGCTATGGACTGAACTGTGTCCTCCTCCCCCCAATTCGTACGTTGAAGCCCTAATCCACAATGTGACCGCATTTGGAGATATGGAAATAATTAGGGTCAAAATGAAGAAGTAATTAAGGTTAAATGGGGTCATTTGGGTAGGGCCTTCATATGACAGGATTAATATCCTTTTAAGAATAAACACCAGGGAGCTTACTCTCACTGTCTTCTGCCATATAAGGACATAGTGAGAAAGCAGTTGTCTGCAAGCCAGTAAGAAAGCTCCCACCAGAACTTGACTGTGCTGGTACCCTGATCTCAGACTTCTTCCAGAACTGTGAGAAAATAAATTCACTGTTTAAGCACCCAATCTATAATATTTTGTTATGGCAGCCTGAGCTAATACATACACATACACACTTACCAGCCAAGAGCAGCAATTTAGGAATAGGACAACTAAGAAAGAGATTGGATAAGCCTCGGAACCAGCCATCCCAGTATTTTTCTGTTTTCGCCAGTTCAATTCTCCAAGTGTACGGATGGTCTTTCTTGGTCTGGAGGAATAAGAGCAAGTTCTGAGTCTCTGAGGGCAACCCCTGGAGGAACAGGATAATAACTAGGTCCCTGGGAAAATGAAAGGGAAGGAAACTAGCACTTATTAAGGGCCTACTATGTCCCAGACATTTTCACATACACTTAACCAATTATAACAGTCTTGTGATATAGGTTATTGCTGTAATTCCCATGTTTAAATAACCAGAAGTTTACTTTTTACTTCTATTAATTTCAGTGAACTTAGGAAACTTTCTTAAAGTCACAAAGCTAGTAAATGTTAGAGCCAAGACTGAGCTTCTCTTATATCCATTTGGCGAAAAGAACATATCCATCAAAAGAATAATTACATGGGAATGCAAGCTGGTCAGACACTCTGAAAAACAGTATGGAGGTTCCTCAAAAAACTAAAAATAGAACTATCCTACGACCCAGCAATTGCACTACTAGGCATTTATCCACGGGATACAGGTGTGCTGTTTCAAAGGGACACATGCATCCCCATGTTTATAGCAGCACTATCAACAATAGACAAAGTATGGAAAGAGCCCAAATGTCCATCGATGGATGAATGGATAAAGAAAACATGGTATATATATACAATGGAGTATCACTCGGCAATCAAAAAGAATGAAATCCTGCCACTTGCAACTACGTGGATGGAACTGGAGGGTATTATGCTAAGTGATATTAGTCAGAGAAAGACAAATCATATGACTTCACTCATATGAAGACTTTAAGAGACAAAAGAGATGAACATAAGGGAAGGGAAACAAAAATAATATAAAAACAGGGAGGGGGACAAAACAGAAGAGACTCCTAAATATGGAGAACAAACTGAGGGTTGCTGGAGGGGTTGTGGGAGGGGGGATGGGCTAAATGGGTAAGGGGCATTAAGGAATCGACTCCTGAAATCATTGTTTCACTATATGCTAATTTGGATGTAAATTTTAAAAAATAAAAAATAAAATTAAAAAAATTTTAAAAAAGGATAATTACAAAAAGCACAGTGCAGTATGAAAAAAATGCTGATGATATACTATTAAGAGAAAGAAGCAGAGTATAACATGTCATCTAAGTGAGCATTACTACCGGAAAAATGTGGTAGAGAGAAGGAACTGGAAGGAAAAAGGGAAAATACGTTGATTTGTTAGTAGAACATTTTTTCTTATATTTTGATTAATAATAATGATATAATGTCCCCGCCATAGTTATCTGAAAAAGGAAACCTGACTCAAATATTACAAAATATATCTGTTAATATAGGGGAAGGGAAGGAAAAATAAGATAAATACAGAGAGGAAGACTCTTAAATACAGAGAACAAACAGGATTGCTGGAAAGGAGATGGGTGGGGAGATGGGTTAAATGGGTGATGCGCATTAAGGAGGGAACTTTTCAAGATGAGCAATGGGTGTCATAGGTAAGAGATGAATCACTGGGTTCTACTCCTAAAGCCAAGACTACACTGTATGTTAACTAGAATTAAAAAAATATCTATATCTATATCTGTATCTATATCTATATCTTAAATCCCGATATATAGTAGACAGGCACAAAGTATGCACTCATCAAATACAAGCTGAAGAAATAAATGATTCTCTATACTTTTCTGGATCACTGAAAATTTGACATATTATAATTGAAATAAACAATTGGGATACCACAGTAACCACAATATGAAAACCTAGAAGTGAACATGAGACAGCAACATACTGTGTTAGAGATCATTAGATGATTAAGATGTCCATACCACCCAAAACGATCTGCAGATTCAAAACAATCCCTATCAAAATCCCAATGACATTTTTACAAAAATAGAAAAATTCATCAAAAATTCATATGGAATCTCAAGGGACCCCAAATAGCCAAAACAATTTTGAAAAAGAACAAAATTGGAAGACTCATGCTAATTTCAAAACATATTGCAAAGCTACAGTAATCCAAATCGCATGGTATTGGTCTAAAGACAAAGAGACCAATGGAATACACTAGACAGCCCAGAAATAAACTCTCACATATATGGCTAAATGATCTTTAACAAGGGTCCAAGATGATTCAATGGAGAAAGGATAGTTTTTTCAAGTGGTGTTGGGAAAACTGAATATCCACATGCAAAATAATGAAGTTGGACGATACACAAATTTAACTCAAATGGATAAAGACCTAAATGTAAGACCTCAAACCATAAAACTTCTAGAAGAAAACATAGAGGAAAGCTTCATGGAGTTTTCCATGACATTGAATTTGACAATGATTTCTTGGTTATAACACAAAAATCAAAGGCAACAAAAGCAAAATTAGATAAATGGACTACATTAAACTTAAAAAACTTCGGCACATCAAAGTACACAACCAACAGAGTGAAAAGGTACAGAATGGGAGAAAATATTTACAAATCATATATCTGATAAGGGGTTAATATTCAGAATATATAAAGAACTCCTACAACTCAATAGCAAAAAAAAAAAAAAATCAAACAACCTGAATAAAAAAATGAGCCAAGGACATGAACAGACATTTCTCCAAAGAAGATATACAAATGGCTAATAAGTACACAAAAAGATACTTAACATCACTAATCATCAGGGGAATGCAAATCAAAGCCACAATGACATATCACTTTGCACCTATTAGGATGGCTATTATCAAAAAAGACCAAATAACCAGTGTTGGCAAGGATGTGGAGAAACTGGAACACCTGGGGCATGGTTGGTGGGATTACACAACGGTACAACCACTATGAAGACAGCATGGAAGTTACTCAAAAATGAAAAATAAAACTGCCATATTATCCAGCAATCTCACTTCTGGGTATATATCCAGAAGAAGTGAAAGCAGGGTCTTGAAGAGATATTTGCAGACCCATGTTCATAGCAACATTACTCACAACAGTCAAGAGGTGTAAACACTCCAAATGTTTATTGATGGATGAATGGATAAACAAAATGTACTATATATACATATTACTTAAAGAAGATTTTGTCACATGCTACAACACAGAGGAAACGTGAGGACGTTTTGTTAACTAAAACAAGCCAGTTACAAAAAGACAAATACTGATTCTACTTCTATGAGGTATCTAAAGTAGTGGAATTCATACAAACAGAAAGTAAAATGGTAGGTATGGGGGAAAAGGGAAATTGTTTAATGAGTATAGAGTTTCAGATATGCAAGATGAAAAAGTTCTGGAAATCTGTTTCACAACAGTGTGAACACTACTGGATTATACACTTAAAAATGATTGAGGTGGTGGGGCGCCTGGTGGCTCAGTCAGTTGAGCATCCATCTCTTGATTTTGGCTCAGGTCATGATCCCAGAGTAGTGGGATCGAGCCCTGCATCAGGCTCTGTGCTGAGCATGGAGCCTGCTTAGGATTCATACTCTCTGTCTGTCTGTCTGTCTCTGTCTCTCCTGCCCTTCTCCCCTCTTGCACACTAAAAAAAAAAAAAAAAAAAAGATTAAAGTGGTAAATTTTATGTTATGTATTTTTTAAACCAAAATATAAAAAAGGAAAGAAAAAGATTATGGGGTGGGTAGTCAGGAAACTTGGGTCTTCCAGTTCTCACTAAAGTGCTGCATGGGCAACACTTCCCATTTATGAGCCATTTCTAATAGATTTCCACAGAGACAGCAAGACCCTCTTAAATGCACAAGGTACTTCATATGCAAATGACAAATTTAAGGTAAGGGAACTTCCAAGGATAATAATAATATAAAAAGAAATTTTAAAAAAGGAGTTCATCTCAAGTCCTAAAAATGTAAAAATACAAAATCTGGATAGAATTAGGAGTTGCTCCTGTATTTAGGCTTATGATAATAAATCTTTTCTCTGGAGAGGTGGATCATAAAGTTAGTTTAGTTTGGATGCCTTCCTCTGACAAATGGTAATAAAACAGATTGATGTAAGAAACAAAACAGATGAACACGGGGGGGAAAAAGAGAGGCAAACCAGAAAACAGACTCTTAACTACCAAGAACAAACTGAGGGTTGCTGGAGGGGAGGGCAGAGGGATGGGTTAAATGCGTGATAGATATGAAGGAAGGCACTTGGGATGAGCATGGGATGTTATATTGTATGTAAGTGATGAATCACTAAATTCTACACCTGAAACTAATATTACACTGTATGTTAACTACTGAAATTTAAATAAAAACTTGAAAAAAGAAAAAAAAAAAGAAAAAAAACCAAATCTATGTAATGAGATCTACTTGTTGGCTAGGAGAAGCAGAAAGCTGGCTACCAATTTTCCTGGTATGTTCACCTGGGCAGGATGCGATTCTCCACACAGGGCATCAACCACAGGCTTTGCATTATTTTTCAACACCTCACTTGAAAAGAACTTAAGAAGACAGGCTTTGGGTCAGTCAGGCCTGACTTAATGCAAATCCCAGCTCCACCATCAACTAATTCATGGTGGGTCCCTTGGGAAAGTTACCTAACTTCTCCAAGCCTGTTTTCTTAGTTATTAAGTGGGCAACACAAAATCTCAAAGGATTGTTGTAAAGATGAACTAAAAATACTCATGTATGTAAAACAAGAGGAACATGGTCTGGCATACAACAAGTAATTAAAACACCAAAATCTTAAGAATATGGGATTTCAATAATCTTGAAAAAGAAGAACAAAGTTGGAAGACTTACACTTCCCGATTTCAAAACTTACTACGAAGCTACAATAATGAAGACTTGCTTAATAATGTGTACTTGCTTATAAGGATAGGATATATATATATATATATATATATATAATGGAACAGAACTGAGTGTCCAGAGACAAAGCCTGGCATTTATGGTCATTTGATTTCCAACAAGGGATGCAAGACAAGTAAATGGGAAAGAGAGGTCTTACCAACAAACAATCCCGAGACAGCTGGACATCCACATGCAAAAGAATGAAGTTACACCCCCAACATCATACTATACACAAAAATTAACTCAAAATGGATCATAGACCTAAATATAAGTGCTAAAACTAGAAAACTGTTAGAAGAAAACATACACATAAACCTTTGTGACCCTGGGCTAGGCAAAACCTTCTTAGATATGGTGCAACAAAATAGTAACTAGATAAAATAAATTTCTTCAAAATCAAACTTATGCACTTCCAAGAACATCATCAAGAACATGAAAAGACAATCTGTATAACAGGAGAAAATATCTGCAAATCAGGGACTTGTATCTAGAATATATAAAGAACTCCTACTATTCAATAATAAAAAGATAAAATACCCTACTGAAAAAATGGGCAAAGGATCTGATTATACATTTCTCCCGGGAGAAAATGGATAGTAAGCCCATGAAAAGATGCTCAAAATCAATAATCATCAGGAAAATGTAAATCAAAACCACAAGAAGATACCACTTCAAACCCATTAGGATGGCTATAATCAAAAAGAGAGAATATTACAAGTGCTGACAAGGATGTAGAAAACTCATACACTAGTGGTGGCAATATAAAGTGCTGCAGGCATTTTGGAAGATAGTCTGGCTACTCCTCAAATGATTAAACACAAAGTTAGCATCCAGCAATTTCACTTGTAGGTGCATACCTGAGAAAAATAAAAACCTATGTCCACACAAAAACTTGTACACCATTGTTCATACCAGCATTATTCATAACAGACAAAAAAGTGAAAACGATCCAAATGTCCCTCAACTGACGAATGGATAAAAACTGTGGTCTATCCATACAAAGGGATATTATTCAGCTATAAACAGGAATGAAGTTCTAATATATGCTACAACATGGATAAACCTTGAAAACATTATGCTAAAGTAAAATAAGCCAGTCACAAAAGACTATATATTAATGATTCCATTTATATTAAATGTCCAGATTAGGCAAATCTAAAGAGACACAAAGTAGATTAGTGGATGCCTAGGGCTGGGAAGGTTGAGGAGAAATGGGAAGCAACTGCAAACAGGTATGACATTTCTTTTACAAGTGATGAAAAATGTTCTAAAATTAGATTGGGATGGTTGCACAATTCTGAGACTCTACTAAAAACCACTGAATTGTATACTTTGGGTGAGTCACCTCTCAATAAAACAATTTAAAAAAAGAGAGATTTACACGTAAAGGAATACCTCCTGAACAACTGAAGTTTATTGCTTTAAGGACCAAAAATTAAAGTTTCCCTTTTCTTTTCTGTATTTTAATCATTTTGTATTAGACATCACCCCCCACCACCAATGTATACCTTGTATTCTTTCACACACCAAAATGGATGCAATAGAACTCTTACGTATATCTCAGGATCATTTCAAACACCACTTTTTATATTATGTTGTAACAGAGATGCCCCTAAGAGGGGCTCTAAATGGCCCCTGGCTACTATACTTTAGAAGTTGTGACTGTTGCCAACTAATCTTTGACAAAGCAGGAAAGAATATCCAATGGAGTAAAGACAGTCTCTCTAACAAATGGTGTTGGGAGAGCTGGACAGCAACATGCAGAAGAATGAAACTAGACCACTTTCTTACACCATTCACAAAAATAAACTCAAAATGGATAAAGGACCTGAATGTGAGACAGGAAACCATCAAAACCGTAGAGGAGAAAGCAGGAAAAAACCTCTCTGACCTCAGCCACAGCAATTTCTTACTTGACACATCCCCAAAGGCAAGGGAATTAAAAGCAAAAATGAACTACTGGGACCTCATGAAGATAAAAAGCTTCTTCTGCACTGCAAAGGAAACAATCAACAAAACTAAAAAGCAACCAACAGAATGGGAAAATGACATATTTATTATGACATATTCATTATTTGCAAATGACATATCTGATAAAAGGCTAGTATCCAAAACCTATAAAGAACTCACCAAACTCCACACCAGAAAAACAAATAACCCAGTGAAGAAATGGGCAGAAAACATGAATAGACACTTCTCTAAAGAAGACATCCAGATGGCCAACAGGCACATGAAAAGATACTCAACGTCACTCCTCATCAGGGAAATACAAATCAAAACCACACTCACATACCACCTCACGCCAGTCAGAGTGGCTACAATGAACAAATCAGGAGACTATAGATGCTGGCGAGGATGTGGAGAAACGGGAACCCTCTTGCACTGTTGGTAGGAATGCAAACTGGTGTAGCCACTCTGGAAAACAGTGTGGAGGTTCCTCAAAAAATTAAAAATAGATCTACCCTATGACCCAGCAATAGCACTGCTAGGAATTTACCCAAGGGATACAGGAGTGCTGACGCATAGGGGCACATGTACCCCAATGTTTAGCAGCACTTTCAACAATAGCCAAATTATGGAAAGAGCCTAAATGTCCATCAACTGATGAATGGATAAAGAAATTGTGGTTTATATACACAGTGGAATACTACGTAATGATAAAGAATGAAATATGGCCTTTTGTAGCAACGTGGATGGAACTGGAGAGTGTTATGCTAAGTAAAATAAGTCATACAGAGGAAGACAGACACCATATGTTTTCACTCCTATGTGGATCCTGAGAAACTTAACAGAAGACCATGGGAGGGGAAGGAAAAAAAAAAAAGGTTAGAGAGGGTGGAAGGCAAACCATAAGAGACTCTTAAAAACTGAGAACAAACTGAGGGTCGATGGGGTGTGGGAGGGAGGAGAGGGTGGGTGATGAGCACTGAGGAGGGCACCTGTTGGGATGAGCACTGGGTGTTGTATGGAAACCAATTTGACAATAAATTTCATATTAAAAAAAAAAGAAGTTGTGACTGCTTCTGTTGTAGTCATTAAGTTTAATTTGCATTATTAACATTTTCTCCATCATTTTATTTTATTTATTTTTCTTTATTGAGATATAATTGGCATATAACATTGTGTAGGTTTAAGGTGTACACTGTGTTGATTTGATACATTTATATATTGCTATACTGTAACACCACAGTGACAGCTAACAGCTCTATCATGTCACATTATCATTTCTTTTTTGTGCTGGGAACAATTAAGACCTAGTCTCTTAGCAACTTATAGTATTGTTGCCTATAATTATTATGCTGTGCATTAGATCTCCAGGATCTATAGATCTACTAGTTGCAATAAGCAGTTTCTGTTGTTTGGGGTTTGTGTCCTTCCTCAAGTGTAGATTGTTTTAGCTATACTTCTTATTGCCTCATGTGTCTCAGTCTTCCCTCCTAATAAAACTGCTGGAGTTTATTAAACTGCATATAACTGGGCTTATAAAAAACTGCAAAGAAAAAATGAGCTGGAGTTAAATATCAGAGGATCTGGATGTGTTTTAGTGCTAACATTTATACGTGACTGTAGGCAAGTATCTGTACCTGACTTATAAAACAGTGATAATATCTATAATGCAGAGCTAAAACGAGAACTCGGGACGATAAATGTGATACACTTAGTATAGTTTGCAGTACATAGAAGACAAAAAGTAATTGGCAGTTTGTATCAGAGTCTCAAATCTACTAAATATTACTCGATTACCTTGGGCAAGTCTCTTCATCTGAGTCTCAGTTTCTTTTTTTTTTTTTTAATTTTTTTTTTAATGTTTATTTATTTTTGAGACAGAGAGAGACAGAGCATGAATGGGGGAGGGTCAGAGAGAGGGAGACACAGAATCCGAAACAGGCTCCAGGCTCTGAGCTGTCAGCACAGAGCCCGACGCAGGGCTCGAACTCTCGGACCACGAGATCATGACCTGAGCCAAAGTCGGCCGCTTAACCGACTGAGCCACCCAGGTGCCCCTCTGAGTCTCAGTTTCTAACTGTTAACATGGGAGAAAAGATCTCTCCTCACCTCACACAGTGTAGGGAAGGCAAATTAGTCATGCATTATTTATGTTTTTGTAAACTCCAAAGAGGTACAACAAATTATTTATTGATCTTAAGGATGACAGAAAGAACCTCATTAAATTAAAAATACTGTTTGATGAACATACAGTTGATGCTTGAACAATATACGTTTGGACTGCACAGGTCCATTTATACGCAGATTTTTTTCACTGAAAACAGTACAGTACTGTAAATGTATTTTTTCTTCTTCATGATTTTCTTAATAACATTTTCTTTTGTCTAGCTTACTTTATTGTAAGAATACAGTATTTGATACATATAAATATACAAATTATGTACTAATTAACTGTTTATATTATTGGTAAGGCTTCTGGTTAATAGTAGGTTATTGGTAATTAAGTTTTTGGGTAGTTAGTAGTTATACTTGGATTTGACCGTGTGGGGGTCAGTGTCCCTAACTCCCATGTTGTTCAAGGGTCAATGTACTCTCCTCCTTGCTAACAGTAGCATCTCCAAATGTAAAGGGATATGTGGTGTATACCAATTCCATTATTTGCCATTAGTAAAATGTTTATAATCCATCCCAGAAAGTCTGCTGCTCATGCTCACAACCATTTCCAAGAAAAAAAGTACTCTTTCCCACTATTATCCTCAAATCAAGTGCTCAACAAGTACTCACAGGACATTTGCTATGCACACAACTCCAAGCTAAATAATAAGGAAATTCATATAGAACATCAGATCCTGTGCTTAAAATACACAGGTTATTTTTGTTGGGAGACAAATTATCGTGAAATTAGAGGACATTGATTATGCATTCTAGAGATGACTACAAGAGACCATAGTATCTCTGAATGTGGTTTATGAAAAACAATTCTATAACTCAGCCATGACTTCAAAAAAGAGTGGTAAGTTATGTCATACAGACTCTCAGTGCTATACTGGAGAGGGACTGATATAAAATGAGGTCAGAAAACATCCCTTAAGAGATATACCTTGAAAGATAAGTAAGATCTAATGGGCTTAGCATAGACTAGTAGGAAATGAGATTGTCTCATGAGATAAACCTCAGGAACAGAAGTAATGAGGTGAGAAAGAGCCTGATGAGAGAGCAAGCTGTTTGAGGGGAGGGTATATACTGTGAACTTTTATGTTCCAATTTGTCAGAGCTATCAACGGTGCCTTATATCCTATAGTTAACCTAAATATCTATAACATCTTCACCCCCTAAAATATCCAATGGCAAAAAAAGGACACGTCACCTCCCCTTCCCTACCCCCACACACTCTGAACCATTCCATACTCCATCCTTCCAAGAATGCCGGCTTTCACTCACCTCCATGTCATCCTCCTTTTTCCTCTTGTTTACTGACTCACTTCCTTCTTCGTCTTCTTCTTCTTCCTCTATGATTCCTTCCACTATAGATTTTGAGCCTTCTGGACTTGTAATTCCTTCACACCTAGGTTTTTTTTTTTTAGAAAGTGTTACCATATATCTCTCTATTATATACAAATTATCTCAGAGATACTGATACTTATGGTCTTTTAAAATCAAATGTCAGTTAAAATTGACCATGCTTCTGGGAGAAGGAGGATGTGAAAAATGTGCATTTTAAAATGTATAGAAGTAGGCCAGGGCTATGGAAGGTCATGGCCAATGAAGGACTATACTCTGAGGCCTGGTTTCCAGTTCTTGCACCAATACTGACCCACAGAAGGGAGTAACTAACCATTCCTTGAGTCATGGTGGCAACAGTTTTACTGGTATTATCTTATATAATTCTCATAACAATCCTATGAGGTAGCCCTGAAAAGTTAAAAAAAAAAAAATTGTCCAAGATCACCTGGCTCATTAGTACATGAGGCTGGAAGGCAAATCCAGGCCCAATTAACATGACAGCATGGTACTTTTCTACTGTACCCTGTTTACAATAGAACAAGTCTCAAACAGAATGGTAAAAGGCCCCCACTTTTAATTGGCTAATAGAAACTGGCAATTACAATAACCATAGGCAGCTGAACCTTGGAGATTAGAACATATGATCCAACCAATTACTGTTGTTTTTCCTCTAAAAAACAATGTCTCTTATATAATTAGGTAGAAAAATTATTATTATATGACCAGCTGGTACCATAATTCCTTTTAGAAAGAACTTGTTGGAAAAAGTGCACTGACAATATTATAGGTAAAAATCCCAAGAGCCTAGGTAGCAACTAGTGCTAAGGTCTGTTCTGCATGATAAAGAAGAATCTGTTATTTTGTACTTGATAGGGAGAGTGAAGGGAGAAGAGAAGAGACAATGAGATAAAAAGAGGTGGATAAACTGAAGGGCCACTGAAACTTCAGTGGTGGATTCTTAACAGTTATCACTTGTCCTTCCCTGTCTCCTCTACCAATCTCAGTAAAGTGTATGTTCATAAAATATTTTGTCAAGTGGGGGGGTTTTCTATGGCACTTGAGGTGTCAAATTTCACATCTAGGGTCAAAGTAGTATAACAAAGAAACAGTATGTACTTTACATTTCCAAGCTATGGATTAGGAGGTTCAAGGGAATTTCACATAGATCAAGAAGGGCAGGAAGGTTCCATCTGATATCTATGTGACAATTAAAACATACACTATATACACAAGTTTACATATTAAGAGAAAACACTTAAATTTACATATTAAGTAAAATTTTACAATCACTGAACTACCTGAACACAAGCCATATAACTTCCTCATGAAATGCTTCATCACTACTTAAACAAGTCAGATCTTAAAATATTTAGGCATTAAAAAGTGGGCAGTCTCACAGCTTATTTGAATACTGCATGTGTCTGTCAGATATTACTACTCAAATTGCATTTTTAGGCATAAAATCCATAATATAGGGCTTGAAGTCAAATACACAGGAGACTGAATTTGAGCTGTTATTCACTAGCTGTGTGATCCGGGGAAAACTACTTTACCTTTCTGAACTTCTATTTTCTCATCTAAAAAACAATACTTATCTTAAAGAGGTACTGTAAAGACTAAATGAGGTAGTGCAAATGAGTTACTGAATCCACATAATGGTCATCAATGGTTACCAACACTCAAAAAAAGGAGATAACCAGACATTACGTGCTTCCTATTGGCAGTATGTATTCTCACAAACAAAACGCCAAAATAACAATAAATAAAGCTGAACCTGACCAAATCTCTGGATCTAACTAACAATTTACAAACAATACAGGGCACAAAAAAAAAACAAAACACAAACAAACAAACAAACAAACCCAAAAACCAAAAACTTGGGGTGCCTGGGTGGCTCAATTGGTTAAACATCTGACTCTGGGGTCTGACTCTTAATTTGATTTCGGCTCAGAACATGATCTCATGGTTTTTGAGACCCTCATAGGGCTCTGTGCTGACAGTGCGGGCCTGCTTGGGATTCTGTCTCTCTCTCTCTGCCCTTCCCCCACTTGCTCGCTATCTCTCTTGAAATAAAAAAATAATAAAAATTAAAAAAATAATAATACAGGGAAGAGAGAACATATTAAATTACACCTTCAGGAATCAATCAGCAAATCCAGATTGTGGAAAATTCTACAGGGCAAACAACCAGGTTTCTTCAACAAATAAATTGCAAGGAAAAAAAATGAGACAAAAGTGGAAACTAAATTAAAAGATACTTAAGAGATATAGTCAATTGATATATATCACTTTATTGTAATTCTGACTTAAACTGTAAGAAAATTATTTGTGAGACAATCAGAAACATGAATACTGAATAGACATTTGATGATATTAAGGAACTATTTTTTTAGGTGTGATAATGGTACTGTGATTGTGTTTAAAGTGTCCTTACCATTGGAATATATTTCAAAAAATGTTGTGCTTAGGGTAAATAAATAGGGGCACAGATGAAAAAAGACTGGCCATTAGTAACTGTTGAAAATAGGCATTATGTACATTGGGGTTCATTGTATTATTCTACTTTTATATATTTGAAAATTTGCATAAGGTAAGGTCTTAAAAATGAGGTGTATATAAAATACCTTGTACCCAGCAAATAGCAGGCATTCAATAATACCATTATCATTTTCATCAACTCCTGTGCTCCCTGTTGTTCCCTTGGGCAACATTTTCTCAATTCATCTAAAGTTCATTTTCTGACTACATAGCAATACCCAGGACTCATGTAACCCTATCCAAGAAGATCAGCTGGGCTAAATATTCTTAGCTTAGCCATAGAATCTGGCTTTCACTCAGGTTATGCTAAAGCTTTTATACTGTAATTTCCTCACAATCAGGTTTGGCTAAGAAGGAGATTATTACCAGAATAAAATGATCACTTCTAGCACTAGAATGGACACTTAATTTTTAATATCCATTCTCTGGGATTTTTCACCTTTTAACACCCAGAGTTACATTAATATGGTAGTCCTGTATTATACAGGCTTTGGGATTTCTTAAAAAAAAAAAAAAAAAAAAAAAAAAAAAGTAAAGAAAGAAAAGCTATGCCGCTAGCCCAGCTGAGCTCATTTGTCAAAATTATCTAAAATAATAAAGGCATTCAGGATGGTAGGACAGGTGTATAACAAAAAGCAATCTGTAATTCTCTCACCATGTTTCAGTCTCTAAAGAGCCCAATAGGGAAAAAATAAGACCTACTGTTTGACTTGGCCAACCATGGAGACACGGGCCGACTCCAAATTTCGAATCTGACCACTCTTCACACTAGAAAAGTGAGAAGGGAAAGAGGTTATTCAGCAACCATTTTATCACGTCACTAGGGTCAAACAAATAATTCTGCAGATTCTGTGGAACCTACTACAAAGTTGTGTTTGCCAATATAGCTTACTATGGAGATAACCACTACTTCCTACCTGGTTATTATGGCTATAAGCCAAGTAGTAAAAATTAGGTTAAAGACATTCAAGTCATTTCAGTTCTGCAAATATTTACCAGGAGGATACTATGTGCCAGGCCTATGTTCAAGAAGCACCTAATTCAGGGGGGAGAAAGAAACACAGATAGTTTCAGTATAACAAAGGCAAGGTTCAAAGGAATCACTTGATTCTGAATGAAGACATTAAAGAAAGCTCCCCAAAATGTCCTGCCTAAACTGAGGAGAAAAGGAGTTCAGTGGAAGATAAAAGAGGATGGTCTCGCATTCTCTCTCTCAAATAAAATTTAAAAACGGGAGCCTGAGTGGCTCCGTTGGTTCAGTGTCCAGCTCTTGGTTTCAGCTCAGGTCATGATCTCAGGGTCATAGGATAGAGCCTTGTGTTAGGCTCTGTGCTGAGCGTGGAGCCTGCTTAAGATTCTCTTTCTCCTTCTCCCCCTTTCTCCAGCTCAAGCTTGCACTCTCTCTCTCTCTCTCTCTCTAAAAAAAGGGGGAGGGATGGGCAGAGCATTACAGACAGAGGGCACATTGTGAACAAAGGCACTGTGATGTGGAAAAGTCAGTAGGATAAGGACAGAGTGCAAGGAGAAGCAGGGGAAAGCAAAGGAGGAGTGTGAATAGGAGAAAGGGACAGGTGGGCAGAGATGAGTTCTTAGAGGGCCTTGCATGCTATGATATAGAATTCAGAAGCTTAGATACTATTTTAATAGATTAGGCCTCTCAGTTATCTACCTACATATGACTAAGGGCCAAGCAAAGCAGCTTCATGTCCCAGGGGGAACTGGAAACACTACCTGAAGCAGGCAATCAGAATGCATTTTTTTAAATCTAATTTTTTAGCTTAAAAAATCATGTAAAATTTTAAAGGGCAACCCCTTTAGATAAAGACCTTGCTTCCTATTTTAATGATAGATGTGATCAGAACTATTCATTTTTCTATCCACCAACAGATCCACCAACTGAATTTTCCATCCACCAACTGAACCTACAGAATCTACAAATCTACCAGTATTTATAAATCACATACTCTTCCTTGATGACTGTTTAATATATGAAACACCTCTGTCCCTATTCAAGGCCAACCTTAGGAACTGGTTTGCATCTCTTCTTGCTATAAATTATTATCCTATGTGTCATCATTTTTTTTCTCTAGCGGATATTATAAAACATCTTTTAAAAACATTCTCAACCCCACATTCACTACTAGATACCATCCCATTTTTCTGCTCTCCTAGACAACAAAACTTCCCAAAAGTTATCCTAAAAAATAAGTTATCTTACTTGCTTTCTCCATTTTGTCATCTCCTATCCTTTCCCCAACTAATATCCTCAAACATATATTTGGAGGGGGGGGTTATCGCCTACTTATTTTCTGTGATTGTCTTTGTCAAGGTCACCTTTACTCATGCCAATTAAAAAAAAATTTTTTTTTTTAATGTTTATTTTTGACAGAGAGAGAGACAGAGCATGAGCTGGGCAGGGGCAGAGAGAGAGGGAGACACAGAATCTGAAACAGGCTCCAGGCTCTGAGCTGTCAGTACAGAGCCCAACGTGGGGCTCGAACTAACAGACTGTGAGATCATGACCTGAGTTGAAGTCGGACGCTCAACCGACTGAGCCACCCAGGCGCCCCTCAGGTCAATTTTAATGGTCATTTTTTAGTCCTCATCTTAACTGATCTCTCAGCATGTGACACAGATGCTCTCTCCCTCCTTCTATAAACACTTGCTATACTCCTTTAGTTTTCCTTCTATCTCACCAACTGTGACTTTTCAGTTTCCTTTGTTGGATCTTTCTCTTTTTCCCAAGCTCTAAATATTGTGGAGTTTCCCAAGGCTCAGTTCTTGGAATTTTTCTATCAATATCAAATCCCTAGGTGACTGCATTCAATCTTTTGGCTTTAAATATTATCTATGTAATAATGATTCTCCAATTTATCTCTAACTCAGCCTCTTCTAACTAGTATAGACCAGTAACTACTTGACATTTCTGCTTAGAGGTATAATAACCATTTCAGTTTATCCAAACAAAAATCCTGATTCCCTGACCCTTTACCTGCTCCCAAATCTACTTCTCTTTGTCTCCACCATTCACCTGATTGCTTGGACTAAAAATCTAAAAGTTATCCTTGAATGCTGTGCCTCCTCCTACCCCCACCCCTCATTTCTCTCCTGACATCCGATCTGTAAGGCATTCCTGTCAGTTGTATCTTCAAAATACATTCCAAATATGACATATTACTTCCTCTGTTGTCATCCTAGTCTATGCTTACCATCATTACTCTCCTATACTACTACAATTGCCTCCTAATCAATTTCCCACTTCCATTATCACACCCATCCCTTTCCCTTCCCCTAGTGTTTTCCTCAGAGCAGCCAGAGTGATGAAACCAAAGTGTAAATCCTTATCTGTCCAACTTTTAAAGCCTAATGACTATGACCTACTGTCTCTCATTAGGATGACCAAGAAAGCAGAAGTGGGAATTCACTTTGATTTAAATCTTTACTGAATTAAACAGGTTGGCTTTGTATTTCAACATCTTTTTTAAAACCTGGAATATCCACAATAACTATGAGTCATAAACTTGATTCAGATATCCAGCCGAGTACAAAATTATGAAATACTTCATAGTATTCTTTCCGATTCTCAGGTTCAAGAAGTGGGATCTAAAAATCAGTGGCTCTTATACAACGCAGAACATTTTAACATACAACAAACAGAACCCTCATCCTATCCCACATCTGCCACTAGAATCAAGACTCTATCTCTTTTTAAAGTTTATTTATCTTGAGAGAAAGAGAGTGCACGAGCGAGGAAGGGGCAGAGGGAGAGGAACAGAGAGAATCCCAAGCAGGCTCCAAGCTGTCAGCACAGAACCTGACATGGGGCTTGAACTCACAAACTGTGAGATCATGATCTAAGTTGAAATAAAAAATCGGAGGCTTAACCAACTGAGCCACCTTTTCTCTTTTAAGAAAAGATCCACCAATACCCTCATGCTGGATTAAGTACCTATCTTCTATAACTTTGTGCTTCCTTCACTGTACTGTGTTTAAATATTTACTTGTTTGTATTCCCAGTTTTTGGATGATAGGAACTAAGTCTGATTCATCTCCAGTTCTTAATCAGGTAGTAAGTAACACATCTTAGGGACTAAAAAACCAAAGTTTACTGAATAAATTTAAAAAGTTATTTGGTGGGGGGTCCCTGGAGGGCTCCGGCAGTTAAGTGTCTGACTCTTGATCTCATGGTTCAATCTCATGGTGAGACCAAGCCCCACATCAGTCTTTGTGCTGATAGTGTGCAGCCTGCTTGGAATTCTCTCCCTCTCTCTCTGCCCCTCCCCATGCTGGCTCATTCTCCCTCTCTCAAAATAAATAAACATTTTTTAAAAAAATTAAAAAAAAAGTTATTTGGAATAATTTTCTCACTGTTTGCTCCTGGGGAAGAAGGCAGGGTGCCTCAGATACATGCTGAACTGGCAGCAGCTTCATTCGGAAATGCTGTGGCTGCCAAAGATGGAGAGATCTTTGGTGTTGATGAGGGAACAGGAATCCTGCACCTCAGTAGTGTGAGCAAGGAGAGATAGAAGCAACCTCACCAAACACAAACATCATTTTGGCAAGCCATATTTGGCATGAGACCCTCTGTCTTAGAAAAACTACCTCAGATACATTTACCAGGTCCTTAATTTCCAGCTGATCTCTTTGATTCAATGAACAGATATGTTCTGCCTGCTAAGGCAGCCAGCAGTATGCTGTATGCTATATGAAAGTACAAAAGAAATAGAGGATAACTTCTGCCCTTATGATGTAGGAAGAATCTTAAGACAGGAATGAAAATTAACAATATAAGCATATCCTTTCGGGGAGACTTCAGAGGTAAACAGTACAATATAATATAGACAGAGGTCTTTAGCAATTTAACTGAGGGAGTAATCTGAATGGTTTGGAGGACTTAGAGAAGGGTTCTGGGAAAGGAACTAGAGATGGATTTTGAAGAAGAGGTAGGAAGAGAGGATACTAAAGTTTTTTATCCTAAGATTGATTTCCTTGGGGGAGGGGCAGTGTTTTACTCATTTCTGAAATTTCACCCTTTAGCACAAAGTGTTTAATAAATATTTAATCAAATAATTGAATTAATGAATAAATTAATGACAAAACAGCCTTTACTTTAGTGGAAGTCATAGCCAATTCAGTGATTTTTATGAAAACTATTTACCCAAAGGGTTTTTATTTACCCAAACCCAAATAAAAACTGAGAAAGGAACCTATGCCCATCCTCTGTTTCTCCACCATTTTCTCTGGAACACAGAAAGTGAATCCAGAACATGAAGCATCAGAAGTAGAAAAGGCCTTAGATTCTCATTTAGTCCAAACTCCTACCTCAGAAATGGAGATAGCTAGACAGGAGATAATCCATAATTACTAAAATTGTAGGAGGTACTATAGTGTATTAGGAAAAGGATGGATTTTAGACAACTGGGCCAAGTGTGAAACATTTAAAATATTAAAAATAATTCTGCACTTTACATAAATGTTTCCACATGTGATATTATAATAAAGCTAAGGCTTGGAAACTGAACTATTCTTTTGAACTTGGTGCCTGAACTGATGAAAAAGGACAGTTAAAATCTAACATTCAAAATATAGACAATATAGATTTGTGGGTTACCTCCATTCAATGGCATTCTCTAGAGACTTGAAGGTTTTAGGACGACCACGTAAGAAATTCTGCATGCTATTAAGTGCATCCATGGCTGTACCTAGATGTTAAACAAATACTTTAACCACAGCACTTAACATATTCTAAGCATTTACATTTACTGGGCCAACTGTGTATATCTGCCCTCAATGATGGTAGAATTCAGTGATGTTTTGGGGAAAAAAGATGCAGCTTAAAAAAATTCAGAGATTGATGTGATAGCAAGCTTCGAGGATGGCCTCCAGTGATTTTTGCCTCTTGATATTCACTCCCTTGTGTAGTCTTCTCATACTGAATAGGGGCTGACTTGTATAAGCAATCGTATGACTTCTGAGGCTGGGTCATAAAAGACATGGCAGCTTCTTTTTAACATTAAATATAATTATGGGACATACATACAATTGAAACATTATGTAGCCCTAAAAGATATTTACAAAGAGTTTTCAATGACATGGGAAATGATCATATAATATAGGGTATGGGTGCAATGGGTGAAGGTGTCAAAAGGTACAAACTTCCAGTTATAAAATAAAAAAGTCTTCAGGATATAATGTACAGTATAGTGACTACAGTTAATAATATATATTGTGTATTTGAAAGTTGCGAAGACAGTAGATCTTAAAAGTGTTCGTCACAAGAAAAATAATTTATTATATGTGGTGATGGATGTTAACTACACATACTGTGGTGATCATTTCATAATATATACACATATTGAATCATTATGTCATACAACTGAAACTAATAAAATTTGTATGTCAATTAAAAAATACTCAGAATGCCTTTGCCACAAAGTAACATAAAAAACGATATAAAGACAGAGGGACATAGTTCAAGATGAGTAGAGATCAATAAATTAAAATAAGGTAATAATAATCTACCATGGATCTCTTATAAATCAAAGATTTTGATTTAGTCAGTACTAAGAAAACTTACCTTCTACAACATCGATCATACAGAGACCCAGGAGGCTTGGCACTAGGTTAGATGATGCTGTGTGGACTGCAATAGCTCCACCCATACTATGTCCAATCAGCATAATTGGAGGAGGGAGGTCCCCATACATGGCTTCAACCACATTGCCAACATCCCTGCAAAGAGAAGGAAACAAAGCTGGGAATGCTCTCTGACAACACTAAAAATCATTTTCTTTCCTAATTCCTTTGTTTAGTCTGCAACTAACAGTGCTAAGACTATAAAGGTCTACTGGGCCATCTTGAAAATATACCTATGTCAATCTCTTAGCATGCCCCCGCCCCCACCCCCCGTATCTATTCATGTAGCCACACATTTAGCTCTTCTGATAAACAGGACCAAGAACCCAAGTTTTCTGATTTTCATATACCTTTATTTTAAATGTAAGCTTGAAACTCTGGACAAATAATTTAAGTGCTCTATGCCTAAATTTCCCCAACTATAAAACAAAAACAATTTTATTAAGCATTCTAACGTAGTAAAGTTTAGAGTCACAAGATGAATTGCAGCCCTACTTTATTTTTTATTATGTGGACTTGAATTAGTTATTTAATCTCTCAGGCAGTTATATCTATAAGATGAAGATAAGAATATGATTTACTAAATATGTATGTGTGTGTGTGTATATATACATATACACACACACACACACACACACACACACACACACACACACATAATTTACTATTCGAGATTAACTGAAACAGTGAATGAAAACTACTTTGAAAAGTATAAATGCTATCCAAAGGTTAATTGTTACTTATAATTTGTCAAGTAAGTTGCTTGAAATATGAACATAAATGTAAGTACAATGTTCTGAGAAACTAGAAAGATGTTCAGAGCTAATTTTTATTGACTTCTTAGTTTTTAATTGAGTGGATCGGTTAACAAAGTCAAACCTTAAAGCTCTGAAAATGAGAACTGAAGTAGGAACCTGGGTTTAATTTGCATATAGGCCCTCTTTGCTACAGCAATAGGTAGGTATGGTATGTTTTCAGAGACCACTGGCTCTACTGTCTTCTGGGAGTGGCTGAGTCAGTTAACTTCAAAAGACAGTTTTGTGTTGCTGGGTGTTATTATATACCTCAAGCACCCATACAGTGTTAGCCAAATAGAGCAGATGTGGATATAGGAAACACAGCCTTTCGAATATGATCTCCAAAGTATTTAGAATGGAAAAAGTCAATGCTATGAATTAATCTTTTTGTTAAAGTTTATTTATTTATTTTGGGAGAGACAGACACAGCATGAGTTGGGAAGGGGCAGAGACAGAAATCCCAAGCAGGCTCCGCGCCACCAGCACAGAGCCCAACATAGGGCTCAAACTCATGAAACTGTGAGATCATGTCCTGAGGAGAAGCCAAGAGTCAGATGCCTAACTGACTGAACCACCCAGATGCCCCTCAGAAGAAATTAATCTTAAAAATCTCATAAAACAGGGCACCTGGGTGGCTCAGTCAGTTAAGCGTCCGACTTAGGCTCTGGTCATGATCTCTCAGTTCATGGTTCGAGCCCCGCATCAGGCTCCGTGCTGACAGCTCGGAGCCTGGAGCCTGCTTCAGATTCTGTGTCTCCCTCTCTCTCTGCCTTCCTCTGCTTGTACTCCGTGTCTCTCAAAAATGAATAAACATTAAAAAAAAATTTTTTTAATCTCATAAAACAATTACAGATGTGAATAGGGTAGCTGTAGCACCTGCAGATAATCTGAATGGCATACAAGGAGGCCCCCAACTTTATAAGTGAAAAAAAATAGTTTAAAAATATTCCTTTGGAGTTAAAGTTAAAACTTTTGGTTGGTAACAACTATAATAAAATAAAAGGATGCTACAGAAGATTATCTAAGTCCAGGTCTCCGTAAAATACTCAGTAACCTAGTTGCAGGGGTTCTGTGATGAAGGTGGACAAGGTCTGAAACAAAGCAACTCCATACTGCATCTAAGCTTAGCAAAAGTGTATTTCATCCAGGTAAAAGGTGGTTACTGATCATCTACTACAAGGAGAAATTTATTCTTATTAAAGTTAGCCAAACTACCAAGATTAGTGCCTTGAGACATGTTCTGAAGTTCCAGAAAAATAAAACAAAGATGAAGAAGCAGATGTTATCTACAAAACTAGCTGTAACTAGATATGCCACAATTTAGGTAGATGCTTTAAAAGGAGATTCTATCATACTTATCAATAATGGGTTCATTTCCTGAGAAGCAACAGACATAAAAGAAAAAGAGTATCAGAGCAACCTGAACCAATTCTTGGTTCTTCTACTTTCAGGGGAATTACATTTTATGTACGGTTGAGATTCCGAAGTTGATACACAAGGGAAAAATCATGCTGTCAGTACTACTTGAAAATTACATTAATTGTCCATTAAATATACCCATTTTGAGATTTTTGTTTCAGAGTGACTGAATTCAGAAATCATATAAATGTTTTATTGCTTTGACTATTTCAACAATAATCTAACTTATTAGCTCTTCTGGTTCTTGGTAATCATCTTCAACTATGCTGGATGGTTTTAGTCATCTATTTTCTTTTTACCTTTCTTGCCAGTTATCAACTGGCAACTCTCAGCTCCAATTCATCCTTCCTTGCATGTTCTCCAAAATTGGATCTGAGGCCTTTAAATATTTTTCCTTTGCAGCTGGCATAATGTTAAGCTTTATCAGTAGAGAGTGCAGGAGAGACACTGCAGAAAGGGTTTTGCTCCTAGTTCATGTAGCATGGTAAGCACTATAGCACACACAGCTTCCCCAGTGCCCAAATCCTGCAGCACAGGTGGCTTCTCTGGCACACCATCCCCCCAGGCCCAATTTTTCCCTGGTCTTATTAAGATAAAATTGGTACATAAAAATGGCAAATAATTAATGTATATAATTTGGTAAGTTGGGATATATGTATACACTTGTGTTACCATCACTATGATTAAGGTAATAAACACTTCCAAAAGTTCCTTTGTGCGTGTGTGTGTGTGTGTGTGTGTGTGTGTGCGTGCATGAGATAAGAACACTTAACATGATATTTACCCTCCTAACAAACTTTTTAAGTACACGATTATGTCATTATTAAGTATAGGTACCATGTTATATAGCAGATCTTTGGAACCATTCCCGATATTTTTGTTGCAGAGTGCCTCTGGTGAGATACCTCCCTGTGAACAGCTTCCCCTGCACCCTAGAGGGCAGGTATCTGGCCAGTTCTGCCAAAGTGGCATCCAAATGACTTCTCTGTCTTTAGTAAGCCACAGTCATGCCCTCTACAACAGGGTCTAAATCTCAACCTCTTCCATTAGTGTTCTCTGTCAGCCCAAGGTGTAGTTCTCTGCTTCTTATATCTGCTATTCTTCCTTTTTCTTGAAAAGTATTCCAGCTTTACTGAGGTATAACCGATAAAATTTTAATATATTTAAAGTGTACAACGTGATGATTTGATATATGAGTATATTGTGAAATGACTCCCACAATCAAGTTAATTAAACATATATTTTTCAGTGTTCTCTTTACTACTTTTTTTTTAAGAGAGCCAGCATGAGAGCAGGGACAGAGGTGGGGAGAGAGAATCTTAAGCAGGCTCCATGCTCAGTGCAGAGCCAGATGCAGATGTGGAGCTTGATCCCACAACCCTAAGGTCATGACCTGAGCAGAAATCAAGAGTTGGATGCTCAACCAACTAAGCCACCCAGGCGCCCCTGTTCTCGTTATTTCTTATTAGCCAATTCTTCATTACTCCAATCCCCTATTATAGTTAATAAGTCTTTATACTAAACTTTCCCTGTTTAAATTACTGTGATTTTTCTTTCCTGATTGTCTCAGACTGATACATTATTAGGCAATGTATCCTTCAGGTCCTCCCTCAATTAATTCTTCAAATTCCTGTAGGACATCATCCAAGTCATCATAACCCTTTGGCAACCTGGCGACTTAGATGATGGATTTCACTTTTTTGTCAACAGTCAGGAAACCTTAAAAATTGTTCACAAATCTTTCAATAGGTATCACCAACATACTTGATTATCTTGGGCTTTATTGTTCTCATATTACAAAGGCATTAGGAACAACTGAGAGAACAGATTCTTAGCTCCCTTCTCATGGTTTCTCAGGCATATGGTCATTGAATGGAATGGTACCATATATTGTTATTTTTCTCTCTCTCTGCCAAGCACCATAGTTGAATGATCACAATTCTGGTCTATTAACTGTGTGACCTCATACAGTTAGTCATTTAATCTGAGTCTGTATACTCATTGGGTAAAACAAGAAAAAAGGATAATATGTACACTATAGAATAATGTAGATAATTAAAATAAATAACTTAATTAAATAAATTATTTATTCTTAATAAGTGCTTAATTTACACTTAATAAAGTCTGGCAGATAGCACACAAACAGTATCTGCTATAACAATAAAACTATGACCACATGAGTTTCATTTCTGAAGGTAACACAGTTTACTCTTGAATTAAAGTTGCTAAAGTAAGAAGGGACAAGATATTTTTGGCCGAAGTTGATCAAATACTTGAGAGACCATGTATTAAAGCCGGGTAGTTAGAAGAATCCTGTTTACAATATAGGTCAGTGGTTCCCAAACACCAGTCACAGGACTGGCTGCATTAGATTTCTTTACAGAGCTTTATCAAAATATAAATAAATGTCCAGATCCCCCCGGTAGAAGCACTAATTCAGTAGGTCTGGGGTAAGGTCATATCATCTGTATTTCAATCACTTATTAGGTAAATCTGATGAGTGACCATGTCTGAGGCTACTGTACATACTATAGCCATCTTGTACCTTGAGGCCCAGGGTATCACTAATTCTTCTTTCTAAAAAAATTTTTTAGTGTGTCTTACTTTTGAGAGAGAGAGCGAGTGAGCACGAGCAGGGGAGGGGCAAAAAGAGAGAGAGACACAGAATTCAAACCAGGCTTCAGGCCCTGAGCCGTTAGCACAGAGCCCAACACGGAGCTTGAACTCATGAACTGTGAGATCATGATCTGAATCGAAGTTGGACTCTCAACTGACTGAGCCATCCAGGTGCCCCTCATTAATTCTTTAATATCTTGTTCTTGTCTCTCTAGGAAGTTGGATAAAGAACATGGGCAGGAAACCGTAAGAACATCTTACATGGCAGGGTCTTTTGTATACAACCCCCTTTTCAAGCATAAGTTCCCAATAGATATTCAGATTCTATTCAACTCTGTCAACAGAAGAAAACTTTGCAAAAGACAACAGAAACTAAACTGTAACTCAAAGAATTTTCAAGTGCTTTATGTGATGACATAATGCTGAATATATCAAGAAAGATGGAGGTTTCTTTCAGGATTAAATACTAAGGAGACACCAAATACAGGGGAAAAACAACAGAAATAAAATTTTCTCTATGCTAATTATTGTACAGCAGTCTCACTAGGAGAGTAAATAGTTACACTACTATTTATAATAGTAATGGAAGCTAGGTGATGTATAAACAATATTACATTACTTACTTTGCCATTGTTTCTGCAGACAGGTCTTCAGAATTCTTGACTTTTGTTTCACCTAAAAAGAAAATATTTAAAAAAATAAAATTCCCAAAAATACAAATTATAAAAGCAAGAGTATTCTCTTTTAAAAATCTTACTTTTGGGAATGAAATGCAGACTTTATGGTTGTGTATGATGGGCTTAGCAAGGATTTTCTATGTTAAAGATGCATCTTGATAATTGGGCACCCTAAGGAAGATGTAACTCCAGTAGCCTAGCAAAGATTTATTTACATTCCTTATACATCATCAGCATCAGAATTTGGTTACATTAAAGGACATTTTCATAGCTAAACAATAACATATATGTGTATTTATAAAATATCTTTTGTAAAAGCTGGAAACTAAGACTTCCCTCAAAGAGCCCAAATGGAATGGACCAGGTTATTCTGTGGCCATATTGAAACTTGTAATAGTTAACAGTATTCAAAGGGGTTGGCAAATTTATCAGAGTTAGTGACTAATTAAGTACATCACTCACCATGACCTCGCAGATCTAAAGCCACAATTCTACACTGAACCCTACTAATGATCGCCGCCTAGGAAGAAAAGAAAATCTGGTTTAGTAAACTTTCCCCATTACCAATGATAACTGTTGAACGAATACCTATCAGAATTCAAGAATCTCAAGATAATCAAAGGAAGACTTTCCTTTTTTTTTCTCATTTGAGTACGTTGGTGTATAATGTTACATTAGTTTTAGGTATATAACATAGTGATTTGACAAGTTTATACATTAACTTATGCTCACCAAATACAAACACTATGACAGTATCACTGACTGTATGCTGTGCCTTTTATTTCTGTTACTTATTCATTCCATAGCTGGAAGCCTATATCTCCCCCTTCCCTATACCTATTTAGTCCATCCCTCGACTGCTTCCCCTCTTAAACCATCAGTTTGTTCTCTGTATTTATAGCTCTGACTCTGCTTTGTTTCTTCTTTTTCTTTTTAGATTCCACATACAAGTGAAATCATATGGTATTTGTCTTTCTCAGACTTATTTCACTTAGCATAATACTCTCTAGGTTTATCCATGTTGTTGTAAATGTCACAATCTCATTCTTTTTTATGGCTGTGTAATATTCCATTCTCTGTATATACATCTTCTTTAACCATTTGTCTAGCAACGGACACTGAGGTTGCTTCTATATGTTGGCTATTGTAAATAATGCTACAATAAACACAAGGGTGCATATATCTTTTCAAATTAGTGTTGGGTAGTCCACTAGCCAGTAGTGGAATTATTGGATCATATGGGTTTTTTGTTTTTGTTTTTTTTAATTTGAGAGAGTGAGAGAACACAAGCAGGGAGAGGGGCAGAGGGAAACGGGGGGGAGGGGGGGAGAGGGAATCTTAAGCAGGCTCCACACTCAGTGCAAAGCCCAACATGGGACTTGATACCATGACCCTGAGATCATGACCTGAGCCAAATTGGAAATACAAAACTTTTCAATTTTAAGTAAAACTAAAAAACTGACGATTCTCTTCGTTTTTGTACATACTTTGGTTCTATCCCAACTTTTTTTTTAAATTTTCTTTCTTTTTAATTTACTTCCAAGTTAGTTAGCATATAGTGTAACAATGATTTCAGGAGTAGATTCCTTAATGCCCTTTACCCATTTAGCCCATCGCCTCTCCCACAACCCCTCCAGTAACCCTCTGTTTGTTCTCCATATTTAGGGGTTTCTTCTGTTTTGCCCCCCTCCCTGTTTTTATATTATTTTTGCTTCCCTTCCCTTACGTTCATCTGTTGTGTGTCTTAAAGTCCTCATATGAGTGAAGTCATATGATATTTGTCTTTCTCTGACTAATTTCGCTTAGCATAAAACCCTCTAGTTGCATCCACGTAGTTGCAAATGGCAAGATTTCATTCTTTTTGATTGCTGAGTAATACTCCACACATCTTCTTTATCCATTCATCTATCAATGGACATTTGGGCTCTTTCCATACTTTGGCTATTGTTGATAGTGCTGCTATAAACATTGGGGTGCATGTGTCCCTTCGAAACAGCACACCTGTATCCCTTGGATAAATGCCTAGTAGTGCAATTGCTGAGTTGTAGGGTAGTTCTATTTTCAATTTTTTGAGGAACTCCGTACTGTTTTCCAGAGTGGCTGCACCAGTTTGCATTCCCACCAGCAGTGCAAGAGATCCTCCTTGTCCGCATCGTCACCAATATCTGTTGTTGCCTGAGTTGTTAATGTTAGCCATTCTGACAGGTGTGAGGTGGTATCTCATCGTGGTTTTGATTTATATTTCCCTGATGCTGAGGGATGCTGAGCATTTTTTCATGTGTTGGTTGGCCATCTAGATGTCTTCTTCAGAGAAGTGTCTATTCATGTCTTTTGCTCATTTCTTGACTGGATTATTTGTTTTTTGGGTGTGGAGTTTGGTAAATTCTTTATAAATTTTTGATACTCGCCCTTTATCTGATATGTCATTTGCAAATATCTTCTCCCATTCTGTCGGTTGCCTTTTAATTTTGCTGATTGTTTCCTTCCTGTGCAGAAGCTTTTTATCTTGATGAGGTCTCAATAGTTCATTTTTGCTTTTGTTTCCCTTGCCTCCAGAGACATGTTAAGAAGTTGCTGCGGCCAATATCAAAGAGGTTTTTTTTAATATATTAAATATAATTTATTGTCAAATTGGTTTCCAAACAACACACAGTGCTCATCCCAACAGGTGCCCTCCTCAACGCCCATCACCCACTTTCCCCTCTCCCCCACCTCCCATCAACCCTGTTTGTTCTCAGTATTTAAGAGTCTCTTATGGTTTGCCTCCCTCCCTCTCTGTAACCTTGTTTCCCCCCTTCTCCTCCCCCATGGTCTTCTGTTAAGTTTCTCAGGATCCACATAGGAGTGAAAACATATAGTATCTGTCTTTCTCTGTATGACTTATTTCACTTATCATAATACTCTCCAGTAGTACTCTCATTGCCAAGTAGTATTCCATTGTATATATAAACCACATCTTCTTTATCCATTTGTCAGTTGATGGACATTTAGGCTCTTTCCACAATTTGGCTATTGTTGAAAGTGCTGCTATAAACACTGGGGTACAAGTGTCCCTAATGCATCAGCACTCCTGTATTCCTTGGGTAAATTCCTAGCAGTGCTATTGCTGGGTCATAGGGTAGATCTATTTTTAATTTTTTGAGGAACCTCCACACTGTTTTCCAGAGCGGCTGTACCAGTTTGCATTCCCACCAACAGTGCAAGAGGGTTCCCGTTTCTCCACATCCTCGCCAGCATCTATAGTCTCCTGATTTGTTCATTTTAGCCACTCTGACCAGCATGAGGTGGTATCTGAGTGTGGTTTTGATTTTTATTTCCCTGATGAGGAGTGATGTTGAGCATCTTTGCATGTGCCTGTTGGTCATCTGGATGTCTTCTTTAGAAAAGTGTCTATTCATGTTTTCTGCCCGTTTCTTCACTGGATTATTTGTTTTTCTGATGTGGAGTTTGGTGAGTTCTTTATAGATTTTGGATACTAACCTTTTATCAGATATGTCATTTACAAATATCTTTTCCCATTCCATCAGTTGCCTTTTGGTTTTGTTGACTGTTTCCTTTGCAGTGCAGAAGCTTTTTATCTTGATGAGGTCTCAATAATTTTTGCTTTTAATTCCCTTGCCCTTGGAGATGTGTCAAGTAAGAAATTGCTGTGGCTGAGGTCAGAGAGGTTTTTTTCTTGCTTTCTCCTCTAGGGTTTTGATGATTTCCTGTCTCACATTCAGGTCCTTCATCCATTTTGAGTTTATTTTTATGCATGGCGTAAAAAAGTGGTCTAGTTTCATTCTTCCACATGTCGCTGTCCAGTTTTCCCAGCACCACTTGCTGAAGAGACTGTCTTTATTCCATTGGATATTCTTTCCTGCTTTGTCAAAGATTAGTTGGCTATATGCTTGTAGGTCCATTTCTGGGTTCTCTATTCTGTTCCATTGATCTGAGTGTCTGTTTTTGTGCCATCTATCCCGACTTTAAAATATGGCTCTCTTCACCTAAATCCCTCTTTAAGTCCTAACTCTTCCTCACTTTTCATGAAACACACAGTAAACACCTCAAAACGATGAACCTCTGAGTTCTACTATTACCTATGATTCTCATCCATATTCTGTGCTGACAGCTCAGAGCCCAGAGCCTGCCTCAGATTCTGTATCTCTCCCTCTCCCTGCCCCTTCCCTTCTCACACTCTGTCTCTGTTTTCTCCCAGAATAAATAAACATCAAGAAAAATTAAAAAAAAAAAAGATAGATACAGTAGTATACACAACCTTGTACCACAGTTAAATAAAGATATATTGAAAAAAATCATATCATGAGGAGGTACAATTTTTGAAGTTTAAACAAACCTGGAATAATTGGAGAGCTTCTTCCTCAAATAAACTAGATTCTTTGACAATACATCATAACTAGTGTTAGTAAATGTCATCAACATTTTTTACCTTTTGGGAATATAATGGGTCTAGCCTAACCCTCACATTTTATAAGTGAGGAAACTGAGGCCAAGAGAAAGGAAATTATTTGCTCAGGGTCATAAAGCAGGTTAGTAGTAAAAACAGAACTAGAATCAAGGTAAGTTACAAATATAACAGTCAATGTATAACACAAAACAAGTCAAATTTCTTAAGTCACCTTCCCCCTCATTTTATTTCTAAGTGATTAAATATATCATCTTGAATACAGTCTCATTATAAAAGTGTTGAAAATATAGAAAAGTAATAAGAAAGAGAGGAGATAAATCTCTTTGATGTAGCCCTCTGTCATCTTGGTAAAGATGGCTTTTTTTTCTTCAGATTTATCGAGATATTACTGACATATTACATGTAAGTTTAAGTTGTACAATGTGATGATTTGATAAATATGTATACTGCAAAATGATTATCACAATAAGGTTAGTTAAGATTTCTATCCCCCCACATGATTACCATTTACTCTTATGCGTGGTGAGAACATTTAAGATAGACTCTCTTAACTTCCAAGTATACAATAGAGAATAAGCAATTAACAGTATATACATACCACACAGTATGTAATGTAGTACATTAGATCCCGAGAACTTAATCTTATAGCCAAGAGCTTATACCCTTCGACAAATATCTCCCAATTTCCCCCACCTTGCAGCCCTCGACAACTAATATTAATATCTATTACTATAAATTTGACTTTTTTAGATTCTGCATACAAGTAAGAACATGAAGTATTATTAGTCTTTCTCTTATTTCACCTAGCATAATATAAAGCCTTCAAGGTTCTCCATGTTGTTACAAAAGGCAGGATTTCCTTCTTTTTTATGGCTGAATAATATTCGTGTGTGTGTATCAGTTTCTTTATCTATTTATGTTGAATGTTTAGGTTGTTTCCATATCTTGCTTATTGTCAGTAATACTACAAACATGAGGTACACATACCTCTCTGAAAGTGTTTTTTTCATTTCCTGTGGATATACATCCAGAAGTGGGATTACTGGCTCACATGGTAATTCTATTTTTAATGTTTTGAGGAATTCTATACTGTTTTCCATAGTGACTGTACCAATTTATATTCCCACCAACAGTGCACAAGTGTTCCCTTTTGTCTACAGCTTTGCCAACGCTTGTCTCTTGTCTTTTTGATAACAGCCATTCCAACAGTTGTGAGGTGGCATCTCATTGTGGTTTTGATTTGTATTTTCCTGATTAGTGATGCTGAACATATTTTCATGTACCTGTTGGCCATTTGCACGTCTTCTTTGGAAATATGTCTATTCTTTTGCCCATTTTTGTTTAAAAAAATTTTTTTAATGTTTGTTTTTGAGTAACAGAGAGAGAGAGAGAGAGAGAGCATGAGTAGGGGAAGAGCAGAGAGAGAGGGAGATACAGAATGTGAAGCAGGCTCTAGGCTTAGAGCTGTCAGTACACAGTCCCCAGTGCGGCTTGAACTCATGAGCCGTGAGTTTAACTTACCTAGCCAAAGTCGAACGTTTAACCAACTGATCCACCCAGGGGCTCCAGTCTTTTGTCCATTTTTCAACTGGATTTTTTTTTTTTTTTTTTTTTTTTTTGCTATTGCGTTGTATGGATTCCTTACACATTTTGGATATTAACCACTTATCACATAGATGGTTTGCAAAAATTTTCTCCTATTCCATAGGTTCCCTTTTCATTTTGATGATAGTTTGATGTAGTCCCACTTGTTTCTTTATGCTTTTGTTGCTTGTACTTTTAGTGTTATACCCAAAAAATCATTGCCAAGACCAATGTCTAGGGGTTTTTTTTCTTTTTTAATTTTTTTTTTTAACGTTTATTTATTTTTGGGACAGAGAGAGACAGAGCATGAATGGGGGAGGGGCAGAGAGAGAGGGAGACACAGAATCGGAAGCAGGCTCCAGGCTCTGAGCCATCAGCCCAGAGCCTGATGCGGGGCTCAAACTCACAGACCGTGAGATCGTGACCTGAGCTGAAGTCGGACGCTTAACCGACTGAGCCACCCAGGCGCCCCTAGGGGTTTTTTTTCTTATATATTCTTTTGGTGGTTTTACAGGTTCAGGTCTCACATTTAAATCTTGAATTCATTTCAAGTTAATTTTTGTGAGTGATGTGAGACAGAGGTCCAATTTCATTTTGTATGTGGTTATCCAGTTTTACCAATACTATTTACTGAAAAGATTACCCTTTCTCCATGGAGTCTTCTTGGCTTCCTTGTCAAATATTAGTTAACTGTATATGCATGGCTTTATTCCTGAGGTCTTCATTCTGTCCCATTGGCCTAAGTGTCTATTTTTATGCCAGTGCCATACTGTTTTGATTACTATAGCTTTGTAATAAAATTTAAAATCAGGAATTGTGATGGCTTCTTCTCAGAATTGTTTTGGCTATTCAATACTTTTGTTGTCCCACTCCAATTTTAGGACTTTTTCTTTTTCCGTGGAAAATGTCATTGAAATTTTGACACGTATTGCATTGAATCTGTAGATGGCTTTGGGTAATATGGACATTTTAACAATATTAATTCTTCTGATCCATGAATATGGGGTACCTTTCCATTTATTTGTCTTCTTCAATTTCTTTCATCAATGTCTTACAATTTTCAGTGCACGGATATTTCACCACCTTGGTTAAATTTATTCCTAAGTGTTTTATTTATTTGCTATTATAGGTGGGACCATTTTATTCTTTTTCAGAGAGTTCACTGTTAGTATATTAAATCACATTTTAAAAATCAGCCAGAGGGGCACCTGGCTAGCTTAGTCATAGAAACGTGCAACTCTTGATTTCAGGGTTGTGAGTTCAAGCCACACATTGGGTGTAGAGATTATTTAAGTAAATAAAATTTTTAATAATCACCTAGAGGGGGGTCTGGGTGGCTCAGTCGATTAAGCGTCCAACTTTGGCTCATGTCATGATCTTATGGTTCATGAGTTCAAGTCCTATATCAGGCTCTGTGCTAACAGCTCATAGCCTGGAGCCTGCTTCAGATTCTGTCTCCGTCTTTCTCTGCTCCTCCCACACTCGTGCACTCTCTCTCAAATATAAACAGACATTTAAAATTAAAAAAAAAAAATCACCTAGAAAATGAATTCTGTTTCTACTTCCATTACTCTAATGAATGAAAAATGGATAGGGGTGTCTGGGTGGCTCAGTCGGTTAAGCATCCAACACATGGTTTCAGCTCAGGTTTCGTGAGTTAGTGGGTTCAAGCCCCACATCAGGCTCTGTGCTGACACTGTGGAGTCTGCTTGGGATTCTCGTTCTCCCTCTCTTTCTGCCTCTCCCCAACTCATGCTGCCTCTCAAATAAACTTAAAAAAATTTTTTAGAAAAGAAAAATGAGTAACTTTAAAAGAGAATAATGGACTGAAATTCTACTATACTTTGCTATTTGTTCTTGAAAACTAATTTACTAGAGTTATTTAACACATTATGGTGGCAGTAAAGTCTTCAATGCCAAAAACAAATCTGTATTTTGGAAATAAAATTAAGTGGCAAAGATTGTGTCAAGTATGCTTTACTGCTCTATATTAAAAAAAAAAAAGATAACAAAATATGCATTTGAAGGAAGTAACTGTCAATTCCAATTTTAACTTAAAAGCAATAATTTATAATCTTATGTGCCTGTCAGAAAACACTGACAATAATGTTATAAAATTGATTTTTCCATTCACTTATTTAACAAATCTTTCTATAGCTTATAAAAATCT
This sequence comes from Panthera tigris, assembly GCF_018350195.1. Lineage (NCBI taxonomy): Eukaryota > Metazoa > Chordata > Mammalia > Carnivora > Felidae > Panthera > Panthera tigris. The sequence continues at coordinate 57,189,338 of NC_056669.1, forward strand.
GGCACCAATTGCATAATGGGGTTGCGGTATGAAAAAGACAGGCAATGTTCCTGTTCTCATGATGTGTATATCCTAGTGTGGCAAATTAAGAATAGGAAACAATAAAAGAACAAAGTAAATTCAACACGTTTCATAAGTAATGAAAAAGTGTCAGAGCACATCCATAATAGTCATTCCAGATCTTGTCTCAAATGGTACAACTTTCCCACTTTTGGAATGTTTCAATGAAATGCAGCTATTTAAGAACTAGACTTATCTGACCACTCTTCTTTTCTTTTTTTTTAGTGTAGTTGATTTATAATGTCACATTAGATTCAGGTATACACCTTAGTGATTTGACAGGTTTATATATTATGCTATGTTCATAAGTATAGCCACCATCTGTCCCATTACAATATCATTGACTGCTGACCTTATGCTATGCTTTTTATTCCCGTGACCTACTCATCCCATAACTGGAGACCTGTATCTCCCTCTCCCCTTCACCCATTTTGCCCAGTGTCCCCCTTTCCCTCTGGTAATCAACAGTTTATTCTTGGTATTTATAGTTCTGATTCTGCTTTTTATTTATTCATTTGTTGGCCTCCATTTGTGAGTGGTATATGGTATTTACCTTTCTCAGTCTGACTTAATTCACTTAGCATAACACCCTCAAGGTCCATCCATGTTGCCTGAAATGGCAGATCTCATCCTTTCTTATGGTTGTGTAATATTCCTTTGTATACCACATTTTCCTTACCCATTCATCTACTGATGGACTCTTAGGTTGCTTACATGTCTTGGCTACTGTAAATAATACTGCAATAAACATAAGGGGTGCATGTATCTTTTTGAACCAGTGTTTTTGTTTTCCCTAGGTAAATACTTAATAGTGGAATTCTTGGATCATATGTTATTTCTGTTTTTAATTTTTTGAGGAACCTCAATACTGCTTTCCACAGTAGCTATACCAATTTACATTCTCACCAACAGTGCCTGAGGGTTTCCTTTTCTCCACATCCTAACACTCCTTGTTTCTTGTCTTCTTGATTTTAGTGACTGCAACAGGTGTGAGGTGATACCCCATAGTGGTTTAGATTTGCATTTTCCTGATCATTGGTGATGTTCAGTATCTTTTCATGTGTCTATTGGCTGTCTGTATGTCTTCATTAGAAAAATGTCTATTCAGGTCTTCTGCCCATTTTTTAATTGGACTGTTTTTTGGTCAAGTTATAGGAATTCTTTATATATTTTTGGATATTAAACCTTTATTAGATATATCATTTGCAAATATGTTCCATTCAGTAGGAGACAACCATCCTTTTGTTTTGTTGATGGTTTCCTTTGCTTTCCAAAAGCTTTTTTATTTTGATGTAGTTCTAATAGTTTATTTTTGCTTTTGTTTCCCTTGACGTAGGAGACTTACCTAAAAAATGTTCAGGGACACCTGGGTGGTTCAGTTGGTTAAGCATCTGACTCCTGATTTCAGATCAGGTCATGATCTCACAGTCATGAGATTGTGCCCTGCATTGGGCTCTGAGCTGAGCATGGAGCCTGCTTAGGATTCTCTTTCTCCCTCTGCCCCTCCCCACCTCAAAAATATGTTGTTATGACTGAGGTCAGAGAAATTACTGCCTGTGTTCTCTTCTAGGATTTTTTATGGTTTCGGGTCTCACATTTAGGTCTTTAACCCATTTTGAGATTATTTTTATGTATGGTGCCAGAAAATAGTCCAGTTTTCCCAGTACCATTTATGAAAAGACTCTTTCCCCTATTATATATTCTTTCCCACTTTATCATAGATTGACCGTATATATGACATTTACATATATATATGAGGTTTATTTGTGGGGTCTCTATCTTGTTCCATTGATCTATGTGTCTATTTTTTTTTTTTTTTTTTGAGAGAGAGAGAGCGAGCAAGTGGGGAGGGTTAGAGGGGGAGAGAGAATCCCAAGCAGGCTCCATGCCAGTGCAGAGCCCAACATAGGGCTCAATCTCACAACCGTAAGATCATGACCTGAGCCAGCATCAGGAGTCTAGCGCTTAACCAACTGAGCCACCCAGGCGCCACTCTATGTGTCAGTTTTTGTGCCAGTATCATACTGTTTTGACTACTACAGCTTTGTAGCACATCTTGAAATCTGTAATTGTGGTACCTTTCTCAGGATTTCTTTGGCTATTTGGTGTCTTCTGGAGACCCATACAAGTTTTAGTATTATTGTTCTAGTTTTGTGAAAAATGCTGCTGGTATTTTGATAGTGACTGCACTGAATCTGTAGATTGCTTTGGGTAATAAGGATATTTTGACAATATTAATTGTTCCAATCCATAAGCAGGGAGTATCTTTCCATTTGTTTGTGTCATCTTCAATTTCTCTCACTAGTGTTTTATATTTTTCAGAGTACAGGTCTTTCACCTCTTTGGTTAAGTTTATTAAGTATTTTATTCTTTTTGGTATTAACTGTAAATAGTATTTTTAAAGTCTCTTTTTGTCACTTCACTGTTAGTGAATAGAAATGCTACCGATTTCTGGGTATTTTGTATCTCGCCACTTTACTGAATTCATTTATTACTTCTAGTAGTTTTTAGTGGAATTTTTAGAGTTTTCTATATATATAGTATGTCATCTGTAAACAGTGACAATTTAACTTCTTTACGAATATGGATGCCTCTTATTTTTCTTGCATGATTGCTATGGCTAGGACTTCTACTATGTTGAATAAAAATGGTTAGAGTGGAATCTTTGTCTTGTTCCTGATCTTAGAGAGAAAGCTTTCAGTTTTTCATTACTGAATATGATGTTAGCTGTGGGTTTTCCATATATGGTCTTTATTATGTTGAGGTATGTTCCCTCTAACCCCATTTTATTGAGTTTTTATCATGAATAGATGTTAGTCTTGTTAAATGCTTTCTCTGCATCTATTAAGATGGTCATGATTTTTATTCTTCGTTTTGTTGATGTGGTATATGATGTTGACTGATTTGTGAATACTGAACCATCCCTGCATCCCAGGGATAAGTCCCACCTGATTGTGCTGAATGATCCTTTTAATTTATTGCTGTATGCTGTAAGCTTGTATTTTTTTAAGGACTTTTGCATCTATGTTCATCATGGCTGTTGGTCCACAGGCTTTTTTTTTTGTAGTGTCTTTGTCCGATTTTTGTATCAGGACAATGCTGGCCTTGTAGAATATATTTGGAAGCTTTCCTTCCTCTTCTATTTTTTTGGAATTCTTTGAGGAGAATGGGTATTAAGTCTTCTTTGAATGTCTGGTGGAATTCACTTGTGAATCCAATTGGTCCTGGACTTTTATTTTCTGGTAGTTTTTAGATTACTGATTCAATTTCATTTCTTCTTCTTTTTTTTTTTTTTTTAAGTTTATTTATTTATTGAGAGAAAACAAGAGTGTGCTCAAGCGGGAGAGAGGCAGAGAGAGAGGGAGAGAGAATCCCAAGCAGGCCCCCTGCTGTCAACACTGAGCATGAGGCAGGGGTTCAAACCCATGAACTGTGAGATCATGACCTGAGCCAAAATTAGAGTCAGACACTCAACCAACTGAGCCACCCAGGTGTCCCTCAATTTCATTTCTTGTAATTGGTCTATTCAGGTTTTCTATTTCTTCCTGGTCCAGTTTTGGAAGACTGTATGTTTCTAGAAATTTATCCATTTCTTCTAGGTTGTCCAGTTTGTTGGCATATGATTTTTCATAGTATTTTCTTATAGTCCTTTGTATTTCTGTGGTATCAGCTGTTACTTCTCTGATTGCTGATTTTACCTATTTGGGTCCTATTTTTTCTTGATGAGTCTGGTTAAGAGTCTGTCAATTTTTGTTATCTTTTCAAAGTACCAGCTCTTGGTTTGACTGATTTTTTTTCTATTCTTTTAGTCTCTAGGTCTTTTATTTCTGCTTTGATCTTTATTATTTTCTTTCTTCTACTCACCTTGGGCTTTGCTCTTTTTTCTAGTTCCTTCAGGTGAGGATTAGATTGTTTGAGCTTTTTTCTTGTTTCTTGAGATAGGCCTGTATTGCTATATACTTCTCTCTTAGAACTACTTTTGCTGGGGCATCTGGGTGGCTCAGTCAGTTAAGCATCTGACTTTGGCTCAGTCATGATGTCATGGTTTGTGGATTTGAGCTGTGCTGACGGCTCAGAGCCTGGAGCCTGCTTTGGATTCTGTATCTCCCTCTCTCTCTGCCCTTCCCCAAGTCGTATTCTGTCCCTCTCTCTCTCAAAAATAAACATTGGGCACTTGGGTGGCTTAGTCAGTTGGGCGTCCGACTTCAGCTCAGGTCATGATCTCACGGTTTGTGGGTTTTATGGCTTTTACTTCTTGTGGTTAACTTTAAAAAGCCCTGCCCCAACATCATATACGTTCTTAAGGTTTGTTTTTTTTAATTTGGTAGTTAAATCCATTTGGATTGTTATTTTTATGGTATATTAACTTGTGTTTTATACATGGATTTATTTCTTGATTCTTTCTGCCAATACCACACTATTGATAGTTTTAGAGTATGTTTTCATATCTGAGAGGGCAAGTCCCTTTGCACTTTTTCAAAATTATCTTGGTCATTATCAGGCATTTATTTTTCTGTGTGTATTTTAGAGTTTGTTGATAAAGTCTCATGAAAAACCCAAGTGAGATTTTAACAAGTTTGTCAGAACATACAGGAACATGATTCTGTGAAGTTTAATGTTTTCTCAATAAATATCTTATGCTATTTTTTTTTTTAAGTAAGGCTTATTCCCAGATTTTATAGTTTTGTTGCTTTCATGAATAGGATCATTTTTCCTGTGATATTTCCCAACTTAGAAAAGGCAGATTTTAAGATACTGACCTTGTAAACTAAGGCTTAACTAGTTTTTCAGTTGATTTTCCTTGATATTCTAGAAAGACAATAATATTTGTAAGTAATGACAATTCTCATTCTTTTCAAGTCTTTAAAACTCATTTTTCTTCCTAGTTTTATTGTTTAGCCAGAACCTCCAGTATAATGTTGGAAAAATTACCCCTATCTTGTCCCTGACTTTAAAGGAAAGTGTCTAATATTTCACCACTAAGTATATTTATATAATTTTTTGGTATATAAATTCAATAAAGTTAAGGAAGTTATTCACTTATGGATAAAGAAGATGTGGTATATATACACAATGGAGTATTATTTGGCAATCAAAAAGAATGAAATCTTGCCATGTGCAACTACATGGATGCAACTAGAGGGTATCATGCTAAGCGAAATTAGTCAGAGAAAGACAAATATCATATGACTTCACTCATATGAGGACTTTAAGATGCAAAACAGATGAACATAAGGGAAGGGAAGCAAAAATAATATAAAAACAGGGAAGGGGACAAAACATAAGAGACTCTTAAATACGGAGAACAAACAGAGGGTTACTGGAGGGGTTGTGGGAGGGGGTTGGGCTAAATGGGTAAGGGGCATTAAGGAATCTACTCCTGAAATCATTGTTGCACTATATGCTAACTAACTTGGATGTAAATTAAAAAAAATAAATTAAATTAAAAAACAAAAAAAGAAGTTATTCACTTATTCCCAGGTGCCAGAAGTTTGCAACCTAAGTGGGTACTGTATTTGATCAAGTCCTGTTTTGGGTATCAAGTTAAGCAAGAGATTAATTACACTGATAGATGTTCTTTTTTTTTTTTTTTTAATGTTTATTTATTTTGAAAGAGAAAGACAGAATGAGCGGGAGGGGCAAAGAGAGGGGCGGGGGGGGGAGAGAGGGAGAGAGGGAGAGAGGGAGAGGGGGAGAGGGGGAGAGGGGGAGAGGGGGAGAGGGGGAGAGAGGGAGAGAGGGGGAGAGGGGGAGAGAGGGAGAGAGGGAGAGAGGGAGAGAGGGAGAGAGGGAGAGAGGGAGAGAGAGAGAGAGAGAGAGAGAGAGAGAGAGAATATCCCAAGTAGGCTCCACACTGTCAGCACAGAGCCTGATGTGGGGCTCAATCTCACGAACTGACCATGACCTGAGCTGAAATCAAGAGTTGGACACTTAACTGAGTCACCCAAGCACCCTTATACTGATAGATTTTCTAATCTATTTATTATTTTACTATACTACTGGATTCAATCTGCTGTTATTTAGGATTTTGCATCTATTTGATAATTGAAATTGAAACTGGCTCATAGTTTTCCTGCATTTTTGTGGCCTAGTTTTAGTATTAGACTGATGCTACATTCATAAATAAATTGGGCTGCTTAAAACAGTACCAGTCTAAGTAGTGTTTTTACATGGTGAAAAAAATTAATTGAACTTTCTCCTTCTGGGGAGAAATTAACATTTCACAAGATAGCAAATATTTAGAATTGTGTAATACAAGAATAGTCTTTTAACTAGTCTGCCTGCCTCCATTTGTGTCTCTGGCCCAATCCATTAGCTATAGTAGTATCTTGACTAACACCCTTCAATAACTTATTGCCTATAACTGTGACACTCAATTAGAAGTAGGTAGAGGTATATCAAAATACTCAACTTCCCAGAACTTCCCAGTCTGGATATGTTTGTGATTATTTCAAACTAAACATACTTTACATACCCCTTGCCAATTTTGACATCCTAAGATATACTTAATGTGGATATGGATGGGGGAAGTGTTTAAAAACAGGTATCTGAGCCTGGGTGGCTCAGTCGGTTGGGCGTCCGACTTCGGCTCAGGTCATGATCTCGCGGTCCATAAGTTCGAGCCCCGCGTCGGGCTCTGGGCTGATGGCTCAGAGCCTGGAGCCTGCTTCCGATTCTGCGTCTTCCTCTCTCTCTGCCCCTCCCCCATTCATGCTCTGTCTCTCTCTGTCCCAAAAAATAAATAAACGTTAAAAAAAAAAAAATTAAAAACAGGTATCTACTATTACCCTGAACTAAAGGATAAGGTGTACTTCCTGATACAAAAGGTCCTCCCATAATTTTTCCCCTATGATCTCTAGGCACCTCTTTCCCTGCTCACTATCCTCATACTCTGTACTCAAGCTACTGATAATTTCCAAAACACACTTCATTGTTACAGTTTTCACTGCTTTTACATTTCTCTCTCCTTGGAATGCTTTCTTTATAATCCAACTTCTATTCAGTCTTCAAAATCTAGTTCAGATGTCTTCTCTCTTATGAAACTTTCCTTATAGTCCCCTCAATCATCACCAGAGTTAATAATTTCCTCCTCTGTTACTTTTGTATCTTGTACAGAGATGCTGTAAATTTGTCTAAAACTGAGTGCTTGAGTCAAACACTTTATCAAGAGGCTCACTCATATCTTTTATTTATTCTCACAATTTCCCTATTGACTTAGGTGTTATTATACACATTTACAGACTGAGAAACAAAAGCCTGACAGATTAAGTTGTTTTGAAATTCAAACCCCAATCTGTTTGAGATGAAAGCTGCTTAATTTTTTTGCTGTGTTATTTGTTTACATGTGCCATCTTCATTTTTCCTATCTTCCCCATTAGATTTAAAACATCATATGAACAAGAGGATAGGATGTGTTTAATTCTCTACTGTATCCATACCACCTAACATTATGCCTGGTACAAAGCAGGGATTTAACAAGTTATTTCCTGATTGGTTGATCTTATTAAAGAGTGAACTCTCATATTTTTCTTTTTTTTAAAGTTTGAGAGAGAAAAAGAGCATGTGTGCATACACGAGTGAGGGAGGGGCAGAGAGAGAGAGAGAGAGAGAGAGAGAGAGAGAGAGAGAGAGAGAGAGAGAGACTGAGAGAATCCCAAGTAGGCTCCACACTGTGAGCGTGGAGCCTGATGTGGGGCTCAATGTCATGAACTGTGAGATCATGACCTGAGCTGAAATAAAGAGTTGGACCCTCTAAACCACACACACCACTGACCCTGGCTTTCACCAAGCTAACCCTTATTTTGTTTTTCTTATGAAGCTTATATGCACAAAAGAGCAGCATTAGAACATTTCTTATTGGGGCAGCTGGGTGGCTCGGTTGGTTAAGCATGCGACTTCAGCTCAGGTCATGATCTCACGACTTGTGGGTTCAAGCCCTGTGTTGGGCTCTGTGCTGCCAGCTCACAGCCTGAGCCTGAGCCTGAGCCTGATTTAGATTCTGTGTCTCCCTTTCTCTCTGCTCCTCCCCCACTCATGCTCTGTCTCTCAAAAAATAAATAAACATTAAAAAAAATTAGAATGTATTTGTTTTCTAGCGCCTTTGCCAACACTGAGAATTAGTTTTGGATAATATTAATTTGATATCAAAAACAAATGATACCTCCTATGTTAATCATATCTGATTACTAGTGAGGATGAACTTTCTCCTGTTTGTTCTCCATGAATTGTTTCTTCATGTCCTTAGTGTCGCATATCCTGTGTTTGGGATTCTAACCATGTTATATAACTTCCTTATGTATCAGCCATATGTAAACGGCTTACTAACATTTGACAAAATCTTTAGGATAATTACATCTTTTCTTCTTTCTCAAACAGGATACAATGTACAAAATTTAACCTTTTCTTAATTGTTCAAGACTGATGTTAACTTACTCAAGGAATAACTATTGAGCAACAACTCCCAACACAGGTCCTGTATGCTGTCATATTAAGAGTGAATGAGGCACAGTTCTGTCAAGGATCTCATGATCTAGCATCCCAAATATCAATCACAGTTGTTCCCTGTCTTCTTTTGGTTGTTAATACACTCATCCTCCTGCTATGCTAGTGCCTTTTTGTTTCTATTTTACTACCTTATTTTACCAATTATCATCTGGGTGGATGTCTGAGGGAAATTCTGCTTCTCATGATTATAAGGTACTTGGGTCTGTTCCTGCTGTTTGACATGGCTGCCTACTGGATCATGTTCTAGTGTTTACGAAAATATGACCTCTGGAGTCAAGTCTGTTGCCACAGCACTAATGTTTACATAGCCATTCTTATTTTTAAAGCACTGTCACATATAAACTCATTTAGCAGGCTGGTACACTGTCAAGAATAACAACAAAAAAGGGCAGGTAAATTTAGCCAGTAAAAGCCCAAGCCATTAAGTTGAGTAGTAGAGAATTTCCTTGATTATATAAGTAAACCAGGTAAACAACTGGGGCATAATGACCTATCTATGAAAAACTTTCACAAAGTTTTGGAATGCTAATAGATGTTTTTAGAAAAAAGGAATTGAGGGGTGCCTGGGTGGCTCAGTCGGTTAAATGTCCAGACTCTTGATTTCAGTTCAGGTCATGATCTCACAGTTCATGAGATCAAGACCCATGTTGATCTGTACTGACAGCACAGAACCTGCTTGGGATTCTTTCCCTTTGCCCATCCTTCACTTGCTGCTCTGTCCCTTGTCTCTCTCGAAAGAAATAAATAAACATTAAAAAAAGAAGAAAAAAGGAACTGAGTGATAGAATACATTTAGAAGACAGTTGAAATGAAATAGATTAACTTAGAAGAACATGCCTAAGGCTTTAGTAACGTACTGATATATAGTGAATTTCTGAGAGATAAGAGAACATTGTATGTAATATTTCTTAAACTCATTTAATCACAAAAACCCTATTTCATTAATATCTCATGGGATTTGTAATCTGTAGAATACACTTTGGTAAAAGAAGAACTAGAGTATCCTCTACAATAACAAGTATAACAACGTCAGCAGCTATTTATCAATCCCCTCCTCTATGCCAGGCACTTTCCATATTACTTGTTTCTACCTATGAGATAAAAATATTTATTATCGATATATGTCAACAAATCACTTATTAGGATATTTATACATGACTTTAAAATTTACAGTTTTCATATTCCATTATTTTACATAATTTTCAAGGAAACCTTGAAATGTAAGACTATTTGGAGAATAAAAGTTTACATGGCTTGCTCAATGGTTTAAGTAGCTTCTTCAAGGATATATTACCAATACTGGCAAAACTGGGACTAGAAATCACATCTTCCAATTCCTACTTCATTTTTCCTTCCCTTAGTGTCAAAAGCAATAGCTGTTTTACAGGGAATCTGTTCTAGCCCTATGCAGATCCCTCATCTCTAAGGACTCTGAACACTCAACTAGGTAACATTAGCTCTGATTTTATATTAGAGTCCTAGGGACTCTTGATATTAGCAGATCAAAAGTTCAAAGAATATAGTGAGACTACTATTGGCTTACATAGGTAATTCTCATCAAAATTTTATAAAATCTTGTGACCCACTATCTACTGTCCTTGGAATAAAGCTTTTCCTAACCAAACATTACTTTTTGCCAAATTTCTTACGAGGTAGAGCCTGGAGTCACTATCCCTAGCAAGTTTCAACTCCGCTGTATGAATGTGACACACCAATTAAGAGGGAGCTTCTTTCCCCTCTGCAGTCACACATTTCTTTCCTTCCATGTCTTGGTGTTAGCTGCCCAGTGACAGTGTACTAGTTTAGAGCAGAGCCAGCCAAGTCATAGTACATGAACAATTTCTGGTGGCTCTGACCACCAGAAGTACCGGGCAACCGGAGTACATTTACTACTACAGCTGCTATATTAGGAACAGGCGTGTGATGCTGTTACTTGTTCGTTCAAGAAACATTCCTTGAGCATACAATTATGTGCCAGGCATAAATAAGCCATGATCTAAACCTCCAAAAAAGCTATCTAGTTGAAGAATGTAAATGATCAAAGCAATGCTATTAAGGACTTGAAATGTGGGTAGTCCAAACTGAGATGTGTTATAAGTGCCTAAAATACACACTGATTTTCAAAGACAGTATAAAAAAATGGAGTGAAATATCTCAATAGTAATTTTTATATTGATTACCTGTTGAAATAATACTTTGGGTACAGTGAGTTAAATAAAATATATATTATTAAAAATAACTTCACCTCCTTCTTTGTAGCTATTTTATGTCCCTACTAGATTTTAAATTACATATGTGGCAAAAAAGATTACATCTATGGCTTGCATTATATTTCTATTAGACAACACAGGTGTAGGGAGATGAAAGAGCCTGGGACTTACGGGCAAATCAAACAGCTATGTCCTAAGGTAGGAGAAAGGAAGTAGCAAATAAGATAGGAATCAGATCATTTAGTAATTTAGTAACAGATACGAGTAGGTGCCTATGTTGTGAGAACTATTCCCAATAATCCTGCTGCCAGGAACAAAATGATATGTTCAGGGCACTCCTAAACTCCATAGCCATCTAGATCCGTTATCTAGTACATCATTCCCACTTGCTCCCATTTTCTGTCCTTCAGACTCCCAGGTGGTAAAGAAATATGTACATCTGCTTGATATACACAAGAAAAGACGACAATTTCATTTTAGATGGAACGTTGCTAGTATTTTCCTCAGCAGTATCTCTCCTTGCATAGAGTTAAGCATATCAGAAAGATCTAGAACTGGTAGCATTCACACAGATATACATCCTCTACTCTGGACCAGGGTTTACTTCCCAGTAGCTCACAAGTACCATTAAAATATAAAGCATTATTATAAAAAAGAAGGAAGGGGCACCTGGGCCACTTAGTTGGCCATAATTCTTGATTTCAGATCAGGTCATGATCTCACAGTTCATGAGAGGGATTCTCTGTCTCCCTCTCTCTCTGCCCATCCCCTGCTCGCTCTCTCAAAATAAACAAATAAACATAAAATTTTTTTAAAATAAAAATAAAAAAGGAAAATCTTCCAAATATTTATGGAACATCTCTATGTGTAAAGTACTACACTACACTCAATGAAGGAGACAAATAAAGGATAGACATTATATCTATCTAAAGTACCTGAGTAGATTATTTCTGCTTATCTCTTACTTAAGTTATTTAGATACAGACCCCTACATATGATCAGGGACAAATTCCATCTCCCTTATCCTAATGCAATATATACACAACATTTTATAAAATATTTGAAGAATTCACGCACTAAGCTCATCCCAGTTAAGAACTTTAAAGAACAGGTGATCTTGGGCCTACCATAACAAATATTTTGAATCAACTCGCATCCCTAACCTTCTTATATCAAGCTATATGAGTGAGCACAGAATAAAGAGTTAGGTAAGTCAAATTCATCCAGAAGTAAACAATCGTTGTGATAACATCAAATATTACTATCAACTACTTACTTACCGTGAACACAGCCCAGGATAGGGCAGAATGGCCTCCTCCATGCAGAAGGAGTAGGACAGGACCCTCTGAACCACTCTTGTAAACTCGAAAAGTGTATGAATAGTTAAAGATCTAAGCATTTCCTCACTGAAGTTTTTGATTATTTTATCATAATACTGACTAGAAAACTCAGGCAGTACAACGCTCTATGCAAAGCTACAGACTTACAAACTTAAGAGACACTTAAATACAAGTTTCTGAAACACCAAACCTGTTTTTGAAGGATGGAGCCTGTATGACCACTTTTTCAATGAGCAAACAAAAAAAGATTCCCTTTGCCCTAATGAGGACATAGTCCCTAGTTTCTAGATGCCAAACTGATTCAACTCACTTGATTCATGAAACCTCCCCCTGTGCCCTTAAGAGATACACCAGTTTTAGGAATTTAATTCTTCTTTCCCCACGCATTAGACAATTTTACCCATGTAAGACGTTGGCACAGACTTACAGGTTAAATTTCATGCTTTACAAAGAACAGGTAGGGAACAAAAATGAAATAAACAGCAGGGAGAAAGAACATTTTAGAAATTCACATGTCTTCTTAGACAACATTATAAACTTGTTAAAGAATAAGTCATTTTGTAAAGGATATATCCTTGCCAGTTTCATTCTCTACTTCTACATCTTCCATGGACTCAAAGTACTGACTCCAAGAAACAGGGGAAAAGTCTCGCTTTCTTCCAGGGCTAAGGAAAAAAAGAGAGAGAGAGAGTTCAAGTATAGTTATGCATGAAAAGATAAAATCTTGATCAACAAATGCTAAATGTAAATCTGAAATGAAAACTGCAGGCAGGGGTATTTTCTCTCTTTTTTTTTTAATTTTATTTTTTATTTTTTAAAATTTACATCCAAACTAGTTAGTATATAGTGAAGCAATGATTTCAGGAGTAGATTCCTTAACGCCCCTTACCCATTTAGCCCATCCCCCCTCCCACAATCCCTCCAGCAACCGTAGGTTTGTTCCCCGTATTTAACAGTCTCTTATGTTTTGTCCCCCTCCCTGTTTTTATATTATTTTTGTTTCCCTTCCCTTATGTTCATCTCTTTTGTCTCTTAAAGTCCTCATATGAGTGAAGTCATATGATTTTTGTCTTTCTCTGACTAATTTCACTTAGCATAATACCCTCCAGTTCCATTCACATAGTTGCAAATGGCAAGATTTCATTCTTGATTGCTGAGTAATACTCCATTGTATATATATACCACATCTTCTTTATCCATTCATCCATGATGGACATTTGGGCTCTTTCCATACTTTGGCTATTGTTGATAGTGCTGCTATAAACATGGGTGTGCATGTGTCCCTTCGAAACAGCACACCTGTATCCCTTGGATAAATGTCTAGTAGTGCAATTGCTGGGTCGTAGGGTAGTTCTATTTTTAGTTTTTTGAGGAACCTCCATACTGTTTTCCAGAGTGGCTGCACCAGCTTGCATTGCCACCGACAATGCAAAAGAGATCCTCATTCTCCGCATCCTCGCTGACATCTGTTGTTGCCTGAGTTGTTAATGTTAGCCATTCTGACAGGTGTAAGGTGGTATCTCATTGTGGTTTTGATTTGTATTTCCCTGATGATGAGAGATGTTGAGCATTTTTTCATATGTCGGTTGGCCATCTGGATGTCTTCCTTGGAGAAGTGTCTATTCATATCTTTTGCCCATTTCTCACTAGATTATTTGTTTTTTGGGTGTTGAGTTTGATAAGTTCTTTGTAGATTTTGGATACTAACTCTATATCTGATATGTCATTTGCAAATATCTTCTCCCATTCTGTCGGTTGCCTTTTAGTTTTGCGGATTGTTTCCTTCACTGTGCAGAAGCTTTTTATTTTGATGAGGTCCCAGCAGTTCATTTTTGCTTTTGTTTCCCTTGCCTCCAGAGACGTGCTGAGTAAGAAGTTGCTGTGGCCAAGATCAAAGAGGTCTTTGCCTGCTTTCTCCTTGAGGATTTTGATGGCTTCCTTTAGATTTAGGTCTAAATCTAGATTAGGTCTTAGATTTAGGTCTTTCATCTCTTTTGAGTTTATTTTTGTGTATGGTGTAAGAAAGTGGTCTGGGTTCATTCTTCTGCATGTCACTGTCCAGTTTTCCCAGCACCACTTGCTGAAAAGACTGTCTTTATTCCATTGGATATTCTTTCCTGCTTTGTCAAAGATTAGGTGCCCATAACGTTTGTGAGTCCATTTCTGGGTTCTCTATTCTATTCCATTGATCTAAGTGTCTGTTCTTGTGCCAGTACCATACTGTCTTCATGATTATAGCTTTGTAGTATAGCTTGAAGTCTGGGATTGCGATGCCTCCTGCTTTGGTTTTCTTTTTCAAGATTGCTTTGGCTATTTGGGGTCTTTTCTGGTTCCATACAAATTTTACAATTCTTTGTTCTAGCTCTGTGAAGAATGCCGGTGTTACTTTGATAGGGATTGCGTTGAATATGTAGATTGCTTTGGGTAGTATTGACATTTTAACAATATTTGTTCTTCCTATCCAGGAGCATGGAATCTCTTTCCATTTCTTTGTGTCTTCTTCAATTTCTTTCACAAGCTTTCTACAGTTTTCAGTGTGTAGATTTTTCACCCCTTTGGTTAGATTTATTCCTAGGTATTTTATGGTTTTTGGTGCAACTGTAAATGGGATCGATTCCTTGATTTCTCTTTCTGTTGTTGCTTCATTGTTGGTATATAGGAATGCAACCGATTTCTGTGCATTGGTTTTATATCCTGCAATTTTGCTCAATTCATGAATCAATTCTAGCAGTTTTTTGGTGTAATCTTTTGGGTTTTCCATATAGAGTACCATGTCTTCTGCAAAGAGTGAAAGTTTGACTTCCTCCTGGCCGATTTGGATGCCTTTTATTTCTTTGTGTTGTCTGATTGCAGAGGCTAAGACTTCTAATACTATATTGAATAACAGTGGTGAGAGTGGACATCCCTGTCTTGTTCCTGACCTTAGGGGGAAAGCTCTCAGTTTTTCCCCATTGAGGATGATATTAGCATTGGGTCGTTCATATATGGCTTTTATGATGTCGAGGTATGCTCCTTCTATCCCTACTTTCTTGAGGGTTTTTATGAAGAAAGGATGCTGTAGTTTGTCAAATGCTTTCCCTACATCTATTGAGAGGATCATATGGTTCTTGTCCTTTCTTTTATTGATGTGATGAATCATGTTAATTGTTTTGCGGATATTGAACCAGCCCTGCATCCCAGGTATAAATCCCGAGGGGTATTTTCTCTTAAAGAATGAGGAGTTTTCATACAGAAACCATCACATTAAAAGTGTGTCTTAAAAAGTTCAAATATAGATTTAAGAGTAAAAATGTTAGGATTTTAGGAAGTTCATTAGCATATTTTAATCACAGATATAATCTGTGTACATATGTCAGAAAACCTGCTAATTCTCTTTCCTTGCTCTTTAAAAAAATTTTTTTTAATGTTATTTATTTTTGAGAGAGGGAGAGACAGAATGCAAGCAGGGGACAGACAGAGAGAGAGGAAGACACAGAATCCAAAGCAGGCTCCAGGCTCCAAGCTGTCAGCACAGAGCTTGATGTGGGACTCAAACCCATGAACTGTGAGATCATGACCTGAGCCAAAGTCAGATGCTTAACCAACCAAACTACCCAGGCGCCCCTCTCCTTGTTCTTAGTTATAGGCTCATGCCTATCCTCTCAAGTCACTCTAATATCATTCCTGCTATAATAATTTTTAAAAATTTTTATTTATTTTGAGATTGGGGAGCGGGGGAGGAACAGAGATAGATGGGGAGAGCGAATTCTAAGCAGGCTCTCCACTGTCAGCACATAGCCCGATGTGGGGCTCAAACTCATGAACCCATGAGATCACAACCTGAGCTGAAATCAAAAGTCAGACATTTAACCAACTAAGCCACCCAGGCACACTCCTGCTATAATCATTTTTGATCACCATTCCTTGTTTATACCTTTAATCCCTCATATTATTTCATGTTGTTTTCATCATCTCCCAACTAATCAGTACACAACCTTCACAAAAGACAAACTGGCAGTACCTTGAACTTCTAGGAATTTATCCAAAGATATGGCATATCTATTGATGTAGCATTGTTTTCAATAGAGAAAAATCAGTAACAATTTAAGTATCCATCAACAGGTGATAGATTAAAATAAATTGTGGTACACAGAAATAATATAGTTATAAAAAGATGGAAGGAATTATATACTGATAACATTCTTTGTATATGGATGAGATACACTGTTAAGTATACAAACATGATGCGTTTTACCACTTGGGTAAAATGGGAAGTATGTGCATATATAATACCTCTGGAAGAATACTGATATAATACGGATATATTCTGGGAGGGGAACTATATCTGGAAGATGAGAGGGACAATTTTCAATGTATACCCCTTTTAATTTTTGAACCAGAAATTATTTTTAAAAATAAAATTATTTTAAAATAAAACAAAAATAACCAATAAATATCTATTTACAACCTGTATCTTCAACCTTGGGTGAGACACAAGAAAGGAACCTTGAGACTTATCCTATTTCTACACCTATTCTTCTCAGTAATGGAGGGAATTCAGAATTCTATCAGCAACAAAACATTACCTCCTGCCAAGTATTTTCCTGTATATGCCATGGGGGCAAATGCAGAACAAAGTATAATACAAAACCCCTTTTAAAGACTTAAATTAGTACAAAAGCACTCTAGGTTGACTTTAATACTGTAATTACAATGGAGAAACTGCACAGTTAGGTATTCTTTCAACAGTCAAACATTTATTGAACATCTACACTCTTCTGGCATTGAACAGGTTCAATAACATTTACCAAAGGAACTTTTTTTTTTTTTTTTTTTTTAAAGAAAGGCAGACTGCCACGTGCAGCGCCTTACTTGGATGTGTCTGGAGTCTTGAAAGCTTGACTACCCGACATTCTCCTACAAATGGACCTTGAGAGCTTGTTTAGAGGTTTTAGCAGGGGAGCGCGGCTACTTGTATACCCTTGACTGAAGAACGATCCTCCTCTATCGGGGAAGGTCGTCCTCTTCGGCCAAGTGCGCAGCTTCTGGAAGGATGCACATGAAGCGGTGAGGGAGGAAGGGGACGCCTGCCTAGCCAGCCAGATCAGCTGAATTAATCCTGGCGATCAATGGGGTGACAGATGTCGCAGCCATATCACCCTCACATCCAGAAAAGGAACTTTTAAAAATACTGATGGTTGGGTTTCACTTCTAGAAACTGATTCAAATGGCTTGATGTATGGCCTAGGCACTAATTTCTTTTTAATTTTAGAGAGTGGGAGAGAGAGAGCGCACACGGGGTAAGGGCAGTGGAAGAAGGAGACAGAATCCCAAGTAGGCACCACGCTCAGCGTAGAGCCTGAGGTGGGGCTCAATCTCTCGATCCTGGGATCACGACCTGAGCCGAAATCAAGAGTTGGGACACTCAACTGACTGAGCTAGCCAGGCGTCCCTGCACTGACAATTTTTTTTTAATTTTTTTTTAACGTTTATTTATTTTTGAGACAGAGAGAGACACAGCATGAACGGGGGAGGGGCAGAGAGAGAGGGAGACACAGAATCGGAAGCAAGCTCCAGGCTCTGAGCCATCAGCCCAGAGCCCGATGCGGGGCTCGAACTCGCGGACGGCGAGATTGCGACCTGAGCTGAAGTCGGACGCCTAACCGACTGAGCCACCCAGGCGCCCCATGCACTGACAATTTTTAAAGATCCCCAAGTTGAGAGAGTTGAGATGCCCGAGTTGAGAGAGTTGAAGAATAAAAAGGTAGAGTAAATGATCTGGAATGAGAGAAGAGTTCAAATTCCTCACAGTTCCTACCATTTTCCAGTATTTCCCTGCAAATCTCTAACAATTAGAGTATGTATTTGGGGAAATTCAAATTACCTAAATTCTTTCTGCATTGGATTATAGTGACTGAATAAAATAACATGTCTTTCAAAAGAATCTAATACATCTGAGATTTAGTAGTTGCTCAGAAAACGGATAAAATCCTAACTTCTGATAGAAAAACTGCCTCTGTAGAAGTAATTTCCAATTTCAGCATTGACTTATTTTTTCTGGTTTGCTAGTTGTACTTGAATTCCTACTGGAAAACTAAAAGTAGAACTCTTAATTCTACTGACTCACCCATCACTCACAAATCCACCTACATATATACTAATTTGAGTATAACAACCACACATGGTATGTCAAACATGTTATAATTGATTTTAAGGATCTATGCATGAATTTTTGATGTCTGGACTCAGGGCATCATCACAGTAATAGTATCTAACATTTACTGTGCCACAACAGTGAGTCACTCTGCCAAGTAATTTATAGGCATGATTCCATTTAATCCTCACAAAACTTCAAGTTATTTTTATCCCCATTTCACAGATGACAGATTTAGAGATATAAAGTCACTTGACCAAGGTTATACAACTAACTACTAAATGGCAGTGACAGGATTCAAATCCAGTTCCATCACTCTTAAAAGTCTCTGCTCTTTACCCCAATGCTATATTAATTCTCAGATCCTTTCTTTTCTCTCTCACTCTTTCATTTATGCTTCTGAAAAGTAATAAGGCTTTAGAGTACGTTATCAGAAGTTTCCTTTTCAGGGTCTTTGCCAAAGGCCACAGAAACTTTCCAAGTTGGCCAGGCACCAGAGAAGATTACCCGTTAAGGAGAAATTACTTTGTATAAATAGAAATTATTCCTAGGAGGACACCTTCCACTTCTAATTCCCTTCATTAAAAAAAATAATAAAGTTCTAAGGACTACCCAATTTATACCAACATATGAGTAATTCCCATCTGGTTAAAGAGCCAATAATCTATACCTCCAAAGGTTGTTCCTACTCCCACAGAGACTTTCCTGGCATACTCTTTTGAACATTTGAACACATAATTGTTTATATACTCTACGAGTTCAGGTAATTTTGCAACCAGTGTTAGACATGAAGTAGACAGCAAGATCTCACATCAATCTTTATATTCTAGTCAGAAAGAATACTCTATTTTAATGATGTAGTTTTGGTTTATAAAAATAGTTTGTGGCACAAAAACAGACACCCAGATCAATAGAACAGAATAGAGAACCCAGAAATGGACCCACAAACATATGGCCAACTAATCTTTGACAAAGCAGGAAAGACTATCCAAAGCAGGAAAGAATAAAGACAGTCTCTTCAGCAAATGGTGCTGGGAAAACTGGACAGCAATATGCAGAAAAATGAACCACTCTGGAAAACAGTATGGAGGTTCCTCAAAAAATTAAAAATAGAACTACCCTATGACCCAGCAATTGCACTACTAGGTATTTATCCAAGGTATATAGGTATGCTGTTTCGAAGGGGCACATGCACCCCGATGTTTATAGCAGTACTATCAACAATAGCCAAAGTATGGAAAGAGCCCAAATGTCCATTGATGGATGAATGGATACAGAAGATGTGGTATACATATACAATGGAGTATTACTTGGCAATCAAAAAGAATGAAATCTTGCCATTTGCAACTATGTGGATGGAACTAGAGGGTATTATGCTAAGCGAAATCAGTCAGAGAAAAACAAATATCATATGACTTCACTCACATAGAACTTTAAGATATAAAACAGATGAACATAAGGGAAGGGAAGGGAAGCAAAAATAATACAAAAACAGGGAGGGGGACAAAACAGAAGAGACTCTTAAATATAAAGAACAAACGAAGGGTTGCTGGAGAGGTTGAGGGAGGGAGGGATGGGCTAAATGGGTAAGGGGCATTAAATAATCTACTCCTGAAATCATTGTTGCACTATGTTAACTAACTTGGATGTAAACTAAAAAATAAATGAATAAATAGTTTGCTTTTTATGCTTTTAAGCCTACCTATTTTATAGTCATTACAGCCTGTATAGGCTCTTTTTAGCTATAATTTTTAAAATAAATTAATTACTTTCTTTCCCCAAGAAGTCATAATGGAAGAATTTTGAAGTAATGAAAATAACTTAAAAAAGCATAACGAGGTTAATTTATACTTTAAAAATGAGGTTTTATTCACCAAAATCTAGTATATGTATTATGCCGGACCTGAGGTGGCGTGATGGGCAATACTGGGGTAATTATAAAACTAGTGACACAATCCCTCTGCTCTCAAGAAACTAATGTTAACTACATAAATATCTAACATAAGGTAGAGTTAAATGCCCTAAGAGATATAGCTAAAGGAGGGAATAAAGATTACTTTAAAAAAAAAAAAAAGATTACTTTTAGCTTAGGAAATAAAAAGAGGTTTCAAAGAAAAAGTAACATTTAAGCTATTAAGCTATTAAGGCATTGAAGGACAGACAGAATTTGGACTGATGGAAATAGGGAAGGGTATGGAAGACAACTCCGGCAGAGAGAAGGGCACCAATAAGAACCCAGTATGGTGTCTGCCTGTCATAGTGAGCACTGATAAAAGACAAAATAAAATAGTTAACTGCAACAAGGTGGAAATAAGTAAAACAGTTTTGAAAAACTAAAAGAAACTGATACAACTAAAAGCAGATCATGGAAAAATAATGACATTAGATGCAATATAGTGGGGAATTTATTTCTTTTTCTGTTATTTGTGTGTTGGGGTTGGTCCCAAAAGCCTGATAGAGTTTCAGTGGTTCAGATTAAAGTATTTTAGAAAGATCAATGTGGTGAAAGGTACAAGATGAATTTGATTCCGGAAAAAAAAAAACGTTGCTGCAATAATCTGGTTAGAAGATGGGAGTCTAGACTGGCAATGGAATTAAAAAGGAGGGAAACATAGAAAACTTTTCAAAAAGGCAATCAACAAATCTCAGGAATGTTCAAGATATGGAAAATGACTGATAGTAGAACCCAAGTCAATTCTGAAGTTTGGAACTAACAGAGATGAATTATTAAGTCCAACAATTGGTAAATAAAAATCTACACTGGGAGGTAAATGTCCACAGAATTTTTTTATGTCAGAATAAAGTTTATTTCAAACCAACATAATAAATGTATAATTTCCTTCCAAGTCTTGTTACCGGAGGAAAGAGTTTGGCAGACACGGAACAAAATGGTACAGTGGGAGACACAAAGGAAATACAATTCCTGCCTAAATCATGTGAATCAAATGTGCTTTTAGACCCTTCGCTATTGTCACAGACTCCATTCAGAAGCTTTATAAACCCTCATTCCAGAAACCAGTGCACATACATATATTCTGCACACAACTGCACTGGCTTCAAGCTCATGTATGAATCCTAAATAAGATCTCTGGGCCTATACTTTGACCATAGCAACCTATTTCTGGCAGAAAGACAAAAAATTTAAAAAGGAAGAAAATTATGAGGAAATACCACATTCTTTTTTCTTTTTTACATGTTTATTTCTTCTTAAGAGAGAGACAGAGCGTGAGGGGAGAAGAGCAGAGAGAGAGGGAGACACAGAAAGCAAAGCAGGTTCCAGGCTCTGAGCTGTCAGCACAGAGCCTGACACGGGACTACAACTCATGGACCATGAGATCATGACCTGCGCCAAAGTTGAATGCTTAACTGACTGAGCCAGCCACCCAGGTGCCGGAAGTGATACTACATTCTTAATACTTCCTAAACCTAAATAAGTTTTCCATTTGCTACACACTAAAAGTTTGTTTTCATAACCCAGTTCTGCCTTTATTAATTGTGTGACCTTGGCCAAGTCATTTAATTTCTCTATGCCTGAGTTTCTTCATGTGAGATAGGGTTATAATGCCAATTTTATAGGGGTTGTAATGAGGATTAAAGTAGCCTTCTCCCTTGGTTACTCTCAAATTAGCCTGTTCTATTTTTATCATAGAACTAATCATTTCCTAAAATTAGTTTGTTCTTATATTTGTTAGATCACTCCACCTAATTTGCTACTAATGTGAGATCCAGGAGAGCAAGAACGTTCTCCCTTTGTTCACCAATGTACTCTTGGGGTCCGACACATTAATGAATATCTGTTGACAGTAAAAAATGAGCTAATGTGCATAAAGCACTTAGCTTGGTGCCTCAGGAAATTATTTATTATTATTATTATTACTATTATTATTATCATCATCACCATTGGGCTGAAGCTAATAAAGAGAAGCCTCCTTCCTGAATTCTGATAAGGTTTCCAGTAAAGAGAAATGGAATACTGTGGTACAAGCATGAGAGTAGACATATAGATAGATCAAACAGAACTGAGAGTCCAGAAATAAACTCTAACACTTACAGTCCATAGATTTTCAACAAAGGACCAAGACAATTCACTGGGGAAAAAACAGTCTTGCCAATAAATGGTGTTAGGACAATCGGATAGTCATATATCAATGAATCTGAATGCCTCCCTTACAACTACACACATAATTAAATCACAGAGGATCATAAACCTAAATGTAAGAGCAAAAAACCTGCTAGGTCAATCCAGGGCACAGCTGGGATGGTCCATTTCAAGTGGCACCCACAGCCAAGGAGGGCTCAACTTGAAGGTGGAAGGCCCTCACCTACTTTGTAGCACTCCCTGGTGTGGGAGTGAGCATGCTGAACATCTGGAAGTCAAATCATGGAGAGCACTCGAGGCCTGAGTTCCATGCCTACCCCCATCTCTTCATCAGGTCTAAGCCCTTTCCCTGGGGAGATGTTAATCATATTCTACTCCATAATACTCATGCAAAACTACTTCCAACCAGCTATGAGGATGAATAGAGAGAACCTGGATCACTACCCAGTGGGGACCACATTACTGGTTTGGACGATGACTCTGCACATGGACCAGAAAAGTACATGGTATCTTAAGCTCACCTTCCTTCTTTGTATCAGTGATGACCAATATATAGATCTTCCATCCCTTTGCTTACGGCAGGATAGCTTAAATAGATTGGTCCGTGAGGAGGAAAAACCCCACTATACACGGTTTTTACGTTATAGCTGTGTACTGATTATTTAAGTTTAAATTTCATTTGTAGTAATTGTAAGCTTTGTGACCACTAGCAAATCCATCTCTGCCTAAATCTCAAGTGTAAGGTTTGAAAAACAGTAACAAGTAGGCACAAAAATACTTCATAAATGTTAGTTACTGCAGAAATGTTGTTCACAGCTAAGCCACATGGTATACGGATTATACTTTCTTTCTTGCGTGACTTCTTATTTTTTCCAGAATGATTGTCTTTTATTTTGTTTGCTTATTTTTTTAATGAAATTATCATTAATTGTTTCATAAGAGTTTTTTATAAGCAAAAAATATTAGTGGACATTTCACAAAACAGGAAACACAAATAGCCCATAAATATTACAAAAGGGTTCCCAATTTTGTTCATGGAGACATGAAGTTTTATTATGTTTATTTTTTAGAGACATGAAATTTTAAATCAGAGTTAGGTATAATTTCACACCCATTATGTTGACAAAATACAAAGCCAGACAACACTAGGTGTTGGAGAGGATCTAAATCAGATGGAATTGCCGGTGGAAGTATAAATAGGAAAACTATTTGGAAAACAGTGAGTCACCACCTGGTAAAATTGAACAAGTACCCTTCACTCTAGTAGTTTCACTTCACAAGGAAACATCTGCACAGAGGTATTAAGATACATGTAAAAAGATGTTCATAGAAGCATTTCCATAAAGCCAAAGAATAACAAGCAAACTAAGTCTATCACCAGAGGAATATATAAATTGAGATATATTCAGATAACTCAATATGGCACAGCAGTGGGAATGGATATGCTAGAATTATATACAGTAACATGGATGAATTTCAGAAATACATTTAGAGGAAGAAATAAGCATAGAATAAATGCAGTCCATTAATAACAAAGTTCAAGAACAGGCAAAACTAATTATCTTTTTTATGGATATATGCATAGGTGACAAAACTATTAAGAAAAGCAAGAGAATGTTAAACATACAATTCAAGATTGTGGGGAGTAGAGGTGCTTCTGGGGAGAGGCAAACAGGCTTTTAAAGGCTAACAATGTTCAATTTCATAAGCCAGGTGGTAGTTACATGGGCATTTATTTTATTCTTCTCTGAACTGCACACGCATATTTTAAACCCTTCTGAATATTTCACTATTAACTTTTATTAATGAAAAAAAGCCTTTGATAAATCTGTAAAACTTCTCTTAATATAATAATGTTAAATAATCTATTAGATCCATTTTTTCTTTGCAAATTTCCGTTCTTGGCACCTACCACTCTCCTCCAAATAGGACTGTTTGCTCTCTGGATATGATGAATTGCTGTCATTTCACCATCATCCTGGGAATTCCTTTTGCCTTTTTCCTGTGCTGAATCCCTGATTCCCATATCCCATGTTTTTCTTGATGCATTCTCTTATTTTGATGGAACACATCCTCTGTTAGCTTCTTGAGAATGGGAGATAAATTTTGAAACTCTGCATGCCAGAAAATGCTATTATCCCATTTTCATACTTGACTAACAGTTTTCCTAGGTATAGAAATTTTATGTCAGGGACTGTTTCCATCAATGGTAATTAGGAATGTTGATAGAGCAAACTTCAGAAGTGTTGACTAAAATTGTACGTATGTGTGTTCTAGGAATAAACCTAACCAAAGATGTAAAAGATCTGTGTGCATGCTGAAAATTATAGAAAGCTTATCAAGGAAAATGAAGAAGACAATAAAAAAAAAAAAAAGAAAAAAATTCCAAGCTCATGGATAGGAAGAATAAATATTGTTAAAATGTCAATACTACCCAAAGCAATCTACACATTCAATGCAATCCCAATCAAAATTGCACCAGTATTCTTCTTGAAGCTAGAACAAACAATCCTAAAATTTGCATGGAACCACAAAAGACCCCGAATAGCCAAAGTAATATTGAAGAAGAAAACCAAAGTGGGAGGCATCACAATCCCAGACTTTAGCCTCTATCAGAAAGCTGTAATCATTAAGACAGTATGGTACTGGCACAAAAAAAAGACACATAGACCAATGGAGTAGAATAGAGAACCCAGAATTGGACCCAAAAATGTATGGCCAACTAATCTTTGACAAAGCAGGAAGGAGCATCCAATGGAAAAAAGGTGGTCTCTTTAGCAAATGGTGCTGGGAGAACTGGACAGCAACATGCAGAAGAATGAAACTAGACCACTTTCTTACACCATTCACAAAAATAAACTCAAAATGGATAAATGACCTGAATGTGAGACAGGAAACCATCAAAACCGTAGAGGAGAAAGCAGGAAAAACCTCTTTGACCTCAGCTGCAGCAATTTCTTGCTTGACACATCTACAAAGGCAAAGGAACTAAAAGCAAAAATGAACTATTGAGACCTCATCAAAATTAAAAACTTCTGCCCAACGGAATGGGAAAAGATTTGCAAATGACATATCAGATAAAGGGTTAGTATCCAAAATCTATAAAGAATTCACCAAACAACACCTGGAAAACAAATAATCCAGTGACATGAATAGACACTTTTCCAAAGAAGACATCCAGATGGCCAACAGACACATGAAAAGATGCTCAATGTCACCATCATCAGGGAAATACAAATCAAAGCCACACTGAGATACCACCTCACACAGGTCAGAGTGACTAAAATGAACAAATCAGGAAACTACAGATGCTGGTGAGGATGTGGAGAAACGGGAACCCTCTTGCACTGCTGGTGGGAATGCAAACTGGTGTAGCCACTCTGGAAAACAGTGTGGAGGTTCCTCAAAAAATTAAAAATAGATCTACCCTATGACCCAGCAATAGCACTGCTAGGAATTTACCCAAGGAATACAGGAGTGCTGATGCATTAGGGGCACTTGTATCCCAGTGTTTATAGCAGCACTTTCAACAATAGCCAAATTATGGAAAGAGTCTAAATGTCCACCAACTGATGAATGGAAAAAGAAGAGGTGGTTTATATATACAATGGAATACTACTTGGCAATGAGAAAGAATGAAATCATGCCAGTTGTGGCAATGTGGATGGAACTGGAAGGTATTATACTGAGTGAGACAGATATCTTATGTTTTCACTCATACGTAGATCTTGAGAAACTTAACAGAACTCCATGGGGGAAGGGAATGGGAAAAAATAGTTACAGAGAGGGAAGGCTTTGTAACTTGAGGCAAACCACAAGAGACTCTTAAATACAGAGAACAAACTGAGGGTGGATGGGAGTGGGGCAAATAGGAGATGGGCATTGAGGAGGGCACTTGTTGGGATAAGCACTGGGTGTTGTATGTAAGCCAATTTTACAATAAATTATATTAAAAATAATAATACATAAAAAATACAATTAATTAGTTAATTAAAATGTGGGTTTTTTTAAATGTTTAGTTTTGAAAGAGAGGCCGACTGCAAGTGGGGGAGGGGCAGAGAGAGCAGGAGACACAGAATTGGAAGCAGGCTCCAGGCTGAGCTGTCAGCACAGAGCCTAACACGGGGTTCAAACTCACTAACTGTGAGATCATGACCTGAGCTGAAGTCGGATGCTTAACTCACTGAGCCACCCAGGCGCCCCTGGGTAGTATAGGCATTTTAACACTATTTTGTTCTTCCAATCTATGAGCATGGAATGTTTTTTCCATTTCTTTGTGTCATCTTCAATTTCTCTCATAAGTGTTCTACAGTTTCTAGAGTACAGATCTTTTACCACTTTGGTTAGGTTTATTCCTAGGTATCTTACGGTTTTTGGTGCAACCGCAAATGGGATTGATTCCTTGATTTCATTCTGCTGCTTCATTATTGGAGTATAGATATACAAAAGATTTCTGTACACTGATTTTGTATCCTGTGACTTTGCTGAATTCATCCATCAGTTGTAGCAATTTTTTGGTGGAGTATTTTCTACATAGAGTATCATGTCATCTGCAAATAGTGAAAGTGTGACTTCTTCCTTGCCAATTTGGGTGCCTTTTATTTTTTTGTTGCCTGATTTCAGAGACTAGGACTTCCAGTACTATGTTAAATAACAATGGTGAGCCTGGACATCCCTTGTCTTGTTCCTGACCATAGAGGAAAAGGTCTCAGTTTTTCCCCATTGAGGATATTAGCTGTGGGTCTTTTGTAAATGGCTTCTAATGAGGTATGTTCTCTCTAAACCTACTTTGTTGACAGTTTTTTATCAGGAATGGACATATTTTGTCAAACACTTTTTCATATAGTTCTTACCCTTTTTGTTAATGTGGTGTACACATTGATTGATTTGCAAATACTGAACCACCCTTGCAGCCCAGGAATAAATCCCAGATGATCATGGTGAGTAATTCTTTTAACGTACTGTTGGATTAGATTTGCCAGTTATCTTGTTGGGAATTTTTGCATCCATGTTCATCAGGGATACTAGCCTGTAATTCTTCTTTTTAGTGGTTTTGGAATCAAAATAATGTTGGCCTCGTAGAATGAGTTTGGAGGTTTTCTATTTCTATTTTTAGGAACAGTTTGAGAAGAATAGGTATTAGTCTTCAAATGTTTGGTAGAATTCCCCTAGGAAGCCATAAAAGACCCCGAATAGCCAAAGCAATCTTGAGAAAGAGAAGCAAAGCAGGAGGCATCACAATCCTGGACTTCAAGCTGTAATCATCAGGACGGCATGGTACTGGCACAAAAACAGACACACAGATCAAAGGGACAGAATAGAAAACCCAGAAATGGGCCCACAACCATATGATTAATCTTCAACAAAACAGGAAAGACTATCCAATGGAAAAAAGACAGTCTCTTCAACTAATGGTGCTGTGAAAACTGGACAGCAACATGCAGAAGAATGAAACTGGACCACTTTCTTACACCATACACAAAAATAAATGAAAAAATGGATGAAAGACCTAAATGTGAGACAGGAAACCATCAAAATCCTAGAAGAAAACACAGGCAGAAACCTCTCTGACATCGGCATAGCAACTTCTTACTAGATATTTCTCCTAAGGCAAGGCAAAGAAAAACAAAAATGAACTATTGGGACTTCATCAAGATAAAAAGCTTCTGCACAGAGAAAATAAAAAACTAAAAGGCAACCAATGGGAGAAGAGATTTGTAAATGACATATCTGATAAAGAGTTAGTATCCAAAATCTATAAAGAACTTATCAGACTCAATACCCAAAAAACAACGCAGTTAAGAAATGGCCAGAAGACATGAATAGACATTTTTCCAAAGAAGACATACAGATGGCTAACACACACATGTAAAAGATGCTCAACATCACTCATCATCACAGAAATACAAATCAAAACTACAATGAGATATCACCTCACACCTGTCAGAATGGCTAAAATTAACAACACAGAAAACAAAAGATACTGGCGAGGATGCAAAGAAGGGGGAACCCTCTTACGCTGTTGGTGGGAATGTAAACTGGTGCAGCCACTCTGGAAAACAGTATGGAGGTTCCTCAAATAGTTAAAAATAAAACTACCTTATGACCCAGCAATTGCACTACTAGGTATTTGCCCAAAGGATGCAAAAATACTGATCTGAAGGGGCACATGCACCCTGATGTTTACAGCAGCATTATCAACAACAGCCAAATTATGGAACGAGCCCAAATGTCCACTGACCAATGAATGGATAAAGATGTACACACACACACACACACACACACACACACACACACACACAATGGAATATTACTCAGCCATCAAAAAGAATGAAATCTTACCATTTGTAAACTGTGGATAGAGCTAGAGTGTATTATGTATGCTAAGTGAAACAAGTCAGAGAAAGACAAATACCATATGATTTGATTCATATGTGAAATTTAAGAAACAAAACAGATGAACATAGGGAAGGGGGGGCAGAGAGAAAGAGGTAGGCAAACCATAAGAGACTCTTAACTATAGAGAACAAAAACTGAGGGTTGATGGAGGGGAGGTGGGCAGAGGATGGGCTAAATTGGTGATGGGTATTATGGAGGGCACTTGTGATGAGCACTGTGTTATATGTAAGTGACGAATCACTACACTCTACTCCTGAAACCAATATTATTCTATATGTTTACTAACTAGAATGTAATTAAAAACTTGAAACAAACAAAATAGAAGGCAGAAGAAAGAAAAAAAAACCCTTCTCTGATGAAGCTATAACCACAGACAGTTCTCAAATGGACTTGGGCTAAATTTATACCACTTATATATTCTAAGAAGTTTCAAGTTGAGAATTTAAAGTGGACCTAGGGGCGCCTGCGTGGCTCAGTCAGTTGAACATCCAACTCTTTTTTTTTTTTTTTTTTTTAATTTTTTTCAACGTTTTTTTAATTTATTTTTGGGACAGAGAGAGACAGAGCATGAACGGGGGAGGGGCAGAGAGAGAGGGAGACACAGAATCGGAAACAGGCTCCAGGCTCCGAGCCATCAGCCCAGAGCCTGACGTGGGGCTCGAACTCACGGACCGCGAGATCGTGACCTGGCTGAAGTCGGACGCTTAACCGACTGCGCCACCCAGGCGCCCCAAACATCCAACTCTTGATTTCGGTTCAGGTCATGGTCCCAGGGTCATGGGATTGAGACCCGCATCAGGCTCTGCGCTGAGAACATGAAGCCTGCTTGGGATTCTCTCTTCCTCTCTGTCAGCTTCTTCCCTGCGTGCGTGTGAACTCTCTCTCAAAATAAATAAGCATTTAAAAAAGTTAAAAGAGACAAAGATATAGTAAGCAAATACTAGCCAAAGCAATTTTAGGTTATTCTTTCTCAAAATTTAAGGCATTTTTCCATCTTCTAAGTAAGGTACTACTGTTGAGATGTTTTTACTAAGAATCTTTTTATCCCCCATATTTCCAAATTTCAATCCTAAACTAGAATAAGGTATTTTCTAGAAGATTCCTTAAATTTTCTCTTCTTTTGAATTTATATATACTATACATATTTTCATTCCCAACATATTTCTTTTTCTCTGAAACCAGGTTCTCCCCCCTCCTTTTTTAAAAGAGCTTTCTATTCTTGTTTCATAGATGCCATATCATCTCTTGTCTCTCTGACAAGTTTAAGCTTTTTTTTTTTTGTTCTATACATTATTGTTTCATTTTCTCATTTTGTTTTGGTATCTATTTTTTGTGTTAGAAGTTTTTCCTGGATGTCTGGTGATCCTATGAGAGAGCAAGGCTTGCTGACTATTAAATATGACTGTTCAGTTAGCAAGTAGATTCCTAGCCTTTTAAGTAAGGGATTTTTCCTCCAAACATCAATATCTGCATGTCTTTTTTTTTGGCCAGTCATTTCTCCAGAGAAAAATCCTCCAATCTCCTGCCTGGGAACATAAGACTAGCCATTAGCCTTCTGGAAAAAGATCTGAATAGTCTCTTTCATTCACTCATTCAACAAACATTCACTGCACACCTACAAGATACTGTTTTAGACACCTGAAATATTTTGGTGAACAAAACAGACAAAACCCCCTACTCTTGTGGTGTTTACATTCCTGTGAAGGCAACATAAGTAAAAATTTGTCAGGTAACAGTAAGTGTCATGGAGAAAAATCAAATCAGGAAGCGAGGAAAATGAATGCCAGGTTGGGAAAACTGTAGTTTTAAATCAGGTGGTTAGGGAAGGCACCTTTAACAAAGA
The DNA here is from genome assembly GCF_018350195.1 of Panthera tigris. Classification (NCBI taxonomy): domain Eukaryota; kingdom Metazoa; phylum Chordata; class Mammalia; order Carnivora; family Felidae; genus Panthera; species Panthera tigris. Next base: position 57,219,927 of record NC_056669.1, read on the forward strand.
CCTAAAGGTGAGGGAGCAAGCCATGAGAGCATGTCTAGATGACAGAATGTATACCTTCACTACCTTCACTTAACCCCTATTTTCATCCTGTTGCTTTACTTTCGTGGCCATATGCTTAGCATCTCTGAGTCCAGAGACACCCTGGTTCAATTTCTATAGAAGTTAACCATCACACTGAGGGAAAGAAGAAGATTTTGGCGTTTAATGGTGCTTTGTACAGATTTTCAATCAATCCTCCTGTTTTAGCCCACTTTCAGAGGTACTTAGCACCTACAATTCCTGAGCCTTTATGGGTTTATGATATGGATTAGCTTGCACTTTCATTCTTCTACAGGTAGTTTTCAGTTTACTCTTCTCTGTTAGTTCATATTCAACTTGCTATCTTCCTAAATCTTGGTAGCCTATCTTCTATTTGTTCTTTGGTATTACTCCTTTTTCCAAATTACTCTATCATAATTTAATGGAGTTTGGTAAGAGAATAGAGGCAAACAAATGAATTTCTACAACTCTCTGGAGTAGCTATTCCTATTTCACAAATGAGAAAACTAAAACCGAGGGAGATTAAATAACTCATCCAAGACACAGAAAGTAGTGGGCTAGAATCTTATTCTCATGGTTATTTCCTTATCAGTTTTCAATACTACCCTCAAAATAATATTAAGTTCTCCATTCTTGAAATCACCCAAGCTAGCCATGAGTAAGCAGAAATCCTCAGGAAAAGGTGAAAGAGGATTGGTCCCTGTTGTAGGGGTAATGACTGCCAGAGGACCCTAGTAGCAAGGCTGTATACCAGGGAGACGAAAGAGAAAGTCAAGGTTTACAAATGTAGGTGGCAATGAGAGGGAGCAGGAAGGTGCAGTGAGAAGGAAGAATCAAAGACAACTCTCAAGTTTCTCTGATGCCATTCACAGAATACATAGAACGGCATTTTAAAGGGCTCTAAGTTACTAAATACTGATTTACCATGTGATTGAAAATCCTACATCCTATTCCTATTAGTTTTCTTTGTTGGCCATTGGAGAATGTTAATTGTTAAATGGGCATCATAGAATCCAAAAATGAAAATAGTACAGCATTTACCACAATGTCCTGCATTAGATAGGACAGGATACTTATGGCCCAATAGTTGATGTGGTTTCAAGCAAATGAATGAAAGCTTACCTCATTTAAAACCACTTTCAGATAAGATATTTACTCCATGGGAACTTCCAACCTGCTGAGTCAGATCACACAAAAATATAGTTTATTTTAAATGGATGGATAAAGACAGACTGTTGCAGCACTGAAAGAACTGTAATCTTATACCTCTGATAATAAAGAATTCTGCTTCACTTAGGTTTAGAAAAAGTTAGAAATTTTATTTCCACCACTTACCCAACCTAATTAATAACTTATTTTTCCAAAATCTTACAAGTAACGAGAAAAAAAGATACGGCAACTTTACTACAATGATCTAGCCTCAAACACCACTGAGATATCAGTAATGAAAACAAGAAAGCAGACAGAATACAAAGCATTTTGATGTTTTACAAGAGCTAATTATAACTGTTTAGTCTTACAATCAATATTTGTAGCTATACTCACGGATCAGAACTTATACAAGCTACTATCCTGCTTTGACAATATCACAACAGGAAGAAAGCAAGCAGGCTTGGAGTCAGAGTTTAAAAGCCAATAAAATCCATACAGAAGACTCTAATAAAGTATATAGTTCCAGGGCACTTGGGTGGCTCAGTCGGTTGAGTGTCTGACTCTTGATTTCAGCTCAGGTCATGATCCCAGAGTTGGGGGATTGAGCCCGGTGTCAGGCTCTGTGCTGAGCATGGAGCCAGCTTGACATTCTCTGTCTCTGTCTCTCTGTCTCTCTCTCTCTCTCTGCCCCTCTTCCCTGCTCATGTGCACTCTTTCTCTAAAAAAAAGGAAAAGCATATAATTGAGAACCAACTGCCATATAACTCCCTTCTCAGACTCAACTAAATGCCATGATGATGTAGAATATAAGACATATTTCATAGGATATTTCATTTCAAGTATATTTAGGGCAACGATTCTAGAGCCTCTTTCCAGTTACAACTTGCTTATATAAGCAACTAATTTAATTCCAATTCAATCAAAGAGACATTTGAGTATGTTCATGGCAGGCCCTGATACACTTCCTGGGCATTTGGGGAAATCAGCATGCTAGAGGATCCCATTGATGAATAAAAACTTGGTTCTCACCCTCAAAAAGCTGATGCCAGAGAGGAAATAGGTAAGTAAACAGTCATTGTATACTACAGGTATGGCAGAAATAAGCCTAGTGTACCATGAAAATTCACAGAAGAGACTTCCAATCCTGTTTTGGACACTTATGGGAATGAAATCGGGTCAGGAAAGGATTCATAAAGATGATTTCTGGTACACAGATTTTCTTAAATGCTATACAAATCTGAAGTACTATCCTTATTAAATTATGACCTGGATTGGGAAGGTAATTCCTCTAATTACCAAATAAAAGATTATAATTTCCCCATATTCAGTGAGAAATATGTTAGTATAGAGATTCTGCAACTTAAAAATGGGTTTATATTCCAAAGGTTTGCAAAGTAGGTTGTTGGGAAAACTGAACCACATTTTCCCTAATTAACATTATTATGAAATATTGGTAGATTCTCTAGGTAGTTATATCCCCAAGCCTACTTAGCCATAATATGATAAAATGCTATTTGTGATGAAATTCTACTAATAACGATGTAGTTCAAGTGATTAACACAGAAAACTGATTTTAATATAGCTTGAACCATGGTTCTTATGCTTAAGGAAAAGCTGTTTAAAGGGATGAGAAGGATTAAATGAAACTGCTCATGTGTTTGTGCTAGGCACTTTACAAGCATTATCTAAATTTAATCCTCATAATAACCTGAGCTATACTTTCTTAACAGAAAAACAGACAAATACAAATATGAAACCATAGAAGGATATAAGTAGGGCACAAGTTCATTTTTGCATATTGTCAATAATTACAGTTTAAAATCTCATTTCTAGGGGCACCTGGGTGACTCAGTCAGTTAAGCATCCAACTTTGGCTCAGGCCATGATCTCACAGTTCATGGGTTCGAGCCATGTGTCAGGCTCTGCACTAACAGCTCAGGGCCTATAGCCTGCTTCAGATTCTGTATCTCCCTCTCCTTCTCTGTCCCTCCCCCATTTGTGCTTTCTTTCTCTTTCAAAAAGAAACTTCAAAAAGATAAAAGAAAATCTCATTTCTATACTCCACAAATCTATGGTTTTTCCTTCCCATTTAATTCCCTACTAAATTTAGGTTGGACAATTTTAAACTATTGAAAACAATGTCATGTGTCCACTATATTAGAACATTATTCATTCATTAAATGTTTATTGAGCTCCTGGGTGCTAACCATTTTGGGGCAAGTAAATAAAACACAAAAGGAGTTTATAATTAAATTAGGAAAGATTAAACAAGTAAATCACAACATGGTTGTTAGTAGAACAGATAAAATACTGTATATACACAGCACTATCAACTGAAAGATGAACAACAATTTTATGTACCACTAAGAAAAAAGCTACCAATTAAAGTATGACACATTTCAAGTGACACTTAGAAGTCATTTTAAATTTCTTGAAAGAGCTCTTTTATACTTACATTGATTCAACATACATCACTTATGGGTATAAATAAAGGAAAATGAGAGCAAAATAAAATACTTAATAGTATTTCTAACCAACTTCTTCACACTGAGAGTCTTATTCTTTTTTTCCCCCTAAGTTTATTTATTTATTTTGAGAGAAAGAGAAGAGAGAAAGAATTCCAAGCAGCCTCCACACTGACAGCACAGAGCTTGACATGGGGCTCGAACCCACAAACCATGAGATTGTGATCTGAGCTGAAACCAAGGGTTGGATACTCAACCAACTGAGCTACCCAGGGACCCCTAAAACTAAACACCAGCTCATAAGCTGACTTAACCTTTATGTAGAGAGCTATGTTGCTTTCTGACTCAAACTTTAGAAATAATGCTTAACTCATCTGATTGAAAACCTACTCCTCACAACCATTCAGTTCTCAGTAGTTAAAAGAGTGCTCTACTTTTACCTCCAGAATTTTCTTCCAAGCTACCAACACCTATTTTACAAGTTTTGGTGCTGGTTTTGGTGTTTGTCCATACAACTCAGGAGAACCAAAATAAAGCTGTTACCTTACCAAGAGCAATTGTGAAGACACTATCATTTTAAATATGAAAAGAAATTTAAAAAAAAAAGTATGAATTACAGTAAATAGGTTTCCATTATCTAGCTTTATAATTTAAATGACTCTATGTATATATCATCTCTTTCTCTTTAAAAACAACTGATGCTAATATTAGCCACATTAAAATAAAATTGTATTGAAGTATAATTAACATACAATGTTATATTTAGTTTTACCCATATTTTAAGAAAATAAAGTGGAGCTTACACTGGTTAAGCAGTATGTAGTAAGGCCAGGAAGGGAATCCCAGTTTGTTGATTTAAAACCTCTATTCTTTCTACTACAAGACAGGAGAAGTACAAAAGAAATAGTATTGATATGGGATGGCAAACTGTGGCCTATAGGCAAATCCAGTCACTGCCTGCTTTTGAATAGCTCATGAGCTGAGAATGGTCTTTACATTTTTAAAAGCTGGGAGAAAAAAAAAAGTAATATTTAATGACAGGAGAAAATTACATGAAATTCAAATTTCGGTGTTCACAAAAAAAGTATTATTGGAACACCATCACATTCAATATGTATCGTCCATGGTTGCTTTCGTCCTACAACAGCAGGGCTGAGTAGCTGCTACAGAAAGTGTATCGTTTGCAAAACATAAAATGGTTACTATTTGGCCCTTTACAGAAAAGTTTGCCAAACTCTGGTATAAATGATAGGTGCCATGAAAGGGCAGAAAATGGAAAGATCACTGCAGGCTGAATGGTCAGGAAACTTTCAGATCTCATTTTAAATGAACGCTATGTGCCACACGTCCATTAAACCAAATCTTATAAAAACATTTATTTAAGGGACACCTGCGTGGCTCAGTCAGTTGAGCGTCTGATTCTTGATTTTGGCTCAGGTCACAATCTCATGGTTTGTGGGATCGCGTCCTGCGTTAGGCTCTGCACTGAGAGCGTGGAGCCTGCTTAGGACTCTCTCTGCTCCTCACCCACTCATTCTCTCTCTCAAAATAAATAAACTTAAAAAAAATATATTTATTTAACTGTGCTATTGTAAAAGATGCAAAGAAATAAAAACAAAGGCCCTTGCACTCCGAAACTTTCTATTTTATTGAGGTAACTTAAAAAAAACTACCATGAAAGATAAATTATTATCTTAATTATGGTATTTGCCAACTTAAATTACCATAAAAATTATGATAGATAAATTTGGCATAACAATTTTTTAAAATGCAATACTGAGTAGTAATGCACAATAATTGAGTGGAAATGACAAAGTGTTTTAGAACTCAGAGGAGACAAGTGAATGAGCTAGAACAGTCTGAAAGAGGTTCGTGGGTTTTACAGGACTTGAAAACATGAAATCGGAGGCATTGCTAATAAAATAAACTTGGCAATTAGTAAGTGCAAGAAACATTTAGGGAACTGACATTGCCTGGAACATGACTATGGATAGCTTTTAATCGCAGACTGCTTGCTCCCTACACTTTATGGTAGAGTCACTAATGTACAGGTACCACCTCCTTGGAAAATAGTCTTCACTCTTAGACAATAAGGGATAAATTGAGCAAGGGCAGAAAAAACCAATCCTATAAAATGCAGGTCTTCCAAAAATAATTGTTAATTGACATTTATTCTCTTACAGTAATAGAACTGCTTTCAGGTTTAGAGCATCACAAAAGAAGAGATAAACTGTTAAATTTTGATAAAATAAAACCAAAACCAGGCATGAATCTTTACATAAAAGAGACTAACTGCAGGCATGAGCTTCTACCATATGAGTATTTTAAATCTCAAATTAGGACCAGGTATTTGGAAGCACTCACAACACACTTAAGTGCCGGTGCTGAAATAAAGTATACATTCTATTATTTCATGAAGTGAAACAAATTTCAGAAGAAAGGGAATGTAGGTTTAGTTATGTCATCTTAATGGAACTGGTGAGGAAATAAGATTGTTCTCATAAAATGAGGCCAAATACATCTAGGAAAGGTCAGCACTTAAATAGCCAGCATACTAGGAATCAGGGAAATTCAGACACAACCCCTACCCTTAAGAAGCTCATGGTCTTATAGACAGTCAACCAATAATTACAAGTCAGAAGGATAAGTGTTAAACTACAGAAGGCTATGAGGTCATAGAAGAGATGCAGCTTGCCTACTACATGAAGATGTCTACTAGGAGATATGAACACCACCAACAAAATTATATGATTAATTGCTAAGGAAAGAAAGGAGGGGAGAATAGGAGGAAAGAAGGAAAAAAATTCCCTACATATTTAGAGAACAAGGAATAAGAACAGTTGTATGTTTTGAGGTGAATGTCTCAAATCCAAATAGGCATAATAACTTCAACATCAACTAGGCTGCTTAAATTTGTTAAGGGAGTTATGAATGAGTCATGAGCTGCACAGTAGCAGTCCTAGTCACTGTTGTCACAAATTCTCTAGTCTAGGAGTATGTGGAAGTAAAAAACTGAAGTTTAATTGCAGTCAGCTATTTAAATCAAGGCATCACTGCTTTTAAAAAAAAAAAATGTCTTGATTAGGAACACTTTGAAGGGAATGGAAAGATGGCAACCAGATGGCTGTCTGGGTCATGGTAGTTTGGAGTGTTCATTACTAGTGATAAGGGCATGTTATTAAAGCAGCAGACTTAAAGATTCTCAAAACTACACACTGGATTAGGCTATTAGAGATCATCTTTCTTTATGGAAGGGAAAAATTAGCTGTTTATTATGTGTCAAACAGAATTTTGAGTTCCAAAAGAAAAATTTCCCCATTTTTTTTAAAAGTAGGCTTCAAGCCCAGTGTGGAGCCCAATGCAAGGCTTGAACTCATGACCCTGAGATCAAGACCTAAGCTGCGATCAAGAGTCAGACATTTAACCAACTGAGCCACCAAGGCACCCCAAAAGTTTCCCCACTTTATTTTTTTTAATATGTATTTATTTTGGGGAGAGCGCAAGTGAGGGAAGGGCAGAAAGAGGGGGACAGAGGATCCAAAGTGGTCTCTGTGCTGGCAGGCTGACAAGCAGCGAGCCCGATGTGGGGCTTGAACTCACGAACTGTGAGATCATGACTCAAGCTGAAGTTGGACACTCAACCGACTGAGGGACTCAAGTGCCCCAAGTGTCCCCATCTTAAAGATGAGGAAATATAGTCTCAAATGTAAAATAACTTGCCCAGAGCCACTTTCAATAGCACTGGAGTTTGGATTTTAAACTCAAGTATGTCTGGTGTCAAAGTGGTCTTGCTACTACACCATGATAGTGAATTCTAGAAAGAGGAAAGATAAAGTGACCAGGGCCACATGACTTATTAGTGACAGCGACAGGAGTTCCACTTACACCGAGAAAAGTCCATAGCAAAGAACACACACAGACGCATGGTAGAAAAGGAGTCAGAGTAAACAACTTCAGCCTTCTCCTGTGGTTTGGACAACTAGAATTTTCAACATAACCTCTTATTCAATCATCAAAATATATTGGTAGTTATGTGCTTGGGAGTGGTTGTCAAAACTGTTGAGGAACATCTAAGTGTGGCATATAATTGGACCGCCCTTTAAATAGCACTATTAATTAAAACTTTCTTCTCTAAAGGAAACTATTTTATGACATAAAGGAGTAAGTTTTTCCTAACCAACCAGAGATGTTTTCTCAAATCTGACATCAAGTAACATAACAAGGAAGGCTCATTAAGTTTAAAAAACAACAACAAAATCCAATTATCCAATTTTGGGGACACTGAGAAGAAACAGATTTGTCAGCAATAAGCCCAGCAGCAATGGAATAAAGGACATTTACTCAGAAGTGCTCAGGTCAAGGGGCTCAAACCTGGCACGTGGTGGAAAGGGAGACAAAAGAAGAGATCAATTACTTCCTATACCTCTGTTGAGTGAAAACAGTAGAGAATTTACAGTCAAAAGATTAATCTCCCCCACTTGTTAACATTAGGCCTTGGGTTACATGCTGTTTACTGTCTACTCCAGACATTCCTGCTGCACTTCCCACCACTCTCTATTCCCTAGAAGAATTCCAAATTGTTTAGTAACTAGTGGGGAGATTTTGTTATCCTTCCTCCAGCCCAGGGGAATGAATCAGAATTGGTCTAAACCAGTCAAAGTAATCCCATTCCCAACTGCCAGTGATTGGTCTTAAAATGGACATGTAAACCAGTTCTGGACCATGAGACTTAAGGGAAAAATTGGCTGGGGAATTTCCCTTTCCAGAAAACAAAACAAAACAAAAGGCCTGCTTAGCTAGGAAAAGGCCTTTGCTCCAGTTCCTTCCTTTTATTTGGAAAGATGGAATAAAGGTAAGATGAAAGTAGAGTTGCAGCAACCATCTTGCAACCAAAAGGTGACAAGAGAAGGAAAATCCAACATTAGTAAGATGGCAAAATTAAGGATGCACAGGGTCCTTACTGATATCATTGAATGACTGAATCAATGCTAGAACTTCCTATTAATAATAAATATCCTTTTGGTTTAAAGCACAATAAACTGTTAACAGCTAATAAGATTATTTCACATTAATGTAATATTGCTAACTTGAATTTGGGAAGTTTTGTAGGACTGTATTTTAAAAACAAATCTACTGAGTTTTATAATTCTATAATAAAATGGAATTTACTTACACATAAGGAATTTATCCCTAGTTTATTTTGTACATAATTAAGTGATACTACATTAGATGAACTTAGGCCAATACTTGGGATCTGAAATATTTTTCCTTCAAAAGGGATTAATACACACTGAAAGACATCATATTTCCTCAAAGACTCAACATCATAAAAATGTTTACTTTGCGTTAATTTACATATTTAATGTAATCTTAATAAAAATACTATACGGGTTTTTTTTTCTGGCACTAGTTTAGTTGATTAGAAAGCTTATTTGTATATTATTCAGCCATAAAAAAGAATGAGATCTTGCCATTTGCAACAACATGGATGGACCTACAGGGTATTACGCTAAGTGAAAGAAGTAAGACAGAGAAAGACAAATACCACATAATTTCACTAATATGTGGAATCTAAAAAACAAAACAAATGAATAAACAAACAAGAAGCAGAAACAGACCCACAAATACAAAGAACTGATGGTTGCCAGAAGGGCGGCAAATGGGGGGATGGGCAAAATGGGTGAGTGGAGTGGGAGATACAGGCTTCCAGATATGGAATGAATAAGTCACAGGGAATAAAAGGTATAGCATAGGAAATTATAGTCAATGGTATTATAATAGCATTGTATGGTGATGGATGGTAGCAATACTCATGGTGAGCACAGGGTATAGACTTGAGGAATCACTATGTGGTACACCTGAAACTAATATAACATTGTGTGTCAACCATACTTTAAAAAAAAAGTTTGTCTGTAAGAATAAGCAAGTAAAAGGAGCCAGGAAAATCTTAAAAAAGAATGAGGGAGAAGCTACCTCTACCATCTACTAAAACATACTACTAATAACTCTGTAGTTAAACAGGTAATAGTGGCACATAAATAAAAAAGCAGGCCAGGATGCCTGGGTGGCTCAGTTGTTTAAGTGTCCAGACTCTTGACTTTGTTTGGCTCAGGTCATGATCTCAGGGTTCGTGGGTTCGAATCCCTGCTTGGGATTCAATCTCTCTCTCTCTCTCTCTCTCTCTCTCTCTCTCTCTCTCTCTCTCTTCCCCTCCCCCCCGCCCCTCCCTTGATGGCACACTTTCTGTTTCTCTCAAAATTAATAAACTTTAAAAAAACGTTAAAAAAAATAGGAAGACGATGGGATAAAAAAGAAAATAAACAGATCCATATCTATGTGAAAATTTGGTATTTGACAAAAACATCATTTTAATCCATGGGGAAAATGACTAATTTTTATTGAGGTGAAATTCATATAATAGAAAAAGAACGTTTTAATAAATGGTGTTACAACTGGAAAACCTGTGGATAAAGATAAAACTGGATCTATCTGTTCCTCACTTTGCACATCAAGATTAACTTAAAATGGATGTAAAAAAATGGAACCATTTTTTAGAAAAAAAAAAAAAATGAATTCCTTTATAACCTGGGTGAAGGAAATGTCTTTCTGTGATGCAAAATCTAGAAGCAGCACATGCTAGATAGATTTGAGTGCATTAAAATAAAAAAAAAACCTTTTTATATAGCAAAATACATTATAAGCAAAGTAAAAAAGCAACTTGGAAAATATTTTTAACACTTAGAAATATCCTGAATACATAGAAAGCTTCAAAGAGCCACTTTGGAAAACAGTTTGGCAGTTTCTTAAAAAGTTAAACATAACTTACCATGCAACACAGCAATTCCATTCTTAGGTGTTTACCAAAGGGAAATCCAAACACATTTCCATACAAAGATTTATATGTGAATGTTCATAGCAGCATTATTCATAATAGCAAAACAAAAAAAAGGAAACTCAAGGTGTTCATCAACTGACAAGTAAAATTTGCTGTATCTACACAGAATATCATTCAACAATAAAAAGAAATGGTGTATTGATACATGCTACAACATGGATGAATCTTGAAAACATTATACAAAGTAAAAAAAGCCAGTCTCAAAAGGCACTTACTGGGGTGCCTGGGTGGCTCAGTCATTTCAGCATCTGACCCGTGATTTCACCTCAGGTAATGATCTCACAGTTTGTGAGATCCAGCCCTGCCTGGGGCTCTGTGTTGAAAGCTTAGCACCTGCTTGGGATTCTCTCTCCCTCTCTCTTTACCCTTCCCCCACTCGTGTGCATGCTCTCTCTCAAAATAATTTTTTTTTAAAGGCCCCTTACTGTATGATTTCATTTATATGCCAAAATAGGCAAATCCATGAAGACAGAAAATAGAACAGTGGTTCCCAGGGGTTGGGGGAGGCAGAAGTAACCGGTAGCAGGTAAGTAGTTTCTTTATGGAATACTGAAAATGTTCTGGAATTAGTGACAATGACTGTACAGCCCTGAATATACTAAAAACTAATGAATGGTAGGTAAACTTGTAAAAGGGTGAATTGTATGGCATATGAATTTTAATTTTTTTTAAAAAATTAATTAACAAAAACAGAAATACTAGAATTTGCAACTCAGTATGTGAGCTTGAGCAAGCTTTGTCCTTTATTTCCCCATTTGTTCGAATGGCTCCTTAAAGCTTTCCCAGGAGGCCTGATATTCATTATAAATTTAAGAAGTTGAACGAAGGACTATCTAATCAGATACAGATTAATAGAATGCTTAAGGGGAAAAAGTGATATTACAAAAAATTCAAAAAAGAGCTTCTACTTCATAAAGAAGCCTTTCTCACAGTTTTCATAAAGAAGAAGCCTTTCTCATGGTTTTCAATATAAAATAATTTACTAGTTATTCTGTAAGAGCTTATGTCAGGAAGCATAAGTGCTTTTCATGTATTATCTCATTCTCATAGCACTCTAAAGTAAGCAGAGATTAAAAGAAAAAAAAAAACAAAAAAAGACTAGAAGAGGTTAAATGACTTGACCAAAGTAAATACTTAAGCTGAGCTTCAAACTCAGATCTCCTTATCACTTTAAAGACAACAATTTCTACACCAAGTTATAACAAGAACTAAAAGTAAAACAAGAACAAGAATGGACTAAAAACCCAAAGTCTAGGTTTGAATCTTGTTTCTGCCATTTGATGATTCTGTTTTTTTAGGCAAGTCAAAGAACATTCGAATTTTCTCATTAAGAGAAAATATTACCCCTTGCCCTAATTTACCTCATAAAATAATACAAAAAGGCACTAATATATACCTTCCAGTTAAAGTACTGTAGAACTGTTAAGAGATAATTACAGAAATATAGTACTATTGGTAAACCAAAACTGTGTTGAAAAATGAATGGTTTTAATAATCTATAGTCTCTCTAATGGTAACAGAATGTACTAAAGCAGTGATTTTCAAAACATACTCCTCTCAAGCACAGCAGATGCGGCAGACTAAACATTTGTGTCCCGCTCCCCCCTCCAAACCCAGATTCATGTTAAATCCTAACATCCAATGTGATGGTATTTGGATATGGGGCCTTGAGAGGTGATGAGGTCATGAGAGTACAGCCTTCATGAATGGGATTAGTGCCCTCATAAAAGAGATGCCACAGAGCTTCCTTCCCCCTTCTGCCATGTGAAGACACAGCAAGAAAAATGCCATCTATAAACCAATAAACAGTCCCCACTGGATACAGAATCTGCCGGCACCTTGATCTTGGACTTCCCAGCCTCCAGAACTATCATACATTTCTGTTGTTTATAAGCCACCCAGTCTATGGTATTTTTTGTTATGGGCAACTCTAACAGACTAAACTACCAGTTGCAAGTAGGGATCCCAAATCAGAGTAGCTCCAAAATCTTTAATAAAAAAGTTCAAAACCACTGTTTTTTGGCATCATCTACTGGCTTCTATCAAGGAACAATGAAACCAGGATTTCAGGGCTTACCCAAGAAAAACTGTTGGTGTTCTGAAAAGGGAATAGATTCTAGAGACTAAACCTAGATTAAACCCTGGTTCTGCCACATACTAGTTGGGTGACTGTTAATCTCAAGTCTGAGTTTCCTGACTTATAAACGCAGAGAAATATATACCTTGCAAGGTTGTGAACAGATTAAATAAAATAACATACAAAAAATAATAAAGTAATATACATAAAGCTATTACTACAATGACTTTCACAAGGTACCTACTTGAAAAAAAAGTACTTGCTGTTTTTACATTACCTAGTGATACTCTGGAATTACTAAGTCTAATTTGAAAAACTACATTATGGGAACTCAAGAAAAACCACAAACTCAAAACCACCCTGAATATATGAATACCTCTAAACAAGGTTTAGTGAAATTAAAGGCAAGAGATTATGAAAAACTGTTGAAAAAGTAAGTCATATAAGAGACTGTCAAATGAACAGGTCCAACCTAAAATTAAGAGATAGATGAGAGAATGGAAAAAGATGGGTAGATAAGAAAAATGCAAATGAATGAATAGAAGAAGAAATAAAGAAGAATGCTTTAAAATTGATAGAAGTGAGACTTCATAAATCAAACCTGAGAAAAAAGAAAGACTGAATCCTAGAGTATTTGCAATGAAATAAGAAACACAACTCAAATTAAGTATTGCCAGGATAACAACTATGAATCCAAAAAAACATAATGGGTCTCAGAGACTCAAGTCTCAGTCTTTACTGGCCCTACCACTAGGCTTCTACTGCCTTAGTATGAAGAAGAATTGAATTTGTTTTCTTTAATTTTTTTTTTTTTTTTTGAGAGAAAAAGAGACAAAGTGTGAGTTGGAGAGGAGCAGAAAGAGGGGGAGGGGCAGAGAGAGAGGGAGACACAGAATTCAAAACAGGCTCCAAGCTCTTAGCTGTCAGCACAGAGCCCAATGCAGGGCTCAAACTCATGAACCCTAAGATCAGGACCTGAGCTGAAGTCAGACACTTAACCAACTGAGCCACCCAGGCACCCTGAGTTTGTTTTCTTATTCACAAAAAATATTATCTCCTGCCTCTACGTTTACCTACAGAATACAGAATTCTCTGAATCGTTTCCTCAACTATACAGTGAAACCATTTCAAAGCTCTCTTTTTAGCACAGGGAGAGAGTATATTACCACTAATTTTAGACTCGGCTGAGGCCTGCCTATGTTTCAATAAGGAAATAGAAAAGAAAAATATAGGAAAACAAGCCACCTGAGGAGCACATAAAATTCACCAACACATGCTCTTCTCTTCATAATATTATAAAGAAGCATCTTCCTAAATAAGTTTATTTCCCAGAACAAGCAGTTAACAAAGAAGACCAAAGCATCTATTTAAAGAGGGTAAGTTGGAGTGCCTGGGTGTTCAGTCGGTTAAACATCTCGGCTCATGTCATGACCTCACAGTCCATGAGTTGGAGCCCCACACTGGGCTCCAGGCTGACAGTGCAGAGCCTGCTGGGGATCTTCTCTTCCCCTCTCTGCCCCTCTCCTGCTTGTGCTCTTTCTCTCAAGATAAATAAACTTAAAAAATAAAGAGGGTAAGTTACTAACAATTATACAATCTTCTAATCACCAAGTTTTCCCTTTATTTTCTTTTACTGTTTTTCTTCAGTTTTTCACCTTCAGAGAATTTGTTTTAACAAAGTGAGAGGCTGACCTCTAAATTTATCTACAGCATGTATAGTTATTAAAAACCTAATATTTTTATATATTTTTACAGAAGAGGGTTTGTGTACTAAAGGACCAAATTTTAGATTAAAAAAGGCACTAAGACATATATACCAATGATAAATGTTACATTGATTTTATACTCCAGGTAAATTTTCCCAAATAATCTGTCATGGATCAGTTTCCACATCCTCCTTATTCATGTTACAGTCTTACTTTTCTGTCTTTTAACGCCAAAACAATATCCATCTTACCTTCTACGAGGCTTTCTACCACCTCTGTCTATTATGCATCAACTACCTATCTTCTGTCGAGGTTTTCTCACTTTTCTACTGTGCATCATAGTCAGGTCTCCACTTCAATTCTTAGTTTCCTTCCCTGTTTGTTTCAACCACCACCCCCAATTCTCACCACCTCTCTATCCCACTGTTTTAATTTATAGGATTCTCCTTTCTCTTTATTCCAAGGACCTACTTTCACAGTTATGCATCTACTGTCCTCATCTCCTTTTTGATCAGTTTTTGTACATATTACTTCTTTAGAACCTAAGATTCCTCTTCTCTAGTTTTTATTCCAAGTACAGTATATCTATCAACCCATTTCTAGAATCCCAAACACACCCTCTTGGCTACCTCGTACCTATTCATTCTTTCTACCCCCTTTCTCTGTAGTCACTAGTCTGCAGAATACTATTTGATACCACAAATACCCCTGAAAACCAACTGCCTACTCAATTGTCTCTACTTTCCAGTAATTACCTCTCCCATGTTCAACTCATCCTCTCTTATACCTAAGGTACCCCCTAAACCTACACAAGCCATTCAACAACCTAAAATTCCCCAAAACTATCCCTTCAACACAGCTCCTGCCTTCCCAGTAAATGGATTTCCCCAAAATATTATAAGCAGCTACTCTCAATGCTTCATTAATTCTGAGTCTTATCAAACCAGTACATAGCTTCCATCAGACTTATTTGCCTGGCAAAAATCAACTGCCCAAATTTCCTCTTTAAGCTTCCCAGACTATATCTACAGCACTTCCATTCACGAAACCCCGTTCCCAGTCATTTCTCCATCTCTAGAGCCCATGGTCATTCTCTCAGCTCATCACTCCTACCCTTACTCCCTACCCTCACTTCTCAGAACATTCCCATTGCTCTTAACAGTCTAATTGGCTATATTCCCCATCTTTCCTTAGTCCCGTTCTCAGGCTTTCTCAATTCTCCCTTAAAAGATCTAATCTAATCAACCCCTCACTCCCTGAATCTTCCTCTTACACCTCCAAGGACACTCTCTAGAACCTTCTGCTCCCTAGTTCTCTTTCCTTCTCCAATCCTGCCTCAGGTGTTCCCACTTCCCTCAGCTTTTCTAGTATCTAGTTCTTTCCGTCTTCTTACTACTTCCAAATCTTTCCCTAGTTGTTCTCCTAAATTCCCTCAACTTTTCTCAGTCATTCCCCATTTTCCTCAACCTTCCCTGGCAGCTATTCCCCGACTTTCCTCACCTCTACCACCTTTCCTCAAACCTCATCCATCCCTTCTTCTGGAGGTGCCTCCTACATCTCTTAAATTACCCTCTCAGCTTCCTCAATCTTTGCCTCATTCCCTCCTTCCTTCAATACTATTTGTCCTCCAATTTCCATTGACTTGGCGCCTCCCCTAGTTCCCAAATCTACGTTCAACACCATCTAAACGTCTCCAGGCCGCCGCCAACATTCTCTCTCATCCTTAGCCTCCCCTACCGTGCCACTCTAAACGCCCAGAGACACCATTCTCCAATGGCCGGCGCCTGGCCTCTAGGGAGACGGGGTATGGGTCACGTACCCCATTCGCATCTTGGCTCCGCTCTGGCTGCCCCCGCTGCCGGGTAGAGGTGGGCGAGAGGGCAGGCGGCCGAGGTGCATGCTCTTCTCTAGGGCCGACATGAAGTGGAGGCCTCAGGTAGTCAAAGAGTAGCCGGAGCTTCGTCCCACGCTAAGCGCGGCCCAACCGGTCACAGCTCGCTCCCCTAGCGACGCCCAGTGCCTTTGGACAGCACCCAGCTACCGGCAGCACCGCCCACCGCCCACCGGCTCCGTAAACTCCACCCCCTCTCCTCGGCGATTCCACCGGAAGTACGCAACAGCCGTTCACAAAGAAAGCTGGGTAACGGAGTCTACGGATCTCTCAGACCAACAGAGAACTCATCGACCCTCGCCGGAAAGACAAGCGCTCCTAAAGGCAATGCATCCTGGGCAATGAAGTCCTCAAAGGGCATATCCCTTTGCGCTTGCGCAGCTGAAGGCGACAGCTGTCAACCTCGTAGAGGTAGTGTAGCAAAGCATCCTGGGTGTTGTAGTCTATTTGCGGGAAGAAGGCTTTGGCGCCTTTCCTTTTCACCGCTCCTTTCAGACGGTTAAGAGGAAGAGCTTTTTCTTCCTGCTTCCCAGGCTGCCCAGCGGCTCCGGTTGCCGGGGAACGCAGGCGCCTCGGGAAGGGATGGCGGGAGGTTACGGCTTGGGTGCTGGAGCCGGAGTTCAGTTGGTGAAGAAAAGCTCTGGCTCGTCATGAAACAAAGAAAAGGCCAGGGGCCTGTCGGAGCCCGTGGCCGCAAGAAGAGAGGTAACCTGAGAGACCAAAGGTTGAGGAAAGAATAATAAGGTGGAGTTGGGAGCAAGGTGTAGAGAATTCCAGGGAGACTCCCCCACCCGCCTGTAAAAAGGGAGGGAGAGAAGTAGGAAGGGGGAAATAACCAAGGAATCTGAAGGTTAGAGAGGGCAGTTACCCCTCCAGCGAAAGGGAAGGAAATAGGTACTGAAGTAGGGGGTCAAAGCGGACTAATAAATGGGGCGAGGTGAGGGCTAAAAGGGTGCAGGCAGGACACTTCTAAAGAAAGGAAATAAAAAAATTCCAGGATTTTAAAAAAACTTTTTAAAGGGAGGTGTAATTGACATGTAACATTATCTTAGCTTCAAGTTGTACAATTGTTTAGATATTCCCGTATATTTGCGAAGTGATCAAACAGTACGTCTAGTTAGCATCCATCACCGTACATACTTACTAAAAGTTTTTTTCATGTCATGAAAACTTTTAAGATGTACTCTTTTAGCAACTTTCAAATATACAGTGCACTATTAACTGTAGTTCACTGTGCTGTACTTTTACATCCCTGTGACCTAGGAGTACTTTTGATAGCAAAGTTAAATGTGTGTGTGTCTGTGTGTGGGAGGGTATAGCTTTGGAGTTCCGCACGTACTGAAAGAAACATAAGTTGGAGAGGTGGTATGTCAGTAATTCTAATTGGCAAAGATCATGTTGTATGCATTACTGTAAATGTTAGTTGAATGAGCCAAACAAACATAAGACAGTCATGAAGTATGAAGGGCTACAGGCAGGAGTTGGGAAAGATAGTTGTGGAGGAGAGAAAAAGAAAGTGGGGAGTGACAAGGTGAGGTAGAGTGCAGGTGAAGGCATGAGGATCTTTGAAGGATCTGAGAGGATGAAAGAGTGTGTAGCAAGAGAAGGTCTTTAGATTGAGGACTCAACCTACTGTCTGAGAACGTATCTCATCCAAGCTTTTTAAAGATAACTAAGGCAGTTTTGAGGCAGTGACTTTTCCTGCAAAGAATGATGGGAGGATATGAAATAGAAGCACAGATGTATTCAATGCTAGTGCTCCCTATGTCAAACAGTCAAGCATATTTGGTTGATAGGAGGAAAATAAAAATTGAAATAACATAAGAATGCCCTTCTTGCTATACCATCTATATATGCAGTAATGCTCATATACACACCTGTGTATTATTTTTATATTGAAACTACTTATATGTAAAGATTATGGTGGGTCTTTTTCAGCTGTAGAGAGCAGAGAAGGTGTTCGCTTTAGAAATCCAAAAACTTTTATATAGATTTCTTGATCTGATATACTCCAGTATATTTTCTTGTTAGGCATGACCACTCTCTGAGGGAAAAGAGGAATAGGAAGGTGTGTGTAATATAGGAATGGTTTCTTTTTTTTTTTTTTTTAAGTTTTTAATTTAATTCCAGTATAGTTAACATACAGCGTTATATTAGTTTCAGATATACAGTATAACGATTCAACAATTCTATGCATTACTCAGTGTTCATCATAAGTGTGCTCTTTAATACCCATTACCTATTTCACCCACCCACCGCTCCCCCACCTCTCCTCTGGTAACCATCAATTTGTTCTCTACAGTTAAGTCTGTTTCTTGGTTTGTTTCTCTTTTTTTTTTTTTCCTCCTTTGTTCATTTGTTTTGTTTCTTAAACTCCACATGAGTGAAATCATATGGTATTTGTCTTTCTCTGACTTATTTTGCTTAGCATTATACTCTCTAACTCCATCCATGTTGTTGCAGATGGCAAGATTTCATTCTTTTTTATGGCTGAATAATATTCTATTGTATAGATATAAAGGAATAGTTTCTTAAATTTCTTCTAAATCATGGTTAGGAGATAACTATGAATGGAAGACCATCAGGGTCATTAAAGGAAAGTTTTATAGAAAGTCATAATTAAATGCCTTGTTTACATTTATTATCTGTCTGAAATCAGAAGCCAATAAATATTATAAAAGCCAATGAATATTATGAGCCCAGTGCTGGAGTAAAAAATAATGGCAGAATCTGAAGATGATAGTGTCTGTCTTCAATGACTGAATGATGTTGGCCAGAAAGAAAATACAAAATTTAAGGTGGTCTTTATTGAAACGCTTAATCATTTGAGCATTGAGTGAAGGGAGGAGTTATTGCTGTTTCATGTTTAGTGATGGTTTTAAAGTAAGAGAGGTAGAGCTAACATATCTTAAAACCTGAACTTTGCAACAATAAACAACAGTACTTGGGAGAAAAATTTCAACTACTTCTGAGATTTTAAAAACCTATCTACTGTATCATTATATTTGTATTTTTAAAATGGTATCTTTTTTTTATTGAGGTATAGTTGACACACAATGTTATGCTAGTTTCAGGTATACAACAGTGATTCCACAAGTCTATATGTTAAACTGTGCTTACCACAAGCATAACTGCTATCTATCCCCATACAACGCTATTACAATACCATTGACTATATTCCTTATGCTGTACCTTCTATCCCTATGATTTATTCATTCCATACTTGGAAGTGTGTGTCTCCCATCTCCCTTCATCTATTTTGCCCATCCCCCTTCCCCTCTCCCCACTGGTGACCGCCTGTTTTTCCTTTGTATTTCGGGATCTGTTTCTGCTATTTTTTAAGATTCCACATGTAAGTGAATTTGTCTTTCTTTGTCTTATTTTACTTAAGCATAATACTCTGTAGGACCATCTGAGTGGTCTCAAAGGCAAGATTTCATTCTTTTATTTCCTTAATATTTATTTATTTTGAGAGAGACAGTGCAAGCGAGGGAGGGACAGAAAGAGAGCGGGAGACACAGAATCTGAAGCAGACTCCAGGCTCTGAGCTGTCAGCACAGAGCCTGACATGGGGCTCAAACTCACGAACTGCGTGATCATGACCTGATCATGACCTGATCATGACCTGATCATGATCTGGTGGCCACTTAACTGACTGAGCTACCCAAGCGCCCCTTTGTCCTTTTTTATGGCTGAGTAATAACCCATTGTGTACGTGTACCACCTCTTCTTTATCCATTCATCTATCAGTGGACACTTGGGTTGCTTCCACACCTTGGCTAGTGTAAATAATGCTGCAATAAACATAGGGGTGGATATATCTTTTCTCGTTAGTGTTTGAATTTGGGGGGTAAATACCCAGTAGTGGAATTACTGGGTCATATGGTATTTCTATTTTTAATTTTTTCTAAATTTTTAATTGTTTCTTAATTTCTTTTGAGAGAGAGCACTCATGCATAAACTGGGGAGGGGCAGAGAGAGAATCCCAAGTAGGCTCTGCTGACAGCGCAGAGATTATGAAATCATGACCTGAGCCGAAATCAAGACTCAGGTTCTTAACCAACTGAGCCAACCAGGAGCCCCTATTTTTAATTTTTTAAGGAACCTCTGTATTATTTTCCATAGTGGCTACACTAATTTACATTCCTCCCAGTGGTGCATGAGGGTTCTTTTTCCTCCACATCCTAGCCAACACTTGTTATTTCTTGTCGTTTTGATTCTAGCCATTCTGACAGGTGAAAGGTGATATCTCATTGTGGTTTTAATTTGCATGAAATGATAGCTTTCAATTAAAGAGGAGTTTGTTTTCACATGTTTTAAGCTGGTATTATGTTCTTTACTTACAATAACTTGAATCAGACCCTGAATATGAATTAGTTATCAAAGTGGTTTAGGTGGGGGTGCCTGGGTGGCTCAGTCGATTGAATGTCAAGTCCAACTCTTGATTTTGGCTCAGGTCATGATTTCATGGTTTGTGAGTTGGAGCCCTAGCTCAGGCTCCACGCTGATGTTGTGGAGCCTGTTTGGGATTCTCTCTGCCCCCCTCATGTGTATGCTCCCTTTCATTTTCTCTCTCTCTCTCTCTCAAAATAAAATAAACTTAAAAAAAAAAAAAGTGGCTTAAGTGACTCGGTAAGTTATTCTGTGGTTTGATTTGCTCTTTATAGGATAAATGTTCTCCTGGTAGAGACTAATATTTGTGTGTGTTCTCATTCAAAAAGCAGATTATATGTTTCTATATTTAGTCTGAATTTTGACTTAGTGTTTTTGGATTCCTCCACAGGTTTGAGTGACATTTCTCCATCTACAAGCCTTCCACCTCTGGTTGAAGGCCAGCTACGCTGCTTTCTGAGACTTACTGTTAATAAAGTCATATGGAAGATTGCAAAGCCTCCCACTTGGGTACTTGTCCGAGTGAGATGGTGGGGAGAAACATCAGATGGAACCCTTTTTTGTCCCAGGGACGCATTGCAGACTGAACCAAAAGCTGTCAGAACAACTACACGTTATGCTGTTCGCTGTGGTCCAAAGCAGTTTACCTCTTATCTAACTGGTATGTTTTTGTCTTATCATTTCAGCTTCAGGCCTAATAAATGTATGTTATGTTGTTAGCAAAGGGTATTATCGTGTACATAGTATCTATGGCATTGTTAATTATTAAGTGAAAGAAGTTTTATAATAGCCGCCATTTATTGAGAGTATACTATGTGCCAGCAGTTGATACATATTGTTTCTAATCCTTAATAACCCTACAAGAAAAATATTTCCTGTGTTTTATAGGCAATGAAACTGAGGTGTAAAGATAAAATGAATACTCTCTAAGGTTACATAGTTGATAAGTGGCAAAACTAGGACTTGAACCAGTTTCGGTCTGATGCCAAAACTCATGCACTTTTCACTACCCCATGCTTCTTTAGTAGTAACTGTAGTCTCTGCTCTGGGACTCATGTTAAAGGAAGAAAGGGATAGATAGATAGATAGATAGATAGATAGATAGATATGTCTATGTATAAACTTTACTAAAAGTACAAGATAATACATGGTAAGTGAGTGGTTTAATGAATTAGTAATATAGGTTTTCATGGAAGGGAAGGATCCCTTTTTAATATTTATTTTTGAGAGAGAGAGAGAGAGCGCACCCATGAGCAGGGGAGGGGCAAAGAGAGAGGGAGAGAGAATCCCAAGCAGACTCTGTGCTAACAGCACAGAGTATAACATAAGGCCCAATCCCATGAACTGTGAGATCAGGACCTGAGCTGAAATCAAGAGTCAGACACTTAACTGACTAACCCACCCCAAGAAGGGGTCCCATTACAAGAAACCAGGAGACAAGATTTCTTCATTTCTGTTCAAAGAAAGCATTCTAAATCTATGTTATTTCTGTATTCAGGTCAGGCTTTCCCATAAACACATTTTGGATGGTGGGTTATTTATCAAATCAATCCGTTTCAAGTAAAAAAAAAAATCAGGTATCATGTAAACATTGTTGGGCTAAGAATACTGGAGAATCAGAGGTTAATTAAAGGTTAACTTGTCCCTAAGAAGCTTATATTCTATTAAAATTTTTTTGAAAATATCACAATATAAAGAACAAAACATTTGGTCATTCTAAAGATATATATTGAACTCTTAGCATATGCTAGACATTGTGCTAGGCACTGTGGGGAATTACAAAAATGAGTCAATTTAATCAGAATGGTATCTAATTCTAACTAAATTCACAGAGTAGTTTAGTTATAATACTAGGTAGGAAATGTTAAGTACTGTTATAGGATACTCACAAATAATCTGGGTACTATAAGACTAATTTAACAAATGAAGAGTGGTTAAAAATTCTTTAGTAAGAGAGGTGCCTGGCTGGCTCAGTCAGTTAAGCGTCTGACTGTAGATTTTGGCTAAGGTCATGATCTCACCATTTGTGAGATCGAGCCTTGTGTAGGGCTCTGCACTAACAGCACGGAGCCTGTTGGGATTCCCTCTCTCTCTCTGTCTCTCTCTCTCTCCCCACCGACCCTGCCCCTCCCCTGCTTGCTCACCAGATCTCTCTCTCAAAATAAATAAATAAACATTAAAAAAATGTTTTCAGTAAGAGAGAAAATATCTATTAATATGATAGCAAATCACACATTTGAGCATCCTGCAGTATGATAAAGAATGCATTAGACCTGACATTTGAACTTTAGATTGGTGTTATCAGCTGTGGGATTTGGGGAAAGTCCCTTCCCATTTCTGATCCCCCTTTCCCTCATCTGTTAAAAGTGGCATCAGATAGCTGCCCTTTCACTTTGTTTTTTCATGAAGAGCCTGGTTGAATGAGAAGAACATGGGCTTTGAAGTCAGTCTTGAATTGGAACTCTGGCTTCAGGATTGGATGGCTGTACAATGCTGAGATGTTCCTTAAGATCTTGGAGCCTCAGTGTCCTATTAGTTAAATGAGGATAATAGCACTTACCGGCAGGAATTATTGAAAAGGTTAAATAAAAAAATTTTTGTGAACTGATTGGTCCAGTACCTGGCACATTGTAGGTGTGAGTCTTGTAAAAATGTAAAGTTTTTGGCACTGTAGGGAATACAGAAGCTTTAGACGTAATCTCTGGTCAAAAGGATCAGTTGAAAAAAACAAAACTGGTACATATGAAATAGTAGTGACCAGTGGCAAACAATAAGTAATTAAATGTCTGATTACTTGGTGCATATAGTAAGTACTAAATGAATATTCCATAATATTATCATAGGAACTTGAGAATCATAACTTAAGAACTCAGTATCATAAGTTCTCAGGAAACCAGAATCCTACTTCTGTTGTGTACTAACTAGCTGTTTGAATTTAAGCAAGCATTTAATCTTCCTGTGCCTTAATTTTCCCCTTATTAAATTGAAGGAGTTAACCACCAAATGAGCCAATAATAAAATTTTATAAATCTAGTTAAGAAAGAAGCTTTGTTAAAAAAAAGAGGTTAGAGTGGGAGAGAGCCAAAGCATAAGAGACTCTTAAAAACTGAGAACAAACTGAGGGCACCTTTTGGGATGAGCACTGGGTGTTGTATGGAAACCAATTTGACAATAAATTTCATATATTGAAAAAAAAAAGAAAGAAGCTTTGTTGAAGGTAGGATTTGAATAGTAGTTGGATGAGGTGAACCTTGTAAGTGATGGCCCAGCTATGGACATAAGTATGATGTGTTTATTAGAAAATGAAGACATAAGAGATCAAACATTAGTTCACGTGAATATATGCTCTAACTGAAAACTTGGAAAAGTGTAACTATTTCTTAAGCTATGTGGTAGGTATTTGTTTCTTTATTCTTTTATGTACTCTTTTATATGCATATTTCATTTAAAAGAAAGAAAAGTGCATGGTTCTGGAAGCCACGAGGAAGCAGCCTGGTGGCCAGCCTGACAAAGCCCACACTGGGCCCCAATCATGAGTGGCCACCACTAGGCTTCAGGAGGTGCTAGGTTCATCAGAGCCCTTCTTCTCACCTCCTCTTCTCTACGTAGACTAGGCAGGCTACAGCAAACAGAAGCAGTTGAGTTCTTTTATATCAAAACAGCAAAACACCAAAGAGGAAGTTGAGAGAACTCCACTCTTTCTATTATACAAGCCTTCCTGACACCTGTAACCATGTGCCTTGCACCAAGTGGAAAATAAACTCCAACCTGCCAGTTGGAAAGAAAGAAAGAAAGAAAGAAAGAAAGAAAGAAAGAAAGAAAGAAAGAAAGAAAGAAAGAAAGAAAGAAAAGGAAAGAAGAAAGAAAGAAAGAAAGAAAGAAAGAAAGAAAGAAAGAAAGAAAGAAAGAAAGAAAGAAAGAAAGAAAAAGAAAAAAAAGAAAGAAGAGGGGCGCCTGGGTGGCTCAGTTGGTTAAGAGTCCGACTTCGGCTCAGGTCATGATCTCTCAATTTGTGAGTTCATGCCCCACATCGGGCTCTGTGCTGACAGCTCAGAGCCTGGAGCCTGCTTCGGATTCTGTGTCTCCTTTCTCTCTGCCCCTCCCCTGCTCATACTCTGTCTCTCTCTGTCTCTCAATAATAAATAAATGTTAAAAAAATTAAAAAAAAAGAAGAAGAAAGAAGAAAATGTATAAGGTAAACTAATGAATATATTGCCACAAATTAGTGTGAAACATGAATAGGTCCAGGTTGAAAAGAGCAAGGCAGTAAAACAGAGTATATTAATTCCTCAAGTAAGGATAATTTATAGGAACAAGTGAAAATGTTAGCATTTTACAGTTTATAAAATACTTTCAAGTCCAACATCTTCTTTGATGTTTAAAACAATCCTGTGTAGTAGGTAGGGTGGTTTGTTTTATTCCTTTCTTTGTATCTATTTTACCTTATTCCAACGGGAAGTTAGGACAATTACAAATACATGTTAACGACAGAAAGATTTTTTTTAATACATAAGAAAATATTTACATTTTAAATCATTAAAAACTTTTTGTTTAAGGTAAATGAAAATACAGTAGGAGGAATGAGAGGAAGCCCCTGGGATTTACTACTATGCAGGCAGTGGGTATTCTCATTTTCTGATGAATTTGGGTTTCAGAGTTTAAAAGTGACATACCCAGGGTCACCCTAATGCCAACCCTGATAGTAGGTGCATGTTTTATTTGAAAATAAAATAATTTAAGTAAAAAAGTTTTCTCATACATACCCACCTCCAAAGAAAAAAGAAAGTAAATGAAAAATATCTGTGTATGTTATAATTGTTTCTGATTAGATATGGCTGTGCTGGTGCTGGAAGTAATCACCAAGCTTGATCATCTTCCAATTGGTAGAGTTCAGATCAGTGGACTAGCTCAGCTTTCTCCAACCCATCACATCAATGGATTTTTTACCATTGTTTCACCAACATCTAAGAAACTTGGAGAACTCCAGGTAAAAATATTTTAATTCTTTGCTGCGTAGAATAAAATTTTTTCAGTACAAGTAGTTGAGTCTGTTTGTAGAATGGATAGGTACATGACTCCCATTTATCATGGTAATTCCCACTTCATGCCTTTGTTCGTGTTTTTACCCAGTCTTTTTTTTTTTTTTTTTTTAATATAATTTATTGTCAAATTGGCTTACATATAACACCCAGGGCTCATCCCAACAAGTGCCCTCCTTAATGCCCATCACCCATTTTCTCCTCTTCCCCACCCCCCCATCCACCCTTAGTTTGTTCTCTGTATTTAAGAGTCTCTTGTGGTTTGTCTCCCTCCCTCTCTGTTTGTAACTATTTTTTTCCCCTTCCCCCCACCCATGGACTTCTGTTAAGTTTGTCAAGATCTACATATGAGTGAAAACATGATACCTGTCCTTCTCTGACTGACTTATTTCACTCAGCATAATACCTTCCAGTTCCATCCACGTTGCTGCAAATGGCACCGTCTTTATAATGTATCTTATCCAAATCCTCTTAGTGCTTTACTACCCATCTGAAGTGCCAAGAGTCCTTCACAGCTCCTACTGCATTCATTCTTCTCTGTACTCTTTATTAAATTTATGACATTAATTGTATAATCATTGTTTGGTTACAATCCTACACAATCTCTAAAATTATGTACTAGTCATTTCCCTTTAATTCCCTTTCTTTTTAGTTTCTAGATTCCCTGGGAGGCAGGACATTGTTTTCTACTTTCTGTGTTTTTCCCACAGCTCCTAACATAATGCCAAGCAATAATTGCTTGTTTGACTCATGTAAGTGGCATCTTTGATGTGTTCATTCGTGCCTACAACCTTTTTATACAGTATTATGTGCCACTAAGGATACAGAGATAAGAGATGATTCTTTCATATAGTTTTCCGAAGTCACACAGGAGGAAATAGAAGAATAATAAGTAGAATGCTGTGTGATAGATGTTATGCTACATATGTGTACAGGATGGTGGAAAGAACATGGAAGGGTCCTTTTCTGAGCGAGACTTTTTGGGAGTGCTTCCTAGAAAGTTCTGAGTATTCAAATCACTTAGGAATTTCATGAGTTTTACCTTTTCAAATGTATTCTGAAATACAGAAGTTTAAACAGGTAGAGAAAAGATATACAGCATTATCAAATGTGAGAACTTCTTCCAAAACTATGAGCACAGGAGTGCCTAGCTGGCTCAGTCGGGAGAGCAGGAGACTCTCGATCTCTGGGTCCTGAGTTGGAGCCCCACATTGGGTTTAGAGATTGCTAAAAAAAAAAAGCCAAAAAAAACCAAAAAACGACAACAAGCGCATAAATGTGTTAGCGGAACAGAATAGAGTCCAGAAATAATTCTGGGGCGCCTGGGTGGCTCAGTCTAAGTGTGTGACTTTGGCTCAGGTCATGATCTCATGGTTCATGAGTTCAAGCCCCATATCAGGCTCTGTGCTGACAGTTGGGAGCCTGGAGCCTGCTTCAAATTCTGTTGTCTCCCTCTCTCTCTGCCCCTCCCTCAGTTGCGCTCTGTCTCTCAAAAATAAACATTTAAAAAAAAAGAATTCCAACTGAATGAAAGAATGTAACATTTTCTTTCTCATATTTTTATATATAATAAATTAAAAAATAGTGGCACCTTATGGTAGTAACTTCATAGTGAAGTGAGTATGGTTACTTTTCTGATAATGGTACAGATTTACCTTAGATCTGCAAGACAATTTGGCATTGTGTTTCAAGAGCCCTAAAATTGCCATATATCATTTACCTAAGTAATTCTACCCTTAGGAACTTATCTTAAGGAAATACCATAAAAAGAGAGGGAAGCTATATGCTTACGTCTAGTCATGGAAATACACTTTAAAAAAATTTTTTTTAATGTTTATTTATTTTTGAGAGAGAAAGAGACAGAGCCTGAGCAGGGGAGGGGCAGAGAGAAAGGGAAACACAGAATCCAAAACAGGCTCCAGGTTCTGAGCGGTCAGCACAGAGCCCAATGCAGGGCTCAAACTCATGAACCACAAGATCATGACCTGAGCCGAAGTTGGATGCTTAACTGACTGAGCCACCTACACACCCCAGAAATACACTTTTAATGTTGAAAAAATGAAAACAATGTATTCAAAAATATTAAAATTATAGTCTATTAGTAGAATATTTTGTTTCTGTAAAAGACAAAATTACATAATTGTATAGCCTCATGGAAAAATGGATTTTGGATTGATAACAAACAAGAATTAAAATTAAATACACATACATACATGTATTCGGCTCAGGTCATAATCTCACGTTTTGTGGGTTCAGTCCCCGCATCTGACAGCTCGGAGCCTAGAGCCTGCTTCAGATTCTGTCTCCCTCTTTCTCTGCCACCACCCTGCTCATGCTCTGTCTCTCTCTCTCAAAAATAAAAATAAAAATAAAAAATTTGAAGTGTAGGATTCTAGGTGGGGTTTTTTCCTATTTTTAAAATTGAGATATAATTTGGGGTGCCTGGTGGCTTAGTTGGTTAAGTGTCCAACTCTTGATTTCACCTTAGTCACAATGTGAAGATTCGGTTTGTGGGATCGAGCCCCAGGTCGGGCTCTGTCCTCACAGCATGGAGCCTGCTTGGGATTCTCTCTCCTCCTCTCTCTCTCTCTGCCCCTGGCGTTCTCATTTTTAAAAAATAAAATAAAATTGAGATATAATTCCCATGTCATAAGATTCACCCTTTTAAACAATTCAGTGTTTTTTAATATGTCCACAAGATTTTATAACCATCACCACTATCTAATTCCAAAAAGGAGCACTGTGCCCATTAGCAGTCATACCCCTTTTCACCCTTTACCAGTCCCTGGCAACCACTAATTTAACTTCTGTTTTTAATGTATTTGCTTATTCAGGACGGTTCATATAAATGAAATAATATATTATGTAGCCTTTTGTAACTGACTTCTTTCATGTAGCATGATGTTTTCAAAGTTCATCTTTGTTGTGGCATGTATCGGTACTTCATTCCTTATGATGCCTGGATAATATTCCATTGTATGGATAGGCCACATGTTTATCCATTCTTCAGTTGATGAACATTTGGTTTATTTCCACTTCTTGACCACTGTGAATAATGGCAGCCACCATAAACATTCACTTACAAGGTTTTTTGTGAACATGTTTTCATTTCTTTTGGGTATATACCTAGGAGTAGAATTTCAGCCATAGGGTAGGTATGTTTAACTTTGAAGAACTGCCAGACTGTTTTCTAAGGTGCCTGCATCATTTTTTCCCTATATTTAAATATCAGTTGCTGCAATAATACTTGTGTGAGTGTTTATTTAAATGTCATTGGAATTTTTGGAAAATTGTATATAGAGCTTTACAGACAGAAGTCAGATTTTAAAAGATTATGGAATAAGGAAATAAGTAGCAATTAGAGATTTCTGTTTCCCAAGTAAATGTCAGTGAAAAGAGGGAGAGGTAGTGTGATCTAGTGGAAATAGCACTAGAGTTGGACATGAGAAATTGGTTAAAAAGCAATTCTGGTGTTCACTTGTCCTCTCTGAGCTTCCATATCCTATTTTATAAATTGAATATACTAAAACATTTCCCTCACAGCATTGTTGCAGGGATTGAGATTTAAAAAGTTTGGAAACACTTAACATAGTGTTTAGGCATGTGATGGGGACATGGCAAATTTATTTGAATTTGAGAGGACACTAACTGTGGGTAGCAGAATTCAGAAGTTTGATCATTACTGTTTTAGAACAGGGGTTGACACACTTTGCCTCGTGTTCCATATCTGGCCTTCTAACTGAACGTGGTTTTTGCATTTTTAAAATGGTTATTTGAAAACTAACATCCAATAAATAAAGCCTAAAATATTTATTCTCTGCCCCTTTACGGAATACGCTTGCTGGCCCCTTTTTAGAGCATGATTTGTTTGTAGACCAAAGAGAAGCAAGTGAAGAAAGAAATTGAAAATAAGAGGATAACTGAGCCAGTATCATGAAGGTCATGAAGAGAATTAAATGGGAATGAGTTTTTATCATGAACTCAGCTAATAGGGTTACGTTGGGAATAGAGGAATTATAACCAGTAGGAAAAGAGGAAGAACATTTTGAAATAGACAAAATTGAAGTTCATTCTGATAGTTTTCTCATCAGCATTTATTGTATGCCTATCTACCATATGTTAGGCACTATATATTTTGTTAACTTTTTTTTTGTTTTTCTTAGAGATATGCAAAACAATATCTTATATGTATAAAATATAAAAACAACATATAGTGGAATGCCCATTGTCTCCTCACCCAGGCTAAGAATTTTTTTTTTTACGTTTATTTATTTTGAGAGAGCGAGAAAGAACGCAAGCAGGGGAGGGGTAGAGAGAGGGGGAGAGAGAATCCCAAGCAGGCTCCTCACTGTCAGCACAGAGCCCAATGTGGGGCTTGACCTGAGCTGAAATCAAGAGTCCAAAGCTTAACTGACTGAGCTACCCAGGTGCCCCCAGACTAAGAAATATTAATAGAATAAGTAAAAGGAGCCGGTTTTAGAGATTCATCCGTATTGTTTTGTATATCAGTAGTTCCCTTTTGCAGAGGTATGTTCTATTGCATTGATAATTTCACAGTTGTGGTTTTGTTTTGTTTTGTTTTTTATCTATTTACCAGTTGGTGGACATTTGGGTTTTCTTTTTTTGTTTGTTTTTTGTTTTGTTTTGTTTTTTATTTTTTTTTTACTACTTTTTGCTTGTTATGAATAAAGCAACGCTTTGTGTGGACACGTGTTTTTATTTTCTTCGGAAAATACCCAAAAATGGAATTGCTGAGTCATGGTTAACTTTTTAAGAAACTACCAGACCATTTCCAAAGTGGTTGCATAACTTTACATTCCCATCAGTAGTATATAAACATTCTCCGTATAAACATCTACTTGGTATGTAGTTGCTCCACGTCCTTGCCATTACTTGGTTTGGATAGTCTTTTTAATTTTTGTCATTCTAGTGTTCTACTGAGTAGGTACTGATATCTCACTGTGGTTTTAGTTTGTATTTCCTGATGATTAATATATTGAGTATTTTTTCATAGGCTTTTGGGCCATTATCTTTTTCAGGGATTCACAGGCTATATAACCCCCAAGGCAAGTCTGACTCACTCACCACCTATATTTGTAGGTAATTTTATTAGAACACAGCCATACTCACTTATTTGCGTGTGGTCTGTTGCACCTTCCACGCTGTAACAGCAATGTAGAGTAGTCCCCCTGCCCACATCTGCAGTTTCTTTTTTGGTGATTTTAATGTAGTTGGGAAGCCGATGATCCTCCTTCTGACTTATCCTCAGAAATCAGTATCAGCCTATCGCCATGTCACAATGCTTAGATCGTTCACCACACTTAATGTCATCACGTGTGCATTTTATCATCTTATCACTAGAATAAAGGTGAATACAGTACAATGAGATATTTTGAACAAGACCACATTCACATAATTTATTTTATTTTATTATTAGCTATTGTAAATCTCTTACTGTACCTAACTTTTAAGTTAAACTTTGTCATAGTTATGTAAGTATATAAGAAAAAAGCATATGTATCGGTTCAGTACTATCTGCAGTTTGAGGCATCCACTGGGGATCTTGGAACATATCCCCCGTGGATAAGGAGGGACTACTGTAATTATGACAGAAACTGTATGGCATGCAAAGCCTAAAATATTAATTCTCTGGCTCCTTCACAGGAAAGAAAAAGTAATCAGTATATCTTATGGTTCAGCTTTAAAGAGGGATTCCATATGTAGTCAATTCAAGACTGTTTTGGGGACCAGCAAAGCAGTGATATGACAAGAACTCCCATCACTCACTGCATACTCATTTTTTAAAAAGTTTTTTAATATTTATTTATTTTTGAGAGAGAGAGAGAGAGACAGAACGTGATCAGGGGAGGGGCAGAGAGAGAGGGAGACACAGAATCCAAAGCAGGCTCCAGGCTCTGAGCTGTTAGCATAGAGCCTGATGCAGGGCTTGAATTCACAAACCATGAGATCATGACCTGAGTCGAAGTCCGATGCTCAGTCGACTGAGCCACCCAGGTGCCCCTGATACTCAGTTTTAAAAGTCATTTTTAAATTAATATTTTACCTTCACATAAAGAGTCAAATAACTCTGTTACAAAAATGAGTCCCTCACACAGACCCATACTTTTCCCAGAGGCAACTACTTTCAACTCCTGCCCCTGATTCTTATGGTATTTACCTCTATAGTTCCAATTAATATGCTTATATTTATGTCACATCTTTATCTCCTCCCCCACCCTCTCAGTTTTCAGGCACTGTCTTCTGACTTCCTAATACAGAAGATGCAAATTTAGCTCAATCCCACATCCTTCTACCTCCCCATCTCCCAACCTGCCCACTCAGTTATACTATAAACATTGATTGTTGATCTAACCAAAATTACTGAGCAACTTTCATGCCACAACAACAAAGTACAGTAGTCTCCCCTATCCGCAATTTCTCTTTCGGTGGTTTTAGTGTAGTTGGGAAGCATGTGATCCTCCTTCTGACTTATCCTCAGAAGATCAGTAGTAGCCGATCTCCATGTCACAATGCTTATGTTGTTCATCAAACTTAATGTCACCGTGTATGCATTTTATCATCTTATCACTAGAATAAAGTTAAGTACAGTACAATAAGATATTTTGAGCAAGACCACATTCACATAATTTATTATATAAGCAGGTAACATAATATATACGTACATATGATTCTTTTACATTGTAATTGAAGAACAAGTAAATTATAAATTCTTTCATTTTGAAATCAGTTCCTTTGATCTGACTAAAAATTTTATACCTTTACTTCTCTACCAAGTTATCAATATCAGACGTTTTACATTTGGTGGACACTACAGCATTGATTTTTTTAATTTTTTTTTTTAACGTTTTATTTATTTTTGAGACAGGGAGAGATAGAGCATGAACAGGGGAGGGTCAGAGAGAGGGAGACACAGAATCTGAAACAGGCTCCAGGCTCTGAGCTGTCAGCACAGAGCCCGACGCGGGGCTCGAACTCACGGACCGCGAGATCATGACCTGAGCCGAAGTCGGCCGCTTAACCGACTGAGCCACCCAGGCACCCCCAGCATTGATTTTTTTAAACCATTTAAGAATAAAATTTAGTTTTTCTTCAGTTTAACAACAAAATAACTATTTACAAACATGAGTGTTTCCAATCAAGGGCAGAATCTTAGCACAATAATTTTTGAAGTTAGGATATTATTACTAAGACATTCTTTTTTAAAATTTATTTTTATTTTAAGGATAGAGAGAGCACGAGTGGGGGAGAGGGATGGGGGGGGTGCAGAGAATCCCAAGCAGGCTCCACGCTCAGTGAGGAACTCGATGCTGGGCTCAATCCCACGATCCTGAGATCGTGACCTGAGTTGAAATCAAGAGCCAGATGCTTAACTGACTGAGCCACCCAAGCACCCTGAGACTTTGATACCTTAAAGTTCTTATCTTAATACATAATTTCACGTCATAGGAGTATCACTTATTTTATTTGCATTTTAAAAACAAACCTTATTTAAAATCAGTACTTTTCTGTTTATTCCATTTTGTCCTGCATCTTTTTTACATACTAATTATAATTCTACTATAGGTTGTTTCATAATGCTGTCTTTTGACAGTCACATTTTACCCTCTAACAGTCACTTTTTGTGGGGTTTTTTTTTTTTTTTTGCCTTATTTTATCATTAGGAATATTCTCTTCCACACAGAAATACGCCTTCTCACATTTCTTTTGAAAATCATGGGTGTCTAATTCTCTCTGGGACAGGAGAAATATTTCACTTTCCTCTTGATTCTGCTGTAAGAAAGACCATAGTCTACAGAACCCAGAGATGGTACAGGAATAGTATAAACTCTATACACCTAAATTTGACAATTTACATGAATTCTTCGAAAACCACAAACTACCAAAAATCATTCAAAATGAAATACCTGGGGCACCTGTGTGGCTCAGTTGGTTGAGCTCTGAGTCTTGATTTCAGCTCAGGTCATGATCCCAGGGTTGTGGGAGTGAGTCCCACATTGGGCTCTGTGCTGAGCATGAGGCCTGTTAAAGATTCTCTCTCTCCCTTTGCCCCCCCCCCCATGTGTGTGTGTGCATGCTCTCTCTCTCTCTCTCAAATAAAAAAAGAAATACATAACCTGAATAGACCTGTAACTATTAAATTGCGTTTGCATTTTAAACCCTTTTACAAAAAAACCCCTCCAGGCCAAGTTAATTTTACTGGCAAATTCTTCCAAACATTTAAAAAAAATGGAAGGGGCACCTGGGTGGCACCATCAGTTAAGCATCCAACTCTTGATCTCGGCTCAGGTCATGATATATCACAGTTCATGAGTTCAAGTCTTGCATTGGGCTCTGTGCTGCTGGCCTGGAACTTGCTTGGGATTCTGTCTGTCCAAATAAAGAAAGGAAGGGGGGTGGGAGTGGGAGGAAGTGCACCAATTTTGCACAATCTTTTCCAGAAAATAGGAGAAAATACTTTTCAGTTTATTTTATGAGTCTTGCACCACCTTGATAGCAAAACTAGAGAAGGACAGTTTAAGATCTAGACCTAAAAATAAACCTAAAAATCCTCAAGAAAATATTAGCAAGTTGGGCCCAGCACTATATAAAAAGGATAATAAGACCATGTCCAGGCAGGGTCTATCCCAGGAATGCAAGACTGTCTCAGTTTTTGAAAATCAACCAGTGTGACAAGCCACGTTAATAATAGAATACTACTAAGTCTGTAAAAAAGGCATGAACTATTGATACACGACATAGAGGAACCTGAGAGGCATTACTCTGAGTGAAAGAAGCCTGTCTCAAAAGGTTACATACCATATGTTTTCCATTTATATGACATTCTCAAAAAGCCAGAACCATAATAGTCGAGAATAGATCAGCTGTTGCTAGGGATTAGGGGTGAAGAGAGCGTGTGACTACAGAGGGATAGCTTCAGGGAGCTTTTTGAGATGATGGAAGTGTTCTCTATCTCAATTGTGGTGGTGGTTACATGCATCTATTCATAGGTTAAAATTTATAGGAGTGTATTTACACACAAAAATGTCCATTTTATTGTAAGAAAGTAAAATTTTTAAAAGCCCCCACAGACCAAATGTGATGATGAACAACAGTTATCAGTCTGCCTCATTGAAATATGGCTGGGGACTTTTCAAATTGGAGCATGTACCCTGACTAAAGCCACTAGTCTACTTCATCTAATTTTTGCCACATTGGAATGGAGACCCAGCATTGTTGGATTTTCTGATTTTCCAAGAGAAGCCAGAATTACTAAATTTTACACAAAATCTGGTATTGTAAAGCATTGTTACATAATTAAAAAAAATTTTTTTAAGTGCTGTGTTGACCAGCATAGGTCTGAAAAATAGGCATACTAATAGGCTGTCACTGATGCTGATGTTGTAGTAGATCATCGTGGGCAGCTTAGTGTTAAAGACAGCCTTGAGTCATTGAGAGAAGACTGATGAATGTCCCTAGGGTTGCTCTGTTATGGATGTGAGACTTTTATGGTAGACTTATGGTATTTGTGGGTGGCATGGGCTTCTGAAGAGATGTGATATATTTAGGTGACAGAATGATGGTCTGGGGATGGTACCAGAACGGAGTAAGTCAACTTCCCTCATCCCGGCTAGTAAAAGCAGTAGTTTCCATTGGAGAAGACTTCAGAGAAATTGGGGCGTTTGAAGAAAGGGAATGTTCAGTTGAAGTGGTAAGGAAGTTTGTATGAAATAGAAATCCTACAGGGCTCTGTGAGGGGATTGGCAGAGGAGTGAACACAAGGATGAACCGTGATTGAGGAGGAGTATGACTGAGGTGGACAGGAATGCTAATCTAGGAGGTGAATGTAGGAGTGTATTGGGTACATTATATGGAAGCAGAGGAGTTAAGAGTAGCAATCTCTTGGATTTGTAGGAATTGCTGAAACATTTTATACCTCTAAAGCTTGACTCATGCTCTTCCCTCTACCTGGAATGTTGTGCCTCAACCTCCCTCAGCCTTATCTGTATCATTCCTATACAAAATTCTAAATCCAGGGGCAGCTGGGTGGCTCAGTCGGTTAAGCGGCCGACTTCGGCTCAGGTCATGATCTCGCGGTCCGTGAGTTCAAGCCCCGTGTTGGGCTCTGTGCTGACATCTCAGAGCCTGGAGCCTGTTTCAGATTCTGTGTCTCCCTCTCTCTGCCCCTCCCCCATTCATGCTCTGTCTCTCTCTGTCTCAAAAATAAATAAATGTTAAAAAAAATTTTTTTAATAAATAAATAAAATTCTAAATCCAGATGTTTACGTTTCACTTCTGGAAACCATCCCTGGCACTCCTTCCTCACCTCTTCCCCAAGCTCAGACCTCTCTTTCTCATACCATCCAGTATACATCCCTATCTCAGAGCTCACCATCTTATATTAAAATTACTTTTTTTAAAGTTCCCATATAAAATACCATGGTCCTCTGTGGGTCAGTTTCCATATTTTATTCATCTCTTTGCCTTAGACAGGTAGCACACAGCCTGGCATTGAGCTAGTACCAACAAATATTTCTTGAACAGAGAAGTTAGGTTAGCACATGTTTTAATTATAAGATTGGGATAGCAGGTACCTGGACTTTCTTCTTTCATTAAGAGCCACTGGTAGTATAGGCCTATGAGCTGTTTTGTGATTGGCTCAGATCTGCTTAGAGAAAAAGCAAAACTCAGTGCCAGATAGCAAGTCATGGTTAAGGCCAGGGACATCGCCTTTATTCTCAGTGTCTTCTTTGTTTCTAAAATACAGTGGCAGCCTTTTGGGAAATGATGAATGGTAAGGGAACGCTTTCTGACATTTACATTTGGGCAGCCAGGATTTTATGTGATGCTATTACAGTGATCACAGCACAGAGTATTTATCCTACTGCATTCCTGTCATTTGTCTTTGTAGAAAATCTTGATGAACAGATTTAAAAGACTTTATGTTACCTGGTTCATGAAAAGAATTCTCCTCATCAGGAGCCAGGTGTATTTTATTGAGTCTGTGCCTTTGCAGTTTCTCTGCCCAAATTATTCCATTGACCTTTCCAGAGACATCTTAAAATAATCTAACTGCAACCTTCCCTTATTGTGTTAGGCCATTTATCATTATTTAACTCTGGCTGCTCGAACAATTCCTTCTGCTTTCTCTGTCATTGGAACTGAACTTTCAACATCATTCTTTTATTTTGTGGTATATTCTTCCATTTCTTTCCTAAAGTTTTGCTTTAGGCTGTATTTTTTAGACTCTGTTCCTCCATTAGGCTTTTCAGGGGCTGGAGAGCCATTTAGTAGAGAACCTGAACTCACAGGAATGAGATGATAAAAGAAACTTCAAGTGATTACTTTTCATGTTAGTGTTTTCCCCTCTTCCCCCTGCCTAATCTCCAGCATAGAATTAAGGTCTTATTTTTCTCAAATAACCAACAATAGGGATGTGGAAAGTGTTACTATTCTTTTATTCATCAGACATAATAATTAGACATTGTTAGGCATAATAGACTTGCACACTAAGTGTGTCTTATGCTATTCAGTCCAGACAAAAATGAAAAGAACAAGTCCATGCCTTCAAGGAATTCAGAATCTAATCAGGATAATGAATGAACTAAAAGTTACAAAATACCTCCTGTAAGCCTCTGCTTTTTTTTTTTTTTTTTCCTTCAAATAGAACAGCATACTTTCCTGACAGAGTTATATCATTCATTACATGAGCTTCTCGGGGTGACAAACTTAGCACACCTTACGGCCTGTAGTAAGTTCAATGAATGGGGCTTATATTGATGGATAGATAAAGAATAAGTGGAAACATGAAGGAAATGGCCATGACATCTCTATCTAGACACAAAGAAGTTTTCACAGAGAAAGTAATACTGCAAGAAATTGCATATACAAAGACATAAGGGAATGAAACATAAGGTACATTTA
Organism: Panthera tigris; assembly: GCF_018350195.1. Classification (NCBI taxonomy): domain Eukaryota; kingdom Metazoa; phylum Chordata; class Mammalia; order Carnivora; family Felidae; genus Panthera; species Panthera tigris. The sequence continues at coordinate 57,257,505 of NC_056669.1, forward strand.
GAGAACCCTAAATAGTTGCTATATCTGGGAGAGAGGGATGGACGAGGGGAGGAAAGTGAGAGGTAAGGCTTCTGAGGTAGGCAGGAATTTGAACTTGATCCTATAAGGAGTGGGGGCTATATTAATCAGGGAGTCTTAAAATTAGTCAATACCAAAGAGAATTTATGATATATTACATGTCTCTTTCAGGTCTCACTTGCTCTGGAGCCTCTGTCAGAAACTTATGACAGCTACAATCCTCTTTCTACCACTGACATGACAGAAAATGTGGTTTTATCTGAGCAGGAATTCAGAGAATATACTGAACCCAACAATACTCAGTTTCTGGTTCCATCAAGGCCTCGTAGGATACCTACCGCCAAAATGGATGGAAAAGAGTTAACAGCTAACAGTAGTAGATCAACCACTCCGAGGTAATTACCACAGTCTGTCAGCTAACTCCCACTGTACTGATCATTTCTTTTATTTGTGTTTGGATTAAAGACTGAATGTAGTCATTCATTCAGCAAATAAATATGAAGTACCTACTGTGTGCCTAGGCCAGTACCAATTACTAGGCATAGAAATTAATGAGACAATTCTTATCTTTGAGGATTGCTCACAATCTATTAGGGAGACCAATGTACAGATAAATAAGTAAGATTAAGTCATACACAGATGCCATGATAGATGTCCATGAGGGAAAGGAGGGAAAGGGTGGTATTTCGTGAAACAGAATGGAGTAAGAGAAATAGATTTTTTTATTTTCTAATTTAAGAGAGATAGTGAGCATGAGTGGAGTAGAGGGGCAGAGGTGGGGAGAGAGACAGAATCCCAAGCAGACTCCATGCTTCATTGCAGAGCCCAATGTGGGGCTTGATCCCACGACCCTGGGATCATGACCTGAGCCAAAATCAAGAGTCAGATGCTCAACCAGCTGAGCCACCCAGGCGCCCCAAAATAGATTTGTCTTTTAAATAATTACGAGGCATTTGTTTTGTGTCTGGCTCTGTGCTGAGCTCTTTATTTTATTGTCTCACTTGAGCCGCAACCATACAACTGTAGGTGAAGCATCTATTATTTATTTCATTTGGGAGATCAAAAATGAATTTACAAAGTCTAAACTACACTGCTATAAACCACTCATGCACTTTCTGTCTCCGACAAAGTGAAATGTTACCGTAATGGGTAATATATTGCTAAAATTCTCCTTTATTTTAAAACAGGGGAAAGGACCACTTGTACTTTGCAGAGAACTCTGATACCATAAAGGATTCTTCCTTTGGACTACAACACCATCTTAATTCAGGACAGAGTTTAGAGTGTATGACTCTGAAAGGCAGAGCCCCACGGAAGCAGATGTCCCTTCTTAACAGTTCTGAATCCCAGCCTCAAATTACGACAGTGGCCAAGAGTCACAGTGACTCATGCATTGTTTCTTCAAACAACCCCCCTACCAAGGACCTTCTTTCAGGTATGTATGTATTTATGAACAAAGACTAAGCTATATTTATTAGAATTACTCTGCCTGTTAGTCAGTCTTCAAAGAGAACCAAGACTTCTGCTTGAACTAAATAGCCAAATAAAAGTGAGTAATCTCACTGACATTCAGAATCTCTCATCATTTAAAGGCAGCTCCATTAAACCAGTAAGTTACTTCTAAATAATTATTGGTGCTTACAACTGTAGGTTTGGGGAAGGAGCCATTTAAAATGAACCTGGATATGGGGGGAAAGCATTTATCATATCATATTATTCCTTATTTTTCCACAAATAATTTAAAGCAAATATGCTTTTTGTCTCATCAGCAGTATTTAATTGTACCACTGTGGAGAGGCTAGTACTAAATCTGTCTCACATTCTGAAAATTGTTGGTCTCAGTGGAAATATTCAGTGCACAACAACTGCTAATCTTAAGCCTAGGAATTGAATATGACTTGCAGCCAAACAGAAGTAGAAGGAAGTCAGTTTACCTATATAAGGGCTTAAATTGAAATTTAAAAGTCCAAATAGGATTATTTGGGAGTGGTATTATAAAAGCAACTGAGGTCCTTACATTACAATATAATGCTTCAACCATATATCTCTATAACATTAGTAGCATGACAGGAATTTGTTTCCATGCTCACAAGTAAATTTCCAAAGTAGAATATCTGCAGCATTAGTAGAAAAGTCTTTAAAATAACTATTTGGGTACATAATTTACATTAGTCAGGGTATTTTTATCATGAAGAAAGATATTTCATTCATATTTTTTCAACTGAAATGTCTGTGATCCCCTATTTTAAAAAATATACTCTGATTATAATCTATTAATGTTAATCTTCAGTGCAATCCTAGGCTACATTAACAAGAATGAATTATCCCAATATACTATACTGTACTATCTACACCTGTCAGCTCACACCTGGAATATTTTGTATAGTCACCAGACTTGGAGAAAGATATTTTTTGCTCATTAAGCAGTTACTTACTTAGTACCTATCATATGTCTGGCATTCTTCTACATGTCAGAATACAGCAATTTAAATTAAAACAAAAACAAAATTCTGCGTCATGGACCTTGTATTCTAGATGGAAAGACCAATGATAAACCAGGTAAATAAGTAAGTATGTAGTGTTAGATGATGATAATGGCAATGGGAAAAAAACAAAGGAAGGCAGATGAGAGAAGGGGATTTTAGTTTTACATAAGTTGGCAAAGGAAGGCCTCATTAAAAAAGTAACATGAGTAAAGATCTAAAGAAGATGAGTTCCTTCTAAAGAGAGTAACCAGGTTGAGGAAGGGACCACCAAGAGCTATTTAGCCTCACAAAAACAGCTATCATTTATTGAGCATTCATTATGTGCTAGATACTATGCCAAGTACCTTATCCACATAATCTTACAAAAACCAAGTGAGGTAGGGATTGTTATCCCCATTTAAAAACGAAAACATGGGGCGCCTGGGTGGCTCAGTCGGTTGAGCCTCCGACTTCAGCTCAGGTCACGATCTCACGGTCTGTGAGTTCGAGCCCCGCGTCAGGCTCTGGGCTGATGGCTCAGAGCCTGGAGCCTGTTTCCGATTCTGTGTCTCCCTCTCTCTCTGCCCCTCCCCTGTTCATGCTCTGTCTCTCTCTGTCTCAAAAATAAATAAGCGTTAAAAAAAATTTTTTTTAATAAATAAATAAATAAAAACGAAAACACAGGCTCAGAATTAGGGAGCTCCTGTCCTGTCAAAGGGGGCAGCTGCTCCTCAGCTCTAGTTCATTATTGCCTTTAGACTCTAAGGCAAGGTCCTCTGCTTTATCCTACTGTAGGTTCATTGTTTACCTAGGCCTGCCTTTTTTTTGCATTTTTCCTTAAATCAGGACTTTTCTGGGGTGCCTGGGTGGCTCAGTTGGTTAAGCGTCTGACATTGGCTCAGGTCATGATCTCACAGTTCATGGATTCGAGCCCAGCATCGGTCTCTGTGCTGACAGCTCAGAACCTGGAACCGGCTTCTGCTTCTGTTTCCCTCTCTCTGTGCCCCTCCCCACTCATGCTCTGTCTCACTCTCTCAAAAGTAAATAAACATTAAAAAAATGAAGGAAAAAAAAAGACCTTTCTGCTCTACTGTCCAAGCCAAGCAAAATATGACAGGTACAGCACATGGACTGCCAATGTGTAGTCTCTTCCATGAGATTTAATGAGGATCAGTTGTCTTAAAGATGAAACAAGACAGATTGTGACTCAGCCTGAGTTAATAGTATGACCTGTACAGGGGCGCCTGGGTGGCTCAGTCGGTTGGGCGTCTGACTTTGGCTCAGGTCATGATCTCACGGTTCATGAGCTCAAGCCTCATGTTGGGCTCTGTACTGATAGCTCAGAGCCAGGAGCCTGCTTTGGATCTGTGTCTCCTTCTCTCTCTGCCCCTCTCCCTCTCACACTCTGTCTGTCTGTCTCTCTCTCTTAAAAATAAACATCACACACACAAAAAATAGTATGACCTACAGACAATAGGAAAGGACAGTTTCAAGAGGTAGTGAATTCTCTATCACTGGAAATGGTCAAGCATGAGCTAGTTCACCTTCTGATGGGACTTTTTCAGATTGTATTGAATTTTCAAGTGGACAGATAGGATGTTTTAAGGCCCCTTCCAACCACAAGATTCTGGAGAACTAAGGTTAAGTGGCCCACTCTAGTCTAAAGTAGGTCTAGAGCTGGGATTCTGAGAGGGATGTAACAAATACTGTAAATATAAATGTCTTCCTGGTCTTTATTATACTGACATGACACCAGAAAAGAGGTATAGAGCTGAATTGGTGAACTGGCTAGTATTTATGAAACATGAACTGCACATCCTTCTTATGAGAGTTGCGTTTAGAATAGATAGCAAGGAGTCAGAACAAAAACCAGAAGCTGTACATCTCCCTGAGTTTAGCAGGGGCTGTGCACATGGCATGTGGAAAATAAACAAGGGAAACATTTGTCCTGAACTCACTTGAATGCCTTTTTTTATTTAGGAAATGATTACTGAGTTGAGGTACAGAAGGATGCCATGACAGCTCTTATAATGTAGGTACAAGCTTCCCCTTGAGAAGGGGAGATCAGATGTTTTTTAGTTGCCATGTCTTTGACTTTAGAAAAGCTTTTCCAAGAATGGCTGTTTCAACAACAAAACCACACGGAGGCCAATAAATGGACCATCTGTGCTCAGACTTGTCTTACTTGTTTTCCTCAAGGTTTATTTCCTTTTTAAAACCTGCTTTTGGAAAATATCTTAAGTACCTATTCCCATTTAGATATAAATTACTGATTAAGTCACTTTTAAATTATTCCATTCTCTGAGGAATTTTTATTTAACAGGGATAAAAACTTTTTTTTTTTTAGTTTATTTATTCTGAGAGTACATGTCTGCGCGCACAAGCAAGAGAGGGGCAGACAGAGAGAGAGGAAGAAAGAGAATCCCAAGCAGACTCCAAGTATCTTTTGAGTGATTGTTTTAGATCAATCATTGTTTTGAGTATTGGGGGTACAATGATAAATAATGTATAGTCTTTGACCTTAAGGAATTCAGTCTAATAAAGGAAACAGACTCCAAAGCAGATGTAGTACAATTACGTATGATATAAACAACAGTGGAAGTATTTATTAAAACGTTTTATCAAATGCCTGATATATACTAGGTACTGTATCAGACACTGAGAATATAAAAATCAGCAAGAGCCAATCCCTGGTCTCAAAGTTGATTGGGTGAGATAGACAATTATAATACTGTATGATAAATTCTTTGATGGAATTAAATACCCAGAGCTTTGAGAACATGAAGTATTGTATTTATGGAATTGAAAATAGTTGGGTATGGTTAGATCATAAAGTACCAAGGCTATTATTTCCCCAGAAACATTTTGGGTATCAGTAGAAAAACTATTTTTCTACATGGCCCTGAAATTGAAGTTTACTATCAACACAGCTTGTTATTATCCACTTTATTCATAGTACATTTGAGTATGCCCAACTAATTGAAGAACTTTAAACTGTACTGAGTAAAGCCAAGTACCAACTAGAAACTAAAAGAATTTTCTGTCACATAGCAATCTTTAGCCAAATTTCCAATGCCAGCAAGTCCATGTTTTCCTCACCCTTTCCCATTGAATAAACAAGACAATAATTTTTTTTGGCTGAGTCTTAAAGAAATTAAAAAAAAAAAAAACAACAATACTGAACAATTATTGTGCTACCATTATTTACATTAAAAATGTTAATGTATATTAAGTGAAAAGCAATTTCAAAACAGTATATGTATGTTTACAAAAGAGGAAATATATAAATACGTGTGTGTGTATACATAATTTTAAAACCTATAAGAAATATATCACAATATTAACGATAAGTATTCCTGGGTAGTGACATTAATGGGCATATTAGAGGCTGCCTACATTTCTTGACCTTTGGCTCCCTCCACCTTAAAGTCAGCAAGGATACGTTAAGTCTTTCTCCTGCTTCAAATCTCGGACATCATAACCTGCAAAAAGGCAGGGAAAACTCTGCTTTTAAAAGGTTTGGGCAGGGGCTCCTGGGTGACTCAGTCAGTTGAGCATCTGACTTTGGCCCAGGTCATAATCTCTCGGCTTGTAGGTTTGAGCCCCACGTTGGACTCTGTGCTGACAGCTCAGAACCTGGAGCCTGCTTCAGATTCTGTGTCTCCCTCTCCCTCTGCATCTCCCCTGCTTGTGCTCTGTCTCTTTCTCTCTCTCTCAAAAATAAATAAACAAGACAAAAAAAAAAAAAAAAGGTTTGGGCAACCAAGAAGATCTATCTTAAGGTTGACTGATTTGGAACATAATTACAAAATCTCTTCACAGCACTTAGATGAATGTTTGAATCAGAGAGAAGATATGTGTACACCAGAGTTGGGAATCCTGGGGGGAATTATCTTAGAATTCTGAATGGTCGATCTTTATTTTCTTTTAGTTTAGTTGTGTTTTCATTGAACATATGATATTTCAGGTTTTGATTTGTTTTTTTACTTTTTAAGCTATATTTTGAATTCTTTATACTAACAAATGTTAGATGTTTATGGATCTTTTTTCCCCCCCCTTGGCCTGACTACCATATCTTCTTTCTTTTTGGAAGCTTTAAAACTCTAGACTAAGAGAGATGGGCACTTGGTGTCTAGTCTCAGTTAACCTCCAAAGCAACTCTGGAACCTCAAGAAAATAATACTTTCCACTGTTCCTTGGAATAATGCCACTGGTCCTAAGCTTTAAAAAGATGTCTAAGGACTAAAGTAGGGTCATATCTAGTATAGTAATTAAAATCATAGGATGTAGGCACGCCTGTCCAGCTCAGTTGGTGAAGTGTGCAACTCTTGATCCCAGGGTTCTGAGTCTGAGCGCCATGTTGGGTGTGGAGATTATTTAAAAACATAAAATCTTAAAAAAAATAATAATAAAAAATAAAAATCATAGGATGTGAAGTCATACTAGTTATACTGTGTGTATTTCTTGGGCAAGTTACTTATCTTCTGTGCCTCAATTTTCTTCATCTGTAAAATGAAGAAAATAATAGTACCTATCTCAGAGAGTTCTTAGGAGGATTAAATGAGTTAATATATAAAATATGTAGAGTAGTGTCCAGCACATGGTTAAGAGTTCAGTAAATTATCATTGCTATTATTGTTGTTGTTGCCTAAGGATAGTAAATTTACTTAGGTAGGTTTTTCTTTTTTTTTTTTAATGTTTATTTTATTTTTGAGAGAGATGGTGTGAGTGGGGGAGGGGTAGAGGATCTGAACCAGAATCTGTGCTGACAGCAGACAGCCCAATGTGGGTCTCAAACTCACAAACCACACAATCATGACCTGAGCTGAAGTCAGGTACTTAACCGACTGAGCCACCAGGCGCCCCACTTAGGTAAATTTTTCTTATCAGAAACTCTGAAGCCTTCATCTTGACTTTTCTGTTAACCTGTTGTATGATCTTAGACAAGTCATGGGAATTTTTTGGCATTCTTTTCTTCATTCGTAAAGTATAAATTTGGAATAGATTATCACTATGGCTTATAAATTTTAGCTGGTGTAGTTAGTGTTTTTTGGATAATAGTGACATTATTATAAATAATAAATTCAGTAAGATATCTAGATACAAAAATAATATGTAAACATTATTAACTTTATTATGTACAAATACCAGTTGGAAGAGTCCATGCATTCATATAATGACCCACCACCATATAATGACCCTAGACACACTGACCTCCCTCCAGAATAGACTTCATTTACTGCTGTAATGCCAGCATCTAAAACAGTCCCCATAATAGCTCAGTAAACATTTCTTGTAAAGGGAGTATCCTCAAGAAATTCTCAAGCTGGTGGGGAAGGCAGACAATTCTCAAGCTAGTGGGGTAAGCCATTACAATATACTAGGTTAAGTCTGGTCATAGAAGGAGAGATGCCGAATATTGCAAGTATTACTATTGGATTTTAGATTTTCCATGTTCTGCTTTTGCCCTCTTCAGCTCTGTTAGAACAAGGCAATAAACTGCGTAATGCCATGGTGATTTCTGCAATGAAATCGAGCCCAGATACTAGCATGCTGTTGGATGAAGTTCATCCTCCCATGAAGGAAGGTTTCCTCAGAGCCTCAACACAGTAAGTTACAGGGTAAACATGATTCTTAACAGTTCATTTCTTAATTGCTGCTAATGTGTGTTTTTGTTAAGTTATAGACTAAATAATCTTAGAAATGCTCAGCAAATAATTCTTAATGTAGTGGAAGGAAGGAAGGAAGGAAGCCTAAATAAGGAGTTAAGACACTCAACATCTAGACCTAGCACTGGCATTTGCTAATTTATGTAAATGGCTAAATTCTTTTCTCCCTATAAACTGGCATGCTTATATGTATAATGGGGATACTTTCTCCTTCTCTGACAAAAGTCAAATTACATTCTAAGGTAGAAAAGGGTTTTGTAAATTGTGAAGTTTTATATATATTTAAGGTAGTTAAGTCTAAAGTGTGTTCAATTTTATATATTGAACCATCTCCATGTACTATCTCTTAGCTCAGTTAATTCTGATTTAGATTTCTCCTCTACGTTAGCCACTCAGAAAGTACTTTTCCATACCATAGAATCAAAGCCTTGTCTAAGAACCAATTTAAAGACCACATAGAAGATCACCTCCTCCCTCCAACTAAGAATACATTTTGGAAACATGACACAAAAGCTGACACCAGAGCCATACAGCTGCTCTTGGGCAGGTAAGGGCTTTTAACTATCTTTCTTCCTTTTAAATTCTTCCTTCAATTCATTGTGTATATTGTTAACAGATTTATCTTCTGAAAGCAACACTTCCTTAGTCAATTGACTTCCAAGTCAATCTCTTGATTATTTGCATACTAAATAACAATCATTACTTATTACCTACTAAGTAAAAATCCAGTCTTTAGCCTTTTATTCTTAGCTTCACTTACAGAATGGTCTTCCACCTTTCTATTGTTATCTCCCAGTTCTCTCCCCAATACCACTGTTAGGGTATAATTTTCAAAACTCAGATTTTATTTTTTTATTTATATATATTTTTTTTAATGTTTATTTTTGGTAAAGAATAAGAGAGAGCACAAGCGGGGAATGGCAGAGAGAGAGAGGAAGACACAGAATCCAAAACAGGTTCCAGACTTCAAGCTGGTTCCAGACTCCACAGTGCCTGACACGGGGCTCAAACCCATAAACCGCAAGATCATGACCTGAGCTGAAGTTGGACACTCAGCCAACTGAGCCACCTAGGCACCCCTCAGAACTCAGATTTTAAACAGATACAGCTTAATTCAGGGTCTTATTGTGCCTCTTATTACCTATGTGGCCGACGTAATTAGGCATGAAAAAAAATAAAAGGGATACAAATTGGAAAGGAAGAAGTAAAACTATCTCTATTCACAGATGACACGATCTGATCTGTGCAAAATCCTAAAGAATCCACTAAAAAAATAAAACCAGGAAGATTGCAGAATATAAGATCAATATACAAAATCAGTTATACTTCTATATCCTTGTAATGAACAATCCAAAAATGAAATTAAGAAACAATTCCACTTGTAATAACATTGATAAGAATAAAATACTTAGGAATAAATTTAACAAGAGAAGTGCAAAACATAAACTCTGAAAACTGCAAAACATTATCAAAAAAAGTTTTAAAAAATTTAAATAAGTGGAAAAAATTCCCATGTTCATGATTCAGTGCAGTCTTTCTCAGAATTTCAGTTGACTTCTTTGTAGGAATTGACAACCTGATTCTAAACTTCCTATGAAATTGCAGGGGACCCAGAATAGCGAAAACAGTCTTGAAAAAGAAAAAAGTGGGAGGATTCACACTACTTCTCATTTTAAAACTTAGTGCAAAGAAGTAGTAATCAAATCAGTTTGGTACTGACATTAGGGCAGATATATAAATCAAGGGAATAAAAATGAGTTTAGAAATAAACCTGTGTTTATGGTCAGCTAATACTCAACAGGATGTTCAGTCAGTGGGAAATAGTCTTTTCAACAAATGCTACTGGGACAACTGGCTAGCCACATGCCAAAAAATGAAGTTGGACCTTTATCTCAAGCCATATTTTTAAAAAAATCTCAAAATAGATGAAATAGCTAAATGGAAGAGCTAAAACTATAAAGGTCTTAACAAAAATTGAGGTAAATCTTTATGACCTTGGATTCAGAAAAGGTTTCTTCAATATGACATCAAAATCAAGCAACAAAAAAATAGATAAATCAGACTTAATGAAAATTAAAAGTGTGCTTCAAAGAACATTATTAAGAAAGTGAAAAGACCACAAAATGGAGAAAATATTTTCAAATCTGATAAAGGACTTATATCTAGAATATATAAAGAACTCATACAACTTAATAATTAAAGGGCAAATCATTCAGTTAAAAATATGCCCCCCCACCTCCCCAGGGTGCCTGGGTGGCTCAGTAAGTTAAGCATCCAACTTCAGCTCAGGTCATGATCTCACAGTCCATGGCTTCGAGCCCTGAGTCAGGCTCTGTTCTGACACCTCAGAGCCTGGAGCCTGCTTCAGTTTCTGTGTCTCCCTCTCTCTCTGCCCCTCCTTGACTCACAGTCTGTCTCTTTCTTTCTCTCTTTTTGTCTGTCTGTCTCTCGCAAAAATAAACAAACATTAAAAAACACTTTTTTTAAATATGAGCAAAGGATCTTAATAGAAATTTCTCCAAAGAAGATAGTGAAATGGCTAATATACACAAGAAAAGATGCCAACACCATTAGTTGTCAGAGAAATACATATCAAAATCACAGTGAGATACCATTCATATGCTCTGGGATGGCTAGAATCAAAAAGTCAGATAGTGTTGGTGAGGATGTGGAGAATTGGGAACCCTCATACACTGCTTACAGCAGTGTAAAATGGTATAGCTACTTTGGAAAATAATCACTTCCTCAAACTGTTAACGGGTAGAGTTACCATTGACCCAGCAATTCAGCTCCTAGGTATACACCCAAGGGAAATGAAAACATAAGTCCATGCAAAAACATGTACATGAATTTGCATAGCAGCATTATTCATAATAGTTAAAAATGTTCATGAGATGATACATAGGGAAGAAAAAAGTGGGGTACTCATAAATTGTAATATTATTTGGCCAGAAAATGGAATAAGGTACCGATAACATACTGTAGCTTAGATGAACCTTGAAAACATGCTGAATGAAAGAAGGTTGTCACAAAAGAGAACATATTTTATGAGTCCATTTATATGAAGCATACAAAAGAGACAAATCTGGAGAAACAAAAAGTAGATTCAGGAGCTTTTTAGGGCTGGGTATGATGGGGGGTAAGTCATAATAGCTAATGGATACATAGTTTCTCTTTGAGGTGATGAAAATATTTTTAAAGTGTGGTGATGGTTCATATCTGTAAATATACTAAAAACGACTGAACTTCTCACTATAAATGAATGAATTGTATATTATGTGAATTATGCCTAAATGAAACTTTTTTTTAAAAGAATCTAGCATAAGGTCTGAAAAATGACACATCAAGATATACAATCATGAATTTTCAAAATACTGGGTAAAAGGAGGCGACCTTAAAAACTTCTAGAAAGAAAAAAAGAAAGGTCATATAAACAGTATCAGAATTGGAATGACATCAGCTACTCCGGAGAACTGACCAAGATGGTGACATAGGAGGCTTCTGAACTCCTGTTCTCCCATGGACACATTGAATGTAAAGCTACACACAGAGCAGTTCCCTCTGAAAAAGATCCAGAGACTGAGCAATTCCTACATATTGTATGAATGAGAAAATACCATTGAAATGGGTAGGAAAGGCAGGTGACTGTTTTGTGTAATATATAGAATTCAATACAAGAAGTCAAGGAAAATGAAGAAACAATATGTAAAGCAAATATGAGTAAATCTGAAGGGATAAATAACAGCAATGCAATAATAGCAGAGAACTTTAATACCACATGTTCCACAATGGATAGATCATTCAGACAGAAAACCAATAAGGAAATACTGGACTTAAATGACACAGACCAGATGGAGCTAATACACATATATAGAACATTCCATCTAACAGCTGCAAAATACATACTTTTTTCAAGCACACATGGAACATTATCTGTGATCATATATGGGGCCACAGAACAGTTCTTAATATATTTAAAGAGATGAAAATATCAGGCATTTTTTTCTGACCACAATAGTATGAAACTAAAAATCTCAAGAAGAAAACTAGAAAATTTACAAATATGTGGAATTTAAATGACAGGCTCCTGAACAACTAGTGAGTCAAAGAAATCAAAAGGGAAATCAAAGTAACTTGAGACAGAGGAAATTGGAAACACAAGCAGATCTAAGAGGAAAGTTTATTGTATGAACATGTACATTAAAAAACAGTAGGGTGGCTGGGTGTCTCATTTGGTTGAGTCTCTCACTCTTGGTTTCAGATTGGGTCATGATCTCATGCTTCTTAAGATGAAGCCCTGAGTCTCATGTTCATGAGATCAATCCCAAGCTTGCTTGGGATTTTCTCCCACTCTCTCTGCCTCTTCCCTATTAATGCATTCATGTACTCTCTCTGTCTCTCTTTCAAAATAAATAAACTTTAAAAAATAAAATAAAAAATGAGAAAGGTCTCAAATAAAATAACTAAATTTATACCTCAAAAAACTAGAGAAAAAACAATCTAAGCCCAAAGTTAGCAGAGGGAAGCAAACAAAGATCAGAGTAGAATATGAAATAGACTACAAAGGCAATGAATAGGCAATGAAATAGGCAATGAAATAGACTACAAAGGCAACTACAAAATCAATGAAACTAAGAGCTGGGGGGTTTTTGAATACATGAACTGGTAGCAGACTGATGCCTTATGATTCCTTATGACTGATGCCACAGAAATACAATCATAAGAGACTACCATGAAAAACGATATGCCAACAAATTGGAAGAGCTATAAGAAATGGGTAAATTCCAGGTTATGGGTTTTAATTAAGGAGGGCACTTGTGCCTGGGTAGCTCATTCAGTTAATAAAATGTCCGACTTCAGTTCAGGTCATGGTCTTGTGGTTTGTGGGTTCGAGCCCCACGTCAGAGTCCGTGCTGACAATTCAAGAGTCTGGAGCCTGCTTGGGATCCTATTCTCTCTCTGCCCCTCCCCTGCTCTCATGCTCTGTCTCTCTCAAAAATAAATAAGCATTAAACAATATTTTTTAAAAAATAAAGGTACTTGTTATGATGAGAACTGGGTGTTATATGTGATGAATCACTAAATTCTTTTTTTTTTTAATGTTTTTATTCATTTTTGAGAGACAAAGCATGGGGGGGCACGGAGGGGGATGCAGAGAGAGAGAGGGAGACACAAAATCTGAAGCAAGCTCCAGGCTCTGCGCTATCAGCGCAGAGCCTGATGCAGGGCTCGAACCACAAAATCATGACCTGAGCTGAAATCAGATCCTTAACCGACTGAGCCACCCAGGGCCCCATGAATGACTAAATTCTACTCCTGAAACCAATATTACACTATATGTTAACTAACTGGAATTTAAATAAAAATTTGAAAAAAAAATGGATAAATTTCTGGAAATATGCAACCTACCAAATCTGAATCATAAAGAAACAGAAAACTTGAACAGACTGATTACAGTAAGGAGATTAACAAAATCTAACCTTAGAGTAAACCAAAACCTCCCAAGAAAAAAAATGTCCAGAACCAGATGGCCCCACTAATGAATTCTACCAAATATTTAAAGAGCTAGTACCAATCCTTCTCAAACTCTACCAAAACACAGAAGAGGAGGGAGCACATCCAAACTCATTTTACAAGGCTAGCAGTACTCTGATACTAAAGCCAGACAAGGATACTACAAGAAAATAAAAGTATAGGTTTATATCCCTGATGAACAGTTGCAAAAATTCTCGACAAAATAGCAAATTGAATTCAACAGTACATTAAAAGGATTATACACCATAATCAAGTGGAATTTGTTCCAGGGATACGGGGATGGTTCAACATCCATAGATCAATAAATATGGTATGCCATATTAACAAAATGAAAGGTGAAAATCATATGATGATCCCAGTAAATGCAGAAAAAGCATTTGACAACATTCAACACCCATTCATGATGAAACCTCTCAACAAACTGGGCATAGAAGCAAGGTACGTCAGTATAACAAAGGCCATGAACAACAAGCCCACAACCAACATCATAGTTAATAATGAAACACTGAATGCTTTTCCTGTAAAATGAGAAACAAAAGATGCCTGCTCTCACCACTCCAACATGCCTGTTTAATGGGTCATAGACAGTAGAATATATTCAAAGAAATGTTAATTGTAAAAAAGTATTAAAAGGAGAGGACTGCATTCTAAACAGTGGAGATCTTAACTTTAAGGGTGTGTGATGCAGGAGGGAAAAAAGCAAGTAACTGAGTGACGGGAACCTCAGTAAATGATGCTATGTAAGATACCAAAAAGTAGAACTTCAAAAAGGAGCAGTGTTCTGGTGCTACAGAGAAGCCATGTGGATTGGGAAGTTGTTAGTTGGGTTTTGGCAGTTAGGGAGTTCTCACCTTTGAGAGAGATTATTAGATTACTATAGATCAGTGGTTCTCAACTGGGGAACTATTCTCCCCTACTTCCAGCCCCATGAGACATTTGGTGATGTCTGGACACATTTTGGATTATCAAAACTGGGGGAGTACTACAGAGATATGGTGAGTAGAATTCAGGGATCCAAAATGCACAGAACAGCTCCCAATGACCAAGAATTATCTGACCCATCATATCAGTAGTGCTAAGTTTGAGAAACCCTGCTGTAGATTAAAAAAAGGTGAGGAAAGGAGCAGATATCTATTGAGCATCTGTTTGTTCCAAGAACTATAGGAAAATGATCTAACTTGAAGGTAGTAATTATGTGCTGGTTTGGTTTTTGGTTTTTTTTTTTTTTGGAAATTAAGAGGATGGGGAACCTGTCTAGCTCAGTTGGAAGAGCATTTGAATCTTGGTGTTGGGGTCTTCAGTTTGAGGCCCATTTTGAGTGTAGAGATGACTTAAATAAACTTAAAAAAAAGGAGGGGGGGTAAAATTATAGCAACTAACATGAATGGGAAGCAAAGTTGAAAGAATTAATAATAAATCAAATGCTTAGCATGTTACCTGGTACATATTAAGTATTTACTAAATATTATTGCTTTTATTATTAATAACCGGTTCATTACCTGGGTGGCTCAGTCATTTGAGCGTCCAACTTTGGCTCAGGTCATGACCCCGCAGTTTGTGAGTTCGAGCCCTGCATTGGGCTCTGTGCTAATAGCTCAGAGCCTGGAGCCTGCTTCAGATTCTGGCTCCCTCGCTCTCTGCCCCTCCTCCACTCACACTCTATCTCTCTAAAAAATAAATAAACGTTAAAAAAATTTTTTTAAATAAATTCAATAAATCCATTTACAGATGTTCATTCAGTGCTAGTTACTACACGAGAAAAAAACAAATGAAATATATACATACTTGTATGCTTATATTCCTTATTAATTTACAAACTTTTTGTAAGTAGGGTTTCTGTTTTACTTATTTCTATATCACACATAGAATTAATCTTGCATAAGTAACCCAAAATACACATATTTTTGCTTAATGGAAAAAGGCTTATTTATGAATTCTTCACAAAAACAGCATAAGCATTTAACTCATTAAATTATAGTTGATTCTTTACCTTCTTCTCCCTGTTAGGTCATAAGCAGTGCAAGAATATACAGCAAGTTAGTTAGCCATCTCTGTATCATTCAAGACCTAACAAACACCTTGCCTGGCACATAATAGATGCCCAGAAAAATGTTTGTTAAATAAATGACATCACAATCAGTGTCAGTAGTGTATTTTTTAAATACTAGCTGTTATCATCCCAGAGGAGGGGGAATACAATATGAAAATACTTATCAGATAGTCCTTCTGTTTAATGTGAGTCTTCTGCTTAACACATTTCTTCTATGTATAAAACTTAAAAGTTTTTAATTAAAAAAATACAGTTGAACTGAAGCTTCTTTTAAAGTTCTTCTGCTTTGTTTTTCTTATCTCTACAGTGCTGAATTATCCCAAGGTCATTACTGGAATGGGCTAGGCTCTCCTCCAGATTCCCCATCTCCTGGGAGTGATGTGTATTGTAGCAGTGAGCTGAATGACCCTCAGTATGACCAGAGTCTCTTGGAGAGCTTATTTTACACGGCACCTGTAAGTCATTAAACCTGCTGCTTTGGGAATTGAACATGAGTATTAATATTATTAGGTGCAGGCATGTTGCCAGAAAGAAAGCTATCCATTTTACATATCTCATTTTACAGATGAGGAGACAGGCCTAGTAAAGTTAAGAATTTAGGGGCAACTGGCTGGCTTAGTTGATAGAGCATGCGACTCTTGATCTCAGAGCTGTGAGTTCAAGCCCCGCGTTGGGTATAGGGCTTAGTTAAAAAAAAAAAAAGATGGGGGTGCCCTGGGTGGCTCAGTCAGTTAAGTATCCAGCTCTTGATCTCAAGCCCCATGGAACCTACTTAAAAAAAAAAATAAATAAACCAGATTTAAGAATTTTGTCCAAGGACACATGTTAGAGCCAAGGTTAAAATTCAAGTTTACCTGAGTTCAAAGCCTATGGTTTTAGTATGTGGCTTCCTTAGACCTCTTCTAAGGAAGAGCTAATGCAGGCATACCCTCAAAACCAACCTCAACTGGTATCTTTTCAAAATATACCAGAAACACTTCTACTCACAGGTGTCAAATACCTCTATTGACCCTTAAGACATGACATTCTCAGGGCGCCTGGTGGCTCAGTCAGTTAAGCGTCTGACTTCACCTCAGGTCATGGTTTCATGGATCGTGGGTTTGAGCCTCATATCGGGCTCTGTGCTGACAGCTCAGAATCTGGAGCCTGCTTTGGATTCTGTGTCTCCCTCCCTCTCTGCCCCTCCCCCACGTGTGCTCTGTCTCTCTCAAAAATAAATAAATATTTTAAAAAAAGATAAGACATTCTCTTTTCCAGGTAGTTCTAGCATTTTCAAAGTTCTTTGTTATGTCAAGCTATATGTTCTATTCATTGATGTGCCCTCTTATAGAGTCTATATGTAATAAGTCCAATCCCTGTTCCATAAGTAAACATTTATATTTATGAAGATTGCTGTCATACTCCTGATTGTTCTTTTCTCCAGGTCAAAGATAACTGAAAATAGAAGGTAGTTTATATCAGCTCAGTGGTAAGACAAGAGTTACCAAGGTCAGAGGAAACAGGGAGAACTTTAACATGAGATTCTCAGGAAAGGACATTACGCGGATTAGGGGGTTTTAACTGAGACTTGCAAAATAGTGTCTAGAGAAGTAGAGAAAAGATATGAAATGGGAATAGAAAGAATGACCTGTCTAGAGAAGAAATTTGTGCATTGCAAGGGATCTAATTTGAATTGATGAGAAATTTTGTGGGAAAGCCATCATCAATAAGGCAGGCTAGCCTATTGCTTTCTGTGACAGCCTTTGAATGTCAGGTGAGGAGGAAATGACATGATCAAGATGGTGGTTTAGGAATGTTAATGTAGGGAGCTAACTTGGGGGAGAATACGTGGAAGCGAACAGGAAACCACAGACTGGAAACCATTGGGTTATTGGAGGTGTGTATTAGAGGTAGAGCTTGAAAGAGAGTGGCAGCAATGGGGCTGGAAAGGAAGAGATGGATTTCAAAGGCATTATAAATTATTAGGATTTCATGACTTTTTATATTAAAAATCATCACTGATGCTATGTTACTTATGGGATAAGAAGGAAAGGGAATTTATCTTTATTACACATTTTTTAAGGCTTATTTATTTTTTAAAATTTATTTTGAGAAAGATACAGAGAGCAAGTGGGGGAGGGGCAGAGAGAGAGGGGGAGAGAGAGAGAGAGAGAAATAGAGAGAGAGAGAATCCCTAGCAGGCTCCATGCTCAGCACAGAGCCCAACTTGAGGCAGGAACTCACAAACTGCAAGATCATGACCTGAACCAAAATCAAGAGTCGGACGCTTAGCCAGCTGAGCCACCCAGGCACCCCTTTATTATACATTTTTGATGTGGTGGGGAATTTACAAGTTATCTATTATTTTTGAGTATTGTGCCAAATGTTTTAAATTCATTATTTCTTTTACTGGCCCTGTAAGATAGTGTTGTCTTGTACCTATCATGATATAAACGCTTAGAGATGTTAATTACTAGTAATTAAGTGACAGAAATAGAATTCTTACCCTGGTCTATCTGGAGAAAAGCCTGTGTTTTTCCCACTGGACCACATCATCTCATAAGCCATAAGCATGGCATTATTATCTGATCTTGACTTACCTCCCTAACCTCATTTCCCACTTTTGCCCTTTACCCTGTAGTCACACTGATTGTCTCATCACTCCTCAGACATTCTAGCTTTTTTTTTTTTTTATCTCTATTTCTTGCTCATACTGATCCTTCTCCTTTGAATGTTGAAATGCTTCTACACATCTGGTTACTTCTCTTTATTCTTTGAAAATAACTGATCACCTCTCTGAAGAAACCATCCTAGATTTCCCCACACAGAATTTATTACCTGAATGTCCACAGGATCTTGCACATACCTCTATCACAGCCCGTGTTATATGAGACAGTTCTTCATGAGCAAGAACATACCTGCATTATTTTTGTATTACCAGTACACAAAAGCCTGATGAATTTTGAGTACTCAGTACTTAGTGAATAAATAAGTGCATGAATGGCACTAAGTAATCCCCATGCTATTTGAACAAAATAATTTAGAAAAGATTTGTTGATGGAAAGGACTGAACCAGTAATGCAGTGGAAAAACAAAGGAGTAAGAATGCTCCTTCCCCAGGATCAGTGTTTGATGGTCTTAATAGTGAATAATATCCACAGCTTAGAATTCAGCATTATTCACCTGTGTTTTTGGTTCCTAAAATTCTTAGTTTTTAAACAACCTAGTTTATATTTACTCTCTTTTCCTTCAGGCTGTTAGACACTTTTAAATTTTGAATGTCTTGTCTATAACCATTTTTAAAAGCTGGCACTTAATAAAGACAAACCTAAGAATAAAAAGCTTTGTAATTTCCTCTTGAAAAAGTTGTTCTTTTTCCTTGAAGGACATTCTTATCATGCTTATTTAACTACTGTTACCCTTGTCACAGGTCAATATAATATACACCCTGAGATGCTGAAAAAAGTGAGGTGGAGGTGATAAACTTAAAATGACATTGGATCTATTCTGCATGTATTTTAACAAAAAAAAAATTTTGTTAATTTGGATTTTTTAAAAATTTTTTTTAAATTTAAATTGTCTTCTCTCTTTATTTTGCATTTTGTGATAGAAAGGGCTGATCAGTAAATTGTGGTAGCTCCTTTTTCTCCAAATAAAATTTAATTACAGGGGGCTTAGCAACTGGTTCCTCCATTAATAGAATTTGTGATATAATAAACAGTTCATCTTAGCAAGATTAAGAGTAGAATGAATTACTAGTAGTATGGAGTGGTGAAAAAAGGTTGAGTCTTTGCATTCATATAGGTACATGACATTGTACCATTTTGCCTCAAATTGTGGTAGAAATACAGGCTTTGGAATCTGCCTTTGGTACTAGATGCATAGTCGGCAGTAAATAAGTAATGATATTATTGAGAATTTGAAAGAAGAATCTGTTTTCATTTATTTTCTTTGAACTGAACTTGTAGGTTATTTTTAAATACCAAGAGAAATGTGGGATTATCTCCCTGGCATTAGTTATCTCTTTAAAAGACTTATATATGTGCAGAGAAGATTTTGATTACTTTTAGAGAAATGTTTTCATTACCAGTTTTTTTTTTTAGTGCCTCTCTTTTTGCTTCTTCTCCCCCATAGAAATCGGATACCAGCATCAGTGATTCCTTCAGTGAAGACGGTATTGTCTCTTCTAAAAAAATGAACCAGTCAGAAGCTCTTGCCATATCTCCCAAGGTTCTGGAGTCAAATGATAAGTTGAAAAAGAGGGCAGCGGGGAAGAAAAATAGGTGAGCCTCTCCATTAATGTTTATCTAGAGGCAAAAGCAAAGTCAGATTATTTTCACAAGATGTCTTAAAGTAAGTGACTTGTATTTCCCCAACACTATCATATTGGTTAAGTGAGTTACAATAATTCATTAAGTATTACCATCCTTAAAAGTGTAATAATATATGGGAGCCTAGGTGGCTCAGTCAGTTGAGTGTCCAACTCTTGATTTTGGCTCAGATCATGATTCCAGGGTCGTGGGCTCGAGCCCACATAGGGCTCCATGCTGAGTGTGGAGTCTGCTTGGGATTCTCTCTCTCTTTCTCTCTCTCTGCCCCCTCCCTGCTTGTGCTCTCTCGCTCTCTCTCTCTCAAAAGAAAAATTTTTTTAAGTGTAATAATATGAAAAGATGGATACAGTAAAATGGGTAAGGGAGAAAGCAGAATTCTGGGTTGAACGTGTGCTGCACTACATTTATGTGGAAAATATACGTAAAGAAAAATGAAAAGGAGTACACTAAAATGATAGTAGTTATGTTAAAGTAGTGGGTAACTGAAGTAATGTCTGTATTCCTTGTAGAAAATCTAATTCTGTAACATCAGTTTTTATACTTGTGTGGAGACAAGCCTTTAGGTTATAAGAATGTTTTTTTTGTTTTTGTTTTTTGAGAGAGAGAATGTGAGCAGGAGAGGGGCAGAGAGAGTAGGGGACAGGATCTGAAGCAGGCTCTGTGCTAACAGCAGCGAGCCTGATGTGGGGCTCAAACTCACAAACTGGGAGATCATGACCTGAGCTGAAGTCGGATGCTCAACCAACTGAGCCACCCAGGTGCCCAGATTACAAGAATGTTTTTTAACATTTTTTGAAATTTCTTTCACTGTGGATTAGGACCAGAATTCTGGTGATTGAAGTCATTTCTCAATCCTCAATAACTTGTGAATTAAGATACTTGCTGCCCTTCTTCTTTCATTTTCTTGCCTATCAAACTAGATTATTTCATGTTGGGCCTCGGACTGTTTCACTGTCTATATTAACTCCTTGCAGAAATTTGGTTGAACAACAGATATCAGAAACTCCAGAAGATGCCCGAGTGATGACACTAAGTGTGGATAGACTGGCCCTTTTGGGTAGAACACATTCCGTCAGAATTATCATCGAAACAATGAGGGTCCCTCCAGATAGTCCTCAGATGACCTCTGGCAAAAAAAGCTTTTCTGGGAGACCACCTAACGTGACAGCAACAACAAAGCGGTACGTCTCTAATATGGAAGAGCTAAATTTGACATTTCTGCAAAGTGTATCTGATGATAATGATAAATAATTGTATAACATTTTATGATTTATAAAGTGCTTTCATATGAATCATTCAGTCAACAAAAATATAACAAATCCCTCACTAGGTTTTGGGCATGATATTAGGTGAGCATGAGAATAAAGGCAACTAAGACCCTGACTCTGTTGTTACATACTTTATAGTCAGAAAAGAAACACATTTAAATGGCTATCTATATAACACAGGAATATAGGAGCCAAAATAGGTGTGTTATATTTAAAGTGCTGTAGAAAATTTGTAGACTTACTGTGGTGATCATTTTCCAACATATACAAAAGTCAAATCATTATGCTGTATGCCTGAAACTAATACAATGTTATATGTCAATTATGTGTCAGTAATAGAGAGAAAGAGAGCGCAAACTATGGGAGCACAGGAAGTTCTGCCTGAAAGGACTAGTTGAAGGCTTTGAAGAGAAGAGATAGGGCCTCTGAGGATCTGAGGTGCTGAAAATAGGACCTTGAAAGATATGTAGGATTGATCAGGCAGTAAATACGTTTGTTATTTGGTTTATGTTTTAATCACCTTTTTTGGTTTTGATTTTTAGCACCTTCTTTGTGGAATATCACTTTCCTGTGGGCTTTTCTAAAGGTGGATTGGGAAAAACAGCTTTGATCACTGAGGTCGTTCGACTTGCCTCCAGTAAAATTACAGATGGAAGTAAGAGACTGGTTTTCTGCTCCTTAGACATTTTGGCTGTGGAAGAATTTTTCAATCCCTAAATACTCATCTGACTTTTATAGTACCGTAGAATCTTAGAAAGTATTTTGAGATGAATCTACTCTAATTCCTTTATTTTATAAGTGAGAAAACTGGCCTAGAGGTGCTAGGACTCTTCTGATTCAAGTCAGGAAGTCAGTAACATACCTGAGACTAGAATGCAGAACTCCTGATGCTTAGAGCATGTTTGTTCAACTATTGCCATTTTTCTTCTATTTTTTATTAAAAAAAATTTTTTTTAATGTTTATTTATTTTTGAGGGAGAGAGAGAGAGAGAGAGACAGAGTGCAAACAGGGGAGAGGCAGAGAGAGAGGAAGACACAGAATCAGAAGCAGGCTCCAGGCTCCGAGCTGTCAGCACAGAGCCTGACACAGGGCTCAAACCCGTGAACCACAAGATCGTGACCTGAGCCAAAGTTGGATGCTTAACTGACTGAGCCACCCAAGCACCCCTCTTTTATTCTTCTTTTTAAAACAGCTTTATCAAGATACAATCACATACTATACAGTGTAACTATTTGAAGTGTTCATTGAACCCACTGAAGAATTCAATCATTTTTATTATATTCGAAGTGTTGTGTAATCATCATGATCTAATTTAGAACATTTTCATCACTTCAAAAGAAATTCCTTACTCATTAGCATTCATTCCTCATTTTCCTGTCTCCACCCACACCTGCACTAAGCAATCCCTAACCTATTTTTTGTCTATGATTTTACTCTGGGCATTTCATATAAATGGAATCATACAATATGTGATTTTTGTAACTGGCTTCTTTGACTTACCATGATATTTTCAAATTTGCTCTATGTTATGGCATGTTTCAGTACTTTGCTCCTTTTTATGGCTATATAATATTTACTTGTATGGCTATACCACATTTATTTATCCATTCATCAGCTGATGGGCATTTGGGTTGTTTCTGCTTTTTTGGCTATTGTGGATAATGCTTATGAACATTAGTGTACATGTTTTTGTGTAGACATACCCTTTCATTTCCCTTGGGTATATACCTAACAGTGGAATTGCTGAGTCATATGATAACTGTATGTTTTAACTTTTTGAAGAACTGCCAGTTTTCAACAGCTGCTCCACCATTTTACATTCTCAGCAACTATGTGTGGAGGGTTCCAATTCTCCACATCTTCCCCAAAACTTGTTGTCTTTCATTATTTTTTATTTTAACCATTTTAGGGATTATGAAGTACTATCTCACTGTGGGGTTTTGGTTTGTTTGGTTGGTTGGTTTTTTAATTTTTAAAAAAAAACTTACTTATTTTGAGAGAGAGAGAGAGAGAGAGAGAGGATCCTAAGCAGACTCTGTGCTGTCAACACAGAGCCCAACGCAGGGCACAATCCCACGAACTGTGAGAACATGACCTGAGCTGAAATCAAGAGTCAGACACTTAACTGACTGAGCCACCCAGGTGCCCTTCCCTGGGGTTTTGATTTGTATTACCCTATGATTAATGATGTTGAGTATGTTTTCATGTGCTTACTGTCCATTTGTATATCTTGGAGAAATGTTGCAGTCCTTTGGCCATTTTTAAGTTTTTGTTACTGGGTTGTAAGAATTCTTTATACATTCTGGATATAGGACCCTTATGAGAGCTATGATTTTCAAATATCTTCTCCCATTAACAGGCTGTCCTTTCACTTTCTAAAAAGTATCACTTATAGCACAAAAGTTTTAAATTTTGCTGTAGTCCAGTTTAGTTTTTCTTTTGTTGCATGCACTTTTGGTATTGTCTTTTTTTTTCTATTTTAAGTATTTTTACAAAAAAGTAAAAGGCTTAAAAGGGTACTATAATAAACATTTATGTTCCTGTCATCCAAAGTTATATAACTTTCTAACAGATTTTGTGAATATCTTTGCCTTGGTTATTCAGTTTAATCCATGAACTGTTCATCAGTGTGGAATTCTTTCTCTGGGAGCTAATTTGAGAAGTAAGAGATATGATGCTAATTCTCCTATACATTCAAGTGACTTTCCTATATGACATGGTAACATTGGATTTTTAAATTTTTATTTTGTTTCATTTATTTATTTTTAATGTTTATTTATTTTGAAAGAGAAAGATAGCATGAGCAGGGGAGGGGCAGAGAGAGAGGGAGGGAGGGAGGGAGGGGGAGAGAGAGAGAGAGAGAGAGAGAGAGAGAGAGAACAAACCCCATGCAGGCTCCAGGCTGTCATCACAGAGCCCAACATGGGCTTGAACTCAAGAATCATGAGATAATGACCTAAACTGAAATTGAGGTTCAGACACTTAACTGGCTAAGCCATCCAGGTGCCCCTATTTATTATTTTAACTAGATATAATCCATTTACTTGGTCAAAATCTTTGTAGGCAGTGTTGTAAATTTTATATTATTACTAAGATATTTTATGCATATGTAAGCAAATATGTTTATCCTTTCTCGCCCTCCCATTTTTACCCAAGTATTAGCATACTATATGCACTGTTCTGCACCTTGTCTTTAACAGTGTATCTTAGTAATTTTTTCATTAGTCCTTTCTGAGTCATAATATTCCATTGTATGCATATACCATAATTTAAACACCCTTTATTGTGAGGTACCTGGGTGGCTCAGTCACTTGAGCATCTGACTTCAGCTCAGGTCATAATCTCATGGTTCATGGGTTTGAGCCCTGTATCAGGCTCTGTGCTGTCAGCACAGATCTCACTTTGGATCCTTTGTCCCGTCTCTCTCTCTGTACCTCCCCCACTCGCACTCTCTCTCAAAAATAAATAAACATAAAAAAAATAAACATGCCTTGATTAATATATCAATATTTAAGTTATTTCAATTTTACTGTTAAAAACGGTACCTCAGGGGCGCCTGGGTTGGGCGTCTGACTTCAGCCAGGTCACGATCTCGCAGTCCGTGAGTTCGAGCCCCGCGTCGGGCTCTGGGCTGATGGCTCAGAGCCTGGAGCCTGTTTCCGATTCTGTGTCTCCCTCTCTCTCTGCCCCTCCCCCATTCATGCTCTGTCTCTCTCTGTCCCAAAAATAAATAAACGTTGAAAAAAAAAAAAAAAAGGTACCTCAGTAGAATAATTTTGTACATGCATCATTTCTCATTTGATGTGAGTATATCCAGCACAAACATTAAAAATACTTATTTACTCTTAAAAACAGCACTTAAAGTAATTTAATATATTTTTACTAGGATGTGTTGGTGTTACTTTCCCCATCACCTTAAAGGAAGAATTAGGGCATTTAAAATTTTTCATATGTTTACTTCTGGCTGAACGCTTAAATTATTGACAGCAACAGAAGCTGTTATGGAAGTTTGTTCAGAGCATTCAGGAATGCATAATTGATCCTGCTGGTTGAAAGTATATTTGAGGAGCTTTAATATGCTTAAAACTTATCAAACCCCTATATGCAGAGAAAAATGTTGGGTCATTTTCTCCGATCTTCGCTTCTATCTCCATCTACCTGTGTCACATCTGGTGATTTTCTTAAAATTTCTCTGAGCCTCAGTTTCCCCATCTATAAAATTGAGATACAGCAAAGGCACATGAGTTTCAGTTAATGTAGTACCTGCAAAGCAAGGACACAAGGGATTGAAAGACAGTCAAATGGGATAATGAATATAAAAGCATTAATCTCTAAAATAGTATGTAACAAATAGTAGCTCACATTTACGGGGCACTAAACTACATGCCAAGAATTCAACTCAGTGTTTTATATACATTAACCATTTAACTGATTTTCATAAAAAAAAAAACAAAACAAAACTCAGTCCTTTATGACTGTCTCACTCATAAATTAAAATACAAATACACAACAACAATCAAGTATCTTGTCTAAGATCATACAACTGGCTTATTGGTGAACTAGAATTTGAACCTAGAACATTTTATATTCCAAGCTCTGTGCTCTTAGTCTGTATTGCTTTTCAATTATTACTATCATTATTGTTGGCCACGGTAGTTGAGTTCTCCCCATGTCCTTCTGTAAAAGATCATATTGGAAGTGTGGAATAAGCATCAAACCAGGAATTAGAAGACAGATTCTAGTTCGGTTTATACCACACACTAACCGTATGACCTTAGGCAAATCACTTTTTTCATCTGTGGGCCTCTCTTAACAGTAACATGGATTGGACTAGGTATTTTCAAGATAACCTTCCAACTCTTATTTTCCACCCTTCCAGCTCTTAAAAAATAACTTCTCTGGGACATTGTTTAGCAATTTATTTACATGATTTCTTTTTCCATTGTTACCTAACTCGCTTTTTATGGTGGTAAAAACAAAAACACAAGCTTTAGAAACAGTTAAGATAATATAGTGCTAAAAATGTACCTAGATGGTGAGGAAAAATCTGAATGAAATAGTTTTGTTTGTACAAAAAAGACTTTTTGGTATCCACAGTGCTTTTTCATCTATTACCTCAGTCCTTTCAGCACACTGATGAGCTATGGGTGTTGTCTTACTTCCCTTTTCCTGGTAGGAAAATCAGGGAAACTGGTCTCTTGGGTGTGGGTTTCCTGGGCCCAGACCTTTTGTTTACAGTTCCTGTGTGGATCCAGATTAGAAGACCCAGATCCTGTTTATGAGTACCAAGAGAAGTATACAGAGTCAAGAATTAAGATGGCAAAGATGAGGGACGCCTGAGTGGCTCAGTTGGTCAAGCATCTGACTTTTGATTTTGGCTTAGGATCATAGTGCTGAGATCTGTACTGACAGTGCTGAGCCTGCTTGGGATTCTGTCTCTCTTCTCCTCCCCAACTCGCACATGTGTGCACTCTCTCTCAAAATAAATGAACTTAAAAAAAATTTTTTTTGTTGGGGCATCTGGGTGGCTCAGTCAGTTAATCCTCCGACTTCGGCTCAGGTCGTGATCTCTTGGTTTGTGAGTTTGAGCCCCACATCGGGCTCTGTGCTGACAGCTCAGAGCCTGGAGCCTGCTTCAGATTCTGTGTCTCCCCCTTCTCTCTGCTCCTCCCATGCTCATGCTCTGCCTCTTTCTGTTTCTAAATAATAAATAAACGTTAAA
Organism: Panthera tigris; assembly: GCF_018350195.1. Lineage (NCBI taxonomy): Eukaryota > Metazoa > Chordata > Mammalia > Carnivora > Felidae > Panthera > Panthera tigris. Next base: position 57,284,543 of record NC_056669.1, read on the forward strand.
AAATAAATGTTTTATTTTTAAAAAGTTTTTAAGAACGTAGAAAAAATAAAGTTAAAAAAATGATGGTGAAGATGAATAAAATTGATCAGTAGACCAAAATGAGCAGTTTGAGTGAATACCAGAGGTAGCAAGTCTCTCTGTAACTGGGCCTTGTGAGGGTTTTCCACACCCATTTTAAGAGTATAGAAGTGAATGAACAAGAAGATCATTTTACAGGTGGTAAATTGTGGTTGAGGTGGTCACTAGCAAGTAACAGAACTGGAGCTGGAACTTTTATTCTTTGATTCTAATCCCAGATTCCTTTTTTTTTTTTTTAATCTGTTAAAGCCCCATAGCAGTGAGCACAAACTCAAATACTACATTATCCCATTTACACTTGTTATTACAGCAGAAACCCCTTCCCTTCCATCTAAGAGACAGCTTTACCCTGCCTAACAACACTGCCAAGTAACATCAGTACCTGGCACCCTGTGTGAATATGATAGTAGGAGTCCCCTCCCCTAGTCTTCAGCCAGAAGCTAAACTCATTTTTGTTGTTACACTTTTCGATTCAATTCTCTTCATTTATCCCTCATTGTCCCACCTCCAGCCCAACCCCTTCTTTTGTTATACTGCTTACCACTTGTCTTTTAAAAACAATAAACCATATTACCTTACACCCAGTGAAGATCTCTTTTTTTCGCATCCTGTGCTCATGTGCTTGACATGAATTTCTCATGGCAAAACTAGAGCAACATAGCACTGCTTATCTTCCATGTGTCATACCTAGGGTTTTCTCTTTGTATCTGCTCCTTAAATCCCTATACCACTAACACCTTTAGGAAATTACACGGACTAGATTTCTGAAAGAGATTTTAGTTAGATTAAAAAGGAGGTGGGTGGGTGGTGTCAAAGCATGGATTGATGATGGCTCTAGTTGGGTAGCCTGACATGTGCTTATGTGTTTGATTCTCCTTACAGTGGTGAAATTCCAGCAGCGATCTGTGTTTCCAGTACAGTTTGGTGGCCCAATGATAGAACACTGGTGGAATTCCAACCTCACTTTCCAAATTTACACAAAGAAAACCCCACAGAAAAAGGTATCTCAAGTCTTTTTAACCTTTGCCTTACCATTTATACTAAGGAATTAGAGCATACTTAAAATTATATTCCTACCTAAACTAGGAATTTCTCCAGGCTCAAACAGCACTAATAACTTATTTCTAATTTCTGTTTACTATTTGTTATAAGTCAGATATGCTAAAAGCACTACACAAACACACTATCAAATTTAATCATTACAACTCTGTGAATTAGGTACATTATTATCTTTATTTTACAGACAAACTGAGATTTAGTGAAGTTTAGTAACTTGTCTAAGATCACACAAGCTAATAAAAGACAAAGCCAGGCAGAACTCCATCTCAAGTTTTCTGACTTCACATCCTAAGTTCTTAACCTTTTCACTGTATTCCCTGCTTACAGAGAGGTGACTACTTAGATTGATATAGGTTATTAGCCTTAATTTAAGACTCTATTTCCTATTTCCAGGCAGAATATGTAGAGATCCAAGAAAATATAATGTGGATAGCAGTTTTGACCAGCTTATTCCAAGTTTATCAAATGCACTTGCAGTTGGCACAACATAAATCAATAAACTATGTCATGAACAGTTTTTTGTTAAACAGTAGCCTTTTTAATCTTTGACCTCTTCTTTGGTATGGATCGCATGAGGAATATAGCTTGAGGTTTTTTTGTTTTTTCAGACGATATAAATAATACAAGATAATTCTACAACCTCAAGACAACCTCTGTAAACATTTCAGTATATTTACATTGAATCATCTAGCTAATGACTTCTTTCTAATAAGAGAATTATACATGTGTTTTGCAGAGAACTTGAAAAAATATTTTTGAAAAGCAAAAATTGTCTATAATCCCATCACCAAGAAATAACTATTGTTAATATTTGTTTTCCCTTTGCTTTTTCCAAATGAATACAATACATGTGTAAATCTTTGGCAGTATTAGGATAACTTTGTATACAGCGTTTATCCTGCTTTTTAAAAAGTTTAACATTATCTTTATAAATATTTGAAGATTTACTATATATAACTTAATACCCTATTTTACCAAACATCAAAACAGATATTGGTCATATTATTTCAGACTTTTTGTAAACATCATTTTAATGGCTACATATTATTGCATTGTAGCAGTATGGTCTATAATTAATAATTCCTGATTATTGGACCTCTAGTTCTAATTGTTAATTTTTAAGACATTTAAATATTTAAGATATATTTGTGTGTAAGTTTTTTATGTGTTTCTTATTTCTTTAGTATAAATTCCCAGAAGCAATTACTAAGCTAAAGAGTATATTTTTTAATTTTTTTTTTTAATGTTTATTTTTGAGACAGAGGGAGACAGAGCGCGAGTGGGGGAGGGGCAGACAGAGAGGGAGACACAGAATCTGAAACAAGCCCTGGGCTGTGAGCTGTCAGCACAGAGCCCGATGCGGGGCTTGAACCCACGAACCATGAGATCATGACCTGAGCCGAAGTCAGACGCTTAACTGACTTAGCCACCCTGGCGCCCCAAAAGAGTAAATATTTAAGGGGCACCTGAGTGGTTCAGTCAGTTGAGCATGTCTGACTTTTGATTTTGGCTCAGGTCACGATCTCCCAGTTCATGAGATTGAGCCCCACATTAGTCTCTGAGCTGACAGTGCAGAGCCTGCTTGGGGTTCTCTCTCTCCCTCTCTCTCTGCTCCTCCCTCCCCCCAAAATAAGTAAATAAATAAACTTTAAAAAAAAGAGTGAATATTTTTATTGCCAAATTTGCGGTCCAGAAGTATGTTGCCAGTTTATATTCCCAGCTTCACACATATGATAGCCTCTGTTTTTCCATAACCTTGATAGCATGAGATATATTAAGTTTTGTAATTTTACTAGCCTAATGGCAAAAATTTGTATCATCTAAATTTTATTTTTTTATTTTTATTAGTGAAGTTGAAAACTTTTTGTAAAGCATTAACTCTTAAAAATAAAAAAAAATAATCTTCCAAACTCTTGGTGACTTATGAAACTCTCTATAATTTTCCAGAGAGAAGTAATAAAACCCAGAATGGGGACCAAAATATGACAGAATATAGATTCCCACTTAAAGCTGCCTTCGTCAAATAGTTAAGCTATTTACTTCATAAAGCATGGGTTCTCTTCTAAGCTGTCCTATGTTGTCACTTCAGTTAAAATCTCCCGTGGCTTGTCTTTAGTTAACCTGAATTTTTTCTTTCCTTCTCTCAGCCAGAAGTCATTGGATCTGCATCAATGCCTTTACGAAGTGTCATTCAGTCTGAATTGCTTTCTTTCAGTAACCAGCTTCCAGTGCGACAGGAAAATGGTCAGACTCCACTTGGCCCCCTTAAGGTACATAGATATACATTCAGGTAATCAGGTATTTACAGAGCATGCATCACTGGCTAGCATGAACAAGAAAATCAATGAACAAGAGGCCTCTCCTCTTGCACTTCTGTTAAAATAGGGCAGCAGACCAGAAGTAGACCCACAAACGTATGGCCAACTAATTTTTGACAAACAGGAAAGAACCATCCAATGGAAAAAAAGACAGTCTTTTTAACAAATAGTGCTGGGAGAACTGGACAGCAACATGCAGAAGATTGAAACTAGACCACTTTCTTACACCATTCACAAAAATAAACTCAAAATGGATAAAGGACCTGAATGTGAGACAGGAAACCATCAAAACCCTAGAGGAGAAAGCAGGAAAAGACCTCTCTGACCTCAGCCACAGCAATTTCTTACATGACACATCCCCAAAGGCAAGGGAATTAAAAGCAAAAATGAACTACTGGGACCTTATGAAGATAAAAAGCTTCTGCACAGCAAAGGAAACAACCAACAAAACTAAAAGGCAACTAACGGAATGGGAAAAGATATTTGCAAATGACATATTGGACAAAGGGCTGGTATCCAAAATCTATAAAGAGCTCACCAAACTCCACACCCGAAAAACAAATAATCCAGCAAAGAAATGGGCAGAAAACATGAATAGACACTTCTCTAAAGAAGACATCCGGATGGCCAACAGGCACACGAAAAGATGCTCAACGTCACTCCTCATCAGAGAAATACAAATCAAAACCACACTCATATATCACCTCACACCAGTCAGAGTGGCCAAAATGAACAAATCAGGAGACTATAGATGCTGGCGAGGATGTTGAGAAACAGGAACCCTCTTGCAGTGTTGGTGGGAATACAAATTGGTGCAGCCACTCTGGAAAACAGTGTGGAGGTTCCTTAAAAAATTAAAAATAGACCTACCCTATGACCCAGCAATAGCACTGCTAGGAATTTACCCAAGGGATACAGGAGTACTGATGCATAGGGGCACTTGTACCCCAATGTTTATAGCAGCACTCTCAACAATAGCCAAATTGTGGAAAGAGCCTAAATGTCCATGAACTGATGAATGGATAAAGAAATTGTGGTTTATATACACAATGGAGTACTACGTGGCAATGATAAAGAATGAAATATGGCCCTTTGTAGCAATGTGGATGAAACTGGAGAGTGTTATGCTAAGTGAAATAAGCCATACAGGGAAAGACAGATACCATATGTTTTCACTCTTATGTGGATCCTGAGAAACTTAACAGAAACCCATGGGGGAGGGGAAGGAAAAAGAAAAAGAGGTTAGAGTGGGAGAGAGCCAAAGCATCAGAGACTTAAAAACTGAGAACAAACTGAGGGTTAATGGGGGGTGGGAGGGAGGGGAGGGTGGGTAATGTGTATTGAGGAGGGCACCTTTTGGGATGAGCACTGGGTGCTGTATGGAAACCCATTTGACAATAAATTTCATATGTTGAAAAAAAAATAGGGCAGCAGAATTACTGTGAAGAAAATAAACAGTATGATATAATAGTGAATACCTGGGAGGAAATAGACAATGGTGGTCAGAGAAGGTCTCTCTAAGAAAGTCACATTTTAGGTAAGATATGAAGAAGGAGAAGAGGCCACCAAGTAAAAAGCAGAGGAAAGATCATTCCAGAGAAAGGGAATAACACAGGCAAAGGCCGTAAAGCAAGAATGTTGCCATATAATAGTGAGCCAAGAAGGAGAATGGTAGAGAGTAAGATTGGACAGGCACTCAGTAGCCATATCATTCAGAGTTTTGTAGGTCAGCATAAAGAGTGTAGATTTTATCGTTAGAGCCATGAAAGGACTTTGAAGTATGAGAAAAACATCTGATTGACTTTTTTTTTAAGTTTATTTATTTTGAGAGAGTGTGAGTCAGGGAGGGGCAGAGAGAGAGGGAGAGAGAGAGAATCTCAAGCAGGCTCCTTGCTGTCAGCACAGAGCCGGATGTGGGGCTCAAACCCACAAACCGTGAAATCATGACCTGAGCTGAAGTCAGAAGCTTAACCGACTGAACCACCCAGGTGCCCCTGATTTACATTTTTAAAAGGTAACTGTGGACAATAGATTGTGGGGGGCAAGAAGAAAAATAGGGAGACTGTTGAATTAGTCCAGGAAAGAGATAATTGATGGCTTGGACTAGAGTAGTCACAGGGAACAAGGAGAGAAGTGGCTGAGTTTGTGGCCTGGTGGAATGAATTCTGATATATAATTCGTTGGAGAGAGGGTTCTTTCCTTGTATTAAGAAGCTGCAGGATTTCTTAGGTAGCAGAATTTGAATGTGTAACTTCAGTATGGCTTTGTCTTATTGTCCTGGTGAGCTTTTAAAATCACAGCCAGGGGCACCTGGATGGCTCAGTCAGTTAAGCTTCTGACTTCAGTTCAGGTCATGATCTCATGGTTAGTGAGTTCAAGCCCCACGTCAGGTTCTGTGTTGACAGCTGAGAGCCTAGAGCCTGCTTTAGATTCTGGTCTCCCCCTCTTTCTTCCCCTCCCCTGCTCATGCTCTGTCTCACCCTGTCTCTCAGAAAATTAAAAAAAAAAAAATTTTATAAAAAAAACATCTTTTTTTAATTATCACCGCCATACCCATGTCATTTCCATGGCTCTCCATTATCCAAAAGATAAAATACAGGGCTCACTATGTGGCCCTAACATACCACTTGCAGCTTCCTTACCAGTAGCCATATCAAACTATGTAAAGAATTAGTAAGGTATCATGATGGTTCATACCTCCATGCTTTTAATCTTGATTTTCACGCTGCTGCCTCCTCTTGAAAGCCCTCTCTGCCTCCTTCCTGGTCTTCTTGATAATAAATACCAGTTAGTTTTAAGGACTTGTGTGATTGTCATTGCAAAAAATTAATATCACATTACTCTTTCCCTATCAAAATTTTATTTTCTGTTTGCCTCATTCATTCTGGACTGCAAGGTTAAAACCAGAAAAGAGGAATTAATAGAACTGATGGACTAGAAATTGTTTCTGTCCTGGTTCTGTTGAGAGAAGTACCGTTGTAGATAGATTGCTGTCCGTATTCAATAGAGTGAAATAACTTTGCTGTGGATTTTAAATAAAGGGAACAGCAAGTCCCCTTTATCCCTAATAACTTCAAACTTAGAGAAAAATTGCAAATATAGAACAAAGAATTCACATACCCTTTACCTAGACTCACCAATTACTAACATTTGTCACATTTGCTTTATAATTATCTACCTCCTGTCTCTCCCTTTCTTCCTGTCTTTCTTTGTCTCCCTGTGCACTCTCCCCCACACCCACACACAATTTTTGTTCTGAAGTATTTGAGAATATGTTATAGACATCATGCCTCTTTCCCCCCTAAATTCTTATATTTCCTAAGAACAAGAACATTATACAAAACACTGTACAATTATAAAAATAGAGTTAACATTGATAATGTCTGTAGTCCATATGCAAGTTTCACTAATTGTGCCAATACTTCCATGTAAAGATTTTTTTTTTTTCCATTCCAGGATTATCCATTACATTTGTCATGTCTCTCTAATCTTTAGTCTAGAACAGTTTTGCAACCTTTCTTTGTCTTTCAGTACTTTGATTTTTTTTTAAGTGAGACCTTTTATGTGTAGAATGTCTTCCACTGTGGTTTACCTGGATCACTTATTACTACCAATGATTGTAAGATGATGATTTTCTAACTCCTCCATTCCTTATGTATTTACTAATTGCATTCTACTATACAGAAGAGTTGTCCCTTCTCCCATGTTTGTTTATATCGGTATAGACTAATGGTTTTTTACATTATTCAGTGTTATTGTCCTTTACTATTATTGTTCTTTTTGATGCTCAAATTGTCCCAGATTTGGCCCATGTGAGCTCCTTTGACTGAATTCTGTGTTCTTTTGATATATCTGCATCCTTTTCTGAGCATATCCTTATTTTCTGGCACAAGATGATGTTCTAGGCTCAGCTTATATTGTTGACAAATCATCTGTCTAGCTTTTCTTAATCCTGATAAGGTAATGTATATACAGACTGTTAGTGTTCCTACTATTATGGTATTTGAGAATGAGTTAATTATTTTCTAATAATCTGATTTGCCTCTAGCTCCAAAATTCTGATTCTGATTTCAGAAGGCCCACTAACTCTCTTCCTTTTGTTTTTATAGGTAACTGTGGAGCTTGTTATACATAACAAGGATTTCACTTGTGTGAATACTAAATTACGTAACAGCACCCAACATGGCCCACTTTGTACTGTTACAAGTCCAGATCAGACATTATCAGAACCTGATCAACATGTTACCTGTACTAAAAATCCAGAGAACCTAAATCAAATTCACGAAGAAGTTGCAAAGAAAGTACAGAATTTGATACTCTCCAACCCAAAGTCACCAAGCCCTGTTGTGCCAAATCCTTCAACCTTCATGGCTGTGCCAGCCTCTCACAATTTAGCAAATCAGACAGATGGGTCAACAAAAGAGAGTGCTTTGCTGTTGCATGTGCTGTTGATGGTGGTCGATGGGAAAGATTTCATTACTGGAGAATCTGACAAACCTCCGCCATGCAATGTTTATTTAAATTGCAAACTTTTCAGCACAGAGGAAGTCACCAGATCTATCATCGCATGGGGCACAACACAACCAGTCTTCAACTTTTCTCAGGTAACTTTGTACATATCTTAACCTTCTATATCTATTAGGGCCATATGGAGGTGGGAGACAAGTATGTTTCCCAGATCATAATTCCATTATAAAGGAAACCTAGAATGTTCAGACTGGGAGAGACCTTTGTAATTAGCTGGTGTGCAGATCCATTCCCACTGTGGGATGGGAAGAGGAAAAGACACTATCGACATTTTAAAACTTTTTATGTCTTCATTTTCTTCTGTCTCAATTGTTGTGGTTTCCCACTGTTTCTTTTGCCTGAGTTCTGAATTCTATTCCTTTATCCTTCCTCTAGAACTAAACTTTCCCCTTTCTTTTCTGTATCTCCAAGCTTTTTGTTTTTTTAATTTTTTCTCTAATTTATTTCTCTACTTGTTTTAATACTTATCTGGCTTGATTTCTCTGTAGAATTTGATGCTATTGCTTAAATTGTTTCCTGTTTTGGGGAGCCTAGGCAGCTCAGTTGGTTAAATGTCTGACTCTTGATTTTTGCTCAGTTCATTATCTCACAGTTTATGAGGTTGAGCCCTATATTGGGCTCTATGGTGACAGTGCAGAGCCTGCTTGGGACTCTCTCTCTCTACCCCCCTCTCTCTGTCCTTGCCCAGCTTATGTTCTCTTCTCTTGCTCTGTCAAAATAAACAAACTTTAAAAAAAAAAAATAGTTTCCTTTCTTGATTTTTGTAACTCCACTCTCTTATTTTCTTCCTGAATCAACAACAGCTCTTTTTTGGTCTTTGGGACAGCAGGAAAACTAGGAAACGAGTGGTGGCCCCAGCACTCCTTTCTCCCTTTCTTTTACCTTTAATTACTGGTACTCCTCTGCATTACTTTTATTCTTGGCACTGTTCCAAACCAACCCGCTTTTCCCATGGTCACTCCTTCCACTCTCATAGCTTCATCTATTATTTTTATGAAGATAACTTCCAAATCTATACTTCCATGTAGGCCAGACATTCCCTCAGGTTTCTGATCTCTCTGTGTAACTGCTGGTCATCATCCCCAAATGTCTCAAAAGCACTTTACACTTGGCACCTAATGCACGGCCTGGCATATCACAGGTATTCAGTAAAGGTATGTAAATGAAAGAAGGAATTCAAATGTGTCTGAATCTGAATTTATTATTCCTTCCAAATCTGTTCCTCCTCCTCCTCCTATCTGCCCTAATTCATACTGTAATCTACTCAGAAACCCGAGCAGAACCTGAAAGGTATCCTTGATTCTTTATTACATAATTATTCACCAAATCCAATAGATGCTGCAAACTTCATTCTCCAGACGAAATCCTCTCACTCAACCCGACTGCTACTGCTTTCATTCAGGCCCTCTTTCTCATTCCAAATAGCCTTCAGTCTAGTCTGTTTCTGGTCTCTCCATGTCCATTCCTTTTTGTACCAATAGGAATGATCTTTCTAAAATATTAACCCAAGTATTTTATTCCCCTGGTTTAGACTTTTCAGTAATTCCCCATAGCCTTCAGAGTAGGTAAGATGTTTAGTTTGGACTATAAGCCCATTTGACAACTGCCTAACTGTACTTCTCCAGTCTCTACTCCTGTCACTCTTCCCTTTACACTAGATAGTCCAGCTATGCTCAGCTACTTGCAGTTTCCTAAATGTTCTTTTTCCCTACCTCTGTGTCTTTTCGTGTGCTTTTCCTCTGCCTTACATTTCCTCCTCACCCTTCATGACTCCTATTAGGTAGAACTTTTTAGACATTAATTTTATTCTGCTTATCCCTAAGAATTTAGTGTTACTTTCTGCCAGCAGCTTTCTCTGAAATCTCTCCTTTGTAGGTTAGGTCGCTATGTTTTAGTTTTTTTAGTTTCACAGAACAGAAATGTGCTCAGGTACCTTATGTAATTGGAGTTTCTTAGATGGATACAAAAGTAGGTCTGCTCAGGATCTCTGCTCTTCTGGTGTCTTCCTGTCATCTTGCCTTACCTAATTTCTGATTTCACCCTTTTTCCTTTCATGTTCTATTGATTTCATCATGGGGCTTATCTCTTCTCTGCTGATGCAGTTATACTGCAGCTTAGGTCACTTCAAATTGGTGGGCCCTTCATTCTGCCATTAAGGAAACAGACTCGCTCTTGGCTGCAGATCTCTGCTTCTCTTCATGACTTTTCTTTCTCTTTCATCTACCAGCTGGCTGGCCAGTTCTCAAATAATTTTACATTGGAAATCCAAATGAACAGTTGACTTGTTATTTACCATGACAGAAGATTGGGCAGAGCTTTTTGCATTAGGCCATTGCATCCAACCAGTGGGCTGGCTGCCCTTTGATTAGGTGCTCAACCCTTGTCTAGTCAGTAGCCATCTTTCTTTCAGAAAAACATCTGTCTTTCCGCAGGGATTTACAAATAGGTCATTTTGCCTTAGAAAGGCTTGGATGAGGCAGCAGGCGCAGTCATTGATATGTCTGTGTCCTCAAAGCCCCATCTATATGACCTTTGTCATCAGAGAACTATTACCATTTTGTATTTGGCCTTAATTGGTCTCTTACACCAGACTAGCTTCTCTTGAGAATACAGAATGGGTTTTATTTTAATGTCTTCAGTTCCTAGCACTGTGCATGGCTTTCAGTTAGTACTTGTTGAATAAAAGTATAAATTGATCCTTTTTCTCAGGTGTTGGTTTTTGTGTTGTTTTTTTGATTGTTCCTCTCCCCAGGTGATTCCTGTCTCTCTGTCTTCCAAATACCTGGAAAGGCTGAAGAACAATGTGATGGTAATTGAAACTTGGAACAAGGTGCAGAGCCCAGGACAGGACAAGTTGCTCGGGCTGGTGAAACTCCCCCTCCATCAGTTTTACGTGTCATTCAAGTAAATAGGATCTTTTGGAGTATTCTTTACTTTACATCTTTAACTTTGTTTGGACTGAAGAGGAATTCTTTGGGTTTGCAAACATGACTAGCCCAATAATACCTTGGAGGACTTTTCTCAGTGTCACCACAGTGGCTGCTCTTTCTATGTTAAAACAGTTCACAGATACTGCTTACCATGTTTCAGGCCCTATGCTAAGAACCTTTCATACATCAAATCATTTAATCCTCACAACAGTTTTCTAAGGCAGGTAACTTTTATTTCCCCTATTTTACAGATGAGTTAATAGAGGCACAGAGGATTTAAATAACTTGTTATATTTATTGTAAGTAGTAGAACCAGGCTTAGAACCCAGAGAGTTCTACTGCTTCACCAAGAAGCTCTACTACCAAAGGTTACCACCTCACAAAATTAATGGTTTATCTCTGTCACAAAAACATGATGATTATTCCCATCAGCTATCTGCATGATTTCTCTACTGAGTATTGTCTTTTGGACCTACAGATTTGATCACTGTACCTCACTTATCACTCAGTAGGGTATTGATTTATCTGGAGGTTATTTCTGTCCTTACTACAGACTGTTAATTTTTTGTTTTGGTTCAAGGTACTGATTTTTAATTATTTTAGCACTGACTTCTTTCCTAAGAGCTTTCTCATGGTGCTGTGTTTTAAATGTTGTGTTTTACATTTTACAGAGAACACTTTAGTGTGCACTGTTTCATGTGAGCCTTCCCATAACCCAGGAAGTATTATCATTATCCCCTTTTTACAAATGAGGAAGCTTGTCCTTTGACTTGAAAAAATCAACCTCTCTGGCTTTATTTTCATCATCTGTAAAATGAGGGTGATGATAGACCCCCTGTCTCCCTTGTGGCACAATTGTGACAATCCAGTGAGAAAATAAATGGGTAAGCCTTCTGTGAACAGTGAAATACTTATGATGGTAGCACTGGAGAGCATGGTCAGGCTAAGGAGTGCTACTGGAATCATGCCACTGTCAGCTGTAGGCTTTGGCTTTTTCCCCTTTTTTTGCTTGTGATATTAGTGTAGTCTGGTATTTCCCTTCCCTTCTCATTTCATTAGACCCCATTCTTCGCTGACAGAGCATAAAATAATCATAGCTACCAGGTACTTAGCACTTATTGTGTACTAAGTATTGTAGTTGGTATTTTATATTTGTTTCCTCGACTTAGTCCTAACTGCCCTTTGAGGAAGTTTTATTACCTACATTTTACAGAAGACGAAACAGACTTAGAAATGTTAAGTTGATTACTTAGAGTCATCCAACAATTAAGTGGCAGAGCTAAGATTTAGCATGGTCTGATGAGCATTTGGACTTTTTAAATCTGTTAATAGTGGATAATATCAACCTTTGCAGTGTTAGAAGGATTATAGATGGAAGATGTTATTGGTAATATTATCCAAGTCTTATCTGCCAGACACCGAAGTCCATACTTTTTCAAGTTGAACACACTGTAAAATAATGCAATTCAATAAGCTTGTACTGGGATAGTTCTCAGTCCCAGATGCTGGGCTTGGGGTCATGATGATAACAGAGATAAATCAGACACATCCCCTGCTTTCAGATTGCTACGTTAGAACTTATCTGCCTGGGAATTTTTATTTGATGAGTTACGGTAGAATGATGTTTTTTCAGACCACTATTACTTTTCTAGCTGTAGACCCATTTTTAACAAACTGAGAAAATAAGCCAAGTAGGAAATGCAGCAGCAACACTGAGACATGATTGATGGTTATTATTTGCTCATTCATACTTTCTCTTCCTCTAGAGATCCCAAAATTTCTCGCCTGCTGCTTGATGCTCAGTACCCAGTTGTTGCTGTTGACAGCTACATGCCTGTGATTGATGTGTTCTCAGGCCACCAAAATGGGAGTCTTCGCGTCTTTTTAGCCATGGGTTCTTCAGATCAGATAATGGCACTACAAAGATTAAAGAATGAAGAAGGAACACTTCCACCCTTAAGCCCTAGGCCAGCCCATTTTCTGGACCAGCCGTCTATAGCATCTGTTACTATGGTAGTCACTAACCACTTGATTATTTATAAAAACCATAATCTCATTTTAAGGTATACAACATGATGTTTTGATATATGTAACACTATGAAATGGTTACCATAATGAAGCCAATTAACGTTATCAGTCACTTCACCTTGTTACCTTTTGGTGTGTGTGGTGAGCGCACGAGATCTATTGTTTTGCCAAATTTTAAGTTCCATAATCTCATTTTATCTTGCATGTTTTAGTGAAACCATTGCCCCAGATCATTATTTCATTAGTGAAAAGAAACATATTTGCACCCTAATACTTGCTGTAGATTAAAGGAATTATTTATTTTTTATGATTTAAATGTATATCTGTGTTCCTCTGAGCTTTTTGAATCTATAAAGAAACTCTAATTGGACAGCCACCTCTTAATCCTCTAATTCACTAACGGTTAATTAATTGCCTTTTAAAAAATTGGGGTAAATGTAAAACTGCATTTAAAAAGTCTTAATTAAAAAAAAGATAATCAGGGGTGCCTGGGTGGCTCAGTCGGTTGAGCATCCGACTTCGGTTCAGGTCATGATCTCACAGCTCGTGAGTTCAAGCCCCGCATTGGGCTCTGTACTGACAGCTCGGAGCATTGGAGCCTGCTTCAGATTCTGTGTCTCCCTCTCTCTCTGCCCCTAACCTGCTCGCATTCTGTCTCTGTCTCTCTCAAAAATAAGTGAACGTTAAAAAAAAAATTTTTTTTAAGATAATCAAAGGGGGGAAAATGGGGGCAGAAGGTTGAGAATGATTCCAAATGTAAGCCAGCAAATCTTACTCTGTTTCTCAGCCAAATCCAGTTGGAAAGTTGTAGTGAAGTTCCTTGCTTTTCTACCAGTAAATTCTTAAAAATAATTTGTACAGTGTTGGACAATTGAGAAAGCACATTGATACACTTTTTCATGTTTATTTCCCTAACACTACATGAGGTGAGTCATTGTCATTCTCTTTTTAAGTGATGAAACAGAATCAAAGAGGTTGTGTTACTTGTCCAGGGTCACATAGCTAAGAATGAGAAAATCACTGTTCAGACACAGGCCTTCTGACTCAAAGTCCAGTCTTCATTCTACTATGTCATGTCCTACTGTTATCTTACCTTTGGTGTCTTTACTAGCATAGCCAAATCTCAGTTTCCACATGATTTAAGTATGTTATATTTTCTAATCTGAATCTGAATGACAAATGTGATGTCTATGACAGAGAAAGAACTATTAGGAAAATGTCTATGAGTAGGTTATTGTTTATTTGTATGTTATGAACTCCAAACTTTTCTTTACTGTTTCTATTAGATACTAGTGTCTACCAATAGATAATAGTAGCTTTTTAAATTTGACAATGACATAAAAGCACAAACACAGAAAACCTATCTATAATATTCCTAAGTCTATTTTAGGTATTATATATGGCCCTCACTTTGCAGTGTAGACTCAGTTTTCATTAAATTCCATACCAAAAGTTAGAAAATGTTACTCATTATGAGCATAAAAGAACTCTCTGAAAGATTAGATATCTATAAATAAATAGTTTTTCTTCCTATACTCATGTCCCTCATCCATTTCAGCATCTACAGAACTGAATTATTACTGTAATACTGTATGGCCAAGTTAAGTAGCTGCTGAGATTGTTTTTCTTTTCTGGGGAATCAAAATGAAAGTTTTCTGTTTCCCTGAGGAAGGTTTTGGAGCAGATACTGCTGATAAATAAAGCAAAGACCTTATGCAATCTGTTCCAGATTCATGGGATTAATGGTTAGAATGTTAAACACATATACATCATACAATTTTATCTGAATCCTGAATCCCCCCTTTGAATATTCCCAGTTATCAGTTGTCTAGTGTCTGTCGAGGCTGTATAGAGTAGAAGTAAAGAGCCTTGGCTCTCGAGTCAGACTACCTGAGTTCAAACCCTTATTCCACTGTTGTTAGCTATACATGTTAAATTAACTACTACAAGTCAAAGGCTTAGTACAGTGCCTGGCTATAGTAAATAATAAAAACATTAAATTGTTATCAGTAGTAGTTACTTTCAGTAATGGTATATTCACGACCTCCTTGACTAGTCCTTCCTTACCATTAATGAGTAGTCTTGGTGTTATTCCAACCTTCATTAAAAATAGTAAGTAAATTAATACCTGTTTGCTTCACATATGTATTTTTTATACAAGAAGATATTCTTAATGTGTCCTATTCTTAATGTACTAAGAATCAGGAGCTGATTGAATTTTATCAAATACCTTGTTAGCATTTATTGAGATAGTCATGTTTCTTTCCTTTATTCTATTTAATGCACTGAAACATTTATGGATTTCCTAATATTGACCTAGGCTCACAGTCTAGAGTAAATCCAGCTGGATCTGATTACAGTGAGCAGTTGTGAGATTTATACACAATGAGAATTAAGTATCTGTTTTAGTATCAGCTAATTATGACTGTTTCTTCATCTGTACTCAGATTTTGTAGAGAAGCAGGAATATTCTAAGAATATTTTTTTCTTTAAAGCTCACCAGTATCTCTGTTTCATTTAATAGGCAGAGGACCAAAGAAATGGATTGATGGAGCATCACTTTGAGCTCCACATAGAGAGTGTTAAAGGGCTAGCCCCTCTTCAGGCAACAGTCTGGGGAGAAGCAGATTGTTATGTCCAGTACTACTTTCCAGTTCAAGACTCTCAATCCAGTGTGCTAAAAGGACCTGAGTTCCTTGAAAACGGTAGGTTTAGGAGGTTAGGGTTTCTCATTCTTGTATGGTTCTTTAATTGGCTATACTTAGGATTTTTTTTTTTTTTTTTCCTGAGTGAATTTTGAGTTCCTAAATGTTTCGAGTCTTACCTGGGTAGTACAGAAGATGGACTAAGTTTTAATTTTTCCTTTCTTATGTTGTTTTTTGTAGCTTTTTATTTTGATATGATTTCAAATTTACAGAAAAGTTAACAAAAATAGTACGAAGAACTTCTATATACCCTTTACCTAGATCCCACCCATTATTTATATTTTGCCTGGTCACTCTTATCATCCATACATATACAATTGATTCTCATTATTCAAGGTAGTTACATTCTACATAACATAACAGCGTGAAACACTGAATTAGGGAATACTGAACCATTGCTCTTAGGAGAAATATGTACATATATATCTCACATAGATCATAGTTGTAAATCCTAAAACAACTTATCCTAGTAGATTCTATTTTCTTTATTTTACAAAAGAGAGAAGTGTTAAGTGACTGAGGCTGCCCCAGTAACAATAACGTGGTTGGCATTCAGACCCCATCCAACTGGCCCCAGAGCCAGATATTCTTGCACTGCACTACACTACACTACCCCCTACCATTTCCATTGTCTCATCATCTCTAAGAGCTAAAACAAGAAAGCAGAGTGTCCCCTTGTTCTAGCTCAGTTGAGAATGATCAAGTCAGGTGGCTCAGATTTTTTTGGCATTCTCAGTATGTCCACATATAACTGCAAAAGCACTGCCAGTATTGATTTTAGGGTTCAAATAAGGAACTTGTATCCAGAATATATAAAGAACTCTTACAAATAATAATAAAAAGACAATCTAATTAAAAAATATTTAGAAAATCTAAATAGACATTTCTCTTAAGATATATAAATGGCGCCAATAAGCACATGAAAAGATACTCAGCATCATTAGTCATTTAGGGAATGAAAACCAAAACCACCACAGAATACCACTTCTTTTCACCAAGATGGCAATAATTTTTAAGCAAAAACAAAAACAAAAATCAAACTAACAAGTGTTGGCAAGGATGTGGAGAAATGGCAACCCTTAGACATTGTCCAGCAATGAAGGGATCTCTTTCTTCCATATTATCATGGGGCCCTTGGGGGACCATAGCTACTATGGAAATAGACCTTGATAAAAGTAACATAGAAGATACAGGTTCTGGTATCAGGTGCATGATCTACTAACTCTAAGACCTTTGGATTCACTATGTAACTTCAATATGTCCTATCCTGTCTGTTAAGTAGGAATAATAATAGTTGCTTTGTTTTTCTCACAGGAGTTTTGTGAGGATAAAATTGAAATTGAATATTAGCATACTGTCTTGCTACAGATAAAGCACTAAATGTGTTGGATTATTCTGAATTGCTTTTCTTTTCCAAAGGAATCTCTTTGAAGCCTTTCAGATCTGCAACCACACTCTGTGTTCCAGATCCCATCTTTAATAGTGAGCACCATCACTCTCTCCTGTTGCCAGCTGA
This sequence comes from Panthera tigris, assembly GCF_018350195.1. Lineage (NCBI taxonomy): Eukaryota > Metazoa > Chordata > Mammalia > Carnivora > Felidae > Panthera > Panthera tigris. The sequence continues at coordinate 57,301,704 of NC_056669.1, forward strand.
AGTTCCAGTGCAAAGGCTTCTGCTGAGTGTCTTCTCTGCACAGGGGCCCATGCCTGGAGGTGGAGTCCAGTTTGAAATCTGGTGCAGGTATAATGTGAAACCAGTTTTGTGCCTAGAAAGGAAGTGCACAATCATAGAGCATCCTTCCCTTGACATCGTAGTTTGAATTATAAGGAAGCTTAGCTTGAATTATAAGGAAGCTAAGCAATCCTTTCTACCCTATTTTATATTACCTGGCTTATTAGTGACTCTTCTCCAGATTTTACTTAAATCTGCTACATTATTAGGCTCTTGAGAGCAGTTGTATCTCATGCTTCTAACCACTTGTTACATTTGGAAGTGAAGTTCTATCAGTTTTACCTCCTACTGCTCTTAAATATTTAGTCACTTGTTTTCTTATTACTGCCCTATTTAGTTCAGGCCCTCATCATATCATGCCTAATTTACTGATAGCCTCCTTACTGGTCTCCCCGCCTCTAAACTCATTTCTTATAATCTGGTCTTCCCACCACCAAAAGAGTAGTCTTTGTAAAATTTAAATCCATTCATGTAACAGACTTGACGTGAATACACAGGCTCAGCCTCTTTTGCATCCCTGCGCCCAAGAAGTGACAAAGAGAGTATAGATTCAAAATAAGAAACAGCATCAACAGAACTAGGGCAGAGTACCATATACTTGCCAGAAACTTTTCCTAAAAACAGTCAGGTGAATTTAAGTTTCATTTAAAACTGATACAAGAATGGAATGTTTTGGAACTAGAGGGTATTATGCTAAACGAAATTAGAGAAAGACAAATATCATATGACTTCATTCATATGAGGACTTTAAGACACAAAACAGATGAACATAAGGGAAGGGAAGCAAAAATAATATAAAAACAGGGAGGGTGACAAAACATAAAAGACTTTAAAAAAAAATTTTTTTAATGTTTTATTTATTTTTGAGAGAGAAGGAGAGACAGAGCATGAGCAGGGAAGGGACAGATAGAGAGGGAGTCACAGAATCTGAAGCAGGCTCCAGGCTTTGAGCTGTCAGCACGGATCCTGACGCGGGACTGGGACCCACAAACTGTGAGATCATGACCTGAGCTGAAATCGGACGCCTAACTGACTGAGCCATCCAGGTGCCCCCATAAGAGACTCTTAAATATGGAGAACAGAGGGTTACTGGAGGGGTTGTTGGAGGAGGGGATGGGCTAAATGGGTAAGGGGCATTAAGGAATCTACTCCTGAAATCACTGTTGCACTATATGCTAACTAACTTGGATGTAAATTTAAAAAATAAATTAAAAAAAAAAAAGAATGGAATGTTTTGACAAGAGATGGAAGTACAGTAGATACTAATGGATGCTTTAAATTTGAGGGACTTAGGCCTGAAGCCATAGAAGAGATTGGTACTGCTCCATTTGGAACCACTTTCACTGGCACCAGGGTGTATGTTCGTAAAAGTGGCTACTCCCAGCAGTCTAAGTCAGATGCAGATATCCAAACAGAAAGCTTGTGGGAAGCTGGCCTTTGTTCTGAACATAGAGTATAATTTATGAAGCACTTCCTCCACATGATGGGCAATAAATCCAGTCAGATTGGACCACAGCTGTATACCACAAATACAGAGCAATCAGGCTCCAAAGATAACTCGATACCGAAAGCTGATCTCTTGGGCAAATTGAATAATTTATCCACCTAATTCTTCCAACAACAGCTTGTGCTTGTGTGGCTTACAGATACTATTATCCTAACGTGAGAGACCAGATGGTTGCCAGAGGAACCTTGCCATTATCGAGGATCTGTGCCATGGTAACCATGCAGCACCATGAGGATGTGGGAATACAGACCTTTAATCTCCCTTTAACTCCCAGGCTTGAGAACAGGAAGGAACTGAGGAACCAGTCATCAGGTAATTGAAGACTGGTTTGCCCTTCCCTTTTGAAGTCAGTACATGTAAATATCCCTTTTCTCTGTAAGTAGTGACTATTCATATTGTGTGAGACCCTTTTAAGAATCTGATGAAAACCATGATCTACCTTCTCTTAGAAAAATGAATATATAAGTGTATTGTATGCAAATTTTGCCTATAGTTTAAAAAATTCACATTTGCAGGGACTCTATTGTTTGTCTCATTTCACCTTTAACTTCAGCAAGCATTTAAGAAGCCTCACAGCATAAATCCTAAGTGTTGTGTAGGCGTATTCAGAGAATTAGTATTCCAAGGCAACATGAGCAGATGTGGGATTGGTGGAATACAGTTAGCATGAACTGGGAATTCACTGTAAGGATGGAAGAGGTTAGGATTTAAAGTTGGAAAAGATTAATTAGAATTTAGACTTTTGAATTACATCCTAATTGCTTCATTAGGATGACCTGCCCTCCAAGTATGTCATCAGATAACTAGAATTAGCCTTCTAAATCAAGTTACTATGTTTGCTGGAGAGTATTCCACAACAGGAGGTTTTTATCTTGCCATGGTTAAGATTGAGTTGTTCCTCCTGTCACTGATCAGCTTGTTCTGTTGTTTCTTTTTTTTTAAACATATTTTATTTATTTTTATATTATTAGTATTTTTAATTTTTTAAATGCTTTATTTATTTTGAGAGAGAGAGAGAGAGACAGAGTGTGAGTGGTGGAGGGGCAGAGAGAGAGGGAGACACAGAATCCGCAGCAGGCTCCAGCCTCTGAGCTGTCAGCACAGAGCCCGACATGGGGCTTAAACCCACAAATTGTGAGATTATGACCTGAGCCAAAGTTAGATGCTCCACCAACTTAGCCACCCAGGCTCCCCTTTTATTATTATTTTTTTTAATGTTTATTTTTTAGAGAGAGAGAGAGCACACATGCATGCACAAGTGAGGGAGGGGCAGAAAGAGAGGGAGAGAGAGAGTCCAAGGCAGGCTCCACGCTCCCAGCATGGAGACCCACACAGAGCTCAAACTCACAAACCATGAGATCATGACCTGAACCAAAATCAGATGCTTAACCGACTGAGCCACCCAGGCACCCCTGTTCTCTTGTAAAGCTTTCTCTGAAATGTACGAAGGTAGAATTTTTGTAAAAGGATGGCATGTAAAGGATGTTTCAGGTGGTGGTGGTACAAAGGTGATAGAAGTGTAAGTGTGGAAAAGTTTAAAAACGAAGAAAGGCTGGAGTCCATCTCAATTCTATAAGGATAACTGGAAGTTTAAAAAATCTGGAATTAAGTTCTGCCTCTGATAGTTGTGTGATCTTGACAAGCAGTTCAGTCTCTGAGCCATAGTTTCTTGGATGTGAAATGAAAATAGTAACTTTTGTTCTACCTTTGTTAATCTTAAAGTATAATAATATAAAATGATTCTGGCTATGGACATATTATCTCACTGCTCATGCCCCTTATTGTTCATTAGGATTGTAGGCAATCCTAATGATTGTCTACCAAACCCCAAGTCTGACCAGGACTTGGGGTTTGGTAGAAGAGACACTGTGCCAACTAACTTTTCTTTTTTCCTTTTGTCCTCAATCTTAAGGTTTACTGGATGTGGGCCTAAAATACAGGCGTACTCCAAGAACAGCAGAGGGAGTTCTTGCTGCCCGAGCTGTCTCTATTTCAGTTGAGATAATCAGAGCCTGTGGTCTGCAAGCAGCAGCCAAGTAAGTCCACCTCATGTTTTTTCATTGCAGTCCACACAGTATATGATGCTCATATATGTAAAACTTCATTTGTACGATTTCCAGTTCAGTAAGCACTTTATTTTTTTCTTTCTCTCTTAAGAAAGCATGTAAGAGTAAAAATGAGTAAATCACTTGCAAACTTTACTGTTATTAGCAACTTAGGTCCTTGACTTTGGTCAACAATCTTGGAGCACGTGGTTGCCTCAATTAGAAGAGCATGTGACTCTTGATCTTGGGGTCATGACTTGGAGCCCCACGTTGGGTGTGGAGATGACTTAAAAATAAAATCTTAAAAAAATTAAAAAATTTTAAAAATTAAAAAATAAATAAAAACCACAAACTTATCCTCTACCCGACTTGATCACTTATTTGTGGTCATATCCTACACCCTTAAACCAGGCCAGGGCCAATGATTCTTCTATAATCTCCTATCCAGTCTCTGAGTATCACCTCCCATTTTTCTAGTTTGTTCCCCTTCAGTCTGTTTGCAATACAGAAACCTCTGTATTGTGATCCTCTGAAAACTTAAGTCAGACCTTGACACACCTCTGCTTAAAACCCATCAGTGACTTTTCATCTTGTACAAACTACTTAAATGTCTATAAGACCCAACTTGATCTGGCTCCTTATTATTTTTATGACTTCATCTCCTCCTGTTCATCTCCCCTCTGTTTACTGTCCTCCAAACACTGACTTTATTGTTTCTGAACACACCAAGCTCATTTCCCTCTCAGGGATTTTGTCTTGCTGTTTTTTCTGCCTGGAGCACTGTTTCTAAATATAAATAGCATGGCCTTCTCTTATCTCCTTCAGGCCTTTGTTCATACTTCTCTCTACCTTGAGTGTTTTTATTCCTTTTGTCCACTAAACAAACTCCTATTTTCTTTGACTTTGCAGCTTCTTTGCAGCCTTCCTATATGTCTTCCTACACGTAGACAGAATTGGTGCTTTGTCCTTGTCTTTTAGCACCTTGGTTGCAGTTATTTGTTATTTGAATATTCTTTTCAGTTATTGGTATACATGAGTTTTCTCCAGTAGGCTGTGAGTTCTTATAATCACTGCTCGAACTCCTCTGTGCCCCCTGCCACCACATAGCATAATTCTAGCGCATATAAAAGGTACCCACTAAGAAAGAGAACTAAGTCATACTTCTACTGTAGGCTAGTTCACTTTGGACACAAGTTCAAGAAAGAAGGCAAGTGTTCCCTTTTTTCCCTTGCTGTAACTTAGAGTCAGATCATTTGCCTTTAACTTTGCACTCTGTAACTAACAAATTCAATTACTGCCATGCGAGATCTGACACTGAAGCAACTGGTAAAATGTTCAGCCTGGTTAATATTTTCCATCACTGAATTCTCCAAATGGATTTCCAGTAATTGCTTGAGAACATTTAGTGTCAGTGATACCAAGGCAGTTTTTTAACCATGCCATTCCCTCACATTAAAACTTTTGTGATGGTTTTCTATCGTCAGTAGCAGTGGTCTTCTAATTTCAATTGTGCATTCCTACTAACAGAAAAATAAGGGGCGCCTGGGTGACTCAGTCGGTTAAGTGTCTAACTCTTGATTTCGATTCAGGTCATGATCTCATGGATTGTAAGTTCAAGCCCCACATTGGTCTCTGCACTGACAATGTGGAACCTGCTTAGGATTCTCCCTCTCCTTCTCTCTCTGCCCCTCCCCCACTTGCGCATACGCACACACACGCTCACTCTCTGTCAAAATGAATAAACTTTAAAAAAAATAAATAAATAAAAGTTTCACATACCTAGCATACCCTCTGAATATCTGGTACTTATTCATGTATAAATCAGCTTCATGTGCTACTATATTATAATACGTTATAAAATCTACAACAGCATATATAAAACTTTAACATATATGATAACAAATATAGAAGTGGTAATATTTTCTTCCTACGCCCAAGTAGGTTATCCTATATATAAACCCCCTAGGTTGTACACACTTGACTTTAGAGACTACTGGTTCCCAAGATAAACTCTAACCTGCTCAACTTGGCATTCCAAGCCCTTCTTAATCTGAGTCTTGAAAAAGAATAGGAGTTGTCAAAATACCCAAGAGAGCTGAAAACTATTCTGTTCAAAGAGAAGAACATGTGCAAAGGCATGGAGGCATGAAATTTGTGTGTATGGAATACCTGTTCTGTGTAAGACCCAGCCAAGGTCAGAATTTGTAAATATAGCGTTAACTAATATTTAACTGGCAGAGAAGGACTTAGAGTTTAGATAGTCAGTAGATCTTGGAGAGACTGCATAATAGATAAGAAACTCAGTAGTCCCTCTTTCTGGGGATCATGGGGAAACTCAAATCAGATGGCAGGCAGTTTGCTGTAAATCCTGCATTTGGTTTGTGTCACCGTTTCAAGAAGGAACGGTAAGAAGCCAGGCCAATTCTAACACTACATTTTCTGATAGTTTGGGACAGTTCTGTGACAAACACAATATAATGGAAACAAATTGCACTAGAAACGGGAGCCACCCCCATCTCCCACTAGCTGTGCATGATCTTGGGGTAGTTTCTTCACCTCTCTGGGTCTGTTTCTTCCTCTGAAAAATGGAAATTATGAATACTTCTCCTGATTTTATAAGGATCAGTGTAAGAATTAACAAATGTGAAGTAACTTTATAAACTACCAACTACTATTCAAATAATTAGTTCCATTTGTATAGATAGTTTGTATAAATAATGTTACCTTTATTAGCCAGTGGAATATAGTAAAATCAGAAATAAGTTTTACATTGCATCTTATTGAAGAAAGGAATTCTTGGTATCCAGATAGCAGGTGCTCTGAAGTCAGCCTTCTCTCATCAAGAGAAAGCAACCCTCATCTGAAGTGCCAGTGGTCTCCCTGAAAATACATTTTCAATGTCTGTGTAAACAGACCCCTTCTTTCTTTTTCACTTGAGTCTTTTAATTAACCTGATCTTTAACTGAGGATGAGTAGAAACTTCCATGAACATAAATGGGTTCATTGATTTGCTGGTGAAGTACTAGCAAAAAGATAATTGGACCAAAGGAAAAGCAATCACAGTCTAGATATAGACATAGATATATACATATATTTATAGTCACTTGATTGACAGAGATCTTGCTGCACTAGTTTTTAAGTTCCACAAGGGTAAGAAATTATAGCTCTTTCACTCCTATATGTATCTAGCTCTGAGCCCAGTGCATGACACACAGAGAAGATGGTCAGGAAATAATTATTGAATGAATTAATTCAGAATAGCTTTGGGCGCAAACCTTTCTTTCTTATCAATGCTATATCTGAGAGTTTCCTGTTAAGAGCCCTTTCATTGCCCATAACAGGTTCTCTGCTTTGTATGTATTATCTAGTGTAATTTTTACGACACTCCTTGAACATTTTATCTTTGTTTTTTTAGCCATTACTGGCATTTGATCTATTTCCCTGTCATGTTTCCTATACCTAATATATACTTCAGAGTCTGCTGTTGTATAGACATACACCAGTCTCCCATTAATGATTTTAGGTTACTTAATTTCATAAGAAATGAAAATATAATAAGCATATAATTATACATACGTCTTTAGTATTTGTATCCTTATGCTATCCTCATTTTAGCAAAGAGGACAATGAAACTTCAAAGAGTTGAATAACTTGTCCAAGGTCACACATTTAATTAAATGATAGAGCCAAGATTCAAGCTCCAAGTTACTACCCTCTACCAATGTACACCAAGTACAGTAAAGAAGGAACACCTCTAACTCTTCTTTGGGGCTGTCAGAAAATGCTTCAAAAAGAGGTGACCTCTTTGCCTAAATGTCAATTTTATACCCTTGGGGAAGTTGGGGCAAAGGAGTTTTCCTCATACTATACCCACACACTAAAGACTTGACTGCTCTTTATGAGTGTTAGTTAAAGATGGATAGATTCTGTCTGTACATGTGGAACATATGTACTAAGAAAGAGAAGAGCAACCCCAGAGACATCTGGGAACTGACCTGGCAATCATAGCTGGACTGGGTGTTTTCTTGCTGAGCATATATAATCTCATGGAACACCAGCATCAGACAAAGCTGCTTTGCAACCATGATGAGATGAGACAAAAATAAAATTATTCCATAATCTTGTCTAGGAACAAACCAAAACAAGGTCATTATGAAATCACAAAAATACCCAACATCACCCCCATCCTGGCTACAATGAGTGACTGCTGCTGCTTTACCAATCCTAACCTTAGCCTCATTCTAGTTTTAATGTTTATTTGTTTTTAAGAGAGAGAGAGAGCACAAGGAGGGGAGGAGCAGAGAGAGAGGGAGACAGCATCTGTAACAGGCTCCAGACATTGAGCTGTCAGCACAGGGCCCGACGCAAGGCTCCAACTCGGGAACGGTGAAATCATGACCTAGGCCAAAGTTGGACGCTTTAACCGAATGAGCCACCCATGTGCCCCTAGTCTTCCCTCCTAGATAAGATTCATTAGAACAACTATCAAGAGCAAAGCTCCACTTCCAGGAACGTCTAAATCAACTAACAGGAGTCTAGTGCTAGTAGTCCTTTCTGATACTTTCTTACTAAAATTCCCCATGATTTCCCTTGGTGTATGTTCTTTCTCAGTGTAATGAGCAGTAAAGCCAAGTTGTTCAACTACTGTTGCTGCCTGCTAGTCTTTGGCTGAAGGTCAGTGACAGTAAAATGGAGTGTCCCTGGAGAGTGTAACTCTGGTAGACAGATGAATATTGTCTTCCCCCACCTCATACACATACATTATGATATTTAAATAATTAAGAAAGCACACTGTGGCTCTGCCCAAAGCCTAGATAGGAAATATCTGGTGGGTTAGTGTTCTTGGTGGCCTCATGGAGATGGTGGAGATGTTTTCTAGGCAGTCCAGCTGAGTTATGTTACTACCTTCTCATTGCCATCCTTCTCCCTTTACAGGGCTTTGGCTGAGTTGGAACCCGCTCTACAGTTCAGTGCCACAGTTGGGGTCAATGCCTTTGTCACCACTCATCTCTCCTTCCTGCCCAAGGGAGAACAGCGCCGAACCCGCCCTGTAGCTTGTTCCTTCTGCCCTGAGTTCTCCCATTATGTTGAATTTTCATGTAATTTGGTGACTCAGCACTGTAGTGGAGAGGCCTGTTTCCTGGCAGAGCTGTTGGAGTTTGCAGAGGTCACCTTTGCTATTTATCATGAAGATACCAAGTCAGGTGAGCACCAAATGACCCATCACAACCAGAATTAAAAGGGGTGCAGTTTGGGGATATCTGTGTAGCTCAGTCAGCTAAGCATCTGACTGTTGCTATCACCTCAGGCCATGATCTCACATTTTGTGATACTGAGCCTTGTATCAGGATTCTGCTTGGGATCCTCTCTCTCCCTCTCTGCCTCCTTTCCATGCACGTGCCCTCTCAAAATAAATAAATAAACATTTAAATAATAATAATAAAAAAATAAAAGGGGCTCTGCTTTGAATGATATAGCCTCTCCTAGGAAATACATGTTGAAGTGTTTAGCCCTTTGGTCAGTAGAGCATTAAATAATTTCTCTTTTTGTTTGATTTAACAGCCACTGATATAACCAGTATTCAGTCAATCAGAGATTATCTGCTTGGAGTAGTAAAGGTTCCTACAAAAGAGCTGCTGGTCAAAAGATCTGGTAAGGATTCTGGATTATCACTTTCTAATCCTACCCCCTCCCCCCATTTGCTTTCCTACAAGAGATCTTGCATGGCTCCCTGCAAGATATGCAAAAGAAAACATGACCCATAATACATGCTTTTGAATTCTCCCAGGTACCTCAGAAGTTTTCTGGTAAGTATTTTAAGTCCTCTCCTAATCATTTCAGAAGTCTTCTAACAAAGCAAAGTAGCTCAAAACTTTGTACTGTCATCTTACTCTAGGAAAGCTGATGATGATGATGTTGATGATGATGATGATGATGATGATGGTGGTAATACTACAAATAATAAATATGGTGATACCCATTATATTATATAGCATTTTGTGAAATATTTTCTCAGATACTGTGTGAGCCTCATTATAACCCTGCTTGGTGGGGATACAGGATCTTACTATTTTTATCTTACAAATGAGGAAATTTAGGCTCACAAAATTTAAATGATTTGCCAAAACTGCACAACTAGTGAGTGGCAGTACTGAAAATCAAATCCAGGTTTACCCATTCTTGTTCATTGTACCCCCCCCCTCACTGAAGAAAGAATAAAGAGCTAAAGGCCCAAAAGAAGACAGCCTCCAAGGCCGTCTGGAAATAATGGTCCTATTCTACTTACTGCTAGCTCAGTGACCTAGACCTTTCTGAGCCTCAATTTTCTTATCTCATGAATGGAGACAGTTAATTCCAACAAGTCTACAAAGTAGGGGCTGGTGAAAATAGGGTATATAAAGAACCTGACGTATAGTGGACATTCAGTAAATGTCACCTTTCCTTCTCTTGCCCATCTTCCTTCCTACGATTTTGTAATCTACTTTCCAGAATTGTGTCATACATCTCCCAAGTTTAATTGTGAATTAAAATTTGAGCAATACTCTAATAAACAAGTACTCTCTATGTGCCTACCAGAGAGAAGTCTGTACAACTTGGTATATAGGGTTTCTCACTTATGTCATTTATTTATACAATGTGGTAATTAGGAGAATTTGGGCAGGTCTCTGAGCTTCCATTTTCTCATCTGTAAAATAGGGATTATTATCCCAGTTAGCCCTCAGAACTTCACAGCATTATCAGGAAAAGTAAATGAAGTGGTATTTATGAAGCCCTAAGAGTATATCTGACACCCAGTAGATACTCAGTAAAGAATAACTATTATTATTTTGAAATCTAGTGCCTGGTCCTTGGTGTATGTTCACCAAGTAGCAGTTCCTTCAGTGGAAGACCTAGGACTAGGTCTTTTCTACGGTATTGGTAGCACCTTCATAACATTTCACTAAATGATGTATATGTGTTTTAATAGGGATGGCTGAATGAATAGGGACGTAGGCAAGTTTTATTTTCTCTCATTGTATTCCTCCTCTTCTCCATCCCTCGTGTAGCAAAATACTGAATTATACATTTTTAGATTCAGGAGGACTTTTAGAGGCCTAATATCCTCATTTGGCTGATGAGAAAACTGAGGGTTGGAGAAGTGAATTGGTGCCATGGATCATATGAGGCAGGGTTTTGGTGGAGGGGGGTTGTTTTTTGTTTGTTTGTTTTTGTTATTTCTGTTGTTGATGTCTCTTAATCTTTTCTTTTTTTAATTTACATCCAAGTTAGTTAGCATATAGTGCAATAATGATTTTAGGAGTAGATTCCAGTGATTCATCCCCTTTGTATAACACCCAGTGCTCATCCCAACAAGTGTCTTCCTTAATGCTCCTTACCCATTTAGCCCATCCCCCCACCCACAACCCTTCCAGCAACCCTCAGTTTGTTCTCTATATTTAAGAATCTCTTATGTTTTGTCCCCCTCCTTGTTTTTATATTATTTTTGCTTCCCTTCCTTTATGTTCATCAGTCTTGTGTCTTAAATTCCTCATCGGACTGAAGTCATATGATACTTGTCTTCTCTAATTTTGCTTAGCATAATATGCTCTAGTTCTAGCCACGTAGTTGCAAATGGCAAGATTTCATTCTTTTTGATTGCTGAGTAATACTCCATTGTATGTATGTGTGTGTGTATGTATATATATGTATATATATACCACATCATCTTTATCATTCATCTGTCAGTGGACATTTGGGCTCTTTCCATACTTTCAATATTGTTGATAGCACTGCTATAAACATTGCAATGCATGTGCCCCTTTGAAACAGCACTCCTGTATTCCTTGGATAAATACCTAGTAGTGCAATTGCTGGGTTGTAGGGTAGTTCTATTTCTAATTTTTTGAGGAACCTCCATACTGTTTTCCAGAGTGGCTGCACCAGTTTGCATTCCCACGAGCAGTGCAAAAGAGATCCTCTTTCTCCACATCCTTGCCAACATCTGTTGTTGCTTGAGTTGTTAATGTTAGCCATTCTGACAGGTGTAAGGTGGTATCTCATTGTGGTTTTGATTTGTATTTCCCTGATGGTGAGGGATGTTGAGCATGTTTTCATGTGTCAGTTGGCCATCTGGATGTCTTCTTTGGAGAAGTGTCTATTCATGTCTTTTGCCCATTTCTTCACTGGGTTATTTGGTTTTTTTGGGTGTTGAGTTTGATACGTTCTTTATAGATTTTGGATACTAACACTGTATCTGATATGTCATTTGCAAATATCTTTTCCCATTCCTTCGGTTGCCTTTTATTTTTGCTGACTGTTTCCTTCACTGTGCAGAAGCTTTTTATTTTGATGAGGCCTCTATAGTTCATTTTTGCTTTTGTTTCCCTTGCCTCCGGAGACATGTTGAGAAAGAAGTTGCTGTGGCTGAGGTCAAAGAGGCTTTTGCCTGCTTTCTCCTCTAGGATTTTGATGGCTTCCTGTCTTACATTTGAGCTTATTTTTGTGTATGGTGTAAGAAAGTGGTCTAGATTCATTTTTCTGCCTGTCGCTGTCCAGTTTTCCCAGCACCATTTGCTAAAGAGACTGTCTTTATTCCATTGGATATTCTTTCCTGCTTTGTCAAAGATTAGTTGTTCATATGTTTGTGGATCCATTTCTGAGTTCTCTATTCTGTTCCATTGATCTGAGTATCTGTTTTTGTGACAGTAGCATACTTTGTAATACGTTTTGAAATCTGGGATTGTGATGCCTGCAGCCTTAGTTTTCTTTTTCAAGATTGCTTTGGCTATTTGGGGTCTTTTCTGGTTCCATACAAATTTTAGGATTGTTTGTTCTAGCTCTGTGAATAATGCTGGTGTTACTTTGATAGGGATAGCATTGAATATGTAGACTGCTTTGGGTAGTATCAACATTTTAACAATATTCTTTCAGTTCATGAACATGGAATGTCTTTCCATTTCTTTGTGTTGTCTTCAGTTTATTTCATCAGTATTTTAGTTTTCAGAGTACAGGTCATTCACCTCTTTGGTTAGGTTTTTTCGTAGGTATCTTATGCTAGGTATTTTTGGTGCAATTATAATTAGGATTGTTTTCTTAATTTCTCTTTCTGCTGCTTCATTACTGGTGTATTAAAATACAATAGATTTTATACATTTATCCTGTATCCTACAAACCTATGGAATTAGTTTATTAGCTCTAACAGTTTTTTGGTGGAGTCTTTCTGGTTTTCTAATGTATAGTATCATGTCATCTACAAATAGTGAAAATTTTCCTTCTTCTTTAGCAATTTGGATGTGTTTTATTCCTTTTTGTTGTGTACTTGTCATGGCTAGGACTTCCAGTACTATGTTGAATAAAAGTGGTGAGAGTGGACATCCTTGTCTTGTTCCTGACCTTAGGGGAAAAGCTCTCAGTTTTTACCCCAGTAAGGATGATGTTAGCTGAGGGCTTTTCTAAGTGACCTTTATTATGTTGAATTATGTTCCTTGTAAAGGTACTTTGTTGAGGGTTTATCATGAATGGATGTTGTACTTTATCACATGATTTTTTCTGCACCTATTGATAGGATCATATGGTTCTTAGCCTTTCTGTTATTGATATGATGTATCACACTGATTGATTTACAGATATTGAACCACCCTTGAAAACCAGGAATAAATCCCACTTGATGGTGGTGAATGATTTTTTTCTAATGTACTCTTGGATTCAGTTTGCTAGAATTTTTGAAGATTTTTCTATCTGTATTCATCAGGGATATTGGCCTGTAGTTTTCTTTTTATTGTGGTGCCTTTATCAGGTTTTGGTATCAGGGTAATGCTGGCCTCACAGAATAAATTTGGAAGTTTTCCTTCCTCTTCTATTTTTTGGATTAGTTTGAGAAGAATATTATTAACTCTTCTTTAAATGTTTGGTAGAATTCACCTGGAAGCCATCTGGTCCTGGACTTTGGTTTGTTGGGAGTTTTTTGATTACTGATTCAGTTTCTTCACTGGTTATCAGTCTCTTCATATTTTCCATTTCTTTCTCAGTTTTGGTCATTTTTATGTTTCTAAGAATATATCCATTTCTAGGTTATCTAATTTGTTGATATATAGCTTTTCATGATATTCTCAAAATTGTATTTCTGTGGTGTTAGTTGTTATTATCTCTGTATTGTATTTATTTGAGTTCCCTTTTTTTTCTTGATCAGTTTGGCTAGAGGTTTATCAATTTTGTTGATTTTTTTTCAAAGAACTAGCCCCTGGTTTCATTGTTCTTTCTCTCTCTTTTTTTTTTTTTTTTTTTGTTTTCAATATCATTTATTTCTCTTCTAATCTTTGTTCTTTCCTTTTACTGATTTTAGATTTTCTTTATTGTTATTTTTCTAGCTCCTTTAGGTGTGAGGGTAAGTTGTTTATTTGAGATTTTTTTCTTACTTCATGAGGTAGCCCTCATTTGCTATAAACTTCCCTCTTAGAACTGCTTTTGCTGCATCCCAAGATTTCGGACCATTGTGTTTTCATTTTCATTTGTTTCCGTGTACTTTTTTATTTCTTCTTTTATTTTCTAGTTGAACCCTTCATTGTTTATTAACACTTCATGTTGTTTAACCTGCATATATTTGTACTCTTTGTAGATTTTTTTCTTGTGGTTGACTTCTAGTTTCATAAGTTGTGGTCAGAAAAGATGCATAGTATGACTTCCATCTTCTTGAATTTGTTGAGACTTGTTTTGTGGGTTAATATGTGATCTGTTCTGGAGAATGTTCTGTGTGTACTTGAAAAGAATGTGTGTTCTGCTGTTTTAGGATGGAATGTTCTGAATATATCTGTTAAATCCATCTGTTCCAGTGGGTCATTCAAAGCCACTGTTTCCTTATTGATTTTCTGTTTAGATGATCTATCCCTTGATGTAAGTAAGGTGTTAAAGTCTGCTAGTATTATTGTATTATTACCGATTGTTTCCTTTATGTCTGGTATTAACTGTTTTATGTATTTGGATCCATAAATATTTTTTAATGTTTATTTATTTATTTTGAGAGAGAGGGAAAGAAAGCACACATGAGCAAGGGAGGGGCAGAGAGAGAGAGAAGGAGAGACAGACTCCCAAGCAGACTCCACGCTTAGCGTGGAGCCTGACACAGGGCTCAATCTCAACAAACTGTGAGATCATGACCTGAGCCTAAATGAAGAGTTGGGTGCTTAACCAACCTAGCCATCCAGGTGCCTCTGGGTACATAAATATTTATACTTGTTATATCTTCTTGTTGGATTGTCCCCTTTATTATTATATGGTGTCCTTCGTTGTCTCTTGTTACAGTTTGTTTTAAAGTCTATTTTATCTCATATAAGTATTGCTACTCTGGCTTTCTTTTGATATCCATTTGCCTTATAGATGTTTCTCCATCCCCTCACTCCATCACCTCAATCTGCAGGTGTCTTTAGGTTTAATGTGAGTCTCTTGTAGGCAGTATACAGATGAGTCTTGTTTTTTTATCTATTCTATTACCCTGTGTATTTTGATTGGAATGTTTAGTCTATTTACATTGAAAATAATTATGATAGATGTGTATTTATTGTCATTTTATTATTTGTTTTATGGTTGTTTCTGAAGATTTCCTCTGATCCTATCTTTCTCTCTTTCATGGTTGATGATTTTCCTTAATGATATATTTGGATTTCTTTCTGTTTATTCTTTGCATATTTATTAGTGGTTTTTGATATATGGTTACCATTAGGTTTTCATATCACCTCTTCTGCATATAGCAGTCTATCTTAAGTTGATGGTCATTTAAGTTTGAACCCATTGTTGACTCCTCTCTTCTGCACATTTTAGGTATATGTTGTTATATTTTATATCCTTTTAATTTATGAGTTCTTTGACTGATTTTTTACAGAAACATCCATTTTTATGGCTCTTGTGTTTCCTACCTTTATACTGTCACTTTTGGTTTCTTCTTTCCTCAAAGAGTCCCCTTTAATATTTCTTACAGAACTGGTTTAGCGGTTATGAACTCCTTTAGTTTTAGTTTGGGAAACTCTTCATATCTCCTTGTGTTATGAATGATAACCTTGCTGGATAGAGTATTCTTGGCTGCAGAGTTTTCCCCTCAGCACTTGAATATATTGTGCCACTCCCTCTGGCTTGGAAAGTTTCTGCTGAAAAATCCTGTTAGCCTTATGGGTTTTTCCTTGTAAGTTACTGTCTTCTTTTGTCTTAATGCTTTAAAATTTTTTTCTTTATCACTATATTTTGCCAATTTAATTCCAATATGTCTTAGTGTGAGTTTGCTTATGTTGATTTTGTTGGGAGTTCTCTGTGCCTCCTGGATCTGGATATCTATTTTCTTCCCCAGATTTACAGAAGTTTTCAGCCATTATTTCTTCAAATAAATTTTCTGCCCCCCCCCTTCTCTCTTATTATCCTGGGACTTCCGTAATATGAATGCTACTACATTTGATGGAGTCACTGAGTTCCCTAAGTCTGTTCTCACTTTGCATAATTCTTTTTTCCTCTGTTTTGTTCAGTTTTATTTCTTTCCATTATTCTGTCTTCTGGGTCATAAATTTGTTCCTCCACTTCTTGAGCTTCTGCTATGTTCTTATCTTTGTGTTAAGGAAGGTCTCACTCATGTGTTCCACTCTTTTCTCGACTCCAGTGAGTATTTTTATGACCATTACTATATATTCTCTATCAGGAATGTTATTTATATCTGTCTCACTTAGATCTCCAGCCATGGCCTTGTCCTGTTCTTTCATTTGGGATAAATTTCTCTGTCTTCTCATTTTGTCTAAGTCACTGTGCCTGTTTCTGTGTGTTGGGAAAGTCAGCCACATCTCCTGTTCTTGAGGGTCATGATCTTGTGAAGAAGAGGTCCTGTAGTGTCCTGTGGAGTAATGTCCAATATAATTTTGCCCAATGTAAGTATTGCTACTCCTGTTCCCCATGGCTTGGTACTTCCAGGAGTGTCTCCAGTATGTGCTGCGTGTGCTCTCCTGTTTTTTCCTGGTCACTTTATCCTTCAGGCCAGTTGTCTGCAGAGGCTCTCTTTGCCTTTTGTGGGCAGTGTTTGGTCCCTGGCCTGAAGGTGGTGTGCATTTTAACTAGGTGTGCTCTGGTCTTTGTGTGAAATGAAACCTGTCACCACTGCCACCCCACAGGAACCCAGCCTCCACAAAACTCCCACGTCGGGAAACACATTGTGAGCAGAGATTTGGGCTAGTCTTCTGGGGCAGGGGGCCTGTGGTGCTGGGACTAAGGCAAGCATGACTGGGAGGGACAGTTGCACCAAAGCAGGGGGTGTGGGGCTTGGTGTAAGCAAGTTAGGTAATGAGTGTCAGCACTGCGTTGGTTCCCTGTGCTTATGCTGAGGGGTGGGGAATGTAAATGACACCAGCCAACTTCTCGTTCCAGAGGCGTCTCTTTGTGAACACTATCTCTCTATCTCTCTGGGACACTCTCTGAAGTGAGCAAATAACTTTCCCACTGTGTGCCCTAGTGTATGTTCCCACACTGTGTTCCCAGGCTGTTTGCCTACCTCCTCTCCAAGAGCAGCCCCAGTGCCCTCTAGGCTCTATCAGAGCCAAGCATGCTGACCTTTCAAACTCCAGGCTTTAAGCCCCACTCATTACAGGAACTCAGGAAATTCAGCCCCTCTTGTCTTCCAAGCCAATTGCTATGGGGATTCATTTCCCCCATGAACTCCCCTGTGCTAATCTATCTCCCTTCCATGTGACCATGGCTCTCCCCCTACCACAACGGCAACAGTTTCTTTCCCTAACGCTACCTACCTTCTTCGATGTGGCCTCTTCTCTCCCTTTAGTTGTGAAGTTTGTTCTACCAGTCTTCAGGTCAATTTCTGGGGTATTTAGGATGATTTGATAGTTATCTAGTTTATTCATGGGACAAAGCAAGCCAGAGTCCTCCTACTTGGCTGCCATCTTCCAACCCCTCCATTTCACATTTTTTGTAGCACTTCTTTCAAACTCTTCCAAAACCATTATCTCATTTGATGATTAAACAACTTTGTCTGATGTGTAAGGTTAGCACTAATTTTCCCATTTGTCAGGTAAGGAAACCAAGGCTGAGAGAAATTAATGGCTTACCTAGACTGAACTACTAGTTTTGAGATGAGCCTAGGAGAGAACTCAGGTCTTCCAACTCCCAGCCTTTGTTCTTCCATCTGATCACATTGTCTTTCAGTAATCAGATGAAACAAACTCCAGTGCTCTGTGGATATGTTTTCTTTTCTATCTTGGGCCAGGGTGATGGTGGCTCTGAAGTAGGAAGTGGGTATATCTTTTTATTCTTAAAACAATAATTGAAAATCTTATTTTTTTCCATAAGGGATCACAGGATGGTATCCTATCATTTTACCAGAAGATGGGGCCCTGCCTCACTGTTTGGAGCTCATGCAGAAGATTGTGGGTGGCCTAGAACTTTCAGTTTCCTTCACACATCCTGGAGATAGAGAGCGGGTGTTGGAAGCTGCTGAGCTATTGGGCTGGAGCTTTGAGAATAACCTGAAGAATCTTGTCACGATGGATGAAGAGGAGCCAGCCACTGTCACCATATCCACCCCAAGGCTCTGGCTGCCCATCCATTGTGTGCTTCTTGCCGGCCAAAAGCACATTCATAAGAACATACACTGCTACCTCCGCTACAAATTTTACGATCATGAAGCCTTCTGGACCCCTCTCAAGAAGCCTAAAGAATCTACAAACAAAAAGCAGGTCATGGTTACTTTCAAGGCATCCAAAAGAGCAGAAGTCAATAGGGGCCCGTCACTGCTTTGGTATTTCAGGGAAGAGAGGTTAGAGGTCCAAGTGTGGCGGGCTTATGGCAATGACAGTGTGGAGAGGCCCCACCAGACAGACAGTTGGATTGGCTCAGCCTATGTGGACCTGGTCAGACTTGGGGAGAGGTCAGCAAGGACATTAACTGTCAGTGGTAAGTGAGGAACCATCCTCAGCTGTTGTGGTTTGAGTACCTGCTCTATGACAAGCACTATGTGATACACTCCCTAGAATATTGTTCTCAGTCAGTAAGTGTAAAATAAAAATGGGTGAACTTGGGGGACTACCTGAAAAAAAATGTATAAGAGCCTATATGATAATCTAGAATGCTCGTTTTTTAAATACTCTGAAAAACATCCCTGCTAATGAGACTAGGATATCCTCCCTGTCTGGTCAGCATATCTTGAAATCATAAAGAAAATCTTCATGGTATTAAACTAGTTCACAAGGCAGAAAGGAAAAAGGTAACATTTTACAAGTGGCATTATGTGCTAGATGCTTTCTTTTCAACTTTTGTTCAGTACTTGATACATATACTTGGCCTTGGGAGTTCAAAATGAATAAGAAATAATGAGAGAATAGAGTAGTAAATAAACATTTACAGTGAAGAACTATGAAAAGGTATTCTCAGTGGTATTATGGAGCACAGGGATGCAATATCTCTTTGGTTCAAGTATGATACCTCAGTGGAAATGACCCTTGAACTGAGTTTCAAAGGACTTAGGAATAAGCCAAGAAAAGGGGGGGGGGGGGATGATATTCTGAACAAGAAAATAGCCTGTGAAGGTGCAGAGGCATGAAGCAGTTTGACACCTTTTAGGCACTGTAAGTAATTTGGTACTGCTGGATCATAGGATATATAGGATGGGAGATGATAGGAGACGAAGCTGGAAAAGCAAACAAGAGTACTGTACGTTTTTCTGAGAGCTATGGAAAGCTGTTTCAATGGGGTCTGAATAGAGGAGGGACAGTTTTGCCATTTAGAAAAATAAGTCTAGTAACTATAATGACCAGACTAGATTCTTTATAAACATGATGTTTTTTCTTTGGGACACTCCTTGTAAGGTTAGTTGTTATTTTCTTCACTATACAGCTAAAGAAACTGAGTCACAACCCTATTTTAGCTCTGTTAGCCTTGTGCTCTAAACCCTATTGTTGAACAAGTGGCCCAAGCTAAATAAGGAGAACTGAGTATCTGGGTGATAATTCTGGATTCTCTGGTTCTCTATGGACCCAGCAGGTGTAATTCTGGCTTTGCTGAGCACCTCATTAAATGCCATGTGCCCTATTTTCTGGGCAAGCCTAGAGTCACTTCAGGGAGCATGCAGAAAAAGTATTTGAAGTAGGCAAAGCTCACCTGAACTAAAGTTTGTAAAGATAGGCTTTTAACTTCACTGTGCTGAAGAAAGTAGGTCTGGAACACTGAATAAACATTTAGGGATCAAACTCAAGCACAAGTACCTCTTTTTACTGAGTGATACCAAAGGCAGGATTTAACTTTTCAGATTGTCCATTTCTCTCATGCTTCTCCACATCCCTTCAGTCTAAGCTTTTTATCCTCTTGTGAAGGGGCTTTGTACAAGGTGTGGCATTTGATGTATTTGTTGGATGAGTCAAGCAGTCCATCCAGTCATTCTTCCAACCGGCCTTCCAAGTAACTGTTAAGTTTCTTGGGGTAAGGATTTGGCTATGTTGTTTTTAGATGACTCCCCTCCTATCACCCTTACTTCCTCCTTGTGATAATGATGATAATTCACACATTGCATCAGAAGAAAAGAGGTTACTTAAAAACAAAAATTAAAAAAACACAGAAAGTTCCATCTTGCTGCTATGAATCAAATAGCTCCATTTTCCTGAATTGAAATGAGTCTAATGAAGCAATCTTTGAGATTCTGAAAGAATTCATAGTGCCTTCTGCTTTATAATTAAATCTCATTTTAATATCCAAGAAGTCTATAAGTTCAGATCCCTGGGTTTAAATCTACCACTTTTTGAAAAAGTCACGTTGGTGGGTTACCTAACCCCTCAGATTCTAGCACGTGAAAAACACTCAACAAGTACTAATTCCTCTAATTTTCTTTCTTGCCTCCTTTGCCTCCACCTCCTACTTCACTTCCAAATGATCTTCAGGGCTACTGCCAGAACATATTTAGTTGTTGAAACACGCTAAATTGAGCACCAGGACAGCTTCCTAAGGAGAAGGCCTAAGGACAAGGGCCAGTAAGGACATGTGGAAGAGAAGACAGGCCACTCCTTTTAATAAAAAAATCTTACTTTCAAGAGGCTTCAGAGGTCATCTAAGTCTGCTTGCCCCCAGCACCTAAATCTATTCCACAACAGCTCTGCCTGGTAGTCATTTGGCTGTGACTTCAAATCCAAGCTCTCACTACTTTCCATTAATGGAGACAGTGTGTGTGCTGGGAAGAAAGGAAGGAATACTAAGTTCATACTTTCTTTTACAGACTGGTTTGTTGGGGCATGTAGGCCTGTCAAAGGAGAGAGGACCACAAGCACTCTCAGTCATCTCCTCCAAGGTTAGAGGGTGTTCTTGGTTCCTGCTTGTTTGGGCTTATTCTCCTCCATCCTCTTACAGGTGTGTATCCTCTGTTTGGGCGAAATGCTTCCAACCTCTCAGGAGCTGCCTTGCGAGTTCACGTGGTTCTTTCCTCTCCTTCCCCACACCCTGGGCCTGCTCATGAACTGGATTCTGTGGACTGCAGCAGCCACAGTGAGTCTGAGCAGTTCCCCAGAAGGCATGATGAGATCCAGCGCTCTCCATCACCTGGCCACCAGAAGTCTCCTGCCTCCACCCAGGTCCCCTGCAACACCACCACAGGGGAAGTCTGCCCAGCCCAGGAGGGCCCAGATGAGTTGGATGGAACTTTTGCAGTTAGTATCCTGGTAGAAAGAGCCATGCATTTGAGCTTAAAAGGTATGCCCTACTTACTTTTCCAGGAACATCTATCTGACACCTCAGGCCATGGTCCTATCTTCACAAATCTTTCAAATCATGACAGAATCTGTAATAACTGTTAACCATCTTAATCAATAATTTTGATATTTCTCAAGCCTACAGGTTTAAGCAACATGAGAGCCTTTCTGAACTTAAGTGGACCTTGCCAGTTTTATTAATTCTGCATATCATTAATTCCCCAGTCCAGAAACCTGTCAGCTTAGATACTTCTCTTTCCCTTATCTACCATCAAATCATCAAATCCATTAAATTGTTGTATTATCTCTTAAATTTCTCTTAGGACTCTTTTTTTCTTTCCATTGCTACCAACTCAGGTCCTCTTCATTATGCACTTGGGGCCAAGAGTTCTTAACACTGCATGGCTAAACCCCCCAAAGGCTCCAAGGATAAAAGTCAGGTTGGTGAACTTGAAAAGGAAAATGATTACATCTGAATTTTATTACTCTCAAACTAAAACTTAACATTTCCTGTGATTGTGAACATAGGCAATAGTTGGCAATAGTCACTTGTAATATTAACAGTACCTGTGATGTTGTCAACAGTAGAAATCACCTTGAAATGTTTTATCTCAGGACAAAGTCTTCTCCAAGTACAGTCCTTGCTTTGCTGTATTAGAGATACTGAGATCCCATTTGAATCACAAAACCAGGAAATAATTTTTGCTTTTTTACTGACCCACCAAAGCAGCCTATTTTTGACAAGTATATTGGGTAAAAACTGAATTAAGGAAAGCACAAAAAACTTTAATTTTTTTAAAGAATTGTTTTGTTATTGTTATTGCATTGAAAATAGACTTTAAAATACAGAGGTATGACTTACGTTCCATTTTAGGGGGGGTGCCTGTATTGCAAAAAGTGATACAAGTACAAATACAAGACAATACAAATATACTTACAACTTTTCTATTAGATAAGTTCCATTTTTAAAATATGACTTGGGAAGGTAATTTGACGATAATTTATTGAGCATCTCCTTGTATCAAGTTCTATTCTCATTTTTGCACAATAATTATCTCATTTAATCCTTACAACAAGTGCAGTTATGGTGTGAATAGATTGCAGTACCTACCCATTTTCTAAAGATCAAGAAGTTAAAGTGACATGAGTTACACAGTTAATAAACTCTGGGAAGCCAGGATTTGAGTCCAGCTATGTCTGGATCTGAAGCCCATGCTCTTTCCTGTATACCATTCTGCCTGAGATACGGCTGTGTTTGCCAGTTAATCCTGCCTACGCTATGTTTACCAGTCACTCTAGTCCAGGGTGGGTATGTATTGCATGCCCAGTGCTATGCTTACATTGCAAGAATGACAGTTCAATTCAGCAAGTAGTAAATCTCTCCTGGGCCAGTGCCAGGTACAGAGAGGGCAGAGCAGATGACACATAGTTTCTGTCCTCTGAGAGCCGATATCCCCGTTAAGAAGACTGGCAACTACACAATTAATGATATATAAAGCAAAATGTTCTGAAGGCCAAAAGAGCTCTATAATATATAGAATTTAGAAAGTTTAGAGGGGCATCTGGGTGGCTCAGTCAGTTGAATGTCCGAATTTGGTTCAGGTTATGATCTCACAGTTTGTGGGTTCAAGCCTCAGGTTGGGCTTTGTGCTGACAGCTCGGAGCCTGGAGCCTGCTTCGGATTCTGTGTCCCTCTCTCTCTACCCCTCCCCTGTTCATGTGTACGCGCATGCTCATTCTCTCTCTCTCGCTGTCTCTCAAAAATAAAGATTTTTTTTAAAAATTAGAGAGTTTAAAAACAGAGATGAGATATGTTTGAGAAATCAAGAAAAGTTTTTAGAATGAATAGGATTTCAGAAAGGTGGGGATAAAACTCCAGGTAGATATTTCAACTTAAACAAAGGTATTAAAGTAGGAAAGTGTATATTCTGGGCTTGCTTAGAGAGGGCATGGGGGATAATATCAGCACTTTATCCTCTGACTGGATCCTCTTTTGGCTAGTCATTGCAGGGGAGTTATGAGAATCATGAAGAAATAGATAAGAAAATTGCTGAGCAGCAGCAAGGGCTCCACTAAGACTAACTGACATGATTTTAGAGTGACTGTGGATGACACAATGGTGATTTTCTTCCAGTAGTGTTTGGCTTCCTTTGTGTTGCATCACAACAAACAGCAGGCTATTCCCTGGGCCTTTGTTCACACACCTTTCTCAGCCTGAATTCCTTTCTCCCCTTCCCCAGCTACCAAGTTCCAGCTGGTATCCTGCTCTTCTCCACATTCACCCTGTTCCAGCCATGCTGCCCACCCCCCCACCTTTGCTTTTTCTGGAATATAGACAGACTCCTGCCTGGAGGCCTTTGGATCTGATGTTCCTCTGCTTGGTATATTCTTAACCCCTGGTTTGTCTTTATTGAAATAACTTTGTCTCAGAAGGCCTTCCCTGACCACCTATCTAAAATTGTAGCCCCTCCCCAACATTTTCTATCCCTCTTCCCTGCTTTATTTATTTATTTTTTTTAACGTTTATTTATTTTTGAGACAGAGAGAGACAGAGCATGAACGGGGGAGGGTCAGAGAGAGAGGGAGACACAGAATCCGAAGCAGGCTCCAGGCTCTGAGCCGTCAGCACAGAGCCCAACGCGGGGCTTGAACCCACGAACTGCGAGATCATGACCTGAGCTGAAGTCGGACGCCCAACCGACTGAGCCACCCAGGCGCCCCTTCCCTGCTTTATTTTTGTCTACAGCCTTTAACAGTGTGTTTTGTTTACTTTCTGTCTTTTCTAGAAGAATATAAGTCCTACAGAAACAGGGATTTTTCTTTGTTTTGTTTTATTTATGCTAAATCCCCAACACCTAAAACTGCATCTGACACATAAGCAGCAGTAAATGTTTGTTAAGTGGGGAGGTAGATGAATCTGAGGCCTTGGTCAAATGCCCTCTTCTTAACACCTTCTCTGATTTCCTACTTTGCCTCCCCTGCATCAAAGTTGCTTATGGGGAATTTAACAGAGGATAAGTCACAGGATTAATATATTTATTCCACTGTGTCCAATACAGGGCATAGGATCGTGGCCTCTTACACAGAAAATTTCTGTCACCTCTTCTCCATTCTCAGTGCCACATTGCTTGTTCAGGCTTCAGAAACATGGACTAATGGGATAGCCCTTTTAATGGTTGCTGCTTCCAGTGTTTTCTTTCAGTATCTTTTTCATTCTGCTGTTGAGGTTATATGTCTTGTCAACAAATATGACCTCTCTCAACTTAAAATACTTTGTTGGCTTCGTATCACTTGCACTCTCAGTGACATAGAACACAAAGTGCTTAGGCATGTGGCCTAATCAGTCTTTCCAGCCTCATCTTGCACCATTTCTTACAGTCAACAGTTTGTTTTTTGCCAATGCACCATTCTCTCTCCTACTACCAAGCCTTTGACCATGCTCTTTTCTCTTCCTAGAATGCCTTTTTTTCTCTCCTTTTCAACAAACTTACGCCTCATCCTTCAAGATAGACTAAATGACACCAACACTTTGAAGCCTAGTGACCACCTCTCCTAGCACAAAACCTCCCTCTAGATTTCCCAAACTCCCCCATACCACCACCCCCACTCCCACACAGTTGTCTTTCTTCATATTATATATCAGTCTGCGCTGAAGATGTCTATAAATGTGTCTCCCCACTAGCTGTCTGTTCTTTGGGACAGGGACTGTGTGTTTATTTCTGTATCCCAGCACCCTGATCTTCATGATGTAGCTAAGCAAATGTAATAATGTCCTCTTGTTTGTGAATATGATACTTAACACCTCCAACATTTTTGGCATGAATTACAAATCTATAAATCACTTGTTATTTGGCCTCTCTCTGTTTATCCAGGGCAGAGCACTCATCAGGGTGGATATCTGATTTTCAGAGGTCTTTGTTGTCTCTTGATTCTACCCTCAGTGACAGACCCATATATTCTTTCCTCCCACAAAGTTTATGTGTCAGTCAGGCACTGTGTTTGGTCCTGAGAAATACAGACCTGCCCACCACTTCTCTGAAATGTGCCTTCCAGATGATGATGTAATAGAGTTCTGCAATGGGAGTCAGAGGACTGGGTTCTGGCCCTAGCTAAGTCATTAACTTGCTTTGTGACTTTGAGCAAATGCATTTCTCTTCTCCTCAGCCATGAAATGTGATGGCCATACACGTTCATGTCTAAGATTCCCTTTAGCTCTTATCATCTAAAAACATAGTGCTGAGGGCAACTCATGCCATACTCTCTGATTCAGCTGTAATTTGCCAAGCTTTTGTGAAAATCATTTTGCATGCAAGGCTGCATGCATAAGGTTCAAAAACAGCCCTGAATTAGCCTCAGTAGAGCTTAAACATAAAGCAGCTCTGAACTTTCTGTGGTCTCCACTGTGGTCCTGGTTCTGAAAATAAAAGACTTTTTTTTTTTTTTTTTTTTTTAATTTGAGAGAGAAAGAGAGTGCACATAAGCAGGGGAGAGGGGCAGAGGTGAGGAAGGAGAAAGAAGCCTAAGCCGGCCCACGTTCAGCATGGAGCCCAATGCAGGGCTCACTCCCACAACCCTGGGATCATGACCCAAGCCAAAATCAAGAGTCAGACACTCAACTGACTGAGCCACCCAGGCACCTCTAAAAGAGCTTCTTGAATACTTTTGTTAAAGAAAGCTCTGAGATCCTTTCTTTATGAATCAGCTTCAGTACTCTTCAGATTTGTATTCTTTTACTAGACAAACAGGTTATTGCTGGCCCTGTTTTATAAATAAGGCACTGAGGAACAGAGAAGTAAAATTATTTGGGGTAATCTAAGCTATACTCAGTAGAAACAAAAATTATCTACAGTATCATCAGCCTTTAGAGGCTCTTTTTAACCTACCCAGGCAGGGTTAGGAGCCCCTCTGGGTTCCCACAGCTACCTGCGCTTTTGGTATAGTCTTTCTCTTATTTTGTTTGTGTCTGTTTCCCCCAGATCAGGAATCAAACCTGACCCATGTGGGCACATGTGACAGAGAGGAAGTGTCCGTTAACATTGACTTAATGAAACTGCACTAAGTTTTTGTTAATATACAAATTTGGGCATCGCTTGAGGGGAAGGTTTCCATGCATTCATTCCAGGCCAGAGAGAGAGCTCTTAACCAAATAGAGCTAATTAGAACTATTGCAATGACAAAACCCTGGAGTAGGAGCCCTGAAACCTGGCTGGGTCTTCCAAATCCTAGTTAACCAGTTCGTGATGAGCAAGCCACTTTACCTCTCTGTTCCCTGGTTGCCTTATTTGTGAAATAGGGATAGAGGCATCTATCTTGTGGGATTTGCAGGTATGTTATGAGCATAAGTTTCGTATATAAGAAAGATTTGTAAGCTATAAGGTGTTACCCGAATATAAGGGGTTGTTATTTTAATCTCTGTGAAACGATTATATCTTTCTTGATGCATATATTTACATAAAACACAGGAAATCTAGGGAAAACGGTAAAACTGGTTCATCTCAAGTCCCCTTAACTGCTCTTGATGTGTGTCCCAACCTGTGGAGGTATAGTGGCTTTCTTCTAGGCTGCCTCCAAAAAAGTGTTTCAGAACTTGACCTTTTCCAGATATGTAAACAGGCCCACCTGAATTTCTACCCACAAGGAGAGAGCCAGGGAAACCTGATAGACCTGCTTTCTCAAGTAATTTGTCACCTGCTGTTTGGCTGAAAGGAGTATTTCTATTCAAGATTGAGTAAGAAACAGTTTTCTTCCAAAATCAAAGCAGTAGTTTTATTTCGAGGCCTTTAGCAGATAAACCATCTTCAAAACTAAGTTTAAAAGGGATGGGGTGGGGTGGGTGGTATGAGAGCGTTCTGAGCAGTACTAGTAGACATTTGGAATCATAAGTTTATTGCAAGAAGTGTTTTGGGAGTACATGTTCCAGGTGAGGAAACTGATACCCAGAGAGCCAGAATGAAGTGCTCATGTCATGGTAAATCAGTGGCAGAGTACACAGGAACCTAGGGTCCTGCCTCTCAGAACCATAACTGGCCCTCTCTGCTGATCTCTCAGAGCTTTCCGGAGCAGATGTTGTCCTCTGCTGGTTTGTGCATGCTGCAAGCAGATAAGGCAGCTTCTCTCTCCAACCCTGGCAAGTGTCTGTAGACAGAGGTAGAGGCAAGACTGCAAACCTTTAATAAGGGCCTTGGGTCCTCTCCATGCATTCAGGGAACTCTGAGTTTAGTGAAGAAAACCCAGACACAGATTATCACAGGATTTTGTGGGAACTGCCAACATAGAGGCAGATTATCTCTCCCTCACTGTGAGGATTTATGACATTTTATTGGAAGAAATCAATTGAAAAGCTTGAGACTTTCTAAGGAAAGTGGGAGAAAGAGAGAGCAGCTGTGTCAGGGAGTGTTCAGTTGTAGGAAACAGAACGCACTGAAGCCATTTTATATCTTGGATGCTGGGAGGCCCTGTGGTAGTAGTGATGATGCGAGTTTTTTGTTCCTCTGGGTTGCTTAAGTTATGTTTAAGACACACTTCTTCTTTTTTCTTTCCTTCATCTGTAATCCTAAGATTCATAGCAGAGATTCAGAGCTGAAAGTGATCTTGTGGAATACATAGACTCTATATTATACAGAGTCTCAATTACTCAGCACTGTCCAAAAGAACTCTGTACTGTGATGGAGATGTTCTGTATCTTTATTGTCCAGTATGGTGGCCAGTAGCCACTTGTGGCAATTGAGCGCTTGAAATGTGGCCAGTGCAACTGAGAAACTGAATTTTTCATTTTCATGAATTTAATTTAAAGTTAAATAGCCACTTGTGGCTAGTGGTTATCTTGTTAGTTCATTTATAGACTATCTAGTATCACCAATTGTCTTCATTTTTGTTGTTTTTTTCCTCATAAATAAATTAAAATTTTTAATGTTACATTTTCTAACTTAAATTGTGTCCTCCACAAACAACTGTATTTCTTTGAATAACAGTTTAGGTAAGTAGGTTTAGGCAGCCTATTGAGATCTTATATGAAAAGTCTGCTCTCTACGTATCACAACTGTAAGGTTGACTTTGTAGTGAATGTAATTCAGGACATTCATCCTCCTTGTGTGGACCTCACATTTTCCTACCAACATTTGTCAGCTTCTGTAAAACAGAGAATCATCTTTTGGGTAAACTGAGATGACTGAAGAAAAACTTCTGCTGTAGGTCCTCATAAGGGCTGGAACACAGCCTGGAAAAATGTGAAAAATACACATTGTCATTTCTGTGTTTGGATTTTGAATGTAAATGAAGGGCCTTAAAGCCTTCACCTTGCCTCCTTACAGTCCCCTCATTCAAATTTACCCTTATATGCTGTTATTCTCCTAGGAAGGAGGAAAATAAAACCATTTTACTTTGTCTTAAGAGAGAATAAATGACTGAGTGTCCCACACTGGAGACCTGATCTTGTAAGAATTAACACCAGCACAGTACTCAATGTTTTACATTTCTTAACTCTAGTAGAGGCAATGAAGAAAATGGCTGAGAGCTTGGACTCTAGAGCCAGAATACTTGAATTTGACTCTCAGTTCTATTACTTAATAAACATGTGACCACTTAAAATGTTTACTTTCTATGTACCCCAGTTTTTTTATCTATATAATGGGAATAATAATAAAACCTATGTGTGAGGTTATAAAGTCTAAATGAGCTAATACATGTATAGTAATTAGAAAGTACCAGGCACATAGTAAGTAGTGTATAAGTTACCTAATATTATTTTTAATCCTTGTAACAACTTAGGAGGTGTAAGTATCATATGCCCCATTTGAGGAAGCTATAGCCTAGATCAGCCTTGCTCAAAGTCACACAGAATGTATATGGCAGAGCTGATAATTGATCATCTGACTTTTAAGTCTCGGGCTTTTTGCAGTTCTACTTTTTTCTCTCAATCCAGTATTTTCCATCATCCCACAAAGTATGGAGTTGATGGGAGAAGTCATTCTTCACTGGGGAATATTTATGAACTGAGCCTTGAAAAGACAGTTTAAATAGCAGAAAGGATACTGGAAACACTTCAGATATAGGGAATAGCTCAAGCAAAGACCCAAAGATAGGTCCTGCTTATACCTGTATAATGGGAGGCTTCCAGCACATTCTTTCCGGCACCCTAAAGTCAGTCATTCTACTGTGTTCCATTTCAGGGATCCCCTTGACAGAGCGGAAAGTATTGATACCCAGTTGCTGTGTATCCTTTGCAACAGCTGATGTGCCATCTCCTGTCTTCACCCACGTGGTTGAAAACACAGATTCCCCCATCTGGAATTTTCAACAGCAGTCAAGGTTTGTATTTTATGATATTCCATCAGTCTTTTAGAATTGGCTTTTTGTTTCAAGAGACACAACAATATTGAGCGGACTGGGAAAATGATTTTCTTATCAAGCAGTTATTTAATTCTGGTGCTTATGAATTCACAGCTAGTAATGGTTTAAAGATTTTACTGCAGTGGGTTTTTTTTTTACTCTTTTTGAGCTCTTTTGAGCTCAGTACCACTAAAAAATTATTCAGTGAAGACCTCTTATATGCCCCGCTTTGTTCTAGGGACTGGGAATGAAAGATAGTTAAGACAGTCCCTGCTATTGAGGTATTCGTGGTCTACCTGGGAAAATAGACAATAGAATGTGACAAGTGCTGTAAAGGTAGTAAAAAAGAATTCTTGTGCATCTCAGAAAGATTATTTAGGCCAACACAGAAGTTCAAGGAAGGCTTCTTAAATAAGATAATTCAACTGAGTATTGAAGAATATACACAATTTATAGAGGTGAAGAAGGCAGAGCAAACTAACCTCAGTAAAGCCTACAGATTATATATTCTTGAAAAAGATTTCTGGTGCAGTAGAAAGAGCCTGGGCTTTGCACCAAGAGAGACATGGCATCCAGCCCCATCTCTGTCATGTATTAGCTGTGTGGACAAATTACATTATATCTCTGAGCCTCAGATTCCTCATCTGTAAACTGGGGTTAATTTTTACAGAGTTATTGTGAGGTCCAAATTAGATGACATTTAGGAAAATTACCTCATGGTACATAGCAGGCACTCAACAAATGTTAGATCTCCTTTGGAAGACTCAATTAGAAGTGGAGTCCTGTCAGTCATGTTGGAGTGTGGCTCAGAGGTAAGGGGCTGACATACAGGCCTGATGCTGCAGTGCAAGGCACATCCTCCCTTTTCTTCTATCACCTGTGTCATCATCATTAAAAGTGTGAGTTCTCGGGGTGCCTGGGTGGCTCAGTCAGTTAAGCATCTGACTTTGGCTCAGGTCATGATCTCACAGTTCATGAGTTTGAGCCCCGCATCGGGCTCTGTCCTGACAGCTCGGAGCCTGGAGCCTGCTTCGGATTCTGTGTCTCCCTCTCTCTGCTTCTCCCCCGCTCATGCTCTCTCGCTCTCTCTCTCTCAGAAATAAACATTAAAAAAAAATTTTTTTTTTAAGTGTGAGTTCTAGTATAACTACTGTTAACTATTGTCTTTATAAAGTTTCTTTCTTATTCACCAACAGTACAACAGTAGCTACACCACATGGTGTCTGATCTGCTATTTTCTCACAGTATTTACATACCTAGCTGAGCCTCAGCACTTGCTCACATGTTCAGTGTTTTGAAATTTAAGAGGCTGGCCTGAGTCAGGTGCTAAAACTACAGTGACAACTCAGTACTATCTATGGTGAGCTACCGGAAATTACAGAAATTCTGGCCTTAATGGTCAGGTACTTCATCCAAAATATCAAATCTGCCTTAAAAGGCAGGAAGCCAGAGGGCTAAGCTTCTAAGTGAAGGTGTTTTATTCATTCAGAAATTAACTTTATGGACTTGATGAAGTGACATTGACAGTTTCCTAATTTCATCCCCTCACTTTATTTTTTGTTAATCTTTTTTTTAAGTTTATTTATTTT
Organism: Panthera tigris; assembly: GCF_018350195.1. Classification (NCBI taxonomy): domain Eukaryota; kingdom Metazoa; phylum Chordata; class Mammalia; order Carnivora; family Felidae; genus Panthera; species Panthera tigris. The sequence continues at coordinate 57,332,935 of NC_056669.1, forward strand.
GTGTGTGTGTGTGTGTGTGTGTGAGACAGAGAAAGAGCATGAGTTAGGGAGTGGCAGAGAGAGAGGGAGAGAGAGAATCCCAAGCAGGCTCTGCACTCTCAGCAAAGAGCTCAACACAGGGCTGGAACCCACAAACTGTGAAATCATGACCTGAGCCGAAATCAAGAGGCGGTCACTTAACCGACTGAGTCACCCAGGCACCCCCATCACCTCACTTTAAAGTTAAGACTGTGGACCAGGGAGGTTACATAGTCTGTTGGAAGCAGAGGAAAGATGAGAAGAAAAATGAGTAATGATGCTGATTACAATTGCTTTCTCACAAAATTGTTTCACTTGATGCTGCTAGGAACCTCATAGGTAGAAAATAATTATCCAATTTAACAGGTAAGAAAACCAGGGCTCAAAAAGTCTGCGTTTCCAGGGCCACTCGAGTGATAATAGTAGAGCTAGAATTCAGAGATGTGTATTTTGACCATGAGCTAGACTTCAGATTTTTGACACAGTATTTCACTTTATCACAATGTCTCTCATTGGTGTTAAACTGGGCTCTCTTCAGTTCCCCAACGGTGTCTAGGGAAGGATAGTAAGTCTCTTGGTTTTCCCTGGATCTCCTGGAACAATGGTACCTGTTTTTGAATTTTCCAAATATTTGTAATTTAAAACTATGTAAGTCAATTCACATAAAATGTATTAGAGATACTCACTGAATTCCACATCAACTTCTTTACCTTGTATGAAAATTGGGCACTTTCCTATTTTGGTGCTTTGCCTCTGGACAATTTGGCTTTGGAGTCAAGCAAACTAGGCTTTAAGTCCCAGCCCTGCCACTCACCAACTCACGTGTGACCATGAACAAAACACTTGACCTCTCTTAGCCCATCTGTATCATCTGTAAAGCAGGGATAATAATTCCATGTCTAGGTTTTTGTGCAGATTACATGTATATGAGACACTAGGCACCATGCCTGGCCCAGGGTAGGCACTCAGTAGATGTTCTTTTCCCCTCTTCCTCCCTTCGCACCATTCCCCTTTCCACATCGCATAAAAAGAATCCCTACCTGCTCCAATAAACTGGCCATTACCTCTTGAGGAACTCCCTTTCCACACCCCCTCTTGTCCTGAGAAACTGAGTCTGAATGTGGCAGATATCATCAGGCAGGAAAGTACTGCATCTGGGAAGTTTGATTTCAAGTCTTGGCAAGTTACTTCTCTCTGAGCTTCTATCCTTCATTTTAACTGTGAAAATAAAAATATATCCTATAAGATGACTATGAAAATGTTAGGAAAGTGCTTTGCAAACTATAAGATATTCTTCAAATCTAAGTTTCATACTGCAGAAGTTAATTCCTACACAGTTAATTTATGGTGGTTGTTTTTCTTAATAGGCTATCAAAAGAGTTTCTTTTGGACCCACAACAAACTCTGGTCTTCAAAGTTTGGCATAAAGGAGGTATGAACTCTATTCTGTGAATATCTATCTGGTTGTGAAAATTAGCTCACATCCTGTTGACAATTCCAAATCCCTTTCTTTTTTTAACCAAGTGAACCCATGGCACTTATGATATAGGGAATACATGTATATGTTAGAGGGAATCTCACAGAATGCCACATTATTCTCCTATGGAAGTTAAGTCCTTAGAAGCCATATCATTTTATTTGACTGCCTGCTTAGTGCAGAAGTCCAAGTACATTTAATCTTTCCAGTTGTATCTCAACAGTCACAGTGTATAGCCTGCCATACACAAGTGATTTCTCCCCCTTTATATGATGTTACACCTTCTGTTGACTCTGGCTTATTAACCAAGACCCTAGCATTTTTAAGCAGTACACAAGACTAGAATCTTGTTCTAAGAACCTCCCCAGGATGGAGGTGCTAACATCATGGTCCTTGAACCTCGTTTTAGTCAGCTACCATTATTAAGAGGCATAATTCAACAACATTAAGAGCATAGACTCTGAAGCCACACTCTTGGGATTCAAATACCAGTTCTACCCCTTACAAGGTAGTATGACCTTGGGTGAATGACTTAATTTCTCTATGCTCAGTTTCTTTATTTATAAAATAGTACTTACCTCAGGGGAAGAATTAAATGAGTTCCTGATACTTAGTAAAACCTTCTCAGTTTTTATTGTTCTTATTAGTGAATGGTAGTATGCTGAGAGCTTTCCAAATATCTAAAAGCAGGTAAAAATATAATTAGTTAAATGTTACAAATGTAACAGCTGAAGCCCAAGAAAGTTTAGGGCTTGACTAAGGTCATATGCCTATTAATTGGTGGAGCCAGGATTTGAACCCAGTTCTGACTGGCTGTACAGCCTTCACCTTTTGTACTTCACCATGCTAGTAAGATTGGATGGGAAAAGTGAGCAGATGAGGACATCCAGTTATGTCACAGTTTCTATGCTTAGAAAATTTTGTCTTAACTAAATCCCTCCTATAAATCTAGCTCTTTAACATTCTTGCTAGGGCCTTTTACACATTTTTTTACACTACTTGCCAGTGGTAAGTTTGAGAGCTAACCCCAGAGCCTAATAAAGACCTGAGAGTAGTCAATGTGTAAAAGAAATGGACTTACCTGTCTCTCCTCCTGTCCTTTGGTTTGGAAATGATGCTGTGAATCTGGTTTCAATGATTTATCCCATGCTCCTGCCTTAGATTCACTTATCATGTCCCCAACCCCTACCTAACCTCATAAATGTAGCAGGAACTGATTATAAATGCATTTTCTCTGAACCAACACAAGGAACTCCTGGTATATTTAACTAGGCTCCACCTCCTCCCTGGCTTTCTATTCTTTTCTTTCTCTGAAGTACTCCAGAGATGGTCAAGCAGACTGTGGTTTGCCTCGATTCAACACTTACTGTAGTGAGAAGAAAAGAGTAAGTTTTGGTCTTATGCAGACCTAGATTCAAATCTTGGCTCTGCTATTTACGAGCTACATGACCTAAGGTAAAACACTTTATGTCTTTGAACCTTTGTTTCCTTATTAATAAAATAAGGATAATAGTACCTGCCCTACAGGATTTTTATGAGGAATAGAGATAATATTTATAAAGTATTTGGCACATGGGGCATGTGGGTGGCTCAGTCAGTTAAGCATCCGACTCTTGGTTTCGGCTCAGGTCATGGTTCGTGGATTCAAACCCCACATGGGACTCTGTGCAGAGAGTGCAGAGCCTGCTTGGGATTCTCTCTCTCTCTCTCCCTCTCTGTCCCTCCCCCACTTGCTCTCTATCCTCCTCTCTCAAAATAAATAAGTTAACATTTAAAAAAGTAAAGTATTTGGCACATAATTGGTGCTTAATACATGGAGCTATTTTTATTACACCTACTATGCTTCAGGTACTGTGCTAGGGCTATTCAGTATAGAGAAGAACAAAATACATTTCACTATCTTTTGGGACCTCCAGAGAATCCTGTAAAACGCTATTGTAAATGGAGATGGGGAAAATGCCTAGACCCAACGAAGCACACTTATTTAGCTCTGTCTCTCAATGTAGGTAGATGCCTCTCTTCCCTTAACTCCATCCTTTCCACATAGCCTCAGCTATGCAAAAGGTACTCAAACCTGGCCAAGCTGTGTTCAGTCAACATTTGAGTTCCTACTCTGTGCCAGGCACTATGCTAAGTGCTAGGGCTTCAAAGATAAAATAAGGCATACATGGTCTCTGTCCTCATGGATAGTATGATTAGGCAAATATATGGTTCTCCGGTAGGGGATATCTAACTCAGACAGGATGTCAGAGAAGGCTTCCTAGAACACAGTTCAGCTGAGAAACGAAGGGGCATGAAATAGTATAGTCAGAGGGAACAGCAAATAGAAAAGTCTGGAGTAAAGAACGAGTATGAAGGAAGTTTGAGATCATTAGAACACAAAACTACAAAGAAAGAATGATGGGTTGTCCCACTCAATCTGATAATTAAACTGAGCTCTTCAAAGCTATTGTTTTTCTCAGTGATCACCTTAGCCTGATTTCTTCTCAGGTATGTTTAGATGTAGTGCTTTCATTAGCCATAACCCTAAAGTTACAATCTATCAAGAACAGGTTATACTTGGATAACCAAACAAAGCAAGATTAGTTTTCATTGCAAAGCTTTAAAAAAAAATCTTTGGAGTGCAAATTAATGGTTCTAGCCAATATTCTTCACTCCCGTTGGGTAGGAATTACTTGACTCCTACTCTGGGGAACACAACTTCAAACGTTCTAGAGCCTAAGACTTCAACTTGGAAGTTGAAGGCGTCTTAAATCTGGTTCATTACTTCTCATTGTATATATGAGACTTGAGGTTTAGGGAATTAAAGTAATGTGTTTTCAGTCAAAGCCATACTCAGATTAGCTATTGTAATGCACCTCCTCTCTGTCCCACTCTATGTTGGCCAGGTCATTTGTGTTCTCAGTGGATGTTTAGCAACTTCCTCATGATGTAGGAAGATTTACACCAGGAATGGAGAGTGTAGGGAACATAAAGCAAGTGACATTTGGTCTCAGGTTTCAGGTGGGCCCCAGTCCAAAGAAAAGTAAGCTGTCTAAACAAACATTAGACAATGTGTGATGAGCTCAGTGTCACCAGCAGTGTGCACAAGAAACTTGGAAACTCATGACCACTCGTCTTAAAAATTTACATTCCTTGATTTATTTAGCAAATTGAAAACTGAGAATTGTGTCCTATGTTTGGTAGAATCAGCCTTTAATATTCACTATAGGGAGTGGAGCCTATACAAACAAAGAACTTATGGAGTGATGGGGGCCTGTTTGTCCCCAGATACTTTCATGTCAGAAATGAGGAACAAGAAGCAATGAGTCAGAAAACAAGAGTCATTGCATGGTTGCTTGTCTGTCCAAGAAAGGGTCTTCATACTCATTACGGGCAGCCCCCTTATAAGCTTGAACCCAAGCTCTTATTTTGTACTGACTACTGGTTTTCTTGGGGGTTGGCTTTCTTTTGTGATTTGTGTCACTTTTGTTTTTAATTAAATATAATACATGTGTATGTTATAGAGAATTTGGAAAATACAGACAAGTATAAATGAGAAAATGTAGATATGTAAATCCCTCATAATTCCAAAGGTGATGGTCTTTCAGATGATTTTTTTCAAGACCCACGTCCTGAGGAAAATTACTGAGACATGATAACGTAGGGAAAAGAACAAGTGTTTATTATGTTTAAGGGTTGTTTTCCAATTGCCTATATCAAAAGGACAGAACTCAACTCTACTAGCTTTTCCCTGCCATACAAAAAGGGAAATCATAATAGTGAAAGCAGGTTGTGGTTCCCAGTCTCTCTCATCCTCATTATCTGTCTTCTCTTCTGATTTTGGAATCACTAAACTACCCCCCACCACCGCCCAGTCCTCTGTATCAGCTATTCTCTGTGCAACCTCTAATGTCAGTGGCAAGACATGCCCAGTCACACTGCTCAGCTCTTCTCTCTTCCCCCACAGATGAGGAGAGGGTGATTGGCTTTGCCTCAGTGGACCTCTCCCCGCTTCTTTCTGGCTTCCAGTTTGTCTGTGGCTGGTACAACATCACAGACTTCAGTGGAGAGTGCCAGGGGCAGATAAAAGTTGCTGTCTCCCCTCTGGAAAGTTTAATGCACTTCAAAGAAGAAAGACAATCAAGGCGTGGGATGGAGACCCCAGGGTCACGGGTATGTATCCTAATTCAAATTCTTAACCAGTAAGGGTTCTACTGAGAAAATCTATAAGAAGATCCTTTACATGTGTTTGGTACTTTCCAGCTTGCAGAACACATTATGTATTTGTGTCTCATGATGATCTCATGACCTTTTTAGGGTGATAAAAATTTCACAGTGGTGTACATAGTGGAATTACATAGTGGTGATGGATTCACAACTTTGAATATACTGAAAACCACTGAACTGAACAGTTTCAAAGGGTGAATTTTACAATACATTAATTATATCTCAATTAAAAAAATTTTTTTAGTTGACACACAATGTTACGTTAGTTTCAGGTATACAACATAATGACTTGACAAGTTTATATATAATGCCTTGTTCACCACAAGTGCAGCCACCATCTGTCACAATACAATGTTGTTACAATACCATTGACTATATTCTCTATGTTGTGCCTTTTATTCCCATGACTTACTCATTCTATGACTGGTAGCCTGTATCTCCCACTCCCCTTCACCCATTTTGCCCTCTCCCTCCCCTCTAACAACCATCAGTTTGTTCTCTGTTCCATGTTCTCACAAATGGCCGTATCTCAATTTTTAAATAAAATTATTTGCAGCGTGGAGTTTGAAACCATATTGACTGAAGTTTTCAAAAATTCTATTACATTAAAATCATTAGTCTATCTTATATTAAAAAAAAAAAACAGAAAGAGGGGAATCAACAATAGCAAATACAAAGAACTCTTTTAGGGAGTTTAACTGTAAAAGAAAGAATTTTCAGACTGTCCCAGATGGAGGAACTCTATCAAAGCAAAGATTGTAGGGTTGTTTTTTTTTTTTTTACCTCTTTTATCATGGATGTCTGGCCCAGGATCTGGCAGAGTGTGCATCAGTAAATATTGAATATGAATGAATGCATGAGAAAGTGACAGAGTTAAACAGTTCGTGTATAAGAAGGTCTTTTCTTCACACCTACCCTGATAGTCATGAGACAAGAAATACGACAGCCAGATCAGCCTCACATGTAAAATACAATGATATCCAGCCAGGAGTTCACAAACTAGCTGGGGGAGCAGGAACATAAAAACAGATAAAGTAACTAAAAAGCAATCTGATAGCATAGTGTGTAAAATGGGGATAATAATAGTACCTACCTTATAAGATTATTGTGAAGCTTAAATGAGAAAATGCATGTAAATTGCTTAGTACAGGCTTCAACATTGAAAATGCCCAGTAAATTATATTTATCTACATACAGTAAATTTTACAAATTTATTTATACTGCTTCGTTCCAAAAGAATTTGTGGTGACAAGTGTACCATTTTTCTCATTGATTCTACAGATCCCAATACACAGCCCCTTTTCCTTCCCTGCTTCTGGTATGTATGCTGCATTCCCTGGCTGTGTTGCAAGATGGACCCCAGAACAACCTGCTCACACCTCATCAAGGGGACTTGATTTCTCTTCTCCTATGAGGTGAGTGAATTTTTGATGGGAAGAAATAGAGTCAGAGAGTTGGAAGGATGCTAACTGGCTTGTCATTTCTCTTTCCTTTCTTTCTTTTCTTTTCTTTCTTTCTTTCTTAATTTATATAATTTTGAGAGAGAGAAAGTATGACCAGGGGAGGGGCAGAGAGAGAGAAAATCCCAAGCAGCACTATCAGCACAGAGCCCGACATGGGGCTAGAACCCATGAACTGTGAGATCATGACCTCAGCCAAAGTTAGATGCTTAACTGACTGAGCCACCCAGGCGCCCCTCTCTTTCCTTTATTAGCGGAAGAAAGAAGAAACCAGAAATTATCTAGATTAGGCAAATCTACAGAGTCAGAAACTAGAGACAGGGAAAGAGCTTTGTTGATCTTCTGTCACAATCCCTAGGAATTCCAGGATCCAATGAAAACAAATTTTTTATAAGATAGGAACTAGAATATTTACTGCTATCAAAAGGTAGCTTCAGTGGAAAGGATACTTTTCTTTTTTCCTCAGAGGCCTTTAACCTTTATCCCTAAAATCAGTCATCAGCTGTGTGAGGTCTTTCCCTTTCCAAACCTAGGAACCAAATTATTTTATAAAAAGCAACTGGCCCATCCAATTGCTTTGCAAAGCCAACCATGGACATGCATATGGATATTGGGGCTAGAGCACATTCCATTCTCTTAAAGGACGAGGTCTAGGAATAACATTGCTGCTTTCTACCCCACTCCCTTCCTGGCCTTAGTGGCATTTGTCATCCCCCTGCCTCCACCAGTCTTTCCTGTGTCTGTCTCCCTACTTCAGGGATAAGACAAGGGATCTTCCCTTAAAATAGCCATTCCTACAGTAGCAGTTATGAGTAGATCCTTTATTCCAGAAAGATACTCTCTAACACCAAAGCCCATTTCAGTGCTGTGTAGCTCTCTCTACCTGCTTACCACATGAAGAGTGCCTCTGCCCTCTATATAAAGGGATCCCATGTGTCTGTCAAATCCTAAATCACAGGCTTAAATAATTTTTCTGTTATCTATTTTATGGGTGTTACTTTGACCATAACCAGTCCATGAGACATGGATAGGATAAGGGTACTGGTATTAGGACAGAATATAGATCAATGATGAGGACACTATTTAGTAATTGTAAAAGCTAAGTCTAGTGGTTTGCTTTTCGTCCACAAAAAAACATCCCTGTTCCCATCTCAAAAGGACTATATCAAAATGACATATTCTGATCCAGCCAGCCATCTAAAGCTAACCAAACTGTGGTATGTTCATACAAAGAAATACTACTAAGAAATTTTTCAAAAGGCAATACTGATACACAACAAAATGAATCTCAAAATATGTTGAGAAGCTAGTACATTGTATCTGATTCCATTTATATAAAATTCTAGAAAACACATACTAATCTATAGCAACAGAAAGCAAATCAGTAGTTATTTAGGGACAAGAAAGGATGACTAGAGCAAGAAAGAGGGAAGAATTATAAAGGACAGGAGGAAAGTTTTAAGGGTGATGGATATGTTCATAATCTTTATGTTGTAATGGTTTCCTTAGAAGTACACATATGTCAAAACTCAATATTGTGGCATGAAAGTATGCTATAATTGAACCAAATAACCAGTTTTGATACTTCTCCAATAAAGGGTTGTTATTTGGTCAATAGTTTTTCAGTCATGATAAAAAATTATACCCCAAAAAATTACCTCATATTGTATACTTTAAATATGTGACATTCATTATATACCAGTTATACCTTAGTAAAGCAGTTTTCAAACATTTCCACTTCAGAACCCTTTATACTCTTAAAAATTAGTGATAACCTCAAAGAGGTTTATTTAGGTAAATTATATCTATCCATTTATATCTATCCATTTTTACCATATTAGAAATTTCAACCAACATTTTTATTTTTTTTTTTAGTTTATTTATTTATTTTGAGAGAGAGATAGCACGAGTAGGGGAGCGCAGAGAGAAAGGGAGAGAGAGAATCCCAACATGGCGCTAGTACCCACAAAGCCATGAGATCATGACCTGAGCCAAAACCAAGAGTCGGATGCCTAGCCAACTGAGCTACCCAGGTGCCCACAACCAACATTTTTTATTCTAATATACAAAATCAGTTGTTTATATGAGGCACCTGGGTGGCTCAGTCGGTTGAGCATCTGACTTCAGCTTAGGTCATGATCTCGCGGTTCATGAGTTCAAGCTCCACGTCGAGTTGGAGCCTGCTTTGGATTCTGTGTCTCCCTCTCTCTCTGTCCCTCCCCGCTCTCACTCTGTCTCTCTGTCTCTGTCTCTCAAAAAAATAAATAAATAAATAACCATTAAAAAAAATAATTTAAAAAAATCAGTTGTATTATCTTTACATCAACAATGAATAACCCAAAATGAAATTGAGAAAACAATTCCATTTACAATAGCATCAAAAAGAATAAAATACTTAAAAATAAACTTAACAAAAAAAGTGCAGGGGAACCTGGGTGGCTCAGTCAGTTAAGTGTCCGACTTCAGCTCAGGTCATGATTTCATGGTTTGTGGGTTCAAGCCCCGTGTCAGGCTCTGTGCTGACAGTTCAGAGCCTGGAGCCTGCTTTGGATTCTGTGTCTCCCTCCCTTTCTGCCCCTCCCCGGCACTCACTCACTCTCTCTCTCTCTTTCTCTCTCTCAAAAATAAATAAAGATTTAAAAAAATTTTTTAAAGTGCAAAACTTACTCTCTGAAAACTACAAAACATTACTGAAAGAAATTAAAGAAGGTCTAAATAAATGGAAGGATATCCCATGTTCACAGATTAGAAGACTTAATATTGTTAAGATGACAGTATTCCCCAAATTGATCTATAGATTCAACACACTCCCTATCATAATCCCTTTTGGAATTTTCGTAGAAATGGGCAAGCTAGTCCTAAAATGCATATGGAAGCTCAAGGGACACAGAGTAGGCAAAACAGTCTTGAAAAAGAACGAATTCCTAATTTCAAAGCTTAACACAAAGTTACTGTAAACAGTACAGTGTGCTACTGGTATAAGGATTAGAAATCTAAATCAGTAGAATATATTGGCAGTCCAGAATAAACCCATGTGCCAAAGATGCCAAGATGTCAAAGATGCCAAGATAGTTTAATGAGGAAAGAATAGTCTTCAGAAAATGATACTATATATCCACATGCAAAGGATTGAAGTTGGACCCCTTCTTCACACTGTATATAAAAATTAACTCCAAAAGGATCATATATCTAAATGTAAGAGCTAAAACTATAAAACTCTTAGAAGAAAACATAGGAGGAAATCTTCATGACCTTAGATTAGGCAATGATTCCTCACATAAGACACCAAAAGCAGAAGCAACAAAAGAAAAAGTACACTGGATTCATCAAAATTAGAAACTTTCATGCTACAAATGATACCATCAAGAAAATGAAAGGGCCACCAACAGCATGGGAGAAAATAATTGTAAAACATAGATATGATAAGGGACTTACTTGTATCAGAATATATAAAGAATTCCTACAACTCAATAATAAATGGCAAGTAACCCAAGTAAAAATGGACAAATGGTCTGAATTGACATACGTCCAAAGAACATATACAAAGGGTCAATAAACACATGAAAAGATGGTTAACATCATTAGCCATCAGGAAAATATAATTGAACCATAATGAGATACCACTTCATACCCACTGCAATGACTGTAATCCAAAAGACAAATATTACAAATGTTGGAGGGGATGTGGAGAAATTGGAACCCTCATACATGGTAGGTGGGATTTTAAAATGGTGCAGCTGCTTTGGAAAACGGTCTGGCACTTCCTTTTAAAAGGTTAAACATAGAGTAACCGTATGATCCAATAATTCCACTTCCAAGTATATACCCAAGAGAATAAATCATATGTTCATACAAAAACTTGTACGTGTTTGTAGTAGCATTATTCCTAGTAACTAAAAAATACAAACAAAATGTTCATCATCTGATGAGTAGATGAATAAAATGTGATATCTCTATATAATGGAAAATTATTCAGCCATGAGAAGGAATGAATTACTGATACATGCTACAGCATGGGTGAAGCTTAAAAACATGCTAAATGTGGGGCACCTGGGTGGCTCAGTCAGTTGAGTGTCTAACTTCTTTGGCTCAGGTCACGATCTCGTGGTTTGTGAGTTTGAGCCCCACATCAGGCTCTGTGCTGACAGCTCAGAGCCTGGAGCCTGCTTCGGATTCTGTCTCCCTCTCTTTCTGCCTCTCCCCCAGTTGCACTCTGGCTCGCTCTCTCTCTGTATTTCTCAAAAATAAATAAACATTAAAAAATAATAATTAAAAAAATGCTAAATATATGAAGCTAGTCACAAAAGACTGTATGTTGTTATGATTCCATTTACATGAATTTCCAGATTAGGCAAATCTACAGAATCAGAAAGTAGATTAGCAATTGCCTAGAGCTGGGAGGTTTGGGTGAGGGTTTGGGGCAGAAGGGGAAGTGTGGAGTGATTGCTGATGTATAGGTATAGAATTTTTTGGGGGGTGATGAAAGTATCCTAAAATTGTGGCAATGTTTACACAACTCTGTGAATATACTAAAAACCATTGAATTGTAGACTTTGGGTAAATTGTATGGGATGTGAATGCTATCTCATTGAAGCTGTTACTTAAAGAGAAGACTTATTGCCGAAGTCAAGTTTTTGAATACCATGCTGAGAAATTTGAAATTTGTTTTATAGATTAAAAACAGAGAAACCGAAGCTAGAAAGAAACAATGGTGATTAAATAATTTAGTACACAAATGCTTAGAACAGTACTTGTCACATAATAAGGACTCCATAAATATTGTTCTTACTGTTATCAGACCTGTGTTTTAAAAAAAATCACTCAGGCTGTAATGTGGACAATTTATTAAAGGAGAATGGGTAACACTTAAGTCAGTGGAAATAAACAGAAAATCAACAAGGAAACAGTGGCTTTCAGTGACACACTGGGCCAGATAGATTTAACAGATATATTCAGAACATTCCATCATAAAACAGCAGAATACACATTATTTTTTTTCCATGTTACATGTTTTATTTTATTTTATTTTTTAACGTTTATTTATTTTTGAGATAGAGACAGAGCATGAACAGGGGAGGGTCAGAGAGAGAGGGAGACACAGAATCCGAAACAGGCTCTAGGCTCTGAGCTGTTAGCACAGAGCCTGACGCGGGGCTCGAACTCACAGACCGCGAGATCATGACCTGAGTCCAAGTCGGACGCTTAACCGACTGAGCCACCCAGGCGCCCCTTACATGTTTTATTTCAAAAAGTAAAAGAAAAAATGTAGAACCTTGAAAAAAGGGAAACTACCAGGAAAAGATTTGTTCATATAAAATATTGTAAAATGTCATTTATTTAAAATACTCCATTTTTTTCAAATTGTTACTTAAATTCTAGTTAGTTAACATATAGTGTAATATTGGTTTCAGGAGTAGAATTTAGTGATTCATCACTTACATGTAACACCCAGTGCTCATCATAACAAGTGCCCTCCATAATACCCATCACCCATTTAGCCCATCCCCCACCCACCTCCCTCCATCAACCCTCAGTTTGTTCTCTACAGTTAAGAGTCTCTTATGGTTTGTTTCCCTCTCTTTTTTTCTCCCCCTCCTGTATGTTCACCTCTTGTGTTTCCTCAATTTCACATATGAGGGAAATCATATAGTATTTGTGTTTGACTTATTTTGCTTAGCATAATACACCATAGCTCCATCTATGGTCGTTGCAAATGACAAGATTTCATTCTTTTTGATGGCTGAGTAATAGTCATTGTGTAAATATACCACATCTTCTTTATCCATTCATCAGTAAATAGACATTTAGGCTCTCTTTCCATAGTTTGGCTTTTGTTGATAATGCTGCTATAAACATCAGGGTGCATGTACCCCTTTAAATCTGTATTTTTGTATCCTCTGGATAAATAACTAGTAGTGCAACTGCTGGGTCATAGGGTAGTTCTATTTTACTTTTTTGAGGAGCCTCCATACTGATCTACTCTGGAATACACATTCTTATCAAGTGAACATGGAACATTCTCCAGATAGATCATATATTAGGCCACAAAACAAGTCTCAACAAATTTAAAGAGATCAAAGTCATAACATATATTTTTTCCAACCACAACATTATGAAACTAGAAGTCAACCACAAGAAAAAATCTAGAAAGGGTGAAAATACATGGAAATAACGCTACTGAAAAATGAATGAGTCAACCAAGAAATCAAAGAAGAAATAAAAAATTACACAGAAAGAAATGAAATTAAAACACAAATGGTCCAAAATCTTTGGGATGCAGCAAAAGCAGTTCTAAGAGGGAAATTTATAGTAACACGGGTCTACCTCAAAAAGGAAGAAAAATCTCAAACAACCTAATCTTACACCTACAAGAGCTAGAAAAAGAACAACAACAAACAAACAAACAAAAAACCAAAACCAGGAGAAGGAAGGAAATAATAAAGACTAGAGCAAAAATAAATGATATAGAAACTAAAAAAACAGTAGAACAGATGAATGAAACCAAGAGCCGGTTCTTTGAAAAAATCAACAAAATTAATAAACTTCTAACCAGATTCATCAAAAAAAGAGAAAGGAAGGATTCAAATAAACAATATCACAAATGAAAGAGGAGAAATAACCAACACCACAGAAATAAAAACAATTGTAAGAAAATATTATGAAAAATTATATTCCAACAAATTGGACAACCTGGAAGAAATGGATAAATTCCTAGAAACATGTCACCTATCAAAACTGAATCAAGATGAAACAAAATTTGAACAGACCAATTACCAACAAGGAAATTGAATGGATAATCGGCAATCTCCCAGCAAACAAAAGTCCAGGCAGGACCAGACAGTTTCACAGGTGAATTCTACTAAACATTTAAAAAAGGTATTCTTCTCAAATTATTCCAAAGAATAGAAGAGGAAGGAAAACTTCCAAATTCATGTTATGAGACCAGTATTACCCTGATACCAAAACCAGATAAAGACACTACAAAAAAAAGAGATACAAAAATTCTTAATATTTAGAAACAGAATCCAACGATACATTAAAAAAAGCATTTACCATGATCAACTGGGATTTATTCCCAGAATACAAGGTTGGTTCAATAATTGCAAATCAATCAACATGATACACCACATCAGGAAGAGAACGGATAAAAATCACATAGTCATTTCAATAGATGCAGAAAAAGCATTTGACAAAATACAACATCCATTCATGATAAAAACCCTCAACAGAGTGGGTTTACAAGGAACATAGTTCAACATAATAAAGGCCTCATATGGAAAACACACTCAAAGCAAGGAAAAACTGAGAGCTCTCTCCCTCAGATCAGGAACAAGACAGGATGTCCACTCTCACCATTTTTATTCGATATAGAACTGGAAGTCCTAGCCACAGCAGTCAGAAATAAAGAAAAAGAAATGAAAAGCATCCAAATTAGTAAGGAAGAAGTAAAACTTTCACTATTTGCAGATGACATGATAAAAAAAAAACCCTAAAGAGTCCACCAAAAAACTACTAGAACTGATAAAGGAATACAATAAGGTCGTGGCATACAAAATCAACATACAGAAATCCACTGCATTTCTATACACTAATAATGAAGCAGCAGAAAGAGTAATTAAGAAAACAAAATAAAAAAGAAAACCATCCCATTTACAAATGCAAAACAGTAAATACTTAGAAATAGTAAAATACTTAGAAATAAATCTAACCAAAGGGGTGAAAGGACCTGTACTCTGGAAACTATAAAATATTGATGAAAGAAATTGAAGATAACACAAAGAAATGAAAAGACATCCCATGCCCATAGATCAGAAGAAAAATATTGTTAAAATGTTTATATTCCACAAAGCAATCTACATATTTAATGAAATCCCTATCAAAATACCAACAGCATTTTTTCACAGAGCTAGAATAAACAGTCCTAAAATTTGTATGGAACCAGAAAAGACCCTAAATAGCCAAAGCAATCTTGAAAAAAGAAAAGCAAAGTTGGAGGGAATCACAATTCTGGACGTCAAGTTATATTACAAAGCTATAGTAATCAAAACAGTATGGTACAGGCACAAAAATAGACACATAAGTCCATGGAAAAGAATAGAAACCCCAGAAATAAACCCATAATTAGCTGGTCAGTTAATCTTCAACAAAGAATGCAATGGGAAAAAGACAGTCTTTTCAACAAATTGTGTTGGGAAAACTGGACAGTAACACACAAAAGAATGTACCTGGACCACTTTCTTACACCATACACAAAAATAAACTTAAAATGGATTAAGGACCTAAATGTGAGACCTGAAACCATAAAAGTCCTTGAAGAGAGCACAGGCAGTAACTCTCTGACATCGGCCATAGCAACATCTTTCCAGATGTGTTCACTTAGGCAAGGGAAACAAAAGCAAAAATAAACTATTGGGACTATATCAAAATAAAAGTTTCTGCACAGCAAAGTAAACAACCAACAAAACTAAAAGACAACCTACTGAATGGGAGAAGACATTTGTAAATGACATATTCAATGAAGGGTTAATATCAAATATATATAAAGAATTTTTACAACTCAACACACAAGAAACAAATACTCCAATTTAAAAATGGGCAGAAGACATGAATAGACATTTCTCCACAGAAGACTTACAAATGGCCAAGAGATACATGAAAAGATATTCAACATCACTCATCACTGGTGAAATGCAATCAAAACCATAATGAGATATCATCTCACACCTGTCCAAATGGCTAAACTCAACAGCACAAGAAATAAGTATTGGCAAGGATGTGGAGAAAAAGGAACACTTGTGCACTGTCAGTGGGAATGCAAACTGGTTCAGCCACTGGAAAATAGTAAGAAGTCTCCTCACAAGTTAGAAATAGAACTACCCTACATAGAGGAATGACACTACTGGATATTTACCCAGAAAATACAAAAACACTAATTCAAAGGGCAAATGCACCCTTGTGTTTATTGCAGCATTATTTACAATAGGCAAACTATGGAAACAGCCCAGGTGTCCACTGATAGATGAACGGATAAAGAAGATGTGATGTGATGTGATGTGTGTGTGTGTGTGTGTGTGTGTGTGTGTGTGCGCACGCGCGCGCGTGTGTAATGGAATATTATCCAGCTATTAAAAAGAATGAAATCTTGGGGTGTCTGGGCGGCTCAGTCAGTTAAGCATCCGACTCTTGGTTTCAGTTCAGGTCATGATCTTGCAGTTGGTGGGATTGAGCCCCCCATTGGGCTTGTGCTGACAGTGCGGAGCATACTTCGGATTCTCTCTGTCCCTCTCTCTCTGCCCCTTCCCTGTTTGCACTCTCTCTCTCAAAATAAATAAACATTAAAAAATATTTTTAAAAAGAACAAAACCTTGCCATTTGCAATAACATGGATGGATCTAGAGCGTATGATGCTAAGCAAAATAAGTCCATCAGAGAAAGACAAATACTGTATGATTTCACTCCTATGTGGACTTTAAGAAACAAAACAAATGAACAAAGAGGAAAAAAAAGAGAGACAAACCAAGAAACAGACTCTTAACCAAAGAGAACAAACAAATGGTTACCAGAGGAGAGGTAAGGGGGATGGGTAAAATACGTGAAGGGATTAAGAGTACACTCTTGGGGTGCCTGGGTGGCTTAGTATGTTAAGCATCTGACTCTTGATTTCAACTCAGGTCATGATCTCACGGTTTGTGAGATCAAGCCTTACATCAGGCTGCACGCTGACAGTACAGAGCCTGCTTGGGCTTCTCTCTCCCTCTTTCTCTGTCCCTCCCCTGCTCATTCTCTCTCTCTCATTCTCTCTCTCTCTCTCTCTCTCTCTCTCTCTCTCTCTCTCTCTCTCTCTCTGTCTGTAATAAAAAACAAAACAAAAGAATACATGTAACTTGATGAGGACTGAGTATGGAATTGTTTAATGACTATATTTTACACCTGAAACTAGCATAACACTATATGTTAACTACACTGGAATTCACATTTGAAAAGAGAGGGAAAAAATAATAAAGGAGAGTGGTTAAGACTGAAGGCAAGATTATTTGGAGGATAGTTGTCATCTAAGCAAGAATTACTGAAGCCAGGACTGTGGTAATGGGGATGGATTTGCAATACCATTGTAGGAGGGTTATTTGTTGATTGTCACATTAGTTTTCTCATTGGTTGGGAATTTATTTTGGCCCCATTTATTCCTGACAGAAGCAGTACTGCAAGAAGTCAGGCATCACGCCATGAAGAGCATGTACAGAACATCCGCCGATTTCATGAATCCCTGCAGCAGGGAGAGGCAGTTTTGCCACATGATGACAAACTGACCACATTGCCTTTGTCCTCCTCCCACACTTCCATTCTGACTTCTCTCAGGTAAGACCCTGTGCTTAGAAAAGACACAAGAAACCATAGTAAAGCACAAGGTAAATGGGCTATGGCAACCTGCAATACTGCTGTTCTGTCAGCTACCACTGCCCTGGGAAGTGTAGGAGGGGACTTTGTCTGTGTTAGTGTTGCATTGGACCCTGGATCCTCTCAAGATTCTTCATAGATAAATCTGTCTCTACTTGGGGCCTTCCATTCCTTCACCGGCTCTATACTATTATATTATTTCCACTAATACAGGAACTTTAGATTATTCACCAAAGTTAATAATTATACAGCTTCATATCTACTTTACAATTTATAGACCTTCATCCTGCCCACTGTCCTCACAACCACTGAATTCATCCAGATCACCATCTGTCCTGTTAATGCTTCCCTCTTTGTTAATTCAGTCAGCATCTGAGCCACAGAAGCACTGTGAGAATTGAAAGGGCCATTATAGATCATCTGAATCAGCACCTGGGTTATCTAGTAAGAAGTGTGGTCCTGTGAAAAGGTCTTGGCTTCAGACTCCAACAGCCTTGACTTCCAGTCCTGGCTCTGCCATTCGCAGAAAAGGAAGGAGATAGTCTGTTGCCAGATAATTATAATAATGTGTGATAAGAGCTGCAGGTTTTCTGGCCAAGGGTAGATGGAGGAATAAGTAACATTCTAAATTGGTTTTGGGAATATTTAAAGAAGTCACACTTGAACTAGTCTTTGAAGGAGAAGGTCAACAAATGTGAAGGACATTCTATGCAGAAAACACACTGAGACCCAGAGGCTTGAAACAGCAAGTCACGTTTGGAGAAATACCAGCAGTACAGTTAGGATAAAGCTGAGCCAAAGATGTAAAGAGCAAGGAAAGTTCTGTAGCACCATCTTGAAGGGCCTTGAATGTCAGCTTGAGTTTGGACTTTTAGAACAAATGATCCTCAAGTGGAAAGTGATGGGGAATGGAGGAAGAGAGTGTGTAAAATTTGAGGAAAAAATATTTGAAAGATTTTATATTTCGAAAAGCTAAAAAAATTTTTTTTAAATTATTTGGCTTCATAAAGCAAACTCAGAAAAGAATTGGCAAAATATTTTTGATTGGTGGAACATAGGTTAAAAAGAATTGAACAGTTATACTATAGACTGTGGGAAATTGTTCAAATTTTTGTATTATAAGGAAGTGGTATGTTCAGATTCTCATTTTAGATTCTCAGCTAGAGACTGGAGGCTATTTAAGTAAAACCATTAACAGTGTGTCTGCATTTTTTTTTTAATTTTTTTTTTCAACGTTTTTTATTTATTTTTGGGACAGAGAGAGACAGAGCATGAACGGGGGAGGGGCAGAGAGAGAGGGAGACATAGAATCGGAAACAGGCTCCAGGCTCCGAGCCATCAGCCCAGAGCCTGACGCGGGGCTCGAACTCACGGACCGTGAGATCGTGACCTGGCTGAAGTCGGACGCTTAACCGACTGCGCCACCCAGGCGCCCCAACAGTGTGTCTGCATTTTGTTGGGTCACTCACATAACATATTTTAGAATCTACCAAGAAAGAGAAAAAGAAACTCTCGTGCAGTTCTCTCAGTGTCAGCACTATTGACATTTGGGCCAGATATTTTGCTGTAGGGGGCCTGTCTTATGCATTGTAAGAATTTAGCAGCATCCTTGGCCTCTATCTACTAGATACTAGTAGCTCTCCTGCCCCGATTGTGACAACCAAAAATGTCTTCACACATTGCCAAATGTGTTCTTGGGGCCAAATTACCAGGCTATAAACCACTGCCCTAGAACAGTGGTTCTCAAAAGTTAGTGTGTGTCAGAATCACGTGAACAACTTGTTAAAACAGCAATTGTTCTACCCACCCATACAGTTCCTAATTCAATAGGTCTAGGATAGGGCCTGAGAATTGGCATTTCTAAGAAGTTCTCAGATGATGCTAATGCTGCTAGATCTAGAACCAGGTTTTGAAAACTGCTAGTAGATGAATTCTCTAAAAATGGAGATGAAACAAAATAGCGACTTTGCATTATTACTTCCTTAGATTCACAGAGCCCTAAAACAGTGCTTCTTTTGAGTCACAGCAATCCTATGAGGTCTGCAGAGCAAATATTAATAAACCTTCTTCACAGATAAGAAAATTGCAGCTTAGTATTAGTAGGTTCTATACCCAGAACCTCTGACAAGGTCAGTTGGGTTTGCACATTTTCTTTAAAGCTTCACCTAGTTAACATTTGTTTGCATTTTCCTGCTACAAGTGGCAGGTGGCAGACACCCAAATGTAGACACCTAAGTAAACCACTGTGATTTTTAAATTTTATTTATTTTTTTAATTTGCATCCAAGTTAGTTAGCATATAGTGCAACAGTGATTTCGGGAGTAGATTCCCTAATGCCCCCTACACATTTAGCCCATCCCCCCTCCAGTACCCTCTGTTTGTTCTCCATATTTAAGAGTCTCTTATGTTTCTCCCCCTCCCTGTTTTTTATTATTTTTGCTTCCCTTCCCTTATGTTCATCTGTTTTGTATCTTAAAGTCCTCACATGAGTGAAGTCATGTGATATTTGTCTTTCTCTAATTTCACTTAGCTTATATAATACCCTCTAGTTCCATCTATGTAGTTGCAAATGGCAAGATTTCATTCTTTTTGATTGCTGAGTAATACTCCAGTGTGTGTGTGTGTGTGTGTGTGTGTGTGTGTGTGTGTGTGTGTATTTATATATATACACACCACATCTTCTTTATCCATTCACCTGTTGATGGACATTTGGGTTCTTTCCATAATTTGGCTGTTGTTGATAGTGCTGCCGTAAACATTGGAGTGCATATGCCCCTTTGAAACAGCATACCTGTATCCCTTGGATAAATACCTAGTAGTGCAATTACTGGGTTGCAGGGTAGTTCTATTTCTAATTTTTTGAGGAACCTCCATCCTGTTTTCCAGAGTGGCTGCAGCAGTTTGCATTCCCACCAGCAGTGCAAAAGAGATCCTCTGTCTCTGCATCCTCGCCAACATCTGTTGTTGCCTGAGTTGTTAATGTTAGCCATTCTGACGGTTGTGAGGTAGTGTCTCATTGTGGTTTTGATTTGTATTTCCCTGATGATGAGTGATGTTGAGCATTTTTTCATGTGTTGTTTGGCCATCTGGATGTCTTCTTTGGAGAAGTGTCTATTCATGTCTTTTGCCTATTTCTTCACTGGATTATTTGGGTTTGGGATGTTAAGTTTGATAAGTTTCCTATAAATTTTGGATACTAACCCTTTATCTGATATGTCATTTGCAAATATCTTCTCCCATTCTGTTGGTTGCCTTTTAGTTTTGCTGATTGTTTCCTTCACTGTGCAGAAGCTTTTTATTTTGATGAGGTCTCAATAGTTCATTTTTGCTTTTGTTTCCCTTGCCTCTGGAGACATGTTGAGTAGGAAGTTGCTGCAGCCGAGGTCAGAGAGGTTTTGCCTGCTTTCTCCTCAAGGATTTTGATGGCTTCCTGTCTTACATTTAGGTCTTTCATCCATTTTGAGTTTATTTTTGTGTATGGTGTGAGAAAGTGATCCAGGTTCATTTTTCTGCATGTCGCTGTCCAGTTTTCTTAGCACCACTTGCTGAAAAGACTGTCTTTATTCTATTGAATATTCTTTCCTGCTTTGTCAAAGATTAGTTGGCCATATATTTGTGGGTCCATTTCTGGGTTCTGTATTTTGTTCCATTGATCTGAGTGTCTTTTCTTGTGCCAGGACCATACTGTCTTGATGATTACAGCTTTGTAATACAGCTTGAAGTCCGTAAATCCACTGTGATTTGAGAGTCGTGGCTTCTAATGACAGATTAAGGATCAGCTTTGTATTCTCTCATTTAATTTGGATTTGATGGTAGAACACAGCAGACTGTTCCTAACAAAAGCATAAAACGACTTTCAATTTACTTCACAGGTATTTAGTGTCTATGTAGTGCCAATTATACCAGGCACATTGAGTGTACCAGAGAAATAAAGAAGGTTGAGATATTATCTTCTGTTACCAAATGCTCATGGCCTAGTTTGGGAAACTAATACATGATAAGAAAATTCAGGTTGGGGGGCACCTCGGTGGCTTAGTTGGTTGAGCATCTGACTCTTAATTTCAGCTCAGGTCATGATCCCAGGGTCATGAGATAGAGCGCCACGTCAGGCTCCATGCTGAGTGTGGAGCCTGCTTAAGATTCTCCTTCTCTCGAGGCACCTGGGTGGCTGAGTCGGTTAAGTGTCAGACTTCGGCTCAGGCCATGATCTCGCAGTCTCTGAGTTTGAGCCCCGCGTCGGGCTCTGTGCTGACAGCTCAGAGCCTAGAGCCTTCTTCGGATTCTAGGTCTCCCTCTCTCTCTCTGCCCCTCCCCCGCTCATGCTCTGTCTCTCTCTCATCTCTCTCTCTCTCTCTCTCTCTCTCTCTCTCTCTCTCTCTCAAAAATAAGTAAACATTTAAAAAAAAAAATTCTCCTTCTCTCCCTCTGCCCCTCTCCCCTGCTTGTGCTCTCTCAAAAAAAAAAAAAAAAAAAAAGTTAAAATTGTATAGGGACAGAGCAAGGGGAGTAGCTTGAACTCAGGCTCCAGCATTCAGAGGTATGAGGCAGAAATGAACCCAGTTGGGACAGGGCCCATCTATTATGGAGAAAGCACAAGATTTGGAGTCCCAAGTTCTGGAGAATGGTAAGAATCAATGTGGCCCCATTCAAAGTTTTTGAACAGATTTTTTTTTTAAGTCATTTATTCATTATCCATTCAGCATTGATTTTGTGACAAGCACTATGCTGGGTACAACAGATATAAAGGAATCAGCACAGAGCTCACAGTACATCAGAGGACAGAGATGTGAAACAAATGATGTGATTGAAGGGTACAGAACTGTGAGGCATAAAGGAAGACCTCTTAAACCAATTTAGACGCTCAGAGAAGGCTTGCTTCAAGAAATCACTTACTTGAAAGATCAAGAATGATTGTGAGGTAATCGCTTCTCGGCCTTTTGGCTAAGATCAAGTGAAGAATGACTGTGAGGTAGCAAAGGTCAGTGTTAGTCCAGAGTAAGGCCTTAGTCTGTCAGAGTAAGAGGATGTGAAGACTAGATAGGAATGGTAGTCAAGAATGGTTCCCTACAGGAGGGGAGATTTTTCCTGGACATAGAAGAGGAATCTCATTAGCTAGACATAAGGAGTGGAAAGTTGCCCCCAGTAGCCAGATCATAGTCTGAGAGGAACATAAAAGATGCTTGTAATCCCAGTGAATGACCCTTTTGTCCTGTTCTCCCTTTCTTTTTTTTTTTTTTACAGGAGGAATCTGAGTGAGCTAGATCAGATCCAACGGTACTTCAGTCAGAAGCTCACCAAGCCTTTACTTCCCCTCAGTCCTCAGCCTCCTGCCGTCATGCAGTCCCAGGAGACTCATAGGGACCATCTTGGGCCCGGAGCTAGCAGCCTAGACCCTGACAGCCAGTGCCTTCTGGAGAAATCCAATAACCTGGTGTCGCAAGTCAGCTCCTTAATCACAGGTATGGCTCAGGGCCCCTCTTGTTGAGGAGTTATGGTCACTGGGTGCTATTCAAAAAACATCCCTCAGGCAAGCCCTTGTGACAAATGAGAGACCAACAGCTTTCACTATATTATTTATTTACTGTCTTCCTTTTGAAAGGAGAGATTTAAAAGCATGGCACAGGAAATTGTGAAGTGGAAAGCACATTGGACTGAGAGGCCGGAGACCCAGGTCAGGTTCTTGGTAGGTTTTTGCCCAGACTTACGATTTGACTCAGCATACCTTTTCCCTTCTTGAGGATTCCCTAGCCAAAACAAGATGAGAGTGGATTAGGTGAGCTCTTTAGTAGCAGTTCTTGAACTTGTGCCACTCTACTTTCAGGAAAAAATCAACTATAGACATATTTAAAATTCTAATTCTCAGAGGCCAGAAGCCTGCATTTTTAGCAGGTACCTCAGATGATTCTAGATATTGGTGGTCCATAGTCAACCCTTTGAAACACCCCTTAAAGTGGTGGTCCTCACTCTGGCTGCATATTAGAATTCTTGAGGGAGCTTTTCAAGATCCAGATGCCCAGGCTGCATCATAGGTCAGTTACAACAGGATCTTTGAGGGTGCAGACCCAGGCATCAGTGTTTTTCATAACTGCCCAGGTAATTCTGTGCAGCCCAGACAGAGACTACTATAGAATAAGTATTTCTCAAAGGTGCCTAAGCATAAGAATCACCTGGGGTACTTATTCTGAAATACAAATTCCTGGGTCTTCTTCCATTCTATTGAATTAGAATGCTGGGTTAAGGCCTGGGAACTTATATATCAGGCACAGTTTGGGGAATTGTGAGAAATCAGTTAGATCAGTACCTTTAGCCATCATTTGGTGTCATTTTTGCTGAAGTAAAATATGTATTTTGTACACCGGGATGAATAAGTTTAATTTTCTCTGTTTAAAGTGGAAAGAAGCCATTCATGACTGATAGGAAGTACAAACCTTCTTCCTACCCTCTTTCCCAGATAGCTAACCTGTCAGTAGCCAGGGTTTCCAAAGTACATGCTATATTTGGCTTCCATTTGCTTGGAAATATTCAGTCATCTATTTATTGAGCACAAACTCTGCCCTGTACCACTATGTTACTGGTTCAGGAAGATGGACATGACAAGCATTATCTTTGCTTTCATCAAGTGTACGTTCTATAGTCAACTGAAGAAACTGTCCCCCAGAAAGAAAGGATAAGAGCAGAATGGAGGCTTGTTTGGGGTAGAGGTGAGAGCATATAGAGAGCCCCTTTAAATGGGTATATTAAAAGAGGAGAGAGAAGAGAAATGAGGATTGAAGCTAGAGGACCTTGAAGCCAAGTTTGGGAGTTTAATCTTTATCCTGGAAGAAAATGGGGAGTTCTAAGCAAGGTGATGACAGAATGAGAACTGACTTTTATAAGGAGAGGATGAATTTTGAAAGGGAGAGAGGACTAGATCGAAGAAAACAATTTAAAAAAATTTTTTTTATGTTTTTTAAAATTTATTTGTGAGAGAGAGAGACAGAGCATGAGTGGGGGAGGGGCAGAGAGAGAGGGGGAGACACAGAATCCAAAGCAGGCTTCAGGCTCTGAGCTGTCAGCACAGAGCCCAATGCAGGGCTTGAACTTGTGAACTGCAAGATCATGTCCTGAGCCGAAATCGGACGCTCAACTGACTCAGCCAACCCAGGCACCCCTCGAAGAAAACAATTTAAAAAAATAAACTTCCCCAGCCTCCATCGTGTCTTAGTACACTTTGGAAGAAGTCATTACACGAGTAGGTACCAGTGAATCTTGAGGGTGAGTTACTGATGGGGAGGAGGGGGTCTCATTTATGCCACATCTGTGTGCCAGGTCCTTTGCTGGACTCTAAAAATGCAACATGAATCAGGTATGTGGTCTCTGCCTTTAAGAAGCTCACAATCTGATGGGGAAAACATACACAATAGCATCTTAAATGCTTCCTTATAGAACAAAGCTGTATAGCCATCCCATCCAGCTGGTGCACCTAGGAAGGCTTCCCAGAGGAGATGCAGTAGAGCAGGGCCTTGAAGGATGGACTGGTATGTAAAAAGCAGAAAGACACCTCCAAGACAGAAAGGATAGTTCAGGCCAAGGGATCAGGATTGACTAACCTTCATGGTTCCTGTTCCTGTTTTCAGGTAGAGATGTTCCATTTTCATACATCTACTCACTCCCTTTAAGACATGAAAATTGATAATGTATTAAATTTAGCCAGCACCTCCTATAGGCTGAGCACTCCCATCAGGTGCTATGAGGGAGATGTGACCCCACACCCCAAGAGTCAAATCTGCCTCCCAATTCCTAACATTCTCTTCTTAAATAATAATGTAAACAAACCATTTAGTAGTTCTATTTATTAACTTATTCCCTCCCATTTAATCACAAAAACAATTTGAAATGACTGGTAGTTTCCACTTGTTGTCTATATATGTGCCACAAAGTGTGTGCTCATTTATCTGATGTATTCTTTACTATAACCCTGTGCACAGGATGGTATTAATAACATTTTAAAGATAAACAGGTTGAGAGAGGATGGTTTGCTCATGACCACAATAAGTGACAGTAGAGATTTGAACCCAAGACTGACTAGCTCCAAAAACCTCTGCTCTTTCCATAATGCCATCCTCCATCCATTTTCTCTGTAATAAACCTCCCCTACTTTACCAATTGGGTGATAGATTAATTGCTTTTATTTTCCAAGTAAAATATATAGTTTTAATAACTGTCATCAAATAGGTAAATAAGTAGATTCTCATTTTGGTTTTTAATATAGGTAATTACTGAAGTAAATGGAAGCATGAACATGCCTACCAGGACTCCTAGCTCCCAAGAATTCCTGAGCATGAGCAGATAGTCTCTGAAAGCGTTTCCACAGATGTAACCACAACTATAAACAGATTAGATTTTGGTCCTCTGATGTTAGAATAAAGTGCTAGAAATTGTACTGCCTTGAATATAGTTTCGCTGACTTGGGTGGATTAACGATCTTTAAGATTTTTCAAAGTCTGATTGCAAGAATACATCTGAAGCTAGAGCCTAGCTTGGGAAAGTTGAGTGGTCTGTGGCCCTACCTTGTAGTAAGAGTGATATCTGTTGCTGTTCAGATCTGCAGACCATCACCAGGAATTCTCAAGCATCTTTGAGTTCTCACCAAGCCAGGAGTAGAAGCGGAGAAGTCACCACCCTACCAGATGCTCAGGACACAGGGGCCATGCAGGAGCGAAGAACAGCTCCCAATATGTCATTGGCACAAGTGCTGGATGAGGGCAGAAACTGCCTAACTCCCCCTACTCTTGAAGAGACTTCAAGCAGAAGAGGACTGCTCCATGAGTCCCTGGGGCACACAGTACCCGACACAAGGATGCAGAGCAGTGAGGAAACTGAGGCAGACCCAGTCTACAGCGATGAGGACTATGAAGAAGACATCATTGAGCCCAGGACCCTTAATGACATCACCACTGTGACAGACAAAACTAGCCCTTGGTCCAGTTTCATTTCAGACACAAGTGAGATCATCAGCCTTCAGCCTGATGAGGTGCATAGGGAAGGCCCCTCTTGTCCTTCAAAGCCTTTCCCCAGAGAGGAGCTCAAGGGTAAAAGTAGCCCTCTGTCCAGCCCAGGAAGAGCTGTCAACCCCCACCTGCTTCGGCAGGGTTCTCCTAGGCAAAGTCTTGTTGCTTGTGACGGTGAAGCCTCTCAGGCAAGGGATGGAGAGCCTGCCTTAACAGACCCGCAGCTCATCTCACAAGTAACACTCTCAGGAGCCCAACAGAGCAAAACCTCCATGGGACTGAGCTCACCAAGAGCAGATCAGGACCAGGAGCCCAAGCCAGAAGCCCAGACTGAGAATGAAGCTGCCTCCACGGAGCTAAGTGACTCTGCTGATAGCTTTGAGAAATTCCCTCTCAGCCTAGCCTCCCAGAGCAGAAAGGAAAGCCATCAGGGCCTACCCATCAACTGCCCTGACATCCATCAGAAGCAGGCAACATCTGGATCAGAGGTGTCCACAAGGCAGAGTCTCCTGTATCCTTTGGTATTTCCCACAAGTAGCCCCTTACGCCATTTCTAGCATTTTGGATGCTAGCACTAGGCCAACCTAGTGTGTGCGTGAGTGTGAGCATGAGCAGTGGCCTCCCTCATGGAATGCACTGGGAGATATAGGAAGCTCCTTCCTTCACAAGACTTGCCGGTCCTAATAAGGTGCTATGATGCTACTGTTAACCCCTGCCCTCTGAAGCATAATGTTTTGAATTAGGTGTAAGTGTTAGTAGCACATTCATTGGCCTGGCCCAGCCTGATTTATTAAATTAATCTATTAGGTATTTTACACTTGAAGGCAGGGCTCTGGATGTAAGGAATGAGACCATTAATCTCAGTTGAAATAGAAATGGAGGGTGCAGAGAGAGGGAAAGGGAGAGTACTAGCAGTGATTGAGTATTTACTATGCCAGGCACTTTACATACCCTTTTCATTCCATCATTGTAAGTCCTGAAGGTATCATCATTTCTATTTTGCATTTAGGGAAACTGAGGCCCAAAGTTATAGTGACTTGCCTAATACTTCATTTTTTCAGAAAAAGGCAAGTAATAACAAGGAGTAAGACAAGGAGTAAGACAAGGAGAGAGGAAGTGGGCACAGTTGAAATGGACTTGCCCAATTCCCCCTACCCCCCAGAAGGATAGTGTCAATGGAGAGAAGGGGCACCTGCCATTCCCCCTCTTCCTTTGAAACACAGATGGCCCTGTAATGGGAAGAACTACCTAGACCCATCGACAGCCCTCATATCTGTTACCTACCCCGCTGAGCAGATCAGTTCACCTGGCATCCCAACGGCAAGCAAGGGTTACTGCACAGCTACCAGTGAAGGAGGCTGCTTTACTGAAGAGATCTTTCTCTACCCGAAGCCAGGGGGCCTGTTTTTGACCCTTCTAGACCCATTTTCTTATTACTTGTGTGACTTCAGGCATACAATTTAACCTTTCTGAGCCTTAGTTTCTTCACCTATAAGATGGGGGCAGTAATCCCTTACCCACCAGACTGTACACTCTCTAGGTGGGTCAGGGACCTTGTCTTTTTCTGTGTCCCCAGCACCAGACATTACACAGAGAAGGGATCAGTAAATATAGATTGAATTGAACTATCCTAATTTCACAAGATTCCTGAGAAAATCAAATGAGTTTGAAACATTTGTACATACTGTATGATGTGATTCTTATTGCAGAGCAGAGAGAAACTAAAAGGTAGAGGGTAGGGATTCAGAAAGGCTGAAACTATGAAATGGCTGGAGGGTGAGCACTGAAAGCAGACCACCTCCAGTGGAGTTCCTTCCTAGCCTCACTCAGCCTGGGTTCTGACGATGCTGCCTTTACAGTCAATTTAGTTGTGCTCAGAATACATGGTTTGTGCTGGAGCAGTCACATGTGACCAGGTCCTAAGGGTAGTGCTCTAATTCAGACCTTCCCAAGTATTCATCCTTTCAAAAAATGGGTATTGCCAGGCTTGGTGCTCTCCTGAAGACAGATTTGAAGTACACTTTACCTTAAGAAGTTCCTATCATGAGGCAGGAGACAGGCAGTGATAGAATTTATTGTTCTAGGTGTTGTGATGAAACCTGGACAAAATGCTAGGGAGCAAGAGGAGGAAGCTGCCACAACACTGGATGTATCCCGGGAAGAGAGACAGTGGAGCTGGACCTCAAAGATGAATAGACATCCTGTAAACAAACGAGAAAATTCTAGTTATAGTGAACTGTGTATGCAGAGGCATAGCCAGGTGAAAGAGCCTGACCTGTGGGGAGCAGTTCACTCTGCTTAGAGTCCAGGGGTACATGAGATGGTGAGCGGTGAGGCAGGGCTACATCTTAAAGAGCCTTTTATGCCTGGCTAATCTAATCTACATCATAGATGGGAGAGAATTAGGCGCAAGGAAGAGAAAAACAAATACAAAGTAGACTTAGTTCTGTTACAAGTTGCTAGGTAAGTGATGTCATTGACTGGATAGGGGCTAGCACATAAAGACAGATAGTTTTGGAGGAAGGTACAGATTTCCATTTTGGACATATGCCTACAAGACATCCAAGAGGAGGCCAACTATAAAGGTAGGTGTCTCCGGAAATAGATAAGGGGAGCAGGCAGAGCATGGAAAAGGAGAACCACCCACACAAAATGGAGCCTTGAGGATACGCTTCATTCAGTAGATACTTATTAAAAACTTACTATGTCCCAGGTACTGTGCTAGGTGACAGGAACATGACTGAAAAAGAGATGAATAATCTCTGCCCTCTTGGAGCTTAAATTCTAGCATGGAAGAACCATGATAAAACAATTTGAACCAGAACCATATTTAGCTTATTGAACAGAAACAAAAAATTGGAACACCAAAGTAGTCCCCTCCCAAACTGAATTAGTGCTTTGATTGAACAAATATTTTTGGAAACACCATGTTCTCACCACAGTACTGGATACATCTAGAGGGTACACAGGAAAAGTATAAGATGTGGTACTTGACTTCTAGGGCTCAGATGCAGACTGGGTGAACCAGCCATATCCACAGACAGCCCCTCATGTAGAGCCCTCATTCCTGGATGTTGGCAGAGGACAACTGGGAGGACCAGCCTCCTTCAGTGTCAGGCATCTCCCTCCAGCCTAAGACACTGTCCTTGGGGCCACCTTCCAACCCAACCCTGTCTGACTGACTTCTGATGGGTCAGTTGTGGGTCAGCAGGACCTCAGCAAGTATCATTTAAATGTTGCTGCGTACCAGCCTCATGCAGGGCTCTAGGGAAATAATGAGGTAACTGAAGAAACTACACCCCCCTTGCCTTTGAGAAGCTTCTGGAAGGAATACTGAGAAAAATTGAGCATCCTAGCAGAGTAAAACAAGCGTTGGTCTGTGTTGTGGACTGTGCTGTAGACTGTGGGGAAGGAGGGATCACTGAGGTCTAACATTAGGAGAGGAAGGATTTTAACTGACCCTTGCAGAAAGTATAGACTGCGACTTGTTAGGGGTGGGCAGGGCCTTCCAGACAGAAGGCACTATTGTACAAGAATAAGTTGGACAAGTAGGGATGACTAAGGCCAGTGGAGATGCCAGTCTGGCAAGGGGGGCAGATTTCAATGTATCTGTGCCCCTTAACTACCATTATAGCCCGGAACCCATTGTGGTGCCCAACTTCTTTTTGCCTCCTCAGCAGTTGGAGGCCTCCCTGCGGATCCTTTCACTCTCTACAGCTTTGCCACCGCCAGTCACAACAGATCAGGTAAGAGAACAGCTGGCTGACCCCCCTCTCCTAGAGTCCTCATGTCTTCCATGAAAGCATGGGCACAATGCAAAGCTGCCCCAGGCCAGATTCCTGAAAAGGCGGCAGCAGTGGTCACTCTCCAAACTTGTGCTGAGCACATTCTGGGGGCCCAGAGGTGCACGAGGTGCTCAGGAACAGTGAGGAAGTGCAAATGAGTTAAGAGCAGGGCATCATCGGTTAAGATGATATGTGGAAGAAACAGTGCAGAAACATTAAAAATAAGACTCAGCCAAGAAATGAATACTGAGTGCTGTGGGAGCTCCACTAAGCCAAAGGTGGGCTTGAGCAGAGGAAGCTTCAAGCAGGAGATGCAACGTCAGCAAACTGTGACAGATGAGTTAACATTTGGAAGAAGAGAATATCAGAGATATACCTGTTGTTGTTTACAGAACACCTTGTAACCATCATTCATCCGAGCTGGGTGGTTGGAACCCGGGTACAGATCCCAGCTCTCCTCTTTGCTGCCTTGGCACAGCTCTGGACCTTTCTTACAGGTGGCAAGAAAATATTAATAATACTATAACTACTTTTGTAATCATTCAGCATATACTTACTGAGTACCTGTATCAGGCATTGTGCTAGGTTCTGAGCATACAGTAGTTAAGTAAGACAAATTCCCTGCTTGTGGAGTACAAACAGTAAACAACAACAACAAAAATATTCACAGATTGTGATGAGTACTGGGTGTTCTGATAAAGAACAGGGTCTCTGAGGAGGCAGTATTTAAGCTGAAAGATGGTGGTCATGGTGGTGCTTGCTAGGCACTGTTCAAAGCACCTTATATTAACTCTTTACATTCAGCAACCTAATGAGGTACATATTTTATCTCTGTTTTTAAAGATGAAGAATCTGAGGCACAATCTAGAGATTAAGTATCTTGGCTCATACAGGTGTTAAATGATAGAGCAAAAATGGGAACCTAAGCACTCTGGTTTCAAAATCTGTGTTGCTAACTACTATACTTAGAAGGAGCCAGGGGTGCCTGGGTGGCTCAGTCAGTTAAACATCTAACTTCAGCTCAGGTCATGATCTCACGGTTCGTGAGTTCAAGCCCCACATCGGGCTCTATGCTGACAGCCCTGAGCCTGGAGCTTGCTTCTGTGTCTCCCTCTCTCTCTGCCCCTCCCCCGGCTCACACTCTGCCTGTCTCTCAAAAATAAATGAAGATTAAAAAAAAAAAAAGGAGCCAGCCATGTAAGAAACTTGGAGAGGAGTATTCTAGGTGGAGAGAACAGCAAATGCAAAGTCCCTGAGGCTGAAAGAGCTTGGCATGGTCTAGGAACTGACACAGAGCCAGTGGCACTGGAACATAGAAACTGACATAATGAGGCCAGAGGGCCCAGAGCACACAGGACATGTAGCCACAAGAAAGAGTTTAGATTTATTCTAAATGCTAAGATATCCTTTGAAGTGTGTTAAGCAGGGGAGTGAGATCTGACTTAAATTTTAAAGAATTCACCCAGGGTGCTGAATAGAGGATGGGTTGTCTTTCAGATTTGGTAGCATGATGGTCAAGAGTAACTGCAGTGATGTATTGGAGAAAAGAGCCAAAATAGTGCCTGTGTACCAGGCACTTATTCTAAATTCTAGGGGTGAACCAGGCATAAAGCTCTTGCCTCATGGAACTTAACAAAAAAAAAAAAAAAGATAATTTCAGAGAATAATACATACTATGAACAAAATATATTAGCCTATTAATTGTAATAGCTAACTCATATTTAATGCTTATTACGCAACAGACATAATGCTAAGTGCTTTCGTGTATAAGCTCATTTAATTCTCCCAACAACCCAGTAAGATGGGATATTGTTATCCCCATTTAAAAAAAGGAAAATTGAAGCTCAGAATTTTCCATACAGACCACAAGATATTATTTCTATTTTATATAGAAACTGAGACCCATAACAGTTAAGTCACTTGCCCAGGGTCTCCCAAACAATAAGTGACTTAAAACATATGATTTAAAACTCTATGCTTTCCATCACACCACTTTAAAATCATGACCCTTGACTTAAGGTATATTTTTCTAGCCGATTTGCCTTTATATGGGTTTCATTTTGTACTTAACACTTAAACATTTTTTATGCTCTTCCAGAGCCTACTTTGATAACCAATTGGGTCAGTCCAGAAACACCTTGAGAGCCTGGGGGATAGTCCTAAAGAAGAAGAGCCATCAGGTGTCTGATCCCTTGACTAGTTTTCCTTCCCCCTCAACTTCCCCAGCACCATTTTGAGGACATCTCATTTATTTGGCACGTGGATCAACCTAAATTCTCATACATCTTAGTTTTTATCAGGTTTGTAAATCCTTCCCAAAGGAGAGGAGAGATGCCAGTCCTGACCCAGGAGCTCTGCATCTTTGTGGCCTTTATTCCTACTCTGGTTTCTGGTCACCAGCTCCTCTCCTTCCTCTTGCATATCCCATACATACCCATCAGGAGTTATGCTAGAGTCACAGACCTTGATCCAGGTACCAAGCACAAGCTTTTGAGCAAGGCACCCATGAAGTGAAATACTGAATCTGCTACTAAGTTAATTAAGGGATCTTGAGCAAGAGACTTGACCTTTGAGTCTCTGTTTCCTTACACATAACATCAGGCTAATGAGTCTTACCTAATAGAATGATGGCAAGAACTACCCTAGAAGAAAAAAGTAGACACTGTTGGTTCCCTTTCCCTCTTCCTCTCCCAGCCAAGTGGGTGAAATGTCAGTGAGTCACACCCCCCAGGAAGGGAGTCTGTGAGCCACTTTGAGCTGTCATCTCTCACCTGCCACACAGACCCACCATTCCTTCTTTCATATTTCTGCCCTCATGATGTCCCAACTCCCAGGAATTTACTGTCTTTGATCTATTATAAGATAAAAGTGTGGGAGAGGGAGAAATACGAATTTTCACTTCAATTAAAGGACATGTTTAGTTCCAAGAAGATCACAAGCCTCATATATTTTTCAGCCGTTTTTCTTTCTTGCTCACAGCAAAACTCCATTGTTTGTGTGCTGTTCTCAGGGCCACCTCTCTCCTCAGGACCTCATTCTGGGTCCTAGTTAGGGTAACCAGTCATCACAGTTCACCCAAAACTGTCACATTGAAAGTCCCAGGCCCAAGAAACCTCAGGAGATTGGTGGTCCTCACTAACAATGACCCTCTCTCACTATTTGATGCATTCATAGCAGCATATTTTCTGAATCTGGTGCTCTTGGTTGCTACCCAGTGCTTGGTAACCTAGGAATCAAATCAAGTATGTATTTAAGGCACTAGCAAGTAGAGGCACCAAAAGCTAAGAGAAAAAAAAAAAAAAAAAAAAGTAAGGATTACATGTATTTTTTAAAGCATTGAAATAGTTACCATGGAATAAATCAGAACTTTGATTCACTTCATTATATTTGTTTTAGATCTAATTGTGAATTATATTTGGGCAGCGGCACCATAATCTTCTCAGCTTACAGTCTCTGAAGGCCTTAAAAGTGGCCTTACTTTGAAGAATTTAAGACAAGAAATAGACTTTTATATTTACCCACATACTATTTCTGGTGTTCTTCATTCCTTCTTCACATCCTGATTTTTTCGCTCCATTTCCCTTCAGCATGAAGCATTTCCTTTAGAATTTCATGTATTGCAGGGGCGCCTGGGTGGCTCATTCGGTTAAGCGTACAAATCTTAATGTCGGCTCAGGTCATGATTTCACAGCTTGTGGGATGGACCCCATGTGGAGCTCTGCACTGGCAGTGCAGAGCCTGCTTGGGATTCTCTGTCTCTCCTGGCTCAGCCCCGCTCCCCTGCTCACATGTGCATACTCACTCTCTCTCTCTCAAAATAAATAAACAAACATTTAAAAAAAAAAAAAATTTCATGTATTGCAGACCTACTGGTAACAGCTTCAGTTGTCTGAAAATATCTTTTTTTGCCTTCACTTTTTAAGGATATTTCTTCCACTGGATATAGAATTCCAACTTGAATTGTTTGTTTTAGCATTTTAGAGCAATCATTCCATACTCTGACTTACATTGTTTCTGATGAGAAACAACCATCATTCTTATTGTCGCTGCCCCAAATGTAATGTGACCTTTATTCTCTGTTTTTAGGGTTTTCTCTGTTTTTCAACAGTTTGACTACAGTGTTCATAGTTGTGGAGGATAGGGGAGAACACATAGGTCTATTTAGCAGTATTAGCAATGTTTTAGTACTTAGGTTTGGTTCTGTTGATCTTCAAAAACAAAAGAGCCAGTTATTTTACCGGCTGAATGAGTTTATTCTGGAATAGTAGAGGTATTGCACTTTGGGAACAAGCAAACTATGGTAGACCATTGGCACATGTGCAAAACAGAGAGGGGCTTGCTTTTATAGAGAGAGAGGAGGAAGCTGGGAGGGGCTTTTCATCTGAGTTCTCCTTGGCTGAGTTGTTGCTGGGCCAGGAGAACTCTTCCTTTTTCCTGCTGGGGTATGTAAAGTAAGATTACTGTTGAGGAATGCTAGGTCTGCTTCTTACAGGTGACTCCATTTTAAGTGAGGTTTCCTTTATTTTCACGGTTGGGTTGGGTTGTGGGTTCACAGATGTTCATTTTTATTCTGCTCTATAATTTACATATGTTACATAGTTTCTTTGTTATGTTACACAGTGAAATCACAAATTTGTATGTAACTAAAATTTTAAGAGTGATTGAATGGTGAAAAATGGAGACACAAGCTCCTGCCATAAATCTGCCTGTGAATGTGGAGCAGGGAAATAGAATAGTGGCTGGAATAGCATAGGCGATAAAGATAAAAGGTTTTGTTTTATTTCATATGGGAATGGCTACAGCTTTCTTTATGCTAATGCAATGATCCAGTAGAGAAAAGGAGAAGGAGAAGGTGCAGGAGAGGGAGAGAAAATAGAAAAGATGGTCCCTGAGTCAGAGGGGGCATGGGATCCAGAGCACATGTGGAGGTAGCCTTTTGAGAGGAAAAAGAAAACTCACCCTGTAGCATGGAGGAAGATGGAGAAGGTCGAGAAGATGGGTGCTAAAGCAAGTAGGATTAGAAATTTGGTGGTAAGGTTTCCCATTTGATAAAAGCTTCTATTTTCTTATCTTCTGTTCTCTGTAATGTCTCAGGCCCTGTCAGCAAAGTGAGAGTCGGGGAAGGGAGGGCAGGAGCCTTGTCCTGTACCCTCATTTGGGAATTTCATCTATTCTGCCTCCTCCTAAGGCTGGCCTTGGCCCTGAAGATTGAAGAGAAGCATTTTGAGAGGCTGCTGGGCTCTTCCCAAGGAGTGTCCTAGGACTGCTGTGCTATAGCTAACCTGCTGTAGGGCCAGGCACACAACTCATCCCTGCAAAAGGAAAGAGCTTGTAAGTGCTGGCTCAGCTGCTCTGGCCTCACCATCTAAGGGAAGGCCTAATCCTTCACTCCAAGTTGAAACGATGCCCCAGAGCCCAGGAACCTCCCAGACAGTCTCCACTTCCAGCATCCATGAAACAGGTTTTTTTCCTGCTCCTTCCCCAACAGTATAGTCGATCTAGGTCTCTGTGTGACATTAGTCAAGTCTTCTGATCTTTCTGAGTCTGTTTCCTCATTTGTCAGATGGGATTATCAGGCCTAACAGGGAAGTTGTAGAATGCCAAGTGCCACACAGAGAGGGTATAGAGGCCAGCCCTGAGCTCTCCTAGTCATGACTGCTTCATCTCCGGTTGTCACCTCTTCCAGGAGGGGAGGAAGATGGGAGGACTGCTACACAGTCAACCAGTGGCAGTTTCATATTACTTGTGAATCAGGTTCTGCTGCCTCTGCTTTCTCTTACCTCTCCTGATAAAGTACCTCTTCACTGGGACAGCTTCTTGGTATTTACGTAAAGTTACTTTTTTGGTTGTTTTGTTTTTTGTTTTTTACTGTAAAGTCACTTCTGATTCTGTTTGCTTAATTGCTTGTGGGCAAACTAGTTTTATCAACTTCCTTAAAGGGGAGGAAGGAGGTAGAAGATGAGACAGCAGTATTTTACACCCTGTTTTCCCCAGGTTTATGTCCTTTGCTCTTGTAGATGTTTCTTTGGGAAAATCTCAACCACTCCCAAATACTTCAGTTATTATTTACAGTTTGACGACTCTCAGATCCTTATTTTCAGTCTAGACTTCTTTTCCATGCTACAGACACACATGGATCCAACTGTATCCTGGCCATCTTTTCCTTGATGTACCTCAGACAGTTCACTATGTCCCAAACTTGAACTTGTCACCTTCCTTTGCTTCCCCCACTCTGCCATCTGCATTCCTTATCTCTGTAAACCCAACTACTATCATGTGGCTACTTCTGCCAGAAGCATAGATATCATCTTCCCAACCTCTTGCTCCTTTATCCCCCATGACCTGACCGAGAGCCAATCTGCTACCAGGGTCTGTTAATTCTACCACCTTTTATATCTACTCGCTTCTCACCATCCCATTATCTAGTCTCAGTCACCTTCCTCATGACTCTTTCTGACTAGTCTCAGTCATATCCACTCTTTCACACCACTGGAAGGGAGAGGGACTCTTCAAGGTTGCCACAAAAACTTTATTGAAAAACCCATATTCTTAAACCACTTATCAAATCTGAGTGCCCAATTTATTTGACCTCAGCAGCATGTAACATAATTGATCTCTCCTTTAAACACTTTCTTCACTTGTTTCTAAGGTATCAGTTCCTCTTGGTTCTCCACCTCCCTCGTGGCTGCTTCTGCTCAGCTACCTTTACTCGTTCTCCCTTATTTCCCCTACTTGGTAATATAGGAGTCACCCAGGACATAGTCTTGATACTTCAGTCTTTGCATTTGCCTTCTAGATGACCCCATCTGATCTCAAAGCTTCAAGTCCCCTCTGTTTGCTGACAACTGCTGATGGTTATCTTAGCTCGCATTTCTCTTGTAAACTCTAGACTCATATGTCCAACTGCCTACTCAGCAGCTCCATTTGGATATCTGAGATACTCGAATGAACACTCACTTCAGATTTTATTCCTCAAATCTGTTCCTCAGCCTTCCCCATCTCAGTTAAGCAGCTACTCTATGCTTCTAGTTCAGTTGTTCAGGCCACAACCCTTGGAATCACCTCCAGTGCCTCTGTTTGCAGTCCACCAAGAAATTCTGGCAGCTCTGTCTTTAAAATATATCCAGGGGCGCCTGGGTGGCGCAGTCGGTTAAGCGTCCGACTTCAGCCAGGTCACGATCTCGCGGTCCGTGAGTTCGAGCCCCGCGTCGGGCTCTGGGCTGATGGCTCGGAGCCTGGAGCCTGTTTCCGATTCTGTGTCTCCCTCTCTCTCTGCCCCTCCCCCGTTCATGCTCTGTCTCTCTCTGTCCCAAAAATAAATAAAAAACGTTGAAAAAAAATTTTAAAAAAAATAATAATAAATAAATAAATAAATAAAATATATCCAAATCTGGGGCGCCTGGGTGGCTTGGTCGGTTAAGCGTCCGACTTCGGCTCAGGTCATGATCTCGCGGTCCGTGAGTTCGAGCCCCGCGTCGGGCTCTGTGCTGACAGCTCAGAGCCTGGAGCCTGTTTCAGATTCTGTGTCTCCCTCTCTCTCTGCCCCTCCCCTGTTCATGCTCTGTCTCTCTCTGTCTCAAAAATAAATAAACGTTAAAAAAAAAATTAAAAAATATATATATATCCAAATCTAACTACAGTAAAACCTTGGTTTGCAAGCATAATTCATTCTGAAAACAAGCTTGTAATCAAAAGCACTTGTATATCAAAGTGTATTTCCCCATAAATAATCAAAACTCAGATGATTTGTTCCACAACCCAAAAATATTCATATAAAAATGATTTCAGTATTGTAACATAATACAAAATACAAAAAAAAATACAAAATATAAAGAAAAATAAATTAACCTGCACTTACTGTTGAAAACTTCATGGTTGGTGTGAGGGAGACAAGAGAGGAGGGTTATTGTGTAGGACACCTTTCACTATCACTAACAGAATCACTGCTATCTATTGGCTCAGTGGAATATTTTTCTTTTTGGGCAACAGGAACTTATCCAATGACACTTGCTTTTGTCTCCTTTTGAGGAAGCAATGTGACATTGCATTGTCGTTAAACAGATTCATCACTCACACTGCTACAGCCTTGTTCAGGTTCTTTCTTTTCTACAAAATTTTGCACTGTTTTCCACATTTTACACATCTCCCTAATCTCATGTGAAGTGAGGGATTCCTCCGCCTTTTTCTCCTCTGCAGACGAGATGCAGACATAGACTTCTTATAAAACCTTGCAATTTCAGCCACTCGTGTAACTCGTTTGTACTTCTTGATGATTTCCTTTACTTAAACTCCACCATAATCATCTCCTTCTTACTGCCTTTCTTTCCAGCCTTTTTCTGCATGGGGGCCACTGTACATGCTCACATGGATGTTGACTATAGTACAGTATTAATAAACTTGTCATATATTGTATTTAATGTAACTGGCAATAAGGCAGCAGAGGAAAGGGTCTCTCTCTGCAGACACCCTGACCTAGAATGAAGCAAAGTATTCCTAAGGTTACTCTTGTATGGAAAAGCAAAGGACGGTCCATGGGTGCTTTGAAGTGACAAAAAATACACTAGTGCCAGTTGTGGGCACCTTCCAACATTCTGAAAAATCACTGATTTCTGCCAAACACTGCGGCCTGAGACCAAGCATGTGAGCATGGATCACCCACAATCCCACAGCGAGAGAGGGAGGAGAGACACAGAACCATTGGCTCAGTTGTGATGTGATGTTCGGCGTCATGTGCTACTTGTATTGCAAGACATTGCTCATTTATCAAGTTAAAATTTACTAGAAAGGTTTGCTTATCTTGTGGAACGTTCTCAGAACAAGTTACTCCCAATCCAAGGTTTTACTGTATTTGTCACGACTCCAGCCATTTCCACCCTGATCTAAACCTCCATTACCTCTTGTCTAGATTATTGCCGGAGTCTCCTCACTTGCCTGTCTGCTTCTGCTCTTGCCTCTGGCAACCCACTCCCCATACAGCATCTGTTAACCTTTTAAGATGGTGAATAAATCATGTGACTTCTCTGCTTGGAACCCTCTAGTAACTTCTTATTGGTGACTAGGAGAGCCAGAATTGGGCCTGAGGACATGGAGACCAGAGTGTAGGAAGGTAGTTTGGGCCTCAAACTTGAAATATACATCTTCCGGCAAATTAAAAAGCCATAGTCCTGAGTTCGGTGCAGGAGAAGACAGAAGGCCCCTTCCCTCAGGACCTCATAGTTCCCCAGGGGAGCCAGCTTTATATCTCAGTCCACCAACTCCATCAAGTGCCTGTCATGCTTAAAGAACAGGACCCGGTACTACAGGCTTTGCCTTCAGAGAGCTGACAGTTCCTAGTGGCCTCCAAACCACTCACTTTCTAAATGATATTAGCCTACAGTAACACTTAAATAAAACAAAGCAAAAAGAATGAATATAGGGAAAGGAAGACAGCCACAAGAGTGGCTTGAGTAGAATTCAGCAGAGATGAAGGAAAGGCTTTACAAGCTGTGGATCTGGAGAAAAGAAACCTCTCAGAGAATCAACAGATTTGGCAACCTGGAGGTACAAGCAGTATATGCTAGGGAGGAGGTCAGAGGTAGCGAAAGATTGGACTGGACCAGAATAGGGTAGGATAGGAATCAGATGCAAAGAGCAAAAGCAACCTGTCACCTGAGCCTTGGTCTCTGCCTGCCTACATGGCAGTTCCTTACCATGAGATGGGCCCTGTCTTGTTCTCGGTCTTGCTGTCTAAAGTCCAGGCTCTACACGCATCATGAATGAGCCCTCAGATTTTTTTTTTTAATGCTTTTTTATTTTTCAGAGACAGAGTTGGGGAGGGGCAGAAAGAGAGGGAAACAGAGGATCTTCGCAGGCTCCATGCTGTCAGTGTAACGGGGTTCGAACTCACAAACTGTGAGATCATGACCTGAGCCAAAGTCCAATGCTTAACGAACTGAGCCACCCAGGTACCCCAATGAGCCCTTGGATTAGCCACAGGCATGGGGTCAGGTGCTCTTCCTGAGGAGTGTTGTTCCTGAGGAGTGAATGTAGGAGGCAGGAAGTCAGAGGCAAAGCCAGGCACAAGTGTACCCTTGAGAGCCTTGAGTTGTCTACTGCCCCCCACCCTAGCGTTCTCACCTCCATTCAGCCAGATCCCACAGCATTTTAGACATCACTAGGGATCAAAGTGCTTGGCCAGCTGGGGAGCTGAGAGTCAGCAAACCTGGTTTCTTGCCCTGACTCGGCTGCTGGGTTTCTGAGGAATCTTGGGCATGGTCTCTCCAGAGGCAACACAGACTTAATTTGTGACTATATTTCTCTCTTCTCTCCTACCAGGCAGTTTTGTACAGTGGCAAGAAGGGTGGCCTATGAATCTAGGAAGCCTAAGTTTAAACTTCAGCCACTTATTAGCTGTGGAACCTTCTGGGGCAAGCTATCTAACTTTTCTGTGCTTTGGTTCCTTTATCTGAATAAGGGGCACCTGGGTGGCTCAGTTGGTTGTGTCCGACTCTTGGTTTTGGCTCAGGTCACGATCTCACAGTTCATGAGATTCTTGCGGTCAAGCCCATGTCGGGCTCTGCATGACAGCACAGTGCCTGCTTCAGATTCTCCCCCCCTCTCTCTCTCTGCCCCTCCACTCACTCACGTGTGTGTTCTCTCCCTCAAAATAAATAAGTACACTTTTTTAAAAAATGGGCATAAGAGACTTGCCTCCTAGGATTTGTTTTGTGTAGGATTAACTGAGTAAGAGATGTAAAGTACAGTTATTCGTGGCACATAAGAGAGAACTATATGAGTATTAGTTATTGCTATTTTTATCATCATTATTATTGAAACGTCTTCCCTCTTACGTTGTTCCACTTTGGGGGGAACCGGTAGGATGAAATACTAAGAGATGAGGGTGTGATCAAAAGCTTAGGACCAAGAACTGGAAGCTAGGAAGTTAGGCCCCACAGAGCACCCCTGATATACGGAGAACAGTTTTCAGGGCTGTAGCAGTTGACTGTGCTCAGTTCAGACACTGAGTTAGAGGCCCAGGATGACACACCACTCCCACCGGAGGGTGACAGATCCCTAGCCTCGGAAGTCTCTGCCCCGCTGGTCTGTGAGTCTGAAGCCTTTTAAGTCCGCTGCTTTTCTCACAGAAGCCCAAGGAATTTCCCTTCCTCAAGCCAGGAGGCATCTAGGAGATGTACAATCCTGGTTGAGAAACCCAGCCTCTACAAAATCATCAGATCACATCAGCAGGGGCCCAAGGGAACTTCCTGAGCCCAGTGTCCTCTCGCCTCAGCCTGTGGTCTGGGCCTGATGGCTGAGATGTCCCTCTTAGGGCA
Organism: Panthera tigris; assembly: GCF_018350195.1. Taxonomy (NCBI): domain Eukaryota; kingdom Metazoa; phylum Chordata; class Mammalia; order Carnivora; family Felidae; genus Panthera; species Panthera tigris. The sequence continues at coordinate 57,374,581 of NC_056669.1, forward strand.
GGAGGCCCTGACATATTGCCTCATTTCTTGGAGCCACTGAGTCCCTAGCCCTCTGCAGGGTGCCAAGAGAGTCCTAAAGGTCCAAGGGTTTCTGATAAAGGCCACACAAAGCTTTCAGGAGGAGATGAGCTCCCTAGCCAAGGGTGTACAGAAGTCAGGGGAAACAGCCAGAATTAGCTGGTGCCCACCCTGGCCCAGAATGCAGCTTGGCAAGCACAGTGAGGGAAAGGGCCCACAGGACTCCTGGGCGGGTGCTGGGCTCAAGTTGCCTGAGCTACTCTGAGGCCAGAGTCTGGGAGGCACCAGGACCTCTTCCAGGAGTGTCACTTTAACCCTTCCCTCTCAGGAGTCTGGACTTTTGAGCCCTCTCACTGGCAGGGTGTGGCTTCAGAGGGTTGAGAAGTCTTGATTTAGTCAGGCCTCTTCATTCTGTATGGGGGGGAGGGTGTGAGGACTGAGGCCCAGGGTGAGAGAGTGTGGCTCTAGTCCCTGTGGAATAGGTCTGTTGTCAGGGAAGGCTTCTCAGAGGAAGAATAGGGAGGGACCAGGGGGTGGTGAGGAATGGAGCTCAAGGCATGGAGCCAGCCACACTGCATTTGGGCTGGGTGATCAAATTTAGGATTTGCCTCTCAGGGATAGGCCCCTGGTCTCTGTCCTGTCCTCACTTCCCCCCTGCTCCTAGTTGCGGCTGCTGAATCTGCTACTCTCTTTTAGCCTAAGGAAGTCCTAGTCCTAGCCTTCAGAGAAGACCCTGGGAGCCACTCCAAGGGAAGGCACCCAGCCAAGGGGGTGAAAGTTGAGCAAGGCAGGCAGCTGTACTGAGCCCTCACTTGTCTCTGAGGCAGCAATCCGTTGGCAAGCCCACCTAGGCAGCCGGAATCAGGGAGCTGTTTACTTTTAGTTTTCAGCTCTTCCAAAAATTTTGCTTCCAGCTCCTAAATCAGTGTTTATGTCACTTAAGGGAACTCCTCTGGAAAAGAATAAAACTTCAGCCCAGATGCCAGCCCCAGAGGTTCATTGGGCAGGGGGCAGTAGAGAGGGGAGAGCTAGGCCAGGCCTGGCCTAGCACTGGGCATGCCTTAGGAAGGTACAGGACCTTACTTCTACTCTACCCGGAGTGAGGTCTGAGAAGAGCAAGGCCTCACTTTGCTCTCTGTAGCAGGTGTCAGCTTTAGCTCCAGCTTAGCAAGAGTTGTCCCCGGCCAGAGCCTTGGTCACATCTGAATTTCATTTCAGCTTCACAGTAGACCTGAGGTAAGAAGGCCAAACGGTTCTTAGCTCCGTCTGGTAATGAAGATACTGAGACCAAGAAAGACTGTGTCTTGGCATCAGGCAAGTGGACAGTTGGGCTTGGCCACAGACCAGTGTTCATTCCGCTCCACCCCACAGCCTCTTCTCTGAGAAAGTCCCAGGAACACCCTGAAGCAGGGGTGAGTGGGGACACATGCACCTACCACCTTCCTGGGAGCAGGTGCTCTATTCAAGGGCATCCATCGGGGGCCTGGAGTGAAGAGAACCCAGAACACAGCAGTTTGGATCAGACCACATTTCAGACCAAAGAAGAGGGCTGGCCCTTCCTGAGGAGCTTTTGGAGAAGACACTGTATCACAGGGACCTGGCCAAAGAGGGACCCACAGGCTGGGAGAAGTTCCTGGGTTACAGAGCACCTCCTCTTACATTATCTGCTCATGTTGATCCATTTTCAAATGAGGAAGCCAAGGCCCAGAGAGAAAGTGACTTGCCCAAAGCCACTTGGCTAAGAAGTGGTAGAGCCAGGAGGAGAAACCAACTCCCCAGGACAGAGTTAGCCTCTTGATTTGAGGAAGCCCCAGATTTTCCTGCCACTGTTACTCCTTACTCTGTACATGATGCTTTATTTTCATCCCAGCAGGTTTCTACCTATAACCATGAGACAAACACATCTGACTGAAATAATAGGCTACAGAGGCCTATTCATGTTCATGGCCTGGGTGTCCAGATGCCCGGAAAACAACAGGTCCCCAAATTTAAAAGTGGGAGAATTTAATGAGAGAACTGGGTGGATTTGATGGGGGCAGTCTGGGAGCCCCTGCCCTGCTGCTATGCTTGACACCCAGACCACAGTAAAGCCAGTTCTGTCCTTCAGCCTAGGACAGTAATCACCCCCCACCCCCCACCCCATGCCTACATCCCTGTTCACTGGAAGGTTAAGAGAAATAAGGTCAGTTCCTCTCCAGATATTCAAGAACTTCCCCCAGCAAGCATCAGCGCCTTTCTCTGGGTTTGTCTTCTCTCCATACCTGCACTCAGCCAAACCCACCCCCACTATTTTCCTAGCAGTTATTTCTTCATATCTCTGCTTAAGCCAGCCTCTACCTGGAAGACCCTTTCTTGTCTTCTTTTTTCAAATTCCACCTTCATGTTGTTTCAGGTCCCTCTTCTTGAAAGTACCCTTCCACGGACTTTACCCCATACAGAACACCCACTGTCCAGACTTCAAGGCCCTTACAGCCCCTCAGTCTGATGATCCTGCTTCCATGCAGACTCCTCCTGCCTCTCTAGGAAACCTGAGATTCCTGCAAATCATAGGCTATGCAGGAGCGGAGGGTGAACTCAGATCATGGAGCCCAGTCACGCTGCAGTGGGCTAGGTGGTCAAATTTTGGACTTGCCCCACAGGGCTAGGCCCCTGGTCTATGTGTCTTGTCCCATATCCTCCCTGCTCCTGGCTACGGCTGCTGAATCTGCTACTCTTCTAGCCCCAAGAAAGTCCTCGTCCTAACCTAGGGGAAGGCAGCCAGCAAGAGGGTGAAAGTTGAGCAAGGCAGGCAGCTGTATTGAGCCTGGGGCCCCGCTCTTTTGTGGGCACCTGGGCACGCAGGGCTCCAGCAGGAACATGGGAGTATTTCAGAGGAACAGTTAGTACGTGTAGGGGTAGCCCTACTTCAAGCAACTTCATCTCTGCCCAGTCCCTTCCAAGTTGTGTGTTTGGGGTAACAGCTCTGATGAAAGAACCTTTACTCCTAGTCAAGATGTTTTTTAGACCCTACTGAGGTCAACAAAAGCCAAATGCTGCTGAGTGTGTGTTCTCTGTCTTTCCACACCCCTGCCCTGCCCAGTACACAGAGCCAAGCCCTGTCCCTGGGCCATACAGATAAGGGCCCCCTAGGTTGCTGGGTCCAGGTGTGGGTGCTGGGTAGTTGGCTGAACCAGCCACACACAATTCAGCTCCAGGGCAGTTGTTGGCCCAGCCAGCAGGTGCAGGCCTGTGCTTATGCTGTGCTATTCTTCCAGTGGAATGACCTCACCCCACCCCCTAGCTCTGCTGAAACTCTGTCCATTTCAGATATCACCTCTGTGTGAAGCCTCCCCTGTCCATCCTGGCTGTTATGGATTGCCCCTTTCTCTATGCTCCCAAGTTCTAAGCTTCATCTCTGATTGTTAAATATGTTGGCGTCTGTCTCTCCTCTAGCCTGAGCAGCCCTGTGGGGACAGGAACCGGGGGTACCTATTGTCCTTAAAAGGTGATCAGGTTGAATGGATCTTAGGCTCCTGAAAGGTTTGCTGAGTCACCAAAAAAGGTCTTTTGATGTTCATCTCATGAACTGAGGTACTTGGCCCATCCAGAGATGGAGAACTAGACCCATTAGAGCATCTCCAAAACAGAATGCTTCTCTCCTGGCAGATGAGGACACAAGAGACAGGGGACCATGCTCTTAGGCCTGTTTTCCCATCTGGCTTACAGAACAAACATCTCCCTAGTCCCCTTTCACTGCAGCAGAGAAAGAAATGGAAAGTAAGATACAGCTGGTGACCCAGAAGATCCATCTGCAGTGTAGCCCTGGGGACTGGAATGGGATTTGGTGTCACCTCTAAATCCTAAATAGCTCATGAAATAACAGGCGTGCATCTTGGGAGTAGAGAGGGGAATATGCAGACTTAAAGTGCTGCTGAGCCCCTGAGAGGATTTGACTTAACCAAGGGCCTGGCACATGGTAGGCCAACAACCACTGGTTCTAGAATGAATGAAGAAGATGTTTGCTGCAAGAGGCAGCCTCCTCCCCATGCAATTTAAACCTCTGGTCACCAAGGCTTAGTCCCACCCATTCACTGGTCTAGCAGTTAACCACGCTCCTGTCTTGGACCTGGCCCAGTTGGAGTCACAAGCATCAGACCCAGTCCATGTCTTGCAGGAGCACTGGGCGACTGGCCTACCATGGCCTGAGGCATTATGGGGTACGGGTACCTCTCATAGTTTCGAAGAAAGAACTACAAATGTGAGCAAAGGGTGGGTTTCCTTTTTTCCCTTTTAGTCTAGGTCTGCCTAGAAGACAGGGAGCTGTATCTTCTCCACTCTACTGGGCATGCCCAGCCCCTAGCACTGCTTTGTTCTTGGTTCTCAGTTAACCCTACCTGTGGGCTGTCAGTGCTGAGGGTTTGCTCAGGTTGTATACACTCCTTTAGAGGTTAGCATTTAGAATTCCAGGGCAGGCTACATGCTGTGAAGTCAGCCAAGTTTGCCTGTGGTGACAACTCCCATCTCCTTTCAGCACTCTCACTTCCCCTACTAGGCTTCCACCTCCTCCCTGGGACCTTGCTGTCAGCCAGCTACCTGGGGTGACTTTTCTGTACAGCTTTGAGCTCCTTCAGGGCAGGAACCTGGCACCAAAAATAAAGGGGGGGGGGTGGGTTGAATGAGCAAAAGAGTAAGTTATAAAGGCGTCCAGAAGACCACAATGGCATAACCCAAATGTACACTAAGACCTTAAAGAGGAATTAGTGATACCCTATCAGCCCAAGGCAGGAAAAGTTTGGTAGCAGGGCCATGGGTATGCCCTATGTCAGTCACCTGGCAGTTCTAGGAACTCCCAGTGGCCATACAGAGAGTGTATTATTCACCAACATCTTCTCCCTGGCAGTTAAATATATTCCCAGGTCACATGTGGAACAATTACAACTCAGAAGACAAATGACTTACCTAGATTCATTCAGCAAGAGAAGGGATGAGGCTTTAAACCTGTCCCAGAGGAGACTCCTCCAGAGGCACAGAAAGAGTCTGAGCTAGGGTTCACATCTTGGCTCTGCTACTCCAAACTATGCGACCTTGAGTTTATTTAGCCTGAACTATAGTTTCCTCTCTGTGACCTGCGAATGATGTACCCACCTACAGGGTAGAGGTGAGGGTTAAACAAGATCAAGTACGTGAAGGGCTTTGTAAACCAGTCAGCTCTATGTCAATATTAGCCAAAGGACCAAAAGATGACAGTAATCAAAGTCATTTCTTGGAGGTGCCATATCCTCAATGCTAACCTAGCTGACTTCTTCCTCTCCAGGACAAGAGTGAGGCCTCCAGCAGACCCTTGTCTGGAAGGCCTGCTCGTCCCAGACCTAACTCGCTGCCTCCCAACCTGCCTGAAGAAGAAACTCGCAGGATCGCACGGATATTTTCTTCCCAATACTCCCAGAAAGACTAATGAAACCTGAGAGACCGAGGGAAGGACCCACCTGTCCACCTGCCCTCGGCCTCGTCCGGCTTGCATGAGGCATGAGGTCTGCTTCCTTCAGGGCTGTGAGACCCCTGAAACCATCACCAGCCTCGCCCTTGGGTGCCTTGAGACCCATCCAGCACAGACTGGACGAATGTCCCAAACCAGCCCAGTGTCCACCTGCCAGGATTTCAGCTTCTTCCTTCTATAGTGAGGCAAAGGCTAGAAACAAAACGGACTCCAGTGCCCAAGTGGAATCATCCATCTTTTGACCAAGGGACCTGAGCAGGCATCTTTTGGCTGAGAAACTCTTTCCAATGTCTTTGGTAGCCTGCTGCTGACCTGAGGCAACCTTCTGCCTGAATATCATGGGCCACTTTTGCCTTAAAGTTAGAGCAAGGTAGAGGAGGGAGTGAAGATTGTGTGCATCATGCATAGCCAAGGAAATCCTAGGGCCACCTCCATTTGACTTGCTTAGGAATAAGCATATTTTATAGCTATAAATTATTTTATGCTGTGTTAAACTAATCAATAGAAAAGGAGAGGAGAATCACCTCCTTTAGACTTTTTAACCTGATTATCTTAAATTCTAACCATGCTTTTAACTTATTGTTTTTACCCAGCTCTGAAGGTCATTATTCCTACCTGTGTTTGAATAAAAATCATATTGGTATTTGTATTTTGTACACAGCTGTCTTCTGGGTTGGCCACTGGACTGGGGTATTAGGAATCCATTTGTGCTCTAACAGCCAGAGGAAAGCTTGAAAACCATAGTCCTTTCAGCTCACCTGGAACTGGGGGCCCGGGTCACCATGAGACTTCTGAACTTCCCCAAAGGTCAGATTGGTCCAGATTAGGATGACACCTTTTGCCTCAGATCTATCAGCAAAGTGGAGCGGTCTGCTGGAATAGGTCTCAGAATCCTTGACCTCTCTAGGATGGGTAGCTCTGGCTTAAGATTGTCAGACTCTAAACATTTGAGCAGCTACTGTAGACGGGGCCTGTGGGGAAGATAAGAAAGGGGCAAAGATATGCAGAGTGGTGACGGGGAGAAAAGGTTGGAAGAGAACTAAAATGGAGGCCCCGCCCTCCCAAGCACAGTGTATTTCACTTAGTCCTCAAAACAACTCTATAACCTACATACCATGATTCCCATTTTAGAAACTGAAACTCACTGAAGTCATTTGCGTCTTTATGTAGCTAGGAATGAATCACCACACAAAACATTTTCAGAGATGTCACAAGGCTTCTGCACACAGGGTATAGCCAGTGAGTGCTCTGAATTGGGGGAATTCATGGAGAAAGACCATGTGGGCTAGAGCAACCAAGGAAGGCTTCCTAGAAGAGTTGAGTCTGCAGATGAGCCCAGAGAGAGACCAGGAGGGCACTTAGGGCCACACACCACTAGAGATAGAGAAGAAGCCAGTCTGACCCTGCCACTTCCCTGACAGGTCCCCTCTGGCTTGACTGTCCTTCCATCTGAGACTGTTGCCTCAGCTGTAAAACACAGATAATAATGCTTCAGAGGGTTGTTGTGAAGATTAAACGAGATGACATTTGTGAAAGTGCTTCGCCCGCACTTGGCACTTAGTGGAAGCTGAGAAAATGTCAGCTCCTCCCACTCCTCCCCCACTGTCCTGGAGCAAACCAGCAGATGGGCAAGCACACCAACTCTGAGACAGGCAGGACGTGCCCTAGGGGGCACAGGGTAATGCAGGAACCCCGAGGAGGCACAGGGTGCCCCCTCATCAGGGAAGTGCCCTCAGACCGAGCTGGTGCCCTTCATTTGTTCATCTCATCCCCCGGCCTTCGGCCCGCCACTCACCCCCTCCCCAGTGCCTCCTCTCAGGTCAACAGTGGGAGCTTTCAAGGAAGGGGGAAGGGGATGCTCCACCACCCTTGAGGCCACACAGAACCTACAGAGGGGTAGTCGGGCTCAGGCCTGAGGGGTTAAGCCTCAGGTGAAGAATATTCCTTCCAAATCCTGCTGCAGCTCCTGTAAATAACCTGATAGGGGTCAAGTTAGGATAAGGCCACAGGAGGACACCGGCTGCTCGCACCCAGGCGGCTCCTCCTACCCAGTCTCAGGGCAGCCCCCAATGACAAAGGCACCCCAAGGGTCTGAAAACCACCACCCCGACTTACAAAAACTGTGTTATTTACCAGTATCTTCTCCCTGAAAGTTGGATCTCTTTCCTGGTGACAACTCAGAGGTGAAAAGCCTTGCAGGCCATGCAGCGTGGGTTAAGGGAATGAGGTACATATCTGACAATAGCTACAGTCCCCCTTGCTTCCCATCAGGCACTTACTGCCTCTGCAGAGCCCTGAAAATGGGTGTTTCTGATCACCAGATGCTGGATGATCCCAGCCCATTGCGGCCAACCTTGGAACTTCAGCTCCTATTGGACTCCGGGGACAGGGAGCCAAAGCAGACACACCTGGCCCTGTCCTCAAGAAGCCTCCCAGGCCAGGGGCACCTGGGTGGCTCAGTCAGGTAAGCCTCCAACTTTGGCTCAGGTCATGATCTCATGGTTCATGAGTTCGAGCCCTGCGCTGGGCTCTGTGCTGACAGCTCAGAGCCTGGAGCCTGCTTTGGATTCTGTGTCTTCCTCTCTCTGCCCCTCCCCCACTCACACTCTGTGTGTCAAAAATAAAGAAACATTTAAAAGAAAAATTTTTTTTCTTTAAAGAAGCCTCCCAAGCCAGTGTAAGCTGAGTCCTCCCTCTGGGTACCAGGGTCCACAGCCTCTTTGAGCTCCTACTGTTTATCCCTCCCCATATACCCACTGCAATTCACCCACCACCTTCAGGTCAGCATTTCCAGCTGGAGCCCAGAACCTACTTCTTGATCCCAACCTCAGCAGTCCTAGCAGCCCCTTCCCTGTGTTAGAAATAATACAAGTGCTGGGGCGCCTGGGTGGCTCAGTTGGTTGAGCATCCAACTTCGGCTCAGGTCATGATCTCACAGCTCGTGGGTTCGAGCCCTGCGTCAGGCTCTGTGCTGACAGCTCAGAGCCCTGGAGCCTGCTTCGGATTCTGTGCCTCCCTCTCTCTCGGCCCCAACCCACTCACATTCTGTCTCTGTCTCTCTCAAGAATAAACATTAAAAAAAAAATTTTTTTTTTTTAAAAAAAGAAAAGAAATAACACAAGTGCCTGTGCTGCTGATGTGAGGGGCAGGGCCTGGTCCAAGGAAGAGGACACAGCCCTGGCTTTGCACTTGACTGTCTGGACTTGTGACCACTTGCCCTGTGGCCATGACTCTGTGCCCAAGTCCAGAAATGGCCTCTGCCCCACCTAGTTAACTCCCTTCCTACCCTCCTCCCCTTCTCCTCTCCTGTCCCCCTACCCTCCTCTTTTCTATGCCACCTGGGTCCCAGGTTCAGATGGGTCCCACCCTCCCCCTCAGTGCCTACCGATGGAGCCTATGGTAGGAGCTGCTGGGGACCCTCCCTGCTGTGCTTCACACACCTTCCCCAGCTCCCTTTGGCTCCCTTCAGCAGTGTCCATGCTGAAGCCTTCAAGTGTCACGTCAGAGACGGTAATGGTCACGGCAGATAGGCCCAGAATATGATGTTATTATAATTTAATTGGACCCTGCCACATACTAGCGGTATGACCTGGGTAAGTCCTTGTGTCTCCCTGAGACCCAGTTCTCTTCTCTGTAAAATAAGCATTCCAAATGTTAGGATCCTCAGCAATCAAAAGGAATGAAGTACTGATACGTGCTCTAACAACAGATGCACCTTGAAAGTACTATGCTAACTGAAAAAGCCAGTCACAAAAGGCCACATATTGTATGGTTTTATTTATATGGAAGATTCAGAAATCTATAGACAGAAAGTAGATTAGCAATTGCCTGGGGCTAGGTGGAAAGGGAAAAGGGAAGTGACTGCTGATGTACCCAGGGATTTGCGGGGGGGGAATAAGGGGAGATTGGTGAAAATATTCTAAAATTGTGATGATGGTTGCATGACTGAACACTAAAAACCATTGAATTGTACCCTTTAAATAGATGTATTGAATGGGATGTGAACTATATCTCAGTAAAGCTGTTATTAAAAAAAAAAAAAAAAACTTAGAATCCTATTAGTACCTACCTCACAGGATTGTAAAAAATAGAAATAACATATGCAAAGTATCTAGCACATAGTAGCCACCAAGAAATGACCATTACTATCATTGTTAATGTTGGGAGGTCCAGGAGAACCCTGCCCAGCCTATCGTGAGTGGCTGTGACCTTTGAATTCTCAGGGGTGACAGGTCCAACCCCTATCCCCATATATACCCTTTATTACCTGAGGTAGCTCTCTCAGCAGCTGGAAGGAGCTGTTTTAAAGAACCTCGAGTCAGAGGAACTAAACCAGATCTGGAACTCTGACCTTTCCCCTCACCGCCCTCCACTCACTGGCCAGCCAAGTCTTGTCAAGTGATCAGGCTGTCAACTAGTTTCTCTAGGGTAAGGTTTCAGGTCAGCTGGAGTGTATAAAGATAGGTGCCAAGACAGAGGCAGCAGAGACAACAGTGAATGGCAAGGGGGCAACGAGGTCCCTGCTGCCGCCTCCTGGGATGGAGCGCTAAGGAGTCTTAAGGAGGCCCTGTGCTTCCCCTCCCCTGGCTGGACTCACAGGTAAGACCCCTTCCTCCACCACCACCGTTCTGCTTTTCACAGCAGCTTACAGAGAGCAGCCGGGAGCTATCGGGGATCGCTAGCCTGGGATCACTACAGACCCGGTAGATTTCCTTACTCCCCCACCTTGTCAAGAGGGGGTAACTGCAATGAGGGCACCGTAGCAGGGCTGAGGCTCAACCCCAACCCCTGTGTCACTCACTCCCCCCTTTTTCTACTGGCTGCCTCCTCTGTGATTTTGCAAATCCCCATAGATAAGAAGTGGCTTTCTCCTTAGTCTGGCCCAGAATCCCCAGACTTCCTCCAGAGCATTAAGTCCTCGCCCCATGAGCATCCTGGGACCCCTGTCCTGAGTAGAGATGATGGGGGCACCTCTGGCCTGAGGCCTGACCCAAGTCGCATAGTGGGAGGTTACAGAGCCCAGAGACCTCTACTCGGGTGGCTTCTTCAGCGGGGATGATATGGAGGCTTTGCCAGGAGGGTGAGATCAGGCAGGGCATCTCAGAATGGGGTCCTCTGACCCCTGCTTCAGAGCTGCCGTGGAAAACAGATCCCCAGGGCCCAGGCCAGATCTGAATCAGGATCTCTGGTGTGAAAGGCCTCTGAGAATCCACGCTGTAAACAAGCAGCTCCAGGGATCCTGAGCTCTCCCTGAAGCCTAGGGCTCTGGACAGTGGAACGGGCACAGGTGTCAGACAGACCTGGGCTCCAATCCCAGCCCCATCCCTTCAGTCTTATGACTAGCTGAAGCCTTCAGCGGCTGAGGTCCCTTGTTTATGAAGTGGGAATAACTGTGACAACTACCTTATAGCCTTATAAAGGGACTGAGTTAGTCAATACCTATAAAGCCCTGAGCACTGTGCCTCATGCAAGAAGCCCTGAGCAGACATTAACGGCGCGCTGCTATGGTAGGCTGTGCAGCTGGAACATCCCATCCCTCAAGTGCCCCCACAAAGACACCAAGAGAAGATTCTGCTCTCAACTTCACCTTTGTCAGTGGCAAAGTTCTGTTGGCTGCTAGGTTTCCTCACGTATCAATTTAGGAGGCTGGAGTAAAGGGGGAAGGAGGCTGGGGAACAGTGACCTCAGAGCAGCCCCTACCTGAGTCTACCATGGTGGCTTCCCTCTCCACCACAACTTGACCAATGAAAGTTCTAGAGCCCTCCCATCAAGGTATGGCTTTTGACTTGTGTCCATGCCTGTCCATTCTGCCTCTCACAAGTGGCTCTGGACTGCCTCTAGAGTAGGCTCCAGCTTCACCCCTGGCCACTGCTCTTGCCTGAATTGAGGCTCCAACATCTCTTGCTGCATCATTCCAACAACCTCCTCACTGCTCTGTGTCTCCGATCTCTCGTTCTGGTCCAGCCTTAACATTTGCACCAGCATGCTATGAACACAGGTCTGATGGTGTCATTCCTCTACTTGAGAGCCACCAACCACTCCCCATTCTCTGCTAGATTCAGTACAGCCCTGGCATTCAAGACCCTCCACCGAAGAACACTGTGGGCTTCTCTGATTTCCCATTTCTCCACTTCAGCAAGTAGGGTTCCTTGGTCAGCTGGTCCTCCCTGGGACCCTCTAGCCCTGGGCGATCCCTGTACCAGGCTACACAGAGAAGCAGGATAAGTATAACGTACCCCATCCCTGCCTTTGGGGATCCCTATCTAGAGGGGAAACCACTGCAGTTAATGAGTTAATCAACAAGAAGGTGTGGGACTAGAGGCAGCGGGGGCAAAAGAGTTTCTGGACACTTCAGCCTCCCTACCTCCCCCCCCTCCAAACCAACCCCCAGGCCTGGGGAAAACAGGCCTCCCCAGGAAGACCCAGCCCATTAGGCAATACCCATGAAGTGCTCCCTGTTGGCCCAGGTACATCACAAGGGACATGGGACTTTGTTCTGAATAAGGAGGGGAACTGGATAGTTTTAAAACAGGGAATTGACACTATCTGACTTCTGTATGCTTGGACACTAGGTTAGGTCCCCATCCAGAAAACCTCCTCCTGCATCTGCCATTTGGGCCTAACATTTAGAATCGATGCATGATTCCCTTTACGGCTCAGTGACCACTAAAATGCATACAGTCATCCTATGTAAGTCATACATCAAGTTTAAAAAATAAAAATAAAATTGTAAATGTAACCTCATGCTTGGAAAATAAAAATAACGCATCCTCTTCCTCCGGGCATGATTTAACAGTTGTCCATCCACACTATGACGCAGACTACCAGGCTGGGATCTGCTGGCTGGTGAGTTCCAACCTCAGCCCTTCTTCCTCCATCCCACCTCCTTAACTCCCTGGATGATTCAACACCTATCTGCAAGCTCCTTGAGGGCAAGGGCCAAACAGGATCCATTCCATATCTTTCCTTCCCTAGTGCCTACTGTAGTAGTCAAGAAATACCTGATCATTAAGATAGTCACTTATACCTTAGCATGAAATTGAACATCTGTTTCTTCTTAAGAACAGGCTTTTCCAGGGGTGCCTGGGTGGCTCAGTCGGTTAAGCGTCCGACTTCAACTCAGGTCACGATCTCACGGTCCGTGAGTTCAAGCCCCGAGTCGGGCTCTGGGCTGATGGCTCGGAGCCTGGAGCCTGCTTCGGATTCTGTGTCTCCCTCTCTCTCCGCCCCTCCCCCAGTCATGCTCGATCTCTCTCTGACTCAAAAATAAATAAACGTTAAAAAAAATTAAAAAAAAAAAAAAAAGAACAGGCTTTTCCAGGGAAAGGTGGCAGCAAGCACAAGAGTTTAGGTGCCATGTAGGGGGAGGGCACAGCACAGGGAGAACCAGAGTTGCTGATAGCAGTCCTGAAAGAAGACCTGAATGGTCACCCCTCTCTTTTGGCAACCAATTTATCACTGATGAACAGGTAATATATTATTCTCATTTACCCAGAGGTTAAATGACATATCCAAGGTCCCACCACCCTGAGTAAGCCATGAAGACAGGGCAGGAGCTCAGTTTTCCTCACCGCAGGATCAGAGTTTTCCTATTGCCCCATAGGAAAGCAACGCACACTGTGCCCACCTCATGACTCTATGGGACTGGCCCTGGCTCCAGAGATGAGGATGCAGAAGGGTTCAGGATCCCAGCACACCAGGTGTATGTGCGAGTTGGGCGCCAGTGTGGTGACCTGCTAAGAAATGTCATCAGCACCAAAAGCTTGATGCACAGAAGCCCAGGTTGTAAGAATGCAGGGCCCGGGGCGCCTGGGTGGCGCAGTCGGTTAAGCGTCCGGCTTCAGCCAGGTCACGATCTCGCGGTCCTTGAGTTCGAGCCCCGCATCAGGCTCTGGGCTGATGGCTCGGAGCCTGGAGCCTGTTTCCGATTCTGTGTCTCCCTCTCTCTCTGCCCCTCCCCCGTTCATGCTCTGTCTCTCTCTGTCCCAAAAATAAATTAAAAAAAAAAAAAAAAAAAAAAAAAGAATGCAGGGCTGCCCATGACAGCCTCTCAAGGTAACCACAGCTAAACCAGGACCTTCAGATATAAATGTGCCCCTGGTCAGCCAGCAGCAGTATGGGCAGCCCAGGACAAGTACACACCAGGAGATGAGTACGTTCCCTTGGCCCAAGACTGATCCTCCTCTGTCTGAGGCGCTCGTCTGCTTCAGCTGAGAAGGGAAGGCCTCGGGGGTGTGGGGCAGGGGTGGGGGGAAGGGCACGTGCTGAGCCAGGCAGATCAGCGGCCACTGCCCCCCAACATTAGCAGCAGGATGTAGCCCCATCTCCCTAGGAGCCCTGGAGAGGCAGAGCAGCAGAGGAGCCCAGGACCCATTTCCCTCCCTCCTCCATGGAGAACATCAGCCTGGGAATCCCACAGTGTTGGGAGGAAACGCCTCTAGTCATAGATTAACCATCTGCAGTGACAGAGAAGGAATCGAAGGCTGGGAAGGATTTTGTTTAAGTATAATAAAAGTATATTCAGGCAGCCTTGCATAAAAAGCCTTCATCCAAGATAACTAGCAGTTTAGGTGAGCCAGGAGGCACATTTATTTTGTTGATTTGGGATAGAAAGACCTGAAGTGGGGAGACTTGGCAGGTTCTCCATACACTTCAGGGGGCAGGTCCTTCCCAGGGGGCAGCCTGATGTGAGGGAAGGAGAACAGGGTGTGGCGTGCAGTCAGAATGAGGTCTGGTCCCTGCCCGAGCCTCAGTTTCCTCCTCTAAAGGATGAAGATCCACCCAGTCAGTGGAGGGAGGAGGAGGAAGGCGAGGATTGCAAGAGTGAATGGATTCTTAAAAGCCAAATCCACACAGCTAAGCATAGCAATGCCCAGGTGTTTCTCTCGCTAAAACCTCTGCCAGTGCTGAAAGGAGCCCGGGGACAGGTGCAGATGGCCCAAGTTCCATCTGCCTCCTCTGGCCTGTCTCCTGCAGCCTCCTCCCTGCACTAAAGCTCAGGGCTACAAAGGGGTCTGTCTCCTTGGACCTCTACTGGGCCCTGGAGGGACCAGACAGAACCTTCTGGGACCATGGTTGGACTAAAGCCTTCAGACGTACCTCCCACAACAGCTGTGAAGTTCCTGGGGGCAGGCACAGCGGCCTGTTTTGCTGATCTCCTCACCTTTCCACTGGACACAGCCAAGGTTCGCCTGCAGGTAGGTGCTTTTTGGCAAGGGTCATTGTTCAGATCAAAGGAGGGGCTGAGTTCTCCACCCCAGCTCCCCTCATGTCTGCCAGCATGCTCTTCCTTACGCAGAACCCTGAGCAGGCCACTCACTACTCCACTGTTTCAACCCTGCCTCACCATTTCCCCATCACCATCATCCAAGACAAAAAAAATCTTAATTAATCCCTTGGACCCTTCATGGCCTCACAGTAGTCTGTAAACCATAAAGTGTGAAGTAAAAGTAACCATGTGACCTTGGACAAACCGTCAACCACTTGTGGGAAAAACAATCTGCCCTCTATGTGCTCTGAGGGTTGAGCACCACACCGTGTATAACAGCTTATGAGCTATAAACTGCCACACGAGCCTCAGTTATTTTTACTGGGGATGTGATGGCTGTATAATCATGCTTGTTCTTGAAAACCAGCCCCATCAGGGTGCCTGGGTGGCTCAGTCGGTTGAGCATCCGACTTCAGCTCAGGTCATGATCTCACGGTCTGTGAGTTCGAGCCCCGCGTCGGGCTCTGTGCTGACAGCTCAGAGCCTGGACCCTGCTTCAGATTCTGTGTCTCCCTCTCTCTCTCTGCCCCTTCCCTGCTCATGCTCTGTCTGTCTCTGTCTCAAAAATAAATAAAAACATTTAAAAAAAAAAAAAAAAGAAAAAAGAAAAAGAAAAAAAGAAAACCAGCCCCATCTGTCCCCTCTCCGCTCATGTCTCTGCCGGGATGTTCCTCAGATCCAAGGGGAGAACCAGGCGACGCAGGCAGCCCGGAGAACCCAGTACCGTGGCGTGCTGGGCACCATCCTGACCATGGTGCGCACCGAGGGCCCCCGCAGCCCCTACAACGGGCTGGTCGCTGGCCTGCAGCGCCAGATGAGCTTTGCCTCCATCCGCATCGGCCTCTACGACTCTGTCAAGCAGTTCTACACCCCCAAAGGATCGGACCGTGAGTGTCTGGTATCTTGTAGACACCAAAGCGGTGGGCAGAAGCATACTCAAGGCTAGTGGGTCAGAGATGAGGGCAGTGCAGACTCAGAGGCAGAGCTGGGGCGTGGGAGGCTGGTAACAGACACTCATGAGGAGGCCGAGCCACTGTCAGGAAAAGCTCTAGAAGCCTGGCCTAGAAGAAGAGGCAGGCATCAGGCAGGGGCAGCTCCCCAGAGAACAGCATCAAGTCCAGAGAAGGGCTGGGTGGCAGAACACTGGCCCACTCTCTCTCCTTCTCTCCAGACTCCAGCATCACTATCCGGATTTTGGCAGGCTGCACCACAGGAGCCATGGCGGTATCATGTGCCCAGCCCACGGACGTGGTGAAGGTCCGATTTCAGGCCAGCATACACCTTGGGGCTGGGAGCAGCAGAAAGTACAGCGGGACAATGGATGCCTACAGGACCATCGCCAGGGAGGAAGGGGTCAGGGGCCTATGGAAAGGTAGGTCTGGACTCCAGGCTCAGAGGGCCTTGGGCAGAGCATTCCCTACCCTAGGGCTAGGGCAGAGTACTAGGCAAGGAGAGATCTCCAAGCATGGTGTATTCCAGTGATTCTGAAAGAACAACCCAACCAAAACTGTCACACTGCCCTGCCACAGTACCCCAAATTCAGTTCAACTTGTCAACCTTTCAGCGTGCACAGGCTGCTGTGAGGGAGACAGAAATTAATAGAAGACACTTTCCACAGCCTCATGGCTCTCACAGACAGAGATAAGCCATGTCGAGGAACAGCATTCCACAGGGGAGGATGTGCTAGGTTCATACAGAGGTGTGGGGCCAGAGGCAGGAGATCTCGGCCACGTAGTCTCCAGGGGTGGTGACGGAAGGTGATGCTTACACTGGGCCTCAAGGCTCAGTGGGCTCTAGATGTGTGGAGATGGAAGGGAAGGACCTCCCCAGCGAAGCCCTATCAGGGGTGACTACAGGACATGGAGAAGAAATAGAGGCTGCTGGAGGAGGCAGCTATGAGTTGTCAGGCACGGGGAGGTGCGGTGTGGAGGGGGCTTCTTCAGGAACAAGACTTCAGGATTCCCCGTGTGTCCACGTGGTGACTTTGACAAATGCCGGAGTCTCTCTCACATGTGGATTGGGGGTCATACTAATCTTTGCAGAAGGAACAGTGACCCAGTGAAGGTTAAGGACAGGACACCTGGTCACAGCCTTATTTGCTATGTGCTTTCCCAGAACCCAGCCCTCGTCTATGATATCAGTGGCTTGGCCTTGATGCTCTCCTGGGGCCCCCCAGGGCCACCTTCCATCACTGCTCCAAGAGCCTTGCCTCTCTCTTCCAAAGAAAGACTTCCTTGTCTGGCTTTAACCAGGTCTCAGGGAAGCCCATTTTAATTTTGATAGGTATTACAGATTATTCTCCAAAATATGGCTCAAGCAAATATAAGAGGGCCTCTCTGTTTTCTGTCTCTGAGGTGGATATAGATAATCTAACAGTTGTTAACTCCAGAGAGGAAAGTGTAGAATCTGCTCAACTGAGGCAGGCTCCTCCGTGGAGCCTCCCTGGAATGGAACATTCCATTCCTCCCTGGAATGGAACATTCTGTTCCCCAAACTGGGGCCTGTGACCTTGCAACCCGGGAGCCCACATCTCCTATTTTCCACTCATCGGCCCTCACCTCCTCCTTAACAGGAACTTTGCCCAACATCACAAGGAACGCCATCGTCAACTGTGCTGAGATGGTGACCTATGACATCATCAAGGAGAAGCTGCTAGACTATCACCTGCTCACTGGTGAGGCCTTGGGCTCCAGGCAGCTGCCCTTCCACAGCAGGGAGGGAACCTAGAATTACAGAGCGGGCACTACTCAGAGGCACCTGGGTGTTAGAAGGAGCAGAGAGAGGAGCAGCGCCCGATAAAAATGCCCAGTGTAGGAGCGCCTCTCTACTCGCTAGATGGGGTGCTGCCCGATTCATGAATCATTTAATAGAGCCAATTAGATCTTTTAAAAAATGCCCGGTCCATCATTGTGACAAGTGGGAAAGAGCCCTGAGCGGGGAGGCCAAAGACCTGGCTTCCAGCCAGCACTTCCCACCATGCCTCTTTAAGTAAGTCTCCTTCTCTGACTTCATTTTCCTCTAATGAGGTCATTGGGCTGCATAGCCTTCCAGCTCTGGGACAGCCCTGTTCTATTTTGCGAGTACTGTGAGAGGTTTAGACAGCACTATCCTTACACGCGAGGAGTTCACAGTTTGGTGAAGGACAAACGATGATGCACATGGAACAGAGAGCAAGTGTGCTGCCATCTCACAGCTCGATATTTGCCCTGCCCTCTCCTGCTACAGACAACTTGCCCTGCCACTTCATCTCTGCCTTTGGAGCCGGCTTCTGTGCCACAGTGGTGGCCTCCCCAGTGGACGTGGTGAAGACCCGGTACATGAACTCGCCCCCAGGCCAATACCGCAGCCCCTTGGACTGTATGCTGAAGATGGTGGCCCATGAGGGCCCCACAGCTTTCTATAAGGGGTGAGCCTCCCCCTTCCTGCTTCCAGCACCCCCTCCCAGAGAACCCGGGCTTGTTTCCTTCCCTCCTTCCATGTATAATATGCCTGCCATGGGTCCACCTGGGGACATGGTGGTGAACAGCACAGATGTAAATGCCTCAAAGGAAAAATATAAAGAACTATGGGAGTTTAAAAAAAAAAAAAAAAGTGGACCAAATCTGATTTGGAGAGTCAGGGAAGGCTGCCTGAGAAAAAGAAGTCTAGGCATAGGTCAGAGTGCTTATTGGGCAGGAGAGAAGGAGGGAGAGGTGGTTGGCAATCTTGACTTTTCTCCAACCCACAGTCATGACTGTGGAGCACCACTGATGGCGGCCAAAATGCCCAACACGCTTCACATTGTCTTGCTTCTGTGTCTTTGCTTTTACCATTCCCTCTTAATGGAATGCCTTAAATCTTAGCCAAGCTTCAGAACTAGTTCAAATGCCACCTCTTCCCCAGCGCTCTCAGGTCAAATGTTTCCTCCTCCCTGTGAGCTTCAGCAATGCTTCCTTGATATCATTTTTTATGGTATTTACCACCTCCTACTTTGTGTTATAGGATTTGTAAGTTTCAATTATCCCCCATGCTAGATCGTAATGATCACAAACTTAAAATGTCAGAGCCGTGGCTCTAACCCAAATCATCAGATGCTACCTCCCCCCTTCCACCTCCTACCACTGATGCCTTCAGCAGCCCGTTTTCTGGTGCCCAACCATAGATTGGACCAAACATGCAATCGGGTTCTCAACCCTGGGAGTGACATAATAAAACTATTTCAGTTGGCAGATTGTTCTTTCCCTGTAAGTGCTTCTGTCATTACAATCGATCAGTGGTAGCCACCTGTCTCAGTTCATTCTTTCACCTGGAAAACATTTACTGAGCATCTCCTATGTGCTGGGCCCTGTGCTTCCCTCAGAGAGCAGCAGACACATGGGTGACATTTATTGAGCATTTACTGATACTGGGCCCTGCACCGTGTGCTGTATAGTAACTCACTGAATCCTTCACAACAACCCTATGAGGTCAATATTGTTATTTTGCTTATTTTACAGATGAGGACACTGAGGCTTAGGAAGATTCAGTAACTTGTCCTAGGTCATGAAGCTAGAACCTGAAAGAGCTAGGATTTGAACCCAGGTCTGATTCTGGAGTTCATATTCATTGTCTCGGTCCTATACTCCCTGTGGAGCCTAGGCTGAGGGTTCTGGAGAGGCCTTGGGATGAGGTTGTGGTGCCCAAGCTAAGCCCTCCAGAGCCTAGAGCAATCAGCCAGGCAAGGAAGAGAGTAGGGGACATTCCCAGACAGAGGGAGCATCACGAGCAAAGGCACGGAAGCAAGGCTGGCAGGAGAGAGAAGACCTGGAGAGGATCTGCAGAGAGAGAGGCTGAAGAGGGAGCAGGGCCAGGTCACAGGCTCCTCCCTGAGTCTGCGCAGCTAAGGTGGGGACTGTCTCCCAGCTGCACTAACACAGGACAGGCAGGCTCTCTGGAGATTGGCTAAATTTGGTGTCACCCAGTCTTTGCCCTGTGGTGAGCCAGCTTCTAGGTGCCCTGGCGGGACCCCCTCAGGGATGGCCCCTCAGTCTGTAAATGATCCCAGAAACACCCAGCAGCAGGGTGGAGTCAGGTGATTTTAGTTGAGCTCCTTAACTGCCCTGGGCCTCAGTTTCTTTTGAAAAAGAAACCTGGCAACCATCACAGCTACCTTATAGAATTATAGGAATTAACTGCCTAACACAGCACCTGGCTCAAAATGTGTTTTCTTTCCTTTCCTTTCCTTTCCTGACTGCAGCTTCTGCCTAAATTCCTTCAGCAGAGAAGAAAAAGCCTAAACAGATCTCAGAAAATGCTCACAACAGAAGCCTAGGTCCTTTGGCACTAACACTGTGAATGGGGGGAGCACTGGAGATCTCTTTGGGACTCTTAGTCCCCTCCACCTGACGTTTTGGTTGTTTCTCTCATCAGGTTTACACCATCTTTTTTGCGTTTGGGAGCCTGGAATGTGGCGATGTTCGTGACCTACGAGCAGCTGAAACGGGCCTTGATGAACGTCCAGATGCTACGGGAATCTCCATTCTGAATAAGGCAGGGCCGCTTGGTACTTAAACTGGAACAAAACCAGTTAAGACTTTACTAGAGCAGTGGGTCCATACACACACAAACCCACACATGTTTACAGAACTGTTTACTTGCTGCTAAGTCAAGAAATAGAAGCGGAGGAAGGATTCTGGTCTTCGGTGCTTTGTCTTAAGAACACAGTTGTTTTGCACTGACAAGATGGCAAATAAATTATATTAATTTGGGGGACCCATTAAGTTGGATGCCTAATATTTAGGCAAGAAAAAATAAGCCAAAACATCCATGTGGATAAAACAGAAGTTTGCAAACTATGTCCTTTAAAAAATAAATCTGATTAGATGATGAACGGTAGACAAGAAGGACTGCAAGCATGGGACGGGAGTGACACACGGTACTTGGAAATCAGCTAAGGAATTTGGAGGGACACTGCCAAAGCAACGTAGCTGTGACTGCAGCCTTTGGTTAACCATGGATCATCAGCCACATGTGTAATGTGTCTGCCCTTCAGAAGCCATTGAGATTCTAGAAAATATGAGACGAGAGAGAGAGAGAGAGAGAACCTGGAACCTGTGCCAAAGGAGCACTGCTGGGCCAGCAGGAGGCTGAGGTTTGTAACAGTTCCCTGAGGACACTGGAAAATGAAAAGGGCAGACTCCATCTTCTTTCCTATAAAATGGCAGTCATAAACCCTTCCTTCCTATCTCACCAGGGATGTTATGAGGATCAAGTGACAAGGTGGACATAAAAGCACTTTATAAAAGCAAGAGCTGTTATATTTACAAGTGTAAATATAAGGATGAGGCCTTGGGAGCTATTTTCTCAGGACAGTAAGGAACTTCCAGGGAAGTTGTTGAAAGGTTGAAAGGTTGTCTAGAGGCTAGACCAAAGGAACGAGGGGCTGGGGGCCCAGGGGTGACAGAGGATGACACGCAGGCACCGAAGCCCCACTCCCATGCAGCCCTCGCTTCCCAGCTGGACTGTGAGGCACCTCAAAGGGTGCCAGGCTTGGGGGGAAAGAGGTAGATGTCAGGCTTGACAGCCTGAAGTAGCAGGACTCAAGAGTTCTTTGGAAAATTATTATAATTCAATAAAGGGTGTGGGAATGAGAACAGCTATTTCTTTTTGCCTCCTCTTTCTTGGACAGAATGCCTCTTTCTCACCAGGTTCCCTGTTTGTCAGGGCTGGGCCTTTGGCCCCACATGCCCCAACTGCCTTCTGCCTTCCCCAGGCTGGTTGCTAGGCTTTTTAGGGCTTTGGCTTCTCCATCTGTATGTAAAATGTGGGCTTGAACCAGATGACCTCCTTCTGAACTTCACTGGACCTCTTTCAGGTTGATAATGCAGACCCAGAATGTTGGTCTTTTTCTGCTTCTTAGCAGCCTATGTGGGTCTGATGACAGAACTGGGTTCTGTCCCCTCCCCCACCTCACAAGCAACCTAACCACCGGAAATCCTATTACCCCAGTGTCCTAGCAGAGAAGTGGAAATAACAAGCCCCCACCTTGCAGAAGTGCTCAGCAACATCATCCCTCCCTCTCCACTCTGACCCCCCTGCATCCTGGGAAAAAGCAAATGTCCACTCGCCCTCAGCACTTCCCTAAATTTAAATTATAATTTGAGATTATCAACATATACGAACTGGAAAGTCCAAACAAAAGCAAAAAAATAAAAATGATTTTTATTTAATGTCTGGTTTGACTTTCAAATAAAACCTATATTTAAATTTTTCTCTTTCTTTTGACTTGACTGGCATGTGCAAATCATTCTTAAATCCCAGGTCTCAGTTTGTAAGTTCCTAGAGGCCAGGAACTATGTCTTCCATGAATTTCTATACAGCAACATTAACACATCCTCTACCCAGAGCAAACTATTCAGATATTCAGATGATGCTGCCAAAAGAGAGAGGGGATCAATTCTACTAAGATATTTTGATTGGGATCAGCACCTTAGTGACCTCTGAGTCCAGACTCTTGGAGAAAGGAACACAAGATTAGTGGGAGATCTTCTACAGTTTCCCAGGTAAAATATTAGATCTCTTTCCCCACTTCTTAAAAGCAGAGGTTGAAACAAATGACCTAAAGCTCTAAAATTTGGTGGTCATAAGGACTGAGTGAGACAGCTTCCTCTAAACCACACTATGCATGCCCTTCCTAGTCCTGACCCCAGTCTCTGCCACCAGGAAGTCATGAATGAGATCTCATAAGAAGGTCAGATCACAATCTGAGACCCACACAGGGAAGCCAGCTTCTTAGCTCTGTGCAGTCATTCCCCATTGCACACCCACAGACACCTACTCCATCAAGTCAGTAAAAGGAAAACTGCTTTTTCTCAAACTCTTCAGGCAAAAATGAGATAGTATGGGCCCCAACACAGTCACATTTGTGACATAATGGATAACTGACTTCATATAAGTCTTGTAAGTAAAGGTAATATTTTTTAAAGGAACATTTTATTCAGAAGGAACGAATGTTAAGTAAGGAAATACAATCATATCTCTATGGATGAGTTCATTTGTGTCAGGACACTTTCAAAACTGCTGAATGCTAATATAAAGGACAACCTTCCGTGTACATACAGTATAAGCCACATATTGTACTAAGTGCTGAGATAAACAAGGCCAATCCAGCCTCCAAGGAGCTCACTGAGGTGGAGGATGGTGGGGCAAGGAAGATAAATAAGCCATATGGAGTGATAAAAGCCACACTAGAGATATACATAAGGCACCGAAGAGCAGGGACACAGATTAGGGACACCTGACCTGGTTTGGGGTCCAGGAGGCTTCTTGAAGGAAGACACCTACAGGACAAATAGGAGTTATCTAAACAAAAGAGGGTGCTTCTGCTAAGGCCCAGAAACAAAGCAAGAACAAGGGGCATCCAAGTTTTGCCAGTTATCAGTATGACTGAGTTGCAGACCTAAACGGAAGCAATGAGAGAGATGGGGATGAAAAAGAAAACAGGGACCTTGAAATGTTGTAGAAGCTACATATTATGGACTGAATGTTTGTGTCCTCCCCAGAATTCACAGGTATTAGATGAGGTCATGAGGGTGGGAACCCCATGATGGGATTCGTGTACTTATAAGAAGAGGAAGAGAGACCAGAGCTCTCTATCTCTCCACCACGTGCAGACACCAGTGAGAAGGATGTCTGCAAGTCAGGAAGAGGGCCCTCGCTAGGGAACCAGATTGGCTAGCACCCTGATCTCGGACTTGCCAGCCTCCAGAACAATGAGAAATAAATCCGTTATTTAAGCCACCAATCTATGGTACTTTGTTATGGCAGCCCGAGCTGACCAAGACGCCACATTAAGGAGTCTGGAGTAACTGGGTAATGTGGAGCCCCTCAAGTGTTTTAAGGAGGGAATGAGTAGCTGCACTGTAGAGAATAAATTAATGGAGTGGCCTCTGGTAAGATGAGGCTATTGTTGAAACCCAGGCAAGAGTACTAACAGTGAGAGTTCAATGAACAGAATGGTAATAAAGTCAATATTCCTTGGAAAGATTCAACCTGGACACAGTAGTAAGAAAAGAGAAGAATGATACATGTTTTAAACAACATAGAAATATCCTCAATAATATTCCTAGCAAATTATTTCCTGGCCCCTGAACCAAATCGCTTGGGTATTGGCAGCCTCACCATTTCCAGCTCTGCCTAGGAGAGAGCTTTCTGATAATGACCCAAAGGTACAGATCTTGTACCATTTATTGCTTTGCCCACTTCTGTTATCTCTTGGACATACGCTGGGTCTGACATACATGGCAAACTTAGGTGCCCCTCTGATAGAGGCCCACAGCCCTGGTTACACTGTTTACCTGCCTGGGAGTCCCATGAGCCTGTAAATTCTTTGCAGGCATGCATGGGGTCATGTTTACAATTGCATCTCTCATCCTTTGCAGAGTGCCTAAGACATTGCAAAATGGGTTTTTAAATGAATTTTTCGTTAATTTTTAAAAATACACATAATATAAAATTTACCATCTTAAGCATTTTTAAATATACAGCTCAGTGGTATTAAGCATATTCATACCGCTGTGCAACCATCCACCCACAAAACTCATTTTTCATCTTGCAAAACTGAAACTGTCTTCCTACGAAATAGTAACTCTCCATTTCCCTCTCCCCCCAGCTCCCTGTAACCATCATCCTACTCTTTTTTTTTAATGTTTATTTATTTGTTTTGAGTGGGGAGGGGCAGAGAGAGATAGAAAGAATTCCAAGCAGGTTCCACGCTCAGCAAAGAGCCCGACATGTGTGCAAGATCATGACCAAGCCAAAATCAAGAGTCAGATGCTCAACTGACTGAGCCACCCAGGCACCCCCGTCATCCTACTTTCTATTTCTATGAATCTGACTACTCCAGGTACTCCACACAATCATATAGTATTTATATTTTTGTGACTGACTTATTTCATTCAGCATAATGTCCTCAAGGTTCATCCTTGTTGTAACATGTGTCAGGATTTCCTTCCTTTTCAACACTGAATAATATTCCATTATATGTATATACCATGTTTTGTTTATCCATTCACCTGTTCATGGACACTCAGGTCGCTTCTACCTTTTGGCTACTGTGAATAATGCAACATGCATGTATAATATCTTTTCAAGACCCTGATTTCCATTGTTTTGTGTATATCCCCAGAAGTAGAACGGCTGGATCATATGGCCATTCTATTTTTAAGATTTGAGGAACCATCATACTGTCTTCCAAAGTAGCTGTATTCTACATTCCCACCAACGGTGTACAAGAGTTCCAATTTTTCCCACATTCTTACCAACATTTATTTTCCTTTTTTTTTTTAATCATAACCATCCTAACGGATGGGAGGTAGTATCACACTGCGGTTTTGATTTGCATTTCCTTAATGATTAGTGATGTTGAACATTTTTTCATGTGCTTATTGGTCATCTGTGTATCTTGTTTGGAGAAATGTCTGTTCAAGCCCTTTGCCCAATTCTAACTGGGCTCTTATTTTTGTTATGGAGTTTTAGGAGTTCTCTATCTGTTCTGGATATCAATCCCTTACCAGATAATGTGATTTGCAAATATTTTCTCCTATTGTGTAGGTTGCCCTTTACTCTGTTGATTGTGTCCTTCAACGCACAAAAGTTTTTAATTTTCATGAGCTTCAATTTGTCTATGTTCTCTTTTATCACCTGTGCCTTTGGTGCCTTATCCAAGAAATCATTGAAAAATCTAATGTTGTGAAGTTTTTTCCTTGTGTTTTTTTTTTCTAATACTTGTATAGTACTAGCCCTTACATTTATGTCTTTGATTCATTTTGAGTTAATTTTTACATATGGTATTAGGTAAGTGTCCAAGCTCATTCTAAAATGAATAATTTTTTAAAAGGTCAAGAAAACTCCTTCCTGAAATATAGCTTTGCTGTTGGCAATCCAAAACACTGAATAATCTATTTTTACAGGGGTGGAAATCTCTTGAGTATATGAGTATACATGTGAAGTCATGTAAATGGAATGACTATTGACCTTATAACAAAAACCAAATCTAGAATCCCAGCTGTGATACTTTGTAGCTATGAGACATAGGTCAAATTCATAGTCTTTCTGAGCCTCAGATTCTTTATCTATGAAATATGAGAAATGATTTGGCAGAGAGCAAAAATCTATAGCTTTGTCAGCTAAAAGTGGTGAACTTTGTAGAAAACAAACTGGATTCCCCACGTGTTGTTGGTGACACTGTACTATGATACAGCCATTTTAGAAATTTTTGAGTTTCTTAAAATGTTAAATATAAACCTACCATAAGATCTAGCTGTCATCCTACTCTTAGGTATTTATCTAAGAGAAATGAAAACATATGTCCACAAAAAGACTTCTACATGAATGTCTGTAACATATTATTCATAATAGCCAAAAACCGTAAATATCCCAAATCCCTAACAATAATAGAGAGGACAGACACAACATTCATTATCACTATAATAGAATAATACTCAGCAGTAAAAGGGGAACAAACTACTGATACACATATCAACATGATGAGACTCAAAAAACATTATGTTAAGTAAAGAAACTAGACACCAAAGATTTCATCTCATTTATATGAAAACTTTAAAGCTTATTTATTTATTTTGAGGGAGAGAGGGAGAGGGAGGGAGAGAGGGAGAGGGAGGGAGAAAGGGAGAGGGAGGGAGAGAGGGAGAGGGAGGGAGGGAGGGAGAGGGAGGGAGGGAGGGAGAGGGAGGGAGGGAGGGAGAGGGAGGGAGGGAGCGAGCATGAGTGGGGGAGGGGCAGAGAGAGGGAGAAAGAGAATCCCAAGCAGGGTTTGTGCTGTCAGCCCAGAGCCCCATGTGGGGCTCGATCTCACAAACCATGTGATCATGACCTGAGCCAAAACCAAGAGTCAGACACGTAACTGACTGAGCCACCCAGGTGCCCCATTTACATGAAAATTTTAGAAAATTGGGGCACCTGACTGGCTCAGTCAGTAGAGCATGCGACGCTTAATCTCAGGGTTGTAAATTCAAGCCCCACATTGGGTGTAGAGATTATTTAAAAATAAAACCTTTAAAACAAATTTACAAAATGCAAAACTGTAGAGACAGAAAGATTAGTGGTTATGTAGGGCTGAAGGTGAGAGAAGGAAATGACTACAAACAGACACAACAGAACTTTTTAGGATGATGAATTGTAGTAATTGTTGTACAGCTATATAAATTTACTAAGAATCAATAAAACTGTACATTTAGCAATAGGTGAATTATATGGTATTTAAGTTGCACTCAATAAGGCTGTAGTGGAAAAGGTTATGCCTTAGTTCACAGCAGTACTACTGTAATAGACAAAAACCAGAAACAACATAAATGCCCGTCAACAATAGAATGGATAAGTTGGATATATTCATATGATGGAATACTATAAAGCAATGAGAATTAACTACAGCTTCATGTACCTTGGATAAATCTCACAAACACAATGTTGAGTAAAAGACACATAATAGTACACAATGTATAATTCCATTTACGTGATGTTTAAAAACAGACAAAAAAATATTTGAAATATGTAGAAATCAAGATAGTAGTGGGGTGCCTGGGTGGCTCAGTCAGTTAAGCATCTGACTCCTGATCTTGGTCTTGATCTCAGGGTCATGGGTTCAAGCCCCATGTTGAGCTCAAAGCTGGGTGTGAAGCCTACTTAAATAAATAAATAAATAAGTAAATAAAAAGACAAACAAATCAAGATAGTGGTTATTCTTTGGGTGAACAGAGGTAGTGAGGTGTTAATAATGTTTCTTTTTTTAATTTTAATTTTATTATTTTCAGTTTTACTAAGGTATCATTGACAAATAATATTGTTTCTTGAGATGTGTGCTCATTATATAGGGGTATTCACTTTTTGAAAGTTTATCATGCTATACACTTATGGTTTGTGCACTGTTTTATATGTTATGCTTCAATAAAAAGTTTACTTTAAAAGTGCACTAATTTTTAAAAACAGTCCACTGGTGATCTCTGAGAAGCGTGTGTGCGGGTACACCTCTGTGTGTCTGTATATCTGTGTGTGTGTGTGTGTGTGTGTGTGTGTGGATGATGAGACGAGCTGGCCAGGCAAAGATCCGAGGAAGTGTTCCAGGATAAGGAAACAAGCAGTCCACAGGCCCTACGGGGATAAGCCTGGCGTGTTCAGAGAATGGAAAGAAGGCTGTGTGTGTGGCTGGCATAAAGTGAATGAGATGAATGTGAGATCATTCCTTTATTCATTCATCAAATACGTAAGAGTTGTGCCAGAGGCTGAGAAGTCTGAGGAGAGCCAATTGTTTGCAAAGTGTGGCAGAGAAAGGAAGAAGAGGGGAAAAGCCAAGGTAGAAGAAAGTCCTGAGGGTTCCTTTCAAATTACACATGCAGACACATACACACAAATACACACAAAGTAGAAGAAAGGAAAAACTGAAGACAAGGGCAACAGATCACAGAAACAAGGTCCTGGAGAAAACAGTAGAGGACAGAATAATGGGAATAGGTGAGAGGGCTCACTCTGGGAAGGATATAGGAAAGCTAAAAGTAAAACAGTCATAAAGACAAACATTTTGAAATAGAGAGAAGCAAAATTAACACATTCTCCCATCTCTCCATTGAAATTTGAGGAATGGCCACATACGGGAATACATTAGGGCTTAGAGAGTTATTTATAAAAAAGAGATTTTAAAAGTTATTTTTTTCCCCCTCAAAATATAATTTAATAAAGAAACTGAGTCCTCTGATGCGCTCCTAACACTGTTCTCTGTTCTCTGCCAAGCTGAGCTGTCTGGAGCCTTCACCATGGGGCAGCCTGGGAAATTCCAAAGTGTGAGGTACCAGGCCTCTAGTATGCTCCCCCGAGCTGTCCCAGGGCCCTCACACCATAGACAGAGAGCTCCACATAAGGCATACTGCCCACAGAGCAAGCTGCTAGCCAGTAGGTGACAGGGTCTTTAAAATTCACAGAGAAAATGTGCAAAGTAGGTTGTCCTCTACGTGTCCACCATCAGTTATGATACAGAAATAGAACATAAACATGTCAAGGAAGATGAGTACAAATACTTTGAGGAGCTATTATACTCTAGACGGTTTCATGCTGTACCTTTACCATTTATTGGATATTGTGGGACTGAGATAATACCATTTTTGCATTATGCTGAGATGATCAATGACATTTTGAAAACTGAGAAGAGTTATGCTTCATTGTCCAGTTGTCCGGGACTGTCTACAATTTCATGGCGTTAAAAGACAGTAGTACATTGATATTATGAATCAATATGGATCACTACATTTTTTCTTTTTGAAATTTGGGGGAAAGGTCACATCCTCTACCAATAAAGCCAGTAGAAAATCCCATAGAGATATGGTAGGTAATATAAACTGGTCAGATCACAAAAATGACATAAAGATATGAATTTTGCCTGAGGAATATACTACCGTGAAGATCGCTGATTCAGGTCCCCAACTCTCTGGATCAGTAGATTATAACGTGGTACATAGTTTATATAACAAAGGATTTATTTCTTTGAATAAATAAATCTCTGATGACAATTTCATTCTCTTGAAGGTTTTATAATGAACTGAATGCCAGATGACTAGGTGATTACTTTGAAACTATGCATTATCTTTCAATAGATAAGCATACTAATGTTGCTGAGCTTGCAAATGTCCTTGAGGGAGACTTATCATTGGTTAAGAATGATGTTTCCATGTATTGCTGATTGGGCTTTGCACATAAGAGACAAGTAATAAATCTGGATCAACTTCATTCATCATGGTGGAATGTACCCTGTGTAAACAAATTTAAAAGTAGTTTATATCTACAAAAGATACTCCTATCATGGCATGGTGAAGAAGGCAGGAGTCCTGAACAAGAAGCTGTGTCAGCTCTGATATCCATACTACATCCAGCTGACACTGCCAGGATAAGCAGTTTGGGTCTGTCTGCAGGATACACAAAGATATTGTTTTCCTATCTGACTCAACTCTTGCCTTTTTAACGATGAGAAATCTTTCACCTAAAGTTGGCAAACTCTCACATGAGTCTCTGGACAGCTTCCTTAACAGAATTAGAAAAGATTCAAAACACTTAGGAAGGAGAAGTGCAGACTGCAGAAATATTTTGATCAGGCACTTAAAGAAACAAAATACTGTCTCTGCATCACAGTAACAACCCAATTATGGTTTTCTTCTGAATCTCTTACATTGTAAAAGCCTTCCTGATTTGAATTCTACAACTTGAAGCAGAGTTCTACACAAAAATTATAAATTGCTTGTTTCCACAGCTTCTCTAATAGATTAACCCATTGGCAATAGTATTGCTTGGCATTTTATTGTTGCTGTTTTTTAATGTTTATTTATTTTTGAGAGAGAGAGAGTGAGCAGGGGAGGGGCAGAGAGAGAGGGAGACAAAAGATCTGAAGCAGGCTCCATGCTGACAACAGAGAGCCCCATGCAGGACTTGGAACTCACAAATCCATGAACCATGAGATCATGACCTGACCCAAAGTCAGACGCTTAACTGACTTGCGCCATCCAGGTGCCCCCTGCTCAGCATTATTTAGATCCATTATCTAGAAGTCACCACCCAGAAGTCAGATACCCATTTTCTTTTACTGTCCAAAAGCATAAGACTTCAAAAACTATCATAGAGATTTCATGGTTATTATTTTTTTAAGTTTATTTGTTTATTTTGAGAGAAGGAGAGAGAGGGAGCATGCGCGAGCAAGTTGGGGAGGGGCAGAGAGAAGGGAGAGACAGAGAATCTCAAGCAGGATCCACACTGTCAGTGTGGGGTCGACGTGGAACTCTAACTCACAAAACCGTGAGATCATAACTTGAGCCAAAACCAAGAGTCAGACACTTAACTGACTGAGCCACCCAGACACCCCATATTTCATGGTTATTATTAAACATTAATAATGCCTTGGGGTCCTAATCCTGAAATAATTCCTACTTTAGATATGCTCATAATATTGAACAACGGGATGGAAGAAATCTTTCCCACTTGATGAAACAACTACAAGGAGAGTCATGAGTCATGTTAATATGATTGTCCATAAAGCACTGCAAATGCTAAGGGACAAAATGGGTTTGCAGGGATTTTTGTGGTTATGTTACCATGTTGTATGCTTCTAAACAATTTACAAACGGAAGACTTGGTGATGTTTCTGAGAAGAAAGGAGAACCTGATTTCACTTCCGGCTCAGAGCAAATGAAAGTAGAGAATGATTTGAAATGGTCACTGAGGAAGCAACTACAGATTGAACAACAAAACAGAACTCTGATGTTGCCACAACAGAAGCCCACTGGTTTCTTCTTGATCTGTGCTTTGAAATTCCTGTTTAGCTCTGAATTAATGAGAAAGTTTATAGGAAAACTGCTACACACAAACTTTGCAGAAAAGAAAGCTGTCAAAAAAAACAAACCAAAAAAACCCCTTCATTCTGGTACAAAACTATGTCTACATGTCCTTAACTTTTCATTCATTCTAGGAAGGAGTTTTAACACTGGATATTCACACTGAAGCCACTTTTTCAAGTTTGCTTTACCGTCTTAGGTTGGTATGGAAGTCTCATTTCTTGCAAATAATGCAATATTTAGAGACAGCATCTTATCAGAATGGAATAGACAGTCACCTTCCTCAATTCATTTGCAATAATTTTATAACGACAACATTTGTTATTCACACTTGGTGTCTTCTATCTTTCTTAAGGTGTGCTTTATAGTGCCAGTCACTAAAAAGCATCCTGCTGGTGAGGTATAACTTATACTTAAATGATGTTCAAAGTGCTTTGTGCTGTAGTTTGGGAAACATTTAATAGTGTTTGGAATCCTGTTCATTATAGCACATCCTAATGCAACAAAGAGCTACTTCGAAAAAAATTTTTTTGACCCCTAAGTTCTTTTTTTTTTAACAAAGAGCTTTTTAGCAATCAGCACTGTATTTTTTCATCTTGAATCAATCTGCATTTCATTTTATAAATCTAACGATAAACTTCATAGGCTTTATGATGACTGTCGACATTTATAAGCAGTCACTATGAATACTGTAATGGTGATTTTATGTGTCAGTTTATCAAACATAAATCTGGTTTAATTTTATATGTAACAAAACACATAACAAAACCTATGCTTTTGGGGATAATGGGAAGAGATTTATCTCTTCCTATGAAAAGACTTCTTGGTATTTAGAGTAGAAAGAGTATAAAACAATAAATATCCGTACTGAGAAATTTGATGAGGCATTAAGAATTCCTGTGGATATCTATAAATTATGTGTATCAATTGAACCTTGTGGAAGGTATACAAATCAGCAAGTTATGTATAATTTAGCCGTTTCATAAGGTCTTAACTCAGACAATAAAGATTCACTGACATCTCATGAGAAGTTTTGGAAAACATTTTTTTTAACCCATTTAGAATTCATTCAAAGTGCATCAAGCAGCGCTTTAAAGGGTGTTAACTTGGTCCAATTTGCATTTTATTTGTTTTGGTTTTTTCCTTTTTTCTTTTTTTTTGTATCAGCATTATTGAAATATAATTAACATACCATACAATTCACTCATTTAAAGGGAAAGCCAACAGTTTTTTGGTATATTCAGAGTTGTGCAACCATCACCACAACCAATTTTAGAACATTTTCATCATCCCAAAACAACCACCCTCTCCTTACCCTTTACCTGTCATGCCCCAATGCCCTCTATCCCTCCTAGCTCTACTTTCTGCCTCTATAGAGTCGTCTATTCTGACATTTCATACAAGTGGAAGCATACAATATGTGGTCTTTTGTGACAGGCTTGACTTAGCAAAATGTTTTCAAGGTTCATCCTTGTTGTAGCATGTATCAGTACTTCATTCCTTTTTATTGCTGACTAAACATGCATCTTTTAACTCTTAACAGTGTTTTTCTAATTCAACATTTAAAATACAGGGTTTGCTGGGGGACCTGAGTGGCTCAGTTGGTTAAGCAACCAGCTCTTGGTTTCTGCTCAGGTCATGATCTCACAGTTTGCGGAACTGAGCTCTGAGTTGGACTCCACGCTGACAGCATGGACCCTGCTTGGGATTCTTTCTCTCCCACTGTCTCTGTCCCTCCCCAACACTCTCTCTCAAAATAAATAAATAAACTTAAAAAAGACAACAACAAAAAATCTTTAATGAATCTTCACTGGCAAGTAACAAACCCTATATATTTTTTTAAGTTTATTTATTTTGAGAGAGTGTGTTGGGGAGGAGCAGAGACAGTGCACACACACGTGCATGTGCACACACACAAGCAGGGGAGGGGCAGAGAGAGAAAGGGAGAGAGAGAATCCCTAGCAGGCTCCATGCTCAGCACAGGTACTGAGGCAGGCAGGAGCATGACCTGAGCTGAAGTCTGACACTTAACCGACTGAGCCATCCAGGTACCCCTTGATTTTTCTAAAATATGCAATCAGGGGCACCTGGCTGGCTCAGTTGGTGGAACATTTGACCCTTGATCTTGGGGTTCTGAGTTCAAGCACCAAGTTGGGTGTAGAAATTACATAAAAATAAAATCTTTTTAAAAATGCAATCAGGGGAGGGGCGCCTGGGTGGCTCAGTTGGTTAAGTGTCTGACTTCGGCTCAGGTCATGATCTCGAGGTTCGTGAATTCGAGCCCCGCGTCAGCTGTGCTGACAGCTCAGAGCCTGGAGCCTGCTTTGAATTCTGTGTCTCCCTCTCTCTCTGCCCCTCCCCTCCCTGCTCATGCTCTGTCTCTCTCTGTCTCAAAAATGAATAAAACATTTAAAAAAATGTTTAAAAAAATGCAATCAGGGGAGCCTAGGTGGCTCAGTCAGTTAAGCATCTAGCTCTTGGTTTTGGCTCAGGTCATGATCTTATGGTTTCGTGAGTTCAATCCCCACATCAGGCTCCATCCTGACAGGGCAGAGTCTGCTTGAGATTTTCTGTCTCCCTCTCTCTCTCTGCCCCTCCCCCACTTGCGTTGCCTCTCTCTCTCAAAAATAAATAAACTTAAAAAAATTAAAAATAAAAATTTTTAAAAATGCAATCAATAAAATACCTAGGAATAAATCTAACCAAAGGGGTGAAAAATCTATACACTGAAAACTATAGAAAGCTTATGAATGAAATTGAAAAAGACACAAAACAATGGAAAAATATTCCATGCTCCTGGAGAGGAAGAACAAGTATTATTAAAATGTCAATACTACCCAAAGCAATCTACATATTCAATGCCATACCTGTCAAAATAACACCAGCATTCTTCACAGAGCTAGAACAAGCAATCCTAAAATTTGTATGGAACCACAAAAGACCCCAAATAGCCAAAGCAATCTCAACAAAGAAAACCAAAGCAGGAGGCATCACAATCCCAGACTTCAAGCTGTATTACAAAGCTGTAATCATCAAGACAGTATGGTACTGGCACAAAAACAGACACTCAGATCAATGGAACAGAATAGAGAACCCAGAAATGAACCCACAAACGTATGGCCAACTAATCTTTGACAAAGCAGGAAAGAATACTCAATAGAATAAAAACAGTCTCTTCAGCAAGTGGTGCTAGGAAAACTGGACAGCGACATGCAGAAAAAATGAATCTGGATCATTTTCTCACACCATACACAAAAATAAACTCAAAATGGATGAAAGACCTAAATGTAAGACAGGAAGCCATCAAAATCCTAGAGAAGAAAGCAGGCAAAAAAACCTCTTTGACTTCGGCCGCAGCAACTTTTTATTCAACACGTCTCTGAAGGCAAGAGAAACAAAAGCAAAAATGAACTATTGGGACCTCATCAAAATAAAAAGCTTCTGCACGGCAAAGGAAACAATCAGCAAAACTAAAAGGCAACCAACAGAATGGGAGAAGATATTTGCAAATGACATACCAGATAAAGGGTTAGTATCCAAAATCTATAGAGAACTTATCAAACTCAACACCCAAAAACCAAATAATCCAGTGAAAAAATGGGCAAAAAACACGAATAGACACTTCTCCAAAGAAGACATCCAGATGGCCAACCAACACATGAAAAATGCTCAACATCACTCATCAGGGAAATACAAATCAAAACCACAATAAGATACCACCTCACACCTGTCAGAATGAATAACATTAACAACTCAGGCAACAACAGATGTTGGTGAGGATGTGGAAAAAGAGGATCTCTTTTGCATTGCTGGTGGGAATGCAAACTGGTGCAGCCACTCTGGAAAACAGTATGGAGGTTCTTCAAAAAATTAAAAATAGAACTACCCTACAACCCAGCAATTGCACTACTAGTTATCTATCTAAGGGATACAGGTATGCCATTTTGAAGGGGCACATGCACCCCAATGTTTATAGCAGCACTATCAACAACAGCCAAAGTATGGAAAGAGCCCAAATGTCCATCAATGGATGAATGGCTAAAGAAGATGTGGTATATAGATACAATGGAGTATTACTCGGCAATCAAAAAGAATGAAATCTTGCCATTTGCAACTATGTGGATGGAACTAGAGGGTACTATGCTAAGTGAAATTAATCAGAGAAGACAAATATATGACTTCACTCGTATGAGGACTTTAAGAGACAAAACAGATGAACATAAGGGAAGAGAAGCAAAAAGAATATAAAAACAGGGAGGGGGGGGGCGCCTGGGTGGCGCAGTCGGTTAAGCGTCCGACTTCAGCCAGGTCACGATCTCGCGGTCTGTGAGTTCGAGCCCCGCGTCAGGCTCTGGGCTGATGGCTCGGAGCCTGGAGCCTGTTTCCGATTCTGTGTCTCCCTCTCTCTCTGCCCCTCCCCCGTTCATGCTCTGTCTCTCTCTGTCCCAAAAATAAATAAAAAACGTTGAAAAAAAAAACTAAAAAAAAAAAAAAAAAAACAGGGAGGGGGACAAAACATAAGAGACTCTTAAATATAGAGAACAAAGGGTTCCTGGAGGGGTTGTGGGAGGGGGGTAAGCTAAATGAGTAAGGGGCATTAAGGAATCTACTGAAATCATTGTTGCACTATATGCTAACTTGGATGTAAATTTAAAAATAAATTAATAAATAAAATAACTAAGCTTTAAAAAAATGCAACCAGATAATTTTGTGTTTATTTTGGGGGTGGGGGAGTTAACATAGCCAACCTACCCAATATTTTAAAATTACCAGAGACATTTGAAATGTTTAATATTTTCTCATGTTGGCTTAATTATTTGATGTTTTCAATTCTCTTTGGCATTCTTGTGTCTTTTCCATTTTCACTGTTT
Source organism: Panthera tigris (assembly GCF_018350195.1). Lineage (NCBI taxonomy): Eukaryota > Metazoa > Chordata > Mammalia > Carnivora > Felidae > Panthera > Panthera tigris. Next base: position 57,410,557 of record NC_056669.1, read on the forward strand.
CAAACAGTTTGTATTTAAAATGTTAAAGTTTCAAAACTGTAAATACAATGGATTGTTTTCTGGTATGATATCAACATTATAAACCTTGTCAATTTGATTATTGGCACATACATTTACAAATAAACTGCAGTATGTATGTATTTAATGAAATAGATGTGAAACAAGTTTTTTAAATGCACTTACCTGTATGCATACATTCTCTAATCTGTCTACAGGACATCTTTTGACTTGGACAAGCTGCTTGCTAAAAGTCCACAGATAAAGTGTCAGTAGCATTGCTCTTATCTGCTTGGCTCCATCCGAAATAAAAGAGAATTGGCGGGGGGGGGGGGGGGGGGGTCGTTGTTTATTTTTGTTTTCAAACTCTTGTGTTAAGAGAATTTAACAGGATTTCTTCTTAAGAAATTCATGCTGGGTCCTGGTAATCTCTACTTCTTTTTTTAAAGGTTCACACATCATCTTTTTAACAGCCCTTGAATTTCGCAAGGGATAAACAAACATCTCATGGGTATGTAGTCTTTGGTCAATTCTTCCTTGTTTTGGCAATCAGGGTGGTGCTTTCATTTTGAGGCCATTAGTTCCATCTTGTTCTTTCTGCCTTCTCAAGTTCAGCAGTTTCACCACCAGTCACAGAGCAATCTGGGAATCATTTCATCACAGCAAGACACAGAAGCTTGTGGAAAAGCCAGAGCAGCTAGTGGATGGGAGATTCCACAGTGCCAGAATAATTCTCCAGCTTGACTTCTCAGTTTCCACTTTTCTTCTGCTTCTGCCAAGACCACGTGTTCAGTGTTTTTCTTTCCTGCTATAATTATCCATTCCCATGCCAGTTATTTTCAGCTGACATTTCTTGTGGACAATTCAGAAAACAAACACATTGGAGGCTGATAAACCAGGATTTAAATCGCAGCTCACCACTTCCCAGCTGTGTGACATTACGCAGGTGATTTCACTTCTTTGGGACTCTGTTTCCGCGTAAAACTGAGGTTAATATCAGCCTCACAAGATTACGTTAAGTATTCACACTGAATGTGAACACAGTAATTGCAGTCACCAAATGTTCATTTCCCCTGATCCTCCCATTTACACTTTTTCAGACATTTTCAACAGCAGCCCAAACAGCATGCACACAGCCTACTATATGCAGGCCCTTGATGTTGTGACACTAAAAATAAAGAGCTTCCTGCTCTCTAGAAGTTTACAATCCAGTCAGAGAGACGTCTTCCTCCTCTTCGATTAATCCATTCAATGGTGCTGGGAGGCCAACAAGGACAAAAACATAGGAAGAAAGGGCGAAGCCAAGGGTGAACAAGAGTCCTACTCCCCAAACGTTATATTTGTCCCAGCCACAGGACACAATTACTGTTTTTTTGCGTGTCTGTCACCCCAACAGGACTGCCAGCCGACTGAAGGGGACCCAGGTTCAGCTCATCTAAGTTACTTTCTCATCGCCAGGTTGGGCGCACAGCAGGCCCGGGCCCTGTTCCGCCTTCTCACTCGAGGGGCGCCGGCCCGCGCACCCAGGTGTAAATGGGCGCGGGAGCGTCACGCTGGGTGCCTCCGTCCCGCCCAGATCGGAAGTCCCCTGGATCCCCTGGGCAAGGCCAGAGTGCCGCGGGCGTACGCCAGAAGCCCAGCGGCACCTCGCGGCTGTTGGCGGTTAGCCGCCACCTGCCGCTCCACCTCGGATTGGCTCCTTCCTCCGGCAACGCGGCGGCTTTAACCAATTTCCAGCGGCCGCGAGGCCCCGCCCCGCGGAGGACTCAGGAGGCTGGAGTTCTGTTTGCGGAGTCAGGGGTTGCAGAGCCGGTAAAGGGGGGAGTACGCTCTCATCCGAGTTTCTGGAGCGTATTAGAAAGAGCCCTAGCGGGATACAGGGGGAGCAGAGGCGTGTGTGACCCTGAGCTGCTTCTGCTTCTTTCCGGGCGTCCGCCTTGCCATTCTCACCAAGAGGTTGGCGGAACGGGGATGTGTGAGGAGACGGATGGACGCGGGGATCCGCCCGCACGGAAATGGGAGTGGAGGAAGGCGCGCACAGAACTTTACGCCGGACAGCCTTTGCCGAAAGGCGGTAACTAGAGGCCCCGCCTCGCAGGCCCCGCCCAGCCCCGCAGGCCCCGCCCAGCCCCGCAGGCCCCGCCCCCGAGACCTAAAGCGCGGCAGCCTCCAGCGACCCCATCGTAGACTCGCCGGACACGTTTTCGGTTTGAGTACTGTCCGTGCTCTCTCCACGCGCCCTCCGCCCGCCGACAGACAACAGAGTTGCCAGCACGCTCTTGTTCTCCCTTCGGCCGGGTGAGCCCGGGCCCCGCCCGCCCTAGCCTTGAGCCCGCTAAACCTGCGGCACTCCCGCCACCCCGGCAGCGAGGACCCGCGCCCTTCCTTCTAATTTCTCTCTTCTTCTCCCAGCCTATCTTGAATTTTTCTTCTCTATCCTTTTTCTTTTTCTCTCACTCTTTTTCTCTCCCCTTTTGTTTACCTCTCACCTTCAATTGGCTCAATAATTTAAGCCTCCACCCTTCTCTCTCCCCTCGCCCAGGATTCCCAGCCCTGCTTTTGGGTGGGGGCCTTCGGCGCGACTGCAACGACCAGAATGACTTTCCATCCCCCAGGCTGAGACGAAGTTTTGAGCAGGGCCTGTTCCCAGCCCCTCTAACCTCCTCACAGCTCGCGGCTGGGTGCTAGTCGATTCTCGGCGAGTCTCTGACCTATCATGACCGCGTAACAACACTCCCACTCACCAGAATCTGCTGACTGCGTTGGGAGGCTGCTTCTTCAGAGTACAGAGTGCCTCTAAAGCAGAAATCTGGAAGAGAATCAATGTGTCTACTAAGAGAGCAGACAGGGGAGGGGGGATTCCTGGGTTCATTTCCCCCCTCCAGTGTGTGTACTTAATTAGTCCCCAGCTACCCTGGGTGAAATAGACCCTATTCCTTACTCCTCCCCACCTCCACCCTGAAGGACTGAGCTTGTGTGCCTTGGGCAGGTGGCCCTTTTCTAGCTGGAGTGTGATCCTTAAAGGCATATTTCCTTACTAAACTCCTCTTTCCCCTCATCCACAGGACACATAGTATGACTATTAGGTGTTTCGTCTCCCAGCCATTTTCTATGGAAAACCAAGGGGATCGGGCCATGATAGCCACTGGCAGCTTTGAAGAATGGGATGCCTTTAGAGAAGCTTGATCTTGGAGGCCTCAGCGTGAGACCTTACAAAGCCGGGTAAGAATCCACTCTAAGGGGAGGGTCTTCTGTTGCCTACTAGTGCTTTGGCCTGGGGGTGGGGGTCAGTGGGACGTTAGCAAAAATAACTACCACCACCCCAGTGAAGTTGCTCTTCAGAATTCACAAAACACTTTCCTTTATCCCTGGTCTCATTCTATCCTTTAAGCTGATCTTGACTAGGCAGGGATGGTGGTCCCCATATTTACAAAGGAAGAAATTGAAGCCTAGATGGGACAGTGATTAGTCCTTGGTCATCCCGGGAGTCAGCAGCAGAGCTAGGACAAATTCCTGAGGCCTGAGTTTGATTATCTCTTCTTAGTAGGGTCTTTAGCACAAGTGGCCATAGCCCCCATACTCAACCTCTAAAAGACCTGACAAACCCAAAGCAACATTCAGAATGGCAACTGAGCCTCTGTGCATTTGTCTTTGAGATGGACAGAGGCTGGGCCTTATTCTCTGGCCTTCACAACACTGTGACCCAGCTCAAGGTCAGGACACGATAGACTCACTTTTCAGGTCTCTGATGCCCAGAGAAGGGACATTCTTTGCCTGAACCTTCTCAGAACTGTCAAATTGGCATGAGAGTGGGGCACCTGGGTGGCTCAGTCATTTAAGCATCCGACTTCGGCTCAGGTCTTGACCTCATGGTTTTGTGGGCTTGAGCTGTGCTGACAGCTCAGAACCTGGAGCCTGCTTCGGATTCTGTGTTTCCCTCTCACTGTCCCTCCCCCACTCATGCTCTGTCTCTCTCTGTCTCTCAAAAATAAATAATAAAAAAAAAAAACTAAAAATTTAAGTTTTTTTTTAAAAAAATTGGCATGAGAGAACTTGGGTGTTTTCTTGTTAAAAGCCCTGCCTGTGCCGGGGGCTGAGAAAACAGCAGGAGAGAAATGTTCTGGACACCAGTGCAGAGCAAATCTAATAAGCTTTGGAGGCTGTAGCTGTGGCTCTTACCAAGTTCCCTCATCTGTAACATGGAAATAAGGCAGCCACCTCACAGGGCAGCTCTGAAGAGTAAATGAGCTAATAGAGTGCCCCGGGCGGTGGGATGGGGAATGTATCCAACAAGTTCTGGGGGATAGATAGATATGTCAGAACAGGGAAGCTGGGGAGTCTGGAGCTCCTTCATCAACCCATGTGAGTACCAATCTTCACTGAGCCTCATGTAGGCCAGACTCCAGGGAAACTCCAATAAGGCCAGGACCTGGCCTATAGTAGATCCGGATGCAACTGAGTGGTGAGTAGCCTCTGGATTTCCCTGTTGGCCCCAGACGCCTGGAGTAGAGAAGCTCAGGAGGAAGAAGCTGTGAGCTGTTTGTTTCCATGGGTCTTTGTGTTCACAACTGACTCCAACCACATCCTCCCTCTGCTGGCCAGCATTTTCCTTATGGCCCCAGCGACATGGGCGACCAATCAGGCTAGGCTCAGAGCAGCTGCTCCTGGTGAAGTGAAGTGAGAGAAGTGAGCTCAGGGGAGAGAGAAGCAGGTCACCTCCCCCACTGGGGTGCTGGGCTCACTTCCTCCCCGGGGAAGGGCAGCAGAGGCCGCAGAGAAGGGTGTTGTTCAACTCTGAGAACAAAATGGAGCTTTTGGTTTCCTGTGTCTTTGTAGCTCTGATCTGCACCTCCCTATCCCTGCCCCTCCTGTGGTGAAGATGTGGATCCCCTTTGTTGAAGGAGAGGAAACTGGCTAGAGAGGGAGACTGTTTTCCCTGGGTCACACAATAGGCCAGGGGGAGAGAGTCCAGTGTCTGTGTACCTACTTTCAGCCCTGAGAGTTGTCCAGGATCCTTCAAGGCCCAGCTGAATATTACCTCTCTCCTGATGGAGTTAGTTGTTCCTGCTGCATTTTCAGAGTATGTCCTGCAAGCCCCAAATGTAGCTTGAATCACCTGCCCATGCCCTGTGCCAGGCAGTAAGCCCCATCTAGGGTTGATATTGTCTCCTGCATCTCAGTGAGCCAGTGCCCAGCAAAGCAGTCTTGTTGAAAGAATGACTCTAGAGAGCCCAAGTTGTGTGGGGCTGGGGAGGAGAATTAGACTGGGCTGAGAAGGGACTGAACTGGTCTTCTCCATTCCTTTTCTTCTAGACTTAGATAATTTGAGACCCATAGGAACCTCTCCTACTTAAGAAATCCAGGGCATAAGCCTATGAGCCTGTGCCTTTCAGATCTTGGTCTGACTGAAACCTTTTCCCCACTTCTGCCTGTCCTTCAGACAGATCTGCAGAAGTAGGCATGCCGGTATCATCAGTGAAATCTCTGCACCCAGCAGACAAAAGGATGAGTCAGTGCCAGTTTGTCAGCACTAAGATAGCCCTGATCCAGACTCTTCCTATAGTAAAAGGGAGGGGGCTCTTCACAAAATGTGTTCTCCTCAGGCAGGAATTGCTTCTCTAGCCCCTACTTGAGTACCTCCAGAGCTCACTCCTGTTTTCCTTCATGAGGCTGCCCTGGTTCTTGCTTAGGGAAGTGGTGCTGTCAGGGAAGGTGGGGGTGGGGTGGTAAGCAGGGAGGGACTGTGCATGCTGCTGCTAATGGGGCTTCTCTCTCCTTGGCTTAGATTCCGGCAGAGTTCCTCTATCTCGTCTTGGTGCTGACCGAAGGTGCCCCCTTCTCCATCTTTCTCCATCTCCTGGGAGATAGGAGGAAATCAGCATTATGGTTGGGTTCAAGGCTACAGATGTACCCCCTACCGCCACTGTGAAGTTCCTGGGGGCTGGCACAGCTGCCTGCATTGCAGATCTCATCACCTTTCCTCTGGACACCGCTAAAGTCCGGCTGCAGGTGAGGGCAGAAAGCCTGCGGTTCCCAATGTTGTCTAGTCTACTCTGCCCCAAGATATAGACTCCTTAAGGGCCAGTGGGGTGTTTGGGACTGTGTAAACTTTGGAGCGCAGGGATGGCAAGAGATGGGGAGGACAACCTGCCAACCCCTATAACCACCCATCTTGGCCTTGCAGATCCAAGGAGAAAGGCAGGGACCAGCGCAGGCCGCAGCCAGCGCCCAGTACCGTGGCGTGCTGGGCACCATCCTGACCATGGTGCGCACTGAGGGCCCCCGCAGCCTCTACAATGGGCTGGTCGCCGGCCTGCAGCGCCAGATGAGCTTTGCTTCTGTCCGCATCGGCCTCTACGACTCTGTCAAGCAGTTCTATACCAAGGGTTCTGAGCGTGAGTGTGGAGCTGGGCCATGGGCCCCTTGACCTTTTCTCCTTGGTGATGACCAATCCAATCAAATCATCCTTGATTGATGATTTGCTGCATAGCTTCTTTAGGCTCTAAGATCCCTAGGAGGATCAGAGGAACTGAGAACTGGAAGGCACCTTGATTCTCCTAATGATTCTTGAGCACCTGGGCTGTGCCAGGTTCTGTGCAGGGCATCATCCCATGACAGTCCCCACCACTACTCTGAGAGTAGGTGGTATCATCCCCATGTTAGAGATGAAGAGACTGAGCCTTGCTGGGTGGAAAGTACTTGGCCAAGAGCACACAATGAGGAGCCAGAAAACACACCCAGGACTTTTGCTTCCAAAGCTAGCACTCTTCCATTTTACCTCGCATGCTATGCCCACCTCCTTTTTACATATGTGAAAACTGAGAACCCAGATCAAAAGGTTAACTTTTCCTGAGATAACATGGCAAGGAGAAATAGATCTGGCATGCGAACCCAAGTCTTAGGAATCTAAGGCCTTGGAAGGCCACTTCTCTCTGAGCCTTGGGTTTCCACTTGTCAGGTGGAAATGATTGTGACTTACCCTGTTGAGCTAGGTCTCATTTTGTCCCACTCCTTGCTTTGTCCCATTGGGTAGCAAGTAGTAGACATTCAAGGTGTTATTTTCTTTGATGCAAGGAGTTTTTAGAGCAAGAACTTGTCTGAATCCTATTCCCAGAAGGCAAGAGATTACAGTGATGAGGTGATTTTTAGTGAAGAGAGGTGGAAAATTAGTACAATCCCAGCTGGGCACTGACCCCCCCATGTTTCTTCCACAGATGCCGGCATCGGGAGCCGCCTCCTGGCAGGCAGCACCACAGGGGCCTTGGCTGTGGCTGTGGCCCAGCCCACAGATGTAGTAAAGGTCCGATTCCAAGCTCAGGCCCGGGCTGGAAGTGGCCGGAGATACCAAAGCACTGTCGATGCCTACAAGACCATTGCCCGAGAGGAAGGGTTCCGGGGACTCTGGAAAGGTGTGTACCAGGTGTTTCTTCTTCCCTGTCTTCCTCCTCCTCTAGTCTCTGGTCTCACATCAGTATTTTTTCCTCCTGTAGGGACCTCTCCCAATGTTGCTCGTAATGCCATTGTCAACTGTGCTGAGCTGGTGACCTACGATCTCATCAAGGACGCCCTCCTGAAAGCCAACCTCATGACAGGTGAGTTAGTATAAATGGTTCTGGGTCTTGCCCTTCCCCCAACCTAGGATCAGATGTGAGGGTCTGGTTGCCTGAGTCTCACATCTTTTCATCCTCCTTCCCCTATGCTTGTGGAGTGAGTTTAGATTTACCATACTGAAGCCAGCTGGGATGAAGCTCCCACTGCACACTGAGGTACTGAGGCTAGACTCTAGGCTAAATGACTTTTAGGTCATCAGGACAGATCCCCGCTGGCATCTCTTTCTCTAAAACCAGAAAACCCCTAAGCTAGTTTGATAATCTCTTCCCTTCTGGAATGATGAGGTAAGGAGTCCTGACTGCCTCTCCTGCTCCTCCTTCGCAGATGACCTCCCTTGCCACTTCACTTCCGCCTTTGGGGCAGGCTTCTGCACCACTGTCATCGCCTCCCCTGTCGATGTGGTCAAGACGAGATATATGAACTCTGCCCCGGGCCAGTACAGCAGCGCTGGCCACTGTGCCCTTACCATGCTCCACAAGGAGGGTCCCCGAGCCTTCTACAAAGGGTGAGCCTCTGATCCACCCCACCCAATCCCGAGCCTCCTAGCTACCCATACCTACACACAGGTGGGAGAGAACCACCTGGAACTGACTAGCAACCAGGTGTCAAACTATTCTGATCCTGGTGTTAGTATTTCACTGGCATTCCCTCATGCTCTTAACTAGTTCCTTCCAGAGTTGTCATTCCTACCTTATGGGTATTAAAATGGAGACTCACAGGGAATTCTTGCTCAGAGCCGCATGGCTCTGGGGCTCTGTTCACCCTGGGCCCTCACAACCTCCTTTGGGACAGAGCAACTAGGTTGGATTGGATACCATGGCCCACTGGGGTGAGTGGGAGGTGAAGTGCCCTCAGGAGCCACCAAGGTGCCCCCTATGACCTGTGTTTTCTGCCTTCTAGGTTCATGCCCTCCTTTCTCCGTTTGGGTTCCTGGAACGTGGTGATGTTTGTCACCTATGAGCAGCTCAAACGGGCTCTCATGGCAGCCTGCACTTCCCGGGAGGCTCCCTTTTGAGTGTCTCCTGCTGCTGACCCAACCACCTCCGGCTTTGGCTTTGGCTCCAGCCAAGCCCTGCTTCCCTTCCCTCTCTCCTCACTCCTTCCTTCCACTCCCTTTCCCACCACCTCCCTTTCCTGTCCCCACATGCTTACCCATTCTCCCCTACCCCATCTCCCCGTTGCCTCCCAGTCCTAGTAGAGTTGACCCCAGTTGACACTGTGGGAGGCCTGGAACTAGCCAGGATCCCAAGCCTTCAGTCCCTTGAAAAGCTAAGCCCAACTCTTTGTTCTGCCCCTAGTCCCAGCCAGCATGTCCCCCATAAAACAGGTTCAACCTTGTGTCTCCTCCTTCTCTCATAGCTGTTACCAGAGGTCTTGGTTCAGTGGGTCCTTCTGGCACCTGGTAGACAGCGGAGCAGCCACCTGACTTAGAAAGGGAGGTCTGCCCCACCTTCCGCTTCCAGCATCCATTCTGGGGCCTGTGGAGGTCATGTAGTTCATTTGTCTTTCCAGACCAGGCCTGGGGCTTAGGTGGTAAGTGAGGGAGCAGCTGGGAGTCACAGCTTCGCTCTCACTAGGACACTTGAGCTTCCACTCACCCAGTGCCTGGTGCTCCAGCTGGCCCCAGGCCTATTGATCTGCAAAATTAGTGTACTACTGTCTGCTCAACATCTCCTTGTTCGGTGGAAGATTTAGAGAAACTTGGGAATCTTAGATGCTGTGAACTACTTTTATTCCATTCTACAAATGGGAAACTTCCTCTCCAAAGTCCCAGACCTCATGAGGACAAGTCTGGCTGCTCCTCATCCTCCACAGTCACACCCTTAGGTGGCATTCTTACTGCACTGGGTGGGACAGGGTGCAAGGAAAACATGAGGCCTCAGTCTGAGGATACTTTCATTTGAAGACTCACCCTCTCCCTAGGCTGGAGATCCCAAGGAGGCAGTGCCAAACCAGGGCTTAGGCTGCACAGGGTGTCAGCCTCCCTGTCCCTGTTCCTACCAGCTGTCCACAGAGGCAGGAAAGCAGATTCTACATCTGTTTCAAGGGGTAGGGGACTCTGAAGTCCCAGAATCCTGAGGCATCTCATGCAGAAGCAGGCCCTTAGAATTAAGCCACCCAGGCTCATTTTATAGCTATTGGAAGAAACTGAAGGCTGGGACTAGGACTCAGACTCCTTTCTCCCCCACTGTGCCTCTTCACCAGGGACCAGAGCTGGAGTCCTTCAGAATGTCTGTCAAACAGCTGTAGAGCCAGGCTCAGAGAATGTGGTCTCCCTCTTCCCACAGCCTCAAGCAGCTGATGCTACTGCTCCTCCCCATTGGTCAGAGCTGGAGGCTCAGCCCTTCAGAGCTTTGGCAAGGGGTCCAGGAAATGAGAGTCCTGGAGAAGGAAAGAGGGCCCAGGATTCCTCACCGTACTTTGTAACATCTGACAAATTGAGCTGGGGTCTCATAGTCCCCAAGAGGAACGGGGTTGGGTGCCACAAGGTGAGCCAAGGCGAAGGTGGTAGGCAGCCCAGCGGGCCTGCTCTCTGCTGGGCTGCAGGGAGTCAACATAAATGGAGGACCGACCTGGTCAATGCACTTCATGCACCTTAATTCTCACACTAGTCCTATAAAGCAGGCTACTGTTTTATACCAGAGGAAACCGGGCCAATTTGTTGCCTTAGGCATGTCAGTCATGTGATTCGTTTATCAGTCTTGTGTCCCAGACACTTGGACACAAGGCCACTAGACTCCATCATGGTTCTGGGCATGATCCTGGGACAGTGAGGAGCTGGGGCAGGTGGCAGGAACCATGGAACAACATTATCAGTAGCCTCACTAATTTAATAACTGGTCCTCACAGCTTATAAAATGGACATATGACAGGCCCTGCCTTGCCTGCCAGATGAGGTAGCACTGAAGATCATCAAGGTAATAGAAATTTCACAAAGATCTTTCATCAGGCCTAAGACCACGCTTCCTTCAGAGCATTGCCATGAGGAAGAGGCTAGAGGCAGGCTTTCCTACTGGCCTAGAGGAGACCTGGGTGCTAGGATTTGCACCCACTTGCTCTCAGCACAGGGCAGCTACCACCACTCTTCCACCTAGGCCGTGTCGGCTTCACTCCTCATCTGGTTTCCTGAAGGCCTGCAAGATCAGGGTTGCAATCTTTGCTATAAGAAACAGGTTCAGAAAGGCAAAGTGATTTGCCCAAGAGCATACACCTGAGGTGTATCTGACTCCAAGGCCTACGTGTCTTACGGGCTGCACAGGTGCTTCCTAGAACCCTGGTCCAGACTCCATGTCTCAAGGTCGGCTCCTGCCACATTTTCCCTGATGATTTCAAAATGGCTGACAGGTGCTACCCAGTCCCCATTTAAGAAAAAACGTTAAGGGGTGCCTGGGTGGCTCAGTCGGTGAAGCGTATGACTCTCAATCTCCACTTAGGTCTTGATCTCAGGGTTGTGAATTCAAGCCCCATGTTCCAGAAAGAACCTTGAGCAAAGAATGTTTTGAACGGGGGAATCCAATATGGACAATATGGGGGCCTTTTCTATTACCTCTGAAGTCATTCCACAAAAGTGGCCACGTACTCATAAGATTAGATCTATCCTAGCCCAAACGCAGACTTGAAAGAGAGGAGTCTTTGCCCTGGCACAGGAGAGGTGCATGCCACACTGTTGTTGACTGATGGAATGCAGGTCAGGAAAACAAGTGTGGTCTGCATAGGCCCAGCTGGGCCTGGAGGCCACATCAGCAACAATGCTGGAACCCTGAGATCTAAGCAGTGAATTCACCAAGCATGTTCACCACAATGACTCAATCCTCATAAGCAGCCTGCAGGAGGCTTATAAGCAGTAACATCCAGGGGGGTCAGTGGCAGGGCCAGGAGCAGAACCCAGTTCTGCCTCCCATACCACCCCACCTAGAGTCAGTCCAGGACCCACTGCATAGATGAGAAGTGAGGCTGTGAGGTAGAAACCAAAACCATTTTCCAGCACTGTGTCCTTTGTGCTACCTCTAAGCAGGGTGAATCTGGGAAGTGGCCTTCAAGGTTCTGATGACATCTTTGCCCTGTGTGGCCTTGACAAGTGTTTTCTTCTCTGTGCTTCCTATCTACACTATGACCATGTCACATTCTAGAGACTGCCCCTGCTAAAGACTTTGTGTCATGAGAAATCAGAGCAGGGTGGGGACCCACAGAGGTCACTCAGGTCTGCCCCACTCTATCAAGGGGAGCACACAGGCTCCGAACCTTCAGGGACCTGGCCACACTTACAAAATCTGGACAGGAACCCAGGTTCTAGGCTTTCTGGGCCATGCCCCTCCCCCTGTTCCACAAGAAGCAATATATGAGGCTCCTCTCCCTCCAACACAGTCTCCTGGGTGCAATTGGAAGATAGGAAATCTTTATTGTGTCAGTTTAAAAACCCCAGGCTGTCCCATCCTCATGTCACATCTGTGCAGTGGGCTGGCTCACCTGCACATCCTGGGACAGGAATGGGATAAGGCCCAGCTGGCCTTCTCCTCCCCTCCTCTGCTCCAGCCCTCAGCTCACCAGTTATGTCAGCAATGCCTGGCGCAGCATCTGCTTCTTTTGGGGTGTGAGGCGGGTGGGGAACTGGATGTCGAAGAAGATGAAGAGATCCCCTTTCTTAGTGGGGTCCTCAGGCAGTGGCATCCCCTCACCTGGCACCTTCTTGAAGTACTTGGGACTGAGACAGGGGAGGATGAAAGAAGGGAAATGAGAGGGCCCCCCAGCACTGCTCTGTGACAGATCCCATGCTGCCCATGCTCACACAACCTCAGGCTTGAGGCAGTCAGTCCAGCTTCCACCAGGTGGCTCTTCTCAGCCAGAATCGTGTGGCAGGAGAGAGAAGACCAGCTTATTCAGACAGCCTGCCCCCTGATAACCATTTACACTGGGGGTTCCAGGAATAGAGGTTCCAGCCTAGGTTGGGGTCGGGGGTGGTGCTGGGCTGCTGAGTAAAGCTTCCCATACAGAGGCCCTTTCCTGTAAAGGACTTGAGGGATACAACTCAGAACACTAATGAGACGTTCGGGAGGAGGAAGGCAACAAAGGTCGCCTCTGCAATCTTTGGACTCTGTAGCGGGCTCGTGCAAGTTAGAAAAAGGCACTCCATTTACCAGGTGAATGCAGCTTGGCCAGAGTTAGGGCTGGATTTCAGTCCTTGCTGGTGAGAACTGAACTACCCCAGGCTGACCTGTCTGGCACTACCCTCTAAGGCCCAGGCCAGCCCTTCTGCCTACTGGGACCCACGCAGATGCACTCACTGGATAATGTCGTTGATGGGGATGTTGAGCAGACGATCATCCAAGGTCTTCACCTCCACGGTGCAGCAGGTCAGAGCCTAGGGACGTTAGGGCCACAGGTGGGAGTAGGAGAGGTAACCATGGCCATTCTGTTTAGAAGGCATTTTATGAGCTTATTCGGTGCCAGGCCCTGAGCCTGGCCTCAAGCAGACAAAAGGATGTTCAGGGACTAACGGGAGCAAGCCAGGCATCTGCCTGCCCTTAGGAGTTCACGGTCTGGTAGGAAAGACTGATGATGATAGAGGGAAGTAAAGGGGTCTTCGGGAGCCAAGGAGAGGCCCCCAAACCACTGTGGAGTGGGACAGGAGGACTACACAGTGGTGGTAGCAGTTGATGAGGGTGAAGAGGATCCTGCCAGTCAGACAAGGTGGATATACAGCATTCCACACAGACGGCCCAGCACAAACAAGAGAATGGAGGTGGGAAAATGCTCCCAATGCACAGGGGCACAGTGGTTGGAGTGCAGGGGATGAGATCAGCAGAGGCAGAGTGTGGAGGGCCTTAAACACCATGTGAAGATGCTCCGACAGGCGTGTGGCACAGTTAGATGAGCGTAGGGATGGGAAAGGAGGCAGGAAGGCCACCAAAGGGGCTGCTGTGCAGACCCAGGTGCTCAGACTCTGACTCTGGGAATGAACGGAAGGGGACTAGGTGGTAGAATTGACAGAGTAACTGCCCACAGGTAGGGTGGGGGAGGGGAGGCAAAGTCTAGGCTGGTGCTGTTCCTTGTTTGGATTGTAAGGACATGGAGGGGCCCTGAAGACAGCCACAAAGATTCTATGGGCACTCCTCACGTTCTGAAGGCCTGCGCCATAGGCACTGGGGGGAGTGCAGAGTGAGGCCTGCTTGCTCACTCTCATCTGCCCACTTCCCCTCCACTTTGCCCACTCACCTTGCCCAATGGAATGGGATTCACAAAAAGGAGGTTGTCGTTCTCCCTGCGGAAGCGAGGGTGTAGCTTCTCCTTTACAATGAAGATGATGTCGGCTGGGATAATGTTGGGGCCCTGGGCAGAGGAGGCAAGGGGTGACAAGGACTAATTGGCTGTGTGATATTGGCTAAGTTCCTGACTCTACTGGTCTCCATGTCTTTTTCTGAACAATGAAGAGATTGAACTAGGTTTTCTGGAAGGACCTTTTCAGTTTGGTTTCATAGCCCCTCCTCTGAGAAGCCTACTCCAATGAATCCAGCGCCACACCCCCCCCCCCCATTACTTCTCCTCTATGGAGCATGCCCAACAGGGTTCACTCAGATGGAGAGGGACAGAAGCTTCCTCAGGGGGTGGGTAAAATGCTGAGCTGCAAGTTTTGAAAACAACTTCTTACACACCTCTGTCCTGACAAGCTTCTGCTAAGGTCTCTTAAGGGGGCAGAGGAACCTAACTAGTCCCTACCAGCAAGAAGCTCCCAGTCTAGTGGGGGGAACAGACACACCGTCCTCAGCATGCTCAGGACTGTGGTAAAAGGAACCCAGAGGCAGGATATTAGAGAGGCCCTGAGCCAGGTGGAGAGGTCAGGGGAGGCTGCCCAGAGCCCAGAGCATTAGAGCTGGGTCCTGAAGGGGTGTTTTGGAAGTAGATGTTTCACAGGTGAGAAAGGGAGCAAGAAGTATGGGCAGAGGAATTAATTTCTCTTGGCTCTGAAAATGCCATCACTCTGCCTCTTCTCAGACCTAAGGATACAGCATGCCTTGAACAATAATTTTATATTTTTATTTAAATAAGTAATTATCATGAAGATATTAAACAGTGTTAAAATTATTATTAAGAAGTGGTTTCTGAATGCCTCCTATAGTTGGGCTTTATTCAAGAAGCACTGAAGAAAATCAGGAAGAGCTCTTGTGCTCTTGCCCTGGCCAAATCCCTTCCCTCTCTGGGCCTCAGTTTCCTACTCTGCAAAATGGGGGAAAGCCCTGGGCTATCCACTCACAGAGGTGTTGTGAGGCTCTGTCCCTGGTAAGGGACTTTGGGGATCATTTCACCGACTCTGCAGACTGGTCTCCCTACTAGGCTGGGGTCACGGGGCAGAGGAAAGCATTGCCTCCTTCCCCCTCAGTCTTTCCACCACATGAGCAAGCTTGGGTGACTGACACTAGGACTGACCCTAGTCAGTTCCCTCCTTCTCACCTGGTCCCCTTCCTTCTCAAAGGTGATCCGTGTGCCCTGCCTCCAACCAGGTTTCACATCAATTGTGAGAATCTTGTCCTTGATGGTAGAGGAGTACCCATCCTCGTTCAGCACCTGCAGCCAGATGGAAGAAGGGAGGTTTGCTCCAGATTTCCCAGCTGGCCTTTTAACACGAGAAAGATGCCAAGGGGGTGTTGTGCTCAGATGCAATCTTCTAGCAACAGGGAGAAGCTGCCCTGAGCCATCCCCATTCTCACCCCATTTACTGGAACCAAGAACTTACGATTTTAGGATGATGTCATTGGGCTAGGGCCTGAGATGCCAAGCAGTCACCATTAGTTGACCAAGCCCCCAACTCCAGGCCTAGATCACGTAGCCCTGGCCACTAACAGATGCATGGTGAACACATACTCAGTTCCTCTCTCCCAACCCAGTGGCTCTGGCCCTGAGGGGCTGACAGGTTTCTTAATCATGAAGGGAGAAAGACCACAGAGGTCAACATATCTGAGCATTCCCTATTATGTCATCCAACCATTCCCCAATCACATGCCCAGATGAGTGCCATCTGTGCCACAGCTGGCATCTCCTCTGCTGGGCAAAGGTGTGAGGAGGCTTTGCTCATGTGTCTAGCATAGGGCTGAGCCATAGGACAGGGTCAACCCAAGGACTAGACTCTGGGCCACTAAAAGTCTTCAATCAAACCCCTTGGGGACCGTCCCCCAGTGCACCCTCCATCCCCACACTGTTTCTTCTTACTCCTGAGGCATACACACTGATGAAGCCCTGGGGGTATGGTCTGGTAATACCCAGAGGGCAGAATTCACAAGGGACTGACTCCTCCCATTCGGAATCCAGCTTCCCACAGGGATGGGGCTGATATGAGAAGGGAAAGACCCTTCTGCAGAGGGGATTCCTGCACTGGGAAAGAATCAGGCTAATACCCTCAATTGTCCCTTCCAAATTTCAGATTCTAGAATTCTATGATCCTAGATCTTCAATTCTGAGATTTCATGATTCTATCAGAGGCCATACCTGAGGTCTCCAGTGAGGGCATGGAGGAGGTGACTCAGAGGATTGGAGGGCATAGGTAGTGGCCCCCAGTAGGAGCAAGCCAAGTACTCACCCTTCGGGAGATCTTAATTTTCTTGGTGCAGCCAAAGAATAAGTCCTCCAGAGATAGGTAGAGGTCTCGTTCGATTGTGGGGTCCTGTTTCTTGACCCCTCGGCCTCGGAGACCCCCAAAGTTCAAATCTACCTCACTTCTTTCTACATCAAAAAACTCTGCAGGAGGAGAGGAGAGGAGAGGGGAGGGGAGGGGAGAGGAGGGGACGGGAGGGGACGGGAGGGAAGAGGAGGGGAGGAGAGGAGAGAAGTAAGAGAGATTGTGTCAGGGACTTGGAAACACAGACACCCCTCCACACATACCTCTTCAGTCCCCAAGTGTAATACTCAGCATCCCATTCCTACTTTGCATACTCAGACTGTTAGGCCAGGCCAAAAAGTTGTCCTAAATTGCAGATCCAATGGTTATCATTGCTTGCCACTTCCCACTGCTTCATCATCCGGTTTATATTCCCCCACTTTCCTGACTCCCTTCCCCCTCAATTTGGGGAAACACTCCTCGAGGCTGGCTGCCTCAGGATGGAGAGGAGTGCCCTCTGGTGGCAGCTCCTGGTATGCCAGAAATGACTCCCGCTGTTATCTTGCTGGGGGGACAGTAATATCATTCCAGTCCTTCCTACCCTTCCCCACACTCCACTCTCCCTCACTGTCCAGCCCAGCACAACACCTCTAGAGACCACATACTCAAGTTTCTGTGAAGTCAATAGCTGATACGGGAGTAGGGAAGGGGGTGGTTCCTAATAAATTTGAGAGTTCATCAGCATACCCCCAAACTCTTTTTCCCTCAATTTTTTTCCCTGCCCAGCTCTACACCCATAAGTGCTCTTGCTGCCCTGCCCTTCCATCCCAGTGCAAAACAGCCTTTGTCTCTTGAAGTGCTATGGAGTCGTTTGGTTTCAGTTTTTCTGTCTGTGAGATGGGGTAATAATGCCTGATCTGCCTTTTTCCATTAGGATTAAATAACAAGACGATGAAGAAAAGTGGAAACTTGCTGAGAGCTTACTATGCATCAGGTGCTGGTTTCAGTTCTTCACACTATTGTCTTATTGGACAGAGAGGCCAAAGAAAAGGCTCACAGTCCCGCAGCTCATCTGAACGCAGGACAATCTGACTATGAGAACCTCTGCCCTTAACCACTATGCTTATTGCTACGTGTGAAAACCTTTGTAAACTTTGTAGAGTCAGGGGTCGCTATCATAATTAAGGTTTTTTTTCTTGTACTCTGCCTCTTATGGTTAGGGCCATGAATGAACTTCCCAGGCTAGAATGGTATAATAACTTTAGGTGGGGGAGGGCAGGGCAGCATCACACTAAACCCCTCTATGAAATAGTAACTAATCAAGAGGCCTGTAAGTGACCTGGTCCCCTCTCGTATCACTGAATCCATTTCTTCACCCAGCACCTGTGCTGTGTCAGGTTGTAGACACCCCAACAGCCAGGTCATAGGAAGGTCTAGTCCCTCGGTCCTGCAGGCAGACAGGACACAAGAATCCCCTGGGTGAAGTCCTGTAGCAGTATAGTTTTGGGCACTGCCTGAGGGTCCCCAGAGCCTGTAAGTGATGTCCCTAGAAGCTCTGGTTTGGCTCCTCTGAGCTGCCTCTTTTTCATGCACCTGTCCATCGTTATGGCATTTTTCAGTCTGCAAAGCCCATTTTCATAAACATTGTCTCATTTGCTAGTGACGTGTGAGGAATGGACTATTACAGCCACTTAACAGTAAGGAAGTTGAGGTTTCAGAGCAGTGAAGAGATTTGCCCAGAATCACACAGCTCATAAGAGGCAGTGCATGGATTTGAAACAGGCCTGACTCTAAGTCCCTTGCGTTTTACAGTCACACATGGAGTTTATCAACTCAGCTTCTTCTGGCAGGCAGGTGAAGGAAATGCACAGGGGAGAGGTCTCTGAGGGGGAGAGACAGTGGGCTGTGGCCCACTTCTTATTAACATGCAGAAAAAGGACGAGAGAACTTTTGAAATGCAGAACGGCTATAGTACAGCCAGGGGAAGGGGCTGCAGGGGGTCAGGCAGTGAAAATCTAGACTCTCTGAGTTGCATAACTAGAGCCAGGAAGACAGGTCTGAAGGTTAATTGCCCTTGCAAGATGACTGTGAGCCTCAGGAATCAACTCTTGGTCAGTTTGTCTGGGACCTGGGATTATCCACCCATCCATCCATATACTCACCTAACACACACCTGTACAGTGAAACCTAATGCAGCTATTAAAATGAGTAAAGTAGATCTGTTATGTAATATAGTATATAATGAGATAATCTCCAAGGCATACTGAGTGAAAGAAATCAGTGTGCACAATATGGTCCCATTCCCTTCATAAGATAAAAGGCTTAGGTAAAGATAAATATATGCTCATAAATGCATAGAAATTTTCTGGAAGGATACATAAACGGTTAACAGTAAGTGGCTGCTTCTGGAGAAGGAATAAAGGCTGAAATTTATTTCCTTAATAATTTCTTTTTTACCATGCATTATATATATTTTTAAAGTAAACAAAACAAAAGGATTCAAAGAAAAGCATCTTTTACAGCTACATCCTTTCCCAATAAAGCAAGTGGGTAGGTGGGGCCTCTTACCACCAAAGGGGTTGTCTCCTCCGAAGAACTCATGGAAAACCTTATCAGGGTTGCCGTGGAAGACGTAACCAGTGGTCCATGGGGTCTGGGATCCAAACTCCAGAGGAATCCCGCCCTTTAGGCCCTCCTCTCCAAACTTGTCATAGATGCCTCTCTTCACAGCTGTGGACACGTGTCACCTTTATGAGGGGGCTGGCATTAGGGACTAAGATAGCTGCTGGGCTGGGAAGCAGGTGGATACAGGGTAGAGGAGAAGGGGCAAACCCAACCTTATTTCTAAAGTCTGGCACTCTTTGGAGGGAGACCCTAAAAGTTAGGGGTTTAATTTCACCGTGGGTGGATCTAGGTGTGATCCCATAGTGGGGAGGAGAATGGGGAAAGGTGGAGACCTGCTGGGTGGCAGGGGGAAGAGGATTGAAGGAGAGATCTGGAGACTGAGGGTGAGGCTATGGCCCTAGAATTTGGCTAAACTCATCATCGTAGCTACTGTTTTATTTGGGTTAAATAGAATCGTAGCACCTTGAAATTCTACAATCTAAGAATTCTAGAGCTGCCAAATTCTAGAGCTTTCAAAGCCTAGAGTCTAAGGACTCTAAAGTCTTGAAAACTCGGGACTGGGGAAACCTTAGTGATCTGGCTATTCTTCTGCACAGCATCTGTGATTACAGTCTCCAGAACAAGCCCTCAGGGATGCACGCTTGCAGGTGGTGCCCCGGGGCAGAGGTGGTGGTGGGGGAATCACTTTCTACACTCTTTTGGTTTCAGGAGATTCTTGAATTACCAGCCTCTCTCTGACCCTTGATAGACATGCCTTCCATGGAAAGGTGGCACTGGAGCTACTTGGTAATCTGGGAAGAGTAACTGGGGATGCCTGCCTCAGCCTCTTTCTTCCCTTGGCAGCAAGCATCTCACTGTGTGCACCCCTGCAGGGGACAGGTGGGGTGTGGAGTGTGGGAGACCTGCCCAGGTCCTGCTCTACTGACACTGGCTGAGCAGATCATCTTAATCCAGGGGCTCTCCACGCTGCATCAACCTTAGTTTGTGACTATGGAGAGAGGCAGTTCATGCTGTTTTCTTTCTAAGTTTGCTCAGGCTCTAGGCAGGGAAGAGGAATGCTTTACTACCCAGAGGCTTAAGGAATGGTCTCGAAATAGAGGTGGGGCAGAGGAGATGGGTGGAATCACTCACGGTCGCTCAGCACATCATAGGCCTCTGCTATTTGCCTGAATGTCTCCGCTGAGGATGGCTCACTGGACTTCAGCGGGTGGTTCCTAAGGGCCAGTTTCCGGTACCTAGAGGAGGGAGGATTCATACAAGTCATAGCATTTGACATGGGCCTGAGGCGCAGACCATGGTTCAGAGCTGGCTCTGCTGTTCACTGCTTTGATGTTGCCAGCTATAAAATCAGGGCTGTGGTGGCCAGGGTGGTGCATTGCACAGATGCCCTTGAACAGAACCCAGTGGGTAGAAAGTGTAGCTGCCCGCCCTGGGTGTCTGTGCTGAGGCTACATTTCCCCAAGCTGCCCCAACCAGTGCCTAAGCGTGGTGGGGATATTGGTGCTGGCGCGTCCCCCTAGGACACAGGACCTCTGCTTCAACCTCTGCTTCAGGACGCCCATCTATCAGCCCAGCTACTTTTTTCCAGACCACTCTGCAGCTCTCTCCATCCAGCCATTTCTTCCTGCTCCCCTTTCACAGGTATCAGACCGGCACTGGGGTTTGAAGGTGCCGCCTGCATGCTCTTGCTCCTCCTTCACCCTCACACGTTTCCCCCCATACATTTCTCGCACATCTAATCCTGCCGTGATATCTGAACTTACACACAGGCTTCTTGGGAAGACCAGGTAAAATAAGGTGTCAGAGGGCCTGGTACAGAGAGGCACTAGCACACGTCAGGTCCCTTTACCATCTCTCACTTCTGTGCTCATTCGTTTCCCTGCTTCTGTATTACCCAATCCCACCACTCAGTGATGCGATGCCTATAGTGTCTGAGAATCTGTATCATCAGTGTTCTGAGAGGAAAGAGCTGGCATGAACTGGGTGATTTGTGCAGAGTTTAATAAGGGACCACTCACCAAAGTGTAGGAGGTAGGGAGGATAACCATGCTGGACAGTGCTGTAGCCGAAGGCCAGGAGCCCTGAGTCACCCTGGTTACCCCTGAGCCTATAGGAGTGGGAAGGGAGAAATCCCACAGGAGTGTGTGTGGACGGGGCCCTTGGCAGGAGCTGTCATCTTCAGCTAAGGGATACCCAACCTGAAGTGCTCTCAGAGGAAGGGAGCTGGGAATAAATACCCCAGCCCCACTCTCCTCTTTGCCAGTCACCTGCTGTGGGCTCTCTTTAGCTTTCATTTAGGAAGTCTGAGGGCCAGGGCGTCTATTGATGTGGTTCAGATGGGCCAGCTTCCAGCGCAGAGAGCAGGGTGCAGAAAGGCGGGGAGGGGGGTCTGAAAGAGCCAAAGGAGGGCATCAGCACAGCCCCCTGAGTGGCTGAGTACAAATCGGACCCCACATACCCTCCACTGGGTCAGAGTGCACTTCCTCTGCCCTGCTCACACCCTGCATGCTGGTGACCCCTCCCGCTGTTTCTCTTCTCACTCCACACACTATCTGTGCACAAGCTCGTCTATCCCAAGGCTTTGAGCATCACTCACTCGCTGACCACTCCCAAATTTCTATCTGAAACCAGGCCACTAAGCTCCAGACCTTGGCATCCAGATTCCATCTTGGTATCTGCTCTCCAGTGTCCCACAGGCCCCACAAACTCAATGAACCCAGACAGAAACACATTTTCGTTCCTTAAGTTTTTGCCCATTTGCCCAGGCAATGAAGCCAAAATGCTGAGCATTATCAACTCCCAAGTTCTTCATCCCCTCCATTCCCAGCCCACCTGTCACCAGGGCATTTCAGTTTTTCTTTTTCCCCAGTGTTCTCTTCCTGCCCCCTCATCCCTAGGAGTATTGCAGAACCATGGCTTCCTGTTTCAGTGTTCTCCTTCTCCAGGCCTTTCCGTGTGCTGCCACCAGATTGATTTGTCTTTTTTTTTTTTTTAATATTTTTTTAAATGTTTATTTATTTTTGAGACAGAGAGAGACAAAGCATGAATGGGGAAGGGGCAGAGAGAGAGGGAGACACAGAATCGGAAGCAGCCTCCAGGCTCCGAGCCATCAGCCCAGAGCCCGACGCGGGGCTCGAACTCACGGACCGCGAGATCGTGACCTGAGCTGAAGTCGGACGCCCAACCGACTGAGCCACCCAGGCGCCCCTGATTTGTCTTTTTTAATCTGATGCTTCTAAAATGCCCCCTGGCCAAGTCACTCCACTGCCCAAATCCCTCCACTGGTTTCCCTTTGCCTTCAGCATAAAATCTGTATCTCTAAGATTCAAGCCTCTGCTTCTTTCTCTGGCCTTCTCACTCACAGCTCTCCCTCCCCACTCCCATGGCCTCTCCTGCCCTTCTGGCCAGGCTCCAAACTCCCTACAATGCATTGCTCAGGTCTTTGACATTCTACTCCCATCCTTTGTAACACCCACCACTCTCCAGACCCTCCCTCCCATCTCCCCCTGGCACATTTTCATTCATCTTTCAACAATCAGCTCAGGGCTCAACTCCTCCAGGATGCCCTCCCTGACTGCAGTCTCCATTCTAGGTTAGACTCCCCTTCCCGAGTCCCCAGTGCCTTTGATCCCTAAACTTAGCACTTGGCACTCCAGTTGTTTGTTGACTGGTTTGTCTCTCCCACTAGCCTGGGTTCCTTGAGTTGCTGTGTCTACTTCTCTGTGTCCCTGGTGTCTAGCACTGAGCAGCAGTGAGGAAATGAATGACACGAACTAACTGTCCCACAAGGCAGCCCATCTCACCGTGGGACCGCTCTGACTTTTAAGCAACATCTCATCTTAGTGAGTGAGATCTGCTGTCCTATGACTCTGAAGGTTCTGATTCGGCCCCTGGAGGCCTTACAGAGATTATCTACATTGTCTACTTTCAGAAACTTAAAGACAATTGTCATCACTTCCCTGAGACACTGAAACCAGCCCTCTCAGTTACAAAGGTCAAAGTCAGGTATGGGGAGAATTCCAAGTAAGTTCTATCAATAAGGAAAGGTAAGTAGGTTTGAGAAGAGCCTTATTTTTCAGATAAACTTGAGTAGTTTCTGTGGAGTTTTTTGTCTCATTTTTTTAGTGAGAGAGAGAGAGAGTGTGTGTGTGGGGGGGTGTGCAGTGGCAGAGGCAGAAAATCTTAAGCAGGCTCCCCACCCAGTGCAGAGACCAACAGGGGGTTTGATCCCATGACCCTGAGATCATGACCAAGCCGAAATCAAGAGTTGGATGCTCAACCAAGCCAACCAGGCGCCCCTAAACTTGAGTGGTTTTAAGATTTGCCCTGCAGTGCCCTCACTCTGTTTCCCTGAGTGGGCAAGATGGAGTGGAGTCACAGTTTGGATGCAGCAGGGTAGGCTTAATGAGAGCTACTGAGAAGGTTAATAGCTAGGCAATTAGGAATCATTGTGGTGCTTCTATTCATTATATACATTTAGCATTTAAAAAAAAATTTTATGTGAATTTATTTTTGAGAGAGAGTGTGACAGAGTGCAAGCAGGGGAGGAGCAGAGAGAGAGGGAGACACAGAATCTGAAGCAGGCTTCAGGCTCTGAGCTGTCAGCACAGAGCCCGATGTGGGGCTCCAACTAATGAACCGTGAGATAATGACTTGAGCTGAATGAAGTTGGATGCTTAACCAACTAAGCCACCCAGGTGCCCCAGCATTTTTGTTTTGTTTTGTTTTGTCAAAATCTAGTTACTCCCATATAGGAGACTGTGTTATACATGACTCATCTCTTAGAGTTGTTACAAGAGAGAAGGGTTAAGAACTATTGTTTGAAACAGGGGTGCCTGGGTGGCTCAGTTGCTTAAGCGTCTGACTTCTGCTCAGGTTATGATCTCGTGGTTCGTGAGTCAAGCCCTGCAGATCAAGACCCTGAGGTCTTGATCTCAGTGTTGTGAGTTCAAACCCTATGTTGGGCTCTGAGCTGGGCGTGAAGGCTACTTAAGAAGAAACCTACTTTGGGGTGCCGGGGTGGCTCAGTTGGTTGAGTATCCGACTTTGGCTTAGATCATGATCTCACGGTTCATGAGTTGAAGCCCCACATGGGGCTTGCTGCTGTCGGCACTGAGCCTGCTTCTCAGGTCCTCTGTTCCCCTCTCTCCTGCTTCTCTCTTTCTCTCTCAAAAATAAACAAACATTTTTAAAAAAAGCTTACTTTGGGGTGCCTGAGTGGCCCAGTAGGTTAAGTGTCCAACTCTTGGTTTCAACTCTTGCAGTGTTTCCAGTTTGAGCCCCACATTGGGCTCCGTGCTGACAGTGCAAAAGCATGCTTGGGATTCTCATCTCCCTGTGTCTCTGTCCACCCCCACCCCCCGCCCACACCTCCCTCTCCCCCCACTAATGCTGTCTCTGTCTTTCTCAAAATAAATAAATAAACTTAAAAAAAAAAAGCCTACTTGAAAAAAAAAAAAAAAAAAACCTCGTATGACAGCCAGAATAAAATTTGAAACACATCCATCTGGCCAGGTCACTCTCCTGTTCTTAATCCTTTGGTTCTGCAAAGGAAAAAGTTCAAATGCCTTCTTTGTCCCCATTTTTATTGCTAAGAAAACCAGGGTACCCAGGAAGGGAAACAGGGCATAGGGGGTTAAGGATGGTGGATTGGGAACTCTGACTCAGGCCAAACCCAGGTTGTAGGTATGTATGCAAGAAGCAACAGAAGAACAAGGTTTATCTTGGCTGCACTTGGCTGTGCAAGAAGGCTCAGTTTGGAAAAGATAAAGGTGGGGCCTTCCCAGCACACCCCTAAAGCCTCACTCCCGTCCCAACTTACGCCTTCTTGATCTGGGCATCCTCTGAATTGCGAGTGATCTGAAGCACAGAGTAATAATCCTGACCCATGGCTGGCTTGCAAGGCAGTCAGTCCTTGTTTAATCCTGACTCCAGCAGGGCTGTTAGTCTGCATTCTTTGGTTGCTCCTGACAACCGCACAGGGGCACTCTGGGAGTTGTATTCCTTCCTGCCCAAGCAGACATCACCTCTGCCTCACAGAACAGCCAATCAAAGAACTGGAAAAACGGTTGATCCTGTGACCCTGACAAAGGTCATTCAACTCAGAAACTCTCAAGAGTTTTTAAGAAAGTAGCAATTAGTTTTAATTAAAAGTTTTCAGAACAGGGGCGCCTGGGTGGCTCAGTCGGTTGGGCGGCCGACTTCGGCTCAGGTCATGATCTTGCGGTCTGTGAGTTCTAGCCCCGCGTCGGGCTCTGTGCTGACAGCTCAGAGCCTGGAGCCTGCTTCGTATTCTGTGTCTCCCTCTCTCTGACCCTCCCCTGTTCATGCTCTGTCTCTCCCTGTCTCAAAACTAAATAAACGTTAAAAAAAAAAAAAAATTAAAAAAAAAAAAGAAAAAGAAAAAAAAGTTTTCAGAACAAATGCATTTGCTGATTTAAAAAAAAAATTTTTTTTAACATTTATTTATTTTTGGGACAGAGAGAGACAGAGCATGAATGGGGAAGGGGCAGAGAGAGAGGGAGACACAGAATCGGAAGCAGGCTCCAGGCTCTGAGCCATCAGCCCAGAGCCCGACGCGGGGCTCGAACTCACGGACCGCGAGATCGCGACCGGAGCTGAAGTCGGACGCTTAACCGACTGAGCCACCCAGGCGCCCCGCATTTGCTGATTTTTAAAAAATAAATTTTAAATTTTAGAATAGTTTTAGATTATCAAAAAAGTTGGGAAGACAGTATAGAATTCCCATATACCCCATACCCAATTTCCTGTATTATTAATAGCTTACTTGAGTATGGTATGTTTATCATAAATAATAATACATCAGGGTTTGGGGTTTTTTTTTTTAATTCAATTTGGTGACATTTTATTTATTATTAAATTTTTAATTACAGTATAGTTAACATACAATGTTATACTAGTTTCAGGTGTACAATACAGTGATTCACCGATTCCATACATCCCCCAGTGCTCATCACAAGTACACTACTTAATCCCCTTACCTATTTCACCCATCTACCTACCACCTCCTCTCTGATAACAATCAGTTTCTTCTCTATAGTTAAGAGTCTGTTATGGACCCTGGGCTCAGTTGGTTAAGTGCCTGACTTCGGCTCAGATCATGATCTCCTGGTTTGTGGGTTCAAGCACTGCATTGGGCTCTGTGCTGACATGACAACTTGGAGCCTGTTTTGGATTCTGTGATCTCTTCTGTCTCTGCCTCCTGCCGGCTCTATCTCAAAAATAAACATTAAAAACATTTTTTTTAATAAAAAAAATATTAAAAAAAAAAGTCTGTTTCTTGGTTTGTCGCTCTTTTTCCTTTGTTCATTTGTTTCTTAAATTCTGCACGAGTGAAATCATACAGTATTTGTCTTTGACTTATTTTGCTTAGCATTATATGCTCTAGTTCCATCCATGTTGTTGCAAATGACAAGATTTTGTTCTTTTTATGGCTGAATAATATTCCATTGTATATATATGCCACCTCTTCTTTATTCATTTATTTACAATGGGCACTTGGGCTGCTTCCATAATTTGCCTATTGTAAATGAAGTTGCTAAAAACATAGGGGTGCATGTATACTTTTGAATTAGTGTTTTTGTATATTTTTGATAGATACCCAGTAGTGCAATTATTGGGATTGTAAGGGAGTTGTATTTTTAACTTTTTGAGCAACCTCCAAACTGTTTTCCACAGTGGCTGCACCAGTTTGCACTCCCACCACAGAGCAAAAGTGTTCCTTTTCCTCCACATCCTGGCCAATACTTATTTCTTGTGTTTTTTATTTTAGTTATTCTGACAGATATAAGGTGATATCTCATTGTAGTTTTGATTTGCATTTCCCTGATGATAAATGACACTGAACCATCTCTTCATGTGTCTGTTGGCCATCTGAATGTCTTCTTTGGAGAAATGTCCATGTCTTCTGCCCAATTTTAATTGGATTATTTGGGGGGGGGGGTTGACTTGTATCATTCTTTATATATTTCAGATACTGTCCCTTTATCAAATACGTCATTTGAAAATATCTTCTCCCATTTAGTAGGTTGCCTTTTAGTTTTGTTGTTTCTTTTGGTTACAATGTTTATAATGAAAGTCCATACTTTATTCACATTTCCTAGTTTTCAACCTTATGTCTTTTTTTCTGTTCCAGGATCCCACCCAGGATACCACGTTACATTTAGCTGTCATGTTTCTTTAGGCTCCTCCTGGCTAAAACTGTTTCTCAAACTTTTCTTGTATTTTGATGACTTTGATAGTTTAAGGAGTACTGCACAGGTATTTTGTACAAAGTCTCTTAATGGGATTTGTTTGATTTTTTTCTTATTCTTTTTTTCTTTTTTTAAGTTTATTTATTTTGAGAGAGAGGGAAAGAGAGAGACAGTGCAAGTGGGGGAGGGGCAGAGAGAAAGGGAGAGAGAATCCCAAGCAGGCTCCACACTGTCAGCATGGAGCCCGATGCAGGGCTCAAACCCACAAACCATTAGATCATGACCTGAGCTGAAACCAAGAGTTGGATGCTTAACTAAGCCACCCGGGCGCCCTAATTTGATATTTTTCTTATGATTAGACTGAGGCTGGGGCTTCTGAAAGGAAGACCACAGAAGTGAAGTGCCATTCTCATCCCATCATATCAAAGGTACCTACTATCAACATGACATCACTGGTCATGCTGACCTTCATCTGCTAAGGTAGTATATATCCGGTTTCTCTCCACTGTAAAGTTACTTTTGTTTGCTCCTTTCTGGATTGTACTCCTTGGAAGGAAGTCATTTCACAGTCTGCCCTTAAAGATTGGGGAATTCTGCTCTAGAGGAGGAGAAAAGGAAGGGATATAGTGTGTCACTGGCCTAGGGAAAGACCACTGGAACAATCGTCCAGCTACAAACCCATGCATATATGAAAACTTTATACATAACACAGCAATCAATACAGATTGGTGCAGAAAACAAAAGGACTGTTAAATAAGTGGTTATGGGACAGTAGGATATCTAAAAGGAAAAAATGACACTACCTTATACCATATACCAAAAAAAAAAAAAAAGGTGGATTAAAGATTTAACAGCAAAATGAACTCTTAGAAGAAAGTATAGGTGAAGATCTTTATGACCCGTACAGAGAGTATTTCTTAAACTAGACACAAAAAGCATAACCAAAAAGGAAAAGATTGCTAGGTTCTACCCCACTAAGAAAAATGGTAAAAAGACAAGCTCCAAAGTGAAAGGGATTTGTACTTTATATTTTCTTTTATTTTCGATTTTTAAAAAATGTTTATTTATTTTTGAGAGAGGGGGGCAGAGGGGCAGGGGGAGAGGGAGACAGAGAATCTGAAGTGGGCTCTGTGCTGACAGCAGAGAGCTGGATGCAGGGCTAGAACTCATGAACTGTGAGATCACAACCTGAGCCAAAGTCAGAAGCTTAACCAACTAAGCAACCCAGATGCCCCTGTATTTTATATTTTAAACAAAGAAACATAAAAGAAAACCTGAAAAGTCACACACACAAAAAGCCCCAAAAGAAAAATGGGCAAAAGGCATAAATAGGCATTTTACAATGAAAAACAAATAGCCAGGAAATATAAAAAGATGGTCAAACAAAAAATGCAAATTAAAGTTCACAATGAGATGCTATTTCACATCTATACTGGCAAACATTTAAAAACTTGACCTCAGGGGCGCCTGGGTGGCTCGGTTGGTTAAGCATCCGACTTCGGCTCAGGTCATGATCTCGTGGTCCGTGAGTTCGAGCCCTGCGTCGGGCTCTGTGCTGACAGCTCAGAGCCTGGAGCCTGTTTCAGATTCTGTGTCTCCCTCTCTCTATGCCCCTCCCCTGTTCATGCTCTGTCTCTCTCTGTCTCAAAATAAATAAACGTTAAAAAAAAAATTTTTTTTTAAAAGACCTCAGTGGTGCCTGGCTGGCTCAGTGGGTAGAGCATGTGACTCTTGATCTCAGGGTTGTGAGTTCAAGCCCCATGTTGGGCATAGAGATGAGATGGGATGGGATGGGATGGGATGGGATGGGATGGGATGGGATGGGATGCGATGCGATGCAATGAAATAAAAATACACACACACACACACACACACACACACACACACACGCACCTTAAAAGAAAATTGAGGGGTGCCTGGGTGGCTCAGTTGGTTAAGTATCAGACTTTGGCTCAGGTCATGATCTCAAGGTTCACAGTTCACGAGTTTTAATGTTTAAATAAACATTAAAAAAATTTAAAAAAAGAGGGAATTTAAAAGAAAATTGAAATAAAATAAAAACTTGACATCAAGAATTGGTGAGTATGTAAAACAAAAAGGAACTCTCAGACACTGCTATTTTGTCAGTGTAAATTAGAATAACCACATCAGAAAACTGTGACATTCCCTTGCAAAGTTGATGCGCATACCCAAATGTTCAGCATTAACAGTGAATACTATACAGCCTTTGTGCAAATAAGTCACACACACAAATACATACCATTTGCATAAATGATGCCACTTATATAATGTTCAAAAACATGAAAAGATAAATATGTTGTTAGGAATACATGTAGTGATTGCTGTGCTGGAGCTGGTTGTAACAGCTTGGAACAAAGTGGCAAATGCTATCAGGGCTATTTTTTTCCTTCTGGTGAGCTAGTTAAACATTAACAAGTACATGCATAGTAGTGAGTAAGTAAAATAATAAATAAAAGCAAGAGAATACTAAACAGAGAGGGGCACACAGGGGCAACATTCCTTCAATAAAGAATATTCCTTTTTTTTTTTTTTAACATGTTTTATTTATTTTTGAGAGAGAGAGAGAGAAAGAGAAACAAAGTATGAGCAGGGGAGGGGCAGAGAGAGAGGGAGACACAGAATGGGAAGCAGGCTCCAGGTTCTGAGCTGTCAGCACAGAGCCTGATTCGGGGCTCAAACTCATGAACCATATCATGACCTGAGCTGAAGTCGGACACTTAACCAGCTGAGCCACCCAGGCGCCCCTTTAAACTGATTTCTTAGCCACAGTTGCCTCTTTGTAAAGTAAAAATATGGCATTATTTTTTATTTTTTGCATTTCTGAGCTTTCTTGTGGATTTTAATTTCTATTTATTTAACCACTGAAGTTGAGCATCTTTTCATGTGATTGGCCATATTTTACTCTTATTACCAGAAAAAAAGATGTTATTAAAAATTAAACCCAGAGGGTTGGGTGAGAACCTTGCTCAGCCTGGGACTGGCTGAGGTGAATGCAGGGAGTGACTCCATGTAAGGGGCACCAAGTGTGCAGGGGCTGGAGTGAAAGGGGAGGTGGTTTGTGTAGTTGTCAGATTGGTTACTCACAGAAGTATTGAGCAAATAAGTGAAGTATTGAGGATTATGAGAGCCAAGTTTCTCACTTTTGGAGGAAGGAGGTATGTATGCAGACTAGAATAATCCCAGTGGAGTTGGACTGGAATTGGGAGACATCAATGTGAACTCATGAACTTTAGTGTATATCTAGAATGCTGGATGTAGAAATATAGACATATATGTACTGTCCACTGGTAGGGACTAGAAGCAATACCCCCAAAACAAAGAATATCCATATAGTGCCCAGACTTGATTTCCAAATCCATTCTCCACTAAAAAGAACTGAAGCCATCTAGACAAATGACTGATTCCAGGACTGGGGTGGGGAAATATAAGATGAAGCTTGAATATCTTGTAGTATCAGAAAATATGGAAGTGCTAAAAGACAGATAGAAACATGTCAAAAGGACATAGGATCCAGCTTGAAGGAGCTACCACTGGCTCAGCTGGGACAATTTAACCACCACAAGAAATCATAGTAATAATGGATTATAATCCATAGAATAAAATATGAATCTATGTGTAGTCCACACTAATAGATCTATGATGAATGAGTGAATTAGTAATTAAATAAGTGGGGAAAAAAGGAAAGCTCTGCTTTATAGTAGAAAGCAAATTATAAATGAAAAAGAATGATGAAATTATAAAATCACCTTTTGGCAATTGTAGTAGGAATAACTGGCTCAGACAGAAATCAACAAATGCTGAAACTAAATGATGCAAGTTGTATGAGGAATAGGATATTTATAGTCTCAATGTAGCTCTCCACAAAATACTAACTTTGCCATGGACAAACCTGGTAGACACCATTTTAACCAACTGATTATAATAAAAAAGATGGACAAACCAAGTGTCGGCAGTATTGGCAAGGAAGTGGAGAAAATAAGAACCTGTATACACCACTGCTGAGAACGTAAAATGGTGCAGCCACTTGGAAAACAGGTGGCGGTCTTAAAATGCTAAACATAGAGTTACTATATCCTTGCAATTTTTCTGAAGGTGTGAAATTACTTCAAAGTGAAAAGTAAATTAGAAAAAAATGTATCCACAAAGAGACGTGTTCAAGAAAAAGAAACCTTTACGGGGTACCCGGGTGGCTCAGTTGGTTAAGCATCCAACTCTTGATCGCGGTTCAGGTCATGATTTCATGGTTTGTGGGACCAAGTCCAGCACTGGGCTCTGCATGGAAAGTGCAGAGCCTGCTTGGGATTCTCTCTCTCCCTCTCTCTGTCCTTCCCCAATTGCACTGTCTCTCTCTCTCTCAAAGTAAATAAATAAAATTTTAAAAAAGAAAAAAGAAAAAGAAACCTTTACTTTGCAAGGCTATTGTGAAGACTGTGCCTGGCACCGAATATACGCTCGGTAGCTGATGCCACTGACAGCTTTCCAGATCTCAGAAAGAGGCACTTCTCACAGTTAGTCACAAGGGGGCATCTGAAAGCCAGGAAACAAGATGGAGCTTCCCTGGGCCATCACAGCTGCAGAAGGGAGTTGTCCATCCTTCCTTACCCAGAATGCACTCTTCAACCCAAAAGGGGAAAAAAAAAAAAAAAAAAAAAGCTTTGTCTGCTGCATACTGGGGATATTCCATTCAGAGAAGACAAGGCTTTTGGCACCTGAGAGCTGGCCTCTGCTCTTTCTGTTTGAATCTGGATTTTAGGGCAGCTATCAAGGATCGCTGCATCCATCACAACCAGGATATCAACTCTGGAGACCTATGAAAAGGGGCTTATGGATGTGATGGCAGTGGAAAAGAGTGAATCTTGGAACAGGAACTCAGACACACCTGCTATGTGAACTCAGCCATATCCTCCCTCATCCTGTCTTCTTCATCTGACTTCTTAGAGGTTCCCTTTGAACTTCTTTGGATCCAATGTTTCTGAGCTCCGGAACAGGTCCCTTTGGGTCTACCTGACCTTATCACAAATCACTCCTTAAATGAAACTGGTCTAGTCCCAGAGGTCTTGTGACCATGTGGTATAGTAGAAGGAGCACAGGCCTTGGAGACAGACCAAGCAAGGTCCAAAACAAGGGTTTGGTACTTAATTTTTCTTTATTTCTTTTTTTAAAATGCTTGTTTATTTTTGAGAGAGAGAGACAGAATGTGAGTGAGGAAGGGGCAGAGAGAGAGAGGGAGACAAAGAATCCAAAGCAGGCTCCAAGCTTCAAGCTGTCAGCACAGAGCCCAACGCAGGGCTTGAATTCAAGAACTGTGAGATCATGACCTGAGCTGAAGCTGGACACTTAACTGACTGAGCCACCCAGGTGCCCCAGTACTTAATTTCTTGACTCTCAGTTTCCTTGTCTATAAAAAAAAAAAAAAAATACCATTTCCTTTTTAAGAGTGTTATGAGGATTAAATATATAAATATAGTCCCCAAAATAGAGTAGATACCCAATTATACTCAACAAATAACAGTATTTTATCTTCACAATTTAGGCATACACAACAGGTAGAAAAAAATGGATTTAAAGATAAAACATGTTCAAGTTCCTGTTCTCTATGACTCTTGGCAAATCAATTCATCGGAGTCTCACTACCTTCATGTCATAGTGAAGTTATAAAGATTACATGCTGTGAGCCATACTATTATTCCAGCCAGGAATTGGCTTTTTCCCCTTAAATAAATCCAGATCTTAGCCTACACTGCCCAGCTCAAGTGTCTCTCTTTTTTTTTTTTTTTAATTTTTTTTAACATTTATTGATTTTTGAGACAGAGAGAGACAGAGCATGAACGGGGGAGGGTCAGAGAGAGGGAGACACAGAATCGGAAACAGGCTCCAGGCTCCGAGCTGTCAGCACAGAGCCCGACTCGGGGCTTGAATTCACGGACCGCGAGATTATGACCTGAGCCAAAGTCGGCCGCTTAACCGACTGAGCCACCCAGGCGCCCCAAGTGTCTAATTTCTAAAGCGTAAATGATAAGGTATTCATACTCTGGAAAGTGTTAAAAAGTACAAAGGTCTAAATGTACTAAGTTAAAAAGAACTCAGAGATTCTAAGTGAAAATAAAACATGGAATATATACATTATGACTCCATTTTTATATTTAGGAAAAAAATAAAAAGAGGTGACCATGTTATACCCTTGCTTAAAACTTTTCCATGGGCTTCTCGTGAACCAAATGAAATTAAAGCTTCTTACCTGGCACTCAAGCCCTTTCAATCTGGGTCCTGTCAACCTCTGCAGCCTCATCTCCTAAAGACCAGCCTCACCATCCTATGAGCACCGTGTTCCAGCTATGCCTAAAGTGCCCTTCACTATCTCTTCCTCTACGTTCCAAACTTTAGCATGCATCAGAATCACCTGGCTGGCTCTACCCACAGAATTTCTGATTTAGGGCCGAGGTGGGGCTTAGGAATTTCTATTTCTAACATACTTCCAGATGATACGGATGCAGCTGTTCCAGGGACCACACTTGGACAGCCACTGCCTTTACAATGATAGGATTCAACTTTTATCACCTGTATTTGGGATGATCAACCATGTCAGTTTGCCTAGGACTGAAAGTCACATGTAGCAGAAAATCCCTGCCCAAACTGAGACAGTTTCCCTACCTGTGTAAGAATCTTTCCCAGATTGCTGCTTATAGGATATTTACTGCTAACAAGCAGTCTTTCTCTATGGCAAGGTCCACAGGAAGTGCCCAAGACAGGTACTCAATCAACTTGAATGACTCTCTACTGGAGAAAGAATATTTAACCAAGTTTTTCAAATTCAGACTCCTTCAAACACATTCTCTTTATTTCCTTCAGAGAACAGGCTTTAGTCCTCTGGTCACTGTAAACAATTAACACAAATGGTGTTAAGAGCAAACTGTAAGCATCCATACCCTTGCCCTGTGTTGTTGGGGGTGAGTTTATATATGGAGCATATGTGAGCTTCTTACTTAGTTCACAGTTGGTTTTATCATGGAATGATATTCCATATTCCATGGGCCAATGTAGCTGACTTTCTGTGACTTCCCAAGGGTGCCCAAGACAATAAAGGTCCATGGTCCTTGAGAAGGACTGATTATTCTCTTTGTCAACTAGGGCCAATCGTTTTCATTAACTGGGACTCCTCTTTCCAAGGAGTCAGAGGTCAGAGAGCTGATAGCGTCGCACAAGACCATCTCGACAGCATGTGTAGATCTGCTTCTCCCATGTGGCTACCTGGAACACAAGAGTTCACAGCTCAGAAGAAGCCTGGGATTCTTCCATTTCAAAAACAAAGAACCCTGGGGCACCTGGGTGGCTCAGTCGGTTGAGCATCCGACCTCGGCTCGGGTCATGATCTCGCAGTTCGTGAGTTTGAGCCCCGCGTCGGGCTCTGTGCTAACAGCTCAAAACCTGGGGCCTGCTTCGGATTCTGTGTCTCCCTCTCTCTGACCCTTCCACGCTCGTGCTCTGTCTCTCTCAAAGATAAATAAACGTTAAAAAAAAAATTTTTTTTTAAACTTATTAAAAAATAAAGAGCCCTGTCATTGACCCCCTTTAGTACAAGTGAGTCTAAGAAGCTCTACCAACTCCAAAGACAAGAGGAGAATTATATCCATGATAGGTATTTTAAAAATAGCTGGTGAAGGTTCAGGGTACTTATGACTACAGAACAGAGAAATGAATTATCCAAGTAGAGAGCAAACCTATTAGTGTGGTACATATTTGAGGGCAGAGGGTCTGTACCTGGGAAAGGAGATGATCCATAGGTGGGCCAGGGTATCCCTGAACCTTGTACAACTATATTCAAAGAAGTTCTCAATATGTGTCTGAGGAGGAGTGAGGCACTGCTGGGGCTGTGCAGTGGTACTGGGGGCTATGGTGAGTACCGCTCAGGCTGTGCAGCTCCCAGTGGGGAGGCTCGGCTGCCCCTGCCACCTCGCTTGGTGTGCGCATGGTGCCAGTAGGCTGCCGGCACCACGGATGGGCCAGTGCAGCATCATCTCCTCCAAGATTTCGGAGCTGCTCATCCTCCTCCAGGACTGGTGTTTCTCAGCCTCATCTTCAGGCGGAGCTGGCATTTTGCACTATGTGGAAGCCCATGTCTTCATCACTTATGATGACTCTGACCACTACTTTGCAGATGTATATCCTCTCTTCCCTGCTGCAGTGATCACAGCTGTGGAGCCCGACTTTTCATTTGTGGGCTGATTGGCTGCTGTGCCACAATCTAGGAAAGCTGCTGCAGACTTGCCATGTCTGTCATCATCCTACTCTTGGTTTTTGTCATAGCAGTTGTAGCAGTTTCGGGATACGATTACAGAGCTAAGGTGGAAAGTGAGGTTGATCACAGCATTCAGTGGAATCCTACAATGGAACCAACCAATCATACTGGAGAAATAGAGACTGGTACAAATAAACCAAAAGACAGCCAGCAGCTATAACGGCAGGCGGCCCACTCCTCCAACCTCCATGCTGAGGGATGTGAGGCTCCTGTTGTGAAAAGGCTGCAAGAAATCATGGTGCATGTTATCTGGGCAGTGCTGGCACTTCCAGCGATTCAGCTGTTAGGCAGGCTGTGTGCACGCATCATATTGTGCAGGAGTAGAGATCTGGCTTATGAGGTCCTCGTCACTGGTGGAATTATGCACAGCAGAAATCGCAAGCCTGAGCTTTTAGTCTTATTTTTCGGATTTGGAAGGTGAATCAAGCAGGTCTACTGCTGTTGGCCTCCTGTGTTCATTTAGTTAAACCACACGTAACACAGGTGTTGGGACACAGAAGCTTGGTTCTTCGTATGCCGACCTATGACTTTCTTTTCCCTTGTTCTATCTGACTCTCCACGTTCTTACATTTAAGGTTTTAAAAAATTTGTTTATCTTGAGAGAGAGAGAGCATGTTGGCACACGTGCCTGTAAGCAGGGGAGGGGCAGAGAGAGAGAGGAGAGAGAGAATCCCAAGCAGACTCTGAGCTGACAGCATGGAGCCCCAAGTGGGGCTCAATCCCACAAACAATGAGATCATGACCTGAGCTGAAATCAAGAGTTGGATGATTGGGGCGCCTGGGTGGCTCAGTTGGTTAAGCATCCAAATTTGGCTCAGGTCATGATCTCAGGTTTGTGAGCCTGAGCCCCGCATTAGGTGAGCTGGAGCCCCACTTCAGGCTCTGCACTCTCACTCTCTCTCTCTCTCTCTCTGCCCCCTCATGGGTTCTCTCTCTCTTCCTCTATCTCTGCCCCTTGCTCACTCACGGTCTCTCGCTCAAAAATAACAAAATATATAAAATAAAATAGACACTTAACTGTCTGAGCCACCCAGGTGCCCCCCACATCCCTAAGTTTTTAAGTACAACACTGAAGGTTCTAATTTCAGAATCATTTGTGAGCTGAACAGTATGGGAAAATTAAAGGAGGACCTGGGCCTTATGTATTTTTTAGAAAGAAAGAGAATGTGAGTGGGAGAGGGGCAGAGGGGAAGAGAGAGAATCTTAAGCAAGCTCCACACTCTGCATGGAGCCCGATGCAGGGCTCAATCCCACGACCTGAGCCAAAATCAAGAGTCAGATGTTCAACTGACTAAGCCACCCAGGTGCCCCCAGCGTCCTTTTAAAACAACATATATTGTAGTCCAATAAAACAGCAACTGTACAAAATGGCTAAACTAGATTTTAGAATCATACAGTGTGTATCTTGATTCATCTTCAAAATCAGACTAAGCTTTGAAACCAGTGTTTATTAATGAAAACTGGCCTTATAGGAGGAGCATAACATATGTGCTCTTTTAAAACAACGTGTGTGTCTTTTTTGTTGTATAACTGAGTCCACTCATCATAAATCTAAACTCATTAGGATTAATGTACCCATGCAGACTAGCAAAATAGTTCGTAGATGGGATCTCAGTTGTAAATAGAAAAATATAATCCAAGATGTATCACCCTTCAAAAAAAAAAGGAGCCTGAAACTCAAAGGTCAAGAACCACTAATTTAGTGGAAATAGCAAGAATTCTGGAGGGAACTTAATCTCAGATTTGCAGATCCATAGCTACAGGACCTAAGGCAACTTTTCAACTACTCTGAATCTCACTTTTCTCACTTGTATGGTATGTTAAATCACAATATAGAACACTACATAGAAATTTTTAAATATGAAGCAGATCTAGGGGCGCTTGGGAGGCCCAGCTGGCCAAATGTCCAACTTCAGCCCAGGTCATGATCTTACATTTCATGAGTTTGAGCCCCGCATTGGGCTCTGTGCTGACAGCTCAGAGCCCGGAGCCTGCTTTGGATTCTGTGTCTCCCTCTCTCTCTGCCCCCATTCTGCTCATGCTCTGTTTCTCTCTCAAAAATAAATAATAAAACATTAAAAAAAAAAATGAAGTGGATCTATACGCACTTATCTGAAAAGAGCTCCAAGATGTTAAGTAAAAAAAAAAGTTACAGAACAATACATATAGAATGATCCCAATTATGTACAAACTAAAAATAAAACTGTATTATTTACATAAATACATAAACACAAGATGTAAGTACAGATTGTCCAAAAATAGTCTGAAAGATACATGCCGAACTATTAATGCTACTTACTTCTGGAAAGAAGAGCGAAAACTAAAAAGTTCTTATAAGGGACTTTTAAGTCTGTATAATTTTGTACTGTTTGAACTTTTACAGGTATGTATTAACTGTATAAAAACAAGAGAAATCATAATACCTATACTTTAAGAATAATAGCAACAAAACAAGATGATACACGTAAAACATCCAAACATCCAGCAGAATGTCTGGTCAATAGATATTTCCCCTTTTGTTTTTCTCTTTCCGCTCTAATCAAATGAGTGAACTTTATTATTTCTTTAAAAAACAATTTTTTTAACGTTTATTTATTATTGAGAAACAGAGAGAGACAGAGCATGAGCATGGGAGGGGCAGAGAGAGGAGGAAACACAGAATCCAAAGCAGGCTCCAGGCTCTGAGCTGTCAGCACAGAGCCCGAAATGGGGCTCCAACTCACAAAATGCAACATCATGACCTTAGCCGAAGTCAGACACTTAACCAACTGAGTCGCCCAGGTGCCCCTCAAATGAGTGAACTTTAAATAATAATAATGACAGTTAATATTTATAGATGTAAAACCACTTCTGACTCAAAACTCTTTCTGTGTTCTATCTCACCCCTAAGTATTTTATCATCCTGAATGCCCACCAAGTAGCTGGATTCAATCCCCTCACAAGCCTTAGATCCCAGGTGAGAATCACCCAGGCCTGTACCTTGTACACAGGGTCACAGTCAGCCCCAGTGAGCTCAATGAGATAGTCTAGGTCTTGCTGGACAATGAAACAGCTTCCATCACCTAAAAGGCAAAAGAAAAAATCAGATAACTGAAGAGAAAGCTGCATGCAAAGGAGTTTAAGCTCCAGTATTTTAGTTTATTTCTGTACATCACTAGCCGAAAGAAGATTGTCCCAAGACTGAGAATGGCAAATAGATCTCATTATATGGGTC
The DNA here is from genome assembly GCF_018350195.1 of Panthera tigris. NCBI lineage: Eukaryota > Metazoa > Chordata > Mammalia > Carnivora > Felidae > Panthera > Panthera tigris. Next base: position 57,449,121 of record NC_056669.1, read on the forward strand.
AAATATGAGGACCTACAGTGGTTGCCTAGAATGCTGAGCTAGAGGATTTGAAGGCCAAGTGCAAGCTCAGTGGGAAAAAGGGCCGTCTTTGATTAGCAATACCTGCCAAAGGCACAGAGCAAGCAACTGCAGGGTTATATGTCTGATTACAAACTTATCCTAGACAAGGATTTTTTAACAGAGAATTTGTCTACACAAATATTTTAAGAAAAATCTGTGCTCCCAAATTATTCTTCAATCTATAAATTTGACCACATAAAACTAGGCAAAGGAGCAAAGTTGTTATAACAAGAAAATAAAAGCATATCTAATTTTTAAACTTAATTTTCTCAAAAGAATGTGGACAAATGAGACTTGAGATGATCTATAAACTGCTGAATGAGGTCATTTTTGTTGTTGTTTTTTTTTTTTTTACTTAATATAAAAATAGTACATGCTAATTGAAGAAAACTTTAAAAATGAAACAGAAGTAAAAAAAAAATCACCCATAATCTACCAAAGATAATCATTGCTAATATTTTAATGTTATTTTCCAATCTTTTCTGTGAAAATTTTTATTTTACATGGTTGAGAGCATATTGCATAAAAGAATACCTTTATGCATGAAGTTTTTCTGAGCCACACTGTGACTTTGTATAGAACCCGGGAAAAAATTTTTTTGATTTAATTAACCTTTTCAAGCTTTTTAAAATTTGAAAAACTGCTGTCCAAAACTATATGTTAATCAATTTTATTTTAAGTTATTTGTTAATCAATCTATATCCCAACCAACAGCATACAGGAGACTGTATCCTTTCTTATGTTATTATTATAAATCATCTTTTTAATAAAAGAATTATCTTTTAGAGATAAATATTGACAGGTGAAATAATACAATGTCTGTGATATGTTTCAAAATATATTAAGGGTTGGAGATTGTATGGGAATGGGCAAAACAAGATGAAACAGGAATAGCCATAAATTGGTAATAGTTGAAGCTGGATAATCAGGTTCATTATTCTATTCCCTCTACCTTAGTATCTGTTTGACAATTTCTATAATAAAAATTGTTTAATCTGGCAGGAGATTCTAATAACTTTCTTTTATTAGCCTTAGTTTTGTCATCTGAAAACAGAGTTATATTATGATGAATAAGGTATAGTCATTACTCTCAAGGAACCTGGACTAGAGGGGGATATAGACAATTATAATGTAGAGTGATAAACACTATATGATAAACAAAGTATGCCAAAGAATGGTGGAGGACCATGCCCCTAACCCTGCCATAGACCAGGCATTTAAACCAATATTTATTTATTAAAAAATTTTTTTTAATGTTTATTCATTTTTGAGACACAGACAAAAAGACAGAGCATGAGCAGGGGAAGGGCAGAGACAGAGGGAGACACAGAATCTGAAGCAGGCTCCAGGCTCTGAGCTGTTAGCACAGAGTTCGATATGGGGCTTGAACCCACAAACTGTGAGATCATGACCTGAGCCGAAACTGGACACTTAACCGACCAAGTCACCCAAGTGCCCCTATTTATTTATTTTTTAAATGTTTATTTATTTTGGGAGAGAGAGAGAGAGTATGCATGAGTGGGGTAAGGGCAGAGAGAGAGAGAGAATCCCAAGCAGGCTCCATGCTGTCAGCGCAGAGCCCAATGTGGGGCTGGATCCCACAAACCATGGTATCTTGACCTGAGCCAAAATCGAGAGTCAGGCATTCAACTGAGGGAGCCACCCAAGTGCCCCTAAATCCATGTTTAAATGAACTACAGGAAACTCTCTCATCTGGCTACTGGACCCACCTTGACTAGCAATGAATCCATCTCTGAAACTTAGCAGGGACAGAACCGGTGCTCCTGACCTGTGGATGACTTGTACTGGAACCCTAGGATTCAAAAAAAGGGGCGATTGCACTTTCTTTCTTCAAAAGCAATGCTTGACAGTATTCAACATATAGTACTAACCATACAAAAGCAAACAGGACAAATGTGGACAGAGATTAAACATTCACACAGTTTCTTTCTTGGTAAGATCCTTAAAGGTCATCCATGCAAAACTGCCTTGAAGCGAATCTAAATATGTCACTAACTAAACAAGTCATTGAGCCAAATGAACTAAGCCACCACCAATAACTCCAGTTTTTAGGGGAGCCCTGATAAGAGTTTAAGACAACAATGTTAACAACATGTTAATTATTTTGCTTATAGACAGAATTAAGACAATTGCAAAATATTAAAAATGTCAGGACTCTTTAAAATGAAAGACAAAGGTGAGAATCAATTTAATATATATGTAAGGCTGATTTTCTAATAATGATCAGAGATTCCCTATCTCCACAGGGCAAAAACAAGTAAAAAAGTAAAGTAACTTAAATTATGGGAGAAAAGGTATAAGGTGATCACTCCTTCGTTGGAATTTCTTCACTACTCTTGGAATAAAGTCCAAACTCCTCTGGATGGCTTGCAAGTTCTTTCTAAACAAACTCCTGCTTTCCTGTCTGGCATCACTCCTCCCTCCTACCCAGTCTGTATCATACATATTTGTCATATTTTAGAGATCCCTAAAAGTGCCATACGTGTCTTCACTCTGCTCTATATGTTATTCTATCAAGGCAGGCCCCTTCTTCTTTATTTGTTAACTTCCTACTGGACAAAATCCAATAAAATCCTCATTTCCTTGGAGAAGAGGTGCTTTCTCAAATTCCTGTGTAGAGCACTGATCACACCTGCATCGCAACAGTCTTTTACCTGCCCATTTTTACTGTCAGACTCCAACTGCCTCAAAGGCAGAGTCTGTATCTTTTATTTCTGTTTTTCAGTGCCCACAAAAGCCATTCATTTAATGTCAACTGAACAAAGAAAAGAAATGAAAGGAAGAAAGGACAGAAATTGGAGAAACTGTTAAATCCCGGGGCAGAGGGGTTGCTTGATTTTCTCTGGGTATCTGTAAGACCAGAATAAGGCCTGTTTCAGACGGGTTATGATCCAAGCTAAACAAAGAAACACAGCTGGCTTGCATGAACTAAAAATGATCAATCTTAGGCCAACCCAGATTTAATACCACTGAGAAAAATACTGAGCTCCTTAAAATTACAAGTTCTACACAATCATTTAAGTGAAATGTTAGTTCATTATTTAAGCTTAGATTCCACAGTAATCACTACAATAGAACAATCATGACAGCATGAATCAAATTACCTTTTAATATGATTCCAGGAATAATAAGAACAATCAGACAACTCAAACCGGAAAACCTTTATAAATGGAAAAATACACCCTTGATTCAACAGTCATCTCCATGCTATCCTAAATCAATGTTAAAGCTAATAAAAATTTCCACTCTGTAAGAAGACCTGCATCATGCAAATGAGTGGTGACTCACCTCGGACTCCTCACGTCCAGCTGATAAATGTTTCCATCTTGTGTCCCAGCCAATAACAAGAAGCCAGAGAGAAAAGTGCAGCAGTTGAAGGCATCTGAGCCAACAAAGAGGAACACCTGGGAACAAGCAGGAGCCAAAACTGCTGTTTAAAGATTAATTTGTTTTCAGGAATAAACAGCCACCAAAAAAAGAAAATTCTCCTATTTTTAGAGAAATTTTCTTTCTTCTCCCTTTTAACATTCTCGATCTAAATTCACCAACAATGGAGGAGGAACAACTCTCGTGATTTCAGGAACCTGAGGCTCCCTGAGTACTTCAGCAGTTTATGTAATACCATACCCTAAGGTGGCAGTTTTCAAACTATTACCCCTCAATACATTGACTCATAGGATCCTCAATACCCCAAATCCTTCTTCTCCTGCTTTTCATTAGAACCTTCCATTTGAGAAACACTTGAAATTCACACATTTAAATTTTGCTTCGTGACACTTCTAACAACCTTTTGAAGGGAGACACTATGTAGGAAAAGAAACAAGCTTAAATGAAGTGGCAACTTAAAGAATTACAGGGGCACGCGGGTGGCTCAGTTGGTTGGGTGTCCGATTCTTGGTTTTGGCTCAGGTCATGGTCTCACATTTGTGGGATCGAGCCCCGTGTTGGGCTCAGCACTGGGCATGGAGACTGCTTGAGATTCTCTCTCTCCCTATCTGCCCCTCCCCTGCTCACTCACTCACTCACTCTCTCTCTCAAAAAAATGCTAAAAAATAAAAATAAAAAATAAAAAATTATAATTCTCCCCATGTGCCTGAAAAAAGAAATTAAAAGATTTTTATGTATTCTGTACTATTAGTTCAATGTGATCATTTCTCCTTCAAATGTTCTAAAAAGGAAAGAAAGAAACAAACCCAGCCAAGCAAACAAAACCTGTGATTTCTCATTGGAAGGAAAAGTCAACATGGAAATTCAGAGTGTAAAAGCAATATGATAAAAAAGAGTGATGTTGCAAAAGCAATATGATAAAAAAGAGTGATGTTCCTGGAACGTCATTTCGGAAAATGGAAACATCACTAGCACAATGAAGTAATGAGAAGAAATGAAATACAAAACCTGGGGGTGTCTGGGTGGCTCAGTCAGTTAGGTGTCTGACTTTGGCTCAGGTCTTGATCTCATGGTTCTTGAGTTCGAGCCCTGCATTAGGCTCTGTACCAACAGCTCTGAGCCTGGAGACCGCTTCTCTCTCTCTGCGACACCCCCCCCCACAACCCCGCCACGCTCTGTTTCTTTTTCTCAAAAATAAATAAACATTAAAAAAAAAAAAAAAAAAAAAAACCTGTGGCCAAACCAAATCATTAAAGTTGTTTGGGTGATGTTGATAGGAACTGGAAAGAAACTTTAAAAGTTGAATCCCAGGGAACTCAGAGCTTAATGAAGAGCAGTCTTGCCCAGCAAAACCTCAGAGCCTGAAGGAAGAAAACTAAACTAATTCTTCCATGAAAGACATTCTGGCCATTAATTGATCAAAAGCCCTGAACGTATGAGTCCTTTACTCAGAATTTCTTCACATTACTTTGGACACAGAAGGGAATCTACACAACCTCATCATTTTATATATAGCATACTAAGGCCCAGAGAGAAAGTGACTAAACAAAGCTCACAATGCAGTAGAGCATTTAATCTAGGGTTATCACAGAACCCTAGAAGGTGAGTACTACTATGCCTAGTTTGGTGACAAGGAACTAGTTTGGTGACAAGGAAACTGAGGCTCAGTTAAGTAACCTGTTCAATGTCACAGCCATTGTGGAGGAGCTACGATGTGAATGTTGCCCTTAACCCAAAACCTCTGTTCTTAATCATTACACTTTACTGTTCCTTACTCCTGCAGCTTCCTCAAAAGGTGAACACAGGGAGCAAACAGAAATGTTTCCAAAACAGCCTTTCAAAAATCAGAGTGACCCAGGTTGCGCCAGAGTTCAAAAGTCTTAGAGGAACCACTTGCCGGCTGCCTGCTCTGCAGTCCCAAGCACTGAAGTTTCTTATCTTCCCGTGCCAACAGCAGCATTTTCGACTCTGTTCCAACCTCCCGTTCACCTGCATGACAGATGAGCCAAGTTAACAGTGGGCAAAGCTGATCAGCTGGCTGTGCCCAGAAAGCAGATACTGATGGCTGTCTACTGAATTACTGTTAGTGATTAACTTACTAACTTAAAAAAACAATTATGTTCTGTATCTGGACTTTTGATATTGTTTATATGACTGTACACATATGTCAAAATTCACAGAACTGACATTTTAAAAAGAGTGACTTTTGGGGTGCCTGGCTGGCTCAGTCAGTAGCGCATGCAACTCTTGATCTTGGCGTTATAAGTTGGAGCCCCATGTTGGGGGTAGAGGTTACTTAATAAATAAATAAGTTAATCTGAACAAAATAGTCTCTGCCCTCAAGGCTCTTATGGTCTGTAGTCAATGAAATTTATTCATTCACTAAACAAATCTTTATTGAGGGTCTACTACATATCAGACACTATCCTAGTAATATACAAATAGCATACACAAATAATAACATAGTAACAGTAATATATAAACAGACAAGGTCCTTACTCTCAAGAATTCTAGTGGAAAGAGGAAATAGTGGAGTAGGTAAATAAACAAATAGGATACTTTCAGACAGTGATGAGTTCCACAAAGGAAACAAAACAGAAAAGTATGATCAAAAGTGAGTAGACAGTGGAAGGAGAGTGAGGAAGGTAACTTTAAATTTAAACTTCAACTTTAAAAAAACTCCAGGGAGGCCATTTTTCAACTGAGACCTGAATGGTAACCAAAAGGTAGTCATGCAAAGAACTTTTGGAAGTACATTCCAGACTAAGGGAAGAACAAGGCAGAGACCAAGAGGCTGGCAAAGTTTGTAGTGATGAAAGAACAGACAGAAGGCCTGTGGCTGGAACGTGGTGGGTCTGGCAGAGGGCAGTATGACATGAGGCTAGAGAGGAACGAGGAGGTTAGAAAGTGTAAGGGTTTGTGATAAGCCAAAGAAGGGGCTAGGATTATAATATATGTATAAAAGGAGGCTACTGGAGGAGAGTAGGAACAAAGGAGAGAGACATAACTTATGTTTTTTTAAATGACCACAAAAGTTGCTCTCAGGATAATGGATTACAGGAGACGAGTACAGGCAACAGATGATGACAGACCAGAACACGATGCTAGGAGGAAGGGAGAAGAAGAGGGCAGGTGGAAAAATCAGAAACAATCTGTATACTGTAGGTAGAGATGACAGAGTCTGCTAACATAGGACATGAGAAAAGGTGGGATGGATTGTGGATGATCATTCAAATAGGTAGATGGTAGTGCCATTTACTGAGACGGGACAAAATACAGATTTGGGGTGGAGGGAAATAAAATATTCCATGCTAGGTAAGGTTAAGTTTGAGCTGTCTATCAGACATCTAAAGAGTCTGAAACTCAGGAAAGAGGTCTATACATTAGACCTAGAGCTCAATCTCACAAACTGAACCATGAGATCATAACCTAAGCCTGTTTGGGATTCTTTGTCTTCCCCTCTCTGCCTCTCCCCTGAGCATGCTTGCTCTCTCTCTCTCTCTCTCTCAAAAATAAAAATAAAAACTTAAAAAAAATTAATTTTTAAGTAATCTCTACACCCAATGTGGAGCTTGAACCCACAACCCCAAGATCAAGAGTTGCACGTTCCACTAAGCCAGCCAGGCGCCCCTAAAGATTTTTTTAAGTAATCTCTACACCTAACATGGGGCTCGAACTTACAACTCTGAGGTCAAGAGTCACATGCTCTATCAACTGAGCCAGCCAGGGGCCCCCCACTACTACTACTCTTAATCAAACCTCTGCCCCGGCCATGCATATCTTTCTACCCAAGTCAATTTTACCTCCAAACCGTCTTAATGTGAACTGCCCCTATTCCTCCCCCCCATCTTGTTCTATTTTATAGGCATCAGTCTCGTCTGCTAAGCTAGACTGTACTCACTCAAATGTAGTTAACAATGACATATACTTCTTTTGTAGATTCCAAAGCAACAGGAACATAGTAGGTACGCAATAACTATTAACCTTATGGTGAGAATAATCAAATACCAGCCAAAGACCAGGAAAGGATGAGGAAGGAGGAACTAAGGCAAACACTGAAGGTGCCTAAGGTAACAAAATAAGCTCAACATATCATTATCAACTTACTGGGCATCTGCTCAGGGGAGCCAAGATTTATGGAGTTGTCAGCAGCACCCACAGCCACTCCATTGATGGAAGAACCACAGTCTGCAATGACTCCCAGGCAGGCTGAGCGCCCACAATCCCAAAGTCGTGCTGTTCCGTCTCGAGAACCAGACACCACATTCCTGCCCCGATCAACAATGGCTGTATCCAGAATACCTGGCAAGGAAAAAAAAAAAAAACGACCCTGTGATGGAGTGGGTAGAAAAGGAATTACAGGGCAGAGAAGATGGATCTGCATAATGACTCCATTCCTTCACAAACACACACTGGATACGTACTACAGGCTGGGCAAGTTCAAGTGCTACAAAACAGAAATAAGTAAGAGTCCCTGCTTCCCAGTGGTTCAAAGACTAGCCCTTAGAGACAGACATGGAAAAAGGTTTGGATTTAATTCTTAGTGTAGTATCCTAGAACAGTGGTTTTGAAGCTTCAATTTTGGCTTTAAAACATGTGTTTTAAATAAAAATTAAGAAGACATCTTAGTTCAGTTTGAAAATCACGGTCTTACCGCTTCCATTGAGAACTAATTGAAAGGATTAATCTCCCCATTTTACAAAAAGATGTGACTTCCAGTCTGGACAAGATAGAGTAGCCCCATCTCCCTCAGGTCGTTCCCCTTGTAAATGAAAAAAACCTGGACATAAGACAGAAAGTACAAGAAGACTGAAAGATGGGGGCACCCTGGTAGCTCAGTCAGTTGAGCGACTGACTTTTGATTTGGGCTCAAATCATGCACAATCTCATGGTTGTGAGACTGAACCCTCAGTGTGAAGTCTGCTTAAGATTCTCTCTCTCTCTCTCTCTCTCTCTCTCTCTCTCTCTCTCTCTCTCCCTCCCTCCCTCCCTCCCTCCCTCTCTCCCTCTCTCCCTCCCTCCCCCTCCCTCCCTCCCTCCCTCTCTCTCTGTACCCACCCCCATCACTCTCAAAACGAAAATAAAACAAAAAACCATACACAAATCTTACCTCTGCTTTAAAAAAAAAATGTTTATTTTGAGAGAGAGAGAGAGAGAGAGAGGAGGGGAAGGGTATACAGAGACAGGGAGAGAGAGAATCCCAAGCAGGCTCTGCCCTGTCAGCACAGAGCCAGATGTGGGGCTTGATCCCATGAAGCTTTTTAACATTCTGATTAAGGATAAAACATTTCTAAATTATCATTTTTTCCAACAAACTAACCAGTTACAAGGGGAAAATGTTCTCACTCTGTCTCTATAACCTGATATCAACTGGCTGTATGGCTAATCCATTTTTAGTACCTGAACTGTGACTTAAATCCATGGGACCTGACAAGTACCACGCTCTATCTTTGTTGTCTAGTGATGCAGCCATTGCCACCCAGCTTTTATCATCACCTCAGCCAAAGGATTAATGAGAAAATGTTGGCACACATCTCTGTCTCTCCCAGCACACAAGCTGATGACCTCCTGGGGAGGATTTTTTTTCACTTGTCTATTGTGGAAAACAACTATCTGTGTAAGGCAGTTAGTAATAACAAGACTCAGTGTCAAAGTAATGTCTAATCCTTGAGGAAATAGCTCATTTAAATGGCCAGTTGGAGGAATTATTTGTGTTTCTGTAGATAACTAGCTTCTGTTTCTACCTTTTGGTGATTCGTCTCCGGGGATCATTAGAGAAGCCTTTTGGAGAAATTACCCTTCATACCTCCTTTGTGACCTTTGAAGGTCACCACACAGCTAGCATCTTCAGCTGACCAGATCTTCAACTGGGCATCCATTCCCCCACTCAGAACCACAAGGCCTGATGGGAAAAACCTGCAACAATTCACATCAAACACATGTCCTTCCAATACTCTCTGGAAAAACAAAAGAAAATTCCATGCTAGTTCTCTTGTCCATCCCCTGATTTTCTCTTACCTCTTATATCCTCGGTCCCTTTAATGAAATATCTACCTGCTACACCTACATGCTGGGTTTTAGAACTATGGGGGTCAAAAAGGAACCCTTTAGCTCATTTGTATACCAGGTAGTGTTCTAAGAGCTGCTGACTCCCTTTCCTGTAGCTCTGGCTACAGATGTTGTGGATTTGAAGTCTGAGGTTCTCACAGCCATCTTTAAGTCTACTTCTACATACATGGAGGCTTGAGGACTCTTACCTCTTCTTAAAATCCTCTGTATGGGTTAGAGGGGCTCAGCCATATAATTAGTAATAATAGTCTAGTTACTTTGTCTTAGAAACTGACTACTGAAGGAAGTTAATACCAAGGGACCACCCATTTAGACATTCACAGTGGCTCCTCCACTGTTACAGCCCCAATTTGTTCTGGAAAATCACCAAGATTGAGGATGGTTCCGAGATTAACATATGGGAGAACAAAGGTCAACTGAAGTGCAGTGGTCCTACAAATTTAGAATGTGCCACTCTTCCACCCATGACCCAGTCTAAGGTTTCTCAGACCACCCTTCAGGCATGAGACCCAAAAAGCATATTCAAAGCCTTTACTCTGAGCTCGCCATTGGAAGCCTGCCAGATCTTCATGCTCCCATCAGCACTAGAAGACACACCAAGGCCGCCTCCACTGGAAATGTCCAGGCACGTTATCTATTCAAAAAACAAAACTGGTGTTATAAATAATGAAATGCTCTTATTCTCTTGAAATATGTTAAAGATTTCCCTGTTTCACATTCTCCCAAGACTTCTTCAAGCCTACACTTCCCAGCACAAAGGACATCACCTGTCTCCTAACAAGGCTAGTGCCAATACCTTTTATTTCTCAAAACAAAAAGATGTTCTTCTAATCATCTATATAGTATCCTGCTTCAGCTTTTTAAACAGTTTTTCCTATCCCCATACCATTTCCATCATTTGCTATTTTAGAATTAAGATACCTAATTCTTAGGAACCTATTTACACAAAATAAAGTCAACTAAAATGTACCAGAAGGATTCAAGGAAAAGCAAAGATGCTTCCAATTTACTATTTTACATTCTCTCTGTAAAATCCTAATTGTGTGTATATGTCTATTTCAGAATAAGTAACAAAAAATTCTGATTCACTTATGCAGTTTCAACATTAACAATGACTTCATGCATAAGCAATGACCATACACATGTATACATACATACCCTTTTTATTAAAAAACACCCAGGTGCAAACATTCCAGAAATGTAGGACTAAGATATATAATCCCAGATATATTCCCGGCAACAGTGATTCCCATGTGACCTAAATTATTAAGGAGAAAGTAGGGACTTTGGCTTTAAATTATCCAACCTTCTATTTTACTTTTTTCTATGCCATTCGAGCCATAATGAGTAAATCTGTCAAGAACTGAAGGGATACATCTATCAACTCTAACACAATCTAAGACTTTTCCTTCATGTTTTGAGAGAGAGACTTTGAGCATATGTGCAAGTGGGTGAGGGGCAGAGAGAGAGGGAGAGAGAATCTCAGGCAGTCTCCATGCTCAGTGTGGAGTCTAATGGGGCTCAATCACATGACCACAAGACCATGAATTGAGCCAAAATCAAGAGCTGGACGTTTAACTGACTGAGCCACCCAGGTGCCCTTTTCTTTACTTTGGTTCCTTGGAATAAAAGTACTGTTAACTTAATTGTGGATCCTTTAATTTTAAGGATTATGACAACAATTAACCTTTATATCATGTTTTATCATTTATAAAACATTTTCAAATACATTATACTATTTGATCTTCATAATAATCCCATTCTGCTCCTAGTTTCTTATTGCTGGTAATAGCAACACAGAGGTAAATCGGACAGCCCTGCCTTCACATTCTAGTGCAGGAGAACTATCTCCCAGATCTATCTTTCTTCTCCAAGACCACTGCTACCACCCTAATCTTGGGCCTTAAGCCCAACTACTGGTATTGCCAATTAACTTCTTTCAACTCCATGTCTGGCTCCCCAGCTACACAAGCTCTGTAAGTGTCAGAACAATGTCCAGCACTTTCTTTCTTTTTTTTATTTCCTTGAAAGATTTTTAAAAATTTTTTATAACTTTTTTTATAATTTTTTAATGTTTGTTAATTTTTTTTTTTTTTTTTTTTTTTTTTTTGAGGGGCACCTAGGTGGCTCAGTCGGTTGAGTGTCTGCCAAGCTCAGCTCACGATCTCGCAGTCCATGAGTTCGAGCTCTGCATTGGGCTCTGTGCTGACAACTCAGCCTGAAACCTGCTTCAGATTCTGTCTCCCTCTCTCTCTGCCCCTTCCCCGCTCATGCTCGCTCTCTCTTTCTCTCCTTCTCTCTCTCAAAAGTAAATAAACATTAAAAAATTAACATAAGTGGAATCAATATTGTTAAAAAATAACATTAAAAAATTTTTACGTTTATTATTTTTCTGGTGTGGGAGAGAAAGACAGAATCCCACGAGGGGCAGAGAGAGATAGACAGAGGGAGAGAGAAAGAGAGAGAGAAAAGCAGGGCTTACCTGAAGTGGGGCTCGTGTTCACCTGAAGCGGGGCTTAAGCTCACCCAATGTGAGACTCAAACTCACAAACCATAAGATCATGACCTGAGCCAAAGTCAGATGCTTAACTAACTGAACCACCCAGGTGCTCTTTTTATTTATTTATTTTGAGAGAGAGAGAGAGAGAGAGAGAGAGAGTGAGCACACAGTGGGGGGGGGAGGGGGGGCAGAAAGCGAGGAAGAGAAAGATAGGGTCTGCACTGTCAGTGCAGAGCCCAACATGGGGCTCAATCAAAAATCATGAGACCATGACCTGAGCCAAAATCAAGAGTCGGACACTCAACCAAATGAACCACTCAGGTGCCCCTGAAAGATTTTATTTTTAAGTAATCTCTGCACCCAACGTGGGGCTCCAAACTTACTTCCCTGAGATCAAGAATCGCATGCTCTACCAACTGAGCCAGCCAGGCGTCCGTGTCCAGCACCTTCTTAACACAATCATAGACTATGTACATAGTAACAACTCAACAAATACCACCAACAGCAGTGTGGTAATAAGAGTGAAGTACCTCAGGGGCACCTGGGTGGCCCATTTGGTTAAGCATCTGACTTCGACTCAGGTCATGATCTCTTGGTTCGTGAGTTCAAGCCCCTGCATTAAGGCTCTGTGCTGACAGCTCAGAGCCTGGAGCCTGTTTCAAATTCTGTATGTCCCTCTCTTTCTCTGCCTTTCCCCCACTTGCACTTTGTCTCTCTCTCTCAAAAATAAACATTAAAAAAAAAAAAAAAAGGAATGAAGTACCTAAACAACACTAGGTAGGCAAGTGAAGCCATCTGACCTATATCCATAAGAGCAACCACAGTCCTCATTTGCAGGGCCCAAGAAACAAAGACATTTAAACACTCTCCTACTCACTCTCTGAAATAGAATTAATCCCTAAAGCAACAAAGCGCAACCCCTTTCCTGACTCAGGTAGTCTATCCAACTGCCAGGTAGGCATCTGTCCACCTTTGGCTTTATAGTGGTCACCTCAAACTTAACATGTTCAGAACAGAACTCTCATTTCTCCCTGCTCCACACCAATACAACTACTTGACCTCATTAGTAAATGGCACCACTATTTACCCACTTCTTTGGAAATTTTTGGAAACATCCCTTCTCCTCATTTTCTCTCACATCTCACACCCACATCATTAGCAAATCATGTCTAGTTCTACACCCCAAGAAGGTAAGCTCTACATCACAGTTTTATTCACTGCTATAGTCTCAGTGCCCAGAGAAGTACCTGGAATATAGCAGGTGATTAATAATTGGACAAATTACCTACTGATGAACTCAAATAAGAGAAAAGGAGAGTAAGAAATAGAAAAAGAATAAGAAATAGCATAAGAAATAGAAAAATTAATAATTTTTTTAAATGACCTTCTTTCAACTATACTCAAATAAAAATAAGTAAATTTGGAGCACTTGGGTGGCTGAGTCAATACAGCACATGACCCTTGATCTCAGAGTTGTGAGTTCAAGCCCCACATTGGACACAGAGCTTACTTTAAAAAAAAAAAAGTAAATTTAATTTAATTACAAATATATTTTTTTACAAATGTTTTATATTATATGTATTATACACTGTATTCTTACAATAACGTAAGCTAGAGAAAAGGAAAAAAAAAAATTACCTACTTCTCAAAGGTTCTCCCAACTCTGCCAAAAAGTTTATCACTTCCTCCTTTAGTAAGTCTGCAGCACTATGTTCGTATATTGTAGTGGTCAACCGTGGGCAAATTACCTCATCACGTTTGGTGATGTCTGGAAACATTTTTACTTGTCACACTTGGGGAATAGCTCACTACAATAAAGAATCATTGAGCTCAAAATGTCAATAGTGCCATGATCGAGAAACTTTGATATATTCTATTGTATCTTCTCAGTTAATATACTGTCCCTGGAAGGGACAGGGATATTGTTACCTTACGTGTGTTACATATCTCTGGGGACCTAGTTCCCTGATATAAAAACTAGTTGAATCTGAACTACTCAGTTCTTCCAAAGTGAGAGAACATTGAAGAGTCGATTATAGGTCATACCAACTGTCTCCTTTCTCCAAACTTTTGTTAAAGAGGAAAGGGAACTAACATTACTGAATAGCTATTATGTACCAGACATGTAACAGACACTACCCAAATCTACTATGCTCAAAAATCTCTAAGATAGGTATTATTTGTATTTTTCAGCTGAGAAATCTGGGGTTTAAGAAGGGAATAAATAATATTGCCAAGGTGAAACAACAGAGCCAGGATGTAAACGTAGGTCCAGGTCTAAAGCTAAAGATCTATTTCTTAGTCATGGCAAAAAAACACAGATGAATTGGATAATTCTAAATATTGGATAAATATGACAATTCAAGCGAGTGAGATAAAGGATGGATTACTTTATAGTGCTGTGATATGCTAATCACTTCAAAAAGAATTAAGTTAGATCCCTACTTTAAACTAAGTAACAGGAGCACCTGGCTGGCTCAATTGGTAGAGTCTGCAACTCTTGATCTCAGGGTCATGAGTTCGAGCCCCACGCTGGGCATGGAGCCTACTTTAAAAAAAAAATTAAATTAAATAACAAAAGTAAAGTTTGAAATGTAAAAAAATAAAACATTCAAAGAAAATACTATATAATTGTATTTAACACTTATATCGTGCTTACTATGTTTCAGACCGAATTCTAACTGTTTCAATCCTCATAACACCCCTATGAGATATTACTTTTACCCCTATTTTACAAATAAAGCATCTGTGGCACACAGAGGTTAAGTACCTGGCCTAAGGTCACAGTTAGTAAGTGGCAGAACCAACATTCAATGCCAAAGAAGCAAATCAAATGAGTCTATCCCTAAAGTCGGTGCTCTTACCCATTATGCTTACCATTACACCCAAAGTGAATATATAAAAATCATGGACTACCATAAGCAGGACCCCAAAAGTGTTACCATAAAGGAATAAGTTGCTGGGTTTTATTATCTAGAGATATTAAATATCTGTATGTCAAAAGACACCATAAATAAACAATAATAAGAAGCAACTATCTGAAAAATATATGGCAAAGGGTCAATACCCTTAATATAAGAGCTCTTATCCTCAACATCATTCATTATCAGGGAAATACAAATCAAAACCACAATGAGATACCACCTCACACCTGTCAGAATTGCTAAAATCTGTAACACAAGTAACAACAGGTACTGGAGAGGATGCGGAGAAAGGGCAACCCTCTTGCACCGCTGACTGGGACGAAAAGTGGTGCAGCCACTCTGAAAAACAGTATGGAGGTTCCTCAAAAAAAACTAAAAACAGAGGGTGCCTGGGTGGCTCAGTGGGTTAAGCATCCGACCTCAGCTCAGGTCATGACCTCACAGTTTGTGAGTTTGAGCCCCGAGTCGAGCTCTGTGCTGACAGCATGAAGACTTCTTGGGATCCACTGTCTCTTCTTTCTCTTTCTCTTTCTCTTTCTCTTTCTCTTTCTCTTTCTCTTTCTCTTTCTCTCTCTCTCTCTCTCTCTCTCTCTCTCTCTCTCTCTCTCTCCCCCCCCCTTTCTCTCTTGCTCTCAAAATAAATAAATTATAAAGAAAAAAAAAATCTTTTCCCTAACACTTTGCATTTATTTTGCTTACACATATCATTACAGCAGTTTTTTAAAAATCCTCTCCTTTATCAAGTGTTTATAATGCAATCAACTTAGTTTCCAAAGTTTTCACACTTATATTACATTGGTTGGACATATTTAATTCATTAACATAATTTCAGAAACAATATAACTGGAATTATAACTGATCCTTGGTAAGCATTCAACTTAATCAGTAGTGTCGACAATATGCAGATCTCAGGAACGAGCTCATAAATCGTGAATATGCTGTGAGCATCAGTCAGTATGTTTTATATGGGAAATACAGAGAAACAGTTAGCTCAATAAATTAGTTAAGTGGAAGTCAGTTAAAACATACCAAAAGCTTTATAATTTGCATTTCCTATGATTCGACAAGTCTGTTTTACCAATGTATTCTAATTTCTTCCTATCTTTGTGAGTAAAGGGTTAGCTCTAAGTATACTATCAAAATATGAAATCAGGAAATCAAAGATACCTGAAAGTCCAGTAAGATTGGAAAAAATAAACTGTGGTAAAATCATACAGCAGAATACTATGCAGTTCTTAACAGAATATATAAAAAGGTGACGTACAATGACGTACATAACATATTATTAAGGAATATAAAGCAAGTTATAAAACAGCATATACTGTAAAAACCTATTTTGATAAAGTATTTAAAGAAAAGACAGGGAGAATCAAGTAAAATAATACATAAAGCTTAGCATGGTACAGACACATAGTAGGCAAATGTTGGCTATTACTACTAAAATTATTATTAATACAGGCTTTGTACCAAAAGTTCGCATTAGTTATCTTCAAGTAGTAGAATGTGAGTGATTTTTCACCTTTTTTACATTTCCTAAATTTTCATTACTAAATCTATGTTCGTTTTATAATATGAGTAAAAACTAGCTATTTTTAAAATAAGAAATGGAAGGTTTTAATATAATCAGTTTATCCACATATTTCTCATTTATGCTTCCATGGTAGTTAGAAAGAGCATTATCACAACGACCTCTGAAAACTATCCCTCAATATGCTGTACTTGGAATTTTGAGAAAATGTCCCTGCCTTGTCGGCAATGAGACAGAAATATGAACAGTGACAAATTATACAAACACAGTTACCAGCATTACCCAAAAACCACTAAGCAGCTCTGCTAAAACATATATAAATAAACTTCAGACAATTCCTTTCTCTAAGATTAACAGTGAGTGGATTTATGTACATATTCTATGTGGACCCAAATACCGGTTTTGCCAAACATCACACTTCAGCTGTGTTATCTTAACAATGCACAGTAAATGAAAGGCACATTAATTATGGATGTCTATAAGCACTCAAGCAGATAAAATGAAAAAACAACATGCCATTATATTTTCTCCTCATTGTTTAACTTTTTTTTTTTTTACGTTTATTTATTTTTGAGACAGAGAGAGACAGAGCATGAACGGGGGAGGGTCAGAGAGAGGGAGACACAGAATCCGAAACAGGCTCTGAGCTGTCAGCACAGAGCCCGACGCGGGGCTCGAACTCACAGACCGTGAGATCATGACCTGAGCCGAAGTCGGCCGCTCAACTGACTGAGTCACCCAGGCACCCCTATTTTCTCCTCATTTTATCAAAATACTTACACTCTTGGAATGAATTCTGGAAAAAGTAGTGTATGGTGCCAAAAACTTCGAGGATGCGTTTTCCTCCGGACAAGAAATATGAATGCTTTTCTAAATAGAGAGGGAAAGATGAAATTCATCAATAAAGTTACTCCAGTGAAATTAAAGCCTCTTAAAAAAAACATCAGGATGATAGGAAATTTTCATCTTTTAAATGTACCCGCTCTTATTGCCCTTTCCCAGCTCACAACACAACCACTCCCCTATAGATCAGCAGCCCTTATACTGCAAAGGGGTGCAATGTAATTTTGTATTGCTTAGATGCCATTATCTTTTTATGGTGAAGTAAACTCCCACAGAAGACAAACCAACAGTAAGTACAAATGACAAACACGAGGGGTGTTTAGGTGGCTCAGTCACTCAAGCTTCTGACTCCTGCTTTTGGCTCAGGTCATGATCTCACGGTTCACGAGATCAATACCCGCGTGGGGCTCTACACAAGACAGCATAAGAGCCTGCTGGGGATTCTCTCTCTCCCTCTCTCTGCCCCTCCCCTGCTCCCAGGCATGTGTGTGTTCTCTCTCTCAAAATAAATAAACACTTAAAAACACTTTAAAAAAATGACAAACATGAAGGCATTAATTTTTATGAGAAAATCTAATACCAGTACTGTCAATTAGCAATGGGGCAAGGAACAGGATTAACAGGAGGAAACAGCACCAGATTCCAAGTCTAGGGCCTAAACAATCAGTCTAAAAGTAAACTTACTGCCTTTAAGAACTTTTAGATAAAATGTTAGACTACTGATATCTATAGTTACCAGAGAAAATTAGCAAATTATGGTATACTTATACAATGTGTATGCCTGGTCAGGACTTCAGTGCTCATTCCTACCTAGGACTTAAACTGACTACACATGTTCACTGACTGCTCATCGCCCCATAGCTGTATTAATTCCCCATGTATTTTTGCTTAGTCATTACCACATATCTTTCAGCTGTTGTAGCAAGAAAACTGGTGACATAGTGGGAAACCGCACCTAGAACTAGATGTTAGATCCAGGTGACATAACTTGCAAAGGCAGCCTTTGTAACCATTTAAGATTTCAAGGTAGCATGTATACAGGTATAAAAGGCTTGGTAAATGTTTCAAGGATTCTTGCAAATAGGACAGCCCTTTATTCTAACTGCCAGAATACCAGCACCACCATCTAAGTGTGTATCTCCTACAGGGAAGCTGAGGAGCCACACTCACCCAATGGTTCCTAACCTGTTATCGCTTTTGCAGCAGTACTTCAAAGTTTCTGGAAATTCTGCTGAACAATGAAAATGTCTTCAAAAATCAAGATTTTCCAAACCTTTTTCTAAGGTTAATCTATATACAACAAACACAGGTCCTCACAGTTCATTAGAAAGAAGAGTTTCAGGGGTGCCTGGGGGGCTCATTTGGTTGAAAGCCCAACTCTTGATTTCAGCTCAGGGCATGATCCCAGGGTCGTGGGATCAAGCCCCGCATCAGACTCTGTGCTGCATGTGGAGCCTGCTTAAGATTCTTGCTCTCTCTCTCTCTCTCTGTCCCTCTCCCCTGCTTGTGCACCCTCTCTCTCTCTCTCTCAAGTAAAAACAAAAAATTAAAATAGAAGGGATGAAAAATAAAATATTTTCTTAAAAAGTTTCAAAATTATAATATTCTCATCACTAAAAATCAAAATACTCTTATTACAAGTATTCTACTCCTTTAAAAACACCATCAGAATACCTACCTATACAAACAGCACTTTCTTAGCCAGCATATCCATATGTGGTTGCCCGCAGGTTTTTCATTAAATTAGTTTTTGCTTCTAACCACATGACAAAGCCCATACGGCAGCAAGAGAGCTGACCTGGATTTGGAATTGCCTCCTGTATCCAAAATTAAAGCGTCAGCTAAACTCTCCTGGTTTAAACATTCCTATCAGCAAGGATTCAAGGAACTCCATGAACTCAGTGTTCAGGCATCTGTAAGAACTGGGTTTGCTCTCAGAAGACTTCACTTCTTTGAGACTAATTATATGAAAGATTTCACCAATCAGTGGTATTCTCTCACTTATCAATCAAGCAATTCAGCCTTTAATCCGTAAACAAACTATGGAGGAAAAGAAATGTTAAGCTACCTTCCAATATCAGCAGTAGAAAATCATGCTGTTAATGAAAATATTTTAATGAAAAGCTGCAGGATATCAAAACATAAAATTCAGGGCAAGGTTTGGGGGAAGAGTGTGAGCATTCCATGCTAAGATAAAATTCAAAGTCAAACTTTTTTATACTCCAGGATTATGTATTTAAGCATAATCTACTGTTTAATAGAATGATGTAGCAACTGCAAAAGTTGACTGCAAAGTGACTCAGGGCAATTAGGAAACAAATGAATGTTCAACTATAACCACTTACTGTCTTACCTAGCAGGTACACTGGCAAAAATTAGCAATGAGGTTGGAAGAGATAAGGATTGTATCAGGGCCTACGTATGAAGGGAAGAAAGGAAATCAGAACTGACGCTGTGGCTGGCAAAACACCTGGGAAAAATGTAGGCTTGCAAGCTGGTGTTCGTATTTGGAAGTTTATAGAACTGGTTTCAATTCTGGCATACAGTCTAACTAGATTTGATTACTAGGGTTAATTAACCTCTCAATCTGTTTGCTTATGTGCAAAATGGGAATTTAAAATATCAATCCCACGGGATTGTTATGATAAGCAAAAACTCACTTTTGTAATATTTTATAGTTTCATTCATATGCAGTCTCCCTCCCCATTAACCAGCCTATAGGTAGAATATCATCTCCATTTAATTACACATTAAAAGAAAGGCTGGTTTCCCCTTTGGGAATCAGGTTACCCACCAGAGCATACTGACTACAGCCATCAGAATGAGTAAGGAAAGTCAGATCTTAGGTTCTGCAATACAGTAAAACCCCAAGCATAACTCATTACAGAAACATGCTTTTAATCCAAAGCATTCATTTATCAAGGCAAATTTTAAGAACCATTGGCTCAGTTGTGATTATGTGATATTGGGCGTCATATTCTACTCGTATTGCAAGACATTGCTAGTTTAACAAGTTAAAATTTATTAGAAATGATTAATCATCTTGCAGAATACTCACAGAAAAGGTTATTCGCAATCCAAGGTTTTACTGTACTTAGTTTGGCCATCTACTCACTTCAAAGACCAATGAGAAAAACTATTAAGTACTATTAACGTAGGTCTTCATCAAGGCCTAGCCAGATAAAGGCTATGCTGTCCAATATGGTAGATACTGGCCACATGAGGTTACTGAGCATTTGAAATACGGCCAGTGCAAATGAAGAGCTGCATTTTTATTTTATTTAAAATTTAATTTAAAAACTAATACTTGACTCAGTTTTTGGAAAACTTTTTAAGTATATTTGGAACTACTTGGGTATGTGAATCTGTGTTCTCACCTGTAAATTTTATAGAACCTAAATACATTTATCAAGTATTTTCAATAAAAAATTATAGAGTCTGAATTGAGATGTGTGGTAAATGTAAAGTATACACAGGATCTCAAGAACTCAGTAAGAAAAACGGAATGTATAATATCTCATTAACAATTTCTTAATATTAATCATAAGTTCAAATAATATTTTAGATCTACTGGGTTAAATAAAATATATTATTAAAATTAATTTCACCTGTTTCTTTTTACCTTTTTTATGTGGTTCCTAGAAAGTTTTAAATTACATATGGGGTTTACATTATTTTACCTACTGAATAGCGCTGATATAAGGGAAGTAAGAATAAGTATACGTAACTAAAAGTATCTAAAAGTATATGTAACTACAAAAGAAAAAAAAAAACTTTTGACATTCAAAGGCGTAAAAACTGTGATTATTATACAAGTAAAGATAACACAGATATACAAATAACAGTATAAATATTTACAGTAGATATATAGGTACTACCCAGTTTTGGACTCGGTGTCATCTAGAAGACATAAAAACCTACCTTATTTATTTCATTCACAATAAATCCTTCTGAAGCTGTAACTTCTGGGATGCCATCGAGGCCAATTCCTTGACAAGTCAGGCTACCATACAAAGTTGGTTTCCCTACATAGCACAAAAGAAGCATGTCTCAAGAAAATAATAAGAACTCAACATTGTTCTCCTTGAAGACCCAATTCAGGCATTTGTACTTATGGTAGGAAATTGGCTCATGGAAGAATAGAAGGTACTTGTGTTAAAGTGACGTGAAGTGGAAAGAGCACTGTCCTAAGTGAACCTAATTTGGGAGGGAGTACACTCACGAGCTAAAACCTAGGACAAAGATTTAGAGATGTGATACGGCATTTGTAAGAAAACTACTAGAGTGATCTCAAATTCAGTTTTACGGACTGTGAAATGGAATTCTTTCAGAATGAAAGATAAAGACCAACATGCACAGATGTATTTATCTACAGTATATATATATATATCTATATCTATATATATATATCTACATATATATATGTAGATATATATATATATAATACATAGCAAAGAATTAAGCTTCAGTAACCTAGAAAATTTGCCTAAGTAGACCACTGTTTTTGCAGTGATGAGGGCTAAATAAGACATCCTACACATAAACATAAGCAGATGGTAGAATGGAGTTAAAAACATTCTCTTCTATTCTTCTTCTGCACTTTATATATACACTTCTGTAAGAGCCCATAATACACTTTATATGTCTGACCTCCCTATTAGACTATAAAGTCCTTGAGTTCAGAAATGATCAGGGTCTACAAATTATTCAGTAAATAATTATTGCACTAAACTGCAATTCTAGGAGTAAGAGGGGAGTAGAAAACATCAAGGATTCACACAGAGTAGGAGTACTTCCTAGAGAGGGTGGGATTTAAGTAGAACCTTGGAAGATTACACCTAGACAGAGGATAGAAAGATAGGGCTAGGCAGAATATAAGGGAAAGAAAACCAAGTCAGGGAGGAGCATGTCAAGAATAAAAGAAAATTAGAAAGAACAAGATAGGGAGGAGGCATCAATTAATATAACAGTTTGGTTAGGGACACCTGGGTGGCTTAGTTGGTTAGGTCATGGAGTCAAGATTGTGAGATCAAGCCCAGCATCAGGCTCCACACTGAACATGGAGCCTGCTTAGGATATTCTCTGTCTCTCTTCCCCTCTCCCTCTATCCCCCCCCTCCCCACGCTCTATATATAATTTTTCAAAAATTGTTTTGAAATACCAGTTTGGTGGGGTGCCAGGGTAACTCAGTTATTAAGCATCCGAATTCGGCTCGGGTCATGGTCTCGTGGGTCATGAGTCTGAGCCCCACGGGGGTTCCGTGCTGACAGCTCAGAGCCTGAAGCCTACTTTGGATTCTGTGTCTCCCTCTCTTTCTGCCTCTCCCCCACTCATGCTCTATTTCTCTCACTCTCTCTCAAAAATAAATAAATATTAAAAACAAAAAATGCTTTAAATAAGTTTCTTTGCCATTAACATTAAAAAAAATACCAGTTTGGGGCACCTGGGTGGCTCAGTTGGTTAAGCCTCTGACTTCAGCTCAGGTCACGATCTCCTAGTTTGTGGGTTCGAGCCTTGCATCGGGCTCTGTGCTAGCAGCTCAGAGCCTGGAACCTGTTTCGGATTCTGTGCCTTCCTCTCTCTCTGCCCCTCCCCTGCACACACTCTGTCTCTCTCTCTCTCAAAAATAAATAGACATTAAAAAAAATTTTTTTAAATACTAGTTTGGAAAAAAATAAATTAAAAAAACAAAAAAACAAAACACAACAACAAAATACCAGTTTGGTTAAAAACAGTCATAAAAAGGTAGTTGAAGGATATTAATGGAGGAACTTACAATCTGGGATAAAGGTCTGGAATAGAGAAAATCTAGCAAAGAAGCTTTGGGAAGGAAAGTGGTGTGAAGTGCTAGTTCAGAAAGAAGCCACAAAAATAGGATCAAGGGAACTGTGCTTTTTGTCCACCTCCACAATTCCCTCCTGGCTTCACCCACTACCCCATGATGCCTGGTCCACAGAGTGTATCATTTTAACCAATCTTCTGTCAACACCCTCAAAATGACCTTTCTACATCTGTAGTCACTGAAATGATCTCAGTCTTGGTTTTCTGTTTATAAAATAGAATTGGTTCAGTCAGTAGAACATAGGAATCTTGATCTCAAGGTCATGAGTTTAAGCCAAGCCCCACATTAAGGCATAGAGCTTACAGGAAGGAAGTGAGGAAGGAAGGAAAGAGGAAGGAAGGAAGGAAGGAAGGAAGGAAGGAAGGAAGGAAGGAAGGGTAAGAAAAGGAGGAAGGAAGACACTCTTAAATGTCTATGTCCACACCAATGCATTTATCTACATCTGCACTTACCCTCACCTTCTTTCATCTTAGTCTTTTAGAGTTAATTGAATCTCTCTCTCCTTTAAGACACTAGCTTTTCAGTTAGCCCTTCTCTCCTCTACATATAACCTGTATTTTAATTGCTCTACAATTAGTTCTCATCTTTAAAAACAAAATCCTTGACTATGAGACCTAGCTACTATCTTCCATACAGCATCATTTTCCTCAAAAGACTGTTTAAAATTCTATTTCTCAGAGAAATAGAATATAGTTATATAAAGAATCAAAGGTATCTGAGGTTAAGGATAATCAGTAAAACAAAACTCACAAATTTATTAAAAAGTTTGATTTTTTTTTAATAGTACCACAATAACTACAAACAAATGGATAAGACTAACACAGAAGTGTCATTCAAAGAAATAACTGATAGGATTTGGGAGCTATCTGGACGTGACATGGTAAAGTGACTAGGTTTTTCATTCTGATGCCTAGAATGGTGGTAACTTAAATTTGAAAATCAAGAAAGAAAGTCTGTTTGACAAGAGAAGTGCTCAGCTTGGTTTTAGATTTGATAAAATCAAGAGAACAGTAAGAGCTTCAAGCATTAATGTCTAGCAGATAATTGTTCAATTTCTGCTTGAACTTAAAGAGAGTTCAGGGCTGGAGCCATACATCTAGGAATCATCATCAGGAAATCACAAATGAAACTACAGAACTGCTTAGAATACAATAATATATAGCTAAGGGACTTAATCACTCCCTGAGTAAGTCTGTGGCCTCCAAATAGAAAACTAATCTTAAGGCCTTCCCCTGAAATGGAGGAGTTGGTGTGAATGGTCAAGAACATTTGAAGACTATGAGCATTATGCAAGGAGTTTGGGTCAAGAGAAAGTATGAAGCTCTCTTCTAGGGGTAGTAAATCCCCTTTCTCTAAAGGGAAGGCATATAGTTTTGGGCATATGGACATTACCTGGGGGGTGACAACTCAGCCAGGCTTCCCCTTCATCTTTCCTATGAAGAGAAACAAAAGATTAATTAGGCTCATTCAATGCTGAAAAGGATGCCACTGGTGCAAGGGGGAAAGAAGATCATATAATTTTCAGTTTGGACATAGTACTGAGGTATGATCCAGTATAACATCTCATCCAGGCATAGATTATTCTAAGACAAACTTTATTTACTGAAGAAATATTCATGGATTAAGCACTTAATGCATAGATATCTACGGGTTAAATGAATACTCAAATATTTCATCAATAGGGAGTTCACTATCCATACAGCTGACAGCTTTGAAAAATCAAGAATACTTTCAAAACTGAACTACTGGGACCTCATCAAAATAAAAAGCTTCTGCACAGCGAAGGAAACAATCAGCAAAACTAAAAGGCAACCAACAGAATGGGAGAAGATATTTGCAAATGACATATCAGATAAAGGGTTAGTATCCAAAATCTATAGGGAACTTATCAAACTTAACATCCCAAACCCAAATAATCCAGTGAAGAAATGGGCAAAAGACATGAATAGACACTTCTCCAAGGAAGACATCCAGATGGCCAACCGACGCATGAAAAAATGCTCCACATCACTCAGCATCAGGGAAATACAAATCAAAACCACAACGAGATACCACCTCACCCCTGTCAAAATGGCTAACATTAACAACTCAGGCAACAACAGATGTTGGCGAGGATGTGGAGAAAGAGGATCTCTTTTGCATTGTTGGTGGCAATGCAAGCTGGTACAGCCACTCTGGAAAACAGTATGGAGGTTCCTCAAAAAACTAAAAATAGAACTAACCTATGACCCAGCAATTGCACTACTAGGCATTTATCCATGGGATACAGGTGTGCTGTTTCGAAGGGACACATGCACCCCAATGTTTATAGCAGCACTATCAACAATAGCCAAAATATGGAGAGCCCAAATGTCCATCAACGGATGAATGGATAAAGAAAATGTGGTATACACACACACACACACACACACACACACACACACACACACACACAATGGAGTACTACTCGGCAATCAAAAAGAATGAAATCTTGCCATTTGCAACTACGTGGATGGAACTGGAGGGTATTATGCTAAGTGAAATTAGTCAGAGAAAGACAAAAATCATATGACTTCACTCATATGAGGACTTTAAGAGACAAAACAGATGAACATAAGGGAAGGGAAACAAAAATAAAAACAGGGAGGGGGAGAAAACAGAAGAGATTCATAAATATGGAGAACAAACTGACAGTTGCTGGAGGGGTTGTGGGAGGGGGGATGGGCTAAATGAGTAAGGGGCATCAAGGAATCTACTCCTGAAATCATTGTTTTACTATATGCTAACTAATTTGGATGTAAATTTAAAAAAATAAAAAATAAAATTAAAAAAATACTTTATATGTAGATATTTATTGGGATTACTGGAAACCAAGCCCTGTGCCAGACACTTTGCAAACAGTGTAATTAATCCTCACAATTTAACAAAATGCCTTTTATTATTCCCATGTTAAAGATTAAAAACAAACAAACAAAAAACCTGAAGCTCAGAGGCACCTGGATGGCTCAGTCATTTAAACATCTGACTCTTGGGGCGCCTGGATGGCTCAGTGGGTTGAGCATCCAACTTCAGCTCAGGTCATAATCTCGCAGTTGTGGGTTCAGGCCCCACGTCAGAGTCTGTGCTGACAGCTCAGAGCCTGAAGCCCGGTTTGGATTCTTTGTTTCCCTCTGTCTCTGCCCCTCCCCCACTCACACTCTATCTCTCTGAGTCTCTCAAAAATAAATAAACATTAAAAAAATAATAATAAACATCTTGACTCTTGCTTTCAGCTTGGGTCATGATTTCCCAGTTCCTAGAATTGAGCTCCACGTCCTGCTCCATGCTAACAGAGCAGAGCCTGCTTGGGATTCTCTCTCTCCCTCTCTGCCCCTCCCTTGCTCTGTCTCTCTGTCTCAAAATAAACTTTAAAAATTTTTATAGGGGCACCTGGGTGGCTCAGTCGGTTGAGCATCTGATTACTGATTTCAGCTGAGGTCATAATCTCACGGTTCATGGGTTCAAGCCCGGCAATGGGCTCTGTGCTGACAGCACGGAACCTGCTTGGAATTCTCTCTCTCTGCCCCTCTCCCACTTGTGTGTGCTCTCTCTCTCTCTCTCTTTCTCTCTCTCTTTCAAAAGAAATAAAACATTTTGGGGGGAGGAGAAGGAAAAAAAAAAGTTAGAGAGGGGGGAGCCAAACCATAACAGACTCTTAAAAACTGAGAATAAACTGAGGGTTGATAGGGGGGTGGGAGGGAGGGGAAAGTGGGTGATTGGCATTGAGGAGGGCACCTGTTGGGATGAGCACTGGGTGTTGTATGGAAACCAGTTTGACAATAAATTTCATATTAAAAAATAAAAATAAATAAACATTTATTAAGAAAACTGACTTTAAAAAAAAAAAACCCTAAAGCTCAGGAAAAAGTGACTTGCTCAAGGTCACCTAGCTATCTGGAAAACGAATTGAAACAAGGGACTAGTACACAATGTCTGCATTCTAACAGGTCACTGACTTTTTACGTTTTAGAATGCTCCTCTCCAATCATCCAAATCCTTACCTCATCACTCTTAACACTTTTAGGATATAATGAAAAAGACTTACACTTTTGAGACAGAAAAATCTAGGTTGATACTAAGTAACTCTCTGTCACTTACTGGCTGCAAAATCCTAAGCAAGTTACTTCTTTATTCCTCTCCTGCATTCTCTCCTGATTGGCCCTCAGTAAAGGTTAGTGTTCTTCCTTTATTACTTGTCACACATTCTGTGTTGTAGTAAGTAATTTAGTCCACATAGTAAAGTGTAAGTTTCTTAAATGCAAAAACCTATGTTTTATTCATCTTCACCACTGTTCCAATTTGAAAAACCCTTAGTAGTAACAGTTGCCATTCATGGCACTGCTGTACTCATCATGGTGCACGCAGTAATAACTTGCACAGTATACCATGAATAAATAGATATTGAATGAATGGTTTGCTGTGCATTACCAATTAAGCTATCAGCTTCTTGAAGGAAGGAACCACTGTTTAAAACTCCACTACACTCACAGGGTCTGGACATAGTGGTTGTTACACTGTTTCCTGAATAGAACTGCCCAATATGTCTAACATAGCACTGGGGGTCTGAGAATACAAGGATTCCATCATACACTCAAAGACAATGTGGAGGTAGGTGGTTGAGTACTAGGACTTTTGCAAATACAGTAAATATTTGCTAAATGACTAGGACTACTTGGCTAAGAGTTTCCCTGCCTCCCAGTTTGCCTGTCTTTGTCCACTCATTGATCCTAATCCTGGTGCTGGGATCACACAGCACGTACGTGTTGCCTTGGCCTCAGGACAGCTCTTCTGAGAATGAAAACCTATGACCACGTGTGACTTCTTTTTCTACACCCAGGGATCCCTTAAGAATCGATGAGGTAATCCCTATCCTGGACTGGGTACAGCGCTCCTTAACGCAAAGACAACATGCGTTACCCGCCTCCTCCGTCCCGGGCCTGGGCCTTTGTTCACCTGAGGGCTTGGGCCCAGTCGCTCTGAATCCTCAAAGGCGCCGCCATCTTAACCCCGCCTCCACCTGCCCGCCTCTTCCGCTCTTCGCCGGAAGTGGGTCCCAGAAGGGGCTGCGACGAGATTGGAGGGCGGAATCTCTACTGAGAGGCCGCCAATGATTATGCGCGGCGGGTCCCTCTTCCCCACTTCCGCTCTCAAGCTCCTTTACAGGCTGGTTTCCGGTCGGACTGTCGGGAGAGTTACAACTGCCTACAAGACGGACGGCGACGTGCAGGAACGCGCGTCCAAATTCTCGTGTTCCACCTGTTGCTCGGTGAGCACTCTGTACCGCGTCCTTGCACTGTAAGGCTTAGCCGGCACAGCGGGGCTGCGGTTGGCTGCCGCGCTCGCGCTTGAGTCTTCTTAAAGTGGGAGACTTTAAAGTGGAAGCTGCAGGTGCCTTGGACACATGAATTTCTCTGCTTTCCTATGACTTCCTAGTCCAGGCCAGTCTCAGCCATCCCGCTGCCGACCATTTGCTTGCCCTGATCTCCAACCATGGGTCTTCCTCTTTTTCCTTCAGGGAAGACTGAAGCCAGGATGTGGTGGGGAAAGAGTACCGTTGCATTTACTGTGAGCCCTGTTGTCGCGCATGCATTTCTCGTCCATTATCATATTAATCCTTATATTAGTTGTATGAGTTCAGTATTATTAAGGAGGAAGCTAAGAAGATTGTATGGTAAAACGTGGTGTCAGGATTCGAACCTAGTTCTCTTGGCTTAGAATCCAGGGCACTTTTTCCGTACAGTAATAAAAACTTATTTATTGAAGTCTTTGGACATGCCAGGCTTATGTGCATTATGTCATTTAGTCTTCAACAGTCTTGTGAGGTAGATGTGAACTCTTTTTCAAGAGAGATTATGAAGTGATTTTCTTAAGGTCACCCAGTGAGTCAGTAACAAAGCTAGGTTTCCAATCTTAGTCTCTTCAAAACCTATTACCCACCTCCTTCCTTAAGTTATACTGCCTCCAAAGCAAATGAGTTTTGGGTAGGCTATGTTGGCTTAACGTGGCCAACAAGACCTTGCTATGATCAGATATTTTCTCATAGTGCCGATTTCATTTGCTATTCCCTAGTCATACAGAACTTTGAGTTCCTCTCCTGTGTCAAATTCTGTCTCAACCCCTGACCCTGCTCTTCCATTGACTACCCGTATTATTTCTCCCCATCCTTGGCTAACTCCTATTCATCTTTCAAGTCTCAGTTTAGAAATCACTTCTTCCAGGAAGCCTACTCAGCCTGTTCCTGCCATGTCTGGATTAGGTGTTCCTCTAGTGTGTTCCCAATCTTAGCTATCTGTACACACTGTGTAGTAACCTGTTTATTGTCTAGATTGTAAACTCCATTAAGGCAGGAACTATATCCATCTTGGTCACTCCTGTATCCTCAACTCTAGCATAGTGCCTGGTACATGATAGGTTCTCATTGATCATTTGTTGAATGAATCAGAGACACAGGAAAGGCACTGAAAGGTAAATTCCAATAAGGCAGGAACTACATCCGTCTTGGTCACTCCTGTATCCTCAATTCTTGCGTTGTACCTGGTACATGATAGGTACTCAATAATCATTTGTTGAATGAATCAGAGAAACAGGAAAGGCATTGAAGAGTGCTAGTTCCTTTAAAGCCTGTCATGGTGAAATTTGTTCAAAGGCTGAGGTTATTTCCCTTCAAAGCTTTCTCAAGTTCCTTCTGTAGGCTGCTTTCTGCTGGGTGCTCTGAGGCAGATGATCTTGGGAAGACAGTCTGGGCAAATCTACCTCACATTAAGTACTCTCATCTCACAGACTTATGCGCCCATGCACACTCTATGCTACAGCTAAACTGAACTCTCCATTCCTCCTGTATGTCAAACGCTACCCATATTTGGGTAATCTCCCAAGTGTTAAACTATGTTCTTTTCCAGCCATAGGAAAAGGCTAATAGGAGGAAAGGAGAGATTCATTCTTTTGGGGAGACATCTGCTGCAAAAAGGTGACATTTCACCTAATTCAAATTCTGTTAGCAAAATCCATTCAAGCTTATTTAGTGCTGTGCTAAACTTTCTCATATACTTTATGTCATTCTATTGAGTTCAAACCGTTTTACAGATCTGCTCTCTTGCCAGGCCTAGTACTGATGGCACCAATGAATCAGGCCCAATATCTGTTCTCAAATAAGCTTACACTCTGCAAGGGGAGACAGATGAACGGATAGGCTATAACAGTGCAGTTTGGTCAATGTTATTGATAGTAATGGAACCTCATAATCACATTCCTACTCTAACTTTCCCTCCATTATTCCAGAGACTCTCAAAGATGTCAACTCAAGGCCATGCTTGGGCCCGACAGGTGAAGAAGGAGGATGAGGAAGAGGATCCGCTGGACCAGCTGATTTCCCGCTCTGGTTGTGCTGCTTCCCACTATGCAGTACAGGAGTGCATGGCCCAACACCAGGACTGGCGACAGTGTCAGCCACAGGTACAGGCCTTCAGGGACTGCATGAGTGAACATCAGGCAAGGCGGCGGGAGGAGCTGCAGAGGAGGAAAGAGCAAGGCAGTGCTCACCACTGAGACCCCAAACCACCTATCCCCAGAGGATGTCCCTGAAGAAACGAGCCCAGAGAGATCATAGGAGGAAGAAGTCCTGAACAGTGGAAGTTTGGGCCGAGAGGCGTAAAACATGGGGATTGTCTGGCCAAGACTGACTTTGAGAGCCAGACAGCCATGGGTTTGGACATGACTGCTGTAAAGAGCTGTCATATTTTCATTGTGCAATCCCACACATCCTCACCTACCATGTTACACCGATATTAAATGTCAACTGATATTTGCCAAGTAAAACAAAGAGTTGGGTTAAGGGATGCTCTCTTACCTTACATCTTGGGTCAGTGTGCCAGGTACCGAGCCGATTACATGGATGTTTAATTTTAAAAGTAAATTCACAATCTAAATGTAAACTGATTACCTAATCAGGTCTTCATTGATTGAGTAATTGGTTCAACACAGCAAGTTTTTCTGAGACCTTCCCAGGTGCCAGGTACTGTGTGAATGAATAATATGATCTGATGTGATAAATAATAGGATCTCTTCTTTCATGTTTCTTAGTCTGGTTTGAGAGATAGAAATAAATAAAACAGCATTAGAACAACTAATTACTGGCCATTATATAAGTGCCTTTATCTTTCATTAGTTGTTCTGGACGTTTCATTCAGTCTAAGGAAGGAAGAAAACAAATGGGAAAATAAACATCGAGTGCCTCTTATGTGCAGACAGATACAGTCTGACCTCAGCGTGCTTCCAGCCCAGGAAACACACAATGTTGGCCTGACATTTAAAAGGCACATTTAACATAAAATACAGATTTTCAGATTTTAAAAACTGGAGAAGCTATCAACATGGAGCTTATATTCCTACTTGACAGTAATTTGCTGGAGCTGAATATGGATGCTTCTTTTAGGTGGTTATGTTCTCCAGTTGTTAACAGTTGCCATTGATTTTCA
Organism: Panthera tigris; assembly: GCF_018350195.1. NCBI lineage: Eukaryota > Metazoa > Chordata > Mammalia > Carnivora > Felidae > Panthera > Panthera tigris. Next base: position 57,480,787 of record NC_056669.1, read on the forward strand.
TTTCCTTCCATGAAACTACATTACCCATTCTATTACTTTCTGCCTAGCCCTATGAGGCATTTGGAAGTGGGAAGGGAGTTAGAAGAGTGACTCTTGCCACAGAAGCTGGAATGCAAAGGGGCATATGCTCTCATCATCAGTTAACATTTCTTGAGCATCTATATATTGGAAGCACAAATCTGAAGTATTGTAGGCCCTAAAACTACTTTGAGTCTTTGTTGGTGACTGAGGACGAAAGAGAAGAGGGTAGAAGACAGGAGGAATACGAGTTTAAAGAACAATAAAATCCAATTAGAATGGGATGACTGGGCATATAGAGAGAGATGAATCTCTTTGGGGTGCATGTCTGCTCAATGCTGAGTCATCAGAGGGAGCAGTGTGGACTGCAGCTGTCAGCAAGAATCTCAAGGGAGTTAGTTGAGTTGAACCTTTAATGATAAAGGAGACATTACCTATTTGTAACATATGTAACAGAATACCATCTGCACAAGTAAAAAGTACCTAGAAATCAGTGAGAAAAAGCAAACAACCCAATTGAAACATAAAGAAGTTAAAGTGGTTATTAGCTATTTCTATTGACAAAAATTAAAAGTATTTATAATGACCAGTACTGGTGAGGATGAAGAACAGGCACAATCACACTTAAAGGGATAATAAATTAGTAAAGCTTTTGGAGGACAATTTGATGGGATCTATAAATACTTTAAATATTTCAGGGGCGCCTGGGTGGCTCAGTCGGTTAAGCGTCCGACTTCGGCTCAGGTCATGATCTCGCGGTCCGTGAGTTTGAGCCCCGCGTCGGGCTCTGTGCTGACAGCTTGGAGCCTGGAGCCTGTTTCGGATTCTGTGTCTCCCTCTCTCTCTGACCCTCCCCCATTCATGCTGTCTCTCCCTGTCTCAAAAATAAATAAACGTTAAAAAAAAAAATTAAAAAAAAATAAATATTTCAACAGCGGGGTACCTGGCTGGCTCATTCAGAAGAGCATGTAACTCTTAATCTCAGGGTCATGAATTCAGGCCCCACTTTAGGTGTAGAGATTACTTAAAATAAAAACTTAGAAAAAATTAAAATATTTCAATAGAAATTCCTTTTTTAGGAGCCCTCTTAAATATATTTTTACAAGATGTATATATACTGTTACGTTATTGCAGCATTGTTTAAAGAGTGGATAAATGGTCACAATGTAAAACTCCAATAAGAACTATATTTGCTTATATATTCAAGTCTTTTACAACAGGAATGTATGTGTTAATTTGTGTAATTAAAATAGAAATGATAGACTGTGGGTAAGGTAGGTGGGATTCTAGCAAAGGGGAAGGTTAGAAGGACCTCCTTAGCAGGAGGAAACTAAACCAGCTAAGTGTAACTTTTTTAGGACTCCAGCTCTACCAGGGAGCTAACACTGGGTGGGTCACAGGATATATCTGGGTAAAGAGGGCTCTGTTGCCACCCAAATCTGTTTCCTCAAAGTAAATGGGGATAATTCCTGTTTAATACACATACTTAGAGAATTAAATGAGGGACAATATATAAATAGCAAATAATAAAAATTACTAGTGTATTTTGAACTATTAAAACTCTTATAAATATTATATTTACGTATATTATATATGTGTGTCATATGTAATATAAATGTTATGTTATATATTATAACGGTTATGAAGCATTTAACCCAGGCTGTTTGGTTCCATCGTTTTCTCTCAATCCCTATGATACAATGCTTTCAAATCCCACTATGCCACTTAAGCTGTGTGATTTGGGGCAAATTAGTTAACATCTCAGGATCTGTTTTTTTCTTCTGTAAAATACACACCATAGGCCTTAAAACTAATAAATGTAGACCTTCCTTATAAAGTTGTTGAATGAGTTAGAAACTGTGTGGTACACAGGAAGCATTCACTAAATGTTGCCTATTATTGTGATTATTATTGTGTGCTAGGCACTCTCCTGAGTCACATTTTCTCATTTAATCCCCATAATTCCATTAGCTCCCATTTACAGAGGAGGAAATAAACATCAGTTTGGGGGTCAGACTTTCAAGTCTTATTCTAAAGTCTATGCTGTTCTCTGTTCTGTGGTCTCATAGTCATCCAGTGCTTAGTATAATGTTTAACAAATAGTAACTACATAGACTATGTAAATACTACCTTTTCTTTCTTTCTTTTTCTTTTTTTAGTGTTTTACTTAAAGATTAACCAGTACACATTGCCCACAGGGTTATAGATTGGCACGTTTTTTAAGTCTCTCAGCTCTGGAGCCCATAGCCATGGAGCTGTAATTTAAGGTGGTCCGTGCTTATCCCTATATAACCTATACTTACCTGTATACAGAGGCTTGGTGCCAGGGATGAGTGGAGAGACCTCTTGGCTGGGTGGATGCCACCCTTGGCTAGGCCTAGGGCAGACTCAAGAGTTGGCCCTTCCCTGCAAGGTCTTTAGCTGGGGACTTGGCCTGTGCTCAGGACAAAGGTGCACTGTAATGGCATTTTACTAGATGAGTAATAAGAGATGCCTCCCACTCCCTTCCTCAGGTAAAGTTGCGAGGCTAAGTCCTTGGGCTGCTGACTAGAAATCTAAAGAGAACTGGAGCCATTCCAGGTTGAAACCTTACACTGTCCGCTGTATAGAATGATAGAGTTCCCTACTCTGCTCCAGCAGGGACTTAAAGCTGGCAGAAGTGGGAGGGATTCTTTTCCAGCAGCTTTCTTCTGAAGAGTTTTCATTCTCTGGAGCTCAGGCATCTTTCAGAGCCTGGGCATTCTGTCTAAATGGTGAGCTAAATCTGAAATGACTGGGAATGAAAGTCATTCCAGGGGGATTTATAAGAACTAAATGAGTCATTTCAGATTCTCCAGGGAAACCAGACATTTGAAGACAAAAATGGCACAAAGATATCAAAGCACAGATTAAACCAGCACAAGACACATTGGCCAATTCTGTGTGCACTGCCTTTCCAGCAGGTCTAGTTCTAGACATACCTAGTGCTTGCGCAGAGAGCTTTCTTTCCTTAGGTACAATTTACACCCTAGAAATAGGGGTCTCTGAGCATTGCTACAGTGTTTGAATGCCCAAAATGTCCAGATTCCATTTCTTTACCTGCAATTAAAACACTCTCAGAATCCACGGCTGCCAATTTCCAGCTGCCAATTTCTGTGGTAGCAGAACAAGGCATCCTTAGCTAGAAGAAAGGGACTAAAACATGAAGCTAAGGAATTTGCTGGCCTTACTTAGGAAGACTGCCCATTCAATCCAGGCATTCAGTCCTTCTTGAAAGTTACTGATCTACATAAAGATTCATTTCTGGAAATCTCAGTGATATGCACTGACCAGGAATTGAGTAAACTGGAGCTATCTCTGGCTCTCACTGGCTAACACAGTGACCTTGGACAAGTCGGTTTCCCTGCTGGGTCAATTATCTCATCTTTCAAATGAAGACCAAAACGGATCATCCCGAAGGTTATGTATTGATGGAGCCAAAACTAGCACCCAGATGTTCTGAATCCCAATCCATTGATCTTCGATCTTGTCTCTTCTGCCTACCCCTCATGTTTTCATGGTGGTTCTGGGCACAGTTTAACGCTAACCAGGACATTGAAAACTAAAAGTATGCTGAAGGGATGAACTATTGATAGACACAACAACATGGATAAAACAGGGTAAATGAAATCAGACACAAAAGGGTATATACTGTGATATTTATATGTAATACTAGAAAAGCAAAACTAATCTGTGGCACTAGAAATGATATTAATGGTTGCTTCTGAGGAAGAATGAACGAATGTCAAGGAACTTTCTGGGGTTATGGAAGTATTCTTTATCTGGCTAGAAGTGTACTTCTAGGGGTGACTATTTTTTAAAACTGATCAAATATACACTTAAGATAGGTTGTTTTACTATATATTTTTTAAGTTATACTTAAAAAAACTCTTTAAAAAACTCTTTAAAAAGTATGCTGAAGAAGTTTAGAAGGGAAGCTAATCCAACATTTACTGAGCACTTGCTAGCCCATTGTATACATTATCTCTATCTCAAACTGCTAAAGGGATTCTTTCCACTTTACAGATCAGAAAACTGAGGTTTATGAGGTGAAAATAATTCACCTGAGGCCTTAAGACTAATAAGTGCAGAAACTAGGAATAGCCCAAGTTTGTCTGACTCTTTCCTTTATAAGTTGTCTCAGGGAGGGTGGCCAAGGTATTTTCAACCTAGAGCCAGAAGACTTGCATTCCATTTGATTTCACTGCCATGTGATTCTAGGAAAGTCCATTTCCTTATGGGCCTCACTCTAGAGAGTCAAATGAAGCTTGTCATTGTAACTCTGAGGTTCTAGCAATCAGAATATCTCCCATCCTTCTTGCCAGGATAAGACATTAGGAGCAATTTCCACTTATTTCAGGGCAGACTAATGAGTAACAAAAGCTCTTTGACTCTGGCAAGAGGAAAAATCAACGAGGTCAGTGACACAAGACTCCAAGGTGACAGAACCCAGCTGCCTCCTATTTACGAGATAAGCCTGACTCATCCCTCCATGATGTAATGGAAAGGGATGGACTGGGAATCAAGAGATCTAAATCCTGCTCCCAGCTCTGCCAATGAGGTGCCCAGTGACCTTGGGTAAAGCACTGCCTTTCCTTGGCCCCTAACCCACACCTGCTAAAAGAGAGGGTTAGGCTGGCTGGGTCCTAATGTTCTTCAGCTCTAATATCTTCTCAATTTATGAAATCCTGTGTCCTGCTTCCACAAATCAATAACAAGGAAAAGTGGGAAACTGAAAAGAAATGCTGTTTTCCAGGTTCCTAAATGGAGTCCATATGATAGATATGGGGACAGTGTGTGTGTGTTTGCAAACATGTGTTTATTCATCTTCTTATCTTCATGTCACTATACATCCCCCAAATTTACACTCATCGTTAGCAACTTCTCTTTTATCTTCTCTAAAGGAGACTCAGCAATGAATAATTCTACAACCAAAATATCAGTCTTCACCTAAAAAATTCTGCCCACACTCCCAGTGGGGTTCACTTGGAAGTACTAGCCTGCTGAACCTCCAATGGGAATTCAGTGAAGCATTTTAATTGAGGGTATCTGCTCTCTTGACAGCCCTCCCTTAGGGTTATACCTTGGAAGGAAATCTTGAGTTTCTTCTTACTGCCTTTAGAGACCAAGGCAAAGAAACCATAATAACATCAGGACTGAAACTGTTGAGTTTCAGAAAAGTACCTGCAATGCTAAGACTGCTCTGGGCTCCCACAGATCTCTGTGTAGGAGTATCCCACAGAAGCGAGGAGAAAGATCTGCCACTTATTAGCTATGTGACCCTTCAGGAAAAGGAAGTCACTTCATCTCTCCAAACCTCAGTTTCTCCATGTATAAAACTGGAATACTATCAATCTCAAGGATAATCTTTATAAAGTACATAGATATAATGAGGGCTCAGTAAATGTGAGATACACCCATGCATACTCAGACACACCACTCACACATAACCTTTTCACATACACAGATGCCCATCCACATGCACACTCCTATACACACCCTAAAAGACTGGTGTAAGGATTAGCGCTCATTTAGTACCTTGAGCAGGGTCTAGCTCAATAAATGATAAGCTATTATGTACAAAAGTATGAACGAACTAATGTTCAAAATAGGAAAAACATTAGAGGTCACTTAGACGAATGGTTCTCAAAGAGGTAATCCTGGGGGGCCTGGGTGGCTCAGTCAGTTAAGCATCCAACTTCGGCCCAGGTCATGATCTCATGGTTCATGAGTTCAAGCCCTGCGTCAGGCTCTGTGCTTACAGCTCAGAGCCCAGAGCCTGCTTTGGATTCCGTGTCTTCCTCTCTCTGCCCCTCTTCTGCTCATCTCCTGCTCAGTCTCTCAAAAATAAATGTTAAAACAAAAAGTTAACCCTGGACCAGTAGCATCAGCATCACCTAGGAATGTGTAAGAAATTCAAATTATAGGCCCTCATTCAAGATCTACTAAGTCAGAAAATCTGGGGGTAAGAGCAGCAATTTATGTTTAAAAAAAGCCCTCCAGGTGATCCTGATACACACTTAAGTTTGAGAATCAGTGACTTAGATCAGGGATTGACTGTTTTTATAAAGGACACATAATGAATGTTTTGGTTTTACAGTCTGTGTCGCAACTACTCAGCTGCCAGTGTGAAAGCAACCATAGATGACATGTAAATGAGTGACCATGGCTCTGTTCCAATAAATAGGCAATGGGGTTTTAGAACTAGATATAGGTGGTAGTTGTATAACATTGTGAATGCATTAAATACCACTAAATTGTTTGCTTTAAAATGGTTAATTTTGTGGTTTGTGAATTTCACCTCAATGAATTACTTAAAAAAAAAAAAAAAAAAGCGCGGGTGCTGGGGTGGCTCAGTTGGTTAATCATCCGACTCTTGATTTCAGCTCAAGCCATGATCTCACAGTTCATGAGACTGAGCCCCTGTGTCAGACACACTCACAGCGCAGAGCCTGCTTGGGATTCCCACTCTTCCTCTCTCTCTCTTTCTCTCTCTGCCCCTACCCCACTCATGCTCTCTAAATAAATAAATAAATAAATAAATAAATAAATAAATAAATAAACAAACAAACAAACATTAAAACAAATAAACAAGCAGGCAGTCAGTGGGGCTTGGCTCACAAGCAGTTTTCTGACCCCTGACCAAAATCAACTTTAATTCTTTGTTTAAACCCACTCCAGGTAACCCTAATTAGCAGTTATGTAACATCTGCCTGAATATGACAAGTCACTCACTGCCCCACAAAGCGATTTTTTTCATTATGGACAGACCTTGTTTCTATCTGGAGAGCTTTTTTCATAAGCAAAACCAAAAGCCCCGTCCCTATTCCTTCTACCCAAGTTTACTTATGATCCTTTGTTTCACTAAAAGACTCAATGCCAGATTGCTTTAAAGAATGAGATCACTGTAACTGGAGAAATATTGAAGGGAAGTATGTTTTTGTGCTAAAGAGAAAATAGAATCCCTTAAAGATACTCCACAGGGCAGCTGGCTGGCTCAGTCGGTGGAGCATATGACTCTTGATCTTGGGGTTGTGAGTTCAAGCCCCACGCTGCTGGGTGGGTGTAGAGATTACTTAAAAATAAAATCTTAAAATAAAAAAATAAAAGATATTCCACAGGATGGACGGACTTCTCACATACGCACGTGTCCACCAGCTGCAGATTTTTATTAGATGAAGGATGTCTTAGGTTGGCTCAAAGGAAAGTGGTAATCAGCAACACTCCTCCATATAAGAGAGGAGGCATTCCTGGCTAATGGGGATGGGTAGTTACAATATCTAAAGGATCTTCTTAATTTTGACCACCCAGGAAGCTCTTCCCCTTGGCACTCAATATCACCAGTCCTGGCTTGAAAGGGTTTGCAATGAGCTAGTTCAACTTAGCCAACAGTTCTTCCAGTTCTGGCCGAGCTTTGAACCTTCCTTTGAAGTCTTCTTCAGTGTGCTGGGGAGAAGAAAAAGAAAGTAAGTGGGAATTACTACAGAGCTTTCAGTTATTCATACATACACAGCATTAAAAAAAAAAAAGCAGGGCATCTGGGTGGCTCACTCGGTTAAGCATATGACTCTTGATTTTGGTTCAGGTCATGATCTCACAGTTTGTGGGATCAAGCCCTGAGTCAGGCTCTGTGCTGAGCATGGAGCCTGCTTGGGATCCTCTCCCACTCTTCCTGTCCCTCTCCCCTGCTCGCACTCTCTCTCTCTCTCTCAAAAATAAATAAATACACGTTTAAAAAAGCCATCAGACAGCTCTGTAGAGAATGATTCAGATTCAACTAACTTTTCATGAGACTTATATTAGAGACTAGGGATTCTAAGTTGAATCGGACTTCCTCCCTGCCTTAAATGAACTTAAGTCTGGTGAGAGAAGACAGACATATAAAGAATTAATGTCAGAATGCTGAGTATCTCATTAGAAGCATTTAAAGAGAGGCAATGCCCAAATTCTCCATCTACAACAGGAAAGACATAAGGACTGGAATATTTAAGTCAGCATGACCAGCACATTTTCTCCTGTATACAGATCTGTGTGAAACCTGAATAACAAGAAGAGAATTAACAAGCATGGACTCAGAACAAGGAGAGCTGGATGCAGCAAATTGCATCAGTCTAAAATGACCTGATGTATCTGTGTCATAACAAGGCTTGTCTTGGCATATGGACCCAAATACTCAGTATTTAGGCTGAAGTTCCTAATGTTTTCTAAGTTTTGCATGCCAAATTTCCTTCTGATTGGCATTCTTTCTTCAGTCAGGCTACAGTCAAGCCTTAAAGGTCCAGGAAACTCTTCTTTAAAGTACATTTCCTAATTTGTGTTCTGATTAATTAGACTGTATGTAATCTTAAATCATGTTATTTCTGCACACAACTATGGGTTCACCCCTAACACCAGGATACTGTGATGGAGTTCTGCTCCTGTGGTCCATAAAGGATCATCCCTGATCCATTGGAAGAGGCAGGATAATGACCACAGTTATACCAGTCTGCAAACCTTTCCTGTTTATTATCTGGGCTAAATTACCCACATTTCTGTCTTGTTTCTAAAGCCAGATGCTCTTATCTATATTGAACACAGGTGGGCCACCAGGGGGCCTCTTCTCAAACTAGCACATACCTCCTTCACTGACAATCTGACTCCTTCAGGAAGATTGCTTTGGATTATTTCCAAGAAAATCTCTGCAAATGTAGCACTCAAACCGCTGATCTGCAAAGGAAAGAAGATGCTCTAAGAGAGGGCACTGAAAGCCAGGTGATTGGGCAGACATGGCAGGAGCTCAGATGTCAGCTTCAGCAGAGCTACAGGGCCCTTGGGTAGAGGATTAACACCCAGAGCCAGTTTCAGAGCCAACCTCTACAGGATTCCTCTTGCCATCAAAGTGTCTGCTTGCCAACATAGTAGTCATGGCTAGTATCTCTCCTGCAGACAATGGATGTCATAACTGGACCAAGAGGTTATCAAGTCCAGGATGACTTTCTGATTCAACTCAGGTGTACCCACATAGACTGGACTAGTGTCAGACCCTGTGCGGAGAATCCAGAGGCGAATCAGATGTGTAGGAGAAGGGCATGCAGGGGGCTGCAGGAACCCACAAGACAAATATCTCCTAACCTAAGGAGGTCAAAGACAGCTTCCAAAAAAAGGTAACTTCTAGGTGGAGTCTTGAAGAAAAACAGGAGTAAACTAGGAGAATTCAGCAGTAATAGGGAGGGTTTTCAAAGCAGAAGAAATCAGTAAAGTGTGGTTGCATCACACAGTACTAGGGAATTAAAATGAGTTCCATGTATGGCTGGAATGAATGGGGTGAGAAGAGGAAAAGCAGGAAGAGAATCATAAAGGTATTTAGGCACTAAAGAGATCAAACTTTATCCTATGGGCCTCAGTGGCAAGATAGATCTTTCTTAAGATCTGTATCTCAAATAATTTATTTCTGATAATATTTAAAGAACTAAAGATTGTTAAGTACTTAATTTTTAAAGTTAGCATAATAGATTTAAGGTGTTACTACCTTAACATTCTGTTATGGAATGTTATATTACGGAACATATATTACGGAATATATACGTCTTGTTGATATACTTCTTGAGTGGGTCAGAAAGGGGTGATGTCCATACACTGGAATATTATTTGGCAATAAAAAGGAATGAAGCATTAATACCTGCTACAACATGGATGAACCTTGAAAACATGCTAAGTGGAAGTAGACAGACAGAAAAGGCCATATATTGTATAATTTCATTTAAATGAAATGTCCAGAAGAGGTAAGATCATAGAGGCAGAAACAGATTTGTGGTTGCCAGGAGCTGGGGGGGACAGGGAAAGAGGAGTGACTGCAAATGGGTAGAGTTTCCTTTCGGGGTAATGAAATTGTTCTAAAATTGTGGTGATGGTTGCCTAACTGTGAATATATTAAAATCCATTTAATTGTACATGTTAAATGGGTAAATTGTATATGAATAAAATTCTCAATAAAGCTGTTAGGGGGCATCTGGGTGGCTCAGTTGGTTAAGTCTCCAACTTTTGATTTCGGCTCAGGTCATGATGTCACTATTTGAGATCAAGCCCCACATCAGGTCCTGCACTGACAGCAGGGAGCCTGCTTGGAATTCCCTCTCTCCCGGTCTCTCAGTCTCTCGCCCTCCCTCTCCTCCCCCTGCTCACAAGCTCCCTCTCTCTCGCTCTCAAAATAAATTAAAAAAAATAAACTTAATAAAATTTTTTAGTGTTTACTTTTGAGAGAGAGAGATAGAGTGTGACAGAGGAGGGGCAGAGGGAGAGGGAAACACAGAATTGGAAGCAGGGATCAAACCCCCAAACCGCAAGATCATAACCTGAGCCAAAGTCACAGATTCAACCAACTGAGCCACCCAGGCACCCCTAAAAAAATAAACTTTAAAAAGCAAAACATCAGTTCCTCTACAATTGGTTTTATATATGCTGAGTGTAGGACACCTGTGGAATATCCCAGTGGAGAAGTCCAGTAAATAAGTGGATATCAGGTTTGAAGCTCAATGGAGAGATCAGGACTGGAGATGTTATCTAGGGGTTATTAGTATATAACCCATCAGGACTGGGAGATATGTATCAGGGGGTTGTCGGTATATTATGATGGCCACTGAGACCCGGGGAATGAGTGAGATTGCATAGAGGGAAGGTATTACACAAGGAGAGATGGAAGGATCAAGAACTAAAGCCTGGAGAACATCATCATTTCAGGGGGCAGGCAACAGGAAGAGAAGGGCATGGCAGAAGGAGAAAAAAATAGAAGAAGAACCAGGAGAGGCAAATACATTTCAAGTTTCTCCCAGAGTGCCTACCTGAACCACTCGCTCATGGGTGGTAAGAACTGAGTCCAAGAACATTTTGCTGCCTTGATCTTGCAGCCGCAATACCTCCATGGTTTTGGTGGGCATCGCATAACTATGGGAAGGAAGAGTCAGCTATGAGGAGGGTTCCTTTAAGTCAGCAGCACCACTTGAATCAGGGTGGTCCCTGAGTACAGCCACTCCTGCAATGCAGTGACTCCTGGAATCTAGGGCAGTTTATCTGCAACCAGGGTAAAGTAAGCAGATCCTCTTAAACCTCCTCCAGAAACCTCTAAACTCCCTGAAGGAACAGACCATGTCTAATGCCTTTCTGCATCCCTAGTTCTTGCCTGATAGAACATTGAATAAAATCTGGTGATTAATAACTATTCACTGCTACTAAAGAAAAGCCAATTCTAAAAGAATTAATCTCATCACTTTGGAGGCTAACCTTGGGTATTTCACCTCTTCTGGAGAAATGAGGCATGAAACCCAACTGTTTTAAAAGAGCAAAATTTCTCAACCTCAGCACTATTGACATTTTAGACCAAATAATTCTTTGTTGCGGGGGGGCTGGCCTATGTATCCCTAATCTCTACCCACAAGATGCCAACAGTACCCCCCTGAAATGGTGACAATAAAAATTATCTCCAGGGGTACCTGGGTGGCTCACTTGGCTAAACGTCTGACTTTGGCTCAGGTCATGATCTCACGGTTTGTGAGTCCTGCGTCGAGCTCTGTGCTGACAGCTCAGAGCCTGGAGCCTGCTTCAGATTCTGTGTCTCCCTTTCTGTCTGCCCCTCCCCTGCTTGCTCTCTGTCTCTCCCTCAAAAATAAACATTAAAAAAATTTTTTTAATAAAAAAAATTATCTCCAGACATTATTAAATGTCCCCAGCTTGAGAAATACTGTTGTAGAGACTATGCTGGCTATAATCAGCTTCAGCAGATCTACATGCTGCAGTGAAAAGAACACTGGATTTAGGGTCAAATCTTGGCCCTCTAGCTTATTAGCAATATTTACTAAGGCAAGTTACTTGTCTCTGTTGGCCTCAGTTTATTCCACAATAAAGGGGATTATAATCTAGGTCTAAATTAATAGACGTGTGAAGATCAGGTGTGGTGATAAAATAGGATCGATGGCTACACAGAAATATGGTATTAGTGTTATCTTGTCAAAAAGGTCATCAAAATGAAGATAAATGGAATAATAACAATAGAATTCCTGAATTTTCATGCCAAACAAAGCTTCATCGATTGATAGCAAGGGGCATGGCTCTCTACGAAATGAATAATGGAAATAATGGAAGTGGATTAGAGACATGATAGTCCTGGATTTAAATGTTGGCTCTGCCCCTTATTACCTATTTGACCTTGCACAATTAATTCAGTTTTCTGAGTCTCAGATTCTTCAGCTACAAAATGAGAATAATGATACCTAGTTCATAGAGTTGTTGCAATGATTAAATAAGATTATATAAGTAATTTGCCCGGCATAATATGACTACAAATGCCAATTCCCTTGCCCTTATAAAGAGTAAATGCTAGGTACTGCAAACTTCCAGGTAACCTCCCTAAATAACATTCCTTACCACTTTCTAGCACAATCTCTGACTTCCTCTTCCAAAAGCTTTCAGGAAAGTAAAAAGTATTCTAAAACACTAGTTTTCTTTCTTGACATTCTGCAAATAAGACTGACTAACTAAAGTGGGAGTTGTCCATTCCTGCCACTGAGCATGCATTCTATTCAACACTTACTTTCACAAGATTTTGTTCATTTGTTCATTCATTCATTCATTCATTCATTCATTCAACAAACATTTACTCAAAGCCTGTTTTGTCCTAGGCACACTACTGGGCAATATGTAGCCTATCCTTTAAAGGAGCTCACTAAGGGGTGCCTGAGTGGCTCAATTGATTAAGCGTCCAACTTCGGCTCATGATCTCACGGTTCGTGAGTTCAAGCCCCGCGTTGGGATCTGTGCTGACAGCTCAGAGCCTGAAGCCTGCCTCGGATTCTGTGTCTCCCTCTCTCTCTGCCCCTCCCCTGCTTGCACTCTGTCTCTTGCTCTGTCTCAAAAATAAATATACATTAAAAAATAATAATAAATAAATAAATAAATAAATAAAGGAGCTCACTAAGAGTGTTTTGGAGAGACAAGAAAGTACACAAACATCTTCACTACAGTAAGAAAAAGGCAGTAATAGTCACGTACTGAATATTACAGGGACAAGAGAGAGAAAGGGAGCTCAGGGAAGACTTCACAGGTGAGGTAGCATTTTATCAAGTTATAAAGAATGAACATATAGGCATTTGCCTAGGCAGCATTCCAAAAAAGTGAAGCAGCTATTGATAAGCCCTCAGAGAAAACCAACAGAAAAACCATAGTTTGACGTAGTTTGACAAAGAAATACTGGGAACTCTGGTCATTTCAAGGTAGAATAGGCCTTTGAGTAGTAAGAATACATGTAATTTTTCTTCAGTGTCTACACTTTTCTGTATTTTACAAATTTTCTGCAATAAACATAACTTGAACGATCAGACAGGGAAAGCAGAAGGGAAGAAATGAAATAATTGTCAAAAGTCAATCTAAAATGACAAAATAATGCTGCCTTCAGGATAGCATTCTTACTGCCTGAGACAGGACACAAGGGAGCCTGTTGGGGTACTAGGTACTTAGAATCCATGGATTCCACTAAATATAAATCATACCTCCATTTTAAGCAATGTAAGTGGACTTCAAGGAAAAAAAAAAAAAAGTAGCGTTAGAGAGAGTGATGCTGAGTGATGCTTTTAGTCTCCACAAAGCACAGGGGCTACATCAGCTTCAGGCTTGGAAGCTGCTCTCAGATGAATAAGATTTCCATCTCCAGGCAGCTGCTCTGCAAGGGAGGCAGGCAGATTAAGAAACCTGCAGGACCTTCTTCCTCTCCCCTCCTGGGTGAGTTGCAGCTGCAGCAGTGCAGACCATTTATAGAACAAAAGCCAGCACTTTGCTCCCCTGCCCAATTCCATCTCAAGGTCAGAGCCCTACCCCACCACTCCCAGAGGAAAAATGGATCATGATGAAATGAAAATCAGAAGAAAAGAAAATCATTTTATCTCTGAAAAGCTGGGCAGTGAGAATGCCTAACAATACAATGGTCTGAAAACCTCAATCAATGCAGAGAAGGGAGTTGCTGAAAACGAACATCTCTTTATGCTCTGTGCTATTTGGAGAAACGAGCTAGAAAAGAGGCAAAAAGCAGCACATCATTCATTCTGCTGTTCTAAGAATCATGCCAATGACTATTAAAACTCAATCCAAGTCAATGAATATTTATTCAGTGCTTACTATGTGTCAGATACTGGGAAAGGTCTTAGGGTTATACTGCTAATGGAGATCGAAAGTCCTTGCCTTATAGATCTTAGAGTCTAAGAAGGAAGACCAATAAGAGACAAGTAATTACGAGGGTAAGGAATGAGTGCCATGAAAGGGAAGTTATATAATCTTTACTTCTCCCAAATATTTAACATAAAGACTTAATCTAATGAGGTTCTCTGAAGAAGCTAAGAAAAAAGCAGGGGTTAGTTAAGTAAAGGGGAAAGAGTATTCTAAGCTTTAGAGAGCAAGCATATGCACAGGTCCTGAGGTGGAAAGGGATAAAATCAAAGCCTCTGTTAATTGGAGGGAGAGGAAGAAGGAACAGGAAATATGAGTTAAGGCAACAGAAGCAAGCCCAGGCCATAGAGCACCTAGCAAGCCATGTGAGGAACTTTCATTTTGATCCTAAAGGAATGGGAAGCCATAGAAGGATTTGAAGCATGGTAGTAACATGATAATATTTCCATTCTAGAAAGATCACACTAAAAGCTGCATGTAGAACCAATTACAAAGAATTGAGAATTTGAAAAAAACGTGGATTCAAATCCAGACCTTGCCTTTTATTAGATGTATGACCATAGGCAAGCTTCTTTTATATTAATAAATAATAATAATACTAGCAGCCAACTCTCGTTGGGAACAGTTATAAGCACTTTAAATATATTATCTCCCTTAATTTTCACTATAGCCTTTGTATGTAGGAACTTGTATTAATTCCATTTTACAGATGAGGAAACCAAGATACAGAGTTTAAGTAAACTGCCCAACGCCACACAATAAGAATGCTGCAGAACCAGAGCAAAACCCTAGCAGTCTGGCCACAGAGTTGATACTTTGATTCACTATGTGTTAGGTGCTTAGGTGCTTCTTGGAATCAAGCAACATTATACAAAAAAAGCCAGAATGGTTGGTTGATAGTAGGTGCTCAACAAATGCTACTGCGTTCCTGCCTTTACTCAAAAGAAGCCAGAGCTTTCCACAGCCAGGTTTTAAAAACAGCACCTTTTAAAAAGTCCTTCTAAAAATGTAAAACACTATTTCAGGGAATTAACCCACTATAGGTATGATAACATTCTGTAAATGACACTTAATGCCTCTTTGCCACCACAACCTCTGAGAAGCTACCCCTAATCCCTGCCAGCTAAAAAACAATATATTCTCAGTAGCTGTTAATAACAATATTATTTACAGAGTGTTTACAATGTTCTGGCCTCTCTGCTAAGTGCTATCATACACTTTCTTATTTAATTTTCAGAACTTAAAGGAATAAGAAAATTATCATCCCAGTTAGATAGAGGAGGAAACTAAGGTTCAGAATTTTCGAAGGTCATATTGCCAACAACTGGTAGAACTAGAATTTGGACACAAGCCGTTTGATTCCAGAGCCTGTGCTCTTAACCAATTGTTACTCAAAGTATGGTCCATAGGCAAGTTAAGTTGCTGGTGAACAAACTGCTTGTTATCAGTCCGTTACAAGATAAGAAGCATGCAACAGTCATTAAACACACCAACATTTAATTCAACCAACATTTTTTTTTTCAATAGTGAGACTTTCTTGATGAAGGAAGCAAAGCACTAATGTACATTTTGGCATTAGCTTCTGATATCTTTGCAGAGTGGCACTTTCAGGAAGCATTGTTCTAAATTATTATGCTGTTCAGCCTCCTTGAACTGACATTGCATTTCATCCTTCACTTACCACCTTCCACATTACGTTGTACACGCGCACACACACACACATGTGCGCACACACACACACTCCCTAAAATCAGGGACATTCTCCTTGGTATCCTCCAGTCAGGATGTCTAGTACAATACCAACCATACAGCAGGAATAGACTCGATCAGTATTTTAACTCATTAATTAAAGACACTTTCATTAAACTTTAGGAAATGTATACCATATACACCACACCCTTGCGTTGTTCAGTCACATTCAAGAACCTGTCATTCTTTCAACAACGGCTTAATGTCCCCCATGTGGCAGGTCCTGTGCTAGATGCTAAAGAAATAAAAAAGAACACGGTTCCCACTAGTCAGTAGGGAGGGCAGCTGACACATGAATAGATTATTACGGCCCAAAGCACTAAGTGACATGATAGAAGTATGCGTCAAGTGCTGAAAGAGCAACCAACTCTCTGGGGCATCAGGAAAAGATAAAGCACATCTTTAGGCCTAAAACAATTGAAGTACTATTAGCTGTGAGAGCTTAAGTCACAGGCTATTATCCAATCTTTTCAAGTGCATGTTTAGCACAGTTATATTCCAAGTTACCAAGGTTTAAAAGTTCAAATTTAGCTTAGGAACTTAAAATAAGACCCTATAGGATTAAAAATACTGGGAGTCAGGCAGAAATGAGTTAAATCTAGGCCACTTATTGGTTTTGTGACTTTTGAGCCTTCTGGGCCTTGGTTTCCTCATTTGTAAAATGGGAATATACTGCTATCTAATGAGTAAGAAAGTGTAATTTTTACCACATCCACACACTGTGCCACGTATCACTTGCCACAATGGCAAACCACCGAAATGATTATTCTTTAAATAATATGGCAATAGGGGCGCCTGGGTGGCTCTGTCGGTTGAGCGTCCGACTTCGGCTCAGGTCATGATCTCGCGGTCCGTGAGTTCGAGCCCCGCGTCGGGCTCTGTGCTGACCGCTCAGAGCCTGGAGCCTGTTTCAGATTCTGTGTCTCCCTCTCTCTGCCCCTCCCCCGTTCATGCTCTGTCTCTCTCTGTCTCAAAAATAAATAAACATAAAAAAAAAATTTTTTTAAAAAAATAAATAAATAAATAAATAATATGGCAATAAATGGCAAACCACCAAAATGATTTTTCTTTAAATCAGTTCACTTAAAAAGTTATTTAAAAAATAAACTTGAGGGGCACCTGGGTGGCTCAGTTGGTTAAGCATCCAACTCTTGATTTCCGCTCCAGTCATGATCTCACAGTCATAAGATTGAGCCCTGCATTTAGCTCCACAGTGAGCGTGGAGCCTACTTGGGATTCTCTCTCTCCCTCTCCCTCGGCCCCTCCCCTGCTCACATTTTTTCTCTCTTTCAATAAATAAATAAACTTAAAAAAAAAATAAAAGAGAGACTTGAGATGTAGAGCAATTGGAATTCAAGTTGCTGATGTGAAAGAAAATGGTAAAGCCACTTTGGAAAACAGTTTGGCAGTTTCTTATAAATTTAAACATCCACTGCCCTTACCATTCGACCCAGCAATCAAATTCCTAGAGAAATGAAAACATGTTCTCACAAAAAGCTGTACATGTTTATAGTGGCTTTATTTATAACTGCCCAAAACAGGAAACAATATAAATGTCCTTCAACTGTTGGATGGATAAACAAACAAGCATCCACTCAATGAAATGCTAATTGGCAGCAAAAAGGAACAAACTACCTGATACGGGCAACAGCATAGATCAATCTCAAATACATTATCCTAAGTGAAAGAAGCAGACTCAAAAGGAAAAATAGTGTATAATCCCACTTATATGACATTCTGGAAAAGGCAAAAACTATAGGGGCACCTGGGTGGCTCTGACGGTTAAGCCTCCAACATCAGCTCGGGTCATGATCTTGCAGTTCATGGGTTAAAGTCCTATGTTGGCTCTGTGCTGACAGTTCAGAGCCTGGAGCCTGCTTTGGATTCTGTGTCTCCCTCTCTCTCTCTCTCTCTGCCCCTCCCTCACTTGTTCTCTTTCTCTCTCTCTCTCAAAAATAAGTAAACTTAAAAAAAATTTTTTTTAACATTTATTTATTTTTGAGACAGAGAGAGACAGAGCATGAACAGGGGAGGGACAGAGAGAGAGGGAGACACAGAATCCGAAGCAAGGCTCCAGGCTCCGAGCTGTCAGCACAGAGCCCAACGCAGGGCTCGAACTCACGGACTGCGAGATTGTGACCTGAGCTGAAGTCGGACGCTCAACCGACTGAGCCACCCAGGTGCCCCAAGTAAACATTTTTTTTTTTAAAGTATTAAAAAAAACTATAGGGGCAGAAAACAGATCATTAGTTGTGAGGGACTAGGGCTAAGAGGAGGGACTGACTACAAACGTGGGAGGGAACTTCTTGGGATAATGTAAATGTCCTACATCTGGATGATGATAGTACATACTGTCATTTGTCAAAACTCAGAAATTGTTCACTAAAGGGGTGAATTTTACTGAATTTAAACTATATCTCAGTAAGCCTGACTTTATATCACTATTGTAAATGGAAGACCAGTATCAGCTGCCATCCATAGAAGTTAAAAAAAAATTACAATGGGGGTGCCTGGCTGGCTCAGTCCGTAGAATATATGACACTTTTTTTTTTTAAGTTTATTTATTTTGCGGAGGGAAGGGCAGAGAGAGGGAGAGAGAGAATCCCAAGCAGGCTTCATGCTGTCAGTGCAGAGCCCCACGTGGGGCTCCAACTCACGAACCATGAGATCATGACCTGAGCTGAAATCAAGAGTCAGACACTCAACCAACTGAACCACAGAACACATGACAGGTGCCCCAGAACACATGACTCTTAATCTCAGGATCATGAGTTCAAGTCCCATGCTGAGCCCAGAGCTTACTTTTAAAAAGTACAACAGAAACAAAATAATGGTATAAAATTCTAGTTAGACATGATTGCTAGCCAAAGACTCTTGAGTCTGAGGTCCTTTCTCTGCTATAAAGATTAGGAGGTGCTAGAGTGGTGTTAAGGACATACCAGAACCACACTAAAAAATCTCTCCTTGACATAATTAGGATGAATGAGAGTTAAAAAGGGAAGAAATCTCTCACCATGTTATTTAATGTTATTTAAAGCAAACTACAGGGCATCTCACACCTTCCGAAACCCTGAGAGATAAGATATGTAAAGTGCCTGGCCTGGAGTAGATAGCCAGTAATTGTTAGTTCTCTTCCCCTACAGTTTTCCAACAAATCCAAAGAGTAAATGAAAACCAGAGCAGGCGAAGAAAGCCTAAATAAATGGGGAGATATACCTCGTTAAAGGATCAGAGGAATCAAAATAGTTGTCAATTCTCTTCAAATTGACCTACAGATTCAACACAATCCCAATAAAATCCCATCAGGTTCCTTTCCGTAGAAATCGACAAACTATAATTATAAAACATTTAAGGAAAACCAAATGACCTAGCATAGCCAAAATAATTTTGAAAAAAAAAAGTTGTAGTTTCAGTAATCCAGCTACAGTAATCAAGACAGGCTGGTATTGGTATAAGTATAGATACATACATCGCTGTAACAGAAGAGAGTCCGGAAATATACCCACACATACATGGTTAACTGACTTTCAAAAAGTGCTAAGACAATTTGATAAAAGCTAGAAAATCTTTTTAACAAATGGTGCTGGAACAACTGGTTATTTACATGAAAAAAAAACCAAAACAAAAACACTTTGATTCATATCTCATACCATATACAAAAATAACTCAAAATGGATCATGGACCTAAAAGTAAAACTTAAAAATATAGAACCTTTAGAAGAAAACACAGGAGAATACCTTTGTGATCTTGGGTTAGACAATATTTTCTTAGGACACCAAAAGCATGAATAAAAAAAAAAATTAATAGGGGCGCCTGGGTGGCTCAGTCGGTTAAGCGTCCGACTTCAGCTCAGGTCACGATCTCGCGGTCCGTGAGTTCGAGCCCCCTGTCGGGCTCTGGGCTGATGGCTCAGAGCCTGGAGCCTGCTTCAGATTCTGTGTCTCCCGCTCTCTCTGACCCTCCCCCGTTCATGCTCTGTCTCTCTCTGTCTCAAAAATAAATAAACTTAAAAAAAAAATTAAAAAAAAAATTAATAAACTGAACTTCATCAAACTTGAAAAAAGTCTGCCTTCCAAAGGACTCGGCTAAGAAGATGACAAGATAAGTCACAGACAGGAAGAAAATATTTGCAAAGCATACTGAAAAAGAACTGGTATCCAAAAATAGATAAAGAATTTTCATAACTTAATTATAAGAAAACAAACAACCCAATTTTAAAAATGGACAAAAGATCTGAACAGTCATCAAAGCAAATATACACCAAATTAGCACATGAAAAGACATCAAAATCATTATTTATTAGGGAAATGAAAATTAAGACCACTCACTATGAAATACCACTATATATCTATTAGATATATCTTTAGGGAGGAAAATGACAATACCAAGTGCTGCCCAGGAAAAGGAGTTACTGTAACTCTCATACATTGTTGGTGGGAAAACAAAATGGTGCAGCCACTTTGGAAAACAGACGTCAGTTTCTTATGAAGTTAAACATACATTCACCATACAATCTCCAAATCCCAGGTTTAGGTAGCTATCCAGGAGAAAAGATATATGCATGAGAATGCTTATGACAGCTTTATTTATAATTACCAATAAACTAGAGAACAATGAAAATGTACATCAACTGGTGAATGGATAAACCAATTAAGGTCCAGCATTTAATGGAATACTACTCAGCAATAAAATACTTGCAAAAACATAGATGAATATTAAACGTATTATGCTAAGTGAAAGAGGACAGACACAAAAAGCTACATACTGTATGATTCCATTTACATGATGTTCTGGAGAAATTAAAACAACAGGGACAGCAAATCAATTGTTGGTTGGGATTTGACTACACCCGGGCACTGGGGAAATTTGGGGGTTAATAGAACTGTTCTATATTCTGATTGTGGTAAACTATATACCTAAAAGGATGAATTTTACTAAATGTAAATTATACCTCAAAACCTCATTTAACGACAAAGCCGAGCATACCACTCACACCAAAAACATCCCATGCAAAGGCATCCTTCATACCTTTCCTCAACTTTAATGGATAGATGGTTGCAGAGGTTGTGAACATATTGGGCATAACTCTCTGCCAGGGCCATGTCGTATGCAGTCAGGTGAATGTTTAAAACCCCATATTCATAATCTGTTCCCAAATTAATGGGTCTCACTTCCACTTTTCCTCTCTTCTTCTTGGGCTGAACCAAAAACAAAAGGAGAAAGAAAATAAAGTATTACACAAAAAATTCTAATCATCCCATCTTGTTATCAAAGAAATCAATCTTTCAAATAAATTTACCATTTTTGTCTTAGGTTACCCTACCTTCAAACTGAAGTTTCTTTGGGAAGGAAAGAGTAGCTTCCCTTACCAGTCTGGGCTATGACATCAGCCAACAAAAGGAGAGGGAATATTGCTGGCATTCCTTTAACACAAATACAAGTGACTATCTTCTGCAATTAACTTGATATGAAACCCATCTCTCATCTCTGGCCCTCAGTTTCCCAATTTTCAAATTGGTGGGTTTTTTGATTCTTAATCTAGAATCCATGGAGGAATTTCAAATGGTCTATCAACCCCAAAATTTATATGCAAAATTTTGCCAGCATGCATATTTTTCTGAAGGAAAGAATCCTTAGCTTTCATTAGAATCTTAAATCAATTGCAAGGAAACCCAGGATTAGTTCTCTTCCAGCCCCTGCAGCTTTCAATTTCTGCAGTCATTTAGTCTTCCTTTTTTTTTTTTTAAGTTTATTTATTTTGAGAGAGAGAGTGTGTGTGCACACAGGGAGGAGCAGAGAGAGAGAGAGAGAGACAGAATCCCAAGCAGGCTCCCCACCATCAGCTCAGAGCCCTACGCAGGGCTAGATCTCATGAACTGCGAGATCATGACCTGGGCCGAAACCAAGAGTCAGATGCTTAACCAACTGAGCCACCCAGGAGCCCCCAATCTTTCTTTAAAAAATTGAGAAATAGACAAATTACTTCTTTTTTTTCATTAAAAAAAAAATTTAACATTCGTTCATTTTTGAGAGACAGAAGGAGACAGAGCATGAGTTGGGGACGGGAACAGAGAGAAAGGGAGACACAGAATCCAAAGCAGGCTCCAGGCTCTGAGCTGTCAGCACAGAGCCCAACGCAGGGCTTGAATCCACAAACCATGAGATAATAACCTGAGCTGAAGTCAGACTCTTAACCAACTGAACCACATAGGCGCCCCAAGAAATAGACAAATTATTTCTACTTTACCATTTCATATTGCTTCACTACATATCAACCTGTGCAGGCTGTGGTAAAAAGTTAAAATGAGGCCTGGGAAAATAGATATTTAACCCAACATAGATCAGGATCAAGAAATCTTCTCAACCAGAAATAATCTAACCTGAATCCCCATCAAGAGGGGGGGGACTTGTTAAATAAATCATGGAACATTCATACAATAGTATACATTATGCAGCTTTAAGAAGGAATAGGAATTTCTTTCTGTACTATATGGAAAAGTCTTTAAAATAAATGATAAAAGCAAACTGTAGGATAACATGCTCAGAATATTGCCATGCATACCAAAAAAGTGTGTGTGTGTGTGTGTGTGCACGCACGTGTGTGTGTAATTACATACGTATTTAATCATATATTAAAAATATGTCTGGAAGGATGCACAAAAATACTAATATCATTGGCTCCCTGTGAGGGAACTGGATAGCTTGGGCATAGGAGTGGGAAGGAGACTTTTTTAGCTATTTCTCTTGTATATTTTTTGAATTTTTAATAAAGTTAATCTTTTGTCAGTTCAAAACTAGAATCTTAAACTCTACTATATTTTTAAGAAAATTTTTTTAGTAAAAGTTTTATTGCAATATAATACGCATACTAAAGTGGTGCCTGGGTGGCCTAGTTGGTTAAGCATCCAGCTTCAGCTCAGGTCATGATCTCTCGGTTCATGAGTCGAGCCCCACATTGGGCTCTGTGCTGACAGCTCAGAGCCTGGAGCCTGCTTTGGATTCTGTGTCTCCTTCTCTCTCTGCCCCTCCCCTGCTTGCGCTCTGTCTCTCTGTCTCTCTGTCTCTCTCTCAAAAAATGAATAAAACATTAAAAAAAAATTTTTAAATACACATACTGAAAACAATGCATAAGTAAGTACACAACTCAATGAATTTTCACAAAGTGAAAATATCTGTATAATCAGTATCCTGAATAACACATAGATGACTACTAGCACCCCAAAAGCTCGTGCTCCTCAAATAAATGACCACTATTCTTACTTCTAAAACCACAGAATGATTTTGCCTGTTCTTGAAATTAATGTAAATGGAATGATACGCTATGCTATCTTTTACGTCTGCCTTCTTTCATTCATTATATTTGTAAGATTCATCATGTATTTGGTGAAATAGCAGTTCTTTCCTTCTCATTGATCTAGTAGTCTATTGTATGAATATGCAACAATTTATCCTTTTTACAGCTGATGGAAATTTGGATTGTTTCTAACATATGTCCATAATTAATAGTACATCATGAATACCTACAATCTGAACTATTGAATTATAGAGTATGCATATGTTCATCTTTAATAAGTACTCTCAGTTTTACAAAGATGTTTCCAATTTCTTCTCCCACCAGGATGAATGAGAGTTCTAACTGCTCTACATTCTTGCCAACACAAAACTTAGTGTAGTTGAGTTTTCTGGTTTGCTTTAGCCGTCCTGGTTGGTATTAAATGGTAATGAATTAGGGTTTTAACTTGCAGTTCTTTTGGGTCTATTGAGCCTGAGCACCTTTCCATTTGGATACTCTCTTTTGTAACATGCCTATTCAAGTATTTTGCCCATTTTTTAGATTAGGTTGTCTGCCTTTCTCTTACTGATGTGTAGATTCTTTCTATATTCTAGATATGATCCTTTGTTAAATATACATACTGCAAATATCTGCTCCCTCCCTATAGCTTCCCTTTCATATTTTAATAGTGTACCTTGATGAGTAGAAGTTCTTATTTTTTATGTAATTCAATTTACTCATTCTTTCTTTTGCAGTTATAGTGATTTGTGTGTCCTGTTTAAGAAATCTCTACCTTAATATTGTGAAGATATTCTCATATGTCATCTTCTAGTTGTAGATTATTTTAATATTTACATTTAGATCTACAATCCATCTTGAAGTAATTTTTGTGTATTGTATGAAATAGGCATCAAGAGTAATTTTTTTTGGGGTGCCTGGGTGGCTCAGTCAGTTGAGCATCCGACTTCGGCTCAGGTCATGGTCTTGCAGTTCGTGAGTTCGAGCCCCGTGTCGGGCTCTGTGCTAACAAACAGCTCAGAGCCTAGAGCCTGCTTCGGATTCTGTGTGTGTCTCTCTCTCCCCCTCCCCTGCTCATGCTATGCCTCTCTCTGTCTCTCAAAAATAAATATTTAAAAAAAAAATTTTTTTAAAGAGTAATTTTTTTTCACAGTCATCCAGTCCAGTTGACTTAGCACCATTGGACGGTAGTGTCACTTTTGTCATCTAAGTGCCCACAGATATATGGATCAGTTTCTATACTCTTTATTCTGTTCTGTTGGGCTATTTGTCTGTCCTTGAGCCAATACCACATCTTAACTATTGAACATTTATGATAAGTCCTACTATTTGGTAGAAATAGATTTTTTAAGGGGCGCCTGGGTGGCTCAGTAGGTCAAATGTTTGACTTCGGCTCAGGTCATGATCTCACAGTTTGTAAGTTCGAGCCCCATTATCAGCCTCTCTGCTGTCAGCACGGAACCCACTTGGGATCCTGCCTCCCTCTCTTTCTGCCCCTCCCCCACTCACAGGTGTGCACACTTGCATGTGGCATGTGCTCTCTCTCAAAAATATAAACATTTAAAAAAAAAGAAATAGTTTTTTGAAGAAAAAGGTCAAAAACCTATCTCTATTTACATGTCTTAAGTCACCCCTATCTAACAGCCAACAGCCTAGTAGCTGCTACAGCAGAACTGTTCCTGGCGAAGCACCTGGAATGATTCTCTCCCATCACTGCTCCCTGGGTCAGTCCAAGATAGCAGAGGCCCAGTCTAGGAGAGTAGGAGGAAGACCAAGAAATGATCCTTTCACAAGACCAGTAATACTGATGACAGACCTGATCTCACAGGGATGTTCTGAAAACTGAACAAAACATTATGTAAGGTGGTTAATACAATCTGTGCCACATAATTAAACACTGAATATATATAAACTTTTATTGCTATTTTCATTTTTATATTCCAATCTAGCACAGGGCCTGGCAAAGAGAAAACATGCAATGAATCACAGGTTTAGAATTTTAGAACTGGACAGCATTTAGAGACAATTGTGTCCCAATTCTTCATCTTTGCAGGGGAAGAATACGAAGCCCAGAGAAATTAAACATGTCCCCCATAGCCACACAGCCAGACAAGCAGATCCTAGGTACTAAAACCCAGACCTCCTGACCCCCAATACAGGGATTTTTCCACTGCAGCCTCTGCATTGCTAAAATTCTTTTTATAGCCTTTATAGTTTCTGGATTTCCTATCTTTATGATGAGAGTCTTCCCCACTTCTTTATTATGTATATAGTCTCTTATAATTTCTCATTGCTAAAATTCGTAACAGTCGTGGCCACCCCAGGGTCCTAGACTATGCTATGAGTGAGAAGCCAACCTCTAGAGACCAACCATCAAAGAACAGGAGCTTGTCTCTCTCTTTTTCAGAGCCTACCACATTCGTGGCCAAATGCAATGATCCAGACTTCTCATCAAGACATTCAGCATTGCAGTCAGAGCTGTGAAGAATGCTAACGTAGGAATGCAATGAGGAGCTGCTAAAATTTTCCAGCAGAGAGGGGAGGAGCTTCTCTGAAGCCTTTAGAAAGCTTTTATAACCAGGGAAAATGCCAGGCTCTTCAAAGGTGTCACTTTAGGGGAACAAAACAAAACCAAAAAAGCTGATTCCAGTATCCCTCTTGGCATCTCACTTGCTTTTCTGTGTTGGCCTAGATATGCCTGGACCGATCCACACTATCAGGAGCCCACTGTGACATTATATTTCAGTTCTGAGCCAGGGCACAGCATAACCAGCAAGACCTTGCCTTCATATAATATCAGTCACCAGTTCCTATAATTTTACCTGTACAATCTTTCTCATATCCATCCCCTCCTTTCTAACCCTACTGCCTGAGTTTATGCTCTTATGACCACCATGGGGAGTTATTAAAGATATTGTGCAGGGGCGCGTGGGTGGCTCAGTTGGTTGAGTGTCCAACTTTGGCTCAGGTCATGATCTCACAGTTCGTGGGTTCAAGCCTCACATCGGGCTCTGTGCTGACAGCTCAGAGCCTAGAGCATGCTTCTGATTCTGTGTCTCCCCATCTCTCTGCCCCTTCCCCACTCATACTCTGTCTCTCCCTCTCTCAAAAATAAATATTTTTTAAAAATTAAAAAAACAAAGATATTGTGCAAAGGATGTACACGAGCTGTGTTTGGGGAAGCCCACCCTAATTGCACATGGAGGAGAGTCAGGCAGGAAAGAAAGAGAAGATAGGAGAAAGGCAGCAGGGACAATGGACTACTAGTATCCACCATCAAACTTCTGCATTCCTGTGACTGACCTGTATTCAGTGTGTGATGGCCCAGGGTGGCCATTCTTAGATCCCTACAGGATTGTACTATGACCTTCCAAATAGGCCATGGGATATATTACTAAACCATTTTTGTAAAAAAAAAAGTCTACATTATTATCCCCATTTTACAGAGAGAAAACTGAGATCCTCTGAAAGTACCTCACTTGCCCAAGGTTACTAGGAAGCTTTGCTGGGAACAGGCAGATAGAGAAAGGAGTCAGATTAGAATGACAGGCTGCTGTAACTGCAAGGGATCTCAGAAACAATATAGTCTCTCTTTCTTTCCCTCCCTAATTTTAACCAAGGGGAAAGCTGAAACCCAGAAGGGGGAAATGACTTGTTTACAGTCACAATAGTAAGGACATGGCAAAGATAACCACTTTATGTCTAACCATGGCTGGAAGCTGGGTCTGTGGCCCCAAGCCCAGGCTCTCTCCTTTAGATTCTGTGAAAGTGATAATATCTGCCTAATAGGTGGCATTTTCCAGGTGGGAAAATTGGGAAGGAATAGTACCATCCTAATCCTCAAATGAAAAGGCAAATATGCCTGCAGCATATTTAGCTTCCAAAAATTCTGGTGATGAAAATTTAAAAATTTATACCTGAGGGGGCACTTGGGTGGCTCAGTCGGTTAAGGGTCCGACTTTGGCTCAGGTCATGATCTCATCGGTTCGTGGGTTCGAGCCCTGAGTCGTGCTCTGGGCTGACAGCTCAGAGCCTAGAGCCTGCTTCAGATTCTGTGTCTCCCTCTCTCTCTGCCCCTTCCCCACTTGCGCTCTGTCTCTGTCTCTCAAAAATAAATAAACGTTAAAGAAAATTTTTTTTAAATTTATACCTGGGGACCTGAATGATTTGGTGATGGTACTCTGAACAGTCCATACTGAGTTTATGAGGTGCACAGAAATCAAGTGACTATGTTTATAACTCAATGTGACATACTCAAGAGACATACGCCAGACAGAAGGCCTGGCCCTGACTAGGATGGCCAAAAGTCACAGCCTGGTACTGCATAAAGAACACTATACTTAGATGGAAGCCAAAGAAAATCTGGACTCAAATCCTGTCTGCTTAGTCACTAAATGACATTGAATGACCTCTCTAGGTGTCAGTTTCTTTACCTGTAACACCTAAAGTTCTTGTGACACTTGAAATAGTAAATTTATATGAAATGGAAATAGCATAGACATCACATAGGTTCTGACCACCTTGGTTCAAATGCTGGCTCTGGAAATTACTAGCCAATTAGGCAAGTTATTTAATCTCTCTGAGTCTTAGAGTCCTCAGACAGGGTCTTTAATAACTAGGATATCTGAGGATTGAATAAAATACACTATTTAAATGTTATAAAATGGTATAACACTTTTATTTTATTTTTTTACTTTCTTTTTTTTTATTAAGTTTTTAAATTTCAATTCCAATATAGTTAACATACAGTGTTATGTTAGTTTCAGGTGAACAATACTACACATTACTCAGTGCTCATTGTGTTAAGTATACTATAATATTATAAAATAGAATAATGCTTTTAAAGCCTGGTACATAGTAGTTACAGCATCTGGTATACAGCAGTTACTCAATAAATGGTATCTTTAAAAAAGGTTGAGTAATGCATACCAATAGAGCATTATTATACTATAAATTGGAGGTAATCATGCTCCTGGTATCCTACTGGCATGCTTTACAGAATGAAACACTTATTAAGCACCTGCTGTATGCACAGTACTAATTCAATCACTCTCAGCAAAGACACCAACAAAACAGAAAACACACTCCCAGCCCTCAAGGAATTTACAGTTCAGAGAGAGAGAAGAGACACGTGAAAGACCAAATCTCAATTTAAACATAAAGAGCAGCCCACCTCCATGGCAAGTTCAGCACAAGCTACTTTCCTGGACCATGCTGATTAACTCCCCAAGCTGCTGGTTGCAGTTGAAAGGGCAGTAAGCAGACACACTTAAGGGTATATAGTAGTTACTTAATAAACAGTATCTTTTTTTAATGTTTATTTATTTTTAGGGAGAGAGAGATAGAGCACAAATAGGGGAGGGGCAAGGAGAGAGAAGGAGACACAGAACCTGAAACAGGCTCCAGGCTCCGAGCTGTCAGCATAGAGCCCAATGCGGGGCTCAAACCCACAAACCATGAGATCACAACCTGAGCCAAAGTCAACCGCCTAACCAACTAAGCCACCCAGGTGCTCCAATAAATGGTATCTTTTAAAAAGGATTGATTTAGACCTACCTACTTCTCAGGTCTTATGGTCCCTCATCCCCTACCTTAGACCCCATGATTAAAAAACTCCTAAGTTTCCCAATTGCATCTCAGTGTCTTCCTACCTTCACCCAGGAGGTTTCCCCTCCTTGCAGAGTCTTTGACTCTTCACCCCACATGATTAATGTGAGCAACTCCTGCTTATTTTTAAGACTGAGCTCATGTTCTTCCAGGAAGCCCTCCCTGATTCCTCAGGTTAAATTAGGTACCACTCTTATGTGTTCCCATAGCAAACCTTCCCCCATATATACCACTACCAATCACATGTATGCCTCTTCATTTATTCAACAAATATTTACTGACCACTAGTGATGAGCAAGACCATGGTTAGCATTAGGGATATGATAGGTAATAAGACAGCCATTGTCTCTGCTCACTAACACTTACAATCTATAAGGAAAGGCATATACAGAACAAGTAATTTTAAGGAGATGCACGTTTTACGAGAGGAAAATAGAATGCTATGGGATTGTAAAAAGGCAGACTAATGTTATCACCATCATCATTACCACTTATGGGCTCTATGTTTCAAACACTGTGCTAAGTACTTAAAGTTTTCTTAATTTATTTCTCACAACAACATTGGGAAGTATAATTCCTACATAAAGTCTAGGAAACTCTGGCTTGGAAAAGTTAAATGATGTATCTAAGGACATACAACTAGTAAGCATCAGAGCTGAATCTTTAACTCAGGTCTGCCTAATTCCAAAACATTTCTCTTAACCTCCGTCTTTCCCTTTAGGCAAAGTGTGCAGAGCCTGCCAGTTTCCTCAATATCTATTCTCCATTTCTCCTTTAATAAGATAACTGCTGAAACACAACAGTTGGCAGATGGCAAACTTTATTCATGAAAGAATAATTAAGGAAATCAAAGTAAAAAAAAAAATAACAGAACTGCTGGATTTTAGCAGGGTATATGACCATTTATAATAAAAATTGCATGTCCCAAGCAATCTTATAGCTAGGTATGGTTATATGACTCACTTCCGGCCAATGGGACAAGAGCTTATGTACACTACTTTCCCTTTCTCCAGCCTGCTTGATGGAATGTGGACATGATGGCTGAAGAGGGAGCAGCCATCTCAGGACTATGGGTTAGAAGCAGTATGATAAGTGTGGCAAAGCCAAAAGCTAGAATACCTACTTATACTTTTATGTGAGAGAG
This sequence comes from Panthera tigris, assembly GCF_018350195.1. Taxonomy (NCBI): domain Eukaryota; kingdom Metazoa; phylum Chordata; class Mammalia; order Carnivora; family Felidae; genus Panthera; species Panthera tigris. The sequence goes on from NC_056669.1 coordinate 57,510,802, forward strand.
AAGTAAGCTTCTATCTTGTTTATACCTCTAGATTAAGTGGATCTCTCTATTATGGCAACAAAACTACTATCTCAATTCCTATAAGAAGCTACTACATCTCATTCATTTCTCTATTCCTTGAGCCCAGAAACATTAAATGTTGAGTTGGACTGAACTGAATTCTTGTTTGGGTTCCGTCATTCACTAGACATATGTCATAGAGAAATCATTAATGCCCTTCAATCAGTTTCCTTTTCCACCCTGCCTATCTCACAGGATAGTTGGTGAATCAAATGGCATGGTTTTCAAATTTGTTGGTTGCAAAGGGCCTAACAAAACCATGTTTTTCTTTGTGAAACACCATAAAATGTTTGTCAAGATACGTGGATCATATACAACAAGAATGACTTTACTAGCAGAAAATATGGTTGTATTATATAAATGGAGTTCTCTGCATCTCAAAAAATATGAAAAAAAAAAGAAAACATATCTGAGTTTCTCTGTTAATATTTGTTTTCATCAAGTAAAACTGGGGGAAAAAACCTGAAATTTAGGTTCTAAATTGTGGAAACTAAAATGCGGAAGATTGCCATTAGTACACTTGAGGAGAGGTTTGGCTCTAGGATCACTAGCGTTCCAAAAGCACATGGCTTGAGAGGCACTGAGATAATGGATGTGAAAGCACTTTGAAAATGGAAAGGGATCATTACTACTATTCATATCAAATATGACTCCCTCTAAAAGACATTATTGTAATTCAGCAGAACAGGCAAGGCAGAATGAGACTGGTGGGCTAGAGACCAGGGCACTCTAATGGCACAGGCTAAGAGTCAGGTCATCATTAATAATCACTCAGAAAAATTCTGGGGAACTCTATCATGTTCTTTATAGCCCCAGTGTTTCCCAGTGTATCCCAAGCAGCTGGTTATTCCTAGGGTCAGTTCACTTTACATACTCAGTGTATGATGTAGGTGGCATTTAGTAAATATCTGTAGAGCTGACTTCCATAACACCTTCACTGACCCTTTCAGGGAGAATTGCTTCCTTAATTTTGTTCTCTTGTCAGTTCATTCTGCTAGTAAAGCACTTACCATGTACGGTTAGTTACATTTTTGAGCACTACCTTTCCTAGCCTGCTGTATGCTTTGGGTAAGAAGCGACTGTGTCCCATTCACCCAAGCATCTCTTGTGTTCACCCAGTGCCTGGCACATAGTAGATGCTCAATGATGGTTTTACTTTTCAGTGAGTTACAAGAGGCAGACTTGAGGAAAAACATAGATGCTAATTTAAAACAACTCTTCCCTAAGCCAGTCCTAAATCCAAGTCTAGCCCTATGGTTACTGCACTGGCAAAACCAATCTTTCTGTTCCCAGGAAGCTAGGACTGTCACTATCAAGTAATTCTGATTTGCTGATTTTTCTGGGAACGATGCCACAGTCTCCTCACAGCCTTGTGGCTGTGGGAGCTAATCTATCTATGGGTGTTACAATAAACTAAATAGGTGTCATAAATGACAGACACCTCCTGTATGTCAACAGTGCAAACAGTTTCCAAGACAGAAGACATCTTGACTCCTAGGGGGCCATTCTAGAAAGGGGAAGTAAATTGCCTACATTACAAAAGATACATATTACTCTCTTGCCCCAGGGCCTAGAAAATAGAACACAGAACAATTACAAACTGACAGCAATTTATGTTGCCTCCATTTCATCCTCCCATACCTTCCTCTTAGCAGTTCTCTGAATCTTGGATTAATACCCCAATTAATAACAGCTGAGGGCAAGTCTGTGGTCTTGGGAGAAATCACCTAGTGCTACACCAATATGAAGGACTACATTATTTTCATTTCATAGAAATAAACATTCCAAACAATCCAAAGCCTTTTAAATTCAATAGAATGATTCAGGGCCTTGAGGAAATAATGAGATCTATACATTCAGACACAGTGTTAGGCCTGGAGATTATCTCTGAATGTGATCTCTCACTGCCACAGTCAAGCTGGGTCTTACAGGATGTGAGATTACACCAGCAGAAATAGGACAAGATCTGGGCACTTTGTACATGAGAATTAACTCTTGTCTTAAGGATGGGGGCTCAAGAGAGTAGAGGGCCCAGCCTGGATACTAGAGAGGGAAGGAAGGGACTTTGGCTGCTTATTGTTTTTTCTAGGTGCTATGCTTAGGGAAAGAAAGGGGACCACAAGATCCCTTCTAGCTTTTCTAGTCAAATTCACCGGGGGGGGGGGGGGGGTGGCAAAAGAGACAGGGACCTGGGACAGAGCCTCTGCAAGTTGGCAGACAAGAGCTTTCATGTGCTGTCCTGTGTCGGAAGCAAGGGGATTGCATCAGTGACCACTACTATCTGGCTAGACACCGAGGGATGATGAAGGACATCACAGAAAAGCCTACAGCACTAACCAAAGAGAGCATCACTCCCTTCAAGCAACTAAGGTCATCTGGAGCCAGCTGTTTGCAAATAGTGGGTTGTGTTTGCCAGCTTTGATTGACAAAACCTCGGGGCAGTTCCAATAACCACATTTCAGTTCAGCTCAATCAATATTTCCTGTCCTCTACTTGATACCTGGCCCTCTGCTACACACTGAGGGTGCAGAGAAAAACGAGACATGGCCTCTACCCTTAGAGAGCTCACCATCTGGAAGGGGAGATGGTCATCAAACAGATCATTACAACAAAGCAGTAAGTCCTAAGACAGAGGAAGCACAAGGAATTCTGGCAGCTCATGGTAGGACAAGTAGCCCAGGTACAGGGAACCCAGGAAGGTTTCTCACAAGGGGAGATTCATTGTTTTCCTCCTCACCCCATTTCCCCACAAGAATTTAAAGGTTTGATGACGTATTAACCAAGTGAAAAGGGAAAGACCTTCCAAGTAGACAGAACAGCCTTGAAACGGTATGATGATTTGGATGAAAAGCGAGAGGTCCAATGCAGTTAAAGCATGGTATCCCTGAGATGGGAGAAGAGAGTAGGGAGAAAGACAGGGACAGATGGCACTAATGTGGCATTGAGCTTCCTTTTATACCAAACTAGGGAGAAGGTCAGAGCATGGCACATGCAGAAAATTATCTTTTAGAGGAAAAAAATCCCAAGAAATTAACAAAAAAACAAAGAACGCAGGCTCAAACAAAATGAATTTTATTTCCTACTAATTTACGTGGGACTTTTAGAAGAGGGATATCCCAAAATAAAACAATTCCAACAACTACTTTAAGGTGTCACAACTCAAAGAGGGTGTAAGTCACTCCTTTTAAATTTTAATAGCACCTTGTTATCTTCCTTTTAGCACCTGTCGCTTTCTGCTTAGGAGCATAAGTATCTGTGTCTTATCTCTAATGGTTTATCAGCCCTCTGAGCATGAACCAGGTCTTGTTCATTCATCCTATAAAATTTTATTACAACCCAGTCTGAATAGGCAAGGCACCCTCAACAATGCCTAGCACATAACAGACATTCAACAATTGTTTCAGAACACCAGAGTTACATGATATCAGAACTAAAAGACTCTTTTTAATTTTTTAAAGTTTATTTATTTATTTTGAGAGAGAGAGCAAGCACAAGCAGGGGAGGGACAGAGAGAAAGAGAGACAGAATCAAGCAGCCTCTGCACTGATGGTGCAGAGCCTGATGCGGGGCTTGAACCCACGAACTGTGAATCATGACCTGAGCCAAGATCAAGAGTCGGACATTTAACCAACTGTGCCACCCAGGCTTCCCTCAGAGCTGAAAGAGTCTTAAAGATAATTCTAATCCCGTTCCTCAGCCTTTATGAAGACTCATAAAAGCTATGGACTCTCTTCCCAGAAAAAAATCACACACAGAAAACATTTTACGTATAATTTCAGGGCCTGCAATGCCCAGAGGGGTAAAGTTAACTTATCCGGAGTTGTGAAGGTGTAATAAGTAGCATAACCAAGCCTAGAACGCAACTTTCCTGGTTCCCAATTAAGGTCTCTTCCCACTACAAACTACAAATGAACAATTTATTTGGGTTGCTCCCTGCCGGGAGGCTGCCAGATGTGGCAATGTTCCTCTGAAATTCCTTACTACAAAGATGACACTCAGGAGAACATGCAAGTTTAGCGGCTTCTGAGGCCCAAAGACAGTGGTGGACCTCTGCCAAGGAGAAAGAGGGGCAGCGGGAGATGTTCAGGGTTACATGGAAGCATTACAATAAACCAAAGAACCAAAAGTGATGTTGAAGTCTCCCCAAGTAGAAGAGCAAAATCCTTCTCTTTTTTTTTTTTTTTAATTTTTTTTTTCAACGTTTTTTATTTATTTTTGGGACAGAGAGAGATAGACAGAGCATGAACGGGGGAGGGGCAGAGAGAGGGAGACACAGAATCGGAAACAGGCTCCAGGCTCCGAGCCATCAGCCCAGAGCCCGACGCGGGGCTCGAACTCACGGACCGCGAGATCGTGACCTGGCTGAAGTCGGACGCTTAACCGACTGCGCCACCCAGGCGCCCCAAGAGCAAAATCCTTCTTAACTGCACTGTTTACAGGAAGTGCTAGAATCATGACTCAAAGCCAGACCTTCTGACTTTCAGGCTGGTGTTGTGTCCACCTCACCAACAAAATTCTCTGCACATCCACAGAAATCTAACCACCACTGAAGCAATCCTGTTGCTATGGGAATCCTAAGAAATGGGCTAAATAATCTTAGAAGGCTTGGAACTAACTCCCAGTTATCTGTGATAATGGATTCAAGGAACATCAACATATTTTAAATCTGCAAATACTATAAAACTATTTGGCTGAAAATGTAATCTGCCTCTACTTGCCACAAACCATTCAAGTCAAGTGCATATCATTTAATGTGAGGTCCATACTGAAATAAGTACTAAGAAGATACTCTTTTAAAGTACCACAAGTAATGAAGCCAAATCATTTGCGTTTCCCTGTGATAACCTGGTATATGGACAAGATCAAGAGCTGGCAGAAACAGCCCCACCGTAGATAATATCCAAATGAAATAACTGGAGACGACTAAAGGATGACCCCCCCATCCTTTCTACCTCCAATATTATCCAACCAGTGTGTGTCTGATCTTTAGTTCTTGGCAAAAGTTGTACACTGTCCTTTTCTAAAATGGACCCCTGTTCCCTTTACCTCCTGGGCTTTAACTAGGTGCTTATATCTTCCAATGCCATGGGTAGGCTTTGTCTTGTAGTGTCGACTGGTGCTCAACAGAATGCCACCTAAAAGACAGAAAATAAGACAAACAGGTTTCAAAACTCTTCCAGGGCAGACAGATCACACACGAAGAGACAAATTTTCCACCACAAGACTGGGAATATTTGAGGACAGCAGGCCACTTACTGATTAAAGAACTAGAGCTACTTCTTAATCCTGGACTGACTCTCAGTTTACCCCTTTTTTTCTCAACTTTTGGGCCCTGGACTATATCCAATCCCCACTACCTATCTTTCCTTGAGAAATTATCTCCTGCTACAGCCACTGGTGGTAGGAGGACAAAATACTTTCTCACAGTGTTCTTGTTTTCTCTTGTCCCCCAACAGGCAATAATCCTTTTAAAGTTTCTCATATGGGCCATACAGAGAAGGAGATGGGTGACAAATATAGCCAGGTAAGAGGACAATCACAAATTTTCACAAAGTTTTACAAACCATCTATTTATTTGTAATTGTAATATAGAACAACTTCCAACACACATTGCCAAGTGAATAACAACAAAAACAAAAACCTAAGATACAGAACAGTGTGTATGTATACTAAGCATAAACCAGGATCTCCATATACATATTTATTGTGGTAGGCCCAGAGATGCACCACTTGGATCTACCTTCAGGGAAGCCCTTTAATCCTAAATATTTTTATCCCTGTTTACAAATAAACTGTAGCTTGACACATGAAAAGATGTTTAACATCACTCATCATCAGGGAAATGCAAGTCAAAACCTATCAGAATGGCCAAGATCAAAAAAACGAGAAACAAGTGTTGCAAGGATATGGAGAAAAAGGAACCCTCTTGCGCTGTTGGTGGGAATGCAAACTGGTGCAGCCACTGTAGAAAACAGTATGGAGGTTCCTCAAAAAAGTTAAAGATAAGGGGCTCCTGGGTGGCTCAGTTGGCTAAGCATGCAACTCTTGATTTTGGCTCAGGTCATGATCTCCCAGTTGTGAGATAGAGCCCCATGTCAAGCTCCACACTGGGCATAGAGCCTGCTTAAGATTCTCTCTCTCTCTTTCTCTTTCTCTCTCTCCCTCTGCCTCTCCCCTCCACACACTCTCTCAAAAATAAAATAAAATAAAATAAAATTTTTACATAAAGCTAAAAATAGAACTACCCTACAATCCAATAATTGCACTTCTGGGTATTTACCAAAAAAAAAAAAAAAAAAAAAAAAAAAAACAAAAACACTAATGCAAAGAGATACATCCATCCTGTTTATAGCAGCATCATTATGGAAGCAGCCCAAATGTCCATTGATAGATGAAAGGAAGTAGTGTGTGTATATATACAAAGGAATATTATTCAGCCATAAAAAAAGAATGAAATCCTGCCATTTGCAACAACATGGATGGATCTAGGGAGTATAATGTTAAGTGAAATAAGTCAGTCAGAGAAAGACAAATACCATATGATTTTGGTCATATGTAGAATTTCAGAAACAAAACAAATAAGCAAAGAAAAAAAAGAGAGACAAAGAAACAGATTTTTAACTTTAGAGAACAAACTGATGGCTATCAGAGGGGAGGTGCGTGGGGGAGGGGTAAAATAGGTGATGGGGATTAAAGAGTATACTTACCACGATGAGCACAGGGTAATGTATGGAATTGTTGAATTACGATACTATAGACCTAAAACTAATATAACACTGTATGGTAGCTATACCGGAACTATTTATTTATTTATTTATTTATTTATTTATTTATTAATGTTTATTTATTTTTGAGACAGAGAGAGACAGAGCATGAACGGGGGAGGGTCAGAGAAAGGGAGACACAGAATCCGAAGCAGGCTCCAGGCTCTGAGCTGTCAGCACAGAGCCCGACGCGGGGCACGAACCCACAAACCATGAGATCACGACCTGAGCCGAAGTCAGACGCCCAACCGACTGAGCCACCCAGGCGCCCCAAGGAACTATTTATTTTTTAAAAAGCATGAGTAGAGCGGGGGCAGAGAGAGAGGGGGACAGAGGATCTGAAGCAGGCTCTGCACTGAGAGTAGTGAGCCCAATGCAGGGCTAGAACTCATGAACTGTGAGATCATGGCCTGAGCCAAAGTCAGACGCTCAACTGACCAAGCCACCCAGGAGCCCTGGAATTGGAATTAAAATTAAAAACTTAATTTAAAAAGAAAAAAGAGCGGCGCTTGGGTGACTCAGTCAGTTAAGCGGCCAACTTCAGCTCAGGTCATGATCTCGCAGTTTGTGGCTTCAAGCTCCGCATCGGGCTCTGTGCTGACAGCTCAGAGCCTGGAGCCTGCTTTGGATTCTGTGTCTCCCTCTCTCTCTGCCCCTCCCCAACTCGCACTGTGTCTCTGTCTCTCTCAAAAAATAAAAAATGTTAAAAAAAATTAAAAAGAAAAAAGAAACTATAGTTCAAAAGATATAGTGAATTGGCCGAGGTCATCCAGCAAGTGAAAGGCAGAACTGCAATTTAAACCCAGGTCTATCTCACTGAACAGCCTGTACTCAGATGGGTTATTATAACGTCTGAATTTCTGGAATATAAATTCTGGCTAGATATGATCTTTCCTAGCTCAGATATCAGTTTCTTATCTCTACTCTTTCACTAGAACCAGCCCTCCACAGCTCTTCTCTGTCTCTCTTACTCACTGTCTACCTTCTGGAGAAGTGTTAGTCCTAGGTTCTGCTCCCTTTCCTCCTAGTTCCTGTGGTCCTGCCCTCATCTTCCCCAGGGCCACCATTCTACAGGGAGGTTAAAAAGAAAATGGTGTGGAGAAGTGAAATGTTTCTTAGGCTTCTCTTTTCTAAAATGGACTTCCAAGCAGGTCTGCTCTATGCCAGGCCAATCAGAGATTGGCTTCAGAGCCAATCCTGCATTTACAACCCACACTATTTCATCAAGACAAACCCTAGATATCATGAGTCCCTTCCATGATATGCATTACTCCACATTTACTAGTACATGCCAAAAACTGTATAGACACTGGGACAAAGATGACTAGAATATGCCCCTTTCCCTGGAGACACTCAATGGGTACTAGGGAAAGATGATAGGAAAGCAGATAATTACCTTATGGTGCACAAATTACTTTAATAGAGATGAGAACAAGGTAGTGAGCGCCTAGAGGAAGGAACAATGAATCTACCTTGGTGGGGGGAGGTGGTGGGAGTAGGGGAGGGTAATGGGAATAGGTTCAGAAGAGGTAACAAATGCATTCTTTAAAGAGGAGTAAGAATTTACCATTCAAGGAAGAAGGAGGTATTTTTGACAGAGGTTCCAAAGGAGCACTGAACACAACTGAGGTATCTTCTTGGCTACTATCCCAATTCTGTCTCTCTGAATCTAAGACCTTTGACCCTTTGAGTCTTCAGGTTCCAGAGCTGTAGTATGAAGCTTACTGTCTAGTGGGAGGAGGGATTCATTAACGGAATAGTCACAAAATAAATATAAAATTACAAATTGTGATACTGAAAAAAAAAAAGCACAGAAGGCTATGGCCATACAGCTGGTGGATCTATTTTAGACTGGAAGATCAGAGAAGCCCTCTCTGAAAAAAATGACATGTGAACTGAGACCAGAATTCAGAGGAAAATAGTGGTTATCCACAAGGAAGGGAAGTGATTAGAAAGCAGGAGGAGTGGGAGACTTACTGCTTATTTTATATTCTTTTGTATCGTTACTGTAGATAAAGGTATACACATATTATCTATTCAAAAAAATAAATAAAACAAATTGAGACCTGAAAGGAATTTATTAGGCAAAAGACAGAGGATAAATGTTCCAGGGAGAGGGAGCAGCATGTTCAAAGGCCCCATTGTGGGACACCACTTGGCACATTCAAGGAAGAGAAATGCTGTCAGTGTGCCTGAAGCAAAGTGAAAAGGGCACAGAAGATACCAGAGACTAGAGCAGAGGTGGGAACACACCACTCTCGGCCTTGTGAAGGGTTTGGATTTCAAGCTGAACAGCCTAAAGCAGGGAAAGTATATGACTGGTATGTTTTTAAAAGATCTCTTTGGTTGATGTATGGACAAGGGGGTGGGGAAAGAGAACGTGGGTAGGTTAGGAGATTCAAGCAGTAGCCTTGGCTAAGTTGTTGTTGATCTCACTGTATCTACATCCCCCCCATTCCATCCTCTAGAGTTTGCTCCTCAGCCACAGAAAGAACGCTTGCCATTCTGTATAAGCCACACAGTTGTCGTGCCTCTGTGCCATGCTGGGCGGCCCCCCTGCAGGGACTACACCTCTCAGACTAGTGAAATCCTAGCCAGCCTCCAGCGCCAGCTCAAATATCACCATCTCCATGAACCTACTCTGTTGCCCTAAACATACAAAGACCATCGAATTTACTTCGTGGTTATAATTCTTGGATACTTCCGCTTTATAGTGAAACGTTCTGTGTAAATAAAGAAGAAAACTCAGATTCCAACCACCATCTTTAAGTACACAGAAACTGAATCACCGCCACCTCCCCCCCACCCCCCGCCCCCCACTGGTTTCAAAAAGGTGATCTTTGAGATGGTGACACATCTTAGGCGAAAGCGCCACACTGCCTGCCTCAGCCTCTCATCCGCTGGAATTCCTTGGCGAATAAGCATTTTCAAATTCAGTTTAGGGCAATTCCTATAATTAGAGCAGCTGGTTAATTAAAAAGCTGGTTCAAGCTACTGTTAAATTAACCATTTTCCCCCTTAAATGAAAGGTTTTGGTTAAATTACCAGTGTTTAAACAGCTTAATTAGCCAGTTGTTTACGTTATAAAGTGTACCAGTTTGAAAGCCTCTGATTTCTAATAAGTTCAACTGAATTCTTCCCCTGCTCCTAGTCATCAAACTGGCTTTCCTGCTGTCACATTAACATTGCAGCCTCCTAAGAGGAAAGGCAACTCTTTTCACTGAAGACACAGAACCCCAGGGTTTCAAAAGGAGGCTCTGAAGATCTTTCAATTAGCACAATTATAGGATGTAATCAGTATTGACTTCTCCCACATCACATCCCTTTACTTTATATATGACAGCGTGACTGTCCTTCAGTGTCCTTGCTTATTAAACTGAAAACTAAACCCATTAATCTAGGATGGGGTAAACAATGTCATTTTACTTATTTCTCTTTCAAAATTAGCACAAGTAATTTTAGCAGGGCTATGCTGGAGAGAAAGAGAAAATTACTGGGGTAGCCCCAGTCAGGATTAATTACAGGATATTCTCTCTCCATTCAGATCCTTACACAACACAAGGGCAGGTATACCCCAGCACCTGACAAATAGTATGTGCTCAGAAATTGCTCTTTTTTTTAAAGGTTTTTAAGATATTTTACCAAGACAAACTACAATGAAAAACTTTTCCAGTTTTTCTAATTATAGTACACTGAACTACCTGGATTTGAATGTTCCATGTTTCTCTGATTCCATCTTTTTGCTCATGCTGTAATGAGAGGACTCTGAGTTCTCTTTATTTAAGCTCCTTAGACTTCTTTTTATGTATTTACTTCTACCTCTCTATGTACGTTTAAATCAGTAAGAAAAAGACAATCACTACAACCATGCCCATCTCTTGGAGAGAGCAGCTGGGATGGTACCCAAGCCTACAGAGAGAATGACGGGTAAAGGTAAGAATAGGGCACTGCTCCCCACTCTTTTCTGAAAATCATTATAATTCAATCTTGGAATTTCTGACGTTAGGATATCTCAAAGAACTCGTGAAAAATGTCAACAAAACTATGTCCTTTCAAGTAGAATTATCTTGGCATGCCAGCATTGGTGAGCTTCTCTGGGCCTTCTAGGCACTAGGATTCCCTGACAACAATTATAAAATGGGCAAAGGAAAAGACAAATGGCAGGTAAATATATGAAAATACAGTCAACCAACTAGTAATCAAACACATGCAAACTACAAATACGAAGGATAGCATTTTTTAACTTATAATATTACCAAATATTAACAAAAATTTTTTAACGTTTATTCATTTTTGGGAGACACAGAGAGACAGAGTGTGAATGGGGAAAGGACAGAGAGGCAGAGGCAGAATCCGAAGCAGGATCCAGGCTCTGAGCTGTCACCACAGAGCCTGACATGGGGCTTGAACTCATGAGCCATGAGATCATGACCTGAGCCGAAGTCGGACACTTACCCAACTGAGCCACCCAGGCACCCCATAATATTTCCAAATATCAAAAAAAAAAAAAAAAAGTAGCATTCAACGTTGATGAGTGTAAAAAAAGGGGATTCTCAAATACCAAATAAGTATAAAATAGCACAATCTTTCTGGAGACCAATTTGGTAATGCACATCAATAGCTGTAAAACGTGCATTTCCTGGGACACCTGGGTGGCTCACTTGGTTAAGCATTTGACTCTAGATTTCAGCTTGGGTCATAATCTCATGGTTCATGGGTTCAAGCCCTGTGATGGGACTCTGGCAGCACAGAGCCTGCTTGGGACTCTCTCCTTTCTCTCTCTCTGCCCCTCCCCTGCTCTCATTCTCTCGAAATAAATAAGTAAACATTAAAAAAAAGAATGCACACTTCCTTTGATCCAACCAGTTTGACTTTTAGAAATGTATTCTAAGGGGCGCCTGGGTGGCTCAGTAGGTTAAGCGTACAACTTTGGCTCAGGTCATGACCTCGCGGTTCATGAGTTCAAGCCCCACATCAGGCTCTGTGCTGACAGTTCGGGGCCTGGAGCCTGCTTCAGATTCTGTGTCTTCCTCTCTCTCTGGCCCTTCCCCTTTCAAGCTCTGTCTCTCTCTCTCTCTCTCTCTCTCTCTCTCTCAAAAATAAATAAACATTAATAATTCTTGAAAAAAAAATGTATTCTAAGTTAATAATCAGACAAGAATACAAATACTGATGTACATGGATGTTTATCATAGTATTCTTTACATTGAAAAATCCTATGGGAATGCAAGCTGGTGCAGCCACTCTGGAAAACAGTATAGAGGTTCCTCAAAAAACTAAAAATAGAACTATCCTATGACCCAGCAATTGCACTACTAGGTATTTATCCAAGGGATACAGGTGTGCTATTTCGAAGGGACACATGCACCCCAATGTTTATAGCAGTGCTATCAACAATAGCCAAAGTATGGAAAGAGCCCAAATGTCCATCGATGGATGAGTGGATAAAGAAGATGTGGTATATATATACAATGGAGTATTACTCGGCAATCAAAAAGAATGAAATCTTGCCTTTTGCAACTACGTGGATGGAACTGGAGGGTATTATGCTAAGTCAGTCAGAGAAAGACAAAAATCATATGACTTCCCTCATATGAGGACTTTAAGAGACAAAACAGATGAAGATAAGGGAAGGGAAACAAAAATATAAAAACAGGGAGGGGGACAAAACAGAAGAGACTCATAAATATGGAGAACAAACTGAGGGTTGCTGGAGGGGTTGTGGGAGGGGGGATGGGCTAAATGGGTAAGGGGCACTAAGGAATCTACTCCTGAAATCATTGTTGCACTATATGCTAACTAATTTGGATGTAAATTTTAAATAGATAAATAAATAAATAAATAAATAAATAAATAAATAAAATTAAGTAGTAGAACAATAACAACAACAAAAATCCTAGAGACAGCTTAAATTTCTCTAAATAGAAAACTGTTTGAGTAAATTATGTTTACTCAAAAGGATCCCTACAGGATCTTTTTCAATAGATTTTAACATGCCCTATTTGATCCTAGCTTTAAAAACAAAATAAAACCCCCAAAAGCCTCAGATTTAAGTACCTTTCAATACTAAAATATACTATAAAACTATAGTAACCAGTAGTATTAAGAAGGTTAGTAGAGGGGCGCCTGGGTGGCTCAGTCGGTTAAGCGGCCGACTTCGGCTCAGGTCATGATCTTGAGGTCCATGAGTTCAAGCCCCGCGTCGGGCTCTGTGCTGACAGCTCAGAGCCTGGAGCCTGTTTCAGATTCTGTGTCTCCCTCTCTCTGACCCTCCCCCATTCACGCTGTGTCTCTCTCTGTCTCAAAAATAAATAAACGTTAAAAAAAAAAATTAAGAAAAAAAAAAAAAGAAGGGTTAGTAGTGGCATCAAATATACAGACAAATCAATGGAACAAAGTTAAAATAATCCCAGATCTATATGGAAACTTAGTATATGAGTTTCAACCTATGGATTTTTCAATCAATGGATGTTTCGATAAATGTTGAAACAACTGACTACCCATTTTTTTTGGGAGGGGGTGGGATTGCATCCCTACTCACTTCTAATTCCAGATGGATTACATATATAAAGGGGAAAAAATACCAGAAGATAACATGAAGATTAAACTAATCCTGGAACAGATATCTTTCTAAGCAAGTATCAAAATCTAGAAATCAAAGATTAATAAACTTAGGTATATAAAAACGTAAAACTTCTTTCCAACAAAAAACACAAAAAGTCAAGAAACAGATAACTAGAAGCAATGCAAAGCAGAGATGACAGAAAAATGCTAATTTCCTTAATATATTAAAACTATGTAAAATGAAAAAGCAAACAATCCAATAAAAAAATGGGCAAAAAATATAGACAGGCAGTTCATAAGGAAAGAAATACAAATAGACAATAAAAATATGGAAAGATGATAAACTCTCTCAAGAAATGTAAATTATGAGGCATAATTTTTTACTATCAAAAAAATAAGATTTTTTTTAAACCCAGTTTTGACCAGAGAATAGAAATGTAAATTAATACAGCTTCTCTGAAGGGCAATCTGATGATACTTACCAAAAATTTTAATCACAATCCATTGACTCAGCAATTTCAATTCCAGGAATTTATCTTACAGATTACAGAAACAAGTTCACAAAGAAGTATAAAGATTGTTGCTGCAGCATTTTTTTTGAAATAGCAAAAACTAAGGACAACCTAAATGTCCAGCATTAAGACACAGTTATACACACATAAAATATATATGCTCGTATATGAACACAACTTCTTGAAAAATATATACGAAATTGTGATCAGTAGATACCACTGGGAAGTAAGACTGGGAAACAGAAAATTCAGCTTTTCATCATACACCTTTTTGTACAGTTTATATTTACGTTTATCCTATGCATCCATATAAGTGCATTTACAATTCTTAGTTGATAATTTTAATTGTAATTAAAAAAAAAAAAAACTTTACTCAGAACACATACCAGTTCAAAATGAATTTTGCCTCTAATTGACAGGTAAGAGAAGAGACCAAAGCTGGGAAATAAGTGCACTTGATCATAATCTCTTTTTAAAACAAAACGAAACAAAATAAAATGAACATCTAGCAAAATGTTAGTAATTGCCCAATCTTGGTTTTGTGATATATTATCTTTTTTTTCTCTTCCGTATTTTTTTAATCTTTCAAAATAAAAAGTGTAAAAGAGAAAAAAAACACGTTAAAAAAACAAACACAACACCTTTCCTGGACCCCACATTCCTCTCCACCTCCTTCTAATTCTCTCTGCTCCTGCTCAGAGGTCATAAAAACATTGTAACAGCTTTCTCTAGCTCTCCAACCCCTATTCACTTGTCAACTCACAGTTGACTTCCACAACTAGCCCCACCCCACCTACACAACACACTGCCTTCCTAAGATCACCAGTGACCTCCATGTTGCTAAAGACAAAGAATGTTAGGGTCTTATCTTTCATGATCTCTCAGCAGCACCCAGTGCTAACTCCAACATACTTGACCACTCTTTCCTTCTTGAAACATTCTCCTTGTGTCTGACATGAAATTATACTATGCTGGTTTTCTCCTACCAGTTTGGCCTCCTTTTTTCAACCTCATTAGCCATCTCTTTCACCCTCTACCCAGTTTTTAAATGTTGGAGTTCCTAAGGGCCTGATTCTTGGGCCTTGATCCCATTCACTGTCATGACGTCAATTAACATTGACAATATGATGGTTTCCAAATGTACAGTTTCAATCCAGACCTATAATTTGAATTCAGTATCAATGTATCCAATGGGCTACTATCCTCCCCATAGGCACTCCAATTCAACATGTTCAAAGCCAGACTCAAAATCTTCCCTTCAGGCACCTGGGTAGCTCAGTCAGTTGAGCATCCCGACTTTGGCTCAGGTCATGATCTTGCTGCTTGTGGGTTCAGGCCCTGCCTCCAGGCTTTGTGTTGACAACTTAGAGCCTGGAGCCTGCTTCGGATTCTGTGCCTACTCCTCTCTCTGCCCCTGCCCCTGCCCCACTCACGATCTGTCTCTCTCTCAAAAATAAATAAACGTTAAAAAAAATTAAAAAAACAAAATCTTCCCCTTCGAACTGTCCAATATAAGGCAGTACATTCAAAATAACTATACTTATATCTTCAAGGTAGTAGAGACATATTCACTATGGATTAAGAAAAAAAAAGATTATAAAACATTACATCATTTGTTCCCATCACTGCAAAACAAACAAAATCCATCCCTCTATCCACCTACTTACGTATGTATGTATGTATGTATATATCTATGGAGAAAGAGATATAAATGCCTAGAAAAAGACCTGTTAGGATACACAACAAAATGTTAAACAATAACTTTTTTTTAAACAATAATTTCTGAATAGTATTATTTTTATTTTCTGTCTACTTCAGCTTCTTGTGTATATGTATGTTTATTTCCCATGTTCTTTAAATGCATGTCTTTCAATTTTATAATTAGATATTCTTAGTTATTTTTTTTAAATCTCCTGAGAGGATGCCATATGAAGTTCAGGGCACCTGAATCGGGGCACCTGGGTGGCTCAGTTGGTTAAGCGTCCGACTTGGGCTCAGGTCATGATCTCATGGTTGGTTCGTGAGTTCTAGTCCTGCATCCATCTCTCTGCTGTCAGCAGGGAACCTGCTTCAGATCTTCTGTCTTCTTCTCTCTCTACCCCTCCCCCATTTGTACTCTCTCAAAAATAAATAAACATTTTTTAAAAAATGAAGTTCAGGGCATCTGTTATGAAATTTTCTTGCTTAAATGGTTTAATTTAAATCTTGTCAAGCTTTTAGATCTAACTTCCAGGTTGTAGGAAGGAGACAGAACATGTTCTACAACACCAGTAGGAAACAATCAGACAAATCAAGAAGGGAGGACATTCTATAAGACAGATGGTCTGACCTAGTCAAAAAGTTACTGTTATGTAAGTGATGAATCATGGGAATCTACTCCCGTAGCCAAAAGCACACTGTATGCACTGTATGTTAGCTAACTTGACAATAAATTATTTTTTTTAATGTTACTATTAGAGAGAAATAAAAGTGGTAGAACTGCTCTAGATTAAAAGTGACATAACAGCGAAATACAAAGTGGGAAATTTCACAGGCTTTTGGTTATAAACAATGCCCAGAAAAGACATTTTGCAGGTAATTACTGAAATGGATAGAGTATTAGATGATATGGGAGCATTACTATTAATTTTCCTGAGTGAGATGATAGTATTGCAGTTCTTTAACAGAATGTAGAGAATGTTCTTACTTCTAGAAATGCTGAGCTGTTTAAGAGTGAAGTGTCATGATGCCTGATAGAGAAAGCAAAATGTTAACAACAAATTATTCTAAATGATGGGTAGAGAGACACCTGGGTGGCTCAGTCGGTTAAGTGTCCGACTTCGGCTCAGGTCATGATCTCACTGTTCATGGGTTTGAGCCCCACGTTGGGCTCTGTGCTGACAGCTCAGAGCCTGGAGCCTGCTTCAGATTCTGTGTCTCCCTCTCTCTCTGCCCCTCTCCTGCTCACACTGTCTTTCTTCAAAAAAATGAATAATAATTAAAAATAAATAAATAATTGGTGGGTAGAAAAGTGTTCACTGTATGTTCTTAGGGAAAAAATTCTTTCAAGACTGTAAGCTTTCCAAATGGCAAGGACTGTATCCTCTCAACGTTGTATCCCAGCACCTGAAACACATCTTGGTACAATAAATGTTTGTTGAGAGAATGAATAAGTAAAAATAAGCTCATATTTTGAGATGCTGGGCAGTGGGGCTGGTAGAAATGGTGATGCTCTACATACTGCTGCCATCTTCTGAAGAAAAATAATAGATGTAAAACCTCTTTATGTACTGCTGACATATGTGAGGCGCTCAGTAAACGTTAGTTCCCTTCTTTTCTCCCTTTCCTTTGCCTCTGACTCTTTAGGCAGATGACAGATGTCATTAAAATCAAACAGCTACTTTGAAACTTCTCACATAATAGACAAAGCAAAAAGGGCAAGTAATTGGGTTGAAGCAGATTGAAATTTATTGAGTTAATCAGATTGAATGGACATTTATTTTGGACAAAATACTGTAAGAAAAGCCCTTGCCTGGTAGATGATAGACATGAAATACAGGTCTGAAATAGTAGCAATTACAATTATAATAATTAATTTTAGGTATTTTATCTCATTGAATCTTCAAATAATTCACTGTAGTTTGTACTATAATTATCCTCATTGTTTTAAGTGAAGAAAGTAAACTATGGCGAGGTAGCCAAAGGTCACAGAGTAAGTATGCGGTAGAGCTGGAATCCAAACTTCCTATAGAGCTCTTGCTCTTAACCACTACTTTAGATTCTTGCCCATTGCCCAATTCCACGTGAGGGGTGGAATGTGGTCCCAGCCACTCTTCTCAAAGATATGTTAGGAATCTTTCTAGACAAAATTATTACAGATCATTAGAGGGTCACTTAAAGCAGGCAGACTATATCAGGAAATAACCACATACCTGCAGAACAGATGGGATTTTCTCCTGAAGTTCTGAATCTAAAAAGAGGGAAAGAGTATGCTGAATAAAATTAGATACCCACATTTAATCTATACCATTACCAAAACGTGTATGCCTCTCATTAAGGATAAGTCAATGCTAGAAATTCCCTTATTCCCTCTTTCCCGTCTTTCCACAAACATTATTAAGTGCCTATTGTGTGCCAGACATCCTAAGGATATAAAAATAAGTAAAATGTCTCTCTCTATAGTCTAGTTGGGAGAGAGACATGTAAACAAATGTGAGCCACAATACATTGCTGATCCAGAATGAAAACTTATACAAGATTTGGTGGAACATGAAGGAAAATGTGGTCATTTCTGCTAGAGGGGGTAAAACTGTTTGACTGGAGTTTTTAAAATGAAGAACTGTTCTCAACTATTTAGCCTTAAGGAAAAGCATTCCAGGCAGAGGTATGAAAGTGGTATGTTTGGGGAACAGCAAGCAGCTGGATATGGGTAGAACTTAAGCAGCAGGGAAAAGGGGAGTTGGTGAAAGAGGTTCTCCTGGGCCAGGTGAGGAAGAACCTCGTATGCTGTGATAAGGAGTTTGGTCTTTACTCTGTATAGGCAGTGGGAAGCTCCTAGCCGAGTTTAAGCACAGGAGTGACATGATCAAGTTTAAGCTTTGGAAAGTTAACCTTGGCAGCAGGTGAGCAATGAATGGGAAGAGGTGAGACTGAGGCAAAAGAACTAGTGAGGTCGTAGTCTTGCATTATTAGAACATGCTCAGGGAGTGGAGAGGAAAGGACAGCAATGACTGCAGACTGAATACAGAAACCAAAGAACATGGAAGAGAATAATACGGCTCTGTCAGCTCACTAGGTTATCAGGTTCAGCACCCTGCGAAGTTTTGAAACTAAATTGCGGAACAAGTTGGGAGACCAGCAGATCCGTGATTAAATGCTGACTCTACCATGTTCAAACTGTGACCTTCAACAAGTTTTTTAGATCTCTGTAACTCAGTTATCTCCTCTTTAAAATGCAGATAATAATAGTATAATCCCATGAGATTGAAAATCTATCTTAAACTCTCTGAGCCAGTTTCCTCTTTTGTAAAATGACAATATTTATATTTGTCCTGTCATGTTTTTGTGAAGATTAGAGAGAACATGTAAAATGGTTCTATAGTAACTACTTATTGAAGAGTTGACTGATTAATGATGGAAAAATAGATTAAGATGGAAAGGGAATAATAGGAGAGAGGCCTCAATAAATGTAAAGGATTAAAGAAATCATTCAGGCTCATGACTGTCATGTGGTCCAGGGAGATATACAATTCATTGTTTTATATTATATGGCCGCCACACATAAAACACTCAGTGAATATCTCTACTGAATAGAGAAATAAACCACCAAATGCCATTCATTATCATTTAGAGAAGATGGGAGGTAGCAAACTATATATGCAAGGCAGTGAAAAAAGAACTTGGGTTTGAATCCTAACTCCAACAACATATTAGCTATGTCATCTTAGAGCAATTAATTTACCTCTCTGTACCTAAGTTATTTATGTATAAAATTAAGATAATATGACCTGTTTCACGAGATCACTATAAGGATCTATTCGTTCATTAAACAAATATTTATTAAATGCCTACTATGTGCAAGACACCATTCTAGGCTCTAAGGATACAGCAGGAAACAACACTAACAAAATCCTTATCTACATGATACTTATATTCTAGGGGACAGATAGGGAAGACAATTTAAATATCTGGTATCTGTACACATACAATATATATAAAATGTGTCAGGTGATGATACCTGCAATGAAGAAAAACAAAGCAAGGTAAGGAAATAAAGTCTGATTGGGGTGGAGGGAGCTATTTTACATAGGGTAGTCATTGCAGACCTCTCTGATAAGATGACATCTGGGCACAAACCTGAATAAGGTAAGGGGGTCAAGCCATATGGATATCTAAGGGAAGAATGGGCAAAGATCCTGGGGTTCAGGAGAGTGCTTAGATCATCAAGGACTAGAAAGGGAGCCACCAGTGTGGCTAAAACTGAGTAAGTAGTAGTATGCGGATGAGGGAACAGATTATGTAAAGCCTTGCAGGATATGGTGGAGTGTAGATTTTATTTTGAGTAAGATGGGATACCGTTGGAGAGTTCTGAGAGAGAAACTTGATTTTAAAAAGAACCACTCTGGGGGCACCTGGGTGGCTCAGCTGGTTAAGCCTCCGATTCGAGTTTGGCTCAGGTCATGATTTCCCTGGTCATAAGTTCAAGCCCCACATCGGGTTCTGCACTGACAGCTCAGAGCTTGCTTGGGATTCTCTCTCTCTCTCTCTCTCTCTCTCTCTCTCTGCTTGGGATTCTCTCTCTCTCTCTCTCTCTCTCTCCCCCTCTCTCTCTTCCTCTATCAAAATAAATAAAAAACATTAATAAATAAATGGACCACTCCGATTAGAAGACAAAACTAAGTTTTGTCAAATACAAACTAAGTTTTGTCTTCTATCCTTCATGCTAAAATCAAAAAGAAGGAGGAACAGTTAGGAGGCAGGATGATGGTAATAAGGAAGATTAGAAGGAACTGGTCCCTAGTAGTTTAGCAAAACAGAAAACATGAGACCTGAAACTGGAGGTGAGAAATGGTCTGATTCTGTGTATATTTCATAAGTAGAGCTGAGAGGATTTGTTAAAGAATTGGATGTACAGTGAGAAAAATAACAGTGTCAAGACTGACTGCAAGAACTTTGGCCTGGGCAACTACATGAATGGAGTTGTCATTTACTGAGAATGGGGAAAGAGAAAAATGGCAGGAGAGTTAATACTTGAGATGTTTAGCAGACACACAAGTGGAGATGATGAAAGACAAATGATGGGTAAACCCTAGCTGAGTGCAAATATTGGCTATATTTAACCACTGTTATTAATATCCTTACCTTAAGAGAGAAAAGACTTGCTTAAAAATGGTATCATTCCTTGGACACAGCACCTACAGCAAAATAGCCATGTTAGGACAACCTTAACCATTCATAGCCTTCCAAGCACTTCTTCAAAAAGACGCTAGAAACTCAAAGCACACAAACCAAAAAGAACCCAAAGGCTCTTGTCTAGCAAAGATGATGTCCTTCAGTTGACAACAAATATGTAGGCAAACCAAAGTCATCTTCTTTCTTATTCCACCCACTATAGAAAATGCTAAAACAAAACAAAACAAAACAAAACACCCAGAAGTTCTCTTCCCATGCTGCTCTTTTTTTTTTTTTTTACCTTATTTTCCCTTTCCAATTTAATCTAATTTTTTTCTAATATCAATCAACAACTATGCATCTGCCAAGCACAGGCACCATGCAAGGGACTGTCTTAATTCTTCCTTAATTTTCAACACACTGCAAGGCAATTTTACAGGTGAGACAGCTGAGGCCCACAGAATTTATATTCTAAGAAATTACAGCTAATAAGGGCCTAACAGGACTGTTTTACTCCAGAGGCTATGCCTCTGTTACAGCACAGTCTCAATAATAATAATAATAATAATAATAATAATAATAATAATAAATGCCAATATCAACAAAACAATGACAGGAGACAGTAGCAGTGGCAACTTCCCTGAGTTTCCACCCTCCCCAGTTATTTCAAGCTCACTCTGCCCTACTGGCATCCACTTGAAAGATCAGTGGTATAACTTTACTAAGGGAGTGTTTAACATAGAGGTCTTTTTATAAAGTAACTAGATAATAAATACTAAATGTCCTAAGACTCTCTAATATAAAGAGACAGTCCTGTCCTCTACGGGTAACAATTTAAATCCCTTCAACATGTACATGTTAAAAACCTATTACACAAAGAAAGTCTGAGAAACTGTCATAGATAAGAGAAGCCTAAGGAGACGTGGTGACTAAATGTAATGACTAAATGTAATATAATATCCTGGATGGAATCCTGGAACAGAAAAATGACATTAGATTTTAAAAAAATGAAAGAAATAGGAAAAAAGATGGACTTTAGTTAATAATATATCAGTATCAGTTAATTAATTTATGAAAAGTGTAAGATAATAATAGTCAAAACTGGATGTGTGGTATGTGGAAATTCTCTGTACTATCGTTGCAACTTTTCTGTAATTCTAAAACTATTCTAAAATAAATTTTATTTTGGGGTGCCTGGATGGCTCAGTTGGTTAAGCTTCCGACTCTTGATCTTAGCTCAGGTCATGATCTCATGACTCGTAAGATCGAGCCCGGTATCAAGCTTTGTGCTGACAGCACAGAGCCTGCTTGGGATTCTCTCTCTCCCTCTCTCTCTGCCCCTCCCCTGCTCACACACACTCTCTCTCTCTCAAAATAAACAACAAAAAAATAGTTTTTTTAATATAATAAAATAAATTTTATTTTTTAAAAGGCTGTTATATGCCAACTACTGTGCTAAGTATTAAAGGGAATATAAAAACAAATGTAACAACATAGACAGACTTTGAAAATATTACACTAAGTGAAAGAAGCCAGTCACAAAGAGCCAGATATTGTATGACTCCATTTATATGAAATACCCAAAACAGGCAAACCTATTGAGAAAGAAAGTAGATTAGTGGTTGCCTACAGCTAGAGTCTGAGATGGTGGGGATGACACCTAAGGGATATGGGGTTTCTTTTTGGGGTGACCAAAATGTTCTAAAATAGACTGTAGTGAAGGATGCACACTCTGTGTGTGTGTGTGTGTGTGTGTGTGTGTGTGTGTTTTAAAGTAATCTCTAAGCTCAACATAGGGCTTGAACACATGCTCTTCCATACTCTACTGGATGACCCAGCCAGGCACCCCATACTCTGAATATATTAAAAGCCATTGAATTGTACACTTTAAATGGGTGAATTGTATAGTATATGAATTGTATCTCAACAGAGCTGCTAAAAAAATGTAAGCATAATCCCTGTCCTGTAGGAGTTTGAATGGCTGGAGATACAGACATACATCTATATTAAACAGCTAAGTGGGCACCTGGGTGGCTTGGTTGGTTGAGCTTCTGTCTGACTTTGGCTCAGGTCAGGATCTCATGGTTCATGACTTTGAGCCCGGCATCCAGCTGGCTGCAGTCAGTGCAGAGCCTACCTGGGATCCTGTCTCCCTCTCTCTCTCTGCCCCTCTCCCTCTTGCACTCTCTCTCTAAAAAATAAATAAGCCTTAAAAAATAAAATAAAATAAAAATAAACAGCTAAGCAATATGCCACAAGCATTATATGATTTAAGACAAAATAGGTGATACGAATAATAAGCACCTCTGGCAAGAAATTCAGGTGGAGATGGCCAGGAGAAGTTCTTAGCGTTTGGGGTGATACAGACACTGAGAATCTGCTCAAAGTCATGAACATTCTCCCCAGAAGATTCACCCATACACCACTATGCTAAACTAAGAGCTCCTCAGGGGCAGAGGTCATGTTGTATTCTTCTCAGGCACTTTGTAGACTTTCAGTCAAGGTTTGTTTTTGTGAATAAATAAGTGATTAGAAAGTGAATGCCATTTATTAAGCACCCACATCTATTTTGTTGAGTACCTACCATGCATCTGAATCAGAATAAGTATTATTACCTCATTTTACAGTTGAAGAAATGGAGGTTAAGTAATCTACCCAAAGTCAAACAGCCACTATCAGAACTAGCATACAATCTTAGAATTCTCTGACTCTAAAGTCCATAATTTTCCCACCATTCTATATCCTCTCTCATATGTGTTAGTGCTTAAGAAATTGGGCTGGGGGTGATCAAATTTAGGAAAAGTCTCTCAGAGAATGTGAGGTCATGAAGATTGGAAAGGATATGAATAGATGGAAGGAAAGGCAAAATGCATAGGCAATCCTTAAAACTGCAATTAACCAGATACTAAAAGACTTTGTAATTATGTGCACAATATGCTTAACCTAATATTAGCCAGCATAAAAAGCAGGTAGGCAACGGGGAGCCTTGGGAGACAGGAGCTCCAGCTCCACCATCACACCTTGGCCAGTACTTCCCCTCTGTGAAGCTGGAGCAGATTAGCCTAAGATTCCTCCAGGCCCAAGGTCTATCAACCGTGACAAACAGAATAGAAATGAGTGAAGAAAATATATTAAGTGGGTTACCTCATACAGAAGAATTGGATGGGAAGAAAGATCTAGAGGACACTGATTTTTCCTCACTTTAATCATTCAGATTTCTGAGTCTCCACAAAAGCAAAGGATTTAATTATCTAAAAGCCAGGATTAAGGGTTGACAACTTTCTGGAAGACATTCAAATTGTAGCGTGAACTCTCCCTTTCAGCTCTGGGAAATGTGATTCCTCTTCCCTGCGATGCTCGGCATTATTTATCAGAACAAAAGTAATCTATTTTGGGACTGTATCCACAAATACCCACTCCCCCCCAATCAGCAAATGAAAAGCAGCGATAGCTCCACAGCAAATGGGAGAGGAGGTGGTGACGCTAGTGAATGAATGAATGAATGAGGACACAGCTGCTGCAGTGGGTTACAAAAATACTTGTGCCATGAGCTCAGGAGCCAAGAACCAGGGGACTGCGCATCTACAGAGAATTGAAGTCATGGGGAGAAATCTATACGGAATGAGTATCTTCACACACCCAGAACCCCAGGGTGAGTGGTGACAACAGTGAGTCAGGGGCCCATGAAAGCAACTGAAAGTTGTTTTACAAATATTAACAGAATACATTTCTATATCAACAAATATTTAAAGTAGCAGTTACATCACGTATTGAGTACCTTCTTTGTGGTAAGCAGTTTGTGTATACTATTTCAGTTCATCTTTACACTAATCCTCTGATAGAGGCATAATTGAGATAATTGCATCCATTTTATAGAGGAAAAACCAAAGGTTTAGGAAAATTGCCCAAAGTTATAGGTTTGATAAGAGGCACCAAGAATTCAAACCCAAGTCTGAGTGAATCTAAAGTCCATGCCTTCCATTCTACCACACTACCTCTCAAAAGAATGATACTAATTTATATTAGTATGAAATTCGTATGCTAATAATAATGGCATCAATAATCCCACCATTCGCTGAGCACCTGCTATATGCCAAACATCATTTCCCTTAATCCTCACAACTATTCTGTGAGGTAGGTATTTCTACCCGCATTTAACTGTGAGGAAACCAAAGCTCAGAAAGGTGAATTCATGTGCCTAAAGCACACAGCTGGCAAGTGGTGTTCTGGCCAACTTTTTCCTAAGTTCTTTCAAAATTGCTTTTGTTTGTAGTTTTCCCTTTGGCCAAGTCTCTTCCTCATATGTTTAATTTCTTGACTGTCCAAGTCCATCTTTGCACTGAGTCTTTATGGCTATTAGGAGCACAGATTATAGATTCACACAAACCTGGGTTTAAATACTGAAACTTCCATTTTAATAGCTAGCTGTCTGATCTTTGGCAAGTCACTTAAGAAATATTTGGCCTCTGGGGCGCCTGGGTGGCTCAGTCGGTTAAGTGTCCAACTTTGGCTCAAATCATTTCTCAGTTTGTGGGTTCGAGCCCTGCATCGGGCTCCATGCTCTGCCGGTTCAGAGCCTGGAGCATGTTTCAGATTCTGTCTCCCTCTCTCTCTGCCCCTCCCTACTCATGCTCTGTCTCTCTGCCTCTCAAAAATAAACATTAATTTTTTTTTTTCTTTTTTTTTTTTTAGGAAGAAATACATTGCTTCAGGGTACCTGGGTGGCTCAGTTGGTTAAGCATCTGACTCTTGGTTTCGGCTCAGGTCATGATCTCATGGTTCATGAATTCAAGCCCCGCATCAGGCTCTGTGCTGATGGTGCACAGACTGCTTGGGATTCTCTCACTCTCTTTGCCCCTCCCCTGCTCGTGCTTGCATGTGCGCACTCTCTGCCTCTCTCTCAAATAAATAAATAAATAAATAAATAAATAAATAAATAAATAAATGTTAAAAAATATACTTGGCTCTGCATACTTACGATTTACTTACGTGAAATGACCAGAACAGACAAATCCATACAGACAGAAAGCAGATCAGTGATTACATGGGGATGGGCAGAGGGGTGAATGAGGAATGACTGCTTATGGGTACAGAGTTTCTTCTTGCAGAGAAGAAAATGCTCTGGAATTAGATTTTGATGATAGCTGCACAACTCTGTAAATATACTAAACACCACTCAACTGTCCATCTTAAAAGGGTAAATATTACGGTATATGAATGATATCTCAATTTTTTTAAAAAGAAAGAAACGTCTGGCCTTCCACCATAACTGCTGGGTGGTACTTCTAGGCCACAGTTGACCTTTATTAAGCCCAATTTCCTACCTTCCTCCAGGGCTAAACTGTTTCAAAATACCTGTGGTTACCTGAAATTTAAGTCCAATCCCCTACCATCTCCCCAAGTCTCATCCCCACATTTCTCTGCACATTCTCCCTTGGTTCAAGTCCCACTGCTTCTCTCATTCCCAATATCTTCTGGGCCCTCTGGAACTCCAAACGTGTTCTCATTTCAGGGCCTTTGCACATACTCTCTCTGTCTGTCTGAATTCTAGCATTCTTTAAGTCTTAGTCATGTAACATCTTCAAGAAAACTTTCCTTACTGCTCAGATGTACCTGGATCCTGCTGTTATACACTCACATAGCACCCAGAATCTCTTTTGGGGCATTTATCACAATTAATTAAGTAGTTATATGCTTAATTGGCCTATTTTGCTAAGAATATAAGCTCCATGAAGACAGGAAACTGCTACATCCCAACACCTACCATACTCTGGCACATTGTGGGTGGTCAGTAAACATCTGCTGATTAAATTAATAAATCCATCCAAACCTCATTTCCTTATCTTTAAAGAGGTTATAAAAATATTTATCTCATAAGAGTTGTTGATACGATTAAATTAGATAATATATAAAAAGGACTTAGCAAGTGCAAGGCACGTTGTTAATGATCAAATTGGTAGCAGTGATGATAATGTGGTGATTGTTCAGCTCCTCATTTATTAAACAATATGTACTTTAGTGTGTGACAGGTGTTAAGGAGAAAACCATGAACAAAATAGTAAAATATCCCTGTCCTGCAGAGCTTACAGTCTAATAGTAACCAGAAAATAGCCAACTTCCTGGCCACGTTCCTGGGCTTTGGGACTCCCTGCCTTTCTAGGCACCCTGAAACTTGTGCCCTCCTATGTCACATCTTATGTCCTCCTAATTCATGTCTGTTGGTTTGTCATTTGCTTCAGTCCTCACTGCTCTTTGTTTACATGAACTCTACCCCACGTTAGACTTCAATGTTTTTAGTTGAAAACACCTTACAATGAGATCAGTACCCAAGGTTGCTCCTTCTGGCATACCTTTTGTGATCACCACACCTCACCTAATCATATCCTTGTGGTTCAGAGGTATGGTAATCCCAGAGGGAAGAACAGTAATCTCAGGGTGAGTGACATTCAGACCTAAGCCTGATATTCCAGGACCATCCATTTTATGTGGAAAGTAACTCCGCAGGTGAGTCATTACTCATTCGCTGGTATGTTCTGACTTCCACAGACATCATCCTGCCATCTTGATCAATCAGTATGTTTTCTGGGGTTTGATGAATATCGGCATTATGGTCTTAACACTACTTCTACTTACTACTTCTATTGACCCAAAGAGGTATGTAATCCCACCCTGTTTTATTCCACTAAAGCAGGGCTTTTCACTCATCTCAAATGTGAGATGACTGTAAGCTAAAAACTCCTTGGGCTCCTAAGGAAAGAACACTGAGCTAAGAGTCTGAAGTTCTAGTCCCAGCTCTACCATTTACTTGCATGTAATGTCAATTTTTGTTCTGTCACTTATTCACTCAGTATTTATCAGGAGCTACTTTAGGCCAAGTACACTGTGGGCTGGGTACATATAGACATAAAGAAAATACAGTTGGGGGCGCCTGGGTGGCTCAGTCGGTTAAGCGTCCGACTTCAGCTCAGGTCACGATCTCACAGTCCGTGAGTTCGAGCCCCGCGTTGGGCTCTGGGCTGATGGCTCAGAGCCTGGAGCCTGCTTCCAATTCTGTGTCTCCCTCTCTCTCTGCCCCTCCCCCGTTCATGCTCTGTCTCTCTCTGTCTCAAAAATAAATAAACGTTAAAAAAAAAAAAATACAGTTGCCTACTCTCAAATCTTTCTAGTGAAGGCAGGAGATGTGCAAATTATTTATTACACTGCAATGTGAGAGCAGTGTAATGGGCTGTACAGGTCACAAAGATGGAAAAGACTGGGAAGGTTAAGGAAGGTTTTGGTTCTCCTCATCTGTGAAATGAGGAATGAAAAAGGAAAAGTAGTTGGGTCTTAGGAGAGGTAGAAAATCTTGGCTCCAGTCTCAGCTCCACCACTTAAATGGCTGTTGACCTATTTAAAAAAAGAGCATTCATTCATTCAGGCATTCAGTAGAATATTTGAGAACTATTATGTACCAGACACTGTGCCAGTAGCTTGCTTCCATTTCCTGATTTGTTGTGCCTGCCAAGATTATCTCATAATACTGTGAAAATCAAATGAAACTATGCAAATGAAAGCAGTATATAAACTGTGAAATAATATCAATATTCCTGCATATATTCCTTCACACCTTACAAACTAATCTTATTTACATTATCTTGTATAATCTTTACAACAATTCCATATGGTGGGCATTATCATCTGCATTCCATAGATATGAAACTGAAGCACAGAGAGCTCAAATAACCCACCTAAGGTCATATACCTCACAAGAGATAGAATCCAGGTGTGATGCAAGTCGCATGGCTTTTCCTTATAAACGTAAAGTATTAACTAACACTTCCAGACAGGCTGAGACAAAGATGGTCACAAGACTACATATGATTAGATGCCAAAAGATAACACTAGCTAGTTGAGGCATTTTAGACAATGTGGTCAGAAAGGTTTTATGGAAAAGATGAGACCTGAGCTGGGTGCTGAGGGATGGAGCATTTGGATGGGTGGTGAGAAGGTGAGGACACTCCAAGTGAAGACTCTCTGGCCAAAGCAATAGAGCAGAGTGGAAGAACAAAATCAATAACAAAGGTGTCTGAAAGGTAACAGTGGCATCAGACTTGGAGAGGTCCTATCTGCCCTTGAATCTTTAGGTGATGCCCTAATGACAGATTTCCATGGGGTCTCCCATAGTAGAGAATGGTAGAAAACAGTATTCCTTGAAAAATTATCCCTCCCTTTCAGCAGTCCTCAGAATAAAAAGAAATACAGCAGGAGCACAGAGTCACCAATCTATCTTTAACAATGGAATTTTGAAACTTCCTGATTTTTTTCTATTATCCTTTCACCAGATCTGGCCAAATTCTCACAATTAGGCTGAGGTGAACATCAGTGAGTTATTTCATAAAGAAGCAAGGTGTGCACCATTAAGGAAACAAGCCTAAAGACATTCAGGGCCCACCTGAAGATACCTACTGGTAGTTCCATGAACAGCAAAGATCATGCTGATCTGTACATCATGGAGACATAATCTCTATAATTAACGGCTAAAATACAATTTTAACAAAAATTGCTAAAAGTAAGACATCATTCTAAGCATCATGATATATCTAAAACAACACACCTGTAATCTGTTCGTCTGTTAAAAGGGCAAGAGAAGACCAAGGACTGCCTTTACCGTGATTCAGACGGTTTTACTGAAGTCATTTAAATAGGGTTTTGTTAGGTAAAATTTTAGCTTATTATCCTTTTCTTATCGTCAAGTAGCCTCACATCCTAATCAGGTCACCAAGTTAAAACACTCTGGAAGTTGATTACTTAACGCAAAAATAAAAATGACCTGCTCAAGGTCACAGACATTGTCGGAACCAGCATAGGTTCCGACAATCTCTAAGAGTTTTCCACTGTGCGGCTCTTCCCTTTCCAGGCCAATGAGTGGCGAGGGTGGCTAGCGGAGGGGGCGTGGCTAGCGGAGGGGGCGTGGCCCACGGGTAATCGCAGCTGTGTTCGCCCGGGGAGGAGTGGATGAAACACAACCCTTTGACCGCAAGAAGCCGCGGGTGCTGCCGGGAGAACCTTGTTCTCGCCAGTGTTTCATACCCGGATGTCTGCAGAGGCCGTGATAGCCAGGCGGCCACCACCCACCTCTAGTCTCCCCACCACCTCCGCCGCGCCCAGCGTGCGTGGAACCTACCTTTCCTAGAGCTCCGTTCATCCTTTGCTGCTGCGGCCGGTAGTTGTGCAAGCTGAAGACCCGCCCAAGCTGCAGCGATCTCCCGGCGTCTGGAAACACTGACGGAACACCTCGCCTGGGTCCAGTATCAATATCCGACCGAGACACATTCAATCCCTGCAGCACCTTGGTTCCGGTAGCTTCTGAGACTCAGTATCTAGAAATCCCTTCAAGACTGCCCTAACCACGGCTTAAATGTCACCTTCACTGCAATTTTTCCAGGCAGAATTCATTGCCACATCTATGTTGTCCCAGTGTTTTGCACACAATTCTGATATTTCATCCAACATACAATGTATTAATTAATTGTTACTGTCTCTTTCACATATTTGTGAGTTCCTCAAGGACTGAGATCCTGTATGATTCATTCATTCCAGTGGCTAGCACAGGACATGGAGAACTGACTTCTAACATTGATTTAAAAGCTGATTGGCCCTAAGCGAGTTTTTCTGACGTTCAGTTGCCTTGTAATTAATAATTGATAATAACTTTCTTTTTTTATTACTTAAAAAAATTTTTTTTAGTGTTTATTTTTGAGAGAGACAGAGCACAAGCAGGGGAGGGTCAGTGAGAGGGAGACACAGAATCCGAAGCAGGTTCCAGGCTTTGAGCTGTCAGCACAGAGCCCTACTTGGGACTGGAACCCATGAACCGTGAGATCATGACCTGAGCCTATGCTCAACTGGGTGAGCCACCCAGGCACCCCAATAATAACTACTTTCTACTGAGTGACAATTATGTGCAATGCATTGTGCTCAGAGCATCACTTAATTTATTCCCCACAAGACTGTTAGTGAAATATTATCACTTGATTTTAGATATAAGGATATTCCAAGAGGTTAAGAGACTTCTTCCAGGCCAACCAACTGAAGCACAGCTGAGTTTCAAACTCAGTCTCCTTATGCAAAGTGTTTTCCCTCTTATATAAGCCTTCTCACATGAGATAATGATGACACTGCACATTCATTTACTTTACACACCTTAACCATTTACTTATCATAACATAGTGCCAGTCCTCTTATTGAATCTTGGGAATACGGAGATGAATATTACATGGTCCCTGAACTTAAGTAGCTCATAGGGAATTTCATCAAACTAAAAAGCTTCTGTGCAGCAAGGGAAAAAATCAACAGAGTGAAAAGACAACCTACAGAATGGGAGAAAACATCTGCAAACCATACCTCTGCTAAGGGGTTAAAACCCAAAGTATATAAGGAATTCAACTCAATAGCACTCAAATTTTTTTTTTAAGTTTACTTATTTATTTTGAGAGAGAGAGAGAGAGAGAGCACACATGCACGTGCTCGAGCAGGGGAGGGACAGAAAGAGAGGGAGAGGGGGAATCCCAAGCAGGCTTAGTGCTGTCAGGGCACAACTGGATGTGGGTCTTGAACCCATGAACCGTGAGATCATGACCTCAACCAAAATCAAGAACCAACACTCAA
This sequence comes from Panthera tigris, assembly GCF_018350195.1. Lineage (NCBI taxonomy): Eukaryota > Metazoa > Chordata > Mammalia > Carnivora > Felidae > Panthera > Panthera tigris. The sequence goes on from NC_056669.1 coordinate 57,542,219, forward strand.
CCGACTGAGCCACCCAGGCACCCCAATGGCACTTTATTTTAAATGGACAAAGGCAATTGCCACAACATGGATGGGCCTAGAGGATATTATGCTAAGTGAAATAGGTCAGAAAGAGAAAGACAATTACCATATGATTTCACTTATCTGTAGAATCTAAAAAACAAAATAAACAGATTCTTAAATACAGAGAACGAATCAGTGGTCCAGAGGGGAGATGGGTGGGGGTGGGCAAAATAGATGAAGAGGATTAACAGGTACCAACTTAAGTTATAAAATAGGTCATGGAGATGAAAAGTACAGCATAGGGAACACAGGCAATAATATCGTAATAACCTTGTATGGTGACAGATGGTAACTACACTTATCATAGTGACCACTGAGTAGTACATAGAAGTGTTAAATCAATATATATGTTGTACACTTGAAACTAATATAACATGGTATGTCAATTATAAATCAAGAATTTTTTAAATGAGCAGAGGACCTGAATAGACATTTCTCAGAAGAAGACACACAAATGGCCAACAGTACGTAAAAAGATACTGGGGGCGCCTGGGTGGCTCAGTCGGTTAGGCGGCCAACTTCAGCTCAGGTCATGATCTCGCGGTCTGTGAGTTCAAGCCCCGCGTCGGGCTCTGTGCTGACAGCTCAGAGCCTGGAGCCTGTTTCAGATTCTGTGTCTCCCTCTCTCTGACCGTCCCCTGTTCATGCTCTGTCTCTCCCTGTCTCAAAAATAAATAAAACGTTAAAAAAAAAATTTTTTTTAAAAGATGCTGAACGCACTCTCAACAATAGCCAAATTATGGAAAGAGCCTAAATGTCCATCAACTGATGAATGGATAAAGAAATTGTGGTTTATATACACAATGGAATACTACGTGGCAATGAGAAAAAATGAAATATGGCCTTTTGTAGCAACGTGGATGGAACTGGAGAGTGTGATGCTAAGTGAAATAAGCCATACAGAGAAAGACAGATACCATATGGTTTCACTCTTATGTGGATCCTGAGAAACGTAACAGAAACCCATGGGGGAGGGGAAGGAAAAAAAAAAAAAGAGGTTAGAGTGGGAGAGAGCCAAAGCATAAGAGACTGTTAAAAACTGAGAACAAACTGAGGGTTGATGGGGGGTGGGAGGGAGGGCAGGGTGGGTGATGGGTATTGAGGAGGGCACCTTTTGGGATGAGCACTGGGTGTTGTATGGAAACCAATTTGACAGTAAATTTCATATATTAAAAAATAAAAAAAATAAATTTAATCACACACACACACACACACAAAAAAAAAAGATGCTGAACATCACTACTCATGAGGGAAATGCAAAACAAAACCACAATGAGATATTATCTCACACCTGTTAGAATGGCTATTATCAAAAAGACAAAAGCTAAGTTTCAGCAAGGATGTGGAGAAAAGGAAACCCTCGCACACTGTTGGTGAGAACGTAAATTGGTATATCCACAATGGAAAACAGTATAAATAGCGAATATATAATGAAATATTATACCAGCCTTTCAAAAGAAGGAAATCCTGTCATTTGTTAAAACATAGATGAAACTGGAGGATATTATGCTGAATGAAATAAGATGGGCACAGAAAGACAGATACTCCATGATCTCACTTATACTTGGAATTTAAAATAGTTGGACTCATAGAAGCAGAGTAGAGAATGGTGGTTACCAGGGGCTTGAGCAGGACCGGGGGGCAGAATGGAGAAGTGTTGATCAAAGGGTACAAAGTTCCAGTTACGCAGGATAAATTAAGTTTAGAGATCTAAAGTACGACATGATAACTATAATTAATAATACTGTATTGAATACTGCAAATATGCTAAGAGAGTAAATTTTAGGTGCCCTCATCACAAAAGATAACTATATGAGGAAATGGTATGTTAACTAGTTGAACCACAATAATCATTTCATTATGTATATATATCAAATCATCATATTGCACACCCTAAATATTTATAATTTTTTAAGTGGCTGGTAGAGATCAGTAGGGAAGTCAAATTATAAACAATTATAAAGCAATAAGGGATTCTAACTACAGAGATATGCACATAAACTCTGTGTATGAAGGGAGAACATGGTCACATAAAATCAACGTCAAGTGAAATAATAAATATGCAATTATTTTTATTGTTGCTGTTATTATTGCTGCTACTGATTTTGTTGTTTTTGTTTTCCTTAACAAGGAAAAGATGTAAAACCTGGTAAATATGAATGGGGCTTCAGTGATAGGGAGTTTGCTTTGGTGTCAGAAACCCTGTCAAGATCCCTTAACCTATTGTTTTATCAATTTTTCCTATGATGAAATTCCAAGGAGCTGCAAAGGGCTAAGTAGGTAAATCTATGCCCCCCAAAGGTAGCCCTTAATCTCTTAGGGGCAGAGTTGCTAAGAGATCATCTAAAGGGACAAATTCATAGTTAAGTGATGCTCTGAGCATACAGCATTGCATATAGTGGTCACTTAATAGAAGGCAGTTATCAATTATTATGAAGCAAACAGGGTGCCTGGGTGGCTCAGTCGGTTGAGTGTCTGACTTCGGCTCAAGTCATGATCTCGTGGTCTGTGAGTTCGAGCCCCGCGTCGGGCTCTGTGCTGACAGCTCAGAGCCTGGAGCCTGCTTTGGATTGTGTGTCTCCCTCTCTCTCTGCCCCTCCCTCACTCATGCTCTGTCTCTCTCTGTCAAAAATAAAATAAACATTAAAAAAATTATTATGAAGCAATTGAATGTCAGAAAGCCTCACTTAGAGTCAATCAGCTTTTACCTATTTTTTTTTAAGTTTACTTCTTTCTTTTAGTAATCTCTAAACCCAACATCAGGCTCAAACTCACAACCCCAAGATCGAGCGTTGCATGGTCTACCGAATGAGCCAGCAGGCACCCCTCAATCAGCTTTTAAATCAAGGCTAGAAGTCAGATCTCCATGTCTTGTGCTAGCCACTAGAATAAATTAATCAGATAGGATCTCAGTTCTTGAGGAACTCACAATTTAATATGTGGAAGAGATAGTAACAAATAATTAATATATAGTATAGTAAATGAAATAGCAGAATTACGTGCAAAATATTGGGACCACACAGAGATGGCAATTAATTCTGCCTGGAGAAATAGCAGATAAGTCATCCCTCCTCCACCACAGTGACTGTTTTTTTTTGTTTTGTTTTGTTTTTTGCCTGCACGGGGTATCTAAAAGCTGTTGAGATTTTAGAAAAAAAACAAAACAAAACTATTGAGTTCTTAGTTTGTGCCAGGTCAGGTCTTTCCAGGTATATAGGTTCATTCAACTCCCCCAATGCCTGTGTGAAGTTGAGAATCACTCACTCGTTTCATAGATGAGGAACAAAGAAACAAAGAAGTTACCTAGTTAACATAAGTCACGCTGCAGGTGATGACCTACCTGATTTCAGCACCTGTGCTCCTTCTGTTCCACCGGATGGTGACTATAGGTTTCCAAAAGGGCAGATTGGCTAGGCCAGAGAGTTTCCTTCCTTGTCTAGCCCAGGCAAATGTAACCTGGTAAGATACAAAACCTATCTTTGTACTGTTCATACACTCTGAGGAGGGAGAAAGCTGAGGGGAAGCGGGATAAGAAGGAAGAAAGGGACAATTAATTCTGTTGGCAAAGCACAAGGATTTTTCAAGACAACTAGAATACTTTAAAAGGTCAGGAATCTAGGACCCGAAAGGAAGGTGAAGTCAGTATATATGGATGTAAAGACACCATAGCAGCAATATCTATTAATGTGTTGGAATGGATATTATTGTTTCCAAGCTCAGTTGATGATGTCATGTGTTATAAAGGAATATGAGCTTGCTGAGTTTGCCAGAAAGACACTTTCATACAGATGTGGCCAGAAATCCTTGTATCTGCAGCTATTCTGTAATTTCTCTGGCTTATTTTGTCTTTAGCCTCTAAAAACTAAGACTCCCTTAGAGAAACCAAGATAGCTCAACACAGGCCAACTTTCCAGGTACCAAGTCTCCTGCTTTCTTGCTTTATCCTCCTACAGACTATGAGCTGCCCAAGGTAAAGGATGTACCTTATTCATCTTTGTATGTCCAACATCTAGTCCAGGGCCTGGCCCATAGTAATATGCATCTGGTGAACTGAAATGAAAGCTTCCTATTCTTCTTTCTCTTTTTTCTCCTACCTCTATGACATCATTCTTGTCTGTACATCCACAAGTGGCATAGTAGACACATAAAGATGGGAGAATGTGCAGAGAATATGGGCTCAGATCCAACCCTGCTTCCATCATTTACCCACTGTGTGATTTGTTATTATTATTGTTGATAATATTATTATTATTATTATTATTATTATTATTATTATTTTAAGTAGGCTCCACACTCAATGTGGGGCTTGCACTCATGACCTGGAGATCAAGAGTTGCACCCTCTACCAATTGAGCCAAGCTGGGTGCCCCACTCATGGTGTGACTTTGAAAAAGAGAGACTAGTGAATGTTTCAGGGACTTCAAGTTTAACTGAAATGTGTATATAAAGAAATATTCTCCCTGGCATGTGACCTGCTGCCACCCCCCCCCCTCTTTATTTCCTGAAGCTCCTTGGGCCATCATCCTAGAGTGGGAAATAGATTGAGGCTCACCAAATTCCTCCTGACCTCCCCAGTGGGAGAAATAGAAGAAAACGGGTAGAACATTTGAATGCCACCTGTAAAAGTTGCCTGAAACAAATCCTTTTGGGTCCATGTTCTGGATAGTTTTGCCTTCATGATGAGTGGATATTATAAGAGAGGCAGCTAAGATAGTAGGGCTAAGGATAACAGAACCAAATAGTAATTTGTGATCACTTCACTTTAAAAAATGATTACGGGGCACCTGGGTGGTTCAGTTGGTTGAGCATCCGATGCTTGATTTTAGCTCAGGTCATGATCTCAAGGTTTGTGGGATCAAGCCCTGCATCTGGCTCTGTGTTTGTGGAACCTGCTTGGGATTCTCTCTCTCCCTCTCTCTCTCTCTAGGCCCTTCCCTGTGCATGCTCTCTCTCTCAAAATAAATAAATAAACTTAAAAAAAATTATTGGGGCGAGGTGCCTAGGTAGCTCAGTTGGTTAAGCATCTGACTGATCCTCCCAGCTGGGGTCATGATCTCATGGTTCCTGAGTTCAAGCCCTGCCTTGGGCTCTGTGCTGACAGCACAGAGCCTGTTTGAGATTCTCTCTCTCCCTGTCTCTCTGCCTCTCCCCTGCTCTCTCTCTCTCTCTCCCTCTCAAAACAAACAAACAAACAAACAAACAAACAAACAAACAAACTTTAAAAAATTATTGGGGCACCTGGGTGGCTCAGTCAGTTAAGCCTCCAATTCTTGGTTTATGCTCAGGTCATGATCTTTCAGGTTTGTGAGATCAAGTCCCACATTGGGGTCTGCATGGTCAGCATGGAGCCTGCTTGGGATTCTCTCTCTCTCCTCTCTCTCTCTCTCTGCCCCTTCCCCACATCGAGGTCACTTTCTCTCAACACACTATTTGCATTGTGAGCATTTTTAAAGGAGTAATTTTTTTCACCTAAAAGATTAACACAGATATTATTGTGTTTATTGTTTTGTACTTTTCAAACAACTTACATGAACATTATGCAATTTTTATCAAAGTTATGATAGGTAAGTTTTCTCACTTTGTAGATAAAAAACCAAAGGGAAGAAGATAGGTGGCTTGCCTAAGCTTAAACAACTTGGACGTGGCAAAAAACAGGGTAATGACAATATATTTCTAGCTCTGGATGTTGCTTCTAATGGTCAACAACACCAACACCAAAAGCAAACTACAAGTGCTGAGATCCTCCCATTGCCAATCTCAAAAACACTTGGTGAACTGGTGTCTATACAGTACACATGAATTTGGGCCACAAGCAACTTTACTGAGGGACTCACAGTGAGGTCTTTTCCCAGATAAGAATGGAGGCTAAGTGCACTGAAGCACCAACTTCTTTAGCCTTGTAAATACCCCTCCCGCTCCAGACAGAGGTCTCCTAATATTTGTCCACTTTATCTTTTTTTTTTTTAAGATTTTTTTTTAAGTAATCTCTACACCCAGTGTGGGGCAGGAACTCACAACCCTGAGATCAAGAGTCACGTGCTCTACCAACTGAGCCAGCCAGGAGCCCCAACTTCATCTCATACTTAGTCCTGAGCAGTGTATTCTTAAAGGAGTATTCTTCATTTTTCTTCGTATCCCAATAATTTAGCACAGGTCATAGAACATAATGAGGCTCCAACAAATATTGAATGAAGTAATGAATGAAAGAATATTTAAAAGTTCTTAGTGATAATTATGGAGTTTAGATTTCTCCAAGATCTTGCAACACCAAAAAAACATGGAGGAACTTTGCCTTTCTGGCTTTATTTTTACAAGTCAACCTTCTGTAAAAGCCTAATTTCTTTTTAATGTTTATTTATTTTTGAGAGAGAGACAGGGACAGAGTGTGAGCAGGGGAGGGACAGAGAGAGAAGGAGACATAGAATCCAAAGCAGGCTCCAGGCTCTGAGCTGTCATCACAGAGCGTGACATGGGACTTGAACTCGTGAACCGTGAGATCACGACCTGAGACGAAGTCGGACACTTTACCAACTGAGCTACCCAGGTACCCCCTCTATAAAAGCTTTAAAAAAACCCTGCTCCAGTCCTCAGCACAGCCACATCAGAGAAAGCCTTAGGGAAGAAGAGAGAATAAAGGGAGGCCCTTTTGAAGAATATGTTTGATCTCAGATTAAACTTCCTTTAAAGTAATAATTCTATGGTACCTGTTATAAAAAATTTCCCAACGTTGCCAAATAGCTCTAGTTTATGACTAAAGTAAAAATATATGCATTAAGCTACCTCCAACTGAGAACTATTTTAGCTTCGGTAGAACTTCTCAGCTTCTATTCTTTGGAATGGTTTTGGTACAAAGAAAATCATACTTACAAGAAAAAATCAAAAGATAAAAGGCCAGAGGCGAAAGAGAGCTGGCTACCAGAAGGAAAGCCAGAAGGGAATGATGCTGACTCACCAGCCGACACTTTACCAGGAATTTTCTGCTTGTGCAGGTCTAGGCCCAGTGAGAAGGGATTACCTAACCCTGGAGAAAGGGAGAAAGGATGATGAAAGAGGCTGCAAGAGGGAAGCTCGAGTGGTTAGTGAGATCATAGAAGGCTGTAAGAAGGAAGGGTACAAAGAACCATTTATCAGGCAGCTAGGTGTGCCACTCAGTCAATCCTTCCAGAAACCCAGAACCTGTGCTCAGGTTAGTCCAGCCCAGCCTCTAGCACAGGGATACTGGGAGAGTACCTGGTGCACAAAGCTCGCCAGCACAGGGCCACTAGGATACTTGGACACCTGAGAGGCCATCCTCCTCCTCTCCTTCTGTACCTTCCACCAGATACCAAATGTATACTGAAAAACAAAACAAAACAAAACAAAAAACAGAAAGAACATAATTTCACTCTAGCAAACTATTCATAACCTCTAGTGCAATTCTCCTGCCTGGTAGCTTGGGATGAGGAGACACAGGTGCAGATTTTACACGATCATGGTGTGGAGGCAGATTTTGAAATAAATTCCTCATAGAATAATACTACCTCCTTGAACTACTGAGATAGGAGTTTCTAACTTTCATCTCCAGCTATCCTCTATCTTTATTTGAATGATCATTTTCTTTACCTCCATACTGCCCAAGGTCCACTTTCACAGTCTTCTACCTGAATTATTGTGCTGGCCTTCTCATTGATCTGCAAACCTTCAGTCTTATCCCCACCCCAGTTCATTTCCAAAAGCAGTCATTTGAAGCACATATAATGGAGATTATGATTTAACAAACAAAATAAAAATGGGGTGCCTGAGTGGCTCAGTCGATTAAGCATCTGACTTCAGCTCAGGTCATGATCTCATGGTTCCTGGGCTCGAGCCCTGCATTGGGCTGGACAGCTCAGGGCCTGGGGCCTGCTTCAGAGTCTGTCTCCCTCTCTCCCTGCCCCTCCCCCTCCCCCACTGCTCTGTCTCTCTCACTCAAAAATAAATAAACATTAAAAGAAAAAATTTGAACAAAATAAATCAAACAAAACTTTCAATAGCTCCTTACAGTTCTCTAATTTAACAACACACTCCTTACCTTGGCATTCATTGCTCTCATGATCCATCTCCAATTTACCTTTCTTTCTTTCTTTCTTTCTTTCTTTCTTTCTTTCTTTCTTTCTTTCTTTCTTTCTTTCTTTCTTTCTTTCTTTCTTTCTTTTAAGGGGCGCCTAGGTGGCTCAGTCGGTTGAGCATCCGACTTCGGCTCAGGTCATGATCTCCCGGTCTGTGAGTTCGAGCCCCGCATCGGGCTCTGTGCTGACAGCTCAGAGCCTGGATCCTGCTTCGGATTCTGTGTCCCCCTCTCTCTGACCCTCCCCCGTTCATGCTCTGTCTCTGTCTCAAAAATAAATATTACAGGGGCGCCTGGGTGGCTCAGTCTGTTAAGCGGCCGACTTCGGCTCAGGTCATGATCTCGCAGTCTGTGAGTTGGAGCCCCGCGTCGGGCTCTGTGCTGACAGCTCAGAGCTTGGAGCCTGTTTCAGATTCTGTGTCTCCCTCTCTCTGACCCTCCCCCGTTCATGCTCTGTCTCTCTCTGTCTCAAAAATAAATAAACGTTAAAAAAATAAGCATTAAAATTTTTTTTAAATTTATTTATTTTTGAGACAGAGAGAGAACAAGCAGAGGAAGGGCAGACAGAGAGGGAGAGAGAATTCTAAGCAGGCTGGGCAGAGTCCAAAAACTGTGAGATCATGACCTGAGCCAAAATCAAGAGTCAGACGCTTAACCAACTGAACCACCCAAGTGCTCCTCCAATTTACCATTCTAACCACTTCTGTTACATACCCATTACTCCTACTACACTGATAACTGTGTAACATATTTTCCTATACTCTCTTTATGGACTTTATTATCTATTTTATAGCTTTTACAGATTTTTTTGTGTGTCTGACTACCAGACCATGCTGCCTGATTTAGAATCCTTGTCTGATTCAGCATGTGTTTCTCCCAGCATCTTTATAGCATTTACACATCAGAGGCACCCCCAAAAATACTTGTGGACAAAAATTGAGCTTGCTGTAGAACTTTAACACCTTTGTCTCCAAGGTTTGCTAACCAAAATGTAAGTGATTCTTATAATAATCTACACTTCCTTGAGACTTTGAGAGCCTTTTCTTAAAAAGGGTAGGGGTGGGGCATACTTACTGTAAAGCATTTGGAGAAGACAGAAAAGAAAAATTTTTTTTAATCTACACTACCCAAAGATAGCTGATATCTTAACATTTTATTGTATTTTTCTTTCATCCATGTCTTTAAAAAATAGTTTTAACACAGTCTTCATACAATTTTAGGGGCAGTTTTGTTTCCAGTACATTATGACATAAACATTTTCCCTAGGTTATTAAAAATTCACGGGGTGCCTGGGTGGCTCAGTCAGTTGAGTGTCCGACCTCAGCTCAGGTCATGATCTCACAGTCTGTGAGTTCGAGCCCCGGTCGGGCTCAGTGCTGACAGCTCGGAGCCTGGAACCTGCTTCCGATTCTGTCTCCCTCTCTCTCTGCCCCTCCCCCACTAATGCTCTGTCTCTCTCTGTCAAAAATAAAAATAAACATTAAAAAAAAAATAAAAAAAAAAAACTCATTGCAGGGGCACCTGGCTGGCTCAGTCAGTGGAGCATGGGACTCTTGATCCCCGGGTTGACTTTGAGTCCCATGTTGAGTGTAAAGATTACTTAAAAATAAAATCCTAGGGGCGCCTGGGTGGCGCAGTCGGTTAAGCGTCCGACTTCAGCCAGGTCACAATCTCGCGGTCTGTGAGTTCGAGCCCCGCGTCAGGCTCTGGGCTGATGGCTCGGAGCCTGGAGCCTGTTTCCGATTCTGTGTCTCCCTCTCTCTCTGCCCCTCCCCCGTTCATGCTCTGTCTCTCTCTGTCCCAAAAATAAATAAAAAACGTTGAAAAAAAATTAAAAAAAATAAAATAAAATAAAATCCTAAAGGGGCTCCTGCATGGCTCAGTAAGTTGAGCATCTGACTTTGGCTCAGGCCATGATCTCACAGTTTGTGAGTTCAAGCTCATCAGGCCCACCTCTGTCAGCACAGAACCTGCTTCAGATCCTCTGTCCTTCCCCCCCACCCCCCGGCCCATCCCCTGCTCATGCTCTCTCTCTCAAAAATAAACATTAAAGAATAAATAAGTAAAATTCAAAAAAAATTAAAATTAAAAACTCATTCCAAATATCACTTTGTAGCTGCATAATATTCTATTATAAAAATGTATCATTAGAGGGGCACCTGGGTGGCTCAGTCAGTTAAGGCTCTAACTTAGGCTCAGCTAGGGTCATGATCTTATGTTTGTGAGTCAAGACCCCCATTGGGCTCCTCCCTCACAGTGCTGGGCCTGCTTGGGATTCTTTTTCTCTCCCTCTCTCTCTCTGCCCCTTCTCCTTCCTCACTGCCCCCCCCCCCGTCTCTCTCTCTCTCTCAAAATAAATAAACAAACTTAAAAAAATGTATCATTAGAGGGGCACCTGGGTAGCTCAGTCAATTAAACCTTTGACTTCGGCTCAGGTCATGATCTCATGGTTTGTGAGTTCGAGCCCCAAATGGGGCTGTCTGCTGTCAGCACAGAGACTGCTTCAGATCCTCTGTTCACCTCTCTCTCTGCCCCTCCCCCACTTGCACTGTCTCTCTCAGAATGAATGAATAAACTTAAAAAAAAAAAAAGAAAATGCATATCTTTAAAAAAATGTATCCTTGAATCCTAAATTGTTTACTTTCAATACTGCTGATAATTGTCATTATTATTTAAGTTTATTTACTTATTTTGAGAAAGAGTGTGCACATGCACACACACGCACACGTGTGCAAACAAGGGGAGAGGCAGAGAGAGAGAGGGAGAGAGAGAATCCCAAGCCGGCTCCATGCTGACAGAGCCCTATGCAGGGGTTGATCCCAGGAACCATGAGATCATGACCTGAGCCAAAATCAAGAGTTGGACGTTTAAGTTTAACCGTGTCACCCAGGTGCCCTAGTACTGCAGATTATACTAAATCTTCATATTTAAGATTACTTTCTTATGATAGCTATCATGATAAGCAGAATTAGTTCTAGACAGATTCATTTTGAGACTTTTGATGTGTTTTGCCAAACTTTATTTCAGAGGCACCAAATCCTGTTTTTGCCACATCTTCACAAGCATTGAATATTAATATATTTGAAAACTTTCCAAATTTGGTAAGTAAAAATCAAAAATATTTGTGAATGTATAGTTCGTGGAAGTATATCAAAAATCTTTGTGAATGGGGTTGCCCATTTGCTGATCTGCTGATAGCATAGAGCCTGCTTGGGATTCTCTCTCTTTCTCTCTCTGCCCTTCCCCCACTAGTGCAAGAGCGTGCACACACACACACACACACACACACACACTCAAAATATATAAATAAACATAAAAAAATACACTCCAGTTACAAAATAAGTAAGTCCTAGGGTTGTAATGTAATGTAATGTAATGTAATGTATTAACTCTAGTTAATAATGCTTTTGGTATATCTGAAAGTTGCTAAGAGAGTATATCTTAAAAGTTCTCATTACAAGGAAAAAAATTTATAATTAGGTGTGGTGATGGATGCTAACTAAACTTATTACGGTGATCATTTCACAATATATACATATATTGAATCATTATGTTATGTATCTGAAACTAATATAATGTTATATATCAGTTGTATCTCAATAAAATTAAATCTTTGAGAATTGGTTGTTCATAAATCATGTTTTCTTTTTCAGTTTTTAGTATGGTTGAACCTTTCCTCCACACTTCGTTATTCAATTGTATTTCCTTTGTGAATTGCCTGTTCATGTCTGTAACCTATTTTTTCTTTGGTGTTAATGCTTTTATTCCTGCAATCTCAGTCTTTTATACACATTCTTATGTTTTAGGAAATAGTTCATGTTCAGGGAAAGACCACCCTACTGGAGATCATGAAAAACTAGGGGTGTCTGGGTGGCTCAGTTGGTTAAGTGTCTGACTTCAGCTCAGGTCATGATCTCACAGTATGTAAGTTCGAGCCCGCATCAGGCTCTGGGCTGTCAGCGCAGAGCCTGCTTCAGATCCTCTATCTCTCTCTCTTTCAAAAATAGATAAAAATTAAGAAAACTACCAGTATGTGACATGGAGAAAGTCATTTCCACTGTACACACCTCAAATCTGTACCCAAATCTACATACTGAAATCTATAAAAGGAGGGTGATGCATTAGAAGCTCTAAGATGAGGAAAAGGCCAAGTGAATGAGGCTACCCTCCCAAACTCTTGCTTTCTTCTTTATCTAGAAATGGTTCCTTTTTATCCATTGTTTTACATATAATACAATAAATACGCTATACAGACACACACACACACACACACACACACACACACACACACACACATATTCCTAAAGTCCTTCCATCTCTAATGACCATGGATTCCTTTTTTCTGCCATAGTAGACTATAACCAGTTAAAGAAAAATTCTGTGGTTGTTATTTCCATTTTATAGATGAAGAAACTAAGGCTTAGTCCAAGTGAATAAATGATTCAAGTCTGGCTAAGAGGAAGCCAGGCCTTCCAACTCTGGATACTTCTGCCTTGATGAAAGTTTGGATCTGTTTCTTCCGCACTCTTACCACTCTGAGATTTAATGGTTCTGAGTTTCTCAAAACTGTAATACTCTAGAACCCTAAGACTGTAACATCTCTGAACGCTCTAAAATCTAATTCTTGTGGAACTTACATCTTGTGGAGGATGAAGTTGTGGAATAGCTCAGCTCTTAACTATCTCTCCTCTACCTGCCCCACCTCCAACTGACTATTCACTTAAAGTTCCAAGTGTTTAAAAAGCCATTGGGGAAGGAGTGCCTGGGTGGCTCAGTCAGTTGTGACTTGGCGGGACTTGGGCTCAGGTCATGATCTCGTGGTTCACAAGTTTGAGCCTCACATTGGGCTATGTGCTGACAGCTCAGAGCCTGGAGCCTGTTTAGGATTCTGTCTCCCTCTCTCTTTGCCCCTCCCTGCTCACACTTTCTCTCTCTCTCTCAAAAATAAACATTTAAAAAAATTTAAAAAGCTCATTGGGGGAATATGAAAATTATGGCTCATTCATCCATGGAATAGTTTATACTATGCATATAATTAAGACGACAAAGAAAAATAGTATGTAACAACAATAGATAATTTTATGCAGCATTGTCCCAATTGTGTTAAAACAGATACACAGTTGAACAAAAAAAGGAAGAATGACAAACTGTAATCTTGATAGAGTTTGGTTGGTGGAGTAATAAATCATTTTTGTTTTATCACAATCTTTTGAATTATGCGTATATTTTTATAATCAGGAAAAAATTGTTTTAAGTTAAAAAGCGTCAGGCCACACCTGGAGTCGTCAATTTGTCTCAGAGATGGGATGTTGAGATGAGTCATCTTAAAGGAGCGGGAGGGGACAGCTGGGCTTTGAGTAGGGCTGGCTTTGCAGGGGAGGGACAGGCACTGAATAGGGTGGAGACTGATCAACTCTGCTGGAATTCAAACCGGAAGCTCTGACGGTGGCATCCAACAGGGCAAAATCCAGCAGCAAAAGCTGGGGATAACGTGGCAACCACAATACGCGCTCAAGTCCAGCCTGGCCCAAGAACACCCCCCCCCCTCCCCATCCCTCACTGCCCTGCAGCCGACGCCCTCGCTAGTTCCGGCCCCTTGTCTCTCCCCACTGGTCCGTTGAAGCCCTTTGGTTTCCGGGGCCCGCCCCTCTGGGGCCCGAGGGAGGTGGGCCGCTCCCTCGCCCACTTCCACAGGGGCAGCCATACTGAGAGTGGCGGGGCAGAGGAGGGTGGGGCCGTTGGCTCTATCCGCTATCGCCGTACTCTCCCAGTGTTTCTCCGCCGTGCGCTTTGGGAACCCAAAGGAAAGAGTTGATTGATCGCTTGGGAGCTAGGCGCTTGTATGAAGTGCTCACGGCTCCCGCACTGCCTCCAGTTGCCAGGAGGCCGGTGGGTTTTAGTTTTCTAGAGATGATGTCATCATGAAGCCTTTCAAAGGTCCTAATGTCCGTGGTTAGGATCTCAGAACCATTGAAAATTAGAGATCCTTAGAGATAGGATGACCATATAATTTATTATCCAAACTAGACAGCTTTCAGAGCCTAAGAGGATACCATTAATAATTAACGATTGGTACAACAGTTGTAAGTGTGGGCTGTTCTGGAACTTAAATAAGCCACCCTACTTAGAGATTAACTGATCCTAGGACCAACTCTTTTTATTTTTATTTTTTCTTAATTGTGGAAAAATGTAAATAACAAAATTTTCCATTTTAACCCATTTTTTAAAAAGATTTTATTCTTTTGTAATCCCTACACCCAATGTGGGGCCTTAACTCACAATCCAGAGAACAAGAGTCGCCACTGACTGAGCCTGCCAGGCACCCTCCATTTTAACCATTTTTAAGCATACAATCCAGTGGCATTAAATTGATGGCGTTCACTTCACCATTATCTATTTCCAAAATGTTTCATCACCCTAAATGGAAACCACGCATTAAGTGATAACTCCCCATTGCCCCCTCCTATTAATCACTTTTCTGTTTCTTTGAATTTGCCTATTGATATTTCACATGTACTAAGTGGAATTACGCGCTTTTGTCCTTTTGTTTTTGGCTTCTTTTAGAATAATGTTTTCCAGTTTCACCCATGTTGTAGCTCATATCAGTACTTCATTCTGTTTCATGGCTGAATAATACTACATTGTATGGATATACCATAATTTGTTTATTCGTTCATCAGTTAATGAACATTTGGTTGTTTCTACCTTTTGGCTATTATGAACGCAACTATAAACACTTTCATTCAGGTATTTGACTTTGTGCTTTCAATACTTTGGAGTATATAACTTGGGAATGGAATTGCTCGATCATATGGTAATTCTATGATTCAAAGTTTTGAGGAACTGCCATGCTGTTTTCCATGGTAGCTGGACCACTTTATATTACCACCAGCAATGTTTGAGGGTTCCAATTTCTCCATATCTTTACCAACACTTCTTATTTTCTGATTTTGTCTTTAATTTTTATGGCTATCCTGGTAGGTGTGAAATATTATCTCATTGTAGTTTTGTTTTGTATTTACCTTATAACCAACGATGTTGAGCGTCTTTTCATGTGCTTATTAGTCATTTTTTATATCTTTTCGGGAGAAATTTCCATTCAAGTCCTTTGCTCATCTTTAAACTGTTGAGTTGTAGGAGTTTTTTAAATTTTTTAAAAAATTTATTTATTATTATTATTGAAGTGTATGTAGGACTTCTTTATATACCCTGGATATATGGCTAGAAAATATTTTCTCCCATTCTGTGGATTGTCTTTTTACTCATTTGATAGTGGTTTTTTTAAGCTTATTTATTATTTTGAGAGAGAGAAAGAGAGAAAGACAGAGTGTGAGTGGGGGAGGGGCAGGGAGAGAGGGAAACAGAATCTGAAGTAGGCTCCAGGTTCCCAGCTGTCAGCACAGAGCCCAACTCAGAGCTCAAACTCACGAACTGTGAGATCATGACCTGAGCCGAAGTCAGATGCTTAACCAACTGAGCCACCCAGGTGCCCCTGATAGTGTTTTTTTTTTATGCACAAAAGTGTTTTATTTTAGTCAAGTCCAATTTATCTATTTATTCTTTTCTTGTCTGTGCTTTTGGTGTCATATTTAAGAAACTATTGCCAAATGCAAGATCATGTGGCCCATCTCATTTTACAGATGGAGAAAATTGACATGTACAGGAAGAAAGCGTGAGCACACAAGGTCACTGGAAGTTAATAACAGCTAGGCCTGAACTCTAGCGTTCTATTCACAACCAGTGATAAATAAAAGAAAACACACACTTAAAGTTATTTAGTGGAGTTTTGTCTTCAGTAAGAGAACATAATAGATTAGAATCTTCAAAACAACTTTGCTCCTAGTCTAAACAGAGAAGGCTGTATGTAAAGATCAAATTATTATGACAGTACACAACTCTGAGTGGATAATATAGGGGTCAGTATTAAACAAAGAAATGAAAGTTGATGTCTTTGATAAAGAAACAAATAGGATCCTGGCTCACTTCAGGACATAACATCTATAGAATGCACTTTACTTCATAGCCTGGAATACTAAGATTTTAGAAATCTAAATCTTTCCTGGCTGAGCTACCTGAGGGGCTTTCTACTGAAGCCAAAAGCCAAAACGTCAATTTCACTTTAATTTTTTCACCAGTGTATATTAAAAGAAATTCCCTTCTAAAAGTTGGCTTTTTATTTATTTATTTTTAAGTTTATTTATTTTCAGAGAGAAAGAGAGAGACTGGAGATCTCACGAACTGTGAGATCATGACCTGAGCAGAAATCAAGTATCTGATACTTAACTAACTGAATCACCCAGGCACTACCAAAAGTTGTCTTTTTAAAAATATTAGGCACACATGTCTGAAGTTTAAATTCCTTTTATTCAACAAATATCTACAGATCACTTTAAATCTATTAGCTTCTTTATTCTTATATTATCAATTAATTTGTAAAGTGAGTACTGGCAATTTCTCTTTCTCTGACATTTACATGGTATACCCTGTTAGAACTTGAACAAGGCTAGTCCCATCATATATCCAAGTCAGGATGAATGTGGTGTGTATGTAATGCCCATGCTTCCCCATAACATTCATTTCTGGACATTTTTAAATAGCATCATTTTTTTCCTTCAAGACTATAAGCTTTGGTAGAGGAGCAATTAATTAGAAATCAGAAAGGGAGGAGGGAGGAATTCTCAGAAGGTGTCCTAATCAAAGTAAGTGGTAATGGTGGTGGGGTCATTGACATGTTATGATGTGCTTTTAAAAAGAATATGGACGCTTTTACTTTTGGAAACTTAAAAAAATATTTGTGTCTAAAATAGAAGCTTCATTCACTCAGCATTTAGTTTTATAAGTGGAGAAATTACCAATAATAATATCTCCCTCTTTTAAATCTTTCTACCAATCTTCCTAACTCTTGAGCCAATCTTCTATTAGAATCAGCTTTTAAAAAAATAAACTAATCTGAAAGAAAAGTGTATATAAATATGATTTTTTACCTGCAGAGCATATCTCTTCGCAGGAACATAAAAAGACATAATAATTATCTGTAGAGAATTTTTCTGCAGAGAATTATAGGGAATATTTTATTCTATCCTCTCTATAAAATGAGACCATTATAGTATAACATGTTTTCTAGTTCACTCTCGGATGACCATGTGGGATCCCTTGGTTTTCAGACTAGAGCAGTTTCACTACTAAGGAGAGAAGCCCTTAGCTAGTCTATGTGGCTGCAAAATCTGATTTCTTACTAAAGGTTTGTCAAAAACAAGACAACAGGCCCCAATGGAGTCACTTAATGCTAAGCTCTGTGCCACCAAACTGAGGCTTAACTTAGAGTGTTGGCTCTCCCCAAAATGGAATCTTAAACCAGTCAATTAAACGTTGCCTAATCAGCACTAGTTAAGTCATCTACCTGATAGACCCTTGCCATCCCCTAAAGGAAAGTGGCCTTGTCATAACCAGTCCTCTTTTTTGTCTAGTATAACTTCCTTTTCTCCACTCTTATAAAAGTCTTTCATTTTGTACAGCTCCTCAGAGCTACTTTCTGTGTGCCAGATTGGATGCTGCATGATTCATGAATCATTGAATAAAGCCCAATAAAGTCTTTAAAATTTACTCAGTGAAATTTTGTTTTTCAACAGGTTACCCATATTTAGAGTTGCCAGAATTAGCAAATAAAAATAGGGATGCCCTGTTAAATTTGAATATAAAATTTTAAGTCACATTTAATTTGGCATATTATATTTTATCTGGCAATGCAATCTATAATATACCAATATTACACATTTATTATTTCAATGTCTTTTTTTAATGCTTATTTATTTTTCAGAGAGACAGATAGAGAAAGGGGGGGGGAGGGGCAGAGAGAGAGGGAGACACAGAATCTGAAACAGGTTCCAGGCTCCAAGCTGTCAGCACAGAGCCCGATGTGGGGCTAAAACCCACAAACCTTGAGATCATGACCTGGGCTGAAGTCTGGCACTTAACTGACTGAGCCACCCAGGTACCCCTATTTCAATGTCTTTATTGAACACCACTACAGTAAAACAGTGGATTAGGCTTTGTAGGTCAAATAAAGGTAAAATTTGTGTCCTCAAAAATTTATAATTATTGGAAGATATAAGTCAGGACACTGAAATTACGTATAAGCAAACAAAAACTACATGTATAATAATATTTCTACAAAGTGCTGTTAATCTGTGTGTAGTTTGTTTCTTTGAATTTTGAATACTGATCCCTTCCAGCGTTTGTATTTATAAGGGCAAGAGAGTACACTGTCTGTAGTCAAGCTCTGTCTTGGAATCAGCATGGCTTTTGCCTGTTCCTTGCTATTTAAGCATAAATATCTGGTATTAAACAGGATTGATTAATATTTTAATTCTCTGTATAGTAAAATGGAAAGCTAGAGAACGACTTACTCTTTTTTCATTTAAATCTCAAATGTACTTTATCTTAATTTGTGATTGATATTTAATCAATAGTAGTTTGTTATACTTGAACTTTTGTTTTTCTTTCGGGTAGAAATTTAATGGAATTTAATGATCCCTAAACAAATACTTAAGAAGGTGGTGCTTAAAGAAACTTGTTAAAAATCTTTTTGGGGGCATTTGTGCTCTCTCTCTCTCAAAAATAATAAGCATTAAAAAAATTTTTTTAACTTAAAAAAACTTTTTGTTTTTAATATATGTTTTTAAAAGTTTATTTACTTTGAGAGAGAAAGAGAGCACATGTGGGGAAGGGGTAGAGAAAGGAGAGAGAGAATCTCAAGCAGGCTCAGTGCATTCAGCACAGAGCCTGATGCTGGGCTCGAACTCACAAACTGTAAGATTATGACCTGAGCTGAAACCAAGAGGGGGATGCTTAACTGACTGAGCCACCCAGGCACTCCAAAACCTTGTTAAAAGTCTTAAAGGGGCACCTGGGTGGCTCAGTCGGTTAAGCATCTGACTTTTGATTTCAGTTCAGGGCATGATCTCACAGTTGGGTTTTGTGGGATGGAGCCCTGGGTGGGGCTCTGTGCTGATGGCGTGGATCCTGCTTAGGATTCTCTCTCTCCCTCTCTCTTTCTGCCCCTCCCTAACTCACACATGCAAGTATGTGTGCTCTCTCTCGCTCTCTCTCTCTCTCTCTCTCTCTCAAAATAAACATGCAAAAAATCTTAGAAAACAGCAGGGGGAGGGGGCATCTGGATGGTTCAGTAGGTAGTATGACTCAGTCTCGGGGTTGTGAGTTTGAACCCCATGTTGAGTACAGAGATTACTTAAAAATAAAATCTTGGGGTGCCTGAGTGGCTCAGTCGGTTAAGTGTCAGACTTTGGCTCTGGTCATGATCTCACAGTTCATGAGTTCAAGTCCCACATCAGGCTCTGTGCTGACAGCTTGAAGCCTGGAGCCTGCTTCAGATTCTGTGTCTTCCTCTCTCTCTGCCCCTCCCCTGCTCATGCTCAGACTTTCTCCGTCTCTCTCAAAAAATAAATATTTAAAAATAATAATAAAAAGTAGGGGCACCTGGCTGGCTCAGCCGGTTAAATGTACAACTTTGGCTCAGGTCATGATCTTGAAGCTTGTGTGTTCCAGCCCCATGTCAGGCTCAGTGCTGACAGCTCAGAGCCTAGAGCCTGCTTCACATTCTGTGTCTCCCTGTCTCCCCCTCCCCGTTTGTGCTCTCTCTCTCTCAGTCTCAAAAATAGATAAATTAATTAAACATTAAAAAAATAATAATGATAATAAATAAAATCTTAAGGGGTGCCTGGGTGGCTCAGTTGGTTAGGCATCAACTCTTCATTTCGGCTCAAATCATGATTTCGGCTCAGGTCATGATCTCACAGTTCATGAGTTCAAGTCCCTCATTGGGCTCTGCGCTGACAGTGGGGAGCCTG
The DNA here is from genome assembly GCF_018350195.1 of Panthera tigris. Taxonomy (NCBI): domain Eukaryota; kingdom Metazoa; phylum Chordata; class Mammalia; order Carnivora; family Felidae; genus Panthera; species Panthera tigris. Next base: position 57,562,235 of record NC_056669.1, read on the forward strand.
CTTGAATTTCTCTCTCTGTCCCTCACTCCCACATGCATGCTTTCTGTCTCTCTCTCATAAATAAATAAAGAAACATTAAAAAATTTTTTTAAGAATAGAATCTTTAAAAAAAAAAAAAAGAAACCTTGTAAGTCCTTGGCAACTGATGGATTGTTTTGTAATGTGAGTAATTTAATTCCCTAATTTATGAGTTTATAAGGAAAATGGGTTAGTAGTTTAGATACTAATGTTAAGTTTTCCATAAAATACTATAAAAGGGATGGTATTCCAAGGTGGGAGAGAGTGACATCTGTAATGGTTTTTTCTTTATTTTTTTCATCTCTCTCCTCCAAATGATAGTAACTATCTATTGAGTTTTTTCTCTGTATAGGCTAAATGCTCTCCAGGCATTACTAATTTAATTCTTATGGAGAAAACAAGGCTAGAGAGATTAGAGATGTGATCTAGTATTTTCGGAGGATATCTGGTGACCTTGTAAACATTGACAACAGAAAGCACAACAGCATACATTTTTTCCCCCTTAGGTGAACAGTTTTATTTTATTTTTTTAATATTTATTTTTAAGAGAAAGAGAGAGAGAGAGAGTGCATGAGCAGGGGAGGGTCAGAGACAGAGGCTCTGAAGCAGGCTCTGTGAGACCAGACAGACAGCCTGACGTAGGGCATGAACCCACAAATCGTGAGTTCATGACCTAAGCCTAAGTCCGACACTCAACCAAGTGAGCCACCCAGGATACGCCTTAGATGAACAGTTTTAAAGCACTCTATTCCGAATGGAGAGATTTGGGTTAAATATTAGGAAAAACTTCCTCATACTGAGGAACTGAAATGAGAGTGGAGAGATTTTCTTCACTATATATACTGAAAAATCAGCTGAATCATATATGCCTAGAGGCTGATAGAGATGAAAAAGCCCTATTGATACTCTCATGGCTCAGTAATTCTGGGAAAAGAGTTTGCCTAGAGACCAAAGAGGGGAGCTTAATCTGCTGTGTGTTGCTTTCTTTGTAGCTTCAGCTCTATCTCCACTTACTGTGGAAACTTGTACTAAATTTCTACTACTTCAATTTCTACTTCTAAAACAAAAAGTAGTCATTATGTACCTATAATTATTTGGATTCTTACTTCAAATGGAATATGCCTACAACTAAACTCACTATCTTTCTCTTTTTCTTGATCTGTATGCCTCTTTAGTTGCTGCCTGTTTGTTTTCTTTCCTCCTCTTAAAAACCAAATTCCTTCAATGAGTCTTCACTTCTTGCTGCTATTACTTAATCTCCCATGTCCTCTTAAATCCAAATCTGGTTTTTGTTTTTCTCACGCCATTGAAACTTCTCTGACTTAGGCCACTGGTGACTCTTTAAAAAAAAAAAAAATCCACTTTACTAATATATAATTTACATATGATAAAAATCACTCATGTTGAGTGCACAGTAATCCACTGATTTTTAGTCAAAGAATTGTACAATCATCATCACAATCCAATTTTAGTACATCTTTATCACCCCAAAAGACTCCTGTGCCCATTTGCAGCCATTCATCTTTTGAGAGCAGTTTCAAAGAATGATTTTCAGTCTACAACATATGTTTTTGCTCTGATGCATTTGGTGTTGCTGACCACACCTTTCCTTTTGCAACTTTCTCTTCCCTTCTTTTCTGATCACCACTCTCTCCTGGTTTTCCACCTAACTTTCTGGTATTTCTTCACAGGTTAGTTTCTCTGGCTTTATCTTATTTTTATTTTTATTTTTTAAGTTTTTAGTTATTTTAGAGAAGGAGAGACAGAGACAGACCATGAGTGGGGGAGGAGCAGAGAGAGAGGGAGATACAGAATCTGAAGCAGGCTCCAGGCTCTGAACTATCAGCACAGAGCCTGACATGGGGCTTGAACTCACGAATCAAGAGACCTGAGCCGAAGCTGGATTCTTAATCGACTGAGCCACCCAGGCACTCCATTTTCTCTGCCTTTAAATACTGTTATTCCAGAGGATTCTCTCCTGAACTCTCAGCGTATACTCTACTTAGGTAATCACATCCATCCTCATGACTACAATCACCACCTGTAAAGTGATGACTCCTAAATCTGTACTTCTAGCTCGGACTTGAGTTCTGAACTCCAGACTAGTATAGTATAGTATAGTATAGTATAGTATAGTATAGTAGCAAAAAGACTTACCACCAACAGTGAGTCTTTTCTTGGGCTCGGGTTATAATAAAATGTACATAGAAAAGTCATCAAAATAGGACATAAATCCTATTCTTCTTGGAGGAGGAAATTACAATTCACCCATATGTAATTAAGTTTCAAAGTGGTCGATGAAATATGAAATATATGTATGATCTCTGAAGTCTATAAACAGTAATACACTCTTCTTAGCAGATCTTGTAAATTAGTTTTAACGTACCTGCATCTCTATTACTTACATTATTCTAACTTATTTTATTTTATATTTTAGTTTAGTTTAGTTCAGTTTTACATAGCTTTCTGACCAGGAGATTGATATAAACCTGAGAGCAGGAACCAAATGTTTTAATGCTTTGTCCTTCCAGTAGGAAAACACAGTGCTTGGTACATAGTGCTTTGGTACAGGCAAAAGTGTTTGTAGATAAATGAACAAATGAATGTATGGGAAACGAGCATACCTGAAACTGAACTGATGTGTTAGTGTAGTGAACATTGGTGGTGGGCTGCAAAATGTCATTTTCAATCTTTTCCCCCTTATAACAAAATCATAGTTTTATTACAATAATCTGTCTCCTTCCACAAAGTCATATACTTTTGTATTTGTCATAGTAATCCCATTTCTCTTGCCAGTGACAGATTTAGGATAAGTATATGAAGATATTCTGGTCAGTGAGCTGTAATAGGGAATCTGCTGGGGGGATTCTGGGGAAAGTTTTTCACTTCTAAATAGAGATACATCGAGCCATCTTCTCTCTTTGGACTTTGTAGTGTCTAGATGTGTCAACCTGAACTATGACATCCATCTTGTCATTATTGGAGAAGCCAGTATCTAAAGAAAAAGTCCATATACTGAAGAAAACAGAGCAAAGACAGAAGAACCTCGTCATTGCAGACATTGGTAGGCAGAAATTAACCAAATCTGAAGCTTCCCTAGCTTGGAACCTCTTAATGTGATTTGCCCTATTATTTAAGCTATTTAGAGTTGGATTTTCTTTCCGCTGAAGGATTCCTAACTGACAATGTTAGTAAATGAATAACAAAGCAAACAACCTGTGCCTTTTTTTTTTCCTCTCTCATCAGACTACAGTGGAGTGTGGACAAAGGGCACATATTAACCCTGTTGTCTGTATTGGAATACAGCTGCAGTGTAGATGTTCTTTCAAGCCTCTTCTGGAAAGACTGTTTATACACTAACCTTGATAATCTCAGATCTGGGCAACAAAAACAATTTAGGATCTTACTTTTTCTGATGAAAATAATGAGACTTTCAGCCTGGCTCTACTATGCAATGCTGACATTTTCAGCACAAGGGAACAGTCTTAATAGTAATAATTTTCAGGAGACTTGAAGACATATATTGACACTGGTTATATATATAATATATATAGTGTATAATTATACACATCTTTATATATAAAAGATAATTATATATAACATGTAATATTATTATAATATTTTCATACAAGTTTCAGAACTTTTACCGTTTCTACTCCCCTTCCATCTACTCAAATTCTGCTATTATGCCGAGATGCAGCTGAGATTTCATCCTTGTCATAAATATAATGCATCATGAGGTAACCTCTCTTTTCTCTAATCTCTTAATTGCCTTAGTACTTTATTTGGACATGCAATGCTTTGTGAGATCTCTGTTTATTGTTTTAAAATGTTGTTCAAATCTTTATTAAACTTTTATTTTGTTAATTGAAATTTAAAAAACTATTTTATTTTTATTCCGGTATAGTTAACATTTAAGCTTTTCATATGTCTTTCCTTTTCAACTTCATTTTAAGTTCCACAATGGCTGAATACATGTCAAAGTATCCTCACACAAGTACCTCATCTATTAGTTAATAAATTGTCGAATTATTTTTTGACAATTTTAATAAATTGTCAATTTAATTTTATTCTTAATAATTATTTATTTTTGAGAGACAGATAGAGAAACAGAGCACGAGTGGAGAAGGGCAGAAAGACACAGAATCCGAAGTAGGCTTCAGGTTCTGAACTTGTCTGCACAGAGACTGACATGGGGCTCAAACTCACAAACTGTGAGATCATGACCTGAGCTAAAGTCGGTGGCTTCACTGACTGGGCCACCCAGTTGCCTCTAAATTGTCAATTTATTAAATTATCAAATAAACAAAATGATTGTTTATTTTTTATTGTCAATTTTTAATTTAAAATGTTAAGAATGTGTAGAGAGAAGAGATTTGGCAAAGGAGTTAGAAATCTCATTAGAAATGTTCTTTGTATTTTGTTGCTAAGAACTAAACAGATTTCTTTGATTACAAAAATATCCTTCCTTTACACCCTAAAGTATATAATAATTCAGTGGTAATAGGTATAGGGAATCAAATAAAATAGGATTTGTTTAATTTTTGTAATTTATATATATACATACATATGTGTATATATATATATATATATATATATATATATATATATATTTTACATTTATTTATTTTTTGAGAGACATAGAGAGACTTAGCACAAGCTGGGGAGGGGCAGAGAGAGAAGAAGACACAGAATCCGAAGCAAGCTCCAGGCTCCGAGCTGTCAGCACAGAGCCTGACACGGGGCTTGAACTCACAAACCGTGAGATTGTGATCTGAGCCAAAGTTGGACGCTTAACCAATTGAGTCACCCAGGCACCCCCAATTTTTGTTATTTTTAACAAGTTTTTATTTATTTATTTATTTATTTATTTCTGAGAGAGAGAGGGAGAGAGCAGGGAGGGGCAAAGAGAGCGGGACAGAGAGAGAATCCCAAGCAGGCTCTGCACTGTCAGCACAGAGCCCAATGTGAGGCTCAAACTCATGAACTATGAGAACATGACCTAAGCGGAAACTGGATGCTAAACCGACTGAGCCACCCAGGTGCTCCTGTTTCAGTGTTTACATGAAGTTGATGTCCAAACTTTGTTTTCTCTCCCCCCTCCTCAGCACAAGGCACATTGCTTTGTGTTTCATTTGTACATAGTAAATGTTGAAACACATTAAACAATGTATACAGACTTGGGATTAGGTTCATGGGTATTTATTGTACTGTTATTTTTTTAATAGACTATTTTTTAGAGCACATTTATGTTCATAGCAAAAGTGAGATGAAGATACAAAAGTTCTTTAAGAATCTCCTGCCCCAACCCATGCATAGCTTCCCCCATTATCAATACTCTCCACTAGAATGGTACATATGTTGGTATTGATGAACCCATATTGATACATTATTGTCACCCAAAGACCATGGTTTACACTAGTGTTCACTCTTGGTGTTGTACATTTTCTGAATTTGGACAAATGTATAATGATATATATCTACCATTTTAATATCATACAGAGTAATTTCAGTGCCCTAAAATTATCTCTTCAACCCTTCCTCTCTGAACCCCTGACAACCACTGATCCTTTTACTGTCTCCATAGTTTTGATTTTTCCAGAAACATGAATATTTAACATAAACATCAGTTAACATGAACATTAAAACCCCTTTTTCATCCTACCTTCGATTAGCATAAAGAAGAAGGGTTGCATAGATGGCTTTGTCAATGGAGCATACAACTCTTGATCTCTGGGTTGTGAGTTTGAGCCCCCCGTTGTGTGTAGAGGTTACTTAAAAAAATTTTTTTTAATAAAGAAATAAGAAATAAAGAAGAAACCATACCTGTGACAATGCTTCTGTATAACATAAACTATTGTACTTATGTTTACTTTTTTAATTGAAAGATGATTCACGTATCATAACATTCACCCTTCTAAAGTGTATATAGTTCAGCGGTTTGTATTGATTCACAATGTTGCACAGCCATCACCACTATCTAATTCCAGATCTTTTCATCATCCCCAAAAGGAAAAGCTAATATGAGGCCTTTTGCATCCAGGTTCTTAGCATGTTTTCAAGGTTTATCCATGTTGTTTTATGTATCAGCACTTCATTCCTTTTTGTGGCTAAATAATACTCCATCATATGGATATATCTGATTTTGTTTACCCATTCATCAATTGATAGAAATTTGAGTTGTTTCTGCTTTTTGGATATTAAGAATAATGCTCCTGTAAACCTTAGTGTGAAAGTTTTTGTGTGGACATATGTTTCCAATTCTCTTGGATGTATACCTAGAAGTACAATTGTTGAGTCATACGGTAACCATATGTTTAAGATTGTGGGGAAGTACCAAACTGATTTCCAAAGTGGTTGCACCCTTTTATATTCCCAAAAGTAATGTATGAAAGTTTGAATTTCTCTACATTAATTCTAATTCTTGTTTTCTGTTTTTTTTTTTTATTATAGCCACTTGTAAGGTGGTATCTCATTATATTTTTTTATTTGCATTTCTCCAATAGCTAATTATATTGAATGTATTTTCATGTGGTTATTTGCCATTTATATGTCTTCTTTGGAGAAGTGTGTGTTCAATTCTTTGTCCATTTTTAATTGGGTTGTCTTTTTATTGTTGAGTTATAAAAGTTCTTTATATATTCTTGGGGCACCTGGATGGCTAAGTCAGTGGAGCATGTGATCCTGACCTTGGGGTTGTGAGTTCCAGTCCCATGTTGGGTATAGAAATTACTCAAAAAATAAAATAAAATCTTTTTTAAAAAAATTCTTTAGGGGTGCCTGGGTGTCTCAGTCGGTTAAGCGTCCGACTTCAGCTCAGGTCATGATCTCACAGTTTGTGAGTTCGAGCCCTGTGTCAGGCTCTGTGCTGACATCTTGGAGCCTGGAGTCTACTTCGGATTCTGTGTCTCCCTCTCTCTCTGTCTCTCTGTGTCTCAAAAATAAACATTTAAAAAAAAGTTTAAAAAAGTTCTTTATATATTCTGGATACTAGACCTTTATCAGATCTATGATTTGTAAATATTTTCTCCATTCTGAGTGTTATCTTTTCACTTTCTTGATAGTACTCTTTGGTGCATAAAAGTTTTAAATTTTAATGTTAATTTATCTATTCTTTCTTCATTGCTTGTACTTTTGGTGTCAGATCTAAAATATCATTCTAAATCTAAGATCATACAGATTTACACCTATATTTTCTTCTAAGAGTTTTATAATTTTAGCTCTTACTTTTAAGTCTTTGATCCATTTTTAATTAATCAATTATTTATTCGTTTATTTTAAAGTAATCTCTACTCCCAACATGGGGCTTGAACTCACAACCCTGAGATTAAGAGTCACATGCTCTACCAACTGAACCAGCCAGAGGCCCCTTTTTAATTTTTTTGATTATATATATGTACAATCTGTATATAATGGATATACAGTTGTCCAAGCACCAATTTTTTTTATCTTTTTTTTTTAATTTTTTTATTTTTTTTTAATTTATTTTTTTTTATTTTTTAATATGTGAAATTTACTGTCAAATTGGTTTCCATACAACACCCAGTGCTCATCCCAAAAGGTGCCCTCCTCAATACCCATCACCCACCCTGCCCTCCCTCCCACCCCCCATCAACCCTCAGTTTGTTCTCAGTTTTTAACAGACTCTTATGTTTTGGCTCTCTCCCACTCTAACCTCTTTTTTTTTTTTCCTTCCCCTCCCCCATGGGTTTCTGTTACGTTTCTCAGGATCCACATAAGAGTGAAACCATATGGTATCTGTCTTTCTCCGTATGGCTTATTTCACTTAGCATCACACTCTCCAGTCAAGCACCAATTTTTGAAAAGACCATACTCTTTTCCTGTAAGTTGTCTTGGCACCATGTTGTAAATCAATTGACCAGAAATGTGTAGGTTTATTTCTGGATTTTCAGTTTGATTCCATTGATTTATGTGTGTATCCTTATGCCAGTACTACAGTCTTGATTGTTTTGGCTATTCTGGGTCCTTTGAATTTCTGTGTGAGTTGCAGCATTAGCTCATCAATTTCTACCAAAAAACCCAGCTGATATTTGGCTAGGGAATGCATTGAATCTGTGGATCAATTTGGAGAGTATTTTCATCTTAACAGTATTGAGTATTCCAATCCATGAACATGGGAACTCTTTCCATTTATTTAGGTCTTCTTTAATTTTTTTTCAGTTCTTTAATTATTGTGTCATTTTCAATGTAAATATCATGCACTTCTTTTGTAAATTTGTTCCTAAATATTTTATTCTTTTTTGGTGCTATTATAAGTAGAATTGTTTTCTTAATTTCACTTTCTATTGCTCATTGCTATCTATAGAAATACAATTGATTTTTGTATATTTATTTAGTATTCTGCCACCTTATGGAACTAACTTACTATTAGGTCTAGTTGTGTGTGTGTGTGTGTATGTGTGAAGCCTTAGAATTTGTATATACAAGATGATGTCATCTGCAAAAAGGGATATTTTCTCCTTTCCAATCTCTATGCATTTTATTTCTTTTCCTTCTCTAATTGGTCTGACTAGAACCTCAAATACAAAGTTGAATACAAGTGGTGAGAGTGGATATTCTTGTTCCTGATCTTAGGTTGAAAGCGTTCCATTTTTCAGTATGTATGATGTTAACTTTGGGGTTTTCATAGATGCACTTTGCCAGGATGAGGAAGTTCCTTCCTTTACTAGTTGAGTATTTTTTTCATTACAGGGTGTTGGATTTTGTCAAATGTTTTTTCTGTATCTGTTGAGATGATAACGCATTTTTGTGTTTGGTTTGTACGGTATAATATAGTCATTGATTCTCATAGGATAAATATCACTTGGTCATGGTGCATAATCCTTTTTATATGCTTCTGGATTAGGTATGTTAGTATACTCTTGAGGAATTTTGTGTCTATATTCATAAGGAGTATTGGTCTGTAGTTTACTTTTTTTTCTTTTGGTGTCTTTGTGTAGTTTCAGTAACAGGTTAATACTGGCCTCATAGAATGAGTTGGGAAGCGTTACCTTATCTACTTTTTGGAAGAATTTTTAAAGGATTAGTATTAATTCAAATTTAAATGTTTGGTAGAATTCACCAGTGTAGACATCCAGTTCCTGGAAAGTTTTTTTTTAATTATTATATTTTTATGTTGGATGAATGATAATCAGGTTGTTTTTTTTTTTACTTTTTTTTTAATGTTTATTTATTTTGAGAGACAGACAGAGAGCAAGATGGATAAGGGCAGAGAGAGCCGGAGACACAGAATCTGAAGCAGGCTCCAGGCTCTGAGCTATCAGCACAGACCCCAACTTGGGGCTGGAACTCATGCACCATGAGATCATGACACGAGCTGACATCAGGCACTTAACCGACTGAGGTCTCCAGCGCCCTGATAATCAAGTATTTTTAATCAGATACACAATTCTTTTTTTTTTTAAGTTTATTTATATATTTTTCAAGAAAGAGAGAGAGTGCGAGGGAGGGGCAGAGAGAGAGGGAAAAAGAGAGAATCTTGAACAGGCTCCACACTTCTAGTGCAGAGCCTAATGTGGAGCTCAAACCCAGGAACTGTGAGATCATGACTCCAGCTGAAACCAAGAGTTGAACATTTAACCGACTGTGCCATCCAGGTGCCCCTGGAAAGTGTTTTGATTACCAATTCTTTCTTTTTACTTGTTATAGATGTATTCAGATTTCTTTTTGGGTCAGTTTTGGTAGTTTATGGGTTTTTTGTTTGTATGGTTGTTGTTGTTGTTTCTGGAATTTGATCATCTCGTCTGGGTTATCTAATTTGTAGTCATTTAATTCTTCATAGTATTCCTGTATAATCACTTTTATTTCTCTATTGTTGGTAATAATGTCCCCTCTTTCACCCTGATTTTAGTAATTTGAGTCTTTGCTTCCTCTCTCTGTTTCTCTCTGTTTCAATCTAGCTGAAGGTTTATAAATTTTGTTAAACTTTTCAAAGATTAACTTTTGGTTTACATTGATTTTCTCTGTGGTTTTGCTATTCTTTATCTCATATGTTTCTGCTCTAATCTTTGTTATATTCTTTCTTCTGCTTTTTTGTTTGTTCTTTTAGTTTATTAAGGTGGAGGTTTAGGTCATTGATTTGTGGTCCTCTTTCTTTTCAACATAGGCATTTATAGTTTAAAATTTTTCTTTAAGTACTGCTTTTGCTGAATCCCAGAAGGTTTGGTGTGTTGTGTTTTTCTTTAATTCATTTGAAAATATTTTCTAATTTCCCTTGTGCTTTCTTCTTTGACCTATTGATTACCTAGGAGTGTAGTGTTTAACTTCCACATATGTGTGGATTTCCCAAATTTCCTTCAGTTATTGATGTTTAAAGTTTTTTTTAAGTTTATTTATTTATTTAAGCAATCTCTACAACCAACATGGAGCTTGAACTCATGACTCATATCAAGAGTCGCACACTCTTCCTACGGCGCCAGCCAGACACCCCTGTTAATTGATTTTTAATTTCATTACATTGTAGTTAGAGAACATATTTTGTATGATTTTAATACTTTCAATTTATTGAGACTTGTTTTATGGCCTAAGATATGATGATAGACCGTATCTTAGGCCATAAAGATAGGCCTATCTTAGGCCATTTGTATTTGTTGCATCCATGTTGAAAGTAGGGTATTAAAGTCCAACTATTATCGTTGAATTGTCTATTTCTCCCTCAATTCTGTCAGTTTTTGCTTCATCTATTATTAAATCTTCGTGTATTATTAGGTCCATATATCTTTATTAGTGTTATGTCTTCTTGATGGGCTGATGCTTTTACCATTATAAAATATGCTTCTTTGTCTCTAGTAACATTTTTTATCTTAATTAGTAATAATTTATGTAAATATTTAATATACATTCAACTCTACATTTAAATGTATGCCCTCTTAATATAGGAGTAAATGATGCAGTCAAGTAAAAATTATAAGTTCCTTTTTTTAAAAATGTTTATTTATTTATTTTAAGAGAGAGAGAGAACAGCAAGAGAGGGGCAGAAAGAGAGGGAGAGAGAGAATCCAAGCAGGCTCCACACTGTCAGTGCAGAGCCCAATGTGGGGCTTGATCTCATGTAGCATGAGATCATGACTGAGCTGAAATCAAGAGTCAGAAGCTTACCTGACTGAGCCACTCAGGGGCCACAAAAATTATAAGTTCTAAAGATTATTGATGGTATTTGTTCATTTTATTATTTTTTATGCATTTATTTTTTATTTTTAAATATTTATTTATTTTGAGAGAGCGAGAGTGCAAGCAACCAGGGGAGGGGCAGAGAGAAAGAGAGAATCCTAAGCAGGCTCCACACTATCAGCACAGAGTCCAATGTGGGGCTCGATCTCACGAACCATGACATCAGGACCCAAGCCGAAATCAAGTTGGACGCTTAACCAACTGAGCCACCCAGGCACCCTTTGCTTAACTTATTTTATATATATTGCCATGCACATAGATTCAATATTCGGTTCTTAGCATATTTTTCTGAGCACCAAATACATATAAGACCCAGGAAGTACATTATATGCATCAGGCACACTCCTACCTTAAATAGCTTATAATCAAATTGACAAACCAGGACACAAAGAAAGTGTGGAGTAATAGACTGATTCTCAAACTTAAAGTGCATAAAATTCCACTTGCTAGACCCGTTAAAAATCAGTTTCCAAAGCCATACTTTCAGAGATTTTGACTTAGTAGCTTCAGTTTAGAGCTTTATAATCTTAATTTTTGACAAGTTCTTCAGATTGATCCTGATCGTAGATATAATGAAAGTCTCTACTGGAGAACATTGTGGAGTGCAGAGAGTGACATTTTTGTGTTCCTTTGGACTCTAGTGCCATGAGAAATGGGCCTGTGGTAGGAGCATGAAAGCCCGGATTCATTCAAATTGTCCTACTAATGGTAACAGTGAATATGGAGACAATTAAATAGAAGGATGTTAAAGAGTAGCTTTCATAGGGTTTGGTGACTGCTTAGATGGTGGATGATACAGAAGAAGAAAGTCAAGGACGACAGTAACTTTCCTGATTTAAGTGAGTCCCATCTCCTGTTAGCTCTGTTACTGATTTTCTAAATTCCACATTTTTTAAGTGAAGATAATGGTATCTAACTCATTGCATTGTTATGAAGTGTAAATAAATTAGGGTGGTTAATAGATACTCAATAAATAGTTTTCTGAAAGAAGTTTAACAACAATAGAAGGTAGCATATGGTTAGTGTTTAATGAGGGACTGGCAAACTATAAGAATTAGAGAAGAGCTTTAAAACTTAAAAGAGTTAATTGTTTAATCAAGAAAATATATGTATCTTTGTATAATAACATACATATTTGTGTATATATGACTCATTTAAGAAAGTCTTAAAATAGTGGGGGCGTGCCTGGGTGGCTCAGTCAGTTACTCTTGATCTCAGCTCAGGTCTTGATTTCAGGGTCATGAGTTCAAAACCCTTTATTCACATGCTGGGTGTGAAGCCTACTTAAAACAAACAAACAAACAAACAAACAAACAAACAAATTAATTAATTAATTAAATTTAAAAAGAAAGTCTAATAGCGCTCAAATCACCTGGTTGGCTCAGTCGGTAGAATTGTGACTCTTGGTCTCAGGGTTGTAAGTTCAAGCCCCACATTGGTGTAGAGATTCCTTTAAAATAAAATTAAAAAAAAAAAAGTCTGATAGTGCTAAGATGCTATTTCCATTTGCCTAGTTTTTGTTGCACTTGTTGGCAGCTTTTCCTCTAGTTGTCTCAACTCCATTTCCTATGTAGTTAAATTTAACTTCCATTTTTCTGCTCCATCTCTACTGGTTACTCTCTAGGCCTGCTGTACAACTGTTGCCCTGTGACTACTCTTTGCATTTCCTGAGAATACCTTTTACTTTTTTCCTGTATAAGATTTATGATTCCTGGATCTGTAACTTTTCTTTCATTTAGCTCCTTGTTTGGGTCTTCCAATAGCTTTTTGGAAAAGTGTGAATTTTTGAGACCTTGCATAGCTGGGAAAATCCTTTCACTTAGAAGAAATTGCTTCATTGTTTCCCAATTTCCAGTGTTATTATTGAGAAGGTTGATGCCATTCTGGTTTTCAATCTTTTCAATATGTCCTGCTTTTAATTTCTGGGAACTTTTAAGATCTCCTTTTGTCTTTGATGTTGTGGAATTTCATGATATAAGCTGATGTGGTTTTCTTTTATTTTTGCTGGGCAACTGACATACACTTCAATCTGTAAACTCATGCCCCCCGGGTGTGAGAACTTTATTTATATAATTTATTTTATAATTTTTTTTATACTACAGTTTTCTTTGTTTTCTCTCCATATAATTCCTGTAATTTGTATGTCCCATCTCCTGGATTAATCTTAAAGACTCCTCAAATTATCTATTGTCCATCTCTTAGCTTTTTGCTGTGCTGTCTGGAACATTTCCTTAATGTTATCTTCCAATTCTTTTTTCTTTTCTTTTCTTTTTTCTTCAGGTTTTATCTTTAAGTAATCTCTATGCCCAATGTGGGGCTTGAACTCATGACTCTGAGAGCAAGAGTCATATGCTCTTCTGACTGCCCCTCTTTTATTGTATTTTTAAAATTTGGTTGTTATAATTTTAACTTCTAAGAAAGCCTGTTTTTGTTCCAGTGTTCCTTTTTAAAAAATATGATCTTGGGGTACCTTGGTGGCTCAGTCGGTTAAGTGTCAGACTTCAGCTCAGGTCATGATCTCGAAGTCCGCGAATTCGAGCCCTGTATCAGGCTCTGTGCTGACAGCTCAGAGCCTGGAGTCTGCTTCAGATTCTGTGTCTCCCTCTGTCTCTGCTCCTCCCCCACTCATGCTCTGTCTCTCTGTCTCTGTCTCTCTCTCAAAGATGAATAAACATTAAAAATTTTTTTTAATATGATCTTGTTCTTCTTTCATAAATGCAATAGCTTTTCTCTCATCATAGACTTTCTTATTTATTTCTTGCTGGTTTATTTGTTTTATTTTCTTTGTTTCATATTGGAGACTTTTATCAAGTATATGGGAAACCTTTAAGGTTTGTTCAGTTTTAATAGCAGACATCAAACTAATTGGAAGGTCAATGTGAGGAGGTAGCATTTACTGATTAGAAGGGTTCATTATAGAATGATTTAGTGGTCAAACAGCTTTAAAAAAATTTTTTTAATGTTTATCTATTTTGAGAGAGAGAGAGAGCACGCAAGCAGGGAGGGGCAGAGGGACAGGGAGACAGTGGATCAGAAGCAGGCTCTGTGCTGACAGCAGACAGCCCGATGTGGGCCTTGAACTCATGAACCACGAGATCTGACCTGAGCTGAAGTTGGACGCTTAACCGACTGAGCCACCCAGGTGCCCCTCACCTGGCTTTTTTTTTTTTTTTTTTTTTTTTACCGAAGTTACCCCCATATTCAAAATTTACAGGTCTTTTTTTTCTGGGACGTTTCAGCTTATCTTTCAGTCTTTTGGGGAGGGCATATAAAACACTGCCAGTGTTATGAAAGGGGCATGGGGAGAGACCTTTGGTTATCAATTCCCCTATCTTCTGGTGGCACCTTACCCTAGCACTCCACTATGCCTGGTTATCTGAGCCTAGTACTCCTAGTACACTGTGCCTGGTTATAGAGCCCCTTGTGTTTAATTCTTCCATAGATGCAGATGGGTTCATGACTACTATTTATGTAGTCTTTGATACAATTCCCTTGGTTTTGGCCCCATTCCTTACCCCTACCTTCTGTAGTACTTGGTACTTCACATTCTTGAACCTTTCTGGGGTTCTGTTTGGTTACTTGACTTGCTTCTTGTTACTTTCTCCTTCAAGGAGCCCTTTCTACGCTCTGTTTAGTCAGTTACTGCTGTTCTATCTTTGTCTCCCAACTTAAAATATTATGGCTCTGGGTTACAGAGAGCCAGAGTTTGCATTTTTATTTTTTATTTTTGTTTTAGAACAATTCCAGAAAAGGAAGGAAGCAGAAACATCTTTAATCTCTCATCCTGTAACTGGAAGTTAATTTAATTTTCCCAAGTGATGTTGTGGCTTCTTATCTCACTGGATAGTTTCAGCTAGCTATATCAGCCACATCGCTGGATGTAATGACTTCGTAAAATAAATAAACTGAATAGATAATAAATACATAAATTAAATAAATTAATTAAATTAAATAAAAATAAGTCCTAGTCACTTTGTGCTATTCAAAAATCGGGAGAAATGTTCACAAAAAGATGGCTTCTCTTGGCTTCTTAGGCAAGTTACAATTTGGCTGTATAGTCTGTTGGCATTTTAGTGCAAACAGTATTGGTCCCACTTTTCTGTCCTAAGATGCTCTGTTCTTTACATAAACAGCAGTAGAAGCAGTTGTTCTCTTCTACTCTGAGAGTGATTATCTCTTAGTGGTAAGTGGAGTGATTCATTCTCCTATACATCTTAGAGGAGACTTTATTATCTGTGGGGGATACAGTGTGGGGAGAGGAGAGCTCTAGCAATGTGTCAGGTATTACACATGCTGAACTGGCATAAAAAGAAGCAACCTCTTCCCCCACTGCAATTTTAAATCCTGGAAGTAACACCCCACATCTAAGGCTGTGAGAAATCACATTATTCATAACAAGGACCATGATTCACATGAACGGAACAAAATGGAATTATCAAAAATAGATTCTGTAGATTAGTCTGTAGCAAAAATATCTTCTGACTTAGCTTATGAATTGGCTATAATCACAGGAAGGATGATTCCATTGAGGTTTTACCACCTTCTCCTCCACCTTGACTGAATAACCTTTATACTTCTCCCATGGCACATCTTTGTAGGTCAGGGTATTTGGAAAACTGATTTTGACATGACGCCTCCCTCCTCTTTTTTTTTTTCTCATAGTCTTTAAAAAAAAAAATGAGACTCACTTAAAACATACCTTGTGTTAATTCTACTCGTTTCATTGGTCACCTTGAATTATTGAGCATTTTTCATTTTTATGCTTTCTATATTGACCCACTATTATTTTTAGCAGTGATGATTATGATAACCTGCAGAGTGGGCTAGAAGGGCTTCACATTTGATGGAATTTGAATTCCTGCCAGAGCTATTATTTGTTTCAAATATGAACAATATGATTACAGTCCTTTTACCTGGGCAGTTTTCTACTTCTATTGATTTCCTGCCTCTCCAAGATTAATAAATTCTTTTTAGGGAGTAGTAAACAGAAAAGGGCAGTTCCTTTTGATAACTATCACTGTATTATGTATACACACACACAGTATTGCATAACTGATGCTCAAGGAATTGTGTGAGATGTTTTAAGAGATCCGAAGATGAGAATGTCAGATGCTTTCAGCTGCAAGTAACAATGATGAAGACATCTGAAGACATTATTAAATACAAAGACATTTATTGTTTTGCTAAAAAGATATCCAGAGGAAGGCCATTTCCTGGATTGGTACAATGGCTCAATGATGCTTTTAGCTCAGCCATCAACAATGGGTTGGGTTTTTTCTTAATGCTCTAGATATCATGTCCTTATATAATCACATCTAATGGCAGAAGAACGGCAGTTTTTCCTCATCTACCTCTTTTTTTTTTTTTAGGACTTTTTTAAAGTTTATTTATTTATTTTGAGAGAGAGCATGGGGGAGGGACAGAGAAACAGGGAGAGGAGAATCCCAAGCAGTCTCGGTGCTGTCAGCTCAGAGCCCAACTCCAGGCTGGAACCTATGGACCGAACCATGAGATCGTGATCTGAGTGGAAAACTTCACTGACTGAGCCATCCAGGTGCCTCTAATGATCCCTTTAAAATTGTTTAAAGAAAACTGTTCCAGATACTTTTGATTTGGAGCTGCCAAAGCTGTCCTCTCTCGTTGTCCCAAATTTTTAGTCACAAATCTGTTCTGAGCATCTTTTTCATAAGTGGTGTTAAGGAATGTAGTATCAATTTACATAGTGTGATTTTTTTTTTCAAGTCGGTGCCACACCCAGCATGGAGTCCATCGCAGGGCTTGAACTCACAACCTGGAGATCAAGACTTGAGCTGAAATCAAGAGTCAGACACTTGGGGCGCCTGGGTGGCTCAGTCAGTTGAGCGTCTGACTTCGGCTCAGGTCATGATGTCACGGTTGGTGAGTTCGGGCCCCACATCAGGCTCTGTGCTGACAGCTTGGAGCCTGGAGCCTGTTCAGATTCTGTGTCTTTCTCTCTCTCTGCTCCTCCCCCCCACACACCCTGTCTCTCTCTGCCTCTCAAAAATAAAGAAAACTTATTTAAAAAAAAAAAAAAAAAGAGTCAGACACTTAACCAACTGAGCCACTTAGGCATCCTTACATAATGTGATTTTAGGTGATGTTCTCTTCCTCCAAAATGCTCTCGCCCTTCCATCTTCACATGCCCAAATCTCATTCATCCTTTAATGAAAGCTAAAAATAATGCCTCCCATTTATTTCATTTATTCAGCAAATAACTGTCGCGTGCTTATTACGTCAAGCACTCTGCAAGTGTTGGGTATACAAGACATGAGCTCTGACCTCATGGAGCTTACAGTCAGGTGTGGAACACTGACAATTAACAATAATAATTAAGCGATAGGGAAGAATAAGGTACAAGCAGAGGACAGGTAGAAGTATTTACACTGTTGGTGGGGATGGAGCAGAGAATTCTTCTTGAAGACTTGAAAGATGATACCTAAAGGATGAGTAGGAATTGGAGAGAGAAAGGGAGGGGAAAGTGTTTATGGTAAGGAGAAGAGTGCATAAGAAATCATGGAGCAGAAAGTGTTGGTGAAAGCACTCTGGAAAAAGGCCTCTTTAATTCCTCCTCCCTGCCCACCCCCGCAAGTAACTTTCCATTTGATGAACCCCATGCACTTGATATACAATTTTTAGACCATAAGATCTCTGAAGGCAATACATATGACTTATACACAGTACTGGATAAATATGAGTGCAACTTCAGAGAAGAGTGAGGCTGTGTATGTGTCAATGCAAAATGCTAGCTTAAATATTGAAACAGCTAAGGGAAGAGGTGGATTATACCACATCTCTCTTCAAAATAAGAAAAGCATCACCTGTCTAGGTGACTACAGGGACCAGGGAGGCAACAGGGAGGAATTGATTCATAAAGTTCTGGAGGAAGTACAAAGTAATTATAGCTCCAATCCTCAGATGTTACTTTAAAAGCTATTTCAGGAAATATAATGAAAACCTGGTACCCATCAGGAAGAAAAAATAGCCACTCACTTATGTTTGCAAGAGGTTTTCTTTTTGAATATTCTCTTGGCGTGGGCTGCTCTTGGTGTGTGCCACGGTTCTGGGTTACTGGTGGGGAGGGCCCAACCAGACCTGACAAGCTACTTTTAAATCAAATATTAAAAAAACCCAACAACACACAAAACATAAATGTCCATATCATGACTTGGGTTTTTATCATTTATTTATTTTCCACTTCATTAAAAACATTTTTTTAACGTTTATTTATTATTGACAGACACAGAAAGACAGAGCATGAGCAGGGGAGGGGCCTAGAGATGGGGAGACACAGAATCTGAAGCAGGCTCCAGGCTCTGAGCTGTCGGCACAGAGCCTGATGCAGGGCTTAAAATCACAGACTGTGAGATCATGACCTGAGCCGAAGTCGGATGCTTAACCAACTGAGCCACCCAGGCACCCAATTTTCCACTTCATTTAAAATTTTTTTTTTCAACGTTTATTTATTTTTGGGACAGAGAGAGACAGAGCATGAACGGGAGAGGGGCAGAGAGAGAGGGAGACACAGAATCCAGGCTCTGAGCCATCAGCCCAGAGCCTGACGCGGGGCTCGAACTCACGGACCGCGAGATCGTGACCTGGCTGAAGTCGGACGCCCAACCGACTGCGCCACCCAGGCGCCCCGTCCACTTCATTTTAGAGGTGTGTTCCAAAATCCTTTTGCCACTTGGCTGTGAGGAACCAAAAGTGAGTAAATTTTGATAGGGAAGGAGGTTTGGAGATACAGCTATTGTCTTGATAGGCCAGAATAGACAGTATTTTGAGTTCTCATAGAAAGCCCCCCTTAATTTATGTCTCTCCTTAATTCTAGTTCAGCAATTCATCACTGAGTTTGAGATGGTGCTTGTTTGATCCTGTAAGATTTTATTTCGTTGTTAACTTGGGAAGTATTTTTGATAGTTTTTTCTTTAAAGTAATCTCTACTCCCAACATTGGGCTTGAGCTCACAGCTCGAGATCAAAAGTTGCATGCTTTATTGAATGAATCAGCCAGGTTGTCACTCCCCATTTTTTTTTTAAATGTGTATTTATTTTGAGAGACAGAGAGAGACAGACAGAGTGCGAGCAGGGGAGGAGAAGAGAGAAAGGGAGACACAGAATCCAAAACAGGCTCCAGGTTCTGAGTTGTCAGCACAAAGCCTGAGGTGGGGCTTGAACTCACGAACCATGAGATCATGACCTGAGCCGAAGTCAGACGCTTAACCAAGTGAGCCACCTCAGCGCTCCTTCCACGTTTTTTTGATACTAGTTTTTTAAAAGTGTCCTCCTCGAGGATAGAGATTACATTTTTGGATGCTGTCCCATAGTGTGGTGAGATGTGGATGCTGAATTCTTTAATTTGGTGATTCTTAACTTTTTGTTTATGTTTTATTAATATACTTTATTTTTTTAGGTTTTTAATTTACAGAAAAACCGAGCAGTCCCCATATGAACTCTCCTTCCCCAGTTACCTTTATTATTAATATCTTATGTTAGTATGAAACATTTGTTATAATTAATGAACCAGTATTGATACACTGTAATTAACCAAAGTCCATATTTATTCAGATTTATTTTAGTTTTTGCCTAAAGTCCTTTTTCTCTCCCAGGATCCCATTCAGCTTAAAACCCTATGCTGAGTTGTCCTGTTACTTACATCTACATTATACCCAGTTGTCGGGTCTCCTGAGGTTCTTCTTGGCTGTCACATTAACCTTCATTTTTTGAGTCATAAACTGGATTGAAAATCTGATGAAAGCTATGGATCCTCTCCACAGAAAAATGCACCTGCTTCAGAGGTCTAATTTAAGGGAGGTCCACCCATAACTGATTCAGAAACCTAGCCTCAGGAGGAAAAGGTGATCTTTAAAATATTTCTTCCCTCACACTCAGGCTCAAGGTCAGGCTCTACCTCTAATTTGTTGTGTGACCTTTTTGCATAGCTGTTTTCCTACTTGGACCTCAGTTTCACCATCTGTGAAATGAAGGGTTTGATTTACATGATGTCTAAATCCTTTTCTAGCACAGTGGAAGGCGGGCGTCACCCACAAAGGAACAAAGGCTGTTAACACACCAAGCCAGGTCAGGGAAGTGGAATGGCTTATCAATAATGAGGTCGCAGAGGTTCAATGGGGGAAAAAGACATAACCTAGGTTCCACTTTATGGCTTCGTGGATTTTGTAAGTCATTTCCTTCCTCTGAGGTTCAATTTCCTCATCTGCAAAAATGTAGAGGCTCTGCTTCTGGTAGTTATGAAACTCCTGGGAGCAACAGTGAGGAATTATGATAAGAAAAAAAAAATGGAGTAGGTGGGTGGGTGCACGGGTGAAGGGCAGATTTAAGGAATACGAGGCAGGGCTGAGGGTTCTGGAGAAGAGAAACCCAGTAGACACCTTAGGGATCTCACACCACACGCGCACCGTGCTGGGGTCAATTCAACCTAGGTGCCGGCCCCGCCTCCTTCCTCCCCACGCTTCCCCTCCCCTCCGGCTGCGACGCGCCACACTTCGCATGGTAGTCACCGTGAGTCGCTTTCCATCGCGCTAGGGCCGCGCGCGTTCTCGCGCCGCCACCTCACTGCCATCTCTGCCCGCCTTTGGCCCCTTCCGATTGGCTCTCACGTTAGTGACGTACATGCTCCTTATTCTACCCCCGTCACTTCCCCAGGGTTCCGCCCCGCCTCCCCCTTACTTCTCCCGATTGGCGTGGCAACCTAACCTGCCCTGGTCTCCGCTGTGAAGGAGAAGCCGGGAGAGCAGGCTAAACCAGGAAGGCGCTGGCTTGTGGCGCGCACGCGCACGCACGCACGCCGGCGGCCGGAGGGGCGGCACGCTCGCGCCCGGGCTCGCCGCGCGCCGCGCCAGAGGCTCGCGCACTCAGCAGGTTGGGCTGCGGCGGCGGTAGCTGTGGGAGCTGAGGCGCAGCGCGTGAGAGGTCCCAGACGCGTCTGCGGCTCCGGTTCCTCCACCTTCCTCTTCTCTCACCCCAGTCTCGGTGCCGGGTGCTGAGAAGGGAACGGCGCTAGCCTTGGTAACTTAGAGCCCACCCTTGGCTGCTTCCGACACCGCCATCCTTCCTTTCCCAGCCGCGGGCCTCTCGGTGCTAAGGCGACTCTGCAGGGAGGCGGCGGCGACGGCTGCCTGTCTGTGGGGAGGAGTCCTGCCCTCCAGTCTTGCTCCGCCGCCGGGCCCTGCAGGGTCCAAGAGAGCTCGGCGCCGGTCCTTCCTCTCACCTTTTTCGTCAGCCGATTGGTGCAGCGTCGGTCCGAGAGGTCTCTGGGCTGAGGCGGCGGCAGCTCCTTCGGCTTCATCATGTCCGCGGGCGGAGACTTCGGGAATCCGCTGAGGAAATTCAAGCTGGTGTTCCTGGGGGAGCAGAGCGGTGAGTGCGCGGCTCCCCCACTCCTGGCAGCTGGCCGCGGCTTCCCCGCACCGCCCCCAGTGCGGCCCTTCTGTCCGCGAAGGCTCTCTCTACCGGCCTCGCGTTTACGCTCGGTGGTAACCCCCAGCCCTGCCCGGTGTTTGCTGACCTCTGTTAGCCACCGGCTCCTCTTCGTCTGGATCCGTCGGTCAGATTTTTGACCCTTCCGTCCCCGGTTCAGACGTCTCCTTCCACCACCTTCCCCCCAACCCCCCCCCCCCCCCCCCCCCCCCCCCGCCGCAGCCCGGGCCTCTCCCGTCGGTCTGCCCCCTCCCCCCAGTCCTCACCCCGCCCAGCCCCAGCCTGCTGTCCATCCCTTTATTCCTCCCGTCTCCGTCGTCTCACCAACCGTAGCCCCCTTCCTTGAGCCCCACCCTTATCTTTGCTTTTATTCCAGTTCGTCAGCTCTGTGATGGCCCACCCTGGGAAGCCCCACTCCGGGAAGCCCCGCTCCCGGGAACCGACCCTCTTCAACCTTGGACTAGGAGGGTGGGGGGATTAGGGCGTTGTTTTCCTTAGAGGCTTGGCCCTGGGATATGCGGATCTTATGGGAGGTGGGAAATGGGGGGTCGTAGAAATTCTTGGATGGTTTTCCCTTGGGTGGGGAATTAGTTTGGAAGATATATGTCTGAATTGGAGGCGACTTGAGGATGGAGTGGTTGGGGAGTAAGAGGGGTGGTGGCGGCAGTGGTGATTTTTGTTTCTTGGGTTAGGCTGAGGCTTGTTGGAAAACCTCATTTTCTTCTCATGACTTTGAGCCCTGACAATTCTTCTGGCACTGTTGATGCTTTGCCGATCTCTGCCAGATGCTATGTCATGATCGTTTTACTTGGAATTTTTCACATCTCACCTCTCCTCCTTTCAACATGAAGCAGTGTCTGATTCTCTTTATGGCGGTGCAAACGGGGATTACCGGGGAAATGTTAATTATTTCATTTCTTCTGAGTGTTTTCAACATATAAATATATTTAGGATTCCTGTGAGAGAAGGCCTGAGAATAACGAACATCTTTGTTTTGTAGGATTTCCTTAGGGGCTAGGGAGTAATGGAGTAGAGTAGAATAGATTCATCATCTGGTTATCTAAATTAGATTTCAATATGTAATGCCGTTTCAGCTAAATGACCCTTTTATGCTTAATATTCCACAGTATATGATGAGTAGCGTGATCTTACTTACCTGGTCAGGCTTCTGCTGTCGCTTACTTTGTATTACATACAGGATCATAGTTTTGTGATGGCTTTCTCCAAAATAACTTCTTGTGGTGATAGCAATTTTATGCTGAATTATGAAACTTGGCACTCGACAATTTAGAGATTATTATCCTTTTTTGTTTTTCTTACATTTTTCATGACCATCTTTAAAATTCACACATTGAGAGGTTAGTTCCTTCTAAATCATCATTGAGTTACCTGCTAGGTACCTTAGATTAGGCTGTAGGGAAGAAAATTTCTTTTGATTGGAAAGCAGATAACTGATATAAATTCAGAGCTTTTACAACTACCTTGAACTGTTTATACTAATATATATGGCATTGAAGTAGATTAACGTTAGTTGCAAAATTGCTTCTAGTTGGAGCTGAGAAATCACTTCTCTCTTTTCATATATAATCTTTGCCTCTTCCTTCCTTATCAAGGAAAAGGATAGTCTCCTCTTTGCTTATGAATATTCCTGAAGCATGTATAAACTTGTTTCTTTAAGTAACTTGGTAAGACCTGTGAGCGTGAACCCAGTCTAGGTGTTTTATGGCACTTTTAGGACAATGCCATGTGTAAAATATAGTGTATTCGTCATTATTGATAAATAGGATCTAAAGTGCTTATTGTGCACTCTAGGGATGTTATTGCCGGCCTTATGTTGTGATGAAGAACTATTTAGTTTGCATGAAGAAACCTTTAATCTCTGCCCTAGGAAGGTTTTAGTATGAGTAGAGATCGTAAGTTCGATATTTGAAGGTTTCCTTTGAATTCCTTGAGTATTTATGTTCTAAATGACATTGCAGAGTTCCGTGGCTTCTCATTTTTTACTTTATTTAAGTCTTGACAATGACCTCCCTGTAGTTCCTGAAGTCATCTTAGATTTTTTTTAATAGACTATTTTTTAGAACAATTTTAGATTTACAGAAAAATTGAGAAGATTGTGCAGAAGGTTCCCATATAGCCCCACCCAGTTTCCCCAGTATTCCTCGGTGTTCTTAACATCTTAAATTAGTATGGTACTTTTTTATAATGAATGAACCAATATTGATGTATTATTATTAACTAAGTCCATAGTTTATTCAGATTTCTTTTCATCTTTTTTTGTTTCAGGATTCAGTTCAGGATACCACATTACGTTTAGATGTCAGTGTTTCTTTAGGCTCCTCTTAGATATTTTCTAAAGTATTGTATTTACATGCTTTTTAACTCTGGAACTGTGGGGTTAATTATCTTTTAAGGCTGCTATAATGCTAAGTAATGCCATCCGATAGCTTTGACAGTGAAAGATTGATCTCTGTTTTCCTGGGCAGTGTCTGTAGTTTTCTTATGCATTAATAAAGGTCTTTGGAGCCCATGTCATCTTGATGTAACTCTTCATGAATTATTTATTTTAGGTTTTACAGTTCCACAATTCAGCTTTCAAAAACTAATCTGTGGCAAAGCATTTACCACATTTATAATTCTTATTTGTATGTGTGTGTGTGTGTCTGTTACCCACAGCAGAACGTAAGTCCCATGAAGATTACAACTTATTTTGTTCATTGTATCCCCAGTGCCTAGCATAGCACCAGGCTCGTAGGTACCAGAAATATTTGGTAAATGAATGATGGTTGAATCTACTAGGAATCAAAGCTAGTAGCCTGTATTAGTCTTTGCTGTGGTGGAATCTATGTTTTATTTTTCCCATAGGCACTTAGTAGTTTAACAATAACATTTTATACTTACATTAGTTGATTGTATGCTGGGATACTTTAGATTCTTGGGGTTGGGAAGCAGGGAACCTGCTTTTTTTTTTTTTTTTTTTATAACTCTTGCCATTTTGCTAAAAAAAAAAAAATAATAATGAGACCAGGATTTTGCATTTTTGGGGGGGTAGGTTGAGAAGAATTAGTTTTGTTTAGTTAAAGCTATTGTTAAATTGTTTGCTATTAGCGTAGAACCTAAAAGTATGTCAAATGTTATTAAAGATGTGTTCATGGAACTGATTTGGAGTTAAGTAGACTTCTGTTTAGCTTATCAAAAATAAAGCTTCTGTGCTTTGTAATGAAGATGAGTTGTTTCAGTATATGAAGTGTGAGAGCAAGTTAATGATACTAGTCTTGGTAATCTTTCTAACAAGTCTTAGCGTTTATATTTCAGTAGTATACATGATTTAATGAAGGAATGTTGGAGTATACAATTTACAGCCGAAGTTTCCTTAAGAAATCTCTTTTATTGCTACCTCTGGCTGCTGTCTTGAAATGCTGAGGCACTTTTAGGAATGCATTCATGGTTTATAGTGGAAGATATTACTACAAACAAATGTTACAAATAGGGTTACAAATTAGGAAATATCTCAGGTAGAAGCACATATTTGGCCTAGTGCTGCTTATTTTTTCATTCTGTGTTACTCTTTTTACATCAGGTCTTTTGAATTATAACATGCTAGATAGGGAAAATGTGTCTTTCCATCAGGGATCAGGAGTACTGAACAGTTTAGATTGGCTAGATCAGTGATCTTAAACTTTTCTTCTCAAGATACCGTTACCTGTTATGCTTTTACAGATTGTTGAGGCCCCTGAAGAACTGTTCATATGGTTTATATCAATATTTATTGAAAATTGAACAAAATTTAAAAATACTTAATTCATTTAAAAATAAAAATAATTAAACCCATTACATGAAAGAACTATTTTGCAAACAAAAATTTAGTGAGAGAATGGCATTGTTTTACAAATTTGCAAATCTCTTTAATGTCTTTGACTCATGAGAAAATATCTGGATTCTCAGATCCTTCTCCATTCAATCTATTGTAATGTCACGTGTCATATAGGCTCTGGGAAACCCCACTGTACACTCATGAGAGAACGAGAGTGAAAAAAGCCAAATAACAATATTATGAAAATGGTTTGACTCCCAGGAGGGTATTGGACCCTCTACTGAAGAGTCCTGGGGATCCTGGTGGTCAGTAGACCACACTTTGAGAACTGCTGGATTAGATGATATTAAGCCATTTGTACCATGGAGCTTCATACTGCAAGTTAGGGCAGTCAAAGAGAATGTTTTCCAGATCTGGTTTTGGAGCCTTAAAACTAAACAGTAGAGCTAGTGATTAAGAGCAGAGTCTGGGTTTCATATTTTAGCACTGGCCACTGGCTTTGGGCAAATTATTTGACTTCTTTGTGCTTCAATTTCCTTCTCTAAAGGTAATAGGAACTATAATACAGAGTTATTGTGAAGATTAAATTAGTTAATAAATGTGAAGCATTTACAAGAGTGCCTGGCACGTGGGAAGTGCTCAAACTATTTAAAAAAAATTTTTTTTTTAATGTTTATTTTTGAGAGAGAGACAGAACGCGAGCAGGGGAGGGGCAGAGATAGAGGGAAACAGAATCTGAAGTAGCTTCAGCCTCTGAGCTGTCAGCACAGAGCCTGACCTCGAACCCATGAACCAAACCCATGAACTGCAAGAGCTGAAGTTGGGTGCTTAACCTACTGAGCCACCCAGGCACTCCATGCTTGGTAACTATTTTAATTTACCACATGTGCATGTAAAACTATGCTGTCAAGTGATTTGATAGAACATAAGCTTAAATTTACATTTTATCATAAAAGAAATATTGCATATAATATCTAAAACAATACAGTGTAATAAGTGCAGCTGCTTAGAAAAATAGAGTTAAAAGGTATAAAGAAGTGACAGGAGCATGGGGTTTCAGGGAAGACACATTATAAATGACTAATAATTTAAGTACTTTGAGCTGAAATTCTTGAATTAGAACATTACAGAATTGGAGGAGACTTTCAGAATTCATCTAATCCATTTCTCTTAGGGCTTTAAACTGGATAACTTTCCCCCCTCTATTTTTAATAGGTAATACAAACATAAAAAGGTGTACTCTGAGAAAACTTACTACTACCCTTGTTCTGGTAGCTCCTTTCTCTACTCCACCCCCTCCTGCCATATGTATTGTTTGTATATATTGTTTTCTTGTGTATACTCTGGGATTTCTTTATGCAAATACAAGCAAATACGAATATAATTTCTTATTTTCTCTTATATAAGATGTATCAGACTTTACTCCACACCTTTCTTTTTTTACTTAACAATACATCCTAGAGATCTTTCCATATTATTTGTACATACAAAAACAGCTTTCCATTTCTGTTTTTTGTTTTCCAATAAAATTTTTGTAAGGGGCACCTGGCTGGGTCAGTCAGAGGAGCATAGGGACTCTCAGTTCATCTCAGGGTCATAAGTTCAAGCCCCACATTGGGTGTAGAAATAACTTAAATAAATAAAACTTTAAAAAATATTTTTTATTTTATAATAGTTTTAGGGGTGTCTGGGTGGCTCAGTCCGTTAAGCATCTATCTCTTGATTTTGGCTCAGGTCATGATCTCACAGTTTGTGAGATTGAGCCCCACGTCAGGCTCTGCTACCAGTGCAGAGCCTATTGGGATTCTCTCTCTCTGCCCCTCCCCGGCTTGTTCTGTCTCTCTTTCTCCCCCCCACCCCCCTCAAAATAAATAAATAAATACTTAAAGAAATAGAGTAGTTTTATATTGACAGAAAAACTGCAAAGATAATTCATTTGTACATTTTCACAATTAATGAACCAGTACTGATACATTATTAACCAAATTCCATATTTTATTTAAATTTCTTTAGTTTTATCTAGTGTTTTTTCTGTTCCAGGATTCCATCAAGGATACCACATTTGATTTGTTATTAGCTCTCCTTATGCTGTTTTTAGTTATGACAGTTAAATTGGATCACTCTTAAGTTACTTCATTTATAGAAATCTCCAAGATAACACATTTTTTATTTTTTTTAAAGTTTATTTAAGGGAGAAAGAGAGTGGGCACATGAGCAGGAGAGGGGCAGAGAGAGGGGGAGAGAGAGAATCTCAAGCAAGCTCCAAACTGCCAGTGCAGAGTCCAATGCGGGGCTTGAACTCAGGAACCGAGAGATCATGACCTGAGCCAAAGTCGGATGCTTAACTGGCTGAGCCCCCCAAGTGCCCCTGTAATTTTTAATATCAAATTTCCCTGTTTTGAAATTTTCAAATCTATTCCTGTGCTATATTGTTAAGCTCTTGTCCTTGGGGAGGCAACATATATTGATATAGACAGCTCCAGAGACAATCAGACTTTGGCGCTAATCCTGACCCAGTATTTCAGTGTTATCTTGGAAAGTTTATTTAACTTTGCTAAGCGTTTTTTCCATTTCTTATATGGCAACACTAACCTAGTAGTAGTGTTTTTTTCTACCCTCTAGTTATAGATATCATACATTTTGGTTAGGTCGGTATTTCATTTATACAGTATTGTAATTAGGTAAATGATATTCACAGCAGAGTCATGTAGTATACTGATTACTTATACTTTTTTGCATATTTTTTTTGTTTTCCTTTGTTTAATTTATATACATATCCTGAATTTATCCCCCAACTTTTTATCCACAATGTAAATCACGTCTCTGTGTATAAGAATGCATCAGGTTTTTCCTCAGAAGAAATTCATTTAATTTGAAGACCTCTTGAAGACCTCTCTTCCAGAACCTTCTGACCTATTCTAATATATACTAGTTACCACCCCCATGATGGGTGCTCAGCTGTCAACCTGGGATCTACCTTTGTCATCATTTTGAGGATTTCCTTTTCTCTTGTGTTAGATGGATCCATTGTTTCTCAGATTACATTTTCCTTTTTTTTATTGGTTTACTCTATCATGAGGTTGAACATACTCTCCAGTTGGTAGTTTCTTAATAAATGAAACATGGGAGAAAGTTTTTTGAGACCTTGTGTTTCTGAAAATGTATTTGGACAACTTTTACACTGGAAATTTGGTGGAGTTTAGAATTTTAAGTTGGATACATTCCTAAAGAAGTTCAAAAACATTAATGTATAGCCTTGTAGATTCTTAGTGTTACCTTTCTGACTCTTGGTCTTTTGATCTTTCATACTGATGTGTCGATTTTCATTTTGTGTGCTGAATAATAGATATAATTTCTTTCAAACTGGAAACTTATGTTCTTAGTTTTTAGGAAATTTTCTTAACTAGTATGATATCCTCTTCTCCATTTTTCGTTCCCTCTTGAATTATTAGACCTGGATTGATCTTCTGATTTTGTCTTATTTTATGTCTTTTCTTTTTCTTCATGTTTCTGTTTTAATTCTCAAAAGATTTTTTCAGCTTTCTTCCATCCTATTTTATTTCTATCATTTTCATTTCAAAGAGGTTTTTTTTGTTTGTTTTCTGAATGTTCCTTGTCTGTAGCATCTTTTTGATTCTAGTATCTTTGGTTTTTAAAGTTTCTATTTATTGATACTGAGAGAGAGAGAACACGTGTGTACATGTGTGCGAGTGAACAAGGGACAGGTAGAGAGAGAGGGAGAAAGAGAAACCCAAGCAGGCTCTGTACTATGAGTGCAGAGCCCAGCCCAGGCCTCGATCCCATGAACTGTGAAATCATGACCTGTGCCAAAATCAAGAGACATTTGTTTAACTGACTGAACCACAGAGGAGCCCCTCCAGTATCTTTTATTATTTTGAGGATATTATTGAGATGTATTTCCTCTTCCTAATACTCAGTTTTTTGTATATTGTTAGTACCTCTGTTTATTTTGATTATTCTTTCTTGCTTGATGTGGTCCTCAAAAAACAAGTAATTCTTGGCTATCCTCCTATGTTTAAAAAAGTTGAGCACTAAAAGCTTGATTTTAAGCACTCGTGTGGGTTTAGGGAGCTGCTCTGTAGGATGATCTGGCTGAGTTCTTTTGGGGGGAGTTAGCTCCTTTAATTCTTTTGCCCATCAGATTCATAAAGAATTATCCAGTGTCTTGCTGGAGGGAGAAAGCTTAGTTCCCAGTTTTCTTAGTGCTGAATGCAGACAGAGTTTGATGATAACATAGAGTAATGGATTTAATTTCCTTGTTTTGAATACTGTTTGTATTTTAGCCCTCACTTGTTTCTTTTATTTCCCAGTCCAGAAGCTCTCTATTTTCCTTTCTCATAGAATAACTCTCTAATCTTCTGGTGAAGTGGGAGAGGGACCTGGCTGTGTGGAACAGTGGAGGGGACTTTCATTTGTTCGTTTTGTTTTTAGCACCACCTTAATACTTATTTACGCTTGGTGCCCGCAATTCCTGAGCCATTTGGGGGGTTCTCTGGCACAAATCAGATTGTTTCTCAGCTTTCTCCATTGTCAGTCTAAAGTTGATCTTTATAGAACCTATTAGGTCAACTACCACTTTTCCATTTACTTTCTACCTTCAACCTGGATGATTTAGATTTTCTGAGAACCAGTACTTTTAGATGTTTAAAATTGCTTAGGGTTTGCAGTTTCTCTTTTTTTCCTTTTCCTTTTTCATTTTATAAAATTAAAACCAACTCATTTGTACCCATGTTTATAGTAGCATTCACAGTAGCCAAAAGATAGAAGCAACCCAAGTGTCTGTCAATGGATACATGGATAAACAAAATGTGTTATATACATAAAATGAAATATATTATTCAGCCTTAAAAAGGAAGGAAACTCTGATACATGCTACAACATGGGTGAATATTGATGACATTATGCTAAGTGAAATAAGTCAGTCACTAAAGGGCTAAATATTGTAGGATTCTTTAAATTAATGGATAATAAGCATTATCAGTACTGTCATTGTGAGATTGTATGAAACCATGCCCAGACACCCCAATAGATTTCTCTTTGAGATGAAGTCCAAACTCTTCTTCTTGGTTTAAAGACTGTCATAGTCTGGCTTCTACCCTCCTATCTCTGATCTTATACCTAATATTCATCTTTACCCTTTATTGTTATGCATATTACAGAAGAGTTTTTTTTAATCATCATTAGGGTGTTACATGCTATGCAGAATACATGTCTTCCATTCTTAGAATAATAGAATCTTAAAGATCATTTATTCATTTAACAGATGCTCATGGTGTGCCAGGCATGGAGCTAGGTCCTGGGGGATATAGTTATTAATAAATCAGACATTCTCTATTCTTGCTTACAGTCTGACATTAAAGTAGATTTAAATCTTTTACATTGCTCTGGACCTTCCAGTCTCTGTTCTTGGACCTCTTCTTCAGTCTATCCTTTAAATTATTAGAATGAATTTTATAAAAATGTAAATCAGTAACTTCTTATCTTAAAAACATTGTGAATGTACTGAATTGTACACTTAAAAATGGTAAATTTATATGTATAGTTTATCACAATAAAAAATTAATTTTCAAAAACTCAAAAGCCTCACATTTGTAGGTTTATTTGGTCACCTTTATTTATTTTTATTTTTTTATTTTTAATGTTAATTTTATTTATTTATTTATTTTTAAATGCTTATTTATTTTTGGGAGAGAGAGACAGAGTGTGAGGAGGGGAGGGGCAAAAAGGGAGGGAGACACAGAACTCAAAGCAGGCTCTGGGCTCCAGGCTTTGCATTGTCAGCACAGAGCCTGACACGGGACTCAAACTCACAAACTGGGAGATCATGACCCGAGCCAAAGTCGGGTGCTTACCCAACTGAGCCACCCAGGTGCCCCTATTTTGTCACTTTCAGAATAAAATCAACCTTGAAAATAAAACAGCCAGGTAGTTATTTCACCAGCAAAATGGGTTTATTTGGAATAGCAGAGGAATGCCAGATCAGGAGAAGTAAGCCTTCGTGAACCATTGGCAAGTCTGGAGAACAAATCAGAGATATGCTCTTTTATAGAGGAAGGGAAATTGGGAGGGGCTGTTATAAACAAAAAGTCCCTTGGAGTAAACTGGGAGTTTGAAGCTTAGTGACTTTTTGTTGGCTGAGTTGTGATAGTCTCCTATTGGTTGGGCTGTTGCTAGGCAAGGAGGGAATCTATCCTTCTGGGGTAGTAAAGTAGATTTCTCCTTGTTGGGAATGCAAGGTAAATCTCTTCCTGGTGGGTCTGCAAAGGGCTTCGGTGAATGGTATGGCCTGAGAACTCCCCCTTCTGGTCTTGTGACTCCATTTTAAATGAGGTTTCTGTTGTTTTCCCCCTTAGATTAAGATCTTCTGAAAGCCTCGCTGGTCAAGAGTCAGGTTTTCTGTATTTAGTGCTTTTGTCCTTTGGTGTCAGGAAAGATGACCTTTCCCCCATGTTGTGTTCCACATGGGAGGGAAAGTACATAGC
Organism: Panthera tigris; assembly: GCF_018350195.1. Lineage (NCBI taxonomy): Eukaryota > Metazoa > Chordata > Mammalia > Carnivora > Felidae > Panthera > Panthera tigris. The sequence goes on from NC_056669.1 coordinate 57,594,217, forward strand.
AGTTGGAAACCATTTAAGGCCATATTTGAGTAACAAGAAAGTTTAGGCGGGAGAACTCTCAGATACTTCTTACCTAGTCTATATCTTTTCAGGGTCATAAATGTTAGAGAAAATCTTGAAGCACTGAGCTAGCATCATCCTATTGTATATGCCATTTTGTAAAAGTTTGACATGTGACAAGTAAAAGACTTCAAAATAATTATGCAAAGCAGAATCAAAAGTATGTGAAAAATACAGTTTGATGGTTCTAAACCAGGAGCCCAGGCTTGAAGGTAATCAGTTAAATAGGTCAAAAGATCAGGGGTCATTAGGTGAAATTTGCAGTGACCAGAGGGCTTTTTTTCTGATTTTGTTTAATTGAATTTCTACCTCTCCAGAGATATTTATCCATGTGCAACAGGTAGTATTTGCTATTGCACAAATATGCCTCCTTGTTTAGCAAGTAGGTAATCAGGGACTATGTAGTTATCCAAAACCACTTGATCTAATGATTCAAGTGATCATTGTTGGGCTGCTGCTGCTTTGGCTGTGAAATCAGCTACCTCTCCTAAAGTTAGGGAGTTTCTGACCATGCATTCCTTGGCACTTATCCAACCTGAGGAGAAAGCTCTCCCTGTGTAGGTAAACCCGGAGTCATATAGGCCTCCTTCAGTTTCCATTTAAAGCAGCCATGGATGTTTAATGGGGCAGAACAATGAGAGGTTTTTTATTTATTACGAATGTTGACAGGGACACTTAAATGTCCCAGTAAGCATTGACCTCCAATTTGCCAGCTATCTAACCATTTGTATGCCCATGGGAAATGCTATCTACTGTAGACAAAAATGAATCCAGGCAGAGTGCAGAGGAGTAAGGTATCCCTTAGCTGGAATTTCCTGATTGACCTTTTCAAGACAGGGATCAGAGGAATTTAGATGACATTCTGTGAGGTACCATCCCATACTAAAGAGGACTTTTCTAAGTCTTGCAGAAAGGAGTTAGCCCATTTGTATATCTCCTTAGTGCAGGGGAACAGGTTATTGGAGAAATTGCCTACAGATAAGACCAAGGAATCTCTGACATTGTGAACAGTTTCTGGTGATGGATCCAGCAGAGAGAGGGAGACACAGAACTCGAAGCAGGCTCCAGGCTCTGAGCTGTCAGCACAGAGTCCGACGTGGGGCTCGAACTCACAGACTCACGGACTGTGAGATCATGACCTGAGCTGAAGAGAGAGTGGGGGAGGGGTAGAGAGGGAGGTAGAGGATCCCAAGCAGGCTCCACACCCAGCACAAGGGCCCAACTTGAGGCTCATCCATGACTGTGAGACCATCACCTGAACTGAAATCAAGAGTTGGATGTTCAACTGGCTGAGCCACCCAGGCAGCCTGAGGAGGTCTTTCTTTAAGAAGGTGACAAAAGCATTATCATATTGATGTTGAGTAAATAGGAAAAAAGTAGAAAACTACTAAAGTTACTACTCATTTGTAAACTTTCCACATTTATCAAGTTGTTTATTATGAGACATTCCTTTGGCCTGTAAAACTTTTAAACTTAATATGATATGGGGAAAAGTCTTAGAGCAAGAGTTAGGAGAACTGAACTGTGGTCTTTGCTCTCCCACTTTATAAATTATGTGCTTTTAAAGAGTTCACTTTAACTTTTCCATGCCTCAGTTTCCTTGTATGTAAAATGAGAAGAATCTTCCCATCCCCGTATATGGTATGGATTGCATAGATGGTTCTTTGTAGGCTCTACCCATGGACTTCATGTTAGCACTGTCATATATTTCTACATATTTAATATTCACAAAGCTTCCAGAAATTGAAAGTAGTTCCTTCCCACAAAAGATTGAGTACAATTTTAAATAAAGCATTCCTTTTGTACTCTCAAAATTCTTTAATTGAACTTCTTTTTCTTTCCAAAATATTGTACATTTGTTTTCAAAGTTTCTGATACTGAAATGATTAAGTCTTTTAAAGTTTTATTTTGTTTTTGAGAGAGAGAGAGAGAGACAGAGCGTGAGCAGGGGAGGGGCAGAAAGAGACGGAGACACAGAATCTGAAGCAGGCTCTAGGCTCTGAGCTGTCAGTACAGGGCCCTATGCAGAGCTCGAACCCACGAGCCGTGAGATCATGACCTGAGCCAAAGTTGGATGCTTAACTGACTGAGCGACCCAGGCGCCCCTGAAATAATTTAGTCTTTTATGTAAACAATCTAAATAGTTATTTCAACCTTAGTCTGGTTGGTATTATCTTAAATACTGTGATAATTTTTATTTTTCAGAATTTTTAGTCTCTAAAACTGTAGCCTCTAAAACCATGAGGCAGTAAATTTCTGTTGTTTAAACCAGTTTGTGGTGCTTTGTTATAGCAGCCCTAGCAGACCAATAAAGTGCTCAGTATTCCTTTGTAACTAAATGCAAAACTCCATGTAGCACCTCCTGACAACTGTACTGGAAAATATGTAATTCTTATCAAACCACTAAGTTTTTTCAATAGTCAGAATACCTTAATTTTGTGAGTAAATTTGTTTTGTAGTTTCCTGACATCAATATATTTGTTTTGCATACAAAGTAATAATGTCGACTGACATTTGATTACTTACTACATATGAGGCCCTGGTTTAAGTACCTTACAATCTAACTGATTTAATCCTTAAAACCAGCTCTGTGAGCTCCTGGAGAAATGGTTGATTTCAGGGCTAGGGCAGGGAAAATACAAGATGAGCCCAGAGCTGCTTCTGGTGGCAAAGTAAGGAAGTGTTTAAGAAAGAATGGGGCTTCTTAAAAGGGCACAGGAACCAATGTGAAAGAGCACCCAGTAGAGAAAGTTGGGATAATTTGAGCAAAATAAATGATGATATTACATTATAACCCACAGATTAAATATCCATGAATCCAGAGTTAAATAGATAAGAACCACTCTTTCTTATAGAAGAATTCCAGTTAATAAATATAGATGGAATGAGGGAAATGCAAAATCACCGTTAGAATACCACAGTAATGGTGCACCCGTGTGGCTCAGTTGGTTAAGTGTCCGACTCTTGATTTTGGCTCAGGTCATGATCTCACGATATGTGAGATTGAGCCTCACATTGGTCTCTGTGCTGACAGTATGGAGCCTGCTTGGGATTCTCTTTTTCCCTCTCTCTCAAAATAAATAAATAAACTTAAAAAAAAAGGAATACTGCAGTAATTGTATGCAAGATTGATTTTTTTTTTAATTTTTTTTTAAATGTTTATTTATTTTTGAGACAGAGAGAGACAGAGCATGAATGGGTGAGGGGCAGAGAGAGAGGGAGACACAGAATCGGAAGCAGGCTCCAGGCTCTGAGCCATCGGCCCAGAGCCTGACGCGGGGCTCGAACTCACGGAGTGTGAGATCGTGACCTGAGCTGAAGTCAGACGTTTAACCGACTGAGCCACCCAGGCGCCCCAAGATTGATTTTTTTAAAGTAATCTGTACCCCAACATGGTGCTTGAATTCAGAGCCCCCAGATAAAGAGTCTGGAGTTGCAAGATCTGACTGAGCCAGCTAGGTGCCCCTGGCAAGATCCATTGTTGAATGCTAGAATTGGTTGGCAAAAGTTTGAAAAGACATAGGACGTTTGTTAATTAGTCTCAAAGTATCTCCCCTAAGATAATTATTACAAGAGGAAAAACAGTAGCTTTTATAGTAGAAAAATTATGTAGAGATGACCATAACCAAGTCTTCAAGGTTAACATCAGGAATAAGACATTAACATTATATCATGTTCCTCTTGTTACGATGCAGTGAGAAATGCTTATCAGTTTTTGGTAGTCTTGTCAAAAAAATGCATGATCTCAATCTAATGAGAAGACATTAGGCAAATCTAAATTGAGGGACATACACAAAATAATTGACCAGTACTCTTCAAAAGTGTCAACGTTATGAAAACAAGGAAAGACAGGAAATGTCACAGATGAGAGGAGACTAAGGAAACATGACAACTAAATAGTGTCCTAATAGTCCTGGGTTGGATCTTGTAACAGAAAAAGGACATTAGTAGAAAACCTGGTGAAAGGCAAATAAGTTCTGTAGTTTAGTTAATAGCATTGTATCACTATTCATCTCACAGTTTTGATAATTGTGCTATTTAAGATGTTCTCCTTAGGAGAAGCTGAGTGAAAGGTATACTGGAATTCTCTGTACTAGTTTTATAACTTTTCTGTAAATTTAATATTATTTCCAAATAAAAAGTTAAAACAGTCCCGTAAGATAGGTACTACTGTTATTCCTATTTTACCTTGAGGAAACTGAGGCACAGAGAGGTTAAAGAACTTAACCCAATTGTATAAGGTTGGTAAATGGCCAAGTTGGGATTTCAGCTGAACAGTTTAGTTCTAGAACTCCAGTAATAAAACCCTAAACTATCATTACCTTTCCTTGTTAAATTTTATATAGGTGAAATATGTGCAGAAAATAAAGGATACTTAGGTGTTCCCCCAAACACAGAAGTGAAGTAACTAATCATCTCTTGAAAGTTAAGCTATATGAACTAAATCTGTTAAAGTTAAGTGTTTCTCAGGTATTTTGCACTACCAGACTTTTGTAATTTGTATGACAGAATTCTTTTTTTTTTTTTTTTTAATATTTTATTATTTGTTTTTGAGAGAGAGAGAGAGAGAGAGACAGCCAGGTAAGGGCAGAGAGAGAGGGAGACACAGAATCCACTGCAGGCTCCGGGCTCTGAACTGTCAGCACAGAGTCGGACACGGGGCTCAAACTCACAAACTGTGAGATCATGACCTGAGCCAAAGTTGGATGCTTAACTGACTGAGCCACCCAGGCGCTCCAAAATTTGCTTTGTTAATGATTATATTACTGAGTTACCAGAATCATTTCAAAATACTGTTTATACACAAGGAAAACCATAGATCTATTTAGTTATGGAATTAAAATGTGACATTCAACTGGGAATTGTTCAGTCTCATCAAGAAGGCAAAAACACAACTGAAAAGGCTTTAAGTTTGCTATGATACTATACAAAAAAGATAATAGCTAATTACTTTGCAGGTATAAGATCTGAACAAGAAATGCTTAAGCTGAAAAAGTTGTAGATTACACTAGGTTATGAAATCACCTAGAGAATATTTCCTTTTTTAAGTGGAAAAATGATTTTTTGGAGCATTTCAGCATAATGCTGAATGAAGTTTTGTGTATTTGGTTGCACTGGAGTATTAGGTACAAATGTGAAAATAATGTTCAACAAAAAATGAATAGCCACAGTATTCAGGATAAGATTAGTTAGGCTCTGATTGAAATTGTCACATAAACTGCTTTTTATAGGAGGATATAATAAATGCACTATTAGGGATTTTGAAAAGTGTTTTGGAGAAGAGAGTAAACTTAGCTTAAGCAGCTTTGAAAGAATATAGAAGAAATGCAAATATAGTAGAAATGCTGATTGAAAATTATGCCTAAAATATATGCGAAAAAGAACTATCTTAATTTCTAGAAGTCTTGTGATCATAAATGGGTAGGAATATATGAAAAGATACTAAAATATGTCTTTGGACAATGTAAAGGGGCCACCTAAGTGGACTGTACTCCTCTTTCTCTGGAATTTTGAGGTAACCTCAGTATAAGGAGGATGCAATGACTCAAATGAACACTGACCCCATGAGAGATTGAGATCCTGATCTACTATTTGGAGATTCCTTCTTTAAAACAAAACAAAACTAACTTGAACTAAAATATGAAACAATTTATCCTCTATACCTAAGTGATATATAACCCATATTTTAAAGTGTACTTATTGTTAGTTTAAGCTCATGTGAGCAAAGATGTTCATTTCCTTATTTCTTGGGACTTAAAAAACATTGATAGGCTGTAAAATTTGTTTTATTAGAGTTGAAAGAAGAATTTTTGTTTTTAACTTATTGTCAAGTTGGCTAACATAGTGTATACAGTGTGGTCTTGGTTTTGGGAAAGGAGAATATTTTCAAGCCTTGTTTTTCTTTGTTGGGGTTTTAGTTTTGATTATTATTGTAATATCCAGAAACATTTTTCCAAAGTCAAAAATTCTTGCTTAAATTTTGCCACGGGGGAAAAGTTAAGGTACACATGAGAGTTTATAGTCACAGTTTAAAGAAAGACTTAACCCATGGTACAGATACTGTGTGGTAGAGTCTTAAAGTATTGTTTCATCCTCCTACAAAGTGTGTGTTCTTCATTCTCCATGAAGAAAAACAAAAAGTGTGTGGTTGGTTTTTTTTTTGGTTTTCGGAATAGACCAACGTAGCTTGCTTCCTTTTTTTTACCTTTTTTTTTTTTTTTTTTTTTTTTTTTTAAAGAGAAGAAGAGTGAGCAGGGGAGGGGCAGAGAGAGAAGGGGACAGAGAATCTGAAGCTGGCTTGATGCGAGGCTCAAACTCACAAACCGTGAGATCATGACCTTTGCCCAAGTCAGATGCTCAACCACTCAACTGATTAAGCCACCCAGTTGCCCTGCCTTTTTTTTTTTTTTACAATAATGACAACTTTTTCATGGGCAGAAAATATTAGTTTTAATGTGGTAGATGCGTCCTGTTTTAAGTTTTTCCATCTACTGAGTAATGAAGATAGATTCCTGTATTATGTTTTAGAAGTGTTTTTGGGTTTATGTGTTTGTTTGTTTGCTTTGCCTTTCACATTTAGGTTTATAATCCATTGATTATAAATTGATTTTGATGTGTGTTTTCTGAAGTATATGTCAGTCAGGTTTAAATTTTTTCAGCATGGGTACATATTTATCCAAACATGTATTAAAAAAACAGTACTTTTCCTCACTGCTTTGCCATGTCAGTTTTGTAATAATCAGCTGTGTATAAATTAATCAGTTTGGTTCTGGAATTTCTGTTCTGCCAGTTGGTTTGTCTACCCTTATAACAATACCAGACTTACCATAAGTTTATATTAAAGTGGCTAATTTGGGGCACTTGGGTGGCTCAGACAGTTAAACAGCCTGCTTTTGGTTTCAGCATAGGTCACGATCTCATGTTCATAGGTTTGAGTCCATGTGCTGTGTGCTGACAACATGGAGCCTGCTTGGGATTCTCTCTCTCCTCTCTCTGCCCCTCCCACATCTGTGTGCATGTGCACTTTCTCAAAATAAACAAACTTAAAAAAAAATTGGCTGAGGGGTGCCTGGGTGGCTCAGTTGGTTAAACGTCTAACTTTGGACCAGGTCATGGTCTAATGGTTTGTGGGTTCAAACCCCGCATCAGCCTCTTGCTGACAGCTCTGAGCCTGGAGCCTGCTTTGGATTCTGTGTGTGTGTGTGTGTGTGTGTGTGTGTGTGTGTGTGTGTGTGTCTGCCCCTCCCCTGCTTGTGTGCGCTCTCTCAAAAATAAATAAGCATTTTTTAAAAAAATGATTTCCCGGAGAGTAAATCCTTCCACCTTATTTTTTTTATTTAAGAGTGGCGTGGCTTGGCAATTCTAGGCCTTTGGCAATCTTGAAGAAGTTTGTTAAAATAGAACTTCAGGGGCGCCTAGGTGGCTCAGTTGGTTAAGCATCCGACTTCAGCTCAGGTAAGGATCTCATAGTCCATGAGTTCCAGCCCCACATTGGGCTCTGTGCTGACAGCTCAGAGCCTGGAGCCTGCTTCGGATTCTGTGTCTCCCTCTCTCTCTCTGCCCCTCCCCTGCTCATGCTCTGTCTGTCTCTCTCTGTCTCAAAAATAAATAAAAAACATTAAAGAAAAAATAGAACTTCAGTTTCTTTAGTAGTCATAGGACTATTAATATTTTGCCTTCTTAGTGTTTTTCTAGGATTTTGATCATTTCACCTAAGGTTTTAAATTTATTACTACCAATTATTCATATTGCTCTTTTATGTCTGTGGGATCTGTAATCATGCTTTTTTTTTTTTTAATTTTTTACACTTATTTATTTTTGAGAAACAGAGTGAGACAAAGTGTGATCGGGGGAGGGGCAGAGAGAGAAGGGGACACAGAATCCGAAGCAGGCTCCAGGCTCTGAGCAAGCGGTCAACACAGAGCCTGATGCGGGGCTCAAACCCATGAACTGTGAGATCATGACCTGAGCCGAAGTCAGACGTTCAACCGACCGAACCACCCAGGTGCCCCAAGTAATCATGCTTCTTCAATGTCTAATACTGGCTATCTGTATCTTCTATCTTCTTGATAAGACTTGCTAGAGGTTTATAAATTTAATAGTGTTTTTTCCCCCAAAGAATTATTAGTCTTCTCAGTTGTGGGTTTTCTTTTTCATTAATTTCTGCTCTTTAATTCCTGTATTATGGTTTCTTTTGCTGGTCTTTTCCAACTTCTTGAGCAGCACATGTAGCTTACTGACTTTTAGCTAATATATGCTACACGTAAGTGTGCATGTTGTATAAATTTCCTTTTAAATACTGTTACCGTTGTGTTTTGAAAATTTGATATGCAATACTTTTGTTACTCAGTACAGAATGCTTTCTGATTTGTATTGTGATTTCTCTTTTGACACATTGGTTATTTAGAAGTATATTATTTCCAAACACTTGGGGATTTTCTAGTTTTCTTTATATTTTCCACCTTAATTGTACTATAATCAGAGAATATATTTTTAGTATTTTTAATTTTCTTGAGAATTTTTTGTGGCCCATGTCATATCAATTTTATTTTATTTTTAAAGGTTATGTATTTTTTGAGAGAGAGCGAGTGGGAAAGAGGCAGAGACAGAGGGAAAGGGAGAATCACAAGCAGGTACTGTGCTGTCAGCACAGAGCCTGATGTGGGGCTCCGTCCAGTGAATCATGAGATCCTGACCTGAGCTGAAACCAAGAGTCAGACACCAACTGACTGAGCCACCCAGGTGCCCCATATCAATTTTAATAAATAGTCCATGTTTCCCTGAAAAGAATGTATTTTATAGTTGTCAGATGCTGAATTCTTTGTAAGATTACTAGATCAATTTTGTTAATCATGTGGTTCAAATATTCTGTCTTTATTGAATTTTTGTCTATCCTGCTATTGAAAGAGATATGTTAAAATCTCCCCCAGTGATTATAGTTCTTTTCATTTTTACTTTATGTGTTTTTGCGACTTTGAGATTAGATATATACAAATGTGTAATTGTTATACGTTCTTGGTGAATTGAACCTTTTATCATCTTCAAGTGTTCCACTTCATTTCTAGTAATGCTTTTGGCCCTAAAGTTTGCTTTGATGTTAATTTAGGTATACCATCTTTCTTTTAATGTTTTTATAGCATTTATATTTATTTCTTTTTACTTTCAACTTTTTTATATTCTTAGGTTTCAGATGTGTTTTAGTGGTCATCCAGTTAGGTTTTGTGTTTGTCCAGGCTGATAATCTGTTTATAAAATTGGAGCATTACTACATTTACATTTAATATAATTGTATATTTGGATTTAAAGTAAATCTACCATTTTAATGTACTTATTTTTGTCCTTGATATTTCTTTTTCTTTTCTGTTACTTGAATTTATAGTCTTTAAAAATTATTCAATATTCTTGGGGCACTCAGCCGGTTGAGCATCTGACTTTGGCTCAGGTCATGACCTCACGGTTCATGAGTTCAAACCCTACGTCAGGTTCGCTGCTGTCAGTCTGTCAGTGCAGAGCCTGCTTCTGATTCTCTCTTCCTCTCTCTGCCCCTCCCCTGCTTGCGTTTTCCCAGTTTAAAAAGTTATTCCATATTCTTTGCTTTATTAATTGGGAAGTTATAAATTTTTTTCCATTTATTGATTACCGTAGAAATTGTGGCAGGTAGCCATGACTTACAGAAGTTTGCAGCTAATTGATTCCTTTACCCTTCTGGACAATGTAAGGACCTTAGAACTCTACTTACCACTCCCTCTGACTTTACTATGTGTATTTTAAGTGTGTGTGTATGTAAAACCCCGTATGATGTTATTGTTTTAAATAATGATTATTTAGATTTTTTTAATAAGGAAAACTTTCTTGAAGTACAACAGGTAAAAAAGCATACAAATCATAAGTGTACAGCTTGAATGAGAAAATTTGCTAGTCATATTGACTTGAATATTGCCATACTTATGAAAGTTATTTCTTACTGTAAATTAGTAAATTTGACCTTCGGATTTTAAAATCTCAATTTCCTGAGCTTTATTATTAAGCATGTCTTATGAGCTGTATCTACTTCCATCCTTTCAAGAATGAAAGGCTGTCATAGACTATTGTATGCTACATTCTGGGCCACCTTCATAATGAATGTTGTCTACTTGGTGAAGTTTCTGTTTATTGGTTAATTTTTCAGTGCCAGCAGGAACTGATACTGTGAGTGTAGATAGCATGAACAAGATAGATGAAGTTCCTGTTCTGCAGCTTACAGTTCATAAGTTGGGAGAGGTAAACTAGTAAATAAATGCAGAAACAAGATAATTTGAGATGAGTGTTTTTTGTATTGCCATTTTTTTCTTATTTTTCTTTTTTCTTTTTCTTTTATTTATCATTTATTTTCTTTGTTATTTATTATTTATCTTTTTATCTTTTATTTATTTATCTTTTTATCTTTTATATATCTATTATTTATTATTTATTTTCTTTTTTATTTTTTCTATTATTTCTTATTTTTTCTTATTTTTTCCCATAAGAAAAAGCAGATCATGCTTTTTATTATGTTAAATGTCTACACCTGGACTTAATATTTTTGAGTAAAAATGCTGGTAAAATGAATCTTATGCTAGTACTTATTTTGAACTTTCCACTGGACTATTCTTTGAGAGTACAGATGATTTCCAATCCATTTTTTTTATCCTTAAAATACATCCATAGATGGATGTTCACTTTGTTGTAGGAATACCATAAAAGCCTTGCTGCCATCTAAAATACTTGTAGAAATACAATCTTAGGCTGAAAGTAATTTTGAGAGGTAATTTAGTTTTTCTTTCTTTCAGGCAGAACCATAGCAGATACTGAATTTATAAGTTCATGATGTAACCAGGAAAGAAACGTTCCACAAAATTAGGTTCCATGAGCAAAATCTCAGAGGCTTTAAGGTACATGTTATACTTGAAGAATAACTAATAGCTTTCTATTCTTGTCAGATGAAGTTTGTTTGGCAAGAGTAAGAGGTGAGTCTAGAAGGCTAGGTTCCAGTTTGATTGTAAAGGTCCTTGAATACCTGCTAAGGATTTTTAACTTTATCTTATGGATACTAGGGAGCCTTGAAAAAATTTTTAAGTTTATTTATTTATTTTGAGAGAGAAAAAGAGAGCACAAACAGGGGAGGGGCAGAGAGAGAGGGAGAGAATCCCAAACAGGCTCCGCACTGTCAGCTTGGAGCCCAGTGCAGGGGCTCAAACTCGTGAACAATGAGATCATGACCTGAACCGAAATCCAGAATCAGATGTTTAACCCCCTGGAATGTTTTATAAATTGAGAAAAGATTCCTCTAGCAGTATACAGGCTGGACACTTTGCCCAGTGCTTTCTTCTCTTGTTCATTCTCTTAGACGTATCTCTTTCAGTGGATTGTGAACTCTTTTGTGGTAAGTGCTTTATCACTTGTTTCTCATTCTCATCCACCAACCTCATTGTTCTCTAGCACTTGGTTTTGGAATGAAGTGAGAAACATAGAATTAAAATATTTCTTTACTTTTTAAAAAAAAAATATTTATTTATAGAGAGAGAGTGAGAGTATGCAAGCATCAGGGAGGGGCAGAGGATCCAATGCTGGCCTCAAACTCATGAACTGTGAATCACTACCTGAGCCTAAGTTAGATGCTTAAACGACTGAACCACCCAGGCGCCCCATTTACTTTTTTTTAATGCTTATTTATTTTGAGAGAGAGAGAGAGAGAGACATACAGCAGGCAGTGTGCACAGAGGAGGGGCAGGAAGAGAGGGATAGAGAGAGAATCCCACTCAGGCTTCGCACTGCCCGAGCAGAGCCTGACACAGGGCTCACAGTCCCATAAACAGTGAGATCATGACCTGAGCTGAAATCAAGAGTCCGACGCTCAACTGCCTGACCTAGCCAGGTGCCCCCAAATATTTATTTTTTATTTATCTTTGGTAAGATTAGCCGGTCAGTCTTTACCTTCGTGTGAGTATCTTTCCTATCTTTATCTCTTCTTGTTTATTAAGTTTTTGTTTTAATTCCTGTTAGTTAACATACAATGTTACATTAGTTTCAGGTGTATAATATAGTGATTAAACAATTCCAAATATCACCCAGTGTTTGTTTTTTTTTTTAAGTTTTTAAAAAAAAATTTTTTTAATGTTTATTTTTGAGAGAGAGAGAGACAGAGTGTGAGTTGAGAAGGGGCAGAGAGAGACACACACAGAATCTGAAGTAGGCTCCAGGCTGTCAACACAGAGCCTGACATGGGGCTCGAACCCACGAACTGTGAGATCATGACCTGAGCTGAAGTCTGGCACTTAATCGACTGAGCCACCCAGGCACCCCTTAAGTTTTTATTTTAATTCTCCTGTCTTCATCTCATGTTCTAATTTTTTTTCCCCCCCTCTGGATGTCTCAATTTCATCATCCTGGAAACCCGTACTAAAGGTCTTATGCCTCTCATATAAATATTATTGGAAAGCTAAAGCACCTTTATTAAAAACAACTTTCAAGACATACATATCAAATTACTTATTTCAACAAATCTTCTACACAAACTCATAATCCCTATTTTTTAATATGATTGTATAAGGATAGTTTTTTTTTTTTTTTTAACTTTGGGAGAAACAAAAAATTTTATTTAAGTTTATTTAAAAATTTTTTTTAACATTTACTTATTTTTGAGAGACAGAGAGAGCACAAGTGGGGAGGGGCAGAGAGAAAAGGAGACAGAATCCAAAGCAGGATTCAGGCTCTTGAGCTGTCAGCACAGAGCCTGACGTGGGGCTTGAACTCACAAACTGAGATCATGACCTGAGCCGAAGTCAGACGCTTAACCAACTGAGCCACCCAAGTGCCCCTAATTTTATTTATTTTGAGAGAGAGAGAGGATGCATGCAGGCAGAAGGAGGGGCAGAGAGGGAGGAGAGAAAGAATCCCAAACATCCTCCACATGCTGTCGGCACAGAGACCAACGCAGCAGACTTGATTCCGCGAACCGTGAGAACATGACCTGAGCCGAAATCAAGAGTCAGATACATGATGGGGTGCCTGGGTGGCTCAGTCGGTTAAGCGTCCGACTTCAGCCCAGGTCATGATCTCGCGGTCTGTGAGTTCAAACTCTGCATCGGGCTCTGTGCTGACAGCTCAGAGCCTGGAGCCTGCTTCTGATTCTGTGTCTCCCTCTCTTTCTGCCCCTCCCCTACTCATGCTCTGTCTCTCTCTGTCTCAGAAATAAATAAACATTAAAAAAAAAAAAAAAAAGAGATACATGCTTAACCGGGTGGGCCACTGAGGTGCCCCTAGGAGGAACAAAATCTTTATTCAATTTAGGTTTTTAGAAAAAGGCCACTAGATTTATTGAACTTTAGTACTGTTGACTAGGTTAGCTATATTGAAGTAGCATTAGCTTGGTTAATTGATTTTTCTGAGTTTCTCCCTCCCCCCCCCCCAAGTAAACTCTACCCCCAACCTGGGGCTCAAACTCACCACCCTGAGACCAAGAGTCACATGCTATTCCACCTGTGCCCCACTTTTCTGTTTTGCTATAGAATTGCATTACCTATGAGCGATATCTTTTACATGATATTGCATTGGATTTTGCTTGCAGTTGAGCATTACTCCTATGGTCCCTTTTTTAACTGCTTTCATTACCATGATGGAATAGTGACTCCAGATAGGGGTTTTTTTGTTAGCTCTGTTACTAAAATCATAGCATCTGATTTAAGTTACTATTAGTATCATAGCACAATAATCTTTTATAGTGGCTTATTTTTGTGGGAAAAAGTTAGAAAAATATAAATAACCAGTTGGTCCGTTTCAGTATTTTCTAACCAGTATAATTGGCTAAGAATTACAAAGCAGTTCATATGTTTTCATTATATAGGTTGTAGAATAATTCAGACTTCTCTTATTATACAAACATCTGTCTTCTTTGAATCTTAAGTATTCTTGAAGAGTATATTATATAAGGAATTATTATACAACTTACAGAAATTCTGCCCTAAATTAGTATAATTTGGTTTTCTAGAGGTCCAATAAGGAGTTTCTCTAATCCTTAATAATCTGCCCCTTTTAAAGCATTCCTTTTAGTTATCTTTGGTGTTCCATTATTAGATTTTTTTAATTTTTAATTTATTTTTATTTTTTTAATATACACCCAAATTAGTTAGCATATAGTGCAACAATGATTTCAGGAATAGATTCCCTAATGCCTCTTACCCATTTAGCCCATCCTCCTCCCACAACCCCTCCAGGAACCCTCTGTTCTCCATATTTAAGAGTCTCTTATGTTTTGTCCCCTTCTCTGTTTTTATATTATTTTTGCTTCCTTTCCCTTATGTTCATCTGTTCTGTGTCTTAAAGTCGTCACATGAGTGAAGTCATATGATATTTGTCTTTCTCTGACTAATTTCACTTAGCATGATACCCTCTTGTTCCATCCACGCATTGCAAATGGCAAGATTTCATGTTTTTTGATTGCTTAGTAATACTCCATTGTATACCACATCTTCTTTATCCATTCATCCATCGACAGACATTTGGGCTCTTTCCATACTTTGGCTATTGTTGATAGTGCTGCTATAAACATTGGGGTGCATGTGCCCCTTCGAAACAGCATACGTGTATCCCTTAGATGAATGCCTAATAGTGCAATTGTTGGGTTGTAGGGTAGTTCTATTTTTAATTTTTTGAGGAACCTCCATAGTGGCTGCACCAGTTTTTATTCTAGCCAGCAGTGAAAAGAGATCCTCTTTTCTCTGCATCCTCGCCAACATCTGTTGTTGCCGGAGTTGTTATTGTTAGCCACTCTGATAGGTGTGAGGTGGTATCTCACTGTGGTTTTGATTTGTATTTCCCTGATGATGAATGACGTTGAGCATTTTTTATGTGTCGGTTGGCCATCTGGATGTCTTCTTTGGAGAAGTGTCTATTCGTGTTTTTTGCCCTTTTCTTCACTGGACTATTTGTTTTTTGGGTGTTGAGTTTGGTAAGTTTTTTATAGATTTTGGATACTAACCCTTTATCTGATAATGTCATATGTAAATATCTTCTCCCATCCCATCAGTTGCCTTTTAGTTTTGCTGATTGTTTCCTTTGCTGTTCAGAAGCTTTTTATTTTGATGAGGTCCCAATAGTTCATTTTTGCTTTTGTTTTCCTTGCCCCCTGAGACGTGTTGAGTAAGAAGTTGCTGTGGCCAAGGTCAAAAAGTTTTTTGCCTGCTTTCTCCTCAAGGATTTTGATGGCTTCCTGTCTTATGTTTAGGTCTTTCACCCATTTTGAGTTTATTTTTGTGTGTGGTGTGAGAAAGTGGTCCAGGTTCATTCTTCTGCATGTCGCTGTCCAGTTTTCCCAGCACCTTTTCCTGAAGAGACTGTCTTTATTCCATTGGATATTCTTTCCTGCTTTGTCAAAGTTTAGTTGGCCATATGTTTGTGGGTCCATTTCTGGGTTTTCTATTCTGTTCCATTGATCTGAGTGTTCTTGTGCCAGTACCATACTTTCTTGATGTTTACAGTTTTGTAATACAGCTTGAAGTCTGGGATTGTGATGCCTCCTGCTTTGGTTTTCTTTTTCAATATTGCTTTGGCTATTCAGGGCCTTTTCCATACACATTTTAGGATTGTTTGTTTTAGCTCTGTGAAGAATGCTGATGTTACTTTGATAGGTATTGCATTGAATATGTAGATTGCTTTGGGTAGTATTGACATTTTAACAATATTTGTTCTTCCTTTCTAGGGGTGTGAAATATTTTTCCATTTTTTTTGTGTGTCTTCTTCAGTTTCTTTCATAAGCTTTCAATAGTTTTCAGTGTATAGGTTTCTAACCTCCTTGGTTAGATTTATTCCTAGGTATTTTATGGTTTTTGGTACAATTGTCAATGGGATCGATTCCTTGATTTCTCTGTCACTTCATTGTTCGTGTATAGGAATGCAGCCGATTTCTGTGCATTGGTTTTATATCCTGCCACTTTGCTGAATTCATGGATCAGTTCTAGCAGTTTTTTGGTGGAATCTTTCCATATAGAGTATCATGTCATCTGTGAACAGTGAAAGTTTGACCTACTCCTGGCCGATTTGGAGGCCTTTTATTTCTTTGTGTTGTCTGATTGCTGAGGCTAAGACTTTCAATACTATGTTGAATAGCAGTGGTGAGAGTGGACATCTCTGTCTTGTTCCTGACCTTAGGGGGAAAGCTCTTGGTTTTTCCCCATTGAGGATGATATTAGCATTGGAATTTTCATATATGGCTTTTATGTTCTCCAGGTATGATTCTTCTATCCCTACTTTCTTAAGGGTTTTTTATCAAGAAAGGATGCTGTATTTTGCCAAATGTTTTCTCTGCATCTATTGAGAGGATCATGTGGTTCTTGTCCTTTCTTTTATTGACGTGATGAATCACACTGATTGTTTTGTGGATATTGAACCAGCCCAGCCTCCAAAGTATAAATCCCTCTTAGTTGTGGTGAATAATTTTTTTAATGTGTTGGTGGATCCAGTTGGCTAATATCTTGTTGAGGATTTTTGCGTCCATGTTCATCAGGGAAATTGGTCTATAATTCTCCTTTTTAGTGGGGTCTTTGACTAGTTTTGGAACCAAGGTAGTGCTTCATAGAAAGAGTTTGGAAGTTTTCCTTCCATTTCTGTTTTTTTGGAATAGCTTCAAGAGAACAGGTGTTAACTCTTCCTTAAATGTTTGGTAGAATTCCTCTGGAAAGCCATCTGGCCCTGGACTCTTGTTTTTTTTTTGGGATATTTTTGAGTACTAATTTGATTTCCTTACTGGTTATGGGTCTGTTCAAATTTTCTTCCTGTTTCAGTTTTGGTAGTGTATATGTTTCTAGGAATTTGTCCATTTCTTCCAGATTGCCCATTTTATTGTCATATAATTGCTTGTAGTATTCTCTTATTCTTGTTTGTATTTCTGCTGTGTTGGTTGTGATCTCTCCTCTTTCATTCTTGTTTTTATTTATTTGGGTCCTTCTCTTTTTCTTTTTGATCAAACTGGCCAGGGAGTTATCAATTTTGTTAATTCTTTCAAAGAACCAGCTTCTGGTTTCATTGATCTTTTCTACTGTTTTTTTGGTTTCGGTAGCATTGATTTCTGGCCTTATCTTTATTATTTCCTGTCTTCTGCTGGTTTGGGGTTTTATTTGCTGTTCTTTTTCCAGCTCTTTAAGGTGTAGGGTTAGTTTTGTATCTGAGATGTTTCTTTCTTCTTTAAGAAGGCCTGGATTGGTATATACTTTCCTCTTATGACTGCCTTTGCTGTGTCTCAGAGGTTTTGGGCTGTGGTGTTACCATTTTCATTGGCTTCCATGTACTTTTTAATTTCCTCTTTAACTTCTTGGTTAGCCCATTCATTCTTTAGTAGGATGTTCTTTAGTCTCCAAATATTTGTTACCTTTCCACATTTTTTCTTGTGGTTGATTTCGAGTTTCATAGCGTTGTGGTCTGAAAATGTGCATGGTATGATCTCAATCTTTTTGTACTTGTCAAGGGCTGATTTGTGTCCCAGTATGTGCTCTGTTATGGAGAACATTCTTTTTTTTTTTTTTTTTTTTTTTTTTTTTTTTTTTTTTTTTTATGGAGAACATTCTATGTGCACTGGAAAAGAATGTGTATTCTACTGCTTTAGGATGAAATGTTCTGAATATATCTGTTAAGTCATCTGGTCCAGTGTGTCATTCAAAGTCATTGTTTCCTTGTTGATTTTCTGTTTAGATGATCTGTCCATTGCTGTAAGTGGGGTGTTGAAGTCCCCTACTATTATGGTATTATTATCAATGAGTTTCTTTATGTTTGTGATTGATTTATATATTTGGGTGCCTCCACATTTGAAGCATAAATGTTTACCATTGTTAGGTCTTCTTGGTGTATAGACCCCTTAATTATGATATAATGACCTTCTTCATCTCTTGTTACAGTCTTTATTTTAAAGTCCAAATTGTCTGATATAAGTATGGCTACTCCGGCTTTCTTTTGGTGACCATTAGTATGATAGATGGTTCTCCATCCTCTTACTTTCAATCTGAAGGTGTGTTTAGGTCTAAAGTGGGTCTCTTGTAAACAACATATAGATGGATCTTGTTTTCTTATTCATTCTGTTACCCCGTGTCTTTTGAGTGGAGCATTTAGTCCATTGACGTTTAGAGTGAGTACTGAAAGATATGAATTTATTGCCATTATATTTCTTGTAGAGTTGGAGTTTCTGGTGGTGTTCTCTGGTTGTTTCTAGTCTGTGTTGCTTTTGATCTTCTTCTTCTTCTTTTTTTTTTTTTTCCTTCATCTTTTCTCCCCTCTGAGAGTCCCCCTTAAAATTTCTTGCAGGGCTGGTTTAGTGTTCACAAACTCCTTTAATTTTTATGTGTCTGGGAAACTTTTAATCTCCACTTCTATTTTATTTATTTATTTTTTTTTAATTTTTTTTTTAAGTTTATTTATTTTTGAGACAGAGAGAGACAGAGCATGAACGGGGGAGGGTCAGAGAGAGAGGGAGACACAGAATCGGAAGCAGGCTCCAGGCTCCGAGCCATCAGCCCAGAGTCCGACGCGGGGCTCAAACCCACAGACCGCGAGATCGTGACCTGAGCCGAAGTCGGACGCTTAACCGACTGAGCCACCCAGACGCCCCTCTCCCCTTCTATTTTAAATGACATCCTTGCTGGATAAAGAATTCTTGGCTGCATATTTTTCCGATTCAGCACATTAAATATATCCTGCCACTCCTTTCTGGCCTTCCAAGTTTCAGTGAATAGGTCTACTGCAAACCTGATCTGTCTTCCCTTGTAGGTTAATGACTTTTTTTTCCCTTGCTGCTTTCATAATTCTTTCCTTACCTGAGTATTTTGCGAATTTGATTATGATATGCCTTGTTGATGGTCAGTTTTTGTTGAATCTAATGGGAGTCCTCTGTGCTTCCTGGATTTTGATGTCTGTATCTTTCCCCAGGTTAGGACAGTTTTCCAATATGATTTGCTCACATAACCCTCCTACCCTTTTTTCTCTCTCTTCGTCTTCTGGGACCCTTATGATTCTGATGTTCTTTTTAATGACTCACTGAATTTTCTAATTCTTAAATCATGCTGATATGCTGCTTTACCTCATCCATCCTTACCGCTGTGGCATCCATTTCAGATTGCATCTCAGTTATAGCATTTTTTATCTCATCCTGACTAGCAAAAGCTAGAAGTAAAAACTTCTTTTATCTCCACAGAAAGGGATTCTAATCTATTTTGACCCCAACTAGTATTCTTATAATTGTGATTCTAAATTCTGGTTCAGACATCTTGCTTGTATCTGTGCTAAATCCCTGCTTGTCGTTTCTTTGTGCTTTCTTTTGGAGTGAATTCCTTCGTTTTGTCATTTTGAAGGAAGCAAAGGAATTAGTAAGGAAAAAAAATTAAAATTAAAAACAACACACACACACACAAATCAAATAAATGATGCTAGATCCTAGATGTGTTTTGGTCTGGGTGTTGAAAGGGGCTTGATTAGAGAAAAAAGGGAAAAAGAATAAAAAGAAAACGTTTGAAAATTTGAAAAAAATGAATACAATGAAATAGAATAAAATGAAATGATGGAAGTAAAGTAGAATTTGAAAAATTAACAAAAAAGTAAAAAATATAGTAGAAAGAAATTAAAAATATTTTTAAGAAAAATTGAAAATAAAAATAAATTTTTTTCTTTATTCAAGCAAAAGAAAAGAAACAAACAAACAAAAAAAGAAAATTGAATAGATGGACCAGTGAACATCCTGAAATATGATTGAAATTACACTGTTTTCCCCTAGAAGTCAAACTATGAAGCACTTTATAGTGCATAAACTAAGCAGGCAGAGAGACTTGTATTGTTCCTGAAGAGCAAGGTTGGCCCAGTTGGGCGGGGCTCAGTTTAACAGCTCCGTTCTCCACTAGATGGCACTGCTTAGCTTACTGGGGTGGATTGTTGTGGTGCTTTTAGGTATGTATGCACATGCGTGGGAAGGGTGAAAATGGTGTCACCCACCTACCCAGTCTCTGATATCAGAACTCTTTTCTCCCCAGTCAGCAATCACGCACCCGTCCTTTGTCTCCAGCTTCTGTCCGCTCCCCGCTTTTACACTGTCTGTGACCAAGCCATCAGGTTGCCACACGGTACCTCCCTCCTGAGTGTATTCTCAGATACTGCTGTGTTTCCCGACCCCTCACTTCTGAGGGACTGCCTTTTTGACCCATTCTGACCCTCCGCAGGAGGGTCTCACCAAGCAATTGTTGGGTGCCGGCTGCACCCAGGAACGTTTGCGGGATTGTGCCGCTGCTGATGCCCAGAGACTGTGGCTGGGTGCCAGCCCGCCCCAGAAAAAGTTAACGCGATTGTGTAGCAGCAGCGTTTCAGGGATTATGGAAAATCACAACACACGTCTGGCACCAGGCTTCACCCTTAATGACCTTGTTCCAGCATCAGTGAATGTGGTTGTTCTTTGGGGTCTGCTGGGACCCCTGGGGTCTGCTGGGGTGGTCGCACAGACTCTACCAAATGTCCTCCCAGCAGGGGAACTGACTCTCCCTGTGTGGCCCGAAGACTCCCCAGACTTTACTCTGCTCCTGGGGTTTCACCCTTCCCACCAGAGCACTGCCAGGTACCGAGCTGCAAAGTTTTAGACTCCGCACTCCCTCTGTTTATAGAGTCTTAATGGAATTTAAACCCTCTCCTTTCTCCCTTTTTTTTTTTTCAGTCCCTGTGGCTGTTTCCACTTTTCCACTTTCTCTCTAGCTGCTTTTGTGAGAGGTGCTTTTCCCATACTGTCCCCCTGTCTCCATGTTCTCTCCGCAAGCAAAAACAGCTCCCTGCCCTCCGTCACTTCTCTCTCCCCTAGTTAACCTCTCCACGCCACATACCTGCTGAGTTCTGTGGTTCAGTTTGTGCAGATTGTTGTGTTAATCTTCAGATCAGTTTTCTAGGTGTGCAGGATGGTTTAGTGTTGATCTGGCTGTATTTCATGGATGCAAAACACAAAAAAACTTCCATGCTGTTCTGCCATCTTGGCTCCTACATTGGGACTTTCTAGATACCTTTGAGTTATAAAGTTCTTGTTTAGTTTCACTGAGGGCAGAAAACATATCCTATATGATTTCAATGCCTTTAAATTTGTTGAGACTTGTCTTATGACCCAGCACTTGTTTTCAGTTAGGGAATACTTAAATTCTAGATTCATCTAGAATTACCTTTACTCTTCCATTGAAGTCTTAGATTGTTACAAAGAGGACTGTCTTCTAAAATGCTAAGAATTGCTTATGTTCACTGAGCATATCGAATCACACCACATTTATATGTATATAAGCAACCGTTCTGTGACATAAGATTTATTATTATACTTATTTTATATAGATGAAACTGGGGCACAGAAAGATTAATTAAACTCCAAGTTACATAGATGGTAAAGGTGGGCTAGAAAACAGAAAAAAATCCATAGCGATAGAAAGTAGATTAATGGTTGTCAGGGATGAGGATTATAGGGATTGGCCACTAATAGGTATGGGATTTTTTTGGAGTAATGAAAATGTTTTGGAATTAGTGGTAATGGTTGTACAACTTTGTGAATATACTAAAAACCACTAAATTTTGTCCTGTAGAGGGGTGAATTTTATGGTCTGTTAATTATTTCTCAAAAAAAAAAAAACAAAAAACAAAAAACTGAGATTCTAACCCAGAAACTGCTTCATATATTCCTTTTTCATTCAGTAGACCTTTGAGGTTGGAACAGGTTCAGTATTAGAAGTAAAATCTCATCAGAAAGACTATAATTTAGAGATATATCCTTTATATGGCCTATTGCAAATGTTCTGGTTTTTCAGTAATTCAGGTACTCCCATGTATAAATGGAATTACATATTTAAACTTATTTCATTTTGGGTATATTCCAGATAAGATTAGAAAGTTAAATAAAGCTCTGCAAGTAGGCCCTCAAATATAGGATAGCTCATGGTGCTTGTTAAAGGCCTGTGATGCCATCTGCCCTCTCTCTTCTAGCTAACTTCACCTTCCAACCTCAACTTTAAAGTCATTTTTTTCTGGGAAGTTTTTTCTAATCTTCCAGCCTTATAGAAGACTGTTCCTGCCCACAACATCCTGTGCGTAAAGTAACCTCTTTCCCCAACGGGGGGCTCAAACTCATGACTAAAGACTGGGAGTTGCATGCCCTACCAACTGAACCAGGCAGGTGTCCCACTTCTGTACTTTTTATCACACTCAATAATTAATTTTTTCTGTCTCCCCTATTTAAACCAAATAGGGGCTATGGTTTTGTTTTTGTTTTTGTTTTAATCTTAGCATTCACATTATCCTTGGCATTTAGTGTGTGTGTTCATTAAAATGAAGAAATAGGAGTAGGATCTTTTCTTACATTTGCTTTGGGCTACAAATCTTTAAAAGATACAGCCCTACCATTTGGATTAGATTTCATACCTAAATTGTTTGCCAGTGGTTGTCATTATAGTAAAATAGAATTGGAATTTCACTGAAATCATTGTCATGCCTGGTCTTTAGCGAATTACAAGAGAGTACATAGTATTTTGCAGATGGTGTCATTTCAGAAATGTTATTATAAGTGTTGGATTTGAGCTAGAATTTCTATTTTATATGGAGGGAGCATTAAGACAGCATTGTAAGTGATGTTATAAGTGTTAGAGATCACTTACAAATATTTGCATGAATGGGATTTTTTAACTTTTCATTCCAGTTTGCTAATCTAAAATGAGCTATTTAGAGAATTATCTTTTGAGTAAATGTATACCTTTTTGTGTTTAAAACTACTGCTTCTTTGTAAAGAAATTCAGTAGACATTAGTGTTGGTAATCAGTTAACCAAAAGTCATATAATGGGGAATAACGAAAAATGATACATAGACCTTTAATTAATTAATTAATTTTAATGTTTATTTTTGAGAGAGAGAGACAGAGAGAGACAGAGTGTGAGCGGGTAGGAACAGAGAGAGAGGAAGACACAGAATCTGAAGCAGGCTCCACGCTCTGAGCCGTCAGCACAGAGCCCAACGTGAGGCTTGAACTCACGAACCACGAGATCACAACCTGAGCCGAAGTTGAAAATTTAACTGACTGAGCCACCCAGGTGCCCCTGAAGTCCAACTTTTAAATATTTTTCTTTTATACTGCTTTTTGAGCCCTATTTAAGAAATCTCTGCCTCCCCCAGCACATGAAGATAGTATCCTGTACTTTTGAAGCTTTAGGGTTTAAACTTAAAATTAGGGCTGTGATCCATCTCAAAGTAATTTTTTGTATATGGTGTAAAGTGTTGTAGGGATTAAGATTCTTTTATATTTTATGTTTAGATGTCCAGTGTCCCTTTTTTTCCCCACTGAATTCTGTTTACACCTTTGTAATAAATTAAGTAGCCATACTTATGTGGGTTCATTTCTGGACCGTACTCTATTGGCCTGTTTGTGTGTACATTAATATCATATTGTCTTATTTATAACTATAGCTTTATAGTAAATCTTGAAATCTGGTAGTGTAGGTTCCTCTGGTAGCGTAGATTCCTCAGTGTTACTCTTCACGATTGTCTTGGCACAGCAACATGTCCTTGAGGACGTGGAGAAAGAGGAACCCTTTTGCACTGTTGGTAAGAATGCAAACTAGTGCAGCCACTCTGGACAACAGTATGGAGGTTCCTCAAAAAATTAAAAATAGAACTATCCTGTGATCCAACAATAAAAACAATTAGTATTTATCCAAAGGATACAGGAGTGCTGATTTGAAGGGGCACATGCACCCCAATGTTTATAGCAGCACTGTCTACAACAGCCAAACTGTGGAGAGAGCCGAAATGTCCATTGACGGATAGATAAAGAAGATGTGTGTATATATATATATATATATATATATATATATATATATATATATATATATATATATACGATGGAATATTACTCGGCAATGAAAAAGAATGAAATCTTGCCATTTGCAGCAATGTGAATGGAGCTAGAGTGTATTATGCTAAGCGAAATAAGAGAATGATAATATCCTATGATTTCACTCATATGTGAAATTTAAGATACAAAACAGATGAAAATAAGGGAAGGGAAGCAAAAATAATACAAAAACAGGGAGACAAACCATAAGAGACTCTTAAATACAGAGAACAAACTGAGGGTTGCTGGTCAGGTGTTGGGTGGGGGCATGGGCTAAATGGGCAAGGGGCATTAAGGAGGACACTTGTTGGGATGAGCGCTAGGTGTTATATGTAAGTGATAAATCACTAAATTCTATTCCTGAAATCATTATAACACTGTATGTTAGTTAACTTAGATTTAAATTAGAAAAAAAAAAAGGTTGTCTTGGCTCTTCTAAGTTATTTGCTTTTATGAATAAGTTTTTGAATCACTTTGTCAATTTATACCAAACTAACCTAGACCCTGCTCTTTAAATTGGGATTGCATTGAATTTATTTTTTTATTTTTATTTTTTTATGTTTATTTATTTTTGAGAGAGAGAGAGAGAGCAAGCAAGCAAGCATGAGCGGGGTAGGAGCAGAGAGAAGGGGAGACGCAGAATCCCGAGCAGGCTCCAGGCTCTAAGCTGTCAGCACAGAGCCAGTGCAGGGCTGGAACTCATGGACTGCGAGATCATGACCTGAGCCAGATTCAGATGCTTAACTGACTGAGCCACCCAGGCGCCCTGGGATTGCATTGAATTTAACAATATTGAGACAATACTGAGTTTTCCAATCCTTGGACATGGTATATTTCTCCATCTATTTAGTTCTTCCTTAAGTTCTCTCAGCAGTGTTTCACAATTTTCAGTGTAGAAATCTTGCATATTTTATTAGATACCTAGGTATCTTGTTTTTGATACTGCATAAATAGTATTTTTAAATTTCAGTTTTCATTTGCGGCTAGTGTGTAGAAATACAGTTGATTTTTGTATAATGACTTTGTATGCAGGGCCTTGTTGCTAAATTTACTTATTTAAAAATTTTGTAGATTATTTTGTATCTTTGGTCATGAATGATATTGGCCTGTAATTTTCCTTTTTAATAATCTCATCACTTTAAAAAAATAAATCAGTTATATAGGCACGATTGATTTCATATTTGAAAGTCAGCCATTCTAATTCATTCCATTAACTTAAAGGAGTAAAACCATATAGTCATTTCAGTAGATGTAGAAAAAGCATATCACAAAATTAAAAACCTATTTGTAATTAGTTACACTTAAAAAATTTTTTAATGTTTATTTTTGAGAGAGAGACAGAGCACTAGTGGGGAAGGGGCAGAGAGAGAGAGGGAGACACAGAATCCGAAGCAGGCTCCAGGCTCTGAGCTGTCAGCACAAAGCCTGATGTGGGGCTTGAACTGTGAGATCATGACCTGAGCCGAAATCAGACACTCAACCAACTGAGCCACCTAGGCGCCCCTCAGTACGCTTTTAATTAAGAACAGAAGTGAACATCCTAAATCTGATAAAGGATATTTACCAGGAACCCCCTTCCCCCAAAATACCCTACAAATAACATCATACTTGATAAAAATACCGACCTCATTTCTTTTGAGTTTGGGCAGAAGACTGATGTCCATAGGAATATTTTAAAATCTTTTTTAATGTTTATTTTTGAGAGAGACAGAGAGAGACAGAGCACAAGGGGAAGGAGCAGAGAGAGAGGGAGACACAGAATCCAAAACAGGCTCCAGGCTCTGAGCTGTCAGCACAGAGCCCGATGTGGGGCTCAAACTCACAAACCGTGAGATCATGACCTGAGCTGAAGTCGGCCGCTTAACTGACTGAGCCACCCAGACGCCCCAGATTTTTTATTTTAATAAACTTGACAGTTGGAGGAGTACTGGTCAAGTATTTTGTGAGATGCTCCTCTGCTGGAATTTGATCTTTTTGTTATGATTAGACTGGGGTTACCGATTTTTGGAATTGATTTGCTCTTTTTATAAGAAAGAACATTCTAAAAAGTGGAATAGTCTTCTTAAGGCTGCAGTGGCTGTTTAAATGGCTTTGAGATTGAAAAAATGGTCCTGAAACATTGTGCAGTGTCTGGCGCGGTATAAATAACATAATGAAAAAAGAGCCCTGGACTAAGTATAAATGCCTCTTTTTTTAGTATATATTGAGAGCACTGTTTTGTTTTTGCTTGCTCCATAGAGGCCCTTCATTTAAGTTTTTAAATCCCCCTTTAAAAAAAAAAGACCTTTTACCCACATGTTCCTAAATTCATCTTAAATTATGTCTATAAAATAAACTTACTTAGACCTTAGATCTAATGACAGTTTTAGAGACAAATTTGCAGAATTAGGATTAATTGAAGGTATGGCTTTCATCAATGAAGAGTATTTTTGTAAGGGTTGGTAGGAAAGAAATAGAGCCACCTTGAGATTTCTCTGAAATCTTCTTTCCTAACGTATCACTTAGAAAATTTCACTTTTTCGCATTAACTGTGTTTCATTAGTTTCATCCCAGTGCTACTTTTCTCTGTTGCTAGCAAAATTAAATCTTTTCCTTAAACAAGAGTTGGCAGAAAAAAATTAGATCTCTACCAAATTTTGGAAAGGTTAAGGATTAGGATGAAAACATTTGTTATCTAAAATTCCTTGTGATACAACAGTGTCATTATAGTGGAGATGTTTGCTTGGGAATAAAATGTTAATTTCATATTGGAAAGTTGTTTAAGATTTAAAATAAATTGTTAATTTTCTTATAATATCCTTGAGATGCTAATGTGGAAGAAAATTAAAATTGTTGATTTTCAGTTCCTTTTGTTAGGGACATTGGGTAGGAGAAAAAGTTTTGGTCTCACAGAGATAGAGGTGGTTATTCAACAGCCTAGTTGCTCACTGTTTTCAAGATTGTTTTAACTATTTTAGATCCTTTGCATTTTCTTGTAAACTTTAGAATCAGCTTCTCATTTTCCATTTTTTAAAGGCTGTTGGGATTATGATTGAGATTATGTTTAACGTGTAAATTGGAGAAAATTGATATCTTAATATTGATTCCTCTTAATTTAGCATATGGTATATTTTTATATTTATTTAGATTTTCTTAATATTCTTAAATATAGAGTGTTTTGGTTTCAATGTAGAGTTCTTACACATCTTGTTAAGTTTATTCACCATATGTGGAATTTAACATTTTTGGTTTTGTTTGCTTCTGGTATTTAGAAACGCAGTTGATTTTTGTATATCGACCTTCTGTACTGAGACCTTGCCAAATATACTAGTTCTAGTAGATTTTTGTTTGTTTGTTTATAGTCCTAGTAGATTTTAAAAATTTCGTTTCTTAGGAATCTTCTACATGAGAAGTCGTGTCATCAGTAAAAGAGAACATTGTTTTGTGTGCCTTTTATTTATTTTTCTTATCAGTATTGCACTGGCTAAGACCACCAATACCATACTGAATAGAAGTGGTGGATTGAGGGCATCAGGGTGGCTCAGTCAGGTGAGCGTCCAACTCTAGATTTTGGCTCAGGTCATGATCCCAGGGTCATGGAATTGAGCCCTGAGTTGGGTTCTGCACTGAGAGCCTAAGAGTCTCTCTTCCTGTATCTCTGCCCCTCACCCCCACTCACTTACACACACACACTCTCTCCCTCTAAAAACAAAAGTAAAAAGTAAAAAAGAAGTGGTGGGTTGGACATCCTTGCTTCCCCCCCCTCCCCATTCTTTGGAGGAAACTGTTTAGTTTACCATTACAATGGTGACTATAGATTTCATTGTACATACTGTTTATCTGATTGCTACATTTTCCTTCCATTTCGGGTTTACTAGTTTCCTTAGAGTTTTCATCATGAATCTGTTGAATTTTGTCATATACTATGTTTATATATATATTGAGATAAACTTACAGATTTCTTTTATTCTGTTAATATTCTGGATTACATTATTTTATTTATTTTGTATGATCTAACCTTTTATTCCTGGGATAATCCCCACCTACTTATGAAGATATTTTTATATATACAGGGATTTGATTTGCTAATACTTTGTTAAGGAATTTTGAGTCTGTGTTGATGAGAGATAATTGATCCATAATGTTCACTTTATTGTAATGTCTTTGTTAGGGTTATGCTCATCTCATGTCATGAGTTGCAAAGTCTTCTTTGTTACTTTAAAAAAAAAATGTCTATTTTTTTTTGAGCCGGGGGTGAAGAGCAGAGAGAGAGGGAGACAGAGAATCCTAAGCAGGCTCTGCACTGTGAGCACAGAGCCTGATGCAGGGCTCAAACCCATGAACCACGAGATCAGACCTGAGCCAAAATCAAGAGTCACTTTTTTTAAAAAAAAAAAGAGTTTGGGGCGCCTGGGTGGCTCATTCAGTTGAGCATCCGTCTCTTAATTTTGGCTCCGGTCATGATCCCAGGGTCATAGGAAGTTGGGTTCAGTGATGAGCATGGAGCCTGCTTAAGATTCTCTCTCTGTCCCTTTCTGTGTGTGTGTGTGTGTGTGTGTGTGTGTGTGTGTGTGTGTGTGTGTACATGTTCAAATATTCGGCTCAGGTCATTCAGTATATGTGTGTGTGTGTGTATATATATTGTATATGGGGGGCACAGAGAATATATCTATAATCGCAGCCTTAAATCCTTGTTTTCTAACTGTAACATCTGGGTCATCTTGCATTGGAGCCTGTTTTCTTTCTTTCTTTTTTTGAGTATGAATTATGTGTTTTTATTTCTTTGCATTTACTATTTTTTTTATTATATAGTAGACATGTTGGAGAAAGTATACAGAGACTCTGGATTTTGTTGTTCCTCCAAAGAGTTTTTTGTGGCTGAGAAGGCAGTTACCTTGGCTTGATTCAAACTCTAAACTCCCCGTGTCCTGTAGTAGCTCAATTGTTTCAAAACCCAGCTGCTACTTTTCACTGGGAATCCTGAAGTCTTCCCATCAATCCTCATAGGTAGTTTAGGAAATCAGCTAAGGATGGAGATGTTTTATGTTTTAAATGCAGATTTTCCAATTCACTTTCTTTGTAGCTTCCTTTCCCTAATCTTTCTAATTGTTCTGTGCCCTGAACTTTGTCCTCCAACTCAAGTCAGTTAGGTTGTGGGCTGCCAGAAACCTAAGTATGGTCGTGTTTCACGCAAAAAATTACAGACTGGAAAACCTCACTTTGCTATTTTTCATTCAAGGATATAGTATCTTTCATTTTGTATTTTCTTATGGTCTGTGTTCAGGTTCTTTAAAACCTGGAGGCTGGGTAGGTAGTGCAACATAATTTCTTCTGCCATTATGGCCATGTTACCTTTTTTTGTTTTTTTAAGTTTACTTACTTATTTTGAGGGGGTGGAGAGGGGTAGAAAGAGAGGGAGGGAGAATCCCCAGCAGGTTCTGTTTGGAGCCCAATATGGGGCTTGATCTCATGAACCATGAGATGATGACCTAAGCTGAAATCAAGAGTCAGGCACTCAACCAACTGAGCCACGCAGGTGCCCTACATTTACTTTATAGAGTCCAATCAGTGTTCAAAATAGTACTGCGTATATTGTTTCTGGCTTTCCTTTGAATGGTTCTAGCATTTTACCTTTAAGTATGTATTTTTAAATATAAAAAATATTTCAGAAAAACATATACTAACATTAGTTGTATATGGGTGGTATGATATACATAATTTTCACTTTGTTCTTGTTATTTTCTGTGCTGCCTGCTTTACAAATATACATTTTACTCTTTTATGTGAAAGAGGTGGTGGGTGTTTTTTTTTAAAAAATGGAAACTATATGTACTATTTACTAATGAAGAAGTACATAGTTCCACTGTTGCTTTATAAAGAGACTTCTTCTCAAACATCAATTTGCTTTTGACTAGGGTCTGGTCTGGGGACTAGCTATAGCTTTTCTCTTCAACATGCTGTTTTAGGCTTTCTGAAATAAGACATTTGGGGTACATGATTTAGTGGGATTCTTCCTTCTTTGGCCCATTTTTTCTCCTCAGGTTTTCATATGATATAAGATTAGAGAATATAATATAGAGGCCAGGATCACACCTCTTTTACATTTGGGGGAGCATTTGAGATACTTATTTGCACTCTTTAATTGACATAATTAATACACTTACTTGTATTAATTTAGTATTTGTTGGATCTGTGTCAAGCTACTGGAAAAATAGGAAAATTAGATATGGCTCTTGCCCTTGGAGAGTATGCCCATTGGTAAGGAAATTGCCAGTATTCCACTATTTTTTATTTAGTGACACTTTCCTGTGGATTAACCTGAAAATACCAGCACAAAGTAGTATTATGAATCTTTGGGATTGCCTTGCCAGAGAAGTGGAGAGATGTGATCCTGAGATGAGTTTCAATACAGTTTTCCTTGTCACTTCTTTGTTACTCTTAAAACATTGTAGTTCTTGTGGCCCTCCTATTTCTCCTAGGATTCTCCATCTTTAGTCTTTATATTCTCAGGAGTTTGATTCATTAAATGAAGTGAATGTGAACCTCAATTTTTCCAGGTTACTGTCCAGTAAGTGAATTATAATTTCTTCAGAGTCTAATCCTAGTTCTGTTTGTTAGGGCCCAAGTGAATATCTGCTTGCCCTTTTGTGAATTAGAAATGTCAACATAATTGATTGTTTTCCTCCATCTTTTCATTTTCCTCAATTCTTAACTATACTCTTTACCTGTGCTCTTAATTTGAGAGATTGTTATCTGTTATTAGAGAAAGGTGTTTCAACAAATAGGGGCTATATATCTTAAAATTATTATTAGTAGAACCATTGCAGATATTTCCCACTGACTGTAATTGCAGTCCTCTGTAGAAGAATGGCTTGAGAACCCAGTGTAATATGTTAACTAAGTGAATCTTTTTCCTTTTCATTTCAGTTGGAAAGACATCCTTGATCACCAGATTCATGTATGACAGTTTTGACAACACCTACCAGGTATTTTATTTTTGCCAACTTACTGATTGTCTCTATTTTGTGTTAGAAGTAATATTTAAGGACTTTTTAAAAGTTCACATTTACATAAAAGCACTTTCTGTAATCTGTAAAATGCTTTATAAATACAGAGTATAACTGATTTTGCTCATTGTCCTCAGTCTTTTCACTTGATTTCTTTATCTCCTCTTCCAAAGTCCTTTCCAAAAGATTATTGGTAATTACCATTTGGGACAGAGGTAGGAGTGATTGTAGATACTCTGTTATGTGGTTCAAGCCTAGGATTATCTGACCTTTTGATCTACACTTAAAGTCAAGAATAAATGAGTAATGTAATTAGAAATCATTAACAGAAGGAGATTTTGGAAATCCACAAATATGTGGAAATTAAATAGCAAATTCCCAAATAACCAGTGAGTCAAAGAAAAAAAATCACAAAAGAAATTAGAAAATACTTTGAGACAAATGGAAAAAAAAAACCGAAACCACAACATACCAAAATTTATATGATACAGCTAAAGCAGTGCTGTAAGGAAAAGAAGAAGTACATTAAATCAGTAATTTAACCTTCTACTTTAAGAAATTAGAAAAGTAAACTAAACCTAAAACAAGCAAAGGACACATGGTAAAGAACTGTTATCCCAAACATACAGAACTGTTAAAATCTCATAGTAGTAAAGAATTAACTCTTTATATTTTGACATGTTTTGATAGATGTGTATACCTATGAAGCTACCACCACAGTGAAGATTAAGAACATTTCCATCATCCTAAGAAGGAATTTGTTTTTAATTAAGCATTTTATTAACAACCATAAATATCATAGAACAGAAATGACTCATCCATAAATCTGACATTTTAGAAAAGTCTCTTAAATAAAAAACCAGTTAATATGTACTGTATATATTTTATTATTCTTTTGAATATCTCAGAAATGGTTTGGCTACTTCATAAGACCTGAGAAAAGCGAGTTTAAAAATGAAAAATAGCTCAATCAACAAGAGTGCTTCAGTTTCTTTTGGACTCCTTTATATCATATATCCCCAATTTTTTGGGTCCCTAAACTCTATGGCTTATAGGCCTTACCTAGATGACCTTGTCTTTTGTACAGTATCTTGATTCTGAGCAATGCTCTGTCTCTTCTCATCAGAAAAACTACAAATACAAGTCTTAGAGACTAACAAAAATATTGATGTCATTGAGCCATATGTGGAAAATTCCTGAAAAGTGTAAGCTTAACTGTTCGGGAGTAGACCCAAATACCATAGGCTAAAAAATCTGAACTAGGGTCAGAGTCTTGGGCTAAAGACTCACTAGCTAGAGCCTATTTAGAGTTCTCTGGGTGTTTCTAAAGGATTTTGTTACACTCATGGTCTCAGTGAAATTAAGTAGATCTTTCAAGCATATATTAAAGTGCTGTTGCTGTTTCTTCAGGTTGCTGTTCAATCAGACATATATAAGGGTAGTGATGTTGACATAAATATAGTGATATTGATAGAATTTGACAGATAGGGAAGGATTTTGGTTCTTTGTGGAAAAGTTGTTGCTAATGAAGCTAAAATATTGTGCTTTGGCATTAACAGGAGACGTTTATTAACAATGTGAGTTACAGGTTTTTATAACAATTAGGTACAGTCCTAGATATTCTTTTAGTTTAGCTCTAACAGGAAAATTTGGACAATGTAGTACCCTAGGTCCTTATTTAATGAAATCAGCTTGACAATATATTAAGTATTATCTTTGAATATGAAGAATTGACCTTCTGTAGTTAGCTACCAACTTAGTTATCAGGTGAAGAGTTCTTCATTGAATCATTTGAAGATTCCCTATATACACCTGGTCACACACACATCAGAAAGACTTCTGAAATGACTAATTAAAGAGCTAGTCTCATTGCTAGAAATTTATTATTGGGCTTATAGGAGCCATGTGTAATGTATGTATCAAACTTAGTTTAAGTGAAGTTTTATTTTACAAAAATGATAAACTTTAGTTAATAATTCACGTTCTCTGTATGATTCCTTTGCACTGAATTCATTTCATTTAAAAAGAAGGAAACTGGCCAAAAGAGTCCTTAATTGACTAAAATTTGGGCAGTATGTCAAAGTGAAAAAGAAAAAAACCTGTTCTTTTTAAGTAGAGCATCTGGAATTGATTCTCTTAAAGTTGCTCTTCTTATTCACCACTTATTTCCTTTATCCAGTTATAAACCCACAGATTTTTCTTTTTTTGTTTATTTCTGTTTTAGATTCATTCGTTTATTTGAGAAAGATTATATTGCTCAGACTAACTTCTGAGATTACTTTGAATTTAGAGGGTTTCTTATTCCAAAGGCTGTTACAAAGTGGCAATCAACATAAATTCACCTTCATGGTAGATAATGAGGCCATCTATGCTATCTGTCGTGGAAACCTCAATATTGAATGCCCAGCCAACACTAAACTAAATAGGTTGATAAGTCAAATTGTGTTCTCCATCACTGCTTCCCTCAGATTCGATGGAGCCCTGAATGTTGATCTGACAGAATTCCAGACTATCCTGGTGCCTTATCCCCACATCCACTTCTCTCTGGCCACATATGTTCCTGTTATCTCTGCTGAGAAAGGCTACCATGAACAGCTTTCTGTAGCAGAGATCATTAATGCATGCTTTGAGCCAGCCAACCAGATGGTGAAATATGATTCTCACCATGGTAAATACATGGCTTGCTGTGCACCTGGGTGGCTCAGTTTGTTAAGTGTCCAACTTCAGCTCAGGCCATGATCTCACGGTTTGGGGGTTTGAGCCCCGCATCAGTCACTGTGCAGACAGCTCAGAGCCTGGAGCCCACTTTAGATTCTTTGTCTCCCTCTCTGCCCTCCCCCACTCGTCCTCTCTCTCTCTCAAAAATAAACATTTAAAAGAAATAAAAAAAAAATACATGGCTTGCTGCATGTTGTAATGTGGCAACATGGTTTCCAAAGATGTCAGTGCTGCCATTTCCACCATCAAGACCAAGAGTACCATTCAATTTATGGACTGGTGCCCCACTGGCTTCAAAGTTGGCATTAATTATCAGCCTCCCATTGTGGTATCTGGTGGAGACCTGGCCAAAGTACAGCCATGCTGAGCAACACCACAGCCATTGCTGAGGCCTGGGCTCACCTGGACCTGATGTCCTGATGTGTGCTAAGCATGCCTTTGTTCACTGGTATGTGGGTGAGGGCATGGATGAAGAAGAGTTTTCTGAAGCCTCTGAGGACATGGCTGCCCTTGAGAAGGATATGAAGAGGTTGGTGTGGATTCAGTTGAAGGAGAACATGAAGAAGGAGAGGAGTACTAAAGTTAAAAATATCACAAAGGTGCTGCTTTAAAGTTGTGCTCTGATCAATTTAATTTGTATGTAGCAGTGTATACTCTTTATATACAATTACTGATCTGTGCTTTAAAGCATAATGCTTTGTTACAACCCACGCTGTCCATTTCTCTGATGGATTTGAATAAAGTATTTGTCTTAATTGGAAAAAAAAAAACCCATAAATTCAGGGTTGTATAGTTTAAAATACTGAAATGTTTAAAACAGCTTAAGTGAATTTTTTAGGAAGATGGTGGTGATCAAATATATCCTTAACCTCTTTAAGTTAAAGCTTTAAATTATTCTACACAAAATTATACTTTGTTATATGGAAATAAAATCTGCACCCAACCCACACCCCCCCGCCCCACTAATGGGACTACTTTTCTCATCCAGTGTTTGATTTCTTATTTTTAAATTTTCTTTAATTTTTAAGGACTCTTTTTTCTCCTATCAGAAGTATTGTCATTTTATGGGAGGTAGGGGGAGAACAGTTCCTTTTTTTTTCAAACTGTGCTAAGAACACTTAATATAAAATCTACCTCCTAATCAGATTTTTAAGTATACAATACAGTATTAAATATATGCACAATGATCTCTAGAACTTGTTCACCTTGCATAAGTAAAATTTTATGCCTATTATAGCGACTCATTTCTGAAATAGATTCTACATAGTTTCTGTTCTAAGTTATGTGGCACAAAGATATCTAAGAGAAAAGTATACATACATACATAAATATACACATACATAAATATACATAAACATGTGTAGTAATGGGATGGTTACCTTTCTAAAATGGAACCCATATCAGTGTCTTGCTTCTGGGATCCTTTGCCTTTCTTCATTGTTTTTACTTATCTCTATTAGTCAATGTTAGATAGACTCTTCTTTAACTTGTCCACTCTTTTCTTTCTTTATTCTAGTCTTCGCCTTTCTCAACACTTACTCTTGATTTATCTTCTCCTGCTAGGGAAAGCAGCAGCTAGGCAACAGAACTTTGTATGTTTGGACCACAAAGGAAGCTGATTATCATTGCTTGGTACAGAGGAAAACTTGTTTTCCTTACTTAATTACTTTTGTGTAGGAAAACTCATGTTCCTTAAAATCATGATGTTGAGGGGTCTCGACTGTGTATGGCATCAGAAAAGGTGATAAACAGTTATGTAGGAAGGAAGTCAGACAAAATAGTAGTTTACATCTGCAGTATTTTAGAAAATTGCTATTGGGGCAAATAAACACTGTTCTGAGTGGAGAGCATCCAAGTATAAATATCCAAACTACAGTTATCATTATTATCTTGATGCTGATGTATTTAGGTAAGTCATTATTCAATCTTGAATTGTGTGCTCCCACAATAAAAGTACTCAGTTTAATTTTTTGTCTTTTACAAAGTAGACTTTCCTTACCCAGTGAATTAATTAACACTTAAAATAATGTGAAGCTATAAATTAAGATATGTGGGAGAATTTTCTCTAACCTTTGGTTTCTTCTACAATTATTGCCTTCTGCATTTCTATAAAGAAGATGAGCAAGAGGCAGCACTGATGTCTCATCCCTCTTTTATGAAAGTTTGAATTATTTCCACATCAGTAACATTTAAGATCCTAGAATAGCTGATAATGTTTAGTTTCCTAGCCATTCTTTCTATTTTTCCTGCTGTTGGCTTAATTCCTGTGGCTGATCGACTTCTTTGCCATTGTAGCTCTGCTTGGAATAAAATTAACTGAAAAGAAGAGCAGGCAGGAACAGGCTATGCTTTTCAGGTTAATTTTGACCTTTATGAGTTCAGTGTATGAATGATGTCCCAAAACTAGGACAGTGCAGTGGAAGGAGGGGATTATTATACATTTTATCATAAAGTCTTACTTTGTACTAATTTTAAAAAACATTTATATGTGTTGACTGTGAGATCTGAGAATGCATATTTTTGTTTGTAGCTATTAAAATTACTTTTGGCTGTTATAATAAACATAAAATAACATTAGTAAGTGATATGAGAATTTTTTTCATGTAAAAAGTTTAGAGGTAAAGTAGTCCCAGGCTTGTGTGGCAGCTCCATGGTCCTCTGGGACTAAGATGCCTTCTAAATTTAATCAGATCTCATTCATATATGACTTCCTTGTGAAGGTTGCTTCATGGTTACTGAATGGTTCCTGGAGTTCTGGGTGTGGTATCCATATCCAGGCAGGAAGAAGGAGAAAAGGAAAAATACCAACAGTGCACCTCTCAACTGAGTCAACCCCATTTAAAGCACAAAGAAGACTGGAAAATGTAGTCTTTTTAATGGGAAAAGTATGGATTTAAATAAATGTTTGATTTTTTTAATAAGGAAGAAGGGGAAAATAGGATATTTGTCTAGACAATTAGCTGCCTCTACCACATTATCTGATTAAATGAGGTTCTGCTAATGAGATTTCTTAAATGTAGCCCTATACCATTCTTGTATATTTTTCAGGTTTGTCAATTAGATGCTTTTGCACAATAATTCGAATTTATAAGCCCATTATTCCCAGCCTATAACAGAATAGGATACACACTTTCAGATTAAATGTCATATGATGGAATTATAGAGAGAGAGATACACTTGTAATATGTAGTCACATAGTTTAGGATAAAGGAGAACGCTAGCTTGCTTGCTTGCTTGCTTGCTTGTATGCTTGTTTGCTTTCTTAATAAAAGTCGGTATATAATTGAAATCTACAAAGCACTGCTCACACACACACACACACACACACACACACACACACACACACAAATTAAAGATGACTTAAGTAAGTGGAGAGACATCCCAGGCAAAGGGATTGGAAGACTTAATATTAAGATGTCAATACTAACTACTCAAAGCAGTCTACAGAATCAGTGCAATCCCTGTCAGATTTCTACTGCCATTTGTGTAGAAATGAAAGAGTCAATTCTAATTTACAGAAGCCAAAATAGTCTTGAAAAAGGAAAATAATAATTGGAAGACTAATACTGATTTCAAAAAAATTTTTTAACAGTTATTTTATTTTTGAGAGAGAGAGACAGAGAGACAGACAGAGTGGAAGCAGGGAAGGGGCAGAGAGAGAGAGGGAGACACAGAATCCAAAGCAGGCTCATGAGCTGTGAGATCATGACGTGAGCCAAAGTTGGTGCTTAACCAACTGAGCCACCCAGGCTCCCCCACCCCCAATTTCAAAATTTACTGCAAAGCTACAGTAATCAAAATAAAGATAGACATATAGGCCAGTGGAATAGAATTAAGAGTTCATGAATAAATGCATATATCTATTGACAACTGGTTTTCAATTAAAGCACCAGGCCCAACCTATAGAATGGGAGGAAATATTTGAAAATTACATATCTGATAAGGGCTTGATATCTAAAATATATAAAGAACTATAAATCAATAATAAAATGACACACTTAATTTTAAAATGGGCAAGGGAGGGGCACCTGGGTGGCTCAATTGGTTGGGCATCGGACTTCAGCTCAGGTCATGATTTCATGGTTTGTGAATTGGAGCCCCACGTTGGGCTCTGTGCTGACAGCTCAGAGCCTGGAGCCTGCTTTGGATTCTGTGTCTTGTCTCTCTGCCCCTCTTCCACTTGTGCTCTGTCTCTCAAAAATAAATAAATGTAAAAAAAAATAATAATAATAAAAATGGGCAAGGGACTTGAATAGACCACAGAGTTTTTGTTTGGGGTTATAAAAAAGTGTTAAAAACAGATAGTGTTGACAGTGGTACATCATTGTGGATGCAATCACTGCCGTGGAATTGTACACTTAACATGGTCAAAGTGTCACATTTTATGATACGTATTTTACCACAATTTAGAAGTAAAATCTGTCTTAAAAAAATACATGAGTGTCAGGGACGCCTGGGTGGCTCAGTCTTTTAAGTGTCCTACTTAGGCTCAGGTCATGATTTCACGGTTTGTGTGTTTGAGTCCCGCATCAGGCTCTGCTCTGACAGTGCAGAGTCTGCTTGGGATTCATTCTCTCATTCTCTCTCTCTCCTCTCTCTCTCTCTCTCTCTCTCTCTCTCTCTCTCTCTCTGCTGCCCACCTTCCCCCCCCCCCCCGGCGCATTTGTGCTTTCTATCTCAAAATATATAAATAAACTTAAAAGAAATTATATATATGTATATATATATGTATGTGTGTAATTATATGTATATATAATTTTAAGTTTATATATTTTATATATATTATTTGTATAATATATAATGTTTATATTTTATATATACTTATGTATATGTATAAAATCGGTGTCAGTAGGTTCATCAGCTGTAACAATGGTACTGCTTTGGTGGGGGATGTTGATAGTAGGGGGTTTTATGCATATGTGGGGGTGGGGGTATATGGAAAATCTCTGTACCTTTCAGTTTTGCTGTCAACCTAAAACTACTCCCAAAAAGTAGTATTTTTAAAAATGGTTAAGATGATTAATTTTGTTATGTGTATTTTACCACAGTTTAAAATTTTATATATATGTGTGTGTGTGTGTGTGTGTGTGTGTGTGTATAAGTATAAATATATATAAATCATTATATATTGGAAAAAGCTGGGCTTTTACTCTCAGCTCCATAGCAAAAGCTTTGTTTCCCTAGACAAGTTTTTTAACTTCTCTGAACCCCAATATTATTAACTATAAAAGATTAAAATAGGGATGACAATAGCTACCCTTGCAGAGATGTATGAGGATTAGAGATGGTCATGTAAAGGGCCTTAAAGAATCCCTTACTACACAGCACATGTTCAGTGGTGGAAGCCATTATCACTAAAAATTTTGGTCATTTATACTTAGCTATGATATGTTTATTAATTATTTCTTCTAATTATAGAAGTCATAATTATCATTTGAACCCTAAACTGCTGACTGCCATTAAACTATTATTATTATTTAATTTTTTTGTTTTATTTTGTTTTACAGGCAACAATTGGTATTGACTTTTTATCAAAAACAATGTACTTGGAGGATCGAACAGTGAGTAATGTTTTCAGTGTGCAATTTTCTGCAGCACTCCAGGATAGAAAACTGTGATCAGAGCTGTAATCAGTAATTGTCATCATAAGAAGTTCTTAGTAAAGTTGACAAAGTTAGTGTATAAGCTTTGAGAAAAACTGTTATTACAGAGTGGTAGTACTTAGCATTCTGATTTAATCCCCAAGTAAAATGCAAAGGGGAGAGAAGGCCAAGTTATTGGAAAGCCCTGAAGGCCCTAGGCTTGCTAAATAAAATATGTCATCCTGATTTGGAAAAATGATAACAGATAGCATTGAGATAATGAAGAGTATTTTCATCAAGAAATTAGAGCTGCTAAAGACTTTTTGAGTGCTACTCTTGAAGCATTCAGAAATATTTTCATTTGAATATCACATCATTTGTGAATTTCGAGATTTTATTTGTCAGAATATGATGTATACCGAAGTGACTGTGAATAGAAGAAGTAATATGTATTTATTTGTTGGATTTAGACACCTGTCTTTTGGAATGCTCCCTTTAAGCACAGTGTATTCCAGCCTATTGTCTCTGGAAGAGATTCCTATCAACTAAGCAGTGACTGTCTTAAATGCATTATTTCAGGACCTAGACCCAAAAAAACATTATTGTGCTTCTAATGTTATTTCCTAGAAGTGTGTGGGTTTTTCTTTTATGTTTTAATGTTTAGCATGCCATTTCTTAAATTTTGAAAGCTTAGAAATTGCTTTATAATAGTACAGTACTACTTGTTTTCAGGCTTTTCTTCCTCAAATGTAGATGTGAAAAAGTAAGAAAATAAAGAAATTTTTATGTAGAGTTGCAAAAAGATATTTTTCCTTTTTTGTTGGGTTATATACAGTGTTCTGGGAAGAAACATGTGGGAGAAACATAAGCACAGTAGTCAAAGACCCAATTTCTGGACTCAATAGAAAAGAGATGCTTTTAACTTCAGAGAGGCTTTCAGAGAAGCGCTCACTCCTTTACTCTGATAGCCAGGGCTGCTTGTTGACATTTACTTTCATTTTTCCCTTTTATGCTCACTGAACGTCAACAGAATCTACTTTTTGCTGTCTGGAAGGCATAAGATTCAAAGAGAGGTTATAGGGAGTGAAAAAAAGGGAGCTGTATTTCTGATTCTGTGAAATATTCCCCTATTGCCATTTTTAAGTCATGTACCTACAGAGCAAATTTTTAATATTATTCTCTTTTGAAAAAGGAAAGGAGTTTTGTGTTATTTTCATTCTTCACATCCCTGCAACCTTTTGCATGAGTCTGCTTTTTACCTCCTTCCCACCTTCTCCCCTTTAAAAACATTATTTCTTTTTTATTTTTAGTATGAGTTTGGTTTTTTTTTTTTTTTTATTTATTTTTTCCCATCCCACAGATCAGGCTGCAGCTGTGGGATACTGCGGGTCAGGAACGTTTCCGTAGCCTCATTCCCAGTTACATCCGTGATTCTGCTGCAGCCGTAGTAGTTTACGATATCACAAGTAGGTATTTTGCAACGGGTTGACCTTTCTTATTTTTCTTGCTTGTTTGACTGATTTTGTTGTTAGGTACGATTGCAATTATGGGACACAGCAGGTCAAGAGCGGTTCAGGAGCTTGATTCCTAGCTACATTCGTGACTCCACTGTGGCAGTTGTTGTTTATGATATCACAAGTGAGTGGGGGGAATTATGCATTTCTAATCTTCTTTCAACCTTTAGCTTAGCTGCATGCATGTTCTTGTCTTGTGCTTGTTTTCTATACTAGCATGTAAAAATGAGTTTTGTCATAGCAAACCTTATAGACCAGCTAGGTCAGAAATATTTGCTTTTGTGTATGTACCAATATGCTTTATTTCCACTGTGCCAGGTTTTTTTGCCATGGAAATTTTCCTTCAGATCTAATCATGAATTCTCTCCAAGGCTTTCCTAGTATCCTGTTATCCCTAAGTCACACCATAATTATGGTTGGAAGAATGTCTCCTTTTTCATTTAACTTGATCTCAGATTTCTCTAAAATAAAATAATCTGCATTTAAGCCTCTTGCCAACATTTTCAGATTCTCCAAGGCTCTCTGTTGAGGCTATTAAAAGCTTCTGCTAGCCAACTTTTCTCTGCTTTCCACTTCCAGCCATCCTCTCTCTAGAGAAGGCAGAGAAAACATGTAATGTGCAGTTTTCTATTAATCATTTTCATTTGAATCACATCTGGATTCTGTGACTGACTTTTTTGCTAACAAATTACACTTTCATTTCTCTCCAAAAAGAAATTTTAAATAGGAGACTAAAACAAGTGATGATCTTCCTTTTTCTTTTCCCTAAAGACTGAATAATGTCTTTGGCATTTTAAGTGCCTGTAAATTTCCCACAGAACATGGTGACTGACAGGGAAATGCTCTCTGATTAAAATTGTCTTTGTAAATTGGTTTATTATATATATCAGGCAATATTAAGCCATCATTCCATATAGTAGTCCATAATTTGTAGGAAAACCAGAATAGTGTCACATCTTAGACTTATTTCAAAAAGAGTGTTACATATACAAACTATTGATTTGCGTTAGTGATACTATACATTTTTGTATATCTGCTAGAAGTCATAACTACTTAATAATTGCAATGGCAGAATTATAAGTTACAAGTTTGCATTCAGAGACCTTTGGGGGGGGTGGGGTATGTGCTATATGCAATCTTTCTTTTCTTGAAGCTTTACTTTGGGTTGCTACTTGTTTAAAACAATGTATGTTCATTGTGCATTGACAAGTTTTGCAGCTTTAAAATGTTTGTGCTTACTTTAACCAAATCAAGTGAAACCTGGTGTCTTTTTCTTTAAAAATGCACATGTGGTTAAAATATTAGTAAACTGTTTTCTGGAGCTGCTATAAAAAGTGTTTAAGTATTCTACTTAGAATTGGGTGCTAGGAAAGATGGATTTTGTTACAAGTGATTCTGGTGCATTAAACTAATAAACTTCAAGTTAAAGTGATCACAAACTGAATAAGCAGTGCAAACAGAGTGGTGTTTAAAGCTATTTAAAGCTTTACAAATTTTCTGGATGTGTTGGGATTTACTGGCTGACATACTTTTGGAGATGCTTTCTTTGTCATGTTGGGTATGTGTAAGTAATCAAAAAAATGTTGTGGCAATGTGACACCATGTTATCTGCCGTAGCTGTCCTTAAATTTTAAAAAGCTTTTTTTTTTTAATTTTTATTATATATGGTACATTGCATTCATTTGGTCATGTTCAAAATTTTTATACTATAAAAGGAACCTTGAGGACTTTATTTTTGTGATTTGTCACTGACAGTTGTACTCAGATAAAATGGAGTTATGTTGCAGGCACATTAAAAGTGGGTCCTAATGTGCCACCCCCCCCTCCAACTTCCAGGGTTTGTTTTCGTTTGTTTTTGTTTTTTTAGTCTGTCACTTGGGGAGACTTTGCAGTAACACTAATCTCTCTGTCCACCCTCCTATACCAGATGTTAACTCATTCCAGCAAACTACAAAATGGATTGATGATGTCAGAACAGAAAGAGGAAGTGATGTTATCATCATGCTAGTAGGAAATAAAACAGATCTTGCTGACAAGAGGTATAGAGTGATTTTGTATGTGTATCGAATGTTTGATTTCTTCCTTAAACAACCTGTTATTTTTATTACTGAAGAATTGTTTTGAAAGGAGACATGTTTAATTCTTAAGTTTATACCCCCCTTTTCTTCAGTGTGAGAACCTGAAATATAAATGTAAACATTGAACATTTCCTTAAAGGAAAATGAGTTTTTTTGTTTTGTGTAAGCCCATGTGTAAATAGTTCTTGTGCAAGATTGTTTACATGTGGGGGGAAACAAAGATTGTTTACACACGAAGCTGGTAACTATTTTGCATTTTTTAGGCCTCATAAACATGAGCAGTATTCTGTTAAAGGACAAAATGTTTGAAGAAACAAATCCTATCTTTAAAAATTATTCATAATGATTAAATGCACACTCTTTTGGTAGACTTCTTATAAATATTCATTATAATTCAGTGGTGTAGTTTTTCTTTTCTTTTTATAAGTTGTATGGTTGAACCAGACTGTGTAGTTGAACTGAATAGCTTGATTGTAATACCTTAGTCAAATGAGCAAAGCCATATTCAAGTCACAGGATGCAAAATTATTAACATTCACTGTAGAGCCCATGGCTTGAATATCTGCCTTCAGCATCCTAAGTAATCTACTGGATAGTCTTTCTGCTTTAAATAGTCTTGACCATTTCACTTAATAGTAGAAGCTTTTACTATTGCTGTTTGTTTATTCATGAGATGGATATTGAAATTCAGGTATTGAATTTGTACTATTAATTAAAATGTTGCAAAGAAATCCAATATGTTCCAAGGCTTGTGCAAATGTTAAGCCCATTTCTTCCCATGGTACTTCATTTGGAATTGGTAGTACACTGACAAAAAAGTTTTTCTTGATTTAAAAGTAAACTCAGAGTATAATCATCTTTCCTTTATGAAAATAATTGTTTGGACATCAATTGGCATCATAAATTTTCACTATTTTATTTATCTACACTATGAGAATTTCAAGATGATATAGGTATATATTCTTCTAGTAGAGAGTCTCTAGTTCTTTTATTTTCTTTTTTAATGTTTATTTTGAGAGAGAGAGAGAGTGCGTGCGCGTGTGTGCAGGGCAGGGGCAGAGAGAAAGAGGGAGAGAAAATCCCAAGCAGGTTCCACACTGTCATCGTGGAGCCCAATGCAGGGCTTGATCCCATGAACTGTGAGATCATGACCTGAGCTGAAATCAGGAATTGGATGCTTAGGGGCGCCTGGGTGGCTCGGTTGGTTGAGCGTCTGACTTCGGCTCAGGTCATGATCTCACGGTCCATGGGTTCGAGCCCCGCGTTGGGCTCTGTGCTGACAGCTCAGAGCCTGGAGCCTGCTTCAGATTCTGTGTCTCCCTCTCTCTGTGACCCTCCCCGTTCATGCTCTGTCTCTCTCTGTCTCAAAAATAAATAAACGTTAAAAAAAAAAATTAAAAAAAAAAAAAAAAGAATTGGATGCTTAAGTGACTGAGCGCCCCCCCCCCCCGCCAATACTTTAATTTTTAAATAGAAAAATTGTGTGTCTGAATTGTTTTGTTTTAACAGGTAGAGTTAGCCAAATGGATGAGTATATCATCTATTCTTTTATTGTGTAATATTTCAGTTGAGTACACAAATGCTAGAAAATTATACTTGAAGTAATTTTTTCTTCAAGGTAATGTATGTCCATTGGTTTGGAATTACTGCCTTTCTCAGCAATTTTTGCCAGACTATCACCCTTCAACTGTTAACATTTTTTAAAAATTAAAGCCTTGTTCATTCCACTAAATTAATTTTAAAATGAGTAAAATATTTAAATGTTTGTTAAAAAAGAATTAGAAGAAAAATGTTTTGGTAGTGAGTGGGTGACCTTTTATAAGCATGACATGAAGAGCGCCTGGGTGGCTCAGTGGGTTAAGTGTCTGACTTTGGTTCAGGCCATGATCTCACTGTTCAATAGTTTGAGCCCCACATTGAGCTCTGTACTGACAGCTCAGAGCCTGGAGCCTGCTTCAGATTCTGTGTCTCCCTCTCTTTGCCCCTCCCCCACTCACATTCTATCTCTCTCTGTCTCAAAAACAAACATTAAAAAATATTGTTTTTAA
Organism: Panthera tigris; assembly: GCF_018350195.1. Lineage (NCBI taxonomy): Eukaryota > Metazoa > Chordata > Mammalia > Carnivora > Felidae > Panthera > Panthera tigris. The sequence goes on from NC_056669.1 coordinate 57,639,088, forward strand.
TAAGGGGAGCCTGGGTAGCTCAGTCGGTCGAGCGTCTGACTTCGGCTCAGGTCATGATCTCATGGTTTGTGAGTTCAAGCCCTGGGTCAGGCTCTGTGCTGACAACTCGGAGCCTGGAGCCTGCTTCGGATTCTATGTCTCCCTCTCTCTGCCCCTCCCCTGCTCATGATCTGTCTCTCTCTGTCTCAAAAATAAATATACATAAAAAAAATTAAAAAAATAAAAAATATTGTTTTTAATAAAAATTTTTTCTTAGAATCATGACATGAAACCCTAAAGCCATAAAGACAAAGATTGGTTAAGTCTGAATATTATCGATATGAAGATCATATTTACCTGTTAGATCAGCCGTTATTCAGAAGATTGATAATACATAGTATTGACAAGAATTTAATAAACAAGAACTCTTCATATACTGAAAATGTAACTAATATATTGGGATGAAGCAGTTTAACAGTATCAGAATTTAAAATACTCATGGACTTGGGCGCCTGGGTGGCTCAGTCGGTTGAGCGTCCGACTTCGGCTCAGGTCACGATCTCACGGTTCGTGAGTTCGAGCCCTGCGTCGGGCTCTGGGCTGATGGCTCAGAGCCTGGAGCCTGTTTCCGATTCTGTGTCTCCCTCTCTCTCTGCCCCTCCCCCGTTCATGCTCTGTCTCTCTCTGTCCCAAAAATAAATAAACGTTAAAAAAAAAAAATTAAAAAAAATAAATAAAATACTCACTGACTCAAACCCACCTCCAGTAATTGCACAGATACACCTGCACAAATGTGGGGAAAAAAATGAACATACAAGAATGTTTATTTCAGGGGCGCCTGGGTGGCTCAGTCAGTTAAGCGTCCGACTTCGGCTCAGGTCATGATCTCACAGTTTGTGGGTTCGAGCCCCACGTTGGGCTGTGTGCTGACAGCTCAGAGCCTGGAGCCTGTTTCAGATTCTGTGTCTCCCTCTCTCTCTGCCCCTCCCCTGTTCACGCTCTCTTTCTCAAGAATAAATAAACATTAAAAAAAAAAAAAAGAATGTTTATTTCAACATTATTTGTAATATTAAAAATTAAAATCAATCTAAATGTCCATCAGTAGCAGTAGCATTTTATAAATGAAGTACACGTAGCTACTAAAAAGGATGAGAGGAATTTATTGATGTCTAACACATGAAGCTTAAAAAATGATTTGATCAGTATGTATAGCATGATATTCTTTGTGTTAAAAAAAAAAAATCGATGGTAGGGGTGCCTGGGTGGCTTAGTCGGTTGAGCTTCCGACTTCGGCTCAGGTCATGATCTCACTCGTGAGTTCAAGCCCCGCGTCAGGCTCTGTGCTGACAGCTCAGAGCCTGGACCCTGCTTTGGATTCTGTGTCTCCCTCTCTCTCTGCCCCTAACCCATTCGCATTCTGTCTCTGTCTCTCTCAAAAATAAATAAACATTAAAAAAAATTTTTTAAGAAAATTGATGGTAGATGTATATATATATTTTTTTCTTTTATTTTTTAGAATAAATCTGTATAAGCATACATGGGACTTAACTGTCTCTACATCTTTGAGAAGGAGTAGGATTATGGAGGACTCTAATGTTAATGAGTGCCCTTTTTTTTTTTTTAAAGGTTCGTTTATTTTTGAGAGAGAGAGAGAACAAGTGGAGGAGGGGCAGAGAGAGAGAGGGAGACACAGAATCTGAGGCAGGCTCCAGGCTTTGAACTGTCAGCCCAGAACCCGACGCAGGTCTTGAGCTCACGAACCATAAGACTATACCTGAGCCGAAGTCCAGTGATCACCCAGCTGAGCCACCCAGGCACCCCTAATGATTGCCCTTTTTAAAAATTACTTTGGTAATTAGGAGAAAAAGTTTTAATAAAAATGATTCAAAGTTAAATGTCTTTATCACATTGAGAATTACAATTTGTTGTGTGTAAAAACTTGTAGAAAAGACCAGAGTATATCTGTTTCAGTGTTTCAAAATAAGCGCCCTGTTGCTCAATACTTTCTGTCCCCTGTAGCCCAGTGATTCCCAGATGTTTAAATTTTGAGAATCAGTGGGTAAATTGGCTTATTAGACCCTCTTTTAAGATTCTGGCTATAAAGGATCATGGTCAACTTTTTCAATTTTTGTTTTTTGTTTTTTGTTTTATTTAAATTTTAGTTAACTTATGGTGCTGTAGTTGTTTCAGCAGTTAAATTTGGGGGTTTTAGATCCTACTTTTAGATGCTGTGATTCAATGAGTTTAGAATGGTATCCTTAAATCTGTATTTTAATGAATCTTCTAGCTGATTCTGACAAATTCATTGTATATGTATACCACATTTTCTTTATCGATTCATCCATCGATGGACATTTAGGCTCTTTCCATACTTTGGCTATTGTTGATAGTGCTGCTATAAACACGGGGGTGCGTGTGTCCCTTCGAAACAGCACACCTGTATCCCGTGGATAAATGCCTGCTAGTGCAATTGCTGGGTCGTAGGGTAGTTCTGTTTTTAGTTTTTTGAGGAACCTCCATACTGATTTCCAGAGTGGCTGCACCAGCTTGCATTCCCATGATTCCGAGAAAATCAAACCACAGTTGGGACCATTGCTATAGCTGACCTTCAACCATTTGATTAGGGTGACTCCTAGTTTTAAAACTAGGAAGAATTTCTCTGGAATCCTTTACATGTAGGATAGTCATTCACTCATAATAATCATTCATTCAGAAGTATTTATTGAGTACCACTTATGTTTCAGAAGATGCTACTCTAGGGTAGAATAGTAAACAAAAAAAGCCAAGTCTTCAAGGAACTTTTATTTCAGAAAATGAACCAGGCAAATAAATAAGTCAAAAAAACACATAGTAAAAAAAAAAAAAAAAAGCATGGTATGTTTGATAATGATAACATGCTAAAAGTACAAAAGAAAGCAGGGAAAAGAAATATGAAATGTCAGGTGTGAGTTTAAAATATTAGATGGAATAGGGGCGCCTGGGTGGCGCAGTCGGTTAAGCGTCCGACTTCAGCCAGGTCACGATCTCGCGGTCCGTGAGTTCGAGCCCCGCGTCAGGCTCTGGGCTGATGGCTCAGAGCCTGGAGCCTGTTTCCGATTCTGTGTCTCCCTCTCTCTCTGCCCCTCCCCCGTTCATGCTCTGTCTCTCTCTGTTCCAAAAATAAATAAAAAACGTTGAAAAAAAAAATTAAAAAATATTAGATGGAATAGAAATGGAAGACTTCATTGAGAAAATGGTGAGTTTTGAGTAAATATGCTAAGGAAGCAAGGGAGTCAACTATGCAGATATCCTGAGGAGGAAAAGGTTCTAAGCTGATGGCCCAGAAAGTGCAAAATCCTTGAGTTGGGAATACATTTAGTTTATTTGAAGAACAGCAAGGAATCGTATATAGCTGGTGAGGAGAATAATGGAAAGTGTAGTAGGCAATGAGGTTAAAAAATAATAGTTTTTGAAAAAGACCATAAAGACCAGGTTAAGTGGGGCAAAGTAAAGACTCTGTATGAAATTGGAGGATTCATGGGGTGCCTGGGTGGCTCAGTCAGTTGAGCAACTGACTTCGGCTCAGGTCATGATCTCATGGTTTGTGGGTTCAAGCCCCGCATCAGGCTCTGTGCTGACAGCTCAGAGCCTGGAGCCTACTTCACATTCTGTGTCTCCCTCTCTCTCTGCCCCTCCCCACTCATGCTCTGTCTCTCTCTGTCTCAGAAATAAATAAACATAAAAAGAAATTGGAGGATTCAAGCAGAAGAGTAACTTTTCATAAATCACTGTTTGCTCTGTGGAAAATATGTAAGAGTAGAAGTGAAGAGAATAATCCAGGCTGAAATCGAAGCAAGAAATGATGATGACTTGGACCAGGATAGTGGTAGCATGTGTAGTGATCAGTGGTCAAATTCAGATACATTTTGAAGATAGAACTGTTGAAGATATACTCATGCAATGGATAGAATACATAATGATGGACAGAATATGGGGTGTGGGAGAAGGAGGAGTCAAGAATGATGCCTAGATTCTTGGCCTGATTAACTGTCATTAACTGAGATAGGGAGACACTTCATAAAGAGGTGGTTTAGGATGGAATATTATGACTTCAGTTTTTGGTCATTTTAAATTTAGAATTGCTATTAGATATTCTCATATGTAATTAGATGTCAGGTAGGCAATTGGATATATGAGCCTGGAGTTCAGAGCAGCAGTCCAGGCTAGATAAATAAGTTTGGGATTAATCAACATGTAGATGGGTATTTAAAACCATAATACTGCCTGGGATCACCAAGGGAGTAATTATAAATAGAGAAGAGGTCCAAAGAGTAAATTTTAGGGCGTCTGATAGAAGTGTTTTAAAGAAATGCACACTGTTGGGACACCTACATAGCTCAATCAGTTAAGCATCTGACTTGATTTTGGTTCAGGTCATGATCTCATGGTATGTGAGATTGAGCCCCATGTTGGGCTCTGCCCTGACAGCACGGAGCCTGCTTGGGATTCTCTCCCTCCCCCACTCTCTCAAAATAAGTAAACATTAAAAAAAAAAAACACATTGTTGATATATTTAGGGCTAAAGGTCTGCAAATTGTCAACTTACTCTCCAGTGTGTGTTTTTTTTTAATTTATACACACACACACATACACACACACATACATAAATACATAGAAATGAGAGGATAAAACAAGCAGATGTAGTAAAACATTATTAACAGGTGGATTGCTATATAAGAATTTCTGTGCTGTTGTTCTCTTTGCTTAGAATACTCATTTTCTTCTTTCCTAACTTTTCTAGAGAGTGGAGAATTTATAGAATAATATCTTGTAGGCAAGAAGAGAGTGGAATCTAGTACAAAGGTGAAGTTTGGGCCGTAAGGACAGTTTCCTCCATAGTAGCAGGACTAGAAGTAGAATATAAGTGTACACAACATAGATTGGTGGATAGATGTGGTGAGAGCTTGTGGAAATTCTCTTGCATTGCTTTGGTTTTCTGTGTTGTAGGAAGCTGAGTTTGTCAGCTGATATTTTAGATCCATTTAATTAGAATATTTGCATATTTATTAAATATCTATATGCCAGCTAGGCACTAGGAACACCAAGATAAGTGACATAATCTTGTACTTAAAGAACATATTACAATTTGAGACACATTGCTGCTAATTATAATGTGTCACCAAATGCCCTATAAAATGTATCAAGAGAATTTAATATACATGCCTTTTGACTCCACTTAGAGAAATCCACAAAATCTATCCTAAAGAAAAGATCCACAGTGCATAAAATATTATGCACAAAGATATTTATAGCAACATTTTTCACAGTAGTATGAAATTTGAAAAAAAATTTTTTAGCATCTTTAACAGTTTGGGGGTGGTTACATAAATTATAGTAGCAAATTGACAAATTGTCCAGTAATAAAAAATTATATGAAGTTTTTAATCATAAGACTAAATGCTTATGATCTAATATTGAGAGAAAATAGCAGGCTATTAAGATTTTAAAAATAAAAAAATTACAGGATGAGGTCAGCCAAATAAAAGCAAATCATTAAAAAATGCCTTTTTAAAAAATTTTGGTTAGGTATAACATACACACAGAAGTACCCAAATTTTAAGTGTACTGCAGCTTGATGAATTTTCAAACTATTCTTACCTGTATAACCAGCACACATACGAGGAAAGTTATTTTCATAGGCATCTTGGTGGTTCAGTTGGTTAAGCATCCAGCTGTTGGTTTCAGCTCAAGTCATGACCTTGCAGTTTCATGGGTTCGAGCCCTACATCAGGCTCCATGCTAATGGCATGGAGTCTGCTTGTGATTCTCTGTCTCGCTCTCTCTCTGTCCGTCCCCCACTCGTGCTGTCTCTCTCAAATAAATAAACTTAACAAAAAGAAAAGTTATTTTCAGAATCTTGTTTATACTCTTTACAATACCATCTTGCAAAAAGAGGAATTTATTTTTTGAATTTGTTTTACAGGCAAGTATCAATTGAGGAAGGAGAGAGGAAAGCCAAAGAGCTGAATGTTATGTTTATTGAAACAAGTGCAAAAGCAGGATACAATGTAAAACAGGTGAGTGTCCTTAGAGTATGGATAGAGGTTATCAAATTGAAAAGAGATGTTATAAAATAATTGTGGGAGTATTCTCTAGTGTAAGATTTTCTTTTGGTTGGTAACAGCAGACCTCATGAACTAGTAACATGATAAACAGTGAAAAAAAGTTAAATGTGACACAGTTTTTGGAAAAAGAGAAAAGGCTTGCCAAACTTCTCAGATTGTGCACAGGACAACTATTTCATTATGATCGCAAGGTTGTAAACTTAACCATACCCTGCCTCCTATTGCATTGTTTCAAGGTAAAACTTTTTTTTTTTTTTTTAATTTTAGAGTTTAATGACAAAAGAAAGTACCATGAGAAAATGCCATGAGAATGGTATTTTGCTTGTGGTTGTGAAAGTATATTCTGGTTACTTTATCCTTAATAACTGCTGCTGTTTTAACAGTGTTTATAACAGCAGTGTTTTGGGGGAGCTGGAAAATATGAAGAGACCTCACATTATCAAACTTCTCTAAAAGATGAAGTAGCCAAAAACTGAACTGCTTAATTTTCTAGGGCTGCATATCATATAGAGTAGTGGTCCCAGATTTATAGGATTTTCAAACCAATAAATTATTTTTTTTATTTCTAGGTGATCAGTAGGTTAAAATAAAATCCTATAAACTGAATAAGTTGAGCTTTAAGAAAAATTTTATATATTATTTTCAGTTTTGACACTTTCTTTCCCATCTCTCCTTGTCTTGAGATATATTTAAGTAATTTTGAACTGTTACTAATTCCCTCCTTGTAGCATACTCTTCCATGGCTCTAAATCTTTGTTCATGGTGTTCTCTGATTAGAATGTTCAGTTTCTTTCTTGACTGATAACGTATTCATCCTTTTAAGTTTCATTTTAGATGTCAGCTCTTCAAAGACATTTTTTTTCCTGACATTCTTTACCATACTGTATCTACATGCTATTCTGTTTAGCAGTAAATGAGTTTTCTGTGTTTTCTCAGGCCCCTGACCTTTGTGAAACCACTGTCATAGAAGTTACCATGTTATACTGGAAATATTTCTCCCATCAAAATTATGTACTCCCAGAGCCTACCAATGTCTATGGAATTTAGAAAATGATATGTAGGGGCACCTGGGTGGTTCAGTTGGTTAAGTGTCTGACTTCAGCTCAGGTCATGATCTCGTGGTTCATGGATTCCATTACCATGTTGGGCTCTGTGCTGACAGCTCAGAGCCTGGAGCCTGCTTCAGATTGTGTCTCCCTTTCTCTCTGTCCCCCTCCCCCACTCATGCTTTGTCTCTGTTTCTCTCTCTCTCACACAAATAAACATTAAAAAATGTTTAAAAAAAAAAAAGAAAGAAAATGATAAGTAAATGAATCCATTGGAACCACAGATAATTTAACATTTTGAGTAATATTTGGGTGCCTGGTTGGCTCAGTCAGTTACGCATCCAACTTTGACTCAGGTCATGATCTCGCAGTCTGTGGGTTTGAGCCCTGCATCAGGCTCTGTGCTGACAGCGCAGAACCTGGAGCCTGCTTGAGATTCTGTCTCCCTCTCTGTCTCTGCCCCTCCCCCACTCATGCTCTTTCTTTCTCAAAAATAAATAAAACTTCAAAAAATTTTTTGAGTAATAGAAGTAATTAGCACAATTATTATCATCTGTCACTGTTCTAGGACAAAGCAGTAGGTAGCCTCATCTAGCTTTTTCTATTACAGACATTTTGATAAGGATATGAGCTAGTTGCTTATATGTCAAAGTATGGCCTTTGGGACATCTTTCAGGCTGGGTTAATGTCTAAAGGGATTGCTGTGGCCCTCTAGTCCTGACCCTGAGAAGTCTCATAGGTATGGAGGTCTAAAGTCCTCAGCATACAGTGGTCACTAGTGACAGCTAGCATCTTGATGATATTTAATTGCTTCTAAGTTTAGATAACTCTCAGGATGTTGAGAAAATGAGGTATGTCATTCATTTGCTATTTTATAAGCACATTATTTCTTAATAGTTGTATTGAAGCATAATTTCCATACCACAAAATTACTTGTTTTAAATGAATAACTCAGGGTTTTCTTGCTTTTTTTTTCTTCTAATTTTTAAAATTTTATTTAAATCCAAGTTAGTTAACATATAGTGTAATAATGATTTCAGGAGTAGTATTTAGTGATTCATCATTTACTTACCCAGTGCTCATCTCAACAAGTGCACTTCTTAATGCCCACCACTCATTTAGCCCATCCCTCCACCCAGCAACCCTCCAGCAACCCTGTTTGTTCTCTGTATTTAAGAGTCTCTTATGGTTTGCCTCCCTCTCTTTATCTTATTTTCCTTTCCCTTCCCCTGTGTTCATCTGTTTTATTTCTTAAATTCCACATATGAGTGAAACCATATATTTATCTTTCTCTGACTGACTTATTTTACTTAGCATAATACATTCTGGTTCCATCCGTGTTGTTGCAAATGGCAAGATTTCATTCTTTTTGATTGCCGAGTAATATTCCTGTGTATGTGTGCGCACGTGCGCACGCGTGCGCATACACCACATCTTCTTTATCCATTTATCAATTGATGGACATTTGGGCTCTTTGTATAATTTGGCTATTGTTGATAGTGCTGCTATAAACATTGAGGTGCATGTGCCCCTTCAAATTAGCATTGTTGTATCCTTTGAATAAATACCTAGTAGTGCAGTTGCTGGGTTGTAGAATAGTTAATTTTAATAGGTGTGAGGTGGTATCTCATTGTGGTTTTGATTTGTATTTCCTTGATGATGAACGATGTTGAACATCTAGGGGTTTTTTTAGGGAATTTATAGAATTGTGCAACCGTTACTTCAATTTGATTTTAGAACTTTTTCAGCATTTGGCACATAATTTTTTCTAAAAGCCTGACCCATACAAACACTAGATATAGCTAGCCAGTGATAACGAAGGGAGAATTCTTTTACAAAACAATCTTACTCTGAATTCAAAACCTATTTGCTACTTTATTATTTCTCCTTATTTATTTGTTTTATTTTAATGTTTATTTACTTATTTTGAGAAAGAGAGAAAGAATGCGCAAGCATGAACAGGGAAGGGGCAGAGAGAAAGAGAGGGAGAGAGAGAATCCCAAGCAGGCTCCATACTGTCAGTAAGGAGCCTGACCTGGGGATCGATTCCACAAACCGCAAGGTCATGACCTGAGCCAAAATCAGGAGTCAGATGCTCAACTGACGGAGCCACGCAGGTGCCCCTATTTCTCCTTATTTAGATATACCTGAATATGTGATCTTGCTGAAGTGCCTAATTCTACTGGGACTTGATTTTATTGTCTTTAAATACAAATATGATTAAATTAATGTTTTCAAATTTGGAAGAGAGCTAGCTGCCTTCGGTTTTGGTTTTTGTTTTTTGTTTTTTTTTTTTTTTTTTTTGTAGCTTCTTTCTTAACTCATGAAAACCATTACTTTGCATTTTATAGGGACTACCATAGTAATAGAATTTTATTTCAATATTTATAGACCTTTGCTTTGTAATCTTGCATAATTTAGTTAAGACAAAAATCCTGGAACCACTCTCCCTCTCCCCCACCAATTAAGACAATGAAAACAAAAAATGAATTTGAATCTTACGTTAATAAGCACATTTAAATAATAGGTTCAGATCTTCCCCTTTGTCAGTGATTAATCATATGGAGTATATTTCTGTCATGTGGGAAAATTACTGGTTGATTTTAAATTTTAGCTAAAAAATACATCTCATTATAATGGGTTGTCTTTTCCTTGAATTCGTTTTTATAAAGGACCTTAAAACTAAACAAATAGGGTATCATTTAAAGTGTTAATTATTTAAATGACTAGAAATGGAAGAAATGTGTTTTTTTTCTTGTGGTTGCCCTCACAAACTACCCCGAAGTTTAAAAGTCAAAAAACATATCCTTTGATATCACTTAATATATTGGCCATATGGAAATATTTGAAAAAAATTTTTTTTTAATTTTATTTATTTTGAGAGAGAGAGAGAGAGAGTGAAGGCAGGGGAGGGCCAGAGGGAGAAGTAAAGAGAGAATCCCAAGGAGGCTCCGCACTGTCAGCACAGAGCACTATGTGGGGTTCAAACTCACAAACCATGAGATCATGACCTGAGCCAAATTCAAGAGTGAGTGAGATGCTTAACCAACTGAGCCACCCAGGCAGCCCTGAAATATTCAGATTTTTTAAAAATAAAGCCTAAGTCAAATCTACTTACTCCTGACTTTGGGCAGTAAACTTTGTGTGGCTGGAGTTCAGTGCCTATTTTGCAAATCTAATGTTTATCATGCCTTTGGAAATGTTGGCAGTAGGGGAAAAAACCTTAGTGACGTTTTCCCTAAGACAGATATTTTTGAAACTCATATAGCATACTATTGAGATTAGGAATGTGTTTTTCCTCCATCCTATTATCTTTGGTAGAGAGTAGAATACCTGATATCCAAACAAAGGTAAGAAAGTACAGAGGTTTTTAGAATGGCACATTGTCCCCAGGAAGATCTCCTACCATTAAAGAATTGCTTAATGGTTTTAAACTTTAATGTGGATAGTAGTTTCCTGGAAACCTATATAAAATAACAGGTTCCTGGGGCACAACTTCTGGGTATTGATTCAGTAAGTCTAGGATAGTGCCCTAAAAATCTACATTTTTAACACGAATTTCAAGAAGTTTCTCATGCAAACTATACTTTGTAAGAAGATCTATTAAGCCATGGAGATGGTTCAACAAGTATGTCAAATGTATTCATTTTGATAGGACAAATATTGATTCTCTAACCCTTGCTAGATACAAAAGACAGATTTCCTACACTTAAAAGGCCCTGTCTTGTGTACAGCCAAAATAAGGAATTAAATACATATCCCGGTGCCAAAATGTGTCTCCATGCAGTAGGAGAACAAACCTGTGAAACTCATTTCTTTTGACTCATTTGTATTCAAGTCTTACAAGCAGTCATTTAGATACCTACTCTTGTTGATTCTCCTGTATTAAGGCCCTGTTGTCTATTGCCTTGCCTGCTGCCATAGCTTATTAACTGACATCTGCCTTCAGTCTTGCCCTACTTGAGATTACTCTCCATCCTGCTATCACGGTCTTCGTTTTTATTTTATTTTATTTTTTTTTAATTTTTTTTTTCAACGTTTTTTTTATTTATTTTTGGGACAGAGAGAGAGACAGAGCATGAATGGGGGAGGGGCAGAGAGAGAGAGGGAGACACAGAATCGGAAACAGGCTCCAGGCTCCGAGCCATCAGCCCAGAGCCTGACGCGGGGCTCGAACTCACGGACCGCGAGATCGTGACCTGGCTGAAGTCGGACGCTTAACCGACTGCGCCACCCAGGCGCCCCATGGTCTTCGTTTTTAAATACACATTTGAGGGGTGCCTGGGTGGCTCAGTCGGTTGAGCAACCGACTTTGGCTCCGGTCATGATCTCACGGTTTGTGAGTTTGAGCCCCGTGTTAGGCTCTGTGCTGACAGCTCAGAGCTTGGAGCCTGCTTCTGATTCTGTGTCTCCCTCTCTCTCTGCCCCTCCCCCACTCATGCTCTGTCTCTCTCTGTCTCAGAAATAAATAAACATAAAAATTAAAAAAAAAATACACATTTGAACAGGTTACTTATGAATTTTATCCTGAATTTTAAGCAAAGTCCTTAGTATGCTATGCCCTGCTATTCAAAATCTTGGCCCCCGTATACATTGCTATCTTGATCTTTGGCCACTATATAGCCATACTACACTGCTCAAAGTCTCCTGGGTTTACTGTGTTCCCATATTGCCATTGTATGTTACTGTCCCTCTGTAAAATACTATTTCTTCTCTACCTGCTATTTGTAATTTAAAAAGTCAGTTCAGACATAATCAAATTTAGATTAAATGCCTTTCCTAATAATTGAAGTAGCACTCCTTTTAATATAGAAGTTTTTTTGTCAATTCTGTCTCCCACCATAATGAACTCAATAAATGTTCATTGAGTAAGAGAATAATATGCTTTTTTTTTTTAACAGATGCTTAGAGCTGCCATGTTATGCCATAAGAAAAAGATCTACTTAATGAGCTTGACTCTGTCTTAAGAATTTTCATAGACTGAACAAGTGTAGAGAATCTAGGTTACATGAGAAATTGTCCTTCATTCAGTATTTTGACTGCAACTTAGATGTAGATACTCTTACATCTTGAGTTTCTTTGAATTCAGGTAAACATATATTGAACTTTTTTCCCATTAATTTTTTTATTGAGCTAAACACTTGTATACAGTGAAATACACATATCTTAAGTTTACAATTAGATGAATTTTGATAAGTGTATATGTGGATGTAATGACTACATCAATGAAGATACAGAAATATGTTATTTAATTTGCAAAAATTTGAAGCATTTCTAGATACCTATACTATTCCAGCTTCTGATTTAATTCTGTTGTGGTCAGAGAATATACTATGTAACATTTCAGTCATTCATAATTTATTGATATTTGTATTATGGCCTACCATATGGCCTGTCTTGGTGAAGGTTCCATGTATACTGGAAAATAATGTTTCTGTACAGTTGTCAGGTATAATGTTTTTAGATCTCAGTTATATCAAGATGGTTGATAGCATTGTTCAAATCTTGAAGAGTTTACTAATTTTTGTCTGTAGTTCTATCAGTTACCGAAGGGGGAGGTATTAAATGTACAACATTTGTATTTGCCTGTTTTGCCACTTAGTTCTGTCAGCTTTTATTTCATGTATTTTGAAGTTCTGTTATTCGGTGCATACATATTTAGGATTATTATTGTCTTCCTAATGCTTTGACTTTTTAAGTCTTCACAAATGTTCCTCTTTATCTCTGATAATACTCCCTTGTCTCCAATTTTTTATCTGATCTTAATATAGCCACAGTAGCTCTCTTATTCCTATTGTTTGCTTGGTATATCTTTTTCCTTGTAAAGTGGATTTCTTTTAAATGGCATATAGTTGCATCTCACTTTTTTAAAAAATCCAGTCTGAAAAATCTCTACTTTTTAATTGGAGTATTTGGTTTATTTAGATTTAATAAATAGTTGGGTTTATGTCTGTCATTTGCTCTTTGTTATCTGCTTGCCCCTCTGTCATTTTTAATTTAATCAAATATTTTTATATTGTAATTTAATTCCTCTTTATTTTTAGCTAAACCTTTCATAACTTTTTTTTAGTGGTTGCATTAGGGATTATACTAGAGTGTATATACCATTACATCCTTTGCACCTATGCACCTATCCTTTGTGTTATTCTTGCCACACATTTTAATTTTTTTTTTTAACGTTTATTTATTTTTGAGACAGAGACAGAGCATGAACGGGGGAGGGGCAGAGAGAGAGGGAGACACAGAATCAGAAGCAGGCTCCAGGCTCTGAGCCATCAACCCAGAGCCTGTCGCGGGGCTCGAACTCACGGACCGCGAGATCGTGACCTGAGCTGAAGTCGGACGCTTAACCGACTGAGCCACCCAGGCACCCCACCACACATTTTATATTTACATACATCATGGCCCCCATAATAAATGTCTTAATTTTTGTTTTAAACGATAATCAAGAGGGGCATCTAGGTGGCTCTGTTGGTTAAGTGTCTGACTTCAGCTCAGGTCATGATCTCACAGTTTGTAGGTTCCAGCCACGCATCAGGCTCTGTGGTAACCACTCAGAGCATGGAGCCTGCTTGGGATTCTGTGTCTCCCTCTCTCTCTCTGCCCCTCCCACTCTTGAACTCTGTGTCTCTCTGTCTCTCAAAAATAAATAAAAACGCTAAAAATTTTTTAATTTTTTTAATGTTTATTTATTTTTGAGATAGAGACAGAGCATGAGTAGGGGAGGGGCAGAGAGTGAGGGAGACAGAATCTGAAGCAAGCTCCAGGCTCTGAGCTGTCAGCACAGAGCCTGACAAGGGGCTCGAACTCACAGGCTGTGAGATCATGACCTGAGCTGAAGTCGGACGCTCAACTGACTGAGCCACCCAGGCGCCCCTAAAAAATTTTTAAGTAAATAAACAGTAATTAAGAGAAGAAAAGGACAGCTTTTTCTGTTTACCCATATATTTACCATTTCTAGTGCTCCTCATTCCTTCTTACAGATAGAAATTTCACCTGGTATCACTTCCCTTTAGCATATATAACTGTCTTTACTGTTTTTTCTTTTAATGTTTATTTATTTATTTTGAGAGAGTGTGAGTGGAGGGGCAGAGAGAGAGGGAGAGAGAATCCCATGCAGGCTCTACACTGCCATTTCAGAGCCCAACATGGGGATTGATGTCATAATCCATGAGTTCATACCTGAGCCAAAATCAAGGAAACTTAACCTTATGGTTTTTGTGGGTTTTCTTTTTTTTAACACTTATTTATTTTTGAGAGACAGAGCACAAGCAGGGGAGGGGCAGAGAGAGAGAAGGAGATACAGAATTCAAAGGAGGCTCTAAGCTCTGAGCTGTCAGCACAGAGCCCAACATGGGACTCAAACCCATGAACCATGAGATCATGACCTGAGCCGAAGTCAGATGGTTAACCAACTCAGGCACCCCAACCTTACTGTTTTTTGTTAAGGTCTCCTGGTGATGAATTTGCTCAGCTTTCACTTAGTCTAAAAGGCCATTTTAAGAATAATTCTATAGGTAATGTGTCATTTTTAAGTATTTTTCCTCCATTTTCTTCTTTCCTCTTCTTCTGGAATTCCAATGGCACATCTGTTAAATGGCTTGATATTATCCCACTGGTCACTGAGGCTTTTGCTCATTGTTTTTATCCTGTTTTTACTCTTTCAGCTTGGATAATATTCTTGATGTGTCTTCAAGTTCACCAATCCTTTTCTTCCGTATCCAAACTGCTATTGAGTCCACCCAGTGAATTTATCGTTTCAGATTCCGTACTCAGTCATAGATTTGTCCTTTATTTCTTTACGTTTCTATATCTCTTTTGGAATACCCCAATGTTTGATAATTGTGGCATTGTTACCTTCAAGTCCTTGAACATACCTATAGTAGTTGCTTTGAAATTATTGTCTAATCCAACATATGAGTTATCTCTGAGTCTGTTTCTACTGGCAGTTTTCCTCTTGCCTTTAGGTTAAATTGTCCTGTTTCTTTATGTGTCTAGTAAGTTTTGGTCGTATGCTCAGCATTGTGTATAATACATAGAGACTCTGCTTTCTGTTACTTTTCTCTGCAAAATGCTGAGTTTTATTATGGCAGTGTTTTAATTGCTGACTGATCACCTTGAACTTGTGGGATCTTAATGTTATGTTTTGCTTTGATGGATCTGTAGAAAGCCTGTAGTATTTATCAAGCTTTTTCTGTTTTTGTGGGATTCAGACTCTAAACTTTATCCCTGAAGCAGGCAGTAACTAAAGTCTGCTCATTTCTTCCTGCCTTCTAGCTGTTGTTTTCAGATGGACTCCTTGTAGTCTCTCCTACATATGTACCATTAAAGAGTCAACTGAGATCTGCAGGAAATTTATATGTAGACTTTAGGGTTCCTCCTCTTGGCTTGTTCCTTTTTGTTATTTCTTTTCTCAGTCCAGCCACACTAGCAGTCCACTGGCACCTCAAACCTTTAAAATTCTAGTTTTCTGCATGAGGTCTCACCACCCCATTTTGTACATGCCCAGTAGGAATAGCTCTTGGGAAAACCTGTATAAACATGGATCCTACCCAGTGAATGTGAGTTCCCTTCTTCCCAGGGTTGAATTCCCCCTAATTTGTATCTGCTTTTTGTTGCTCTTAAGAACCTTTAAATAGTTGGGTTTTTTTTTTATAGTTTCTCCAGAGTTAATAATTGCTATCTGCAAGAGTGTTAGTCCTATACAAGCTAGACTGCTATTGCCAAAACTGGAGTTAATATTAAATTTATGGGGGTAAAACTTAATATATCTGATCACTGTAACAACTGTTTAGCATGTACATGCTTAGTTTTGTTTTGTTTTTTTAACATGGAAAGCTAGTTTATTCCTGAATTCTGTATGTTATCTAATAACAAAATAAATAGATTTATTACTTAAATTATATATTCAATAAGTAACACATATTGGCAGAAATTACTAGAAGAATTAATCTCAGACTCCTGAGTTTTTGTTGTAGGTCAGTCACAACTCAGAATTGGTCCTGGTGGTCAGAAATTCACCAGGTAAATTTCACAGTTCAGTCACTATCTTGGAAAACACTGGGGATCACAGTCTTACATGCCTGTTGAGTAAGCATTGTGTGTGTTTGTTCAGCTGTATATGTTTTCAAAAGCACAGTTACTTTTGATGATTGTGCATTGTACTGATTTTGACAAAATCATCATGTGTTTTCACTGGAAGGTACGTAGTAGTCTTACCATATAGAGGATATGTTTATCAGTATTAAAGGTACCATCTGGTTGTATTTTCCATGCACAGAGATGTTTTCTAGCTTTCTCCTCATCTGCTAATTGGATTCCTTCTCCCTACTCCCTTATATACTGGGTTATAATATACATAATAAAAGCTGAAAATGGGCTTTCTCTGTTGCTCCATTTACTTTTTAAATAATTTGGGCACCTGGGTAGTTCATTTGGTTAAGTGTCCAACTTCAGCTCAGCTCACGATCTCATGGTTTGTGAGTTCGAGCCCTGTGTCAGGCTCTGTGCTGACAGCTCAGAGCCTGGAGCCTGCTTTAGATTCTGTTTCTCTCTCTCTCTTTCTCTGCCTTTCTCCCTCCCTCTCTACCCCTCCCCCACTTGTGCTCTGTCTCTCTCTCTCATAAATGTAAAAAATTTATAAATAATTCTGGGAGAGATTTTATTAATGCATCATTAGTGTCTGACCATGGTTCAAGTGATTGGGCCTTAATGCCTGTGAATTCTGGCTTAAAATAAAGCAAATTTATTCCTGCACAGTACTGCTCTTCTGTGCATAAGCCTTTGCTCTTTTTTTTTTTTTTTTTATGTTTATTTTTGACAGAGAGAGCACGTGAGTGGCAGAAGGGCAGAGAGAGGGATACACAGAATCCGAAGCAGGCTTGAGGCTCTGAGCTGCCAGCACAGAGCCCGATGTGGGGTTCAAACTTAGGAACTGTGAGATCATGCTCTGGGCCAGAGTCGGCCACTTAACCGACTTGAGTCACCCAGGTGCCCCCAGCCCTTTGCTCTTTAATCTGGTTTAAGCATTCAACTCTAAGATCCTGTTTATGTCTTAAAGAATATTGTCATAGTTGTTTTTTTTTTTTTTTAATAAAAATACTATCAGGGCTAGAACTATAATAACTAATAATACCTCATACAATCATTTGTATTATATAAGATATTTAAGTAATATTTTTCATTGCATTCAATATTTCATAAAAAGATAGTCTATGAAAAAAATTTTATCCCTCTTTTTTCTGTTTTTTAAAAAGCAGTAATATTGCTTTCTTTTATGAAAGTGGTATGGTGTTTAAATTGCTGAAGGAAATGGTAATGAGAAAGTAATTATTTAAGGCTTCACCTGACTTTTCATCTGAGAATTAGTACATTCTTTTAGTGGAGTATTAAGTGTGTGGGTGTCACCTTTCTTATTATATTCTATAATTTTGCAGTACTGGGAAATGGGAAAAGAACAGAAATACTTCTTGATCTTTAACTTCTAAACTCATCAGTGCTTGTCAGAAGAAAAACATCTTATATGAAAGAAAGTAAGGACTTCGTGAAAAATTAGTGATAGCTGATGTGCATCAGTGCTAACAGATCAATGAAAGCTTGCATGTGTACAGGGGGGTTGCGCACATGCACGTGTGTGTGTAAATTATATTTACCTTACTTTAAGCATTGGTAGGGATAGTGTATTTTCTATACCAGTCTATTCCATGTCTGCCTTAGTTCTTGATCAGAACTTTTATCTTCTACTTTTATCATGTACCTTAAGCCACAAGTATCAATTACCTACAGTATGTAAGACCATCGTAGGTTCCTTGGAGAACTTAAAGTTATGTAAAATATGATTCTTGATTTCTAAAAAACTTATGATACAGTTGAGAAGAGTCACATTCTCATGAAAACTATATAGTGAAGGGTAAGTAGTACATGATAAATGCCTAGCCAATGCTACAGAGACAGTAAGATCCACAGTAATTATTGAGATGTAAAATCAGTTCTGGCACAAGGAGGTGTATTTGTTGAAGAAATGAATAAGATCACATACAGATAGGATGATCAAGGAAGGCCCCATGCTTAGTCATCTGTGATTCCTAATAAAGCAAGAGCTCTGTTAGCATATCATTGACATTTAAAAAATGGATTTTCCTTTAATGATTATTTAAGACAACTTAATCCTCTAAGGTTTTTTTCCTTCCTGTCTTACATATGTTTCTGTAAGGATAGAACTTTGCTTTTGTAAAAAGCTTTTTCTTGGCTCATTTTAAGGATGTCCTGAGTTGAGTTTAGGTTAATGGCATCAATTCTTTTAATCTAATTGAAATATTTTGAGGGAACACTAAAATTTTCAAATACACTGGTTAAAACTATAGAATAATTAAAAGAAATTTTTTTTACTGTTTATTTATTTTTGAGCAAGAGTGAGCAGGGGAGGGGCAGAGAGAGAGGGAGACACAGAATCTGAAGCAGGCTCCAGGCTCTGAGCTGTCAGCACAGAGCCTGATATGGGGCTCAAACTCACAGACTGCGAGATCATGACCTGAGCCTAAGTCAGATGCTTAACTGACTGAGCCATCTGGGCACCCCTAAAAATTTTAAGTCCTTGAAAATGGATTAAGTTTTTATGTCTGTGATTTGTGTGTAATAATAGTATTTCACAAAGCAAACTCCTCTTACTCAGGATTGTTAGCTGTTTCTTCACACAGGCCTTTCCACAATGCTTTTCCATATAGAAGAGACTTCTATTTATACTAGGCAACATAAGGTAGTAGAAAAAAATATGAATTTCGGAGTCTTGGCTCTGCTATTTTATTTGGTGTATTGTAAATTCTCTCTTCAGCCTTAGATTTCTATAAAATGAGGACACTAATATGTTCCTCATAGGAAGATATTAAAATGAGAAAACATGAAGATTCTACAAAGTAGCCACTCAGTATTAGCTTCTTTCTTGCTTTATTTGATGATTACTTCACACTCCTTACAAATTAGTATTACAGCATTGGTCTTTAACCATGGCTGCACATTAGAATCATCCAGAGATCTTTTAATGAATGGTAAGGGCCCAGTCCAACCCCAAATTAGTTAAATCTATTTTTGGCGGTAGGACCCAAACATCTGGTTTTGTTTTTAGTTTCCCAGGTAATTCTGATGCATGGTAGGTATCAAGAACCACTGGTCTAGAGGGAATGATTTCACACATAACCTTTCAAGGAAATTCCTAACATAACTTTTTTCTAATTATTTTCAAAGGTATAATAATAATAAGTTGAACTTCACAACTGTAGCCCCGTTTTTATTAGAAAGAATCTAAGGATTAGAGAAATTAATATCCTTGAGGTCACAAAGCTATAATAACGGGGAAGTTAGTATAGTTTCTTGGCTCAAATTTTATACTCTTTCTAGAAACACATTAAAAACTGTGTTATATTATGAGAATAGGTAGACAGGTAAGAATATAATAATACCCTCTCTGAAAGACCTCATTAGATAAGTACTTTTAAGCATCAAAACTTAAAAACCATTTTATTCCATTTTCACAGAAAGTAAATAAACCTTCCCAATGTCTCCTCCACACACAAAAAAAATCCATTTTTTAAATGATTTTTTTTTAATGTTTGTTTATTTTTGAGAGAGAACATGTACACAAGTTGGGGAGGGGCAGAGAGAAGGAGTACAGAGGATCCAAAGCAGGCTCCACACTGACAGTCGAGAGCTTGATGCAGGACTCGAATTTGCAAACTCCAAGATCATGACCTGAGCTGAAGTCGGACCCTTAACTGACTGAGCCACCCAGGCATCCCCCACAAAAAATCCATTTTTAAGCTAGCCGGTAATAAACTGACATCTTTAAGAGCTGAAAAGGTTGTACATTTTGAACACATAAACAGTTTAATAAATATTTCATGTCAGAAGCGAACTATGAGATCTTAGGAAAGATTTCTAGATATTCCTAAGTAAGAACATTTCATTTCTGCCCTGATATTTTCAGAAGGTCTTTCCCAACTCCCACACCTTTCCCACCAGTTTTAAATAGCTTCTTAAAGCAGAATTTTACACCTGTTAGTGTTTTGCTGTAGTCCTAGAATTCACTGCCAGATTTCATAATGTGGAAAAATTTTTTTTCCCTAGCCCACAGGGCTAGGCTAGTCTCTAGTAGAAATAGAGCTACTGTTTATTATAGATTTTCTGTATAACATATTGGTTCTCAGCAATTTACCTAATGATTTCCCTTAATTTCCACAATAATCTAGTCAGTTAAGTATACTATTATTTTAAGCCCGTTTTACGGATGAGAAAACTGAGGAACAGAAAAAAGACCTGTCCCCTAAGTGGCCTGCCCACAATAGAAACTTTGCACTTCACCTTTTAGCTTTTAGGGTTTTGCCATTCCTCCCTTTCACTTTCAACATGTGCTTTGTAGATCTTTGTAGCCATAGTAAAATAAATAGAACCCCTGATAAAATTCCTTATGCAAACTGCAGTTTTTAGTGCCTACTTTTACCTGCAGGACAAAGTTAATATGCTTGCCAGAACATTCTTAGTCTGGTCTTTAATATATACAGCTTCTTTCTAATTCTTTTATATATTCTGTGCTGTAGCCAGTCTGGACTACCTAAATACTCTTGAATATACCTTGTGCTTTTCTCTGAACATGGTTCAGGGATTTGATTGTCTAGCAGCAGACAAATGTGGTGCTAGATCAAACTGTGCATCCTGGAAATTCATTCTATAATGGTGATATTCAGTCTTGGCCTCAGTGATTTTCACACTTAGCTGTGTAGCCATAATGTATAGTCCCCACATTTCTGATTTCAGTAGATTCAGGCACAAGGGGGAATATTGAGTCTAGCCCTTACTTTAGTACATCTCTAAAATGCCACTAAACCTTACAGAACCAAAACAATTATACTTTTTCTCAAGTCTTCCCTAATCCTATCCCACCAGACTGTTGCCTACAGATGAAAATTTTGTCCTTTTCTGTATTCCTTTCCCTAAACAGATTAGAGTTCCAGTCTTTCATCCCTTTGCTGGCCTTCTATTGTTTCTGTTCCTTCTCACTTTAATTCAGCAACATTTGTGGAACACTTAAACTCTGAGTACTTGGCATAGTGAAATACAACCAAGTGTTTTTTTTTTGTTTGTTTGTTTGTTTTTTTAAGAGAGAGCAAGGGAGAGGGGCAGAGGGAGAGAGAATCTTAAGCAGGCTGCATGCTTAGCATGGAGCCCCATGCAGGGGCAAGTGCCACAGCCCTGGGATCATGACCTGAATCAAAATCAAGAGTCAGACACTCAACCAACTGAGCCACCTAGGCACTCTGGCCAATAAAAACTTTTAACTGCCTTTAAATCCCAACCGAAATGTTACCACCTAAAGATTTTTCCCAGTATCCTGAGACGGGCCTTCTTTTTTTTTTTTTTTTTAATGTTTTTTAATATTTTTATTCATTTTTGAGAGACAGAGAGATACAGAGCACTAACAGAGGAGGAGCAGAGAGAGAGGGAGACACAGAACCTGAAGCAGGCTCCAGGCTCTGAGCTATCAGCACAGAGCCCGATGCAGGGCCCAAACCCACAAACCGTGAGATCATGACCCAGGCGGAAGTCGAATGCTCAACCGACTGAGCAACCCAGGCGCCCCAGAGCCTTCTTTTCTTATATCTGTGTTCTCATATCATTTTGTACTTCCTTGGTTTTGTTTTTTGTTTTTTGTTTTTTGTTTTTCTTTTTGAGAGAGAGAGCATGCGCATGCGCACCCACAAATGGGGGAGGGGCAGAAAATGAGGAAGAGAGCAAGAATCTCAAGCGGGCTTCATACTCTCAGTGTGGATCCCAATGTGGGCTTGTGAACCATGAGATCATGGGGCCGAGCTGAAATCAAGAGTCAGACGCTTGGAGCGCCTAGGTAGTTTAGTCAGTTTTAAGCATCAGACTTCAGGTCATGATCTCGGGGTTCTTGAGTTCGAGCCCCACATCGGGCTCTCTCTGCTATCTGCTGTCAGCACAGAGCTCCCTTGGATCCTTTGTTCCCCTCTCTGTACGCACATGCTCTCTCCCCAAAATAAATAAACATTAAAAAAAAAAAAAAAAAGTCAGACGCACTGACTGAGCCACCCAGGTTTCCCTGTACTTCATTGGTTTGTAGCACTTGCCACATTGTGACATAAAGAATTGTTTGCATCTATTTCTTTCACTAGACTGTGAGCTCCTTGAATTAAAAAACTACATTTTGTTCATTTCTATGTCCTCAAAGAGCCTGAGACAATGACTCAAACAAGCAGGTATTTTGTACAAGGGAGTTATATCACATGCATATTTAACTTCTAGGAATTTTACACTGCGTACCAAAAAAAACCCCAAAAAGAATGAAATAATCAGGCAGTTTCACCTGCCATTCTACCCAATGAGTTGATGCCTAGTATTGGGCATATGATAGGAGGTATGAATCTGTTGTTCCCACATGTCTCTCAAAGTGACCACCTCATTGGCTTGAGTGTGATTGTTTTGAAGAGATTTTTCATAACATCATACCTCAGACACAAGCCAACCACTTCCACTGGTGCTTTTTCTAGTGATGGAAGAAAAGCCATCTGTGTTGGATATGAGAAGTGGTATGTTAGTCTCTAACATAGTGCTTTCCTAAGGAATTATCCAGGGTGATTTTGACTAGACTTTTACTATATATTCACTGGCTTTAGAAGCTAACCCTTTATAAAAGACAGGAATACCACTATCCAGTTTTCCTAAATGAGCAATCTATCCTTTCTCGGAGTTGTTATAGAAGTTTGTTTTTATGACTCAAATGGCATTTTTGCTGCTTGCTTCTTAGCTCTTTGTTCATGTCTGATATCACCAGTTGGAAAGTAAGGATCATATCTTTGTATCTCTTTGTATGTGGCATACCGCACATAGTACTCATTTATAGAATAAATAGACATTTTTATATGTTTTCATTATGCTAAGGTCTAAATGAGAAATAACCCAGAAGCCATATCTTTTAATTCACCATCCAGTGGTCATCCACTTTCACTTGATACCATTTGCTAAATTTTCCCTTCCAATTATCACATTTCTTTCTTCCACAGCTCTTCCGACGTGTTGCAGCAGCTTTGCCTGGAATGGAAAGCACACAGGACAGAAGCAGAGAAGACAGTATCCTTTTTGTTTCATCAGAAAATTGTATTGTTAACATCAGTCTTTAGAGCTCCACTTGGTTGGCTAAGGAATATGCCATCACCGTTTACAACCAGGAATTGATGACTTAGGAATGTAGAAGCTCCAAGATTTTCTTTTTTTTTTTCTTTTTAACATTTTTTTAACATTTTATTATTTTTTGAGAGAGAGAGCAAGCGAGCAAAGGAGGGGCAGAGAGGGAGACACAGAATCTGAAGGAGGCTTCAGGCTGTGAACTGTCAGCCTAGAGCCTGATGCAGGGCTCAAACCCACGAACTGTGAGATCATGACCTGAGTCGAAGTCAAGATGCCTAAGTGACTGAGCCACCTAGGGACCCTGAAGCTCCAAGGTTTTCTGTAGCACATGAGATCTGGTGGTTCAAGGGCATCCTTTGTAGCCTGCTTCTCACTGCAATTAATCAGTGAGAGGGTTTGTGTTTACTTGCTTTTTAATGAGCAGGAAACTTAGAATCACCGCCCTCTGCCTCTTAATTTTGAGTCCCATTGGCTCTGGGCCTTTTCCCTACAGTATATATCATATTTTCCTCCCTTGCTTTTTCTTGAGCTTTCTGCTTGGCACAGGCAAGAAATAATTCAGTCTTGAGTGTTATTGTGGCCTCTGCTTTCAGAAACAGGACATAATGAAGTACATGTAATAATAGTTATTTCAAAGGATTTTGAATCTTAATATTTTAATTGTTTTATATTTAGCGTTTTTCCATATGCATTTTTATTAAGCCATAGAATTCATAGCACTTTGTGTTCAGCTTTTCCCACTGCTAGATGTTTTATGTTTTCTAAGCCTTTATTTTTTTAAGGTTGTTTTTTTTTTTAAGTTTATTTATTTTGAGAAAGAGTATGCACAAGTGGGGAAGGGACAGAGAGAGAGGGAGAGAGAGAGAATCCCAAGCAGGCTCTACTGTCAGCAATGGAGCCTGGCATGGGAATTGATCTCATGAACCGTGAGATCATGACCTGAGCTAAAATCAAGAGTCGGATGCTTAACTGACTGAGCCATCCAGGTGCCCCTAAGCCTTTATTACTTCTAATAGCATAATGTGTTCTATGGAGTTGAAGTCCCATTATTTATTAAATTCTCTCCCTGAACTCTTTTGTAAGCTATTTTCAGAGTTTCAGATAATCTCATAAGGAACATAATCTTTACATGGTTTCTTGCTCCTATAATATCCTTAAAACAAATTCTTATGAATAGGGCTTAACTTTATTCTGACCCTTGTTGCATATAGTAGATATAAACAAGTTTATTCCCTTTGAGCATCTCGTTATAGTGAGCTAGCTATACTAGAAAATAATGGCTGTATCAGTTCTGAAGCCAGTAGGAATAGAAGGAGCTTGCAAGAGATGTCAATGTTCAGCAGAATTGGAATTGTACTTTCCCATTTATAGCTCCTTAACTTTTGTTTCAGTGATTGACATAAAACTGGAAAAGCCTCAGGAGCAACCAGTCAGTGAAGGAGGCTGTTCCTGCTAATCTTCCATGGCATCTTCAACTTTTCTTCAGAAGCTCACTGCTTTGGCCCCCTTACTCTTTCATTGACTGCAGTGTGAATATTGGCTTGAACCTTTTCCCTTCAGTAATAACGTATTGCAATTCATCATTGCTGCCTGTCTCGTGGAGATGATCTATTAGCTTCACAAGCACAAAAAAGTCAGTGTCTTCATTATTTATATTTTACAAAAAGCCAAATGATTCCAACATATTCCAGTGATAACTTTAAAAATTAGATACGTTTTCTCAATTTTTTTTTCCTTTTCAATGTTAGGATAACGTACTTCAAAATGATGGAAATTCCAACAGTCTGTGGCTAGGTTAAGGAGCAATTGTTCACAGCAGCACTTGCCTACCTACTTGATCTCTCTCTGCTTTTCTCACCTCTCCCTTATTGCATTCCCTATTCTTACCATCTCTCCCTCAAAACAAATGAGGTATGACAAAGCAGGAGTCAGACCAAGCCCAATGGAGTTATCCTTCAAATTTAGTGATACCACTTGATCTAGGCCTTGGGCCAAGATGTCCAAAATTATTCTTGAGCGCTGATATAAATTATTTAGACTTTATTTGAGGTCAAAACTCAACTATCATGGTAGGCAGTGCTTGAATAAGAAAAGGGTTCTGATGCATCTTCAAAATGAGTCCTAATGAACACAGTGAGTACTTACAAATTAAATGAGCATAAAATGTATTTCAGACCAAAACAAATGACCCTTTCACATGTTAGTCCCTGGGAGAGAAGAGTTAACAGTGCTTCAGAACATGTTTTTAATACTGAATTCTCCCAGTGAACTATTTCTCCCAGGATTTTAAAATTCTCAACATAGAGTTATTCTGTTTGTTTAAAAAAAGAAGAAAACTTTTGTAAGCAATAGATTTCTCTTGGGTTTTTCTTTCTTGTTTCAAAAAATGCTATGCAGGCAAGGCACTACAGAAATCAAATTCTTTTAAGAAGAACCAGTGGAAGAATTTAAACTTGGTACCATGATCAAAACTACAATAAACAAGATATCTAAAGCTATCATTGTAGAAACAATGATATCTAAAGCTTAACAACAAAAGAATCCTCAACAGAATAGCAAATACTTTGCTCAGGACATTTGAGGTCAAATTGAAAATGGAAACAGGTTTCTTATAAGCCCCTAGCGGCAGATCTGGAAAAGCATACATAGAAGAGGGAAAGGAGAGAATGGAAGTAAAACTTAATATTATGCAGATTTATGCCTTATTTTTTAGCATTTTTTTTTTAATGTTGGGTCTTTCAGGCTGGTTTTGCTTTTTATTAGATCTGTATAGTTTGGTTAATTAACTAGTGATTTAGTTTTATATTTAAGCTACAATTAATCTTTTTTCTTTGTTGATATTTATTTCTTTGCCTTTTTTTTTAAACTACTTTCAGTTTTTAGATGTTTTGTCTGATCTATTTAGAGCTTCATCACCATGGCAATATATATTTCCCTTAAAACACTGTAAACAAATATACTAGGAGTGCACCATTTTAATCTTTACTAGTTATTGTGAGATTGCTGTGTAAGTTAATAAACACATTTGTAAATACATTATTTGCAGGATGAAAATTTCTGAGTTACAGCTCAGGAAAAGCCTGCTGAATTTACGTTGTAAGCATTACTTAACACAGTATAAAGATGAAAAGACAACAAAAAATATCTTCATACTTCCTCATCCCCTCATTGCAACAAAACCCTTAACTGGGAACCTTATTCCCCTCTCTTTCCTCTTCCTTCTCCAGTTCCCACTTATTGTCACCTTGTAATATTCAGAGAGCACTTGGATTATGGGTCTGAATAGAGAAATGCTTTCAGATAATCATTAGCCCACATACCAGTAACTTATACTCAAAGATGGGATGGAGTTGTAAAGTGCTTTTATAATACAATATTATTGTTAAAGGCAAGGGTTGACTCTTTTGTTTTTATTTTGACATGGCATGTCCTGAAATAAATATCAATTCAATATGGCAGATGGGTCATATTCTTTATTTAGAAGAAGTTGTGATTTCTGACATGGGGGTGATTGTCTTCCTACACTGTAGTGTATGATTCTTTTTATGTATCTTTAAAACAGTAATCAGTTATGCTGCTTTTTAATATCGGTCTTTTTATTTGGCCTGGGGTTCTTCAACTGAAGCAGTGAAGTGTGTTCATAGTCTAGATTTTTTTTTTAATAAACAATTTTGCTGCCAAAAATATATAAATAAAACACAAACAAAAACAACTATTGACTTGGTTTCTATTCCTGCCAAGGTAGTAAGTTAGTATGAATTTCTTACTTCCTCCTTAGAATTATAAAGGGAACTTGAAATCCAGAAAAATAAAAAAACAGCACTAAGAAACGCCTAGGGAGTCAGAAGACTTTTCAGCTGTTACAAGTGGGGGTGAGTGGCTACAACTTGAAAGACAGGGCCACTGGTAGAGGCAATAATATATTAAGAAAAGTAATTTATATTCTGCTTTTGCCTCCTCCTTACCCCACCTTTGCCTAGGGACAGGGACAGCAAACTCCTGCCCTCCCACCACATGCAGCCTGCTACCTGTTTTTAAATTAAATTTTTTTTGGAATTCACTGCAAAGGTGGGGTTGAGTAGTTGTGGCAGAATGGCCCCAAAAGCCAAAAATATTTACTGTCTGGCCCTTTACAGAAAAAAGAGCTGGCCCTTGCCTTGGCACAAATGATAGCTATTTCCCTTACTACAGAAAGGGAGGCTACAGGCCAGACTACGGGTACAGGTGTCCACAGGGGTAATATCAGGGCAGTGTAAACTAAGTGAGGAGTTGATGAAAATAGGTGGAGAATGAGACCTGCCTGCCTTAGGCCTTTCACTCACTCTCTAGCCTTTCCCTTTCAAAACTTGCATTAATGAGCTGTAATCTAGGTGACTGCCCCCTGCAAAGCTGCTTCTTCCTAAACTAGTTTAAAGGTAAGACTCTGAAATAATGTGTGGTTTAGTGGGATGTTACTGAATGGGAGCAGCTACATGTATGGTCTTGTGGTTCCTGTAACTCTGTCCCACAGTTTGTCTCCTCCCCTTCTTAAACACGACATTCTGGTCTTTGTCCCTTGCCCAGTATACCTTCCCAGACTTGTAACACATACCCCCAGGAGAATTTGGAGCCACAAGCCAGAGTAGTTGGATACCTGAAACTGCCTCAAAAGAAAAAGTGAATACTGGGGCGCCTGGGTGAATCAAGACGGTGAAGCATCTGCCTTCAGCTCAGGTCATGATCTCACGGTTTGTGAGTTTGAGCCCCATGTCAGGCTCTCTGCTGTCAGTGCAGAGCCTGCTTCAGATCCTCTGTCCCCTCTCTCTGCCCCTACCCCATTCACACTCTCACTCTCTGTCTTAAAAATAAATAAATAAATAGATAGATAGATAAATAAATAAATAAGTTTAGAAAAAGTGAATACCATCTGGAGTAGAAATACTCAAAAAGACTAAAATGGTGTGATAAATATTGAAGAGTGGAGATACTAGCAATATGGAACAAGAATCATAAAATAACCAAATACAACTATTAAGTGTGAAAAATAGTTGAAGTAAGGAACACATTAGATAAATGGTACATACACTGCATTCCACTGATTAGTGAGAACATTGAATTGAGGAACTCCTTCACTAGAAAGCAAAGAAATAGAAAAGATTAAGAGGATAATAGTACACATAGCAACTTCTAGTAGCAATTCCAGAAAGCTAAAAAAGCAAGAACTAAAGTACTGAAAATGAAGACAGTATTTATGATAAGCATCTGCATAGAATGCAGCTTCTAAAATAGTTCCTGATCCCTGCCTCCTGGTATTCATGCCTTTGTAGGATCCTTTTCCTCTAAGTATAGACTGGACCTGGTAAGTTGCTTCTAAGGAACAGAATACAGCAAAAGTGATAAGATACCACTTTGAAGATTAGATTATGAAAAATACTTTTGCCAATCTCTCTGACTCCTCTCATTTGCCTCTGTGCAGCAGTCTGTTTGTTATGAGCTCCTATGGAGAGGCCCACTTTGTAAGGAGCTGACAGCAGCCTCCAACCAGCAGCCAGTGAGGAACCGAGGTCCTCAGTAAAACAGACTGCAAGGAATTGAATAAAAAACAAGCCACAGACAGAATATACTTGTGAATTTCATTCATGCTTCATAAAGGACCAGTATTCAGAATATATGAAGAACTCTCTTAATAGGAAAGCAAGCCAATAAAAAGGTGAAAGATTTGACCAGACGCTTCACCAAAGAAGATCTATAAAGGGCAAAAAAAAAAAAAGACATGAAAAATGCTTGACATCATTAGTCACTGGGGAAATGCAAATTAAAACCACAGCGAGACACCACTACACACATATTAGAAAGGCTAAAACTTTAAAAGACACCATATCAAGTGTAGGTGGAGATGAGCAATTGGAACTCTCATACACTGTAGTCTGAGATTTTGGAAAAACTGGCAGTTTCTAAAGAAGTTAAACATTTATTTAACTTAGCCATTTCATGCTCAAGTATTTACTCACAAGAAATGAAAGCCATGTGTCTATATGAAGGCTTGCACACAAATATTCATAGCTTTACATGTCCAAGAACTGGAAACAACCCAAATGTCCATCAAGAGGTGAATATACTGTATAAATAAATTATGAAACATGCATACTATGTAATATAGTATGCAGTGAAGCAGAATAAACATGATACCCACAATATAGATAAATCTCAATATAGCCTAAGTGAAAAAAGTTGGAAAAAAAAATACATATTTTATGTTTTCTTTTATGCAAAATGTTAGTAAAAAAATTTTTAATGTTTATTTTTGAGAGAGAGAGAGAGAGAATGTCAGCAAGGGAGGGGCAAAGAGAGAGGGAGACACAGAACCTGAAGCAGGCTCTAGGCTCTGAGCTGTCAGCACAGAGCCTGACACAGAACTTGAACCCAGGAACCGTGAGATCATTACCTGAGCTGAAGTCAGACACTTAACCGACTGAGCCACCCAGGGGCCCCTAGAATGCAAACTATTTTAACAACTCTCAGTTTTTCCATTCTGCTTTCTGTCTCTAAATTTGCCTTTTCTAGATAACTGTGTAAGTGGAATTATACAATATTTGTCCTAGTGTCCACCCATGTTGTAGCTTGTATCAGACTTTTATTCCTTTTCATGGCTGAATAAAAGCCCAAGTTATGTATATACCACATTTTGTTTACTCATTCATCTGTTGGTGGACACTTGGATTGTTCCCACCTTTTGGCTATTTTATTTTTTTAATGTTTGTTTATTTTTGAGAGAGACAGGGTAAATGGGGGAGGGGCAGAGGAAGAGGGAGACACAGAATCCAAAGCAGGCTCCAGGCTCTGAAGTGTCAGCACAGAGCCCTACATGGGGCTTGAACTCATGAACCGTGAGATCCTGACTGAAGTTGGATGCTTAACGGACTGAGCCACCCAGGCGCCCCTGGCTATTTTACGTTTTATTTTTTTATAAGCCTAGCATTTTCAATTTTTATTTTATTTTTTGAGAGAAAGAGTGTGTGAGCAGGGGAGAAGGGGGGAGAGAGAGGGAGAGAAAATCTTAAGCAGGCTCTATGCATAGCATGGAGCCTGACAGAGGACTCGATCCCAGACCCTGGGATTATGACCTGAGCCAAAATCAAGAGTTGGATGTTTAACCCAACTGAGCCACCAAGGTGCCCCATGGCTATTTAAAATAATGCTGCCAAGAAAATTGGTGTATAAGTACCTGTTTGAATCCCTGTTTTCAGTTCTTTTTAGTGTATACCTGGGAGTAGAATTGGTGGGTCTTACAATTCTGTTTAACTATATTAACGTTTTGGGGAAATACCAAACTGCTTTCCACAGCAGCCGCACCATTTTACATTCCCAGCAGCAATGACTATATGAGGGTTCCAATTTTTACACATCTTCAACACTTTTTATGTTCTGATGTTTCTGATAA
Source organism: Panthera tigris (assembly GCF_018350195.1). NCBI lineage: Eukaryota > Metazoa > Chordata > Mammalia > Carnivora > Felidae > Panthera > Panthera tigris. Next base: position 57,669,834 of record NC_056669.1, read on the forward strand.
TAGCCATCCTTGTGGGTGTATAGTGGTACCTATCTCATGGTGATTTTGATCTGCATTTCCCTAATGACTAGTAATGTTAAACATCTTGCTTACTGGCTGTTTATATAATTTATTTAGAGAAATGTCTATTTAAGTCCTTTGCCCATTTTTAAATGTAGTTGTTTATTGTGTTGTTGAATTACAGGAGTTCTTTATATATTCTAGATATTAATCCTGTAATAGATACATGGATTTACAACTATTTCCTCTCATTCTGTGGGTTGCGTGTTCACTTATTGTGTCCTTTGATGCCCAAAAGTTTTAAATTTTGATGAAGTTCAATTACCTTTTTTTTTTGGCCTGTGCTTTTGGCGTCGTATGTAAGAAATCATTGCCAAATCCAATATCACAAAGATTTTCTCCTATGTTTTTATTCAATGAGTTTTATAGTTTTAGCTCTGATGTTTAAGTCTTTGATCCATTTTGAGTTAATTTTGTATACTGTGTATGATAAGGGCCAAGCTTCATTCTTTTGCATGTGGACATATTTTCCCCAGCAGCATTTGTCAAAAAGACTGTCCTTCCCCCATTGAATGAATGGTCTTCGCACCCTTGTTGAAAATCAATTCTCCATATGTAAGAGTTTATTTCTGGGTTGTTTATTCTATTCCATTGGTCTGTATGTCTCTCCTTAATGCTAGTACTCTACTGTGTTTATTACTGTAGCTTTGTAGTAAGTTTTGAAGCACATTGCATTTATTTACGCCTTTAATTTCTGTCAGCAATGTCTTAGTTTTCAGCATACAAGTCTTTCACCTCCTTGGTTGTTAGGTTTATTCCTTAGTATTTTATTCTTTTTGATGCTATGGAAAGTGGAATCTTTTTTCTTAATTTCTTTTTTGGATTGTTCAGTGCTAGTTTATAAAATGCAACTGATTTTTACATTGATTTTGTATCCTGCAACTTTGCTAAATTTATTAGATCTAACGATTTTTGTATGAAATGTTTAGGGTTTTTAACATATAATTGACCCTTGAACAATGCTGGGGTTAGGAGCACTGACCCTGTGCAGTCAAAAATCTGCATATAAGATACAATAAGGGTTGGCAAGGATGTGGAGGAAAAGGAGCCCTTTTGTGGAGGATGCAAATTGATGCAGCCACTGTGGAAAACAGTAAAAGGTTTCTTCAAAAAGTTAAAAATAAAACTACCCTACAATCCAGTAATCACAATACTAGCTATTTAGCCAAAGAATACAAAAACACTAATTCAAAGGGATATATGCACCCCTATGTTTATTGCAGTATTATTTACAATAGCCAAACTATGGAAGCAGTTCAAGTGTCCATCAACAGATGAATGGATAAAGATGTGGTACATATACACAATGGAATATTAGTCCGCTATAAAAAAAGAATGAAACCTTGCCATTTGCAACAACATGGATGGAGCTAGAGAGAGTATACTGCTAAGTGAAATAAGTCGGTCAGAGAAAGACAAATAACATATGATTTCATTCATATGTGGAATTTAAGAAACAAAACTAACAAAGAGGAAAAAAATGAGACAAAACAAAAATAGACTATAGAGAACAAACTGATGGTTACCAGAGGGGAGGTGGGTGAGGGAATGGGTGAAATAGATGATGGGGATTAAGGAGTGCATTTGTGATGAGCACTGGGTGATGTATGGAATTGTTGAATCACTATATCGTACATCTGAAACTAATATTACACTGTATGTTAACTATACCAGAATTAAAATGAAAACAAATGTATAACTGGTTTTTGGTTTTTTTAATGTTTAATTTTTTAGAGAGAGTGCATGAGAGGGAGGGGCATAAAGAGAGAGAGAGAATCCCAAGCAGGCTCTGGCACTGCCAGCGTGCAGCCTAACACAGGGCTTGATCCCATGAACCATGAGATCATGACCTAAGCCAAAATAATAGAGCCTGCCATTCAAGTGACTGAACACCATCCTGGTGCCCCTGCATATAACTGTTTAGTCCCCCAAACCTTTACAAATACTATTGACCAGAAGCCATACCAATAACATAAACAGTCAATTAACACATATTTTGTATGTTATTTGTATTATATACTGTATTCTTACAATAAAGTAAGCAAGAGAAAAGATTTAAAATCATAAAGAAGAGAACGTATCTTTACAGTACCATACTGTATTTCTTGGAAAAAAAAAAAAAATCTGCATATAAGTGGACCCAGTTCAAACCTGTGTTGTTCAGGGTCAACTGTAATAAGATATGATCTGTAAACAGCTGATTTTACTTCCATTCCAATATGGATGCCTTTTATTTTTTTCTAAACTAATTCCTCTGGCTACAACTTCCAGTATATGTTGAATATAAGTGACAAAAGTGGGCATTCTGTCTTCTTTCAGATCTTAAGGGAAACCTTTGAGTCTTTTACCACTGAGTATATTTACCATAGATTTTTAAATGTAGTATTTATCATGTTAAGGAAATTCTGTTCCTAGTTTATTGAGTGTTTTTATCATAAAAACATGTTAAATTTTGTCAAATGCTTTTTCTGCATCGATTAGGAAGATCATGGGTTTTTTCCCCTTTTATTCTACTAATTAGTATAGTATATTGATCAGTTTTCATGTGTAGAACCATCCTTGCATTCTGAGAATAAATCATTGTGTGTATTTTCTGGTCATTGTGTATATTCTTCTCAATATGCTGCTGAATTCAGTTTGCTAGTGGTTTTTTGAGGATTTTAAAATCAATATTGGTCTGTAGTTTTCTTGTATTATCTTTGGCTTTGGTATCAGTGTAATGCTGCTGTCATGGAATGAGTTAGGAAGTGCTTCCTCTTAATTTTTTTTTTTTTTTTTTTGAGAAAAGTTTGAGAAGGACTGATTGTTAATTCTTCAAGTGTTTTTTTTTTTTTTTAAATCTGGTATAGTTAATACAGTGTTATATCAGTGTCAGGTGTACAATATAGTGATTCAGCAATTCCATACATCACCCGGTGCTCATCTTGGTAAGTGTCCTCTTGAATCCCTTACCTATTTCACCCATCTTCCTACCCACCTCCCCTCTGGTAAGCATCAGTTTGTTCTCTGTAATTAAAGAGTCTGCTTCTTGGTTTGTCTTTTTTCTTTGTTCATTTGTTTTGTTTCTTGAATTCCACATATGAGTGAAATCATGTTATTTGTCTTTCTCTGGCCAACTTATTTCACTTAGCAGTATACTCTCTAGCTCCATTCATGTTGTTGCAAATGGCAAGATTTCATTCTTTTTTTATAGCTGAGTAATATTCCATCGTGTGTATGTACCACATCTTTATCCATTCATCTGTCGATGGACACTTGAGCTGCGTCCATAGTTTGGCTATTGTAAATAGTGCTGCAACAAACATAGGGGTGGGTGCATCTATTCCTTTGAATTAGTGTTTTTGTATTCTTTGGGTAAATAGCCAATAGTGGGCCTACTGGGTCATAGGGTATTTCTATTTTTAACTTTTTGAAGAACCTCATAACTATTTTCCACAGTGGCTGCACCAGTTTGCATTCCCACCAGCAGTGCACAGGGGTTCCTTTTTCTCCACGACCTCGCCAACACTTATTTCTTCCCTTGTGCATCTTTGACTTATCAGCATACACTTAAGTCAATATTGTACTACTTCCCATAAAGTACAGAAAACTTTGCATAGTATAACTCTATTTTCCCACTTTCCCTTCACTCCTTATTTTTTTTATTCACTCTCAATTTTACATATACTTATGGGTAATTTTCAATGAACAGTATTCCATTTTGTGAGTGGAATATACCATAGATCCACCTATTCTAGAATTTAAGTTTTTTCCACTACTTCTGTGATACTTTTATACCTATTATTTTTTGGTAAACATATGTACGCATTTCTCCTTGGTGTACCCTAGGAGTATAATTGATGGGTTCTAAGGTATGCATATATTTGTCTTTACGAATTAGTTTCCAAAGCAGTTGTCCCAATTTACAGTCATGTGAGATTTCCATTTGCTTAATGTTGTCAGTCTTTTTCACCTTTAGCCTTTTAGGTGGTGTGTAGTGGTATCACATTTTAATTCAAAACTTTTTAATTTTATTTTAAATGTTTATTTATTTTTGAGAGCGAGAGAGCACAAGCGGGGAAGGGGGCAGAGAGAGGGGGACGGAGGATCTGAAGCGGGCTCTGCGCTGACATCAGGGAGCCGGATGCAGGGCTCGAACTCATGAACTGCGAGATCACGACCTGAGCCGAGACTCAACCAACTGAGCCATCCAGGTACCCCTTAATTGAAAACTTTAAAACCACTGTACTGACCAAACAAAAGAATGTGTGAGCCAGATATGGTCCATAAGTCAACTCCAGGTCAGACTGTTTTCTGAGAATGTTTGTTTTAATGTATATGTGAACAATTGTCTACTGGACAGCTGGAAGATAAAAAATTCATGCCACAATCCTATTAGTGGAGAGATTTTGAAGCAAACTACATCTGAAACATCCATTTGTCTTGCCCTGTTCAATGGGGTGAGTGGAAAGAACCAGGTCTCATCAGGGTGATAAATGGTAGTCCTGAGGCTGTAGGGGCACAGAGAAGAGCACTTAACCCAGCTGTGGGAGGTTCTCTATAATATTGCCTCATCTACCATCCCTCCTCACCATGAAATAGACTGTGACATCAGGCTGAACTTCATTGTGCTCTCAAGACCAAAGTCCTCTGAGGCCATTGCTCATGCCATTTCTTCCATGTGTTCTTTGTGTGGAAAGCTCTCCCTCCCTTCCCTGCTTGGCCTTCAAGGTTCATCCCTGCCCCAGATCTTTCCCCACTTCCTTTGGCAGAGTTGAATACCTCTTCTCAGAGCTCGCACTGTACCATGTTCCTCACTTACCTCATCTCATTGAATCACTGGTGTTTGTTTATGTCTCCCTCTAAGTTGGTGTCTCTGGGAATGTGGCTGGGGCAGACACCTGATGTTTTTGCCACTTATCCATCCTACTTCTGGGCAACAGTGCCCTAAACGTTCTTTGGGACACCGCTCCACCCCTGTTGTAAGCCCTGTTGTTTTAGATCATCTTTTCCAGATCACCATGGACTCATGGATGACCACAGGACCCAATTTGGGATAATGCTCTTCAGTCCCAGGACTTTTATTCATACTATGAGGAGAAGAAAAGCTGTCTTGGCTAGACTTGAACCCAGAAGGGCATTTGGTCTGGAGCTGCTGAGTATCACTGAAGCCTCTGAAAGGGCAAGCCCAGTGGCTATAAAGATGAAAACAAAGTCTAAGGGACACTGAATTTCTGCACCAAGCAGTTTCTGGACTTCTCAGTTATATGACCCAGTGCTTTCCCTTCTTTAGGTTGAATCAGTTTGAGCAGGGGTCTCTGTCACTTGCAGCCTCAAAAGGTCTGATGCAAAATGGTTGTTTCCTTCCCTGACCACCTGCTTTCTGAGACCAACTCATTGATTCAACTCTAGAAGGATAAGAACCTACTGGAAAAGACCTCAACACCACTGGACTCTCAGCAGACAGGGCACAGCCTGGATCACTCATTAGTTCAGATGACAGACACCCTGAGGCAGCATCTCTCTTTTTTTTATTTTTTTATAGTTATTTTTTTAATTTTTTTTAAATATGAAATTTATTGTCAAATTGGTTTCTATACAACACCCAGTGCTCATCCCACCAGGTGCCCTCCTCAATACCCATCACCCACCCTCCCTCCAACCCCCCCCCATCCTCCCTCCCACCCCCTATCAACCCTCAGTTTATTCCCAGTTTTTAAGAGTCTCTTACGTTTTGGCTCCCTCCCTCTCTAACCTTTTTTTTTTTTTTCTCCTTCCCCTCCCCCATGGTCTTCTGTTAAGTTTCCTAGGATCCACATAACAGTGAAAACATATGGTATCTGTCTTTCTCTGTATGACTTATTTCACTTAGCATAACACTCTCCAGTCCCATTCACGTTGCTACAAAAGGCCATACTTCATTCTTTCTCATTGCCATGTAGTATTCCATTGTGTATATAAACCACAATTTATTTATCCATTCATCAGTTGATGGACATTTAGGCTCTTTCCATAAGTTGGCTATTGTTGAGAGTTCTGCTATAAACATTGGGGTACATGTGTCCCTATGCGTCAGCACTCCTGTATCCCTTGGGTAAATTCCTAGTAGTGCTATTTCTGGGTCATAGGGTAGATCTATTTTTAATTTTTTGAGGAACCTCCACACTGTTTTCCAGAGTGGCTGCACCAGTTTGCATTCCCACCAACAGTGCAAGAGGGTCCTGTTTCTCCACATCCTCGCCAGCATCTATAGTCTCCTGATTTGTTCATTTTGGCCACTCTGACTGGCCTGAGGTGATATCTGAGTGTAGTTTTGATTTGTATTTCCCTGATGAGGAGCAATGTTGACCATCTTTTTATGCTGAGGCAGCCTCTCCTTATGAGCCCTCAGGCATGGCCAACTTCAACCTACCACCTTATGGATGGGAAAAGCAAGATCCAGACAGGTTAAGTGAATTGCCCCAAATTGCTCAGCTAAGATGCTGTCTCCAGTTCTACTTGCCCTCAGAATCCACACACTCTTCTTACTATACCAAAGAAGGCACAAGTAGGTGCTGAGTCCCAGGGAGACAAGTACCGTGGCGGGGAGGGGGAGGTGGACAAAAGAGCCAGAGCCAGAGCCAGGGCTAGAGCCAACCATATCTTTATTAGTCTCTGCAGCAGGGCCACTAGAGCCCATACCTACAAGGGAACTTTAGCAGGCTACTCTGGCTACTGGGTAGGAATGTTAGCTCTTCTGTTAGGACAGGGTGGGAGAGGAAATTGTAAAGGAGCCAAATGGAGAGATTGCTGGGCCACATACAGGGAGGCACACATGGGGCTTCCCACTGGATCAGGCCCTAGAGGTGAACACTGCCATCTCCCCCAGAGTGAAGGAAGAGACAAAGCCTAAGATGGTGACAGCCACAGTTATGGACAGAGGGCCAAGTTCCTGGGGACCAGGAATGCATTTCCTGATGGAAGCACCATCCTAGGGCTGGAGGTCCTGAACACAGCTTATCTGCCCCCCAGCAAGGGGACCCCAGGTTCAACTCAATTGCTGCCCCAGGCACCCCTAACATGGGAACAAGTGTTTTCTGAGCACTGAAGGAACAGGGGACCCTGGAAGCTGATAGTGGGAAGGATGGGGCTAACCTCAGAGAGTGTTTTGGATTTCAGTATGTGTCAGTATTAACAGGCAATATATTCATTATAGGCGCAATCATGAAACTTCCCTCCAAAAAGCTCACATCTCCCCTTTACCCAACAAGCTCTTTAGCCTGGAGGGCCATCATGATCTTATCCCAGTCCCCACCCCAGCCTAAATGAACTTTTAATTCCTTGGACATGTCCATGATAATCATTGCTCTGCACTCTTGCAACAACCCTACTCCTAGCCTACCTTCTGTTCTTTACCCTCATGTGTCAAAGGATTGATAACTGTCCTGTCAAGTGTTTGTTTACTTCTGTTTTTCCCAGCAACCATGGAGGTGCTGGAGGAAAAAACCTGACTCCTCGGTCTCCAGTACCTGGGAACTTTAAGTCACATGAGTCGTTTTCTGTGTCCTGGTGTATTGGAGGGAACCATGTCTATATGTGTCTATAACAAAAGTCTGGGGTGTCTGGCAATAGATACAAGGATTTTGAGCTATGTTTGTGCCTGGGATGATAGCTTCTTGCGACGCAAGGGGTGAGAGTGGGGGAGTGGGATATGGATGATCCAAGTCCAGGGGGACTAGTGGAGAAGAAGGAGCCGAAGTACAGCAGGACTTAAATCGTGGAGGGTGGGGTCAAGGAGGAAAAGGGGTCTGTTGGTCTAGGCGCAGGGTCCACACTCCCAGTCCCAGGGCTCAGAACCAACAGGGAGACCACATGAGCGAGCCGAGCGCGGCACCTGTGGCGGCCCCCGCGAGCATGCCCATGGCCAGCGGAGCGCCCGCGCTGTAGCAGGGATCCTCCCGCACTACTACGTGCGTCACGCCGGGGCCTGTGGAGAGAACGGTGAGGGACGGGGACTTCAGAGTAGGGAGCAGAGAGATCTTCACTCCTCTCCTCCCACTAGACTCATGCCCAACCCAGGGTAAAGAGCTGAGCCCACTCTTCTGCACCTCAATCGGAGAAACTGAGGCCTTGATGCGGAAAGGACTTGCACTCCTTCTCCAGGGCTTACAGGCCTTGGATCTGCTGGGACCATGGGGCTAGAGTGGAACAGCGAGGAAACTCAGTATCTCTAAGAACCTCCAGGCCACATCAGAGGATGGGCGTTCCCAACCGCCAGCCCCTGGGGCGGAAGGAGGCGGCCGCTCCCGCGTTAGCCACCAGGGGTCGCCAGCAGCTCAGAAACGGGTATTGCTGGTCAGACAGCCTAGAGAAGTGAGGTCGGTTCTGGAGTGTGGAGGTACACTGGTTCAAGAGATATTCCGAGGCTCGGGATGGGGAGGGCCCAGTGGTGGGTACCGCCCGGAAAAATCCGTGGTCCCCACAAGAGTGGTTTCTGTCCCAGCTGCAGGGGCCTGGGGCTGGATCTGGGCAGGGGGCAGGCCAGGCTGGAGACTTACCTGCATAGGGCGGTCCGTAGTAGCTGCGTACGTATGTGGCTTCATGAGCATTGGGAGTTACCACCTCATAGTAGTCCTGGTACGGGCTGTAGACACGCACCTGGGGAGCCCCACTGGGTTACTGCCCAGAAACTCCCTGGCCCAGGTTTGGGCCCCTACCCACCACACCCTGCTTAGGTTCTTCTGGGCCTACAAAACCACTTCTTCAAGGTTAGAAATGGATCCCCAGGAACCAGCAAGCTCCTGGAGAAAGGCCCTGCCTCCCCACATGGTCCATGGTCCTTGTCCTCTAAAACTGTAGCCCTTACATCCAGATCCCATTTTCTCACCCTACCCTCCTACCTATCACTCCCCTGGTCAAAAATCCTCCACAGCGGGGCACCTTGGTGGCACAGTTGTTTAAGTGTGGGACCCTTGATTTCCATACAGGTCATGATCTCATAATTTGTGAGCTTGAGCCCCAAGCCCGAGTCAGGATCTGTGCTGTCAGCCTGGGATTCTCTCTCTGTCTCTCTGTCTCTGTCTCTCTCTCTGCCCCTCCCCTGCTCATGCACTCTCTCCACGTAAACATTAAAAATATATAGATTTTTAAATTCCCCATGGCTCCCAACTTCCCTATGTAATCTAATATTTGCTAGCTGCTCTCCAATGGTCCCATTTGGAGAAAGCCAATGGATTTTTCTACTCTCCTAGTCACTGGGTAGGGCACCTGGCCAGCCCCCAGGCCTGGAAGTAAAAGCAGGTTGGGGAGGAAGGAAAAGAAAGGAGGGGATGGATGGAAAGTAACTAAAGTATTATCAAGCATCCACCATGTACCAGGTTCCGAGGGAGGTGTTCATATGTATTACTTCCTCTAATCCTTACTGCAGGCATTATTATCTCCACATTACCACAGAACTGGGGGTGGGAGGCTCAGAGAAGAATGGTCACTTTTCTCTCTCTGAGGGAGGAAAGCAGTCTCTCCATTAGAATCAACCCCTCAAAGCCTAACTCAGAAATCATCCACTCCAGGAAGCCCTTTTGGTTTCAGAAAGAATTCTTTCTTCCTAAGTTCTCTATGGGCTATCTTTCCTCCTGGACTTTCCTGCCTATACCCCAAATGTGAGCTATTTATAGACACGGACTCTGATTAATTTCTGTTACATACGGGATCTAGTGAATAGCAAGAATCAATAAATATACGCTGAATTAAATAGAAACTCCTAATCCATGCCCCTCATTTTACCCATGAGGGAGTAGACCTAGAGGGGGAGCAAGATCCCCTAGTCTCCTGGCTCCTTCTTCTTAGCCCCCTTCTACTCTATATCTCTCTCAAACTAGGTGTCACCCCTGAATGGTCCAACTCCTCTTAGAAGTCAGGTGTCTTAAACTCCACCTATCTCGAAGGGATTTCATCACCTTTCTATCTCCTGAGCCTGCTCTTCCACAAACGCTTTTCTCTAAATGCCACTACCACATACTCAAACCAAGGCATCAGGTTGGCACTCTCATCTTCACACGCTTGTCTTCCATATCACACCAGCCACCAAGTCTCATGATTTTATCCTCTAACTATGCTCTTCTGTCCATCCTTTTGGCCAGTGCCAAGAGAATAATAAGCCATTGATTTGGCAACTTGGAAGTTGTGGATGACCTTGAAAAAACATTTTTCAGAGGAGTGGTTGGGGGGAGAATCCAGACTATGGAGAGTTGAAGAATGGTTGAGAAATAAGGCATGGAATCAACATGTCATGACATCCCTTTCAAGAAATTTGGTTGTAAAGGGGGTTTCTCTAAATACATACCTGTGATTTCAAATCCCCATGCCATTTCTTTTTTTTTTTTTTTTTTTAATGTTTATTTATTTTTGAGAGAGGGAGGCAGAGCACAAGCAGGGGAGGGGCAGAGAAAGAGGGAGACAGAATCCAGAGCAGGCTCCAGGCTCTGAGCTGTCAGCACAGAACCTGACACGGGGCTTGAACTCACAAACCATGAGATCACGACCTGAGCCAAAGCCTGACCCTGAACCTCCTGAGCCACCCAGGCACCCCTCCATGCCATTTCTCTTTGATGAGGATGCTTTCTTCATTTTTCATTCAATTACCTAACTTATCTTTCAGACTGAACCCAAGTATTACTCTCCCTGAACCTCAGGTTCTGTTGGGAGAACAGACTTAGCCCTTAGACTCTCCTTATCACAGCACCAGTCACTCTGCAGTGTCATTGTTTGTATCCCTGTGAGTGTGTCTCTCCCATCAGACTTGAGACCCACAAGGGGGTCTAATTAGGCCTCATTGGAACATGATAGCTGCCTAATGTACTGAATTTATCTCAAGTGAGTCAAATACAGAGCCAGACTGAACTAAGGTCACCCAGCTCTAAGTCCAGCCTCAATTTAGGGACAATGACCAGTTCCAGGGTAACACAGTAGGCTCAAACAATGCTCAGTCTCAAGTGACTTCCCTCACTGTGCTCTTCCCTAAAAGTGATCCAATAGAGCTTTCTGGTGGTGGGTAGCCAGGATCTAAGCTCCATGCCTGGAAGGGTCTAGAGAGATCCAAGCACTCAGATCCCCATTTTTATTTGTAGAGACTTTAGGATCTAGAGCCTGTATCTGCACGGCAGCTGCACAGTGAGCCTGTGGCCTCATCTGGCCTCAGAGAGAATGGAAAACACCAACTCATGCCCCTTGGCGGCACCTGTTTCTACCCTCTAGGTCTGGGAGGCCCAGAGGTAAACTCATATGGGTCACCTGGCAATGAGGCAGGGGATCCTCCAGGGACCTTAGGGACAGAACGTAAGGGCTTGATCCCTGATCCTCCCCCTTTCTGCAAGCCCAGCCCCTTTTGCAAGTGCAGGGTCAGCCAATCAGGAGGCCACATACAAATAAGTTCCCTTCCCTCAGAAAAGCTGTTGTTATAAGGTTTACAGCTTTTTAAACCCCATTTTTAGGCATCCCCACTTTAAACAAACTTACATCTTTGGGGTGCCTGGGCGGCTCAGTCGGTTAAGCGTCTGGCTTCAGCTCAGGTCATGATCCCACTGTTTGTGTGTTTGAACCCCGCATCTGGGTCTGTGCCGACAGCTCAGAGCCTGGAGTCTGCTTTGGATTCTGTGTCTCCCTCTCTTTCTGCCCCTCCCCCACTTGTGTTTTCTCTCTCTCTCTCTCTCTCTCTTTCTCTCTCTCTCAAATAAACATTTAAAAAAAAAATCTTTAAACAAACTTACATCCTCATTTGGGTAGGGGGGATGTCTCAGAATGCTGGGATGGGAATCCTAGTCCTGCCACTGAAGAATCAAGTGTCCCGGTCAAGTTATGTAGCCTCTCAGAGCCTCAGTTTTTACATCTGTTAATGGGGATAGTCTTTCCTACAATGTCTTTCCTACAATGCCCACTCCCAAGGCACAGTGAGAATCCAACTGAGCCACGTCTATGCACCTGAACCTAGGTAGACCTAGCCTTCTGGGTTCAGTGGTTCTGGACATCAGAATTACCTGAATAACTTTTTTAAACCACAGATTTCCAAGGCCCCACTCCAGACCTACAAAATTAGAGCATCCAGAGGTAGGATATGAACGTTTAGATTTTTTTTTTTTAAGTCCTGAAGTGATTCTAACTCACAGCCACATCAAACACCACTGTACTAGAAAAGGAGTTCACAGTTGACTATAAGACCACCAGCACTCGAAGATAGGCCCCCACTGTACCCACCCCATGCCCTGCTGAGCACTGGGGATAGAGATAGGATTCATCCCCCAATCCTGCTTTCCAGAAATTCTGGGGTAGGAGGAAGGGAGACAGATGTGGACTAAATTATGATATGTGATAGTGATGCCATTAACAGAGGTTTTTCACTCCTCCTTCCTCCCTTTAGTCATTCACTCATTTGCTCATTTGGTGAACACTGCCTGAGGCCCACTTGTGCCCCAGCTCCATGCACCGGGAAGAAGGAGGGTCAAAACAGACTGTCCCTTGGGGCGCCTGGGTGGCTCAGTCGGTTGAGCGTCCGACTTCAGTTCAGGTCACGATCTCACGGTCCGTGAGTTCAAGCCCCGCGTCGGGCTCTGGGCTGATGGCTCAGAGCCCGGAGCCTGTTTCCGATTCTGTGTCTCCCTCTCTCTCTGCCCCTCCCCCGTTCATGCTCTGTCTCTCTCTGTCTCAAAAATAAAATAAACGTTAAAAAAAATTAAAAAAAAAAAAACAAAAAAAAGACTGTCCCTATCACCGAGTACTCATTGAGCACCTGCTGTATAGCCAGCACTGAGCCAGGCTCCATAGGGGCAGAGCTGATCAGACCCAGTCTTTGCCTTGGAGGAAGTCCCAGGTCTCATGGGAGAATAGAGACCGAAATAAAGGGACTTGAAACGAGGCCTAATAAGATGATACTAAGCATTAATCCAGCAGGCTGTGAAGGGAGTGACAATACCTGGAGGTCTGGGAAGTCCTCCCTGAGGAGGTGGTAGCCTTTGAAGTGGCTCTTAGAGGCTAAGCATCAGTTTGTCAGAGGAATAAGGAAACTAAGAGTCTTCACGGCAGAGAGAATGGCATGTGCAAAGACTGGGAAGAGGCAAGAGGTCTGGTGCAGCTGGGAAGCTGGAGGAGCAGCTACAGCACAGGGGATGAGGGGATGTGGTAGGTGAGATTGGCTCAGGCTGGATCCTGAGAGAATGGGACTTGAGATCCTTGAGATCTCAGGCTGGATCCTTGAGAATGGGACTGTGGTTGGTGTTCTGTGAGTGATAGGTAGCCATGGAATGTTTGTGAGCAGAGAAGGGATGTGACTAGGCCCAGTTTTGGAGGCACATCTTTGTGGCCAGAATGGAGGCAGGGAGGGCTGAGCCAGCACTTACCCAGATCCGCCTCTCAACCTTACAGGGGCTCCACGAGCGGGTCACACACCTGACCTTGGGGCAAACCCGGCGGCTCCTGGGAGGGACGGTGGCTCCGGTTGGGGCCTGCTCAAGCCACAGAAACCCAAGAAGGGGGAGGGAGGGAGGTGTCAGTGGCCCTCTATATCTGGAGAAACTCAGTTTTTAACAGGCCCAACCTGAGCCCTCTGCCAGCTGGGCAGGGGAAAGAGTGGTCCTCTTCCTCCTCAGCCCATGGTAATGGAGGGAGGCTCAGAGGGGGACACTTTGCCAAAGTTACCCAGAGAAGGATCAGTAGTGTCCCTCCATAATTAGCCCACCTTCACCGGTTTTAGGCTGCTGAGGCTCTCAGTCTCCAGAAAGGACAGAACAACTCTGATCTGCCCTCCCACCCACCTGTCCTCCCCTTCACTGGCCTCCCAGCCTTGTCCTTGGCTGTGACCCTGGCCCTATATTCCCTGGAAGAGCCTCTGTCCAGAGTGGGGTATAAATCTGCAGGACATGGAGGGACAAAGCGCAGGTCACTCCTACATAGGCACAGAACAGAGAGAAGTCACGGACACAGGCATGAACACTCAGAGACAGGCAGACACTGGTACAAAGACTGAGGCACAAACACATTCCACTCAAGCAAGCCCTGGGATCAGACAGGTGTGTGTGACGGTGGACAGTGGGAGGGGGAGCAGAGGGTCAGAGCAGAGACTATGGTAAACAGAGCAGCAGGAAGGTGCACAGGCAGAGGAGGGACAAGGCAGCTTCATAGAGTCACAGAGTGCAGAACAGAACGGTCAGCCCTCACCTCCTTCTGCCTCTTTTGGGTGGGACTCGTTTGCTCTGCATATGGGGAATTTGGAGCTCAGAGCCAGGTTAGCCAACAGGGGTGTCTCCGCCTTGTAGACCACTGTTCCAGCCTCCTCACTTCCAGCTTTTTCTAATCCAGTCTCCACCCAGAAGCCTGAATCTGCTCCCCAAAGTCTGGCCAAGTCCCCCCTTCTTAATGCCCTTTGTCATTTCCCACAACGCTTCTTAGAGGTCATTTCCCCCATTTCTTTCCCTCCATGTATTATTGTCCAGCCAGGACAGACTCCTGGCACTTACACACACATACACACACACACACGTGCACATCTCACCCCTCACCTCTGCTCATGCAGTTCTTTCTACCAGTAATGCCCTTCCCTCCAAATCTCACTGACTTAGGCTCCAATACAGGCTCTTCTGCTGACTTAAGACTATGAGGCTTTGGACAAGTCACTTCCTCTCTGAACCTCACCTTCCCTATCTGTAAAATGGAACTAAAAGTACAGCCCTACCGGAGCTGTTGGAAGATTAAATGATATAACTGATGGCAGGTACTGAGCACAATGCTCAGCCCTCAGCAGGTGCATGTCTAAGAAGGGTTCTAAATACAATCCAGTCTTCTCTGCTACTTTCCAGCAGAGTCTCTCTGGGTGAGATTGGGCTCCACTGCACCACACATAGAAGGAGCAAGCACACAATGTGGAGTCAGGCAGATGAGGTCAAGGCCAAGCTGGGCTATCATTGAGCTGGGGGCCTAGGGCAGCTCCTCAAACCCACACCTCCATCAATCACTAGGCTCTGTTGACTCTACCTCGTAAATATGTCTTATCCTCATTAGCAAGGCCTTAGACCAGACCTCCAGCCAGTCACCAGGACTCTGTCCCAGCCTTCTAACTGGTCTCCTGGCATCCACTCTTACCCTCTACAGGCCATTCCCTACTGACCAGCCAGACTATATTTTTAAAACACAAATCTGGTCTGATCTGTTCATATCATCCCACTGCTTAAAAGCTTTCAATGACTTCCTGGTGTTCTTAGCAGAAACCAACATCTTAACACATCCCGTAATGCCTGGCCCTGCCAACCCTCCTACTCCCTTTGCTCTCCCTTCCTAAGCTCCAGCTGCCCCAGCCTTCATTCTGTTCTTAAACTTACTGAAGTCTTACCCTTTCTCAGGCCCTTTGCACATGCAGTTCCTCTGCCTGGAAAGCTGTTCCCTTTACCCCACCCCACCCCTTCTACACAGTCAATTTCTGTTTATCCTTCAGGGTCTCATCTTTAGCCTTGTCTGAACTCCCATCTGGACCAGGCCACCAAGGTGGTCACACATTGAATGCACGGTGCACATCTCTGTCAAAGCAGTTACCACCGTTGCAATAGAATCATTAACTGTGTGAGTAGTTGCTTCCTCACACCCGGCTGCCCACTAGATTGAATCCAGGAGAACAGGGCCAACATCTCTTTACTTAGTTCACCTCTGATCCCTGCCCTTTTTCAGAGTGCCTGAATATAGTAGGAACTCAGTAAATATTTGTTGTGTGGATGAATGAAGCTCAATCTTATCCTTTTCAGAGAGGTAATAATAATCCCAGCCTCACAGGACTGTTGTCAGGAGTAGGTGGAACTGCACCTGTGTCACACCTAGCACATAATAGTTGCTCAATAAAAAATAGTTCCTTTGCCCCAGCTTACATGCCACCCCCTACAGTCTCTCTCTCTTCTCCAAGCACCAATTGTCTGTCTTCTGTCCTTTTACACTTGGACTCACAGTCTCTGAGTCCACACAAGCCTATTCACTCACATTTATGGGAATTGAGAATTCCTGACAGGTGGAGACCGAGTCTGAGTCACCCATGATTCCATGGCAGGAAGGGGTGGGGAGGGGAAAAGGAGGGAATGGGGGGCTCACCGGGGTAGAATTCGCCTCCAGTAACGCCGTCTTCCACGCTCTGCAAAGCAAACCCATCAGACCTTGAGGAGGGAGTTTGGGAGATTGGGCCCCTAGCTGTTAAGACTTTCGTCCTCAACACAGCCTCAGCCCCAGTCTCCTGTAAAGGGGGGAGGTCCCCTTGACCCCCTTGGGTAGACAAAACCCCTCTCCCACCCCAGTCACACAGACAGAGCCCTCGTTTGAGCTGGAGCCTCCTAATTCATTCTTAGTCCACAGTCTTCCCCTCTTCCAGTTTCCCCGTCTAGACACTAGACAGCTGGGTTTGGGTGGTCTCTTCGGGGCCTTCGGATTCTGGCATGCTTGGGCTGGTTCTCTAGCTGCAGCTCACCTCCACACCCCAAACCTACACACACACAGTTCCCCAACGCTCTGACCCCAGAGCCCCGTGAGGGCCGAGTGGACACAGGACAATCAGGCCTTTGTTGGTTGCCATGGCACCTGGCTAGTGTGGACAAGGCGGCTCTGTGCTTTGTCGGGCCAGAGCTCAGCTTCCCCCACTCCCACACACCCCATCTCTTTCACTCTCCTACAATGCAAAGGCCTACTGACCCCTCAGCCCAAGGGTAGGAAGGGAAAGAATGTGAGTAAGCAGACACACCCGGCCTCACAGTGTGGATCTGCATCGGACACTGGCATGTCTCTGCAACACAGTGGGCTGCCTCTGTGAGGCGGGGCAGGGTCTCCACCTCAGATCAAAGGCCACCCACTAAGGCATCTCCTCAGGAGGCAGTGGGAAGGGAGGTCCTTTACGGATGCCACAGAGTTGTCTGTTTCTTTGTATCACCCCCAAGTGAGGGCTCATCTCAGAGCCTGCTAAATACACGACGCTGTATGATCAAGGACCACACACCTGAGGAGAGGCCAGTGTGCCCACTCCTCCCTCCATAGTCCCAGGTTCCATCACAGGGTGATGTGAGGACTTTTCTGGGTACCACACCAATCACCACGAGCCATTCAAATCCACTCTGCCCAACCTCTTCCCTGTTGACTGATCTTTGTCCCCTCTTCCTACACTTTGGGAATCAGAAGGCCCAGTGAGGAGGAGGCATCCGGTTACGTTCCCCAAGATCTCTCCCTATCCTCTCCTGAGAGGACTTACACGGCATCGTCCTTGGTCTCTGCGCACAGATACAGGCGGGAGCCCTCCCGGAGGTTCACAATCAGCAGGCCATCTCGGCTCCGGCCCTCTGGGGGCTGCACATCTAGAGACAGACACACACATATGGGGTTTCCACGGGGCACAGGCCCCAGTAAACTAGAAACAAGAATAGGGACGGACCTCCAGGTCCTGTTTATTGGCCATTGCCAACCTCCTCTGATCTCACACACTTTCTCTGGGATTCTGCTTTACTCTTCAGAGCCTTTCAACCTTTCCACGTTGCCTATTGCCATAGTTAGACATCTATCAGTTACCCTGTTATAACTGTGGCCTGAGCCCTGGTTGAGGAGATTTGCTCTGTGACTCTAGGCCAGTCACTTAACCTCTCTGATCCTCCTTATCTCTTTTCATCTTTATCCAGTTTCTAGCACCCAGAGGGCAGGAACCTTGTCTGACTTACCTCTGTGACCCCAGCACAGGACCCAGGCCCAGCACAGGGTAGGAACTCAATAAGGAACCGCTATCTTAATTCAAACCCACATGAGTTGGAGTTGAGAGACCCAGAAGCAATGTCTATGGAAGCCCTCTGAAGCTGGCAAGAGCCTCATGCAGATGTTATCAGACAGACACAATGGGAGGGCCATGGACATAGTCACAGTGCCAGAGGGAAAAGGGCTTCTCACCGTGGCACTCTTGGCCGATCTTTATGCTGCGGACATTGAACTGGATGAGCACACGATCCTCCTCGTCCTGTGCAGTCTCATCACGGTAGTAGCCCAGGGTCCCATCCAGCCACAAGGCAAACCAGTTTCGCTTCCAGCGGCGGAGGATGGAGCCTGTGCAAAAGTTCACATTTGCTAGGCAGGCTGATTTCAGAGCCTGCTAGGGGGCAGGAGCCCTGGACGGGCTCCCAGAATCCCCTCACCCGCAGCCCCCAGTGTTATAACCATGCCTTTCTTGTCTATCTACCCCCTGAAATGATGGCAGAACCTCTTTCTGCCTTGCTTACCCAGTGCCTCCCTATGTGCCTATGGGCCTAACACATAGCAGAAGCTCCATAAATGTGTTGAATGGTAAATGAATGACCAGATTCCTTCCTTGGGGGCTTCCAAGGCCAAGCCCCAAGTTTCAAGGGCAAAGGCCTCTTCCTACCCTGAGCCTCCATCTAATCCCTTATCTTGCACTTGTATGACAGTTGTTTCTGTAGTGTCAGCCTCTTCTACCGGACTGGGGTGTCCACAGCTCCCCACCCTGGACTTGGCACCCAGCAGGACCTGGGTTCAGTGTTTGCTGAATTGAATGAACTGAGAATGGGTCATGGGGTGTTGGAGAACCCCTAACCCAGGAGAGCTCTTCTTCAGATCATGATTCTGGTCAGAGGTGGGTCTGGAAGCCTGAGCCCTACCTTTGGACATTTTACGACTGAAAATCTTAACAGAAAAGGCAAAGTCATAAAGAAGCTTCTTAAGGCTTTACAGATCCCAAAGCATAGAGGCATTTTCATATTATTCTGAGCCTCGTTCCATGGCCAGCCCTGGGCTAGTGCTGTGGATATGCAGAGCATCAAACCCAGTCCATGCCCTCGAGGAGCTCACAGTCTGGGGTCAGTATGGAGTGGGGGAGTGGTAAGACCCATAGATGAAGGCAGTTACATTTTGGGGGGATCCGTGCTATAACAGAGGTATGCATAACGCACTGGGAACAGTGTAGGGAGCCTCTAACCCAGCTTGGTGCTACAGCAGAGGCGGAGTGGAGGTTAGAGGAAAAGTCAGAGAAGGCTTCTCCCAGAAGGGGACATTTTCCAAGCAGTCAGGAATAGGAAGGACACTCCAAGCAGAGGAAAGAGTATAAACAAAGGAGAAAGGGTAAAAAGGGTCTTGTTTCTTGGGAGAAGGGTTCACTGTGGCACACCTAACAAGCCACTTCCTTCACCCCTGTCCCTGGACAAGGTACACAATGGACAAGGATTTGGCCCAAGGTTACTTACTCTGTCTCCACAGCCAGCCGCCCCTCACCAGGGCCATTTCTTCAAAAGGACTTTCCAGGGTGGAGTCAGGTGGAACCTGTCGGAGGATTCACAGGACACACAAGCCTCATCAGCAGCTCCGGGGCAGCTCCCCAAAGAGAAGCCCCCAGCCCTGCCCTCCCTGGGGAAGCCACCGAGGAAACGTGGAAACGTTTAAGAGAGTGTTAGTAAACAAACAAGGGCAAGCCTGCTGGTCTCCTTCTCCTTCTCTGCTCTAGAAAGATAATGGGAGCACTGTCCTCGTGGGGTCAGCAGGGCAGCCACCCGTTGTGCGGGGGTGGGGGTCAGGAACCTGGATTCCAATCTCAGCTCTAAAACCTTTGCCATGTCCCTTCTCTCTGGCTTCTGTTTCTAGATTTGTGTCTATGAGGCAAGTAGAGGCTGGAGTGGGGAAGAGTTAACAATGTTGGAAACCCTGGGAATTTGAAATGCTGTCGGCACAGAATATTAGAATCATGACAATGAATGAGGGACTTTCATGATAAAAAAAAAGCTTCCCTCCCATTTGAATCTCACCTGAGCCGTTTACAAAGTGTGTAAAATAATAGTTCAATAGCTTCTATTATTGACTGAGCATTATATGCTGGATATGCTTCTCAGTGCTTTTGTCTATTATCTCATTGAAACCTCATGAAAATCCTTGTTACTCCCAGAAAACAGGCCTGGAGAAGTTCAACCACTTACGCAGATCCCCTCGATTAGTAAACAGAGGAGCCAGCATTCACACCCAGCAGTCCCAACTTCTAACCATTACAACAGTAGGAGCTTTTAAAACTCTCAATACCCAGGTCATACCGCATAACAATTAAATCAGAAGGTCTGGGGCTGGGAGGCAAGCACTGATAGTTTTTAAAGATCCCAGGTGATTCTAATGTGCAGCCAAGTTCTGAAACCACTGCATGTACTATACCACGTCACCTTGTCCCCACTGTAACTCTGTTGGATGGGTAGAATCTTGACTCCTATTTTACAGATGGACAAACTGAGGGACAGCAAACGACTTGTCCGTGTATGTGATGGAGCTTGGACTGGAATCCAGGTTCCCTCTGTTCCTGAGGGCGACTTACTTGCGAATAGGTGGCTCTGCCCCTCCCCCACCTGCTTACACCTGTTGCTGCGTAGCAAGAGCTGGAACACCTGAGCTGGAACGCCTGGCTTTGTCCCTACTTCTCCTGCCACTCCCTCCCCTCTCCAAGCCCTACACTGGTCAAAGAGGGTCAGGTGCAAACTCCCTCTCCAGCCTCCCCTTGATGCACCCACCTGTCTACACCTGTGGCGGATGCTGCTGCCAAAACGGCCGCTACTTGATGCTTGCTGTTACCCAACCTGCTGCGCCTGCGCTTTGTGTGCCCCAGAGAGCCTGGGGCATTTCAATACCCGGGCTGCGCCCCGGGCCTGGCTGCCCCTGGGCCCCGCCCCCAGGTCCCGCCCCATCTCCTGGGAGGGGATGGGGCGGGGAGAGATGCGCGATCACGAGGCATTCTGGGACTTGTAGTCTGAAGCCCTAGAGCTGGATTGCACAAGGCCTGTCCTGGGTGGAAACCCTGTGTTGACCTGGAGCACAGGTGAGCAGATGCACCTGCAATTTTATTTTGCCAAGACATCTGTGCGCTCATTTATCATGAAATACATTTCCTAAGAATCATTAACTCATTCTGTAGAAAAAAGTAAGGTAGTAAGTAAGTAAGCCAGGCTCCTAGTCTTGTCACGTTTTTTCAATACTCGGTTTGTGCCTGGCACTGTTCTGGATGCTAGTGGAGGGCACAAAGGAGCACCTGACAAGGCCTTCCCTCCTTCCTTCCCCAGCTTCCAGTCTGGTGGGATAGACTAAATGGAAACACAAGTAGAGCACAGGGTATGATTTAACAATGGGAGAAAAGAGTCTGACTTTGCCCAGGAGGTTCAGGAAGGCCTCCCAAGGAGGCTAAAAAGGGTTCTTGAGGGATGAGTAGTTTCCCAGGGGGTAGACCTAAGAGAATCATATGAGCACTGATCAGAAAGTTCAAAAGATGGGGCAGCTGGGTGCCTCAGGCAGTTAAGTGTCTAACTTCAGCTCAGGTCACGATCTCACGGTTCATGGGTTCAAGCCTTGTGTCGGGTTCTCCTGACAGCTCAGAGCCTGGAGCCTGCTTTGGATTCTGTGTCTCCCTCTCTCTTTGCCCCTCCTCAGCTCATTATCTGTCTCTCTCTGTCTCTCAAAAATGAATAAACATTAAAAAAAATTTTTTTTAAAGGAAAGTTCAAAAGAATATGCAGTATTTCAGTGTGTTTGGAAAGTACAGTGCAGGGGTGGGGAGGGCATGGGGAGTGGAAAGGGATGAAGCTACAGGTTTTGCAAGGACATAACATGAAGCCTGGGATGACAGGCTCAAGACTTACTTGGGTATTATGACATAGTGACTGGAGCTTTGGGGGTGGGGGTTTCAAGATGGAGAGTTAGGTGGTTTGATTTGTGGGTAGAAAAGATCTCTCTAGGGCATAGTCAAAAATGAAGGAGGCCCAACTGGAGAAAGAATATTGTTTCTGTATCTACGACCTGGGCTCCTCTTCCGGGATCATTTCCTAAATAGCTTAACCCCACCAAACGCCAACTAAGAGCAGATCCAGGATGTCATTCAGAGAACAGGGATGTCAGGGCCTGAAGGGCTCTTGGTCCTAAACCCTGTCTGAGAGGGGCACCCACCCTGCCCTGGACCCTTCTTCCTGTCCCAGAGACCTGTTCCTTACCGGGGCTGCAGGACTCATGGTTCCTGGGCGGCCAGGGCAGCATTTCCCAGAAGGTTCCTGCAGGGGGTCATTTTCCTGAGCGCCTTAAGAGATAAAGGGATCAGGAAGATGCTACCAAGTGGGAGCCGGAAGGGGGAGGTAAGAGGAGGCATACAGATCCTAGAGAAAAATCGTCCTCCCTCTCCAGTCACTCCCCAACCTCCCGGACTGATCTCAGCTGCTGACCTTCATTCAGTTCATTGGGTAACAAATCATCGGTAATTTGGTTGTGGTCTTGGCCTAGTATCTCTAAGATTCCCGAAGCAGGGGCGGGCCGGGCCTCCTCCCACGGTCGGGGCGTGGCTAAATCTGCTTTCTCCAGCCTGGCCGGACAGTGCCATCACCCCAGCCCTGGCTGCACAGCCTGGCTCTTTAAGCTTTCTCTCGCTTCTGAATTTCTGTAATCCTGACCTTGAGCCACCCCGGCGCTTCGCCCCTTCGTGCTGTGCGCGCCTTGCTGAAGGATTCGCCATGACCAATCCTATTAGCCGCTGAGATCCTACGTCTCCGTGCATCCCCAGGAACCAGCTTTACCAAACCACAGTGCCTTTCTGACCCTGAAACGTCCCATCCCTGCCTTCTCCTAATTAAATATCCGCCTCACAGTGCAAGGAAGGAAGGGAGAGAGTAAGGGAGGGAATACAGACGGTAAGGAGGGGAAGGAAGAGAAGGAAGTGGAGGAAGAAAGGAAGGCAGGAAGAACGTAGGAAGAGAGGGAAGGAAGGTAGAAAGGTGGTAGAGAAGGGAAGGAGAAGCAGAAAGGAAGGATGAACGGAAGGAAGGAAGGAAAGGGTGGAGCTGGCCTCAGGAAATCTAGACCTGGATTCTGCCCCTCTCCCCAACTCTCCTTGCTCCCCTCTGTGAGGGGCTGTTTGGTGTCCTTCATAGAGGAGTGGGGGAACAGGGCAGACAGCTCCTAGATTACATACTCTGGATTTAGCAACTATATGAAAAGGGAAGATTCTCCTGCAACAGTGTGTAATTCAGGGGGATGAGTCCTCCACCACCCTCCCAAAGAGGGGATGCTATGACAAGAAAAAGGAGAATGGTGAGTGGCAAACTAAAACCACGGGTACCTGTACAGAATCTAAATGCAGCCTCATCTGGCATATGTGTCTAAAATGTTGGTCAATGACCCTCTTTGAGAAGCTGATAAAGGGTGTAGATTCTGCTCGCGGGGAAAAAATGCACACACATATCACATTTTGCATGTAATTCCTGGGAGTTCATAGACCCTGAAGCCATGACGATTACCGCTGAGATTGTCTTTAATTTCCAGAGCTGTGTAGACTGTTGGAAAGAATGTGGGTCAACAGGTGAGAGATGCTGAAAGCATAGCAGGAGTCCCAGCTCAAAAGTCTTGGCTTTGAGAGACTGTTTAATCAACTGAAATGTATTGAGACCAACAAGCTAACAAGTAACTTTCAGGTTTCTCTTGTAACTGTGGTGCATAGAACCATTGGCAGAGAACAAGTATTTGGCTATTTAAAATGTCTCTAGTGGGTGAACAGTTCATATAATATATTGTTTAGAGAATAGTGAACTAGCTCATCAAGTTAAAATTTACCACTCATATTTTCAAGACAGTATGATATAATGCGAATAACACACTAGCTCTGTTTTAAAATTCTGAAATTTATTTTAAGGTGCAATTTGATCGAAAGTAAAAAGTTATGTGAAAGGTTTTTCATAATAATCTAGTGACATATATACCATAAAATTCAGTCTTTTAAAGTGTACAATTCAGAGGCATCTGGGTAGCTCAGTCAGTTAAGTGTCAGACTTCAGCTCAGGCCATGATCTCACGGCTTGTAGTTTCGAGCCCCACGTCGGGCTCTGTGCGGACAGCTGAGAGCCTGGATTCTGCTTCGGATTCTGTGTTTCCCTCTCTCTCTGCCCCTCCCCTGTTCATTCTCTGTCACTCTCTGTCTTTCAAAAGTAAATAAACATTTAAAAAAAAAAGTGTACAATTCAGTGTTCTAATATATGCAGACTTGTGCAACCACCATCGCTAAATAATTTCAGGACATTTTCATCACCCCAAAGAGAAACTCTATACCCTCTAGTGGTCATTCCTTTCCCCCAACCCCTGGCAACAACCACTACCTACTTGGTCTCTATGGATTTGCCTCTTCTGGACATTTTGTTTGAGTGGAATCATGCAACATGTGGCCTTTTGTGATGGAATTCTTTCACTTAACATGATGTTTTCAAGGTTTGTCCACATTGTGGCATGTATCTGCATGTGTATTTCATCCCTTTTTTTTTTTTAAGTTTATTTACTTATTTTAAGAGAGAGAGAGCATGCACACAGGGAAGGGGCAGAGAGAGAGAGAGGGAGAGAGAGAATCCCAAGCAGGCTCCGTGCTGTCAGCACAGAGCCCTATGTGGGGCTCAGCCTCATGAACTGTGAGATTATGACCTGAGCTGAAATCAAGAGTCAGACACTTAACCGACTGAGCCACCCAGGCATCCCAGGGTACTTCATTCCTTTTTACTGACAAATACTATTCCACTGTATGGATATACCATATTTTATTTATCCATCAGTTGATAGACATTTGGGTGGTTTCCACTCTTTAGCTATTGTAAACAGTGCTGCTATGAACATGTGTGTGAGAACTTTTGTGTGAATATATGTTTTTATTTCTTTTGGGTGTGATATTGCTGGATCATATGGTAACTATGTTTAACATTTCATGCTATCAACCTGTTTTTCAAAGGGGCTACACCGCTTTACATTCCCACCAACAGTGTATGAGAGTTCCAATTTTTCCATATCCTCATCAACTTTGTCATTGTCCATCTTTTTTATTATAGCTGTCCTAAGTAGGTGAAAAGTATTATCTTGTTATGGTTTTGATTTGCATTTCCTTAAATAGCCAATGATGTTGAGCATCTTTTCATGTGCTTATTAGCCATTTGTACATCTTCTTTGGAGAAATGCCTATTCTAATCTTTTGTCCATTTTTAATTGGGTTATTTGTTTTTTATTGTTGGGTTGTGAAAAGCTTTTAAGCTAAAAAGTTATAGATAATTCAAAAATAATTTTGAAGAAAATTAAGTGAAATGGTATAGGACCCTTCTTGTGTTTCAGGAGTTGAGTAGAAGGGTTATGTGGAGGCTCAATGGACCCGGAAGGTGACATATTTCCATTTCCTGGTTGGGAGTGTCCAGAGAAAAACCCAGCCCATGAGGGAGTATAAAGAGCACAACTTCTTGGTGGAAAGCCGTGGGTTTGGGATGGGTTGAGGGATGACCAGTATCCAGGCTTCCTGGGGCATAGAGAATCAATTTTCTGTGTCAACCTGGCTAGGTTATAGTACCCAGCTTTTCCATCGAAAGCTAATCTAGGTGTTGCTGTGAAGGTATTTTGTAGATGTGGTTAACCTCTACAACCAGCTGAATTTAAGTAAAGGAGGTTATTCTGAATAATCATCCAATTAATTGAAGGGCCTTAAGAACAAAACCGAGATTTCCCTGAGGAAGAAGACTAGTCAGTCTATAGACTATAGTCTCAGCCCCTGCCTGAGAGTTTTCAGCCTGCTGGCCTGCCTTACTTATGTCAGACTGGCCAGCCTGCACTGTCACATAAGCCAATTCCTTGAGATAACTCTTTATATATGAATATGTAGCCTACTGGTTCTGTTTCTCCGGAGAACCCTTACCGATACAGGGGGGAGGTAGATGTCTTGTCATGAACTTCCCATTTGAATCTATTGAAAACACCAGATGTGTCTGACAGAAGGGGAACTGAGACCCTCCTATCTCAGAAGAAACAGCACCCCATACCAGAGATGGGGGGCAGTGCAACTGCTCCCTGAAAACTGCTCCATCTGGATCATCATCTAGAAGCTCAAGTTTAATTATGGCTCCCATTGTTCTTTGTTTCATGTTTACAATCTCTTTTCTTGAGATAAAAAGGTTCCTTTCAGCCTCCTGTGCTCTTGTCCAATGGTCATGATCTTTTAGTTCAAGGCAATAAAAGGATAAATGATGCTTTCCAGATTTTCTTCAAGGTCTTTTTTTAATGTTTATTTCTTTCTGAGAGAGAGACAGAGCATGAGCAGGGGAGGGGCAGAGAGAGAGGGAGACACAGAATTTGAAGCAGTCTCCAAGCTGTCAGCACAGAGCCCGACGCGGGGCTTGAACTCACAGGCTGTGAGGTCATGACCTGAGCCAAAGTCGGACGCTCAACCGACTGAGCCACCCAGGCGCCCCTTCAAGGTCTTTGACTTGCACTCTGAAGGTCTTCAGCTTTTCATTTGCATGCTCATCTTGTCATTTGCTTCAGAACTTTCCTTTTCTTGCTCCAAGTGATAATCTTTCTGGACAGATAATTTCGCAAGAGACTCCATTTCTTTCTCTTGATAAAGTTTATCACTTCACATCCTCTCCCCTGGAGATTTTGGTCTGTACTTTTTCAGTGGAGGTTTGTTCAACCTGAAGACTTTTTAATTTTTACTTAAAAATATTATTTTTAATGTTTATTTATTTTTGAGAGAGAGAGAGAGGCAGAGTGCAAACAGGGGAGGGGCAAAGAGAGAGGGAGACACAGAATCCAAAGCAGGCTCCAGGCTCTGAGCTGTCAGCACAGAGCCCGACGTGGGACTCCAACCCACAAACTGGGAGATCATGACCTGAGCCAAAGCTGGACGCTCAACCGACTGAACCACCCAGATGCCCCTCAACCTGAAGGCTTTTAAGATGATCTGTCCTGTTGGCTTTTCTGTTCCCTTCTTTAGCAGTGTTGATGTAGAATTGATGTCTCTCTCCATCTTGGATTTTTAAATGCGCACTCGACTTTTCAATATCAGCCAGTGTCCTCCTGGCTCTTCTTGTCTGTCTCCACCTCCTGATTCCCACTTATTATGTATGTTGCCTTCCCCAAGGGAAGCTGTTAGGTCTTTCATCTTTAGCCAACATTCCTCCAGAGACTTGATCTGACTCTTCACACAGGCCATGGAGTTCTGTATGAAGCCCCTAAACAAAAGGTGCTTTTGTTACCCGTATGGTTTTAAATTTGCTTTTGCTTTTTCCACTTATACTTTTATAGATTTGGTTTCTTTTTATGGATTTGTGGGGTTTTTTTTTTCTTTTTTTATTTATTTGAGAGAGAGACAGAGAGCATGAGCAGGGGAGAAGGGCAGAGAGAGCGAGAATGCCAAGCAGGCTCCACACTCAGTGTGGAGCCCCACGTGGGGCTCGATCCCATGACCCTGGGACCGTGACCTGAGCCGAAATCAAGAGTCAGACACTCAACCAACCGAGCCACCCAGGCACCCCACAGATTTGGTTTTTTTATGGATTTTGGATCTTTCTCATGAAAAAAGAGATGGGCTTATCTTGATCTAAATATTGAGGATTTTCTTTTCCTGGCTGGTTTGCTGTTAAGCAGAAGATGATCCAAATCATGGGGTTTGATGTATCAGGTCGTCAGTCACTTCTGGGCTTTTATCTTCTTTCACCTCAGGGTGAAACTGACAGGAACTTTCATTTTATGAGAACTATGCTGAATTGTTAATGGTATGCTCCTTGACTCTTGGTATAGAAAAAAATTTTTTTCATTGACTGAAAAATTCTGCCTAAAACCAAGAGAACTGTTAACATACCTACCATCACTGCACACATGACTCTCTCCCTTGACTCTGGGAGAGTGACACTGGTCTCGTTCTGCATAGAACTCTACGGCATCTCCCAGTTTGCCAACAGCGCAGATTCAAGGCAGGATGAAACCCCTCCATGGCACCCAGGCTGCACAGAGCCCCCTGCTGTCACCGAGTCCTGCTGTGCCACATTGTGGAGAACACTGAGCAAGGTTCCTTCCAGAACCAAACCTGTCTGGCAACTGGGCAGACCAGAGTGAGAGGGTCAAGGGGGCACAGCCCTGTGTCAAATACCCTGATACCCTCAACCTTATGCAGGGCTCCTTCTTTTCTCCTGCTTCCTTTTCCACTGTGGCCCCCAGGAGGACTCATTCTATTCTCTGTGCACACTGCTCCCTCCGCCTGAAAGCACTTTCTCTTGCTGCCTATCCTGTAGTCACTGGGCCTAATCATCCCTGTGTCCCCAGTGCCCAGTGCAGGGCCTGGCACAGAATAAGTGCTCAGTGCTCCACACATGTTCATGAAGAGAATGAATGGGTAAACGGTTGAAAGAGGGACAAAGCCATCATTTGCTCTCCCTGCAGATTTACACATAACACTCACTGTGTTGCCTCAGCAGATGGTTCCCTTAGGAGAGCTTAAAACTCCTTTCAGAACCGAGTGCCAGATGGTGGAGAGAAGGGGAGGAGGTGGCAGCCCTGCCCTGGCTCCCCATTCCCCCTGCCACCCCCAGTAAGAGACTTTGAACAGGTTAGCTAACCTCTCTGAGTGTCCTTTCCTCATCTGTAAGCGGGGAGAGCAAAGCCTGCCTCCTGCCATGTTATGAGGATTAACACAAGGGCCGATAGAAAGCCCTGCAAGTAAGGAGTTCAAAACATTTTAGTGAACTTTTTGATTCCATTATCAAGGTATTTAGCAACTCTTTCCATTCTTCAAGTATTCAGTTATTCCATGCAGGTTTAGCAAGAGCCTCATGGTAAAATAGCTTATAAACTTAAGAAAAAAAGAGATAAAATTCTCTTTACTGTTAAGATTATATACCGAGTAAACATAAGAGACTCTAGTAAAAACTACTAGAAGTAATGAGAGAATTGGAAAAAGTGACAGCATATAAGATAAACATAGAAAGCAAAAAGAAAAAAATTTTTTAAGAACATTTTATGTTGAGGGGCACCTGGCTGACTCAGAAGAGCATGACTCCTGATCTTGGAGTTGTGAATTCCAGCCCCGCGTTAGGTATAGAGATTACTTTAAAAAATAAAACCCTGGGGTGCCTGGATGGCTCAGTCAGTTAAGTGTCTGACTTTAGCTCAGGTCATGATCTCATGGCTCTTGAGTTCAAGTCCCGCATCAGGCTGTGTGCTGACAGCTCAGAGCCTGGAGCCTGCTTTGGATTCTGTGTCTCCCTCTCTCTCTGTTCTTCCCCCGCTCATGCTCTCTTTCTCTCTCTCTCAAAAATAAATAAATATTACAAAAAAAAAATAAAAATAAAAAATAAAACCTTAAAACAAAAAAGAACAAAAAAACCTTTATGTTGAGGTGTAAAAAACAGCAGCAGATTTTTGGCTCCCCTTTCCGCTGGTCCCTCCTCCTCCGGAAGCTTAGTGCCCAGGCCTGGTTGGTTGAGAAGTTCTTCACCCCCTTTACACATTTGTTCTTGAGTGGACAGGGAGGCTATTTCATCTAGATTTTCCAGTTGTTCTCTGTGGGAGCACCCACTGCTAAAAGCTGCTGTCTCGTACTTGGACGCAAAGGTGTTAGTCTTTTCTTCTACTCTTCGAGTGAGGACTCAGAAACAAAATTGGGAGGAAAACTACCTCTAGAGCAACCAAAACTATGAAATACTTCAGAATACACTTAAGAAAAGTATAGAATCTATAAAGAGAAAACCATAAAATTGTATTAAAAAATATAAAATGAGATTTGAATGAATGAAAAGACATGCCATGTTCTTGGACAGGAAGATAGAAATTCATAAAATTGTCAATTCTCCAAAATTACTATGTAAATTTAATTTAATTCCAACTGTAACACTAACAAATTTCTTTCTTTCCCCCTTCTCATCCTCTTTCTCTTTCTTTGTTCTCCTTCTCCTCCTTCCCCCTGCTCCTGCCGCTCCCCTCCCCTGTCCCTTTCCCCTCCCCTCCCCTTCACCTCCCCCTTTTCTTTCTCCATTTTATTCTTCTTTCAGAGTTGACAGAAGGAAGTATGAAAAATGAGAACAGAGGAGGAGCCTTGCTCTCTAGAAAACAGAATTGACTAGAAAGCCAGTGTAATCAGAGCACTGATTACTAGTTTATCCCCCAAATTCACTCTTCTCCTTCCTTAGTAGAATCCTAGATTTACAATGGGACACATAGCCACTTGGAATTAGGACCACCTCTCTCAGCATATCTTCCAACTTATTTGGCCATGTGAGTAAGTTCTGGCAAATGAGATATAAGAGGTGTCCTGTGCAACTTCAGGAAATGGCCTTTGAGGGAGAGACATATCTTTCTTCGTCCCTTTCACCTTCTGTTGATTGAAAGGCAGCCATATGGCTGAAGCTTGAGTGGCCGTCTTGGACCATGAGAGAAAAGTCATGTGTTGAGGATGGTGGAACAGGAGAAAAAGAGCCTGGGTCCCTGAAATTGTGGAGGGTCATGCCAGCTCTAGATTACTTATCTCTGGACTAAATCTATGTGAGAGAGAAATAGATTTTTATTTAGTTTAAGCCACCATCACGTTAATTTTTCTGTCATAGGTAAACCTATTTCTAATTAATGTTGAATTTGGTATCTAGAAATAGATCACTGCAAGTAACAAAACTGAGGTGCTTAATTGATGAGTGCATTGGGTTGCAGATGGCAAGGACTCAGGCACTGCAGACTGGAAAGCTTGTGACTCTTGTTATACAGTAGTAAAACATCTGATCCAAAAATTGCATTAGTTGCCTATTACTGTGTGGCAAACCATCCCCGAACTTAAAGGGTTAAGACAATGAACATTTTACTATCTCTCACAATTCTGTGCATTGAAGGGTGATGGTTCCAACTGGGTGACTCTTCTGCCAGTCTCACAAGGGTCTTTGATGAGTCAGATGGTGGCTGGGGAGGGAATATCCAAGATGCCTTCACTTATGTGTGTGGGTGGGATGGCTGGAAGGGCTGTGACCTCTTTCTCCACCCATGTGACTTAGCTTGGGCTTCTTTACATGGCAGCTGGATCCCAAGTAGACAAAAGTGAAAGCTGCCAGACCTTCTTAAGGCCTTAAAGTTAGTCACAGGACCAGCCCAGATTTCAAGGGAGGGTACTACACAGGTTGTGAATACTGGAAAGGGTGATTCATTGAGTGGTAAGCTTCAAATACTAGCTACCCCATCTTGAAAGGCAGATCATAGGCTACCTGAGGTTGTGGCAATGCAGTGTAATAATGTAGAAAGGTAGGGAAATTTAGAATGTTGATGTTTTCCAGCATTTTCTTGCTACTTCTAGCAAAATCCTGCTGGAGAGAAAGAAATAACGAAACTCAAACTAGAGCTAGCCACTCTGTACAGCTTTACTAAGGGAGGAACTCTTTGCTATTACCTATAATCTGGGTGGACCAAGAATCCTTTAATTTTGAGTATTGTAGAGTTTAAAAAGCCAATTGCTTCTGCACTGAAGCACTTCGGTTTGTTAACTGCACAGTGGCAGCTTTAGGAGGAGATAAGACAAGTACCCTCTTCAGAAAAGCAGTGAGCCTGTTGGCAAGGAAGGATGGTGCTTTCCCACCCATGCGTATTGTTTCAAATGGTCTGAAGAGAGCCCTCATCCAGCTGGAGGAATGAGTGATAAGGAAAAGATCAGAGTCTTCAGGCTTGAAAACTGTGCCTAGATGAGGTCTTTGGCTGTGGTTACTCACACTGAAACTGACCAGAACCAAATAGACCTATTTGGTCTGTTTAGTAGACCAAAGGTCTACTAAATTTTTTAAGGAATTGTGCTATCAAGGAAACCCCAAACCCAGCCTGCAGAAGCCTCTGGTTGCTCACCCCTCACAATACTCCTTGGACCCTTGAACCTGCACCAGCAGGAAGTGGACTTGGATGACTGAATTTTTCAAAAAAGGTGTGTTGTCTTATGTTCTTCATGGATATGGCTCTCCAGCCTTGTGTTTGTATGCTACTTCTCAGAAATGTGGCCTATCTAGGAATTAAAGGAGGGCTACTGATTTACCTATTGGTTTAACCAAGTTTTACCAAATGCTTCTTTGTGTCAGATATTGGGTTAGTGCTGGGATGCAGTTGTGAAGGAAAGGAGAGGCAGCTGAGAATCTAGAAGGCCTGGTAGGACCTGTACTCACTCAGACTCATCATCCACAGCTATGTCTCCTCAGTGAGGGCCTTTTGAAGGACTCCAGAAATTTCCACATCTGTCCCTGTTGCTGATTCCAGTGATGTGTATCTTGGCTGCACCAACTTCCTTGGTCAGTCTGGTTGGATTTTTCCCTGCCATCGACATTTCCAATACACTGGTTAGACAGTGTGCAGAGGTTAGGACTCATGGACCTGGTGCCGTCAGACTGAATATCCCTAAGACCTGACTGTGCAAGGCAGTGGCTTGCAATGCATTGTACCATGGCCCTTTTACACGCATATCCTGTCTAGGCAACCCATTCCACTTCCAAAGGGGAAGAAAGCCTGATGATAACAGAAAGTATTTTGGGGATTACATTTTAGTGTTATGCTTTAGCAGTAGGGGTACGGGTACTTTCAATATGAACTCTAACACATTTGTCTTCTGGTCATAAAAAATGGCATACATCCTAGTCCTTTACAGATAAGTGTGCCTGGTCAGGAGGAACTTTCAGAAATGGCCTGTATTAGGCAGTTTCTGGTTGTACACGCAGAAAGCTGGCTCTAGCTGAAGCAAAAAGTATGTTCTCACTCTTTGCTCCAGGCTCTGTGTCTATTGCATTCTTTCCTACCCGCCAGCTCCAGGAGGAAAAAATCCCAGGGAAGGTTTCTGACTGGCCCAGCTTCTGTCATGTGCCCATATAGGGCAAGTTCTGTTTCCAAAATGAAGGGGTAGGAGGGGAGGAAGGGCTGCTGGGAACAATAGGCAATACATTTGGGTTTAGACAACAAGACTCCTGGGAACAGAACTTTATTTAGGAAGAAGTCGCTTGAATGGCTCCTTTGATGAGGTAAATGTAGGGTAAATAGATACCAATATTCTAAGTAAAGGATGACACTGGACTCTGGTGTCTTGAAAAAGACATCCCATCTTCACACCCCTTGATCTGGTTTCTGGGGAGGAAGTGGGAAAATTTGCTAGACCCTCCCAGAAGCAGTGAGGTCACACTGTTACAACATTCTTGGTTGGTGGAATCTTACTGAGTGAACTCTGCCTGCAGGAAAAGACACCAAGGCCCCAGTTCCCTCACACGAGCAATACCAGAACACAGGGCGCGGTTCTGCCACAGCTCGTGGCTGGAGTTAGAGCTCTGTACTCCACCTCTCCATATAGAAAATATTTATGTTTCGAGAACAGTAACTGAACACAAGGAGGGAATGCAAAGAACTCAGTGCCCATCAAGTTCAGAATGACGCCCACAGGAGGAGGGCCTGACCCCTTGGGAGGTCCCTGTGGCCTGTGCAAGGATCTGAATCAGCACAAGTGTAATGCGAGCAACAATCAAGGGTGCTTTCACAAGCACTAGAACAAGATGGCGAGAAGTGGATAAATTTTGCATGCACTTTGGAGTTTTTAATTAGCTGGTTGATGGACTGGGTGTAGATCCTGAGGGAAAGGGAGAATTTAGGAAAGGCTCTTAGGTGTCTAACTTGAAGTGGAGGCATTTGCATATATATGAATTTTACATAAATATTAAACACATATACTTATGTACATATGCATTTGTTTAAACACGGACAAAATATTTCTAGAGGGCTATGTAAGAATTTCCATGGGAGATGTGGTAGATTGCAAAAAAAATGGTCACAAATTCCTCCCAGTCCTTGTGTGTGTGGCCTTTTGCAATGTGACTGTGCTGTTCTCCCATCAAGAGGTGGAGTCTGTTTTTGCCCACTCTCAAAGCTGTCTGGCCGGTTACCTGCTTTAACCAATAGAATGCCACTGAAGTGATGTCAGAGCTCTGGGCCTAGGAAGCCTTGCAGTTTCCATTCTTACCACCACGCAAAGAAGCTTCCTTGAAGATGAGAGCGATCACAGGGAAAGAGAGGCCCCCAGACAGCCAGCCTGAACAGTCACACCTGTGAGTGAGGCCATCTTAGGCCTGTAGCCTCAATCCATCAGCCAAAAAACTGAAGCAACATGATTCACCCCAGGCAAGGCCAGCAGAAGCCCTGCCCAGCTGGGTCCAGCCCAAATCACTGACCCACAGAGTCGTGAGCAAATACAGTGGTTGTTGCTTTAAGCCACTGAGTTTGGACCAATTTATTGCACAATAATAGATAAGTGTTATAGCCGGGAACTGAGTGCCTAAAGAACAGGAGTAGGGGAGATTTTCATTCACCCTTTGGTATCATTTGAATTTTGAAACTTGTGAATAGATTACCTATTAATTCTCAAAAACTTTTTGTCATTTTTGCATAAGCCTCTTATTTTGAACATAAAGAGTATAGTTTTTAATTGATCATTGATTTTTTAAAAATGTTTATTTATTTTTGAGAGAGAGAGAGATGGAAACAGAGCGAGCTGAGGAGGGCAGAGAGAGAGAGAGGGAGACACAGAATCCAAAGCAGGCTCCAGGCTTTGAGCTGTCACCAGAGAGCCTGACTCAAGGCTTAAACCGGACTATGAGATCATGACCTGAGCTGAAGTTGGATGCTTAACCGATGGAGTCACCCAGATGCCCCTGACCATTGATTTTTTAATAAACTTTTCTTGAGGCACAGCATACTTACAAATAAGTACGCAAATCATAGTACAGTTTGATGGACTTTCACAAAATGAACCCTACCTGTGTAACTGGCACGCAGATCAAGAAACACCACCAGTCTCCTTTATGACCCTCCTAGTTGCTACCCACAAGGAGTATGTGTATATATGTTTATTTATATTGTATTTACATACTGGGGGTACCTGGTGGCTCAGTAAGTTGAGCGTCTGACTTTGGCTCAGGTCACGATCTCACAGTTTGTGAGCTCGAGCCCTGCACTGGGCTCTGTGCTGACATTCAGAGCCTGGAGCCTGCTTCAAATTCTGTGTCTCCCTCTCTCTCTGCCCCTCCCCGGCTCACACTCTGTCTCTCTCAAAAGTAAATAAATAAACATTAAAAAAACTATATTGTATTTACATACTTACATATGTATTTACATATATAATTTTTTAGTTTTTAATTTATTTAGAAAAGCAGTTTCTTTTCTTCCCCATGAAATACATTTGAGCAAGTATTTAAAGAATGTCATTTTAAAGGCACATCAGGTTATCTGCCTTCACAGGAACACCCGCAGATCTCCATCTGGCCCTTCTGCTTTAGCAGGGTGAACACATCTGAGCTGTTCCTGGTGGAAGCCAAACCCCTGCAGTTGGGAAGATGCATTACTTCCCTCTTGTGGCCATATTTGGTTACTGCACCGAAGCGGGGCATGGGTTGGGGGGGTGGGGGGAAGTCAGTGCAGGACTTTTCCAAAGCTTAAGCCAAGGTGCAGAACCTGATAAACTGGCCTCTGTTCTGGGCTGGCATTTTTAGAGCACTCCTTATAGCCAACGTGACCTGACCGTCCCCAGCATGGGTAGTACCTGTGAAGTTAGCCCTGTGGTTGGTAGATGATTTCCACTAGCAGTCTGTCCTTCATGGGGAGGAGATAGTTAGGATGGGGAGTGGGGAGGGGCAACTGAAGGTTCCTCCTAAAGAACAACCGGTGTTAAAGATTGTGGCCTTGGAATTCTCAGAACACAGTATTTGGGAGGACACTAGACGTGTCTACGTGGCTGAAGCCATGAAGCCCCATTTCTCTGGAGCTTCTCCCTCCTCTCAGGTCCTGTGGGAGAAGGCGAGGTGTGTAGGAGGCTTCAATAAAAACTGGGGGCTCGTCCCGGATCCTCAGATTTCTGGGGTACCTCCCACCCAGGTGAACAGACAGGAACGAACACATACCAAGTCCCATGGAAAGCTGTGGAGAGCTTCTGACAAGGAAATGGTGTGATGTGATTTCTGTTTTTAAAAGTTCACTCTTGGGGCACCTGGGTGATTCAGTCGGTTAAACTTCCGACTCTTGGTTCTGGCTCAGGTCATGGTCTCATGGTTGATGGGATGGAGCCCCACATCTGGCTCTGGCTCCTGGCTCCAAGCCTGCTTGGGATCCTCTCTTCCTCTCTCTGCCCCTCCCCCACTTGTATGTACCCTCTCTCTCTCTCAAAATAAATAAAATTAAAAAAAAAAAAAGGTTCACTCTTTGGGGAGATGGAAGGAACTGGTGATTTCTTGAAAGAAGACCTGGTAAAGGAAGGGCCATGAGGAGTGGGCCCACTGGGGAGGTCTCCATAAGTAGACCTGGCCACTGCTCTAAAGACCTTGACTCTCACCTCTCACACCTGGCGCTTAATCAACATGCAAGTTGAGGAGCAGGCTGGTCCAGAGGACAGAACCGGTTGCAATCTGTAAATAGTGACATCGGTCAATTTTAGGTTATGTCTGCTTTACTGTCGCTATCTTTCCGTTTCCTCCTTGTGTGATATTTTGTCATGCAAAAAGGTTATGGGACACTTACCACTAGCCCTACTCAGCAGGGCAGATATTAAATAGGACATGAAAAGGGGAACCATACAGGCAGAGAGTAGGGGACAAGCAGCCCCTGGAACGCACTTCTCACTGCCCTGTCGCCAGAGTCGCAGTAGAAAGGGCCCTGTTCCAGTAATGTTGAGATGGAGGAGGAACACACTTGGCTGGCATGAGTGATTAAAAAAGAAGGGATTTTTTTAAATGTTTATTTATTTGTTTTGACTAAGACTTAATATTTTAATTTTTTAAAAATGTATTTGTCAAAATGTCACATGCGATTTATGGAACAAACCATAAAATGCTGTGCAATGAAATCAATGATGAAAGAGCCGAAGATTCGTATGTGCAAGAATGATTCCCAGTTCATCACAAGCCTCAATCACAACTTTGTCAGCAGCGGAGCCGGAAGGAGCAGCTATGCCACAGCACTCCTGTTAGCTCTGTCTACGTTACCCCTGAAAGGAAAGAAGGCATCGGAGCTGATAGAAACTTCATTAGGTTTCTCAACCCATTCCTTCTTCTCTGCTTCAGTTAGTAGTAGTTCAGGGACTTCCTCAAACAGTACCTTCCACTTTACCAAATCTTCATCCTCGCCTATGGTTCTGGTAACACACTGATCAATGACATTGGAGATTTCTGCTCTCTTCACTCCAGTTTTAAACTTCATTGAAAACACTTGTGGATAATGTCTAAGCCACCAATAGTTTGCCTTATCCACTGCAAGGTCGTGCAGTGTATTCGGGACTGCTGTCCTGCTCCAATACCGATAACCTGACCATTCCTGGCATAGCACACGGAGTTAGACTGTGTGTACTTCACAGCATTGGTGGCTACAATGAAGTCTCTGAGCGCAGACGCTGGCAAATCTTTATTCTTGATCACAACATTGCTAAACAATGACCTGTCGATGACTCCATTATTTCTCTTCTGACTTAAACGAAAACCCAAGAGAGCTGGAACTTCGTTTTCATCTGGACTGTGAGACGGGTCCAGCTGAAGAACACAGTAGTTCCCACTTTTCTTTTCGGAAAGTATTTTCAGAGCTTCATCTTCATATCCTAGGGCAACAATACCATCCGATACCTCTCCGGAGATAATTTTGGCAGTAGGGACATCGCGAATATCAGATAATGCAACAAAGTCACCAAATGAAGACATCCCGTCAGCCCCTCTTGCTCTTGCATATGCAGTTGATATGAGCGTAAGGGTTGTTGTTGTTTTTTAAAATATTTTTGAGAGAGAGAGAGACCGAGAGAGAGAGAGAATCCCATGCAGGCTCCGCACTGTCAGCACAGAGCCCAACACGGGGCTTGAACCCACAAACTGTGAGATCATGACCTGAGCTGAAGTCGGATGCTTAACCAACTGAGCCACCCAGGCGCCCCAGAGTGTAAGGGTTTTATACAGATCGTAGACCATGCAGACTTTGGCCTCATCTTCACTTGGTGGAATTTCCAACAGCAGTACCTGATGGGCTGACATGTTTGAAAGAGGCAGCAGCAGGAATGTCTAAAGCTTCTTTGAGTTCCTTCACTAGCTGCCAGGCATTCAAAGCATCATACAAGTTTATAAATCCAGGGGCTCCATTTAGAACTGTGATGGGAATATTGGGCTTCAGCGCTTTTGATGAGAAGGAGTTTGGTGAGCATTCATTCCATACCTCAAGGGTATCTGAGATATTCCTTTACTATACTGTGTCCTGAAGTAATCTGAAATTGCTTCCTCATATTGTGCCGTACGAGTGAAAGCCTTCAAGGCTCAATGGCGTCTAGTCTCCAAGCAGGTGTCAACTGTCGGAGTTCTGCATCTCTGTGGACGTGGCCACATAGTCCTCGGGTTCACATACTACTGTCACTCGAGCATGGTTTTCGGCTGCTGCTCTCAGGAGGGTTACTCCACCAATATCAATCTGCTCAACAGTTACATCTGGAGAAGCCACTGTCTTCACAAAGGGATACAGATTACAGACGGCAACCCTGATAAGATTGAAGTCAAGTCTGGCCATGTCAGCATTATCTTCTGGGATATTATGAGCCAAGATACTGGCACGGACTGCAGGATGCAAGGTTTTCACACGGCCCCCTAACATTTCAGGAAATCCCGTCAGCTCAGAGACATCTCTGACTGCCAGACCAGCATCCCTGAGAGCTTTTGCAGTCCCTCCAGAAGCGATCAGATTCACACCAACAGAAGCTAGGTTTCTGGCAAATTCCACGAGGCCCGTTTTGTCAGAGACACTAAACTAGGAGAGCTGGCCTGGTGCCATGGCTGCGGGTGGCAGGGTGGGGAGTGAATGAGGGCAGCTGTGGCGATGCCAAATGCAGAAGGGCACAGAGTGGCCAGAACACGCACGATCAGGCAGGCTAATGTTTATTTATTTTTGAAGAGACAGAAAAAGAGAGAGAGCACGAGCAGGAAAGGGATTGAGAGAGAGGGGACAGAGGATCCTAATCAGGCTCTATACTGACACCAGTGAGCCCGATGCAGGGCTCACACTCATCATGAGGTCATGACTTGAGCCAAAGTCCTCTGCTTAACCGACTGAGCCACCCAGGTGCCCAGGAACTTTTAAAAAGAATGGGTATGGGGAGAGAACAGCTATGTGACTATGTCACATTGGAAGTACCTCTGTCAAGGAAATAGCCTAGTTAGAAAAGGGGAACTCCTATGGGGCACCTGGCTGGCTCGGTTGGTAGAGCATGTGACTCTTGATCTCAGGGTTGTGAGTTCCAGCCCCATGTTGGGTGTAGAGATTACTTAAATAAAATCCTTAAAAAAAAGAAAGAAAGAAAGAAAGGGGGAACCCCTAAAATCCTGTAGCTGAGATCATGAGGCTAGCTATCTAGGGAGATGAATGAATCTCTAAGGCCATCAGATGTATCTCACCTTACACTTGAAAAAACATTCTGTGTCAATTAGGATGTTGTCATTGTAATTGAGGCTTCCTAACCAAAAGTGACTTAAGGGGTACCTGGCTGGCTCAGTTGGAAGAGCATGTGACTCTTGATCTCCAGGTCATGGGCTTGAGCCCCATGTTGTGTGTAGAGATTACTAAAAACAAAACAAAACAAAACAAAACTTTAAGCCAAAAGCAACTTAAGCTGTAGAATTTTCATAATCTCATTTAACAAGAAGTCAGCAGAAAAGTCCCTGAATTGACTCAGTGCGTAACCTGTCCCACAGGACCTTGCCATCTCTCCCCTCAGCCACCCACCTTGGCAACATCTCCCCTCAAGGTTGCAAGATGGCTGCTACAGATCCAAATATCACGCCATTATGCAACAACATCCAAAATCTTCCCTCCTTGTCTATCCTCTTTTTTATCACAGAGAGAAAGCTTTCTCAAAACTCTGCCCCCACCTCCCACCAGGGGAAATCCCCTTTCATTTCACTGGTCAGAACTGGGGCATCCAGGCTCCACTGACCCAGCCACAGGGAACAGGGAAATGTGACCATGGCTGACTTGGACCATGATTCATGCTATCAACAGGGAAGGAGAGAATGCCTGCTGGGAAGTGACCCCCTGCGTCTCCCATTACATTTTTGTTCTTTTCTCTGATTACAAAAGTCATATATGTCCACGGTAGAAAATTTGGGAAATCCAGAGAAGGATGAAGTAGGAAGTAAAATCTAATATTCTACCATCTGGATCCAAGCACTGTCTTTTCACCACTCTTGCCTATCTCTGCACTCGGCTCCGTGCAGTCCCCACCATCCTCCTCTTGCACCAGCCCTTCATATCTGCCCACCCGCTCCCAAGCCACCTTCCATTCAGCCCAGAAATGCTTGCTATAGGCCTTGGCCCCACACTCCTCCCTCACTTTTTTTTTTAAGCTTTGAAAAAAAAATTGTGAATAACAGAGTATGTATAATAGATGTGTATAGTTTAAATAACGACGTGATGGACACTTGTAAGCCCACCACTCAGCCTGAATACTTTGAAGCCCTGATCACATCCCTTCCTCTCCCTTCCCGAAATGGCTGTTGCTCACTGTGTTCATCAGTTGTTGCCACAAAAATGCCACGTATTGCCTCACAGCTTGACAAGCCTTTGCCTCACTCTCATGGTCTGCACGTTGCACTAATCTAGGTTGGGCTTGGTGGGGTGGCTCTACTTCAGGCCATGGGTTGTCTGGGTGGGGCTCCAGACTGCAGAACTGGAGCCAGGTCTGCCCCATGTGTCTCCCACCCTACTAGGATCAGAGTCTACCTGGTGCCTATTCTCCTCCTGGCAGCTCACTGAAGTGGGAGAGCCACGGCAAACAGCAGCACAAGCACGTTTAAGGCACTGCTCATCTCGTGCTTACTAATATTCGGCTGGCCCAAGTAAGTCATATGGCCAAGCTCAACCTCAGTGGGGTGGGGGAGTCCACTCTCTTCACAGCAGCGGGAGGTATCGAGAACACTTGCTAACCCATAACCCAGACTGCACAGTCATGCCTTTGGTTTTCTTTATGGGTTTACCCAAAAGGGGATGTATCCCTGAGGAATGTATGAGTTGTTTTCCTCTGGTTTTGCACTTTATATATCTGAGTGGATAGATTTTGTCTGAGTTACTTTTTTCCTCCCTTCTCCTTACTTTGTTTTCTCCCTGTTTTATCAGCCAGGATGTTTGGTTGTGAACACAGACACCAGTTCTGGCTCACTTAAAGAAAAGGAATTTATCGGAAGGGTGTTGGGTGAAGGTTGGAGAAGCAGGCTCAGGAAGTGGACAGGATACAGATCAGTACTTGCCTTGGGCTGGAGGTGGAGATTCCCTCTACAGGGAACTAACTCTCTGTAAAGGGGCACAGAGAAACTTTTGGGGGTGATGAAAATATCTTGTATCTTGACTGTGATAGTGGTCACATGGGATATATACATTAGTCAGAACTCATCAAACTATACACTTCAAATGAATGCAATTTGTTATATGTAAATTATACATCTCCTCGATATAAAAAAGAGGACCTGCTTCATTTAATAATAATTTTTAAGTCTGTAGTGGCTGATCCTTCAGAAAGCAACTGTGGGGTTCTCCCCAGACCAGTTTCATATGATTTGAGGTGATATTTTTGGCTCTATACCTGGTTCCGTTTGACTCTTGTTGATTCTGTGAGCTCCCCAATACCACTTAAAATTTTTTTAACGCTTATTTATATTAGAGAGAGAGAGAGAGAGAGAATGTGCAAGTTGGGGAGGGGCAAGGGAGATGAAGACAGAATCCAAAGCAGGCTCCAGGCTCTGAGCTGTCAGCACAGAGCCCCTCGCAGGGCCCAAACTCACAAGCCACGAGATCATGACCTGAGCCGAAGTCAGATGCCCAACTGACCGAGCCACCCAGGCACCCTAGCACTGAAGGAAAAAAAAAAAAAAAAAAAAAAAAATATATATATATATATATACCTATATATGTGTATACACACACACACGTGTGTGTATACACATATATACATATATGTAACATATATATGTAACCTATATATGTGTAACAGATATATCTCAATAAACAGTTCAGTGATTTGAGTATATTCACCGAATTGTGCAACCATCACCACAATCAATTTTATTTTGATTTTTTAAAGTTTATTTATTTATTTGGAGAAAGATGGAGTGAGTAGGGGAGGGACAGAGAGAGGGGGAGGGAGAGAGAGAATCTCAAGCAGGCTCTACACTGTCAGAGTAGAGACTGACACAGGGCTCGAACTCATGAGCCATGAGATAATGACCTGAGCTAAAATTGTATGCTTAACCGACTGAGCCACCCAGGTGTCCCACCACAATGAATTTTAGAACATTTCATTTCATCGCCCCCCCAAAAAAGGCCATACACCTTGGAATCACTCCCCATTTCTCCCTAGTCACCTGTACTACTTTGCTAAGGCTGCCATAACACAAAATATCTGGGTGGCCGAAAGCAACAGAAATGTATTCTCTCATAGT
This sequence comes from Panthera tigris, assembly GCF_018350195.1. Taxonomy (NCBI): domain Eukaryota; kingdom Metazoa; phylum Chordata; class Mammalia; order Carnivora; family Felidae; genus Panthera; species Panthera tigris. The sequence continues at coordinate 57,712,139 of NC_056669.1, forward strand.
TCTGGAGTCTAGTCCAAAATCAAGGTGCTGGTAGGACCAGGCTCTCTCTGCAGGCTCTAGGGGAGAATCTGTTCCAGCCTTTCAGTTAGCTTCTGCTGTTGCCAGCAATCCCCGGTGCTCCTTGGCTTGCAGGTACATCACTGCAATTGCTGCCTCTGTTACCAAGTGACATTCTCCTCTGTGTCTTATGTTTTCATGTGGCATTCATCTCTCTGTGCGTCTCACTGTGTGTCTGTTCTCTTCTTATAAAGACATCACTTATATTAGATTAAGAACATACCCTGGGGGCCTGGATGGCTCATTTGGTAAGCATCTGACTTCAGCTCAGGTCATAATCTCATGGTTTGTGAGTTCGAGCCCCACACTGGGCTCTCTGCTGTCAGTGCAGAGCCTGCTTCAAATCCTCTGTCCCCACCTCTCTGCCCCTACCACACTCACGTGTGCACACCCACTCTCTCTCAAACATAAATAAACATAAAAAAAAGAACATAACCTACTCTATAGTCCTTATCTTAGTTTACATCTTTTTTTTTAATGTTTATTTATTTTTGAGAGAGACAGAGACAGAATGTGAGTGGGTTGGGGCAGAGAGAGAGGGAGACACAGAATCTGAGGCAGGCTCCAGGCTCCGAGCTGTCAGCACAGAGTCCGACGCGGGGCTCGAACTCACGAGCTATGAGATCATGACATGAGCCGAAGTCGGAGGCTCAACCAACTGAGCCACCCAGGTGCCCCTCTTAGTTTACATCTTAATTATGTTTTCAAAGACCCTATTTCCAAATAAGGTCACAGTCATAGGTACCAGGGGCTAGGACCTTAACATATCTTTTGGGGGGACACAATTCAACCCACAGCACCCTCTAATCCCTAGGCAACCACTAAGCTACTATGTGTACTTATGGATTTACCTACTCTGGGCATTTCATATAAATATAATTATACGATATGTAGTCTTTTGTGACTAGTGTCTTTCATGTAGCATAGTGTTTTCAAGGTTCATCCATGTTGTGGCATGTTGTATTAGTACTCCATTACTTTTTATGTGAAATAACATTCCATTATATAGATATACTGTATTTTGTCTACTCACTCATTAATTGATGGACATTTGGGTTGCTTCTGTTCTTTGACTATTATGAATAGTGCTGCTGTGAACATTCTTGTACACATTCTTGTATGGACATATGTTTTAATTTCTCTTGGATATATACCTAGGAGTGGAATTGCTGGGTCATATGATAACTCCATGTTTAACTATGAGGACCTGCCAGTCTGTTTTCCACAGAAGCTACACCATTTTACATTCCTACCAACAATGTATGGAGTTTCCAATTTCTCCACATCTTTGCCAACACTTGTTATTATCCGTCTTTTAAATTGTTAGTCATTCCAGTGAATTTGAAGGATTTCATTGTGGTTTTGATTTGCATTTCCCTAACAACTAAAGATGTTGAGCATCTTTTTATGTGCTATTCCCATATTCTTTTCTTTAAGTTTATTTATTTTGAGAGAGAGAGAGACAGATCAGGCAAGGGGCAGAGAGAGAGAGGGAGAGAGAGAATCCTAAGAAGGCTCCACACTGTCAGCACAGAGCCTCATGTGGGGCTTGAACCCATATGAACATGAGATCATGACCTCAGCCTAAATCAAGAGTCGGGTGCTCAACCAATTGAGCTACTCTGCCACCCCTAGTCCCATATTCCTTTAATAAATTCCTTCTCTTAAATCAGCCAGAAATTTTTGTCATGGTTTTGTTCCTTACAACCATGAATCCCTGAGACTTTCCTGAAAATCTCCTTAAGAGGTGTCTGTCTTTTGAGTTGGTTGTGGGCCTAACAAAGGAGTACAAAGGAGTTCCCCAGGGGTCCACTGAGTCTTCCCTTAAGGTACCTGAAGACCTCAAGAGTACAGGAATTCCATTTCACAGAGGCCCTAAAAATTCACCAAGGCCCCAGGGGTGAGAAACTGCTTCCAAACTCATTAAATCATTTAGTAAGCACTCACTGACTCTCCCTACTTGTCCCATGCCTGGCCCCGTGCCTAGGGTCCTGCCTTCAAGTTGCTTGACATCTGCTACACAAGGCAGACCTGAACCTAGCCAGTTTCTGCTTAGAGTAACCAGTGCTGCTGCAGAGGAAAATATAGGGTCTCTCTGTCCCTGGGAATAGGAGGCTTCTTAGAGATGGAAATAGTTGAGATAAATCCTGGAGAATGAGTGGGAGATAGCAGGTGAAGGATGGGTGTGCGATGAGGCTCAAGAAATGGTTCGTTCAGAGGGACAGCTTTATACCAGTGATGATGTATTAGTGTATTAGTGATGATGTAAGATCAATTGCCATAACAATCATCCTCTATGCTGTAAATAGATGTAGTTCTTTAAAGTTCAAGTGTGAGCCGTCCAAGTGGGAGTGTAAATTATCTATTTCTGTGTAAGAAATTACACCCAAATGTAGTGGCCTGAAACTATAGATGTATATTGTCTCACATATTTTCTGTGTCAAGGATTGGAAATGGCTTAACTAACTAGTTCTGGCTCTAGGTTCTCATGAAGTTGCTGTCAAGACATCAGCCAGGGCTGCAGTCATCTGAAGGCTCTATGGGAAGCTTGGTTATTGGCAGGAGGTCTCAGTTCCTCAGAATGTGGATCTGTTCTCATGACATGGCAGCCACCTTCTAAGATCCAAGACAGAGTGAGGCAGAAGCCACAATGCTTTTTATGACCTCATCTTAGAAGTTACCCTCTATCACAGGTAAGAATTATGGAGGCCATCTTCGAGGCTGGATAACATAATCTGCCTTCTTAACCCCAATGACTGTGTCTCTCCTACATGCAAAATACTCTCACCTTCCTGTAAGGCCCTGAAAGTCTCATCCCATCACAGTATCAACTTGAAATCCTGAATTTTGTCATTTTAGTCAAATTCAGACGAAAACAAGTCTCCTTGGGAGTAGTTCCTCAAGTAGTCTCATCAAGTACAGTTCTGCTTTATCCAAACACCTGCAAATGAGAGACAAGTTGTCTTCTCTCTACATGCCCAACATCCCAAGCAGGACCAAGGTAACTGCTATCGACCTTCCTGCTCAAATAGAGAGGAAACAGGTACACAGCAGTCACTGGTCCATAGCAATTCTGAAATCAAGCAGGGCACACATTGCTTCTGAAATCAAGCACTTCCATGATTCAGACCAAACTTGGGAATACTTCCTTGTGGGTCTTGGTTCTGCCCTCCGAGTCATCCTTCTTTTCTCATGAAAGATTGACCATGTTTGCAGCTGAGTAATTTTTTCAGCCCATTTCCTCAACTATTATACAAGTTTAGAAATCTAAAGTTTTCTTTTCATTTTATATTGTCCCTGTTCCTTTCAAATATAGGCATTTGAGTTTGTGACACATGGTTTAGACAAAGGTCTTGTAGGGAAAAACAAAATCCATATTTAGGGAGCTTCCATGAGTTCTATATGACCAAAACATTGGGTGTTCCCTGGGTTTCTCTTTGCTAGAATGTTTAAACATATACTCACAATTATTACTTACTTGTGTCAGCCCTCATATCTGACTGTGATAACCTCTAGGGCAGGGCCTATTTCTCGAGGACAAATAGACAAATCCATTATTATGCTGGGATATTTTAATACAACTCTCTCAGTAACTGATAGAATATGCAAATAAAAATATCAATAAAGACAAATGAAATTTGAATGACATGCTTCAGAATTTTGACCTAATTGACATAATAGAACATTGGATCCAATAACAATAGAATACATATTCTTTTCAAGTGCACACGAATATTTATTGATATGCTGAGCCATAATGTAAGTCTAACTGAATTTCTAAGAGTTAAGATCATACAGAGTATGTTCAATGACCATAGTTGGATTATGCTAGTAATCAAAAACACAAAGAAAACTAGAAAATCCCCAAATAATGCAAAGGTCAAAAAAGAAATCACAATAGAAATTACCAAGTATTTGATTCAAATGATAATGAAAATATAATATGTCAAAACCTGTGGAATGTAGCTAAAGCCATGTTTAGAGGGAAATCTGTGGCTTCAAGTGAGTATATTGAAAAGAAAACAATGGCTGAAAATAAATTATCTAAATATCTATTTCAACTAGTCAGGAAAAACACCCAGAAATTAAATCCAAATGAAGTAGAAAGAAGAAAATAATAAAGTTGACAGAAGAAGTTAATAAAATAGAAAACAAAGATATGAAGGGAGGATTCAAAGAACCAAAAGTTAATTCTCTGATAAGACTAGTAAAGTTGATGAAGTTTTGGCCACATAGGTGAAGGATAAAAAGAGAAGACAAAATTCTCAATTTAGAAATGAAAAGAGTGCCATCCCTACAGATCCTACATGAATCAAAAAGATTGTGGGAGGAAATGGTGAGTAACTATATCCCAACACACTTGAAATTCAGATGACATGAACAGATAACTAGAAAAACACAGCCTATTAAAACTGACACAAGAGGAGACAGGAAAACTGAGTAGTTTCTATTAGATTTTTCCTATTAAAGAAATTGGATTTTTTATTAAAAAAAAATCTTCCCACAAAGAAAACTCCAAGTCCAGATTCTTCCAGAGGACAGAAAAAATAGAAGTACTTCTCAACTTATTTTATGGGATGAGAATTACCTAGGTACAAAAACCTAGCGAGGACATTATCAGGAAGGAAAATTATAGGCTAAACAAAGATGTGAAAATTCTAAGCAAATTATCAGCAAGCCAAACCCAAAGATCAATAAGTAGGATAATACTACACAACCAAATTGTGTCAACTCCAGGGATACAAAGTTGATCTGACATTTGAAAATTAATATAATGCACCAATTTAACAGAATAAAGTTAAGAAAGTCATAGGATCATCTCAAGAGATGTGGAAAATTAATTTGATAAAAGCCACCAATCATTTATAATAAAATCCTTTCAAACTAAGAATAGAAGGGAACTTCCTTCATCTGATAAGGGGCATGCACAAAAAACCTACATCTAACATCATACTTGCTGATAAAATAGAAAAAGCTTTCCTCCTGAAATGGGAATAAGGAAAGGGTGCCCAGTATCATCCCTTCTAGTCAACATTGTACTGGAGGTCCTCTCCTATGAAGTAACAAGAAAGAGTGCAGAATTAGAAAAAAATAATTAAAATTATAATCATTTGAGGGCAGGGGCCTGGCCTGATTCCTTTGCCGGGGCCTGGCACAGAGTAGGTGTTTGTTTGGTTGGTAACTATTAAGTGGACAGATGGAGAAATGGATGGACAAAGAGAATGTTAAGTAGTAGGGCCCCAAGGCAGGGGCCTATCTTGTAGGGCACTGATGACTACATAATCAACAGAAAAAATAAAACAGCAGTGAAATTACACACAGTGAAAATTTTTTTTAATATTTACTGATTTATTTTGAGAGAGAGAGAGACAAAGAGAGAGTGCAAGCAGGGGAGGGACAGAGAGAGAAGGAGAGAGAGAATCCCAAGCAGGCTCTGCACTGTCAGCACAGAGCCCAATGCGGGGCTTGATCTCATGTAGCATGAGATCATGACCTGAGCCGAAATCAAGAGTGGGTCGCTTAACCCATTGAGCCACCCAGGCATCCCTGAAACTTTTTATTGATGAAAAATTGATAAAAGGATCAGGGAAATCTTCTTGATAAAGTGTAGATCAGCAAAGGTTTGGCCACCGTCTTCATTTCTTTTCTCTCTCTAGGAGCTTTAGTAGAGAGTCAAGATATTTGGCCCCCACTTTGACCCTAAAGATTAAAATTTTTTTTTAAGATTTTTATTTTTATTTTTTAAAGTTTATTTGTTTATATTGAGAGAGACAGAGATAGCACATGAGCAGGGGAGGGGCAGAGGGAAGGGGAGAGAGAGAGAATCCCAAGCAGGCTCTGCACTGTCAGCGCAGAGCCCACAAAACTGTGAGACCATGACCCGAGCCAAATTCAAGAGTCGGACGCTTAACCGACTGAACAACCCATGCGCCCTTAAAGATTTTTATTTTTAAGTAATCTCTACACCCAACGTGGGGCTCAAACTCACAACCTTGAGATCATAGGTTGCATGCTCTACCGGCTGAGTCTACCTGACCCTGAGGATGTTTTTGTCTTGTAGTTATGAATACAAATTTTTGATGGAATTATATCATATTGATTACTTTTCACTGAGAAAATATTTCCCAGAACAAATCCCATTAAGTCAGTTCAATACCTTTGGTTTTTCTATACAGTCATTAAATCTATTTCCAACTTACTCATTTTGGCTTAAATTGAACTATAATTATCTTCATCTGAAAAATAATTTTCGGTATAAATTTCATAATGATGATTTGTGTTACCAGTCAATTTAAAAAATCCATATCACAGTTTAATAATTATAGCTTCTGCCATTGTAAGTTATCTTTTGTGGTCATTATTTCTATTTTCTATGGAGTTCACTTTTCCTGGGATGAATTTTCCAGATCTACATTTTGTCAAGAAGGCTTCCTTGATTTTTCCATCCATTTTAGTCAATGAGTAATTTCACTGTGTGCAATTTAGATGTTGTCAGTTTTATTTTTTTCTGTTGATTATATAGCGGGTATGAATCTTACTCCACAAAGTTAGGGAAGTAAGAAATGACATATTACTTTATTCAATTTAAATCAAATTAAATCCAATTCAGAGCTTACATTATACGGGGTCCTTCCCCTGCAAAGGATCTGGTCTTTTGTAGAGAAAAATATTTTGATTAATGGATACCAATGTCCTTCTATCTACCATGCGCTGTCCCTCCAGATAGCAAGCCACACATATGTCCAAGCCCCAGACCTTCCTACTTCTGGTAATCTCTCACTACCCTCAAAGGCATTGGCTCCTGAATGGCCTTTGCAGAAAACAGCCCCCCAGGCTCTCTTGGGTGAGATGCAGACACATTTCTTTTCCCCTTAATTCATCCAGGTTAGGATTAGAATGTTTCAAGAGAAGTTTAGGAGAAAACAAAAAGCCTACAAGAAAATGTGAGAGCTGGAAAGGAAGGGTTTGGTGCATTCTTTGATAAATTTGTGCAAATTTATCCTCTTTGAAATCAGTTTTGACTGTCAAAAGGTGATTGTTCACAATAGATAAAGACTTCCTAAAACTGGGGAAAAAAGGAACAGCCCCCGCCCCCTTAAGACTACAATGAGAGCAAACTAGTGGGTACGCAGGTGGTTATTCCATTCTCAGAACTTTTCCATCTCTAGCAGAACAGCAACATGGCAGGCCATAGGTATTTGGACAGAGGCTCTGACTTCTAGGCTTTTCCCTCTGGGGGATTTCCTGCCTCAGTCTTGTTCTGTCTGCACTGTTTTGCTTACCTCAAGTGTATTCTCTGAGACGTAAGATCAGTCCATCCAGAGACAACTTCCCGTCTGCCTGATCTTGTCCGCTTTGCTCTATTCATTCCTGCCATCCCCAAGTGTCTCCTGCCAACCTTTCTAAAGCTTTCCTCTTTCATAAAGAACCAAAACAATACAGTTGTAAACAAATACAACAAAACAAAATGCAAAATCCTTGTCTCTTTACAGAGTTGTAGGGTTGAAGAGAAATTTACATTAGACACTCATAACAGCCCTGGGAGGTATGTGTGAATATCCACATTTTGCAGAAAGATGAAGTGACTTGCCCAAAGGTCACACAGCTTGTGAGGATGGAGATAGGAAGGAGGATTGGAGTTCAATTCTGGCTGGCTCCTTAGTCTCTGCCAACTGCATGGCACTACCTTCTCAACCCCACACTCCATTAAAAATTCCTATCACATGGCCAACAGACACATAGAAAGATGCTCAATATCACTCATCATCAGGGAAATACAAATCAAAACCACATTGAGATACCACCTCACACTGGTCAGAGTGGCTAGAATGAACAACTCAGGAAACAACAGATGTTGGCGAGGATGTGGAGAAACAGGAACCCTCTTGCAAACTGGTGCAGCTGCTCTGGAAAACAGTGTGAAGTTTCCTCAAAAAATTAAAAATAGAACTACCCTATGACCTAGCAATAGCACTACTAGGAATTTCTGCAAAGGATACAGGAGTGCTGATTCATAGGGGCACATGTACCCCAGTGTTTATAGCAGCACTTTCAACAATACCCAAATCATGGAAAGAACCCAAATGTCCATCAACTGATGAATGGATAAAGAAGATGTGGTTTATATATACAATGGAATACTACTTGGCAATGAGAAAGAACGAAATCCTGCCATTTGCAATAACGTGGATGGAACTGGAGGGTATTATGCTAAGTGAAATAAGTCAGTCAGAGAAAGACAGATATCATATGTTTTCACTCATATGTGGAACTTGAGAAACTTAACAGAAGACGATGGGGGTAGGGAGGGGTAAAAAATAGTTTCAAACAGAGAGAGAAGCAAACCCATAAGAGACTCTTAAATACAGGGAACAAACTGAGGGTTAATAAGGGGGTGGGGGAGAGGGGAAAATGGGTGATGGGCATTGAGGAGGGCACTTGTTGGGATGAGCACTGGGTGTTGTATGTAAACGATGAATCATGGGAATCTACCCCCGAAACCAAGAGTGCACTGTATACACTGTATGTTAACTAACTTGACAATTAATTATATTTAAAAAAAATTCCTTTCCCGGGGCACCTGGGTGGCTCAGTCACTTAAGCATCTGACTTTGGCTCAGGTCATGGTCTCATGATTCGTGGGTTTGAGCCCCACATTGGGCTCTGTGCTGACAGCTCAGAGCCTGGAGTCTGCTTTGGATTCTGTGTCTCCCTCTCTCTCTGCCCCTCCCCCGCTCACACTCTGTGTCTCTCAAAAATGAATAAACATTAAAAAAATTTTTTAAAAATTAAAATTCCTGTCACAGACACAAGCCCCCAGTCTCTGTCGTCCCTTCCTACATAATTTTTATGCTCTAGTCCAACTACTTGGAAGAGAGATTCTTAACCTGGGGCCTGAGAGTCCAGAGGGCTGTGCTCTTGGATGGGAGAGCTACATTTTTATATTCATTAATCTTTACAGAAATCTGGTTTTTCTTTCCATTTTGAATATAGGTGACAAGCCACAAGTAGACTTAGCAGTACCTTCCAATTTTGTCACCAACAGAAATCACAGATGTTTCCCTATCACATTACAGTTGTTGCAAAATATCTTGAAATATTTTGAAATATCTTGAAAATATGCTGACATATTTTGTGTTCATCACTACTTTGAAACTGTGTAGTTATTAGGTAGTGAGATCTTTAATTTGTGAATGAATATATATTCATATTTGATCACTGTATTTCAGTATAAATGGTTTCTTTGGTAATTCTGGTATTTTATGTTATGCACTTACAATCATTATTTTGAGAGGAGCTTTGTAGGCCTTAGCAGCCTACCTAAAGGGTCCATGGCACGAAAAGGGTTGAGAACCCCTGATCTGAGTTTTCCTGAACTCAGGGACGCTTCCTCTGCCCTCTACAGGTTCCTTCACTGTCTGATGAGTTCCTCCTCATCCTTCAGAGTACACTTCAAGGGTTTCCACTTCAGTAAACTTTCCCAAAGGAGCTCAGTCCAGAATGGAATTTGATAACTAGAGTACCAGTGACCTCTCTCTCTTGGCCCCAATTCCACCCAAATCCCAGGCAGACAATGCAGGAGTTACTGTGCCTGGGGTCAGTACCTTATGCTGAATGAATAATACATAAGTATCCAACGCTGTCCATCTTCTTCTAGGGGGGTTCATAGATCCCACCCAGAGGAACCTCAGCTCTTCTGGAAATAAAAGCACTTGTTCTTGTTCTTTCTCTTTTTCTGGAATGCTTTCCCACCTTCTAGTTGAAATGAAAATTGGTGGCTCCTTCCTTTCCCTTCCTCCACCAGCCAAACATCACCCAAATAAAAAGAGAAGATCTCTATTGCTCTCTGGACAAGGCAAAGTTATGAATCTCCTGGGTCAGGCACTGTACTTGACATGAATTAATTCATTTCACCCTATGAAGCGGATAATATTAGTCACATCTTACAATGGAGGACACGGAGGTTCAATAAGGACAAACGATTTTCTCAGTGTGGTAGCCTCTAGGTGGCTGAGCTGTGATATGAACCCAGATCTGGTCTCCTAAGTCTGTGCAATTTGTATGATACCAGAGTTCTTTCTACTCATTCAAAGTATGGGCCACCCCAGGAGACAGGTCAAGAACTACTAGTTAAAAAGAGAAAAGGCATGGATTTGAAGACAATGGATGTTAACACAAATTTTCCATAGCTGCTTTTAGAGATTAAGTGGAACGGATAAACATTTCCCAAAATATACTCTTCTGAATCTTTTTGGGGGGGTCTTAAAATATTTGCTAATTAGTTGATTACTTGGGCTTCCAGCTTAATTGGTATATTGGTCTCCTAGGACTGCCTTAACAAATTACTACAAACTCGTGGCTTAAAACAACAGAAATGCGGGGCGCCTGGGTGGCTCAGTCGGTTAAGTGGCCGACTTCGGCTCAGGTCATGATCTCGCGGTCCGTGAGTTCGAGCCCCGCGTCCAGCTCTGTGCGGACAGCTCATAGCCTGGAGCCTGTTTCAGATTCTGTGTCTCCCTCTCTCTGACCCTCCCCGTTCATGCTCTGTCTCTCTCTGTCTCAAAAATAAATAAATGTTAAAAAAAAAATTAAAAAAAAAACAAAACAGAAATGTATCCTTGCACAGTTGAGAGGCCAGGTGTCTGAAATCAAGATGTTAGCAGGCTTGGTTCTTCCTTGGAGGCTTCGGGAGAATCCATCTATGCCTCCCTCCCAGCTTCTAGTGGTTTCCAATAGTCCTTGGTGTTCCTTAGCTTGGGGCTGCGTGACTACTCATCTCTGCCTCTATCTTCACATGGCCTTCCCATTTATTGTCTCTGTGTCTCAAATCTCTTCTCTTTTTTCTAATAAAGACACCTCCACTCACTGGATTTAGGGCCCACCTAAATCCAGGATGGATCTCATCCTAAGATTTTTAATAGCCAAGATTCTACTTTCTAATAAGATTGCATTCACGTGCACGAGGGTTAAAACTGGGACTTTCTGGGAGACACAATTTAACCCACTATAATCAGACTGCTTTTTTTTTTTGTTTTCAAGTTTATGAACTGAGCAGCTTTATGTAAAGGATCTTCCTAAACGTAAACTTCCCAGCAAATTCTCTCCTGACCTTCATCAGTAACAGCCCTCACTTCTGTCAGCTTTTCAGAGCATGCAAAACATCTGGTACTTTGATTAATTCTTTTATCTGCCCTGGGGTTCTATATGGTCAGCAATTTTATGGATAAGGATCAGGTGTAGGAGGGGAAGTGCCTAAACACGCATTCCTAGTTGAGTTAGGATTTGAACCTGGGATGTCAAGCCTCTTTCCTCCAATTGCCTGCTGCTGCATGGAAGCTTCCATAGCTGTTAATGTTTGTGCAGATTCATTTATGATTTACCTTTGCCCTTAATTTATCTTTCCATTGTCATTTAAAAAAACTCTTCCCCCAAGCTTTATTGTTATTTCCCTTGTTGATTATATGGTCTATATACTTGTCATGTTAATTAAAAAATAAACTTCCTTAGATTTAAAAAAAAAATATTTTATTTTTAAGTGATCTCTATGCCCATTGTTGGCCTTGAACTCTCAAGCCAAAGATCTAGAGTCCCATGCTCCACTGACTGAGCCAGCTAGCAGCCCCTAATGGATTGATTTATTCTTTTTTAACGTTTATTTATTTTTGAAGGAGAGAGTGTGAGTAGGGGAGGGGCAGAGAAAGAGAGAGACACAGAATCTGAAGCAGGCTCTAGGCTCTGAGCTGGCAGCACAGAGCCCGACGCGGGGCTCAAACTCACAAACCCTGAGATCACAACCTGAGCCGAAGTCTGACGCTCAACCAACTGAGCCACCCAGGCGCCCCTGATTTGTTCATTAATTCAACCACTATTTACTGAAGGCTTACGCTGGGAGAAGCCCCCGGCTGAACTGATTTAGGTGGGTCACAGAGATGAACCAGACCACCTTGCTCCTTGTCCTTGAGGACAGTAAATAGACAGTGAACATATAGTGTGAGCAGTCCATGGGAGTACAGTGGGCTTCTAACCTAACCAAAGGTGAGGAGAGGCTTCCTGATGTCGGAATTGGGTCTTAAAGGATAGATATATAGGATGCAATCCTATTCTTTAGTATTGGTTGTTAGAATTAAATATTAGGATGGGCATTTGATACCCATCTACTGAATGTTATTATGTTATTAGTTTTCTAGCACTCTGGGAAAATGGCCTAACAGGTTGATATAACAGCCTTCATCACAAATGGTAGTAACTTCCATTTGTCCAGTGTTTGGTCATTTACAAAACATTTTCATACTCCTTATCTCATTTGCTATCACAAAAAAAAATCTCTTTTTAAAATATATTTAGGGGTGCCTGGGTGGCTCAGTCGGTTGGGCATCCGGCTTTGGCTCAAGTCATGATCTCACGGTCTGTATGTTCGAGCCCCATGTCAGGCTCTGTGCTGACAGCTCGGAGCCTGGAGCCTGCTTCAGATTCTGTGTCTCCCTCTCTCTCTGCCCCTCTCCCACTCATGCTCTCTCTGTCTCAAAAATAAAAATAAACATTAAAAAAATTAAATATATTTAAAACATTTTAATTCAAGGGGTGTCTAGGTGGCTTAGTCGGTGAAGCGGCCGACTTCAGCTCAGGTCATGATCTTGTAGTTCGTGGGTTCGAGCCCTGCTGTGCTGACAGCTCAGAGCCTGGAGCCTGCGTTGGATTCTGTGTCTCCCTCTCTCTCTGTCCCTCCCCAGCTCATGTTCTGTCTGTCTCTCTCTCAAAACTAAATAAACATTTAAAAATTTAATTCCAGGATAATTAGCATACAGTGTTTCAGGTATATGATATAGTGATTCAACAATTCTATACATTACTCAGTGCTCATCACTTAGTACTCTTAATCCCCTTACCTGTTTCACTCATGTCTCCACACAACCCCCCCCCCCATAACTATTAATTTGTTCTCTATAGTTAAGAGTCTGGTTTTCTTTTTTGCTTGCCTCTTTTTTTATTTTGTTTCTTAAATTCCACATATGAGTAAAATCATATGGTATTTGTCTTTCTTTGACTGACTTATTTCACTTAGCATAATACTCTCCAGAGCCATGTGGTTGTAAATGGCAAGATTTTATTCTTTTTTTATGACTGAGTAATATTCCATTTTATACACACACACACACACACACACACACCCCATATCTTCTTTATTTATCTATTGATGGAAACTTGGGCTGCTTCCATTTTGGTTATTATAAATGCTGAAATAAATATAGGGGTGCATATATCTTTTTGAATTAGTGTTTTTGTTTTCTTTGGGTAAATACCCAACAGTGGAATTACTGGATCATATGGTAATTCTATTTTTAATTTACAAAAAGCTCTTTGAGAATGCTTTGTTTATATTCATGCATTTTTCTTGTTTATCTTAGCTAAACTCTAAAATTATAATTTAATTTTCCATTAAGATGATTGCAAAAGTTTAAAAATTAAGTTACATAATTTTTGGAACTTGTAAACATTCAAATTGCACCAAGTGTTAAACCAGGGCTTGGTTTCTGATCCTAATTCGGCCATCTCTTCCTCTCTCTGGGCCTCAATTTTCTCTGCTATAAAATGGGCATGTAAAGGAAGTTTAGGCTGAAGGATTAAATGACATAATGGATCTTAAATGCCAGCCCAGCAGCTGGCTCAATGAAAATTGGTTCTCCTAACATGGTCTGTAATGTCCATTTTCCTGCCATTCTAATGCAATACTTTTTTTTTTTTTTTTTTGCAAGCAATTCTTAAGAGTCCAGCCCACACATGTGTGCCAATGCTCTTAAAGAGATGCTTTGAGAGAAAGAGGAGCTCAAACAAACTCATTAACACAGTGGAGACAAAACCATCTCACAGTCCCAGTTAATCAGATAATAACAGGCAAAGGATAGTGTTTTGACACTGTCATTTTGTCCTTGAGTGTGTTTTGGTTGGGTTGCAGAAAACAAAAAAAAAAAAATTAGATGTGGTAGAAATAATCAACACAAAATAAAACTGACAATGGCTAAAACTACATGTGGTAAACATTTATTATGGATGGAAAAGCAAACTGAATGATCCCATCTTTGTTGGTAACATTAAACATTGCAAAGTTGACCCCTGGGAAGATTCCACTTGGTAGACATAATCAACACAAAATAAAACTGACAATGGCTCAAACTGCTTCCAGGAAAAGGTGGAATTGGTGGAAATAATGACTAGAAACTTCATAATAGCTGAAGCAAAAATCAGTAAAAATTGGTAAAGATAAAAGATAACCGAAGAATCTGATCTTTCTTGTAAAATTGACAGAGAAAAGAATATATCTTGATGCAAATTCAATATAGAAAAAGATCTAGAAAAGTTAGAAATTGTTTAACTGTGCTATACAGAAAATTTATCAAGGAATTAAATTGGCTTCATGGAGTTGATTCCTTAAATACTTTAATAAATCCATTAATAATGGTCTAATTCTGAGTAAAAAGTTTACATACCAACAGTTGGTGGGGATTCGGAGAGAGAATTCTCAAATTAGATGAAGGGTTTGCACTGTAAGTGTCACTTAACAGTCTCCAAATACTCTCATACTCATCGCTTTATTGGATTCTCCTAATAACGTTTTGAGGGGACAGGGCAGGAATCATTCCTTCCATTTTACAGATGTAAACACTGAGATTCAGGACAGTTAAGAGACTTACTAAAGGTCACCCAGCATGTTTAAGGCAAGGTCTAATTTAGGATAGTCTGGTAAACTTTCTCATCCCTGTGACCCTAAACCTGATAATGCTTTACTTCCTGGCCAGACCAGATCCCTTCTAATTCTGATCTTCACCTGGCCCCCCTCTTTCTTCCAGTAGGACAAATGGGAAAAAGAAGGAGGAGGGGAGTAAAGAGGGTTTAGAAGAGGGCCTGGGCAATGCAACAATTAGGGAGGGGAAGGGACTTCCCTGTCACATAGCAAACATGTCACAGGCACTTTTCTTACTCAGCTCAGAAAAGAGAGGGGCACTTGGGTGGCTCAGTTGTTTAAGTGTCCGACTTTGGCTCTGGTCATGATCTTGGGATTCATAGGTTAGAGACCCATGTTGGGCTCTGTGCTGACAGCTCAGAGCCTAGAGCCTGCTTTGGATTCTGTGTCTCCCCCTCTCTCTGCCCCTCCCCCACTCGTGCTCTGTCTCTCTCTCTCTCTCAGAAATAAACACTAAAAATTTTTTTAAAAACTTAAAAAAAGGGAGCAGAGGGGCTATGATATTTGGGGAAATGTATGTATGGGACTGGGCTTTTAAGGCTGGGCCAAAAGGATGAAAATGAGATAGGCAGTTTGAAAATGATAGTGCCCACGGCACCTGGCTGGTTCAGTTGGTGGAATGTGCAACTTTTGATCTCAGGGTTGTGAGTTTGAGCCTTACATTAGGTGTAGAGATTACTGAAAAAAAAAAAAATCTTAAAAAAAAAAAAAAGAAAATGACAGTGCCCGATATATTTGGGCAGAGTGAGTCATAAGGAACAGAAGTGTAACTAGAGTTAGGTGGGGTGAAGCTGAAGAGATTGACTGCAGCAGGGCTGTAGACCACATTAACCTCTGATACAAGGAACCTGGCCTTTCTCACGTAGGCTTGAGGTTCTCCAGTGGGCTGGCTAGTGGAGCTTGAATGTTCTAGTGTTCAGAACATCAAGGAATAACAATATCCTAAATCTAAAATACCATAACAGGACTTATGCTAAATAGGGGATCATCTGATGCCATGTTCCATATGCTAGGAGAGTTGGACACAGAAGAAAAATTATTTTTTTAAGTATAAGACTTATTCAGTCAATAGACAATGTTTTGTTTAAGGAGAGCTTTGCAGACCCTTTACAGTAACTCTGTTCCTCCCTCCTCACTCCCCATCTCCACAGAGATCTCTGGCCCAGAGATTAAAAACCAGTGCTATAAGAATTCAGATAGAAAGAAAATTAATGTGCCTAAAATTCATTCTAGGGAAGGTGGGATTTTGGTTTGAATTTCAAGAATGAGGAGAAAAGGAGGAAATGGCTTTGGAAAGACCGGAAGAAGTAAAAATTTGAGAATAGGTAATGAGAATAGAAAACATTCTACTAATTTAATGGTCTTTTATTAATTGTAAATAACCACCATTATTTGTTTTAATAGTGGAACTGTTGAGCTCACAGAAAAACCAGACAGGCCTCATCCCAGAGCACCACCGAGGGCAACAGGAAGCCGTGGTAAGCTTTTAGGCAGCAAAGAACTGTTGTTGGATTTTGGAAATTTTTTGAAAATAGTCTTATAACTTAAAAAATTAGATGCTCTTTTTTAAACAGTTCAGGCAATAAGAAAATAAGAATTACTTGAAATCTGACACCCTTTCCTCCAAGATAAACACTGATAGTATTTGGGGGAACCTCTTTGCTTAAGTCTCACTATGCTTTTATAGACTATCGTCTCAAACTTCACGTAAATTGGACCATTTAAAGATGCTGTTCTGTAATCAATGTGTTTCCCTCCAGAATAAATGGTGAATAGCTTTTCGTGTCAATAAATAGATCTACATCATCATTTCAAATAGCTGCTTACTACTGTATTGTTTGTATATACAAATGGAGATTTACAATACCCCGATAATCAAAAACCTCAATGCACCTTGTGCATTCATCTTTTTCAAAATGTTTCATTCTCTTTTTAAGGTAAAAAAAAATTAAAGTAATGGAGCCCGGTCGAAAAGCAACCTCTTTTCACATTTGCATTTAAGTTGCCAAATCGTCCTCTGATTTGCAGGGAGACCAGGAGGGAGCTGCTGAATTAGCTCTGGTGTGACAGTGGCAACGGGGCTGGCGATGAGAGTACAGACTCACAGGTGATCTAGCCCATCTAGGCCTATCCTCAGTGGGTTATTCCTTCCTTTTTTCCTCTCTTTCACTTCTTTTTCTTAACATGGAGGAAGAAACGAGAACTGCATCTCCCAGCATTTCGCAGGCACCACCCCCTGGGAACTCTAGTACCGCCTCTGAGAAGGGTCCGGAAGGAGGGCGGGAGACTGTGGGAGCATGCTGGGAAGTGTAGTCCAGCAGGGGGCGGCGGCGGGTGTATGTGTGTGTAAAGAGGTTGGAGACGTTGCAAACATCGCCACTTTGAGAAGAGGGCTCGGGGAGACCTAACTTTCCTCACAAATAGTTTCTGAGTTTACAAAAGCCGCGAAGGGATGGTTGACTTTACTCCATTGTCCGTGACCAGGGCGGGCGCGGCCACTCTGCATAGGGCGCGCGGCTGGAGGCGTAGGCCGCGGAGGCCAGGCGCGGGCCGGAGCAGGGCATGCCGGGAATTGTGGTCCCGGCGCGCTGAGGCTGTGGGACGTGTCGCGGCGCCGCGCAGGCTCCTCCTTCCCCGCCCTTCTTAGCGGTCCCCCGCCCCCTCCCTCCGCCTCCTCCTCCTTCGCCCGCAGCCGAGCGTCCCCTCCCCCCACCCGTCGGGCTCTTCGTCGGCTACTGCAGAGGATTCAGAGCCGAATCTGAGGAGGAGGCTCTCGGTCCCTGCGCGCCATCCGCCACCTTACTGGACACAGGGGAGGGAGTGAGAGCGTCGTCGCTGTAGCCTCCTGAGAAGACAAGGGCATCGCCGCCTCCGCCGCCGTTTTCGCCTGCAGCGGCTCGCCGGTGAGGAGACCTCCCCCCCTCTCCTGGTCCGCTCTCTCGGAGCCTGGGCCGGTGGTACTTACGGAGAACGAGAGTGGGGGCTGCGGAGCCCCCGCGCGGGTTGGGGGAAGGGGGTTGAGATCGCGATGGAACGGCGGGTTGGCAGGGGAGACTTGTCCAGGCGCGGGCTGGGGGTGGGGTGAGGGTGGGACCCAAGCAGGTTGGGGGGGGGGGCGGCGACAAGGGAAGGGGACTTTTAATAGCGATTGACCCGATATGGGACAGGAGCGTGAGCTTGGGAGGTCGGGGTGGAATTTGGGATGTTTTTGGGCGACATGGATGATGAGACTGGAGTGGGATGGCTTTTAATGGGGGAGGGGACTGAATGAGGGTGATGGATTTGGGGTTGGCTTGGAGCAGTTGACAGCTTGGGATCCAGCCGGGGTGCAAGGTGGGGAGATGATTTCAATAGACAGTGGGATTGCAGGGTTGGATAGGACCCTGGGGGAGGGGTGTTAATTCAGGAGGGTGGAATTTGGGATGGACCTAAGGCAGACTAAAGTAGGTGGTAGGGGCTGGGAGTAAGGGGCTTGGCATGGGTTGAGACCTGAGCTTGAAGTGGGCGTTTGCCCTCTGGGGGTGGTGTAATTTGTGGAGACTTATGGAATAGCGTGGGTTAGGAGAGCAGAGGAGGTAGAATTGGGGGTTTTTCTGGGGAGTGCTTATGGAGGTTGGAATAGGAGCTTGGTGGGGGTGGGACTTTCAATGAGAGGAGTATGATGGTGAGCTGGCAGGAGGGGGGTAAATTAGAAGTTAGGCCCAAAATGGGCAGGCAGAGATTGAAATTGGAGGGGGACACAGGGGATGGGATTTAGGGTGATTTTAGAGCCACTGGAAAAGGCATGGTGGCTCCCTGGGTGCGGGGTTGAGTCAGAGGGCTCAGAAGATGCTGCTGGGCTAGACACAGTGAAAGAATAGTGGCAGGTGGTGCACAAGGTTGGGGGATGGTATCTTGAAGAAAATGCCCCTTTCCAAGGTGGTGGAGGGAGTTTTGGAAAAGGAGTGTCTGAGATGAACTGGTAGGACTGGAGGGGTGGTTGCTGATGGTGAGGTGGCAAAGAAGCTATTTAAGGAGTGGGAAACCTGGAGTTGCAGGTGCGGATGGGGCAGGGAGGATGGAGTGGGGCGGTGAGCAGGGCTGGGAAGAAGTGGGTTGGATGATTCTAGAGAGGAAAGATTCTTACGTCCTCCAAGAGACACAAGAGGGTAAGGGGTTGTACTTAAATGGACAGCTTTGGAGGCTGTGGTTAGGGGAGGGACAGTAATCAGAGGGGACTTTGCAGGGGACAGAGAAGGTACATTAAAGACTTTCTTTCCTAGAGGATGTCTTAAGCTGTTAGTTCGATCTTTTTGTTTCATTTGTATTAGTATCATATTTGGAAGTAAATCAACCCGAAAGGTGAAGTTAAGAGGGGCTTCAGTTAAAGTAGAATTAAGGGGGGGGGGGCGACAGGAGGGTGTTTTCTATTCATTTATCATAAAAAGAAACTTTGAGGAAAAAACCTCCCAAACTAAAGATGGAGAAGATAAATCTGAAATGTGATAGATATCTTTCTATATGATGTCTCTGCCTGCTTCTTCCCACCCTCCCCTTGGTGCATTTGAAAATTAGTCCTGGAATTTGGAATTAAATAGATTTGATGAGTTGAGATATTTAAGGGAGCATTTCTTGCTTGAGAACCCATAAATGAGACTGAAAAATATGAGGCTGAATTTATTTCTTAGGCAAAGTGCATGTAGTAGAAAGAGCTTAGGCCTTTTTTTTTTTTCTCTCTCCTCTTAAAATTGATTGTCTGAAGACTCCATTTATTGGTGTCCTGGTTTGCAAGGCAATTAGGCCCATCATTGTATTGCAGGCTAATAATCCTGAGATGAATCTTGGCACCACTGCTTTATGTAAACAGAGAGAAGACAGGAAATACGGAAATGTCATAAATATTCATTGGTGAAATGGTTTGGTATTGATGGAGTTTTTCATTTGATTCTCTTTTGACATTACTTGATAAGATTTAAAATAATTGGACTATATTTCTATAGATTGAATTTTCTCCTAAAGGAATTCAGATGGTCAGAATTCTGTCTGATGTGGCTAAGTAAAGCATATAGAATCATTTTTGTGTTTTTTTTAGGAGTTGGTGTTGATATAGGAACATTGCATTAACTGCAGAAACAGTGTCTCCATCTATTCATCAGCAATGTTATTTAAAGCTTCATGATATGTTCATTCTTATGGCAGAATAGTGATCCTGGAAGGTAGAGAGGGGTGTGATTGGGGGGAAACAGTTTTAGGGAAACAATTTTTTGCACTTAATTGCATTAACTATGATATGTTAAACATGAAGTAGCTGTTGATTAGAGCTCAGACTGAGAAAACATGAGGAGGGATGTAAAGAGGATAAAATTGGCATCAACAGGATCAAAATGATTTTTTGTTTGCTTGTTCAAGCTTCAGACTTCAGCTCGTAAACAATCCATTTTCCTTGGCTTTCACAGTTGAGCATGTAAAAATGCCCAATACTTAGAATCCTTTTTTTTTGTTGTTCCAAAATAGGTAGAATGATGGAAGATTTGACTTATCCTTGGGATTGAAAGTGTTTTGTTATAAGGAAGCTGTATTACAATAAAAACCAGGTTTGAGCAGTTACCTGTAATTCGGTGAGAGTGTAATCTAATGCAAGCATTTCTTCTCATAACTTTGGGGTGCAGACATTGCTTTTGCGGATCTGCAGGCTTGAGCTAGAGGTGAGATATTTATGTTAAAGCTCTAGCTTTTGAAAGCTCAAAATGAAGAGTAATCACCTGGGAGAAGCGTCTTGGTGGATTTTTCCCCCGTCACAGCTGTGGGCACCTGTGCAGTAGAAATGTATATAAAGTGTGTGTTTAATTCTTCTGATATTCTGGTAAGAAGGAGGGAGCAGATGGAAGTATTGATAGGCCCCTCGGTAGAATGAATAGCCTGTGAATTTAGGGGTGGAGAGTCCTGGGTTCAAATCCCCATTCTACCTATTGATAGCTGAGTGATTGATTTCAGCAAAGTCATTAAAAACCTTTCATACTTAGTGGTAATGGTTGCACAACATTGTGAATGTACTTCTCCTGAATTGCACACTTAAAAATGGTTAAAATAGTAAAAACAAACAAACACTTTTATGTTTGGCAAGGCCATCAAGGGAAACAAATCAGTTCATGTCCTGAAATAACGTTATGCATTGAAAACACTGTATGTATATGAACTATTTGTTCACTGTTTATTTACTTATTGCCTGCTAAGTGTCAGGGAAATAAAAATGAACAAAAAACAGTTGTGAAGGAGTCTTTCATTGTTGGGAGAGATAGATGAATTAAATATAGTGAGAGGGGAGCCTAGGTGTCTCAGTCAGTTAATGCCCAACTCCTGGTTTCTACTCAGGTCATGATCTCCTGGTTTGTGGGATTGAGCCCCATGTTGGGCACTGCGTTGACAGCACGGAGTTTGCTTGGGATTCTCTGTCTCCCCTTCTGCCCCTCCCGTTTGTGCTCTCTCTAAATAAATAAATAAATAATCTTAAATTGAGAAAAGTGAGGCATAACTTGGTGTGGTGAAAGGTGTGGCTTCTGAATTGAGTCCACCATATACTGCTAGCTCTGTGACCTTGGGCACAATAGTCTTATCTGTAAAGTGGGCATGAGAGAACTAATTTTAATTTCATAGGGTTGTTTTGAGGATTAAACAAAATAATCCCTGGAAAGTATTTAACATAATGGGTTGATTACATAGTACATATTAAAAAACATTAATTGTTGCCATTATTATGAGACAAGAAGATATTAGAATGTAAATAGCCTTGTGTGTCCTACCATTGAGTTCTTGGTATAACGATGTTCTATAATTTAATAAAGAGGGATTACTTTGTATTATCATCTCACAGTTTATCTATTTACATGTTTGTACTGTAGTCTAGGAACTTTAATCAGTAAAGTGCTAAACATATGTTAGCTGTAGCTTCCTCGTCTATAAAATAAGAAGAAAAACTGCTCTGAGGGTTTAAATGAATTGTTTAAGGTCACAGTAAATGGAAAAGCCTGGGTTACAGCCCCCAAATTCTGATTTTCCAACCCTGTTTGTATCTTCTTTTTACATTGCAGAATAAATCGTATGTATAAAGGTGCATATAATATACATCTTTATTTTAAAGTATGGTAACAAATTGAAGACCTATCTTTTTCCTACTTAGCTTAAAAAGGAAATTTTTAGTACCTTTAAAGCCTTTTGTTATTCCCTGCCTGATTGAATCTCTCTCCTTCTCTATTCCTCATAAGTAACTGCTTTCCTGAATTTTGTGTGGATCGCTTTCTTGTCTTTATAGTTTTACCAAACAAGTGCATATCTTTAAACAATTTATTTTTTTACTGTTGCAATTTTATGTAAATAGAATCATAGTGTAAGTATTCTCTGGCCATATTCTTATCATTCTTATTTTTTTTCTACCATTAAAATAACATGCATGTGGTAGAAATTGGAAATTACAAAAAGGAAAAGGAAGCAAAATTATTGTCTATAATCCCATTATATGGCTATATTTTTTACTTATATGTATATGTAAGTAAAATTATATGTATACCTCAGTAGATGAGCATGTGTACACACACACAGGGTAGTCTAGATAGCAAGAAGCCAGCTTGCGTTTATGGCTGATGAGATTATCCAGATGTGGATCAATCGTACTTGGAAATAGGAATGGGAGGGGGTAATAGCAGCCTTTGTGAGCTTTGGAACAGCACTTTCTTAGAGCTTTTTCCTCATTGCTAGCTCTGTATTTATTAGATACTAATTCTTTGTTATACCAACGTAGAACTTCATTTCCTGTTTTGATAGGTCACTTCATTCTTTTCATCAGAATTTGTGTGTGTCTTTTTGCAGGTAGTCTGCCTAGTACATTGATCCTTTCCTGGTTGTACAGGAGGGTCTGTCCTCTGATGTACAGAGAGTACCATGGATAGGAAGTCCTCAGTTATACATATCAGAATTTAACAACCTAGACATCAAGAATTTTTTTGTCTAAGAGATGTGAAATCCAGATTCATTAAAATCTGTTGGAGCTTCAGTTTGCTTGTCTGTAAAATGGGTCTCAAATGAGATAATAAATGTGGAAATACTTTTTAAACTGGAAAGTATTATATAAATGTTAGGGTTTTTACCATCCTAGTTTACAAAATTGAAATCCCCACACAGAGGTAAAAAGCTTGTCATATTTGATTTATTGCTTTTCTGAAGAGTTGCTCTTGGAGGAGGGTTATATGGACAGTTCACAATTTCTCCCTTGAAACTTGAAGATTGTTGGATATAGTGGGACAGAGAATGTGCTAGAGGACTTTCTCCTAGTGAATTTATGAGACTTGGTCCCACAGTAACTGTGCTGGCTAGCTCAAAATGAAACGAGGCTATATTGAAGTGGAGAATGCAGTATACAGTGTTTGCTTTTCATTATTCTGACAAAACTCAGTTTTCCACCTGTAACTTATAACCAAGACAGAGAAGTGAGATAAATGATGTGCACATATGTAAAGGGTGATAATACTCCATTGTTGATTTGTTGTATGGGTTAAATGAGATAAAAAGGACAAAGAACCTGGAACACTCACTGGCACATACATAATTGGTGCTTAATATGACAGCCATGACTACTATTATTTTTCTTTTACTTATGAATTGTTTAGAGCAAATTTTTCCTGTATGCTGTTCTTTTGTTCAGTATTTTTCTGAGCTGTATCTCCTCACACTCATTTTACATTTGGAATAGAAATTTATGTAATATTATCATAAGTAAAGCAAAACAAAGAACATAAATCCACAACTGCAACACATTCCAAGGCCAAAGAGCTAGTAGTCCTGTCTGCTTCAGATAGGTTTAAGACATTTGTTCAACAAATACAGGGCCACTTGGGTGGCTCAGTGTCTGACTCTTGGTTTCGGCTTAGGTCATGATCTCATGGTTCATGGGATGGAGCCTGGCATTTGGCCCTGGGCTGATAAACATGGAGCCTGCTTGGGGTCCCCCCCCCCCTTTCTCTCTCTCTCTCTCCCAAAATAAAATAAATAAACTTAAAAAAACCACCAAAATACATATTGAGTGATTATTAGATGGCAGTGAGGGGGGTGCTGTAAGTATGGGCTACAAAAATTAAAATTCCCTGCTCTTAAGGAGTTTAGAGTCGATACATTTGGGAGACAGACATGCCACACATTGCCATAGCATGGTAGGATAAATGCCACAGTGGGGCATGAACAAGGGGCATGGGGAGGATGGAGGTTGGTGTGGCCTGATCTGCCTAGGGGAACTGGCAAGAGACAGATGTTTGGAGGAATTAATGCTTGAGCTGAGACCTAAAGGAGATGTGGATGTGTTGTGGAAGGAAAGCTTAAAATTGGTTCATGATGTCAAAAGCACAGTCTTCCTTGATTGTTCCCTCCCAGTGTTCTTGTAGGCCTTAGTTTCATACCTCTTTTTAAGGCCTTTCTAGCATGTATACCTACTGTAAGACCAAATGAACAAATCCCCAAACATACTGTACTGTCTTGCTCCTGTTTTTTTGATATGCTATGCCTCTTACCTG
Source organism: Panthera tigris (assembly GCF_018350195.1). Lineage (NCBI taxonomy): Eukaryota > Metazoa > Chordata > Mammalia > Carnivora > Felidae > Panthera > Panthera tigris. The sequence continues at coordinate 57,736,472 of NC_056669.1, forward strand.
GAAAGTCCTCTTCTACTGAATTTCTTAATTTTTACTTTGTCCGTTAGATAAGGTGTATTAATGAACACGTTTTGCGGTTTTTTTGTTCTTCCCAGTTGTTCAGCTGGAAGAGATTTTTGAAGCTATGGAAATCAGCTGATATTTAAGATGAAATCTTTATTGTTTCTGCTTTCTCAGTAACTGTTGGTATTCCTTAGGGTTGGCTCCTTGAGTTACTGAACTAAGATTCTTTCCTGAAGTAGTCTTGCCCACTCTATTGGCTTAAACTGTTACCTATATGCTGATGACTCTGAAATATCTCCAGCATGAAGCTCTCTTGTGAGTTCCAGACTTGTAAATCTGACTAGCTACTGGCCATCTACATACAGATTTTCTACATTTAGATTTTCCTCACATTCATAAGGTCCAAAACAGAACCCATTTTCCCCATATACTTCTAACCTCTTCCATTCTGTGTCCCCTTCCACACAAAAAGTTAAAATCATCTCTTCTTGTAGTCTTGTAACAAATGTACTACCATATATCCAGTCATACTGGCTAATGAATATGTGCCGTTAGTCTTTTCTCTTTTTAAAAATTTTATTTATTTGTTTATAAAAGTTTATTTATTTTGAGAGAGACAGAGACAGTGCGAGTGGGGGAGGGGCAGAGAGAGAGAGAGAGAGAGAGAGAGAGAGAGAGAGAGAGAATCCCAGGCAGGCTCCCTGCTGCCAGCACAGAACCCCATGTGGGGCTCGAACCCATGAAGCCGTGAGATCATGGCTTGAGCCGAAACCAAGAGTTGAACACTTAATTGACTGAGCCACCCAGGTGCCCTTCTTTTTTTCTTTCTTTTTTTGTTTTTTTTTAAATTTTAATTCCAGTATAGTTAATATACAGCGTTACCTTAGTTTCAGGTATACAGTTTAGTGATTCAAACTATTCTGTATGTTATTCCGTGCCCATGACTGAGCACTGGTTTTTTTTTTTTTAATTTTTAATGTTTATTTTTGAGAGAGAGAGAGCGTGAGCAGGGGAAGGGAAGAGAGAGAGGGAGACAGAATCTGAAGCAGGCTCTGGGCTCTGAGCTGTCAGCACAGAGCCCGACGCGGGGCTTGAACTTATGAAACTGTGAGATCATGACCTGAGCTGAAGTTGGATGCTCAACCGACTGAGCCAGCCAGGTGCCCCATGATAAGTGTACTCTTAATCCTCTTCACCAGTTTTACCCATCCTGCCTCTAACCTCCCCTCTGGTAATTATCGGTTTGTTCTCTATAGCTAATAGTCTGTTTTTGGTTTGTCTCTTTTGTTTTTCTTTGTTTCGTTTCTTGAATTCCACATATGAGTGAAATCATATGGTATTTGTCTTTCTCTGACTTATTTCACTTAGCATTTATACCCTCTAGATCTGTCCGTGTTGCATATGGCAAGATTTTATTCTTTTTTTATGGCTAATATTCTATCGTGTATATATACCACATCTTCTTTATCCATTCATCTATCAGTGGACACTTGATAATTTGGCTATTTTACATAATGCTGCAATAAACATAGTGGTGTGTGTATCCTTTTGGGTTAGTGTTTCTGTATTCGTTGGGTAAATACTCAGTAGTGGAATTACTGGATCATATGGTAATTCGGTTTTTAATTTTTTGAAGACCCTCCATACTGTTTTTCACAGAGGTGCACCAGTTTGCATTCCCACCTTTTACTCCACATCCTTGCCAACACTTGTTTCTTGTGTTTTTGATTTAGCCATTCTGATAGATGTGAGGTGATATCTAATTGTGGTTATGATCTGCATTTCCCTGATGATCAGTGATGTCGAGCATCTTTTCAGGTGTCTGTTGGCCATCTCTGTGTCTTCTTTGCAGAATGTTCTGTTTTTTAATTGGATTACTTGGGGTTTTTTTGGTCTTGCATTGTGTAAGTTCTTTATACATTTTGTATACTGACCCTTTATTGATTAGGTCTTTGGAAATACCCCATTCAGTAGGTTGTCTTTTAGTTTTGTTTCCTCTGCTGTGCAGAAGCTTTTTGTTTTGATGTAGTGCTAATAGTTTATTTTTGCTTTTATTTCCCTTGCCTCAGGAGACATATCTAGAAAAATGTTGCTATGGCTGATGTCAGAGAAAGTTCTACCTATCCTGTCTTCTAGGACTTTTATGGTTTCAGGTCTTACATTTAAATCTTTAATCCATTTTAAGTTTATTTTTGTGTATGGTGTAAGAAAGTGGTTCAGTTTCATTCTTTTTTTTTTTTTTTTTCCAACGTTTTTCATTTATTTTTGGGACAGAGAGAGACAGAGCATGAACGGGGGAGGGGCAGAGAGAGAGGGAGACACAGAATCGGAAACAGGCTCCAGGCTCCGAGCCATCAGCCCAGAGCCTGACGCGGGGCTCGAACTCACGGACCGTGAGATCGTGACCTGGCTGAAGTCGGACGCTCAACCGACTGCGCCACCCAGGCGCCCCTCAGTTTCATTCTTTAGCATGTAGCTGTCTGGTTTTCCTAATACCATTTGTTGAAGAGACCGTCTTTTTCCCATTGCATATTCTTGTGCCCTTAGTCATTTCTTCTCCCTTATCCTTCATAGCCCCAATTAAATGTTTCTAAATATTTCTGGAATTCATCTCCCCATTCCTACTATTACCGCCTTAGTTCAGACCCTGATCTCACCTGGACAACTGGTTTCTGTATCACCCATCTAGTAAACCTGTCTTACTCAGCAGCTACGACATCTATCCAGTAGGTGTATGTGTCCACATTGTTCTCTTGCTTAAATCCCTTTATTGGCTCTAAAGTCTAAGCTCCTTACCATAACTGTTAGGCCTTCTGTGACCTGTGCCTATGTACTTCTGCTTGTAACTCTTCCTATGACTGGGAATACTGAGTAGCATGTAGTTCTTACAGATATCTTGCAATTTCACACCTTTGTTGATGCCGTTTTTCCTTTTATTCATCCCTCTGGGTTGGGTCCATCTCCCCTAAGAAACCTTTCAAAACCTTAAAGGTTGCTGTAAGTGCCCCCAATTTGTTCCCAGGGTCATCCAATACATGCTTATGTCATAATACTCTGTTTTAGGTAAATTGACTGTTTTTGTCTGCTCCTGTAAGTTTTTTGGTGGCAGGGACTGTATCCTAGTCATCTTTATAGTTTTAGCTTTTGGAGGGTACAAGTAGTGAGTGATTAGTTTTTGAACTGAATCTAGTAAGGATAGAGGACAAGCCAGGAGTATGATATTCTAATAAGGAGTAAGATACTATGTTGTTTTTAAATTTTTTTTAGAATGGAATTTAGAATTTTATTGGATTGATAAAGGCTTTGGTGATGATGTTGGTGTATAGCTTAAGATTCAGAAGTAGAAGCAGCAAGAGGTTATATTCAGGAGTTGGCAAATGATTTCAGTAAAAAATATTTTAGGTTTGCGGGTCACATGCAGTCTCTATAATTTCTTCTTTTCCTTTTCCTCCTGTTCTTCCTTTCCCTCCTCATCTTCTTCCTGAAGCCCCTCCTCTTTTCTCCTCTTATGTTTCATTCAATTTAAAAAAAATGTTTACTTTTGAGAGAGTACAAGTGGGGTAGGGGCAGAGAGAGGGGGACAGAGGATCCGAAGCAGGCTCTGTGCTGACAGCATCGAGCCCAGTGTGGGGCTCGAACTCACAAACCATGAGTTCAGGACCTGAGCCGAAGTCAGATGCTCAACCAGCGGAGACACCCAAGTGCCCCATCTTCGTTTCATTCTTAACCCATAGACTATCACAAATAAAACTTTAGGTTGTAGAATATTGAAGATAAAAGAGACTAAAGCAAGTTCATATTTCTTATTTTATTTATTATAAAATTTGGTGTCGTGGGCAATTATGCATATCTTTAGTGTAGAGAACAATTATACAGAATCTTTTTTGTCAAACTGTTACTCTGTTTATCTAAGAGTTTAATGTTTTAATAAATGGACCATTGATCTCTATATGAAGATGCTGTAAGAATGCTTTGGTTTATAAAGCTCCAATACAACTCCCTCTCCTCCCTCCATTTAAGCAGTTATCTGCGTCCTTTTAGAATATGCCTGTTTTTATAATGGTATAGATTGTGCTTTTTCTTAGATATGCACATTTTGAAAGAACTGTGGCTGATATATTTTTTACAGTAAACTTCAATTCTTGGCTGACTGAAGATTATGATCTTGATTTGCCTTGTGATCATGTCCTTCAAGGTTGACAGTTTCTGCTGATGCTCATATTTTCTAGCCTTTGTTTTAGAATTTTTTAACATATCCCAGTTTTCTAATGTGTCATCCTTGTTTTATTTTGAATTTATAGCAAAAATCTCTATAAGTATTGTTACACTATACTTCTGTAAACAGAATTATACTATTTTATTTGACCTATAGTGCATAGGTGTGTCATATTGCATTATTTTAAGAATGAAGAAATCAAGACTCAAGAGGTAATTTGTCTCAGGTCTGAGAACTAGTAGGGGATGAGGATGGAAAGACAAAAGGGACCTAATAAGTTGCATATCAGGTAATATGCTGGGTATTTTTTCTCCCTTATATAATTTAATGATCACATTTACCTTGTGTAGGGTATTGTGCCTATTTTACAGAAGAGGAAACTAAAGCAACTGAGGTTTGTAGGGATTAAGTAGCTTGCATTTGGTTACCTAGCTAATAAAAGCAGCTTGTATTAAAAACCTGATCTGGGGTGCCTGGGTGGCTCAGTTGGTTAAGCGTTGGACTCTTCATCTTGGCTCGGGTTATGATCTCACAGTTAGTGAGTTTGAGCCCCATATCCGGCTCTGGGCTGATGGCATGGAGCCTGCTTGGGATTCTTTTTCTCCTCTCTGACCTTCTCCTGTTTCTGCATGCGTGTGTGCATGTGTGTTCTCTCTCTCAAAATAAATAACCTTAAAAAAAAAATCCAGACCCACATAGATATGTGGCTAGGAAAGGAAGGAATGTTTTAATTGCCTTTTTAGATAATTGTGGATATTCTTTTTTGAATATCAACACCAAAACTTGACAACTGTTAGTTTCTTTTTCTTTAAAAAAATTTTTTTTAGGGGCGCCTGGGTGGCTCAGTCGGTTGAGCACTGACTTCAGCTCAGGTCACGATCTCGCTGTCCGTGAGTTCGAGCCCCGCATCGGGCCCCTGTGCTGACAGCTCAGAGCCCGGAGCCTGTTTCAATTCTGTGTCTCCCTCTCTCTGACCCTCCCCCATTCATGCTCTGTCTCTCTCTGTCTCAAAAATAAATAAACGTTAAAAAAAAAAAATTAAAAAAAAATTTTTTTTTAAAGTAACCTCTACGCCTAATGTGGGGCTTGAATTCATGACCCCAAGACCAAGAGTCTCATGCTCTATTGACTGAGCCAACCAAGTGCCTGACAACTCTTAGTTTCATTTTTTAAAGTTTATTTGTTTATTTTGAGAGAGAGGGAGTCATGTGCCAGCAGGGGAAGGGCAGAGAGAGAGGTGAGAGAGAGAATATCAAACAGGTTCTGTGCTGTGCTGTCAGTATGGAGCCTGACGCGGGGCTGGATCTCACGAACTGTAAAATCATGACCTGAGATGAAATCAGGAGTTGGGCACTTAACCAACTGAGCCACCCAGGTGCCCCGACGACTCTTAGTTTCTTAAAGGTCCATTACATTATAGAAAATGAAACTATATCAGTGAGCTTTTTGTATTGTGTTACCTTAAAATCTGTTGGTCTGTTTTGTACTTTGAATGGATCTTCTACCCAGGCATGATTTTGTAGCATCATATATTGGTCATTTGCAAAATATTGGTTTACTGAGTTACATAGATCTTCTAAATGTTGTATTCTATTATGTAATGTCAAAAAATCACATTAGTTAATGTTACCACCAATCTTATCAGTCAATTCTTTTCTAATTTTTGCTTGTAAGCTCAAATTTTAGCAATGGCAACAGTGACAGTTGTTTTCCATGAAGTGAGTCTCACATCATTCATTTTTGAAAAAATGCTGAACATCCAAGTCTGAATAATCATAGTTCATCTGCCAGTTGTTCTTTCAAGTAAAAACGGTGTTTCATGAAAAAAGCTGCTAGTTCAGCTTGAAACTTAATTGCACGAATACTTGAATGTTTTTCTTTGAGACAATTCTTGTACTTTGGTATGCAGGAGAAGTACTTTATGTATACTTCCAATTTCATCACAGAATATTAAAAAGATGTGCAGTTAATGATTGAGATTAATAAAGTTAATCATTTTTGTGGCTTTATCAAGAGCATTCTTTAGTGAAACTGAAATTAGTTCTCTTTTTTGGCACAGTTATGAAGAATGGAAAGATACTATTACAGTCTGGTGTCACTGCCTTCACTCAATACAGGATAGTATATTTTTATTTATTTGGATGATGATTGTGTTTCCAGGCTTTACTTATTTCTCATCAGAAGAATAGGTGGTTTTATTAAACCTTTACTAACAATACTGTTTTGAAAGCCAGCACTAGGGCAACTCGCTGGCTTAGTTGGAAGAATGTATGATTCTTGATCTTGGGGTCCTGAGTTCAAGCCCCACGTGAGGTGTGTAGAGATTACTTAAATAATGTAAAACTTAAAAAAAAAAAAAAAGCCAGCATGAATGCAGTTGGTTTTTACTTGGTTTAGTAGAACCAAAATACTTTAGAGTTGAACAGTTTCACAGGTTTGTCAGGATGTTAGAAAATCCCTGGGGGTGGGGTGGGGGGGCGCCTGGGTGGCTCAGTTGGTTGAGCGGCCGACTTTGGCTCAGGTCATGATCTCGCGGTTCGTGAGTTCAAGCCCCGCGTTGGGCTCTGTGCTGACAGCTCAGAGCCTGGAGCCTGTTTCAGATTCTGTCTCCCTCTCTCTCTCTGACCCTCCCCCGTTCATGCTCTGTCTCTCTCTGTCTCAAAAATAAATAAACGTTAAAAAAAAAAAAGAAAATCCCTGGGGTTGGTGCTTATTATTCACCACCTTGTGGTGAAGGAAAGGTATGAAATAGCCTTTAGAGAACTGTGCATAACTGTGTATAAAAGTGGTTCTCTAGGTATTTAGTCCTCGTGCCCTTAACCTCTGGAGCATTTACAGTAGAAAAAGAAAAAAGATGTAGTTGAAGCCACTGCCAAGTAGTTTTGTTGCATAATGACTGGTTTTTCACTGTGATTGGGCAGTGGAGAACGGAGGAGGTGGGTTAGACAAGTTGTAGTACTGAGCATCATTTAACCTTTCTGCCAGCACACTTAAACTGCCTGGAGCCTCAGTTCCGAAGGGAGGAGAATGAACGTTCATTGTGTGTCTACGTTGTGCTAGTCCTTTATGTTTTTTAATCTTATTTATACTCACAGTTATCCTGTAGGATGGTCACGGTTATTTTATACAAGAGAAAACTTAGGCTGAGAGATGTAGAGTCTGCTCAGACCCACCAGCTGGTAGATGACTAGGGTGGAATTTAGCCCCAGACTTTTCTGTCTCCATGGCCTATGAGAGCTCTTTCCTACATGCTGTTCTGTCTTCCATGGGCAGTGTCTCAGTGATTATTTGTGTATCCTTGATACCTGGAACCTAGTGGAGCTTAGTACATTTTTGTTTAATAAATGAATCTGTGATAAATGAGTGAACCAGTTTTTACAGAGTAGGACATAACCTAGCTCCTCTGGGCTACTGTGTAGATTAGTGCTACAAAGTTTGCACACTAGATTCTCATCACCATTTGCTGTGGGGGAAACGGTCAACCTTCTTAGTGATAAACTATGAAACTATTTAAGTAATTTGGATATTTAGGAATTAAAGAGATCTAATGGGATGAATTTTTGTTACATTGTTAATGATCTCTTCAGAAATAAGGTAATACATCTTTTTTGCCCTTGTTTTCCCCCTTATTAGCTATGAGACCTTGGACAAGTTACTTCACTTTTCTGTGCCTCATTTTTTTAATCTTTAAAAGGGGAAGGGCAGTAATAATAGTACATAATTCCTAGATAGTTGTGAGGATTGAATGAAATAATTCATATGAAGAACTTAACACAGTGTTTAGCATATATTAAGAAATGCTAGCCATTATTCATATCTTTCTAGAATGAAGTATGGGATTAAAAACTTTTTTTTAATGTTTATTTTTGAGAGAGAGAGCGCGAGTAGGGGAGGGGCAGAGAGAGGGACACATAGAATCCGAAGCAGGCTCCAGGCCCTGAGCCGTCACCACAAAAGCCAACGCAGGGCTCAAACCCACAAACTGAGATCGTGACCTGAGCCGAAGTCGGATGCTTAACCAACTGAACCACTCATTGTTTGCCTCTCCTCCCACCTTATATATTTCATCTCTAGTACTAATAAAGTATACATTGTACTGTGTTTGCATTTCTCCAGATGCTCCATGCCTCTTGTTTCAATGTCTTTGCACATCCTCCTCTCTGGGCCTGGACATCTTAATTGGTGTAACTCCTACTTGGCCTTTGAGACTCAGCTTAGGAGTTAACCTTTTCTGGAAAACTTTCCTTGGCTTTTCTCAGATTGGGATTGGGTGCCCCATCTCTGGGGTGCCCTGATTGTAATGATCTGTTTATTGTTTATTGATTTCCTCCACTTGCAGGGAGCAGGGATTGTATCTGATCACCCTTTTTCCCAAGGGCCTATTTTTGGCCCTTGAGGAAAAGGGCATCAGTAAGGTCTTGTTGATCGAATCGCTAGTGTCAGGCTAATCTGTTAGCAGCTGTACTTTCCCAACCAGCCGTATTGTTACTCCATATTGTTCTAGACTGAGTTTTTGTGGAATGGCTTTTCTGTTGTTTTCTGTTGTCCTCCGCCCCCCTCCCCCATGTTACCTCTGCTACACTTCAGTCCACTCTGATGCAGCTTTCATCTATTTTTGCTCATAGTTGGGGTAGTGGAGCTGTATATGCAGTAGACCTGTAAATACTCAGAACTTGATTTGTGACAGATCTTAGAATCTCACTTGGAATGAATGAAGGTTATATTGGTAAATGAAGAAGTTTGGACCTTTTGTTTGCTTTTCTAACTGTTGGTTCTATTCTCTACTTCCAAGTTTCTTTTTTTAACTTTTTAAAAAAGTTTATTTTGAGAGAGAGAGAGAGAGAGTGTGTGAGTGAGCACTCATGAGTTGGGAAGGGGGAAGTCATGAGATCGTGATGCTTGATCATGATCAAGAGTTGACACTTAACCGACTAAGCCACCCAGGTGCCCCCTTCTTTTATTAAGTTTTTGGTCAATTTTAACTTTCAGATAACATAGAATGAATGCTATAAAACTAAATTTGATCAGTACTCAACTTGTGCATTTGATTTTTTTGACCCTAAATATTGGATTTGACTTATTAGTTTTGGTGGTAGAGACTTTAGGAAATGTGGGGTTTTTTGTCTACCCTGTTAAGCACTTAGTGGTCCCTGACAGGTGATTTAAATTACGGCTTCCAAAAAAGGTTTTGCTAGAGTCTTAGTAGCACATAAAAATAATCATTTATGCATGTGTTCATTTAGTTAACATGGATGTCATGCTCTGTGCTAGGTTGGTTCTGATGATACACAGAGATGAGTAGGATGTGGTCTCTGTCTCCAAGGAGCTCCCGGGTGCAAGGAAGCAGGTATAAACAAATACATTCAGTGTCTCATAGATGCTGTAAAATAACAAGCAGAGAGGGGGGGTGTTAATACCTTTTTCAGGGAAGAGTTCTTGGAGGAGTAAACACATGAGCTTATTTCTGAAAGAAGACTGGGTCTGGTGTGTGGAAGATTCTGGATGTAGAGTCAGAAGACCTAGGTTTGAACTCCAGCTTAGCCACTTACTAGCTCTCTGATTTGGAGAAAGTTGTTTAAGTACTCTGAATTTCAGTTTTTTCCCCTGTAAAATGAGAATAATCACATCCATATCTACTTTTGAAAGTTGCAAGGATTTAATACATGTGAAAGAACTTAATAAATGTTCTATGCAAATATTATATCCTGGTTTTTGTTTTTCATTCAATGATAATAGTATTTTGGCAGATTGGAGCATCAGTTTTCTTACCTAGTCCAGAAATAAGTAAGAAAAAGACTGCATATATTAGTGTGTCATTTTTGAAGTACTAACACTGTTGGCATCATGAATTAGGGCAAAGAGTTTTAAGTCTAGTCCATGAAACTGGGGTTCTGTGATATTATGGAAGATGCTCTTAAGATGTTTACGGTGTGGTGTCTGAAAAAATATTGAATGTGGTTCTGAGTGGCATGGATGGCAACAAGCCAAAGTGAAAAGAGTTCTATTTCTTGTCAGAAGACTTATGTCTGTGTTACCTTTGGAGTTTATTTAAATTTAAGAATTGCATTTTCCTCATCAGTAAAGCAGAGAAAAATAGTAGTTACTTGCAGACTGAGAATTAGGGATAAATTGAATAAAGTAAACACTAGCCTTAATCAGTTAAAAGTTTAATTTGTAGAATATGTTTTTAAATTTCTTTTTGGGGCTCCTGGGTGGCTCAGTCAGTTGAGTGCCTGATTCTTGGTTTCTCCTCAGGTCATGATCTTATGGTTCCCGGGATTGAGCCCTACATCGAGCTCTGTCTGCACTATCAGCATGGGTCCTGCTTGAGATTCTCTCTCTCCCTTTCTTTCTGCCCCTCCTCTGTGTGCTCTCTCTCTCTTTCAAAAATAAATAAACATTAAAAAAGTTTTCCTTTTAATATAATACTTTTTTAGAAAACCTTTAAAGAATAGAGGGGGCTTCCTATCATTTAAAGTATGCTAACACTAATAGTATTTTATTCCTTCTTCAAGTTTATTGCCGCAAGTAATTTTTAAGGTTTAAATCCCAGCTCTGGCACTTACTGGCTTTGTGACCTTCAGAGTTACTTAATCTTTCTATAACTTGTTTCATCAATCTTTGAGATGGAAATATAGTGGTATTTACAGTATATAGGTTTTAGGATTAAATGAGATAATTAGATAAAGTGCTAAGTTTGGTGTTTGGCATATAATTAACAATTTCAATAAATTATAGTATTGTTATTATTACTTTCATTTTGTAAGTGAGGAACTGGGTGGAGATTTAGCAACCTGACTAGATTCACTTGTAAGAACCAGAGATGGGAGTTAGTCCAGGTTGGGTAATGCCAAAGCCTTCACTCTTTATCCTTTTATCAGGCTATGTTTTGTAATTAATATTTTATTTATATAGAAATGTATTATGGAGTGTTGTAGAGTGTTTGGAAAAAACCTGTTACTCTTAAAACTGTTTTTCAGTGATGTTTTACTAATAGTTTATATAAACTCCAAATTAAATTGGTTAGGGAAAGAATTCCTTGGCCTGACTTCCCTGAGATCAGACACAATTTAAGGGTAGATACTCTGGTTAGTAAAACTTGATCAGTGGTTAGTAAAAAGAACAGTGTATTTTTTCCTTCCTAAACACCTTTATTGAGGTAAAATTGACAGTGAATGACAGAAATTTAATACATTCTGCTAAGTTTTGACATATATATACCTGTGAAACCATCATCATAATTCAGATAGTGAATATATCCATCACCTCCCAAAAGTTTCCTGGCACCCTTGTGTAATCCCTTCCTCTTGCTTTCCCTGATCCCCCATCCAAGCACCCGTTGATCTGCTTTCTGTTACTACAGTATAAACATGGTCTTGAAGTCAGACCCAATCAGGGTTCAGATCCCTCATCTGCCACTGTACTATTTGGTCATCTTTGGAGATGTCATATCATCTCTCAGTCTAGTTTACTCATCTGTAAAATAGGAGTTCTATCACCTGTCCAAAGGACCATGAAGAAGCTAGGAATAGTGTGTAGAAAGAGCCTAGCATGGTGCCTGACACATAGCAGCCTTCAGTCACTGGAAGTCAGTATTATCAGCCCAGCTTTCAGTTAGTGGTCCAGAGTACATTTAGGAGTTCAGAGTTCCAAAATGCTTTAATATCACCTTAAATCTTGTTGTCCTTTCCCACCGAATGAGCTTTTAACAGGAACGTTTAGATTTAGGTAACTTGAGGCCCTAAAGGGCTTTTGATACTCTGTCCTTCCCTCCTCCATGCCCAGTGTTCCACATGTTATTATGAACAGATGTTCTTCATAAATAAGCAAAGAATGCCACAGCAGATTTTTGAGTTCTTGATGCCTGTGTTTAAGTCTGGCATTGTGGTAAGTTGTATGAGCAATGAGCTTGTAGTCAAGAGTTCTGAGTTCTAGTTTCCATGCTGCTTTGGGCAAATCATAAAATCTTTCTGAGCCTCACATATAAAATTTTGTCACATGTAAAGTTGGGAAGGATCATATCACACAAATTTGTTGAGAGGATTAGAGGAGAATTTTGAAAGTGAATTGTATGATGAAGTCTTGGTTCATATGCATTGTCCCATGACTACCTTGTATCGTCAGAACTTTGTAAAAGCCTCAGGTAGCACTTAAATGTGATGTCTTAACACTCCTTTTTTCCAAAAAGTGTATTTTATAAGGTTCTACAGGTAGCACAAAAAAGCAAAAACCAAAGGTTGAAAGTGCTTAGAATTTGAAGTCAATTTAAAGTCAGAGAACCTTAAGTTCAAATTTTCCATTAGTAGCTTTGTGACCTTGGGCAAGTTATTTAATTTCTCTAAGCTTAAAATTCTCACCTGTCAATAAGGGATATCTAGTCTGCCTCAGAGGGTTGTTGTGAGGATTATAAGTAATGTGTGCAGTGGTTGGCATATAGCAGATACCTTGTGATGCTAGTTCCTTCCGTTTCCAAAATTGGTAGATTTGTGGAGTTTAAGTGAGCTATTACTGAAAGGATTACTTTGCCTTCCTCATTCTCTGCTTCAGTTTGGCTCAGGATAGGTGTTAGTTAGCATCTCAGATTTTTCATTTAAGTATTAAAATGAAGTTTGAAGTTTATGATGCTAGCGGTTATTATAAAGGGATTTTTTTTTTCTAATAATGGGAGGAGCCAATTCTATACTTTTGTACTTTCTCATTAATTCTCATTGCTGTTGCTGGAGATACTTTGTGTTGTGGGAGCCAGGGAAACCAGGGGCTATTTTCTTGTTTCTTCTGTTTGTGTTTATTTGGGTTGGAGAATTGTCTAAACATTTCTTAGTGAAAAAAGTGCATTTGCTTAGTTCAGATTCTTCCTTCTGGGCGAGCCCAGGAATGACCTACTGGGGTAAAAACAAATAGGAAAATATGTGGATAACTGGTGAGTTCTGCTTGTAAAGTTGTCATGGTCTTTGAGTTTGGGGCAGTGGAGAAAAGAGTTGATTCTCTGTTCCCCTCTTCCCCTTCTGAGCGTTTATAGCCCAACACAAAGGGAGCTTTAAGATGGAGGTCTGCATTGTAATTTCCTAGAAATTGCTGCTTCTGGTAACTGCTCATTCAGTTTGCACCTCTTTGTTGCAGTGGATGAAACAATGGGGACAATAAAGCCATTTATCTGATAGCTGTAGCCTCAATGGGATGTTTGTTTTAATAATGGTATAATTTGCAGGGCTCATAAATTGTGATTTTATTCTCATGGAAATAACTGCCCGGTGGTATTTGGATTTTCAGGTCTCCTGTTGTGGATAATTTCACTAACATTCTGGCTGACAATTCCCTTTATTCCAGACTTCGTTTTAGATTGTTCAGGCTGGTTGGGTAATTAGCCCAGTGCAGAGCCAATTTTCTTTAGTTTGGGGCTGGCAGGTGGTTACTAGGTAACTAGAGGATCTTCTGAGCAGGGAAGAAATTCTGCTTAGGGATTCAAGGGAAAAATAGCTGAATTTGATTTTGATTGTCATCTGGGATTTGTTTTTGAAGGTTTTGTGTATTTAATAACAAAATATCTAGATGAAAATAAAGAATTTAAATCATCTGAATGTTTATTTTCAATGCTACCAAACATTCCATTTTTTTTTTTTTTTTGGAAAAATCGTACGTTTGAGTTTTTAATTTTCATCTACATGTTTTTGCTGGAAATACATCCACAGAGGGTAAAGGATGATAATAGCTACTGCATGCTAGACATTGCCCCTAGGTGTTTTAAATACATTATCTCTAAATCTTAATTAGAATACTGAGAGGTAGGTATTGTTTCTGTTTCACATATGCAGAAAGTTAAATTCAGAGAAGTAATCAAATTAAGGTATCTCAGCTAATATGTGGCAGGCAGTTTATCAGATTCAAAACTCCTGCAAGGTTTTTAATTGTAGTAGAAGACATTCTGAAGAGACATTAAAGTTTGTATTAAACTCTTAGATATTACAGCGATTGGCTCAGTATTACATGAATTAGTACGTACCATCAGATACACATATGATTGTTCCTCCTGTCATCTAATCTTTTTTTTTTTTTTAATTTTTAATGTTTATTTAATTTTGAAAGAGCTATCGATAGAGACAGAATCCGAAGCAGGCTCCAGGCTCTGAATTGTCAGCACAGAACCTGTTTTAGGGGTTGAAACCATGAACTGCAAGATCATGACCTGAGCCGAAGTCAGATGCTTAATCGACTGGACGCCCATGCGCCCTTCCAATCTTTTTTTTTTTTTAATTAATTTATTTATTTTGAGAGAGTGTGTATGTGCACACAAGCGGGGGAGGGGTAGAGAGAGAGAAAGGGAGGGAGAGAATCCCAAGCAGGCTCCATGTTGTCAGCATAGAGTCCAACGTGGGGCTCAATCTCACGAACTGAGATCGTGACCTGAGCTGAAACCAAGAGTCAGACACTCAACAGACTGAGCCACCCAGGCACATCCCTGTCATCTAATCTTGTATTATATAAGTAAGGTACATGGAGTATTTTGATTATCTTACCAAAATTAAAGGCCCTCCAAACATACACTGTTTTAAGAATGCTTTAAAAGGTACCAAAGTATATAATAATCTCTGGTTTCAAATAACCTCACACTTGGAGTTTGGGGACTGGGCTTTTAAGTCTTGGCACTACCACTTATTGGGTGATCTTGGATAAAGCTCTTAACCCTCGTTGGCTAACCCTTAGCCCTTGGGTAAGGGCTCATTTTGCTCATTTGCAAAATAGGGATATGATACCCATTTACTAGGAATACTGGTGTTAATGTATGTGATAGTGCCCAGTATATGCCTATGACATAGTAGAGGCTAAATAAACATTGGTTTTCTTTCTTTAGACTTAACTCTAGTAGTATCGAACTACTAGAATAATTTGATGTTTCTTTTATCATTGGCCATAAGAGTTATTAAAGGATGGCCAACTTCTAGTGCCACTGTGTTACATTTCTTGTTGAAACTGTTAAATTGACAGAGTTCATTTTTCTCAAGGAACTTGCTGCCCAAACTAGGTAATTTGTTTAAGGGACATACAGCTGGCTCACTGTTTATACGCTCTTGGTCCAGAGGGTGAGTGCATATATGATAAGAGCATTGGATTTGTGATCATACAAACTTGTTGAAGTTCCAGCTTTGCTGCTTACTAGCTGAGTTTCTTAGGACAGCTGACTTTCTCTGGCTATGACTTGGGATAGGGGTAATAATAGCTGACCTTCTCATATGTTGTGAGGATCAAATGAGATAATAGATGTGAAAAAGTCTTTTAAATTAAAAAATGCTAGGTGAGATAGTAATTATGTGACTTTCATAGGTAGATTAGGTGGGGCTTAGTGAGAATTCACCACCATTTTAAGAGATAAATTTAATTAATTTAATTATTTTTTAAATTTAAATTTTATTAAAAAAAATTTTTTTTTAACGTTTATTTATTTTTGAGACAGAGAGAGACAGAGCATGAACGGGGGAGGGTCAGAGAGGGAGACACAGAATCTGAAACAGGCTCCAGGTTCTGAGCTGTCAGCACAGAGCCTGACGCGGGGCTTGAACTCATGGACTGCGAGATCATGACCTGAGCTGAAGTCGGCCCCTTAACCGACTGAGCCACCCAGGCGCTCCTTAAATTTAAATTTTAGTTAACATATAGTGCAATATTGGTTTTAAGAGTAGAATTCAGTGATTCATCACTTACATACAACACCCATTGCTCATCACAAATGCCCTCCTTAATACCCATCACCCATCTAGCCCATCTCCCATCCACCTCCCTCCTTCATCCCTCAGTTTGCTCTTTATTGCGGTTTGCTCTTTATTGTTAAGAGTTTAAGAGAAATTTTAAATTTCACTTGAACTGTATAAAGGAAATGTTTTGATGAGTTTTGTGTTAGCTCTTGGGACGATTGAAGAGAAGAGGCCAGAATGAGGTCCTTGGGCAGGAAGTATTGGGTGAATGAAAGAATGGGTTGGGAGTAGGAGTACAGCTTATGGCCAGCCAAGAGTATTTAGGGAAGAACTTATGAGGTTCAGATCTTGGTCTAATCTTGATCCTTAGAGCAAGGAAGAGGGAGGCTCCTTGATTAGAAAATCTTAGAATGCTAGGCATTGTGTGGAGAATTGATTGAAAGAGTAAGGATGGTGGTAACAGCTGTAGCCTCTCTCCTGAGGGCACTAAAGTTGAAATCCCAGTTTTATGTCTTCTAGGAATATGTACAGAAGATTTTGTTTCATTTCCAGCTCTCCCTACCTCCCAACAGCTAAGTGTGTCCATGTTTGGGGGGCAAGTTCCAAGTGAATCTTGTGCTTATTACATAAATCAGTTGGTGGCTCTCAGGTGAGCACATTGGCATATTTTCATTTAAAGAGGTGCAGGTGGCTGGCAAGTGGGGGATCTGCTTTCACAGACTAGAAAGCTTAATTTTATGCAGTCATATTCAGGTTATCTCTTCCCTGAAAATTGGTTCTGTTTACAGCATTTCAGTAATGCAGATGATATTTTTCCTAAGTGGAACATCAACCAAAATTTTTAATGTGTTTAATTATTGATGTATCTGAATGCTGCAGTGTGTTGGTTAAAGATTTTTTCATACGATGAAAGCCTTTTGGCCCTGGATTTTGGTGCTGCACCAGTTTTATTCATTTTTCTTTCAGGGGCATGTCAGTTTTTCTTTGCTACAAATGATTGCGTTATGTTGTCTGGAGCATTGCCTTTTTTGTTGGGTATTGGGATAGACTATTTGTTGTGTAGGATAGTTTCAAAGTCTCCATTTTATTTGATTATAACACATTTAGACTTCTTTCTTCTGTCCTGTTTGTCTGCTAGTATGAAGATGTTGCAGTGATTAGGCAGGAGATGGATCTCCATAGGCCCCCCCACACTCAGAACCAGTGTGATTTGCTTTATCATATTAACTTCATATAATGTCAACTGATATTTGCATAGTTTGTAGTTTCTGTTATTTAATATTTTTCTTTTTACTTACCTGTTTCTTGCACTAAACTGGTAGCTCTTTTCGGGCAGGACCATGTATTTCTTCATCTTGTGTTCACTGTGTCCACAGATCTAATAATGATGATGATGGTAGCTAACACTGTGCTGTATGTATGTCGGGCATTGTGCCAAGTGCAATATTTTTTTAATCCTCATTATCCCCATTTTATTGAAGGGAAAACTAAGACTCAAGTAATTTACTCAGTCTCACAACTGACAAAGGGATGCATCTGTGATTAGAAGTCAAGCAGTCTGACTTCAGAGGCTACATACTTAACCCCTGTACTATATTTTCTCAGAAACAGCTTGTAAGGATATATGGGTATATGTAAAATATATTCTCTATCTTATTTGAGCCTTAAAACTCTGTGAAGTGTGTATGATGCTGCATCCATTTTATAGGTAGGGAAAAGTGAAGTGAATCAGTTAATATAGGTCATACATTTGTTGAGTGTCAGAATCTGGACTCCAGATCCCATGTCTCCTGACTCCCAACTCCTATATTTTTTTCCCCTCAATCATTCTGTTGCTGTTGGTTATAGCTACACATCTGTTTTCTTAGGAATGCACAGTAATCTTTTAGATAGGGAAAATAGATTCCTTTACCTAGACTCACTGAAGATAAAAGGCAGCCTTAAAAAAAAAAAAATCTTTCTGTGTGCTTTTCTTTTTTAAATCCAAGGAGCAAAATTCCCTGGTAGATAGACTGTAAGAGTTCCTTGACAATTCTGGATAGACATAGACATAGACAATTCTGACCTAGACAATTCTGTGTGTGTGTGTGTGTGTGTGTGTGTGTGTGTGTGTGTGTGTGTGTGTGAGTGTGTGAAAGAGAGGAGAGAGAGAGAGAGAGAGAGAGAGAGAGAGAGAGAGACACGGAGGGAGGGGAGAGAGAGACGAGAGAGAGAGAAGGCCTTTGTTTTCCTAGTAGCTGGCACAGAACATATTTTCTGTAAAGGTTGCTGAATGCATGATTGCAACAGTTTATGCTAATTCACAGTATTATTAAAGAGTGATGATGCTAAAATTGCTACTTATTTATCTTATGCTTTCTCCTGATTGGTTCATTCTTGGTCACTATTTGATTCTGTTTGAGAATTACAGTAACACTAATTATAGTGGCATTTAATATAGTTGAACCAGTATAAGTTACCTGTCTATAATAAAGTTTTCACATGAGAGAGAGATTCCAGTTACGCATTTGTAAATCCTTAAAGAAGCAATTTTTCTGATGTTGTGTGAACTTAATTGTGCTGGACCCTTGATTGCCTTGTCAGGTTTTTTTTTTTTTTTTTTCTTTTCTCTTGTATTTCTATGAAGAGGATGTGACAGTGGCAAATTAGTTTTCCAGTATATTTTTTTTAAGTTTGCATCTTAAATAAATTGAAGTGATGCTATATTGTGACTTCTCTTTTTTTACCTTGAAATATAGACATTCAAATAATAGTAGGCTAACTCAGTAGTATATCATTAGAAGATTTAAAAACTCCGGAACTTCCTAGGGCTGGAAGAGATCATCATCTGCTCACTCTCCCGCTCTCCTATATTATAGATAAGGAACTGGAAGCCCAGGGAAGTCAGTTGATTGGTTTAAGGTCATATAGTTTGACAGCGGACAACATGAGGCTAGCTAGAACCTAGGTTTCTGTACTTTTGCACAGCACGCTCTTTTTCCTTTGAAAGCTGTTTTCTTACTTTGGCAGTTTTGAAGTCAGATATTGCCCTAAAGGTGATGTCACATGGCCACAGTTACAAGCTAAATAAAGTGTTTGGGCTCATGTGTCCTGCAAATAAATAGTGTGGCTTTTGATATGAACATCCTAATAGTAACAAACAGATCAAGGAACTAGTTCCATGAATAGCCTCCTTCCAGGTCCTTGGGAAGAAACCGGTTTTGTTTCATTTAGCTTCTAGGCAATATCACATTCAAATAGTCATGTCATAGCCTAGCTACTTGGTTTCCCAGGTACATTGCCCTGAATTATTTTTAGGTATGATTGTAGTTCAGAATGTTTGAGAATTCCTAAGTCTCTCTTCTTATTTTTGTCTGATGTGGTTGTTATGTTCATTTAAGTTAACCCTCACCTAGGAATGTCATAATTGACTCCATCGTTCCAGATTGTAGATCTGAGTGTCAGATAGTAATCTACATATTACTGGATTTTTTTAAGAGTTGTTTTAATGTAGAAACTGTATGAGATCAAAAACTAGACTTGTCAGTCTTGATTAGTTGGCTACAGGCCTGGTATTGCTCTGTCACTTGGCATACATCAACTCTTTTCTCACTTTATGTCATGAGTGCACATATGCATATGTACTCAGGTATGTTCCTCTTTCCAGTGTTGAAGGTAAGTAGATACCTAAGTAGATTTTTAGGGCCTTGAAATTTGTCTTGCATAGTTTTCTTATAAGTTTTACAAGCTCAGGAGGGTATATAGAGTACAGGGTAGTTGCTGAAACAGACTCAAATATTGAGTGGGTCAAACAAGATAGACGTTTACCTCTTATATAATAGTTAAGAAATAGGTCTGTTATGACCAGGAAGGGCAGAAGTTCTTCTCCATGAAATCATCCAGGGATCCAGAATACTTTTATCTATTTTTTTTAAGTTATTTTTTTAAAGATTTATTTTTAAGTAATCTCTACACTCAATGTGGGGCTTGAACTTGCAACCCTGAGACCAAGAGTTGTGTGCTCTACTGACTGAGCCAGCCGGGCACCCCAGAATACTTTTATCTTGTTGTACTTCCAAGATGATGTCTTCATCAGAGGGCAAGCTTAAGACAGCTTGTTAGCACTTCTACCTTCTAGCTCATGAGAAGAGAGAAAAGAGGGCACATAGTTGCCTTTCAAAAAGAGCTGGAAGTTGCATACATCACTTCTACTGGCATCTCATTCATTGTACTTAGAAGCATGGTATACCCAGTTGTAAGTAACATTGAGAAATGTTTCCATTTAGTTTCCATTTAGTTGCATGCCTCAACTAAATCTTGGCATAAAGTGGAGGTAAGGGAGTGTCTTGCTTTTAGCAAGAAAGAAAAGATGGATACTATTAGCAGTCTCTTCCACAGAGTCAAAGTAGAAGGTAATAATAATTGTGCCCTTTCCCCATCCATTATTCTATTTAATCCTCACCACAGCCTTTCAGGTATTTCATATTATAACCATTTTGTTAATTGGGAAACTGATTTTGAAGTATTAAAGTGATGGGCTTAAAATCACATGATTGGCTTAAAACTGGACTTAACTGCCTTCGCACCCAAACGCTCTTCCCTTGTGTTTATCTTAGTGAATGACATCGCCATTCAGTCACCCAAACTAGAAATTTTGGATTTCCTTATCTTCCTATACTTCCCATATCTACACTAAGCTTTGTGGGTAGTATCACCTTTACATTTCTCAAATTTATACCTTTCTCTCCATTTCCAAAGCTGTTTCCTCAGTTCAGACTTTTAGCATCTCTTGCCCAGATAGTAGTGTCTATTTTTTACTCTACTGTCAGGGTCACCTTCAGTGACCTCCCTCCTCTCAGCCTCACTCTGCCAAACCACTTGGCCTTCCCAGGGTTTACCATATACTGTTATATTGCCAAAGCTTTACTCATTCTGTTTGTTCTGCTCAAATGGTCCTTCTTCTTTTCTCAACTTGGCAAACACAGCCTAGTTTTATTTTTAAAATTCTAGTACCAACATCACTTCCTCTATAAAGCTGTTCCTCTCTTTTCTAGGTGGAATTGACTGTTTTCTCTTCATGCTTCTCCCTCGTTGATGCCTGTCATAAAACTTACTGTAATGCTTTATTGTACTAATTTATAATTTGTCTTCTTATACCATCAGCACTCAATATTCTGACTGGTTGAGAGCAGCTACTCAATAATTGTTTGAATGAATGGGGTATGTGACAGACTGGTACTTGAATCCAAATCCTGTGTTTTTCTGATCATAATGACTCATTCAATGTGTGTACGTATTTCTCGGGAGTTGTTTCCCAACACCACATTTGGAGATCTGACCTTCAGGGAACTCTTTTCTTTGGCAGTCAAGAGTAACCCTGCTAGAAAAGGGCTGTTTCAACAAATGGGTGCTTTTGTGGTAGCCTCATCACCCTGTCATGTGTTGAGAATTTACATAAATGGTTTAATTTGTAAGAGTCGATCTCTTTGAAAGGTCACACTTGGACCTTGGAATAATCAAAGTTGTGAGAAAATTATTTTTCTGTTTGGATTTTGGGCATGTGCTTAATTTGGCTTTTATGCAGGTGCTGTTAAAAGCTTTCTGTGTAATGTGCAAAATAAATGTTGGATGTTTGACTTTAGCTTTTATTGATCAAATCAAGGGACAAAAGAGGTTTACTATTCATTTTGGAGAAAAGGTAGGCAAACTAGAAAAAAAAATGTACCCCCTTAAAGATGGTTTTGTTCTGTAGGTTATTTACAAAGTACATGAAAATGAAAAAGGAATAGCTTCAATTTACAATAGGTACAATTTAGGGAAACTTGGTGACATCTCAGTGATGAGTGTAAATTTAGCTTGGTCATTATCATTTCTGATCACTGAAACTCCCTTATTGTGGATTTAAACCATCTGTTTTGGTGTTAATCCTTTAAAACTCGGTGGATGTTAATGTGATAAAGGGCAATAAAGCTTGAAGTATGGCAGTCATTTGGTCTGGTTTACTTTTCAACTAATTGCATGCAAACTAAGTATCTTTGGAAAAAGGAAAGTGGGGATTAATGCTGTAGTCAACTATTTTGATCTCAGCTTGAGCCCTGCACACCTGTCACTGGCTTGTGGAAGTTTTCCTCCGTAATTAAGAGCTTCTCCCTCATATTATTACTTAATTGGATGCCACAAGAGCCTGGTGAAACAGTGGAATCCTCTTAATTGCATACCAGCTCTTAAAACAAATCACCAATGTTTAGTGTGGCATTGTTTTTATAAGCCTTCCCTGGAAACAGTTTTGTCTTTTTCAAGTTCATATGTTTTGTTTAAACTTTTTTGTTTTAATTAAAAAAAATTTTTTGGTACGATTTTATTTTTAATCTCTACACCCATCATGGGGCTCAAACTTATAGCCTGGAGATCGAGTCACATGCACCACCCACTGAACCAATTGGGTGCCCCTGAGGCCCTATGTTTTGAAGCATTGAGGCTTTTGCTCTTTATAAAAGTAAGAGTTATATAAGACTTTGAAACATTTTCCACAAAGAATTAAAGAACATAATAACCGACATTTACACAGTGCTTTTCAATTGACCAAGTGCTTTCCCTTGCTTTATATATTTTTTTTCCTATGATAGCTCCATGAAGGGAGATGGTACACTCATATTTCCCGTTTGACAGGTGAGGAAACCGAGGGTCAGAAAAGTGGCTTGCCCCAAGATTACACAATTAGTAAGTGATGGAGATCGAAGCAGATCCCAAACCCTGCCTCCTTTCTGGTCCATCATGCTGTCTCAATAAACATAAACTGTATGTGTGGAGATGTCAGTTTTATGGGGCTTTTATCTTGTTTTGTCATATGATAATGTGGCCTCAGCTTAGTGTGTTTGGTACTTCTGTCTTTGAACTTTCGATCCTTACACATGCAGTGGAAAAGAGGCGGCATGGTAGGAGGTGGCAAAGCTAAAGTGCTGGGAAATGACAGACTGTCTAGCTCTGGGTTTGGGTCATGACTGCATCTAACTGAACGTCTTTCAGTAGGGTTGGCAGGGTCTTTGTGGTTTTGCTGCTTGTGCAGACAGGGCCTTTTCAGTGTGTTTAAATACTGAGCAGTTACAGTAGCTGGTTTAAATGAGCTTCTGTGGCAGTCACCCCCATTGGTACCCCACTACCATCTTCCTCTCATACCATTAGGACCTAGTGGTGGGAAGATTCCCGAGGGGGATCAGGAAATCTTGGTTCTACTGTTGTAGCTGGGTGATTTGTTTCCTGCCATGTTCTCTTTAGGGCTGAGGTCGGTCAATACATCACCTCTATGAAGGCTTCCCTGAGTACCCTAAGTGGCCTTAGCGCCTTTTTGTTTCTGAATGCTGTGACATTTTGTTCACATATCCACTGTGGTACTTATCACGTTGTACTGCAATTATATTTATTTCTCACTAGAACCATAACTTTAACTCTTTAAAACCAGACATCTGTGCTTGCAAATCATTGCCCTAAACTCTATATTCCATGAGCACAGTCACAGGGTTCCTTGTAGTGGGCATTTGTAGTTTGCTTCCTTACCTTCCCCCTTATCTTGGTAATGACCTCAGATGTTGACTTTAGGAACCACACTTCCTCCCTGTTTTGCCCTGTGTGGTTTGGGTAGGAACTTCTTAGCTCTGGTGTATCTGAGCCAGGCCCAAGCTAACTACTACATGACATTCCTCTGGCCACAGCGATTGGTTTAGGATGAATATATGTTCTAAGCTGGTCTGAACTGGGTTTTTTAGGACACTTGTGGGAGCCACTACAAAAGACCCTCTCCCAGTCTTGTTGGAATAGAAGGATATTAGTTTCTAGAAGCACTAGTAGCTGTTAAGCTATTTTGCCACTATAAGAGGAGAGTCTGGCTTGTGATAAAACCGACACCAAGGAAGGGAGGCTAAAGAGATGGAGATGGTGACTTTGAGTTCTGAATCGAGGATCCTCCCTAGTCTTCCATAATGCTGGGCTTCAGTTAATTGAACCAATAAACTTTTCATTTAAACTAGTTTGGAGTAAGTTTTCTGTCATCTGCAATGGAAAGAGTCCTAACTGATATGTTTCTCTTCTGCCCCTAGCATAGTGCATGGCCTAGAATTTGTTAAATGCATAAGTGATTGGTCTCTATGAACATTTACACGATTGTTTTTCTTTCTTGGTCTCAGTTTCTTTTTCTATAAAATGAGAATAATAATTTCTGTTCTGCCTTAGAGTTTTTGTGAGTTAATGGAAGGAAAAGCTTTCTAGTCTCCTCCAGCACTTTATTTATGGCACACAATTCACCATTTAATTATAAAATTTTATATAACAGTTACCTTGTTTTCTCTCAACTAGATTGTATACTCTCTAAGAGTGAGACTGCATTCAGACCTATTGTTTCCCCCTAGTGCTCAGCACAACATTGGTAGAATAGTGGACATTCATGAATAGTTATTAATGATGACAATAGCAGCTACCATTTACTGTATACTTTCTTTAGGCTGCACATTGTGTAGGCATTCTACATAAATTATCTCTAAACCACACTTAGCTAATAGTACTACCTGTTAGATAGCTATTATGTAAGTAGTGTTGTCTTCAGCGGTTAGGTTTTCAGTTAACAGGTAAGAGAGCTGACCTTGTCAGTTGTTTTATGATGGAAAATAGAGTGATTGAGCCTTCCAGAGCATATACTAGGAATGTTTGACTGGCTTGGCATAGGTGAATAAGAGAGATGAAATGAGAGAAATGAAATACCTGATAGGGATGAAGCGTCAGTCTGGAATTGCTTGAAAGGCCACCTGCACATTTTGTCTTTGCACAGTTTCGTTGATTTCACCAATCAATCATGTCAGTATTAAATAATAAAGGATACGGAGAGTAGTGGTATTAGAAATTCTGGTCACAAGGGTAGTGTATAATATAGTGATATCCCATTGAATAGTTTAGTAAATGCTCCCTCCCTGGGTCCCTAGTGAGTTATTTCCTTGCTAAATAAGCTTCATTGGTGCCCAGGGAATGTTTTGTCCATGTTCAGCAGAACTACCCTATTAATAGGTGATCTTTAGTTCTTTATTGAGATTTAAAGTTCGAAACCAGATTAAGCAAGAAATCAAATGGAAAAAGTCTAACTAACATTGTAGACTTCATTCTATAATGGAAAACACTTTCACCTTGAAGCAGGAAATCTGGATTGTGGACTGAAGTCTGAATCAAATGATACAAGTTACTGAGGACCTGCTTGATGATTTGCATTTATTGTCTTTTATAATCTCCAAAGGAGCCCATCAGGGTTAAGTATTATTCCCGTCTATGATAAGGGTCAGAGAGATGAATTGAGGCGCCTGACTGGCGCCTTTTTTTATTTGAAAAAGTAGGCTTCATTCCCAGTCTGGAGCCTAATGTGGGGCCTGAACCCATGACCCTGAGGTCAAGACCTGAGCTGAGATTAAGAGTCGGATGCCCAACTGACTGAGCCACTCAGGTGCCCTGGTCATGCAACTCTTCATCTGAAGGTTTTAAGTTTGGGCGCCATGTTGGGTGTCAAGATTATTTAAAAATAAAATCTTAAAAAAAAAAAAAAAGAAGGTATATAGCTGTAAATATTCCCCTATAATGCTTTGAATCACAATCCTTCCTAAGATTGCAGCATTATACCTCAAGAACAAGAATCATATAGGGTAAGGGGATACTTAAATTATCCAAAAGTTTTTTTTATTGTCCAAAGTGAGTGAAGTGTCACTTTTTGCCCCTTAGTTAAATGATGCAGATATAAAAATAAAGCCATTTCAGTTAATGGGAGGAGGCCTGATAAGGATCTTGGTTTATGGATTTTTTTTAAGTGAATGGCTATGCCATTTTGAGTCCTGTATGCCATAATTTTAATACATTTATAAGGATATAGTAGGGTTTACCAATTTGTGTGGTCTTTAGTGTATTTATTCCACAAAGAATTTAGGGTAGTTTATAATAGTAACTTAGTAAAATACTATAAAAAGGAAAATTATTCAGTACTAATGAAAGTAGAATAATATATGGGTCTTGCCACTTGCTGTAGGTGAGTTACAAGTTTACCTCCGAATTTGCTGGAAGACTAGGAAAGAAAGGTGACTTACAAGGAGAAAATAAGACATTTCCTCTGGGAAAGCAGTTTAACATTTACGGGTTCATCATTCAGGCATAGGGAATAGCATGGACGTAGCCATATTGGCATGAAACCTGAACCAAATGCTCTTGATTTACATATTTTATTCCATGTTAATGCATTGCATTTTTGTAAGGTCCTACTCATGTGGGAGATGGATTAAAATGTACTATAAACTACAGTTTGTAGTAGTATAGAGTAAGTTCCTAGAGGTGGTACTTAATTTATACTTTTGTGATAGTCGGAGTTCAGAGACCACTTTTAGCTTGCGTAACCAGGAAAGACTTCCCGGCAGAGCAACAGATACATTGGAAGTCCAGCAGGTAGATCTGTTTGGCTGGTATGGGGGCTTAAGGTAGGATCCCAGACCATCCAAACACTGTTGGCATTGTTAGATTTTATCCTCTTGCCTCTCCTCGGGACTCAAGACACTTCTCATTTTTTTATACCAGTTATATCTTCTGCCATGGGCCACCTTTGTGCTCTGGTTCAGTCCCATTTCTTAGGATAGATATACTCCCAAGAAGCTACTTTTTCCTCCTATCCCAGTATATGTTCAAATGTAGTTACTCTTTCAGTTTAAACAACTTTTTTTTTTTTTTTTTTTCTCTCCAGCTCACATGTTTCTGCACCTTCCAGGCCTTTTTTGTTTGAAAAAGGAGAGCTAGTGATGTGTTTCTGAGCTCCTGATATATTTGTTAATGGTATAAAAAATGTGCTTTGGCATACAGTAGTAATAATGTATTTCTTAAGTATGTTAATAGTAAATTAATGTTGTAATAGTTGCTGTATTAGAGAAAATAGTAAATATATTAGTTTCAGCAAAAAGTGTTTTAATTTTTAAAGTGGATAAGTCAGGGGGCACCTGGGTGCCTCAGTTGGTTGAGCGTCCGACTTCGCCTCAGGTCATGATCTCATGGTTCGTGAGTTCGAGCCCCACATCGGGCTCTGTGCTGACAGCCCAGAGCCTGGAGGCCGCTTCCAATTCTGTGTCTCTCTCTGTCTGCCCCTCCTCCGCTCACGCTCTTCTGACTTTCTCTTTCTCTCAAAATAAATAAACATTTAAAAAAATTAAAAAAAATTTAGTGTAAAGTTATGGCTATCAAAATTTAAAAAAAATTTGTTTTAGACAACATTGTACTGTGTAATTTTTTAAAAGTGTTTACTTATTTTATTTTATTTTTTGAGAGAGAGAGGGTGTGGGGAGGGGCAGAGAAAGAGGGAGAGAGAGAATCCCAAGCAGGCTCTGCACTCACAACACAGGGCTTGATCCCACAAACCAAGAGATCATGACCTGAGTCTAAATCAAGAGTTGAAGGTTTAACTGACTGAGTCACCCGGGTGCCCCTGTACTATATAATTTTTTGATGAATAACATTTTGTTACAGAATGTAACACCGTACACAGAACCTGACATGTTACAGATATTCAGTTAATGTTTGTTCAATTGTATTGCTTTAAAAAAAACCATTTTTTTATTATGAAATAATTATAGACTCACAGGAAATTGCACAAATAGACACAAAGTCCTGTGTGTCCTTCTTCCAACTTTCCTCAATGGTCACATCTTATATAGTGTAACAATATCAAAACCAGGTAATTGATCTTGGTACAATATGTTAACTAGATTACAAACCTTTTTCATTCATTTTTCACTATTTTTTACATGTATTTGTGTGTGTGTGTGTGTGTGTATGTGTTTGTATAGAGCTCTGTGCAATTTTATACCATGTTTAGATTTGTACAGCTACCACAACAATGAAGATACAGAGGTGGTTCCTTCACTACAGAGAAACTCACTCGTATTGTCCCCTTTATATTTGCGCATTTACTTCCCTTTCTCCCTCAGCCTATTCTTATCATTGTCCCCTGGCAGGTACTAATCTGTTCTCCATCTGTATACTTTTGTCATTTTGAGTGATAAATAAGTGGAGTCATATAGGATATAACCTTTTGAGATTGACTTCACCATACATAATGCCCTTGAGATTTATCTGGATTATTGTATCTATCTTTATTTTCTCTTTTGTTGCTGAATAGAAGTCCATCATGTGGATGTACCAGAGTTTATTTAACCATTCTTCTCTTGAAGACATTTGGGTTGCTTCCAGGTTTTTGCTATTACAAAGAAAGTCCTTATGAGCATTTGTGTACAGGTTTTTGTGTTTTTATTTCTTTGGGATAAATGCCCAACAGTGCAATTGCTAGGTTATATAGGAAGTCCATTTTAGTTGTGTAAGAAATTGCCAAACTATTTTTCTAGGGTGGCTGTACCATTTTACATTCTTACCATCAATGTATAAGAAATCCAGTTCCTCTGCATCCTTGCCAGTGTTTTTAGTATTATCACTCTATTTTATTTTGGCCATTTTAATAAATACATACTTCTTTCAGTTTTTCTTTGATTAAGCTACATTTTTTTAATGTTTATATATTTTGATAGAGTGCAAGCAGGGGAGGGGCAGAGAGAGAGGGAGAGAGAGAGAATCCCAAGCAGGCCCTGCTCTGTCAGCACAGAGCCTGACGCAGGGCTTGAACCCACAAACCGGGAGATCATGACCTGAGCTGAAATGAAGAGCCAAATGCTTAACTGACTGAACTGCCCAGGCGCCCCTAAGCTACATTTGTTTTTAGCACATGGCAGGTTGATAGCCTTCCACACTTGCTGTTTGTATCCATTGCATTATTATTATTATCATTTTTTTGGTTTTCAAATAAGTGTTCTCTTTGTCTCTATACATGTATCCTGAATCCCAGCAACAGGTGTCTTAGGAAAAGTGCTTTCATTGGGCTTTCCTGAAGTGAGACCTAGCCACTTGGACTTATTTAATGTTGTAGTAGGGCTATTGAGGATTTTGTTTATGTTCTTTTCATTTGTGAAAACAACTCCCTGGAGCTCTTGTTTTCTTTCCTGATGAGAATCAAGAAATACACTATCTGGTGTTACAACTTGGGTCATGAGAAGAAAAGACAATAACTGAATTTTGGGGGTGGACTTATGAGAGAGTTCTCTTATCCAATTGATTGACTGATTCAGGTGAAATTCACATAACATGAAATTAACCATTTTAGAGTGAAAATCCAGTGATATTTAGTACATTTACATTGTTGTGCAACCACCTCTATCTAGTTCCAAAACATTTCCATTACCCCAAAAGGAAACCCTATATGTAAAGTGGTCATTCTCTGTTCCTCCCTACCCTCATCCAGTGTCAGCCTCAGTCTACTTCTGTCTCATTGTATTTACCTGTTCTGGATATTTTCATATAAATAAAATCATACAGTATGTGGACTTTTGTGTCTGGTTTCTTTCACTTAGAATGATTTTTTATTTTTATTTTTTTTTATTTTAGAGCATGTGTGTGTGCAGAGGTGCAGAGGGGGAGAGAGAAAGAATCTTAAGCAGGCTCCATGCTCAGTGCAGAGCCTGATGTGGCACTTGATCCCACGACCCTGGGATCACCTGAGCCAAAATCAAGAGTTGGATGCTCAACCAATTGAGCCACCCAGGCGCCCCTAGAATAATGTTTTTGAGGTTCATCCATATTGTCATATGTATCAGTACTTCATTCCTTTTTATAGCTGAATATTACACTGTATTTGTATATCACAATTTGTTTATTCATGTGATGGTGGACATTTGGATTGTTTCTGCCTTTTGTTCATTGTGAATAATACTTATATGAACATGTGGGCACATGTATTATCTGAGTACCTCCTTTCATTTCTTTTGGATCTATACCTAAGAGTGGACTCGCTGGGTCATACAATAATTGTGTAAGTTGTTGAAGAACTGCCAAGCTGTTTTCCATAACAGCTGTGCCACTTTACATTCCCACCAGCAATGTATGAGGGTTCAAATTTTTTCACATCATTCCCAACATTCCTTGTTATGTCTTCCTTTTTTCCCCCCTCCAAAATGGCCATTTTAGTGGGTATAATATGGTATTTTATTATAGCTCTGATTTGCATTTCTCTAAGGACAAACGTTAAGCATCTTTTCATGTGCTTATTGGTCATTTGTATATCTTTGGAAAAATATTCAATCCTTTGCCCATTTTAATTAAAAAACTTTTCTTTCTTTCTTTCTTTCTTTCTTTCTTTCTTTCTTTCTTTCTTTCTTTCTTTCTTTCTTTCGAAAGAGAGGGAAAGTGTGTATACATGTGTGAGTTGGGGTGAGGGGCAGATGGAGAGAGAGAATCTAAAGCAGTCCCAATGCTGAGCGTGGGGCTCGATACCACAACCCTGGGGTCATGACCTGAGCTGAAATGAAGAGTCAGACACTCAACCAACTGAGCCACACAGGCGCCCCCTTTGCCTAGTTTTCAGTTAGGCTTTTGCCTTTTGGTTGTTGAATGATGAGAATTCTTTCCATAGTATGGATATCAGAGCTTTGTTACATATATGATTTCCAAATATTTTCTCTTATTCTGTAGGTTGTCTTTTCACTTTCTGGATAATGTCTTTGATATGCAAAATTTTAAATTTTGATGAAGTCCAGTTTATTCCAATTTATTTTTTTCTTTTGTTGCTCATGCTTTTGGTGTAATATCCAAGAATCCACTGCCAAAATGATTATAGAGTAGTACCAGTCAATGGAAGGCTGCTCTTGCACAGATGTGGTCCATGTGAGACACAAGATGGTAGGTTGGATGAAGAGGATGATAGGTAGAAATGGGGAATGCAAGAGAGATGTAGTAGGTGAAATTTATAGATCTGTGTGATAAATTATATTGGGGATAAAGGAGAAGGAAGTGATGAGAATGTTTCCAAGTTGTTGGCTTAATAACTCCGAGGTAGATGGTGGTGTCTTTAGCTAAAATGGGGACACTGGAAAGGACCAGTTTGGGATAGAATATTATGAATTCAGTTTTGGACATGTTGAATTTAAGGTGACTTAAGACATCCAAAGGATGATATTGAATAGTCAAATAAGCATAACTGGAACTTAGAGAAAGGTAACAGTCTAGAGAAACATTGATTATGTTTTTGGCATTTAGATAGTAAATAAAGTCATGGACATGGATTAGATTGTCTAGGGAGGGAGAACAGAGGGAGAAAAGAAAAGGGAATGGTACAGTCTTAAACATTTCATCACTGAGCAGAAGAGGATAACCTTGGAGAGCAGAGAAGGGGCGGACATAGAGACAGGGAGAAATCTAGGAGAATGTAATGTTCAAAAGCCAAGGGATTCAATAAGGAGGAGATGAACAACAATGCTAAATGATGCTGAGAGATCAGATAAAAATAAAGATGATTTCTGTTGGAGTCATCAATGTGAAGGTCATTCATAACTTTAGTGAACTATAAAGTGATTATTGGGGGATTGTTCAGCTGTATGTGTTTCATTGAGAAATAGAATGCTAATCTGTAAAGGATATTATTGATCATCTAGTGTAGTGGATAAAAAAATTTTTAAAGTGCTAGAACTCTTTCTACCAAATGTTACATGAGGAGATCAAAGGAAAGCTGCTCTGGTTGGAGTGGGGCTTATGACACTACTCCTTTGTATCCCCCTTCTTTTTACTTCTGGTCCTGGACACCTTTTCATAACCCTTAGCTCTCTGAAGACCAGTTTGAAAACACTGATCTAAGTGGTCTCTTAATCCTGAGAGGGAAACTGAAGGCTAGGGAGAGGCAGTCTCTTAGCAAGGCCTGCATGGCAGGCTTAGGTTTAGAATTAGCATACTACTATTACTAAAACTAAGGTCTCTAGATTCTCTTCCAGAATGCTCTCCACAGACTCTGAACTCTATAGAGTGCTTCTTTCCCTCTTCCCCAGGCCAATAGTTCTTACTCAGAGTCTTTGGGGTCACTGTGACATGAAGGAAATATACTAAGGAGTATGAAGGCAATCTGCTTCTCTCATTATTTCCTGTTTGTGTTCTAGAGGTGATGGGCACTGTGGTTGTTGTGTGTTTGCCAGGTTCCATTCCACCCCAGGGAATTAGTTTAAGTCAGTTGTCATGGTAATCCCATGCCCCTTGCCAGTGAATGATTTAGGAATGGGTATATGCCCCAAATCTGGCCAGTGAGACATGACACCATGCTATTGGAAGCTTTGAAGAAAGGCTTAAAAAAAAAAAAAAAAGATAAAAGAAAGGTGGCCTTTCCGGTGGATATTTTGCACTTATTTATTTAGATTAAACTGAGTCAGTTTGGCCGAGTGGAAATACTAATACTGATCTCTGTGAGTTGTTGCAAGGAGTAAGTGATTTAATGTGTTTAGAAGTGTCTGAGAACTGGGGTGCCTGGGTGGCTCAGTCAATTGAGCATCTGGCTTTGGCTCAGGTCATGATTTCATGGTTTATGAGTTTGAGCTCCACATCAGGCTCAGCACAGAGCTAGCTTCGGATCCTCTCTCTCCCTATCTCTCTGCCCCTCCCCTACTCATGCTCCCTCCCCTCTATCAAAAATAAATAAACATTAAAAAAAAGTGAAAATTGTACAGTTAGTTTACTTGATAGTAGATGTCACCTAGCAGAGGTAGGTAAAGGAATGAGCAGGATTGAAAGGTGTATGGAAGTAGAAAAGAGCTTCCTTAGATTAGTCTTGAACTTGGTGGTGTTGGGGGTGGCACAGATGGGAGTGTGAGAGCCTGAGGCAAATGGGCTAGAAGGAGATGAGAGCCTGGTAATGGTTTCTGGGGCTGATCTAGGGGAAGAAAAGGAGTGAGGGCTGTTAGTCATTGAAGCTTTTGTTAAGCCGCACTAATATATTAGGTATTGCCAGTGGCACATTTGCCGTCCTGGAGGAAACATTGTTACAAAGTTGTATTTTTGTCCTGCTTGGTCTGTTTGGGGTTTGAAAGACCTTTGGTGAGCTGATCCCCTCCTCTTTTCTTCCTCCAGTGGCTCAGTATGCAGAGCATCCACCTCTCTGGCCATTGGGGATTGCCCAGAAAAGTATTTGGTACTTAATCTAGGTACTCCCAGTTTAAAGCTTCTGCAGAGCTGGAGGGCAGGACAAGTTGGGGGCCTAAGCCCCTGTAGTAGCACAGAGAGGTAGGTAACTCATCCTAGATAATTCAGTATAAAAATAGAATTTTAACATTTAGCTTTCAAGGTTACCATTACAATTAGAGATAATGTTCATAAAACTCCAGCCACAGTGCCCCACATATATTAGGTGTTCAAGTAAATGACCTTTGTTTTCTGTTACCAACAAAGGTAAACAAAAGGTAAATTCAATGAGACTGGTTTTTCATACTGCGTCACTCAGGTTGCCCATGGATTTGCTTGTTTGTGACTCCTTGGGGATTCCACACTTAGTATTTGTTTTAATTGGTACTCAATGCATGTAAAATTACTAAATTGGATATGGATGGAAATGACAGTTGAAGGGAGGGATTGAGGAGACACTGCTATTTGCCTTTGGCTCTGAACTCCTAAGGGTTGGCCTTAGTCTTTAGTTATACTTGTACTGCTTTATATATTTTTTAAATGTTTACTTATTTATTTTGAGAAAGAGCATATGTGCGAGTGGGGGTGGGGGCAGGGTGGGCCAGAGCGGAGATAGAGAGAGAGACAGAGAGAAAGAGAAAGAGAAAGAGAAAGAGAAGCAGGCTCCCTGCTGTCAGTACAGAGCCCGATGCAGGGCTCTATCCTACAAACTGTGAGATCATGAACAGAACCAAAATCAAAAGTCAGATGCTCAACCAGCTGAGCCACCCAGGTGTTCCTATACTACTTTAACCTTTTTTACATTTCTTTTGTTTTCCCTGTTGCTTCCTTTTTAAGTAACATTTTTTTGGGTGGGTTTTGTAATTTTATTTTGTTTTATTTTTATTTACTAAAAAATGTTTGTTAATGTTTATTTTTGAGAGAGGCAGAGAGGGAGAGGGAGACACAGAATCTGAAGCACGCACCAGGCTCTGAGCTGTCAGCACAGAGCCCGACACGGGGCTTGAACCCACGAACCATGAGGTCGTGACCTGAGCTGAAGTCGGGTGTTCAACCGACTGAGCCACCCAGGTGCCCTATTTTATTTTTTCAAAGTTTGTATTTATTTATTTTGAGAGAGACAGAGCCTGAGTGGGAGAGGGGCAGAGAAAGAGGGGGAGAGAGAATCCCAAGCAGGCTCTGCACTGCCAGCGCAGAGCCCGACCTGGGGCTCAAACTCACAAAACCATGAGATCATGACCTGAGCCAAAATCAAGAGTTGGATGCTTAACTGACTGAACCACCCAGGCTCCCCTGGGTTTTGGAATTAAAATATATATAAAATTTGCCATTTTAACCATTTTACAATGTGTAGTTCAGTGACATTAAGTACATTCACATTGTTGTGCAACCATCCCACCTTCCATCTCCAGAACGTTTTTCATGTTGCACAACTGAAACTCTATAATCATTAAACAGTAACTCTCCATTTCCTTCTCCTTCCAGCCCCTAGCAGCCACTATTAAACTTTCTGTCACTATGAATTCGATTACTCTATTCAAATTTCATATTGATGCAGTTTGAAGTGGGGTTTGTGAGCAAATGGCTAAGAAAGTATTCTTGAGATGTTTTTGGTGCACAAAGGTGATTTTATTATAGCACAGGAACAAGACCTGTTGGCAGAAAGAGCTGCACTGGGATTGTGAAGAGCGACTGATAATATACTTTTAAGTTTGTGGAGGGAGAGGGGATAGAGTTAAAGTAAGTTTCTAAGGAATTTTGAAGCAAGATTTTCAGGACCTTGCCAGGCTAACTGCTCTTAGGATAATGTTACTTTTAGTCTTTAATAAATATAAACATTAAAGCACTCAGGAAGCCATAAGTTTCTTGAGGAAGGTCACGCTCTACATGTTTCAGGTATCTATCAGTGAGCTGCAAGCTGTAAGGAGGTTTAAGCTACATTTCTCTTGCCTTTGTTTCCCTCATCAATATGAGTGAAATTATACAGCGATTTGTCCTTTTATGACTGTTTTTTTCACTTAGCATAATGTCAAGGTTGTAGTATATGTCAGAATTTACTTCCTTTTTGAAGTCGAATAATTTTTCATTGTATGTATATACCACATTTATTTTTTATCCATTTATCTGTCAATGAATGCTTCGGTTGCTTCTACCTTTTGGCTACTGTGAATTCCCATTGCTTTTTAATATAACAGCAAGCACCCTTATGTCTTTTTCTTCACAAATATTTATAGAGCAGCTTCTTTGTGCTTGATATTTTTAGTATTGGAAACATGGCAGTGAACAAGACAAATGAGGTCTCTGGAGCTTACATTCTGGTGATGAGAATGGTTGCCTCTTTGGAAGCATTGCAGGAAGGACTGGTTCCCTGATTTGCAGAATTTGTATCAGACCCCAGGTATCAACAGTGTGCTATCATCTTGTATGTTGCTGCCCTTAGCTCAATTTTTCCTTCATGTCTCAAATTTAGCACCTTCTCTCAACTTTATGAGCCCCCAGACTGGGTTGGTTACTCTTTTCTATGCTACCTGATTTCACTTATCTTTACCACAACGCGGCCAGTGTCTTTTCCTGGAATAAACTTCTTTTGGACTGGTACCCTTGTTGATTGATTAATGTGAAGCTGCTTGGCTAACAGACCAGGTATTTAGGTCCTCTGAGACCTGCGTCTGATGACTTCTGCACCCACATCTTTCACCTCTGCCTGCCTTGCACTTTGTACTCTGGCAACACAGAAATGAATGTCCTTTTCTCAGGCATGTTAAATTGTTTCTCTTCTCTGGGCTGCCCCTTTTTCCTAGAATGGCCTTCTCCCCTTTTTCCAGGTTTAAGTCTTTATCTTTTAAAGTAGTCTTCTTGCCATCCGGATGGCCAACAGGCACATGAAAAGATGCTCAACGTCGCTCCTTATCAGGGAAATACAAATCAAAACCACACTCAGATATCACCTCACGCCAGTCAGAGTGGCCAAAATGAACAAATCAGGAGACTATAGATGCTGGAGAGGATGTGGAGAAACGGGAACCCTCTTGCACTGTTGGTGGGAATGCAAATTGGTGCAGCCACTCTGGAAAACAGTGTGGAGGTTCCTCAGAAAATTAAAAATAGACCTACCCTATGACCCAGCAATAGCACTGCTAGGAATTTACCCAAGGGATACAGGAGTACTGATGCATAGGGGCACTTGTACCCCAATGTTTATAGCAGCACTCTCAACAATAGTCAAATTATGGAAAGAGCCTAAATGTCTATCAACTGATGAATGGATAAAGAAATTGTGGTTTATATACACAATGGAGTACTACAGGGCAATGAGAAAGAACGAAATATGGCCCTTTGTAGCAACGTGGATGGAACTGGAGAGTGTGATGCTAAGTGAAATAAGCCATACAGAGAAAGACAGATACCATATGGTTTCACTCTTATGTGGATCCTGAGAAACTTAACAGAAACCCATGGGGGAGGGGAAGGAAAAAAAAAAGAGGTTAGAGTGGGAGAGAGCCAAAGCATAAGAGACTCTTAAAAACTGAGAACAAACTGAGGGTTGATGGGGGGTGGGAAGGAGGGGGGGGGTGGGTGATGGGTATTGAGGAGGGCACCTTTTGGGATGAGCACTGGGTGTTTTATGGAAACCAATTTGACAATAAATTTCATATATTGAAAAAAAAAGAATACAAAAAAAATAAAGTAGTTTTCTTGCATATGAAGCCTTCTTGGACCTTCTGGAATACTATTGTGCCACATTCTTGCTGTTGCCTTCCATCATGGTCTATATCATACCATATGGTAATTGACATGTTCTGTGCTTTTAAGTAACTCACAAATTTTAGCACTAGGTTTTAGCTATATTTCTGCCACCTTCACCGATCAGGCCTCATTCCTCACCTCACTCGTTGAACTTGACTTTGCTGCTGACAGACATTCCAGAATGAAAGTGACCACCAGGGAATCTGATTGGATTTCCTCTTTATTGCTGTCCTATTGTGTTTCACCCGTGTAGTTGTGTCACTTGTCACTAGAATTAATGTAATCCTTTTGTATAAAAATAATACGCCTTTTATATCCTCACCTAGCAGAGATTCCAAAGGTTTTGAGTAGTCCTGATGGCATTTAACATCCTCATTTTTCTTCTTCTTCTTCAAAAAACCTCTGTGGTTTTTTGAAAAATGCCTGTTACGGGAAATTTGAAAACTTGACAAAACTCTCTCTATATCCTGTCCTCCCTGTATTCTACTAGGCAGAGATTAACTTTTAAAACTTTCAGCATTGTTTTCCGCCTATTTATTTTAAACCTTATTTATTTATGTAAGTAATGTTTACACCCATTATGGGGCTTGAACTCATGACCCAGAGATCAAGAGTTGCATGGTCCTGTGACTGAGCCAGCCAGGTGTCCCTCCTATTTATTTCATATAAAGATCATACTATAGAAACAGTTTTGTGGAGTGCTTTTTTTAAATTATTTTTTTTAATGTTTATTTTTGAGAGGGAGGGATAGAATGTGAATGGGGGAGGGGCTGAGAGAGAGGGAGACACAGAATGTGAAGCAGGTTCCAGGCTCTAAGCTGTCAGCACAGAGCCTGACACAGGGCTTAAACTCATGGACTGCGAGATCATGACCTGAGCCAAAGTTGTATGCTCAACCCACTGAGCTACCCAGGAGCCCCAGAGTGCTTTTTAATTTAACATTAGGTTATAAACATTTTCAAGTGTCATTAAAATCTTTTGTTAAATATCAGTTGTTTTTTTTTTAACGTTTATTTATTTTTGAGACAGAGAGAGACAGAGCATGAACGGGGGAGGGGCAGAGAGAGAGGGAGACACAGAATCGGAAGCAGGCTCCAGGCTCTGAGCCATCAGCCCAGAGCCCGAAGCGGGGCTCGAACTCACGGACCGTGAGATCGTGACCTGAGCCGAAGTCGGACGCTTAACCGACTGAGCCACCCAGGCGCCCCTCAGTTTGTTTTTTTAAACATTTTTTAATGTTTGGAGAGAACATGAGCAGGGGAGGGGCAGAGAGAGAGGGAGACACACAATCTGAAACAGGCTCCTGGCTTTGAGCTGTCAGCACAGAGCCCAATGTGGGGCTTGAACTCCTGAACGGTGAGATCATGACCTGAGCCTAAGTCGAACCCTTAACTGACTGAGCCACCCTGGGGCCCCAACAACACATTCTTATTGAATGGCTACTATATGACAGTTGTGTAATAAATTCTGAAAGGTTTTCCCCCTTATCACAGAACTGTGATGTCTTCAGTTCATGCCTTCAGCCATTATTTATTCAACTGGTCAACAGCTTATTTACAAGGTTTTCTGCTAAGTACTAGGGAGGAAGACAGTGAATAAAGAAATTACAATTCAGTGTGAAACATGTTATGATAATGGTGTGTAATAGTAATAACAACAATAGCAACCGGCAATTAACGGTTGCTTACTAAGTGCCAGGCACTGTTCTAAGCCCTTTACCTGTATTAATTCATTTAATCCTCAAAATAAACTTTTAAGGTAGGTGCATAATTACTGTTATATACAAATTACAGTGAGGTGCAAAGGAGAGTGTAAAAATAGTTACCCTTTATTGAATGCCCATATGAGCCAGATGTTCTATAGATACTTTATGTACATTTTCTATCATCTTCACCAAACTCTGCCAGGTTAGGTGTTATCGTTATCCACATGAGGAAATTGGTCTCTGGAAGATCAAGAATTGTGTTCAGTTCATATAGTGTATAATAGGTAGAGTTGGAATTGAACCTGGTTTTAGTTTAATTACAAAGCCTTCGTTCTTAAGATTTTGTTGGTCCAAGGCAGGAGGGTAGGTAAAACTCTCTAGGCAAAGGAACTATGGGATCAAAGTTATCAGAGTCCATTGCTTTGCTTTTCTTTTCTTTTCTTTTCTTTTCTTTTCTTTTCTTTTCTTTTCTTTTCTTTTCTCTTCTCTTCTCTTCTCTTCTCTTCTCTTCTTTTGTTTTCTTTTGTTTTCTTTTCCTTTCTTTTCTTTTCTTTTCTTTTCTTTTCTTTTCTTTTCTTTTCTTTTCTTTTCCTTTCTTTTCTTTCTGTAGGCTCCACACCCAACGTGGGGCTCGAACTTATGAGCAAGAGTCACACGCTCCACCAACTGAGCTGGCCAGGGCCCCAAGACTCCATTCCCTTTTAAGGGAAAAAAGATATGTTGTTAAAGTTGTGAGATTGTTTCTTTCATTTTCCCATATGTCCCCTCTACTTCAGGATAGACTAAGAATTTCTCTCATACCAGTAAGAGTATGTAGGTACTTCTTCAGTACTATATATACTTGTGGCTGTGGCTGTAGATGGCACATGGCAGTTCTGAATGCTTTAGCCAAGTGCCTAATAACTGAAAGTGCTGTATTCATTCAAGACAGCTGCACCAGGCAACCAGATGGGATTTAAAATTGGCATGTTCATTTAAAAAAAAAAAAAAAAAGACTAATTTAAAAATGTCAATTTGCAACCTGATGTTGCCATGTTAGAATTTTCTAATTTTTTTCTCTAATAAGAATAGGAAATGTTTCATTAAACTCCTGTTAAATTGTTTACACTTGTTGCACACTGCACAGATGTGCTCAGCTGGCTGAAGTGTTTTTCCAAAATTGTGTGCGGTGGAATAGAGAAAAATGTGCAGCTTTAGTTCAAAGAATGTTGAATAAGAGTGCAGTGTAATTTTTTTAGTTTATTTAATTGACTTTAACAGTTGCTTTTGTAGTTGTGCTGTATAATTGAATCGTGGTGTTACAGCTTTGAGAGGCATAGACCAATGAAGACAGACCCATTTAAAATAGGTTGTGTTTAAAACTGTTTGCATCAGATGGCCCTTATCTCATCACTTTTTTCCCCCAGTTTGTTGTGGTGGTGGTGGTGGTGGTGGTAAAATATACCATCTCATCAGGTTTTTCCAGCAACTTCCCTGCTCCTATCCTACCTCCTCCAAATCATCTTCCATGCTGCTTCTGTGTGAGCTGTGTTGAATATAGATTGCACTCCTTTTTCCTACTTTAAAAACCTTCATAGGTTAGTTTATTCTGCAAAGCTTTTTCATGATTTGGCTCTGCCTGCCTCATTAGCCTCAAATCTTATTTCTTTTTCGTGTTGCTCCAGCCAGATTGAACTACTTGACATTTACTGTCTAAGTCACATGCCTGCCTGTACCTTCTTCAATGCCATTGTCTCTGTGTATGACACCTTCCACCCTTTTTTCATCTACCAGCCTCTTAATTACCCTTTAAAACTTACCTTGGGCATATTTTTGAGCAGCCTCCCTGTAGTTCCCCCACCCTCTGTCGCATTTCACCATTGGGTTCTCAGCCTTTCCTTTGTGCTCTTCATTGTTCCTGGTACTGCCCTTTATCATAGAGCACTTACCCCTTTGTATTATTCTAATTTGTTTCTATCTGCCACTAGAATTTATTTTTCTTTTTTAGCCCTCAGCCCTTAATAAGGCCTCAGAAAATGTGTGCCAAATGACTATATATA
Organism: Panthera tigris; assembly: GCF_018350195.1. Taxonomy (NCBI): domain Eukaryota; kingdom Metazoa; phylum Chordata; class Mammalia; order Carnivora; family Felidae; genus Panthera; species Panthera tigris. The sequence continues at coordinate 57,776,888 of NC_056669.1, forward strand.
TATATATATAGAGAGAGAGAGAGAGAGATTGAGATTAGACTATATGTGTATATAAAGAACATACTAAGTCCAAAAAGTGTGATAAATTTCAGTGTCTCCTTGTTTTTATTTCTGCTGAGTTGTCAGATTGTTCCAATATTTGAAAAAAAAATCCTTTTAGAATTACTTAGAGTTTAATTACATGCTAAAACGGAAACAAGAAATAAGCCCTATTCTTCACCAAGTCTCACATTAAGTAGTGGAGCTTTGGTTTGAGGAGACAGACCAAATTTAGGCTTCTGATTAATCCTAACTATTGTGGTTCCAACCTTTTTTCACAAGTTGGTATGATGGTGAGTTACTACACTGATTCTAGCCTATAGGGGACATTGAACTTATGAAACCAAGGCCCTGGTGGTGTGTAATAATAAGAAAGGTAGAACAAGCTGTTAGTCATTCCTAAGAGACTTACTAGGAATTTACCAAGGGCTAGGTTACCACAATGAATTAAGCATAACTCCTGCCAGATTGCCTGCTAGACTGTGTGTGCCTTAGGGAACATATATGATGTAGACACAGTGCTGTCCAATAGAACCTTCTGCAGTAATGGAAATGTTTTATATCTGTGTTATCCAATATGGTAGTCACCAGCCAGCCACATGTGGCCCTTGCGTGTTTGAAAGGTGGCTGGTGAGACAGAGGAACTGAATTTTAAATTTTATTTAGTTTTAAATAACGTATTTGAATTTAAGTAGCTATATGTGGCTAGTGGCTACGGTGTTGGAAAGCACAGATCTGGAGGGGCAAATCAGTAACAAGACAGATATGTAAATAAGGAAGTACAAGTAAGTTTAATAGGTGCTATGATAGAAGTATATCTAGGGTTCTAGCTAGGAATAGGTCAGATACATCTGGGGTAAAGTGGAACCCAATGAAAGAAATAGATTAGGCATTTCTGGGAATGGGGAGAGGAAATCAAGAAAAGGTTAAGGCTTTTAAGAATCTTAATCTTAAAAGATGAGTGGCTATACCTGATTGTCACATATCCTAGCTTAAAAGAATTACCACTGTCAGGGCACCTGGCTGGCTCGGTCAGTGGAACGTGTGACTCTTGATCTTGGGGTCATGAGTTTGAGTCCCACATTGGGTGTACAGATTACTAAAAAAAAATTAATTAAAAAAAAAAAAAGAATTGGAGCACCTAGGTGGCTCAGTTGGTTAAGGGGCTGACTCTTTATTTTGGCTCAGGTCTTGATCTCAGGGTTGTGAGATCGAGCTTGCATTGGACTCCACTCCTTGTTTAAGATTCTCTCTCTCTCTCTCAAAAACAAAACAAACAAGAAACCAGTCACCACTCTCTTAGGACTTAGGTTACCAGTTTTTTAAGAATGAAAATATAGTAAGATACAGACTTCTGGTTAGAAGATGAATAAGTAGTGGGGATCTAATACACAGCATTGTGAATATAGTTAACAATACTGTATTATGTACTTGGAAGTTAAGAGAGTAGGTCTTAGATGTTCTCCCCACACAAAAAATGGTAATTATATGATGGAGGTGTTAGCTAATGGTGTGGTCGTAATCATTGCAATATATAAGTGTATCAAATCAATATGTTGTACACCTTAAACTTATATAATGTTATATGTCAATTATATCTCAATAAAGCTGGAAAATATAAACATATAAAACATATAAACCAAAACAAAACAGATAAAATAAAACATAGTTATGGATTGGATGATAGACGATGGTAGGAACTCTCCTTGTGTAGTATTAGTGCAATGTGGAAAAGATGGAGAAAACCTTTCAATCTGACTTTATTCACTTATCCATTCATTATATCTCAACAAATATGAATGCCTGTCTATACTGTTCTGTGCCCCAGGGATCTCGATTTAAGTTATAGTTTTATCCCTTAGGGAGCTCATAATCAGACTTTTCTCTGGTGTAAGTTCTTGTTTGATAGATCAGGGCACCTAATCTATTCTGGGGATCAGGAGGGCTCTGGTGGATGATGTTGACCTTTCATTTTAGACATTCCCTAGTTCCTGCCACTTGGCCATGACTCTTTTCCTCCCTAGTGGATGCTTATTACTCCCCTCACTTTGCCAGCCAGAGAATTTTTGTTTCTCCTGAAGCCTACTGCCTGGCCAGAACACTGTGGCTTTTTCTATTTCTGTCACTCTATGTTAATTAAGTTAATTATGGCTTCAAAATTTTTTCTACCTGCGTGTGCGTCTGTTTGTCTAAGGGAGAATAGAGGAAAGGAAGTAATCCTTATGCAAGTCTCTGAGCATAAAGTAAGTGCTCTGTTGCAGGCATCCTAGTTGCCAGGTGAGCCAGGAATGCTCCTGAATGTCTCAGAGTCACATCATGTGATGAACATCGTTGTGGGGACCAAGACAAACTAGTTAATAAATTAGCTTAGAAAAACAGTCAACTTTGGGGCTCCTGGCTGGCTCAGTCAGTGGAGCATGTGACTCTTGATCTTCGAGATTTGTGAGTTTGAGCCCCACGTTGGGTGTAGAGATTACTTAAAAGTAAAATCTCTGGGGTGCCTGGGTGGCTCAGTTGGTTAAGCGTCCAACTTAGCTCAGGTCATGATCTCATGGTTTATAAGTTTGAGCCCCATGTCAGGCTTTGTGCTGACAGATCAGAGCCTGGAGGCTGCTTCAGTTTCTGTCTCCCTCTCTCTCTTTGCCCCTCCCTCGCTTGTGTGCACTCTCTCTCTCAGAAATAATAAACGAATGAACTTTGTAAAAAAAAAAAAAAAAAAAAAAAGGTAAGGGGCGCCTGGGTAGCTCAGTTGGTTAAGCTTTGACTTTGACTCAGGTCTTGATCTCACGGTTCGTGGGTTCTAGCCCCGTGTTGGGCTCTGTTTACAGCTAGGAACCTGGAGCCTGCTTCAGATTCTGTCTGTCTGTCTCTCTCTCTGCCTGTCCCTGCCCTGGCTGGCTCGCTCGCTTGCTTGCTCTCTCAAAAATGAATAAATGTTAAAAAAAAAAAAAAAAGTGAAAAGGGGCACCTGGGTGGTTCAGTCGGTTAAGCGTCTGAGTTCGGGTCGGGTCATGATCTCACAGTCTGAGTTCAAGCCCCACATCGGGCTCTGTGTTGACAGCTCAGAGCCTGGAGCCTGCTTCAGATTCAGTGTCTCCCTCTCTCTCTGCCCCTCCCCCACTTGTGCGCGCGCGCGCGCGCTCTCTCTCTCTCTCTCTCTCTCTCTCTCTCAAAAATAAATAAACATTAAATTTTTTAAAAAAGGTAAAAAAGGGGCATCTGGGTGGCTCAGTCAGTTAAGCGTCTGACTTCGGCTCAGGTCGTGATCTCACGGTCCGTGAGTTTGAGCCCCGCGTCGGGCTCTGTGCTGACAGCTCGGAGCCTGGAGCCTGTTTCAGATTCTGTGTCTCCCCCTCTCTGATCCTCCCCCGTTCATGCTCTGTCTCTCTCTGTCTCAAAAATAAATAAACATTAAAAAAAAAAGTTTTAAAAAAAAGGTAAAAAAGTAAAATCTTGAAAAAATAAAAGAAAAAAGAAAAGCAATAGTCAACACTGAAAATGCTATTTGTTTGGAATAAGCCAACAAACCAGACAATTCAAGCATGAAAGAAAAAAGGAAAAGAACTAATGTTTATTAGGAGCAGGTACTGATCTGAGTGCTTTGCATGTAGTAATTCCTCCTTCAACTTTTTTTTTTAATTCCAGTATAGTTAAATAAGTACAGTGTTATATTGGTTTTAGGGTACATGATAGTGATTCAGCCATTCTATACCTTACTTGGTGCTCATGATTAAGTGTATTCTTAATCTCCTTCACATATTTCACCCATCCCACCTCCCCTCTGGTGACCATCAGTTTGTTCTTTATAGTTAAGGGTCTGGTTTTTTGGTTTGTCTTCTTTTTTCTTTGTTTTGTTTATTAAATTCAACATATGAATGAAATCCTGTGGTATTGATCTTTTTCTGACTGACTTATTTCACTTAGCATTATACCCTCTAGATCTATCCATGTTGTTGCAAATGGCAAGGTTTCATTGTTTTTTTTTTTTCAACTTTTTTTTTTTTTTTTTTTGGGACAGAGAGAGACATAGCATGAACGGGGGAGGGGCAGAGAGAGAGGGAGACACAGAATCGGAAACAGGCTCCAGGCTCCGAGCCATCAGCCCAGAGCCTGACTCGGGGCTCGAACTCACAGACCGTGAGATTGTGACCTGGCTGAAGTCGGACACTCAACCGACTGAGCCACCCAGGCGCCCCTGTTTGTTTTTTTTTTTTTTATGGCTGAGTAATATTCTGTTGTGTGTGTATATATACACATACTACATCTTTATCCATTCATCTATTGATGGACATTTGGGCTGCTTCCATAACTTGGCTATTTATTGTAAGTAATGCTACAATAAACAATATTGGGGTGTATATCTTTTTGAATTAGTGTCTTTGTCTTCTTTGGGTAAATGCCCAGTAGTGCAATTACTGGATCATATGGTAATTCTATTTTTAATTTTTTGAGGAACCTCTGTACTGTGTTCCACAGAGGCTGCACCAGTTTACATTCCCACCAACAATGCATAAGGGTTCCTTTTTCTCCATATCCTTGCCAACACTTGTTTCCCTACATCAGCCTTTGAGCATGGATAATATTATTTCCATTTTGCAGATGAAGAATTTGAGATTCAGAGAGGTGAGAGCGAAGGTTTAGGTTTGAATCCTGGCTCCTTTATTTTTTTTTTCCCTTTGCTTTTTAGGTGTAAGATGTTTGTAAGTTGTTTAACTGTATGATTCTCAATTTACTTGGTGGTTTAAATAAAAAGAGAAAGGGTGGCATCCAAAAATGCTTTAGTCAAAGGATTCTTTTTGAGAATTAAGTGAGAAGCTTATGAAAAAAATCTAATTCAGAAACATAGTATATGCTCAGTTAAGTTTGGTTGAATGTAAGACTGTTGTTCCTCTGTTTTTTTTTTGTTTTTTGTTTTGTTTTTTTGAGAGAGAGAGAGGGCGCAAGTGAGCGAGGGACAGAGAGAAAGAGAGAGAGAGAAGTGGGGCTCACCCGAAGTGGGGCACAAGCTCACCTGAGGCCGGGCTCGAGTTCACCCAGTGTGGGACTCAGACTCACAAACCTGAGATCATGACCTGAGCTGAAGTCAGATGCTTAAGGACTGATGCATCCAGGCACCTTTCTCTGTTTAATCAGGGATTCCTTTTAAGGAAAGGATTAAAATTCCTGGAAAGACTAAGAAAATTTTACAAAGAAATATGGAGAATTAAGAAGTATGGCCTAGGGTTTAATAAATGTAGCTAATAAGTATATTTATTATATATGTGTTTATTTGATAGAAGCTACAGGAGAGAAGGGAACTCGTGCTGAGAAGCCTTCATTGCCTTTCCTTGAATAATAGGGACTGGTTATACAAAAAGTTAGTTCCTTGTCTCTCTTCTATGCTCAGGTTCCTCCTTAGCCCCCCATTCCTGCTGTTGACACTTTTGTTTGGCTTATTGTACTTTTTTTTTTTTTTAAGTTTCTGCCTTTATATCAATAAACCTTGTAAACTGTGAGGTATGAGAGAATAAAGAATTTAAGTAGTAATGGGAAATCTGCTTAGCATTGGGCATAGATTAAGTTCTAGCACTCATTTATCTGGTGAAGATACAGAGGGTGATGTTTGTTCTGCAAAGCCTTAGGCTAAAGGGGAGTCTTTTGCGTAGAGCAAATACCAAAACGACTCAGAATTTCCAAGTGCCTGCAAAGGAAGAAGGTGACGCTTGAATCTTACCCTACGAGGTTTGGGGTGGGGGGGGCAGTATTAAAATTGGGATGCTGAAGGCCGGGGTCTTAGATTGTGTGTGTGTGTGTGTGTGTGTGTGTGTGTGTGTGTGTCCGTGTGTCCGTGTGTCCGTCCGTCCGTCCCACCTGTGATCTGGAACTGTCATTATTTTGCTCTTTCTTTTATGGACTGATTTGGGGCATGGTTCTAAAGAGAGAGACTGTGTAGCTCACTAAATTTATGTGTGTACATTTTTTATAAGAATAGTCTTGATGTTTCCACAATGCTTTTGATCTGCTATATTGGTTGTACAGTATGTCTGCTTCTACTGTGGGTCTCTTCAGTTGATAGCTTAGGTTATCAGGACTGGCTGGAATAGTTATCTTTGTGAACTTCTAGCTATCTTTGTGGTATTTTATATAGTATTTTATGTTGTAGTACAGCAGTTAAGGTCCTAGGCTTTGGAGTCAGACTGCCTGAATTTGAATTTAATTTCAGTTACTAGCTATGTTGTCTTGAACAACTGACTTGATTTTACTACATTCAGACATCTCATTTGTGAGAGATCATAATGGTCCCCACTTTATAGGATTATGGTCAGAGTTGGGTGAGATAATGTGCTCACTCATAGTCAGTATTCATAAGCATTAGCTACTATTATCATTTTACCTCAGGTAATGCCCAGCTCATCTATTTTTAAATAAATTGTGGTAAAAAATACATATAATACATTACCATCATAATCATTTTTAAGTGTACAATTCAGTGACATTAAGTACATTCATATTCTTTTTTTTTTAAATTTTTTTTTAACGTTTATTTTTGAGACAGAGAGAGACAGAGCATGAACAGGGGAGGGGCAGAGAGAGAGGGAGACACAGAATCTGAAACAGGCCCCAGGCTCTGAGCTGTCAGCACAGAGCCCGACGCGGGGCTCGAACTCACAGACCATGAGATCATGACCTGAGCCGAAGTCGGACGCTTAACTGACCAAGCCACCCAGGCGCCCCAAGTACATTCATATTCTTATGCAACCTTCCCACTATGCATCTTCAGAACTCTTTCGGGCTTGTAAGACTGATACTCTATACTCATTGAACAACTCCCCATTGCCCCTCCCACCAGCCCCTGGCAACCACTGTTGTACTTTCTCTGATTTTGACTAATGTAAGTACCTCATATAAGTGGAATCTTACAGTATTTGTCTTTTTGTGACTGGCTTATTTCACTTATAATGTCCTCAAGATTCATGTGTGTTTGTAGCACATGTCAGAATTTTCTTCCTTTTTAAGGCTGAATAATACTTCATTGTATATAAACAACACATTTTGCTTTTATCCATTCATCTTTTGGTGGATACTTGGGTTCCTTCCACATTTTGGCTGTTGTTAATAATGCTGCCATGAACACGGGTGTACAAATATCTGAGACCCTGCTTTTGATTCTTCTGAGTATATACCTGTAAGTAGAATTGCTGGATCATATGATAATTCTGTGTTTAATTTTTTGAGGAAACTACATAGTGTTTTTCACAGTGGCAGTACCATTTTACATTCCTACCAACAGTGCACAAGGGTTCAAATTTCTGCATATCCTTACTGGCACTTCTTGTTTTTTAGTTTTTTGGTGGAAGCTATCCTAATGGGAGTGAGGTGGTAGCTCATTGTAGTTTTGATGTGCATTTTCCTGATGATTAGTGATACTCAGTATCTTTTCATGTGCTCATTGGCCATTTGTATATCTTCTTTGGAGAAATGTCTATTCACGTTCTTTGCCCACTTTTTTCAGTGTTGTTTTTTTTTTTGTTTGTTTTTTTGAGAGAGAGCGCAAGTGGGGGAGGGAGAGAGGGGAACAGAAGATCTGAAGTAGGCTCTGCATTGACAGCAGCAACCCTGATGCGGGGCTTGAACTCACAGACTGTGAGATCATGACCTGAGCCGAAGTTTGGACGCTTAACCAACTGAGCCACCCAGGTGCCCCTGCTCATCTTTGAATCAGGTTTTTGTTGTTGAGTTTTGGGAGTTCTGTCTATATTCTGGATGTTAATTCCTTTTCAATATATGATTTGTAAATAATTTCTCCGATTCTGTGGGTGTTTTTACTTTGTTGATTATGTCTTGATGCACAAAACCTTATTTAAAAAAAAAATTTTTTTTAACGTTTATTTATTTTTGAGACACAGAGAGACAGAGCATGAACAGGGGAGGGGTTAGAGAGAGAGGGAGACACAGAATCTGAAACAGGCTGCAGGCTCTGAGCGGTCAGCACAGAGCCCGACGCGGGGCTCGAACTCTCGGACCGTGAGATCATGACCTGAGCCGAAGTCGGACGCTTAACCGACCAAGCCACCCAGGCGCCCCCAAACGCTTATTTTTTAAATGTGGTTTTTCTTAAATTTTGCTTTTAAATTAGCAACAATAAAATTGCTATTTTTTTGTCACAAAATTCAGTGAATTTTGACACATACATAGATTGTGTAACCAGCACCACAGTCTCAGTCAAGAGCACTCAGAAAAACTTCCTCATCACAGCTAGTTTTTTAAAAAGTTTTTTCTTAATGTTTGTTTATTTTTGAGAGAGAGACAGAGTGTGAGCGGGGGAAGGGGCAGAGAGAGGGAGACACAGCAGGCTCCAGGCTCTGAGCTGTTAGCACAGAGCCCGATGCAGGACTTGAACTCATGAGCTGCGAGATCATGACCTGAGCCGAAGTTGGATGCTTAACCGACTGAGCCACCCAGGTGCCCCCACAGCTAGCTTTTTAATAAGTGCTTTTTGGTGGTGTTATTGAGAAACTGTCTTATTTCAAGAATGGGCAAGATCAGCTGCAAACCAGTCTGAAGTGCTTATGGCTCTTAATTGGTTTGCTGGAGGATACTGTATCCTTTTTTTTCTGTCTCTTTCCTTTATTTCCCCCCATAGGTGACCTTGGAAATCAAACCTACCCCCTTCTTTTCATGTAACAGAGCACTGCTGACCAAGTAATTAATGCAAGGATATTGGATTTTATGATACACAGTTTTGATAATCATTCTCTCAGTCTTTGGTTATAAATCTGTGTTCTCATGTTCTCTTAGTCCTTGGTTTATTAATTCATAGCTTTGATGAGTAAGTGCTATAGCTGGGTCTTAGTTATGCTCACTAGTAAGAAGTGGGGTAAGAGAGGTGAGAAAGACCCCTAGATTTGGAGACAGTGAAGGCAGGACAGACTCTTGGCTCTGATAACTTCTATATATCTTAAATCATTTAATTTCTATGAGCTGTATGTTTCTTACCTGCAAAGTGGGTAAACTGTTAACCCCTATCTCATAGCATTTTTAGTTGTAAATATTAAGTAAAATAAAGAAGGTGAGAGTTATTTAGCATTCAATAAATGTTAAGTTGAATGTGAATGTTAAGTATGTTGATAAGTGGAACCTAAAATAAATTCCAGATTACATTTTAAAGTTTTTTAAAAATAATAGCTGTATTGAGCAATAATCCTACATGCTATACAGTTCAACTGTTTAGAGAGTATGATTTAGTGGCTTTTAGTATATTCACAGAATTGTGCAACCATCATCATAATTAATTTTCATGTTCTTATCCCAAAGAGAAATATATATCCTTTAGCAGTCACCTCATACTTCTTTCATATCCACCAGCCCTAGGCTATGTTTATTTATTTACTGTTTATTTATTTACTTAGAGCTGGGGAGGAGCAGAGAGAGAGAGAGAGAAAGAGAGAGAGTCCCAAGCAGGCTCCACACTGCCAACATGAAGCCCAGTGTGGGGCTCAAACTCAGGAATTGCGAGTTCATGACCTGAGCTGAAATCTAGAGCTGTATGCTTAACCAACTGAGCCATCCAGGTGCTCCTGTGTATGTATGTATTTTAAAGAAATCACATACCCATTAAACACTTAATCCTAAACACTTAAATATTTTAATGTTTATTCCATTTTGAGAGAGAGAGAGAGAGAGAGGAAGACTGAATGGGAGAGGGGCAGAGATAGAGGGATACACAGAAACCAAAGCCGACTCCAGGCTCTGAGCTGTCAGCATAGAGCCTGATGTGGGGCTTGAATTCATGACCCATGAGATCATGACCTGAGCCAAAGTTGGACGCTTAACAGACTGAGTGCCTCAATCCTAAATACTTTATTTATTTTTTATTAAAAAAAATCTTTTTTTAAACGTTTATTCATTTTTGAGAGACAGAGAAGCAGAGTGCAAGTGGGGGTGGGGCAGAGAGAGAGGGAGACACAATCCCAAGCAGGCTCCAGGCTCTGAGCTGTCAGCACAGAGCCTGATGCAGGGCTCAAACTCATGAACCATGAGATCAAGACCCAAGCTGAAGTCGGACACTTAACTGACTGAGCCACCCAGGTGCCCTCTAAATACTTAAAAAAAAAAAAAAAAAAAAAAAAAAAAAAGTTTATTTATTTTTGAGAGCTTGTGTGAGAGAGCCTGCACACGCATACAAGCATTGGCAGGGGAGGGGCAGAGAGAGAAGAGAGAGAATCCCAAGCAGGTTTGCACTGTCAGCACAGAGCCCAGTGCAGCGCCTAGTCCCAAAAACTGCAAGATCATGACCTGAACTGAAATCAAGAGTCAGACACTCAACCGACTGAGCCACCCAGACGCCCCTGGGCTTCTTTTCATTTAGTGTAATGTTTTCAAGGTTCATCCATGTTGTAGCATGTATCAATATTTCATTCCTTTTCATTTCCTAATGTTCCCTTTTATGGATATACCACATTTATTAATCTATTCATCATATCATTAATAGACATTTGGGTGGTTTCTGCTTTTTAGCTATTATGAATAATGCTGCTATGAACATTCATATATAAGTTTTTGTGTGGACATATGTTTTCATTTTCAAGTGGAGGAAAATGCATTCTAGGTGCGGAATTGCTGGATCATATGGTAACTTTATGTTTAACCTTTTGAGGAGCTCCAAAAGTGGCTATACCATTTTACATTCCCACCAGTATATAAATATACTGAAATATACTGAAATACAAAGATTTCAATTTTGGGGATGCCTGGCCGGCTCAGTCAGTGGAGCATGCAGCTCTTGATCTTGGGGTCATGAGTTTGAGCCTCATGTTGGGTGTAGAGATTACTTAAATAAATATTAAAAAAAATAAATGTTCCAGTTTCTCCACATCTTCCACATTCACTTTTGAGAGAGAGCAAGAGCGAGCACGTGAGTGAGTGGGGGAGGGGGAGGGGCAGAGAAAGAGGGAGACACAGAATCTGAAACAGGCTCTGGGCTCTGAGCTGTCAGCCCAGAGCCCAATGCGGGGCTCAAACTCACGAACTTTGAGATCATGAGCTGAACCAGTGTTGGACGCTTAAATGACTAGGCCACACAGGTGCCAATTTTTTTTTAAATGTTTTATTCTTTACTTTTTTTAGTTACTACTAGCACTGAAAATCCTTAGGAAGGAGATCCAAAAAAGAGAAATTTTAAAATAATATTCAGTCTTTTTATGGCCAGACCAGACTGACAATATAAGATATTAATTAAAGAACAGTTAATACCTGAATTGATTACTAGTATTGATTATACAGCACTTAAAATTTGATCTTGGCACTGTGGATAGAGCAGTGAATAAATTAAAGTCCCTGCTTTCAGTTGCACTCTACTGAGCAGAGACAGGAAAAATTAGGCAATATATGGGGAAAGGGAGTTATTGAAAGGGAGGGGACTATTTTAGATATGATTGGTTAACCTAGGCCTCTCTGGTGAGGTGAAATTTGAGTGGAGATCTTAACGAAATGAGGGAACAAATCATATTAATAATTCAGTGGCAGAATGGGCAGAGAGAGCTATAAATGCTAAATTCCTGAGATGGGGTTGTGCTAGGCTTATCAGTGAACAACAAGAAGGGAAAGAATAAAGAATGTCCCTGCTGTTCACATTAAGGAATCTGAGGTCTTGGGTGGCTCAGTCTGACTCTTGATTTCAGCCCAGGTCATGATCTCACGGTTCATGAGATCGATTCCCACATCAGGCTCTGCACTGATAGCACAGAGCCTGCTTAGGATTCTCTCTCCCTCTCTCTCCCCCCTTCCCTCTTCCTCTCTCTCTCTCTCTCTCTCAAAAATAAATAAACATTAAAAAGGAAAAAGGAATCTGAGGCTTGCATGTTCTTCTTGGTATGTGTTTTTGGCCACCTCAGAGTAGTTTCTAAACAACATGAATGTTGGTGTTCCAATTTAGCTTTATTGCAGTGTAGCTGAAGTGTAACGAACAAAGAGGACAATGGTAGGGAGTAAGATAGATAGTTCGAAGAGAGCCAGATTACACAGTGTCTTGTAGGCCATGATGATGACTTTGTATTTTATTCTGAGTGAGATGAGAAGCCATTGCAGGGTATTGAACACAGTGGAGTGACATGATCTGAACTGAATCTAAAGGATCATTTTGGCTTCTGAGGAGAAAGGGTCAGGGGATAGATAGATGGCAAGGGGTATCAGATAGAAGCAGTGGTATCAGATAGGAAGCCATTAACAAGAGTTAGGGAATGAGATAATGAAAGTTTGAGCCAGTGTGTTAGCAGTAGAGGTGGTAAGAAATTGTTGGAATCAGGGTATGCTTTGAAAGTAGAGCTGACAGAATTTCCTGATCAATTGGATGAGGACTATGGGAGTAAGAAAGTCACAGGAAGTTTTTTGCTTTGAGCAACTATAGGATTGGATTTACCATTTATGTGAATGGGAAAGACTGAGAAGAGCAGATTTGTAGGAGGGGATCAGGTGTTTGGTTTTACACATACTACATAATAGATGGCTGTTAGACAACCAAAAGGAGATGTCATGTAGGCAGTTGGATTTACAAATCTAGATTTCAGAGAAGTTCTGGTTAGAGATCTAATTCTGGGAGTCATTAGCATATGTAAAACCATAAAGTAGCTGTGATCACCTAAGAAATGTGTGTAGATAGAGCAGAGGAGATTTGATGTTGGAGCCCTGGGGAGGCTGAGAAGATGAAAGGAAGGGCCAGTGAGGTAAAAGAAGAATCAAGGGAAAGTGAAGTACCAGAGTCCAAGTAACTTGTGGAGGATAATTGCAAGTGTCCCAACTTGGTTGCCTGGTTTGGTTCTAAGTAACTGTGGGACATTGGACAGTTCATGTTACTTTTTTGGGCTGTGGGTGATCCCTAAAGTGAAAGGCTTGATTAAATTGTCTTGAAACTTTCCCCATCATCATAATAAACGTATGTGTATAATACTTTATAGCACATTAATCTTTATAACAAATTTATGGGACTTATATTTTTATGCCCATTTTACAGATGAGAAGAATAGAGTTCAGAGACTTGTCAAAGTCACATAGTCATAGTCAGTTAGAGATTTGAACCCAGATCTGCCTGATCTCAAAGCATGTGCACTTTATACTGTATAACAACTATATTTTTACACTAATATTCTAGAGCTCTGTGATTTTGAGCATATGGAATTCATTTATTGATTATTTATTGAGCACCTGCAATGTACTAGTCACTGTTCTAAGTGCTGGGGATACAGTTGTGACCAAACCAAAGCCCTTTTTGTTCTTTGATCTTTCATTCTAGTGGGTAAGACTGATAGTAAACAAACAAATTAACTAATAATGTTAGTGCCATAATTAAAAAAAAAAATCCAGGTGAGGGAACAGGATATGTTGGGGGAATGATCAAGAAAAGAAAAGCCTTTCTGGGGTGCCTGGGTGGCTCAGTCGGTTAAGTGTCTGACTTCAGCTCAGGTCATGATCTCGTGGTTTGTGGGTTCGAGCCCTGCATCAGTCTCTGTGCTGACAGCTCAGAGCCTGGAGCCTGCTTTGGATTTTGTCTCTCCCTCTGTCTACCTCTCCCCTGCTCATGCTCTGTCTCTCTTTCAAAAATAAGTAAACATTAAATAAAAAGTTAAAAAAAAAAAAAAGCCTTTCTGAAGTGAAGACATTTTAGCAGAGACCTGAATGATCTAAAGTAGAAAGCCATGAGACATGATGAAGGAAACAAGAAACATAAAGGTCCAGAGGTACGAATGAGCTAGATGTGTTTGAGGAACAGCAAGGAAGCCATTGGTAGGACAGGAGGTTGACAAGATGCAGAGAGCTTTGGAGTCATTTAGCCCTGGAGGGTCAGTTATGACTCCCTTCATTTAATTTGCTGTGTGACTCTGGACAGAGTACCTGACTTCTTTGAGTTTTAATTACCTTATCTCTAAAATGGAGATAATAAAATAAAGGTATCTTGAAAGTGAAATGAGAGAATGTATGTAAAACATCTAGGATGGTGGCTGGAATATTACTTTATTAAATGTATGTTTACTGCACACTATTATTATTGACTATGTCCTAGGCACTCGTTCCACTGTCATCCAGTAAGTTTAGTCTGTTTTTCTTTTTTCTTTTCTTTTCTTTTCTTTTCTTTTCTTTTCTTTTCTTTTCTTTTCTTTTCTTTTCTTTTCTTTTCAATTTGTTTTAGTCAGCGATCTTAAAGTTCTGTTTTTGTGCTCAGGCTAGGCAGTCTCCCTGAGCTCACCTTTGTATTAAAATCAAAGAAAGAAGTGTTGGACTGAAAAGAAAATGATTTAGAAGTTGATGAGTAAGTATAAAAATATGGGTTGGGATTGTGGTAATTGCAGCCTCTGATATATTCATTTATTATGGAAAGAAACTGCATGTGCATTTCTGCCGTCTTTCCTCATCACTGGATACTAGCTCTACTCAGCCACTTCCCAGCCAGGCTTCCTGCTGACCCCAACCTGCTTGCCTTAGGAAAATCAGATAGGAGAGAAGTCTTCTATCCTTAGAAGACCATCTGTTTTTAGACCCACAGCTGCTGCCCTTACAATTGCAACCCAACACAACTGGAATGATTTATTCATCTCCAGGTAACATTTGTGCACCAGGCTTCCAGCAAAGTACAGTATCAGCTTTACACTTAATGAAGCATCCAGCACAGGTGGTGAGCTGCTCTGGAAGGGATGCTTCCGGCTTAGAAATGGCTGATGGACAGGTGGAGGTAAGCTGTTAGTATTGAGTGTAGCCAGAGGAAGAGCAGAGCAGAGTGAACACTAGGCAACAAGGGAGAATTTCTTGTCCAGTAGGGTCTTGATTGTGTGTCCTATATTCCTGGAGTTTCAAGATAATTTAGTCTTTAAGTTAAATGTTGTACCACTGTTGAGTTAGGGGAGAAATTTAAAATCCAGAGAGAGGAAGGGACTTAGCTTAAGTTGCAAACAGTTTGGCATAGTTAACACTAGAACTCAGGTATTCCAGTATCCGTATAATTTGCTGATACTGTTAATAAATCACAACTCTTTCCTCTTAATAGCTAAATAACCATGCAAATAGCTTAATTTTTTTTGAACCTCTCTTCTTATATATAAAATTAGGATGATTAACACTTGTTCTGGATTGTTTTGAGGGTTAAATGAGATCAAGTATATGGAAACTGGTAAGGTCATTTTTGATAATCAGAAGGTATTAAATGTTAATTTCTCCTCTTTTTCAGGTCAATTGAGCAAACAGTAATTAAGCGTCTGTCTTGCGCCAAGTGTAATAGTACTATAATAATAGTTATTGGTATAATTGGTATAATAGTACTTTCTCTTGTCAGAGTCCTTCCATAGTCAAATCTTCATAACTAAACACAGTTGTTGTAAACAAGTGATGCTTACTTTAGAAAAATTCAGAATGTTAATATTAACCTGTGGTGATAACTCTGGGACCAATGCATCTAGAGCTAGTCTGTAAGACTTGGCTTCTGTTTCTACAGGGTGCTTTGGGGACCCTCTGGAGGGCAAATCATGACTATGATGATATTCTTTGTCACCTCAGAGATACCTTGGTTTCTCTTTTGGAATGTTTGGTTTTAGTAAATTGCTTCCTCTTCACCTTAGTTTTAGGCTCTTTGACAAGCCATCTGCTTCTCAAACCCAATTTCCCTTTACCACCAAGTGCTTGCAGGCAGTTGTTCAGATGGAGAACAAAAGCTTTCTCCAGTTCCTAGTGGTTTTGTGAGAGTGAGAATGCCTCAGGGAGAGATTGCATCTGCGTATTGGAATTCATTTGTGATGTGTGCAGTACTTTAGGCAGTATTTTACCAAGGACTGTGCTGGGGCTGGCTGAAGAAGAGATAAAATTTTGGAATGGAGGTCTGTCAGCATGGATTTTGGCTATTTCTGTCCTTGCCGGTATCAGCTAGGGCTCCACAGAGCTTGTTGGGATTGCTGCTGCTGCTTCTACTATCCTTACTACTACTTACATCTGTTGTCCTAAGTTTTCCACTTGTACTTTTTGTTGTTGTTGTTTGGTTGTTTTTCCAGGTTGTTGATCTATTCTGTGAGTGGCTCAGTATAATGCAATTCAATAGACAGAGTAAAGTGGAGATTAAGTAATGAATAAAATAAGATACAGGGAAACCTAGTGTGAGGTAGTAGAAAAGCCTTGGTAAATGTATAGGCATACGTGGCTTTAAATTTCAGCTTTGCTTTGCACTGGTTCTGTGATCTTGGGTGTATCATTTAATCTCTTTGCATGGTAATTTCTTCATCTCTAAAAGTAGGAATATAAATATCTACCTTGTTTAAGGTTGTGATGAGGATTAAATGAGAATTTATAGGAAAGAATCAAGCATTGTATAGGTGCTTATTAAATATTCCTTTCTATCTTTCTTCCCATCTTTCTTCCCATCATCCTTAAGGAATGTACATGGAGAAATCAGACACATATACATGTGTGTATATGTGTGTGTTAGTTTAACGTAGCTTTGAGAAGTGGCTGGAATTTGCCACACTCATTGAAACCAGGCAGAGAGGTATACTCTGGTAAGGTGACATAACATAATCTTTGTGCCTTTAAAGAAGACCTTAGGAGGGAAGAATAAAGAACCTGGCAGTGGAGGCCTTTGGATGCTGGTTTCCTCAGGGGGACCATTAGAGTGTGTCCCTGGTATCCACTGGTTTCTTAGAGATAGAATAATCTGTTTCGTGGTAAGGTGAGAGCAGAACCTGGGGTTTGTAAGTATGAGACCTGCCTTTTGGGAACAGTAAGTGTATAGCTTGGAAGATTGTAGCCACCACCTTTTCCTTTCCCATCCCCCAAATCTGTAATACCATCCTCAGAATGAGCTTTTCCAAGATTTCACATCTGGTCATCTTAATTGGCTCTCCATTGGCTCTCAGTTGCCTCTAGGTTAGAGTCCAGATTCCTTCTATGACATATGAGATCTTCCTCAGTCTGGTCTTGACCTACACTTTTAGCCTCATTTCCCACTGCTCCTGCCCGTGCTCCAGTGATGCTTCTCAATCCCTTAGTCCTCATGTATTTGGCCCCTGATAGTCTTTCTGCTGTCTGTATTTCCCCTCTTTCTTATTCCTCTGGTTTACTTGACAGACTTCTTTCTTTAAAACTTTTCTCTGGGGCGCCTGGGTGGCTTAGTCGGTTGGGCATCCGACTTCGGCTCAGGTCATGATCTCGCGGTCCATGAGTTCGAGCCCCGCGTCGGGCCCTGTGCTGATGGCTCAGAGCCTGGAGCCTGTTTCAGATTCTGTGTCTCCCTCTCTCTGACCCTCCCCCGTTCATGCTCTGTCTCTCTCTGTCTCAAAAATCAATGAACGTTAAAAAAAATTTTTTTTTAAACTTTTCTCAAAAACCATGTTTTCTGTGAAGTTCTCCCTGACTTCTGAAAGTGAGGTGCCATGGGATGAGAGACTTCCCTCCTCTAGGTTCATCTAGAATTTTGTATTTACAAAAATCTACATGTTTAGCATCAGTGATTAGTAGACACAATTATGTTTCTTAATGCTTTTATTCATGACCCATTGACTTATTTTAGTGCCTTCACTGGGACACTCCATTCATATGTAGATCGATTTACAACAGTATCTTTAGAATTAGAAAAATAAACACAGATCTAATACAGCCTTTGCCAAGACGTAGCAAATTGTATTTTATTATACCCTGATGAAATGAATAGTCATCAGTAAAATGAATCACTAGGTTTCGAAAGAGCTATTTATTATCAGGTTGGTGATGTAGGTCCATGTGATCTAATTTTGTGATATTTAGTCAATGATTGAATCAATTTTTAAATCGTTTAATCAATGATAAATCATTGACAGAGCATCATTATTATACTTAGGCTTTTTTTCATATAACTTTTCATTTGGATTCTCAAATTTGATATGAATAAGATCTGAATTCTGTTTTTCATGTTGGAGCTTTCCCCAGATATCTGGTGATCCTTGGTTGTTTGTTCATATTAAAATGGGATACTAAAAAGCTGATTGGAAATTTTAAATATTTGGGTGGGGCTTACTGATTGTGGACCTCACTATATGGTGATCTGCCTGGGATATTGGTGAGGCACCTACAATGTCAGCATCAGTAGGTCTTTTCACTAGGGCTGGTCAGATTTTGTGGAATGATCTTCTAGTCTTCCTCCTAGATGTTCTTGGCCTGGCTCTAGTGGTCTGGAAGTTGACTGGGAGAGGAAGGCTCTCATTTTACTTAACATTCTTATTTTCACTATTGTAACCCTGCCTTCAACTGTACCTGCTATTCCCTTATCTAGAGACCCTCTGTCATCCTTTTCAGAGGAAAAAGAAACCCTGAACATGGTGCTACCAGTTTCTGAAACTTGTGGGGCTTCTACAAAACCTCCACAGAAATAGCAAATCAGGTTACTTTTTGTCTCTGCCTGCCCCCCCTCCCCCCCTCCCCCCCCCCCCCCCCCCCCCCCCCCCCCACTCCCCCGCCACTGCTGGCTCAGTATTATCCTTCTTGGATCTGATGTCAGTTACTGATTATTGCTGCTTTCTAGCTTTCAATATTTGGTGGCTGTTGCTCTTCTCATTTCTCTTTGTTTTTATGATTTTATGCCTTATAAAAAGTCCAAAGGTGGGGTCTAAATTATATACTCCCCTCCTCAGAATAGACAATATTATTTAATCTTTCTTGAGATTCAGGTTCATTATTGTGAATATCAATTATTCTGCCTTTCTGCCTTGAGTACTGTGCTTTATATATCTTGTGGTTGTTTTGGAATTGTTTTTCTGCCTTTTCTTCTTTGTCACTTCTCACATACTGTGTGTGGTGCTCTGAAATTACTGAGTTTATTAGATGTGTTTATAAAGGAAAAGTGAGGCCTTAGGGATTCTACTGCCTGTAAAGTGTGAAGAATTAAAATAAAGATAGTTATTTTGGCTTTGAAGAAGTGTTTTTGCTTACTTTCTAGTTCTCTGTGTGATCCAGAAGACAAGGTTGTTGGATCACTGAATTCCATACAAGTGAAGTATTGCAATGAAGCTTCATAGCTTGTCAAATAAATTGCTTTCATCCATATCATCTCATTATTTTAAGCTTCATAGTAATTTTACAAGGTAGTAGGGCAGGTAGGATTATTCCGGTTGTATGTATAGGGCAGTTTGAGTTTCAGAGAGATTAAATGATGTGTTCATATCACATAATTGAGTGGAAGAGCAATCTCAGGTTGTCTGACTTAAACCCTTGTGTTCTCTGTCTTCTCTGTAAGTGGCCTTCTACAGAGAAGGTCAAATTCATAAGATTAGAATTCAGCACAATAAGGAATAGTCCTCATTTGATCTTTATGGTAACCCAGGGAACAGGTAATATTTTTTCTATTTCCTCTCTGGGGAGTTTGAAGCTTAGATTAAATGACTTGTTCAAGGTCACCTGGCAAAATAAAGAGCGGCACAGCTGGGACTCATTCTCTTCTTTTGACTCCAAATCTTGCTCTCTGATTTTAGTGCATGATACTTCCTCACTCTGAATGAACTGCCAAAAGAGAAAATATGCCAGCCATGTGCATATTAACAGCAATGGTTTGAAGTACTAGTAAACAGCCAAGTCCTCTTCCCTGGGAAGGTTTCAGCTGATTGGAATTCTCAGTCTGTTTTTCCAGTTTATGTAAGGAAGGAGGATAAAGAACTGTAATGTTTGGACTTGCAACAAACTTTAATTCCCTTAGTGGAAACACTAAAGATACAGTTGCATTGCCAGTTTGGCAAAAGGAAATATTTAAGCTCTCAAGTAGAAATAACTTACTGAGTTTCTAGTACAGCCAGTGTTCTAGACCCCAGGAGGGATTTATCATGAATCAGGGAATGTTAGAGCTCTGAAATCCATTCATTCTAAGGCTTAAAGGCTGAGTTTGTCTAGACAGTTCAGTAGAACAATTCTGTATACCTTTATTGAGCTCCTGCTGTTTACTAGGAATAGTAATCGACACTGCTTAGGAATTTTATGGTCTGGTTGAGAAGGCACACACAGACAAATAATTATATTGTAGTTTAAGAAAGCACTATAATTGAGAGATACACAAAGAGCACTGAAGAGGGAATGATCAATTCTGATCAGACCAAGAGTGAGAGGAGTGACTGGAAAAAAATTTACAATGAAGATGATGTTTGATTTGTACCTTGCAGGATGGGTCACATCTTTAGACAGAAAGGGAATGAAGGGCATTGTAGGCAGAGGGAACAGTATATGCAGAGTCTTAGAAATATGAAAGAGCTTATTGTTTGAGGGAAGCAGTGGAAAGCTTGATTCAGCTAGAACTGGAGAGTAAGGTAAAGTAGGCCTCCTCTCTGATCTAGGACTATCAAGGCCCCTTCTTACTATGCTGTGTCAACTCACTGGGTGTATTCTTCTTCACATGTGGGTGTTCTCTGAGATAGGCTGCATCTCCTCTCCAGTCTTGCTAGCCTTTCTTTAGAGCTTAGTACAATTACACACTCTTCTATAAAGCTTTCCAGGCTGATAGCTGATTGTTGTCTTATCCCAACTCCTGTCGCCCTTTGTAAGCCAGTGTAGTTGCCTCCTAAGTTAATACTGACAAGTGTTCATCCATGATTTGTTCCTATATTGCTTTCTATTCTAGAAGGATTTGCTATTAATGATGTTTCTGATTATAGTCGGAGTGGAGGTTTATCGTTCAGTTACTTATATTTCTTAAGCCTTGGGTATAGGTTTATTTTGAGGTTGTTTAACCTTCTAATCAGCTCAGGAATCCTTCAGTTTAGGGAATAAAACATGGTGCAGTGAGACCCTTTAAGAAGCCTTTGCTGACCCTCCTAGAGCTAATAATTCCTTTTCTTTTTGTCTTAGGGCTTGTCACTCTGCCTACAACTCTCTCTTTTTTAGTGTCTGTCTCCACAATTAGGTAGTGAGCTCCCTGAGGACAGGGATTTTGGTATAGTTCATTTGTTGTGTTTTCAACAGCCAGTGTAGAGCCTGGACACAGAATAGGTGCTTGGTACATGTTTATTGTTTATTGAGAGCCAGAATGCAGGAATTCTAATTCCAATTCTACCATCATGTGACCTTGGGCAGGTAGGTCACTTCCAATCTTTCAAACTTCAGTTTCTTATCTGTAAAATATGAAGGTTGGACTCCATGACCCGTATCACATCATTTATTCTACTTATAGCAGTCAAGGTCCACTTGAAAAGTTAGAAACCACACTAATAATTTGAACAGGTAAAATTTAATATGAAGAATTGTTAACTAGATAAAAAGTAGTTAACTACAAAAGAGATAAAAAGAAACTCTAAGGTGTAATAGAGGTAGTTACTGCAGAAAACTGGTACCAACCCTAGGGCTGAAGGAAAGATAAACGAGGAAGGAACTTACAAGCTTAAGAAAAGAGAGCTCCGCAAGGCTGAAATTCAGGCCTCTGAGGAGAGTGTATGGTTGCTGTAGGAATGTGTTGCTTTCTGCTGTGGTGAAGAAGAAACTGGCTGGAGAGTGCTCGCCTCAAAACCTGGAAAGCCACTGTGCTGAAATCTACCACGATCCCCTGCATGCTGATCTACTTGCTGATTTGTAGAAAAAAACCAAGCACTGTAAAAGTCCCTTCTTTCTCTCTTAGCTTTGTAATCTCTTTCCAACACGCTCTGTTGGCAAAATAGACATGAATCCCCTGGGAATGGAAACATGTAGCCTGTAGAGTCCAGTCCAGTATCACAGAGCAGGGCAATGAAGAATTTGTTTGGAACCTTAAAGCAAGTAATACATTCCATTTTGTACTAATCTGTTTTGATACTTATTTTCCTCATTGCACCATGAGCTTGATAGTGGCTAGAACAGTGTCATATTTGTCTCTGTATCTACATTGCCCCAGAAGGATCCTAGCACTAAAGAATTGCTCAGTAAATACTGTTTGAATGAAGGAAAGACTCAGTAAGAGAAAATTAGGTGTTTCTCTAGGTTGGTGTAAGTCTGATTATCTTGGAAGAAATTGGAACTGAACATCCTCCCTAGCAATTAAAACCTTATTGAATGCCATTTGTCTTGTGCCTGTCATGTGCATACCTTGCATCAGATGCTACAGTGAGAACATTTTCCTGTTCATATATTTAATATGAAATTAAACATATCCCCTTTCCTAAAGGGCGATGCTCTGAAATCTGGGGTAGTTAGTGTGCACATAAGTATATTCCTCAGAAGAGCAAAGAGATTAATGTATTATGTGTCATGTGCAGTTTAGTTCATTTCATCCCTAGAGCCCATTGTATTATACCCATTTTACAGATGGAGAAACTGAGGCTCAGGACTGTTGAGGTACTTGACCAAAGTTATACAGCCTGTAAGTTGCAAAAGTGGGATATGAGCTCAGGTTTGGCTGTTGTAAAATTTTGAACAGGGCAATACTCTATCCCTTTCTCCCAGCTTACAAGCGTACAAGCACAGAGTTTCTATTAGCTGATGGCAATATAAATGTGTGGAATTGATTTTCTCTTTCTGGTCGTTTGGGGCTGGACAAGTAACAACAAAGCAAATAGCAGTACTTGCAAGGCTGCAGTGATGGTGTTTGCTAATAGCTGGCCTTTCAAGTAAGCCAGTTTGAGCCTGAGCTTCAGATATCTGATTTGTGGAGCAGTTGCTGTCTGGCAGCAGGGTATTCTTTCTCCAAATCCCACACTACCAGCTCACAAAAGAGTTCTGATGCATTCCCTACATTAAACTTCTTTTCTCTTGCTCCTACACAGTTCTTTCCTTTTCTGGGGCCTGAAATTAGATAGACCACTTAATTATTGTTAGGACACAGAATTTATGAGGCTAGTGTGTTTTGTTGCTTCTGAGCCAGCACATGTAGACCCTTTAGGTAAATTAGGTTTGAGAGTCAGTTACTCCTTTCTTTGGTTGTCAGCCAGACAATGCTGGGGACCCAGATGCCTGTCTTATTGCTTGAGGGGTCAGAGTATTGCATGTGGCCTGAGAGAGATAGTGTTAATAAGAAAAGCTTTTCATTGAAAGCATTGGAAGAGACCAATAATGTCAGGATTTGCTAATCAGATTATTCAGCTAGTTATTTTGCGAATATCCACTGGGATGACCACTGATTGCTGACATGGGAGTGTGATTTCAACATGACAGTGAAAAGCCCTTGGGCCAATGTCACCTTTCCTTCATTTCTTTTGATACTATCATTGACTAGGGAATCTTAGGATAGTTACCTTCCCCTTTGATTTTCTTGGCCATAAATGCTGCTGCTTAACTGCTTTTCAGAAGTAATGACATTTATTCTTTGGAAGGAACTGAAGAAAGCCTGCACATGTCATTTATTTTTAACTGCATGCTCATTAGAGTTGAAATCTTACTTTCATTTTGTGGGTTAGCATTGAACAGGAAGAGCCATATAGTGGAATTAGTATGGGCTATAATAGCACAATCACCTGGGCAAAATCCCATTCTGCTACTTAGCAACTTAATAGTTATTTATCCTGTATGAGCTTCAGTTTCCTTTTCACTAAAATGAGAATAATGATAAATAATAATGACAATAATAATGGTCCATAATTTTGGGTAAATCTGTTAATTTCTCTGAGCCTGAATTTATTTATCTGTAAAATGGAGCTAGTAATTCCCTAATAATAGGTTTAGTTTGACAAAGAAACTGGCTAATGTAAATGAAAATATCTGTTGCAGTGCCTGGCACATAGTATTTGAGTATGCTAAGTGCTAAATAGTGGCAATGACTGCTCTTAGGAGATCTGAAGGAAAAGATCCCTGAGGGTGTAATAGTTGCTGTGGGATGGATCAGGGCTTAATAAATACTCATTGGTTAATTCTTTCAGTGGGGAGGTCTTGTCATTTCCTTTAGGAACCGTTTTACTTGATCTATTGGTATTTCTTTTTCTACCGTGTCTCCAGACAGAACTATTTCCCCTGAAAGTTTCCTTCCCAAGCTGTCGTCCTGACATTGCTATTCCAAGTTGCTCTCTATAGAGAAAGTGGAGTACAAAGACTGAGTTGTGGTTCAAAACTTCCACTAGCTTGTATTTCTGGGTTCATTGCTTTGTACACAAGACTGAGGAGGGTTTGTTAGAGGCCTTTAATGAGGTATGATCATGCCATTATTTTGCTATTTCTTTGGTATAAGCCAAGAAGGAGGGCTGGCCAGTAAAAAATGTTTTATAGGACAGTAAACTGGATGTCTCTACAAAGCTGGCCTCTGATCTCCTTAGCCTCTTTAGGCAAGAGACTTGGGCTAGTTTGAATTCCAACTGTTTCAGTTCAAGGGTTTCATTTCTCTCTTTGTCAGAGGTATAGATTTTTAGAGATGTTCAAAGCTGAAGCACAGAGATTAGAGGACTTGTTTAAAGTCTTACGGCAAAAGCAGAACCTAGATTTCTTTTTAATTCTCTTTCTGTAGTTCTTTGGGAAAATTCACTTTCTTTCATAGGATATTTAGCTAACAATAAGCAGCTTATTTTTAAGAATATGCTCTCATTTTCCTTCTCATAAATGCTACAGGATTGTTCTGAGGTATAAAGATTACAGTTCTTTCATGGCCAGTGTTGCTTTTTTCTTTGCAGCACTCCTTGAGATAAGCAAGTCAGATACTCTTGATGATTTTTTTTAAAGTTTATTTATTTATTTTGAGAGAGAGAGGGAAGGGGGGAGGGAAGGAGAGAGAATCCCAAGCAGGCTCCACACTGTCAGAACAGAACCCTAAGCGGGGCTTGATCTCACAAATCATGAGCTCAATGACCTAAGCCGAAACCAAGAGCCAAATGCTTAACCGACTAAGCCACACAGGAACCCTGGGTTTTGTTCTTGTTTAGACAACAATAACAAAAGGAAATTGAGGCCCAAGGAGGGGAGGGTGACTTGTTCAGAGTCACATAGTGAGGGTCAGAATTAGAACTGAGGAGCAAGAAGGCCCTTTTGTTTTTTGGTTTTTGATTATCACTGGGAACATTGTCATACCTTGTCAACACTGGATATTATTACTTTCTACAGTTTTTTCTATACTCATGAGAGAAAAAGACCTCATTGTTTTAATTTTCATCTTCCTAATTACTGGACAAGCTAAATATGTTTTCATGTTTATTGGCCATTTGTAGTTCTGTGAATTTTGTGTCATTTATTGCATAGTCCCTGCTAGGTTCTTTGTCTCTTATCAACTTGGTGAGGGAGTGCTCTTTTGTATACTAAAGGTATTCATCTTTTGATATATAGACTGCAAATACTTTTGACATTTTATTTACAAAACTTGATGCTTCCTTAGAACACCAGAGAGAAAAAAGCCCTTTGTATTGGAATAGCTATTTATTTTTTAAAGTTTATTTATTTTGATAGAGAGAGAGTACAAACAGGGGAGGGACAGAGAGAGAATCTCAAGCAGGCTCTGTGCTGTCAGTATAGAGCCCAATGCTGGGATCGAACTCCCAAACCATGAGATCATGACCTGAGCCAAAACCCAAGAGTTGGGTGCTTAACCAGCTGAGCTACCCAAGCACCCCTGGCATAACTGTTTAAAAATAACATCTCTTACCACTAACACTACTACTGAACATTCACAAATTTAACAAGAACTTTCAAATTCTTTCTATCTTTTGTTCTCTCAAGAATTTCAAGAGGGCTTATGATGAGAATAAAGTGGATTGAGCATGTACATCTTACCTCCTTTTAAAAACTCCATTGAAATAACTAGTATTAACTTACAAAGGCTAAGAGAATGGGAGAATATGGAAAAGAGCCATAAGTGATGGATGATTTAGGGAAGGCAGAATGCTGAGGCTGCAGAGGGAGTGTGGATATGAACAAAGAAAGCCATTTGTGGTATGGAACTCTAGAAAGCTCTGGATAGCAGAGGTTCTTGGCATCTTGAATGTTAGACTGAGAGGTGGAGCTGAAAACAGGGGTTCATTGGTTATAAGGAACAGTTAAAAACCCAGATCTTTTCACTATTTCAGAACATTGGAGGTTTATTCTCTAGGGAAGTAAAAGCTGGGAGGCCGCTTTTTCTCCTGAGGTGGGAGATTGGAGGATTCCTCTCTGAGTAACTGACTCACAGAAGTTGAGGGCCTCCCCAGTAAAAAACTGGTTTGTCACTTTCTCTTGTCACAAGGAAGCCTAGAAGTTAACATGCCCTATTGCTCATACAGTGTATCTGCAAGTGCCTTACTCTTAAATATGAGAGAATAGGCAAAGATCACCTAATATTTGAAAAAAACCCTCTAACATGAATGACAGAATGAAAAGAAATGGATGAAACGAACTCTACCTCCAAAAGAGAGGGGTGGGTGGAGAGCACAAGAGAGACAATGTAGGGAGCAAAAGAAAATTTGAAAAAAACTCATCAAAGGAGATACTGTCTCTATGAAATAAGGATAAGGTCCTGTTAAAACGAAGGAATAGTCAGAGAACAAGAAAGAATCTTCAACCCTTAAAAATGTATTGGAAGTCTGGGGCACCTGGGTGGCTCAGTCGGTTAAGTGTCCAACTCTTGGTTTCGGCTCAAGTCATGATCTTGTGGTTTTGTGAGTTCAAGCCCTGTATCAGGCTCTGTGCTAGTAGTGCAGAGCCTGCTTGGGATCCTCTCTCTCCTTCTTTCTCCGCCCCTCCCTGACTTGTGCTGAATCTGTCTCAAAAAAAAAAAAAAAAAAAAAAACTTAAAAAAATTCTTTTAAATGTATTAGAACTTAAGAAAGAATAAAAACAAATAAGTAGAAGGTAGGAGATGAAAGAAGTTAGAAGATCAGTTTAAAATTTATTTAAATGTAGGGGTGCCTGGGTGGCTTAGTCAGTTAAGTGGCTGACTTAGGCTTAGGTCATGATCTCACGGTTCTTGAATTCAAACCCCATATGGGGCTTTCTGCTGTCAGCACAGAACCCACTTCAGATCCTCTGTACTCCTCACTCTCTGCCCCTCCCCGGCTTGCACTCTGTCCGTCTCAAAATAAATAAATGAATTAAAAAAAAAAAAAAAGAAATTTATTTAAATGTAAAAGTTTTTTAAATTCAAAAGAATTTATTTATTTATTTATTTATTTATTTATTTATTTATTTATTTTATCATTTCCTTGTCCGTTTTCTCTATTTCTTCCCTTTAGATCTCTGAGTTTCCTCATAATTAGGTGTTGGATCACAGGGTGAAGGAAATCATCAAACAAATAATATAATTTCTCAGAACTTAAGTACACATATGTAGAGACTGAAAACCCAATCAAGTATGTTCCATACAATGAATAAAAAAAAATTATATATATATCATCATGAAATTTCGAAACACTGGGTAGAATGAGAATACTGTAAAAGCTTCCAGAGAGAATTAACAGGTCGTACACATCCTAGCAATATGGGAAGCTAGAAGAAATTGCAGGAATTACCTTACATTCTGAGAGGAAATGATTTCCAACCTAGAATTCTATACCCAGTCAAAAGTAACTATCTGATCTGAAGGTAGAAAAAAGAAAAAGATTTTTAGAAATGCAGCATTGCAAAACATTTATTTCCCATGTATGCTATCTCAGGAAACTTGGTAGTTTGATACATCATAATGAGATGGAAGAGAAAGAGGAAGGCGTGGATCTAGGAACAAGGGATTCCAATATAGAAAAGTGAGTAGAAACCTCAGAGTGGTGGGAAAGAAGTATTCTAAGACCACAGCTGTGCAGGTCTTGAGACAAGAGAGAGTTACCAGATTGGAACAAGACGGTGGAGATCTCCTAGAGGGGTGTTTTAAAGAAAAGGTAAAATGAAACCAATACTTTATCTGATATTTTTGACAATATTAAAAGGAGCCTTAATATTATTTTGGAGACTTTGGAGGTGAAGTGGGGAAAAGGACTTAAAACTCAGTAAATTAAAACTGAGGCAACTGTTAATTCAAGGAGAAATTAGAATTCTAGTTGTCCAAGAAGGGCAATGCAGTCATAATACATTACGTGGCTTAGTTGTGAAAAACATTATAATAATGTGAACTCTGAATATTAATTTTTAAAAACATTTTTGAAATAATTATAGATTTACAGGGAGTTGCAAAGATAGTATAGAGAGGTCTTATATACCCTCTACCCAATTTCCCCCAATGGTTAGATCTTGTATAACCATAGTACAGTATCAAAACCGGGAAAATGACATTGGTGCAATGTGTATGTATAGTTTTGTGCCATTTTATCACATGTGTAGATTTGTGTAACCACCACTGCAATGAAGATAGAGAATATCCCATTACTGCAGACATTTCCCTCTTGCTATCCCTTTATAGTCATACTCCTACCCCCCACCACAAATCCTGGTAACTACTAATTTGTTTTTCATCTCTATAATTTTATCATTTTAAGATAAGTATATAAATGGAATAATACACTAAATAGCCTTTTTTTCACTCAGCATAATGCCCTTGAGATCCATACAAGTCATTATGTACATCAGTAGTTCATTCCTTTTGATTTCTGAGTATTATTCTATCGTATGGGTATATCTTAAATACTAGTTTAACTAAAAACTGTGATGTGACTATGTTAGTGGAAGAATAGTGTGTATATATGTGTATGGATAGGTGTGGGGGTGATGATTATGTTATACAGAAAGATAAATGGTAACTAACAAGCATGGTTTTTTTGGAAATAAAGAGGTAAATGCCAAGAGAAAGAGCCAAAGTTAAAACTAGTTGCCTTTGGGAAGCAGAAATCAGGAGTAAGGCAGGGGACTGCCACTTTTTTGTTATAAGCTTTATAGTACTACATACATAGGAAGTAAAGGGCTATTACCTACATAGAAATAAGGCCCAGAGAGTTAAGGGGTCCAAGGTTTTAGAGTGAATATCTAGAGAAGCTGAGATTCCACCTTTGGCTCTCTGATTCTTACCAGTGTGCTTTATCCTCCAGCCTGCCTCGAGGTGATCATACAAGTGAATGCTTGTGCTTCCAACAGAGCCTTCTCAATATTTTTTATATTGGTCATTACAGCCTCTGCATCTAGGACACTGCAAAGTGACTGACCTAGCAAACAAGAGTCCCAATGACCCAGTTCCTGAGTAGCTGATGCTGGGGTAATAAATTACTATAGAACTGGTTTGTGAATGCCAACTTGGCAATTCTGTTTTCCCTTTTGATGGACTAGGGATAGCTCTTTTACAGGAATTATGTGTGTGTGTGTGTGTGTGTATGTGTATTTATATATAATATGTACAAGTACATATTATATATAAATAAATAAATAATCTATAATAATGTTTTTATACACACACACACACACACACACACACACACACACACACACACACGTTTAAAAATCACTCATTGGCACCTGACAAAATACTCCTATTGTAAGAGAGGGAAGTCATAGCTTAGGCTTGGGAGTCAGACAGTTTGAATGCAAGCTTTTGTCCTGCTACATTTTTTGTGTCCTCCACCCCCTTTAGCAAGGTACGTTTCCTTCTTTTCTTTTCTAAGCTTCAATTTCAACTTCCTTGAGAATTCCCTCTCTGACCTCTTCATTGGACTGTAGTGCTCCTGAATTTCCTGTGCTCCAGATATTTCTTTGAGTCACTTCTGCAAATGATTTATTGCTCTCCTATCATGCGTGAAAATTTTATTCTCAGCAAGGAATCCCATTGTCTAGTGCTAGAGATTCATTCTTTGCCCTCATGTGTTAACTCTTGAACAAGATTCAACCCAGGGTGAAGGCCTCAGTATGAGTCAGTGCCCTTGTGGTTTACTTCAAATACTAGGTTATCCCCTTTTCATTGTTACTACCATTAAACTGTTCTTGTCCACAGGCATTAACTGCATGTTCCTTTGGTTTTCTTTGCTTTGTGGTTGTTAAACACTGATTTCTAAGTTCTGAAGATGAAGGTAAGAGCTGTTATTCACCAGCAGAGCAAACTTCATGACTGGATGTGAGCAGAAACAAGAGCAGAACTTTGTGTTTGTCTCCTGCCAGCCCTGGGCTCAGTGGAGAGGAAAAGAGGGTCCCAATGTAGGTAGGGGTAGGTGTGTCTCAGTTTTCTTGTCCCTGAGGAGCAATGCCTTCAGAGAGTTCCACAGGTGTTGCAACAACAGTACAGACAAGAGTATAGAGTCGTTGTCCTGTTATTTAGACTATTCCTGGAGAGGAGGCCAATGGGCTCCTTCTTTTATGGCTCCTACCAAGAGCCACAATAATAGGCTGGGTTGCATATGCAGAAAAAGACACCAATCCTTTTAAATTATAAAACTAAAATCCATCTTATTATAAAAATAGTAACATACTTCCTGAAACTGCTGTACCATAAAAAAATTTTATCAGCTCATTTGTAACTTGGAACTTACCGGTTTCAACCAGTGTAAGAGAGAGTCTTTTAGACCAAAGGACCTTGCTGTTAAGGTAGTGCTTGCTGGGAGGTCTCAGGCTTGTGA
Source organism: Panthera tigris (assembly GCF_018350195.1). NCBI lineage: Eukaryota > Metazoa > Chordata > Mammalia > Carnivora > Felidae > Panthera > Panthera tigris. Next base: position 57,807,265 of record NC_056669.1, read on the forward strand.
GGTGGTTTTCTGGGAGCCATTGCCAGTAATGGTTTTTTCAGCTCATTATTTCAGTTGTCTTTGGGTGCAAAAACAGATGTTTGACAGTAGTGTGAAATAATGTGTAAGCCCATTTCTTCTTTTTCAAGGGCTTGACACCTGATAAGAGGACAAAGCCTTTGGGCAGGATATGTAGGGAGCCCCTTTGATGTTCTGAATTCTGTAAAGGGGCTGTTTCTTTTTAGACAGGGCATCCTTTGGTGACAAGCTTGATCATCCTCCCCATTTATGAATTATAATTTCAGAGAAACATTTTGAGAAGATTGCTAAAGAAACTAGGTCAAATTAGGTATGATTTATGAAATGCACCATTAATGAGGCAATGAGAAAGTCAGTTCTGTCTTTCTGTATCCTGAAATTCTAAAGAGGTTAATTACAGGAAGGCCTTCAAACCATATGTTCTTTTGTCTTGGAAACATTCCCATTTTTGCATAATGTGCTTGCTTATGTGACTGCATCTAGTCATACAGCATTGAGTATCAGCACTTATTACTTGAGTTCTTTTGTTTTATATCTGAAGTTATATAACCTGGCTTTAAAAGAATAAATTATAAGAGTTTGCTGATATGCTACCCTCACTGATCTATGATTAACTTAACAGTATCGCTTCAAAAATCTATCTTCTGTTCCTGTGTGTTCTCCACCATGTTCACTCTGTTCCAGCCACACTCTCTCAGTTCCTCTAAGAGCATATCAAGTTCCTTTCTGCCTCGGTGCCTTTGCCCATGCTATTCCTTTCCCAAAAATGTTTCCCTGAACCTTCCTCCATTATGACTAACTACTCCTCTGTTATGGCTTGTTTAAATGTCACTACCTTGGAGTGTCCTTTCTTGACTTGCTATTCACAAGAAAATCTCTATTTGCTTTTTTATGAGCATCTCTTACAAGTTGTAATTATATGATGTATTTAGTCTGTCCTGTCTGCCCTTCATCATCTTCCTCCTCTAGAGTATAAACTCTGAAGACAGGGGCAGTGGCTGAATGGTTCATTGTTGCATTCTCACTACCTAAAACAATGTCTAGGGTTTGACACATAGTAGGGATTCGTAACAAATATTTGTTGAAAGTTTGAATGAATAAAGGATGCATTCTAGGGAGTATCCAAGAGAACCAGGCAAAAGCTGAATGGCCATTTAAAAATTTTTTCTGAATCGCCATTTTTGACTAAGCTTCGGAAGTCACATAGCATTTTACTTCTGCTGCATACTACTGGTTGGGTGAGTCCAGCTCAGATTCATGAGGAAGAGAATTATACTTTACCTCTTGATTGGGTATATAGATTTCCCATATACCCCCCTCCTTCCATGTGGATAGCCTCCCCTTTCACCAGTATTACCTACTAGAATGGCACCTTTTTTTTTTTAAACCAAAGATGAGCTTACATTGATACATCATAATCACCCCAAATCCATAGTTTACCTTAGGGTTCACTCTTTGTGTTGTATATTCTTGGGTTTGGACAAATATATAATGACACATCTATCATAATATCATACAGAGCATTTCACTGCCAGCAAAATCCTGTCCGTTCCTCCTAATCCCCCTCCCCGCCGGCAACCACTGATTTTATTATTTCCATAGTTTTGCCTTCTCCAGAATGTCATATAGTTGGAATCATACAATATGTAGCCTTTTATGATTGGCTTCTTTCACTTAGTAATATACATTTAAGTTTCATTCATGTCTTTTCATGGCTTGATAGCTCATTTCTTTTTAGCACTGAATAATAATCTGTTGTCTGGATGTACTACAATTTATTTATTCACCTATTGGAGGGCATCTTGGTTTCTTTGAAGTTTTAGCAATTATGAATAAAGCTGCCTGTAAACATTCTTTTATAGGTTTTTGTGTGAACATATATTTTCAACTCCTTTGGATAAATACTAAGGAGTGTGATTGCTGGATCCCATAAGAGTATGTTTAGTTTTGAAAGAAACCATAAAACTGTCTTCCAAAGTGGCTTTACTTATTTATATTCCTACCAGAAATGTATGATCATTTCTGTTGCTCTACATCCTTGCCAGCATTTGGTATTGTCAGTGTTCCAGATTTTAGCAACTCTAATAAGTCATCTCTGATGACTGATGATGTGAGCCAGCCATCTTTTCATCTGCTTCTTTGCCATCTGTATATCTTCTTTGGCAAGGTGTCTGTTAAGGTCTTTGGTCCATTTTTAAATTGGGTTGTTTGCTTTGTTATTGTTGAGTTTTAAGAGTTCTTTGTATATTTTGGAGAGTAGTCTTTTATCAGATGTGTCTTTTGCAAATCTTTTCTCCTAATCTGTGGCTTGTCTTCCAATTCTTTTGATACTGTCTTTTGCAGAGCAAAGGTTTTAATTTTAATGAAGTCTAGTTTATCAGTTATTTCTTTTATGGATCATATCTTTGATGTTGTATCTGAAAAGGCATCACCATACCCAAGGTCATCTGGGTTTTCTATTACTCTTCTAGGAGTTGTATAATTTTGTGTTTTACATGTAAGTCTGTGGTCCATTTTGTGTTAATTTTTGTGAAATGTATAAGGTCTGTGTCTAGATGGATTTTTTTTTTTTTTTGTATGTGGATGTCTAGTTTTTCTGCATCATTTGTTGGAGAGACTGTCTTTGCTCCATTATATTGCCTTTGCTCCTTGACCAAAGATCAATGGACTATATTTATGTGGCTTTATTTCAGGGTTCTTTATTCTGTTCCATTGATGTATTTGTCAGTTCTTTCACTAGTCCTACACTGTCATGGTTACTGTAGCTTTGTAATAAGTCTTAAAGTCAGGTAGCGTCAGTCTTCCAACTTTGTTCTTCTTTTTTGATACTGTGTTGGCTATTCTGGGTCTTTTGCCTCTCTATATATAAACTTTAGAATCAGTTTGTCAATATCCATAAAGTAACTTGCTGGGATTTTTATTAGGATTGTATTGAATCTATAGATCAAGTTGGGGACAGTTGATATCCTGATAATGTTGTCTTTCTCTCCAGGAACATGGAATATCTACTTACTTAGTTCTTTTGTTCCATTAATCAGAGTTTTCTAGTTTTCCTTATATAGATCTTGTATACATTTTGTTAAATTTATACCTATTTCTTTTTGGGGGGATGCTAATGTAGATGTGTTAAAAAATTGTGTTTTTAATTTCAAATTTTACTTCTTTGTTAATATACAGAAAAGCAATTTACTTTTATATAATAACCTTGTATCCTTCAGTCTTGCTGTAATTACATATTAGTTGCAGGAGGGTTTTTTTGTCAATTCTTTGGGATTTTCTACATAGATGATAATTTCATCTGTGAAAAATGACAGTTTTATGTCTTCCTTCCCAATCTGTGTACCTTTGATTTCCCTTCCTTGCCTATTGCATTGGCAAGGACTTCTAGTATGATTTTTTAAAAAAGGGTGGTGAGAGGTGACATCCTTACCTTGTTACTGATATTAGTGGGAATAGTTGGAATTTCTCACTATGAAGTATGTTAGCTGTAGTTTTTTGTAGACGGTCTTTATTAAGTTGAGACAGTTCCCCTCTCTTACTAGTTTACTAAAAATTTTTGTGAGTAGGTGTTGGATTTTGTCAGAAACTTTTCTGCATCTATTGATATGATTGTATAATTTTTCTTTTTAGTCTGTTGATATGATGGATTACCTTAATGGATTTTTGAATGTTGAACCAGCCTCACATACTTAGGACAAATCCCTCTTGGTCATGGTGTATAATTCATTTTACGTTCTTTAAGAATACGTGTGCTGGGGCGCCTGGGTGGCTTGGTCGGTTGAGCGTCCGACTTCGGCTCAGGTCATGATCTCACGGTCCGTGGGTTCGAGCCCCGCGTCGGGCTCTGTGCTGACAGGTCAGAGCCTGGAGCCTGTTTCAGATTCTGTGTCTCCCTCTCTCTCTGCCCCTCCCCCGTTCATGCTCTATCTCTCTCTGTCTCAAAAATAAATAAACGTTAAAAAAAAAAATAAAAAAAAAAAGAATACGTGTGCTAATCTTTTGTTGAGTATTTTTGCGTCTATGGTTATGAGAGAGATTGGTCTGTAGTTTTCTTTTCTTGTAATGCCTTTGTCTAGTTTTGGTATTAGGGTAATGCTGGCCTCACAGAATGAGTTAGGAAGTATTCCCTCTGCTTCTATTCTCTGGAAGACATTGTAGAGAATTGGTATAATTGTTTCCTTAAGTGGTAGAATTCACCCCATCCTGTGAACCCATCCTGGCCTGGTGCTTTCTGTTTAGAAGTTTATTGATTATTGATTTGATTTCTTTAATAGATGTCTATTCAGATCATCTGTTTCTTCTTGTGTGAGTTTTGGCAGATGGTGTCTTTCAAGGAATTGATCTGTTTCATTTAGAGTTGTTTATAGTATTCTTTCATTATCCTTTGAATTTCCATGGGATCTATAGTGATGTCTGCATTTCTGATGCTCGTCTTTTGTGTCCTCTCTCTTTTTTTCTTAGTATCCATTTTATTGATATTTTCAGAGAACAGGCTGTTAGTTTCATTGATTTTCTTTATTGATTTTCTGTTTTCAATTTCAATGATCTTGCTCTCTTATTATTTCTTTTCTTCTGCTTATTTTGGATTTAATTTGCTCTTCTTTTTCTAGTTTCTTAAGGCCCTTTTTTATAGGCATTTACTATTTTTTAAGTTCATTTATTTATTTTGAGAGAAAGAGAGAGTGCAAGTGAGTGGAGGAGGGGCAGAGAGATGGAGAGAGAATCCCAAGCAGGCTCCATGCTGTCAGCACATAGCCTGATGCAGGGGGTCAATCCCATGCATGGTGAGAGCATAACCTGAGCCAAAACCAGGAGTTGGAGGCTTAACCAACTGAGCCAAGCAGGTACCATGTAGGCATTTACTATTAAGTTATGGCTTATGCTGAAAGGAATGATTCCTGATCTCCACTTCTGTAACTGACCTTAACATGAATGGCTTATGCTTCCTATCTTATGTTGTAGTATTAGTATCTGCCTTCATGTTCAAAAACACTCAAGGTCATATTAGGTATTTCAAAAAAATTATTGGTGTTCCTGAGCCAAAACCAAGCTTATACAGTATTTAAGATACTTATGAATTGTTGTTTTTCCCTGATCTTTTTGAGGGACAGAAATACTTATTTCTGAAGAAGTGCACCCTCAGAGAATTAATGGGCAAACACAATCCATCATGACCTATACAGACTTTTTCCTCCCTAAGTAGTGTTCTTTAACTGTTAATAGATAACATCTATTTCTGTTTGGATTTACAAATCTATGAATTAAAATAGCAAAAAGAGCAATAGGCTGTAGTAATCAGGTGACCTGGATTCTAGACTACCTGCATGAGAGGTGACGGTGCAGAGACTGGGATGGCGAAAGACTGTTTACTACTCACTTGCTTAAAACAGAAAAGTATGTGGACTCAGTGACCCTGAAGGTGCCTTACAATCTAAATTTTCTATGCCGACATGCTCTTGTGTCTTCTGAGTTCCCATAGCAATCTGTATTTTTTAAAAAATAATTTATTAGTATACTTGTAATTATTTGTTTCATATTGGTCTTCCCCACTGGGCAATAAACTCCATGGGGGCAGGAATCATGTCTGTTTCATCCATTGCCAAGTACATAGAAGGCACTTAAGGGGCACCTGGGTGCCTCTGTCAGTTAAGCGTCTGACTTCGGCTCAGGTCATGATCTCACGGTCTGTGGGTTCGAGCCCCACGTTGGGTTCTGTGCTGCCAGCTAGGAGCCTGAAGCCTGCTTCGGATTCTGTGTCTCCCTCTCTCTCTCTGCCCCTTCCCTGCTCACGCTCTTTCTTTCTCTGTCTCTCAAAAATAAACAAACATTAAAAAAAAAGGCATTTAATAAATATTTCTGGATGAACGAATGAAGGGTTTTCTACCATGTGTTGTACTTTTAAGAGAGTACAAGTGGGGAAGGAGCAAAGAGAGAGGGAGATAGAATCCAAAGCAGGCTCCTCCCTGACCACACAGAGCCTGATGTTGGGCTAGAACTCACAAACTGAGATCATGACCTGAGCCAAAGTCAGACACTTAACTGACTGAGCCACCCAGGTGCCCCTACCATGCAGACATTCTTACTCTTTAAAGTAGCAGAGGCCCTTGGGGTGCGTAGGTGGCTCAGTTGGTTGAGCGTTGGATTGTGGTTATGGTCATGATCTAGTGGTCTGTGGGTTTGAGCCCTGTGTCAGGCTCTGTGCTGGACAGCTTGGAGCCTGGAGCCTGCTTCAGATTCTGTGTCTCCCTCTCTCTCTGCCGCTCCCCTGTTTGCATTCATGTGTGCTCTCTCTGTCTGTCTCTCTCTCAAAAATAAATAAAAACATTTTAAAGTAGCAGAGGCCCACTGATACATTAATTGCCCCTGGCAAACGAAAAACTACTTTCTTTCTCTTCGGATTTGCCTGTTCTGGTCTTGGGCAAGTTATTTAACCTTGTGCCTCAGTTTTCTCATCACAAAGTGGGGAAAACAATACCTACCTCATCAGGTTGTTGAAAGTGTGATACAGGAGCAGGAAAAGAATTAATTTAAAGGCTTTAGAATTGTGTTTGAAACACAGTAAATGCTATGTGTTTGTTGTTGTTATGTCTTATTATGTTTAACATTATTGTGATCATTGTTTTGTTCCCCTTATAGCACCTAGCATAGGACTGGACACATAATAGACACATTCATCCAATTTCCTGAGGCCTCTACTATATGCCAGGCACTGTTTTAGGAGATGTTAAATGTGGATTAAAATACTGTCCCTGCTCTGAAGCTGTTCACAATCTCATGGCAGAGATAGATATGTAAACAGTATGTAAATATACAAATATACGTATACATATACATATATACTCACAGCATATGTGTGTATATATATGTATATAAAGAGATATATAAGGATAATAATAATGTTATACTAGAAGTAAATACAGTATAATATGGGAGCAGGAAGGAAGGAGAAATTCACAATGACTGCAATGTTTTTATCGTTTACCTCATTGAATTCTCAGGACAGCTCTGTGAGTTGGAGATTCTTAGTCATATCATTATGGATGAGGAAACTAATACTTAATGGTATTAAATTTCTTGCCCAGGGTCATGTAGATAGTAAGTAGTTTTTGGGACTTAAACCTGAATCTGGCCAATTATAAAACCTTTTTTACTATTTCTGGTCCTTACAAAAATACTTTGCTGCTGTTTCTTTGAAATTTATAAGTCCTACAAAGCAAAGCAAAACTATGTTTTTGGCTGAAAGGACTTGAGATTCAGTACATATTTTGAAAAATTCAGCATCTGGAGCCCTGCTGTTCTATTGCTCCTGTTACCTGGTCTGGCAAGGAAAAACTTAATGTCTGGGAAAGCTCAAGATGCCTCAGCTTTGGGCAAGATGGGCTGTGTCCCATTTAACTTTATCCATTGTCTATCCTGTGAGGCTTCTGACTGGTACCTCTTCTCTGGGCAACCAGGCTCCTTTGTGTGGGCAGGGACCTTGGGACCTGAATGGAGAGTTTGTGCAGAGTTTCCTGTGAATGAGAAGTGTTCCTGTGATTAGCCATGACCTCTTAGCAGCAGATACTTTCATCATTTGGCTTCAACTTTCCCACTTCTCCTTTGCAAAAGATTCCACTGGATCTACCAGGAACAAAGCAGCTTCCATTGAATTCAGCAGCTTGTTTCTGATTACATTAGGCATTATCTGTACTGCCCTTTGGCTCACCTCATGAGTGGGCTAGTACTGTGGTTATTTTTCACAGAATATCCAAGCTGGGAGGACCCTAAAAAACCCTGGTTAACCCCTGCTCATTTTGCAGAGCAAGTAAGCTGAGACCCAATAAATGGAAAGTATTTACCCAGATTCCACAGAGTTTGTTCCATAGGTGAGACTAGGACTCTGATGCCTTAACTCCAGGTCACTTTTTCTACCTACCAGACCCTGCTACCTCCTTTTTTCTCACTCATATAAAATCATAAGCTCTTAGAAGGCAGAGATCATGCCTTTTATACCTTTATATCTTTCAGAGAGCCCAAGTTATTAGATATGCTCAGATTTGTTATTATCTGATGTTACATATGGAGAATGCATTGCCTAGTAGAAAGAGATAGGTAGGGGCACCTGGGTGGCTCAGTCAGTTAAGTGTCCGACTTCAGCTCAAGTCATGATCTCACGGCTGGTGAGTGTGAGCCCCACGTCAGGCTCTGTGCTGGCAGTTCAGAGCCTGGAGCCTGCTTCAGATTCTGTGTCTCCGTCTCTCTGCCCCTCCCCCACTAATGCTCTGTCTCTGTCTCTCTCTCAAATATAAATAAACATTAAAAAAATTATTTAAAAAAAAAAGAAAGAAAGAAAGAGATAGGTAGGCCTGGATGGAAATCTTGGCTAGGAGTCAATGGAGTTGGGGTTCTAACTCAGGTATTCTGAGTCCAAGTTGTACAGTCTTTTTTCTAGTAAACTTTTACTGGATTGGTATGCTTTTAACAGGGGAAAAGTGATCCAGACAGAGCCAAGCTCCAGAGGCAGTGAGTGTTGGCTGTACATGGAGAGAAGCAACTAGACTGATGTGGCTAGAGCACAGGTTGGATTAAGTGAGGGGAGGTAGGACTCAGGCAGCCAGAAACATTGGGGGAAAAAGGTGAAAAAGGTTTGGAGCCAAAGAGGACAGATCACTTTATTTTTATTTTCAGTTTTCAAGTCATTTTATTCAGAATTTTGTGTTTGTTTCCTGAATCAATAAATACTATACAAACAATGTAGGAATGGCTACCATTTTCTCTCCCCTGCCTCCCACCTGGGGACAGTCCTCTGGGGCACTTAACTCAGGGGTTCTCCAGATTTGGTTCAGCAAATTAGGTTGAGTGACACTAAAGTCCCTTGAGTAGGGCAGATCACTTTAATGTGCACTTTTTAAAGAAAGCCTCCTGGAGTTGGGAGTCTTGAGTTGGGCCTGAAGGATGGTTAGGATTTGAACTCACAGGGAAGGCACAGGATTTGTGGAGAAGTGAGGACATACTTCTTTTCCTCTTTAAACAAAGTTGGAAAGCCAAGCATCTTTCTAATTTGCCTAGAGTGTTTTTGAGGAGGGGAGTACTGGAAAGTGGAGGTTGGGGCTAGGTTTTAAAAAGCATAGAATTCTGGATTTGAGGATTTAATTTTTATTTCTATTGATACCACTGCAGATGTGCTCCCTCTTCAAAGATGAGTTGTAGGAACCCTGGACAGCAACTGGGTAATGAACTCTGCCTTACTACTCTTCTGGGGTTTTATTTTAGACATTTCACTTGGATGAACTTACCATATGCAGCTTTGGCTATTCTGAAGCAGCCTCAGAGGTCCATGACATTTGTAATTCCCATTTTCCTGAGAAGAGCATTTGAAAAGCATTTGATGAGGCAATGGTAGATGAGAGTGGTTTACTTAGCTAAGGAATCTCTCCCACTTATGGATAGTGACATATGTAAATATGAGGATTCTTAAACTGTCTCTGGAGATTTCTCTACAAATGACAAGGTTTTTAATATATTCCCTTCCTACACTTTTTTTTTTTACCGTTTATTTTTGAGACAGAGAGAGAGCATGAACGGGGGAGGGTCAGAGAGAGGGAGACACAGAATCCGAAACAGGCTCCAGGCTCTGAGCTGTCAGCACAGAGCCCGACGCGGGGCTCGAACTCATGGACCACGAGATCATGACCTGAGCCGAAGTAGGCCACTCAACCGACTGAGCCACCCAGGCGCCCCACCCTTCCTACACTTTAAACAAATCCATAATCAGCCTAGTCTTGGGTTCTGATCCCAACTCTAGTCCTTGACTTGCCTGTGTGGCCATGGATAAGCCTCTTTCCTTTAGTTCCTGCATCCACAGTAACAATGATGCTGAGCTGGAGACCTCTAACAATTTTTCTGGTTCTGATACTTCAGGACTCTGTATATGGAACACAGATCAGCCTTTTCTTTGGCACTCTTCTTATACACAGATCATAATGCATTAAAACATAATTATACCATAGTGACTATACACATATTGGTCTAATCAATACATGTACATGAAACGTTGGTAATCATGCTTCGCTGGCTTTTTGAATGTTTTTGTTGTATTCTGTCCTTTTATGCCCTCCGCTGCCTTCATATTTTGGCTTTGCCTTGTGTCATCCTGCAGAGCAGGTCATAGATCCAAAGACACCACTGCATTTTAGTAGTATTTGGGAAAAAACAACAAAAATTACATTTTAAATTGAACCCGCTGCTTCAGTTTAAACTGGCCTTCCTGGTATCTACAGGTTATCAATTTCTGCTCAGGCAGCCTGCAGGGCCAGGAGGAGGAGACGTGGCAATTTTGTCCCAACTTGATGGAAAAACCTTAAGCCTCACCTTTTCTGTTGGTTGCAAGTGTGTAGCTTACAGCCCACTTCTGCTTTACTGCAGTGTTAAAGATTTGTGGAAAGAGGCCAAAAATGCAAAAGAGGGAACTGTAAGGAACTATATATACAAAATGTGGTTTAAGACAACTGCCTTTGGACAATTTTTTGTTTTCTCCTCATTTTTGTTAATTTGCTCCATAGTTTTGGATATGAGTAATTGTAATAAGGCATTCCAAACATTTCACGGCACTTAAAGTGTAGAGCCTTTTTTTTTTTTTGCCTTTATATAACATACCTTTATAAACAACCTAGAGATAATGCCTACTATGAGTACTTACTTTTTATTGAGTACTTACTGTGTGCCTGACAATGTGCTAAATACTTGCTATGTATCATTTCACTCAACTCTTCTATCAGCTGTAAAAGTGGTGTTATCACAATTTGAAACAGATGAAGACAGTAAGACCCAAAGAAGATAAACAAGATGCCCAAGATCACACAGTTAGTATGTGATGGAGCTCAGACTGGAATCCAGCCAGTAGTGCCTGACTGGACAATCAGTTCTGTTAACTTCTGTGGTTTACTGTCTCTGTGAGATATGGCATTGTATCTTCATTTATAGATGAACAAGCTGACCAGAGAGGCTGTAAATTGCCAGTAATCACATGGCAGATATATGGTAGATATAGGACCTGAATTTTGATTGTTTGGTTTGGAATGTGTGTCCCAGCTGGTTTTTATTCATTTTCACTTTAAACTGTCTTATTTTTATATCATAATAAGATGAACCGTTTCACATTCTTTTGGATTAGTCTTGCTCTGGATTATAAATAAATTATAAAAAGGTCTTACTGGGGATGCTAAGAAAAATAAGATGTTGGGTCTGTTCTTAAGGAACTAATGGTTTGTTGTAAGGAAAAGATACATTCAGAAGCAGTAGTGCTCCCACTAGTTAGTAAGTGGAGGGAAAACCCCTAATGAGTTCAGGCTATGAGTGATTTAAAGGAGAGGAATAGAAGTGTGAGCTACAAGGGGCACCTGGGTGGCTCAGTCGGTTGGGTGTCCGACTTCAGCTCAGGTCATGATCTCACAGTCTGTGAGTTCAAGCCCTGCGTCGGCCTCTGTGCTGACAGCTCAGAGCCTGCTTCAGATTCTGTGTCTCCCTCTCTCTGCCCCTCCCCTGCTCATGCTCTGTCTCTGTCTCAAAATAAATAAAAACATTAAAAAAATTTTTTTTAAAAAGTGTGAGCTACGATTTAATAGGGAGAATTTTGTTGTTGTTGTTGTTATTTTGGGAAGGGTTGTTAATATAGCATATGATAATAAAAATTCCACAACCCTAGTTAAGTGTGATTAGAAAAAAACAAAACTACCGAATTCTGGAGCCAAGTTTTGTTTTTAGTAGGAACACAGTTCTGAAGTACTTATATATGTGAGTGGGGTCATTTAATATATTTGTGTTTTCTATGTCTTGCTTACATAAATGTTTATTGAATGAATGAATTTTGGGTCTGATTGTGAAGATACAGAGGTACTGTGTCATTATTCAGACATAATGTGCAATAAAGTGCTAAAAGTGGAACCTTTAAAGAATGTCTAGTCTAGCCTCTACTTCTAACTGATGAGGGAACTGGGGCACAGAAAGGGGAAGTGACTTCTAATAAGTTGTAGAGAAGGACTGGAATCCACAGCTCCTGGCAGCACTAATGAGTTTCTGTAATAAGTTGCCAATGTTTCCACAGATTTCCTGAGCATGAGTAGAACATACAGAGAAAATATCATTGAAAGTATTTTGAATCACTGACTTTTTACAGTAAAGTGAGGATGTGGAGGTTTGGTTTTTTCTCAGTTCTACAGATCTTGTGTACCAAGTTTAGATTAGAAAGGTTCTATAGGTTAAACCTAACTTTTGATCATAGTTTTCCCACAGGGCACATCTAGCAGAGTTTTTCCCTCAAAGGCCTGGCTGGAAGCAGTGGCCTTTATCTCTGATGTGTAATTTACCTCTCCTTCCTGGTGTTTGAGGCTTGTTGGTCTTGATAAATGCCTGTTTTCTATGCACAGCCTGCAGTTAACATGGGGAGCTCCTGGTGTGGAGCTGCTTAGGAAGCGGTGGGTGAGACTGCAAGTGAAGTGGGCAGGGTGGGTTAATGGCCTGTGCCCACAAGCAATGCATTAACTCAGAGAGCTTGTCTAGTCTGAATGAATCTGTAAATCTCAGTACCAGAAGGGGAAACTGATGTGAAAAGTATGCATTGGTATTGTTTCGCTGCAGAAAGGAATGGAGGTCAAACAGAGTCCAGGAGTGGAGAAGGAATTAGAATCCAGCAGTTCTGGATTTGATTCTAGGCTCAGTCATTTGTAAGCCATATGACCTGGGATGGGTTCCTTAGTCTAAGCTCAGTTCTCCCATCTATAAAGTGGTGTAAGTAATACTAAGCACCTAACAGGGGTATTAAATTCTTCCTGAGATACTGAATGGCTTGTTTATTTTCCTGTTCTTCCAGATCATTTGTCAGATATCACCCTCTCAGTAAGACTTCCCTAACTATCCTCTTAACAATTGTAATTCCTATCCTGACACTCCCTGTTCCCTTATCCTGCTTTATTTTTCTGCTGTACTGCTAATTGTTCATATTTTTTATTTGTTAATCTTGTTGCTCCTCACTCATAATAACAACAAAATACAGCAATAATAGTAACAGCTAGTTCTTATATGTTGGGCACTGTTCTTAGCACTTAACATATGTTAACTAATTTAATCCTTATAAAAATCCTGTTAGGTGGTAGTATTATCCCCATTTTATAGATTAAAAAATTGAGGCATGAGGACATTAAGTGATTTTCAAAGAACACATAACTAGTTAGCAGTGGAGTGATAATCTGAACCTGAGATCTCTGGCTCCAGTCCTTGCTTTTAACCACAGTACTACACCGCCTCATTAGAACATAAGCTTCTTGAAGACAGTGCTGTTTCCTTAGCACCTAGAGTAGTAGTTGGTACATAGTAAACAATGAGTATTTGTTAAATGAATGAATGTGCATTGATAATATTTGTGCGAGAAAAAGTTAAATGGAGCTATTTTATTTGCTGTGGCCCCTTTTATCTTCTAAGGTCCTAACAGTTGCCCTAATTCTGTGCTGGTTCAATATGGTAGCCAACAGTCACATTTTAGGTGCTCAGTAGCCTCATGTGGCTCATAGCTACTATATTGGACACTGCAGATGTAGAACATTTTTATCCCTGTAGAAAGTTCAGTTTGAACAGCACTTCTCTAGCACCTCCTGGGTATCCAGGCTAGAGGGCAAAAAGGAGGAGGAGGTGGAGAAGCTAGTAGTGAGAAAGGAGAGAGAGGGAGAGAGGGAGAGTGATGGGCTCATGGAGGGCCTTGAATGCTGAAATAAAGTTTGGCCTTTAGTTTTAAGCCAGAGGTTTCTGAATTTGACCATGTATCAGAAATACCTGGGGGAAGCTTGTTTAGCATTCTGATTCTCAGGTGGTCTGAGTTAGTAGTTTTGGTGTGGGACCTACAAATCTGTGTGTGTGTGTGTGTGTGTGTGTGTAAAATAACACATGACATAAACGTCACTGTCTAAACTATTTTTAAGTGTGTAGTGTAGTACAGTAGTGTTAACTATACGTACCTTGTACAACAGATCTCTAGTACTTTTCCTTTTGCACAACTGAAATTATACCCGATAAACAACAACTTCCTATCCCACAGAGTCCCTAGCAACTACCATTCTACTTTCTAAGAGTTTGACTACTTAAGATATTTCATGTAAGTAGAATTATGCAGTATCTGTCTTTTTGTGACTGGCTTATTTTACTTAGCATAACATCCTCAAGGATTATCCATGTTGTAGCATATGATAAGATTTTCTTCTTTTTATTATTTTATTTTTGTTTTAGTTTTTAAATATTTATTTTGAGAGAGAGAATGTGAGTTCAAGCAGGGGAGGGTCAGAGAGACAGGGAATCCCAAGCAGGCTCCATGCTGTCATCGTAGAGCCCGATGCGGGGTTCCATCCCATGAACTGTGAGATCATAACCTGAGCTGAAATCAAGAGTTGGACACTTAACTGACTGAGCCACCCAGGCGCCCCCAGGATTTTCTTCTTTTTATTTTTTATTTATTAAAAAAAATTTTTTTTAACGTTTATTCATTTTTGAGAGTGAGAGAGACAGAGCACGAGTGGGAGAGGGGCAGAGAGAGAGGGAGACACAGAATCGGAAGCAGACTCCAGGCTCTGAGCTGTCAGCACAGGGCCCGATGTGGGGCTTAAACCCACGGACTGTGAGATCATGGCTTGAGCCGAAGTCAGACGCTTGACCGACTGAGCCACCCAGGCACCCCTTTCTTCTTTTTAAAGACTTAATAATATATTGCAAATATACACTATATTTTCTTTATTCATTCACTGTCAGTGGACATTTAGGTTGCTTCTCCCTCTTGGCTGTTATGAATAATGCTGCAGTGAACATAGTTATGCAAATATCTCTTTAATATCCTGTTCTTAGTTCTTTTGGATTTAGGCCCAGAAGTGGAATTGCTAGATCATATAATAATTCTATTTTTAACTTTTTGAGGAACTTCCATACTGTTTTCCACAGCAGCTATACCATTTTACATTCCCACAAACTGCACAAGGGTTCCAGTTTCTCTGCATCTTTGCCAACCCTTGTTATTTTCTGTTTTTTTTTTTAATTTAATTTTTTTTTTTAATACTGGCTATCCTAACAGATGTGAGGTAGTAGCTCATCGTGGTTTTGATTTGCACTTCCTTGATAATTAGTGATGTTGAGCATCTTTTTGTATGAGTGTTGGCCATTTGGAGAAATGTCTATTCAAGTTCTCTGCCAAGTTTTAAATCAAATTATGTATTTATAAAACTGTTTTAAATAAGTACCCTGAGTAATTCTGATGGAGTGTGGTGGTGAGTGGGCCAGCAGCTGTGATGGAGAGTGAGGAAGCTTGGCTCATTCAAGCTACATTATTCTCAATTGGGTTATTCTTGGCATCACATGCTGTCTCCGGTTTGATTTTTTTGTTATGTCTATATCATTAAGCCTCAAATTAGACAGGTGCTTCCCTGAGGAGTCTTCACTGTGTCCTGAAATTACCCTCTCTTCCATTTTCTGAGCCTTTAGCTTGTTCTTTCAGTATCTTTCCTTTTCAGCAGGCGTGCTTTCTCAGTGTTGGTGCTGCTGGGCAGCAATCTCTCCATTGGTCCTATCTTAAATTTCTTCCCCGTTTCTTCAGCTTCATCACAACCAAACTCTTCCTGATCTTGTGCCAAGGCCTGTAGCCTAGGGCTTCCTGGGGCCTTTGCATCAAAGAAGGATGGTTTTGCCTGGTTTTTCTGAGCCTTTCTGTCCTGAGACAAAGGACTTGGCCTGATACTCAGAGTCTCAACTGTCTGGAATGCAGCAGTTCCTGATTCAGAGTCTTGGACCTCCCATTGCAAGGGCCCAGTAGTCTTTGAACTACACAGTAAGCAGAGGAGGTCTCTTGTGCTTCAGGTGGAAAAGCAGCCTCACTGCCATTCTTCTGGTTTGGGGAGTCTAGAAACCTGCGGTCCAGTCCTGGATCTGTTATTGATTTTCCCTGTGACTTTGAGGAAGTCACTTGGTCTCTGTTTTCTCTGTTGGAAAATGAAGGGCTTGAATTAAATGATCTTTGAGGTCCTACTAAGCTATACATTCTTTGGTCGCTTTCCATTAATTAATGGTGTGCTCAGCTCTGTATCAGCCAGTGGGGAACTCCATAGGTTAACTAGATAGCCTCTGCTTTCACAAAGCTCATAGCCCAGGAGGGAAGCACTCACATGAACAATCACGTCTAACTTGAAGCAGGTCCAGAATGGGACTGTCACCTGGTGTGTTTGAACAGAGCACAGTGATTAGTTCCTGCTGGAAGGATCTGTGAAGTTTCAAGTAGGAGAGAGGGTTTGAGCCTTTGGTCCTGTCTTCACTTCTGTTGTTCTTCCTTTTCCCATCCCCATAGTCCCCAGGCCCATTCCCTTCTCAAACTTTGCCACAGTTTTCATGGTAAATCATGTTACTCCTTAAACACACAAACACACACACACACACACACACACACACACACAAACAAACCTAAAACACATACACACATAGAAATCCCTTCCTCCCTTGTCCAAACTCTTGCAGTAGTTGTATAGGTGTACAGGTTACATGTAAAGCTCCTCTAGTTTTTATTATTTGGAACCAGGAGTTCAAGTAGCTTCTCTCATTTTGTCTGCTATGAGGATTTTAAGCTGAGGGTTTGAGTCTCAGTTTTGCAACTACACTACGACCTCCATAGGGCAAACAATAGATCTTATTCTTTGGTCATCTATACCTCTTCCAAGTGATTTTCGTAACAAATAGCCCTGAGTAGAGAGTCATTAGATGTGGGCTTATTTTAAACTGAGTCTCTTGGCTCTGATATGGATGTCACACTTGCTTATTTATTTAAGATGTGGTGTTTATATTAAGTGATAAATTTAAACATGTAACAGGTTTTTTTTTTTTTTAAGTTTATTTATTTTGAGAGAGAGTGCGTGCGTGCACGCACTCATTCATGTGCAGGAGGGGCACAGAGAGAATCCCAAGTAGGCTCCACACTGTCAGCGCAGAGCCCCATGTAGGGCTAGATCCCATGAACCGGGAGATCATGACCTGAGCCAAAACCAGCAGTCAGAGGTTCAACCAGCTGAGCCACCCAGGCACCCCAAATGTGTAACAGGTTTTTGTTGTTGTTGTTGTTGTTGTTGTTTTGGTTTTTTTGTCAATTTGATCCTTCTTTCTTGCCTCAACCATCTTCTTGGCTCTAAGAAGGATAGTAAACCTGTTGTTACATGAAGGAAAGAACACTGGGTTTAGAGTGTGAGGAGTCAGGGTAGAGTCTGGGCAACTTTGTAAGTAGAGACTAATCCCACCTCTGATTCCCCATTGAGTTATTAGATGATTGCAGAAATGCTTTGGAAAGTAAAAAATTGATCTTTGATTTTTTTTTTTGGCTTTTAGCATTTGTAATTTAACAAATATTCACAAAGTACTTAATGTGTACCAAATCCTGTGCTAGAGGAATAGAAGGAAGAGTAAGATATAGCCTTTGCCCTCCAAGTACTTTACATGCTAACTTGGCAGGCAGGTATGAATACAAAGGAATAAAGGAAGTGAACAAAGGGGGTGGGGAGGGAAAAGAATCAGGGAAAAGTGCTTGAATGTGAGACTTGTCAGGTTTTATGGGGTTCAGTTTGGGAACTTGACTTGTCTTGTGAAGGTCCTATGATGTCTTTTCTCAGAGTACAGCTAGGGTGAAGGATCTGCTTCTCACATACGATATGAGATCAGAGAGTCAGTGTTCAGTCAGTTATCATTTTTGTATAACAGCAGTGTTGCATAGGAGAAAGAATAGGGAACTTGAGTTCAAATCTCTGGTCTTCACTAAAGTGTATTCATCCTTGAACATGTTACATAATGTTGCTGAAAGATTAGTTTTGTTAATAAAAATGAGAGAATAAATGCCTCACATAATTATTCAGTTCAATTTGATAAACATTTACGGGAGTCTACTTTGTGCTAGCTGGATTCTGAGGTTGCAGAAGTGAAAGGAAAATTTCCCAGGAACTCTCAATCTAGTGGGAAGAATTGTATCATGTAAGAATGTGAGATAGAAGCTATGTAATAAGAGCATCCCATGATTATAAGTGCTATATAAACATGAAGGCTTCGGGGCGCCTGGGTGGCTCAGTCGGTTAGGCGGCCGACTTCGGCTCAGGTCATGATCTTGCGGTCCGTGAGTTCTAGCCCCGCGTCGGGCTCTGTGCTGACAGCTCAGAGCCTGGAGCCTGCTTCATATTCTGTGTCTCCCTCTCTCTGACCCTCCCCTGTTCATGCTCTGTCTCTCCCTGTCTCAAAAATAAATAAACGTTTAAAAAAAAAATTTAAACATGAAGGCTTCTGCCATAGATGACCATTCATAGAGCTGCTTCCCACTAGAACAGTATTACCATAAGCAGTGTCTTATCATATCTCCTTTCTGTTTTTGGGAGGTGTGTGTGTGTGTGTGTGTGTGTGTGTGTGTGTGTGTGTTTTCTTTATTAACAGCTGGTTCCTGAAAGCTCAAGATTATTACAAGGAATAAATGTGATAACATCAGTCAGGTCAACTGGAGTTAGCATCTGACACACAGTAGGTAGTGACTAATGGAAGCTTTCGTTATCCCTAATCTGTGCTTCATCTGAGTCACAGAACAAGGAGAGTCTCTCAAATTAACTGCCATGTTCTGGGCACTGTTCTAGGGATTAGGGGTACAACAGTGAACAAAAATAGATGCAAATATTTATCATAATGGAACTTATATTTTTGCGGGGAAGACAAATAACCAAGATAAAAAGTAAAATATTAAGTATGGTAGACAAGTGGGAAAGAGGAAAAAATAAAGCAAAGGAGGGAGAACTATAGTGTTGGGGGTGAAGGTTTAAACTTAAAAAAAATTTTTTTTTAAGTTTATTTATTTTTGAGAGAGAGACAGAGCGTGAGTGAGGGGAGGGGCAGAGAGAGAGGGAGACACAGAATTGGAAGCAAGGTCCAGGCTCTGAGCTGTCAGCACAGAGCCTGATGTGGGGCTCAAACTCACAAACCGTGAGATCATGACCTGTGCTGAAGTCAGATGCTTAACCAACTGAGCCACCCAGGTACCAGTGAACTTTTAAATAAGGAGCCAAGGAATGCCTCACTTGAGAAGGTAACTTTCGATTAAGATCTGAAGAAGATGAGAGAATGAGTTGGAGGAAGAACATTCCAGGCAGAGAACAGCAAGTGCCAAGGCTCCAAAGCCAGACCTGGTATGTTTCAAGGAATGGCACGAGGACAGGGTGGCTGAAGTGAAGTGATCAAAGGGGAGAATAATAGAAGAGGTTGGAATGTTGTAATGGGAGTAGACCTTGTCGGGTCTTCTAGATCCTAGGAAAGACTTAGCTTCTCCACAGAGTAAGATGGGAAGTCATTGACGGAAGAGTTACCTGATACAACTTATTCATATGTTTTCATAGACTCATTCTGACTACTCTGTTGAGAATAGATGGAAGAAAGGATAGCTCCTAAAGCAGAGAGACCAATTAGGCAGTTGCATCCGTCCTGGTGAGAGATGTTGGTGGTTTAGATTAAGATGAATGAAGTGGGGGTAGTGAGACTTGATTTTCAGGTAGAGCTGAAAAAAATTTGCTGTTGAAGTAGTTGTGAGGTATAAGAAAAAGAGAAGTGAAGAGAGACACCAAAATTTTGACCTTTGCAGTTGAAAGGATGGAGTTGACTGGGCGCCTGGGTGGCTCAGTCGGTTAAGCTTCCAACTTTGGCTCAGGTCATGATCTCACGGTTCGAGAGTTCATTTGAGCCCTGTGTTGGACTCTGTGTGGACAGCTCAGAGCCTGGAGCCTGTTTCAGATTCTGTGTCTCCCTGTCTCTCTTCCCTCCCCCACTCATGCTCTCTCATTCTCTTTCTCTCTCAAAAATAAGTAAACATTAAAAAAATTAAAAAAAAAAAAAGGATGGAGTTGCCATTAACTGAACTGGGAAAAGACTTGAGGAGAAACAGATTTCAGGGGAGAGGGTGAGTGAATATAAAAATAGAGATGGTATTTACATTCACAATATTAGATGAAGTGACCTTGGGGATGCATGAAGATAGAAAAGAGAAAAGAGGCCCAAGACTTGAGCCTAGGTCACCACAAAGTTTAGACACTGAGAAAAAACTGCCAGAATAATGCAGAAAAACAAAACAAAACAAAAAACCTCCACCAAAACTCAGTGAGTATAGTGTCTGGAAGCCAAGTGAAGAAAGTGCTTAAAAGAGGGGAGAAAGTGATCAGCTGGGTCACATTCTGCTGACATATCAAGGAAGATGAGAGCTGAAAACTGATCACTAGTTTTAGCATGGTAGAGGTCATTGGTGACTTTGATAAGAACAGCAGTTGTGGTATGTATGGTGGGAATGAAAAATCTGATTGGCATGGGTTTTGTTTTGTTTTGTTTTTTTTAATTTTTTTAACGTTTTATTTATTTTTGAGATAGAGACAGAGCATGAATGGGGGAGGGGCAGAGAGAGAGGGAGACACAGAATCCGAAGCAGGCTCCAGACTCTGAGCCATCAGCCCAGAGCCCGACGCGGGGCTTGAACTCACGGACCGCGAGATCATGACCTGAGCTGAAGTCGGACGCTTAACCGACTGAGCCACCCAGGTGCCCCTGATTGGCATGGGTTTAAAAGAATGAGACGAAAGACAAGAGAAAGCAAATATAAATAGCTCTTTCTAGAAGCTTTGTTGTGAAGGGAAGTAGAGAAATGGATTGATAACTGGCATGTTCAATAGAATAAAGAATGGGGGTTTTGTTATTTTTTTTTTAATTTATTTTTTTAGATAAGACAAAAGCAGCAGGAGGCTAACAGGAATAATCCCGAAGAAAGGGAAAAACCTGATAATGTGGGAGAAAGAGAAGAAATAACCAGAGTAATGTCATTTGTTTGGTGAGGGGATGGAATCTGGTTTATCTGTCTTTGGAGGGTTGGATATGGAGTGGTACCCATGGTCAGAGGGGAGAAATCAGAGTATACGTGCACAGACGCACTTAGGTAGGTAAATGTGGTGGGAGCATTCTCTTTTGTGATTGATTTATTTAGACAGATAAGCAAAGTCACTAGGTGATAAAATAACTAGTGAGGTTAGCAGCAGAGAAAGCATGAAATAGTGTAGGAAAAGTAAATTGTCTTGGCAAATACAGAATGATTGGGTTGCATTTAGAGCCTACATGAAAATAGTGATCATAAGTTTAAAGTTTAAATTTGGTGGACATAGTTGTGTATATTTTCTTCTCCCAAGACCTGTGCCAATGTAGGCAGAGAGTAGTAGATGGTGAATTACATTTAACCAGAGCTGTGGTTTAATCAAACTTGTGTTAAGATAGAGGGCCAAGGGAGTGATTATAAAAATTGACCAAGGAATTTAAACTAGCCAGGATTAGGAGGGAAGTAAGGATGTGAGGAATGTGATAGAAATTAAATGTAGGTAGGATCAGTAGATTAAATGTCCTGATAGGCTGAAGGGTTGTTAGAATTGGGGTAACTATAGTGAGTAAACTGGAAAGATAGGAGATAGTGACTGGAGAATGAGATATTTGGAATTAAGGCTATAGAAAATTGACAGTTATTGGTAATGACAAGGTAAAACCATGGAATGAGAGGTTGAGGTAGAGTGGAATTCAAGATCAACAGAGAAGAGGAGGTCAAGTAACTGGGAGGGCAGTATTCTGTAGCCATTATTTATATAGTTACTGAAATTACCAAGAATTATGGCAAGAATGGTATTGGGGAGAAAAACCATTTGCTAGGAACCATAACCTTTAAGACATAAGTGGAAATATCTTGGGCTACAAGTTCAAGGCCCAGTGGTAGATGGGGAATGAGAGAAAAAAACAGCCCCATTTGCTAGGGCTGCAAAGGAAACATTGTCAGGGACTGCTAGATTTCACTTAGAGCAAGAAGGCACGGGGGGGGGGGGGGGGGACATTCACAGAAGAGATTGAATATACAGAGATTTGCTAACCTTGAGATCCAGAGGGAACAGTGGAAAAGGTCAGGAGATGAAGAGGGGAGAGAGGTAAGAGTCAGAAAATGCAATGTACAAGCCACATAGGAGTGAAGTCTGGAAGATGAGAAACAGCCTGGGGGTCCAGGGGTGGGGTTGGGTGCAGCAGCTAATGACGTTCCCAACTGAGAAGGAGGTGGTCTTTTCTAATTGTTTGTAGTAAGATTATTCAAATTGGTTTTCCAATGACATTTGGAATAAGGTATGATTTGCTGGTTAAAAAATTATCCACTTGTGGGCACCCTGGGGGCTCAGTCCGTTAAGCTTCCGACTCTTGATTTCACCTCAGGTCATGATCTCATGGACTGTGGGATCAAGCCCTGCTTTGGGCTCTGTGCTGACCGCATGGGGTCTGCTTGGGATCTTTCTCCCCTTTCTCTGCCGCTCCCCCGGCCCACACGAGTGCTCTCTCTAACATTTATTTTTATTAAAAAAAAAAAATTATTTTTAATGTTTATTTTTGAGATGGAGACAGAACGTGAGCAGGGGAGGGGCAGAGAGAGAGGGAGACACAGAATCTGAAACAGGCTCCAAGCTGTCAGCACAGAGCCCGACATGGGGCTCAAACTCACAAACCATGAGATTGTGACCTGAGCCGAAGTCAGACGCTTAACCGACTGAGCCAGCCACTCAGGCACCCCTATTTTTATTTTTTATTTTTTTAATGTTTATTCACTTTTGAGAGAGAGTGTGCGCCTGAGTGTACACACATGAGAGTCGGGGAGGGACAGAGGATCCGAAGCAGGCTCTACAGTGACAGCAGAGCGCTTCATGCGGGATTTGAACCCAGGATCCATGAGATCATGACCTGAGCCAAAATCGGATGCCTAACTTACTGAACCACCCTACCACCCCTCAAAATAAATAAACATTCAAAATAATAATCCATGTGGATAATATAAATTTATTTGCAAATATTAAAAACATACTGCTTTGGAATAAGAAACATTTATAGGTGTATTACAAAAAGCAGACAGATGCACATTATTCTCCTGCAAGAAAATATGCTTGGCAGTGCCAAAGTAGATTGGATCTTGTTCGAAGCATTAATTTATATATTCAAACATTGATACCACTTTGTCTTTTTTACTGAGGGTCATTTTGCTTCCTAATGAACATACTGGAATTTATTTTCAGGTTGCTTCATCTGAGGGATCTATTCAGAAATAGTTGTTCCAGATTACAAATCAATTTGGAAATCCCAGTGGCACGTGAGGGGGAAAAAAAAATCCTGCAGTGAGCTTTTGATTTTATCTTGAAAAGCTAATAAATGGTGGTCAGACTTCTAGTTTGTGATCATCTTTATCTAAAACAGGAAGTCTGGAACGTTTTAAAAATCAATGTCTTGATGTTACAACAGATAAACCTTGGCAATGTTATGCTAAGTGAAATAAGTCAGTCATAAGGGACATGTGTAATTCCTCTTATACAAGGTTCCTAGAATAATTAAATTCATAGAGATAGAAAGTGGAATGGTGGTTGTTGGGGGAGGAGAGAATGGGGAGAGTTAGTCTTTAGTAGGTACAGAGTTTCAATTAGGGAAGATGAAAAAATTCTGGAGATGGATGGTGGTGATAGTTGCACAATAGTGTGAATGTATTTTATGCCTCAGAACTATACACTTAAAAATGGTTAAATTGGTAAATTTTGTGATACATATTTTACCACCACAAACAAAAAATCCTCCAGTGTTTTGAGTGTCCAGTGCCTACAAGATTGCTTGCCTAAACGAGTTGACCATTCTCACGTTTTATTCTATTCTATTCTATTCTATTCTATTCTATTCTATTCTATTCTATTCTATTCTATTTATTTTATTTTAGAAATAAAGAGTGCAAGGTGGGGATGGAGGCAGAGGAAAAAGAGAGAGAGAATCTTAAGCAGGCTCCACGCTCAGTGTGGAACCCAACTCAGGGCTCAGTCCTACAACCTTGGGATCATAACCTGAGCCAAAATCAAGAGTCAGATGCTTAACCAACTGAACCACCTAGGTACCCCATTCTCATATTGAATTACAAATAATGAACCCCCTTCTCCCTAATACCTTACATTTGTGTACTACTGTACAGTTAAATGTTTTCATATCTCATTCAGAACAGCCTTGAGAAGTAGGTAGATAGGAATAGATAAAGAAATTGATTCTAAGAGACTTGCTCCTGTTAAGTCAGAGGGAGTGTCTAGTTCAACATGGTCTAGTTTCAGAACCTTCCTAGCCATAAATGAGGGAGTTTAAAACTTATAAGTGGGGGGGTTTTCCTGAAGCAATATAGTTCCTTCAGCAGAGACCTCCTCCCTTTATTAGAGCACAGAGGCAGAACAGTTGAGATCTGCACTCCTGACTTGCACGCGCTGCCTGGTTTGTATCCAGTTCTTCAGCAGAGATTTGGACCTGGGAGACTGATCATACCATCTGCAGTTTGACCAGTTAAATTCTACATGCTCATCTTTTTTTTTTCCCCCTGAAGGGAATTAGTTTTTCAAATATCATAACATAATAGGATCAAAAGTAAATAAAGAGATTCACAATGAAGGGGGAAAATAAGGAAAACAGAATAAATGAAGCCAAGATAAATTTAGTACCAGGAGTTTTTTGTTTTTGTTTTTGCTTTTGTTTTTTTTTGCTAAGATTTGGTAGCAAATTCAACTCTGAGCTTTCTGGTGGCCACAGCAAGGTCTGGTCCAAGATTCAGAGTGTCTGTCATTCGCCCATCTATTCTTTCAACTGATAGTTTATTCTCAGAAGACACACATGTATCTCTGGCTCTAATGTCTGAAGAAAATAGAGCTCATTTTAAACAATGGCTGACATTAGTGGTTGCCACAGTAAACTTGATGGTAAGCTCTTTGTCTGGTTTATTTCTATTTAGCTTATACCTGGCACCAGCGATTGGCTCAGACTGAATAATTATTATGGACTTGATGTATGAATAAGAAATGATTGCTCTTTTTAGGATCTGATGTAAAACTTGGACAATGGACAGTCATTTTGATGTTCAGCAAATACTGAATACTTGTAGATACTTGGTCCTGTGCTGGGCCCTTTGAAAAATAAAGACATAAATTATGGCTTTATCTTCAAGGAGTATTTTAAAAAAGCTAATGATACAAAGCACTGTGTGAAGATATAAAATGCTTTGTGAGGATTATGGGAGCTCAGAGGAGAGAGTTCATCATAGGCCAGGCTGTTCAGTTTCCCCAATGGTAAAAAGGGAATAATAGTACCTACTTCATAGGGTGGTTGTGAAAATTAAATAGTTAATATATGTAAAGGTCTAAGAAAAATGCCTGGCTCATAGGAAGCATTCCACAAATACTAGCTAATAATAATATTTAGGGAAGACATCCTGGAGAAAAGAGTGCATGGAGTTAGGCTCTTTATATCCCTGTGTTTGTCCCTACCAAAGCGTGTGGGTGTCCTTATTTGACTCTTGATATGTTTCCCTTGTCTGCTAGCTCCAAGGTCCTTAAGGGCGGGTATCATAACTTATACTCATCTCTGTATCCTTTTTTTTAATTGTCTAAAACATTTTAATGTATTTTTGAGAGACACAGCATGAGTGGAGGTGGGGTAGAGAGAGAGAGAGGGAGACACAGAATCTAAAGCAGGCTCCAGGCTCTGAGCTGTCAGCACAGAGCCTGATGCGGGGCTCAAACCCATGAACCGCAAGATCACGACCTGAGCCGAAGTTGGACACTTAACCGACTGAGCCACCTAGGCGCCCTTCATCTCTATATCCTTAATGCTGGTACTGGGCCTGGTATAACATAAACACCCAGTGAAGGTTTGTTGACTAAAGGAAGAAAGCAAGCAAGCATACTGGGAGCCAAGCAGGCTTGCTCCTTTAACAGCTGAGAAGGTTCTAAAGACATGCTTTCTGGGAGTCCTACTTGGCTCTGAATTACATCTGACAGCATGTTCTGCTTGCTGTCCTGTTACTCTTCCTCCATGTTCCTTCATTCCTTACTGCCTTTATACCCTTGTTGGACTACTGCTGACCTCTAAGCAAATGAACTAATGGTTGGTGGGTAGTTAGTTCACAGCAGTTGTCATCTCAGATCATATTGATTTCCAGTTGTTCACTGGACATCTTTGCCTCTGCTTGTTCAAAAATGAATGCCATATTTCACTGCTTACCTAGAAACTCCTTACTTTCTCCTCATTGAGCCCTGTATAGAGTTTCTAAAACCTATCACTTATGACTCTGAAATAATTTCTATGTTCTTTCCTTCTTTTGTATTTCCACTCTTCCTTTTTAGTTCTTGTTTCTATTCTGCCAGTTCATCCTCCAACTTCTCATGAAATGTCATTCTAAAACACAGATATGTCACTTTATTAATTTAATTTTTCGTCGCTCCCTATTTATCTTCATAGCATTTCTTTAGATTATATGGTAGGGCTCAATTTCCATGTTATAGATGAGATAATTGCATTCCTGGAACAGATGGCCTCAAGGTGAAATTAATACTCCTCTTAGCCTTTTGAGGCTAATTACCCTTCTAAAACCTCAGACCCAGGAAGAGAACAGTCTAAAGTCTAACAGTCCTGTCCCTATAGAAATTGTGGGTCCAAGGCATTGAAAATCATATGTGATGAGGATGTTTCCCCAGATGCAATAATGATAAAAATCAACATTTGTTACGTGTTTGTACTCTGGCAAAACATGTATTGTCTTATTTAGTCCTCCCAACAATCCTAGGATATAGTTAACACTAGTATTTCCACTCTACAGAAGAGGAAACTGAAATTAAGTGTGGCATACAAGGCCTCACATGTGCTATGACTTAAAAACCTATGTTCTTAACTATTATATGAAGTTTCTAGGTAGCACTTTGCACATGTTGCTTCCCTAGGAAGGATCATAACTTTGTGTGCTATAAACTTGCTGTTGAGAATTGCCAGTCTAGTGGGCTTTGTGGGTTTGCTCCAGAGAACTAACATATTCTGGTAGAACACTTTGACTGAATAGGTACTTCAATGAATACCTTTATTTCTTTAGATTTCCTTAGTATCCTGTGTCTCATGACAGATCAATCTAAAATGCCACGTAAGACTTATTACCAGCAAAAGGGGGAAGAGGGGCTTTATTGGGACTGTGTTTTCATATAGCTATCTTGTCCATTTGTCTGTCTTCCCATCTAATCGTCTGTTCATCTGTCCATGCAGAGAATGATATCAAGGAGAGATGGTAGAAAGCCTCCAGTGTAAAGTTGGAGACCTGGGTTTTGTTAAGGACCCAATCCATGACCCTAACTTGCCATGTATTTCTGGGGTAGTCCCTTCCTTTCTCTGTGCCTCAGTTTTTGTTTTTGTTTTCCTTCAAAAAAATAAATAAATAAAGGTATTTGGATGCCATGACCATAGGCCTCTTCCAACTAGCTCTCTGCAGCTGGATGTCATAGGTAATATGGCAGTTGTACTTTTGAAAAGTAGCACTGGTACTTTTATATTATATTACAGGCCTCTTCTAAGAAGATAAAATCTGGCTTATATATTTGCATTGCAAATCTAGCCTCTTGTCAGTAACCATTAAAGAGAGGCTCTGATTTATAGCTTCTCTAGAAATGCGTGTTGACTATTTCCTATAGCTTGGGATGTTATATAGCAAGTCTGCCTATAGCAATCCATTTCTAGCAAATTATAACTTTGCTTCAGAGGTATGTGATAATTTAAGATCATTGTATTATGCGGTTGTGAAACTGTAGTATGCAATCAGTTTGTTCAGTGAATAGTTTCCAGGCACACACTGTGTTCCTGACTTTGTGCTAGGTATTAGGAATAAAAGTCTGACAAGACACATCTCTGCTTTCATGGACTTGGCAGGAGTTGGGAGTGTGATATAATTATGTTAAGAGTGTGATAAATACTACAGAAGCTTCCCAGTGAAAGTGACATCTAATTGAGCCCTGAAGAGAAGAGGAGGAATTACCCAGATTAAGAGATAGGGTAGATCAGGGAGAACCCCTGAAGATGGAGAAAGGATGGTATTTCAGTCAGGCACAGCGAACAGCAGTGTTGGAAAGACTCAGAGGCAAGAAAGTATGGCATGTTCAGGGGAACTCAAAAAAGATAATACCTGCTGGATTATAAAGTGTGAAGGCAGGAAAAGGCTATTTTAAGATTACAGCCATTTTAGGTATCCCTTCTGGATTGGGAAATAGCATGATGTCATAGAAAAGACTAGACTTGGGATCTAAAGACCCAGGTTTTAGTCTTTGGCTTGCCACTAGCTATCTATGGGATCTTGAAAAATTATTTAACTTCTCTGATTCTTAGTAATTGTTAACTCTTGCACCATCCTTTTAAGCTGTAAAACTGCTGCACTATGAAAGCTTTCTTAATTCTTCTGCAAAGCAGAATGACATCCTTGCTCTGTTTAAACACTTTTAGTATAGCACTTTTATTATAGTAATTTTTATTTGCAGATGTTTCCCCATTAAAAGGTGAGTTCTTTTAAGGGCAGAGAAATGACAATGTAAGTCCCAACTACTTGTGATGTTTAATGGATACTTGGATTGTATATTAAGGGAGTTTCCCTCTGAAATTTGTTTGCCCTTAGAAAAAAAAACCCTGAGAAGAAATCTTGTATTATTTGCAAACATGTGACTGGAGAGACAATTTTGTTATGTTTTTGATGAGCAAAAAAGCCATTTTCTTTTTTTTTTTTTAATATAATTTATTGTCAAGTTGACTAACATACAGTGTATACAGTGGGCTCTTGGTTTTGGGGGTGGATTCCTATGATTCATCGCTTATATTAAAAAAGAAAAAAAGCCATTTTCTTAAAGCTGTTTCGGTGGACTGAATGCTCTGGTGGTTAGAATGTGACATTTTGCAGATGAGCATATCATTTACAGGCAGGCAGGCACAAGAGGTGGTTGTTGAAGTTTTACATGAAAAGAGCTTTCTGTTAACAGTGGAAACCTTTTTGATATTGAGATCCTCTTAGCAGATCCTAGAAATCAGAGTTCTCCTCCATTTCACCTTTAAATTGAAACGTTTTCTAAGATGAAATGATATATACAGAGCTGTAAAATGGAAATCTAATGGGCAGTTTGATTACATTTGGCAGACGTATAAAGAAGCAGACATCTATTATAAAAACTGGCCTTCCTTGTGTATCATCATACTGATAAAATTAAGGGGAAAAACCCACTGAAATGGACTTTTCTTAAATTTGTTTGCTCAGAAGAAGCAATATGTGATATGAAACTGTTGAATTCCAATAAAGGTTTATTTTTATTTACCCATTAATTCATTCATCTTGCCTAATCAACAGATGTTTACTGAGCACCCTGCTTTATACCAGGCCCTTTTCTAGAAATTTAGGAGTGGATAAAACATATGGTCCCTTGACCTCATGGTGCTTCAAATGTAGCAGGAAGAAAAGAGTTGCACAAGCAAATTACAGCTGCAACGAGTATTTATAACAGAAGTTCAGAGAGCTCTGGGATCATAAAATGGCCTGTAGTCATGCCCTATCTGGCCTTCTGAGATTCTTCATAAGAACTGTGTAGACACAACTGAGAAATGAGTATAGGATGATAATATCCTTATCATGTTTCACTTAGATTCTGTGCTCCAGTTGTTCAGAGCTGCTTGACATCCTGCCTTGCTCGCTCATGACTTAGTTTCATGAATGTCCTTTCCTTTGCCTTCTGTAGAATTCCCCTCATCATTCAAAACAGATCGAATGACAGTTTTTTAAATCTTCAACATCTCTCCCTCAAATAGAACTAGGTTCAGCTACAACAGTCTAAAATAACAGTGGGTTGGAAATATAAGGTTTTATTCTCTCATGTAAAAGAAGTACAGAGGTAGGCAGTCCAGGCCTGACCTGATTGTTCCATGAAATCATCAAGGACACAGGCTCCTTCTACCATCCTTGATTTGAGACTTCTATTCTCAAGGTTACATCATGGAAGAGAAGGCTGATGAATTCCAATCCATTGTGTCCTAATTCTAGATAGCAGGAAGGAGTAAGTGGAGAAAGCTGGGCCTGCAGATAACACTGTTCCCTTTAAGTAGCCTTTAATAGAAGGCTAACGATATTTGAATTGTATCTCATTGAGCAAAACTAATTACATAGCCACACCTAACTACAGGAGGCACTAGGAATTAGAATCCTTTAACTGAGTGTTTTGCCACCTAGTGGTAGTTCTAGCGTTCTTTCCCTGACTACCATCCTTTAGTTAGTTATAAATTCTAAACACTCAATATAATAACAGTACTGTATTGCTTTTAGTTGTCAATTTCTATGTCTGTTTCTTTCTTATAAATACCTCAGGAATAGAAATTGTGTCCTGTTATCTCTAACACTTTGCACAGAGCCTGGCACAGGAGGTATCTTCATGTGTATAAAATGAAGGTGTTGAACTAAATGACAATACTTTTAGCTTATAAAAAATCTGGAACTATTTCTTGAAACACTAATTTGTATTTTTAAACCACTTTATTGAGATATAACTTATATATGATAATATTCACCCTTAAGTATACAATTCAGTGATTTTAGTAAATTTACAGAATTGTGCAACTATCACTAAAATCACTAAAATGGTTTTAGACCATTTTTATTACCCTATAGAGATCTCTTGCTCCCATGTGCTATCAATCCCCATTCCTACTCCAAATCCCAGGTAACCAAAGATCTGTCTGCCTCTATAAATTTGCCTTTTCTGAACATTTCATATAAATAGAATAATATAGTATGTGGTCTTTTGCTCCAGCTGCTTTTATTGCATGATATTTTCAAGGTTAATTCATGTTGTGATATGTATCATTGGTTTTTTCCTTTTTCTTGCTGATATTTTCTTTGTTGTTTTGGGAATTAAATGTATATCTTAATTTATTACAAATTATTGTATTTATTACAGTCTGCTTCACATATAATCTACTCAGATACAAACTAAATGAATTTCAGTAAAATATAGAAACTTTGTTTCAATATAATTCCATTCCCCCCTCTCCTTTACTTGTTTTTATATAAGTCAAATCTTTATATATAATATGCCCAATAATACAGTTTTGGAGTTATTGTTTTCATAAATTTAAAAGACAGTATATAAGAGAAAAATATTTATACTTTTTACCTACATAATCACCTCTACAGGTGTTCTTTATTTTTTCACGTGGATTTGAATTACACTCTGGTACCATTTCCTTTCAGCCTGATAGCCTCAGTATTTCTTTAGTATTTTTATTTATTTATTTATTTGTTTGTTTGTTTGTTTGTTTTAATTTATTTTTTATTTTATTTTTTAAATTTACATCCAAGTTAGTTAGCATATAGTACAATAGTGATTTCAAGAGTAGATTCCTTAATGCCCCTTACCCATTTAGCCCATCCCCCCTCCCACAACCCCTCCAGTAATCCTTTGTTTGTTCTTCATATTTAAGAGTCTCTTTTTTTTTTAATTTTTTTTTAATGTTTATTTATTTTTGAGACAGAGAGACAGAGCATGAACAGGGGAGGGGCAGAGAGAGAGAGGGAGACACAGAATCTGAAACAGGCTCCAGGCTCTGAGCCATCTGCCCAGAGCCCGACGCGGGGCTCGAACTCAGGGACCGTGAGATCATGACCTGAGCCGAAGTCGGACGCTTAACCGACCAAGCCACCCAGGCGCCCCAAGAGTCTCTTCTGTTTTGTCCCCCTCCCTGTTTTTATATTATTTTTGCTTCCCTTCCCTTGTGTTCATCTGTTTTGTGTCTTAAAGCCCTCATGTGAGTGAAGTCATATATTTGTCTTTCTCTAATTTCACATAGCTTAATACCCTCTAGTTCCATCCACGTAGCTGCAAATGGCAAGATTTCATTCTTTTTGATTGCCGAGTAATACTCCATTGTATGTATGTATATATATGTATGTATATATGTATATATATATGTATATATATATATGTATATATACATATATACATATATATATATATATAAATACACACACACACACACATACATATACACACACACACACACCACATCTTCTTTATCCATTCATCCATCAATGGACATTTGGGCTCTTTCCATACTTCGGCTATTGTTGATAGTGCTGCTATAAACATTGGGGTGCGTGTGCCCCTTCGAAACAGCATACCTGTATCCCTTGGATAAATACCTAGTAGTGTAATTGCTGGGTCGTAGGGTAGTTCTATTTTTAATTTTTTGAGGAACCTCCATACTGTTTTCCAGAGTGGCTGCACCAGTTTGCATTCCACCAGCAGTGCAAAAGAGATTGTCTTTCTCTGCATCCTCGCCAACATCTGTTGTTGCCTGAGTTGCTCATGTTAGCCATTCTGACAGGTGTGAGGTGGTATCTCATTGTGGTTTTGATTTGTATTTCCCTGATGATGAGTGATGTGGAGCATTTTTAATGTGTCAGTTGGCCATCTGGATGTCTTCTTGGAGAAGTGTCTATTCATATCTTTTGCCCATTTCTTCACTGGATTATTTGTTTTTTGGATATAGAGTTTGATAAGTTCTTCATAGATTTTGGATACTAACCCTTTATCTGATAAGTCATTTGCAGATATCTTCTCCCATTCTGTTGGTTGCCTTTTAGTTTTGCTGATTGTTTTCTTCGCTGTGCAGAAGCTTTTTATTTTGATGAGGTCCTAATAATTCATTTTGCTTTTGTTTCCCTTGCCTCTGGAGACGTGTTGAGTAAGAATTTGCTGCGGCCAAGAGCAAAGAGTTTTTTGCCTGCTTTCTCCTAGAGGATTTTGATGGCTTCCTATCTTACATTTAGGTGTTTTATCCATTTTATTTTTGTGTATGGTGTGAGAAAGTGGTCCAGGTTCATTTTTCTGCATGTCGCTATCCAGTTTTCCCAGCACCATGTGCTGAAGAGACAGTCTTTATTCCATTGGATATTCTTTCCTGCTTTGTCAAAGATTAGTTGGCCATACGTCTGTGGGTCCATTTCTGGGTTCTCTATTCTGTTCCATTGATCTGAGTGTCTGTTTTTGTGCCATCTTTAGTATTTTTAGAAAGGCAGGTTGCTGCCAGTGAATTATCTCAGTCATTATATGGGAATGCCTTTATTTTTGCCTTCAGTTTTGAATATAGTTTTGCTGGGGTTATAAATCTTTTTTTAAGGAGGATATTTAATTTTTAATTTATTTTTTTAATATTCATTTTTGAGAGAGAGAGAGAGAGGGAGAGTGCAAGCGGGGGAGGGACAGAGAGAGAGGGAGACACAGCATCTGAAGCAGGCTCCAGGCTCTGAGCTGTCAGCACAGAGCCCAATGTGGAGTTCAAACCCACGAACTGCTAAATCATGGCCTGAGCTGAAGATGGATGCTTAACCCACTTAGCCACCCAGCTGCCTCTATTTTTTATTTTTATTTTATTTTTTGAGAAAAGTTGACACAGTGTTAGATATTTTAAGTATACAACTCAGTGGTTTGATAAGTTTATACATTATACTATGTTCACCCAAGTATAGCTATCATCTGTCCCATTATAATGCTATTACATTGTCACTGACTGTATTCCTCATGCTCTGCTTTATATTCCCCTGACTCACTCATTCCATAACTGGAGGCCTGTATCTCCCTCTCCTCTCCACACCCTTTTGCCCAGCCCTTCCAACACCCTCCCCTCTGACAACTATCAGTTTGTTTTTTGTTTATAGTCCTGATTCTGCTTTCTGTTTTATTTATTTTTTATAGATTCCATTTATGAATGGAATCATAATGATATTTGTCTTTCTCAGTCTGCCTTATTTCACTTAGCATAATACCCTCTAGGTCCATCCATGTTGTCTCAAATGGCATGATCTCATCCTTTTTTATGGCTGGGTAGTATTCCATTGTATATGTGTGTGTGTATATATGTTTTCTTTACCCATTTGTCTATTTATGGACACTTAGGTTGTTTTCATGTCTTGGTTATTGTAAATAATGCTACAATAAACATAGGGGTGCATATATCTTTTTGAATTAGTGTTTTCATTTTTCTTGGGTAAATACCCAATAGTGGAATTATTGGATCATATATCTTTAATTTTTTGAGGAACCTCCATACTGTTTTCCACAGTGACTGTATCAATTTGCATTACCACCAGCAGTACATGGGGGTTCCTTTTTCTCCACATGCTTACCAACATTTGTTGTTTCTTGTATTCCTGATTTTAGCCATTCATACAGGCATGAGATGGTATCTCATTGTGGTTTTGATTTGCATTTCCCTGTCAGTGACTGATACTGAGCTTTTCATGTATCTGTTGGCCATCTTTATGTCTTTGGGAAAATGTCTGTTCAGGTCCTCTTCCCATTTTTTAATCAGATTGTTGTTTGTTTGTTTGTTTTTAATTTTTTTTGCTTTTTTTTGGTGTTGTATAAGTTCTTTTTAAAAAAAATTTTAATGTTTGTTTATTTTTGAGAGAGAGAGAGAGACAGGGCACAAGTGGGGGAGGGGCAGAGACAGAGAGGGGGACACAGAATCTGAAACAGGCTCCAGGCTCTGACCTGTCAGCACAGAACCTGATGTGGGGCTCAAACTCATGAACTGTGATATCATCACTTGAGCTGAAGTCAGTTGCTTAACCCAGTGAGCCACCCAGGCGTCCCAAGTTGTATAAGTTCTTTATATATTTTGGGTATCAGATCCTGATCAGATACATCATTTGCAAGTATCTTCTCCCATTCAGTGTGTTGTCTTTTCATTTTGTTGATGGTTTCCTTCACTGTGCAAAAGCTTTTTATTTTGATGTAGTCCCAATAGTTTATTTTTGCTTTTGTTTCCCTTGCCTTAGGAAACATATCTAGAAAAATGTTGCTATGGCTGATATTAGAGAGATAACTGTGTTCTCTAGGATTTTTATGGTTTTAAGTCTCACATTTATGTCTTTATTGTTTTGTGTTTGTTTTTGTGTATGGTGTTCAGAAGTGGTCCAGTTTCATTCTCTTATATGTAGCTGTCCAGTCTTTCCAGTACCATTTATTGAAAAGACTGTCTTTTAGCCATTGTATATTCTTGTCTCCTTTATCATAGATTAATTGACCATGAAATGTGGGTTTATTTCTGGGGTCTTTATTCTGTTCCTTTGATCTGTGTGTCTGTTTTTTGTGCCAATACCGTACTTGTTTTGATTACTACAGCTTTATAGTATATCTTGAAATCTGGAATTGTGATACCTCCAGCTTTGTTCTTTCTCAGGATTGCTTTGACTTTTCAGGCTCTTCTGTGGTTCCAAGGGGGTTATAAATCTTGATTAATATGTTTACTTTTTTTTGTTTTAGCACATTTTATATATCATTCCACTGCCTCTAGCCTCCATTATTTCTGATGAGAAGTGAGCTGTTAATCTTGTTCCCTTTTATCTGACAGATTGTTTTCTCTTGCCACTCTCAAAAATTTCTCTTTGGCTTTCTGCAGTTTTTACTGTGATGTACACAGGTATGGATATTTTTTGTGTTTAGCCAACTTGGAGTTCATTATCTATCTTACATGTGTAGTTTAATGTTTTCTTTCTTGTTTTTTTAATTTGAGAGGGAGGGAGAGAGAGCATGAGCAGAGCAGGGCAGAGGAGCAGAGAGAGAGAGAGAGAAAATTTCAGGCAGGCTCCATGCCCAGTGTGGAGCCAGAAACAGGACTTGACCCTCAGCCGAAATCATGACCTGAGCCGAAATCGAGTTGGACCCTCAACCAGTGAGCCACCCAGGCACCCCTATTTGTTTTTAAAATCAAATTTGGGAAGCTTTTAGCCATTATGTCTTCAAATATTTTCTGCTCATTTTTTTTTTCTTTCCTCTTTCTGGAACTCCCATTACTTACATGTTGGTTTGATTGATATTTCCTACAGGTCACTCAGTTTATTTTTATTTTTGTTTTTCAGATTGTATAATCTATATTGATCTGTCTTTGGATTTGATGATTTTTTTCTCTGTCAGCTCAGATTTGTTGTTGAATCCTTGAATATTTTATTTCAGAATACAGTTTCCATTTGGTTCTTTTATTTTTATAATTTCTATATGTTGATATTCTCTATTTGATGAGTTATTATGATCATACTTTCATTTAATTCTTTAAATATGGTTTCCTTTTATTAATTTATAATAGCTGTTTTAAAATATTTATCTGCTGATTCCAATATCTGGGCTCCCTTGAGTCAGTATCTATGGTCTTTTTTTTTTTCCTTAGTAAATGGGGCACAACTTCACTGTTTCTTTGCATGATTCTTTTTTTTTTTTTTTTTTTTTTTTTTTTGGTTGAAAACTACATGTTCTAGATAATATATTGTAGCAACTCTTGATTCAGATTCTTCCCCCTTGGAGGTTGGGGGATATTGTTGCTGGGTGTTTTTGTTTATTTAGTAACTTGCTTAGACTATTCTGTAGTGACTATCTCTTCTGCAGTGTGTGACTACTGATGTCTTTTTTTTAAACATGAATATTTAGTTATTTATTTAACATGAATGTAGTTTATTCTGGTCACACTTTTAAAACTATTGTTTTAATTTTTAAACTTGGCTTCTTAAAAGTCACCCCTGGGTCAGTGTAGATTAGTGGTCAATGATTGGCTTAACCCCTAGGCCAGGAAATTTTGTACTCTTTGCTATAGGATCTGTTTGTCATTTGGGGAATGCATTCAAATTTCAGACAACTTACAATTCTGCATCAGCCTTTAGTTTCAGTGTGTTCAAGGCCTTACATTCACATAGAGTCAGTAGATAGCTAGGACCCTCTCCAGTTTCTCCTTAGCAACTGTGAAGTTTTACCACCAGGGATCCCATAGTAGGTCTTACCAAGACCCATTATGGCTGTTTGGTTCCCTAGTATGCCCTTTTAAATTTCTGGTTTATCTGCTCTGTTGCCTGCCCTACCTAATACTAATAGTATGACCTTTGTCTAGCTCCAGTAGTGGCCTTCCTGGATTGTTTACTATTGTTCCTCAGATTGTCACCCTATTGTGATGCTGGGCAGTATCCAGAGCTGATTTTCTATGCTCAGCTTCAGATTAAATCAGCCCACTCTGGCTCCAGTCATCCTCTTGGCCTGGCCTGGCCTGGCCTGCTCTGACAGAATTACTCCCAGGAAGCTGGGGGTTGGGAGATAAGGGCAGCTCTAGGCTAAAATGCCACAGATTCTCACGTTCTTAGTATGGTTCAATAATTTTTCCTGAATAATCCTTTCTCAATTTGATGTATGTATGCCTTTGGTTAATTTTCAGAGGCCTGAATTGGTTGTTTTTGACAATTTTATCCAGTTTTGTTGCTTTTTAGGGAGAAGGTTTGCTGAGCAATTTAAGCATTCCAGAATTTCTGTCTCCTTGTATTATTTTTGGCATCTTTATTTTTATTGAACTTTAAAAATTCCCCAGCTAGACCATAACCTTCTTTGGGCAGACACCATCTTTCTCTTTTCTGTACAGTACCCATCCAAAGTGCAATAAACATTTGAGCTTTCATTCCTTTATCTGTCAAATGAAGTTAATTTGCATTGCTTACCTCAAAGTATCAAGTGAAATAGTAGTTAAAATTTTCATAAACTGTAAAACACTTTGTAAATGGTAAAATTCTTTGAAAATTTTAAAGTAGTTTGCAAGCTACAACACTAATTTTTAATGCTGCAACCTGTTGTGCATGTAGTACTTCCAAGTACTCATCCTGAATCCATGGGCTTTTTTTTTTCCTTGTCATTTTATGCTCATAGGTTTTACTGTTGGTTTGAAAGAAATAGTTCGCGTGTTTTTTGGGGGAGCAGCAACAGGTCACTTGCAGAACAGTCTGGGTATGAAAGCTGCTAGCTGCACCAGGAGGGAAGTTTTTAGGACCTGTTTTCTCTCTCACATGTTATTCTGGCTCACCACTGCTTATTCTGCAATTAGAGGGGTGAACTACCAATGGAGGCTTCTATGGACAATGGAAATAAATACTGGGGAGATGTGGAGCCAAGTAGTTCACTGGGATATGCCAAGAAGTGGCAAGCACTTTGACGCTTTTTTCAGAGTTGTCTTTTGGAGAATATGAAGGATGGTTCATTATTCATTCAACTACTATGTATTTAGTGTCCGTTCTGTGCTGGGTAATATTTTGGGTGCTGGGGATACAAGACAAACAGAATCCATATTCTTATGGAACTTACTCTAATTGGGGAGAAAATAAATAGGTAAGAAAATATATAAGGTAGTGATAGGTATCAATAGGAAAGGTAAAACAGGATGATGGGACAGAGAATAACATCTTTGGAGGAAGTATTTTAGGTAGGTGGGTTAAGGTAAAGAAGTCATTTCTGGTAAGAGATGAGACCTGATTGAAGTGAGGGAGTATACTATTTGGATATCTGGGGGAAGGGCATTCTGGGTGGGGGGAAGAGCAAGTGCAAAGATCCTGAGATGTAAGCATGCATGCTGTGTTCAGAGAACAAGGAGGTCATTGTGATTGGAGTGGAGAAAGCAAGGCAGTAGTAGTAGTAGGAGTTGCAATCAGAGATGTGGGCATGTGAGGTCAGATCATAGAAGGCCTTGTAGACTTTTATAAGGATTTTGGATTTTATTCTGAATAAGATGAGAAGGAAGCTATTACACAGTTGTGTTCGCTGGCACAAGAAATGTAGACTTGCTGTGGTTCAGCCCCAGGAAGCAGGGGCAATTCCATACTTGGCTCTGGAGAGATAGCTAGGAAGGATGTGCACAGTGGGCACTTACTTTTCTTACTAAAGAAGTGAAATCAGGTCGGATGGGTAGGGAGTGTATGGCAGCTGAGATTGTAGAAGTCAGGCAGGCAGTGCTTTTATTCTCTTGTAACTGACTGTGTGTGCCCCGCTGGGACCCAGCAGGTAGATATGAACTGCCTCCATGAGAGGAATCTGTCAAGGTCACAAGGGATCCTGAGTTAAAGGGAAGGGCTCAGGGCCTGCCATTCCAGAGGAGAATCTAGTGCTGGGTTTGGGAGACTAGGAACTTCATCTCGCATGGTGGAAGTAGCTTAGACATTGGAATCAGACAGACCTGGTTATGAAACTGACCTTTCTCAATTCTTAGTAATGAGACTTTGGATAGTTTGCTTTATTTCTCTAGACTTAAGTTTATTTATCTATAATACAGTGAAAATAATACCTATATTGCAAGATCACTGTGACCTTTTAAGACTTATAGGGACTTAATAAGGTAAGTCTCTAGCGCAGTGCCTGTCACCTGGTAGATGTTCAGTAAATAGTAGCTGCCGGTAATAGAGGTAATATTTATAATATTGGTAGTGGTTAATCCCTACACAATACCCATTGTGTATCAATCATTGTAGTAATGTACTATCAATCATTGATAGATTGTACTATCAATCAGTAGTAGTATTCTTAGGTATCACAAATTTAAGTCCAAATCCAAATTTGTTTTTCACTCCCAAACATGCTCTCTTCATAGTTCTCATCCCAGTAAGTGGTTATTTTTATTATTCCAATTTCTCAAGTTAGCTTTGGAGTCATCCTTAATGTCTTTCTCCTTCTCATACTCCATATTCAATCCATTGGTAATTTCTGTCAGCCTGTTCTTCAAAATATATCCAAAATATGACTACTTTCCACCACCACTATCACCACTGCTACCACCCTGTTTCAAGCCACCATTATTCTTCATCTGGATTATTTCAAATAGCATCCTGACTAATTTCCCTTTTCCATTTGCCTTCCTGCCATCTGATCTCAGCTCAGCAGCCAAAGTAGTCTTAAAATGAAGTCAAATCATGTCACTCTTCTGCGCAAAATACGCCAGTGGCTTCTTATTTCAAATAAAAAACAAATTCCTTATACTGGTCTACAAGGCTCTGCATGATTTGGCCCTTATTACCTGTCTGATGTCACTGTCTACTCTTTTCCCTTTCATTTGCTGCTTTCTAGCTAAAGTGGCCTCCATGGTGTTTCTCAGACATAGTTCCACTTCAGGGCATTTGCATTTGCTGTTTCCTCTACTTGGACAGTTTCCTCTCAGCTGTATGGCTTGCTTCTTCAACTTATTCATTGCTTAGATGTCACTCAATGACACTCTAGCCATTTAAAAAATTGCACTTCCCCTCCCCCGGCCAGCACTCCTTGTCTACCCTCAGTGGATTTCTCTATTGCATTTACCACTATCTGATATACAATATATTTTACTTTTTAGAAAATTTTGTCTCTCCTCCTCTCCCAGCTCAAGTGTAGGTAGGAATATTTGTTGTTCTTCTATCAAGTTTATGTGGGACAAATGACATTTGGGAAAGAGAGTCTCAGGCATTGTCTTCAAACTATTTGGGCTTCAAAATCTCCTTGGAAACATAAATGCATAGATTCCTAAGCCCTATCCCATAGAGCATAGAGAATATTGTACACCATGTGAAAGAATTTGGATTTTATTCCCAAAGCCTTTGAGGAGAGTAACCCATCCAACCTTTGTTTTAATAATGAATATCAAGGGGCGCCTGGGTGGCGCAGTCGGTTAAGCGTCCGACTTCAGCCAGGTCATGATCTCGCGGTCCGTGAGTTCGAGCCCCGCGTCAGGCTCTGGGCTGATGGCTCGGAGCCTGGAGCCTGTTTCCGATTCTGTGTCTCCCTCTCTCTGCCCCTCCCCCGTTCATGCTCTGTCTCTCTCTGTCCCAAAAATAAATAAAAAACGTTGAAAAAAAAATTAAAAAAAAAATAATGAATATCAAGGATGAGGTAGACTGGGTTAGAATGTGGAAAAATAGACTTCTTGGCACTGTTGTAGTAGTTTAGACAAGAGATGATGAAACTTCAAACAGGGGCAGTAGGGTTTTTTGGGAGCTCATGATCAGGTGTGAAAGAGTGGGTGGCATTTAGGATAACTTCCAGGTTTTTGTCTTAGGTGCTAGGTGGATGGATTGTCAGTAACTCTGAGACAGGCAATACAGGATGAAAGAATGGGGCTGGGAAAAGATTCTGAGTTTACTTTTGGGTATGGTGGGTTTGAATTGCTTAAGGAGTGATCAGGAAGAAATGTTATGAAAGTAGGGTGTATGTGGGTGTGGATGTGTGGTTGAGTGTTACGTTATAATAATTATTGTGAG
Organism: Panthera tigris; assembly: GCF_018350195.1. NCBI lineage: Eukaryota > Metazoa > Chordata > Mammalia > Carnivora > Felidae > Panthera > Panthera tigris. Next base: position 57,848,276 of record NC_056669.1, read on the forward strand.
AAAATGTGGATTTGGAAGTTATTAGGTTTCATGTGTCATGAACTAATCTAGGCAACCATTAATCTACCTTTGTCTCTATAGGTTTGCCTATTCTTGAAATTTCATATAAATGGAATCATGTAATATGTGACCTTTTGTGACTGGTTTCTTTCACTTAATGTAATGTTTTCAAGATTCATTTATGTTGTATCGTGTATCAATACTCCATTTCTTTTTATTGCCAAATATTTCATTGTATGGATGTATCACATTCCATTTATCCATTCACCAGTTGAACATTTAGGTTGTTTCCCTCTTTTGTTTTTGTTTTGAGAGAGAGAGTGAGGTGGGGGAGGGGCAGAGAGAGACTCCCAAGAAGGCTTCATGCAGAGTTTGATCCCTGACTGACCATGAGATCATCCTGAGCTGAAATGAAGAGTTACATGCTTCGGGGCACCTGGGTGGCTCAGTTGGTCGAGGGTCCAACTTCGGCTTAGGTCATGATCTCACAGTTTGTGAGTTCGAGCCCCACGTCAGGTTCTGTGCTGACAGCTCAGAGCCTGGAGCCTGCTTCGGATTCTGTCTCCTTCTGTCTCTGCCCCTCCCCACTTGTGCTCTGTCTCTCTGTCTCTCAACAATAAATAAATGTCAAAAAAAAAAAAAAAAGTTGCGTGCTTCACTGACTAAGCCACCCCTGTTTCCATCTTTTGACTATCATGAATAATGCTGCTGTGAACATTCATATGGACATGTGTTTTCATTTCTCTGTGGTATATACCTAGGAGTGGCATTGCTGGATTATATCGTAACTCTGTTTAATTATTTGAGGAACTATCAGATTTATTTCTAAAGTGACTGTGTCGTTTTACATTCCCACCAGCTTTGTATGAGGGTTCCATTTTCTTCACACACTTGTCAACACTTTTTGTTATCTTTTTATTTTAGCCATTTAGTGTAGAGAAGTAGTATCTCATTATATCATTTATATAACTTCTTTGAAGAAATGTGTGTTCAGATCCTTTGCCCATTTTTTAATTGAGTTATTGGCCTTTTTATTATTGAGTAAAGATAAGAGTTTTTTTTTTTTCCAAAAAAATTTTTTTAATGTTTATTTTTGAGAAAGACAGCGACTGGAGGAGGGGCAGAGAGAGAGAGGGAGACAGAATTCGAAACAGGCTCCAGGCTATGGACTGTCAGCACAGAGCCCAATGCTCTGTGGTTCAAACTCATGAACCGCAAGATCATGACCTGAGTGGAAGTCGGACACTTAACTGACTGAGCCACCCAGGCACCCCAAGATAAGAGTTCTTTATATTTTTTAAATACAGGTATTTATATTTATATACAAATACAATACCCGGGGCACTTGGGTGACTCAGTTAAGAATCTGATTCTTGATGTTGCCTCAGGTCATGATCTCAGAGTTCATGGGTTCTAGCCCCATGTCGGTCTCTGCACTGTCTATGCAGTGCCTGCTTGGAATTTTCTCTGTCCCCCTTTCTGTCTGCGGCTCCCCCACTTGTGCTCTTGCTCTCTCAGAATTAAAACAACAACAACAACAACAAAACCTTAAAAAAACCCCAATCCCCTATCCTATACAGTTGACCCTTGAACAACATGGGTTTGAACTGTGTGGGTCCGCTTACGCGTGGATTTTTTTTTACCGTACAATACTGTAAATGTATTTTCCTTATGATTTCCTTAATAACATTTTCTTTTTCTAGCTTTATTACAAAAATACAGTATGTAATACATAGACAAAATACGTGTTATTCGAATGTTTATATTCTCCAGTCAGCAGTAGGTTCTTAGTAGTTAAGTTTTGGGAGAGTCAAAGTTACATACAGATTTTGGACTGCACAGGGGTTTGGCACCCCTAACCCCTGCATTGTTCAAGGGTCAACTGTATATGGTCAGCAAATTTCTCTCCTTCTCTGGGTTGTCTTTCACTTTCTTAATGGTGTCTTTAAAGCACAAAAGTTTTTAGTTTTGATTAATCCAGTGTATTTTTTTTCCTTTGGTTGTTTGTACTCTTGGTATATTTAAGAAACCATTGCCAGTCCAAGGTTACAAAGGTTTATGCCTGTATTTTCTTCCTTCTTGTATGAGTTTTGTATTTCAGCTCTTTCATTTAGGTCTTTGATCCATTTGGGGTGCTAGTCTTGACCCTGCCCTTAACTTGCTTTGTGACCTTGGGCTGTTCATTACCTTTTTTCAGCTTCACTTATTTCATCTATAAAGTAAAAGTTGTTATGTGTGTATATATAGAGCAACAGAAAACAGATCAGTGGTTGTCACAGGCTGGGAATCAATGGGAGGGTATTGAATACAAAGATGAGAGAACTTTTTGGGGTGATGAAAATGCTTTATATTTTACTTGTGGTGGTGTTTGTATGACTACACATTTTCAGGGGTCATAGAACTATATACCCCAAAGGGGTAAGTTTTACTATATGTAAATTATACCTCAATAAATCTGTTTTAAGAAAACCTTACAACACCTTTATAAAGTATGTAATATTTTCCATTTTGAGGCTAGAGGAAACTGAAGCTCAGAAAGGTTAGTGGCCTGTGGTCCCACATTTGGTAGGTGGCAGTGCTAGGATTTGAACCTAAATCTGTCTGATCATAGAGCTTGTGATCTTCCTACTCATGTTTAGTCTGTCCCTGAAACTATTAAGAGTATGTGGATTCTCTCGTAAAGGGTTGACTTACCCTTGAAAGCCAGGGACCGTGTCTTCCTGCAAGCAGCTTCCCCAGAAGTGGCTGTCACATTCTTAATCCAAATTTTGAACCCATGGAATATCTCATTTCTGTCAGTCATCAGTAGGGCTTGGAATCAATGCTGTTGTGGGGTGCTCCCCAGTCAAGATATCCTTTTGAGGCTGAGGCCCTCATTTTGGAGCAGGAGGAAACCATTTCCAAAGTTTTTGAGTTTCTTTGGTTATGAAAAACATTTTCATACCTTGCCCAATCAGCAACATGGATTACCTTCTTATTAGGAGTGTGACTAGATTTTACAGGGCCAGTTGTGCTGCTTAGCACTTTAACAGTCTTGCTTACGCCACATTATTTAGCAAAGAACTAGTTGGGTAGAAGAGAGACCTAAGGCAGGAAAAGTGTACAAGTTGTCTTCTGTGTTGTTGCTGCCATCACATCATCACCATCATCATTTACATGTGTGCACCACCTGACAGTTGGTGGTGTATTTTGACATTCTGAGATCTTTTTTAATTCTCCCAGTATCTGTTAAGGAGAGTGCTTATATTTAGAGAGAGAATGTTACCTGGCCATATTCTTAGATAACTCTGGATGCAAGGGGTATTTTCTCCTTAAATTGTGCCGAAATATATATATATCCTGTAACCTTCATCCTCAAGTTTTCAGTTCATTTACTGGTAGTAGTTTAATCTAGCCTGTTGCCTTGGGGTCATTTGCCAGGGCTGCCCATTGGCTACCTTTCAGGAAGTTCTGGCCTCTGGAATTAACCAGTAGCATTTTCCTTTTTGCCTGTTTGACCACCCTGCCTTCCTCTCCTTGGGAACCCATCTTTACTCCACCTCTCATTCCAGAAGCCTGGAGAGACTTAATTAATCTCAGAGCAATTGTCATCAAGCCAGTTGTTGACTGCCTGTCTTGACATTTGGCTTATTTCCTGTCCTGAGGTGCTATAAGAGAAGTTAATGACCTAAAAAATTGCCCATCCATCATGTGAGCCTAGTTAGGAGAGAATTGTTTGATTTTTATGAAGTGTAGATAATATATTTGTAGAGACAAGTTTTTCAAACATGTACTGGCCTATGTGTCAGAGATGGTTCTCTAAACAAGATGGGACAAATGGGCTGTAAAACAGAGTTTAATGACAGATTTTTCCATTAATCAGAATGGAGAATGTGCTTCATTAAGGTAATTAACAAAGCACTTGTGCAGGTGATACTTACTGCACACAGATTTCCAAGTTTCTTTCTGTTGAACAAATTTTGAAAGAGATCTTGACTGTGTTTTGCATTAAAATTCTCAGTGGTGATAAATTTCCATTTTTCCCAAATCTGTTAGTAACTGGTATCTTGTCCTCTGCAGGTGCAAAGGGTTGGTGAGACACTTGCTGCTCTTCCTAATAGTCTGTGTATTTATTGTTTGGCTCTTACACTCCCCTGATGAACAGTAGAAGTGCATCCTTACCCAACTCCCGGACTGGCATCCTTAGCATTGGAAAAGACCTCAGAGAGCCTAAACTAATTGATTTGACATCACGATGTTAGAGTCCGGAGAGGGGAAGTGACTTGGCCAATGCCACACAGTATACCAGTGGCAGAGTCATCTGTGGGATAGTGGGTCTGGTTCTGAACTAAAAGCCAAAAGGTCTGGGTTGACATTAGGCAAGTTGTATCACCTCTCTGCTTCTCAATATCTTCATTTGTATAAGGAGAAAAGTGTATAGCATAGGGCCAAGTACAAACAAATGGCTTTTTGCTTCTTTCTGCTATACCATGTTGTTCTCTGTGAGTATAAGTTGAAGATTATAGAAGGGAAACTGATGTCAGGGAAAATGAACAATCAATAATCAGTGCTATTTTCTTTGTTTCTGTATAGGATCCTCAGTCTTCCACAATGAACCCTGTTTATAGCCCCGTGCAGCCTGGGGCTCCTTATGGCAACCCTAAGAACATGGCCTACACAGGTAAGTGGTGTGAAAATAGTTCTCATTTTGAAAAACGGTGGTTAAGGGCATTACCAAATAACTTGCTGAATGACTTTTGGTGTACTGTGCCTCCAAAAGCCCTGGTAAAGCTTGGGAACTTGTAGAAGAGAGATATGTCTGGGGTTCAATGGAGATGGAAATGGCATTCTTACAACTAAGGATTGTTGAATTGTCATCTAGGGGAAAGGAAGGGAGGTAACATTTATTGAATACCTACCATGGACCTAGCCCTGTGATGCACAGTTTCACATATCATGTTTGATTTTAAACCGGTTTTTCATGGTACAGCTTCTTATCACCATTTGACAGTTGAGAAAGCCATAGTCACAGTAAGAGGCCATAAAACAAAACCAAAAATAGATATTTGAGCCCAGGTCTGCTGATCCTGAAAGCTGATCTTTTTCCTGAACTGCATACCAAGCTGTTTCCTACTTCTCTCTTTGTGTATGTTGTCCCTCTGTCTGGACTGCCATTGTCCCCTGATAGCATCACCTTGTTCTTTAAGAACTCCGCTCTGAGCTCAGAGAGCACTCTTCCTGGAATCATTCTCTCCCATACTTGGCCTTAGGCAAATTTTTTTAACCTTCCAGAGCCTTTGTATTCCCATTATAATATTACCTTCTTCCTTCCTTCCTTTCTTTTTTTTTTTTTTTGTTCCTCACACTTATTCTTTATTCTAGGTGTTTGTTTTTTTAAATTGAAGTATAGTTGACACACACTATTACTTCAGTTTCAGGTATGCAGCATACTGATTGGACAAGTCTATCTGTTGTGCTGTGCTTACCACAAATGTACTTAACCATCTGTCACCATACTACACTATTACATTATCATTGACTATCCCTATGTTGTACCTTTTATCCTTGTGACTTAATTCATTTTATATCTAGAACCTGTATCTCCCACTCCCCTTCACCCATTTTGCATCCCCCATCCAACTCCCCTCTGGCAACCATAACCATTAGTCTGTTCTCTGTATTTATAGGTCTGTTTGTGTTGTGTTTAATTATTTTTTAGATTCCACACAAAGTGAAACCATGGGGTATTTGTCTTTCTCTGTCTTACTTCACTTTAGTGTAATACCCTCTAAGTCCATCTGTGTTGTTGCAAATGACAAGATCTTCTTTTTTATGGTTGAGTGATACTCTATTCACACACACACACACACACACACACACACACACACACACGCCCCACACGCCCCACACCTTTTTTATCCATTCATCTGTCAGTGGACACTTAGGTTGCTTCTATAATTTGGCTATTGCAAAAAAATGCTCCAGTAAACATACAGATGCATATATCTTTTCAAATTAGTGTTCTTTGGGTAAATACACAGTAGTGGAATTACTGCATCATATGTTATTTCTGTTTTGAATTTTTTGAGGAACCTCCGTACTGTTTTCCATAGTGATGGCACCAGTTTGCATTCTCATCAGCAGTACACAAGGGGTCTTTTTTTTCACCAACACTTGTTCTTTTTTGTGTTTTTGATTTTAGCATGAGGTGATATCTCATTGTGGTTTTGACTTGCATTTCCCTGATGATGAGTGATGCTGAGCATCTTTTCATGTGTCTCTTTGCCATTTATATGTCTTCTTTGGAAAAACGTCTATGCAGATCCCTTGCCCATTTTTAATTGGATTATTTGGGGGTTTTTTGGTGTTAGGTTATGTAAGTTATTTATATAGTTTGGATATTAACCCCTTCTTGGGTATATCATTTGCAAGTATTTTCTTCCAGTCAGTAGATTGCCTTTACATTTTGTTGATGGTTTACTATACAAAAGCTTTGTGTTTTGATGTAGTCCCAGTAATTTATTTTTGCTTTTGTTTCCCTTGCCTTAAAAGACATACCTAGAAAAATGTTGCAATGGCCAGTGTCAGAGAGATGTTTTCTTTTAAGAATTTTATGGTTTCCTGTCTCACATTTAGGCCTTTAATCTGTTTTGAGTTTATTTCTGTGTATGGCTTAAGAAAGTGGTCCACTTTTATTCCTTTGCATGTAGCTGTCCAGTTTCCCAGCTACATTTATTAAAGAGACTGTCTTTTCTCCATTGTATATTCTTGCCTCCGTTGTCATAGATTAATTAACCATGTAAACATGGGTTTATTTCTGGACTGTCTATTCCATTCCATTGATCTATGTGTGTACTTTTGTGTCAGTACGATACTGTTTTGATTTAGGGCTGTCATAAGGATTAAATGAACTAGTGTAAGGCACTGAGCATATAATATCTGGCATAAAGTAAGCACTTAAAAATGTTATTATTTACAAATAAATAAAGATGGGTAAAACATATGGTAATAGAAATAAATAAGAAAATGTATTTAGATTGTCCAGCATGGTGCTTAGCATAGCATGGGCCTTCAAGAATACAGTGATTATAGATCCAAGGTGAAGGTAACAATATGAATAAACACATTGGGACGTAAGAAGGTATGGTCAGATTACATACAGTCATTACTTGAGATTAGTTGGAGTAAAGAGCAGGAAAGGGGAAATGTGGGGGAGCGCCTGGCTGGCTCAGTCAAAAGAACATGCAACTCTTGGTCTGAGAGTCATGAGTTAGAGCCCCACACTGGGAAGGAGATTACTTAAAAAAAAGAAATAAAATCTTTATTAAAAAAAAAGAAAAGGGGAAAAGTGGGAAATGACACTCAAAAAGTAGATTAATAATGGTCTTCATGGCAGGATTGGAAGTGAAAGAGGGAGTAGAGAGTTTTGTCCCAGAAGAGAGTCATTGGCAGTGAATTTCGGAATATATTGGTTCCTTCTTATAACTTCGCACTTTACTGTGTATCCTAACTTCCTAGACAGAAACTTGAGGGTTCTCTAAGTGTCCTTTGTTTAATTGTTCCATACTTTGCTCTGTAAAAACACTAGGAAGGTGCTTCAGAAATTCCTCAAATAATGTGATTTGATTTATTAAAAATATTTAGAACTATTTTTATAAAGTATGTATACAAATAAGATGATCAGTGTGTTAAGCTTCTAAGAATGCATGTTAATTTTTAAAGAAACACAAATAGTCGTAGCTACTTGTGTTTGTAAATCAGGATTTTCTTAATGCGAGGCAACTCAAAAAAACATTCAAATATGTTGGATGTTGAGCCTGATATAACTATAGCTGTTATTACTTTCAATTTCATATGTTTATGTTTATCACAACAGCCTTATTATCCCTACTTAACATTAATAGTAAATATTTTGAAATTTCTGTTTGAAAATATTTACGATATGCTAAAATTGTTGTGTGTTTACTCTAAGAAATTAATGCCAAAACCAGGACCTACCGAGCAGTAGTTGCTCTTTTTCTTCCCAGTTTAGTGTCTCAGCAACCCAAGTCTCTTTGGCAGAGAGGACTGAGCCACTTTGGCAGACAGAGCCCAGGGGAATCCTGTGGGTTTCCTGTGATTCTGGCTGCATTCATTCTCACTGAATTGCTAAACTTGAGAAAGAAGAAAACAGTTGCATTTATCTATTGATTTGCTCAAAAAAGATTAGGCTGTGTGATATATTGGGAAGGAAGTGGACCTTGTTTCTGCTTGGCACATAGTATTAGAACTTGGTAAATGTATTTTGATTGAATGAACAACAACCAGGGGCCCCTGGGTGGCTCAGTTGGTTGAGCATCTGACTTCCGCTCAGGTCATGATCTTACAGCTCGTGAGTTCAAGCCCTGCGTCGGGCTCTGTGCTGTCAGCTCAGAGCCTGGAGTCTGCTTTGGATTCTGTGTCTCCCTCTCTCTCTGCCCCTAACCCACTCACATTCTGTCTCTGTCTCTCTCAAAAATAAATAAACATTAAAAAAAATTTTTTTTTGAATGAACGACAACAAGATTCAGATCCCAGCTCTGTTAGATAATAGCTAGGTGACTTTAACCTAGCTTAACCTTGCTTAATCTCCCTTAATTTAAATTTCTTTTATAAACTGAGATAATATTACTTACTCCATAGGACAGTTGTGAAAATTAAGTGAAATAATTAGTATTCCTCCCAAGGGAAAGAAAGAGGAGTGTCTTTGTTTCTAAGCCTGAAACTATGTTTTAAGTTAATTTCTCTGCTGCAGATTCTAAGGCCACATAGGAAGAATAAACTCCACACAAATAGAGTAAGTTCAGACTTCACATAGGCCAAGGTTTCAAATTCTTCAGGAAACTTTCTTTTTTAAGCTAAGCTTCCATTGTCTCTGTATTTTTGAGTCAGTTTTTTTTTTAATTTTTTTAAATGTTTATTTATTTTTGAGAGAGAGACAGAGTGCGAGCAGGGGAGGGGCAGAGAGAGACAGAATCTGAAGCAGGCTCTAGACTCTGAGCTGTCAGCACAGAGCCGGACATGGGGCACAAACCATGAACCGTGAGATCATGAGCAGAGCTGAAGTTGAATGCTTAACCAACTGAGACACCCAGGCACTCCCCCTTTTTTTTGAACTGACAATATGATTCTTCCAAGATCCCAGCTTTTTAGAAGGAATTCAAGTTCCGTTGTCCTTCCCAGGACCCAGCGCCTCATCTCCCACCTCCAGTGGCGAAATAAAGCAAGCCCTGTAATTGCCCAGACCAACATCAGCTATGAGAGTTAGTTTCCTCTTCAGTTTTTCACTCCTGGGGATTTCTTTTTCTTTCTTAAAATCTCAACTCTGCTTATGTTTATTATATGACATGAAGTGTTTGTTATCCAGCTTTTCAAGATGTTATGTAGTAAGTAGATTTTCAGGTTATCTTCTCCATAGTGCTGGAAATAGAAAACCCAAGTAAGATAATTTATAAGCAAATGCCAAATGTAATGCATTAGAGTAAACATTTGTTATTGTTAATAACAGTAATGGTTATGTTAAAGAGTATTACCATTTGGCAAACACATGCTGAGTACTTTCTATAATTAATCTTATTAATCACAAACCCCATAGGATCATCTTTTAGTGGTGGTTTAATTGGTGGTTTAATTCAGGTCATAAAACTTGGCCAGTGTATATAGCTTCTAAAAGATGAGGAAATATCAGGTCTTTATGATTTCGAAGTATATGTGCTTCCTGTTATAGTAAGCTGATATGTTTTAAAATATGTACTCCTTTTACTGTTCCCAGTGATAAGCTAGATGAGAGGGTTGTTTTTTCACTTTCTAGGACTAGGGAGCCTTACCTTGGAGGGGCTAGAAGCCTGCTTCTGGCCAGCAGTTTGGAATAGGCTAGTGAAGGGCAGTAGAAGCAAAAGTGGAAGGTCAAGTTCATTGTGGTCTCATCTGCCTCAGAGGTAATGGGGTAGTGGCCACATGGAACAGAGGTTGGAAAAACTGATTTGAAATTCTCTGTGGAATCTGAGACGGAAATAAAATATAACTACACAATTATGATTCTGACATCAGTTCTAATGTGTGAGTTTTTTCCTCACACCATGCAGTTCTCCAATACCAGTCAGGTATCCTACAGTTCAACTCAATTCTGATACTATCTACTTGGAGTTAGTGTCAGATTCCACAGATTGAGGGCTCAATCCCACAACACTGTCTTTATTTCAGATGCTAATCGCACGCCCAAATTGTTACCTGTACTTCTGACTGATAGCCTGTAAATCACAGGTTCCCACAACCACTGCCTTGGGTTCATTTAATCTGGTAGAGCAGCTCAAGAACTCAGGAAACCAGTTTACTCACTAGATTATTGGTTTATGGTAAAAGAATATAACTCAGGAACAGGCCGATGGAAGAGATGCATAGGGCAAGGAATGTAGAAACGAGCACGGAAGCTCCAGAGGGTGCCACTCTCCCTGCACCTCCATGTGTTCACCAGCCTGGAAGCTCTCCAGATCTTGTCCTTTTTGCCTTCTATGGGGACTTCATTACATAGACATGATTGATTAAACCATTGGCCATTGGCAATTGATTCAAGCTGCAGCCCCTCTCCTCTCCCCAGAGGTCAGGGTGGTGGGACTGAAAGTTCCAACTCTCCAATCACATGTTTGGTTCCCCTGGCAAACCTGTCCCCATTGCTTTCCAGATGTCACTCATTAACATAAACAGATGTGGTTGAAAGGAGTTTATTTTGAATGTCAAGATACCTTTATGACTCTTATCACTTAGGAAATTCCAGTGGTTTAGGAGCTTTGCACTAGGAATAAAGATGAAGACCAAATATTTATTTCCTATTGTAAATCATGGTATACAGCAATACAGTATATTTCAGTGAACAGCTGTCTGCTAGTCAAATGACAGTATTTTCACGTCCTTTTTAAACTCCTTTACTGAGCACTCACTGTGTGCCAAAAATTGATCTCAGTGTTTTACAGACAATATTTTTATACTTGCAACAGTCCTGTGAAGTGATTATAATTAGCTCCTTGTGCATCTTGGAAAAGAGAATTCAGAGAATATACTATGTCCATATACTTTAAAACACTTAAAACATAGTGTTATAGACTGAATATTTGTGTCTCCTCAAATTCATATGTTGACACTCTCTCTAATTCTCACTGTGATGTTATTTGGAGTTCGGGCCTTTGCAAGATAATTAGATTTAGTTGAAGTCCTGAGGATGGGGCCCTCATGATGGGATTAGTGCTCTCATAGGAAGAGAGACACCAGAACTCTCTGCCATGTGAGGACACAGCAAGAAGGCTGTCATTAGCAAGGCAGGAAAAGAACCTTCACTAGAACCCAGTTGGGCTGGCATTCTGATCTCATATTTCCATCCTCCAGAGAGCGAGAAATCAATGTCAAAGCCACTCAGTTTGTGGTATTATATTATGGCAGCCTGAGCCAGTTAATAAAGATAGTAAGTACAGTGAACACTTAAATACCCTTCACATAGATTTACCATACTAGGGGGCTCTTTAAAGAATGGGGCATTTCTTTTTCTGAAAGGCCTCAGAAACATTTCTCTGCCAGAAGTTTGCAATGTAGACAAGACCTAAATAATTCTCCATGCTCCTTTCCTTTCCTTTCCTTTCCTTTCCTTTCTTTTCTTTTCTTTTCTTTTCTTTTCTTCTCTTCTCTTCTCTTCTCTTCTCTTCTCTTCTCTTCTCTTCCCTTCCCTTCCCTTCCCTTCCCTTCCCCTCCCCTCCCCTCCCCTCCCCTCTCTTCTTCTCTCTTCTTCTCTCTTCTCCCCTCCCCTCCCTCCTTTTCCTTCCCCTCCCCTTCCCCTCTCCTTCCCTCCCCTCCCCTTCCCTTCCCTTTTCCTTTTCCTTTTCCTTTTCCTTTTCCTTTTCCTTTTCCTTTTCCTTTTCCTTTTCCTTTTCCTTTTCCTTTTCCTTAAAATGTTCTGATGCTGAGAGTGTCCAAGCATCACCAGAGATCTAGAATAGATGCTGAAAAGAGGACACATATTGGAATCTATCAGATCTGGGGTGGACTCCAGGCTCTGCCACTAATTAGCTGTAGGACCTTGGGTGAGTTCTTTAATTTTTCTCAGTCTCATTTTCTTCAACTCTAAAATAGAGTCATGATCTATACAGATGGTTGGTTCACAGGCCCATGAAAATGTTTATGAAGTATAAGGCACCATGGCTGGCTCAAATGTGGTGTTCAGTTAACAGTTGTTACAATGCACAACACTAAGTATATCTCTACTGGGGAAAGAATGTGGGGTAAAGAATGAGTGACTTAGATTTAGACCTGATTCTACCATTTAAAAACTGTGTGATGTCAGATAAATTATTAAACTTTCTAGGCCTCAGTACATCATCTGAAAGAAAAAGAAAAAAAGCAACGGGGGTGGGGGGAAACCGTTAGGAATTTATTCTTCACAAGACAGCAGAGAGTAATAAATGTAACAGGGCCAGCCATTGATTTGGAGTGAAGTTTCCAAAACCCAATTGGAAAGAATTCTGAAATGTGAGAATAGATGGACCTCTTAAAGTAACCCATAATTTTATAGGTGAGAAGATGGAGAAGTGTTTTGCAGAAATGTTGGAACTGGGTCCCCCTGTTTCGGGTTTGTGTATTCATTGTCTCTTTACCACAGAGCAACATCAGGGTTTCATCTTACATCCTCTCCTGGCTACTTCTCAGTCCTCTGCTGGTCCATACCAGCTCATATCCTTTCCCCCACTACTGTGCTGGGCCCTAAATGAATTTCGTGCTTTCAGCTCACAGCAATTGTCATTGAAATACTTCAGATACCCCAACAAAACACATGACTCTCAAGGTTGGAAAACTAGGAAATTGATCTGTTCAAAGACTTCGTTGTCATTTTTCAGTTTTTTCTTTCCTCGAGTGCTTTTTTTTTGCTTAAAAAAAAAAACAACAGTGGATTTAAGAAGTATATTTGTATCTGACACAGTTTTTCAGGTGGAAGACCTTGATAATTAAGCTGACAGTGTGCAGATACAATGAATAATCATTGTAATGTCAGTGAGACTAAAAAAGAGTATCTTTCTCTTCAATGACCCCGGCCTGCACCCTTCACCCTCCTTTGTGAGGATCACCTGATGGAGGTTTTAAGACTAACTATAACCAGTTTGTTCTTTGCAAAGAACCTTTTGTAGGGTTTTTCCCCCTCATATTTATTTCTTATAACAAGTCTAGGAAGATAGCCCTTATTTTCCAGATGAAATGATGGGATCAGGCTTCCCAAGGTCACATTGTATAGCAGAACCCAAACCCCAGATTTTCTGCATTACAAAGCAAGTGCTTTTACTGCTCTAGCCAACTTGGCTATCTCTTGGACACCATAGTGATTAGGATCTTAGATGAGCCCAGGAAATGGTGAAAACTACTCCACAAAACTCCCTTCTGATGTTCAGACTGAATGTCTACTCAGGAAAGACTTCTCAGGTCAATTAATTACTTTCACCTATGACTGAAATAGGTCTCTAAGAAGAATTCTTACTAACTCTTCTCCCTGTGGTTACTAGTAATCTCCTTGTTGTTAAATCCAGTGGACCCTTGTCAGCCTTTCTTCTAATTTTACACTTCTATATCATTTGAAACTCCAGATTCCTCCCTTCTGGAAGTTTTCTCATTCCTTGCTTTTCATTGATTACAACATAGTCTTTCTGTTTATTTTTCTGTTTGTTTTTCCTTTCTTCCTCTCTGGCTGTTCCTGAATCTGTCTGCTTTCCAGTTTTTCTTTCCCCACTCACCCAGTAAAAGTTGGTGTTGCCCAAGAGCCCACTTTCTCTTTCATCTTAGTTCCAGCTACTGTCTGTAGGCTGATGATTCATAAACTCTAGCTCTACAGCAAACCTCTCTTCTGAGCTTCAGACCAGTTTATTATCTAGCTGTCTTCAGAACCTCTTCTCCATGAATGTCTCCTATTTTGTTTAGATGCATCATGTCTAAAACTGAGCCTGTTATCTTTCCTTATAATGCATTTTTCCTTTTATCAGTTTGTAATTAGTACCATCATTCACCTATTCCCTCAAATCAGAAACATAGGAGTCCTTCTTAATACTGCTTTTTCTTTTGCCTTCTAAAGTCAGTTACTAAGTCCTGTCTTTTTTTTTTAAATTGTGGTAAAATACACATAACATAAAATTATTTGACATCTTAAACATTTTTAAGTGTATAGTTCAGTGGCATTAAATACATTCATATTATTGTGCAAGCATCCCCACCATCCATACATAGAACTCTTTTCATTTTTTTTTCTCAAAATTATTTAAATTCTAGTTGGTTAACATATAGTATAGTATTAGTTTCAGGAGTAGAATTTAGTGATTCATCATTTACATGTAATACCCAGTGTTCGTCACAAGTGCCCTCCTTAATACCCATCACCCATCTAGCCCATCTCCCACCCACCTTCCTCCATCAACCCTCAGTTTGTTCTCTGTGTTTTGTAGCCCCCTTTTCCCCTGCCTTCCCATATGAGTGAAATCATAGTATTTGTCTCTTACTGACTTATTTGCTTAGCATAATATACTCTAGCTCCATCCATGTCATTGCAAATGGCAAGATATCATTCTTTTTGATGACTGAGTAATATTCCATTATTTGTGTGAGAGGGTGTGTATATATATATATATATATATATATATATATATATACATACACACACATATATCTGTATATACCACATCTTTTTTAAAAAAATTTTTTAATGTTTATTTTTGAGAGTGAGAGAGGACATGTGTGGGGGGAGGGGCAGACACACACACACACACACACACACACACACACACACACACACACAGAATCCAAGCAGGCACACAGAATCCAAGCAGGCTCCAGGCTCTGAGCTGTCAGCACAGAGCCCGACATGGGCGTTGAACTCATAAACCGTGGAGGTCGGACACTTAACCTGCTGAGCCACCCAGGCACCTCCTACACCACATCTTCTTTATCCATTCATCAGTTGATGGACACTTGGGCTCTTTCCATAGTTTGGCTATTGTTGATAATGCTGCTATAAACATTGGAGTACATGTACCCCTTTGAATCTGTATTTTTCTTTTTTTTTTTAAGTTTATTTATTTTGAGAGGGAGAGAGTGAGAACAAGTTGGGGAACAGAGAGAGGGTGACAGAGGCTCTGAAGCGGGCACTGTGCTGACAGCAGAGAGCCCGATGCAGGACTTGAACTCAGGAACTATGAGATCATGACCTGAGCTGACGTTGGACACTTAACCAACTGAGCCACCCAGGCACCCCGTCGAATTTGTATTTTTGTATCCTTTGGGTAAATGCCTAGTAATGCAATTGTTGGATCATAGATTAGTTCTATTTGTAACTTTTTGAGGAACCTCCATACCATTTTCCAGAGTGGCTGCACCACTTGCATTCCCAGTAGTGTAAGAGTGTTCCCCTTTCTTCTCATCTTCCCCAACATCTGTTGTTTCCTGTGTTGTTAATTTTAACCATTCTGACAGGTGTGAGGTGGTATCTCATTGTGGTTTTGATTTGTATTTCCCTGATGATGAGTGATGTTGAGCATCTTTTCATGTGCCTGTTAGCCATCTGTTTGTCTTCTTTGGAAAGATGTCTATTCATGTCTTTTGCCCATTTCTTCTTTTTTTCCCCCCCAAGTTTGTTTGTTTGTTTATTTGTTTAGAGAGCATGAACAGGGAAGGAGCAGAGAGAGAATTGGAAGCAGGCCCTGCACTCAGTACAGATGCAGGGTTCTCTAGTACTTACAACCCTTTAATGATACTTCATTGTCCTTTGGTTGAATTGAAAACTCCTTAGTTTGCAAGAGAAGGTTTTTATGACCTGACCATTCACATCCCTCCAGCCCATTTCCTGCTCATCTTATGTATCTGTATTTTCCGAGTGGTGGCTGGTATTATGTTTTTATTTAGAGCTATAATTTCACTAGAGATCATCAGGGCCAATCCTCTTCTCAGGTGAGGAACCTGAGGTTTCATAAGTGCCTAAGGACAACACCTATTACAGTTCACCATGAATTCAATATCTGATTTACCTCTCTCTTCCTAGTACTCAGCCCCTGGCATGCCATGAATATTGACTAAGTATTTTTTAGTCAGATAGATGAACTAACCGATACCAAAATTGGAAGTAGAACCCAAAACTTTGACAGCTAAACTAGTTTTCTTTCTATTCACCTTATGCTGCTTTTTAATTTCCAAGGCACTTATGTGTAAAACATCTGGCCTACAGTTATGCTCTTATTAGGTAGTAAAACATTAGTAGCCATTGTTTTGTTATTAGTCATCATTATGGGCATACCTTATTTTATTGTGCATCGCAAATAGTGCATTTTTTACAAACTGAAAGTTTGTGGCAACACTGAGACAAGCAAGTCTTGACACCATTTTCCCATTAGCATTTGCTTGTTTCACGTTTCTGTGTCACATTTTGGTAATTCTTAAAATATTTCGAACCTTTCCATTACTATATTGTTATGGTGATCTGTGATCAGTGATTACAGCTTGCTGAAAGCTTAGATGATGGTTTATATTTTTTAGCCATAAACTATTTTTAATTAAGGTTTGTACATTGTTTTTTTTAGACATAATGCTATTGCACACTTAATAGACCACACTATAGTGTAAGCATTACTTTTATATGCACTGGGAAACAGAAAAGTTCGTTTGGCTCACTTCATTGCAATGTTCACTTTATTGCAGTGGTCTGGAACTGAACCTGCAGTATCTCCAAGGTGTGCATGTATATCACCAGCACCTGGCACAGTGACTTAGTGCAGAATAGACTTAGTGAATTTTGAAAGAAGGAAGGGAAGACGAGAAGAAAGAGAGAAGTTAGTAGCCCTCTGTCATGGCAAGGAGAGTCTGGGACAGGTAACCAATGTGGAAGAGATTGTTCTTGCTTTGTAGGTGAATGAACCGAGGCCCAGAACATTTAATTTGGATAATCTATTATGACTGGTCAACCCCTCTGTATGGACTAAATGGAATAGGGAGATTTTTCTACTTATGAGTTTTGTATAGATAGCACAGATCTTCAGAGGAAACAAACTTGGTTTATAGCAAATTTTCTTTTTTCAAACAATGATAGTTGAAGTCTGATGATTCCTTTGAGCTTCTTAGCAAGGAAGAGCTGTCCTTAAACCTCCTGATGTTAACTATGTAGTCAGCCTTGGACAGGCTCATTTTGGGTCTTGGCTTCTTTGGTAACAAAGCCAGATTTGACTTTTAAAAACAAAAATTGGGGGCGCCTGCGTGGCTCAATCGGTTGAGTGTCCCAAGTTTGGCTCAGGTCATGATCTTGCGGTCTGTGAGTTCGAGCCCCGCGTTGGGCTCTGTGCTAACAGCTCAGAGCCTGGAGCCTGCTTTGAATTCTGTGTCTCCCTTTCTCTCTGCCCCTCCTCTGCTCATGCTCTGTCTCTCTCTCTGTCAAAAATAAATAAACATTCAAAAAAAAAATAAAAAAAAAACAAAAATTGACTCACCAATGACAGATATCTTCTGAAGCTTGAAAAAACAGGGCCCACAAAGCTCCTGATAATAATAAATAAGAGGTATAATACTTTACAACTTAGAAAACTTTTTACCATTTGTAATTTCATTGAGTCCTTACAACAGTACTATGGGTAGAAATTTTTATTTTTTATTTTTTTTAATGTTTATTTTTGAGAGAGAGAGAGAGACAGAGAGAGAGAGAGAGAGAGAGACAGTGTGTGAGTGGGGGAGGAGCTGAGAGAGGGAGACAGAATCTGAAGCAGGCTCCAGGCTCTGAGCTGTCAAAACACCCAGGTGCCCCTAGAAATTTTTATTAAAACATCCATTTTATAGGTGAAGACTCAGGTTAATAAATATGTGCAACTTTATGCTGTTAGTAAATTGCAGCGAGGCTCTTCCTATTCCACCAAGCTGTCAGGCAAAGCCTCTCTGGGTTTTGGAGAGAACACAAGAAGTGAGTGTGTCTGCCTCTGATACATAATGTGTGATGTCAACACAAAAAGCAGATGGATTAAATCTTGTCTGGGCAAGAATCATGCACTTTAAACTAATTTGCTGTTGGCTTATGACAGATTTACTTTCCTGGATCACAAAATGATTTCCCACTTCTGTAGAAAAGATCAACCTTTTCCCCCAAAGAAAGAAGTGTTGGTGGTGGTGTTGGATTATTATTTCCTTGCTCCTTCTTGGGTTCCTGTTTTCTGTAGTTGTTCATTTATTTCATGTCTTTCTAGACTGTGAGCTCTTTGAGCAGCAGTCATGTACCTTCTGTGCCTAGAACAGAGCAGACAGTTACTCATTAAATATTCATTGGATTAAGTTATTTATCATTATGTTTATAGTATAATGTTACGCTTGCTGTTGATAATTATTATAGTAATAATTACCATTAATGACTGTCAGTGCAGTGCCACGCACTTTACAGACATTGTCTCCAATTCTCATAATAACCATACAAGGGAGAACTGTTATCCTTATACATATGAGGGAATAAGGTTCAGCTTATTAAGTAACTTGCTGAAGGTCATGTAGCTTTTAAGTGTCACCTTAAGCGAAATATAAGTAGACTTACATTTTTTTTTTGCTTTATTGTGGCAAAATATACATAAAAATTACCATTTTAGCCATTTTTAAGTGTATAATTTATTGGTATTAAGTACCTTTACAGTGTTGTGTGACCATCTCCACTATTTCCAGACTTTTTCATCATCCCAAACAGAAACTCTGTGTCCATGAAATAATAATTCCCCATTCCCCCCTCCCTCTAACCCTTGGAAACCTCTAAATCTCTGTCTCTATGAATTTGCCTATTTGAAATATTTCACATAAATGGAATCATATAATATTTGTCCTTTTATTTGGTTTATTTCATTTAACACAATGTTTTCAAGGTTCATCCATGTTGTAGCTTGTATCGAGATTTCATTCCTTTTTATCACTGAATAATATTCCATATAATGTATCTGTCACATTTTGTTTATCCATCTGTTTCTTTAAATCCTCTGGAATAAACTTCAGCCCAGGGAGGTTGGACCATGGCTGCAAGCCTCTGTGTCAGCCCCTCAGCCATCAAAGGCAAACTCGTAAACCCTGTATTTGGAGGACAAGGTCCTTCTTGCCCACCCTAGATGAAAAAACTGACACAAGGAGCTTAAATGACTTTTCCAAAGTCATAAAGGATTTCATTAGTTTTGCCAGGCTTTAAAGACCCTCCTCTGACCTCTATCTTATGCTGAATGAGGGGAAGACCTAGCATAAATAGTTTCTTTATTTTGGCTCACTTCCCTCATTCAAAAAAGTAGGAGGTTGCCTTAGGAGCTGTTAAAGGGAAAGGTAAGCCAAGTGGGTGCCCCTTTCCCCTCCGGTAGAGATCTGTTCATACCCATTTTGTGTATTAGGCTTCTGGATGAGGTTTTGTTTGACAAAAAGGGTTCTGCTGCTACAGTAGGGAGCTAATTGAACTGCTCAAGATGAATTCTGACCTTCTAATTCTCTTATACACCCTGTTCTTCAAAGTGTGAGATTATCAGCTTTGTGAAGACAACACATACAGTGTGTCTTTTGTGTGTACTGCCCCTCTATTGACTCCCCACCTTAACCAGCACAGATTAAGAAGGGGAAAGACAGACATGTAAGTAGACAGTTACAGCACACTGAGATAAATGCTGTCGCAAAGGGATGTGCCATTGTGTTCCAAGAGTCTAACCTAATAAATAGATGTACAGATTGCTATGAAAACTTGGTGGGTATATGGGAGGGGCCACAACTCTGGCAGAGGTTGTGTCAGGAAAGGCTTCTGAGAAGTCAGGCATGGAACTAGGTCTGAAAGCACGAAGAGAAGCCGAGTTCCAGGTCTGCTGCTAATGACTCAAGACGCTGGAGCAAGGCCTGCCCATCTCTCTTGCCTTCCCTTCCCATCTAGGCTGAGGGGCTTAGATGTGTTGTTTAGCAATTTGCCTTCCAGCTCTAACATTCTGGGCATTAATCTATAAATTTTTGTTAGCCTTCTTTCATTAAAACAACTGGCTCATTCCCTTAAACTATTTCTTTTGCTTCTTGAACAAAATTTTCTGTGCCCCTTCTTGGAATCCCTGGTGTTGATGAAGATTTCAGAAACAGGGAAGATGCAGTCAGCTGAGAACCCTCTCCTATAGTGACTGTGCCTTCTATCATCTCAGGGCTTCTTGCCCCAGAGCTCCTGACCTTCTTGGGCAAGATCAGTAGGAAACCATGAAAGCCTTTTCATAAGTGTCCTCCTATGAAAGGTCGGATATAACCATAGTCACCACTAGGGCCCTTGTCCTGCTGATTAAGCTCATGCAATTTAATTTCATTTTCTATTAGTTACTTATGGTTCTTAGTCAATGAAAATATAATTTTGTGGCTGTGACTACAGCTGAAAATTGGCGAGATATCGATAAAGGACTTGAATTTTTGGCCGTGCTACGTAGATTCTCATTGGAATGATGACTTTTGCTTAATGTAGTGGGGAGAATCTCTGCTAGAAGTCAGAGACCTGAGTTTGACCCCTGGCTCTGTCTCTAACTGAAAACTTAAACAAATCACTTTGTTTTGGAGGACCTTAGTTTCCTCCTCTATAAAGTAAGAATAATAATACCTACCTTATCTATCACTTGTTTGTAAGACTTTAAGGAGATAATTGATCAGTAAGAGCTTTTTAAATGAGACAAAGCTAATTAGGAGTGAGCTGCTGGGTCCATGATTGTTCTTATCCTGGGGGTTAACTCCTTGAGCAGACTGAGGCCAGGGAGGCCTGGAGGTTGATGAGACTAGCTACTTTACTGGTGCTGAAATTCTTTTTTGAAGGGAACTCCCTGGTGTATGGGGGCAAAATTGGCCTGCTTCCTGGGAGTTCTACTTCCCAAGGAATCACAGGGTTTCTGGGGAGCAACTGGAAAAGTCCAGAGCTTGGAAAAAAGGGATACCTGGGTAGAAAGGACACCTTTATCTACCCTAGACACTACAGAGTAAGTTGGTTTCTCCTGTGGAAGGGTTAGTAATAACTAACAGCTATCTATTATTACCAATAATGGTTGCTGTTTGTTGGTCATCCATTATTGGCCATGCACAGTATTTTGGAAACTTTCCTACCCAAGTGTACTTGACATCAGAGGAGAACAAATTCATCTCTGAATCAGTGGGGGAATATAGCCCAGAGCGGATCTCCAAGGTTAAAAATTACTTGAAGCCCCTGCATTATCTTCAAACTGCATAAGAATTTTGTTTTAAGTCACCATTATATAGTCATAGTTGTTTTCTGTACAACAGATAATTTAAATTGTTTACCCTCTGGTATAATTACCCTACCAAGAAAGTACACTATATTTGCTCATTTACCCTTTAGTATACTGTTGAGTACCCACAGGGGTTCCTGTGCCCAGTTTGAGAACTGTATCATCATTATTTTAGTTAACCTTTATTTTCCAAAGTTTTTATTGATACAGACACAAGTTAAGGAAGATGGAAAGACTTGTCCCTGTCACAGAGTAGTGGAGCCAGAATCAAGTCTAAGTTTGGATATTCCATTCTCTTAATCACTGAGTTACTTGTCTATATTATTTACTGCCTTAGAATTGTTTATATTTCTGGAACACTTATTCCTCTCATAGGCAATTACTGTGTCCTCAGTGCTTAACATAGTGCCTAATTCAAAGTAAACTCTTGGGGCACCTGGGTGACTCAGTTAAGTGTCCAGCTTTGGCCAGATCATGATCTCGCAGTAGGCAGGTTCAAGCCCTGCGTCAGGCTCTGTGCTAACAGCTCGGAGCCTGGTACCTGCTTTAAAGTCTGTGTCTCCCTCTCTCTGCCCCCCACCCCGAATCATGCTCTATCTGTCTCTCTCTCTCAAAAATAAATAAATGTTTAAAAAATTAAAAAAAAAAAAAGGACAAAGTAAACTGTTGATTGGTTGAATGATTAAATGGCAAATGATCAAGCCTCTAATAATGAAGCCTTTTCAGAGGTTCATAAGTATCTGGCAAATTGACCTCAGAGTTTAGAATAAATGTTTTTCTCTTAACTCTTCTCTAAACCAGTGATGCACAGTTAGCTCTAAGCCAGTACTTCCACACAGAAAATGATGGTATTTGTAGAGAACTCTGGATAAACAGACAAGGCTACAAGGGAGTTCCTGTGCCCTACTTCCTTCCCAGACACCCTATGTGCTTAAGGAATCAGTGTCTCGATTCACCTGTAACCCATTGACAGCTCCTAAGCTACCATGAATGGTATCTAAGAATTATCTGGTTTTTATTTGTCTTACCATTTCCCCAGTATACACTCATATACATCCTATCTGCTCCATCTTTGTACCTATCCATCCCTCATCATTGCTATCATGAACACAGTTGTGTTGTGGAAAAAGGTTGAGAGTTTGGACCAAATTGTGGGTTTCCAAAGTCTCTGTGACCTCTGTGGCTTCTAAGTATAGTCCCAGGTGTAGGAATTTGTTAGAGATGAGAATTATTAGGCCCTACCCCAGACCTCTGGAATCAGAAACTCAGGAGGTAGTTCCCAGCAAGCTATTTTCACAAGCTCCCTAAATGATTCTGATGCTCCTATCTGCCATCTAGTAACTGTTCAATAAATGACATTCTCTTCTCTCCCAGTTCTTTAAGGTTATCTAGAAATCTTGCCATCATTAATTCCATAATTTCTCTGAGAAATGCCCTTTGAGTTCCAAGCAGCTTTAGAACAGAGATCATGTGTCATCTGTGACAAGGGTGGCTGGCCCCTTCTCAGACAGATTGGGAGGTCTATGAACAGGCAGTCTAAACCCTGGATATGGGAATAGAAACTACAGCTTCCAGCATGATAGCCAGCAATCGTATCTTTTTCCCTGCACATGTTAGGAGAACTAAATAATTGGCCCCTAAAATTGGCTTTAAAAGGACTCATGTTGGGTGAGGTCAAAAGTGTGATTACTTGAAAATTGCTCTGCTGGTGGGGAAGGTACTTGAATTTAAGTGTCTAAATCAGATTTTTGCTATTACTGCTCTCAGCAGGAAGAGGCAGAAAAATCAATAGTCCGTGGTTTTGTTTAAGCTACAAAACCACACTTCTTGCCTCCAAAGGTCTCTGGCTTCCAAAGATTTTGTCTTTCACTGTCACCACAGGTGCTGTCACGATTGTAAGTTTATGCTGAGTTCCTTGAACTCTGTCCTCTTATGTGTGCATGGTAGGAGGCCTGGAAGCTTTGTGGTACCATGAGATAGGTAGGTGTGAGCATCCAAGACCTGGCTCCAGACCTTCCTTCCCTTTTCCCTCCTTAGGGTAGACCCTGAGCTGGGAGAATTGAATTCAGAAATGCAGACAAGAGGGCTGGACACAGTGTCCAAAGGGGTGGTCTCTTCCTGAGCAGCTACATTATGATTTTAGGTTACTGGCAATCCTTGAGTTTCCAGAGGAGCTTGGAACTTTGAAGAAGAATGCTGAATGACTGATACTATTTTACTCATTTCATCATTTGAGTACCCATTCCCTAAGAAGTCCAGTGCTAAGTGTTTCTCATATAGCTTAATGGTTAAGGCTGCCTATTTTTGAGTCTTAGCTCCATCATTTGATTACTTTATATCACTTATACAAAGTATAAGTGCCTGAAGTATAAATACCTGAAGATGCTACTGGAAAACTTGACTATTTGTAGCTTAAACAAAGTATATTTTTCTTACATAAAGAAAAGTCTGGAGGTTAATGACTGATGGCATTGATTTATTAGGTCAGTGATTTCAGGACCAGTATTCTGTGACTCTTTTGGCTCCCCCCCCCCTTTTTTTTTAAGTTTATTTATTTATTTTGAGGGAGAGAGCAAACAGGGTAGGGGAAGAGAGAGAGAAGGAAGAGAGAGAATCCCAAGCAGGCTCCTCATTGTCAGCACAGTGACCAGTGCAGGCTCAAACCCACGAACTGTGAGATCATGACCCAAACTGAAATCAAGAGTGGGAGTTTTAGTACTTTTTTGCACCTGTTGGCTTTCCCCTTTTGATCTAAGATGGCTGCTATAGCTGTAAGTATCATGTCTGTGATTAAGGGAGGAAAAAGGGAGTATAGAGGAACATCAGTAATGTTTGTCCTTTTACTAAGAAAGCAAAGGCTTTCCCACAATTCTCTCAGGAGATTTCTGTGTAGATCTCGTTGGTCAGAATTGGGCCACTTAGCTAATTCTAAGTTCTGGGAAGGCTGGAAAAATGAGTTTTTAGCTTTGCCAGCCTGAATAGTCAAAGAGCAGAGGGGGCTGGGAATGAGCATTGGGTTAGCTCACCCACGGTCTACCACAGTGGCCTCAGCAAGTAAATGGCTTCCCTGGCTGGTTTCCTCATCTATAAAATAAAGATAGTAGTAGAACCTACCTTATGAAGGAGCTGTGAGGGTTAAATGACATCAGTGTAAAGTGCTTAGCATAATACTTGACACATAATAAGTAATAATATTGTTTTATTACTAATATTATTTCAGCTTCATAAAGTAATTATTATCCCATTTTACATAAGAGGAGGCTGAAGCTCTGTGAGTGGAAGTAATAACGTGCCAGAATTCAGAGTCTGAAATGGCAAAACTGGTTTTTAGAGCCTATATCTGAATCTAAATTCCACACTTCCTTTTTCTGCACTGCGAGTTGAGTCAGCAGGGAAATGGAGGTTGTTTGATGAGTATGCCTTGGCACACCCAGGGCACTAGCCACACACTTGGTGAATAGAGTGTGAAGGCAACTGAAAAAAATAGATTTGGACAGTGAGAGCCCCAGCAGAAACCCCTGTCGGTGACATATAAGGACAAAGAGAACCACAACTTAGGGAGTTATCACAGGACTGATACTAGATCCACCAAATTGGGGGATGAGAATTTGAGAAAACCAATTTGGAAATATAATTTGATAAGAACTGTAAGAAAAGCCAGTTGTGGGGGGTAGTCAGAAGGGGCCCCTACTCTAGCCTCAAGGGAGGAAGGTCAAGGCAGACTTTCTGGAGAATGAAATAAGGTGAAGGGCAAGGGAAGGACAATCAAGCATTGAAGACATCCTGAACGGTGACCTAGAAGCAGAACAGTCAAATGGAGTATGCTAGAACAGCTTTGGGTTTGGTGTTGGTAAAGTGTAAAATGCCAGGCCAGAGTCGCCATGAGGGGAGATGGGACATCTAGATGGATAGAAGACTTGGAGGGTTATTATGCCATGCTAAGAACTTTGCAACTTTATCCATAGCAATATCTTTATCCTTCTTTGGATATTTGTTTGGAACTTTTATTCTTGGCCACCAGAATGGTTTAGGCATGATGGATAGATTGGCATTTTCAAAAGATCTCTCTGGATATGTGCAGAGAATGGATTAGAGGGAGAGAAAATGGAGGTTAGAACACAAGTTAGGAGCTCTTTAAAGAGGTCAGTCGAGAGACCTGAACTAAGGGTGGTATTTAGGATGGACAGGAAAAGACACTCTTGAGACATTTTTAGAGAGAACACTATCTGGCATACAGTAGACATTCAGCATTTGTGGAATATGAATTAATAATTTAGGACTTGATACTGGATTCAGGAAGTGAGGGAGAAGGAAGAATCAGGCTTCCTCTGACTTAGGTGACAGGTTGCACGGTTATGCCTTTCACTGAGTTCTCTGGAGTACCAGGGCTAGCATATGTCTGGGAGCTTTCCTTGTAATTTCTCAGGTAATTTCCTCATAACCCTTTGGGAATCCCCCTTTTTCCTAGTGCTGGGATTTCTAAACCCAACACGTGTTGGTAATGATGGGGCAAGATAATGCTATTCCCGTTCTACAGATTTGGAACCTGAGGTGCAGAGTAGTTAAGTAACTTGCCGAGGTACTCAGCTTACAGCATGTTGCCTGTTAGAGCATATTGCCTTTATGTGAGACTCTTGAACTTCCCATTGTAATTTCAACTGATTATAGGCCATAATAAAATAAGCAATAAAATTCAGAAGATTAGATTGATCTAATTACTCAGCTGTTAAAATGAGGCCATGAGTTAATCATAATTCAATGCACCTTCTAATTCAATCCAATAGTGTACAATATCATTTGCATTATACAAAGAAAGGTCTACTGATGCCTCTTTAGTGTTAAAAGGAAGAAATAAAATAACTCATAAAAATAGAATCCACGATTCCTTTACCCTTATTCTTTATTAGATAGATCTGGTGTCAGTCTTGTCACTTGCATAACTGTGAACCTCAGTTTTCTTATCTGTAAAATAGGGGAGATTTTCATTTAACAGTAGCTGTTATTATTTTGCAGACACAGAAATGGAGATTCAGAATTTGATAAGGATTATAAGGGTCTTACCCGGGTCACACAGTACTTTAGTGGCAGCTCTAAACAAAAAATATGTTGAAATGGAAGCATTTTGGGGGGAATCTTTGAAGACATGTTCCATATTTCAGCTTATTTGAAAACCCAGTCCTGGTGTGCATGTCATACCATCTTCTACCTTCTTCCTTTAGGACCTCACTCGTGAGCTCATAAGTCTCTAGGAACATCAGTCTTAAATTTGTAGAGCCCAAAAAGAGTTTTTAGGACATTTTTACATAAAGCTGGAAAATATAAGTATCTGAATTCTAGTCCTGGCTCTGCCTGAAGGATGAGTAGCCGTTATTTGGAACAGATGAAATATCTAACCAATAGGAGATCAATGGAATCTACCTAAGTGTCCATTAATATAAACATTTTGTGGTTTCTGTTGTTATTTTTCTTTATTTCCAAAACAATGTGCTCATTTTAGAAAACTCAGGAAATACTGAATATGAGAAAAAAAAAATCCATAGTTCATCTGATCC
Organism: Panthera tigris; assembly: GCF_018350195.1. NCBI lineage: Eukaryota > Metazoa > Chordata > Mammalia > Carnivora > Felidae > Panthera > Panthera tigris. The sequence goes on from NC_056669.1 coordinate 57,875,079, forward strand.
AGAGACCATCACTGTTAACACTTTGGTATATCTTTTTTTTCCCTAGAACTTGTAAAATAAGCACACATACACATTATTTTTCAATAAAAATGAGATTATATGCTGCGCACTGTCCTGTAACACCTTAATTTATTTAAGGAAGTTCGAGTTGTTGGGTTATTTAGATTTGTCTCATAACGCCCTGTTGACAGACATTTAGGTTTCTTTAACTCTCACTATTAACCAGTAGCACAAAGCAGAAATAATAGACTGAAAATAAATGAGAAAAATGCAAAAATATGGGGATACTTTCATTTATAAATTTTTTTAAAGAGACAAAAATGCTTTATAATGTATAAAAGATTGTAAGTATACATAAACACAACAGTACAAAAAAAATTACCTATATTCAAAGCATAGTGACTGGTTCGATGTTTGCATAAAGAGCCACACTAACTAGGTAGGATCTTGCTTTTGTCCAGTTTGTGTTTGACCAAGCAATAATAGGTTTAATCACCAGGAGTCATGTAAGGGGGAGGGAAAGGCAGGAGGTAAGGGACGTGATTGAGGATCTAGAAGATTTTCATTAAATAAGACCATTTAGGGAACTTTTAATGAAAGGGACAGGGGTGGGGACTAACATTTATTGAAGTACTTACTACTCTGTACCAAGTTTTGTGCTAGGTATTTTGCATGCTAAGTCTTAATTTTCTACCCTGTAGTATATTATAGCCCTGTGTTCTTGAGGCTCAGGTAAAGAAACTTGCGTATGATTTCATGTCTGGTTAGTGGTACACTGGACTTTTGAATCCACATTTGCCTGCCTTCAGACCACCTGTTCTTCCTGCTGGACTATGATGGCTCCCATAAGAGAGCCAGAGCAGGAGATTCTTTCTCCCGATTCTCAGAAGGAATGAGTCCTTTCCAAAAAAAAAAATTCCTATGGATCCTCTTACCTCCTTAGGCTGTCATCTCCTCTCTTTTCCTTTACTGTCAACATCTTTACTCACTTTTCAACACAGCCTGCTGTTCCAATGACTTTATTAAATCTGCTGTATATAAAATAAAAAGGCAGATATTGCCATACTGGATTTAAAAAAAAAATCAGGATCCAACTGTATACCGTCTACAGGAGATACCACTTTAGATTCAAAGATACAAAAATGATGAAAGTAAAAGAATGGAAAAAGGTAATGTAATAGCAACCATAAGAAAGCTAGAATGGTTATACTAATATCAGACCGAATAGACTTTAAAACAAACCCCCCCAAAAATGTTACTGGAGATAAAAAGGGATATTTTATAATGATAAAGGGTCAATCCAGCCTGAAGATGTAATGGTTATATATGCACCTAACAATAGAGCCCCAAAATACACAAAACAGAAGGTAACAGAAATGAGGAGCAAAAGAGATAATTCAGCTGTTATAGTTGGAAACTTCAGTACCTCACTTTCTTTGACCACTGCATCCTGCTGACTTCCAGTACCTCACTTTCAATAATAGATAGAACAACCAGACACAAGATCAACAAAGAAATGGAAAACTTGAACAACATTGTATACCAACCATATCTAACCAGTATCTGTAGGACAGTCCAACAGTAGAGTATAATTCTTCTCAAGAACACGTGAAACATTCAGGATAAACCATATGCTGAGCCATAAAACAACTCTCAATACATTTAAAGTATTGAAGTCATACAAAATATGTTCTCCAACCACAATGGAGTGAAACTAGACATTAAAAATAGAAGAAATGTAAGAAATTCACAATTATGTGAAAATTAACATACTCCTAAATAACAAGTGGGTCAAAGAAGAAATCATGAGGGAAATTAGAAAATACTTGGAATGAATTAAACACGGCACACCAGAATTTATGGGGTGTAGTTAAAGTGGTACTTAGAAGGAAATTTATAGCTGTAAATGCCTGCATTTAAAACAAATAATTAATTCACCCTAACATATTGGGGGGAAAAGAGCAAACTAAACCTAAAATAAGGGAAAGGAAGGAAATAATAAGGATTAGAGCAGAAATAAAATAAATTTAAAAATAGAAAAACAAAGGTGCCTGGGTGGCTCCGTTGGTTAAGTGTTGACTTCTGAGTTGGCTCAGGTCATGATCTCAGGATCATGAGATTGAGCTCCGTGTGTTGGGCTCTGTGCTGGGCATATTCTCTCTCTCCCTCTTCCCCTCTCCTGCTCTCTTGCACATGCTCTCTCTTTCAAAAGAAAAGGAAAGGAAAAGAGAAAAGGAAAGGGGAAAAGGAAAGAGGGGAGGGAGGGAGGAAATAGAAAAAAAAATCAATCAACTGAAAGTTTATTGCTTTTCAGAAGATCAACAAAGTTGGCAAACTTTAGACTGATCAAGAACAAAAGGGAGAAGACTCAAATTACTAAAATCTGGAATGATACAGGAGACTTAACTCCTGACTTTACAAAAATAAGGATTATAAGAGAATACTATGGACAGTTGTACGCCAACAAATTAGATACCTAGGTGAAATGGACGTATTACTAGAAATACACAAACTATCAATGCTGATTTATGAAGAAATAGAAAATCTGAATGGACTTATAACAAGTAATAAAAAAAAAAATGGAATTAGTAATAAAAAAAAAAAAATTCCCCCAGAGAAAAGCCCAGAACCAGATAGTTTCACTGGTGAGTTCTGACAAACATTTAAACAAGAATTAACACTAACTGTCCACAAACTCTTTCAAAAATAGAACACTTTCTAATTTCTGTGAGACTAGTTTGTGTTGTCTTGATACCAAAACCAGACAAAGACATCACAAAAAACTATAGAACCAGTATTCCATTTGAATATAAATGCAGAAGTCCTCAACAAATACTACCAAAATGAGTCCAATAAGTTATAGAAAGGATTATATTATACACTGTGACCAAGTGGGATTTATCCCAGGGGTGCAAGATCCATTCAGCATAGGAAAATCAATCAGTGCAGTGCATCATATTAAAAGGTTAAATGACAAAACCCACATAATCTCAGTAGACACAGAAAAAGCATTTGCCAAACTCCAGTACCCTTTAATGATTAAAAAAACAAAACAAAACAAAGAAACAGCCCAACAAATTAGGAATAGAAGGGAACTTCCTCAGTCTGACAAAGGACATTTATGCAAAACCCATGGCTATTACTACACTTAGTTTTAAAAGACTGAATGCTTTTCTTCTGACACTGAGAATAAGACAAGGATGTGCAGTCTTACCCTTTCTATTGAACACTGTATTGGAGGATCTAAGTAGGGCAACGGGGTAAGAAAATGAAATGAAAAGTAAAAGTATTTGTATTTGCAGATGACGCAATCTTGCATGTACAAAATTCTGAGGAACCCACAAACTGATAGAACTAATAAATGAGTTCAGCAAGGTTATAGGATACAGGATCAATATATAAAAATCAATTGTATTTCTATAGTTATAATAAACAACCCAAAAATAAAATTAAGAAAACCATTCCATGTACAGCATTATGAATTTATAGCAAATGAATTGAATAAAAGTACTTAGGGATAATTTAACAAAAGAAGTGTAAAACTTATACTTTGAAAACTCTAACATGTTGAAAGAAATTAGGATCTAAATACATGGAAAAACATCCCATGTTCATGGATTGAAAGACTTAATATTTTTTAAGATGGTAATAGTTCCTAAATTGATCTACAGATTCAAAATAAACCCTATCAAAATTCTAGCTGGTTTGTTTGCAGATTTTGACAAGATGTTAATAAAATTCATGTGGAAATTCAAAGGACCCATATTAGCCAAAACAATCTTGAAAAAGAACAAAGTTGGAGGACCCACACTTCCCAATTTCAAAGCTTATTAGAAAGCTACAATAATAAATGTGGATTTATTGTGATTTTTGCCACAATGTGATTTTGGCACAGGGGTAGACATATGCATCAGTGGAATAGAATTGAGTATCCAGAAGCCAGCTGTCACATTTATGGTCAATTTTCAACAAGCATACCAAAAACAGTTCAATAGAGAAAGAATAATCATTTCAACAAATGGTGCTGGGACACTGTATATCCACATATGAAAGAATGAAGTACTTCACATGATATGCAAATATTAACTTAAAATGGACCCAAAGCCCTAAATATAAGAGCTAATACTATAAAACTTATACAGGAGAGCTTGGAGGTACATCTTTGTGAGCTTAAGATTTGGCAGTGGTTTCTTAACTATATAACACCAATAGCACAAACAGCCAAAAGAAAAAAAAATAGATAAATTGGAATTCATCAAAAGTAAAAAGTTTTGGGGGCACCTGGGTGGCTCAGTCGGTTAGGCATCCAGCTCTTGATTTTGGCTCAGGTTCTAATCTCACGGTTCATGAGAACGAGCCCTGCATCAGGCTCTGTGCTGACAGCGTGGAGCCTGCTTGGGATTCTCTCTCTCCCTCTCTCTCTGCTCCTGCCACTCCCTTGCTCGTGTGCACTCTCTCTCAAAATAAACATTTAAAAAATAAGTTTAAAAAAATAATAAAAGTAATATTTTTAAAAAAGGGGAAAATTTTTGTGTTTCAAAGGACATTCAAGAAAGCAAAAAGACAGCCTACAGGATGGGGTAAAATATTTGCAGATCATCTGTCTGATAAGACATCTAGTTCTAGATTGCATCTAGAATATATCAAGAACTCTTCACTCAATAATAAAAAGACAACCCAATTAAGAAATATGCAAAGAACCTGAATAGATAGTTCTTCAAAGAAGATATACAGATGGCTAATAAACACATGAAACAGTTCCTACATAATTATCAGGGAAATGCAAATCAAAACCACAATCAGATAGCACTTTACCCCCCTAGGATGGCTGTAATCAAAAAGTCAGGTAATAACAAGTGTTGACAAGGATGTGGAGAAAGTGAAAACTCATACTGCTGGTGGGAATGTAAAAAATGGTGTAGCCACTTTAGAAAACAGTCTTGTCAGTCCTCAGATGGGTTCCTGTCTCTGACTTTGCTTATATTGTTCTTTTGGTTTTATTTTATTTGGATGTCATTCCTCTTATCTTTGCCTGCCAGAATCCTGCCACCTCAAAAGACCCACCTCAAAAATCCAGTTTCCCAATTGCTAGGTTGTGTATCTTTATCTGGTATTGCCAAATTGCCCTTCAGAATGCTTTTACTGATTCCCATGGTTTTAGATCCTTCCCAACACTTGCTATTGTGAGACTTTAAAATTTTTGTCACTCTAATAGGTGTGAAATGATATTTTATTCCATGTATTCACATTTTGCTGATTACTAGTATGATTGAACATCTTTTCCCTTTCTCCTCCTTTTCCCTAGTCATTTTGAGTGATTTCTTCTGTGAATACTGTGATTAGATGTTATTGGCTTATTTTCATTTCCTTGTTGATTAAATATGAGTTTTTTACTCTGGATACATTTGTTACAAATATCTTTTCTCTGTACTTGTTTTTTAACTTTGTTTAAATTTTAGTGAGTTAAATTTATCAACCTTTTTTGGTTTTTCCTTTTGATTTCATCTAAGAAATACTTTCTAATCCCAAATTCAAACTATACTCTCCTATTTTCCCTAATAGTTTTAAGTGTTGTTGTTGTTGTTGTTGTTGTTGTTTTAATATTTAAGTTTTTGGTCTTTCTAGAATTGGAGAAGTATGAGATGGGGATCAAATTTTTTCTTCACATGGAAAAAACAAGTATTCTATGTTTTACTGAATTTAAACAAGATCTTCCCTTTCCAGATCTCTTAAAACAGCATAATAGAATAAAAAAGTGAATTGACATGGGAGGAAAACGAATTTATGGACTAAATCATCAATTTGCAAAATTTCATCTGCTCTTTTATTTCTTTTTAGAAAATAAATACAGGGAGGGTGGGAATCACTCACCAAACAATCTGTAAAGTATTGAGACCTCCCTTCATAGATGCCAAAAAAAAAAAAAAAAAAAAAAGCAGCAGCACACTCCTGGAGTGGAGATTGAGACAGAATAGGCCATCTGCTTTCCATTAGAATTTCTCCCATACCCCATGCTGACAGGGAGGGAGCTTTGGAGATACTGTTAGATTTGTAAAAGAATTTTTTTTCCCTTCAGAAACAGCACACACTTGGCCTTATGTACTTACCTAAGGAACAGTTTTATTATTAGTTTTAACAACCTATTCTTCCCCTCTCTCTCTCTCTCTTTCTCTCTCTCTCTCTCTCTGCCCCTCTCTCTCCCCCTGCCTCTCTATATATAATTTATTGTCAAATTGGTTTCCATACAACACCCAGTGCTCATCCTAACAGGTGCCCTCCTCAATGCCCATCACCCACTTTCCCCTCTCCCCCCCCCCCCCACCATCAACCCTCAGTTTGTTCTCAGTATTTAAGAGTCTCTTATGGTTTGCCTCCTTCCCTCTCTGTAACTTTTTTCCCCCCTTCCTCTCCCCCCTGGTCTTCTGTTAAGTTTCTCAGGATCCACCTATGAGTGAAAACATATGGTATGTCTTTCTCTGCCTGACTTATTTCACTTAGCATAATACTCTCCAGTTCCATCCATGTTGCTACAAATGGCCAGATTTCATTCTTTCTCATTGCCAAGTAGTATTCCATTGTACATATAAACCATATAAAAAAAAAAAAACACATCTTTTTCCATTCATCAGTTGATGGACATTTAGGTTCTTTCCATAATTTGGCTATTTAACAACCTATTTTCTTATCTTTTTTCATTGATGATACTGCTTTTGCACTAAAGGCATGCCATGTTAAACCTGCTCTGGCTTTAGCCTTCTTCTAGGGCTCATCCAGGATGAATGACCCACACAGGTTACTGGCTTTTTAACTAGAGGGTAAGTCCTCCCTGGAGATGCAACACAGGTCAGAGCACAATTGATTACTGGATATTTCTCAGAGGGAGTTGCCTTGCCCTAAACTGGGAAGAACAGTGCCTTACTTACCACCCTTAAAATTCCATGGGGCTCACTAGTGGGAGTCTGGGTGGGTAGGCCTTGCCAGTGTTTAGGCTACCTCAAATTCAAGTCTGTGGGCAGGTCCAGAGCTAGCCCTGTAGAACCGCTGTCTGTGTAGACTGACCTGCAGTCTCGCCAGGATAGCACTCTAAGCAGCCAGGCCTCCCAGCTAGGAAGAAAATCAGATTCAGGCTGTTTTCTGGAGCCAAGAGATTCAAGAGTCCATTTGATTTATTTTCTTTCCTTCTGCCTATTAAAAGAAGCAACAAAAAGCCTATAAAACTTGCAGTTAGAATGTTTCCCATCTTGCTTTGTAGCCTTTTGCCTCACAGCAGGAAAAGTGAGGTTTTGCTATAAGGATGGTATTTTGTAGGCTGTGTCTCCTAAGCATCTTTGTTGTTGCCCATTTTCCTCTTTATCCCATCGCTACTGTTTTAGCTTTGCCTTTGGGCAATTGCAGTAACTTCCTATCTGGTCCTTCCCTCTGATCTCACCCACTCTGAACCTGTTTACAGTTGCTGCTGGAGTAGACAAAACACAAATCTGAAACTCTTGGTTCAGAATCCTCCAGTGGATTCTTATTATTGAGTGATAAATTCTATCCCTAAGCCTGGCATTCAGATCCCTTCACAATCTGTTCTCAGTCTACCTTCTTATCTTCATTTCTTGTTGCTTTTCCCTACACACTATAAACTCCAACCGTACTAAACCATTTGCCGTTTCCCTAGTGTGGCATACGTTTTCATGCCATCATGCATGAAGGGAGGATCTATTTCTTTGTCCCCACTCCTTCACACCTCTGACAAACTGCTCCCACTCATTGTTCAAGGCCAATCAAATGTTCCTTCTTCTAACAAGCCATTCCTAGCTTTCCCAGACCTGTTCTTCACTCCTTCCTCCGCATTCTGGTAACACTCCCGACATTCTCTCATTATATGTCATATAGATTACCTGTAGATTAATATAAGTAGCCTATATTATTTCCCTATTAAACTTTAAGTTCCTCTGTAAGGAACCTTACATCCTGTTAGCACAGAGTAAGCATTTGGTAGATATTAACTATGCTGATGGATAATGATAAAGAAATCTGGATTAAGTTACTTTTGGCCTTCACTGACTGCACATCACCAGCATCTTAATACGTCAATTAATTATTTTTCAAAAAATTTTAATGTTTTATTTACTTTTGAGAGAGAGAGAGAGAGAGAGAGAGATGGAGTACAAGTGGGGGAGGGGCAGAGAGAGAGGGAAACCCAGAATCTGAAGCAAGCTCCAGGCTCTGAGCTGTCAGCTGTTCTCTCTCGTGAACTGTGAGATCATGACCTGAGCTGAAGTCAGATGTTTAACCAACTTAGCTACCTAAGTGCCCATTTTTTTTTTTTTTTAATTGGGGAAAACCCATCAGCAGAAGACTGAACAAGGCAAGAAGAAAGTTGAATTGCTTTAAGGGAAGGGGATTTGTAAATTGAAGTCTGGCTAAAGGTGGGCAATCAGGATGGAGAAAGGGTTGAAGGAATTGGATCTATTGGATTTAGACAAGAGAAGATTCAGGAAGAATATCTGATACCTTCATATCTCTGGAGGATTGTCCTGGAGCAGAAGGAACAGACATATTCTTTGAGAACCAGGACCAGTAGCTTGGAAGCTTTTCAGGGTCAGATACCTTATAAGCCAGGTTGTTAGCCAGTGTGAAGAATTTCTTAACTTTCAGAGCTCTCCTGCAGGAACTTTGACTGCCTAAAGGGCTTCTGAGCATACCATCATTAGAAGAGTGTGCCACCAGGGGCCATGTGGCCAGCTATGAGGACCATTATAAAGGATATTCTTGTACTGGGTGGCAAATTGGACTCAATCACCTCTAATACCTCTTCTAACTCTGTAATTCAGTGCTTGTGTGATGCTTTTCTTTAAAAAAAAAAAAAATTGTTTATTTTTGAGAGAGACAGCACAAGTGGGGGAAGGGCAGAGAGAGAGGGAGACAAAGAAACCGAAGCAGGTTCTAGGCTCTGAGCTGTCAGCACAGAGCCCAGTGTGGGGCTCTAACCCACAAATCGTGAGATCATGACCTGAGCCGAAGTCTGGCGCTTAACTGACTGAGCCACCCAGGCACCCCTCTGATGCTTTTCAATAGCACCAGTATGACTTACATTAGTATGCTGAGTGGGAATAATAGCTGTTGTGTTGTGTTGTGTTTTGGGTAACTGAACCATCTTTGACCAAATTGAGTAATTTTTTGTTTTCCCACATTATGAAGCTAAAACTTGTTGGGGGTGGGGGCAGCCAAATCCCAAGGTTTGTGTTGAGTAGACTCATGTTTTGAGGAGAGGTAGGGAAGTTGGTAGAAATGGACTTTGTCTCAGCAGGTCTGGATTCTGTCTCCACTCTGTTCACAAGCTATTTAAGGTAAGTCTAAGATAGGTAAGATAAGTCTAAGTTTCAGTATCCTTATCTCTAAAATGGGATTGCTAAGGTATTTCATGGAGATAGTGTGAAGATTAAATTAGATAAAGAAGGCCTGACATAATGCTCAGAACATAATACAGATTCAAAATTATATTCTTCCTTTTACCCTCTTTTTTATTTTGAGAGAATTAAATATTTTTTGTTTGGGTTTTGGTCACCAGGCCTTGAAGTGAAGGGGGTGGCAGTTTTTTTCTTTTTCATCTTGAGCTGCAGACCTAAAATGTCTTCATTGCATAAGTGTCCTCTGATCACAAAGACATAATCCTCTTTGTCTTCCTAAGCCAGGGAGTTAGTTTTCCACTAGCCTTTTGATACTCTTGCTTTCTTACTTCCTAAAGATCAAGTCATTTCAGAAATAGTCCTCTGATTTCTCTTAAAAGCAATTTCTAATTTCCATTTTAATCGAAAACTAGCTTTACATTTCTTCAGTCCTAATCCTAGTGACAACAAGAGGAAGGGATTAGATTATATTGACATCCATAAAGCAATTAAAATGTACACATCAGAATCCCAGGAAACCTGAT